>NC_088791.1:264761285-267261285 GCF_011386835.1 Chrysemys picta bellii | reverse complement strand
GTGCCTTCATTAAAGGCAAAGGGGTGCTGCTCAGGTGCAGGGTTGTGCCCATGCAGAGCTCATTTCACTGCCATAGACATGAGGAGCTGCTCAGTAGCAGTGGGGCAGGCACGCCAAAAAGTTTTATGAAAATCGGTATGGAACTATGCATAAATGGTTGCATGCTAGCACTGCAAATAGCACAAATTGACTAGTGTACTGTGAAGTTTATAGCCCTTTTTTAAAGTTATTGTCCTGTAGACATTTTAAAGAAATCACTGACGTACAAAAAGGAATTATCAAAATACACTCTTTTTCTTAAGAAAAAGGGCACCACCATAACAGTCCATCATACAAGAAGCTTCAACAATTAAAACAAACAAAAAATGTTACCACTGGTTTGTCTTTGGAGGTAGTCCAGTCTAATGCTTATTGCACATAACTAGAAGCCAGGAAACCTGGATTTTAGCATTGATGTTGCTGACCATAAGGCCTTGGAAACATTATTTAAACATATTGTGTCTCAATTTCCACATCTTAAACTTATTCCACATCTATATAGATCCATGGACGTCCTTGGCTGTTTTCACAATTCCACTTCCCTCACCCCCATCCCCAACCTCTTTCTGTCAAGAACAAATTGTTGTCACTGATGGTAATTCACATTAAAGAGATCTTAAATCTTGCTCAGTATTATCCCCCACATCTTCTCTCTGGTCAGCCAGGAGGTTGGACACTATAAGGATGTCCTTCCAAGAAAAGTTTAGCTGGTCTGTCTTGTTAACTATGTGCCCTGCCCACTAAAGTCATTGGGATTTCACTATATTTACATCAAAAAAGTTGGTATAATAATATTTACACATCTTTGTAAAGTACTCTAATATATTTGGATAAGAAAGAATGCATAAGTGCATATATAAATACCAAGTCTCAGTATGGATAAATTCTGTTACTAGGTTCTGTAATGAGTTCCTCTTGAATCCATTGTATTATGTTCACAAAATATAATAATCTGAAGAGATGAAAACACAAATTCATAGATTTGCTGAACACCAGAAAATGCTACCAGACCATTTATCTTATTATAGCTAATAATTTCTTATTCCCCCCCGCCCATCTTTTAACATTGCTGTATAGTGCTGGAATTTTTTCTTCTTTCCATCTTTTCCTTAGGTAAATTCCATCTTTTCCTTAGTTAAATTACAAATTGTACAAAAGTAATTTGGAATTTTTATAAAATAAAGTCATAGAGAATAACTCCAATATACACTCCTTGATTGATGTTACATTAACATAAACCTGTCTACATTTGAATCTGAATCTGTGTTTCTACTTGTTTGGATTTTATCTAACTCAGGATCTTGTTACTTGTCATCAGTCCAGGATCATTAACTTGTAACAAATAAAACCCATTTTTTTAAAAAGAATTAGTCAATAGTATATTTTAAAAGACATCACCTTCTGCCCTCTAGTGGTATGAATTTAATATATATCCACTTTCAGTCATTCCTTTAAAAACCTTCTTGGTTCTAGTTCATTGTATTACAGGCATCTTAGAAAAGTGAATTGTATAGAATCAGTTCAGCATCAGGAATTAGTTCTTCAGCACGATCTGTTTGGTCTCCAGACTGCAAAGCCAAAATGGAGAAGTACTTTGACAATGGCCTGACTTAACTTTTTCATTTATTACATCAGGGGTCGTCAACCTTCGGCACTCTGCCCATCAGGGTCATCCACTGGAGGGCCGCAAGACATTTTGTTTACATTGACCGTCTGCAGGCACGGCCCCCCATAGCTCCCAGTGGCCATGGTTCACCATTTCTGGCCAATGGGAGTTGCGAGAAGTGGCGGCCAGCACATCCCTGTGTAAAATTCCAAGCACATGGCAGAGGATATAAAAGACCCCTGAAACATCTCCATCTTGCCTCTTTCCTGCTCTGATTCTTTGGACTGTGGATTTACAACTAAAAGGAGCATAGTGGACTATGGAATGAGGACCTTACAATCTTTTGGAAATTACCAGAGTCTTTACAAGCCAGCAGCCTATAACGTCATTGCTACGAACCTGATATAGGAACATATCCATTATTGTACATATATGATCTATTAATCATTTTAACTCTCTTCTTCTTTTCTTTATTAAAACTTTAGATTTTAGTTACTAAAGGACTGGCAACAGCATCATTATTGGATAAGATCTGTGTTATATTTTGACCTGGCTATGTGGCTGAATTCTTGAGATCAGAAGAACCCTTTGTTTGATTAAATTGGTTTTCAATAACTACTCATCATAAAGTCTAGTGTCTGGGTGGTGAAATAAGGGCTGGAATGCCTAAGGAGACTGCATTTTTTATTTCTTGTTAACCAGTGTAGTGAGACAGAAGTTTACTTTTGTTCCTGGCTTGATATATCTAATGATAGAATAATCACCAATGGGGTGAGTCTGCCCTATTTCTCAGCAGGTTATCCTGAATCTGAAATTCTCAACTGTGACCCACTGAGGCACAATGACATGAGGTAGAGGTGTGGTTTCCTTGCTCATGTACACATACTCATGCTAGCTCTAGCATGCTAGCATTGAGCTAGTGTGAGTATAAATAGGAGTGTAACCATGGTAGCAGCTGTGGAGGCATGGTTATGTCATGCTGAGAGCAAACCTGCCTGAAATGAGTGGGTATGTACTCAGCATGGCTCAGATGTGCCTCTATTGCCGCTACCCGGCTACACTACTATTTATACTTGCTCTAACTCCATGAGAACTAGTCACCAGTATAGGCACACAGGCAGGGGAATCACACACCTAGTTCACAGTGTAGATGTAGTGTTAGAGATCCTACAGCTGCTGGATCTGAATCTGACTTCCCTCAGAGAATAAGCCCATAGATACAGCAACAGTGGATGTAATAAATGGCCATGACAAATAGAGGGACTGGGGGACAGCTGACCAAGGAACAGAAATAGGAAGATGTGGTAACAGACACCCACTATGTATGTAATTACCTGGTTGAGACAAATAAATAAATAAATATTACTAAATTACAATCTACTAATCAGTACTGAAGAACTGGTAAAATTCAGTGTGGGGGATTTGTTTGTTTGTTTGCCTTCCTCTAAAGAATCTGGCAAGTATAATACTTCATAAATATTATTGAAAATGTGATCCAAGATAATTTGGTCTAACCCCACCAGATGGCATTGTTGAGGGGCTTAATTAAATTCTGGCAGCATAAGATCTTGTTAAATTATGGTAACAATTAAAAAGGGAGAGAGAGAGAGAGAGAGAGAGAGAGAGAGAGAGAGAGAAGACTCATTGCAGTTGTGAAATACTAAAGCCAGTCAATAATCTTATTACAATATAGAAGCAAGACCTTAAAAAAAATGACTTTTTAGTTTATTTGAAAGCTACATTATAGCTTCTTAAACTTCACACACTGTCCACAAAATATTTCCACCAATCTTTTGATATCTAATATTTATTGCAACACAAAATAAAACAAAGAACCATTTATAAACAATTTCCAAATATAATATGCAGGTTTTGGACATTTAGATGGCAGCTGTTCTAAATATGGGAGAAGGATGTCCAGAAGAAATTTGGCATCACACAGTTTAGAACAGGGATCGGCAACCTTTGGCATGCAGCTTGCCGGGGTAAGCACCCTGGTGGGCCGGGCCGGTTTGTTTACCTGCCGTGTCTGCAGATTCGGCCAATTGAGGCTCCCAGTGGCCACGGTTCAACATCCCAGGCCAATGGGGGCTGCAGGAAGCAGTGCAGGCCGAGGGATGTGCTGGATGCCGCTTCCCGCTGCCCCCATTGGCCTGGAGTGGCGAACCGCAGCCAGTGGGAGCCGCGATCGGCTGAACCTGGGGACACGGCAGGTAAGCAAACTGGCCTGGCCTGCAAGGGGGCTTACCCTGGCGTAGGGTGACCAGATCAGAGATATAAAATATCGGGACGCAGGGAGGCGGGGGGGCAAGCAAAAAAAAAAAGAAGTTTCAAAGAGGCCGGGGGCATTAGCAGGCTCTGGCCACGTGCGCTGCCCCCACAGAGTCAAACGCCCCCCGGCCTGCCCCGGGCACATGCGGCACGCGGTGGGTCTGGGCAGGGGCAGCGCGGAGCGGGCAGGGGCCGGGTGGGCGGCGCAGGCCGAATCCCCGCTGCTGCCGGAGAGCCCCGCCGCGCCTCTCCCTCCCACTCACGGCTGCAGCTCCTTCCCGGCTGGATGCGCCTCCCGCCGCCTCAGCCCGCCCTGGGTACATGCAGCATGCGTCCCCCGTGCCTAGTCTCCCTCCCTCTGGGAAGGAGCCGCTGGAGTGCAGCCGAGCGGGAGAAGCGCGGGGCTCCCCGCCGGAGGCGGGATGCACGCCACATGTGCCCAGGGCGGACTGGGAGGTGCGTCCTGCCGGGAAGGAGCTGCAGCCGTGAGCGGGCGGGAGAGGCGCAGGGCTCCCTGGCAGCAGTGGGGATTCGGCCCACGCCCCCGCACCGCCCACCAGGCCCCTGCCCACTCCACGCTGCCCCAGCCTGGACCCACCGTACTGCCCCGCGGGCTGCAGGGCTGGAGCAGCCTCCGCACTGAGCTCCTGGCCCCAGGCTCCCGTGTGCAGCAGCCCAGGCAGGAGCCCTCTGGTGCAGCAGGGGGCTCAGAGCTGAGCCCCCCGTCTCCCTCCCTCCCTCCATTGCCAGCCCCCCTTTGCCCGCCTGGTGCTCGGGTACCGGAGCTGACTCACCACCAAAATCGGGATGTCTGGTCACCCTACCCTGGCGAGCCGTGTGCCAAAGGTTGCCGATCCCTGGTTTAGAATTTGGAGATGTAGGAAAGTGTGAAGGTTAAAAGACTACTTATTTTTCCTCAAAATATACAGGACCGCTAATATTTTATATTATAATTTTTGTTGTGGTAGCTAATTTTATTAATTCCAACTTCCATTTGTACCACTCTTTACCATAAATTACTCAAACAAATTATTTTCAGACTGACATTTTCCATATTGGGTTGTCATGAATCTGTCCTTGGCAGAGTGCCCCCTTCAGGAGCTACATGAGGAGTGCAAGCATGCAGGGCTTATTGCCCTGCTCCATCCTACCAGCATGTCAGTCTAGCGGGGCTGGCATTAAATCCTTTGGCTGAGGCCTTCTGGCTGTTTCTTCCCTTCTCAGAGTTTCAGGTGAAACAAGCAAAAACACTCCCCAGTCAGCAAATAAGGTATAATAAAAGTATGAAGGAATAGAAAGAAAACCCCTGTATTCAGCTTGAGGGAAGATACTGGTCACTTACTTCAGAAGGCCTTGTAAGTATCACATTCCACCTCAAAGTCCACTGGGTCTCCAATATAAGTCTCAGACTCTTTTCCCTTCTTAGCCCGGGGGATCCATGTTGTTCTCCTTTCTGAGAGGGCAGAAACCTGTCATACCTCTCTCTAGGAGCTGGAGAGCTCAATAGCCTGTTCCCTTCCCATGGTTGAGCCCATCTGAGTGGTGTTCCCTGCTTTTATCTCCTTGTCCAGTCCTGGAATGATTTGCAGGTACAGAGAGCCAAAGCATCTCTTTAACCCCCTTCCAGGCCGGTGTAAGGTTTGTAGATCTATGCTGCTAATATCCATCATTTAATTATACTCTAGATCAGGGATCCGCAACCTTTGGCACGCGGCCCACCAGGGTAAGCACCCTGGTGGGCCAGGCCCGTTTGTTTACCTGCCACGTCCACAGGTTCAACCGATCGCAGCTCCCACTGCCTGTGGTTCGCCGCTCCAGGCCAATGGGGGGGGCGGCGGGAAGTGGCGCGGGCCGAGGAATGTGCCATCACCATTGGCCTGGAGTGGTGAACCGTGGCCAGTGGGTGCCGTGATCGGCTGAACCTGCGGCAGGTAAACAAACTGGCCCGGCCTGCCAGGGTGCTTACCCTGGCGCGCTGCGTGCCGAAGGTTGCCGATCCCTAGTCTAGAGTATAATTAAATGATGGATGTTAGCAGCATAGATCTATAACAATTTTTGGCAGCCAAATCATATAATTTGTTCAGATTGGCTTAGGTTTATGATCACTGAAGGGTTTATAAAAATAGTTATGATAAATACAAAGGATTAAAGTGGAAGGAAGTTTCTAATGTGTAAGGATTTGATAGAGTAAACATCACCTCCATGAAATCACAGAATCATAGACTTTAAGGTCAGAAGGGACCATTATGATCATCTAGTCTGACCTCCTGTACAACGCAGGCTATAGAATCTCACTCACCCACTCCTGTATCAAACCTGTGTCTGAGCCACTGAAGTCCTCAAATCATGGTTTAAAGACTTCAAGGTGCAGAGAATTCACTGATTGTACTCAAATTTGTGAGACTCTGCCACCTTCAAAAATGTTAAACAGTAAGTACAACAGGAGATAAGAATATTTACCAGCTGGAAGGTCTGGGAGAAAGGATCTAGAAAAGTGCATTCCTACTCTGTGGAGATTTGGTAAAATCCAGGCATTCACAGAGGAATTGGTGTGTCTGTGTCACAGCCTATGAACCTGACCCAAAGCCCATTGGTGGCTAAGGAAAGACTCCCACAGACAAATGGAACTAAATGGTATAATAAATACCACACTGGAATATTGCCATTCATTACAAAATTAGAGAGTTGGAAAAATTGGAAAGTTTTAAGTGTAATTTAAACCATATTTGTGATGGTGGCAGCTCATGCTTGTTTCTTCACAGCAGGGAAAGATTACAGGTTTTCTATTCTGCTGCACTGCCCTTTTAGCCTGGCTGTGCTTTTCTATCAACATTTATCTAAGTGTAGACAATGAAAAAAAAATCAGTTCTACAACTTTTAAGTCATTTCACTTTCAATGTCCTTGTGCTCCAATGTTTGAGTTTCAAACACAGCCAAGAGTCCTAGGCTAAGAACTGTTTTTAGTCAAATACATAGCCTTTTAAAAAAGGTTTTGAACCTTTTTTGAAGTCTATTATTTTATAACTTAGGTTGTTTTTTTTTTAAGTTATAGATGCTGGCTTGAAGTTGTTTCCATCAGATATATGATATTTTTGGAGATCTTTCTAAATCATCATGAAAGAAATTTTCAAATTATGTGTTGTAACTTGATCTTTCGGCATTAACATAAATGAGTTGATGATAAGCTACAGGGGTTAAGATGAACATTTAAAAGTTTTTCAAGAGGAAAAGTAGTAATAGAGACAAAGTATGTGCATTAATTAACAAATGAAGGGGCGGGGGGTGAAATTAATGATGGCTCAAAAGTAGCTGAGGTACCAAACTTAAAAAGTCACTATATAGAGTGTAATTAAATTATGGATGTTAGCAGCATGGATCTATAATAAATGTTGGGTTACAAACTGTTCAGATTGGTTTGGGTTTATGTGAATTGAAGGGTTTATACAAATAGTTATGATGAATATGAAGGATTATGTTGGAAGGATTTGAGAGAGTCAACATCACTTCATGAAATTCATGGATGCTACTCAACTTTTTGAGACTCTGCCACCCTCAGAAATATTAAAGAGTAAGTAAACAGGAGCTAAGTTTACTTATCACTTGGAAGAGAAGGAGCTAAAGCACAGGAGAACACAGCTATAAAATGTCTGCTTAAGGGCAGCAGTTGCTTTTATCTGCACATGTAAAGGAGCAGCAGCTCCTCAAAAGGTGTTCGAGGAAAAAAAGTCCTAGAAAAATGCAACCCTGGGGAGATTTGGTAAGATCAAGGCATTCAAAGAGGAATCAGCATTTGTGTGTAACAGCCTATATGGTCCTACCTGGTAATCTGACCCAAACCCCATAGTAGGCAAAGGAAAGACTCTCACAGACAAGTGGGACTAAATGATAGAATAAATGGCCACATTGGGGTACTGCCATTTCCCCCCCCTCCCCGAATAAATAGAGTTGGAAAAAATTGGTAAATTTTAATTGTAATTTAAACAATATTTGTGGTGTGCTAGCACATGTTTGTTTCTTGACAGCAGGGAAAGATCTCAGATGGCCATTCTTCAGCGCTGCTCTTGCAGCCTGAAACTTCCAAAGCTGGGCTGTCTGTGGGGATAATTATCCCCTTGCTCTTGCCTTTGTAAGTTTCCTCCCCCCCACCATTCCCTGAGACTGTTTGTTTCAGGAAAATGAATTTGAAAAAAGTGCTGCAGAGGCTCCCAGCCCTGCTATTGGCTCTGCCAGATACACCTCTGCATTCCTATTAGCTGAGAAAAAATAGCCAGCTCAGGGAGGGGAGAAGGGAGAAGAGTGAGCCACATTGGTCCTGGCTGGTGGGGGGGCGGTGGAGTATGTGATGCAAGCAGTATGGCTTGCTCTCACTCCCAGATGGTGACAAGAGGAGGCAGAGGAGCAAGTAGTGTTGCTCCCAGCTAGCTGTACAAAATGCGGAGAGGAAGATGGAGTCCTCTCCTGCCTTCCCTAAATAGTGCCCTTGCTACATAACCATCATAGATCTTACAAGGGTTTTTGACCTGATCATCAGAATGGGTTTTTGTCAACTGCTGGAGAGAATGCGTTGTCTCACAGTCCTCCTCAGTCTGCTTTGATCCTTCCATAATGGCATAAAGGCTACAGTCTAGTTGATGGCGATCAAGTTTTGAAATCCACAGTGATATCAAACAGGGATGTATTTTGGCATCAACCCTCTTTGGTATAAACTTCTCTCTGCTGCTTTGTCATGCTTTCTCAACTAGTGCTGAGGGTGTATATTTGCAGATCAGATAGAAAATTTCAACATTGCATGTATAAGAGCAAAAAATAAAGTCAAACATCTGCTGATAAGAAAACTTCTTTTCACGCAGTGCTCATGACACACACAGAAGAGGAGCACTAGCAACTTTGCAAAAGTTTTTCACTAGCTTGTGATGAACTTGGAATAAACATCAGTCTAAAAAAGACAATGATTATGGCATAGGTTTCAATAGCTAATGTTATGCTTGAAGTTGTGCACAAGTTCTGCTATTTAGGATCAATTCTATAAGATAAGCTTGTCATCTAGCAATAAGTTAATTCTTGCGTCAGAAAGACAGCTATCACATTTTTTAAACTGACCAAGCATTTGTGGGGTAATAAGAAGCTAACATTGAACACCAAGGTATGTTAACAGAAGTAAGTCCTGAGCATGCTACTGTATGATAACGAAACCCAAACCACCTATACAAGGCATGAGAGAAGGCTAAATACCTTCCACACCCACTGTCTTCACTTTATTCTAAATATCAAATGGGACACCAAAGTTTGACTCCAAAGTACTTGAGAAAGCATAATTGCCAAGTCTAATCTCTATTCTCAAATATGGCTTGGTCATCTACTACTGGATGGACAATGAATACATGCCATAGATTCTTCTGTATGGAGAACTTGCAGGTGTTCCAATGCCACTGGGCCAACCTAAGCTCAGGTTCAAGGACATTTCCAAGAGGGACTTGAAAACTTTCAACATCGACACCACAACCTGGGAACATACAGGTAGCAACATGCCACAGTGGAGGGCTGTGCTGTGCCAGGGAGTCAAAGAGGCCTAAGAAAGGTGGCTGAGAGAGAGAAGTGAAGAGAAGAAAGAGGAATGCAAAGTAGGCCTCAAGAGCTAGTACTGCACCAGTTTCATCCTCTGGCCCTGCACCATTTGCCTGCACTGTTTGAGGCAAAGACTGTCACACAAGAATGTGGCAGCATGACTCACCTTGGTGTTTACCCTATAGTCTTTCAATATGGATTGTTGTCACCTACAGGTGAACAGTAAATTCTGGAACATAGCATATCACAGAGCAATTGAGAATTCCATTTAGAGATTCTAGCACTTGACAAATCCTCAGATACTCAGCTGAGCTCTACAGTTCTCTTTCTCTTCTACAAAGGCAACATGTAGTTCAAGAGAACATGGATCTACTATACCCCACTTACACCCACCTACCCACCCACTCCTAGCTTTTATTTCATACTTTTTTCATTACAATATTCCACACAGCAGTGCCTCCTGTGCTGTGGGTTATTTTTAGAAACCGCTTCTCATTTGCTGTCTTATTGTTGACTGTGACAATAGCATAAGGGCCAACCTCAGAGGCCTGAAATAGTATTTGGTTTTACTCCAGACAAGCAAAACATTATGTTGAGTGGATTTGAAATTGATGTGTGGGCCAAAGTTTTAAAAGCGTGTCAATTCAGCTTCCTGTTGTGCATGTGCAATTAATTGAGAATACAATTAGTTGTAAGTACAAATCCTCACTTTCACAAACAAGGAGACAGCCAGATGCAGTTGTATTAATTTAGCTGGACTATGTGGACCCAAACAGTGGAAGGTGTTAACTTGACTCTGAAACCATCCAATATTAAGGGTTTTGATATACGGAGACTTTGGTTTGTCCGTTTCATGGCAAACACACTGAGAAACTCATGCCAAATTCTAGAAATGTACTGAGTAAAACAGGGAAAAGAAGCTAAAAATTAAAACAAGTTATGAAGCAGGGGAGGAATGGATTAGTTTTTTTTTTTGCTCAGCTCTGAGATGGGAAGGATAGTTACTTTCCCTGCTTTTGACAACCAGAGATACACGAGGGGGAAAAGACTAGCTAGTAAAGGTGGATGAAATGCAGTGTTTGTTGATGTTTTGGGGATTCCAGCTGATAGGTCAGTGACAGACAGATAGTCTGGGCAGGCAGGTCAGCCATAACATCTGTGCTTTAGACTCTGGCTCATTTCCCAGTCTTGGGCCGATGATATTATCTGATTGGTCTGATCCCTCTCCTTTACCCTCTCAGGTGGGTAGAGCTGGATGGGTTTTCTCATCTCATTTTGGATCATATCAGATGGAAAACTTAGAGAAAGAGAGGGAGAAAACAGAAGGAAAAATACTAGGGAAGAAGGGAACACAAAAAGGGAAGTGGAGACAAAGCAGAAGTTCACACGTCCCTGACTGATATCTCTGCTGGTACAGCAGTGATGACCAGATATCCTTGCTGGTATGTCAAGGCCTGGACTTCACAGTGATGCATTGACCTTCAGGATCCCTGAGTGAAGGACAAAGTCCCAGGAGCGGAGCAGGATGGAGGCCTGATGCCCTTCCCCCTCTTTCATTAATTCCTCCTGTCGATTTGCCAGTCTACTCTCAAAAGTATCTTTTTAAAGGACTCACCTATCCTTTCATTATTTTGTTCACTATTCAGGCCTAAATTCCAACTTGTCAAGTTTAGTCAATTAACTTCCAGTTCCCACTTTTGTTGTTTACCAGGTATGGGCTCAATACAGTCCTTGAGTTATATCGATAAAAACCTTTAGTTTTGACTAACACAGTCTGTTTTTCACTGTTAGCATTTTTTTTAATACACAACCTTATGTAACAGTCTGAATTTGACTTCTGTTACTTTTACCCAACCACATTTGCTAATGTTTATTACATTTTACATAAACCATTTTACAAATGTTCATCCAATTTCTCACACTTAGAGTGGCAGGCTCACTGCTGAGGTAAGCTTTCTAGAACCCATTTATTACACAACACCTAAGTGCCAACAGTTGTAGATAAGAGGCTATTTTAAAATGTGGTCTTATAGGTCACAGAAATAGCAAACGGTGGCTTTATTATTGATTTATTATTTGTTTATTAATTTATTTATTAATTATTCCAGTAGTACGATAGGAAGTCTCAGAGGGCTTAGGACTCCATTTACTAGGTGTGTCTGGGGATACGAGGGATGGGGGGCACACTGAGATTGCTTAATCAGGGCTAACTGCAAAGAATGGGGCAGACAATCTCCCAAATTGGTGATTATGTCAAATACTTAGATTCACCAAACAGCAATAAAACAGCTTCTACTATACCTTGCTGGTTACCCAGAAGCCAAAAACACAGTTCCCTTAGAACAATCCAGCCTTGAGCTCCCACCCAGATAGCCAAGTCAATATGATGAGGATTACTGAAAATCTTGTTCATCATATAAAAAGTTCTACCAATCCCAAAGGATTGGACACATTACCCATCAGGTCAAAGAATATTTCAGATATTACCCAAATACATGTTTACAGCCAATTCTTATTAAGTAAACTAAGATTTATTTAAAAAGAAAAGTGTGAGAGCATAGGTTAAAAGATCGTTATACAAACAGATATGAATAGAGTTTTTAGGTCAATTTCATAGTAGAGATGGTGAGCTGTAGAGTTGCAAATAGTTCTTCCAGAAATAGTTCAATAGGTTATAGTCCAATGTCCAATACCAGGGAGATCCAGACTGGAGCTGGAAACCTCAGTCTTGTGACTCAAACATCCCCTGACAAAGCTTAAGCAGATCTGAGATAACAGGATCAGGGCCCAAGTGATCCTTTTCTAGTTCTCTGGCAGTCTCTTGACCACAGGTGTTCCTGAGGTGAAGCATTGTGGCTTTGAAGTAAAATCTGCTGTTTCCTAAGCACCACTGGTAATTAGCTACATGAATTAGCATAATTAGCAAATAGCATAATCACGCCATTTACAGGTAGTTTACTACATACCTCAAAGAGAAATAAAGACAATAATATTACTACATTCATGGTTCATCTAAATGCTAACATCTCCTTTTGATCTCTGAATTAACAGAATATAGTAACAGAGGGGAACCATCTGTTTACATGGTTAACATGTAACAAGATATAATAAAACACATACAATTAATATTTCCTCAAATTCTCTATTATA
Organism: Chrysemys picta bellii; assembly: GCF_011386835.1. Lineage (NCBI taxonomy): Eukaryota > Metazoa > Chordata > Testudines > Emydidae > Chrysemys > Chrysemys picta. Next base: position 267,248,654 of record NC_088791.1, on the reverse strand, counting down.
CAGGTTTTCATTTCAAAGCTCTACCTTATCTAACATGGAATGGCCATAAATACCACAGGCGTCGACTTCATGGGTGCTCTGGGGTTGGAGCACCCACGGGGAAAAATTGGTGGGTGCTCTGCACCCACTGGCAGCTCCCTGCCCCGGCCTGCCCCAGCTCACCTCCGCCTCCTCCTCTGAGCACGCCTTCCCCGCTTTTCCTCCCAGTGCTTGCCGCCGCGAAACAGCTGTTTCACAGCTTAACAAGCTGGGGGTAGGTGGGGAGAGTGGGTCATTTAGCCTGCAAGTTGCTTAACCCTTTCTGGCCCAGCATCACACTAGGCATGTCACAAACAAATAACACAAGGACAATCTCTTCCCCAGATAGCTCACTGTGGTGGAATGTTCACCCCACACTAGCCTGGAAAAGGTTAATGAGGCTCAGAAGGTGCCAGTTAACCTGATAAACCATCCCTTACAGAGGATTAGTCTTGATAAGAAATGCCTGATTGGGGATGGAGCCCAGCTGAACAGGAGCAGATGTGGCTGGTATAAAACCAAGCAGTGAGGGCAGAAGAAGGCTACATTGTGGAAGCCTGTCATCCTTCTTTGGACTTAGAGAGGGAAAGAAAGAAACCCAGAAGGAGAGTATCAGAGGGGTAGCCGTGTTAGTCTGAATCTGTAAAAAGCAACAGAGGGTCCTGTGGCATTTTTAAGACTAACAGAAGTATTGGGATAATAAGCTTTCGTGGGTAAGAACCTCACTTCTTCAGATGCAAGAAGGAGAGTAGAAGCCCTGGGATCCTGGCCCTGAGGGAAGGTTTTACCTAGAAGTGTGGTGGATAAGGAACACAGATAGAGATGGAGTAGGAGAAGGCTCAAGGAAATGGCAGCAAAGTTTGGGATGGTGTGGACCTTGGCTGTGGATTCCAGAGTCCCTGAGTTGAAACTCAGAGTAGTGGATGGGACTGGGTTCCCCTACTGGCATTCCCCACTGGGGAAGTGGCATTGTCCTGGATTGGAGAAGTGCTGGGAACAATAACCAGTCCAGTGAGACTTGGATACACCAGAAGAGGGAAAATACATAGTGACCTCTATGGAGGGCCAAACCATTATGAGGGAGCACTGCAACTCCTGGAGCATGGGAGAAGCCACATCACCATTGAGACGCAGAAGGGGTTGTCAGACTGAGTGAAGCTATTCCCCAGATGCAGCTATGGGAGGCACTCTAGTAGTGAATAGAGGACCTAGTGATGCAATCTGGCCCAGTGGTTCTCAAACGTTTGTACTGGTGACCCCTTTCACATAGCAATCCTCTGTGTGCGACCCCATTTTAAATTAAGTATTGGGCATAAGCTTTCGTGGGTAAAAACCTCACTCTTCAGATGCATAGAGTGAAAGTTACAGATGCAGGCATTATATACTGACACATGGAGAGCAGGGAGTTACTTAGCAAGTGGAGAACCAGTGTTGACAGGGCCAATTCAATCAGGGTGGATGTAGTCCACTCCCAATAATAGATGAGGAGGTGTCAATTCCAGGAGAGGAAAAGCTGCTTCTGTAATGAGCCAGCCACTCCCAGTCCCTATTCAAGCCCAGATTAATGGTGTTAAATTTGCAAATGAATTTTAGTTCTGCTGTTTCTCTTTGAAGTCTGTTTCCGAAGTTTTTTTGTTCAATGATAGTGACTTTTAAATCTGTAATAGAATGACCAGGGAGATTGAAGTGTTCACTTACTGGCTTATGTATGTTACCATTCCTGATGTCCGATTTGTGTTCATTTATTCTTTTTCAGAGGGACTGTCCGGTTTGGCCAATGTACATGGCAGAGGGGCATTGCTGGCACAGGATGGCATATATAACATTAGTGGATGTGTAGGTGAATGAGCTCTTGATGGTGTGGCTGATGTGGTTGGGTCCTCTGATGGTGTGGCCAGAGTAGAAATGGGGACAGAGTAGGCAACGAGGTTTGCTACAGGGATTGGTTCCTGGGTTGGTGTTTCTGTGGTGTGGTGTACAGTTGCTGGTGAGTATTTGCTTCGGGTTGGGGGGTTGTCTGTAAGCAGGGACTGGCCTGCCTCCCAAGGTCTGTGAGAGTGAGGGATCATTTTCCAGGATAGGTTGTAGATCGTGGATAATGCGCTGGAGAGGTTTTAGCTGGGGGGCTGTATATGATGGCCAGTGGTGTTCTGTTATTGTCCTTGTTGGGCCTGTCCTGTAGTAGGTGATTTCTGGGTACCCTTCTTGCTCTGTCAATCTGTTACCTCACTTCCCCAGGTGGGTATTGTAGTTTTACGAATGCTTGATAAAGATCTTGTAGGTGCCCTTCCTCTATTTGTGCTACATTGATGACATCTTCATCATATGGACCCACGGAAAGGAGGCCCTTGAAGAATTCCACCTGGACTTCAACAATTAACATACAAAAGTTTATATGAAAAGACAGTATGCAATTTGAATTAGAAATAATTTTCCATAGCACAATAGTAGTAAAACTGTTTTACATAAAGGTGTGGCAACGTACCTAAACTTATGTGACTATACACATAAGTAAGGTAAGTAGAATTTGTCATTAAATCTTTTTTATGTATAAGATATGATTGAAACTACATTAAACTGTCTTCAACAGCAGAGACTCAAAGTTCATTTAAGTCATATGGAACTTTCCTTCATGGAATCTTTATTGGTGCAGTAAAATAGCACATAAGTCACTCTAAGTAATAAGGATCAAGCCTGTTCCTATTCACATATAAATTATCATTAACTTTTCAAAGCAAAACTGAAAGATGAGGAAAGACTAAATTTGATATTTCCCCTCTATGTCAGGAATACTCAGAGTTGGTTGAATTATCTGTTGCAAACTCATTAATTAATAATTACACATTTTGGTATGGTAGTGGCCAAAGAACTCAAGCAGGATCACAGATGAAGATATGAATTGGGCTTTTATTTAGTTAATGAACTAAAGTTTCCTCCAATTTTCTTTAATAGATTGATTAATAATATTTGCAAATATATTGTATTCTGTGGGTTTTTCACAAATTGCTTGAAGTGAGTGCAGCCAGATGTGCCCTCCCATTTGCTCTTTCGAGTGCAGTTTGCAGTTTCCTGTTATGCTGCTACAAAGCCACAAGCAGCAGAAGTCCCCAGTGATGTTAGATGCTCGCTTAAAGCTACATTGCTCTATATTACCAATTGCATTCATGCTTATGAATATGTAATCAATCAATGTAAGGAATGAGTGAGACAGTATGAGTGACAGCCATTGGCAAAACAAAGAAGCAAATATCGCCTTTTATGGAACCATGGTATTATCATGGTGAAGATATAAATCTCGAGACAGGTGGCTAGATCAAGGTTACCAACAAGAAAATGTAACAGCACGCTAAACTCGGGACCGGACCAGAAGCAATAGAGCCCTCCCACAGATCCAAAGTGACTCCAGGGGTTCTCATCACCTTGGGCCGATCTCCAAGCAGCTGTCACCTGGCCAGCCTCAGCCACCCGTGAAATCGAAACCAACATTCGCACCTGCAGCCTGACAGCATGAATGAGTTGTGTGTGTGAGTATAACTGCGCAAGTAAGGGAAGCAATAAGGAAAGCAATAAATGAACACTTAGTACAGCTCTAGTTCGATCTTTGTTGTGTTTATTTCTTGGCTGGTTTCAAGAACAGGTAATAGTGAGCACCCCTCAGACCATCCACTATTCAAGAGTTCTGCTTGTGTGCCTGGACCAGCCCTGCTATAATTTAGTTTACAGTTGCTTCCACAAGCCCTTTGTGAGCTGCTGCACTTGGCCTTGGCAGACTCAGGTTATCCCTCTATATCATGGTCTTCTGCCTGTTCTCTGCAGCTAGATTCTGGCTGCTGCCACTTGAACACACCCTTCTATGAATTCCTGATTTTTATTAAATATTTTTTCAGAGTCAGTCTCTGGGCCTGGTCATGCTAGATCATGCAATACCCTGCACTGACCAATTTCTTGCTTGGGTACCTCCCACTCCCAGGATGACCTGGGAGCCAATCATTACCCTACAAGTCCTTCAAAGAAAAATCTGGCAGGTTTAAAGAGGTAAGGGGGGATGGAAGGGGATTAAGCTGATCACAGTATGTTTATAGGACATTATTGACAATCCATATAATTTATACCATAACCAAATTATAAGAAGCCATTTAATCCAAATTCCTGGAATATCTCAAGAATACTTCATAATTTTGATAAAACTGTACAAATGTCTCCCTATTTTTCAATAAACGTTTTGAAATTTGTATAATTCTTTTTTAAAAAACAGCGGAAGAGAGAATAGGGATTTCACAAAAATGGTCACAAAATAATTTTCCTGCTTTTTAAATAGCTCTATCTGAAGCCTCTTCCCTAACAACTTATGATGACAGCAGGCTGGGCATACAGTAATATCAATCTTTCCCTCTCTATTACCAGCACAGAACGGGCCCTTTGTACAGATCTCCCTTCATAAAGGAAGGTTAACCGCTTCTATGACACCTTGTCTCACTGCCCACAAAGAGGCCTCTGCAAATTGGAAAGCCATAGCTGGGGTGAGGGATGGGTGGAAGGGACTGGGACAAGTGAGCATTCCTTGCCCTTCAGGATATCTGGCCAAACATTAACGCAGCTTAGGACTACCTTAAATTTTCAGAATCTTTCTCTTTATGGTGGAGAAAAAACATTTGAAGGGTCTGTTTCAGGAGAAGTGGCAGCCAGGGCAGGCCCTCAAAGCGTAGCTCCATTGTAGCCACACTGCCAAGGAGCAGGAGACCACAGGACTGGCATTGATTTGGGTTTACAGAAGTTCCCCCAGGAATTGCTGGGTTGGAAGTACTTACTACTTTTGCCCATTCCGTGTAGGGAACAACCTACCCCACCTTTTGATGAAGTGAGTTGTATTAAACTCTGAGAGGGACTTATTGTTGAGTTTCCTTCCTGCTAGGACTCTCTCCTGTGGATTTTGCCAGGGGAAGAGGTCACCTGGCCTGTTACCAGTCCTTGCGACTAGCCAAGGAATGAGCCCAGACAAAGGGTGAACTTGAGGTTTGTTTATTGGCATGAGTTGAGTTTGTCTAATATGGCTATACTCACACACACATCACATTCATGCTGGCCGGCTGCAGATGCATGCATAGATTGATTTCGATTTCGCAGGTGGCTGAGGCTGGCCAGGTGTCAGCTGCCCAGAGATCAGCCACGATGTGACAAGAGTCCCCGAAGTCCCTTTGGATCTGCAGGAGGGCTTTACTACTTCTGGTCCGGTCCCGAGTTTAGCGTGCTGTTACATTTCCTTGTTTGTAACCTTGACCTGGCCACCTGTCTCGAGATTTATACCTTCACCAAGATAATACCATGGTTCTATAAAAGGCAATATTTGCCTCTTTGTTTTGCCATTGGCTGTTACTCACGCTATCTCACTCATTCCTTACATTAATTGATTACATATTCATAAGCATATATACAATTGATTATATAGAGCAATGCAGTTTTAAGTAAGCATCTAACATCATTGGGGACATTCCGCTGCTTGTGGCTTTGTAATGGCATAACAGGAAACTGTGCAAACTGCACTCGAAAGAGCAAATGTGGGGGTCCGCGTCCAGCTACATGGCTTAGTATGTATTAAGCAGAAGAGGAGTTAAATCTAATATGTTAATTCTAAGATGATATAATGTTGGGACACTTGCTTTCAATTTCCCCTATAGATTGGCATTGAATTTGCTTATTTATTTATTGAGTCTCACTCATAGTGAATTCTTAAGTCGGGAAAGACAGAGCACAATGTATTAGTATGCCATGAAACATGAATTATTGAGTTATGATCCTGCCTTCCCAGCCTCTCCATATAAGTAGACCAATAAAGAAGAAAGTGAGAAGAAGTAAACTCACAGGTAATGTATTCAAACAGCAATATAAATCTAATCTAAACTTCTTAAACACTTACAGCAAGAGTGATCACTCAGATTATATTAATCAGCTCTTCAACTATCGTCCTTTTTTTTTTTAAATTTACATTGTAGTCACGAATCACACAAAACACTTTCTAGAGCTGTCAGGAGGAAAACGATTATCTTTTTTTTCCTCCTAACTTGACTGGTTACATTTGACACCCAGTCTTTTTAAAGCCAAAGCCTGCCTCTTTACTCTTCCATTGCACACCTCATGAGGGGCTCCATAAGTGTAGATGAAGGTGGTGCACAAGAGGATTAAAGTGATTTGCAAAACAACATGTAATATCTATTCATATGGAAGAATAAGAGCTCAAGCCAAAATGGAGTGGAGATACTGCAGTGTCAGATCCGTCAGTGTGAAGGGACAGTTGCCATTTTCAGAGACCTGCTATTGCAGACCAGGATTGGTGCTAATGGACATCAGAAAGGTCACTACTATCTTCTCAAGGTCCATTTTATCTACAAGGAATAAGCCAAATGATTATGCCTAAATTATGTGGCAACTGGTGATAGTGTGTTTTGCTTACTTTGAGTGTTGCCATGATGATGAATGATAATAATGTTAAGGAAGCAGTTTCCAATTTGGGCTACTGATGGGCTTTCTAGTGGGATTAGATGGAATATTTCAAGAGGACATAAACACATTAATAAAATGTATTGATTAGCTAATGGCAAACTTTTTTAGCTTATTTATAAATATTTTGAACAATTCTAAATTATTTTTGCTCTGAAAATGGTTAGGGTAAGTGGCCATTGTTGTGCGAATGAGTTCTGCAGCCTTGGGTCAGCGACTGAGAAAGTTCTGCTCCTGCACTGACAAGTCTCATTCATTGTGGTTGACATATCCACTGTTCCTGCAGGTAGTGGCCACAGACAGAAAGGCAAGGTATAAAAATATATAATGCATGTGAGTTATTCACATTAACTCAATGGTATGGGTGATAAGTGTTGCCAGGCTTCTATCTGAATAAGCAGAAGACCCATCACAGGGCCTTAGGAATGCTCTCTTTACAATAAGAAGCTCACTATCACACCATATATATTTTCAAAAGGACAGCTTTATGTAGGGATTGATATTTGCTCTTTAAATGAGGGACTGATTGTGTTCCTTAGATCTGCACAATGGCAACTTTCTTTGCACACATTTTCCCCTTTTTTGCAGGAGGAGGGGTAAGTTTCCCCTAGCCCCAGACCACAAGAAAGAGATCACCAAGCCTCTGAGGATCCACAAGGGGAAATGCTTAGGACCAAGCTTTATCTTTACTGCCATTCTACCTATAAGTTGTCTATCTTGTCCATAATTCAGGTGTACTCTTTGATTCCTTGCTTTCTACCATCTCCAGGTGGCTAGGAGACTCTGTCCCATCTTGGCAGATGATGACCTGGACTCAGTTATTTACTCCTTTGACATCTCTTGTCTGAACTACAGCAATGCAATATTGCTGGACATGAAGTCTTCAGCTTGTAGGAAACTCCTGTCTGTACAGAACAGTGCAGCACACCTTCTCCACAACACAGGCAAGCACATCACAACTGTCTTCCACCCTCTACATTGGCTTCCCATAGAATTTCAAATCAAGATGAAGGTCTCTCTCCTTACCTTCAGTCTGCTCCATGGCCTGGGCCCAGGATATCTAAAAGGCCAACTAAAGCTCTGGGATGAAGACTATGGTCGATAACTACACTCCTCTGACACAAAAGAACTTCTCACAATAAAGGTATAGCTTTTTTGGATGAGAGACAGAACTTTCTGCGATTGTGGAATGAACTCCCCAGGAATTAAGGACCATCACAAACCTTACTTCCACTCCAAGTGCAAGGCACACTTCTTTGACCTTGCCTTCTCCAATATAAAAACATAGCAACGGGTATTTTAAAACAGAAACAACATATACAAAAACTAGACCCACCTCTGCATATACTTTTCCCCTTGGATAAGAGATGAATCTACACTACAATACAGATGTCCATCACAATCCTTCATGAACTGCTGGAAGGAATATTACGGGGATAAGCACAGTATAAGACCCTATATAGAATAGAGTTCTCCAAAAACTCTCGTGTAGGTTTCCACTTTCTTTTTTCTAGTCTCCCTCCACAGTGAAATGGCACCTCCAGTCAGTAATGAATGAGGAGGGGATAAGAAAATGGGGTATGTCTGTTCAGTATTTTCCAATTCATCTCATAGAAGTACTGTAGTGCAATCTCTTTATCGTGAAAGTGCAACTTGTAAATGTAGATTTTTTTTCTTACATAACTGTACTCAAAAACAAAACTTGAAAGCCTACAAGTTGCTCAGTCCTACTTCTTGTTCAGCCAATCACTAAGACAAACAAGTTTGTTTACATTTATGGGAGATACCGCTGCCTGCTTCTTATTTAAAATGTCTCCTGAAAGTGAGCACAGGCGTTCACATGGCACGGTGTTGCAACATATTTACGTGCCAGATATGCTAAACATTTGTGTAATCATTTGACAGCCCTACTTGCTACACCTCTTCTCCTCATTCCAGAGCAGTACCCATAGAAGTTGTGCTATCGCTGGTTGCCCCTGCTGTGTCTTAGCCCTTCTCCAAGGACCTCATTCAAATCCATAGGGAAGCTTGAGCCATAAAGTAGCTATAGCTCCCTGATCCCTCCTTCTCTAGATTTCAGCAGCACTGCTTTCCCCCAGCCCAATGGAGTCCCAACAACACAATTTTGTCATCTGCTGTCTGGAGGCTCTGAGAACTAGAGAGGTATGCCGTATTGACTCTGCTCATTTTCATTCTGATTCTTGCTTTGCACCTTACTACAGAGAGCATCATAAGGCCCATAGATATAAATTCTCTATTCTGTGCTACATTGGTCTGTGCAAGTTCCAACAAGAAAACAAAGGAAACACTGACTCATACCAGACTGGAAGTAGCATTTATATATTTTTGAATGCTCAGACTGACAAGACAGAGTTGCATCTCATTACTGTAACTTCCTTCAGTGATAAACACTCCCTCACTTTTTAAAAAAGAATTGATGATGATGATGATGATTTTATAGGGATCTATCCGGCAGACTCCCTAAAGCCTCTCACTCATAGCAGAATATGGCAGTGTACTCATCTGGCCCATTCCATCCTTCTCTGGCTGTATAGATCTCTTTATTGGTTTCTCCCATGCTTTTATTTGAGTATAAATGTTTCTTTCAGCATTTCTATATGCCATAGTGACTTCATGAGCTGCAATAAAATTTACCCAGGATGTACCACATTCACTTATGAAATGATTTCACTATTACCCTCACCTTTATCATTTCACTAACATTGAGTACAGAACATCAGAGAAATGTCAGATTCATAATTCAGCCAGTATGCATTCTGAAAGTTTCTAATGTAGGAATGATTGGATTTTTGAAAACTAGTGATGGGAGCATATAATCCACTCTTGATCCAGCAAGATTTGTTTTGAACTCAAACATCCTATTGTTTGTTTTTATCACAATAAATACTGAGGGGCCAGCTCTGATTGATTTATTTTTCTCTCTGAGGCAGTATTGAACCATTCTCCACTGAACGGTGTAAGGGGGCACTATGCTCTGACAGGGAACTGCTTTTTGGATGTGATATTAAAACAATGTCCTAAGCTCTTTAGGTCACTAAACAATTCACGGCATTTTTTGGAAGAGAATGTTAAATACCCATGCTCAATTTGTGTATCGCATTCTAAGGCACCTATCTCTCCTCTTCATTGTATGGGGAGCTTAGGCATCTAACTCAGGCTTTGTGGATAGCAGGGTTGTTCCTGTGATTTTTTTAGGCACCTAAAAGTTAGGTGTGTTGATGCTGGGTTTCGTAATAGCTATGGAAACAACTAAATATAGTACGTTTAAACACTAAGACTATTGTATGTGAAACTTTGTGACGTTTTGAGAATGTGAAAACCATCTCTAAAATTTAGCAAATACCCATTGTTTTGGTTTGTGAAGGAAAGTCACATTAAACAACAACAAAAATGTAGTGTCATATCACTTTTACAAAGATTGTTACCAAGAACCACCACCTCAACTCCCACCCCCAAAACAAAACAACCAAATCCACCAAAATGGTGGGCTTACCCTTAAAATACTATATTTTTCCCAGATCGGTAGACAAAAATTCCTACGATTGATAAATACCTTGGATTTACATATAGGTCTGAGATGACTCAGGAGTCCAATCCTGGAACCGCAAATCCGCTTGTTATAGGTACAGACATTTCGTGGCAAGCCAGCTGCCTGCTGGGAGAATGTTCTTTTTTTCCCTTCCTTCTCTCTCTCTTTTCAGCTTCAAGGGCAAGGCGCTTCTCCTCGGAGGGGGACACTGCCTGATGGAGGATATGGCGCCATTGGGATCAGTTGGTGGCTTGCTTCTCCCAGCTTGTGATGTCCACATCAGTTTTCTTAAGATATGCTTTCAGTGTGTTTTTGTAGCATTTCCTCTGACCACCGCAAGATCTCTGACCATGTGTGAGGTGAGAGCACCTGTTTTGGGAGGTGAGAGTCTGGCATCCACACACAATGTCCAGCCCAACAAAGTTGGTGCAGAGGATCATTGCTTTAATGCTGGTGACATTGGCTTCAGCAAGGATGCTGGCATTAGTGCGGCGATCTTGCCACTTGATGCGAAGGATCTTCTGGAGGCATCATTGGTGATACCTCTCCAGACTCTTGAGGTTTTGCATCCATTGAGGAATGTAGCAACAACAATTGTCTTATAGACCTGGATCTTGGTGTCCTACAGTAGGTCATGGTCCGTGAAAACACATCAGAGCAATTTCACAAAGGAAGCACTTGTGCACTGGATTCTGTTTTCTCTGTAACTATACAAATGTTTGCTAAGACTGTTAACCCTTCTCAAGATTAACCCTTGCACAAGGCTTTGTTCCCTCACAGCTTGAACTCCTGGAGAAGGGAATAAAAATGCCTGTTAAGGAAAAATTGTTAGCTTTATGCTGTCTAGGCTCATAGGGACAAAGAGTTCTAACCATAAACAAGAGATCCCCAAGCTGCTTGGCTTGGGTTAGCTCTAAAAGACATAAAAGCTTATTTATTATCAGGGCTGGTGCAACCACTAGGCAAACTAGGTGGTAGCCTAGGGCACCAAGTGGTTGGGGGTGCCAAAAAGCAGTGACCCGACCTGGCCCGGCAGGGAGGAGCCGGCACAGCGCAGTGGGGGCAGCAGCCCTGCAAAGGCGGTAACGCCGCTAGTGGGGAGCAGCTGATCCCCCCACCCCTCCTGCCCAGGCTGCAGCCTGGCACCATCCCCCCTGGGGACTCCTGCAGGCTGCAGCAGATGCATGCAGGCGGTGGCCCCCGTGCGTCCCCCCCGGCTACCCTCTCACTGTGCTTGGGTTCTGTGGTTCCCTGGCATGTGAGCCACCACCACCGCTGCCCCTCTCGGAGCCCCCCCTCCCACTGCCTCAGCATTCGGGATGGGGGGAGGGGCTGTGCATGCGGCAGCCTGGCAGCATGTTTTGCCTCGACCTGGAGCCAGCATCTGACCGGCATGGGCATGGTAAGGAGAGTCCCGGGGGGTGCAGTCAGGGAGCAGGGGGAGGGTTGGATGGGTCGGGAGTTCTGGGGGCCCTGTCAGGGGGCGGGGAGTGGTTGGATGGGGTGTGGGAGTCCTGGGGGTCTGTCTGGGCATGGAGGTGCTGATAAGGTTTGGGGCAGTCAGGGGACAGGTAGGGCAGGGGGCAGGGCCGGCGCAACCCAGTCGCCTAGGGCACCACAATTTGGGGGGCGGCGACCGCGGTGGTATTTCGGTGGCGGGACCTTCCGCTGCCTCTGTGGGGGACAGTATTTCGGGGCGGGACCTTCCGCCACCTATGGCGGCAGAAAAACTGGCAGCACTCCTGGTGGGGGATTTCAGGAGGGGGCAGTCAGGGGACAAGAAGTGGGGGGGGGGGTTGGGGGATCTGAGGGGGCCAGTCAGGGGGTGGGAAGTGGGAGGGAGTGGATGGGGGCAGGGCTCTCCCCATCCTCTTTTTTGATTGCTGAAATATGGTAACCCTATGCGAGGGGGGAGCCAGAGGGCACATGGGGGCCAGCACCCGAATGCATCCGCTGCAGCCTGCAGGAGAACCCAGGGGGTGGGGAGCTGGGTTGCAGCCTGGTCAGGAAGGGTGGGGGGCGCGGCTGCTCCCTGATAGCAGTGCCGCCACCTTTGCAGAGCTGCTGCCCCCCTGCGCCTCGCCAGCTCCCCCATGGCTGGGGCTCGCTACCCCCGCAAGCGGGACACTCTGGATCTCCAAGGCCTCCGGAAGGCGGCTCCTCCTTGCCGAGCTGCTACAGCAGCCCAAGCCCAGCAAAGCCAGTGAGTGGACTCGGGGCGGGGGCCACCGTGGTGGGGTGGGGAAGGCTTGCTGGGGAGCTGTGCACCCTCCAGGGGAGTTCAGGGGGCAGGGAGGGGGCCCCTGGGAATGGCTGGTCCCTGGGCAGGCTGGACCCTGGGGTCTATAAAGGCTCATTGGGATTTGCCCCTGAATGAACTGAACTGCGGGGGGCGCAAGGTGGAAGTTTCACCTAGGGCAAAAAATATCCTTGCACCAGCCCTGCTTATTATAGAAGCTTCTATTACCTTTTGAATTTAAGATTGTACCTCATTTGTGTGTGTGTATGGTTACCTGCTTAAACCTTGTAAATAACTCTCCTTTCTTTTTCCTAGTTCCTTTAATTAGTTTTCTTGTCTTTGGTTTGAGATCTGAGTGCAACTGACCAGGGGTAAGTGACTGGTCCTTTGGGACTTTCAACAACCTGAATATTGTTGTGATTTTAGAGGTAAGGGACCATCAATCACAGAGGTAGGCTTGCTGGGATGATAGGGGATCTTGCTGGGATCTTCATTTGTGGCAAGATAGATCAGTGTACTGAAGAAGACTTTCTGTAGCTCCTATTAAGGCTGTTATCGTGCCTGAGGAGTTCACACTTGTTATTTGGTTAGTAAAATCTAAGTATAGAACAGAAAAACAGTTTGGAGCTCATGACCTATTTCTTGACAGTCTGCCCTGAGTTTGGTACGCACAGTTGTGAGCCACTTTGGACAACGTGACAACCTGGTTTCCATTTTCAAAAATGCCTTGGGCCATCATCTTGAAAACTCATACACATTTGCTTAACTGTGCTATTGTGAGTAATCACTTTGATGTCAACGGACTACTCACAGAAATATAGTTAAGCATGTGTATAAGTATTTGCAGGTTCAGGGCCTTAGGCACCTTAGCTCCTAAATCCCAAAATTTGGTCCATTGTCTGTATAACTATCATTCAGAATGAAAGGACACAGTAAATACATATGAATTGATAACAACATTGCAAGGCACAGATGTCATCATTTTTGCACAGCTAGAGAAAAATAAAGAAAGTCTAAAGATTAAAGGAAGATTTGGGTTTATTTAATGGAAAGAGGGTCAGCTGATCCATTCACCTCTAAATCCACTTTGTTTCTCAAGATCTATGTGGGCTTCATAAGTACGAATGAAAATTTTAGTAGTCACATCAACTGATACATTTATTGTACCCTGTAGTCTTTTATACATTGCATTTTGCAGATGCACCACAAATGATCAATTTTTAATGTGAACAAGATAGCTTGCATACAGGTATTAATATGGTGCTATAAAAAAGGCAAGTTGAAATTAGATGTGATTACAAATAAGCAAGGCACCAGGGAGCCATTTACAACATTATGGTGCTGCTTTTCCATTTAGGAAGCTTTGAAGAGGCACCAAAAATAGCCCTAAAACCAGAAAAAGTGAAAATAGCAGGTGCAATTTTAAAACTTATAAAAGGAGTTTAGAGCTGCGGATCTCAACTAGGGGTACATGTACCCGTAGGAGTATTCAGAGATCTTCCAGGAGGTACATAAATTCATCTAGATATTTGCCTAGTTTTATAACAGGCTATATAAAAAAGCACTAGTGAAGTCAGTACAAACTAAAATTTCATACAGACAATGACTTGTTTATACTGCTCATTACACTGTAGTGTAAGTACAATATTTATATTCCAATTGATTTATTTTATAATTATATAGTAAAATGAGAACATAGGCAATTTTTCAGTAATAGTGTGCTGTGACACTTGTATTTTTATGTCTGATTTTGTAAGCAAATAGTTTTTAAGTGAGGTGAAACCTGGGGGTACATAATACAACTCAGACTCCTGCAAGGGATACAGTAGTCTGTAAAGGTTGAGAACCACTGGTTTAGAGGATGCAAGTCAGAGCTTCATTGAAATGATTTAACCAGCTACTTGAAGATATGCATAAAATTTCATTTGTGGCTCTTGTGGAAAAAGAGTATTTTCTAGTGAAATTTGTGAAAATGAACAAAAAGTGTTAATGTTAATGATTTGAAATGTCCATAGTGAAACATTTGCGAAAACACATTCTGTTTTACAGACCCTTGTGAGAGGGTTGTAGAAGACCCTTGAAGAAAGGAAATAAGAAATGCAATTTGCCCTGGTACTGGAGAGGAGGAAATATTTAAGGGCCCCAGTGTAAGGGCTCTGTAGTCCCAGAAGTGGGGCCAAATGTGACTTAGCTGGAGAGTTATGTCACCAGAGTAACCTGGAAAGCATTGGAGGCTGGGCATAACTCTGGAAGACCAATGAGTAATTGAGTGAAAGAGGCTGCATTGCGCCATTGTGTTATGATAGGCACTCCGGGGCAGTGAGTTGTGTAACAATGTTATAAGAATAGGAGCCCAAAGATTTGAAATTGATGAATAAATACAAATGTAAACAAAATACTCAAAAATTAGATTTTTTTAACTTACCTTCTAGTATGTAAGTTCAGGATATTGGGTCAAATTCAGACCTGGTCTGGGTCAACATCTCTTCTAGAAATACATGTGAGAGGTGTTGTAGTGGGCAGAAGTCTAAACTTTTCCCCTAAATTTCATAGAATCTATGGGATGTGCAGTAAGCCAAGCCTATCCTCATTAACTCCAGTACTCATGGTCCACCTTCTATCCACAGCTGTCCAACAGTGTGGCTTCACAGGAACCATGTTATTAGGGCTTCCAATAGCTGTTGCCCTGTTAATTACCCTTTACTGAGGAAAGGGTTTATCTTCCTCAGGCTGCTTTAACATTTCATCAGCTATTTTTTGTGAGGCTTGGGAAAGAACAATATGCATCCCCCAACCTTCCTTCCCTTAGCCTACCACTACCCCAGCAATGGTTTCCCATGGATGTTCTGACCCTTGCTGTGCTACTCCAGTGAACTCATTACAGTTCTAGTCACTTACCTCCAGTCCTCAGTAGCTTTCATAGAACATGAACTTTGGCCTGTTTCATCAGCTGCACCTATGTTGTACACAGTTCTAGGCTTGTTGCTATTCTGTCTGTTCCCTATCCATGAGAGGGGGTAGCTTGCAGCGAGGCAGTGGCAGCAAACGTGAGGTGTAAGAGATTCTATAAACAAAATAAATAGCTGCTTGAGAAATGAGAGAAAAAAACCCACATTCCTACAATTAATAGACATTGCAAATCACCCGCATGGAATATTCTCAGGGGTAATTTGTCAAACTACAATTATAGGCAAATAGACATGGAGGACTGGGGTCACCATATCCTTGAAAATCTCTAAGTGCATAAAACTTTAGTATTTAAGATTTTGAAAGAATCACAGTTTGTCTTACAAAGGGAATTCAAGGGATCATTCTGGCTGAGTTCCAAGGGCATACCTTTCTAAAAAAAACTCTAAGGGCTTTAGGATAAATATTATCTACGTGTCTCAACACCAAAAAGGGACTTAAGGGGCATCAATCTAGTTCAGGTCCAAGGATGTCTCTTTGTAGGATTTCCTTAGGACATCAGAGGAAAGAGTATCTCTGCACATCACAGCGAATTCTTCTTAATTACTGTAGAGATATTACCAGGTGAATTGCCGCAGGGTACAAAAGGCCTTTAGGTCACACATTTTTCTTGTTTTATTCCCAGGACTACATCAAGCAGGTGATTTGTAGAAAATCAGTGAAATGTCAGGAAAGTGAGAGTTCAGTAGATGCAGAGCTTGGTCTTCAAATGTGCATTAAATTTGGTTCTTAAGTCTTGTTTTTGGGAGCACAGATGTGATACTCAATGTAGGCATTCAGTCTGAAAAATTAGGTCTCCTCTGGCCCCAATTTGTCACTGTCCTCAGCAGCATTATGTGAGCTACATTAGCAAAAAGGGGCAGTACAGAAAGCATTAGTTCCTTGTGGTGAATACCTCTGGCAAAAGTGGGTTCTTTGCTAACTCTGTGCACTCCCCATACCAGCCTGTGGTACAAGGGGAGTGTTAAGAGCATTCCAAGGTGGAGCAGAGCTGGCCAGGGGCTAGGAGGAGGGATGGCCCTGTCAACCCTGGTATGAGGGAGTCACAAGCCACCTCCCTTCAGTCCTTGCCATGGTGCTGGTGTAGGGATGATTTCCTTTGTCAAATTTGTGGAGATGTACTGATTTCTAATTGTTCCTGCATTGCAGACCAGGTTTTAATTCAGCTGAGATCAGAGACCAGCAGAGTACTGTAATGTGTGATGAGCTTTTTTAATTTTTCAAATTTATATGTTTTATGTCATGTTCAACAGCAATGAAAAGGAGAAAAGGAGAAGCCAGTATAAATGATATATAAACCCCCCATTGGTTTGAAGATATCAATTTAATCTTGGAACTTCACACATCAGTAAGAATAATACCATACCTAAAATTAGAGATAAATAAACCATACTGATTTTACAAGTGAAAAAAAAAAAGAGTGTGATGAGACCCTTAGTGACTGTGTGGTGGGGATGTGGGCTTTTATTTATTTTGTTTATTTCAATTAATGTTAGCATGCACCTTAAAGGTGCCGCCAATCTTAGGCTCTGGAGATCTGATCCAAAACCTGTGGAAGTCAATAGGAAAATTCCCTTTGACTTCAATGAGCCTTGGATAAGTTCCCACTGCCAAAATTTAAAAATGAAATCAACAAAAATTAGGTCAGAATCTAGCCTAAAACCCTAACCCCAAAATAACCATCAAGATCAAGTCAACAACACTCCTTAATCACAAGCAACCTTCTCTAACCTGACCCTCGCTCTTGGCCTTGTATCTTGAAAATGTGTGTTTCAGAACAGGCAGGAGAGGAGGTCTCAATGTTGAAGGCCTCTCGGGCTATTAGACACCCATGGCTGGCCAGTGCCAACTGACTTCGTCTTTCAGGCCTTGGGATAAGTAACTGTTTAATAGCCATTTAGCTGTTCTGGCTTGGGCTACAGACCAAGCTTTGTGACTCTCCCACCTTGCAATGTCCTAGAGCCCGAGCTCCAACCTGAGACTGAATGTCTACATCACAATTAAGTAGTCCTGCAGCCCAAGTTAGAGTCAGGTGGCATGGGCCATCTTCATGTTTTTAATTGCAGTGTAGACATACCTGTTAGGAGTATTAGTGATGATAATGTAGTATTCAGGCCTATATATTTGTCTGAGATAGAATTTTGGGTCTTGTTTGCCTATTTGACTTTTGATATGTTTATATTTTGGCTAATATGTGTGAACAAAGAACAAAGACCCAGTGTGTTACATCTGCCCACAAGCAGATGGGGTGAAAAGAGATAAGAGATAGAGCTAAAGTGTTGCTGGGTAGAGTGGAAATTTAATATACATGTGTAAACTTGAAGGACAGTCCTTCCTCAACTACTCTCCCGAGTTAGATAACAACCAGTTGGGAGGGGCGAAGGGGATGGGGAAAGTATACCTCTACCCTGATATAACGCAACCTGATATAACATGAATTTGGATATAACGTGGTAAAGCAGTCCTCCGGGGGGGAGTTCGATACAATGCGATTTCACCTATAATGCGGTAAGATTTTTTGGCTCCCAAGGACAGCGTTATATCAGGGTAGAGTTGTATAAGAAATATTAAAAGCCAAAGAAATGCCTGTCCCGGACCAAAGCACAACCTCACTCCTTATCCCTCCTATGGGAACAAAAAAAAAAGAGGTGGCACTGAAGACCCCAGACCTAAAACCCTCCAAAATGGAACATGACCATAATTTTTAATGGGTGGGACCAAGGGTGTGCACTGTGGGTATAATTATGCCTGCTAAGAAAGAGGAGGGGAAACGGGGCATGAGAAAGCTCTGTGGCGTACAGAGATATGGCGAGGCTTGCTTGATTAACCCCAATAAACTTTGCATTGCCTGCACTCTGGGCTATGGTCTTCTGCTTTCTGTCGGCGTGACAAGAACCAACGGAGGGGCAAAGGGAAAAGCACTAATACTACTCTCACACATCCTGATGGTAGTTAAATAGCTAGGACCTTCCTACCTGAAGGATTGCCTCTCCTGCCATGCCTTATAGTTGAGATGTGAAGAGGTCCTCAGGCTGGATTGCCCTCAGATATAAACGCAATAGGGATGCTGGCAAGGTATTTTTTTAGAGGGCCCCTTTCATTTGCAATGGATTACAGCAGGGGTTGGCAACCTTTGGCATGCGGCTGCGGTTCGCCGTCCAAGCCAATGGGAGCAATGGGAAGCGGCGTGGGCGAGGGATGTGCTGGCCATGGCTTCCCACCGCCCCCATAGGCCTGGGACGGCAAACCGCAGCCAGTGGGAGCCGCGATTGGCCGAACCTGCCGACACGGCAGGTAAACAACTAGGCCGGCCAGACAGGGTGCTTACCCTGGTGAGCTGCGTGCCAGAGGTTGCCGACCCCTGGAGTACAGGATCCAAAATAGTTCAAATCTGCTGCCTTTCTGGGCACATCTATTTAGGAAGCAAAGTGGCGAGCTTGGTTTGTTTATTGGTTATTGTATTATGACTCAAGTTACAGGATCACTGTGACTTTTTAGAGTCACCGTATTTTTAAATGTTTTGTGGAGGTATCTAAAGTGCTCAGATAGTCCTTTTGTTATTCTATAAATATAAATAAACATCTTGCTCTCTTGAAAGGGTTCTGGCTTCACTATGCCCACTGATCTTAGTAGGAGCAATAGGCCATGAGATGTGGTCTGTCAGGAAGGCAGGTCTGAAACCATTTAGAGGTGTATAGGGAAAAAACAATGCATTAAATTACAACTGGAAACAAACAAGTGAGCAGTGCAGACCCCAGATTCATTACTTAATAGGACCATTCCAATGTTATGCCCCAGTTTCAGATTCTTTGTTGAGTTATGTTGTCCTGTGTAAAGACTCCATAATAATCTAATTTTGCTTAGAAAGGGAACTGTAGAGGGAGAAAATGTATTAAGGGTCGTGGAGGTATTGGACATATTGAAATGAGAGGGGGAAGGGAAAGATTCTTGTCTGTATCAATCCATAACTGAAAAATAGTCCTGATTTCTGAAATAGTGGTGAAGGTCTGTTATTTTTGCAAACCTGTTTGCCCATCCCAGTTTTATAACTAATATCAGTCTTAGTAGGTTTTCATTATGGCTAAAATCCACCTTGTGCTAAAATACTCCCCTATGCAGGATACCTATGTACCCCTATATAGAAGGAACAGAAGTCTTTACTGGGAAGCTGAATCCCGTCTCATGAAGGTAGATGGAAAGTTGGCAGGAGAGGATAAGGAGCAGTTGAAGCCTTGACTCCATGTATCACTCACAGCTGAGCTGGAATGGAAGGAGAGGTAATCTACACCAGTTCCAGGATACTCCATCAAAAGGAGACCCTGGAATCATATTTTCAGTCACAATATAGTTCTTGGTCTGCTCTTGGGGTATATTGCAAAGCCCATATATTGCAAAGCCCATACTTGAATAAGAGGCCTGATTTTGATCTTATGAACACTAGTTTTGTACTGGTGTGTAAATCAATTGATTTCCATAGAGCTACTCCTGATTTACAATGATGTGAAGTCATAATGAAGTCTAAGGTGTGTTCTTTAACTTAGCAGCACCTTAAGAGCTTAATTCTTCTGATGTCTTAAAAGCTAAGATATCCATGTGACGGGTTGGTTCACAGAAACCCTGTTGGGGCTGCCAACTGATATGCCAAGACTACTTCTGCCCCTGCTTTCCTGCCCTGGCAGCTTAGGACTTCTGTGCCCTGCCTGGTTTGAGCCAGACCCGCTAGCCTGCTGCAAACCCAGACCCAGGGTCTGAACCACGTCCACTAACAGCTGTAGGTTTAACTGAAAGAAACTTAAACACTCAGATGCCCAACTCCCAATGGGGTCCAAACCTCAAATAAATCCATTTTACCCTGGATAAAGCTTATACAGGGTAAACTCATAAATTGTTCACCCTCTATAGCAGTGATAGAGAGATATTCATAGCTGCCCCCCTCCCCCCCCAGGTATTAATACATACTCTGAGTTAATTAATAAGTAAAAAGTGATTTTATTAAATACAGAAAGTAGAATTTAAGTGGTTCCAAGTAGTGACAGACAGAACAAAATGAATTACCAAGTAAAATAAAATAGAACACACAAGTCTACATCTAGGAAACTGAATACAAATGAAACCTCACCAGTTACAGTAAGCTTCCTTTTATAGACTCATTTCCTGCTACCCTGGGTCCAGCAATAACTCACACCCTCTGTAGTTACTGCCCTTTGTTCCAGTTTCTTTCAGATATCCTTGGGGGTGGAGAGGCTATCCTTTTAGCCAGATGAAGACAAAATGGAAGGGTCTCCCGGGGGTTAAATAGACTTTCTCTTGTGGGGTGGGGACCCCCTTCTCTCTCCTATGCAAAGTCCAGCTCCAAGATGGAGTTTTGGAGTCACATGGGCAAGCCACATGTCCATGCATGACTCAGTTTTTACCAGCCAAACCACATTCCTGGGAAGGCTCAGATGTGGATTGGCATCTTCAAGTTCATCGTTGGCTTAAGTGTTTTTTGATTGGGCACTTGATTTGCACTTTTCTCAAGAAGCTTACCAAATGCTCTACTCGGCTAGTTAAAATCAAGCCAGTACACAGCCAATATTCATAACTTCGAATACAAAAATGATACATGCATACAAATAGGATTAATACATTCAGTAGATCATAACCTTTAAATAGATCTGTTCCATGGCATATATAGCCTAAAACATATTCCAGTTATGTCACATATACAATCATAAGCATATTCCATAAAGCCTTATGGGGGGCACTGTCACAGTCCACAAGTAAAAATTATGCTTTTTTTCTTTCTTTGTGTTTGCACTGAACAGGTTCGATCAGAGGGTGGCAATTCCAGCTGTCAGATTTATCTGTAAGTAAGAGAAGTGTATGATTACATATAATGCAACTTGCATCTGATAATAAAATAATCGTGTTGTTGTTTCAAGACAGAATATGAATTTGGATGCATAACAGAAATTGTTGGCCTTTATTTTCATTTTTGGTGATGGGAAGTATTTTTTTGTGGCTGAATGTTGCTTCCGTTGTGTTTCTCTTCTCACAAAAGGCCTGCATCTTATTATCATGTTACATGCAGTAAAGTATGTTTTAATAACCTAATGGTTTTATGGGTATTCACAAATTATATACCTACCAAGGTTTTTACAGGGCCACCCATCCCTGTGGAATCTGAGTGCTCATGAACCGTCAGTGACAGATGGTGTCTTGGTGACTCCATATTTGCTTTTCTGCTCTGTGCGATGCTGAGGTTACATAGGGCAGTGGTTCACAACCAGAGGTACGCATACCTCTGGTGATACACAGAGATCTTCTGAGGGTAAATTAACTCATCTATATATTCCTCTATATACTATACACTGAAATGTAAGTACAATATTTATAGTCCAGTTGATTTATTCTATAATTATATGGGGAAAATTAAAAAGTAAGTTATTTTGGATTATTATTGTGCTGGGACACTTTTGTATTTTTGTGCATGATTTTGTAAGCAAGTAGTTTTTAAGTGAGGTGTAATTGGGGGGTATGCAAGACAAATCAGAGTCCTGAAAAGGGTAAAATAGTTTAGAAAGACTGAGAGCCACTGACATAGAGAAATGGTATGTATCCATTACTGATCTAGATGTTGGCTAGAATAACTTCAGTGAAAAGAAGCTATCCAAGAAGCTTACTTTACAGTTGTTTTTTTAAAGGTCCCAATACTGCTGATACACAAGCTACTTTTTATTTAGTGCCTGCAAAACCAAAGGAGACACAAGGGAGTGCTTGCATTGGATCAAAACCATGAATATTTCAATACTACAAAGAATCTTCCTCAGCATATTGTACACCATAAAGCAAGCAGCTATTTAAACAGCATTAAGCAAAATTCCTCAGCAGAAAAAAATGCAGCACATGGGGAAGGTTTGCTGTGTGAGTGCCAAGTCATTGGGATTTCTTTCTTCAAGCATTGGCACATTGGCACTGCATTAGATAAGGATTGGAATGAAACTGAGTTACATCTGGATACTCTGGGTACAAAAAGACTTAACAATAATATGAGATGCCCTGTGGAAAATTCTTTTTGACTGTGACTCTTATGCACATGCACATACATGGCATGGATTATTGGCAGAGCATAACAGAACAGCAAACACCAGAGAAGCAGTAGGCTGCCTAGTGCAATGGAATAACATTTTCAGAGAGGGAATAGCCAAACCAGCTTGGAATAGAATTTTGTTGGGCTCTCCTAAATTAAGTAAATTCAGGCTTACTATCTGTATTGCCTGATGTTCTTTTAGGGCATCCATTACTGTGATATGTGAGGCCTGATCAGTACCTGAAAAACAGACTTCCAAAGAAAATCCAGATACTGCAGGAAATAGTATTGCTGACTCTTTATTTGCATTATTCCCTCTGAGATAGTATTAAGCCAGAGTCCCTGAATGGTGTAAGGGAGCATTTTGCTGGGTTCAGATTAGACATTTTTGCAAGATTTTGACAACCTGTTATCAATAAAGATCCCATGCAGCATTTCTTTGCAAACACATATTATGTCCTTGTTATACTAATTTTTTCCAACTGTAGTACTTGCATTATGCCTACCTAAATTCCCCTTGTACTCTACATTTTCTTGGAGACACAGTTCTTCACCTTCCCTCTTTTCAAAAACAAAAACACCACAGTATTGTGTATTATTGGACTGATAGTACTGGGTAGCTCACAGTTTATAAGGTTAATTGCCAAGCCTCCTACCTTTGCCAAAGATTAATATTTGATCTGATGTTTCTCTTCAGGAAAGTTTGAAGATATGTGGGAAAGACACTTACCAAATGTAGCTCTGTAGTGGCTTCACAGGGAGTTTTGACTTAGTAAGAACTGAACACAGTATTTAGCTCTCAGTTATTAATTGAATGAGACCTTTTTTTTCTTATTGATCCAACATAAAATCATAACCTAAATCTAAGTCATGGTGTTTTTAATGGGCTGTGTGAACCCTACAATAACCAGGGAGGGTTAATCATAGAATCACAGAACAATAGGGCTAGAAGAGACAGCAAGGATCATCTAGTTGAACCCCCTGCCAAGATGCAGGATTTGTTCTATCTAAACCATCCAAGACAGATGGCTATCCAGCCTCCTTTTAAAACCCTATAGTGAAGGAACGCCCACAGCCTCCCTAGGCAGTCTAATCCATTGTCCGACTGTTCTTACAGTTAGGAAGTTTTTCCTGAGATTTCATCTAAATCTTCTGTGCTGTAGTTTGAACCCCTTACCTCTTGTCCTGCCTCTGTGGGAAGAGAGAACAACTTTTCTCCATCTTTTTTTATGGCAGCCTTTCAAGTATTTGAAGACTGCTATCGTATCCCCCCTTAATCTCCTCTTTTCCAAAAAAACCCAGTTCCTTTAGCCTTTGCTCACATGGCTTGCATTCAATCCCTTTGACCTCTTTGTTACTTGCCTCTGGATTCTTTCCAGTTTCTCATCATCCTTTCTATACAGTGGTGACCAAAATTGGACACAATCCAACTGAGGCCTAACGAGCGCTGAGTAGAGCAGTATTCTCACCTCCTGTGATTTCCAGTCTATGCCTCTGTTAATGCAACTAAATTTGCATATGCTTTCTTTGCAACAGCATCTTATTGTTGACTGTTGAGATTTTGATCCACCACAACTCCTAGATCCTTCTCAGAAGTTCTGTTGCCAAGCCAGTTATCCTCCATTCTGTATTTGTGAATTTGTTTTTTCTTCCCTAAGTGTAGCACTTTACATTTGTCTTTGTTGAATTTCATTTTGTTGTCTATAGCCCAGTTTTCCAATTTATCAAGTTCCCTCTGAATCTTAGCTCTATCCTCAAAGTGTTGGCAATCCTCCTAGTTTTCAAATTTGAACAGTCTGATCTCTATTCCTACATCTAGGTCATTAATAAAGATCTTAAACAACACTGGACCCAGAACAGATCCCTGTGGAACCTCACTTGAGACCTCCCTCCAATCTGATATCCTTCCATTAATAGTTACTTTTTGTTAGAGCTTGTTTAACCAATTGTGTCCACTTAAAAGATAGTTCTGCCAAGCCAGAATTAACAGAATGCCATGTGGGACTGTGTCAAAAGCTTTGCTGATGTCCAGGCATATGATGTCCACTGCATTCCCCATATCCACTAAACTGTCAAAGAAAGAAATCAAGCTGGTTTGGCATGATTTGTTCTTAGTAAATCCATGCTGATTGCTAGGGATTATCTCTTCATCCTTCAGGTATTCGCAAATTGAATGTTTTATACATTGCTCTAGTAGCTTACCAGGTATCGAGTTCAGGCTATCTGGTCTATAGTTCCCCGGCTCTTCCTTTTACCCCTTTTTAAATATGGGAACTATATTAGTCCTTCTCCAGTTTTCTGGGACCTCTCCTATCACCCATAAGTTTGCAAATATTAGTGCCAGTGGCTCCGAGATTTCTTCAGTTAATTCCTTCAGCATCCAAGGATGAATGGAATTAGGCCCCACTGATGGTCAAATTGGTAAGAAGATGTCGGATGTGCTCTTTGCTTATCCTGATCTGCATCCCTTCCCTTTTATTGTCTATGGTGACTATGCTAGTCATCCAGTCACATGTTATTTTTTGTGAGAAGACTGAAGCAAAGTAGAACTTGAGCAGCTGTGCTTTCCTATCATCTTCTGTTACCATGCCACCTTCTCCATTGAGCAGCGGACCCACACCATCCCTGATATTTCTTTTTTGCCTAACATATTTGAAGAAACCCTTCTTGTTGTCTCTAACATTCCTTGTCAGCTGTAACTCATTCTTTGTCTTAGCTTTCCTAATTGTGTCCCCAGATGCTCCTGCTATTCCCATTTCCTGTATGAATACCATTTGGTTTTTACATATCTGAAAAGCTTCTTATGCAGCCACATTGGCCTCCTGTGGCTCTTCTTAGCTTTCCTCTGCATCAGATTAGCTTGATATTGAGCTTCTAGTATTACATCTTTTAGGAACTTCCAGCCCCCCTTGACTCCTTTTCTTTCTAATTGGTCTTTCTGTGGGACCTTGCCTACTATTTCTCTGAGTTGGTTGAAATCTGCCTTTGAGCTGCTATTGGTTCAATTAGTCCCACCCCCTGTATCACCTGCAAGATTTGTCAGGCTTAGGGGGAGTGGTTGAAAAAAGAAATCCAGCTCAGTTGGGTAGTGACCAGGAAGGAGAGTAGACTGGTAGTTCCCAAATTGTGTGAGAAGTCTGAGTGGGACCATGAGCTGAATGAAGACTGCAGCTGGCCAGAGACTCCCTGCAGGAGGTCGGCCTAAAAGACTGTTAATTTGGTTTCATACCAGGAACCTGTTGGTGGGCATTAAGGCAAGTCATTCCATCTAGGTTCTGCCTCTAAGAAAGAGGATGAAAGCTGACTCCAGTGGGGCAGAAGATTCTTTTGCTTTGTGTTTATGCTGTACTTTGACTTGGGAACTCCACTACACTGGAACGGGTTGAATTATCTGCGACTTGGACAGAGGGCTAAGTCATATCTGTAACTGAAGTGTGCTGAAGGCTTTGTTGGGGAAACTGAGGCAGAGCTGTTGCAGTGCTGTGCCATGCCATGAGGGGGCATGCAGCTCCACCACAATTTTATAGGCTTTTACTTCTGTGGGGAAAATTTATTTTCTTCAAATACAACTTAAGATGTTCAATATTTGTAGCTGAAGCAGAAGACTTAATTCCATATTCAAGTCCTGAAAGTCTTTTGATTGTTCAAAGAAGCTATGCTCACCCACAGCATGAATAATGATAAATAATACTTCTCCATACCAGTCATTCCTTCATGGAAATTTTAAAGTAAACTACCTGGAAGACATTTTCACATCTCTATTTCTCTAGTGTTTTCATCCATAGATAACAAAATGCCTAGACAAGTATGATAGAAATGGAGAAATCATGGCTTGATATGTGGGGTTGTGCAGGAGTAATTTGTGGAGTAAAAACACACAACAAACACAAACCCCTGTCTCTCTGCAAAATCTTCAAGGTTCTTTAGTTCAGGTGCACAGGGGTAAGCAGGTATTGAGCATCTGCAACTTACTTACTTCTAAGCAGGTAAGTGAGGAGTGGGCAAAGCCTTTGTGTGTGGATAGTAGTAGTTTACGGTGGATGTGGACCAGCCTTAAATTAGTAACGACTGAAAGCAACAAAGGAAGTGATGTGGAAATAGTATGTCTACAAGTCAAGCTTCTTTCTCTGTGCTGCTCCTTAAACAAGGTATCTAAGTTCCAACCCTTTACACAAGGCTAAAAGCAAAGCTAAATATAAGTCAATATGAATAAAAAAAAAAAGATCATTAGGCCAAGGTTGAGGGTTTACTTTGACCCTGAACAGCTGATGGTGCATATCTGTGCCACATCAGGATGAGTAACTTGGTGAAGTTTACTTTCCCCCACCATCCAGGCCCACCTCCATTGGTAAGTGTGTTGGAGGTTGTGGAGTTACAATTCTGTTCTTCTCCTGCCTTTCTCCTTCCTCTCTCTATCCATTGCTTGGTGTTGTGGAGTGACAGGCATACTGAACTGTCTCTCCCTCCATGCCCATATTCAAGATTCCCTACATGGCAATGTAGGATAATGGTGGATGGAACTTCATGCACTGCCCTGCATCGACATGTAAGATCAGGAGTAAAATTTTCAAAAGTGCCTATGTGGCTTAAGGGCCTACATTCCATGATTTTCAGTCAGACTTTGGCTCCTGGGATTTTTAAAGTTTTTAAAGCACTCAGCATTGCAACACCTAACTGATCTCCTTTTCAAAAGTACCAAAATCTCTTTGGAAGATGAGCTTTAGGGTCCTAAATCTGTTAGGCATTGCAATGCTGAGCACAGCAATGCCAAAATGCTTACATCACTTTTGAAAGGGTTGTTCTAAGTCACAATCTGGCCCATGAAGATCAAAAAGCTGACCTACACATTGGAAAATATTGGTTGGGATCAGTTTTAACCAGCCAACTAAATCAATAATGAATAGCACTGAGCTGATTTTCTGTAATGCAGATGTGTTTAAAGATCAGTGATTGTAGCATTGGCCTGGGTATCAAGTTTATAATAAGGACAGTAGGGATTTTTGGTAGTATCTTGAATTTCATGAGAACTAGGAATGCTTTGCATCATTATCATATATATTGTATTCTGTAATGATATATTGAAATAAAGAACCAGTTTGGAGGGTTGATCAGCACAATTATGAATACTGATTGACAAAAATACAAGCAAGTAAAGGGCACTTGGAAAGATACTGCTAGGATAAAATGTTTAAAACATTTTTTTTATTTTCTCAAGATCAGTTATTTTAAAAGATAAACTGTTCCAGGGAGAGTGGGAAGCTCTGAAAAGGAAACAGAGTTCCACACTTGAATTACAACTAAAAGTGTTACTCAAAGACCACAGCAACGGAAGAAGAGAAAGCACCTGACCCACCTCTCTGTCACTCCATTCTTATACTAGTGTAGACATGCTCCAGGTTTACATGACCACATTTTGACTCCACTTTTTGAGAGGGTACCAGGGGAAGGATGATTAATCTCTAAGTCATAAGTCTTTCCTGAGGCTGTTCCTGGAGCTGAGCAGTTACATGCCATCACCAACCCTCCTGTGCCTCTGTCAAAGTTTCTCTCCAGCCCAGAATTTGTTTTAGATACTGTAGTACTAAGATCTGGGTTATGTTTTTTCTCCTGAGGTATTTGTCCATAACTAATGTTAATACCTATTCTAACATGTATAAAATGCAATATTTACAATAATCTACACATAGACAGAACCATAGTATTAAATAAGGGGATCTAAATCTGGTCTCACTTGCACCCATCCAATCTCATACCTGTCAGGGTAGATTTTGGCTCAAGTAATGTAGTATAATATACACAAGGATTCTCTGGAGTGAGATCCTCACATTGTTGAATAATGAATTTAAATACTTAAAGTGGGCTCCTTTAAAAAGTTCCTCCAGTCTGAGATGTTCTATATTCCCCATTTTAAAGAAAAGGAATAACTTTGGAACTACTCAAATCTTTTTAATTTATGGAACTATTTAAGTTTGCCCAATCTAATAGCTTTCTTTTGAATAGTGATGTTCACAGAAGCAGTACGGTTTAGTAGTTAAAAAATAGGAGTAGGAATCAAGAGACCTGGATTCTAGACCTAGCTTTACAACTGACTGAGTCTTATTTGGCAAGTTATTTGGAATATTGTTCTGGGCAGAAGGATTGCTAGGAGGAGATGGGATCCACCTAATGAAGAGAGGGAATAGCACCTTCGCAGGCAGGCTGGCTAACCTAGTGAGGAAGGCTTTAAACTAGGTTCACTGCGGTACGGGGACCTAAACCCAAAGATAGTGGGGAAGTGGGATACCGGGAGGAAACACAGGGAGGAGGGTACATGATGGGAAGCCTCCTGATTCATACTGAGAAAATAGGTCAATTGGCTACTTATCTTAGGTGCATGTACAGGAACGCAAGAAGCCTGGGAAACAAGCAGGAAGAATTAGAAGTCCTGGCACAATTAAGGAACTATGAGATGTGATTGGAATAACAAAAACTTGGTGGGGCAGTTCACATGACTGGAGCACTGTCATGGATGGATACAAACTCTTCAGGAAGGACAGGTATGGGAGGAAAGGTGGAGGAGTTGCATTGTACGTAAAAGAGTGGTATGATTGCTCAGAGCTCCAGTATGAAACTGGAGAAAAGCCTGTTGAGAGTCTTTGTTTTAAGTTTAAAGGAGAGAGCAACAAGGTTGATATTGTGGTGGGCGAGTGCTATAGACCACCAGATCAGAAGGATGAGGTAGATGAGGCTTTCTTTGGACAACTAACTGAAGTTTCCAGATCACAGGCCCTAGTTCTAATAGGGGACTTCAATCACCCTGACATCTGCTGGGAGAGGAATACAGCAATGCACAGACAATCCGGGAAGATTTAGGAGAGTGTTGGGGACAACTTCATGGTACAAGAGATGAAGAACCCGACTAGGGGCTGTGTTCCTCTTGACCTGCTGCTTACAAACAGGGAAGAAATGGTAGGGGAAGTAGAAGTGGGTGGCAACCTGGGCAGCAGTGACCATGAGATGATTGAGTTCAGGATCCTCACAAAAGGAAGAAAGGAGAATAGCAAAATACGGACCCTGGACTTAGGGAACTGATGGGCAGGATCCCCTGAAAGGCTAATATGAGGAGGAAAATAGTCCAGGAGAGCTGGATGTATTTTAAAGAAGCCTTATTGAGAGCGCAGGAACAAACCATCCTGATGTGCAGAAAGAATAGCAAATAGGGATCGGATACAGAGGGACCTAGACAAATTAGAGGATTGGGCCGAAAAAAACCTGATGAGGTTCAACAAGGACAAGTGCAGAGTCCTGCACTTAGGACGGAAGAATCCCATGCACTGCTACAGACTAGGGACCGAATGGCTAGGTAGCAGTTCTGCAGAAAAGGACCTAGGGGTCACAGTGGACGAGAAGCTGGATATGAGTCAACAGTGTGGTCTTGTTGCTAAGAAGGCTAACGGCATTTTGGGCTGTATAAGTAGGGGCATTGCCAGCAGATCGAGGAACGTGATCGTTCCCCTTTATTCGACATTGGTGAGGCCTCATCTGGAATACTGTGTCCAGTTTTGGGCCCCACAGTACAAGAAGGATGTGGAAAAATTGGAAAGAGTCCAGCGGAGGGCAACAAAAATGATTAGGGGTCTGGAGCACATGACTTATGAGGAGAGGCTGAGGGAACTGGGATTGTTTAGTCTCCAGAAGAGAAGAATGAGGGGAGATTTGATAGCAGCCTTCAACTACCTGAAGGGGGGTTCCAAAGAGGATGGAGCTCGGCTGTTCTCAGTGGTGGCAGATGACAGAACAAGGAGCAATGGTCTCAAGTTGCAGTGGGGGAGGTCCAGGTTGGATATCAGGAAAAACTATTTCACTAGGAGGGTGGTGAAACACTGGAATGCGTTACCTAGGGAGGTGGTGGAGTCTCCTTCCTTGGAGGTTTTTAAGGCCCGGCTTGACAAAGCCCTGGCTGGGATGATTTAGCTGGGAATTGGTCCTGCTTTGAGCAGGGGGTTGGACTAGATGACCTCTTGAGGTCCCTTCCAACTCTGATATTCTATGATTCTATGATTCTATGGCAGGCGACCAGCTTGTCTTAACAGTGAAATCTTTGGTGAGCTTAAACTCAGAAAAGGAAGCTTACAAGAAGTGGAAATTTGGAGAGATGACAAGGGAGGAAGATAAAAATATTGCTAGAGCATGCAGTGGTGTAATCAGGAAGGCCAAGGGACAATTGGAGTTGCAGCTAGCAAGGGATGTGAATGGTAACAAGAAGGGTTTCTACAAGTATGTTAGCAACAAGAAGAAGGTCAGAGAAAGTGTGGAACCCTTACTGAATGGGGGAGGCAACCTAGTGACAGATGATGTGGAAAAAGCTGAAGTACTCAATGCTTTTTTTTTTTCCGCCTTTGTCTTCACAGACAAGGTCAACTCCCAGACTGCTGCACTGGGCAACACAGTATGGGGAGGAAGTGAGCAGCCCTCAGTGGTGAAAGAACAGGTTAAAGACTATTTAGAAAAGCTGGACAAGCACGAGTCCATGAGTCCAGATCTAATGCATATAAGGGTGCTGAGGGAGTTGGCTGATGTGATGGCAGAGCTATGGGCCATTATCTTTGAAAATTTGTGGCAATTGTGGGAGCGCCCAGACAAATGGAAAAAGGCAAATATAGTGCCCATATTTAAAAAAAGGGAAGAAAGAGAACCCAGGGATCTACAGACCAGTCAGCTTCACTTCGGTCCCAGGCAAAATCATGGAGCAGATCCTCAAGGAATCCATTTTGAAGCACTTGGAGGAGAGGAAGGTGATCAGGAACAGTCAATATGGATTCACCAAGGGCAAGTCATGCCTGACCAACCTTCTATGATGAGATAACTGGCTCTGTGGATATGGGGAAAGCAGTAGATGTGATATATCTTGACTTTACCAAAGCTTTTGATACAGTCTCCCATAGTATTCTAGCCAGCAAGTTAAATAAGTATGGATTGGATGAATGGACTATAAGGTGGATAGAAAGCTGGCTAGATTGTTGGGCTCAACGGGTAGTGATCAACGGTTCGATGTCTAGTTGGCAGCCCTTATCAAGCGGAATGCCCCAGGGGGCAGTCCCGGGACTGGTTTTATTCAACATCTTTATTAATGATCTGGATCAGGGATCTGCAACCTTTGGCACGCGCTTCCCACAGCCCCCATTGGCCTGGCATGGCGAACCGTGGCCAGTGGGAGCCGCGATCGACCAAACCTGTGGACGCAGCAGGTAAACAAACGGGCCCGGCTCACCAGGGTGCTTACCCTGGGGGGCCAGGTACCAAAGGTTGCCGATCCCTGATCTGGATGATGGGATGAATTGCACCCTCAACAAGTTTACAGATGACAGTAAGCTGGGGGGAGAGGTAGATATGCTGAAGGGTAGTGATAGGGTCCAGAGTGACTTAGACAAATTGGAGGATTGGACCAAAAGAAATCTGATGAGGTTCATCAAGGATAAGTGCAGAGTTCTGCACTTAGGAAGGAAGAATCCCATGCACCGCTACAGGCTGGAGAAAACCCACCGACCGCTATGCCTACCTTCATGCCTACCTATACCGACTGCTATGCCTACCTTCATGCCTCCAGCTTCCACCCCGGACACACCACACGATCCATCGTCTACAGCCAAGCGCTGAGGTACAACCGCATCTGCTCCAACCCCTCAGACAGAGACCAACACCTACAAGATCTTCACCAAGCATTCTCAAAACTATGATACCCACACAAGGAAATAAAGAAACAAATCAACAGAGCCAGACGTGTACCCAGAAGCCTCCTGCTACAAGACAGGCCCAAAAAAGAAACCAACAGAACTCCACTGGCCATCACTTACAGTCCTCAGCTTAAACCTCTCCAACGCATCATCAGTGATCTACAACCCATCCTGGACAATGATCCCTCACTTTCACAGACATTGGGAAGTAGGCCAGTCCTTGCCCACAGACAACCCGCCAACCTTAAGCATATTCTTACCAGCAACCACGCACCGCACCATAACAACTCTAACTCAGGAACCAACCCATGCAACAAACCTCGATGCCAACTCTGCCCACATATCTACACCAGCAACATCATTACAGGACCTAACTAGATCAGCTACAACATCACCGGCTCATTCACCTGCACGTCCACGAATGTTATATATGCCATCATGTGTCAGCAATGCCCCTCTGCTATGTACATTGGCCAAACTGGACAGTCACTACGCAAGAGGATAAATGGACACAAGTCAGATATCAGGAATGGCAATATACAAAAACCTGTAGGAGAACACTTCAACCTCCCTGGCCACACAATAGCAGATGTTAAGGTAGCCATCTTACAGCAAAAAAACTTCAGGACCAGACTCCAAAGAGAAACTGCTGAGCTCCAGTTCATTTGCAAATTTGACACCATCAGATCAGGATTAAACAAAGACTGTGAATGGCTATCTAACTACAGAAGCAGTTTCTCCTCCCTTGGTGTTCACACCTTTACTGCTAGCAGAGCACCTCACCCTCCCTGACTGAACTAACCTTGTTATCTCCATACTGATTTATACCTGCCTCTGGAGATTTCCATTACTTGCATCTGAAGAAGTGAGGTTCTTACCCACGAAAGCTTATGCTCCCAATACTTCTGTTAGTTTTAAAGGTGCCACAGGACCCTCTGTTGCTTTTTACAGGCTGGAGACCAACTGGCTAAGCTGCAGTTCTGAAGAAAAGGACCTTGGGACTACAGTGGATGAGAAGCTGAATATGAGTCAGCAGTGTGCTCTTGTTGCCAAGAAGGCCAATGGCATATTGGGCTGTATTAGTAAGAGCATTGCCAGCAGCTTGAGGAAAGCAATTATTCCCATCTATTTGACCCTGGCCAGGCCACACCTGGAATATTGCATCCAGTTTTGGTCCCCCCACCACAGAAGGGATGTGGACAAATTGGAGAGAGTCCAGTGTAGGGCAATTAAAATGATTAGTGGGCTGGCGCACATGAATGATGAGGATAGGCAGAGGGAACTGGGGTTATTTAGTCTCCAGAAGAGTGAGGGGGGATTTGATAGCAGCATTCTACTACCTGAAAGGGGAGGGGGGTTTCAAGTTGCAGTGGCGGAGGTCTAGGTTGGATATTAGGAAACACTATTTAACTAGTAGGGTGGTGAAACACTGAAATGGGTTACATAGGGAGGTGGTGAGATCTCCATCCTTAGAGGTTTTTAAGGCCTGGCTTGACAAAGCCCTGGCTGGGATGATTTAGTTGGTCTTGATCCTGCTTTGAGTAGGGGATTGGACTAAATGATCTCATCAGGTCTCGTCTAACCCTAATATTCTAACCCTTTCTGCCTCAGTTTCCTAATCTGTTAAATAGGAATAATAATACCCATCTCTTTGACTTGGCACTCTTTGGATGAAATGAGCTTGTAGTAATACAAAGTATTATTAAATGTCTCTCAAACCCCATCCAGTTCCTTGTTACCCAGTGTTTCTCAGAACCCGAAGCAGTTGTAAATTAACTGTTTCTCTCCAGGCGGTATTCGGAATAAATCAATGGGAACACATTGCTTCCATCTGATAAATGATAGATACAAGGAAGCCTGTTCTTATCTAAATCTACTATTTATTAGATATTAAGCAGGCACACACATAGGTTTAGGACATCCCAGATATAGCTACTCACAGTATGAGATGGTTTTGAGTGATCACCAGCTGGGCTTCCAGGTGCCTTCTTTCCGTCCAGCTGGTGGGGAGTTTAGCTGTCGTCTCCTTGCCCAAAGAAAAGCTCCCTCAGACTGCTCCAAGGTGAGCAGTATTTACTTTTACCTAATCTTCAATAGCTAACTCTAGCAAAGCACAGAACCTATTCTAACTCCTAGTGGGTCAGCGTAACAACTTCCATGGGTCACCAGTCCTCCTAATTTCAGCAAACTACTCATTATCTCAAAATATCACTAATATTTCTAGCTATAACAACAATATGTCAGGGACACCTAAAACCATGGTCGGTATTCACACACTGTCTTCCATAACTTTCTGTCCCATCCTCCCATTCCAATTAACAAACTGCAAGAATGCAGCTGTTTGAACATGCCTCACAAAGGCCTAAGATTTTCTTAGCTCTGTGTGCTACGGGTTGGATCACAGAAACCCCCTTGGGAGCTGCCACCTGATGTGCAAAGACTACCTCTGCTCCTGTTTTCCCTGCCAGCTCAGGACCCCAGCATCCTGTCTTGCTGAGCCAGACACTCCCGTGTCCAACATGGACCCAGGGTCTGAATCACTTGCCCCAAAGCTGCAAGTTTACCTGAAAACAGCTCACAGAAGTGTGCTTTTCTTTGGCACTCAGATGCCCAATTCCCAATGGGGTCTAAACCCAAATAAATCCGTTTTACCCTGTATAAAGCTTATGCAGGGCAAACTCATAAATTGTTAGCCCTCTATAACACTGATAGAGAGATATGTACAGTTGTTTGCTCCCCCAGGTATTAATACATACTCTGAGTTAATTAGTAAGGAAAAAAGTGATTTTATTAAATACAGAAAATAGGATTTAAGTGGTTCCAAGTAGTAACAGACAGAACAAAGTAAGTCACCAAGCAAAATAAAATAAAATGCGCAAATCTATGTGTAATCAAACTAAATACAGATAAGTTCCTCACCAGTTCCAGAATACTCCCTTTTATAGGCTAATCTCCTTTTAGCCTGGATCCAGCAATCACTCACACCCCCTGTAGTTACTGTCCTTTGTTCCAGTTTCCTTCAAGTATCCTGGGGGGGTGGAGAGGCTCCTTCCTTAGACAAAATGGAGGGGTCTCCCACGGGTTTAAATAGACTCTCTCTTGTGGGTGGAGACCCCCCTCCTCTCTCCTATGCAAAGTCCAGCTCCAAGATGGCGTTTTGGAGTCACCTTGGCAAGTCACATGTCCCTGCATGACTCAGTCTTTACAGGCCGAAGCCATTGTCCACATGGTATCTTGCATGTCTCCAGGAAGACTTCTTATGTGGATTGGAGCATTCCAAGATGCATTGTTCCCCAAGTGTTTCCTGATCAGGTACTTAACCTGTTGAATTCCTTCCTAAAGAAGCTGACTAAATTCCTCACAAAGCTTACTTAGAAAGCAAGCAAGCATACCACCCATATTCTTAACCTCAAGTAGAAAATGATATATATGTACAAATAGGATGAATAGATATAGTAGACCATAACCTTTACGGAGATATATTACATGGCACAGGCAGCACAAAATATATTCCAGTTATGTCATACATACATTTATAAGCACCCTCCATAAAGCCTCATTGGGTACTCTGTCACAATGTGATGTTTGATTTTCAACTGGCAGTGGCTGAACATACAAAATGGCAGTACTGTCAAGTTCTGGGGTACACCCAGGAATGTAAAATTCTGGACTAACAACCTAAATCCATTGCATACTATGGTGTCACAGTTTTGCCTTTCAAAAAACCAGCTGTTCATATGGCAGCAGGAGAGTGTGA
Source organism: Chrysemys picta bellii (assembly GCF_011386835.1). NCBI lineage: Eukaryota > Metazoa > Chordata > Testudines > Emydidae > Chrysemys > Chrysemys picta. The sequence continues at coordinate 267,212,843 of NC_088791.1, read as the reverse complement.
AGAAAGGAGTGAAGAATGAGAGGAGAGCAGCTCTGATCATGCCAATAATTTTATTTTTCACTGGAAGCATCTACCTATAAAAATAATGGATATTTATTTCCTTTATACTCAGCACCCAAAGTAACAAAAGTAACAATAACTGATATATTATTTGCATTGAGCTAGGATTTTTATTGATTATTTTGATTCCTAACAAAGCTGTTGTGTTGTTGGTATGAATAAAAAGATCACTATTGTTGGTTTATAATCTAATTCACTCATCAGTATGTCAGAAAAATGTGCTTATAAATTAACTTTGATTTCAGAGCTATCTTCTGTTCTTCTTTTGATCAGAATACCCACAGCACAGAAACTAAATCAATCCTGGATTTGTTTGGTTGTGTGATTGTGTGTGTTTTGTTTTGTTGTTGTTGGGTTTTTTTTGCTTGCTGCCTATATTGCTTTAGAACCAATTTATTATGGGATGTCTCAAGTTCTTTTCTGAATCTCATCTCTAATGCTTTTATACAGTAGCTATTTAATCTTCTCCATGGAGAGGACAGAATAACTTTATTCTTTACTTTTCCTAATAAAACTTCCTATGGTGAAGAATTTCAATTAGGCAAAAGACAGAGTCCACATCCTTGAAATACAAAGAAATAGAAAATGCCCACAGTATGCAGCACATAACTTCTTATATTTTTAATTAGAAATATAAATCAATTTTCCCTTAGATGACAAATCCCCATGCTTGCCACACTGTTTCATTAAAATGATTATAGAATATATTGCACAGGAGAGCATTTACTTTTACTGACTAATAAAAGCAGAGATAATGCTAAAAAGAGACATATTTATAGTAATGCTGCTAAACAGAAAAAAATGTCCCAAGGTCCATTCTTGCTATAGAATTAACTTTATTCTCAGAGGCTGACTGATTACAATTGTGCATGATTTTGCTGTTAAAGTGATAAATAATATTGGTGATTGCATTAGACTCCTTTCTGAGTAGGAAAAGAGTCTGGTTTTGGAGGGGAAAACCCACACAGGACAGAAGAAAACAAAATGACTTTTAAGAGGATGACTACACTAGTATTTTTTTTTTTAATAAAAAATACCCAGCCATTTGTCATCGGTTCACTGTCAGCATTGGTACAGTGGTAGCATTAGTACAGGCAGTGCTCCAAGGAATTCCAGCATTTTAACCATTGTGCCATTCACCCTTACTCACAGCAGGTTTAGAATGGAAATACTTATGTATCCCTAGCTATCCTTGTAATTCTGTACTCCAGATTGTTTGGGTTAAATCTCCAGCTTGTTTAAATCAGCATAACTCTGCTGACATTATTGGAACTATAATGATTTACGCCAGCTGAAATATGCCTCGGAGAGAGAGTGTAATAACGCAATCTGCTCTCCGTAAAAGGTAGTGCATAGCTCTACTGCCCAAGAAGCAGAGGAAGGCTGGCACAGTGGGAAGGACAGAGTCAAAGCTCCACCCTCTCTGCCTATTTCTTGCCCAATTGGAGGGGTAGAAGACAGTGGCAGCAATTCAGATATTTATTTCATTTGTGTGTGGGGGATTCTGGTTCTTCCCTGCCCCCGGCAGGGACTATGTTCCAGTCCCCACTTGCACCTGGGAACCCCAGGTCTTCCTTGGCCAAGGAGCCTCCCCTCTCTCTTACCCACAAAGTGCATGAGTCGGTGCTGCCAGGATTCCTCTCCGCTCTTCCATGTACAAACAACTCCTTGTGTGCCAAATTGCAACACCATTAGGCCTGGCCACCCCTACATTCAAACAGAGGGGCAGTTAGGTCAAGGTTCAGTGGTGCTGCAATCCTATGTGCCAGGTCACAATGTCACTCAGTGAAATTTGAGCTACAACCCTCCTATCTGTACAAAGGGGCATCCAGTTCAAATGTCAGTGGTATTGTGACGATACAGCCAGATCAATGCTCTGGACCGCTCTGGCAGCAGCTGTACTGATTTAATACAGGACCACTGCTTAAAAGTGGTCAGCTATGCCCACCTCCACCCCACCTCCGGCTCTGCAGTCTATGGAACTTGAAGCAAGGGTGTTCTACTCCCACAACTGGCACACTGGTAGCAGTGGCCCCACAAAGGTTGCTTTCCCTACCATCCTATAACATATAATAGAGAGAGCCCATGGATAGTGTAAGCCATGCACCCCTTCACTCCACTCTACAGGCACATTGGTCAAATGACAATGATGCCTTTACAAATCTGACCTAATAGAAAACTTCCTATGTAACTTTTCATTAAAACTTGCAATTGTATGTCAATATTGAAAAATGCATTCCATTTCCCCTTCTTAGGTCTATATAGCTAATAGGTCACAGGACAATCTCAATCCAAGTAATGTCCCTAAACTCATTTTCTATATTTCCTTTCTCTTGCACCACCAGCATCCATCTAATCATAACTCTTTAATTTCAAGTATCACTTTCAGGAACAACATGGGGCAGAGTCCCACCATGCAACAACCCTTGTTTGCTTGAGCTGTCTCTCAGGATGTAATTGTAGCCCCTCCTTAGCCTGTCTCTCCTCTCATATCATTCTTACCATAAGCATGCCAGTAGCAAGTATGGGGTTTATAAATTGTGTATGGTCAATATGCGGTTACAATCCTTGCCCAGCCAGCCAATTCATCTACTGAACATGAACCAGTGACTCTGTCACACCTCCAAATTTTTCTGCCACTCTAGCTCGTTTTGATACTGCCACTTCCCCACCCAACCTTCCTGCCATTTCAGGAGTATTTCCAAAATGGTGATCCCAAAATTGGTGCAATTTTTTATGTTTCAACTAAAAGAATTGAAACTAAAATGCAGGTTTTGTTTTAAATTGACGATTTTCTATTTGCTAAGGTTTAAATTTCAAATGTTTATTTAGTTTACATTCAAATGATTTTGTTAATGTTCTACCGTGGGGGCGAGGGGTGTTCCCTCCTTTTTCCCTTCCTGCCCCCAGTTTTTGATGAAAAAAGCCAGACATATTATTTTATACATTCTAATTCAGTCTTTGCCTGTTCTTTGATTTTTGTAAGATATTTTCCTGACTGAATGTACTGCAATTATGGCAGTTTTTGTAATGTGGTTATCTGTCTAATATAAGAACTGACCTAAAATCGTCAACTCACTTTACTTAGTGTAGACCACTATTACAAACTATCAGATGGTAATAACACTTGTGAGCCAACCCATCTTGGGAGCTGTCCCACTGACTTTTGCAGGGATCACCTGCATTAGAAAGTTGAGCAGAATTTGATCCTTGATCATTTCTGACCTGGTCACTATTTCAACTAGCAATGTGGGAACAAAATTCTCCATCTCTGTTAATATCTTGAGTCATCCAGCATCCCTTCATGGGTGTCTCAAAAAAAAAATTAAGTGGGGTGGAAGGAAGAGGGAAGGCAAAGGTTGCCCAAATGGTAAGACCTATCATCTTCTGCGCATATTTCCTCTATCTTTTGTGACAGAGGATTTTGGCCTCTGTCCATAATTCATAGTTTATGACAAACAAGCAAAAAATAAAATAAAAAAATCCAACCCACAAACAAAATCCCACCACCTACTTAGGAGGTTTTAAAAAGAAGCATGGAAGTTTTTGGAAAGTGTAGGGGACAATTTCCTGGTGCAAGTGCTGGAGGAACCAACTAGGGGCAGAGCTCTTCTAGACCTACTGCTCACAAACCAGGAAGAATTAGTAGGGGAAGCAAAAGTGGATGGGAACCTGGGAGGCAGTGATCATGAGATGTTCGAGTTCAGGATCCTGACACAAGGAAGAAAGGAGAGCAGCAAAATACGGACTTCAGAAAAGCAGATTTTGACTCCCTCAGGGAACTGGTGGGCAGGATCCCCTGGGAGAATAGCATGAGGGGGAAAGGAGTCCAGGAGAGCTGGCTGTATTTTAAAGAATCCTTATTGAAGTTGCAGGAAAAAAACATCCTGATGTGTAGAAAGAATAGTAAATATGGCAGGTGACCAGCTTGGCTAAACAGTGAAATCCTTGATGATCTTAAAAGGAAAAAAGAAGCTTACAAGAAGTGAAAGACTGGACAAATGACCAGGGAGGAGTATAAAAATATTGCTCAGGCATGCAGGAGTGAAATCAGGAAGGCCAAATCACATTAGGAGTTGCAGCTAGCAAGAGATGTTAAGAGTAACAAGAAGGGTTTCTTCAGGTATGTTAGCAACAAGAGGAAAGTCAAGGAAAGTGTGGGCCCCTTACTGAATGAGGGAGGCAACCTAGTAACAGAGGATGTGGAAAAAGCTAATGTACTCAATGCTTTTTTTGCCTCTGTCTTCACGAACAAGGTCAGCTCCCAGACTGCTGCACTGGGCAGCACAGTATGGGGAGAAGGTGACCAGCCCTCTGTGGAGAAAGAAGTGGTTCGGGACTATTTAGAAAAACTGGATGAGTACAAGTCCATGGGGCCGGATGCACTGCATCCGAGGGTGCTAAAGGAGTTGGCGGAGGTGATTGCAGAGCCATTGGCCATTATCTTTGAAAACTCATGGCGATCGGGGGAGGTCTCGGATGACTGGAAAAAGGCTAATGTAGTGCCCATCTTTAAAAAAGGGAAGAAGGAGGATCCGGGGAACTACAGGCCAGTCAGCCTCACCTCAGTCCCTGGAAAAATCATGGAGCAGGTCCTCAAGGAATCAATTCTGAAGCACTTAGAGGAGAGGAAAGTGGTCAGGAACAGTCAGCATGGATTCACCAAGGGCAAGTCATGCCTGACTAACCTAGTTGCCTTCTATGAGGAGATAACTGGGTCTGTAGATGAGGGGAAAGCAGTGGATGTGTTATTCCTTGACTTTAGCAACGCTTTTGATACAGTCTCCCACAGTATACTTGCCAGCAAGTTAAAGAAGTATGGGCTGGATGAATGGACTATAAGGTGGATAGAAAGCTGGCTAGATCGTCAGGCTCAACGGGTAGTGATAAACGGCTCCATGTTTAGTTGGCAGCCAGTTTCAAGTGGAGTGCCCCAGGGGTCGGTCCTGGGGCCGGTTTTGTTCAATATCTGGAAGATGGCGTGGACTGCACTCTCAGCAAGTTTGCAGATGACACTAAACTGGGAGGGGTGGTAGATACACTGGAGGGTAGGGACAGGATACAGAGGGACCTAGAAAAATTAGAGGATTGGGCCAAAAGAAACCTGATGAGGTTCAACAAGGACAAGTGCAGAGTCCTGCACTTAGGACGGAAGAATCCCATGTACTGTTACAGACGAGGGCCTGAGTGGCTAGGCAGCAGTTCTGGCGAAAAGGATCTAGGGGTTACAATGGACGAGCAGCTGGATATGAGTCAACAGTGTGCCCTTGTTGCCAAGAAGGCTAATGACATTTTGGGCTGTTTAAGTAGGGGCATTGCCAGCAGATCGAGGGACGTGATCGTTCCCCTCTATTCGACATTGGTGAGGCCTCACTTGGAGTACTGTGTCCAGTTTTGGGCCTCACACTACAAGAAGGATGTGGAAAAATTGGAAAGAGTCCAGCAGAGGGCAACAAAAATGATTAGGGGCCTGGAGCACATGAGTTATGAGGAGAGGCTGAGGGAACTGGGATTGTTTAGTTTGCAGAAGAGAAGAATGAGGGGGGGATTTGATAGCTGCTTTCAACTACCTGAAAGGGGGTTCCAAAGAGGATGGATCTAGACTGTTCTCAGTGGTACCAGATGACAGAATAAGGAGTAATGGTCTCAAGTTGCAGTGCGGGAGGTTTAGGTTGGATCTTAGGAAAAAAAATTTCACTAGGAGGGTGGTGAACCACTGGAATGGGTTACCTAGGGAGGTAGTGGAATCTCCTTCCTTAGAGATTTTTAAGGTCAGGCTTGACAAAGCCCTGGCTGGGATGATTTAGTTGGGATTAGGTTCTGCTTTGAGCAGGGGGTTGGACTAGATGACATCCTGAGGTCCCTTCCAACCCTGATATTTTATGATTCTATGATTCTGACTAAACCTAGATACAACCAGTCAGCAGCGAACCAGCTGAGCGGCGAACAGCAGAGGCTAACAGCGGGAGTTTGCCTGGGAGTTCGCGTGGGGAGAGCGCACTGAGGCTTTCATCTGCAGGTTTCTCTGAGTAGTTCCTGGAGCAGTTGAGGAAGCTCTTTAGAGGACGGTGATATGGAAGGTGAGCGATCAACTGTTGTAACCTGCACAGGTTGTGCCATGTTTGTCTTTCTTCCACAGGACAGAAGCAACTTTGTCTGTACAAAGTGCAAGCTGGTCTCCATATTGGAAGAGAATGTTCGAGGGCTGGAGAAACGAGTATCGACTCTGAGTTGCATAAGGGAAAATGAAGATTTCCTGGACAGACGTCAGGAGATGCTTCTACGGCCGCAATGTTCTGAAGATTCAGAGCAGGCGCAGCAGGGACAGAAGGATTGTGAGGAGGTTTGGCAGCATGTGACCTCCAGAAGGAGAAAGAGGAGCGTCCATGCACCAGCAATGGAAATACAGGTGAGCAATCGTTTCCATGTTCTCTCTACAGGTACTAATGCGGAGAGTGGACTAGATGACCCATCTGAGGGAAGGGAGCAGAAGGCGACTCCACCAATTGGAAGGCAAAAGATGCACTGTTCTAGGGATGGGGGTTCCACGACCACCACTCCCAAGAGGAGGAGGAGGGTGGTGGTGGTCGGGGACTCCCTCCTCAGGGGGACTGAGTCATCTATCTGCCGCCCCGACCGGGAAAACCGAGAGGTCTGCTGCTTGCCAGGAGCTAGGATACACGATGTGACGGAGAGACTGCCGAGACTCATCAAGCCCTCGGATTGCTACCCCTTCCTGCTTCTCCACGTGGGCACCAATGATACTGCCAAGAATGACCTTGAGCAGATCACTGCAGACTACGTGTCTCTGGGAAGAAGGATAAAGGAGTTTGAGGCGCAAGTGGTGTTCTCGTCCATCCTCCCTGTGCAAGGAAAAGGCCGGGGTAGAGACCGTCGAATCGTGGAAGTCAACGAATGGCTACGCAGGTGGTGTCGGAGAGAAGGCTTTGGATTCTTCGACCATGGGATGGTGTTCCAAGAAGAAGGAGTGCTAGGCAGAGACGGGCTCCACCTAACTAAGAGAGGGAAGAGCATCTTCGCCAGCAGGCTGGCTAACCTAGTGAGGAGGGCTTTAAACTAGGTTCACCGGGGGAAGGAGACCAAAGCCCTGAGGTAAGTGGGGAAATGGGATCCTGGGAGGAAGCACAAGCAGGAGAGTGCAAGAGGGGAGGACTCCTGTCTCATGCTGAGAAAGAGGGACGATCGATGAGTTATCTTAAGTGCCTATAAACAAATGCAAGAAGCCTGGGAAACAAGCAGGGAGAACTGGAAGTCCTGGCACAGTCAGGGAACTATGATGTGATTGGAATAACAGAGACTTGGTGGGATAACTCACATGACTGGAGTACTGTCATGGATGGATATAAACTGTTCAGGAAGGACAGGCAGGGCAGAAAAGGTGGGGGAGTTGCGTTGTATGTAAGAGAGGAGTATGACTGCTCAGAGCTCCGGTATGAAACTGCAGAAAAACCTGAGAGTCTCTGGATAAAGTTGAGAAGTGTAAACAACAAGGGTGATGTCGTGGTTGGAGTCTGCTATAGACCACCAGACCAGGGGGATGAGGTGGACGAGGCTTTCTTCTGGCAACTAGCAGAAGTTGCTAGATCGCAGGCCCTGGTTCTCATGGGAGACTTTAATCACCCTGATATCTGCTGGGAGAGCAATACAGCGGTGCACAGGCAATCCAGGAAATTTTTGGATAGTGTAGGGGACAATTTCCTGGTGCAAGTGCTGGAGGAACCAACTAAGGGCAAAGCTTTTCTTGACCTGCTACTCACAAACAGAGAAGAACTAGTAGGGGAAGCAAAAGTGGATGGGAACCTGGGAGGCAGTGACCATGAGATGGTCGAGTTCAGGATCCTGACACAAGGAAGAAAGGAGAGCAGCAGAATACGGACCCTGGACTTCAGAAAAGCAGACTTTGACTCCCTCAGGGAACAGATGGGCAGGATCCCCTGGGAGAATAACATGAAGGGCAAAGGGGTCCAGGAGAGCTGGCTGTATTTTAAAGAATCCTTATTGAGGTTGCAGGAACAAACCATCCCGATGTGTAGAAAGAATAGTAAATATGGCAGGCGACCAGCTTGGCTAAACAGTGAAATCCTTGCTGATCTTAAACGCAAAAAAGAAGCTTACAAGAAGTGGAAGATTGGACAAATGACCAGGGAGGAGTATAAAAATATTGCTCAGGCGTGCAGGAGTGAAATCAGGAAGGCCAAATCACACTTGGAGTTGCAGTTAGCAAGAGATGTTAAGAGTAACAAGAAGGGTTTCTTCAGGTATGTTAGCAACAAGAAGAAAATCAAGGAAAGTGTGGGCCCCTTACTGAATGAGGGAGGCAACCTAGTGACCGAGGATGTGGAAAAAGCTAATGTACTCAATGCTTTTTTTGCCTCTGTCTTCACGAACAAGGTCAGCTCCCAGACTGCTGCACTGGGCAGTACAGCATGGGGAGAAGGTGACCAACCCTCTGTGGAGAAAGAAGTGGTTCGGGACTATTTAGAAAAACTGGACGTGCACAAGTCCATGGGGCCGGATGCGCTGCATCCGAGGGTGCTAAAGGAGTTGGCGGGTGAGATTGCAGAGCCATTAGCCATTATTTTTGAAAACTCATGGCGATCGGGGGAGGTCCCAGATGACTGGAAAAAGGCTAATGTAGTGCCCATCTTTAAAAAAGGGAAGAAGGAGGATCCGGGGAACTACAGGCCAGTCAGCCTCACCTCAGTCCCTGGAAAAATCATGGAGCAGGTCCTCAAGGAATCAATTATGAAACATTTAGAGGAGAGGAAAGTGATCAGGAACAGTCAGCATGGATTCACGAAGGGGAAGTCGTGCCTGACTAACCTAATTGCCTTCTATGATGAGATAACTGGCTCTGTGGATGAGGGGAAAGCAGTGGATGTGTTATTCCTTGACTTTAGCAAAGCTTTTGATACGGTCTCCCACAGTATTCTTGCCGCCAAGTTAAAGAAGTATGGGCTGGATGAATGGACTGTAAGGTGGATAGAAAGCTGGCTAGATCGTCGGGCTCAACGGGTAGTGATCAATGGCTCCATGTCTAGTTGGCAGCCGGTTTCAAGCGGAGTGCCCCAAGGGTCGGTCCTGGGGCCGATTTTGTTTAATATCTTTATTAATGATCTGGAGGATGGTGTGGACTGCACTCTCAGCAAGTTTGCAGATGACACTAAACTAGGAGGCGTGGTAGATACACTAGAGGGTAGGGATCGGATACAGAGGGACCTAGACAAATTAGAATATTGGGCTGAAAAAAACCTGATGAGGTTCAACAAGGACAAGTGCAGAGTCCTGCACTTAGGACGGAAGAATCCCATGCACTGCTACAGACTAGGGACCGAATGGCTAGGTAGCAGTTCTGCAGAAAAGGACCTAGAGATCACAGTGGACGAGAAGCTGGATATGAGTCAACAGTGTGCTCTTGTTGCCAAGAAGGCTAACGACATTTTGGGCTGTATAAGTAGGGGCATTGCCAGCAGATCGAGGGACGTGATCGTTCCCCTTTATTCGACATTGGTGAGGCCTCATCTGGAATACTGTGTCCAGTTTTGGGCCCCACACTACAAGAAGGATGTGGAAAAATTGGAAAGAGTCCAGCGGAGGGCAACAAAAATGATTAGGGGTCTGGAGCACATGACTTATGAGGAGAGGCTGAGGGAACTGGGATTGTTTAGTCTCCAGAAGAGAAGAATGAGGGGGGATTTGATAGCAGCCTTCAACTACCTGAAGGGGGGTTCCAAAGAGGATGGAGCTCGGCTGTTCTCAGTGGTGGCAGACGACAGAACAAGGAGCAATGGTCTCAAGTTGCAGTGGGGGAGGTCCAGGTTGGATATCAGGAAAAACTATTTCACTAGGAGGGTGGTGAAACACTGGAATGCGTTACCTAGGGAGGTGGTGGAGTCTCCTTCCTTGGAGGTTTTTAAGGCCCGGCTTGACAAAGCCCTGGCTGGGATGATTTAGCTGGGAATTGGTCCTGCTTTGAGCAGGGGGTTGGACTAGATGACCTCTTGAGGTCCCTTCCAACTCTGATATTCTATGATTCTATGATTCTATGAACCAGACAGCCTGGCCTTTTTGAGCTAAGTCATTTTCCCTTTGGACATCAGCTATCAATCATTGCTAAAGACTCATACGCTCCTCCCTGCCTCATCTATTTTAGCTTATGAAAAATGTAAATGTAGGTATGTTAAGCAAACAGCTTTGTTTGTTTTAGCTCCATGTTCTCTTTGCTTTAATAGGTCTTGTTGGTGGTTAGATTACCGTTGTAGAGGTAACTTCATTCAGACATCTCACAAGGAGAGGAAAACCTTATAACTTGTAAGGAGAGGCACTGAAGGGTAAAGAGTTTCTGTAATCCACACCACTACTCTATCTTGGTCATGGATCTTGATGAAGATTTCCTATCCCAGTGAGTTATGTATCCATTAGGCTACTTCAGGTGAACACAAGGGACGAAATCAAATGACCAATGAGGAAAGAAGAGATGGAGGTGATATGGGTCTCACCTTCCTATACTGCTTACATTTTATTACTACAGATACTTGTTCAAATATGTTGGTAGCCCTAAGCAACAGGGCTTTGTTTCATTTACCTCTTCATAGCACACTGATAATGTGTGCATTAAATTTATAAAAAGAACAGGAGTACTTGTGGCACCTTAGAGACTAACAAATTTATTAGAGCATAATTTGTTAGTCTCTAAGGTGTCACAAGTACTCCTGTTATTTTTGCGGATACAGACTAACACGGCTGCTACTCTGAAACCTGTCATTACATTTATGGGGATCTAAAATAGAACTACAGAATGGTTAGGTACTTTAAATTGGATTGCCAGATTTACAACAAGTGAGGTAGACATGGGAGAAATCAAAAGTGTGGTATTTCATAAAACCTCCAGAAGTTTCTGAAACACTCTAGTTTTGCAAAATATTTTAGTAGCATACAGGCAGAAACCTCATTGACTTCTGCCCGGGTGCAGGAATCACGTATCTCATTGTAGGATTTTGGCATAAGAACCTGAACCAAAGCCTTATGAAGTCATTGGAAATATCTGCATTGGGTGAGAGTGTGTGCTGCACCTCTTAGAGGCACTGGTCAGAACTCCGACCCCCAGAAAGTGGGACTAGGGTGGCTTTAAGCCATGCTTGCATCCTCTCACTTTTGGGTTGCTCCAGTAACCGGAGCTCCCTCCAGCATCATCTTAGCATCCAGAACTGCTGCCTACATTCCAGAAGCACAGCCCCAAATATTCACAGCACTGTATGCTGCAGCTCTGACACATCCTTCCTACCCCCAGCACTCCCACTTTGCAAGGGAGAACAGTCTCCAGCAGTGTTTTCCAGTTTCTGCACTGAAGGAATTCTCCCATGGCCAGATCAGCATCTTTGAAAATCTTTTTAGGCTGCTACAGCCTTTTACCCGATATATAGGAACCAAAGTGGGACTGAAAATCCACTGAATTCAGTGGACTTTGGATCAGGCCATAAGTTGGATGCAATCCTTTTTTGCTTTCTCCCACCCCAATGATTTCACTGAGAACATATATCGATGAAATGCAAGCTCTGGACCCTCGTTTGAACCAAAGTGGAATTAATGTAATTTGGCAAAACATTTTAAAAAATAACAAAAATGCACAACACACACATATATATATTGGAAAGAACAAATGAATTATGGAAGTTTCTCAATTTCAGATAATTTAATATAAATATTTATGCTGTGTTGCACTAACAATCTTTAGATAAATAGTCAGGGTGTTCTTCATAATGATAAAGGAGCTGGTCTCTTGCCTTTGTTATTTATCTCTCTGCATGTGTGGACTCTTAGTACTTTTTGCCATTTGAAATTTTTCAAAATCAATTAAGTATACCAAACCACATTGATAATTAGATTTATGAGACAGTTAAAAGGCTGTACTAAGATTAAATCAAGAGAAACTTATCCCTGGACACAAATTAACTTTACTGAAATGTGGAACAGAGTATCAAGTAGAAAGCCTTATCTCCTCAGTTGTTGTAATGAAACAATGACATTTAATATTACAAGAATCTGACCTGGTGGAAAAGTCAATTAATTAGAGTCACATTGTTAATGTGCTTTTTAAACCAGAATAGCAACATGTTTGTTCATGTATTTCAGAGGGATCATATGAATGTGTACTTCTTCATTAAAATATTCTTTATCCCTAAATTCAAGGGTAATAGCTGTCTACATAACTAAGTCCAGATTTTCCCCAACTCAAGTATTCTGGGAACTCTAAGGGTCCCTCCTTACCCAGCCACTAAACTATTTGATTGTTTCCAGCTGTGCATTTCAATAGAAGGCCTTCCCCTTCTAGTTCCTATTTAATAAGGCTTACACCAGGGATCGGCAACCTTTGGCATGTGGCTCACCTGGGGAAGCCCCCTGGTGGGCCAGGCTGATTTGTTTACCTGCCGCGTCCGCAGGTTCAGCTGATCGCGGCTCCCACTGGCCGCGGTTCGCCGCTCCAGGCCAATGAGTGTGGCAGGAAGTGGCAGCCAGCACATCCCTCAGCCCGTGCTGCTTCCCGCAGCTCCCATTGGCCTGCAGCGGTGAACCGCGGCCAGTGGGAGCCGCAATCGGCCGAACCAGTGGACGCGACAGGTAAACAAACTGGCCCGGCCCGCCAGGGGGCTTACCCTGGCAAGATATGTGCCAAAGATTGCTGATCCTGGCTTACACCAATCTGCATGTTTTTTTTTTTCCTTTTAATACTAATTAGATAAAATAAAACTTATGAACACAACCAGCCAGGGGGAAATTTTCAAAGTCAAAAATGGAAAATTGGTTGCCCACCACCCTTTGACTTTTAATAGGCATCAGACTCCCCATTTCCTTTGTTCCTTGAAGATCTGCCCCTAGGTCTCCAAATCACCTCAGAGAAGACCTAGGCTTTGTCTATACAAGGGAAAAGTCAATCTAAGCTATGCAATTTGAGTTATATGAATAGTGTAATTCAAGTCGATGTAGCTTAGGTCTACTTACCGTGGGGTCCACACTATGTGATGTCGATGGGAGATGCTCTCCCGTTGACTCCCCCTACTCTTCTCAAGCCAGTGGAGTACAGGAGTCAATGGGAGAGCAATTTGCAGTCGATTTAGTGGGTCTTAGACCCGCTAAATTGACCACCGATGCATCGATCACTGAGCGTCGATCCTCTGGTAAGTGTAGACAAGCCCCTAGTAAAGTCAATATGAGTTGTTCCATTTAGCCTCAATGGGGTTTGAATCAGGCCTGACATAGAGCAAAGAATTCAATTTGTGCAAAAAGAAAAGAGGAGTTTAAGAATTGTCAACTGACATAAAATAAATGCAAATCATATCAAGAAAGATTTACTGAACTAGAAAATTCCTCAGATTTTTTAACTAAGAATACCACTGCCTCATGAGTATGAAATGGATAAGACTGAGTCCAGGGACACAGAGAGGTAGATGAGGGGGATAATACCCAAAAGCCAAAATGAGAATGGGAATAAGGAGCCACTCCAGAGTCAAAAGGATCACATTTCTGGATGTCAGATGATGGACAATCACTAGTGGCATTGGAATGTGATCTAGGAGAATTATATTGTTAACATAATAATGAAGCAATTTATGGCAGCCAATTAGATGCAATGAATGTTCCACAAAGAAAATCATTGGCTGCACCTAGGGTTGTCAATTTTGGTTGGACATATTCCCAGAGGTTTAATCACATGACATAATCTTTAATTAAATATTACTCTTTAATTCCTGAAGACTCCGGGACAATCCTGGAGGCTTGGCAACCCTCGCTGAACTACCCTTTTGTGCGTATGCTGGTTTATGAAACAGGCTAGCGAAAAATATTCATTCTATAAGGTATTTAGAGCCAGATTCAGCCATCCTTAGTCACAGTCAGTAATCTCATTGATTTATATCAAACTACTTGTAGAGTAAGGGGGCCAGAATTGGGCATATCAACATGTTTCTTAATAAGGAAAATATTCGGAGACATGTCTCAGATAAGGACTTGCATGCATATCTAAAACAGTTACACTATGTAATTTACCGTATTGTTACAGTAATAAGCAAACTTAAAAGGTTGACTGTTCTGTTTTGATACTTATCTGGATTTTCCAAACATTTTTGGACAGACATTAGTCTGGAAATCTCATAGGACTAAGTTATTTTATAAGATTTCCAGAATTTTCATATTTAGCCTGGAAATATCATGTGAACAGCCTTAGAGGGCAGCATGTCTCCAGGAAAAAGTGTTTAAAATAAGAATTCTCAATAAAAAATAAAATTATCAGTGTGAGTTTCTCTATGTATATATTTATATCTATTTTGGTATACATTTATTGAATTATGTACTGCATTGGAATTAAACTTTATTCATTCTGTGTTGATTACTTCAATATCTGAAAGTGTTTAAAACAGTGAATTAAGAATGTTAAATTTCTTCATTAATAACCTATGATTGTTCAATTGAAGTAATAGTTCTTCTGAAACATCCACTCACAAACTAATAAATACAAATTTAAATCTATCATGCTGCTGTACTAAATTCAGTATAGTTTTGTGATGAGGAGGGATATGTCTTAAAAAAAAATCAAACTATCCACAAGAGAAAATTAGAGGGTTTTTTTCATGCATCCTATAATTACTATTAGTTGCTTTTTATTGTTTTAAAGTAATTTGGTTTGGTTACAACATTTAAGCAAATGAATGGGAACTGCGTGTAAAGACAGACAAATTTTTAATTCTTCCACAGGCCAACTCTCCTTTGAAGTCAGCAGGAGTTTTGCACAAATAAGGATTTAGGACCACAGAAAGTGGTTTTGTGTACAAGAGGTGCCATTATTGCATCTGAATCCAGGATCTTCATTGATATAAGAAGATTTGATGTTTGTGGCAGCACTAATGCAATATTCATGTTTGGAATACAATTAGCTTTTAAATCTAAATGTGGAACAATGGAGAGGAATACACTCACTGTATTTCAGGCTAAGCTTTTATTAGAAAAAAATCATATAAGCTATGTGAGTCAATTGTAATTCTGTGATATTAACCAATTTTCATTTTTAAACGTTCTCTCCAGCTTTAGAAAACTCTTCAGTTTTTCCTCTTCTTGAAGTTGCCATGGAAAATAAAGGATAAACTGAATTCTACGTTGTGGGTCTTGAAAATGTTTTCTTACTAATTTTATTGAGAAATACTTTATTTCAGAAATATACCAGTGAACGCAGAAATCTGTATTTATATAGTATATAACAGGGTTCGGCAATCTTTGGCATGCGGCCCACCAGGGTAAGGACCCTGGTGGGCCGGGCCTGTTTGTTTACCTGCCACGTCCGAAGGTTTGGCCGATCGAGGCTCCCACTGGCCGCGGTTCGCTGCTCCAGGCCAATGGGGACTGCGGGAAGCAGCGTGGGCCGAGGGATGTGCTGGCCGCCGCTTCCCAGAGCCCCCATTGGCCTGGAGCAGCGAACTGCAGCCAGTGGTAACCGTGATCAGCCGAACCTGTGGACTGGCAGGTAAACTAACAGGCCCGGCCCGCCAGGGTGCTTACCCTGGCGAGCCACATGCCAAAGGTTGCCGCTCCCTGATCTAGACAGTTAAATAGTTTCTTTCCAGACAAATTGTCCTAAATGTTTAAGCCAATATTGTTTAAATGATTATACACCTTGGGTAACAAGTCTCTATGGAAATTTAGGAGCCTGAATCTAATCTGATGGGTCTTAAGTGGCATTGGATATTTTATCCTTTGTTAATATCTGAGCTTTACCTTTCAAGGAAAATAACCATTTTTGTTTGTTTAAAGATCTTGTGAAGTTGTCTGATCACTACACAGTAAAATAATTTATCTCCCATTGAACAGTAGCTATTTTAAAATAGTCTTTTCTACAATGTGCTACGTTCACAATTTTTTTTTCTTTTCCCAGAGGAATAAGGACAATAACCTAGAATTTGGAGGCTTTTTTATTGTGTGGTGGAGGCTGTAAAGGTGCATCCTCATCTCTAGGGGACCTCCTTATGCACAGACATGACACTGCGGGGGCTTTGTCTTTTGCACCCCCATTCCTTTGCCCATTTCTAGCTGGCATCTTTTGTCAACTTCCTCCCTGGGACTTCTGGGAGCTCACCTTCCTTCTGGGGTAACTAAAGGTCTAACTTAAAATTCACAATGTCCAAACGTATAGTTCTTCTGCCCCTCTCAAACTCAACTGAAATCATCTGCTGCCTGGCCCCTGCAGAAGCTGTCTTGCACTGCTTCTTCACTAGCAGGATTCCCATACTGCTTCCCTTTGCCAGGAATTTCAGAAGTTTCCCTCTGGGGTTCTCCCTACTCCTACTAGGCCCCATCTCAGGGCTCCCCCACAGTAGGGTGACCAGTTGTCCCGTCTTTTTTAAAGGGACAGTCCCACTTTTGGGGACTTTTTCTTATGTAGGCACCTATTACCCCCCACCCCTTGTCCCGTTTTTTCACAGTTGTTATCTGGTAACCCTACCCCATAGGAGCCTTCTCTACTCCCTGTGGGTTTTTTTCTCATATTTCAGGCCCTAACTCAGGGCTTTCCCACTCCCAAACCTACTCTGCTCTTCTCTCTGTGGGTGACTCAGCCTGACTTCCTCAGGATCTTCCCTGACAGGCACACCTTTTGTTCTTCTCTCCAGGTCCTTCCCTCCTCTATTGAATTCCCAAATCCATTCTTCCTGCTTCACCACCACAGCTGGGGGATAGCTGCTAAATCATGGGCAAGGCTGAGTCCAGCTTGCATTAAAGGCCAACCAGCCTGTGACAGAGGCATTGTAATGTTTTGTGGGTGGTAGGGAATTTAAATGCATTCTGATTGTATAGTAAAAGAGAAGCCTTTGTTCTTTAACCATTGATTCCACAATACAAGTATCCAGATCTCAGAGACATTTCCAAAATCTCTGAGCACTGGCAAATTTTGTAAAGTCAATCAGACTTTTTTTTTTTTTTTTTTTAGAGTGTAATGTATCATTTTCTGTCTTCTTCACCATTATACCCTCTTGTTCATTTAACAAAGATAGATTTTGGGGGGGTTACAAAATCTGATCTCATGGATTATTTTGTCACTGCATTTCTTCCTCTTGCTATATATATATTTCCTTGACAGTCACAGTAGTCTTTCATTGCTTCCTTCTAGCAAAAGCACTAACATAAGGATATGGGTGTCTGAGACACACTGGATCTTGTGCTACTCCATCTTGTTCCAATTTTTAACTTGTTAGAATTTCCATCTCTTTGGAGAGCTCCACAGCTGAGTTTCTCCCATTGTGCATCAATCATTTTTTTCTATATTATCCTCTGTTCTCTTTTGCACAGTAGTAGATTCATCTGCCTTCAATTAGCAACAAATTATTACAAGTATAACTACTAAATGTCAGTTGTTTGCTGACACAATTATTTCCAACTTTGCATTCAGCTAAACAAAAAGGTACATAATAAACTAGTTAGATGAAATATAATGTTATAAACCTCTTATCTCTTTGAAAGCTACAGTATCCTTGGCCTTGGCTGCTTCCCCAAATTTTATTGAAACATTATAAAAAAAAGTAGATAAAGACTTTAGGCTGTCAAAATATCATTTTCAGTGATTTATAGGTGGGGGGAGGGCCTCGCTGAAAAGTTTACATTTGTGTTATTGAAACTGCCATTATAATATTGAGGTACAACAGAGGTAACCTTCAGGTATATCTGAGTAAGATCTTTTATAACTATACAAAGAAAGCCATTTCTAATACAGTTGGATGCGTTCCATTGCTTGCAATATAATCTCAGTTGGGAAAGAGAAAGGTACATAAAAAGGACCTCTTATATATGCCCTTTATTCTTGCCTGCACAAACAATTTATTGCCTGTCATGTTGCTACTAAATTGTGTTCCTTATCTTCAATTGCTTATCTTGTCATTAATTTTGGAGGAGACTAATGTGTTGGATCATCAACATTCCTATGTTTATTTCCGCAAAAGTGCTACAGTTTGATTGGGGCCTAATAACCATCTAACCCAAAAGATTCAACACTAGTTAAAATCAATGAAAAATGCACCAAAATTCATCTTTCTTGTTAGCAATATGCTTAATATTTGGTAACATTTTCCTCATGATGACGGTGGAAATCTAAAACAGATTTTCCTTGTTGGAAATCCATCTCGCTATATCTGTCTGTTTGTCTATGCCCCATAGCCCAACATAGAGAACGTTCCATGTGTCAAGGCTTTTGGGGGTTTCCCCCCACTTTTGGACCATCAGTGATATTCCTATATTCTGTAGGTTTAATCTTTTTTTTTTCTTTTATAAACCAGTGGTTTCCCACATATTTTGTAAAATCAGCTGCAACCAATCTGTACCCAAGAATTACAAGATGTTTTTCTTAGGCATTGCAATCTCTTCAACACTGAAATTAACATATGGCAGTATTTGTATATATAATATACTATGTTACTTGACTCTATTTCAGGATGATAGCACCCACACTCCCAGTAAGATACACTGAAAAGAATCATTCCTAATAAACAAATTATTTTATCATAAGCATTGTGTACACATGAGGCTACATTTTTCCCTTAAGGTATGGGTATGTAACTCTTGTTAAAGTCAGTGGGAGTTCTCTATTATAGCCAAAGGCAGAAAATGGCCTGTACTAAATCAGTGCTGCCAAGAAAATAGACGCACTAGTAAATTGATAGTGTCCTTTCTCAGTTAAAAATATCACGTTTAAGGTCTCCCTTTCCATTTAATTTTTCTCCGGATTACTGAACCCTTTTTTTAACAGAAAAAGAAGAAATGGGATATGAGCCTTCATGCTACACAGCAACTTGTAGTGTTAGTTGTGAGAGAGAGGGAATAACATCTTTCTCTCAGCAGAGAAATATTTGTCCATGTTACAAGATGCTCATTTCACAACTTTTCCTTCTTTTCCTTTATTTTTTCTATCTAAAATATCTAGTCAGTGGTCTCTCCTTGACTGTTTGCTACCTATCTGTGATAGTCTGTACCCTTATGTTCACCACTTTTACAAGACTATGATAGATTTTGTACAAAGTATGCCTTGTAAGGTATCATTTGAAAACTCATAATTTGCTGATCATTATTGTCCTGGAAAAAATGCATCTGACAACGTTGTATGTAAAGTTATAAGATTCTACTGTATGACATTGCTGATACATGATCCAGGTTTAGAAACCGGTTCCTTAGAAATAAAAGGCAAAATAACACCTCGGACAGGTGTCAATGTAAATAGACTATCTCCTGCTTAAGTGGTCATTCTTTGGCATGAAGAAGGGTGAGAGCAAGAAATTTACATCTTGGCAAAGGAACAGTGTGTGGGGGAGTCCAGGGTAAACAGACTTTCTGTCTCCTGAACCTCAGCTGGAGATGATTTTCAAAGAAGAAATTAACTATAAGAAGCGAGAACAGTGGACACAAATCATCTCTCCCTCCTTTCTCTTTTCCCACAAGGAAAAGAGTATTAGACTGGGGAAGGGATCCTGGATGAAAAGTATCCAGCCAGTAAGACTCCAAAAATATTTGGTGACAGAGACATTTTGCTTTGAATTCACTTAGCCTGTTAAGATGCATTTTACCTTTTCTTTTCTTGTAACCAAATTCTGACCTTTATGCCTCGTTACTCGTATAATCAGTTAAAACCTTTCTATCTGTAGTTAATAACTAGTGTTTTGGGACTGAATTGTTTCGGAATCTCCATTTGATATAACAGTGTTTGTGCATATCATTTCCTATTAATGAAATGGCAAACTTTCTCTGAGCTTTTATTGCCCAGGAAGGTACTGAGCAGTACAGGAAGAACATTTCTGGGGAAAAATCTGGGACTGGGAATTTTCTAGTGTTGCTCTGTAATATAATTCAGGAGTGGCTGGCTAAACCATTCGTATATACTATACCTGGGAGTAAGTTACATGATAGAGCCTGTGTGTAAGCAGAGTGGTTGTTATCATAGCAAAGCAGTGTAAAATGCACCACAGCTTGGAGAATTGATGGGACTAACCCTGGGTAAGTCACACTATCTTCTTTCTGGGAGCTTGAATGTAGTGTATGCCCTTGTGTAGTAGCTTAGGGGCACTATATCTTTGTTTATTAATTGGTAAAAGGGAGGAAATGGATGGGGAAAGGTGCTGATCAGAACAGGTAATGTTTACTGGGTTTGTAGGATTCCAAGAACAGCCAATAAAGCAAGTTTAAAATGTTAGCAGGACTAGTAATTTCAGGTATAGCAAAGTGGCAGACAGCAACATCTAATTCTCTGACTTTACTATTACTCTATAATCAGTGCCTAAAGGGAGTGATGTTCCACAGAATGGACCTAACTGGCATGGTCTTAGCCCGACCCCACCCAGCAACTCAGACTTTCAAACCAAATTAGTAGGTACGCAGCATTGTTGTAGCTATGTCGGTTCCACGATATTAGAGAGACAACGTGGGTATGCTTCTTGGCTCTTTTATGAGCTGAGGGGTGAAAACATTATCTACTATTTTATTGGACCAACTTCTGTTGGTGAGAGAGACAAGATTTTGGACTTACATAAATAGTGTCCTACCAAATTTGCGGTCCATTTTGGTCAATTTCACACTCATGGGATATTAAAAATAATAAATTTTGTTATTTCAGATATTTAAATCTGAAATGTCAGTGTTGTAATTGTAGGGGTCCTGACCCAAAAATAAGTTGGGGGGGGGGTTGCAAGATTATTGTTACTCTTCTGCACTGCTGCTGATGGTGGCCCTACTGTCAGAGCTGGGTGGCCGGAGAGTGGCAACTTCTGCCTGGGAGCCCAGCTCTGAAGGCAGAGCTGCCACAAGCAGCAGCGCAGAAGTTAGAATGGCATGCTATGGTATTGCTGTGCCATCCTAACTTCTGCGCTTCAGCCTTTAGAGCTGGGCCCTTGATCAGCAGCTGCCACTCTCTAGCCACCCAGCTCTGAAGGCAAGAGTGTAGAAATAAGAGTGGCATGGTATGGTATTGCCACCCTTACTTCAGCGCTGCTGCTGGCTGGGTGCTTCCTTCAGAGCTGGGTGCCTGGTCAACAGCCACCGCTCTCCGGCCAGCCAGCTCTGAAGGCAGCACAGAAGTAAGGGTGGCAATATTGTGACCCCCCCTAAAATAACTTTGTGACCCCCCTCCTGCAACTCCCTTTTGGGTCAGGAACCCCAATTTGAGAAATGCTGGTCTCCCCTGGGAAATTTGTATATAATAGGGTAAAAGCACATGAAAGACCAGATTTTATGGTGGGCAAGAGACCAGATTTCAAGGTCTCTGACGCATTTTTCATGGCCGTGAATTTGGTAGGGCCCGATACATAGAGCTCTTCTTCAGGTCTGGATCATTAGGATGTATCATCTTGGTGGGATTTTATTTCTCAATTTTGTATGTAAGGAGAAGAACGAGTACAGGAAGAGGGGGATTCTGGGACCTATATAGGAGACTAAAATCCCATGAATTCACCACCAATCTTTGGTTTACTTAGAGATTCCAGGAGGGCAAATCTCTGAAGAGTGTTCATTTATGTCACTCCTGGAACCAGTACAGTAGTGGTTTTCAACCTTTTTTCATTTATGAACCCCTAAATTTTTTTGAATGGAAGTGTGGACCCCGTTGGAAAACTTAGACATAGTCTGCGGAACCCCCCAGGGATCCATGGACCACAGGTTGAAAACCACTATTCTATGGTAACAACAACCTTTTGCAAACCCTTAGACATAGTCTATGGACTCCCAGGAGAAAACCACTGCAGTAAAGGATAAGGCCAAGAATTTTTTAAAATAGGGCCTACATTTTCAAAATGAACTGGTGATCTTGTGTGCCTCAATACCTGGGTGCCTAGCTGTAAAGCATAGCTGGTCAAAAAAAGAAAACCTTTGTTGTTAATTTATTAAAATGTCTTTGTTTTCATTTCAAAGTGTTAAAAATGGCTCTATTTCCCTTTTCTCTGCATGTTTCACAAATAAATATTCTGAATTGTTCTTCAAAATTTTAATGGAAAATGTTTGACATTTTAAATGTATTCCAAATCCAATTTTGTGTAAAATAAAATTTTGATAACCAGTGCAATAACATTTTGATGTTTTTAATTAAAATATTGGGTGGGGGGAATTAAAAATGCACATTTTTGTAAAAGCTGAAGAGTGTTGAGATGTTTTCATAGAATATCAGGGTTGGAAGGGACCTCAAGAGGGCATCTAGTCCAACCTGTTGCTTGAAGCAGGACCAATACCCAACTCTTTTTTTTTTTTTTTTTGGCCTCCTCCAGGATTGAGCTTACAACAGTGGGTTTAGCAAGCCAATGCTCAAACAACTGAGCTATCCCTCTCACCAGCTCTACTTGAAAATCATATAAAGAGGCTTGACTTTCACATGGTGAGTGCTCACACTTTCTAAAACTCTGACCCTTTTGAAGTTCTATCAAGTTGGGCAACTGAAAACTGAGGTCCTCAATATCATTGGTCACTTCTGAAAATGCAGGCCTCTTGCTTAACGCTAGGTTCCTAAATTTATATCTTAGACTTTTTCATGCTCCAAATCATTTGCTAATTCCTCACTTTAGGTAGGTACTCATTTAATATGAGAGTATGCACCTTCTCTTACCAAAAATAATTACCAAGCAGATATATAAACTTCAAGTGGAAGTATTTCAATGTACTGTGTACTAATTTTGAACAACCCTGCACACCTGAGATCAAAATTAATACAGTTTGAGACTATGTGAGTTTAGGAATAATTCCTGATGAGAAATCAAGGACCTTGGTTCTGGCTTGGATTATAAGTAGCAATATGCAAATAGTAAATGATTCCATTCTTTTCTTATTCATGCAGAACAGTAAATTATTCTCATAATATGTTCCTACTCTGGTAATTTATTGTTCAAGAAAGATATCAAGTGAATAAGCTAGTCTCAAATCTTTATAGTAGTCTAATCCAAAGTAGAAAATGATTTAAATGCATCAAATAAGCAGGCATTTTTCACACAAGAAGAACCAAGTTGATGTTTAACCATTTCCATGCCCAGCTGGATATGAAAACAGTTATTCAGAATTCTGTCAGTATTAAAACTGTAATAGTTGGCAGCATTTTTCATCACCAGATGCAGAGGTGGTATATTGATGGGCTCTCCTACTTCCGGCATCTCCTCTGTCATCTCAATACATCTCCATAACACTGAGGGCAAGGCAGCCTCCTCTTAGGCCACACTGACAGCTTGGGAAACATAGCAGCTTTCAAATATAGATGTGACAGTGGCAGACCAGGTGCCAGCTTATACCAAGGCCCCTATTCCTCACCGAGCACTGATAAGTGTATAGCTGGAAGCCAGTCTGGCTCAACTGTGTTACTTTAGTTAAAATAGATGTTAAGTTTATAAGAATGCATTTAGTGTTTAGACTTGATGAAATGCTCGCAGGATGCTGCATGTATCGAGCTTACTTGTAACATCTGTGTTCCATGGTATAAACTTATATCGAGTGTTTGCATTGTAGACCTCTGTGACTGTGTAACTCACCAAACAGGAAAGAAGCATTTATTAATGTAAAGTGCTGGTCCTGCATAAAAGAAGGCCAATTGAAACCAAATAAGCCATTGTGACACATCAAAGATCAAAGATTGTTGATTTCCCTTCCCCTGTACACCCCATGCACACATGCACACAGGAAGAATAGATGGGCACAAACACTAGTCCCATCAGTTTGAATTCTGGTGGGTGGGGGGGGTGGGTGGCAGGAATAAACATCCCTGATCAGAAAGAACTGTATCACTATGCTGCTTGGAATTTAGAGAGGCCAATATTTCTAAGCATAAGAAAGGAATCCCCAAGCTTCTTGGCTTGGGCTATATCTAGAGGACATAGAAAAATTGCATAAAGCAGAAGTTTCTGTTACCTTTTGGAACCTAAGACTGTAACTCATTTGTGTGTGTATGTTTACATGCTTTAACATGCTTCCCGCAGCTCCCATTGGCCAGGAAAGGTGAATCACGGCCACTGGGAGCTGCAGGGGGCCGTGCCAGTGGATGGTCAATGTAAACACTGTCTCGTGGCCCGCCATCAGATTACCCTGATGGGTTGCATGCGGCCCGTGGCCCGCAGATTGCCCACCACTGGTTTAAATTGATCTTCAGCTCAGCATTGTGACATTATGAGAATGTGTGTGTATAACACAAAGATGAGGAAACACTGGCTGGTTTTTTTACACCAAAATTGACTGGAATGATAGATTACCCATTAGCAATGCCTTTGACCTTTTCTGTTCATTTAATTGTTGCCTTTTTAGAAGATGCTGACATGTCAGAAAACTTACCTAAATTGGCCTTTTTTGTTATTAGGACTCTTAGCAGTCTAGTATAAATGTTACTACCTGGCTTTCCAAAATCCTTCCTAATGCCTTCCAGGAAAAGGGCTGGTATATATACTGAGAAAATATTTCATCAAGACAACCCCTCAGCACTCAGGGTTAGATAGATTTTTCCGAAGTACAATACATCCGTTGTCTGTACTGCTACCTTGTTTCTCTGCTCCAGCATGTAGTACGTGGAACTCCAAGACATCTACTTCCTGCAGGTGCTGAAACAGAAAATATCCATCTTCTGTATGGAGTCTTTTTCCCCATCTCTCTCTGAGCATCTTACAAATTAGATATCACCCAGACAACTTCACTCTTCTGGATCAATATCTTGTGAATTACATTCCTTTTAAATGGAAAAATCTATGGCTCAGCTACTTTTTATTACTATGCTTCTGTTCTTTGGAATTCCCAGAATTCTGATCTGCTGGCCAAATTTAAGTCAATCCACCCCTTTGCCAAGTTTTCTTTTTAATGAAATTTTAATTTTTATATAAGTAAATCAAATAGTGCAATATTAAGAGAAGCACGGATGTTAAACAGTAACATAAGTTTAGCATAATAATAAGGAAGTTACAGGTTATGTTTTGTGATACAAGGAAACAGAGTTATAATTCACATTTTATTATCTATCTGCAGCACCAATGCACCATTAAAAAATATAAACTAGCTAGTAGCTAACCCTTATTCAGCCATGCATGGGTTAGGGAATAAGAAAATTCCCTTGTCGTGTTCAAATATTTCCCCCTGGGAGCAACATGCTGGAAAGGGGGCATGGAGAAAAGGACAGTAGGCAGAGCCATGGCTCTTTATTCCTATATACCAGTCAACAGAAGTAACTACCCTTGCCAAGCTGGGGCGAAGGGAAGGGAAGTACACAACACCCTTCAAAGGGCTGTAATAAGACACTGCCCTTTTGCAAGAATGTGGGGGGCATTGTGTAAGTACAAACTTTATCATAAAGTGTATGCAAAGGGAGCACAGGTAGAGTTGCCTGAACTCTGTCCCATCCATATTTTAATGGAAGTGTACATAAGTGCAGTTATTGGTGCTCATTTGTTCTTTATCTCTTTAGGATATTGTTTGTCTATACAGCTAAATGCCCAACAACGTTGGGCTTTGTGCAGTACTATCTATGTGGGCGTGGGGTGCAGGAAGGAAACAGAATTTCTCATGATCAATCCCGGCACTTGCAAAGTGCTTTACTGCAGCCCTCCTATTTCTGCCCAATAAACCGAATAACAGTTGATTGAAGCTTCACATCCTATTACCTAGAGGTTCTGAGACACTTTATCTGTGTAATCATGGATCCAGTAACTCTTTGCCTGCTCTTCTCTCCAAACCCACTCTAATCTTGTCTACTGGGAGCCAGTCTGAAGACCCCTCTCAGGGATCCCCTATGTGCCTTCCACTTCACCAACACTCCTAGCACAGTCCCACTGTGTAATTAAATGGTGCAGTGGGCCTTGTATACCGGAGTCACATTTTACACTGTGTCTTTTCATTGTAGAAAGTCAGGGTTTAAACAGTCATGAGCCATATATAAGGGTTGGATCCTCACATATCTTTCATTGTAGTGTGGTATGTTTGCTCATTTTTATCTATTATGAACCTTAGCTTTTAAGCCATTGTTTCAACCCTTCCCATGATTTCCCCACTACACTCTTTGCAGGTCTTTTCCCCTGCTCCTCTGAAAGATGGGATGCAGAGCGCTGCCTCCAATTGTCACATGGCAGCCACTTGCTTCAGGGCAAACCACAGCCTCTTTGGCTTTGAGGCTGTGAAATGTTTTTCAGCACAGTCCCACAGCCAGCTGTAGCTAAATTTATTCTGGCTACTTTCCATGATTAGTTTGGTACCATGTCAGTAGCTGGCAGATGATGTTATGAGCTAAAAAGCCTGCAGATACTATTGACAGCCTGGGTAAACTCTAATCTCCTTATTTATTTTTCTATTTGGGTTTTAGTTGCATTGCAGCCATAGGCCCAGATCCTGCTAAGCAATCCACACTGGTGGACCTGGATGCCTACTCATTGCCTCATTGAAGTCAATTGTACTCTGTGTAGGTGCAGGGGTCTGCATATATTCATGTCTTGGCAGGACTTGGGCCTTAGTTTTTAGTTTCATGGTAATTAAAGTTAAAAAAGAGATTTAATATAACCCTTTATCTTCACTCTTCACACCCCCATGCAGTGCTTTACTAAACCATCCACCTTGGGGGTAGTAACTTTTCCATGGGTAGTTTCTGGGCAATAGTGATTTTTTTTTTTTGGTCAACTTTGTGCAAAATTCTTTCAAGGTATAGGACACAGTGTTTCATTTTGTAAAGAAAAACTTCTAAGGGTACATTTCCATATTGTTACGTGGCAAAGTAAGATTTTTAAATGCATGTAGGCACCTAATAATGCAGATAGGCACATAGGGGTGGGCTTCAAAAAGGTCCTGGGCATGTAACTCCCATTGATTTCATGAGTATCAGAATTGTAATGCTGCACACTTGATAGTTAGTGGAAAGTGAACATGAAGTAGTCACAAACATGTTCAATCAAAATTCTTTTTCAAGCTTGAATCAATATTCATGGACATTTTCCCCACTATTCTCTCAGCTGTACTCTACATGCAGCTAGACTTTCAGAGCATGTATACTCAAGTCATCTAAATATATTTGCAATTTTCCCCACAAATTCTAACTTACATACACTTCAAAGTGTTGCAGATGAGCTGGACTTACATTTTGCAGTCCATCCAAATTCGAGGGGAGCATGTAGCAGTGCTGCACCTGGAGCGGGACAGGGTTAAATCATAATTCTCACATGATTCCTACCAGAGCCGTAACTAGGTATTTTTGTGCCCGAGGCAAGAATATAAAATTGCGCCCTCCCCCAGGGCCGGCTCTTCTGCGGGAATTCGTCGGGGGGGTCCCTCAGTCCCTCTCGAAGGGAAGGGTCTGCCGCCGAAGAATGAATGAAGCGGCGGCAGTAGAGCCTGTAATTTTGGGGGGTCTAACTCATAATTTTTGACTGCTTGGGATGGTAATGTTGCCTCCAAGATGGTCTTTGGTTCCAGTCCAGTTCCAATCCAGAGAGGGACTCACAGGTTAAGAGAGGAGGGAGGTGCTGGATATCAGCAGTGGTCACTAGGGATCAGCATCTGTCCTAAGAATGCTGGGAGTTCAGGTTTGCAGGGCAGGATCAGGAGTGGCAGGTTTGTAGAAATGTTGGTGGTGCCCAGAACACGCCCCGCCCAAACTCCATCCCCCCCAACCGCCCAAGGCTCTGGGAGGGAGTTTGGGTGAGGGAGGAGGTCTGGGGTGCAGGCCTAGGCTGGGGCAGGGGATTGGGGTGTAGACTCTGGGAGGGAGTTTGGGGATGGGAGGAGGTGCAGCGGGAGGGGTGCAGGGGTGAGGGCTGTGGGTTGTGGCTGCAGATGAGGGGTTTGGAGTGTGGGAGGGGCTCAGGGTGAGAGTAGGGGTGAGGGCTCTGTCTGGGGCTGGGAATGGGAGGTTTGGGGTGTGGGAGGGGCTCAGGGCGGGAGTAGGAGTGTGGGGGTGAGGGCTCTGTCTGGGGCTGGGAATGGGCAGTTTGGGGTGCTGGAGGGGCTCAGGGCGCGGGCAGAGGGTCAGGGTGTGGGGGGATGAGGGCTCTGGCTGGGACTGGGGATAAGGTGTTTGGGGTGCTGGAGGGTCTCAGGGCTCGGGCAGAGGGTTGAGGGTGCAGTTGGGGGGTGAAAGCTCTGACTGGGGGTGTGGGCTCTGGGATGGGGCAGGGCTGGGGATGAGTTTTGGGTGCAGGCAGGCTGCTCCGGGACAGGGGCCAGAGAGGAGGACTCCCCCCAGCCCTTTCCCTGCTGTCAGCAGCAAGCTCTGGGGGACAAGTCCCCCTTTCCTCCCCACCCCCAGCAGCACACTCACCCCCACTACTGTCACTGTATGTGCTCCTAGGGTCCCTCTGAGGTCCAGGAATCACCCTCGCCTCCCCCGTGGTGGGGGCTGGAGGGTGCTGCGTGCGCCTCCTCCCCTGCTGTTGCCCCTGACTGTAGCCTCACTGGGGGTGCGGAATGGGGCTGCCTCCTTGCCCAGCATGGGGCAGGAGTGGTTACTGCAGACGCAGGGGGGAGGGGCTGTGCTGGTGGAGGGTCCCACTGGAAAATGAAAGGGTTTGAGGAGGAAGGGCAGGCTCAGAGTCAGTCTGCCCTGGCAGTTGAGATAGGGGGCGCTAGGACCCCGTGGCAGCAGTTGCTGCAGGGGAGAGACAGGGACTCTCAGCTCCTTTTTTTTTTTTCTCCACCACTTTCTGGGCCCCCTCCCCCTCCCGGCTTTGTGTGCCCGAGGCAAGTGCCTCACTCGCCTCACCCTTGTTACCTCACTGATTCCTGCTTCTCCATTGTTCCATGAAGGAATCAAGCTGCACAAGCCATTTTCATGGCACATCTTATTTCCTTCTCTGTCCTAGCTCAGCTGTGCTGTTCAGTGTTGGGAGAGGCAGGCACTTGTCACCAACCTGTCCGGGGGGTTGCTGTCCATCCACATAGGCTATAGCAATATGGGTAGCCTGTACAGGGGGATAACTGAGCTACTTATGCCCCTTTATTTCCTTGAGAGAGTATGAAGTTAAGGTCATGACTGAGCACTCTGTTCTTTACACTGTTTGGGGTACTCTATAAAGGTTAGGGAACTCAACTGGTCATGATAGGCAAACATCTGGACAAACGGTGATGTTCAAAAACTGCATGATTGCACTTCTGAACTTCTTGCAAAATGCTGTCACACAATACATCTCTACCTCGATATAACACTGTCCTCAGGAGCCAAAAAATCTTACCGCATTATAGGTGAAACCGCATTATATCGAACTTGCTTTGATCCACTGGAGTGCGCAGCCCTGCCCCCCCCCCCGAAGCACTGCTTTACTGCGTTATATCCGAATTTGTGTTATATCGGGTCGCGTTATATCAGGGTAGAGCTGTATATATTGACATTTTAATGCCCCCCAAATGCCAAATTTTCTGAGGACATAAATTATTCAGAACTATAGGAAATTCCAGTTTACTTTTTTTTCTTAACCAACTCCTAGATTTTCACCAAAAAATGGAGAAAGCTGTGTTAATTTTGTGAAATGTTGCCATTTAGTTGTTTCCTGTCTCTTGCTCAGCAAAAAAAAATTGAACCCCCTCGTCACCCCCCCCCCCAAAATCATCTTGCTTTGAGGTGACCTCAGGTCCAATCTTAGGCCTGGTCTACACTGGGGGGTCTGGGGAAATCAATCTAAGATACGCAACTTCAGCTACGTAGCTGAAGTCGATGTATCTTAGATCGACTGAGGATCACTTACTTCGCATCCTCGCAGCGTCGGATCGATTGCCGCCGCTCCCCTGTCGACTTTGCTTTCACCACTCACCGAGCTGGAGTTCAGCAGTTGACGGAAGAGCAATCAGAGATTGCTTTATCGTGTCTACACTACATGCGATAAATCGATCCCCTATAGATCGATCGCTACCCACCGATCCGGCGGGTAGTGTAGACGTACCCTTAGCCTCTGATGGGGTAAGAATTACCATTTTTTGCAAGATGTCAACAGTGAAGCATAAATCTCCCTGAATCTAATGAAGTTTGGTTCATCCAGGTTTGCTTGAAAAGTTTGTAAATCTCTTAATATCTTTCTGTGAACCTAGGACAAGCTTCTTGTTATTGTCATCATGTTGTCATTATTTTGCATTGGATAAATACCACAGCAAGGGTTTCTTGTCTATTATGTTTTTATCCTCCAGGTGTCTTCACATTTTCAAAAGAAACACCAAAATTCTTCTCCATTTTCAATGCATAATTTCTTTCTTTATGCTTTTCCTTCAGTTCATGTGATATTCTTCTTTTCCTCCAAAAGGGTTTTCATGTGTAACCAATTTAATCTTAGTGGAGAACAGCATGATCTAGTTCTTGGTGGGAATTTTATTCAGCTGTATAATGGTGTCTAATAGATGTGGGCTTATACAGTAAATCCATGCATGATGTATGAAATTTTAGAATTATTCAAACAGTGAATTTTGCTCCTTATTATTATGTATTCTCCGGTGCTTTGTTGTTATTTCTGAATACTCAGAAAAAAAGTTTTGTGCTTTTATTATAATTATTTTTATTCTTCAATACTACTAGTTGTAGAATTTATAGTGCAGCCTACAACATTGCTGTTGTCTTCTGTGATATAGTGTCAACTGGCACTCAGAGAAACAAACATTCATAATGCATTAAAGATTAGTGTTACTGAATACTACTTATACGCCCTCAGGGGGACATGCTTTCATAGTGATTGAAACAGCTCCTGTAACCATATCTATATACAGTGTGTGCAGCTCCTTAGAATGAAAAGTGCCATTGGTATGACAGGCATATTTCATGACATATGATAATGAGATATATATGCTATGCTATTCTGACTGTCTTATATTGGCTATCACAGGCTTTTAGCAGTGTACATTGTAAAACCCATTTCTAGTAAATAATGATGGCATTACTCCAAAAACATCCACAATGTATCTAAACTTTTAACATCTATGATATTTCAGTTACTTGCTACTTCATAATATCTGCAGTTTTAAATAGCATGGCCTGTATTGTGCAGGAGGTCAGATTAGAGCATCAGAATGTTCACTTCTGGTTTTAAAAAGGCAAACCGATGCATCAGTCAGGTGATAGTCCATCTGATTTTATTGACACCTGGCTGATGCATCGGTTTGCCTTTTGTCTCTGAGGAACTGGTTTGGGGCTGTTTCCCCAGACCCTGCTATCGTGCACTGAAGCTGTAGGTCAGTGCACACTGTGGAACTTTTATTGCATGGTAGCAGGGTCCGCATGGACAGTTATTGTGCAGCAGGCTAGTGCACTGCAGATTTACACCCCCATTTGCTGCACACTAACTGATTGTGAAGACAAGCCTTTAGTTTGAAAATGAACAGAAAAGCAAATGGGAATATGAGACTTTTTTCCGATTTATTTGCATAAAAGTAAGTATCAGTATTTTTTTTAGTCATGTAAAATCCAAAATGTAGTCTTGGGGTAGGTGAGTAATTATACTCCAAATCAGGATATTTCAATGCTCATATCCATCTAAAAGTATGTGGGTGTGGTTTAGGATTTAGAGAAGCAAACTGGAAATCAGGAGTTCTGGCTTCTATTCCCAGATCTGGGCAAAATGCATCTCAAAGGTGTATAATAAATCAATATAAATATATACAAATCCCAGTATCTATTCTCTCCTTCATAGAGCACCATCAACCAAATTAAAAAATATCTGGGTTCCAGAGCTTATTTACATCTCATGCTGATTCAATATTTTAATATATGCAGATTCACATTTCAAATTTAATGTTTGTTTTCCTCTGTCTGGATGCAACTGCCCCAATGGCTACTAAAGTAAAATTCAGTTTCTGTGCTCTTTAGGAGATTGTTGGAGCCAGATAATTATAGCATCTTATGGATGCAGTTGATCCCCAATCTCCCTCTTTCAATGATCAAGCCAAAGTTGCTCATTGCTCTTCCTTACTTGGAAAGTTTTACTCAGGCTTGGTCTACACTACCCCCCCTAATTCGAACTAAGGTACGCAACTTCAGCTACGTGAATAACGTAGCTGAAGTTCGAAGTACCTTATTTCGAATTAGTTCAAACTTACCTTGGTCCACACTCGGCAGGCAGGCTCCCCCGTCGACTCCGCGGTACTCCTCTTGGCGAGCTGGAGTACCGCAGTCGACGGCGAGCACTTCCGGGTTCGACTTATCGCGTCCAGACTAGACGCGATAAGTCGAACCCAGAAGTTCGATTTCCAGCCGTCGAACTTGCCGGTAAGTGTAGCCAAGGCCTTAGTCTCAAAGGAGCTGGAGGTCACCAACCAATGGGATCCAAGAGGAAGCAGCTCAAACAAGGAAGTCAGGAATTCTTTTAATTAGCATAGACCTTCTAATGTAGCACTCAAGAGTCAGAATGTATATGCTAGTGTAATTAAGTGTGTGTGTGTGTATGTGTGTGTGTGTAAGATGCTCATTTCACACAGAACTAGATGGGATGCCAGAGCTATGTTCTTCAGTGCCTGGCTCTTTAAAGTTAGGAACTATGTTAAAAGGTCAAAAGGACACAGCTCTGGTGAGCAAGGTATTATGAGTTTGGTGGTCCTAGAAAACACTCTAGCCTTGAGTTTTGGTAAGATCTCTGTGCGTGTGTTTACTTCTTGCAAACATTTCAATTAAATGCTCCCACTTGAAACAGGATTCTAGATCATTTTCTCCACCTCCCCACACAGCATAGAAAACCCTCTTTTCCCCTTGCAGTTGCAGACACCTGATAGATCAGGATGCTTTGGAGATTATTTAGAATTATTAAGAACTGAATATAATGTATATGTACTGTGGCATCCATATATCCTCTAGATCAGTGGGGTGCAACCTGCAGCCCACGGGTTCTATGCAGCCCATCAAAGTAATCTGCTGGTGGGCCATGAGACAGTTTGTTTACAAATGGCCACTGGAAGCTGTGGGCAGCCGTGCCTGTGGATGGTCAATGTAAACAAACTGTCTTGCGGCCCATCAGTGGATTTCCCTGTCAGGCTGCATGTGCCCACGAGCCGCAGGTTGCCCACCACTGTTCTAGATACTAGAACACCAAAATACCACGTACAGCTGGGTAATAGCCAATATACACATATTATATGCATCTGTATCCTGTCTCTCACTGCACTGATAGCCAGGCACAGTAATTTAATTCCAAATTAGCAAAAACTGGAAGGAAAATGATTTTGTTTGACCATCCTGTAGAGAAGCACATTCGTGGTTAGGTGTTTATTTTATCTTCATTACATCAAACTACTTTATGTGTGCAAAAACCTTGAAAAGTCAATGTTGACTTTGCGACTCTTTTACCTCCCCTACTCATTGCCATCAGACAAGACTCTATAACCTCCAAAATACAAAATATAATGAAGATGGGGAAAATCCAGAAAGAAATCTTTGAGTGCCTAGACCAACATCTGTAAAACATACAGCTTGCACAATTATGGGTGATATAAGAAAAAAAAACACAGGTAGATCTTATTTTAAAACCCAGATATGACACAATACCTTGTTTCAAATGGTATTGACTGTTCTTTCCCCATTTGAAAGCAAGCTATCTGCCAGACAACTCTGGTTTTAGTTATGTATACTACTATATTTTTAAAAAGCATGTATGTGAGAATACAGCTGAGTTCTGAACTCGCCTATTTCAATGTAGCTTTAATCATCAAATTATATAGCCATCTGGAACTTGCAAACTTTTTATAGGGTTTTTTTGGTGTGTTTTTAAAATCTAGGTTTATTCCAAAATTAACTAGAAAACACTTGTATTGGTACAGATGTGTTTCTTAATCGGAAAGAATATAACTATGTCTTTGATGTAGATGAAGAAAAAGACCATCACAAGCTGCAGTTGTAAAAGAATTTCACCTATTGATATATTAAAAAAACTGAATTCTTTGTGGATTCAGTTCTGTCACCATATCTCAAATCCACCTTAAGCTTTCAAAATAGGGTTTAGATGGGACTTAGGTGGTGGATGCAGGTGGGTCGCTTGCCCTATATATAGGGGAAAATTTCTCTCAACCTGAATAAGGGTGGCAGAATCTTGCCGTGTAGTTGCAGGAAATTCAAATAAATTTTACTTTGTTAATTTAATAATAATTTAAAAAAAACTATTCTAGTCATAAATATGGCTCTGAGATCTCCCCCCCCCCCCCCGGAAATAGTGTTGTGGAGGAATGTTCCCTATTCATGCTGGGATTTCATCCTAATATCTTTTTATTAATTCTGGGCATGAGTACATCAATAAAGTGTTATGATTACATCTGCTCAAAAATCAGAATTTGCTCCCATATTTTGTTTCAACATTTTAGTTCAAAACAAAATGTTTCAAAATAATTATTTTACATAGAACTGTTGTGGTGCCTCGTGGGAGTTGTAGTTTGGGTGCCTTGTGCCCCCATTCTTCTCTATAAACCAAGCCCCACATCTAGACTATATCCTTCATGATGCACCACAGCTATTTGACTCTTATGATGCATAGCAACGATTCAACCAGAGGTGACACCGTGGTGCATCATATGATGTGTAGCTTATCCAAGGAGTTCAGCTGTGAGAGGAAAATGGAGGCATGAGGCACCACAGCAACATAGGAAGACAGAGATTAATGTTGAACTGAATCAACACATTTCAATGTGGTTCTAGAAATCAAAATATTTTAATTCAGCACAACCTGACCCACAATAAAATGTTCTGTTTATATTTTTGGAGTGGGAAACTAAAATAAATAAAATCAGTAAAATTGTACTTTTCCCATAGAAAAATTAGATTTTCTGGGAACAGCATTTTCCATTGAAAAAACAAGTTGATGGCAAATTCCCAGCCAGCTCAAACTAAGGGTATGCCTACACCGGAGCTGGAGATGTAATTTCCAGTTTGGGAAGATATACTGTGATGGTCTGTACCCTATATTCACCCCTTTTTCAAGACTGTGATAAATTTTGTAAAACTATGCCTTGTAAGGTATCATCTGAAACCTCATGATTTGCTGATCATTATTGTCCAGGTAAAATATGTCTGGCAACACTGTATGCAAAGTTATAAGATTCTACTCTATGATGTTACTAAGACATAGTCTAAATCTGGGGAAACAGCCCCAAACCAGTTCCTCAGAGACAAAAGGCAAACCAATGCATCAGCCAGGTGTCAATAAAATCAGATGGACTATCACCTGGCTAAGAGGCCATTCTTTGGCAGGAAAAAGGGTGTGAGTGAGAAATTTACATCTTGGCAAAGACATAGCTGGAGGTTCCCATCTCCCCAGCCATTCTGTCTCCTGAACCCCAGCTGGAGATGAAAGAAGACGAAAAGGACAAAAATGAGGACCAGAGGCCCCAAATCATCTCTCCCTTCATTTCTACTCACAGCATCAACAACACTTGAAGGACAAGGACATTAATACTGAACTGGGGGAGGGATACTGGTTGAAAGGATGTCAGGCAGCTAGACAGCTAAAGCACGTGGTGCCAGAAACATTTGCTTTGAATTCCCTTAGGCCTGGTCTACACTGGGGGGCGGAGGGGGAGAAATCGATCTAAGTTATGCAACTTCAGCTACATGAATATCGTAGCTGAAGTCGACATACTTAGCTCTACTTACTGCGGTGTCTTCACTGTGGTAGGTTGACTGCTTATGCTCCCCCATCGATTCCACTTCCTCTTCTTGCGCCGCTGGAGTACCGGAGTCAATGGGAGAGTCCTCGGCGGTCGATTTATCATGTCTAGACTAGACACGATAAATCGACCCCCGCTGGATCGATCACTGCCCGTCGATCCAGCACGTAATGTAGACATGCCCTTAGCTGTTAAGTAAGGCTTTAGATGTGTTTTACCTTTTATTTACTTTGTAACCAGTTCTGACTTTTATGCCTCATTACCTTAAGTATTCACTTAAAATCTATAGTTAATAAACTTGTTTTATTATTTTATCAAACCACTGTGTGTTTAGATTGACATGCTTGGGGGGAGGGATAGCTCAGTGGTTTGAGGATTGGCCTGCTAAACTCAGGGTTGCAAGTTCAATTCTTGAGGGGGCCACTTGGGGATCTGGGGCAAAATCAGTACTTGGTCCTGCTAGTTAAGGCAGGGGGCTGGACTCAATGACCTTTTAAGGTCCCTTCCAGTTCTAGAAGATGGGATATCTCCAATCATTTAATTTCAAAACTCCAATGGGGATAAAAAGGTTTGTGCATATCATTTTCTATTAATGAAATGATGGACTTTATATGAGTTTGTATTCTCCAGAAGCATGCTGGACATTAGAAGACGCACTTATCTGGAGGGAAGTCTGGAACTAGAAATTTGCTGATGTTGTTCTGTAATGTAATACATGGGTGGGTGCTGGCTGGTTATATGACTCATACAGTATAGCTGGGGGTGATTTACCTGCTGGAGGCTGTGAGAGCAGGTCAGGTGTGGTAGCTCTCATAGTGAAGCTGTGTAAAAGTCACCCAAGGTTGGATAATTAAGGGGACACAGCTATCCATCAGTCCAGATTGCACCCTGGGGAATGTCACATACCTATGCTCACTATGATTGATCTAATGTGCTAAAAACAGCAGATAGCTGTGCTTGTAGAGGTGGCAGGACAAGTTAGCCCAGAAAACAATCCCATCTGAAACCCTGGATACATACTCAGGGTAGCTAGCCCATCCCAATTCCTGTGCAGCAATGGCTACACTGCTATTTTTACTGCACTAGCTCAATCAGAGCTGGTGTGGGTATGTCTGCTGGAGCTGGAAATTGCCACCTTCAGGTCCAGTGTAGACATATCTTTAAGAGATAGATACTATATAGAAATAATCGTAGCTACTCCCTACATATCACATGGATAGTAGCCTGTTTGTGCACTACTTTTGGCTTAGCTAACATAACAGTGGGTTCTCCATATATTGGCATTCTTACACCCTTAGCCAACCCCATTCTTTAAAAAAATGCCACAGCATTTAAACAGTGCAACTCTGTCTCAGTTACTTTAGTCAATTACTGTGGAACACAGTGCCCTCTGTAACAGGAAACATGGTCATAGTGCTGCTGGATAAGATGTGGGATAGCTCAGTGGTTTGCGCATTGGCCTCCTAAACCCAGGATTGTTAGTTCAATCCTTGAGGGGGCCATTTAGGGAATTGGGTAAAAATCTGTCTGGGGATTGGTTCTGCTTTAACTCTAGCAGAGTTTACTCTGTGCCTTCCTCTCCTGCAATTTTCAACCCAGAGGGAATATCCTGCACTGAGGAGATATTACATCCTAAGATATCCAAATATATGATTGGGCCCTAAATGTATTTCTTTTTCTTGGAAGTGATTATACAGCAGTCACTTCATTTTATCAACCCTTATTAATTACTATTCATCTGGTCTAATATTTCTTTGATTCAGGAAATCAGAAAGGAAATGTGGGGCTGGGGGAATGCTATCTATGTTTAAATATATACACAAAGCAAGTGTCAAAAATCACAGCATTTTATTTAGCTACCTTCCCCGCTCCTCCCACACCATGCTGCTTACTTCTTACCCTTCCAACCCATCCCTAAGCATCAGAGCATCAGGTATGCAATATTTTTTTGCTTACTCTGCTAGGTGAAGTGTAGTATATTTAATACAATTACAAGCAATGAGAAGTTTGATTGAGATTAGGCCCTCAAGTTGTATACAAAAAATACATGAACTTTCAAGATTTTTGTTAATAAGTGTTGTTTTTTGGTGGGTTGGTTTTTTTTTTTTTTTTGGTGGCGGGGGGGTTATTGCTAAATTGAGTTTTCTCTTGTGGGATATCCTCTGTGTTTGTTTGTTTTTCTACAAAACCTACAAAATAATGCTAATATATGGATTCATCTTTCATGGTATTGAATATTTGTTTGCTCTGTTCTTATCTCATTTCATAAACATCATAAACTTTAAGTATAATGATGGCAAGAATTTGTATGTTTTATTAATAGCAAATTAAAAAGTCATTTTCTGCAAATCATAAAAAAAAGCAAAATGAAATAGTGTTATCTGAATGTTAATATGAGGAACATAATGGCTTTCTCACTAAGGGAGAGAGTGCAAAGAGTAGTCACTATGACAAGAAGCTCATTTACAAACACGACTAACCTAGTAATGATACTATGATGAAGACAGGATGTCCTTAGATCAAGACATTGATATTTTTTAACAACAGTATATGTATTCTCACAAAGAAACCACATGCAAACAATAAAAACATGACAGTGAACATAAAAATGGGAAGTTAACAGGGATGGAAAAGAAATGGCAAATTAAAATGTTGCATATTTATGACTCATAAATCAGCAGCACTTTGAAATAGTTCAAAACATTTTAATAAAAATGAGACTTGTGTCAGAGACAGCAAAGAAATGCCCCATTAAATCAATACTAACCCAACAAGATGGGTTATTCAAAGTAAAAACCTATGTTAATGCAACATTAATTTAAACACCTAGAAACTAAGAAATTAAAAATGTTAAAGTTCCTACAGGTAAGTTAATGTACCTACACTGCACATGTTGAAGTATACATTTAAAAACATATAATTAACAGCACATGTAATGCAATATACCAAACAAGACAGTTCTACAATGTGGATGCACAAAGATGCTGAATTAATTGGAATATTAGAATATACTTCACTTGTTTGAAAAAATCATCAGTGCAAAGTCTGTTAAAGCTGAGATTTTAAATGTACAAATTTACAATATTTTTTCTTTATTGTAAATAAACAGTGACACGTGTCAGGTCATTAGCTTCAAATGATGAACACATTTTCAAAGTTAGGCACATGCAATTGTGCATACATTTTTCTGTGTCTAACACATACAAAGATATATCTGATGGGAGTATGAACATACAGCTATTTGTGTGCACACCTGTCCATTTTGCACGCATATAGCACATTAGATAGCTAAACCTGATTAACATGTACACACAGATGTGTAAGTGTATATGTGCAATTCTGTTCATTTACCTTTGAACATCTAGCCCTTAGTGTAGCCTATGGTATAACTTGAACTGATAAAGATATTAAATTATGTCTACATTGATGTTGGGAGATGAGGTTAATGAGTTAAACTAGTTTGTTTGAGCACCTTTTCTCCTAGTCCAGTCAAAGCCTAAACACACAGGCTACCATATCTAAAGGCATTCCTTCTTAGCCTAGATTGCCCATTAAACTACACAGCCAGCTAACACCCTGAAATGTTTAAGCACCCTGGTGGGCAGAGCCAGTTTGTTTACCTGCCGCGTCTGCAGGTTTGGCCGATCGTGGCTCCCACTGGCTGCAGTTTGCCACTCCAGGCCAATGGGGGCAGCGGGAAGCCGCGGCCAGCACATCCCTCGGCCCGTGCTGCTTCCTGCAGCCCCCATTGGCCTGGAGCGGCGAACCGCGGCCAGTGGGAGCTGCTATCGGCCAAACCTGCGGACGTGGCAGGTAAACAAACTGGCCCGTCCCGTCAGGGTGCTTACCCTGGCGAGCTGCGTGCCAGAGGTTGCCGACCCCGCCTTAAACAAAACAAAACAATAGAGTGGTACTGGAAGTGCAATATGGCAGAGAATAGAAGAGTAAGAGCTAGAACATACTGTTCCTAATAGCTCTACAGTGGAAGTAAGGAGAACTTGAAAACAAACTTAAGGTGAAACATTCCAGCTGAATAGCATATAGAGAGAGTGTTTACACACACACACACACACACACACTAACAGTGCAATGCCATCAGTCACATTCAATAAATAAAGCAAACTTCCAGAAAGTATAGAGAAATATGAAAGACTGAAAATGAAAATAAGACAGTAACACTATTACAAAGAGGTGGTAAAATTTAGTGGTAAATTGGGGAGGGGAAAGCCAAATATTTGGAATAAAGCAAATACAAGACAACAGTGCTTCAGTTCACAATGACAGTTTTGATGTAACCAGTGAGAAGTGTTTTTTGACACATGACTTTAAAGTAGTGGAAGAGACCATCCTTTGAGATGCTATTATATAACTTGATTGACACACATGACTGGTGTAGGAGCACACAAACTACAATAGGAGCTGTGTATGCTTTAATGTATAGAAATTTTAGACCTCTG
This sequence comes from Chrysemys picta bellii, assembly GCF_011386835.1. Classification (NCBI taxonomy): domain Eukaryota; kingdom Metazoa; phylum Chordata; order Testudines; family Emydidae; genus Chrysemys; species Chrysemys picta. Next base: position 267,172,746 of record NC_088791.1, on the reverse strand, counting down.
CAATTTAGGTACTGCCTTGGACCGTGCAGGTATCACACATATTATAGAATATTAGGGTTGGAAGAGACCTCAGGAGGTCATCTAGTCCAATCCCCTGCTCAAAGCAGGACCAACACCAACTAAATCATCCCAGCCAGGGCTTCGTCAAGCCGGGCCTTAAAAACCTCTAAGGATGGAGATTCCACCACCTCCCTAGGTAACCAATTCTAGTGCTTCACCATGCTTCTAGTGAAATAGTGTTTCTGAATATCCAACCTAGACCTCCCCCACTGCAACTTGAGATCATTGCTTCTTTTCTGAGATCTTCCCCCACTGAGAACAGCCTAGTTCCATCCTCTTTGGACCCTCCTCCCCTTTCAGGTAGTTGAAGGATGCTATCAAATCTCTCTTACTCTTCTCTTCTGCAGACTAAACAACCCCAGTTCCCTCAGCCTCTCCTCGTAAGTCATGTGCCCCAGCTCCCTAATTATTTCCATTGCCCTCCACTGGACTCTCTCAAATTTGTCCACATCCCTTCTGTAGTGGGGGAGACCAAAACTGGATGCAATACTCCAGGTGTCGCCTCACCAGTGCCGAATAGATGGGAATAATCACTTCCCCTGATCTGCTGCCAGTGCTCCTACTAATACAGCACAATATGCCCTTGGCCTTTTTGGCAACAAGGGCACACTGCTGACTCATATACAGCTTCTCATCTGTAATCCCCAGTTCCTTTTCTGCAGAACAGCTGCTTAGCCAGTTGGTCCCCGCCTGTAGCAGTTCATGGGATTCTTCCTTCCTAAGTGCAGGATTCTGCACTTATCCTTGTTGAACCTCATCAGATTTATTTTTGTCCAATCCTCCAACTCAGCCATCTCATGATCACTGCTGCCGAGGTTGCCACCCACTTCTACTTCCCCTACCACTTCTTCCCTGTTTGTAAGCAGCAGGTCAAGAGGAGCATGGCCCCTAGTTGGTTCCTCCAGCACTTGTACCAGGAAGTTGTCCCCAACACTCTCCTAAATCTTCCTGGATTGTCTGTGCATTGCTGTATTGCTCTCCCAGCAGATGTCAGGGTGATTGATGTCCCCCATTAGAACCAGGGTCTGTGATCTGGAAACTTCAGTTAGTTGTCCAAAGAAAGTCTTGTCTACCTCATCCTTCTGATCCAGTGGTCTATAGCACATGCCCACCACAACATCACCCTTGTTGCTCTCTCCTCTAAACTCAACCCAAAGACACTCAAGAGGCTTTTCTCCAGTTTCATACTGGAGCTCTGAGCAATCATACTGCTCTCTTACATATAATGCAACTCCTCCACCTTTCCTCCCATACCTGTCCTTCCTGAACAGTTTATACCCATCCATGACAGTGCTCCAGTCATGTGAACTGCCCCACAAATTTTCTGTTGTTCCAATCACATCATAGTTCCTTGATTGTGACAGGACTTCCAATTCTTCCTGCTTGTTTCCCAGGCTTCTTGCGTTCCTGTATATGCACCTAAGATATAGCCAATTGCCCTACTTTCTCAATATGAATCAGGAGGCTTCCTGTCTTGTACCCTCCCTCCTTGTGTTTCCTCCCTGTATCCTACTTTCTCACTTATCTCTGGGCTTAGGTACCCATCCCCTGGCAAAACTAGTTTAAAGCCCTCCTCACTAGGTTATCAAGCCTGCCTGGGAAGATGCTCTTCCCTCTCTTCATTAGGTGGATCCCATCTCTTCCTAGCAATCTTTCTTCCCGGAACAACATCCTATGGTCGAAGAATCGAAAGTCCTCTCTCCGACACCACCTGCATAACCACGCATTCACCTCCACAATTTGACGGTCCCTACCTTTTCCTTCAACAGGGAGGATGGACGAGAACACGACTTGCACCACAAATGCCTTTATCCTGCTTCCCAGAGTAAGTAGTCTGCAGTGATCCACTTAAGGTCATTCTTGGCAGTATCAATGAAGCCAACATGGAGAAGAAGGAAGGCGTAGCTGTCTGAGGACTTGATCAGTCTCAGCAGACACTCTGTCGCATCCTGGATTCTAGCTCCAGGTAAGCAGCGCACTTCTTGAGTTTCCCGGTCTGGTTAGGAGGGAGTCCCTGACCACCACCACCAGCCTCCTTCTCTTGGGAGTGCTGGTCATGGAATCCCCACATACTGCTGCACCACTTCTGGGGTTGCAATGAACCAGTATACTACTCTGTGCATGTGCCAGGCAGGGCCTCTTGATGTGCAAGTAGACAGAGGTTCATGAGTCCACCTCCTTAAGCAGGACTGTAGGGGTTGTGCTTGGGTGATATACCAAGATGCTGGGGAGGGAAGGGCCTGTAGCTATCCACTACTGCAATTGTATATGTATTAATTTACTAGTTAGCAAGCTAATGGGGATGCCATCTCCTTTTCTTGTCAGCAAGCAGCATCATTAACCAATCACTGCAAAGACTCAAATGCCCTCAGACAAAACAAGAGCTCCATCATTTCCTCTGACTATTATGATGCTTCCATAATATTAGTGAGTTCCTCTAACACTTATCTTACAGTTACATCAGCAAAATAGGCAGGGTCACTGCTACTTAATCTGGGTCAAATGCCATACAGACAACATACTTTGTTTAATGTCTTATTCTGTATGGCATTTGAGTAACCTTTAGGTGGGTGAGCATTTCTCATTAGTCCCATTGAAGAAAAGTATTTGTGTAGGACCAAGAGTGTTTTTTGACTCAGAGTTTGATGGAGGCAGACTAAGTACAGATGAAGAATGAAAAACAATTAAATGGTGAAGTCTAGCAAAACGTTTTGTTCTGTGTCTTTGGGGGGAGGAAGGAGGTTGTAATCATTTCTTTTAGATCTATGTTTAAATATTTTATGCTCTTCTGTGAAGAGAACTAAGATTTACAGACCTTCTGGAAGAAACATGTCTGACAGAGGGATTAGGAGGTAGGGTGGCACATGAAAGTGGATGGAAGGCATGAATTGATGGTGGAAGTTGGTCATGCAGTCGGGGTAGATTAAAAGGAGCAAGTGAGGAGCAGAGGTAAGAAAATAGATAAGTTTAATTGGAGAGAAATATTTTTATTTCCCCATTATGTGTGAAAGCCTGGGAGCTGGAGAACTACTTTCACAAACAGAACATATCACAAGCTCCTTGGAAATATCTTATTTTTCAAGCATTTACTGCTTTAAATATCTTAGGAATATTATCCTGCTGAGCTTGCAGTCTTAGGGAACACATTAGATAGGTGGGTGAATTTGCTTTGCAGGCATGTTGCCCAAGGTTCATCCATCTATAAGATTAATACATCCCACTGTTGTAGCCTTTAACGTGTAGTAAAAACCCATAGTTCTAGTAAAGTATTACACTCTCTTGATTTTTGTATTTAAATCCTAAATTGATATAGTCCTTCTAATTACCTTAATTTAGGATTCCCACACTGTAAAACTGTTACTTACCCGTTCTGTAACTGTTCATCTTCAAGATGTGGGAGCAGATGTGTATTCTACTCAGGTGTGGTCATGCTGAATACACCGAAGTCAGAGTCTCCCCGCCTCCCCGCCTCCCCGCCCCCCCCCCCCCCATCAGCACCTGTCAGGGTGGTACACCTGTCCTAATCTTCCTTATGGAGATTATATAAGGGAAGTGCTGTCCTGACAGCCTCTGTTCTTCCACACCAGAACGAGTGGCTTCAGACTCCAGTGAAGACTTCAAGCACTTGCAGGTGTGTATTCCACTCAAATTACTCCCAAATAGTACTGTCTGGAGGTGAATTCAGAGTGTAGTCAAACAATGATTGCAACATCACATTGCCAAAATTAGCATCTGACCACATAGTATAAGTGAATGAAATCACTGATGACTAGGGATATGTCTGCACAGCAACATAAGTGCAGGCTTGAGTCTAACCCCCCTCGCATCTACACACCAATTGTGTTAACCTAGGGCTCAGACCTAGGGTCCCAGGACCCAGCAGGACTGGATGGTCTGAGACCACGTTAAGCTGGGACCTAGGGTTTGAGCCCTATTGATTTCTTGTTAGCACGTGGCACCTGGCTTGACTTTGGAGTGCAACTGGAGGACTTCACGGACCTGAGCTCCTCTGGATGACTTCTTTATTCCTCCCCATGCCAACAATCTGTAGTGCAATCTATTGCACTCTAGTGAAAATGGAAGCCAAACCTCCCTTTGCAAATGGCAGCAGCTCAGATCAGTATTAACCCATTATCCACTGAACACTCCTCTGCTAGCACACTATCAGAGCCTGCAGGATTTTCAATGGAGATTGATCAAAAGAAGCTTTTTTGCAAAGAGATCTGCTTCCTGGTCAGAAAAGCACAGCTAAATTTTTGGTAAATCTGCGGTGTGAGACTGGTAAAACTTTGGATTTCAACAAAAGCAGAAGGAATGACCATGCATACCAGCAGAGACCTTTTAAAAAGCTGGTAGCTCTGGAGAATTTCCGGACCGGTGATCAGTACAGGAAACTAAGCGGCTAAAGAGCAAATACAGGAAGACCCAGATTAAGAATTGCACCTTGGGCAACTCACCAGCAATATCCCCATTTTATGATCACTTTGACTGCGTCCTGGGCACTGTGCCCAGCGCAGAGCCTAGTGTGCTTCATGATGATCTAATGAGCCAGGATCGAACACTGCTGACCACCGAATACACATCTGCACCCTGGGGACTGCTCCCAGCCAAGATTGTGAAGTGACTATTGTAATGATACCAGTCCCACAGCAGGCTGTGGAGCAGGTTGAACAGGAAAATCTCAGTCTCTGCTCAGGTTTCAGAGTAGCAGCTGTGTTAGTCTGTATCCGTAAAAAGAACAGGAGAACTTGTGGCACCTTAGAGACTAACAAATTTATTAGAGCATAAGCTTTCGTGGACTACAGCCCACTTCTTCGGATGCATACAGAGTGGAATAAATATTGAGGAGATATATATACACACATACAGAGAGCATAAACAGGTGGGAGTTGTCTTACCAACTCTGAGAGGCCAATTAAGTAAGAGAAAAAAAAAACTTTTGAAGTGATAATCAAGCTAGCCCAGTACAGACAGTTTGATAAGAAGTGTGAGAATACGTACAAGGGGAGATAGAGTCAATGTTTGTAATGGCTCAGCCATTCCCAGTCCTTATTCAATCCTGAGTTGATTGTGTCTAATTTGCATATCAATTCCAGCTCAGCAGTCTCTCGTTGGAGTCTGTTTTTGAAGTTTTTCTGTTGTAATATAGCCACCCGCAGGTCTGTCATTGAATGACCAGACAGGTTAAAGTGTTCTCCCACTGGTTTTTGAGTATTATGATTCCTGATGTCAGATTTGTGTCCATTAATTCTTTTGCGGAGAGACTGTCCGGTTTGTACAATGTACATGGCAGAGGGGCATTGCTGGCACATGATGGCATATATCACATTGGTAGATGTGCAGGTGAACGAGCCCCTGATGGTATGGCTGATGTGATTAGGTCCTCTGATGATGTCACTTGAATAGATATGTGGACAGAGTTGGCATCGGGCTTTGTTACAAGGATAGGTTCCTGGGTCAGTGGTTTTGTTCAGTGATGTGTGGTTGCTGGTGAGTATTTGCTTTAGGTTGGGGGGTTGTCTGTAAGCGAGGACAGGTCTGTCTCCCAAGATCTGTGAGAGTAAAGGATCATCTTTCAGGATAGGTTGTAGATCTCTGATGATGCGCTGGAGAGGTTTTAGTTGGGGGCTGAAGGTGACAGCTAGTGGTGTTCTGTTATTTTCTTTGTTGGGCCTGTCTTGTAGGAGGTGACTTATGGGTACTCGTCTGGCTCTGTCAATCTGTTTTTTCACTTCAGCAGGTGGGTATTGTAGTTTTAAGAATGCTTGATAGAGATCTTGTAGGTGCTTGTCTCTATCTGAGGGATTGAAGCAAATGTGGTTATATCTGAGGCTGGGTCTACACTACCCGCCTGAATCGGCGGGTAGAAATCGACCTCTCGGGGATCGATTTATCGCGTCCCATCGGGACGCGACAATCAATCCCCAATCTACGCTCTTACTCCACCAGCGGAGGTGGGAGTAAGCGCCGTCGACGGGGAGCCGCAGAGGTCGATTTTGCCGCCGTCCTCACAGCGGGGTAAGTCGGCTACGATACGTCAAATTCAGCTACGCTATTCACGTAGCTGAATTTGCGTATCTTAAATCGACTCCCCCCGTAGTGTAGATGTAGCCTTAGAGCTTGGCTGTAGACAATGGATCGTGTGGTGTGTCCTGGATGGAAGCTGGAGGCATGTAGGTAAGTGTAGCGGTCAGTAGGTTTCCGGTATAGGGTGGTATTTATGTGACCATCGCTTATTAGCACAGTAGTGTCCAGGAAATGGACCGCTTGTGTGGATTGATCTAGGCTGATGGTAGGTGGGATGGAAATTATTGAAATCATGGTGAAATTCCTCAAGGGCTTCTTTTCCATGGGTCCAGATGATGAAGATGTCATCAATGTAGCACAAGTAGAATAGGGGCGTTAGGGTACGAGAGCTAAGGAAGCGTTGTTCTAAGTCAGCCATAAAAATGTTGGCATATTGTGGGGCCATGCGGGTACCCATAGCAGTGCCGCTGACTTGAAGGTATATATTGTCCGCAAATGTGAAATAGTTGTGGGTGAGGACAAAATCACAAAGTTCAGCCACCAGGTTAGCTGTGACATTATCGGGGATACTGTTCCTGATAGCTTGTAGTCCATCTTTGTGTGGAATATTGGTGTAGAGGGCTTCTACGTCCATAGTGGCCAGGATGGTGTTTTCTGGAAGATCACCGATGGATTGTAGTTTCCTCAGGAAGTCATTGGTGTCTCGAAGATAGCTGGGAGTGCTGGTAGCGTAGGGTCTGAGGAGAGAGTCCACAACCAGACAAGCCTGATGTTAGGGTGCCAATGCCTGAGATGATGGGGCGTCCAGGATTTCCAGGTTTATGGATCTTGGGTAGCAAATAGAATACCCCTGGTCGGGGTTCTAGGCATGTGTCTGTACAGATTTGTTCCTGTGCTTTGTCAGGGAGTTTTTTTAGCAGATGGTGTAGTTTCTTTAGGTAATCCTCAGTGGGATCAGAGGATAATGGCCTGTAGAATGTGGTGTTAGAGAGCTGTCTAGCAGCCTCTTGGTCATATTCCAATTTATTCATGATGACGACAGCACCTCCTTTGTCAGCCTTTTTGATTCTGATGTCAGGGTTGTTTCTGAGGCTGTAGATGGCGTTGTATTCAGCATTGATGAGGTTATGTGGCAAGTGATGTTGCTTTTCCACAATTTCAGCCTTTGCACGTTGACGGAAGCAATCTATGTAGAAATCCAGTCTGTTGTTTCGACCGTCCGGAGGAGTCCACGCAGATCCCTTTTTTTTTTGTAGTGCTGGTAGGGGGGATTCTGTGGGTTAGTATGCTGTTCAGAGGTATGTTGGAAATATTCTTTGAGTCGGAGACGTCGAAAGTAGGATTCTAGGTCACCGCAGAATTGTATCATATTCATGGGTCTGGAGGGACAAAAGGAGAGGCCCCGAGATAGGACAGACTCTTCTGCTGGGCTAAGAGTATAGCTGGAAAGATTAACAATATTGCTGGGTGGGTTAAGAGAACTACTGTTGTGGCTGCTTGTGGCATGTAGCAGTTTAGATAGTTTAGTGTCCTTTTTCCTTTGTAGACAGGCAAAGTTTGTCTTGTAAATGGCTTGTCTAGTTTTTGTAAAGTCTATCCATGAGGAAGTTTGTGTGGAAGGTTGGTTTCTTATGAGAGTATCCAGTTCTGAGAGCTCTTTCTTAATCTTTCCCTGTTTGCTGTATAGGATGCTGATCAGGTGGTTTCGCAGTTGAGAGTGTGTGACACAGTCTCTCAGCATAGTCTGTGTGATATGTAGATTGTAATGGATTTTTTACCTTTAGTCCTTTTGGTATGATGTCCATCTGGTTGCATTTGGAAAGGAAGATGATGTCTGTCTGTATCTGTATGAGTTTTTTCATGAGGTTGATGAGCTTCTCTGCTCAGAGGAGCTATTTCAGCCCCCTCCAGCACCCAAGAAACAGCCTGGGGCCAAGTCTGCTGAGAATGCAGAAGAGAGAACCTGCCCCAGAGCCTGGTAAGTGCATGATTCAAATTAGGTTTACTATCACAGTAATGGGAGGAATTTCTGGTTAAGTGACAGGGCAAAACTGGTAAATCCCAGCTAACAGCATTTGGCCAATAATGGCAATTTTTTTTTACAGCATCTAGGTGTGTTTCCCTACCCCACATCATTTGAACTTAAACATAATGAATTTGCATTTCAAACTTTAGAATACAGCTGTAACAGTTATTTTATCAGTTAAGACAAAGAAATTTGCTATGGGTGTTCTTGTTTTCCTTTGAGTAGTTGGGAATTTGCCACCCTGCAATCATTCCTCCTGTGTCTAGGCAGCTGCCAGTGAACAGCAAATGTAGTGTGAGTTTGGGAAACTGTTCTGTTTCCAAATATAGTCCATTTTAGTTAGAGGTAATCCATGTAGAGGTGTATGAAAGCTACAGATTTCAGAGATTTGCATGCAGCAGTAACAAGGTAAGTTGTGTGTGCTAACACAGCATCATGTTAATTCAATCATGGATTAGGATCCAATCCTGGCTGCTGATAGCTGCAAACTTCTCCTGAGGCAGGAACTCCAGATTGTCATATCATGGGGAAGAACATATTTTCCAGACCCCCTGTATAGCAGACTATTCCACTCCACTCATGAATGTGCTGTTTGGTCACTATTTGTTGAAATACTTCTGCTGCATATGCTGCAGGTTTCCCTCCAGTCACTTGGAATAACAGCTCTCTGCCAACAGGACACCACAAGAAATGTTATGTCTTCCAAAACATGAACAGCCTGAACCGAGAGAGAGCGAGAGAGAGACTTTTTTTTTTGTGAGGGCTCACTAAAACACCCCATCCCCTGCCTGCTATTGCAATTTGTTAGGACATTTTTTTTGAAGCAGAGTAAAGGTTTTTAATGTAAACTTGCCATTGCCTTTGCACTTCTGCAACTATGAATAATAAGGCAGCGTGAAGAGGGAGTGAGAGGACTGGAGCATCCCCTTCACAATATGTGTAGGTTCATTTTAAAACTGTTTTATGTCCTTTACATTCCACAGTTGTTAATTCTGAGGTCCTCCTCAAAGCTGCTTTAAACAACAACTCTTTGTTTCTTGTCCTATTTTAGGACCCTCAACCTACACTACCTGCTGTTCTTCAGGAACTCCATCTTTGGCCCAACGTGCCCTTCAGGACCATTCCAAAAGGAAGTGTTTCTGTTAAGAACTCATGGCCGATGCTCCAAAGAGGGCAGACCAGCAGGTGCAGTACTAGAAGAGGAAGAAGACGACAGGAAAAATAGTATGCTAACAGGCAGAGGCTCGCCATCCAGCTGGAGGTGTGTGTTTCAACGAGGGAGCAGGCACTTGGAACATGAACATCAGCTAAGGGAGGTGGACAGAGCCAACCAGAGAACTGTTCCAGTAACTCCCATTAATAATGGCTGCAAGAATACCAGCCTTTGCTGCCTCTCCCACACCACTGCATGATGCCCCTACAACATACGCTAAAGCCCAGGAGCAGCTTACGCAACTCCATGTTGGGGAAAGGCCATGCACTCAGGACCATGCACTCATGAGGAGATGGGCCGGGCAACTAAACCCTGTTCAGACTTCCTTCTTCTTCCCCTCTTCTTCCCTTCTCTCTCCTCTCCAACAAAGTGAGGGCTAAATATGTAAAGAAGAGAAAGGAGAACTTGAGTCCATGGGACATGAAGTGAGAGGGGGATTGTGTTGGGTATGAATTATTTCCTGCCCTCTATTTTTGGTTTTGTAATGGCAGCTGGCCTGCACAATGCTGAGTTGTTTACTGTTTTCAGACCTGTTTACAAATAAAGCACTTTGTTTTCAAGAAAGTATATGGTGTAATGCACTGATAGCAATAAAATAAGGATTTCAGCTAATAAAGGTAAAACCATGCTAAGGAGTATTTAAGCATTACAAAGTGAACAGTATTCTTCTATTCTCCCACCACACACACACACACAAACACACACAAATGTATTTTTAATCATATTTACAGTACATTGCAATCAAGAACATGCCACTCCCAAGCACTGCCATAAATGCCACTTTTCCCCACCAGGCACATTTGCACAAGTACCATTCCCTCTCTTCCATTGGTCCCTTCACAAAGCATCCCTTACTTGTGCTGCATGGGTGCAACCAGATCCAGCAGTGGTTGTTTCACTTTCTGGCTGAGGGAACCAATCTAGCATCCCCATGCTGTCATTTGAGGGTGCGGGGGAAAGAGTCACCCGTGGCTTCAGAAAGGTTGCAAAGAGCACAGCAAGCCACAGTAATGCAGACAGCATTAATTACACAGGCATCCAAACTGCTTTTTAAACACCTCCAAGGGGATTTTAAACTGCTCAATGCACATTCAATGATCATTCTACACCTGCTTAGAGTGTAATTAAACTTTTTTTTTTGCCAGGGCCCCTGAAATCACAGTACAACTTCATAAGCCAAGGCAAAAAATGGTATGTGGGGTCCCCTAGAGTAACACTGGGGACAGTAACACCCTTTATGTCAATGTCATTGATGGAAATTGAATCCATGAATGTAGACTCCAGAGCGGTGAAAAACGGTGTCATTGTGGACTCTTCCTGTGCCATCCACATTGCCATTCATAAATCTGCTTTTGTTGTCCATTAATGCCTGCATAACAATGGAGGAGTAGTACCCTTTGTGGTATGTGTGCTCCTTGAGGAGGGCAAACTATGGGCCCATGAGTTCCATCAATTGCACCACCAGAGTTAGGAAACCCCATTATTTCAAAGCCAGCAATTAGCTTTGGAATATATTTAATGGCTGCCACATTGGGTTAAAATACACAACTAATTGCCACAGTTATCTCTGCCATCACTTTACCCACAGTAAACTTTCCAACCCCAAACCTGGCAATGGACCTGTAGCAGTCTGGTATAGCTAGCTCCCAGACAGTTATAGCAACCCACTTCACGACTAGCAAAGATGACCTCATGTGTCTCATGCTAGAGAGTGTGGGCGAGCTGCTTACGAAGTTCCAGAAATTATACATATCGAGCAGCATCTTCCAGTGGGAGTGAGCAATGCCAGGGCACTCCTCTCCTTCCTCCTGCAGCTCCATCTGGAAATCAATCAGGTACCTTCACTGGGACAGAAAAGCATCCACCCATGCCTAGAAGAAGTATGTCTCACCAAAGGATCCAGTACTGGGAAATTTTCTATTACTGGAAACAAAAAGCAAGATGGAGTTGGCATGGTCTCTGAGGGGTACTTAGGTAGTGAAGTTGTCTTTGCCAAAATGCGGGATGTAGATGGTGCCAGGGATGAGGGGTATTGGTGCCAGCCTGAGAAGCCTCTGAAACAAGGAAAATACCTACCTCTTCACTAATACTGAGGCAATTGATGATCATGGTTACTGCCCTAAAGCTACAGAAATGGAGGGGCCTGGAACAGTCAATGGTGCCAATAGTATGCCCGCTTCCTGGGTTAGTGGGGAGGCAGGTATGGACAGGAAGAGTAAGTCTGTTGCTGCCACATAGCGTTGACAGCCCAGCTCTGCCCTGGTTACCCATGTCTTATGGACATCAGAAGACTGTCCTTGACGGAGAGGACAACAAACTTCTTTGAAAGTCCCTGATGCATTTTATGGGTCCTCTTTCAAGATGCCTTAGGAGACATGGATCAACCTCTTCCCCTTCTTGAGGAAGAATCAGAGTCCAGGGGATTATCTGCTATCAATGTTGAGGAGGAAGATAGCTGAGGTCAGCCAGTGTCACCGGCTGAAAAGAGACCCAGTGCTACTGCAGGCCTTATAGCTTGTTCTAACAGGTGCTACTTCAGACAAAGGCATGCCAAAATGCACATACTTCTACGTAAAGATATAAAGATTGAAGGAAATATGACTTAAACAAACACTAATGGAATGCCATATAGTGGTCACCCTGAATAGTGGTTCTAAACATTCACAGCTACTACCACATGCCTTTGCATTAACCTCAAAGGAAAGTAGTGCTGGTGTATGAGAAAACTAGTTTTAACAAAAAATGTTAATCTTAAAAGTAGATTTACAAGATTCTAAATAGGGAAAAATTAAATAGATGAGATTTACTTAAGATTTCATTACCTATTTTATATATGATGATGGTAGCATTACAGTTAAATAGAAACTCTTTAAAAAGGGTGGGGGAGCAGGGGAAGGCTTTCACAAGGTCAGCAGGATGGTGTCAAATTTACAGCACTCAGAACTGTGTAGAAATAAATCATGCTGTGCGGACACATACCAAACAACCATATTTTATGGATTAATCACATACTACCTTGCAATTTGGGCAAACTAATTCAATTTCTCAGTACTATACCCCCTATTTACAAAGGCAGATAACACAAAATCAATTTATAAAAGAAGTCTGATGTAGCATAAAATATTTTTCCTAGGTATAATTAATAATCTATGCTGCTCCCATTTGTTCCTCTATATTGATATTTAGAGTTTCTTCCAAGTTTTGCACAAAGTCCTGAGATTGATATGGGAAGAACGACATGTTTTGTTTCTTAAAAATATATAAATAGACCACGAGTAGCTGACTCGTCCCATCTTAGTGAAGTTACCCCAATCAGACTGGTGGTGCAGAGAGATTGGGTCATGGCACTTCTGGACACAAAAATGTGATTGTGTTATTTTTTAGCTCTTTCTCCACACCTTGTATGTGAGTTCACCTGCCCTAATCCAGAAACCTATGTCAACATTCCCTGTGATGCAGAATGCATTCTTCAAATGAGAGTTGGAGAGACATGGTGAATTAGAAACATCACTACCGTTGGTGTGATCCAGATGACTTCTAAAGGGCCCTAATTGACTGGTAGAAACCTAAGATTTCACTGGAACTAGCTTTTTGGCTTTTTTTTTTCCCTTTGTGAAGACAGTCTTCAAAATGCATGGCTTACAAAAATACTAGAAAAGTTTCACAATGACTTATCTAGAAAAAAATAATAAGTTGCCCTGGTAGCCTGGGACATAGATTTTAAGGCTAGAAGGGACCATTATGATCATCTGGTCTGATCTCCTGTATAACACAGGCCAAAAACCATCACCCACTCATATCAGAGATCAGTTATAAAACTAATGCTTTGTGAAGTAAACCTTTGATCTTTGCCCACAAATTGTTCAAGTATAGTCTCGTCTCTAAATTTAAGATGTCTACAATGTATGTGTAGCCCATAGGATTATTTTGCTAGCTATTATATCCTACCAATCCAGCCAGCCATAACAAATAATATGTTTCTCTTTCTGAATAATCCATTTCATATATGATTCTCATTTTTTATCAGTATAAATTCCTATGAAATTAGGATGTGTTGAGTATGATATTTGTTTCCTAATAATTATACATAGAATAAGTTTTGCTGAAATGCAAGAAGCCGACTAGCCTGTATCTGGTAAGATCAGCTAAATAGCTAAAAGTATGATCAGTTAAGAGTAAGTCAGCATAAAGGCTGGCAAGCTTTGGCACAGATAGAAATGGTCCCTGAACTTTGGGAAACCGAAGGGAGGAACTACACACAACACTGAATAGGTTTAATCTGGTGTCTGCAACTGGTTGGTAACCACAGGGTATACTACAAACCTGGAAGTTGCCAAGAGAGCCTAAGTTGGCAATTTATGCAGTGAGACAATCCTTATTAATATGTAGAAAGTAAGTGTCATAATCCATTAACCTATAGGATAAGGGTACCCATAAATTTCTTAGGGTATGGAAACAAGATTTGGGTATAATAGGTTGCCCCTGAATTACATAGTGTCAGGATACTATAAAATACCATGTAAGGATATTTTAGGGAGCTTTTTTCTTTTCTTTGTTCTCCTATATTCTATAGACTATCTTTTTATCTACTTATCATTCTATCGTCCATCATGCTATCAGCTCAGCTTGTGTTGTATAGGATAACTACTCAGCATTCCAAACTATTGGGAAAGTCAGATCAATCATGTTATCGGACATGCCAGGAGTAAGGCTGGTCCTTCACCTCCTATTACCGGGTCTTCATGGAAGGGTGTGAGTAAGTTAGGAATCTTATTTGTATAATAGGAATATTACCACCAGGAGTTTTGGAATTCTTATTAGTATAATAGGAATCTTACCACCAGGAGTTTTGGAATTCTATTACTGTTTTGCAGTCATAAATTTCATATCATTTATTATTATTTTGTTAATCCCAATAAAGTTTTTATCAATTTAGTATTGTCCTCAGTATAAGTGTTTTTGCCAAGCACCCCGAGACTCCTCTCCTGATATAGAAAACTCTGAGTTCTCGGACTCTGTAGTCTGAATTGGACAAAAACCTATAAATCTTCTGGTCAGGTGCGATCAGTGGCGAGCCATAACAACTAACCCATAAAATTCAGGTCAACATATGGCTATGGACATCTCCAAGCCCTTAAGAAACAGTCATCAGTCTAAAATTAGCTTGTTATACAAAGTAGGTATGCAAGGAAGAAAGGTGGGCATATGGGAGGCTGGCATGGCTTTTGGAACACAGTTAAGATAGGGTAGATCCCTTTAGAAGTGCAGAAATATACAGGAAATATTTGGGTTTCTTAAGTTTAATTTCCATATGAATTTCCTGATTTCTAGTAACTGAGTTTTTTCCTAAAAAAAATAATAATCTTGTTTTACCTACAAAAATTGTGTATTATCAACATTAAATTCACCTTAATATTTTTGTCCAGGAACTCATTTGAAGGAGTGACTAACAGATCTGTACTTTAATATTAATTGCAGTATAATAGAGAAATTTCACTAAAACACAAATCGCTAAGAACATAAAGAAGCAGCTAGTGTACTTATAATCTTTAAAAAAGAAAAAAAAAGAAAAAGAGGTTCTGGAAAAATGGGCGCTATAAACTTAATAGAGCCTGTTAGTAAAACCAACGCAAAAGATGTGGGGTTGGGGGTGAAGCATACAAATTCGAAATCAATAGTGCTACAAGGGTTCTTCCCCCTAAGAATATGCCATAGATGTGAGCGAAGCCTAGCATCTGATAACACTCATCTACAATTTTCGAGAAGTCATCTGCTTCAGAGATAAAATGTGCTATTTATTACGTATTTTGCTGTGCTATGAATTCAAATATGACAATTAAAACAACTGATTGGCTACCGTTTCTAAGATATTTAAGTTTTTACATTTTATGTCTATGTATATTGTGTAGATAGTAGAGTTTTAATCATAAATTGTAAACCTAGGTTTTTTCATGTGTTTATGCTTGCTTTACATGATAATATTTCACCTGTCCTGTTTATGTAACACTTTAAAAATCAGCAAAAGCGTTATATAAATCAAATTTATTGTGAAACAAAAGGTAAAAAACTATTCTGTACATAAAAAGAACAGGAGTACTTGTGGCACCTTAGAGACTAACAAATTTATTAGAGCATAAGCTTTCGTGGGCTACAGCCCACTTCTTTGGATGCATATGGAATGGAACATATATTGAGGAGATATATATACACACACATACAGAGAGCATGAACAGGTGGGAGTTGTCTTACCAACTCTGAGAGGCCAATTAAGTAAGAGAAAAAAAACTTTTGAAGTGATAATCAAGATAGCTCAGTACAGAGAGTTTGATAAGAAGCGTGAGAATACTTACAAGGGGAGATAGATTCAATGTTTGTAATGGCTCAGCCATTCCCAGTCCTTATTCAATCCTAAATTGATTATATCTAGTTTGCATATCAATTCCAGCTCAGCAGTCTCTCGTTGGAGTCTGTTTTTGAAGTTTTTCTGTTGTAAGATAGCCACCCGCAGGTCTGTCATTGAATGACCAGACTGTGTATTCTATACATAGTTTAGTCCTATTCAGTGTCTACTCGGCACTTCTTGGCTTGTCTCTTATATTCATTAAATGGAGCATCTCTTGTCACTGTACAGCAATAGTCTGCAAGCATTGATGGGCTCCATTTGCATTAATAGTGTTTCTCCATTGTTGCAATGTCCTGGTGAAATCGCTCGCCGTGCTTATCGCTCACTGCTCCGCAGTTCGGTGGAAAAAAAATCTAGATGAGAGTGCAAAAAATGTATCTTTAGTGACATGTTGCAACCAAGGCTTTTGTATGCCTTGAGGAGGTTTTCCACCAACAACCTGTAGTTGTCTGCCTTGTTGTTTCCGAGAAAATTTATTGCTACTAAGTGGAAGGCTTTCCATGCTGTCTTTTCCTTGCCACGCAGTGCATGGTCAAATGCATCATCTCGAAGAAGTTCACGAATCTGAGGACCAACAAAGACACCTTCCTTTATCTTAGCTTCACTTAACTTTGGAAATTTTCCACGGAGGTACTTGAAAGCTGCTTGTGTTTTGTCAATGGCCTTGACAAAGTTCTTCATCAGACCCAGCTTGATGTGTAAGGGTAACAAAATCTTCCTTGATTCAACAAGTGGTGGATGCTGAACACTTTTCCTCCCAGGCTCCAATGACTGTTGGAGTGGCCAATCTTTCTTGATGTACTGGGAATCTCTTGCACGACTATCCCATTCACAGAGAAAACAGCAGTACTTTGTGTATCCAGTCTGCAGACCAAGCAAGAGAGCAACAACCTTCAAATCGCCACAAAGCTGCCACTGATGTTGGTCATAGTTTATGCACATCAAAAGTTGTTTCATGTTGTCATAGGTTTCCTTCATATGGACTGCATGATCAACTGGAATTGATGGCAAAACATTGCCATTATGCAGTAAAACAGCTTTAAGACTCGTCTTCGATGAATCAATGAACAGTCTCCCTACTCATCTGGATCGTGAACGATGTTGAGGGCTGCCATCACACCACCGATGTTGTTGCAGGCTACAAGATCACCTTCCATGAAGAAGCAGGGGAGGACAAGATCCTTTGACGGTCACTGTCAAGGCTGTATCCCCACTTTGAACTTTAGGGTACAAATGTAGGGGCCTGCATGAAAACTTCTAAGCTTAACTACCAGCTTAGCCCTGGTCCGCTGCCACCATTTCCAATGGATTCCCTCCCTGGGAAGCCTTGAAAAACCTTCACCAATTCCCTGGTGAATACAGATCCAAACCCCTTGGATCTTAAAACAAGGAGAAATTAACCATTCCCCTCCTTCCTCCCACCAACTCCTGGTGAATCAAGATCCAAACTGCTTGGATCTTAAAACAAGGAAAAATCAATCAGGTTCTTAAAAGAAGGCTTTTAATTAAAGAAAAAGGTAAAAATCATCTCTGTAAAATCAGTATGGAAATTAACCTTACAGGGTAATCAAACTTAAAGAGCTCAGAGGACTCCCCTCTAGTCTTAGGTTCAAAGTACAGCAAACGAAGATAAACACTCTAGTAAAAGGTACATTTACAAGTTGAGAAAACAAAGGAAAACTAACACGCCTTGCCTGGCTATTTACTTACAAGTTTGAAATAGGAGAGACTTGTTTAGAAAGATGTGGAGAACCTGGATTAATGTCTGGTCCCTCTCAGTCCCGAGAGTGAACGCACTCCCAAACAAAGAACACAAAACAAAAGCCTTTCCCCCCCCCCCCCCAAGATTTGAAAGTATCTTGTCCCCTTATTGGTCCTTTAGGTCAGATGCCAGCCAGGTTACCTGAACTTCTTAACCCTTTACAGGGAAAAGGATTTTGGAGTCTCTGGCCAGGAGGGATTTTATAGTACTGTACACAGGACAGCTGTTACCCTCCCCTTTATAGTTATGACAGTCACGGAATATGGAAATCCTAACATCACCTGCCAGGAGATTCCACTGCTGTAGTCTGGAGCCCAACAGCTCCGCCTTACTTTTGGGTAGTTCCAAATCCCTGACAAGGTCATTCAGTTCACCTTGTTTTATGAGGTGTGGTTCAGAGGAGGAGGATGGGAGAAAATGTGGGTCCTGTGACATTGATGGTTCAGGACCAGAAGTTTCATCTTCTTTCTCGTCTGACTCAAGTGAGAATGATTCTGGTGCATCAGGAACCGGCAGTCCTTCTCCATGGGGTACTGGGCGTATAGCCGATGGAATGTTTGGATAATGCACAGTCCACTTTTTCTTCTTTGACACACCTTTCCCAACTGGAGGCACCATGCAGAAGTAACAATTGCTGGGATTGTTGCTCTCTCCAAATCATTGGCACTGCAAAAGGCACTGCAAAAGGCATAGATTTCCTTTTCCTGTTTAACCACTGGCGAAGATTTGTTGCACAAGTGTTGCAGCATATGTGTGGGCCCACCTTTTGTCCTGATCTCCAATTTTGCAGCCAAAATAAAGGTGATAGGCTCTCTTAACCATAGTGGTTATACTGTGCTTTTGTGATGCAAAAGTCACTTCACCACAAACATAGCAGAAGTTATCTGCACTGTTCACACAAGTACGAGGCATCTCTGCTCACTTTGGCTAAACAGAAATGTGTGCCTTTGCAAAATCAAACACTGACAAATAAGAGAGCACGACACTGTATGATTTCTAGAGCTGATATAGGGCAATTTGTTCAGCAGAGTGATGTAAGCTTTGTTATGATTGCATCATCCATGACTTCTAGGAATAACATGATGCAATTCATATTATGTATGATGCAATACCAGCTTCAGATTGCATCATTCATTGTTTTGCCTAAAAAGCAAGTACTGTCCAAACCCAGTCATAGATTTATTCATAGATCCAGTCAAAGATGTATTTTAGTCATTTCTGGTTTAAATTGAGATCCCTTCCCTTTATAACTCACTTATCCTCCGCCATTCCCAAGTCAAGGGTCGTATATACTGACCCAATAGCATATCTTGAAAACTAGAGCCAATCAACAATTTTAAGCATCATTTTCATTCTCAGTGACCCAGAATTAGTAAAGTTTGACTACATTTATTTCAGAAGCTTTTTGGCTGTAGAGCAGTGTAACTCACAACTGGTATATTATAACCAGAGTTGGGCAAATACTTGATTTTTAGTTCGCTTGCAGTTTAAAAATAAATCTAATTTGGATTGAACCAAATCCAAAAATTCAGTGAATCAAAATAGTGAACAAAAAATTATTTGGATTGATCCAAAAACATTTGACCCAAAATGAACCATTTTGCTTCCACATTGTATAAATAAATTTGGAACAGGGATATGAACTTGGGTCTTTTACTGCCCAGGTGAGTGCCCTAACCACTAGGCTATAGTTTAATTCTCACTGACTATCCTACTTAATGTTATACACACTGTCACAGCTCCATCAGGAGATACTGAGACCCACCCTGGAATACCCTATTGCCCAAAAAGATTAAGCCAGTATCTTGTAATGTGGAAGACCCAACTTCAAATCCCGTCTCCTCATCAGAGAGAGGATTGAACGTGGTCTACAACATCCCATGTGAGTACCCTAATTACTGGGTTTATAAGAGTGCCATGGCCACCTCCCCCAGTTTTATGAATGGTGTCGAATTTTCCTAAACTTTTTTGGCCAAATCTATTTGATAAATGTGTGTCAAATTCACTAATAGTTTCAGGTTGACTGAAACGATTCATCAAAAATATTTTGCCCATCTCTAATTATAATGAGCTAGTTAAATTGTCCAATCATGGAGAAGCAATAAGATCAACAGCACAAGTGAAGGCCTCCAAGTACTGGGAACAAATCCAGGTAAGGGGAACAGCCTGTCTTCTCAAGAGTGTAATTTTCTTAATTCTCAAAAAAAAAAAAAAAACACCACCACTTGATACCAACATTATTAGTATTAAAAATTATCATTATTTATGTTACCAAAGTGTGCAGGAGACCTCTCATGGACCAGGACCACTTTGTGCCAGATGTTGTATAAGCACAAAATTCCAGGGATCTTACAATATAAGACAAGAGACAACAGATGTATACAGACAGACAGGAGTACAAAGAAACAATATTAGTCAGCAGGATAGGTAGTGTCTCAGTTCACCAGTAGACCAACTTTTGTCATGTGTTTTTTGTAGGTACCACAGGAACGGAGAGATTGAACATGGATAATGAGGTAGTTTTGGAGATGTTTATGGGGAGTGCCTCCTAACCATGTGGCATAGCATGGGAGAAAGCACAAATGTGTTTATAAGAAATGTTAACAAGTGGGGAATAGAGGCTGGTATCATGGGACAATCTGAAACAAGTATTGGTAGCTTCATAGTGAATGGAAGATTATAGGTAGGGTGTAGATGGACCATGAATGGGATTGAAAATGAATATAAGCAGTTTGTCTGAGATACAGAGGAGGGAGCCAGAGGATGGACTCAAAGTCAGGGATGACGGCTAAAACAACAGCCTCAGAAAGTTATCTTTGCAGCAGCATTCTGAATGCATATGAGTGGGGCAAGACTGCATTTGTCAAAGTCAGAGAGAAGGATGTTGCAGTAATCAAGAGGAGGAGAGCTTGGACACAACAACTTCTTCTCCAGGACAAAACCACTGAACCTATTAATAACCAAATTCCAATAGTGTCTGTCCTCTCCCAACAATCTAATACCATTCCTAATCAGGCTTCATATCAGTGCGTAACAAAGTGATGCACTTGTAACTTCCTTACAATCATGCCAGGGAACACACTTCAATACCCAGACCATCAATCTATCCATAGGCTTTGACAACAGTCACTGTAAGCTGCTGTTGACTGTATGCAAGCCCTGGAAGTACTTATGGAGAAGCACTGGGTTCACTCTCTTGTATAAGGCTTCATTTTTCTCCACAGCTCTAACAAATATTGTTCATTTCACTGTTTCAACTTTATTTCTGCAAGTTATCTTCCTTATTCTTGGACAAAGTAAGAATATTCTTAACAGGTAATCATAGTAACAGCTTGCTTATTCAAAAATAGTGTTCAGTGCTATAAAGAAGCTCAACAAATATGTTGAGCAATCTTTACCAAATTAATATGTTGATAACATTTTTGTATAAGCTGAAAGAATACTTTTCTACATAGATTTGTGTGTTTCAAAGATGATTGTTAGCCATACAATTTAGCGGGGAGAAAATATCCCCATTTCATTTCAATTACTGATCTATTAAGCTGTTGGACAACAGGAAGCGTGCTGAGAATTTTTAAACTCGTTTTTCTTTACAATTGACTTCTTTGTCTAGGATGTACAACAAATGGATAATGGCTGGAAGATGCTCAGCTACTATGATACGAGAATAAAATACAAAATAAATAGAAAAGAATGGTGGCTAGGTGTGAGCATAATTGAAGATGATAGATATAACCAAATGCATCTTGTAGTGCACACAGCAACTTCAGGTATGCATAGTTCTAGATTTAGAGGCGGTGGTAATCATTATAGAAATGCAAATTTGTAGACAGAGCAGGACTGACTGTGTGTAAACGGTATATGATTCCCAATCAAAGCAGTTAGCCAAAGTGCCATCATCATCTGTTTAAAAGTTGTTGGCTGTTTGGGTTACTGGAATTATTATAGTGAAAATAGTTGAGTCTGAGACTTCCCACAGCGCCCATTGGCTGGGAACGGTGAACCACGGCCACTGGGAGCTGCGGGTAGCTGTGACTGCAGCGGTCAGTGTAAACAAACTGTCTTGTGGCCTGCCAGCAGATTACCCTGACAGGCTGCGTGCGGCCTGCGGGCTGCAGGATGCCCAGCATTGATCTTGACAATCCCTGACAAGAGTTTGTCTAACCTGCTCTTCAAAATCACCAATGATGGATATTCCACAATCTCCCTAGGCAATTTATTCCAGTGCTTAATCACCCTGATAGTTAGGAAGTTTTTCCTAATGTCCAGCCTAAACCTCCCTTGTTGCAATTTAAGCCTATATCTTCTTGTCTTATCCTCAGAGGTTATGAAGAACAATTTTTCTCCCTCCTCCTTATAACAACTCTTTATATACTTGAAAACTGTTATTATGTCCCCTCTTGGTCTTCTCTTTTCCAGACTAAACAAATCCAGTTTTTTCAATCTTCCCTCATAGGTCATGTTTTCTAGACCTTTTTATTTATTTATTTATTTATTTATTTTGCTCTTCTCTGGACTTTTTTCAATTTGTGCACATCTTTCCTGAAATTTGGCACCCCGAACTGGACACAATACTCCAGAGAGGCCTAATCAGTGCAGAGTAGAGCGGAAGAATTACTTCTCGTGTCTTACTTACAACACTCCTGCTAATATATCCTATAATGATCGCTTTTTTTGCAACAGTGTTACACTGTTGCCTCTTATATAGCTAGTGGTCCACTATGACCCCCAGGTTCCTTTCTGCAGTACTCCTTCCTAAGCAGTCATTTCCCATTTTGCATATGTGCAACTGATTGTTCCTTCCTAAGTGCAATACTTTACATTTGTCCTTATTGAATTTCATCCTATTTACTTCAGACCAGTTATCCAGTTTGTCCAGATCATTTTGAAGTATAATCCTATCCTTGAAAGCCCTTGCAACTCCTCCCAGCTTGGTATCCTCCACAAACTTTATAAGTGTACTCTCTATGCCATTATCTAAATTGTTGATGAAAATATTGAATAGAACCGGACCCAGAAATTATCCCTGTGGAACTCCACTCTTTATGCTCTTCCAGCCTGATTGTGAACCACTGATAACTACTCTCTGGGAAGGGTTTTCCAACCAGCTGTGCACCCACCTTATAGTAGCTCCATCTAGATTGTATTTCCCTAGTTTGCTTATGAGAAGATCATGCAAGACAGTATCAAAAACCTTACTAA
Organism: Chrysemys picta bellii; assembly: GCF_011386835.1. Taxonomy (NCBI): domain Eukaryota; kingdom Metazoa; phylum Chordata; order Testudines; family Emydidae; genus Chrysemys; species Chrysemys picta. Next base: position 267,150,053 of record NC_088791.1, on the reverse strand, counting down.
AGTCAAGATATACCACATCTACCACTTCCCCCTATCCACAAGGCATTGTTACAGTGTCAAAGAAAGCTGTCAGGTTGGTTTGACACCATGTATTCTTGACAAATCCATGCTGACAGTTACTTATCACCTTATTATCTTCAAGATGTTTGCAAAGATATCAAATTATGGAAAATATCTCTATATTTTAAGGATTTTTCCTATTTTTTGTGCAAATACTCCAATCCAAACAGGATGGAAGTAGAAATATACAATAACTAGGCTTGCAAAGTATGTCTGAAATTTAAAGATTCTGAAAACTTTCCCAATTCAACAGGTGATTTTTTTTTATTAGAAAACGTTCTAGTAACATTCAGTTACTTAACCAAGAATAGATCCCTAAAAAAGCATATCTGAATGTAGTAGAGCAAATTCAGCTAGTCAGGTGTAAATCCAGGATAACTTTTGAGTTGGGAATGTTTTCAGATTTGCACCCTTCACCTCTGTGTGTAAAATTTTTAAAATTACCTGATCCCTATTGACAGTCAATAGGATTTAGGCTCCTGAAGTCACTTAGGCACTCTTGAAAATTTTACACTAGATTTAGATCTTGCAAAGGTGTAAAATCTTTATTAAGACAGATTTTCCTCAAATATTAATTACTAATGGAATCATGAAATTCTGTCAAGCCTGTCCACTTATTAGTTGATCTTATTATATCATGCAATTTAGTTTGCCAGTCACCATGGTATCTAATGTCTTGATTTTGAAAGCAAAACATGTAGTTTCTTCTGAAAAATTGAATGTCTTCATTTCACTTCTTAGCACTATGCTCTATGGGTGGGTTATTTGATCATTCTAATGAGTGGAATATAACCTCATTTTAATTTGTAATCTGAAGGTGGTAAGACTCAAGCTTGGGTTAATCTCTAAATGCCATTTATCTCTGAGACTGCTCTGTCCCTCATTCCCATGTGGTAAATCTGAACTCTCAGTCAGAGTATCCCTACCAAGTATAACTAGCATAGTGATGCAAGACACTGACAATGCAAATAAGGTCCTGACTTACTTAGGGCTATAAAGATATGGAGTAGGATTTCAAAATGTATTAGCCATCACTGTATTTACTTCTGCAACAAAGTCATACATTTTGAAGAAAATGGGTTTGGTCTTCTATCATGCCACTCATTACTTGAACTGTCCTTGAATGCTCATTTTATACACAGCCAACTGCTTCTGACAAAGATCGTAAGTAGTCTGTAGTCTCAGAATGGCTGTAATATTCCTTTCCTTCAACTATATTAACTTTGTAACATTAATGCTAGTCTGAACATGACAGTTGCTCACAGATTGTCCATAACAGTGTCAGGGAAGTAAGCGCAACTTTCAGGCTGTCATATATTTCCTAATTTTGTGCTCCTCATACTAAGAAAAGCTCTTGCTGGGGAATGGGCCATTACATTCTCTCTCCTATTTTGCTATGCAGAGTGTTAGTCTGTATCATACTGATAGTGCATCTGAATTCCTACTGTGAGCATCAATATTGGCTTGGGAAAAGATACATTTTTGGAAAAAGCTATTGCAGATAGTCTATTTAAAAACAAACCAGAGGAAACACATTTGTTTTGCCTGAAGCAAAACCAAGTTATATAATACAGTAAATCAGCAATGTAATATAGCAAATCTGGATTCACAGTAGCAGAGGTAAGTTCTCTTACAAACCCAAATTTCACCTTTTTGTACTAATTATACTTTTATCCGAGGATTTCAAAAACTTTTATGAACTCTTAGGCTCACAATTCCACTGCAAGGTGAATAATTTATTACATCTATATCTTACTAACTAAGGCAGAGCAATTAAATGACTTTACCAAGTAGACATACTGATTCAGTAGCAGAGATGGGAATATAACCCATGAATCCTGGCTCTGAGTTCCATCATGTAATCACTAGCTATATTGCCACTGAATACCAGCAATAGAGAGCATGTCTACACTGAAGCTGAAGATGTAACTTCCAGTTTGGGTAGATATACATATGATAGCTTTGATTGAGCTAGTGTGCTAAACATAGCAATTTAGCCATGATGTGGGTGCTGGGACAGGCTAGCTGCTTGGGTACTTACCTAGAGTCTTGGATGGGTTTGCACACTTGGGTGGCTATGTTGTCACACCCTGTCATAAACATACAGCTAAGGGTAGCATAACATCCCTCTTTTCCTGTAAGGGGTTAATTCCTCTTTTACCTGTAAAGGGTTAAGAAGCTCAGGTAACCTAGCTGACACTTGACCGAAAGGGGACAAAATACTTTCAAATCTGGGGGTGAGGGGGGAGCCTTTATCTGTCTGTTCTGTGTGCTTGATGGAGACAGATCAAGAAAGCAAGCAATCCAATTCCATTAGTATTAGCAAGTACTAGTGAAGGAATGCATTAGCTTACTTTTATTTTGGCTTGTGATTTCCCTTGTAGGAGGAGGGAGGTTTATCCCTGGTTTTATAACTTTAAGGTTTTGTCTAGAGGGAGGTTTATCCCTGGTTTTGTACTAAAGGTTTTGCCTAGAGGGAAGATCCTCTATGTTCTTGAGTCTTTTGTTATTCTGTAAAGTACTTACCATCCCGATTTTACAGAGGTGATTCCTTTACCTTTTCTTTAATTAAAATTCTTCTTTTAAGAATCTGATTGATTTTTCATTCTTTTAAGATCCAAGGGTTTGGGTCTGTATTCACCTGTACCAATTGGTGAGGGGATTATTCTCAAGACTGCCCAGGAAAAGGGGTGTAGGAGTTTGGGGGTATATTTGGGGAAGGTAGGGCTCTGAGTGGCCATCCCTAAATGTTTGTTTAAATCACTTGGTGGTGGCAGCGTTACTTAATACAAGGTATAAGAAAGAATTTTTGCCTTGGAGAGTTTTTAACCTAAGCTGGTAGAAAGAAGCTTAGGAGGGTCTTCATGTGGGTCCCCACGTCTGTACCTTAAAGTTCAAAGTGGGGAGGGAACCCTAACACCCCCACACTGTAAATTAGCATGCTAACTCAACCAACGCTAGCATGTATATGTTTACCCTCCAGCTCTTAGTGTCGGATTATTTTTAGAAAGTTTTTAATCAGCCAATTCAATCCTATTGAAACCATTTCAACATTACTGACCTTAGTTTTCAATGGAAAACTGAATTATAAATTTGGGCTCTGTGTATAAGGGAAAATAGCTATTTTTCTAGACTTTTCTTATGTCCAGTAATATATCTCGCTAGTGTCTGAAGTAGATTAAAAGCTCCTATGGGCAGAGACTTGGATTTTTTGCTTGTCTGCAAAGGTCCACACATTCCTATTCTGTATAAATATAGTCTAAAATTTAGCACCCAAAAATTCAAGTCTGAGACTTTCAAAGCCACCTAAGAGACTGACTCCAAATCCCAATACTTACAAGGCCCAGCCCAGCTGAGCCATTACAAACATTGAATCTATCTCCCCTTGTAAGTATTCTCACACTTCCTACCAAACTGTCTGTACTGGGCTATCTTGATTATCACTTCAAAAGTTTTTTCTCTTACTTAATTGGCCTTTCAGAGTTGGTAAGACAACTCCCACCTGTTCATGCTCTCTGTATGTGTGTATATATATCTCCTCAATATATGTTCCACTCTATATGCATCGGAAGAAGTGGGCTGTAGCCCACGAAAGCTTATGCTCTAATAAATTTGTTAGTCTCTAAGGTGCCACAAGTACTCCTGTTCTTTTTATATAAAATGATGGGGTCTAAATTAGCTGTTACCACTCAAGAAAGAGATCTTGGAGTCATTGTGGATAGTTCTCTGAAATCATGCACTCAATGTGCAGCGGCAGTCAAAAAAAAAAAGCGAACAGAATGTTGGGAATCATCAAGAAAGAGATAGATAATAAGACAGAAAATATCATATTGCCTCTATATAAATCCATGATATGCCCACACCTTGAATAATGCATGCAGATGTGGTCGCCCCATCTCAAAAAAGATATATTGGAATTGGAAAAGGTTCAGAAAAGGGCAACAAAAATTATTAGTGAGGGGAGGGATAGCTCAGTGGTTTGAGCATTGGCCTCCTAAACCCAGGGTTGTGAGTTCAATCCTTGAGGGGGCCACTTGGGAATCTGGGGCAAAATCAGTACTTGGTCCTGCTAGTGAAGGCAGGGGGCTGGACTTGATGACCTTTCAAGGTCCCTTCCAGTTCTAGGAGATGGGATATCTCCATTTTTTTTTTTTAGAACAGCTTCCGTATCGGGAGAGATTAATAAGGCTGGACTTTTCAGGTTGGAAAAGAAGTGACTAAGTGGGGATATGATAGAGGTCTATAAAATCATGAGTGGTATAGAGAAAATAAATAAGGAAGTGTTATTTACTCCTTCTCATAATACAGGAACAAGGGGCCACCAAATGAAATTAATAGATAGCATGTTTAAAACAAACATAATAAAGTATTTTTTCACTCAACGCTCTATCAACCTCTGGAACTCCTTGCCAGAGGGTGTTGTGAAGCCCAATACTATAACGGGGTTTCAAAGGGAGCAAGATTGATTCGTGGAAGATAGGTCCATCAATGGCTATTAGCCAGGATGGTCAGGAATGGTGTGCCTAGCCTTTGTTTGCCAGAAGCTGGGATTGGGTGACAGGGCATGAATCACTTGATGATAACCTGTCTGTTAATTCCCTTTGGGGCACCTGCCATTGGCCACTGTCAGAGGACAGGATAGTGGGCTTGATGGACCTTTGGTCTGACCCAGTATGACCGTTCTTATGTTCTTATGTTTTAAAATAATCAGAGGTAGAAGTGTTAATTAAAATCAAGTGTTTATCTTGGTTGTAGTGAAAGAAGTCAAGAGCTGGAAAAAGGAAAGCAATTTTATCTTGGATCAGTGATAATGTCCTGTACTTTCAATGACCTACTTGCTAATTGCAACTTAATATTTAAGATGGCATTGAGAAATAAATCTAAAATTGGGACTTACTCTCCAATTTATATAAAAGCTACAATACATTTCTCCACAAACTGAGACTACTTATTATATTGAATACTGTCTCAGCTTTAAATAATTCTGCTGAATGTTAAAAACATTTACAAATTACTTTCTCTTTAAATTTTCTACTGGTTTTATAACATATATTCAGGTCCCCCTAGTTTAATATGGAAAATTTAAACCTCATACTTTCCATATTTATGCTTTATAGTGTCTCCCAATATATCTATGCTTACCCCAAAGACAGGGGGTAGAATAGGAAGAGGCCAACTACCAGCCAATTCCAGTGTGTTAGAAACTCTAGGATCTCCTAAGAAAGGGAAAGTTGCGATTGGATACTCTAATATTTCCCGGGGGTGTGGCTCAACCTCATATAGAGTGGGATGGCCATGAAAGGCCTCTGTTTCAGCTGGTATTCCTATTAAATCCACTAAAATGAGCTAAATTTGCTTTTTAAAATTGCCAAATTTCCAGAGTCACTTCTAGACTATGATGTCTTTAAAAAAATTAAGGAAAAGCTAAAATGCTATCCATAGTACATTAATCAAACCAAGGACAGGCCATATATTTAATAAGCTTCCATTTATGTTGCAATTTTAATAATTTAATTGAGATAATTACTGTCACTAACCTGTTCAGTTTCCATTCTGCTAGCATTCTAACATTTATATATTTAAGCAAAAATTTAATACACATACTCTAAAGTAGTGAGATGTTGTGATATTATCACACATAACCTCAAGTTACAGCACAGTTGCTGTTTTTATGATCTGCTTTATTTACTGAGTTTGAGTGATTTACTATTTTGAATTCAATGAATTAAACGTTTTAGGGAATAAGATGTGAAGGCTTGATTGTATTTGGCTTTGAATTTTATATATAAAAACCTGTCAAAGTCCAAATTTCTTGGTCAAAGCATAGTCGAGGTCCAGACTCTGGAGAAAATAATAAAATAATAATAATAATAATAATAATAATAATAATAATAATAATAATAATAATAATAATAATAATAAAATGATGATGATAAGTAAATAAAAAGATTTTGGGTACCGTTCAAAAGTGTCTGACGGTCCAGTTTTTGGCCCACGGTCTACCTATTGACTAACCCTGCCCTAATTGAAGCAGGAGACAAATAGGATCCCATGTTCTCCTCCATACTAAGTATGAGCTTTGCTTATCCTATTACTGTCCCTCCACATGGACTCCAAATAGCTTGGGTTCTGTGAAATTGGAAGGAATGAGCTGTCAGAGCTGTTTCACCGTATAGTCCAAGAAATCCCTTTAAGCTTGGGAAAATCTCTAAAAAACCCAGCTCTTGTAAGAGCTGTGCTCGCCAGAGACCAGTAAGAACACATGAGTGATAGAGAAAAAGCCATGTTCCTTATCTTTTTGTAGATCCCCTGAAAGCAGCTTGGTTCTGTGGGATCCACATCCTGATGGAAGAAGTCATAGGAAACGAGGACTTGAAACTCCCATAGCTTCCACTATCTTAAATAAGCTTCTCCTGGAAAAAAGAGGAGGGGGGGGAGAGAGGGAGGTAGGAATCAAGAGAAAATTTCATGTTCATTGCATCTTTGACTAACTCTACCTATAGTTATGAATATTTCTCATAAAATGAAGGAGGCCCACAAAGTTACCTAATGCTTCTAAACACACATATATGATCTAATAACATCTGATTGTAAAGAATCAAGGCGATACTAATAACACAGAAAGGAATACCTTATTAGAAACTTACTGTGATGATGATGCTGCACAGTTGTCCTAGCTAGAGGAAATCTAGGATTTACACAAACGTAGGGTGTAAAATTTCTGCTCCCTGTTGAGCTAGTGAAAATATACAGAAAATCATTTAAAATCAAGCTACTATAGATATACACTGGTCTAACTGAGATCAGGATCGTGTCCAGGAGCTCTCAGTAGTAGGATTTTTCCTTTTATTATTTGCTGCTTATCCTGTAAATAAAAACAGGTCTATTAGGCCAAAGATAGAGTTTATGATCTGCTGCTGCACAGCTGTTCCACCCAAGCAACATAGGCTAAATTCACACCCCCAAAGTTGTTATTTTGGTACCAATATGTTGACAATTCTTACAGGTGAAATTTCTGTGTGTAAATAAGTCCTTAGATCCAGATTATTAAAGGTATTTAATGTTGCTCTGCTCACCATTGCAAGGCCTATGTAATGTAAGTGGCTAACTCCATTTTTGAAAAGCTACATAAGCACTTATGAGCCTACGTCCCACTGACTTTCAATGAGACTTAGGTTTCTAAGCCACTTAGCCTTTGCAGCACTGAATGGAGCAATGCCTAACTACCTTTAAAAAACTGGACCTTAATTCTTTTTTTTAAGTACGTAAGAGTTTAGGGCCAGATTTTAAAAGGTATTTAGGCACCTAAAGATGCAGATAGGAACCTTGTGGGTTTCTCTGCATATTTAGGTGCCTAAATACCTTTTTAAGTCTGTCCCATAGTCTCTTTTAAGGCACCATACCATTAGTCAAGGAAAAGAACCGCTACTTTCTAGTCCTCGTGACATGTTTTCATATCCTGCTCATGCTCTGTTTTTATATTCACTCACAGAATCACATCATAACTGAAAGGGAAGCTCCATAATTTATGTACGTCGCACAGTATCACTACACAGACACAGCCAAATCATCATCAATCATTTGGACACACCCCAGAATCACGATGACAAATGAATTAAAACCCTTAAAGTATTCTGTGACTCAAAAGTTGCGAGTGTCATTGAAAATATTTGAGAAGTAGAAACAGTATAGGCAGAATAATATCTGGAAACAATATTGTCACATTAAGACAAACTTTTTTGAACTTATTTTTAGTCTTAAATAAACCCCTAGGAAACAAGAGGAAAAAAAGCCTTTGCTTATATAAATTGGTGTAGCTCCATTAAAATCATTGGAACTATATTAATTTACACCAGCTAAGGATCTAACCTATAAAAGGGGGATGGAAGCAAGTTGACAATTTGGAGGTAAGCAAGCTTACAATCTTCAGTTTTTACCAACAGAACTCGTACATTCATGGGAGAGGAAAGTGCACTCTACTTGGTTTATATGTGCATACAATACATCTATAGTCAAGAGGAAAGATATTCTTGTAATTAAGGCACTGCATGAGGAAGTTGGGTGATCTTGGTAAAATTTGTCTGTCACAGATTTCCTGGATAACTTTCAACAAATTACTTAGGCCCATATTCACCAAAGGACTTAGGCATGGTGATGCTCAGCATTGCAGTGCTTAACTTTTAAGTACCTAGAAAGTCACTGGAGCAACACTGCAATCCACAAAGCCTGAGTTCGGCATCTAGGCACCGTAGAAAATGAAAGGAAGGAGAGAGATGTTTAAAAACATGATCTGCAAAAGTCAGCATGCTAGGCAGGGTGCTGCCAAAACTAGTCAGTGGGAGCTGCCAATCAGAGGGAGGTGTTCTATGCCTGGCCCTTCTCACAGAGTTTGGTGCCTACATCCAGGATGCAGACAGGCACCTAACTCTGCTTGTGATCCACATACAGGAACCCCTCTCCTGGTGGGAAAGTGGCTTAGGTGACTAAGGCATTGCTTGCAAGAATGAATGAGGTGTCTACCTCACTCCACACAAAAAGGCTGGAGTGTGGTGGTGGTGTCCACCTTATAATTTTTAGTCAAGTCATTAGAACACTCACCTGGGATGTGGGAGACCCAGGTTCAGTTCCCCCTCTCTGCCAAAGGAGAAGCAATTATTTCAACAGAGGTCTCTCACAGCTCAGGTGAGGGATCTAACCACTGAGATATGGGATATTCTGATGTGTGGCTTTCCTTATTCTTTCCTGTTGGAGCTGTTCCACTATTGATAAGTAATGAAAAAGTGATTAGAGCAGGGGAAATGCACCCTAGGTCTCCCACATTCCAGGTGGGTGCCTTAACCATCAGGCTATAGAGTGTCTATAGGCTATAGAGTGTATCCCTCACACTTAAGTGGGCATCTGTAGAGGTAGGCACAGATCTTTGAAGGTATGTAGGCTTTTAACATCCATTCCAGGTGCAAATAGTTTTGAGGATATGGGCTTTAAGACACTTCCTGCCATATACAGGTCTAACTTCTTCAGTGGTATAGGCCCACTGGAGTTTCCTCCCTGATGTATTTGGCTCACAACTTTCAAACATTCAACTTTGGTAAATCAAAATAATTTTCTCCCTCAAATCAAGCCAACCAATATAGGACTATGGTCCCATCCCTGCAAGTGGATCTGCGCAAGAGGACTGTATGACCACACAGAGCCTGACTGAAAGTCAGTGGTGCTCTGTATAGGCAGAAGGACCACATCATAGGTTCTAATCTATATCGAGCCTGATATCCCTTCATCACCATAGCATCTGAGTGCCTTCAAGTAGTGCGTAAAGCAACATGACTAATATTGTCCCACGGGGTTCTTTCTCTCCTCTCTGGGAGAACCATGCATGATGTAGTGTTTCGGTTGATCTTGAGAGTGGGGAGATGATTTATTAAAATGTACACACTACATTCAATTTCTATTAGAGGAGCAAGCACAGAGAGGTGTACCTTGCATTTGGAACAGAAGGCGATGATGTTTGTGATGGTCCCTAGTTCCTGGGGAGTTCATTCCATAGTCTTGGACCTGCCAGCAGAAAGTTCTGTCTCCTTCCGAGACAAGCTTTACCCTTATGGTAGAGAGTTTCATTTTGTTAGAGAAGTGGGGTGGTTTACCACAGTCTTCTGCCTGGAGTTTTAGTCAATCTTTTAGATATCCTGCAACCAGGTCATGGACCCTATTACATGTTTGGGGTCCAAGTCCATACCAAGATTCATATTTACATCTTCAGTTGTTGCTGTGGTTTTGTTAAAGTATGGATATTTTACAAGAGGGAAACTTGAATTTGTTTCCATTCTCCTATAACTCAAGCTGAAGATTAGTTATAAGTAGCACTTTCATAAATGTTGTGGATTGTTAACAGTTCCACTATAACAGCAGATGTATAATAATGAATATCTATTTATAAACAATTAAAAAGAATACTAGGGGCTAGGTTATGCCTTTTTACATTGAAATCAGTGGGACAACCCAAGCAGTAAGGCTTTAATAAGTCTAGTGAGAGTGCGAGAATCTAGCCCTTTAAACAAGCTTGTGATATGAATCACATACAAGCTCAGAGATCATACAATTTTGAATGATTGATCATATGGATTTCTGTGCACAAGGGAGGACATAAAGGATATTCTCCTTTCATTTAGAGAGGAAAACATTTCCTAGCTTAGCATGTTTAATATGTTGATGTATACTCAATCAACTATAACAGGACCAAAAAGAGTCTGACACGTCTTATGAACACCAGACATGGCTTCATATTGCAGCTGGGTCTCTTTAGGAAACTCTCTGATTTAACATGTTTGATGAGTCTTTTGCTGGAAGGATGCCTTTCCTGATATGGCTTTTTTTGAGGGCATATTTATCGAAGAGTTAATGCAGCTGTGCAAACGTACAAAGGAATTTCAGGGCAGGAGGATGCTCCTACTGTTTCCAGGCTGGAATTTCACAGTTTTAGTTGAGTATTTTTGCACCTCACAAGTCATGCTGTCAATAAGGTCCTTTTAAACAGTTGTGAGCATTAACTTTTCAATAGCAATACAAAGTTAACTTTCTACCTCTGTTCTATCTCTTAGCTTGCTTACAATACTGCATTTCCATCAAGTCAATTGCCCCACCCAAATTCAGGATTTTTGTCCTTAGAAAGAGGGATGTGTGTGTGGCAGGGGGAGAATATTTGCTCCTCTCCTTGTGCAACGGTAGCTATGCGGTAGTGGTTTTCAGCTGGATTCACTTTTTTTTCCCCTTCAGATATGTAGAATCTCTAGTCCATCTGAGGTAAAATTGGAAAATGTGGACTGGAAACAAGGTTCCATAGTTGGATAAATTTCCTCTAGAAAATATCATATGAGAAGGCAAACAAAATCTAGTTCCAGCTAAGGTACAATGGTAAAAACCATAAAAACACCATGGCCTGAGTTTTAATAAGTTTGCTAGCCGAAACCTAGATTGAAAAATAAAGGAAAGGAGAGGCATGGGCTAAATGTAGATCCAATTGCTGAAAACTGAAGCTAGATAAACTCAGACTATAAATACAGTGCAATTTTTTAACAGTGAGGATAATTAATCTTGGGTCTTAAAATCGAAGAGCTATGAATCAAAATCAACAAAAATCAAAGAAGAGATGAGGTCCCCACCACCTTATCAGATTACAGCTAGTTTTTTTTTTTTTTCATCCAAATTTGGTTAGAAGAGCTAATGGAAAACTTTGAAGGGATGCAGTAAATAGCTACCATTTTTTGCCATTAACTGAGAAGTATAAAACTAAGAGATACTTAGCAAACTCAAAATAGTCTGAAACCTGCCAACAAAAAGCCCATGTCTCCAAACAGTTCCAGCATGCATAAGATCCCCAGTAGCATAAAGTTAGCTATTTGGGGCCTTTCCCAAAAGTTATTGGGTAACAGTTCATAGACAATATAACAGATTTTAAGGCCTATCCTGGAGAGTAGGTGTGACACTAAGCCACTGAGGATTAAACAACCAGCAGGCTAAGTAACCCAACATCAACCCTTAAGGTTGACATATTAGAAATGTATTGAAATGGTAAACATAGCCATTCTTTATAGATTCTTAGCAAAGACATGTTGAATAGACATGCCTCCTCCTCCTCTTGGAGCCCATGTCCCTTGCCTAGGGACATGGGCTCCAAGCACCACTCAGTTGAGGGTGAGTCCCTCCATTAGGGTATGCCAGGTACTGTTCTGCTGCCCTCAGTTCACACAACAAGGGTAACAACCCTTTATTACTTCTGCCCCAATAAGAAGGAGCTGGGGATCCAAAACCAGACTGAAGTGATAATTTGAGCAAGCAATCCCATTATGCTGAGCACCTAGGCAAGGTGAGTGTGTCCATGCAAACGGGATCAGCTTCTGAAGTCTTTTTCCACGGCTCACCACTGTGAAAGTTACTAGTGACCCCCCTTATAGAGCAGTCATTATGTCAGCCAGCGGCCATTAGGGGGAAGCAGACACCTTAAGGACACAGTAGCCTGAACTTTTCAACTGTTTTCCCTTCAAGGCCTTAAGGTAGTTGGAGCTGGTCCCAAGCCAGTTTTCACTGACCAGATAACAAAAGCACGGGTCTGACAACCACCAATCAAGTGTTAACACTGCAAGGACCTTTGTCTGAATGTGTATAAAGGATCTGTAAAATGTGTGTAAGACAGAGTCTTTGTACTAAGGTGCAAGGCTCTCCTTTCTTCTGCAGAATAAAGAAACTCTTCCTTATCCCTGTCTGGCTGTTACTGGCTCTCAGCTAGTGGACCCGATATTTAGGTGACACCACTAGATGTCAGGGGAGAGCTCATTCAGACTCTGCTTACAGCATGGAAAAAGCTACAATAGAGTTCTAGGTTACCCTATTTGTCAATCAGCCCTGAGGAATTATGCTCTCCTGAGTCTTGAAAGTTCACTTTATAACCCAAATCTTCTCGGAAATGTCTGAGGATCTAACACAGGTGTTTTGTGGGCCTTTCTACTGTTAACTACATAACTCTCTTCAGTCATGGACAAGTTTTAGATAGCTTCTCAAGATCAGATATTCAGAATATGTTCTCCAGGTTTGTATCTGAAAAAATAATGGGAGCAAATACTTGAAGATGTAATCTTGCACTCATAATGCCCTATGGACACAGTTTAGCCCATGCTGTTTAAGTGCCTTACTACATGGAAAGTCAGGTATTTACTCTCAAAGTGAACTGAATTCCACATGCATAAGAGCAAATAAGAAAGGCTTGGTTAAATTGAATATTGTTCGTCAACCTCTAGGGTACATCAAGCTGTCTTTTAAACAACATCACCTGACTGAATTATAACTTAAAGAAAAGAAAAGAAATAGCAGTAAAGGCCAGCAAGGAATAAATGGTGGAGCACACTTCGGTAAATAAGCTTATTCTTCATCAGTAATGGAAGAGTCTGGCTAGGAATTTCATCAGCACCATCAAAGAAGCGTGAAACAAGCTGCAGATTTCTGTTACCTTCCAAAATGTCCTTGGTTAGTCTCAGTGATATAGGATCCTAGAAATATTAAATCTATCTTTGACTGACAGCTCAGTCTACTGGTTCTTCCTATCTAAATTTAAACTCAAGCCAGATCTCTCAGATCAAAGACTGGTAGGGCTCTAATAAAATTTATTTTGTAATATAACATCTTATATTAATCTTTCACTATTTTATCTGTTTAAGCTTTCCAACATGTGACAAGTGAGGCTCTATTTTTCTATTTTCCCAGAGCTTGAACAGGTGGTATGCTGTAGCTCAATAGAATTAAGAATGGATCAATTTACTTCAGGATTCTTTGGTAGTCTGGACTGTTCTCTTTGCTTCTTTGTTTGGTTGGTGATAATATGGAGGAGTCCCATGCTGGAGACTGTCAACATTAAATAACTCAACAGGCTTCAGTTTCCATCTGAAGTGCTTATAAGCAATTGGCTGATAAGAAATTTCAGCCAATCCCTTTAGTTTATTTACCACTATTTTGCATAATGGAAAGTGAAAGTATACCACGTGGAATCACAGAGAGCAATAGCTAACTGCTAGTAAATATGTCTGTAAATTATGTTCATATAAATCTGTAGCTATCTCATTTTCTCAGGTCCCCTCCTTGGCTGGGCAATAGATAACAGGATCTTTGTTTTGAGCAGGTTTAAGAAATGATAATCATGCTTGTAAGCTGTCACTTAAAAAAAATGCCTAGGCAGCAAATGGCTTTTCCCTTGGACAGTAGGGATATGACTTCCCTGATATTTGGCCAGAGCCCAAATACTACTTTGAGGGGCACTTTAGACATGATGATGGATGGTTTCACAAATGTCCAACTTCTGATGAGTATGATTAACTAGAAATTTCCAGAAGCCTTCAGTATTTCTAGCCTTGAAGGGTATGTCTACACTGGATCTCCAGGTGTACTTTCCAGCTAAGGCAGACATACCCACGCTTGCTCTGAGGGAGCTCACATGCTAAAAATAGAAGAGTAGGTAAGGTTGTATGAGCAGTGAGAGGGGCTAGCCATCAGAGTACATACCTAGGGTCTCGGATGAGAAGCTATCCCCTTCGCTGCCCATGCCAGTGCAGCTACACTTCTATTTTTAGTGTGCTACCTCCATCAGAGCTAGTGCGGGTATGTCTACCCAAGCTGGAAATTACAACTCTGCCTCCAGCATAGACATACTGAAAGAGTAGCCATGGAAGTCAATAGGCAATAGACCTGTTGCAGGGAATAAAAATCACTTTCCTCAAGGCTGGCTTTATTAACTCAAAGAAGCTTCCAAAATGGCATCAAAATAATACAGAAAACTTGGTCACAGCCAACAGATGTCTTTCCAATTTTCAGCAAGATGGGATGGGAAGAGGACATACCCTTTGCTTAAGGATACTCCCTTGCAACATCTTCCCCTTTCTTTTATAACCCCACCCCAGCTCATGTAATGGGTACGGAAACTGACTTTTCGTGAACTCATCGAATGACTTTTATGCCTTGTCACATGCCAGAAAACACATTAAACTTACTCCAGTTTAGGGTAGCTACAAACCAGTAGTTACATATTGTGTCTAAAATCCCCAATAGTCTGTTACTTCCTTCGTTTTTAATGTACCTCTTCAAAGCACTCTAAATGCTAAGAAAACTCTCTTTCCTTTTTATTTGAAAGCCTAATTCTTTCAGATTTAGTCATAACTATTAAATGAACCCAGTGCTACGTAGATGAGAACATCTTTCCACTTTAGTAAAACTTTATGAAATCTACAGATATATTGATAAGAGATACAGTACGAATGTCCTCATTCATCCTATGATGGAAAGCAATTTGTATATTAATATAATTGTATTTCATGTTCAGTTAGTTTGTAACTTGGTGAGGCGGGAGAAGGAATAGAACAATCTGTAGCTTTTTCCCAGGACACATAGATGAAGGGGCTGGATATCAGAGTGAACAACTGTGCCTTGTGACCAGCTGATATAATTCTGATAAAGCTGTTTTAAGTCACTGGAACTGATGCCCACAAAGCTCTGGGAATTAAAACAAAAATATTGAAAAATCATGTTGAACCCCACACTATAAAGGCTTCTCTGTCTAATCATTCTGTTTTATCTTCTGCTTCTCATTTTGAAATAGCAAAATTATGCTAGATCTGAACTCTTCATCAAGAGAGAGAAGCTAAAATAAAGCAGATATTCAAAGGGTTGCCATGACCTAGCATGTCATGAAAAGCAGTGAGACACAGTGTAGAAAATGGCGAGGTCATGTCAGATAGCTGGTTTGGATATAGAGAATCACACACAGCCAGAATGTGCCAGCCTCACTCCTGAATAGTACCTTACTCTGAAAGTAAAACCACTTATTGCAGTAAGGTTTCTTGTGGATTAAAGTACTACACAGCATCTGTACAGGTGGCAGGATCTGACCCCATCTGACCACAACTGAAAGATTAATCACTAAATGTTTGTAATGATTATGGTGCACACACTAGGAAATTAATAATATTCTACACGCTCAATATAAAACCAGTGAGATACCTAGATGACCATAGGTTCAGGATTAGACTGGATAGCAGAGGTAATAATAGATTGCCCCCCTTCTGTCCCCACTGTGGCCAGAATTGCAGTGTCCCAATACTCCCATATATGAGTAGAAGGAGGGGGGCAGGGAGTGAGAGGAACCCTTGACTCCATCCTCCTACTCATTGGCTAGAATAGCTTGCTGATGCACAGTTAATTGTTTCATGTAAAGGGGTGAAGTAACTTTGGGTGGGATCCACAAAGGGACTTAGGTGTTGCAAAACTGAGCATCATAGTGTCAAAGGCACCTAGTAAATCATAGGCACAACACTACAATCCATAAAGCTGAGTTAGATACCTAGACTCCCTATATAACAAATAGGGGTGGGAATGAAATCCACAAAAGCCCACATGCTAGGTGCGGATCCACCAAAGCTAGCCAAGGGGATATATTGAGGAGATGAGTGTGCCCTAAGCCCCACTCCTCTCTCATTATTGTAGAGACATAAGTCCAGGCTGCAGGGAAGTACCTATCTGTGCATGCAATCCATGAATGGAAAGCTGTCACCTGGAGTGAGGTGGTTTAGTTTTATTTTTTGAGGGATTGAGTTAGATGTTTAGATGTGAGCCTTGTTCCATGCAAGATATAGGGGGGAGGAGACACGACCTCCCACCTTATAGGCCAGTGGTAAGAGCACTTACTTGGGAGATAAGAAACCCAAATTCGATTTATCTGCCCCCACCCCGACGAGAGGGCGAGGAAGGATTTGAACAGGGGTTGCCTACCTCTCAGAATTCCTGAGTCTCAATCCGTTCTCTGCTTTGCTCCTGGGGCAATGCAGCTGTGCACTGCTCCATATACCATGCAGATTGTAAAACTGTGAGTGTAGTTGTTATAGGTTATATGAAGAAATTACTACAGTCCACTTGTAATTCCTTTCCCCCTGTAGCCACCAGACACACAGATTCAAAAGATTTCTCATTCTTGAGTCTAGGCTAATCTGTGTTTCACAAAATCCACTTGTTTTGTGTGTCAGATCAAAGAGAATGCTACTTCAGAACTGGCATCTGGAGGTCTACCAATTATTTTGCAGACAGCATTGAAAGGTGAGGAATGCCAGGATGATACTGCCACTACAGTGCAACCCGGTTTATCTTTAGTTAAGCACCAGTAATCACAGCTGCCTTTGTTTCCTTTCTGACTCATTCCTTTTCAAGTACCTCCTTATATGTTATCAGCAGACAGAATAGTGGAGAAATATGCAAAGAAGAAAATGTTCCTTTGAAAAACCAACTTTAAGTACCACATAGTTCAAAAGAATCTAAATCAAACCCAGGTCTATAATGCATGCAAATCAACGATTATTTTCCCCTTTTTTAAAAACAAAACACAAAGAAAAGAACGTTTCAGCAGTACAATTGAGTTAAACATGTCTCTTTAAATGCAAGAGTTATTCTAATATCACAAAAAAGAATTTTAATTAACACTATTGTGCACAAATATAAATGGTCAGTTACTAAACTGGTGTTAATAGATGTACTTCCATTGAAGTCAATGGAGCTATGCTTACATACTCCCATTGGGTGTTTGATTCTTCTGTATGTCATGGCAGTATCCGATCAAGCTCTATCTTAAACTGATAATAGGAGAACCCTTTTTCTAACTGGGTTTCAAGTCACTACCTTGACATTTACTCTTGATTTTAGACAGGTATTTCACGGGACACATACTTGCTACCCACCACAATACTTACCAATATGTGCAGCTTTCTTGAGAAAAAAAAAATCTCTTGCCATAATCTTACTAATTGAATGTTAGCAAATAAAAATGACTGCACACACATTTTTTTCTTTTGAATGGAGAGAGCCTTCAGAATTAGAATTCATTGCTTGTCCCATATCTCAGATGAACATTCAGGAAAAGGGTAAATCACAAGATTTCACTAAAAGTGTTCAGCACCTTACTTCTATTAATAATACTGTTATTGACATTCACATTCTCGGAGTTGTAACATAGGGAATTTTAAAAACTGACATCCTTAATAGACAAGTATTATTAGCAATATGTGGGGAAAAAAATCTAAATGTACCTTTCAGCTTAGTATGAGCTGACACTTCAACAGTTTGAAATATTAGCTGTGTCATACGGAGAGCTATCTAGTGTATTCTCATTAAAATAAGAAGCAGAACAACCAGCACTTGATTTGAAAAATCGAAATGTCAGGGAAATCATAATCTCTGGTAACAAAACCTTACCATATCCAAAGTAATAGAATTAGAAATGTGTGATTAATATATCTGCTACCTAGGGCTATGTGCATATCCCTTCCCTTTACTCATTGACCTGCTGTCCAATATCACATACAAAAACTATACTTTTGGATTGAGTTTTAGGCACTATTATTTAACATTAAACTCCCTCAAAATGTATTGGCATTAACCTTGAGAGTAAGCACAGAGGCAGAGAATTAAAACAGTGACAAACTGATCTCTTCCAGTACAAGATTTTGTGTGACGAGCACACTGGATATAACTGCAATATTAATGAACCATGTACAACTATTATTACATTGCAGTAGTGCCTGGAGGCTCCATTTAGGAGAGGGGTTCCCATTGCTGTAGGTCCTCAACATACAGACAAAAAGATGGTCCCTTGCCTTCAATAGCTTCCAGTAGATTTATTTATTAGTTATTTGTGAAGCATTGCCACACAACTTTTGTTGCCTCAGACTATTTATTTGATTATCTAATACTTGGAATGTGGGATGCATATCCACTTATTGTAATAAAACATGGTTACAATGTAGCATTGATGCTTAATGGTTTGAAGCCTTCCCAGTTATCTTCAAATCCTTCCACAATTAACACTATCCCACCACCCACGGGCTGGTGTGATCATCATGGGGACTTATTCGATCCCCACTGAGGTCAGTAGGATGTTCATTTATGTCAGTAAGAGTTCTGCCTAGAGCAATCTGCCATCTGACAGTGGCTATGAAGGTGGTGAGCAGGGCTGCTATTGACTGAGATACAGCTACTAACCACAGTCAGTACTGACAGTTCTTGATATTATTATTTCAACCTCTGTCCCCTCTGCTCACTTGTTAATCAGGCATATCTGTTCTTCCTTGCTTCTCCTACTGGTAAAACCTGAGATTAGAATTGAAGGCATCTGGTGGCTTGCAAATGATGCATGCAGTAGTCTCACAGGATTATTTCAAGATAAAACTAACAAGGCTTATTCTAAGCCTACTATAGCTAAACAATATATTTGGGGATGCATGGAGATTAGGGTTGACATTGTTAAAGCGAAGTTCCACTATAATACAAATGTAGAGAATGAATATTAATAAATTTTAAAGAGAATTATATTTATTCTTTCATACGAATATAGCTAAAAATTAGAATGCATGAATAGAACCAAAACCAGCCCCATGTCTATGAAACATTTCAGTAACCTGTTCAGAGAGTTAATAATAAGAAATGCACACATACAAACTTGAATTTTGGAAAGGGCAATGCGTAGGGTTTAGATCAGGGATCAGCAACCTTTGGCACGTGGCTCACCAGAGTAAGCACCCTTGTGGGATGGGCTGGTTTGTTTACCTGCCGCATCCGCAGGTGCAGCTGATCACGGCTCCCACTGGCCGTGGTTCGCCGCTCCAGGCCAATAGAGGCGGTGGGAGGTGGATGGCCAGCACATCCTTCGGCCCACACCGCTTCCCGCCACCCCCATTGGCCTGGAGCAGTGAACCACGGCCAGTGGGAGCCGCAATCGGCTGAACCTGCAGACGTGGCAGGTAAACAAACCAGCCCGGCCCACCAGAGTGCTTACCCTGGCGAGCCGCGTGCCAAAGGTTGCCGATCCCTGGTTTAGATAGAAGCCACCTATTATTTATTTTGCTCTCTCCTCTAGAGAAAAATTCTGTCTGGTGGGAAATGCTGATATTTAAATATTTGTTTTAGTCTAAGTCGGAATGAAAATCAGAACTAACACATCATCAAGGTTTTGAACCACTGACTAATCATTACTGACACCTCTCAGCTTAATATGTTCTAAAGAGGGGATTTATTTCCACTGCTGCAGCATGCTCACTTACAATTATTCCTCAATTGCAGTGTTGTTTAGCTTTCAAATACCTCATCTGTGCACGTGATAGTAAATGCAACACTCTAGAAGCATTATAAGCCAGCAGTGACACTGGGCCATGGGTCTGAAATGAAAATTCAAGTTGATAAATAAATGATCAATATAATTGAAATTGGTGGGAGGTTAATGAACTTCACACGGAGCAGGCACATGCTGTATGCTTCAGAAAACATTGATAGGTGCAAAAGGGAGCAGCTGCTAGGTGATTGCTGTCATGAGAAGTGTTGCAATGGCAGGAAGATTTAGTTGCTCTCCTAGGGTTTGAGTCTGCCAGTTCCAGGAGTTGCTCAGCATCTTAAAAGATAGATCCCTTAGTTGGGTTTGATTAGTGGCACATCAGGAGCCTCTCTATATAAATACAAAGTATTCTGTTAGTGGGAGGAGAAGCTGCTGTTTGTAACATACTTGCTGCTATTGCTTGATATCGGTGGCTAGTTCTGCAAGAATTTCAACCCCTCTTTGTGCTTTGTATGACCCCTCTAACTCAGTAAAATTAAATGTAATTTCTTGGAGGTCATCTTGGTCCTATTCCCTTTTAATTTGTCATCATTAGTCATTCCTGTCTTTGATTGTAAACCTCTACAAAGGTGCCCAATCAAGACTGCAATGGGTCTCTTAAGAGTCAAATTATTAGTAGTAACCTGTGGTTACTATTGCCATCTTAAGGGGGGAGGGGCCTTGAACTCATGAGCATTGTGGAATGCTTATATAACCCTGACAGAAAAACATGTATTTTCTAAAATTATATTAGTGTTATCAAGAAATATATCTAGCATCCTGGCAATACAAAATCATTACAAAATATTTCAGAATCACAAAATGCTATATTGGTACTTTAGAATAATGAGTGGGGAAGAGGATAAATAGAAGTCATTGGTAAGGTTTAGATATTTGGGGGTAAGCTTTTCTGTACTACAAGAATCCCCAGTCATCTTGTTTTTTGGGGGAAGAGGGCTGAGTGATGATTCTGGAATGAGGAGGGAGGGACAATGTTTTGCACTTTGGCTTTCTGCTGTGGTTTTTGAGTCCACAATGAAGTTATCTAGTGGGCTGACATTTGTCTGCCTCAGAAAACTGAAATTCTCATAGGGAACAATATGTTTTTTCCTTCTCCCAACTCACATCCCTCTCTTCAACCACCTCACATCAAACACAGACTAGACACATTTAAAAATAGAAATGCATGATATATCATAACAGTTCAACCCTTTTACCCCATAAAAGTGATAGATTTCCAGTAGGAATATACACTCCTTTTCATAAAACTAGTGACAATCTAACATGCACTGCTGGGCTCCCCTTTCCTGGTCTGCACAACTGCCTAGATTGCTATTTTCAGCCTGGTGTGCTAGAAGAGAAGCTGCAAACTACACACTACTCTTCCTTCTTCCCTGTTTGCTGCCCCCTCTCTCCCAACAGGGCAGGGAGTGCATAGAGAAGAGCGGGGAATAAGAGAAAAAATGGCTCCACCCCAGCTGACCAGGGAGAGATATTTTCCAGATTTAAAAATAAGATATTTTTCCCCATTTTGAGAGGAAAACTTTAGTCATAAGTTTCCCACTGAAGGTATGGCTATTGTATTTCACAGGCCAAACTTAAGGATTTATTCCTTGTGGATACACAGTAGTCTATGCCCGCTATAGCAGATCTTGTCAGTCTGATGTACAATTTCAGGATTTCCATCCCAGTATTTTGAGTTGCTGGACAGGGATAGTCTTTAAGGAAGCTAAAACTCAGTATAAGAGGTAGAATTCCTCATGTTTTTAGACGTTATTGGGTGAATAGTAGAGTCTGAGTTTTACAAATTACTGCATTAGTTCTCTGTTAAAATATACAAAATGTTCATTTGTTTAAAGAGATTAGGAGTAAGCTGTAAAAAAAAAAAAAAAAAACAACAAAAACAAAAAAATGGAGAAAGAAGTTCCAAATGCTAACAGAATCCAATGAGGCATGTATGGATGGGCTTGTCACAGGCCTTTCCTGAGCAAGATGTAGATTTAACAATAGTCCTGAATTGGCCAGCACATAAATATTCCTTTTTATCTGAAAAACTTCTTTGCATTTCTTCAAATAACTTTTTTTCCTTATAGGAACCCCACCACAACCACTTCCAACCCCTGCTTCAGCTCTTTAGACTGCCCATTATGAGGATTTGTCACCACAAAAAAAAAAAATCATCTACCAACTCTAGCAACTTAACATAAGGAAAGTTCACAATATGGGAAAAGGAAATGTCTCCACCAGAGACACCACATCACTCCTAGGAGCACAAGCTGCTCCTTGTTCCATTTGGACGAACATGTGAAATGGAATAGTACCTGCCTTTTGTAATGCTTTACTATTAAAGGGAGGAATGGCCTTTTTCTAAAGCCCACAGAAGCCAATGGGAATCTTTTCATTGACTTAGATGATCATTGGAACTGATCCCTAAATAACTTGTAGGTAAAGTAAAAGCAAGCAAGATTAGATTTCATAATTAATTCAGGGGAGATGGTTTAAGTAGCAAGTCCTGAAGGCTACAACATAGCTAATGTTTTAGAATTTTTCCCTCAAGCCTTCAACTAGGAACAAAGCTATATTTTGTTTTGACCCTAAATGTAGTTCTAACCTGACTTTGGACCCTTTCCTATTCTAGAGGGATCAACGAGTTTCACTATTGACATCAATAGGAACAGGCCCATTATCTGAATTGGATACAGTCCCTACATTGGATCCTCACACAATGAAAACAATGTGCATAGACTCAAGTGAAACCTACCTGACAAACTTGCCACAGGACGTTCCCTCTGTTGTGTTGTATAGGAAGCTAGGGATAACTCTATGTTAAGATTACAGTCACTTTTCAAAATAGATCTAAATAAAAATTGATTTCCATGTTCATATTTTCTCAGTGATTTCCAGATCAAATGGTCTTGGTTCACAAGTAATAAGTAGAGATGCTCAGAACTTTCCCTTCTGAACAGCTTTTCATTGGAAAATACTGATTTGAAAAAAAAAATCAGATTTTTTTGTGGCACTATCAATTTAGTCAAAATTTGATGAAAAATTATAGAAACACAAAATATCAAAACACTTAATTTAAACGTTTCTATATAATGTACATTTAAAATAAGATATTTTGACCTTATCAAAATGAAGCAGTTCTGTAAAGTTGTTTTGATACATTTTTTTTTTTTTTTTTTTTTAATTTTCATTCCATGAGAAATTTCACATTTTTAACTTTTTGTTCCGATTTGGGATGAAAGGAAATTTTTGAAGGTCAGAATTTCCCATGGAACAGAAATTCCAAGTTTTGACCAGCTCTAATAAGATTTTTCTTCTAATTGTTAGTCCTGAAAACTCTACTTGGGACTCGAGAGTTAAGCTTTCCACTGCCATGAGAACTGTTATTGAATACAGACTAGCAATGATACTGGCAATTAGCAATAAAATATGCTTTATGTAAAATTATATATAAAAATAGGTGATCAGAAACAGCTGTTTTGCACATTCAGAACTTGAACCGGTGAAATGTCTCAGACCACCTGGGTGTTCAGTGCCCTTAAATTCTATTTTCTTGAATTCAAGTAAATAGAACTTGAAGTCCCTCCATATGTCCCATGATTAGCCCATCTATGTTGGTATTGGAGGTGAAGGGGGATGAATTATGGGAGGAAAAATGGGAAGTGGTAACATTTCTCTTCCACAGAATTGCAATCCAGTATTGGAATTCTATACTCATTTAGAAAATATAATGAAGACTATACCATACAATATATATAATGATGGATGTACTCTTCCTGTGATGTGTATACTTCTCCACCATTATGGATACTGAAAGCCATTTATGTGCATGCTAGGTAGAACAGATGGAGAGCTTTATCAGTAGCACTACGTGTTTCTCAGAAATCACAAGAACAAAGACAAAAGTATCTGAAGAGACAATATGAAGAATTATTAATTACATATTTGAAAATATACGTAAACATATACAAATACTAAAAAGGATGCCTATCCCTTGATATAAATTGATGCATTTCAGATTTAAGTTAAGATATTTTAAACTCAACACAAAAATCCCTTATCCCTGAAAACAGTTCCCCGCCCCAACAATTCTCCTGCATTTTGATCACCTTGGGGAAGAAAGATGAGCATTGACTCAAATGGAGGCATGCCCATTTACACCAGACAAGGATGCATAGACATACTGAGAAAGATATTAGATTCTGATTTACGGGAGTCGGAATTCTGTCACTTCACTCCAAGATATTATCATTGGAATAAGGTCCTCTCAGGGTAAATCAATTTGACAGAATCTGGCCAAGAACATAAAGGTTAGGAGATCAATGAAGTGATACAGGTATTAAAATTTGTGTATTCAGATTAATAATGTTGACACAACATTAATTTTAAATCAGATGGAATGTGAATTATCTGTTAAATCATGCTCTAAAAGAAGAGAAAGTGGTTGAAGCATCTGGCATTTCTCCTGGAGTAGTAACTTTAGATTCAGGCAGTAGCTCATCTTTTATTATTCCTTTTGACAACTTGAATAATAAAATGTTACTTTTGACCTTTTGCATAAACAATGACAAAGAGAGAGGAGTATGGGCTATTTAGCTTTTCTTTTTAGTTGGTCCATCTCAATGATTTTAGTTGGTCAAAAATGTAAAACAATTCATGTTCTGATACGTAAGATTTTGTAGTAATATATAAAAGAATAGCAATCATTTTGGGGAAAATAAGAACAAGTTAGTCATGTTTAATGAATCTGATGAAGAAATAAATCTTGTGGATAGTGACGTTTCTTTGCTTTCCTTTGCCATTTTTATATTTTACGGAGTTTAATACCCATAGAAAACTATCAGTTTCAGCTATTCAGTAGTAATTTTCAAACTAACAACTGCTGCACAGTATCAAATTGCAGAGGGAGAATATTACGCCTGAATAGACTAAAGTGCTATAGAGAATTTCATTATTCTCTACGTACAAGCAATGCCTTTGCTTTAGATACAGAACATAATTTCCCAAGCTATTTACACAGCATGTGATGAAAACAGTTCTGGGATGAATAGAGATTGTTAGAATATTCATTTAGTAACATAACATGGTGTGTAGAATACATTATCCATTAAAACAACTTCCTGTCCACTATGGAGAGAAATTACTTATAATTTAAAACTTGAATGTTGTTTTCTCTTAGACAAATCCACTATGACCAATTTAATGCTTGCTACAAAATTCAATGGTCAATAAGGCTGGTCCAGTTTGCAGATTCCTGCACATTAAAATTAAGGGCAGCAAACGTTCCAAGAAATAACTCCAGAAGCACAGATTATTCCCCCACTATGCAGAGTGCAGAATACAGTAAATCATCATTGCTTTTCCACCAAATCTAGAAGGGAGTCTTAGCTTCCTTGACAGTAAGAGTCAAGCCCAACCTTTGACATCTGTTTTCCTGACACCTGGGCTACTTGTGACTATAGTTCAGTACTGCCAATGCTCTCAATTTTATTGTAAGACTCACAATGTTTGATGTTTAATTTAAAGCCCCAGTGCCTGGGCTCTAGTGGTTAAGTGCGAATCACAGGGTTATTTTTGTTTGTTTGTTTTTAAAGTTCCTAGCTCATGGGTGTGGGAGAAACCTTGAGAACTCAAACCCAGTGAGGCATGAAGCTCAAAATCAAAACAAAAAACAAAAAACACAGATGGCAACTAATACACTTTTAAAAATACATTTATTTTATTTGTTTTTTGTTTTCTTTCTGTTTTATTTTATTTAGACCTGACTCGTGGTTTCTAAGAGCTTGAGCTTGGCAATGCTGCTACATGTCTCCTTGAAGGCATTACCTGAGCACTGGGGTAGGAGCACAGGAATAAGATTGCATAGCATCTGTGTACTCCTTCCCCACCATTCTATACACACACTTCTAGCAACTGGACAGGGAGCCAAGGGGGGGAGGATTGTGTATGTGGGAGGTTGGGGGGGGAGGGGTGTACGACCAGTAGCAAATGCACTTACCTGTACACACACAGAAAGGAAGAAGCAGAAAGAGGGTGAAATACCTCAAAGGGTGTCTAAGGATATCTAACACTGCAGCTGGGAGCATTCTTCCCAGTGCAGGTAGACAGACATGCACTATTTCCACTCAAGCTAATATGTTAAAAATAGCAGCATCTTTGGATAGCACAGGCAAAGGCTTGAACTAACCACCTGAGTACATACCCAAGGGGTCCAGGTGAGTTTGTCCTTAGCTGGCTAGATAGCCTAAGCTGCTGCCCACAGTACCCCATCCACATTGCTACTCTTAGTGCAGTAACTCAAACAGAGCTAGCATGTTTCTGTCTACCTGAGGTGGGAAACACACTCCCAGCTGCAGTGAAAGTGTACCAGTATAAGTGTACCCACAAAGTTTCCCAGTCTTCATCTCGACGGCACAGCTGATGTACCACACCTCTTGCTCAAGGCTACGCCTAAAAGGTATAATCTAGCATTTTCCGTCAAAGGATGTGGTTTAATTAGGTTGCAACTTTATTAATTTAAATTAACCTGGGAATTAATTTACAGTGCAGATCAAAATTCCTTCCTTAATCATTTCCACCTGGTGGAGGGCTACCATCATCCACCACCTTTTCACTGATGGTTCCCAGCATTTTGCTGGGACTCAAATGCTCTCTCTTTTGAACAAGGGTTAAGGGACTGAGTAATGGTGATTGTCTCCTCACTGTACCAGACATTAGGCATCCCAATCCCATTCTCCACCTTCTTTGGGTGATACCTTCCACTGAGTCCAATTCCAGTTCAAGTTCATATGGGAATGAGTATCTGTACTGGACATCTGCCACCAGCAGTTAGCTTGGTTGCCTCCCATGCTCCAAGCCAGGCTCCCAGATGGGTGACAATTCCCTCCTTAACACCCAAAAATATATCTGCTCCCCACTCAGAGAGATGTACTGTATAGTTCATGAATAACTAAAGTTATCATATATGATTTTTGTGGTAGGTAATTACTGATCCTTCTCATTCCCAATGGTTCACACATCTTCTGGCCTAGTTCACCTGTAGAGGTCTGGCAGCTCCCTACCAAATGCTCCATTTAAACATTTCAGACCAATTTCCCTTGGGAAAAGGTCCTAAATCTGCTCTAACTGTATGCTTTCATGATTGTCAATCCCCTAAAAAATTTACATTGATTTTTCAGCCCGGTGTAAAATAAGCACTCCAAGCAGATGCTTCCTGGTTGCCAAAGAGTATAAATTGGTCCCTGAGCATACTTCTCTTTTCATGCCAACTCCAATTTCCCTTCAGTAAAATTCAGGGTAACTTCACCACCGAGGCACATCTGTGGACCTCCAGGGAAATTAGCAAATCACCTGTGGGTCTGATGCCCAGAGATCCAAACTTCGTCTCTCATGACCTGTTCCCTTGATCCCGATAATGTGCCTTTCCATTCATGCCAAATCAGCGTTGCCTCTCCACTGAGGCCCAGCACTGAGCTGCCAGGGGAAGATGGCCACCTGCCTGTCGGCCAGAAGCACAATATTATGTCTGCACTTATAGTCCTCCGATGACACTAGGGTGACCAGATGTCTCGATTTTATAGGGACAGTCCTGATATTCCGGGCTTTGTCTTATGGGCAACTATTACCCTCCACCCTCACCCCTTTTTTCACACTTGCTATCTGGTCACCCTACATCAGGGATCGGCAACCTTTGACACGCGGCTCACCAGGGTAAGCACCCTGGCAGGCCAGGCTGGTTTGTTTACCTGCCACTCTACAGGTTTGGCCGATTGCAGCTCCCACTGGCCACGGTTTGCCGCTCCAGGCCAATGGGGACTGCACAAAGCGGCGGCCAGCACATCCCTCGGCCTGCGCTGCTTCGCGCAGCCCCCATTGGCCTGGAGCAATGAACCGC
Source organism: Chrysemys picta bellii (assembly GCF_011386835.1). NCBI lineage: Eukaryota > Metazoa > Chordata > Testudines > Emydidae > Chrysemys > Chrysemys picta. The sequence continues at coordinate 267,122,430 of NC_088791.1, read as the reverse complement.
GGCCAGTGGGAGCCGCGATCGGCCAAACCTGCGGAAGCGGCAGGTAAACAAACTGGCCCGGCCCACCACACCAAAGGTTGCCGATCCCTGCCCTACATTATGACACAATGACGAGATCTTCAAGGAAGAGTTAATTACCCTCACCAACAGGTCCCTTATATGCACTTGGATGCTACCAAAGAGAGGCATGATCCATTGGACTCATATCCCCAGCATAGCTTGGAATAGAACAACTCCAGTTCCCCCCAAAATGGGATCCCAGTTCAGCAGGGGAACCTCAATGGTACACATATTTGACATTGCCAAAGTACTTTCTATATCTTCCTTTGCTGAATCCCTTATTAGCCCTGATGTCGCTCATCTATTCAGTGGCCATGACATCACCCCTGTCCTCCAGTAGATTTGAGTAAATTCCTCCACAGCCCTAATGTACACCTGAATGTTCAAGCTGCCAATTACTCTGCACTTAACAAAAGACAAACCTGGTCAAGAATCAAGGTTGAAGAAGTTGAGCTCATTCAGGTGCAGCTAGTGTTTGGCTGCCAGCACCCACTATCACATTCTGCCTACCTCATACTTCGGGTGACTCAAAGAGCTGTCAGTTACCAACATGCTGTGCATTCAGTAATCTTGTTTCTATTAAAAAGCCACACCAAAAAGATCCTCCTAAACATTGTGAATAAACCTATAGTAACAAGCTTGTAGACTCAAGCAATGATAGCAAGCCAAAACTGTTTACAATAAATATTTATATGCTCAGAGATTTTAGGGCTGAGAAAGGACTACTGTACTTAATCCATTCCATGTATCACTGCAGGATAATGTTCCTAATCCTACTGAATCCCAGTTAATTCTGTTTAGTTTTGCTTTGAGTACTTCAAAAATCTGCTTCTGCAGTCTTCCTGAATGCAAAGGTCCCACTGAACTCAGACATTGTCTACATACAACAATCAGTCTTCCTAGTGAGCACAAATATTTGTAATACAAAATAAATATAAAGTGAGCCCTGTACACTTTGTATTCTGTGTTGAAACTGAAATCAATATGTTAGAAAACGTAGAAATACATCCAAAAATATTTAATAATTTTCACTTGATATTCTATTGTTTAACAGTGCAATTAAAACAGTGATTAATTGCGATTAATTTTTTTTTAGTTAATCATGTGAGTTAATCAACAGCCCTAATATATATTACACACACAACTACACACACAGTAAAATAACAAAGATATTGGTAATACCTCATTGTGTAAAGATGAGTTATAACCTTCAATGTCCTATGCATAGAACTGCTTAAACATTCCATTATGTCAGTTGTCATTCTTTAAGCCAAATCAATTTCATATTCATGTGCAATTTATTTTCTGCTATGGAACCTTATTCCCTACTGACCTGCACTTTTATCAGTCATTTAAACCTGTGCAAAATTGGGTGTAATGCTACTTTTTGTAATTTGGTGGCATTTTACAACCACTTTGCATAGTTGTAAAATGATTACACAAAATGCTGGGCAGTGGAGAATCAGTCTTCTACTTTCTTCTGCCATTATGAAACATTCAACTACAGACTTATAACAGGTATCTTATAACTAAGATAGATATAGAATTGCATTAGTACTCTTCCCAACTTGAAATTTGACATTAATTATGGAGCTGACTTTCCCCTAAAATATCATATGATTTTTTCAAAGATGTTAAAAGCTGCATTTAGAACTAATTTCTTCAGTAAAATTCAGAGTAACTTCATTGATTTCAGTGAAACTACTGGTCTAACTCACAGTGAAATTAGGTCTTCTGGACAATTTTAAGAATTTTCAGGTCTGGGAGCCTTATCTTAATTTTATACTATGCCCATTCTGGATCCCTACAAACCTAGTGTCATTGGATGACCCAGTAGGATCTCTGTTATGCTTTCCTAAGCCTGGAATAACATTTACCTAGAAGATGTACAGCTCTTGTAGTTTTAAAGTTTTTCAAACACTAACATCCATTGCCCTAGAAAGATTAGCCAGGTAATGCATTTTAGTTGAAGCTAAAACACTTTGAAAAGTATGTTTTCCTCTAACAAGTTGCCAGAACTTCTCAAGGGTTGGCCAGCAATTACATTTCTCAAGTGTACTTGAATGTTTAAAATACTCCATAAATTTATACATCAGCTCCATTAGTGCGAAAGTCTGACATATATGTGTGTTAAAATGTACTATTACAAGTGGACAGAAATGGTGTTTCTGAAACTGGTTTTCCTTAACAGACACCAAAACAGACATGAGGCAAATGAGCTGTAAAGCAAGCTATGCTATGTCCTCAGTAATTGCTGAGACAAATATCTCTGAAGTATAGATTTAATGTCTATGGGATGATGGTGCATGTCTATGGAATATGATACAACTGCTTCTTTTAACAAGAACTGCATAGAATATTTGCAGTGTGGTGGCTTCAGTGGTTCCTCCATGTCAGCCTCAGAGGGAGCCCACTCCACTGCGCTATGCCACCTAGTGGCTGATACCCTGCTAATTTCCCATCAGTTGCCTATGTGCCAATGAGGAGTTTAAGACTATGGCCCATTGGGGCAGGTCAGGGCAATTAGCAGTCTTCAGGCCACCTCTCAGGATGGGGCAGACAGAGTCAGGTTCAAGCCCCCTGGGTGAGGCAGAACAACAACAGTCTATTGCCCAGCTCTCTGCCTGGTGCAGACAGCAGACAAATATGTGCCATCCAGCCTAAAGTAGGTAAGCTGCCACCCCAGGGGTGGGGCTGACAGCAGGGGATATGCAGACATGGGCTTACCCTGTATGGGGAGATTTTGGCAAACCAGTAAAGTGCCTGAAACAACTACGGCTTATTGTTAAAAGCAACCTATTAAGCAGTCTCAGCTTGACCAAGGCAAGAGGGGAGGGGGGTTGGGGTGCCACAGAAAGAGCAGCTTGACCCCACATCCTTCCTGATAAGAATTGTGTTGAAGTTGCTGATCCTGCTCTTTTAATATGCATGTATTTGCCCCAGGAATGTCTATTGGGGTCTCAAGGCTGCAAACTCTGGAAAAACCCACACCTGGTTAATCAATAATCAGAAGGAACCACTTGCTTGACCATTGAAGCTGCTTACTTAACACGTTTTCTTTAAGGGACATGTCATTCTATTACTAATTTATAAACAAGGGGGGAAAGTTCAAGATAGTTGGACTCGTTTGGGACTCTCCCTCTGGATACGTCTTGCGGTCCCCACTGGCAGATGGAAGATTTGGCCACAGGAAGCCTGCCACTGTGTCACTCGAGAGCCACACTCAACTTTGGTAATTATCAAGGGTTGGGGGTGTTTTATTAATCTGTTGCGGATGTATATAAGTGCTTGAGACTAAGTAAAGTTTAGTTTTAAGTGAAAGCACTCTTGTGTTGTCCTGTTTGTGCTAGCCATCTATCGGTCGGACGGCCGTGTCTCCCCTGATTTATTTCTTGACACCACCTCGCACAGAAAAAAAGTTACCAAGAGCTTTGGTTTGAAAGAACCCCGGGTAACAACTCTACTCCACCAGGTCCCATCCCAGGGCCCTAACCAGCATGGATCCTGCTGAAACACGCTGACCAGGTTTCAGCAACACAACTGGACTAATGTTTGGTTTCCGTGGGTTACTTCCTACCCCTACCTATCCATAGAGCTCCATTGCTCACGGATCCTCAGTCTCCTTGGGGTACTCAGCAGCTGGGAGTATTAGCAGTTCCCTTCCCTCGGGGTCCTTCTCCAGGGGTAGAGGTTGGCACAGCTTGATCCCTAGTGCAGGGGCCAGCAGCAAGGTGGAGACATCTAGCTTCTTCCCTGACTCTTATTCAAGTGAGCTGGAGGCCCCACCTCTTATACTTCCTGTTCCAGCCCCCTGCTTCCTGGGTGAGGGGCAGTCCTGGCCTAGCTCCACCCACCAGCAGGCAGGGAGTGGTTCCTCCCTGTCAGTCTCAGAAGGAGGCCACTCCACCTCGCTACACGAAGCATTAACATAGGATGAGTGAACTTAATTCCTGAAGAAATTTTTTTTCCAGTCTATCATAAAAATTTCAAGCATCAGTTCATGGGGGGAAATTTGTCCAAAAAGTGAGAGGAGTAGTTACCATATTACATTGATATTTCAGCACTGTGCAGTTCAGACAGTTTCCAAAGGTTTATTTGCTTTAGATGTTCTGAAGATCACTTGAGGCCAAATTTGGATACCCTTTTTCCACCTGAATACTACCTTACTCCTAACATAGTTCCATTGAAATAGATGGTATTACCTGAGTAGTAAGGTACTCAGTAGTGGTACTCAGGGGGAGGGATAGCTCAGTGGTTTGAGCATTGGGCTGCTAAACCCACGATTATGAGTTCAATCCTTGAGGAGCCCACTTAAGGATCTGGGACAAAATCAGTACATAGTCCTGCTAGTGAAGGCAGGGGGCTGGACTTGATGACCTTTCAAGGTCCCTTCTAGTTCTAGGAGATAAGATATCTCCACAAATTTTTTATTTATAAAAGATGGCAGAATGGGCAGCTTGAGAACTTCAAGAAGGATTAATATTTTGAACATTTCTTGTTAATTGGCAAGTGCTGTTCAAGTCTCCTGTTTAACTATTATTTTTGTTTTGGATAGTGAAATTTCTTAACTTTACACATTTCCATCCCAGATGGTAACACGAAATTTCAACAACCAGTTTAGACATCTATTTCCCCCCATTTTTTGATGGACTAAGCCTCTTTTGATTATACTATCTTGACAAACATACATCTGGCTTAGAAAGTAAGCAGGAAAACAAATGTGCTCATCTGAAGAGAATAAAGAACTTTACATTGTTTTTGAATTACAAAATTAATCGGTTTGTGGATCTGAGTGAGCTCATTTTAAACCAGTATGCTTTTAAAAAATGACTAAAGTTTGCATTTAATATAAAAGGATATTGCAAGGGATTTTAATGTTAAACCTCCCATTAAACTCCCAAGAATTAACCTATTATTACTGAATTTCTGTATTATTTATGGGAGAACTTGATATATTTTAATTGTTTTCAGATTTGTAATGTACAAATGAACAGAACAGGTAATCATTACGTGATCCATCCACTGCCACCCATTTCCAGATTCTGGCAAACAGAAGCTAGGAACACCATACATGCCCGTCCTGGCTAATAGCCATTGATGGACCTTGGGTGAGTTACAGATTTTTTGGTGGGTAAAATAAAAGTTATTTAAATCACTGCATGAGAGCTAGGAGTCATATGGTAAGATTAAGTAAATCTGATCATACTGATGGCTCTCTGCATAACTGGTACCAGGGACAAAGTTTTGCTTTTGTCTACAAGACTAGAAATACAACATAAAACTCAGAAGTTCTCTGTGTGTGGGTTTTTGTTTTTTAAAGAACAACTACTATCCAGGTTGGTAAAAGGATTCTTTACATCCAGCATTAGTAAGTAATAAAGACAATTTACTGTCCATTTGAGTACCATATTAAAATAAAGTTTGAATTATATGGGTAGAAAGTTTAAAAGGTGTAGGGAAACCACTTCCAGTAAGGAATATTTCAATTTTTTGTCACAAACAGTTCAGTGAACAGTCACAGGAAGATGTAGTTTCTCATTTTAATCATTCTGAATCAACTAATGGAGCCTTATATTGACTCTTAGCCTTTTCAAGCTAATAATGCACTCTAGATATTAACACAGTCTGCAATAACTTTCATACTTCTCATGTTCTGCATTACGTGATCTCATTCTCTTGGTAGAGTCCAAGGGGTTACACATTCAGTTTAACATCTTTTTAGTGGGTAATCAAATTCTACTGATCTTTATACTTTATAGAATTTATTATTTCTGAAGGTTGCAATAACACACATAATAGCATTTATTTTTAAAGAGGCTTCACCAGATGACCTCCCTTTCTTCATTCAAATTCTACCAAAAATTAAGGCAAAATCACAGTTATTTACAGTAACTAGAAGTTCTTCAAGATGTGTGGTCACTATCTATATTCCATATGTGTGTATGCATGTGCATCATGCACCTAACTCTGGACATTTTTCACAGCAGTTTCCATTGACCCACACTTCTGCGGTAGCTCCCCTCAAGTTCCCAACAAATGGCATAAAGGCAGTATGGGTCAATGCTTCTCCAGTTGCTTCTCTTACCGCAATCCAACTGGATCCAAAGCATAGGGGATGTAGGGCAAGTAATAGAATACAGATATGGACCATCTTAAAGAACCTCTATTTATGGTATGTAACCTCCATTTCTTCTTTGAGTGATGGTATTCCACACGTTGGTGACTGGAAAACAGTGTTCAGATTGAAGGAGGATGTGAGAAAGGTGTCAGAAGAGATGCTTGTAGTACCGCCATTTTTACAGCTACCTCTGCAGTTGCTGCTTGGACTAGAGTGTAGTGCAGGGGTCGGCAACCTTCAGCATGGGGCCCACCAGAGTAATCTGCAGACACCACCCCCTGCAGGTCTCAGGGGCCATGGTTAACCGTTCCTTGCTAATGGGAGCTGCGGGAAGAGGTGGCCAGCACGTTCCTGCGGCCTGCACCACTTCCCGCAGCTCCGAATGGCTGGGAACAGTGAACCACAGCCACAGGGAGCTGCCGGGGGCCGTGTCTGCAGACGGTCAACATCAGCAAAATGTCTCCTGGCCCGCCAGCAGCTTACCCTGATGGGCTGCGTGCCGAAGGTTGCCAACCCTCGGCGTAGTGTGTTACAAACGTGTGAACAGAGCTCCAAGTTGCTGCCCTGTGATGTCCTTCAGCAGAATGTCCAATAAAGATCATGCTGAGGCAGCTTGTGCTTTCATGGTGTGAGCTTTAGTATCCCAGGAGGGGGATTTTTTGCTATTTCATAGCATTCTAAGTTGCATTCCAAAATCCACTTAGAAATCCTCTGGGCTTGCCCTCAAGATCTTTCTCCTATTGGAATAAAGAGTCTCAGATTTTCTAATGGGTTTGGTTCTTTGCAGGTAGAATGCCAGCGTGTGCCTGATGTCAAGGGAGTGGCGTCTCTTGTCTTCGAAAGAAGTATGGGGTTTCAGGAAAAATACAGGTAAATGTATGGTTTGTTTGATGTGGAACTCAAACAATCTTGGGGATAAATTTGGGGTATAACCTAAGGGAAATCTTCTCTTTGTGAAACACTGTAAAGGGATGTTTAGCCATAATGGCCCCTTCTTCTGGTCAAAGTAATGAACATAAGAACACCACCTTCATGGACAGGTTGGTCATGGCACAAGTTTTCATAGATTGGAGGTCAGACTTGTGAGTGTTGAGAGAACAAGGTCAGGGTCCCATTGAGGCATAGGTTTAATGACTGGTGGGGAGGTTCTGATCAAGTCCTTCATTAATTGTACGGTCTCTGGGTGAGTAAAGACAGAACATCCTTCTAGTGGGGGAAAGAAGGCACTAATCACTGCTAGGTGTATCCACAGCAAACTAAGGGATAGACCTGCAGGTTTTAAGAAAAGGAGATAGTTTAGATACTGTGAGCATTCCAGCTAGCTAGCAAATATTGGTGGAGGCATACTGAGATTGAAAGGCATCTCCATTTAGCTAGATAACAGGATCTACTTTGGTTAAGAATTTCCTAAATGGGGGGGAGAGCGTGAGCATTCTATTTCTGATGCCCATCCAAAACACCAGGCCTTGTGGTGGAGAGAACCCAGGTTGGAGTGCTCGATTTTCCTCCGATCCTACCTTAGGAGATCCATGGGTGGATCCTTATAGGTTGGTGTATACACACCTGTTAGAAGTTTCATGAATTAGAATGGTCTGGGACAGTAGGGTGCTAAGGAGGAGGATGGTGGCTCTGTTGCAATAGATCTTCCCTACAACTTGTGATAGTAGGGGGATAGCTCATGCTTAGTTTGTCTGCCAGGGAGATGTGAACACCCTGAATATACAGTCCATGTATCTTGATGTGGTTTCTGGTGTATCAGTTCCAAAGTCTGACTGCTTCCAGGCAGAGGAAAATGAGATCTCGCTCCTCCCTTTTGTTCATATACACCACCGTGATGATATTATCTGACATTATCTGTACATAGAGTGAGAATACAAGGGGAAGGAAGGCCTTGCACCTGGCATTAACTGCCCTCAGTCCCAGTAAATTTACATGGAGCCTGACCTCCTGTGGGTTCCAGAGCAATGTGATAGTCCAGATGGGCATCTGAGCTCATAAAGGGAGGTGTCTGTCAAAAAGTAGATCTTGGTATGGGAGGGCTGAAAGAAGTCACCATCATGACTTTGTTTGGGTTCAACCACAAAGTGAGGGAGATGAGAATTCTCGAGGGAATAGTTACCTTGGAGTCAATTTTCAGAGTAGCAGCCGTGTTAGTCTGTATCCGCAAAAAGAAGAACAGGAGTACTTGTGGCACCTTAGAGACTAACAAATTTATAAATAAATTTGTTAGTCTCTAAGGTGCCACAAGTACTCCTGTTCTTCTTCTTGGAGTCAATGTGGTCTCTGTTTGGCTGGTAAGGCAAGTGGAGTCGGGCTTGCAGATGGTGCAAGAGAAGTCTGGTGAAATGGTGTCACATAGCAACATGCAGCCATGTGGCACAACAGCAACCATGGGCCATTGTTTGTGGGAAATCAGGTTGCTCATCGCATGAAATCTGTCTGTGGGGAGAAATGCTGTCACGGAGACGGAGTCCAGTCATGCACCAATAAAGTTTATTGTCCTTGTGGGTGACAAAATGGACTTTTTTCATTTATACAAATGCCTAAAGTAGCAAAAAGTTGCTAAAGAGATCATGTCACTGGAATCACTTCCTGACAACATTGGCCTACAAGGAGCCAGTCATCCAGGATGGGAACATCTTATGGCTTTCATCAGGGCTTTCATGAATACCCTGGGTACTGTAGAGAATCCAAAGGAGAGGACCCAAAACTGGTAGTGTTCCTCTCCCACCATGAAATGCAGGAACTTCTTGTGGGATGGATGAAGGTCAAAGTGGAAATATGCATCCTTCATATCAAGAGCCGTGACTCACATCCCTTCCTGAGGGGAGGGGATTATAGATGCCAGCATAGTCATCTTGAGTTGGAGGCAGGATAAGAAAACAAAAAGTCAGCTCCTTCACCTTTTTTGGTGTAGGGGCATAAGATGCTGGTGTGGGCCATACTGCTCTGACTGGCTGTAGTATAGCTGTGTTAGTTGGAGGGGCTTCCTTCCTCAGTCCCTGTACCTGCAAAACAGTCCAGGAGCTGGTATTGAGAATCCTGAACCTCCTAAAGGGGATCTGTAGATCATTTGCAACCCCTTGTAACAACTCTTGGTGCTGATGGTGGTCAACCAGTGGAGAAGGCAAAGAAGGAGTCACAACATCATCTGGGGCTGATGAAGAAGCAGTCCCTATCAGAACAGTTGGTACCACTGGAAGCAGTTTTGGATCTCTCTCCTTATACACTGAGAGAACTAGGTGGCAAGAAGGGAAAGAGCAATACAACTCATGAGAAGAGTCTGGATGCCTGCCATAGGGATCCAACAGGCCCTAATAAGGCCAGAAGGAGGGATCCATTGGTCACAATGGTCCCCAAGGGAAAGCAGTCCTGGGGCAAGGAGAAGGGGGTCATACCTGGAGGGATACCTGTCTGTCGAGGCTCCTGTGCCTTCACAGAGATACTGGCGTGGCTATCTCTACCAACTCTGAGGACTGTTCTGTTGGTAGCAGAGGTGTAATCATTACTGAAGGGTTCCTGCCTGATAGTTGGAGAGGAAATTGATCCTGAGACATTAGCAAAGATTCCTCCTTTGTAATAAAGACGTGGCAGTGGGAGGGCAGGAGGGCAGTGCTGGAAAGGAGTGGAGAATGTGGGTAAGGGAGGACTAAGTCTCTGTATGGCCCAGGATCCAGGTTGTTCCATCAGACATGCCTGAAGGGCCCAGCTTGTCTGTTGCAGCTGAACAGTCTTTAGATGAACAAGATGGTACCAACAGTGAGTCTGGACCCACACTTGAAGATGGAACCAATGAGCATCTGTCCTTCCATTTTGTTATGCAGTTGCCTTTGGAACCAGAGATCCCTCTTTTCACATGCCTTTCCCTCCATCCTGGTGGTCTTCAGCAGAGCCAATTCCATGGATTCTGGACATAACGTCTCACCTGACCTGGTCTGGCTTGGTGAAGGAATGCATTTCTTATGGACAGTCCTATATGGGAATCTGTCCTTGAATCCATGGCCTCTACTCTCACAAGGAGCCCTGGGAGAGAGAGTCCTTTGGCTTAGGGGTTAATGCTCCACTGCAAAAATATGTGCTTGGAGGGTATTGCTGGTCAGTGGAGACCAACGTACAGGAAGTCTTCCAGGCCCAGATGAGAGTGGGGCATCATAGCCTTCTTTATCAGGAACTTTCTAAGTTGGAGCTCCTGGGCCCCTTGAGTCCTGGATGGAGAGGATCAACAGATACAGCACTTTGCAGAGATATGCTTAACCCAGATAGTACAGGCACTGTTGATGCTTGTCACTGATTTTAAAGGAGAGAAGGCAGGAGACACATTTCTTGAAGCCTAAGACTGAGTATAGCAGCCCTGGGACTGTGGGGGAATGGGGGAAGGTAAACTGTTTTATATTAACTACAAACTACTTAAGCTAAGATATAAAAATGTACAAATATTTTACATTACAGTTTATAAACTAAGTGAAAGAAAACATGATTCTGACTCAGGCCATGCAGCAATAAGAAGGGACAAGAGAGGCGTTGACCTGTGCTACCTTTTATGCCCTTGGTCAGAATTACTGCATGTATGGAGGTCAATGGACCCTGCTGTGAAGAATTTCCAGATTCGAGAGCACGGGGACAATGTGCATTCATGTGTGGAATATACATTTGGACCATAACTCAAAGAAGAATGTAGCCTTTCAATTATAATCCACTCAGAAAGCATTAGCTTTTTTTTTATTTTTTTTAAATGCACACCACAATACCCATCTTTCTGCTTCAGTATATTTTTTCTGAACTGTAGTGTCCATGTCTGATTTTGGCTTGTTGCATTAATTTAAATTGAATATATGCGCCCAAATAGTCAAAGGTGTTAACATAACCCAGTCACTGTCCAGCATAAAGCACTTTTAAGCAAGGTTAGGAACACAGAGACCTCAGTATGTTTAGTAAGTTTAAAGGATTTGTAATGCTTTCTATTAGCAACATGGACATAAAGGGGAAAAAAACAGTTAAAGCATTTGAAATGTAAAGTATTAGATATGCCTTGCATTTAAACACCAACATCCCTTGTTTCCTTTCTGTTAAGCTGTATGGTGATTTTAGAAAGGACCCCCCTTCTCCCCCTCCTCTCCCCCAACCCCTTGTTTAACAGTATCAGCTAGTATCTGTCCTTTTGGAGAAGAGAGAAGAAGTTAGAGATGGGCTGGAGCTGTTATTGCCTTTCTTGTTAGAGTCCAAAGTCCCATTTCCTAAGATGACAAAAAACACATGCAAAAGGGGGAAGAGAAAAGAATAGCAAAGACAGAAAATGCATCTTTTGTCTCAAGTGTTGACTCTGTCTTGAAACTTCAGTTTGTTTGTTTGTTTTTTTAAATGAACAAAAATTCCACACACAACACAACACACAGGCACAGAACACAGTCCTATGAGCCACTTTGAGACCTGGCAAACTTGTGCCAGCATCAGGCTGTTTATTACAATGCTTTTAGCTACCTCTTTCTGATCAAACTTACAACAATGTTGCAAAATATGCAGTCTTGGTTAGCTAAGCCAGATTCTTATAAGACAGAATGAAAATGGAGAGAGATAGGAATAAGAAATAAAGTGGGGAAGAATGAGAACATACAATGGGAGAAGGGTGGAGACAAAAAGACTCACATCCCAGGTGGTGTTTGGAATTCAGCCAGAGTTAGTGGAGGTGACAGTGTCACCTGAGTCCCACTCTGTCCTGGCGAGGACATGTCTCTCAGGAGTACGATGAAAAAAGGACCTGGGTCCCAAGAGAAGGGGAGGGTAGCTGCAGCCATGGCAGCAAAGCTCACTCCAGCAGTAATTTGTATCCCAAAACTCTCTTGCTTTACGGACCCAGAAAGGTAGTGTTGGGTGGAATCACTCTCCTGGCCTTTCATTATTTTGTCCACTAGTTAGGCCTAATTTCCAGCCCACCAATTTTAGTTCACTGATTCCAGTTTACCAAGCATGATCTTTACACAATCCTTTAATTATATCAGAGGCCTTCTTGTTTGTATTCAGTCTGTCTCTTTTTGAACCTTCTGCTGTCAACATTTATTGTTATATACCTCTACCCTGATATAACACAAATTTGGATATAACGTGGTAAAGCAGTGTTCCGGGGGGGGGGGGGGATGGTTGAGTATACAATTAGGGATGAAAGATTTGGGAATAAAAATAGAGGTGCAGTTTATGAGTTAGACAGGAGGCTGACAATATAGAATGTGTGTATTTTTTCTAGTTTAATTTATATAATTTAAAATGTTGCAATAAGTTGCTATTGGCGTCTTTGATGTAATTGACACATTCAGAAACTCCATAAGGAAACTGAGTGAATTCAACTCTCCCATCTCTCAAGAGGTTCCTTTTCATGATGCAAGTCAGCTATACAAAAAGGTAGGTATGTTTCCAGATCATGTAATATCATGGGCTTGGTCAGAGAATAGAGTGTGTTAAGCTACCAGTAAGAAATTGTGGTAGAGATGATGTATTAGGGTGCAAGTAGTCTGCAAAATTCTCAAGAGGTATACAGAAAAAGAGAGCTGCTTCTTTGGACATGACTGAAGTGTCTGGCCCAAGGTTACTTCTAGAAGAAGTTGCCAGTGTGCTATTTTTTTACCAAACCAGCTTTAAAATAGATTCACATACATTTTGTAAATAAATAAGTTGTACTAAAAAATAGTTGCCTGTGGGCCACTGATCTCTGCTCTAAATCAGAAACAGCCTCAGGGCCTCAAAATCATGCAACCACTTGGCAAAGAAGCAAAGATATGACTAGACATTGGTCTTGTTTACATGTGGATTTAAACTGGATCAAGTTATGTTTATCCATTCTAAAGTTGTATGTGTACATGCAATTCATTATAGCAGACCTAGGATTTATCAGCATGACCACAGCCCTGCAGCACAGACTACCTCTTTCTGTTTATAAATTTGAGCCCTACTAGTAGTGGGGGCAGGGGGAATAGATGCATGGGTCCCATCAATTGCCCCAATACAGTTTGGGAGCCCCATGAGTACAAAGAATTTCATCTCGAGAGCATTACCAATCTTTATATCCTGGTGCAACAGTACCTATTCCATGGCATCACACGTCAGCATGACAATGGCCCCAGCAGTCACTCTTTCCAAGCTGAATGGATTGGTTATGGACCAGTAGTATTCAGAGATGGCCATCTTCCAGAGGGAGAAAGCAACTGGCTTCTTCATGAGTATTGGGCACCGTATGCTGGTATGCTGCTGCTGCTGCTGCAGCTCTGGGGCTAGTTCGGCACATATCTTCATAAACATTGCCATTGCCATTGCCATCCTGAAATGCTCTTGCCACTGCTGGTCACCCACGGCCTTCAGAACGATCCTATGACACCAATCCATACTGGTTTCCTGAGGCCAGAAATGGCACTGCATGGTGGTATGCTGCTCCAGGAACAGCTCCTGTAGTAGCAATTGCTTGGTGATCTCCTCCTCTTCCTCATCCCAGTGCCACTTATAATGCCACTGAAGCACTTGCTGCTGGAGAAGCTGCTGCTACCATATCATCAGCTTCACAATGCAGCAGGCAAAGTCCAAAACCAAAGCCAGCAGCTTCAACATCTGAAATACAGCCCAAGCATTCTCTATGTGTTTGTGGTTTCCAGCATAGCTATGTGGAGCATGGTTGGGTCCATGCGCACTAACAGAAATTCAGAAATGGTGCTGGCTTCCAGAAAGGAAGCATGGGATAGAGACAGGAGAAAAATATATTAGATAAATAAATACAGTATATTCCAACCTGCCTGTCTTCCATTTTGCATCCCAGACTGAACAGCAAGAAAAATCCCAGAATGCACTGTGTTCATCATTAAAGCAAAGACCATAGGATACCTTCCAAGAATGCCACATGTTTTGTACCTGTCAAGCTATACCTGTGTGGGGTGGGAATCATGTGACTAGAAAGAGGGTATAGTTGTCCTGTGTGCACACTCTCAGTGCAGCTTTCCTATTACAGGATACCTCATCATGTAATCCCGTTCATTTACTTAAAGTTCCAGGGATTGAAATCATGTTAATATATGAGAATTACAGATGTGGAGCTTTTGTTGTTCTTTAGGTTTTTGTCCCTTCTGTTTATGGAGAAACACTGCATACTTGAACCTTAGAGGTTTGGACATGAGATGGCAAATAAAAGAACATGCAATTAACTATTTTAAAAACCTCATTATTGTATGTGACCTAACTCATGATTTTTGAATAGTTGGAGATGGCAATACTGATACCAAAAGTTGCTGGTAACACATTTTGCCCATGACTTTGCAATTGTGCTTTCTGTTCTTACTTGTATTCTAAATTTTTAAAAAAATCAAAAAGAATGTTTTTGTCTTAAGACACGTGGTCTTCACTGATGATAAATGTAACAAAACACTATTGTAATAAACTGATTCTGTCTAGAGTACCAGCATGCTATTTCAGGAGATTATTGGCTAAGGAGATGAGACATGAAACAAGATTTATTTGGGGCAGGAGGTGAAGGGGAGGAAACACACACATGGGTCATAAAGAAGAAACAACTGTCTATAAATAGGGTCTTCAGTAGATAGGATTCAAAACTAACTCATGAGTTGACTCCCTGGCATCTATCCGGCTTGTGATGTGTTATAAGTGGGGGTGGTAGCATCTACAAATAAGGTTGCCTGATACTTCCACTTATAAGACCATGTTTTCAGTTACTTATAACCTTGAAAAGTTTTGGCTGAAATTTTCCATGTTAGTGGTTTGCTTCAGTCTGAATTTGTTCTGAAAAATGTCAGCCAAAATAGGTCAGCTATTTCTGAAAATGAAGCTAGGAAAAAAAAATGTTTTGCCCATGTTTGGACCTGTTATTTTAAATGCTCTAGCAGTCCTGTGCCTTGCAAAAGTGACTTAAAATTTGCAGGGGGAGGGATGTACTTTGGGTCAGGGATATGCTTTTTTGCCATCACTATGAAAATAGGCCAGGTTTAGCCAATTTATAAACTTTTGAAAGAAAAATTGGAGTTTGTACATGCTCAGTAGAGACTTGCTAGAGTTTAACAGCTAAAGTCTCTAAATATTCCACCCTCACTGAGCATGCTTGAGCTTCCCATAGTTTCTGGTGCTGTTTGGACTGCACATGCACCATCTCCACAGAGCAAGTCAGTACATGAGAGCCCTGGACTACAAATTTCCCTGTAACTACTGCTACAGGCCAGAGTGGAGCAGTCCACTGAAACTCCTCCTGTGCTTTCAGTGGACTGCAGACTGGCACTCAAGCAGTGTGGAAGAGGAAGCCAACTAATCTGAATACAGTGGGGACAAGCCATACCAGGATGGTAGGGGACAAAGGTAGTAGATTGAGACAGAGCCTGGTAAGCCTGGGACTGGAGGAGGGAGAAAAACTGGGAGTTGGAGGACAGGGAAAGAGTGGGAGCTGATGAGGAAACTACCCCTAGGATATTAGCATATAACAGGAGCAAAATCTGTTCACTTATCAGCAGAGAAATGAATAGTTGAAGATATCACAAATCGTATACTATCCACATAAAAACCTTTATGAAAAATAATTTCATATTCTACCACCAAAACATGACAACATTAAATTTTGGAGGGAAGGGCAATTTTTATATATATAGTATTCAAATGTTTTCTTAAAAGGTATGACTGAAATGAGAAATGCCATGTGTATATGTGTAAACAGTTGAATTTAATAACTGACAGTAAAGTACTTAAACTTTCTGTTTGAGAATATTATCTTTATAGTTGAATTTTAAAAGCACATCTTTGTTCTATGTTAGAATAATGTACATGTGGGCTTGCATCCTCAAGATGTTTATACATACATAAATCTTATTTTGTAGAAGAATTGTGTTTATTAATGATAATATTTGGGGTCAGAATTAAGGTTTGATCACTACAAATTATGTATATCACATCTAGTCAGTATAACACTTATGTCTTTAATTATTCACTTCGTTATTTTGATCTTCTTGGTTTTATAAATGAGGTGATGGACAAGTCCTTTGTAGCCAGTTATTAGCATTTATGAAGCAGGTGTTTCTTGTTTGTTTGTTTTGAATTTCCTGTGTGTGGAGGAAGAATCTTCTGTGGATAAATAGAAAGTGATTTTTTTTAAATCTTAAGTAGTGTGAATTGATCACTAGTTCATGACATTTAAAGGTCTAGGTGGTGCTGACCAAATGTATATGACTCCTGTGGAGTTCTACTTCATTCAAAGTATACCAGATAAGACACACATTCCCCATAGAGATGCATTAAATAATACATAATATCTGCACTCCCAATGTTGCAAATAAATACTACCAATTCAGAGCAAAACAGACCAAGAATTAGAAACCAGGCTACCCTACTTGGTACTACACTAATCCCTAACCCCATAAACCTCAGTACCTCCCTAGGTAAGTAACAACCCCTCTATGCCTTTGTTACCCATTGACGAGTGTGGCTAATATTGCCTTCCACTTGCATAATGCTTGACAAAAGTGGAAAAACACAGTTAAACTAATTTTATATTATACCTTACTAAGTACATACATTTGAAGAAATATGTAAGAAAAGCATTCCATAGCTAATGTCTCCCATCTCAGGCAAAAACCTATCTTTGATAACTCTGCAAGTCTGTTCCCAATCTGGAAAATTGAGCTGTGCACATTGGGCTTGATCCAATGGCTTCTGAAGTGGAAGGAAATATCCCATTGATTTCACTGGTCATTGGCTCAGACCTATATATATATATTACTGTAGGATTCAATAACAAAGAATTGTGTCAAATGTTAATTTCATAAATATGTTATCACTCCTGCCCTTGAGAACTGACTTTTGCATGACCCAATGTAAAAATTGGCATTCAATGTTATAGTGTCCTGTGATTTCATGTGGTATAGAGGGACTCAAACACTGGACTCTTTGCAAATACTTAATGTAAGCAAGATTTTTAGAATGTGTTCCAAGGATCTGATCCAACACTTGACTTCAATGGGGTTTAGATGAAGCCCCAGCTGTCAATGCAATAACCCCCCAAAATTGGAAACTATGGAAGTCTGAGGATTTCACTTCTCACTTCCCTCCAGAGTTATAATGGGGATCAAAATCAGCTTTATAGTCAATATAAATACAACCTTACTATAGAAGGACTGCCACCTCCCTCTCTGTAATAAGTATAACTTAATTTATAATTCATAAGAATATAAATCCAATAATAAACTGCGCACTCCACCAGAGCCAGGTCTGCAACCCCCTGACCTTACAGCTCCAAAATTGCAGACATCTCCCACTAAACTTAAACAAAGGCCTCTGTTAATGGTCAAATACAGAAGGACCTTTATGTTCTGTCTAAGATGCAACCCTCCAATAAAGAAACATGTTGATTTTCAAGTAGTGGCCAGTCTTACTCCCACAGGAGTGAATGGAAAAATCCCCAACAAACATCCAGTTGACATCAGTGGGGGTATAATTGGGCCCACAAGTCCCCCTGCATCAGTGGCAATGGGATGGGATCCCAGATTATAAAAAAAAAAAAAAAAAAGATTGATTGTAATGGAGGAGTTATTTAAAAATATCTTCACATTGTCTTCCAGAGATTTAATTCCATGGAAGAACTAATGAGTCCTAACTGGCCATTTTTTCCTGCCAGAGGGAAACATTAGATGAAAGGTAATTTCCAATCAGGAATCCTTAAATCCTTAAAGACCTATAATTCAAAACCAACTTGATGGATTTTTTTTCATACTTTGACTCAGACTGGAAACTGCCATTTACCATGAAGAAGAGCATTTCTTCAATTTCCCAATCCAAATTGATAGGGAGCTAAATTAGAACTCTATAACCGAAGTTGGTTGCAACCCTACCTAAAGAAAAGTGGCTGCTTCTTTTAAGTCATAAAAATGAGCCTACTGGAATAGAATGTTGTTCCTTCATCTGTCTCTTTTACAAGTTTCAGAACTCAGCCTGCAGCTGGAATAAGAGTGCAGCTAACAAATATGTCTTAATCACTTTAAATACAAGGTTCTGGAAATCAGTGAGGTGGTCCTGCTCAGACTTAGTTGAAGTTCACAATTTACTTATTGGATTATTAGGGATTTGAAACTACGTCTCAATTATAGATTTACAAATTATGCAGACAAAATATGACCTTTTTGTTAATTGCTAAGTAAGACTGGTTGGCTGAGGTTTTTTTCCCCTTTACTCTTTAGATAGATTTTAAAAGTTGGTTGGCCTCTGGTTAATAATTCAAGTGCAAAACCACTATTATGGTACCTGATGTATTATGTTTTGTTGAACCAAGACATAAGGCCAATGCAATTCTCAGAGGATTTTTTTAAATGTGTGCCTGCACACACACTTTCACATCCCAGGGCATGGATTAACAAAAACATATTTCCAAGTGCTGTTGACCTATCCCATGCCATACAAACAGTGATTACCACTCTTCAGGAGTGACAAAACAAGAAAAAAAGAAAGTTGACCCTCAGATGCAAAATCCTGGATCTTAAATATAGTGCTCTGATTTTATTTTAGGAGAGAGATTATGACTCAAATGCATTGTGTGTTTGTACCTTGCTGGGTGTCAGGCATTATGTCAAGAACAGAGAATCAGATTGGCAGCAATTACTGCCTAGGCCCTAGAATATCAGGTTTGCATCAAACAAATAGGAAAATTAAATTCCCAGCAACAGAGGTCTTACAGGGAAGGAAGTAAGCTTGTGTCTTACATTTCATTTAGCCCACATGACTGAGGAAATTAGAAGAATTTGTTTAGTTAGTTTGTAAAGCATATTTTCTGCTTAAAACACAAAGAAAAACCTTCTCCCTCTGGCCAAATGAAGGTTTCTCTGAACAGAGAATATAAAGCAACACAGGAGAGAGTCCCCATTGGTGGTGGTTGTTCATGGCTGTACTGGAAATATTTAAACAACCGAGCCAGAGAATCAAAATGTATGTAATTCCTTTCTGAGCGATCCGATGCACCAGGTGTGTGCGCTCACTGCTATACCGTCTGCTCATACCAGCCCCTGCAGACCCAGCCAGCTCTGGTGACCAGTACATAGGGTAACAGGGCCGTAGATACACTTCCTCACCACCTTCAGATTTTCTTGGATTCTAGGGAGTGCAGGAAGGAAAAAAATCATTTATCTAGGGAATTCAATGACTGTCTTTGTACCCTGCTGCTGCACAGAGGTGCCAGAGGAAATGTCCCCTTGTAATCTCACCCCCCTCAATTCTATGCACCTATGGAAGAACCTGGCGGAATAAGGCCCTAGGTAAATATAATCACCATCATTGTAATTGTGACATAACGAAAGCCAAACACAAGGAATGGATTAGGAATTTCCTCTTAAAGAATTCCTTGCAGTCTACACAATAATGAGACCAGGTTTCAGGACTTTTGAGGTCTACTTCAAGCATATATCGATGATTTGTAGGTGGCTGACTGGCAGAGTTACTGTCTCAACCATAGTTTTTCCCATATTGCTGGGGTTATGTGGTAACACTCCTTTTGTTAGCATACTTGCAGCCTAATATAAGTATCTTTTTTCCTTTATGTAATAATAGTTGAAAGGATGAAAGCTTTCTGTGATAAGAAGGGAGGTAAGCATGTCATTCGAACAGATTATTTTAAGATGAGGAGCACTAGGGCTCCTGCCCCTATTGTGAGGAGCACAAATGTTGAGGTAGATACTCTGCAGACCTAAGGTGCATGAGCACCAAAAGCTGAATCCTATACTACTAGAGATAAAGCAGTAGTTGATCCAGCTATGATTAAGTAGCAAGTTTTTATCTTCTATGTAGGCCAGCCATTCAAAGGAGACAGGACCACAGATTTAGCCAGTAGTAGAATCATGATAGAACTTACATGCAGTAGAAGACTTTATCTGCAAATGGAGAAGTACATGTTAGCTGAGCTCTTGTATCAGTCCCATGCCTATCTTACAGATGGTGAAATAGTGAAACTGTTCTCCTCATGATGTCCTAAGATCTTCAGGAGTTACAATAGAAGAGCTCCTTTCTTATCTAAATAGGTCCGCAGCCTGGGAACTGCAATACTTCACCTAAAGTTGCAGGGGAAAAGTATATTATTTTGCATTAATTGAGTAGTAATCTGAGATCAAATAATAAGAGACTTTAATAATTTACACGTACAGGGGGTAGAATTAAGGTTGCATGCTCAGTCTTAACCCACACACTTCAGCCCACGATGCAGGTGCCTAAACCTTCAAAGTCACTACTCAGCTACCACTTAATCTTAAGGGAACCTATGTTCCCTCAGCACTTAAGTTCATGCCAGTCATTACAAAACTGCTTAAATGCTTATGCTGACCAACAGCTAATGGGCAGCTCAGAGCCCTAGCTCATGCCAAAGCCCAGGAGACCCTAAAGTGGGATTCTCAAACTATGCTGGAGAAAACGTCTCACCCACAGAAGCTAATACCATAAGTGTACTCAGAGCCCACTCACCAGATCCCTGTGGAGAACTGGGAAGCTTCTGATTAATTTTTCTGGAAAAAAAGTGAGACTCAATTTCCCCCACTCAACTTTTATCGCTACCCAGCAGGAGTGAAGGGGTTAACTTTTCTTGAAAGCAGACAAGCACTGCAGTTACAGAGGAGGAGTCATTAAGCATGAATGAACTATCAGGAACAAACATCAGTGGGGGTAATTACTGCAAAATACTCAGTAGGCAAACAAGTCTGCAGAAGTAGCACCCCTGAGAGAAGTTGCATATGCAGGTTCAAGAAAGCCAGCAGACAGAGAAGCATGAATCATATAAAGTGTACAGACTATTATGGGATCTTTAGGTTTTAGCACCCCCTTACAGAAGGGCCAGGAGCTAGACTATTTGATTCCATCCCCCTTTAGTCACCCCATTCAAGTCCGTCCTTGAGAAGTCTTTGATATGACACAGTCCTGTGGCTGAGCTCTCAATAGTCTGTCTGATTCAGGATATTGGAGAGTCAAAAATTCCTTAGAAGTAATAGAGTTAGACAGCTCTAAGTCTTCTCAGTTTAGACCCTTCTCTAAAGTCTTTGGCTAGAGTAGGCAAGGGAACCTAAGTCTGCCCTCCATCCACTGGATTCTAGCTCAGGGTGCTTGTTTGGAATTGAGAAGGATTGGTTCTAGATGTTCCTATCTGCTCCCTGAACTACCTTTCCTTTTCTTAGGTTTCCCCAATCTCCTGTCCTTCTTCTCCCTCTTTAAAGTGTATGCTACCAAGATCCTTGCCACAATTCCTTTAACAGTTACCTTAGCCTTTTATCAAGCCCAGGTGCATCCCTGCCTAATTAATTGCATCCTGGTTCCTCAGTGAGTTAACTACTTCCAGGTGGACCTGACCTGCCTCATTCCCCCTTATGGAGACTATCAGGGATATTTTGGGCCCCTGACCCCTTCAGAGAGCTAGCTATCCTCTGACAGGCAGTCTGATACAGATGGAATGTTACCCTCACTCAATCCAAAACCTGATGTGAGACTTTAACTAAAAGGGACAGACCCTTCTGGAAGTGTATGAAAGAACTAGAAAATTACCAGAGTCTCCATGCAGAGGATGGGTAATCCCTGATAGAACAGGCATGATAAAAAAAGTTGTTTATTGCTTTGAATATATGTTTTCTCCGTAATGCTTTTGTTCTAAATAAATACTTTGCTTATGGTCACTAGTTAACCATGTCACTGTCCCTGAGAGAGAGTAGAACTGCAGGTACTGACCTAAAGTCAGATTTGCTGAGATAAACACAGTGAATTGCAAGGATACTGTAGCCCTAAAACTGGTCTGGAGAGAGAGGAACATGGGAACCTACCCTGAGAGAGGTGATAGCTAAAGGTCTGTGAATGAAGATGGTTCCCTGGAGGAGGCCTCAAATGAGAAACAGGTGCATTTAACCCTGGAACTGTCACCAACATATCAGAAGAGCAAAAGGTAGGCTTCCAATAGGGGCAGCACAGCAGTCAAACAAGAGTCATGGGGGCATAATTAAATGTAGGATGAGCATAATAGACATATTAAGCCTGAACAAGACACACACTGTTTTAGCTTCTAGGGCATGGGTTACTTCAGCACCTGACCTGACTTAAATGATAAAATTCAGAATAGGGTTTGCAGCTGAGGATTGTGAGCAGAGGCAGGTGCCTATTTCTGGCTCAGGACATATCAGCTATTTAGGTGCCTAAACAGTTGTTCTCTACTCTGATAGCTAGCTTCTGAAAATGCTTCTCTTAGGTACTTAAGGTACCTACTTCAGGGCTGAGAATTGCACTGGGTAGCAGGCTACCTAGGCATTGCAATACTTAGTAGAGCAACACCTAAATACCTTAAAGGGTCTGGGCTTCCTTACTATATACCGGGTTGGGCACCCTTGAAACTCTCATCATACAAGGCCAAACTTATTTGCATTGAGTAGTGCCTTATTGAGAGTCATCTATTTGGTTTCAGTGGATTTACTCACAGATTAAAATACTACTTGATTAAGGATAGAATCTGACTGTGATTTGTGTATAGCATTCATTGTTCCAATCTGAACAGTCTAAATCAAGAAGTATATATTTTTAAATAAGCTGCATCACCTTTTGCTGAGTACCTATAAATATCAGTGCAGCAGTTCCAATGTACTGAGTCATGCAGCCTATGTTCCTGCTGCTTTATGTAGGTTTGGACAAGATTCCTGGACTAGAAAAAAAATAGTGCTAAAACCCTCAGTGAGTGTAAATCAGTTAAATTATTTAAGGTGTAGAGCAAAGAAGCACTACCATATACAAGTTCAGCATAATTATCCCTTTTGTCAGTAGAATATGAAAAGAATATGAAGAATAAATGAGCTTTAAAAATAAAACCATGCTTTGAATACAACCAGGTCAACAGTATTTGAAGTTCATTACTGTCTAACAGTTCTTGAGTTGTCTAAGTGATCTGAGATAATGCCTCAATTTAATTCCTAATGCACAAATGTCAATATCACAGAAACCAACATGGCAACTCATGCTGATATCCTTTGTGTTAATATTGGTAGTGAGCCCCTTAACTGAATAGGCATTAAAACAAAACCATATATTCCAAAGTTGGTTAGTGTAAGTCAGCGGGGAGGGGAGGGGGAAATCTTGAAGACTCATTTCAGGGCACATATTATACCTGTTCTTGGCTATACAGCATATTTTTGTCTTCCATGCTGTCCCCTGGCACCTTCCATAAGTGCAAACAGATTAATTCTGATTTAAGATATACAAATACAGCTCTCTCTGAATTCAGAGTTGTGTGTATCTGATTAATTTGTCCCTATATTTTTAAAGAAAGTTCTAAATGTGAATTCTTCCTACTTAGACCCCTACATCAAGTTCTGCAAGCTGCAAAACAATAACTTTTCAAGGTACAGATATTAACATCAAACCTGCTATATATATTTGAAATTTATTTGAACAAACTATTGTAATTTAAATATTTGTATACAATTTCACTAAGACAGGTTAAAGAAATTTGCCTTACTGGTGTACCTGACAGACTTTGCAATACAGTATTCAGTCCCTAGTGCCACATCAAAGCAGTTCTGTTAAACATCTCTTAGTGATCTAATTATATGTAACTCCCCATAACAACAGTAGTGAAAGAGGGATGGGTCCTGTGCCTAGGATGGGAGGGGAAAGGGAGGTCAAGTGCTGTCTTCAAGTGGGATGGGAGACTGGGGAAGGATTTTGCAGAACAAAATTTTGCCCCGCCCTCACCCTACAGCACTGGTTCCTGTCTCACAGGGCTGGCCAGCCTCAGCCCCAATGTTTTGAGCTTACGCTGGGCTGGAGCAAGGAGAAGTGGGAGGAGAAGCAGGTTGCAATGCCTGGAGGGTGGGGGAGTCAAGCCCAGCCCAGGCAGCCCCATGGGAAAGGAGCTGCTTCAACCACGACAGGGTTATTTTAGGTCAAAGCAGGACATTCCTGCAAAACACAGGACTGTTGGGAGGTCTGACTTCTGCTTTTTCAACTATAAAATCATAGAAATGTAGGACTGGAAGGGACCTTGATTGATCATCTAATCTAGTCCCCTGTACAGAGGCAGGACTAATAATTATCTAAACCATCCCTGACAGGGGTTTGTCTAATCTGATCTTCAAAACCTCCACTGAGTGAGATTCCACAACCTCCCTAGGTAACTTGTTCCAGTGCTTAACTACTCTTACAACCAGGAAGTTTTTCCCAATGTCTAACATAAATCTCCCTGCCTGCAATTTAACCCCATTGCTTCTTGTCCTGTCCTCGGTGGTTAAGGAGAGCAATTGTCACCCTCCTCTTTGTAACAATCTTTAATGTACTTGGGGACATATCGGGTACCCCTTCCTCCCCGCCCGCCCCCCCAATTTTTTTCAATCTTTCTTCACAGGTCATATTTTATAGACTGTTAATCATTTTGTTCTCCAACTTGTCCACATCTTTCCTGAAGTGTGGTGCCCAGAATTGAACAAAGTACTCCAGTTGAGGCCTTATCAATGCTGAGTAGAGTGGAAGAATTACTCATCATGTCTTGCTTACATCACTCCTGTTCATACATCCCAGAATGATGTTTCCCTTTTTGTAACAGTATTACATTGTTGACTCATTTAGTTTGTGATCCGCTATAACCTCCCAGATCCTTTTCTTTAGTACTCCTTTCTAGGCAGTCATTTCCCATTTTGTATTTGTGCAATTGATTATTCCTTCCTAAGCGTAGTACTTGCATTTTTCCTTATTGAATTTCATCCTATTTATTTCAGACCATTTCTCCAATTTGTCAAGATCATTTTGAATTCTAATGTATCCTCCAAAGCACTTGCAACCCCTCCCAGCTTGGTATTATCCATATACATTAAAAGTGTACTCTTTATGCCATTATCCAAATAAGTTATGAAGATATTGAATAAAACTGGATCCAGGACAGATCACACTGGAATCCCACTCAATATGCCCTTTCAGCTTGATTGTGAACCATTAGGAACTACTGAGTATAGTTTTCCAACCAGCTGTGAACCCAAATTATAGTAGGTTCACCTAGTTCATTTGAGACACTCATTTGAGACAGTATCAGAAGCATTGCTAAAGTTGAGATATATCACATTATTTGTTCCATTATCTTTCTGGGTACCAAAGTTAAGCTGAGATCTAATGATGAGATCATGTTGATCTGGGTGATCAATTTGTTACCTGCAGCCTCTGCAGGTTCAGCCGATCACTGCTCCCACTGGCCGTGGTTTGCCGCTCCAGGCCAATGGAGGTGGCGGGAAGCGGCAGCCAGCACATCCCTCAGCCCGCACCACTTCCGCAGCCCCCATTGGTCTGGGACGGTGAACCACGGCTGCGATGGGCCGAACCTGCGGATGCAGCAGGTAAACAAACCGGCCGGACCCTGGTGAACCACGTGCCAATGTTTGCCGATCTCTGGTTTAGACTTTATTGAATGCTGGTGAGTTGCTGCACACATTTACCTTTTTTATAGCATCTGTACCCCGTATTATAACATAATATCTGAGTAGCTGCAGTGTGAACCTCTGACTGTGTAACTCACTAGACAGAAGAAAGATATTAACTAGTGTGAAGTACCGATCTTTAACAAAGGTGTTTCATCCTGTCCAACAAAATAGGTCCGTCAACACCAGATGGACTGTTGTGGGACGTTAAATGCAGCAGAAGACTTTGTAGTTCTACCCTCCCTCCCTCCCCTGCCTCAAAGATGAGTCATGCAAATAGATTCCTTCCACCAGGTGAGTTTGCAGCTCAAAGCGTATGGTAGGAAGGGGATCAAAACTCCCCCCAGAAGGAAATGATTATCTCTGAGCTGCTTGGACTATGGGGTGCAAGGTTTTCTAGGTATAAGAAAGAGATTCACAGTTGCTTATCCTGAGTTTCTTATTACTGAATTGGTTGATGAAATCTTAGCATAGAAGAGGGTTACCACCAGTGTTCCCTCCAATTTTTCCCACCCATGCACAGAATGAATTTTGTTATGTGCACTCATATCAGTGAACATAATAAAATTCATGTGGTGGGGTGGGGGGGAGGGGTTCAGAGTGTGGGAAGGGGTTCAGGGCTGGGGCAGGGGGTTGGGGTGGGAAGGGAGGGCTCCGGTTGGGGGGTGCGGGCTCTGGAGTGGTGCCGGAGATGAAGGGTTTGGGTTTCAGGAGGGTGCACCGGGGCTATGATGAGGAGAGAGGACTCCCCCCAGCTCTCTGTCCCCGCAGCAGCACCTGGGCTGGGAGGAAGAGGCGCCTCTCCCCACCGCGGCAGCTCCCAGGCTGGGGATGCAAGACAGGCGCCCTTTCCTTGGCCCCCGCAGGTCCGGACTGGGACTAGGTTCAGGGAGTGGTGCCCTGGCCACAACAGGTCTGGGCTGGGACTAGATTTTGGGAGGGGTGCCCCAGCCATGACAGGGCTGGGCCAGGCTGCTCTGGCCACGGCTCAGGCCGAGCCACTGCAGCTGGGGCCGGGCCGCCTGGGGCTGGGCCTGGGGCCGGGCCAGGCCGCCCAGGTTTGGGTTTGGATCTGGGCCTGGGCCACTGTGGCTCGGGCCAGGCCGGGCTGCCCCGGCCGTGGCTGGGGCTGGACTGTACCGCGCTGCCCCATCTGGGCAGGGCCGGGGTAAGGGTGCCCTGGCTGCAGTAGGTCTGGGCCGCAGCATAGTTGGGGCCAGGAAGCCACCCCGGCCGTGGCAGTTTGAGGGCCAGGCTAGGTTGGGGCCAGGGCAGGGGCACCCCTCCCCCAGCCATGACAGGTCCCCTGATGGGTTTTCTGAGCGCCTGCACAGCTTACAGGGAACTTAAGTTACCACCTATCAGAGTTTTATCCTAACAATCTGGTTTTTGGCTTCTGTGTCTGGATGCCTTGCCAGTTGAAAAAGGGACCTGGTAGTGCCCAATCAGATGTGCTGACTGGACACCAAAAGTTAAATTACTGCAAGGCAGAGGAAGGGTGGGTATTGGGTCATTAACCCACACCAACTCCTGCTGAGCCAGAGCTGCCTCCTACCTGCAGGCAGGCTCCTCATCAGGCTGCAGCAGCTCCTGTCCCAGCCCCAGAGAAGAGGGAGCCCAGTTGGCAAGGGAGGGAAATGGAGACGATAAAGCAAGCAACAGGGGGAGGGAGAAGAGTGAGTGACGTGGCGGGGCCTTGGGGTAAGAGGCGGGGCATGGGTTGGGCCTCAGAGGTCAAGTTACCAACAATTAGAAAGGTGGCAAAGTATAGAACTCCCCACCAATTTGGGTTTTGTGCCTTGGCCCTTAACAATCTGCTCTGATGTGAGTACTCATGATCTTGAGTCACTGCAGGCAGCATTAAAATGACAATAGATCAGAAAACAGAACTGCACTACATCTTCTAAAGCTCTTTTCCTCTGCTCAGGAGGGATTCAGGTTGCCAGAATGGGGATGATTCCATGGCAGGTGGAAGGCAATGGAGGAAGAGTAGGTCACAGACTCAGGGTGTTTGGGTGGCCCTGAAAGAAGCATGATGGTTGCAGGCAGATGGAGTGCTGGGTGATACAGTCTTAGTAATTGACAATGTTCACAGTGCTTGCCTAAGACTAGTACACCTGGTGCCCAGCAAGGCATTGGTGTCACACTAGATGCCCCAGGAGGGGTTGGCAATTGCACCAGCTTGCTTGGGAATACTTCCTGCCTCTTCCCTTTCTATGGAATTCCACTAGTTATATCAACTCATTAGCTAGCTATATTCAATTGCAGACTCCTCAGGGGCAAATATCTTACCGTATTTTCTACTTGTAATGTGTGACACCTATAATACATCAAATCAGACAAATTATGGTTTATAGGTTACAAACCTAACAATAAGGTCCAAGTCAATGTAAGTGTAGTTGATCTATGAATAAACACACCGACAAAAGTAGCACATCAGGTCCCCAAGGAGGATATTCAAGAGATTGAATTGATCAAGTTGAAGCCTTTATGTTGCCATTAATTGCCATGTTGGGCTGCAATTTTCTAGCTTTCTAATTTCAAACTGTTACGTAATTTTTCCTGCAGTCATTGCAAGGCTATCCTA
The DNA here is from genome assembly GCF_011386835.1 of Chrysemys picta bellii. Lineage (NCBI taxonomy): Eukaryota > Metazoa > Chordata > Testudines > Emydidae > Chrysemys > Chrysemys picta. Next base: position 267,094,241 of record NC_088791.1, on the reverse strand, counting down.
ATGACACTTGTGCTATTTATGGCTGTGATCTTTTAGAAGGATGGTTGTTTCATTTGCAGTATCAGGACCCAAATCAATTGCACAGAGCCATAAGTATAGATAAGTATATACCATAAGTCAATATTTCACCAGCTGATCTATCAGGTTGGTTTAGTGGCATACATTTCAAATACTTATTGCCTTGTCATGAATAACAATTGATCAATATATAATATATTAAACCATAAAGAAGAAATACTTAAATGAAAATTGAAGCATGAAGTCACACTTGCTACATCTCTATTATTTACTTTGTTCTGCTTTGCTTTTTGGAACAGCCTGGTGAAGTCAGAGCTGGAAGCTCAAAAGACCTATGTTAGAGCCAACTTTAGTCACTGGGAATCTTTCCATTGACTTCAGTGAACTTTGGATCTGTCCCTATATTCCCTGAATCCATAACATCTCTATCATGGGGATAATAATTATCCATTTTATGAACTACTTTCACCACTTAGAATAAAGTCACTATATCAGTGGTGGGCAACCTGCGGCCTGCGGCTTCCTGCAGCTCCCACTGGTGGGGAACGGCAAACCATGGCCACTGGGAGCTGCGTGGGGCCGTGCCTGCGGACAGTCAATGTTAGCAAAATGTCTTGGGGCCCGCAATCAGATTACCCTCATGGTCCGCATGTGGCCCACGGGCCACAGGTTGCCCACCACTGCACTATATAGTGAAAATTGGTGGTATAGTATGTTTTTCTTTGTCCTCCAGCTACTGTTTTCCTGTTTTCCAGCTGGAACAGCTATTTTTTTAACTGTTATTTTCATTACTGCTCTCACTATGACATATCTTTCTCATATACCCTTCCTCTCTTGCCAATGCCTGACATTCTGTCAGCATTACATAAAATTCTCTGCTCTCCAATTTCAGTAATGGTCCTGTAATATATGGTCCATCTGTGAACACTAATCTGGAATGATAGATAATTCTATTGAAAATGCCTGCAGTTTACTACTTGCTGGAACTGCTTCTGTTCTATTTATGACTTCAGTACTTTTTGTACTTGTATGAATTTGTTAAAAATAGATAATTGTTCTTTTATTTTATAATTATTTTGCTTTGCAATGCCTGCTATTCACTTCCATCTGCTTGTGAACATATTGAACAATGGGCTTTTTGTTTTCAGAAGTTATCCAAAAAACCTAAAAACACTCCCTTTAGAATGAAGTAAACTGCCTCGATCCCCTGGGATAGTCATGTGCAGTGTCTGGTTTATTTTCTAGTGAAATCTGTTTTCCAAGTATAAAATGGATTACAGTCACTTCCCATATAGTGATATGTAAATTGGCATAATATGAGATATTCTTTTCAATTCACTGAAATTATATACTATTGAAACTTAATGTATTATTTTGTATTACCTAGTGTACCTCTAATCGAGGTAAATAGACAATTTTGACAATTAAAAAATGAGATCTTAATGGAGAGGACCCTAAATCTTGACAGTATAGGTCTCTTTGCAAACTATGTTGTGCTTTATTTGCTTGTGTTTTTAGCACAATTTATCTTAGAGGTTTGTGACATGTGGCACCTTCTGTTTTCCTCCACAAATGGCTGACACCTCTGGTTTGTAACTACTGCTGTGTACTTTGTTATATCAGCCACCACACTTATACTTCTGAACAGCAATTCTATTAGCAGTGTTATATAATCATCATCCCCTTTTTCCAGAGAGATGAGATCTCTCCACAGAAAGGCTGAGACTCTAACCCTGTTTATGCTTCCTTCCTGTGCTCTATTTCTACTCCTGCATTTAAAGTGCTAATTAGCTCTTTAGCTCTCCCAACCCAGGCTGATCTAGTAATTAACCACTATTTCCCTCAATCATGCCCTCTCTGTGGGAAATAATTGGATTTCACGGTGATCAGAGTGCTGGTTCACGTGTTGGTTCTCAGCACTCTGTCAAGGAGTTCAAAGGATGTATTGTAAGAATTTAAGATATATTTTTATAGAAGAACTAAGTCATATCACTTCCTATACAATGTTTTATCTACTGTGGAACTTGTGTGTGCTATAAAAAGAAAAGCACACAACTTCCCATTGAGTAAAGCATTTTGAAGAAAAGTATGTTTGTGTGGGTATATGTGCGGGGGGGGGGGCATATATATTCACATACACCTCTACCCCGATATAACGCTGTCCTCGGGAGCCAAAAAATCTTACCGTGTTCTAGGTGAAACTGTGTTATATCAAACTTGCTTTGATCCACCGGAGTGCGCAGCCCCCCCCCCGCCCCGGAGTGCTGCTTTACCGCGTTATATCTGAATTTGTGTTATATCAGTTAGTGTTATATCGAGGTAGAAGTGTATTTACATATCAGTATTATAAGCATACCACTATGAAAAGCATATAAAAAAAATCACAATGAGATTCCCACACTGTCTGGAGTGGTTTGACCATGAGTGCCAACCTCAGAACAGACTATCAAAAAGCAGGGTAGAGAACCCCAAACTGGTTTCATGTTCTATAATTGGAACAACTGTGAAATCCTGAAGCACTACAACAATCTTATCATGGAGCCACAGACAGTCCAATTGGGCATTCCAGTCTATCTTGCCATCCAGGCAAGTTGGATATAGTAATAGCTGGTTGCTCTACACCAAAGATCACAAAAGATTCAGGTTCCCTCCAGGTCCAAGAGACCAGTCACTTACCCCAGGTCAATGTGTACCTCAGATCTCACATCAAAGACAATGCTTGTAGCCAATCCTATAGTAAACTAAGGATTTATTAACTAGGAACAAAATGAGTTATTTACAGGCTAAAAAAGGCAAACATATACATGAATGAGTTAGTCGATGGTTCCAAAAGTATCAGAGTTCTAGCACTCTGTCAGCAATGAATGCCTTTCAGGGCAAACCCAGGTTGATCCTGGGGATCTCTGTTTCTGTTTCATAGCTCCAGCCCTGTCAGAGTCTAAAGAGCAAAAGAGACATGAGCAATTTTCTTGTCAGCTTTCTTTATTTCCTCCCTACAGAATTCAAGCAGATGGGATCCGTCTTTTTGCACATAGCCTCTTCATGCATGTGCAGGGGCGATAAAAGTCTTTTTATTGTGATATCCCACAATAATCCATTTAGTTTTGAAAGGTCTTCTTGATGGGTAGGAGACAATCCCTGCTGATAGGTTCACTGTTCCAGAGCAAACATTTGTTTATAGTTATAAAGCAAAACTTAAATATTACCTGAAAGAGTAATTATGTGAAGAGTAAAGGTGAAAGAGAAATTATGTTAGATTAATGCGTGCAGAAACTTACAAACATTTAATAAAGTCTAAACACGAAAAACATTGTTATAATTCTAATACCCCTTAGTCATACTAACACACAGGTGAAAGACTGGTTTCAGCCATCAGTTTGTCAGTGCTTGGGTGAGTCTAAAGTCCTGGCAAGAATTGGCACTTGGTCTGCCCGTGCCACAAAGCTGCAGACTTTAACCAAAACTGCTCAGCAGGTTTCTTATCTCCAGCACCCATACACCAAGCTCCCAATGGGATCCAAACCCCAAATAAATCTGTTTTACTCTGTATAAAGCTTATACAGGGTAAACTCATAAATTTTCTGCCCTCTATAACACTGATAGAGAGATATGCACAGCTGTTTGCTCCCCCAGGTATTAATCACTTACTCTGGGTTAATTAATAAACAAAAGTGATTTTATTACGTATAAAAAGTAGGATTGAAGTGGTTTCAAGTAATAACAGACAGAACAAAGTTAGTTACTAAGCAAAATAAAACAAAACACACAAGTCTAAGCCTAATACATTTAAGATACTGATTACAGGTAAATCTCACCCTTAGAGATGTTCCAATAAGCTTCTTTCACAGACTAGTCTGCTTTTCTAGTCTGGGCCCAGTACTTTCCCCTGGTACAGGCCTTGTTAGTTCCAGCTCAGGTGGTAACTCAGGGATTTCTCATGACTGGCAGCCCCCTTTGTTCTGTTCCATCCCCTTTTATATCTTTTGCACAAGGCAGGAATCCTTTGTCTCTCTCTGGGTTCCCACCCTTCCTTCTAAATGGAAAAGCACCAGGTTTAAGATGGATTCCAGTATCATGTGACATGTAAACAGAGCCATTTACAACTAATTGTCTTAGTTGATGGGAGCCATCAAGATTTCAAGCTACCATTAATGGCCCACACTTTGCATAGCTACAATAGGACTTCAGAGTAATACTTCATATTTCTAGCTTCAGATACAAAAATGATACATTCATACAAATAGGATGAACACACTCAGTAGATCATAAGCTTTGTAATGATACCTTACAAGAGACCTTTTGCATAAAGCATATTTCAGTTACATCATATTCACACTTATAAACATATTTCCATAAAACATATGGAGTGCAATATCACAGTGAGGTTTCTGTCCTGTTGGGAAAGGCCCTCTTTTTGATGGTATAAAGCTATTGTTCATAGATGCTAGGCATCAAAGTTGACATTTTTACATATGGTCAAACTATCAGTGAGTCAGGACTTGTGAGTCAGTAACTCACAGAACAGTGAGTTACCAAGAGCCTCCTGCACAAGGCTGAACACACTTAAATCCCACTGATTTGAGTGAGGATTCTGATGCTCAGCACCTGGGAGGCCATAACATGCTTCTTGGGTGAGAAATAGAAATGCTAAATATAGTTTTAAGTAAACAGTGCAGGAATTAACTCATACTTCATTCCATACTTTACTTCTATTTCTATCTGGCCATTTAAATTATGTAAATCTAGTCCTCTTTTGACTTTTTGGAACTGGATATGTCACTGAAACAGAGATCTCCACCCCCGTGATCGTGTCAAGCATTTACTTTTGCTGTGCCCATCCAGAAATGAACATTTCCGCAGTCTACACTGGATTAATATAAATTAATGGCAAAATAATTGCAAAATTGCTTCAATGCTAATTAAGGGCTCCTTTTCGTCTGTGAGGCACTGGTCCACACTGAAGTTGGTGTGGTGCTCTACTTCACATCATGGAGAGTTCTTGGAGGCATTCTACTTCATGGAACTTCCTACCTCACAGAACGAGTGTGCCTGCTGCTATTTCCATCCATTACTCACCCCTCACATGAGTCCTGCTCTGATAGCCAAAGCAAAAGAAGCCAGGGCTATGGTCTTTTGGAGCAATTTGTATCTAATGGAGGATCAGTCCCTGTGGTCCCAAGGGTACAGGGAGGTAAGGTCTGGTTGTCCCTGTAGCAGGACATGCAAAGAAAGGAGGCTCCTTGAGCACACTTCTGCCCTGGTTGCACATCTACAAAAGGACCTGTCAGATTCTGACTACATAACTTAACTAAAGTTTAAGAAGGTAAGGAATTAAACTGTCTCCTTGTGACAGTTTAGGGGAACTATTTACAACTTATGAATTCTGTTTGATATTGTGAACTCTATGTATCTACAACAATTTATAAACTCGATAATGATTGCAAGACTTGTCTGTGCCTCCCCTACTGTCTTTTACCCCCTCCTGGACTGAAATTCCCAGGGGTGGTGCCAAAGGACTAGCAATGGACAGCTGGTAAACCTTGACAATTTTCTTTTCAAATGGAAGCACTCTTTGATAAAGAGTTGTCTCCTAGATCTAGTTGAATATTTGTTTTTTTTTTTCATTCAGGGGTAGTTCAAAAAACATCAGTTCAATTTGAACTGAATCTGTATTATTACCAAATTTTCAGGGAACTGAAAAAGCCCATGTTGGGTTTCTACTAGCATGGGAATTAGAGCCTGGGGCTCCCACATCCCAGGGGACGCACCCTAGACAATGTGCTATAGTGACAGCACCAGCAGTCCCCTCCCCCCCCCCCCCCACTACCACCTCCTCCTCTAGCCATTTTGTGAATGGACAAAACTATTTGCGTCCAATTTGTGAATAGGATTGGGTTGACCAAAACTGCATTTTTTGTCAAATAAACTATTCATCTGGAAATTTTGATCCAGTTCTACTGGCTACTGCATCAGGATAAACAGGTTTTCAACTCTGGAATCCAGTGGGATTGGGGGGGCGGGGAAAGTGGGCCTGAGGCTGACCAGAGAGTCACATGGCAAAGACGACTGGAAGTTATAAAAGGATCAGGTCTACTTGAAACAGCTTTCTCTGACTGAGCAGAATGGGAAGAGAAGTATGTGCTGGAGGAGTGAACTCCAAAAGAGGGGTCTCTGACTCCTGAAGAACACTCGAGGAGAAATGAAAAAATTGCATACAGCTGTTTCTTATTTTGCATTCCATTTGGAATGTCTAAAGTTTAGAGTGATTGTTTTTGGAAATGCCTTTGCAAAATCTTTTTGCTTTGACTATCACATGTCCCTGAAAGGGTAAACTAGGAAACTATAAACCAGAGTGCCCACAAGAGTGAAGGGTAAAGGGTGTGATTAAGCTATTGAGGTGTCCTGGAACTCAGGACTGCTCCTGGGGGTCTAGGGCAGCTGGGTCACAGTGTCATACTTCCAAGGAGGAGTATCAGACAGAAAGTTTGTGCCCTGGAAATATGCCAGAAAGGCTGGAAATATGCCAGAGACGGTGACTGAATCCTGACCAGAGAAAGGGGAGCTTGAAGGCATATAGGCCCAATGTATGGGTCCTAATGCAGCAGCCTGGTGAATATCCAACACAGGAAGCTTGACCAGGGTTGTGACACTCATTCTTAATTATCACTATTTAATACTTACATTGTGATAGTATCTACAGTCCTCAACCAAGTTGAGGAAACAGATCCTGACTGTAATCTCTCTTCCAATGGGCAGAATGAAAAGTGCCCATCTTTTGATCAAAGACAAAATATGTGTCTTCATTTGATGACCATTCTGAAAATGTCTCACATGCAATATCTTTGCTATTATAGCCCATATCGTGTGGTGGCTATTGAAACCACTGAAATATTGCCAGGTGATAGGGGAGAAGACTAATCTATATTCAGGTTTCAGAGTAGCAGCCGTGTTAGTCTGTATCCGCAAAAAGAACAGGAGTACTTGTGGCACCTTAGAGACTAACAAATTTATTAGAGCATAAGCTTTCGTGGACTACAGCCCACTTCTTCGGATGCATATAGAATGGAACATATATTGAGGAGATATATATACACACATACAGAGAGCATGAACAGGTGGGAGTTGTCTTACCAACTCTGAGAGGCCAATTAAGTAAGAGAAAAAAAACTTTTGAAGTGATAATCAAGCTTGTCCAGTACAGACAGGTTGATAAGAAGTGTGAGAATACTTACAAGGGGAGATAGATTCAATGTTTGTAATGGCTCAGCCATTACAAGTCCTTATTCAATCCTTTGTTGATTGTGTCTAGTTTGCATATCAATTCCAGCTCCGCAGTCTCTCGTTGGAGTCTGTTTTTGAAGTTTTTCTGTTGTAATATAGCCACCCGCAGGTCTGTCACTGAATGACCAGACAGGTTAAAGTGTTCTCCCACTGGTTTTTGAGTATTATGATTCCTGATGTCAGATTTGTGTCCATTAATTCTTTTGCGTAGAGACTGTCCGGTTTGGCCAATGTACATGGCAGAGGGGCATTGCTGGCACATGATGGCATATATCACATTGGTAGATGTGCAGGTGAACGAGCCCCTGATGCCATGTAATTCACATGGACTGAACTCCCAGTAATCATGTCATCTTCCAAACCATGACTGAGCTTTTGAAAAGCAAACTAGCCAGGAATCACTATGGCAATATAAGCCATAATTGATGTGATTCTACCAAAGCCCAAAATTTTTCATCATTCAGGTGAAACAGCTTCAAGAAAAAAAAATCAAAAAGGATACATCCCTTGATGGAAACCAGACACAGAAAAGCTATTAAAACCATACCAAACATTTGGTGACCCAAAAAGCACAAAATTCCTAGTAGAGTCACTGAATTTAATGCTGTCAAAAATGTATCGAGACAATTGAAGCACTGGACTTTACTCAGTCTAGCTGTAAAGCTTGACTATTTTTGCATCAGCTTGAGGCTGCAAACCCAATGAAACATCAAAACCCTGATGCCTCAGCTGATGCAGTTGGAAGAATGCTTCTTATGAATCAAAAGTACCAGGGGATAAGTCTGTTAAGTGCAAAGTGTGCAGAGAGCTCTGACAGGCAATCAGGTCACTACCTGCCTCATCTCCCCCATCATTGCCTTTCACTAGAAGAGGTAAACAAGGCTGCCCCACTTACAAAAGCTGGGAAAGCAACAGTAGCTGAAGGTATCTTTCCAGAATTTCTTAACAACAACAACACCACACTTGTTACCCTCTGTTACCACCACACTTGGAATCCAAGGACAAGCATGGCTGAATGCACTGTTCTCCAATATTCATTCCAGAGCTTACCTCAAGTATCTGGCATGGGACTCTGGTCATTGTCCTTGCTGAGCCCACATAGCCAACCATCATATTGCTCCATATTACTCCTCTGCATGATATACAAAGAGAATATTGCTGACCAGGATCATGCCATTTGTAGAAGTAATGTTACCAAATGAACAAATGGCTTTCTGACCAGCCACAGCTATACTGACCAAGTATTAGCCTTAACAACACACATTGAGGTGGGATTCCAATAAAAACTCAAGAACGAGGCTCCTTTCTTAGACTTATCTACCTTTTATAACACTGTATGGTGGAATAGCATTCTTCTGAGAGCCATGGACTTTAATGATAAAATTATTTGGAGAAGTTCTCCTTGTCATAGGTTTCATGGTTTTACTTGGTGAAAAGGCCACATTTCAACAATGGCCTACCACAGAGATCAGTCCTAGCACTCAACCTGTTTAATATTTACACCAGTGACCTTCCTCAAATGTCAACACAGAAATTTGCCTATGCTGAGGACATTGCTCTGAAAGCACAGGTATAGAATTTACTTACCATGGAGTTGTACTTGCACCAGTGCTGATCAACATATTCATAAGTGATCTAGAGGGCGGGGGGAGAGGATTAAAAGTAAATAGCAAAGTTTGCAAATGATACAAAATTGCTAAAGTAGTTAAGTCCCGGGCAGACTGCAAAAAGTTACAAAAGGATCTCACAAAACTGTATGACTGGGCAACAAAATGGTAGATGAAATTCTTATGTAATTTGCACCCCAGCATTTTGAATGGATAGTTGGAATTATGTTTTCCAATGTGCATTACTTTGCATTTATCAACATTGAATTTCATCTGCCATTTTGTTGCCCAGTCACCCAGTTTTGTGAGATCCTTTTGTACCTCTTCGCAGTCTGCCCGGAATTTAACTACTTGAGAAATTTTGTATCATCTGCAAATTTTGCCACCTCACAGTTTACCTCTTTTTCCAGGTGTCATAACTATAAAGGGAAGGGTAATAGCTGTCCTGTGTACAGTACTATAAAATCCCTCCTGGCCAGAGACTCCAAAATCCTTTTCCCTGGAAAGGGTTAAGAAGCTCAGGTAACCTGGCTGGCATCTGACCTAAAGGACCAATAAGGGGACAAGATACTTTCAAATCTTGGGGGGGGGGGGGGAAGGCTGTTGTTTGTGTTCTTTGTTTGGGAGTGTGTTCGTTCTCGGGACTGAGAGGGACCAGAAATCAATCCAGGTTCTCCACATCTTTCTAAACAAGTCTCTCCTATTTCAAACTTGTAAGTAAACAGCCAGGCAAGGCGTGTTAGTTTTCCTTTGTTTTCTCAACTTGTAAATGTACCTTTTACTAGAGTGTTTATCTTTGTTTGCTGTACTTTGAACCTAAGACTAGAGGGGAGTCCTCTGAGCTCTTTAAGTTTGATTACCCTGTAAGGTTAATTTCCATACTGATTTTACAGAGATGATTTTTACTTTTTTTCTTTAATTAAAAGCCTTCTTTTTAAGAACCTGATTGATTTTTCCTTGTTTTAAGATCCAAGGGGTTTGGATCTTGATTCACCAGGAGTTGGTGGGAGGAAGAAGGGGGAATGGTTAATTTCTCCTTGTTTTAAAATCCAAGGGGTTTGAATCTGTATTCACCAGGGAATTGGTGAAGGTTTTTCAAGGCTTCCCAGGAAGGGAATTCATTGAAATGGTGGCAGCGGAACCAGAGCTAAGCTGGTAGTTAAGCTTAGAAGTTTTCATGCAGGCCCCTACATTTGTACCCTAAAGTTCAAAGTGGGGATACAGCCTTGACACCAGGTAATTCATGAATATATTGAATAGCACTGGGCCCAGTACAGACCGCTGTTGGATATCACTATTTACCTCTCTCCATTCTGAAAACTGACGATTCATACTGACCCTTTGTTTCCTATCTTTTAACCAGTTACCAATCCTTGAGAGGACCTTCCCTCTTATCCCATGACAGCTTATTTTGCTTAAGAGCCTTTGGTGAAGAATCTTGCCAAAGGATTTCTGAAAATCTAAATACACTATATACACTGAATCCCCCATGACCACATGCTTGTTAACCCTCTCAAAAAATTCTAGTAGATTGGTGAGGCATGATTTACATTTACAAAAACCATGTTGACTCTTCCCCAACAAATTTTGTTCACCTACGTGTCCGCCAATTTTGTTCTTTATTATAGTTTCAACCAGTTTGCCCGGTACTGAAGTCAGGCTTAACAGCCTGTAATTGCTGGGATCATCTCTGGAGCCCGTTTTAAAAAATTGGCATCACATTAGCTATCCTCCAGTCATTTGCTAAAGAAGCTGACTTAAATTATAGGTTGCAGACTACAGTTAGTAGCTCTGCAATTTTACATTTGAGTTCCTTCCGAACTCTTGGGTAAATACCATCTGGTCCTGGTAACTTATTACTGTTTAGTTTATCAATTTGTTCCAAAACCTCCCCTAATGACACCTCAATCTTGGACAGTTCCTCAGATTTGTCATCTAAAAAGAATGGCTCAGGTTTGGGAATCTCCTTCACATCCTCAACCATGAAGACCGATGCAAAGAATTCATTTAGTTTCTCTGCAATGTCCTTATCATCCTTGAGAGTCCCTTTAGCATCTCAATTGTCCAGTGGCCCCACTGGTTGTTTAGTAGGCTTCCTGCTTCTGATGTACTTAAAAAAAATGTTGCTATTATTTTTTGAGTCTTTGGCTAGCTGTTCTTCAAATTCTTTTTTTGCCTTCCTAATTATATTTTTACATTTCATTTGCCAGAGTTTATGCTCCTTTCTATTTTTTTCCTCACTAGGATTTAACTTCCAATTTTTAAAGGATGCTTTTTTGCCTCATACTGCTTTTTTTACTTTGTTGTTTAGCCCCAGTGGCACTTTTTTTGGTTCTCTTACTATGTTTTTTAATTTGGGGTATACATTTAAGTTGAGCCTCTATTATGTTGTTTTTAAAATGTTCCCATTCAGCTTGCAGGGATTTTGTGCTGTACCTTTTAATTTCCGTTTCACTAACTTCCTCATTTTTGTGTAGTCCCCCTTTCTGAAATTAAATGCTACAGTGCTAGGCTGCTGTGGTGTTTCCCCCTCCATGGGAAATTAAATTTAATTATATTATGGTCATTATTACCAACCGGTCTAGCTATATTCACCTCTTGGACCAGATCCTGTGCTCTACTTAGGACTAAATCAAGAATTGCCTCTCCTCTAGTGGGTTCCAGGACTAGCTGCTCCAAGAAGCAGTCATTTAAAGTGTCAAGAAACTTTATCTCTGCATTCTGTCCAGAAGTGACATGTACCCAGTCTTTATGGGTTGAATTCCCTCATTCTTGAGGGTTTTTTTTATGTATTTATTTTAATAGCCTCTCTAATCTCCCTGTGCATTTTGCAGTTATTATCACTATCCTGGTCAGGTAGTCAGTAATATATCCCTACTGCTATATTCTTATTATTAGAGCATGGAATTACTATACATCGAGATTCTATGGTATATTTTGGTTCATTTAATATTTTACTTCATTTGATTCTCTGCATTTTTTTTTACATATAGTGCCAATCCCCCACCAGCATGACCTGTTCTGTCCTTCTGATATATTTTGTACCCTGATATTACTGTGTCTCATTGATTATCTTCATTCCACCAAGTTTCTGTGATGCTTATTATATCAATATCCTAATTTAATATGAGGCACTCTAGTTCAGCCATCTTATTATTCAGACTTCTAGCATTCATAAATAAGCACTTTAAAAATTGTCACTTTTTAGCTGTCTGCCATTACATGATGTAATTGAATGGGACTTTTTTTTCATTTGACTGTTTCTCATCAGATCCTACCTGTATTTTATCATCTTCCATCCTCTCCTCCTTACTAGGACATAGAGAAACTCCATTAATAGATCCTCCCCTAAGGGATGTGCCTGTCCGAACCACATGCTCCTCCACACCTGTCAGCTTTCCCCCAGCCCTTAATTTAAAAACTGCTTTGTGACCTTTTTAATTTGAAGTCCCAGCAATCTGATTCCATTTTCATTTAGGTGGAACCCATCCTTCCTTTATAGGCTCCCCCTTTCCCAAAAGTTTCTCCAGTTCCTAAGCCAATCCTCCCTACACCATTGTCTCATACACGCATTGAGTCACTGCAGGTCTGCCTGTGTAACTGGCCCTGTGCGTGAGACTGGAAGCATTTCAGAGAATGTTACCATGGAGGTACCATGGTCACAAGCTCCTCCCCAGCACTACACATAAGTCTATCTAGATGTCTTGAGAGATCTGCAATCTTTGCACTAGTCAGGCAAGTCACTATGTAGTTCTCCCTGTCATCACAAACCCAGCTATCTATGTTTCTAATGATCAAATTGCCTATTACTAATACCTATTTCTTTCTAATACCTGAAATCCCCTCCTCCGGAGAGGTATCCTTAGTGCAAGAGGATACCAAAGCATCATCTGGAAGGAGGATCCCAACTATGGGCTCATTTCCCTCTGCTCCAGCTGGAAGTTCTCCTTTCCTGAGACTTTCATCCTCCTCAACAGCACAGAGGCTGTCAGCCCAGGTATGGGACCATTATACTGTGTCCCAGAAAGTCTCATATATGTAGCTCTCTGTCTCCCTTAGCTCCTCCAGTTCAGTCACTCTGGTCTCCAAAGCCCGTACATGGTCTGGAGGGTCAGAAGCTCCTTGCACTGAATGCACACATACACCATCTGCCCATAGGGCAGGTAATCATATATGCTTCATTGGGTGCAATAAACTGGATAGCCCCCATTCTGTTGCTGTACATCTGCCTGCATTCTCTTTTTACTCCTGAAGCTCATTCCTTTGTTGTTGTTTTGTTTTTATCAGGGGGTGTTTTTGGCTTTAAGTTTTAAGAATGTTAAGTGTATCTAGCCCCCCCCCCCTCATGTTTCCCCTCTAAATACCCTTGCAAAACTCCTCCGTTAGGTGCTGTTGTTCACTAGCTCCTCTGGTTGCTTAGAAGCAGGATTTTTAAAGCCCTGGTCTTCCTGAGTAGCCCCTCCCCCTGGTTAAGGGTTGGTGGGTGCTAAAGGGCATAGGGATCAAAGCCTTGTTAAGAAGCTCTCAGCCTTGTCTAGCAGGCTGCTAGGCTCAGCACACAGTCCCCCAAACAAATAGACCACACGGTATATTTCAGTCAAGCAGCAAGCAGCAAACACAAATATACACACTACAGACAACAAACTTACCCCAAGGGTCATGTAATTGCTCCTCCTTCACCTGGAGAACTCCCTCACAAAACTCCCCTGTTAGCCGCTCCTGTTCGCTAGCTCCAATTAACTTGCCCACTCAAGAAAGATCTTGGAATCATTGTGGATAACTCTCTGAAAACTTCTGCTCATGATGCAGTGGCAGTCAAGAAAGCTTACAGAATGTTAGGAACCATTATAAAAGGGATCGATAAGCAGACAGAAAATATCATCTTGCTAATATATAAATACATGGTACCCCCACATCTTGAATATGCTTACAGTTCTGGTTCCCATCTCAAAAAAGGGTATATTAGAACTATAAAAAATGTACAGAGAAGGGGAGGGGAGGAAAAAGGTTAGGGGTATGGAACAGCTTCCATATGAGTGGAGATTAAAAAAACCTGGGACTGTTCAGCTTAGAAAAGTGGACTGGGGGAGAGGGGAATGGTGTGGAGAAAATGAATAAGGAATTGTGATTTACCCCTTCACATAAAACAAGAACCAGGGTCACCCAAAGAAATTAATATGCAGGAGATTTAAAACAAACATAAGGAAGTTTTCATCATACAATGCATAGTCAACCTGTGGAACTCATTGTCAGATGATGTTGTGAAGGCCAAAAGTATAACTGGGTTCAAAACTGGGTATAAGTGGGTTCAAAAAAGGTCCATCAATTCTTATTAATAAGATTAAGATTTTATCATCATTATTCTTAGTTAATAGGACAATAAGCTAATAGGACAAATTGGGCAGTTGGAGTTAAATGGGCTTTTGAAGATTAGTACAAGAAGGTTTGGTTTGATGTGATGTGATGAAGGAGGTGACTCAGTGAGGGAATTTATGGGGTGGATGACATGGTCAGAGTATAGGTATGAAGGCTACCCTGTTTCCCCGAAAATAAGACATCCTCCGAAAATAAGGCCTACTTACAGTTTTGCCTCTCGTTGTAATATAAGGCATCCCCCCGATAATAAGACCTCCCCGATAATAAGGCATCCACCGATAATAAGGCATTTTTCATTTCTGAAAAATAAGACATCCCCTGAAAATAAGACCTAGCGCATCTTTGGGAGCAAAAATTAATATAAGACACTGTCTTATTTTCGGGGAAACAGGGTAGTGAGAAGGAGATTGCAGTAGCTAAGGCACAAGACAACCAGAGCTTAGATGAGTTTTTTTGCTGTGTGGGCAGCCAAGAAAGGTTGCATCTTCGAGATCTAATGCAGAAAGAAGCAGCAATACTTAGATACTATATGGATGTGTGGGTCAAAAGAGGGCTCTTCAGATGATGCTGACAGTAAAGTTTTGACTATCAGGGAGAGTGATGGGAAGAGATCTTTGGGGGAAATGGGTCAGCTTTATATGTGCCTGCCAGCATCTGATCATGCCTTAATCAGCCATTTGGGAATCTACTTTCATAAGTTTTCTACCAATTTTAGTAATTCTACTCTTTGTGCCATCATTTAATCCTGAAGATATTTTTTACTATTGTGATGGGTTACACACACACTCTCTCTCTCTCTCTCTCTCTGATGTATCTGTGCCACCTAATGTACTGGGGTCCCACTGAGTCTGCCTGTTCCACCAGCCTGGACTCCTTTAACCCCGTCCTGCAGTGCCAGGACCTCAAACCTCCTATAGCACATGCACAGGTAGGGCTACAACCAGCTGCAAAAGGGTACAGACACTGAGATCAGCTCTGTGTAGGAGGACTCAGCTCTGGGATTGCCCAGCACTCAAGTGCACACACCCTCTGGAGTGTAAACCCAAAATTATATTGTCTTGCGCTGCACAGAAATATATACAGTGTAAACTCATGAAATCCACCCCCTCCCTCAATGTGGAGGAAGATATGCACAGCTTCCCCCATCCCCCAGTTATGAATTACACATACTTGTTTTACAATCAAGAAAAAAGCATGTTTATTAACTACAAAAGGTAGATTTTAAGTGATGATAAGTGATAGCAAACAGATTAAAGCACATTACTGAGCAAATAAAACAAACATGCAAACTAGGCTTAATACACTAAAGAAATTGGCTACAATTAGTAATTTCTCGCCCTAAATGCTGTTTTAGGCAGGTTGCAGAATTTCTTGAGGACAAACTGCTTTTGCTTGCAGCTTAAAATTCCAGGTATATCTTTCACAGGCCAGACACCATTCCTAGCCCGGGTTCAGTACTCTCCCTGCCCCCCTTCCCCTTTGTCTTTGTTTCCTAGCTGTTTCCAGCTGTCATTCTGGGTGGGGATTCAGTGAAGACTGAAACAATATTATCTCATTCCCCAGCCTTAAATAGGATTTGCATATGGCAGGAATCCTTTGTTTCCCAGTTTGACCCCCAACCCCTCTTAGTGGAAAAACATTAGAAGTCCAAGATGGTGTCCAATACCAGGTTACACAATCACCTGAACCTGCAGTGTCAAAGCAGCATCCCAGGAAACTTCTCAGGAAAGATAGTGGATTTCAAGAAGGCAGACTTTAGCCAACTCAGGGAGTTGGCAGGTACATTCCCATGGGAAGCTAGTCTAAGGGGAAAAACAGTTCCAGAGAGCTGGCAGTTTTTCAGAGAAACATTATTAAGGGCACAAGAGCAAACTATCCCAGTGCATAGGAAAGATAGGAAGTATGGACCAGGGAGTTGGGGTGCAGGGGAGTGAGGGCTCCAGCTGGGGGTGGAGTCGGGGATGAGGGGTTTGGGGTACAGGAGAGGGTTCAAGGTTGGACCAGGGGGTTGGGGTGAGGGTGTGTGTGTGCAGGGTCCCAGCAGTGCTTCCCATGGGTACAAGGAAGCGGCTGCCAAGTCCGTGGCTGCCAGGTCCCTGAGGCCTCTAGGTGCATGGGCGGCCAGGTGGCTCTGCACAGTGCATGCTGCCTTCACAAAGGCAGGCACTGCTCCACTCAGCTCCCATTGGTCACGGTTCCCGGCCAATGGTAGCTACAGAGCTGGTACTTGGGGTGGGGGCAGCATGCAGAGCCTCCCAGTCCTTAGCTGACTCAGTGCCTAGGGGCCACAGGAGCCTGGCAGCCACTTCTGGGAGCAGCATGGAACCAGGGCAGGTAGGCAGCCTGCCTTAGCCCCGGGATCCTGCTGCTCCGCTGACAGGACTTTTAATGGAGCTGGAGATGCCAGGGTACCTTTTTGAGTGGCTGTTCCGGTTGAAAACCGGACACCTGGCAAACCTAATTACACATTGTAGGCCATATATGTGGCACATAATTTGTTACCTGAGCCACAGGGGCCGGGCGGCAGGGCAGCAGCAGTCTGGACCCTGACCCTGGACCCCCCCGCCGCACGGCTGCCCCGAACTCCTGATGCGTGGCTGCCCCAGACTGGGACCAGGTGGCTGCCCTGCATGGCCATCCAGTTGCCCCGACTCCTGCCACGCTGGACAGGACGGCTGCCCAGACTCCGGAGCTTGTGGGGGTGGGCGGTTGCCCCAGACCCAGGAGCTCAAGGGGCTGGCCAGGAGCCCCAGACCCTGTGGGGTTGTCCAGCTGCCCCGAACTGGACCACACAGACTCTAGAGCTTATGGGGCGGCCGGCTGCCTGCTCCTGACCCTGCAGAGCCTGCCGGGAGTCCCAACCCTGGACTTCCGCCACATGGTGCAGGCCAACAGGCCTGACCCTGACTTGGACATGCTGGGCAGTGGGCCGGCCCAGACCCCTCCGCGCCGGGCAACCAGGAAACTGGCAGACCCCAGCATGCGGGCTGGCCTTTAGCACACAGCTGAGCTCAGCCGCAGCTGTGTGCTAATTGGGATGCATGCAGCCCGCAGGCCGCGGGTTGAGACCCACTGGTCTACAGCAAGGAACCAGGAGGGACAAATCACACTCTATAAATACTGTCAAGGTATTATAAATTTTTCGTTGTTTCTGAACAATGGAATAAGAACTAAAGATCTAAAGCTCAGAAACAAAAAGTTTAAGTCAGATATTGGCTTTCACTGTTAAGAACTTCCACATTAGGCTGTAACACAAACTTGCCGGTGAGATACATGGTTGCAGCCTATCAGAGCAAATAGTAACTCTGCAGCACATCCTTGATCAGGGATCAGCAACCTTTGGCACGTGGCGGGCTGGGCTGGTTTGTTTTCCTGCCGCGTCCGCAAGTTCGGCCGATCGCTGGGAAATAAAGGGAAAATGAGATATGATCAGATTTTTAAAGGTATTTAGATGCCTATAGATGCAGATAGACAGGATTTCAAAAACACTCATCTACATCTTAAGATGCCTTAATACTTTCAGGGACAGATATAGGTTTAATATTGAATAGTAATGTATAAATTGCAAACTGAGTTACTAAGTATAGTACCTAAAAAGACCCAGACATTTTAAACTCTTGAGGCTTCTTTGTTTTTCATGGTAGTGAAAGATCAATTGATTATAAAATCAGAATTTTCATTTACCTCCCCCATATACATATATTCATACACTACTGAAAAAAAATCTCCTTTCTGACTGAAATTTCTTATATTTGGTTTCACTCCAGAAGAATATTATTATTTTTTATTTTAGAAGGAACTAACAAATTCTCCTCTGATGGGTCAGAGTTATGGAACTGTAGGAAAAACAGTGTTTTCCCACTGAAAATACTTTCAGAGTTTATTTGCTCACATCACAAGTGTCTGAACTTTGCAATTTCATATATTGAGAGTAGCTAGTGTACTGGAGGTGTAGGCCTTTCAGATATTTTTGAAAAACAAACATTTTAAAACATACATTTTTACATATACAAAAGTAACTTCTGCTAATCATGGAAACTTGGTTGTTCACTGCAGTCTCGGGCATCACGTCCAATATCTCCATGGGACGTTTGACAGCTTTCAAAACTTTCTCTGCAGACATTTTAATGCAGAAACAGATTATGCATGGAAATCTGTATGATCCCGTAGAGTCTATAGATACACCAGAGGAATATATTATCTCTATAAAAGCAAACAGAGTGGGGTCTTATAAACTCTGTTATTTAAGCCAGGTGAGCAGTTAAACTAGGAGAATCCTATAATTACTATGCCCAGTAGTTCAGGATCTTTCCTCTGGTTTAGCTCATTTTCCACAGAAAAAATTCAAAATCCAAAAATGTATGTTATTGTAGCTTTAAAGTTACAGATTTAGGCCTTCATTCAGCAATAATGTGCATGTAAGCAGACTTCTTGCCCTCATGTACAGAGCCTGATGATTTCAATAAGGCTCTACATGAGTGCAGGGGACTGCTTGCATCCATCTTTTTATATAAGACTAGGGCAGGGATCAGCAACCTTTGGCACGTGGCTCACCGGGGTAAGCACCCTGGCGGGCCAGGCCGGTTTGTTTACCTGCTGTGTCCGCAGGTTTGGCTGATTGCGGCTCCCACTGGCCACAATGGGAGCTGCGGGAAGTGGCTTGGGCCAAGGGATGTGCTGGCCGCTGCTTCCCGGCACCCCCATTGGCCTGGGACAGTGAACAGTGGCCAGTGGGAGCCATGCTCGGCCGAGCCTGTGGACATGGCAAGTAAACAAAACCGGCTCAGCCCACCAGGATGCTTACCCTGGCAAGCCGCGTGCCAAAGTTTGCCGATCCCTGGACTAGGGTCTTAACTCTCAAATGTCAGGAGAAATGAAAAAGTTAAACTTTTCATAGTAACTTCAGTTTGGCACATTTTAAATCCTACATGTTCTTTTATCTCTTCCTGTACTTCTTTTTAAATATGTTTATTAATGTATCTATACCTAAATATATGTACTAGTACCCTTTTTCATTGAAGCAGTTAGCCAAAAAATATGGAGTGTTGCAGGTTGAACTAGTTAGGAGAAGATTTTGATAATGGAGTCAAGTATCTTTGATGCCACTTTGTTATTTACAAAGAATGTACAAAGAGCTGTTTCCCTGAACACTGCAGGAATCAGACAATGGGAAATAGTTTTTTGCTCCAAGTTTCTTTCAGTCAGCACTGTACACACAAGTACTTTCTCAGATTTTCTCAGAGCCATGTTCCCAGTGCTTTTCCAGACTTGGTCCTTGGTCTTCTGCTTCTTCTCTGTATCCTGCTGTCATCTCCGCCCCTCCCCCCGCCTCCTTCTCTCACTACCCCTTCCCCCATTCAAAACAATAACCAGCCAAGCCCCCTCTTCCTGCAAGGTTCAAATTCCCGAGTGGCCTCACATATGCCTTTGCTTTAAATGTTGACATGTGCCTCTTGTTGGGTTGAGGCCCCTATCTTTTTAGCTACATGGTTCCATACGGAGCTTAATGGCATCTTACAACTATCTTAAATGAAACACAGTGATTGCATTCCCCACCTCCCCCACAGTTTCATTTATACTTAGCACAACCTATTAAAATATTCAGAATGAGCAACAATGGTGCATAACTATTACTATAAAATCCTGAAGGTTTTTATTTCTTGACTTCACAGTGTTTAAATTGGTAACAATGTTATCTAAACATACATATTTGTATTTTAGTTCCTCATTAAAGTAGAGCAATCACTTTGGTTTGTTTCAGAATACAGTGACATCAGAACATATGGCTGAACTTAACCAATAAAAAAAAACCCACCCCTTCCCAAAGTGAATCTTCTGTATGAACCATATGTGTTCTATTTTTAGAATGGTTACTTACAATATATTTTAGTGGACGTCTTGTACAACAGCTTTACTCTGAGGTTAATTTAGATCATTTCACAAATATTTTCTGGGTACTTCTCTTGGATTCACCAGCAAATTGAATAAGGAAAATGAGGCTTTCAGTCTCTGATGACACAAATACAAAACTTTGTGAGTTTCAGCCATAAAAGTGACCAGATGATATAGTTTCACCTGATTCTGCAAATGCTTACCAATTTCAGTAACTTTGCTTATGTGAACCGTGCTGCTAAACTCAGTGGCAGTACTCGTGAGTAAAGCTGCATACATGCATAGGTGGTTGCAGGATTGGAACCTGAAAGTATCCATATGGCATAGATAACTTGATTTTATAGTATGTTTACATTCATACCATTTCTGCTTATAAATGGTCATAAATGTCATTCTTTATAGTTGGTCCAATAAAAGATATTACCTCACTCACTTTGTCTCTCTAGTCTTTATAGACTACCATTTAAGCTACAAAAAAAGTATGGAAATGTAGATTAAATTTAAAAGTGCATCATGGAGTGTGGAAATTTCTAGTGGAGTAGGGGAAAATATTGTCATATTATGGACTCACAAGTTGCCACTAAAAAGTCAGCAGTTGCCAAGAGTCACAACATAATGGTATTTAAGAATACAAGATCTGTAGTAACCACTGACGAATGTCTTTTTAATGGCTTCTCCTGTAAATCAATGAATTACTGATGTGGTGTTTTAATAGATCAATACAGTAGGCATTTCAGCTCTCCATAATATACAGTGGGGATATGAAGACTGCAGGCATAGTTTAATGGCCTGAGCACAAGATTGAGAGTTAGGAACTAATTCTAATCCCACTCATAAAAGATTCTCTCTGTGACATTAGGAAATTCACTCAACATATCTGCATAATTTTTCCTTTTTTTAAAATGCTGGCAATAAATACCCTATTACTTACCTCCTGGTGATGTGTTCTGAGGATTATTTGGAGCTCAAATGAAGAACTATTGTTGAGAAACATTGATAAGCACTTACTGAGGTAAGTAGGCCTATAAACTTCAATCGAACTCAGAGCCGTAACTAGGGATTTTTATGCCCGAGGCAAGAATATAAAATTTCACTCTGCCCCAGGGCCGGCTCTTCTGTGGTAATTCTGCTGCGGGTCCCTCAGTCCCTCAGTCCCTCTCGGAGGCAAGGGCCTGCCGCCGAAGAATGAATGAAGCGGCGGCAGTAGAGCCTGTGATTTTGGGGGGTCTAACTCATAATTTTTGACTGCTTGGGATGGTAATGTTGCTTCCAAGATGGTCCTTGGTTTCAGTCCAGTTCCAGTCCAGAGAGGGACTCACAGGTTAAGAGAGGAGGGAGGTGCTGGATATCAGCAGTGGCCACCAAGGATCAGCATGTGTCCTGAGAATGCTGGGAGTTCAGGTTTGCAGGGCAGGATCAGGGGTGGCAGGTTTGTAGAAATTTTGGTGGTGCCCAGAACATGCCCCACCCAAACTTCATCCCCCCACCCGCCCAAGACTCTGGGAGGGAGTTTGGGTGAGGGAGGAGGTCCGGGTGCAGGCCCTAGGCTGGGGCAGGTGATTGGGGTGCAGGTTCTGGCAGGGAGTTTGAGGATGGGAGGGGGTGCGGAGGGGGGTGCAGGTTCTGGGAGTGAGTTTGGGGATAGGAGGGGTGCAGAGGGAAGGAGTGCACGGGTGAGGGCTATGGGTTGTGGCTGCAGATGAGGGGTTTGGAGTGTGGGATGGGCTCAGGGCAAGAGTAGGGGTGAGGGCTCTGTCTGGGGCTGGGAATGGGCGGTTTGGGGTGTGGGAGGGGCTCAGGGGTGGGGCAGAGGGTTGGGGTGTGGAGCGTGGGGGGTGAGGGCTCTGGCTGGGACTGGGGATGAGGTATTTGGGGTGCTGGAGGGGCTCACGGCTTGGGCAGAGGGTTGAGGGTGCAGTTGGGGGGTGAAAGCTCTGACTGGGGATGTGGGCTCTGGGGTGGGGCAGGGCTGAGGATGAGTTTGGGGTGCAGGCAGGCTGCTCCAGGACAGGGGCCAGAGAGGAGGACTCCCCCCCAGCCCTTTCCCTGCTGGCAGCAGCAAGTTCTGGGGGAGAAGTCCCCCTTTCCTGCCCCCCTCAGCAGCACACTCACCCCCACCACTGTCACTGCATGTGCTCCTAGGGTCCCTCTCAGGTCCAGGAATCACCCTCGCCTCCCCCCGTGGTGGGGGCTGGAGTGTGCTGCGTGCGCCTCCTCCCCTGCTGTTGCCCTTGACTGTAGCCTCACTGTGGGTGAGGGATGGGGCTGCCTCCTTGCCCAGCATGGGGCAGGAGCGGTGACTGCAGGCGGGGGGGGGGGATGGGTGCTGTGCTGCTGGAGGGTCCCACTGGAAAATGAAAGGGTCTGAGGAGGAAGGGTAGGCTCAGAGTCAGATGGGGGGTGCTAGGACCCTGCGGCAGCAGTTGCTGCAGGGAAGAGACAGGGACTCTCTGCTCCTTTTTTTTTTTTCCTCCACCGCTTTCTGCGCCTCCTCCCCCTCCTGGCTTTATGTGTCCAAGGCAAGTGCCTTTCTCCCCTCGCCCTTGTTACGTCACTGATGGAACTATTCTTGTAAGTACACCTCTACCCCGATATAACGTGACCTGATATAACATGAATTCGGATATAATGCGGTAAAAGCAGTGCTCCGGGGGGGCAGGGCTGCACACTCCCGTGGATCAAAGCAAGTTCGATATAAGGCGGTTTCACCTATAACACGGTAAGATTTTTTGGCTCCCGAGGACA
Source organism: Chrysemys picta bellii (assembly GCF_011386835.1). Classification (NCBI taxonomy): domain Eukaryota; kingdom Metazoa; phylum Chordata; order Testudines; family Emydidae; genus Chrysemys; species Chrysemys picta. Next base: position 267,071,322 of record NC_088791.1, on the reverse strand, counting down.
GCGTTATATCGAGGTAGAGGTGTAAGTGTTCCATATTGGCATCGTGAAGGCCTCATCCTGCACTTATGGAAGTCAGTGACAAATCTCCTTTGCTTTCAGTGTGTGCAGGATCTAGCCTTTGGTTAATATCTGTAAAGTACTTTTAAGATGACTTGCCAAGTATTATTGCTCATAGACTCATAGACTCATAGACTCATAGACTTTAAGGTCAGAAGGGACCATTATGATCATCTGGTCTGACCCCCTGCGCGCTGCAGGCCATAAAACCATCCCCGCCCCTTCCCTGGACTCTGCTGCTGAAGTCCCCAATCCTGTTATTAGTGACTTCAATCGGCAGAGACCCTCCTGCTAGAGATCCCTGCCCCATGCTGCGGAGGAAGGCGAAAAACCTCCAGAGGCTCAGCCAATCTGCCCTGGAGGAAAATTCCTTCCCGACCCCAAATATGGCGATCAGTAAGACCCCGAGCATATAGGCAAGAGTCTCCATCCTGACCCCTTTTAGCCATTATGCTATTTACCTACCATTGCTTGGTTTTTCTTGACAACTATGTTTTACCATTAAACCATTCCCTCCATAAACTTATCTAACTTAATCTTAAAGCCAGACAAGTCCCTCGCCCCCACCGTTTCCCTCGGAAGGCCGTTCCAATATTTCACCCCTCTAACGGTCAGAAACCTTCGTCTAATTTCAAGCCTGAACTTCCCCACGGCCAGTTTATATCCATTCGTTCTCGTATCCACGTTAGTACTAAGCTGGAATAATTCATCTCCCTCCCTTGTATTAATCCCTCTAATATATTTAAAGATAGCAATCATATCACCCCTCAGCCTTCGCTTGGTCAGACTAAACAACCCAAGCTCCTCTAGTCTCCTTTCATACGACAGGTTTTCCATTCCTCTGATCATCCTAGTGGCCCTTCTCTGCACCCGTTCCAGTTTGAGTTCATCTTTTTTAAACATGGGAGACCAGAACTGCACACAGTACTCCAAATGAGGTCTCACCAGCGCCTTGTACAACGGAAGCAGGACCTCCTTATCCCTACTAGATATACCTCGCCTAATGCATCCCAAGACAGCATTGGCTTTTTTCACCGCCACGTCACACTGTCGACTCATAGTCATCCTGCGGTCTACAAGGACCCCTAGGTCCTTCTCCTCTTCCGTTACTTCTAACCAATGCGTCCCCATCTTGTAACTAAAATTGTTATTGGTCATCCCCAAATGCATCACCTTACACTTTTCACTATTAAATTTCATCCTATTTCTGACACTCCAATTCACAAGCTCATTCAAGTCTCCCTGCAGGATATCCCTATCCTCTTCCGAATTTACAACGCCTCCCACCTTCGTATCATCCGCAAACTTTACCAGCCTACTCCTGCAATCGGTTCCGAGGTCAGTTATAAATAGATTAAATAAAATGGGTCCCAAAACCGAACCTTGGGGAACTCCACTGGTAACCTCCCTCCAACCTGACAGTTCACCCTTCAATACGACCCGCTGCATTCTCCCCATTAACCAATTCCTTATCCATCTCTGGATTTTCAAATCGATCCCCATGTTTTTTAGTTTAACCAATAATTCCTCATGGGGTACAGTATCAAACGCTTTACTGAAATCCAGGTATATTAGGTCCACCGCATTTCCCTTATCTAATAAATCCGTTACCTTCTCAAAGAAGGAGATCAGATTCGTTTGGCACGATCTGCCCTTCGTAAAACCATGTTGTAAATTATCGCAATTGCCACTACCCTCCAGGTCCTCAACTAATTTCTCCTTCAAAATTTTCTCTAACACCTTGCACACTACAGATGTTAAACTAACAGGCCTGTAGTTACCCGGATCACTTTTTTTCCCTTTTTTGAAAATAGGAACCACATTAGCTATTCTCCAGTCTAACGGGACCACCCCCGAGTTTACAGATTCATTAAATATTATCGCTAACGGGCCCGCTATTTCCCGCGCCAATTCCTTCAATATTCTCGGATGAAGATCGTCCGGTCCTCCCGACTTAGCCCCATTAAGGCGTTCAAGTTTTGTTTCTACCTCGGATACGGTAATCCCCCATCCCGAACGCCCCTCTGTAATGGTGCTAGTATCCCTAATCCCTTCATTGGCCTCATTAAACACCGACGCAAAATATTCATTGAGATATTGCGCCATGCCTAGATTGTCTTTAATCTCCTCTCCGGCAATAGTCTTCAGCGGTCCCACTTCTTCTTTCTTTGCTTTCTTCCTGTTTATGTGGCTGTAAAACCTCTTACTATTGCTTTTAATTCCCCTCGCTAGGTCCAATTCTACACGGCCTTTGGCCTTTCTCACTCTATCTCTACATTCTCTGACTTCACTTTGGTACATTTCCTTACTGATCCCTCCCCTCTTCCACTCTTTGTACGCTTTCTGTTTTTTCCTAATCGCCCCTTTGAGTCGGTCGCTCATCCAGCTCGGTCTAAATCTCTTGCTTGGTAATCTTTTTCCCTTTTTGGGAATACAGGCCTCCGACAACTCATGCATCTTTAACTTAAAGTAATCCCAGGCTTCTTCTGCCTTTAAATCCATTAATACGTTTGCCCAATCCACTTCCCTTACCAGTCCCCTTAATTTGTTAAAATTGGCCTTTTTAAAATTATAAACCCTAGTCTTTGACTTAATTCTGTTACTCCTTCCCTGTATTTTAAACCGAATTAGCTCATGATCACTGGAGCCCAAATTGTCCCCTACTACCACTTCCTCAACGAGGTCCTCACTACTTACCAGAATCAAATCTAAAATGGCCTCCCCCCTCGTCGGTTCAGCTACCACTTGATGGAGGAATTGATCATCAAGCACATCTAGGAACATCTGAGCCCTATTATTGCTACTAGCGTTTGTTCCCCAATCTATTTCTGGGAAATTAAAGTCCCCCATAATTACACAGTTTCTATTGCTAATTACTTCTCTAAGCACATTAAATAGTTCCTTATCCATATCCTGGGTCGATCCTGGCGGTCTATAGCACACTCCAAGCACTATCCCCGGGGAGGCTCTAGAAGTCCTATTACCCATTGTAAGTATTGCCCAGACGGACTCTGAGTTGTCTAATCCATCCACTATTATTTCTTTACAGTTTATTTCACTATTGACATACAATGCCACCCCCCCACCTTTACCTCTGTTCCGGTCTTTCCTAAACAGCACATACCCCTCCATACCTGTGTTCCAGTCGTGACTGTCATTCCACCACGTTTCCGTTATTCCTACGATATCTGGTTTCAGCTCTTGGACCAGGAGTTCCAATTCCTCCATTTTATTACCTAGGCTTCTGGCATTGGTGTATAGACACCCTAATGTATGTCGTTTAGCCCGTCTCCCATTAGCAGCACTATATGTTGCGGGCCTCCTAGTGTCCGTCCCTCCTGTCCTTCCTATGTCCAATCTCATCTCCACAGCTATCTCTCCTCTCATTTTACTCACCTTCTCCATTCTGGAATCTGGCGTGGAGATTAACTGTGCATCTCCCAACCGTCTCCCCAAACTTGCTAGTTTAAAGCTCTTTTGATAAGATGAGCCAGCCTCCCTCCCAAAAGTCTATTTCCTTCCCTACTCAGGTGAAGCCCATCCCGCGAGAACAGGTGTCTGTCCCCGAAAGCCTCCCAGTGGCCATACATCCCAAAGCCCTCCTTATAGCACCACTCCCTTAGCCAACTATTTATTCTCACAATCCTATCAGCCCTTTGCTGCCCTTCCCTTGGAACGGGCAGAATCCCACTAAAGATAATCTGAGCCTCTATCTCCTTGAGCGTCTTCCCCAGCCTGGCATAATCTCCCTTGATCCTCTCTAACGAGAACCTAGCCGTATCATTCGTTCCTACATGAAGGATTATCAGGGGGTTCTTACCTGCTCCTTGTAGGATCCTTTTCAATCGCAGGTCCACATCGCGTATCTTTGCGCCCGGTAGACAGCACACCCTTCTGTTCTCCGGGTCCGCCCTGGTCACAGGCCTATCCAATCTCCTCAGTAAAGAGTCTCCAATTACATACACCTGCCGTCGCCTGGCAACAGTGCGATCTAGTAATCTAGTCTCCGATCCCTCTAGTCCTGACCTGTGCCTATTCCTATCTTCCCTTATGCCTTCCTGAATCCTCACGGGGCCCAGAATTGGTGCTGTCTCCATCAAGTCCTCCCCCCTCTCTCTTGGACTAGCAGCTCTTCTCTTCTTCCTCACCCTTCCACCTTCAGTCGCCACCTGCTGCCCCTCCAGCTCGGTATCCAAACACTCGAACCTATTCCTGAGTTCTATTCCCCCCTCACTGGCCCTTCTTTTCCTTGGCCTACTTCTCACAGTCACATGCTTCCACCTCCCATGTTCTCCCCCTTCCATTCCCCTCTCACCATCCTCTCCCTCTGCCTCTACCTCCACCATAGGGCATTCTCCTTCAGCCCCCCCTTGCCTGTCCTCCATCAGCTTCTCAAACCCCCGCCTAAACTCCACCAGGGTATCTACCTGCATCTGCAGCCCCTTAATCTTTTCCTCCAGTAACACTATCAGGCGACACTTCATACACACATACCTGTGTTCCAGCTCCCCTGCTAGGACCATATACATACCACAGCTTCCACATGCAGCCATCTGCATTCTGTCTGCTGCTGCTGCTGCTGGGCTCATGGCTGCTGCAATCTCTGCCCACTGCACCTGTGGACTCAGAACACACGCCACGCCGCGCCCTCCTGCCTCCCCCCTTACCTCCCTCTCAAACTCCCCTGTTAGCCGCCCTGTTTGCTGCCTCCGGTGCCGCTGCTCGCAGCTGTGCCGCTGCCTGGCTGGGAGGCCGCTTTTATGGGCCCCCTAATCAGCCAAGCCCCGCCCCCTACTCAGGGCTCAGCGTCCTTCCCAGCCCCCAGCCCCTGCAGGCCCCTACAAACACACAGGAACACACAAGAACAACAAGGACAGACGCAAATACAGGTACCTTCTCCTCCAATGAGAACTCCCTCTCAAACTCCCCTGTTAGCCGCCCTGTTTGCTGCCTCCGGTGCCGCTGCTCGCAGCTGTGCCGCTGCCTGGCTGGGAGGCCGCTTTTATGGGCCCCCTAATCAGCCAAGCCCCGCCCCCTACTCAGGGCTCAGCGTCCTTCCCAGCCCCCAGCCCCTGCAGGCCCCTACAAACACACAGGAACACACAAGAACAACAAGGACAGACGCAAATACAGGTACCTTCTCCTCCAATGAGAACTCCCTCTCAAACTCCCCTGTTAGCTGCCCTGTTTGCTGCCTCCGGTGCCGCTGCTAAAGTTTGCTAAAACTCTTCCTAAAACGGTGCAGCTAATAATTGCTTGGGATGTTTCAATACGATATAAAGGAAAATAAAAGAACCCACCTGATACTAGCTGAATTGGAAAATTGCTCCATGGGTGATGCATGCACATGTCTTTTGATTTAAAGTGAATGAACAAAGCAATTACAGGCATGCAATTCTGAATTGAATTACCCTGATATTTAACCTATTCCCAGATCATTCTACAGTCCCATTATTGGCAGTGAATCAATCCAGAAAACTATGCAAAAGTGTCGTTATCTTGAGATGCGGAATATCTGGTTAAAAACAAATTCTTCTTTGTGCTAATCGAATGCCTCAATAACGATAAGCATGGTTTTAAAACCTAGATAGATTGGACTAGATAAAATATAGATTTTTTTAATTAATGTCTCAGTGTTAAAAATCCAGCTCACAATATCACCTAAAAAGTACAGTGACTAATGGCACTACCAAATATATAGGGGGAGAAAAGTAACTTTGCAAACACCCCCTCACAAACAAATTGTGAGTAGCTCTGAACTTGTTAATAATACAGATATCCCTAGGTAGTGTGAGTAGCTCTGAGATTAGGGACTGTAATATCGTGGAGTGAATCTGCTGATTTAGCAGTAAATAATAAATAACTTTAAAAAAATAAAAGAATCCACTAGTAAAATTTCCTCATAGTCTCAGTTTTGGGGAGGTTATAGGGCAAAGCATGTAGTAAAGCAGTTTACATAACAAAATGGTTTAATATAATCTCTCTTGCTTGACACACATTCTTTACATTGGGTTATGCAACTAATTTACTAGTCAGTAATATTGGCAATTGGGTATTTTGGATTTTGTCTCTGGGAGAGTAGCATGGTTCATAGTGGTCAGAAATAGGAGAAGCAGTATGATGCAGTGGTTAAGATAGGAGTCTGAAATGCTAGCAACTTGGATTCTGGGCCTGGTGTGACCTTGAGTAAGCTCTCTGGTAATTTATTTTTAAAAACGGGGGAGAGTATACAGTAGTGTTGCCCTAACTGTCTTCCAGGCTGGGGTTCATGACAAAAGTCTATAATAAAAGTAGTACATTGAATTTAAACAGCATTCTCAAGAGATGAGATGTGAACTCTCAGCGACCACTTTTCCAGCTTAGGGACCATTCCCCTAGGCTACTGAGGTACTTGGTAAAAGTATTTGTCTTGATGTTAGCCTACCTCAGATGTGAGTGACAGTGTTCACATTATGGTAGGGTTCTTGTCAAATTATGAGGGAGGGAGGTGTTCAACTTTTCCCTTACGACTACAAAGTTATGAAATACTCTATAGACATACACTTCCAATATACAATATATAATTGATTGTCTAAGAATTGTCACATGAGGAGCAACACTGTTCAAAGGACAAGTCCCAGAGCATGTTAGTTTTCTTGCTTTACAGCTCCTGTTAAAACTGAATTCACTAACACAACCTAAACTATGGGGCAACAGTAGTTCCCTGCTCTCTGGCCTGCATGACATGCACATTGACCCTACCTCTCTTTTCTATAAAGATAAGCTTCCCTGTCAACCTGATCATGTCATCTGAGTCTTCCACTAACTCCTCCTCCATTGCAACAAGCTCAAGCTTCCTCTTTGTCTTCTAGATCCTGCCTATCTCTGCCCTGCTCTAGGCATGCCTCCTTTTCTTTCTGCATTGTCCTCATTCCTGCTGCTCTGTTAAGGATGCCTTATTGCCCTGTCTACCTGCTTGTCCTGTTAATGTGTCTGTACTGTCTTACATGCTGCTTTCTAGTTATGAAACATCATGCCACTCCTGATCTATTAGATCCTTCCTAAAAACTCACTTCCAAAATGATGCCTAAAAGTAGCAGACTGGCTAATTCTCGCTAGATTGTGGCTTTTTGGAGATAACACAGACACACACCCATTTGTTTGTTATTCCTATATGACCTACCTTGGTCTCTTTATTTACATGCTATGCTCCATCACCTTTTGGCTGCCTATCTTTTTATTATTATTAGACTGAGCTCTCTGGGGCAAGGACATCTATGTTTGACAAACCACTTGCATACTGTAGGCACTACCAAAAAACTTGTAATTATTATAATATAGATATTACATGGGGAATAATCTCTACTTATGATTTTTTTCACGTTGCTAGATTCTACAGTACTGGCTTCTGAGGGAGGTTGAAAAGAATATAAAGTGTGTGTGTGTGTGTGTGTGTGTGTGTGTGTGTGTGTAGGCAGATTTACTATACTACTATTACTTATATAAATAAATATGTGTATAAAAAGTTAATGTATAATCGTGTCTGTCTCATATACATGTGTATGATAAAGAAAAAAATATTAGCATAGTATCATCTGTGTTAGTGGCTTTTGGGGATCAGTGGGATTTTTCAGCTGCCACTGAACTGAACATTAAAGCAAATAGCAAAGCACAACAGTGATTACACAGCATTGTCAGTATTCCCTGTGAACACTAAGCAGGGATATTTCATTTTTATACATTATTCACAACTAGCAGCAGTGATCCCACAAAGTTAGTGCTCATCCTTAATGCAAAGAAAAGAAGAGAAACATTTTTTCCTGTTAAATTTAAGCAGAGTAGGCACAGATTATACTGCTCGACATCACAAGCTATACTGATAACAAGTTCAATATCCTTAACTCAAAGTACAAAATAAAATATAAAACTGTTGTCTGAAAGATTTTTCCAAGAGTACATCAGTCATGTCTGGATTAATTTTTACAAGCAAAACACAACCTGCAGTGACACACAGAGAAGGGGAAAATATGTAATTTGCTATTTAGAAATGTTGGTTAATAAAGGGGAGTACAGGTGGACTTTTTTCAGCTGCTTCTTATAAAAGTAGGTATTTCACAAAGGGTGACTCTTACCTTACCTGACACAATACAATATAATCTGTTCTTACATATCACATTTCCTTCAAACAAACAAACAAACAAACAAACAAACAAACAAACAAACAAACAAACAAACAAACAAACAAACAAACAAACAAACAAACAAACCACCTCTTTGAATAGTGGGTAGTTGATTACACTTCTCATATCATTCATACCAGAAGTGAATGTAAATACAGTAGGTGGCATCCACAGTCACAGCTGGTTATAATGCAGTTATAATCTGTCATTGACGTTTTTTAAGAACAGATTAGATGAACACTTGTCAGAGGTCATCGAGACAATACTTAGTCCTGTGTCAGTGCAGGGGACTGGAGAAGATGACCTATTGATGTCCTTTCTGGTCCTACATTTATATGAGTCTTGGATTTCTATATGGTATAGTAGTATATGGAAGTGGGATTTTCTCATCCAATCAGAGTGCATGGTAAAACTCCATATGGGGCAATGGGGGAAGGACTAGACAGAGATTGATATTTGACCCCGGAAGGAATATTCATTAGGTTTGAGTCCACTTTCCACAAATTGTCAGAAGTAAGAGATTGTCAAATTAAGCCTAGACCTTACTAAGGCCTCAATCCTACAAGATTTAGACCTGATATACACTGGGTTGTTTTCCACTGGTGTTGCTATGCTGATGTAGCTGCACCATCCAAGCCTGTAGTGTAGATATGCTGCAACACTGTAAACCAATTTGAGGCATATGCCCTTCTATTTAAAACTTTCAAATTGGAGTAAGCTCTGCCAGTGCAAATAAGAGTTGATACTATGCATCTTCAATAGGATATTCTACTGGTACCATTACACCCATGCAAGAAAATCCCAGTGTAGACTAATCCCAATATATCTTTGGGAATTCGCATGTGCGTAAAGTTAAGCACATAATTAAAGTCTTTACAGGATCAGGGCCTAAAAGTGCTGCACAATACATCATCCTTACCTAAGAGTGTTGTTTAGTGGCTAGACTGAGGGGCAGGAATCAGGACTCTTGAGTTCTATTTCCAGCGGTGCTTCTGTATTACCTTGTGCAAGTCATTTGTGTGTTTCAGCTCACTTATTTGTAATATTTTCCACATCAGCATACTATGGTGGTGAATGTTTCAGAAACACATTCTGAGATTTTCAAATGAAAAGTGCTATATAGGTGCAAAATATTAAATAGAAAGCATTTTAAATATGGCTGTCAATCAATCACAGTTAACTCAAGTGATTAACTCAAAACATTCATCACAATTAAAAAAATTAATCACGATTAATTGGTGTTTTAATTGTGGAATATCAATTGACATTTATTAAATAGTTTTGGATGATTTTCTACATTTTCAAATATATTGGTTTAAATTACAACACAGAATACAAAGTGTACAGTGCCCATTTTATATTATTATTTTTATTACAAATATTTGCACTGTAAAATGATAAAAGAAATAATATTTTTCAATTTTACAATACAAATACGGTAGTGCAATCTCTTTATCATGAAAATTGAACTTACAAATGTAGATTTTGTTTGTTACATAATTGCACTCAAAAACAAAACAATGTAAAACTTTAGAGCCTACAAGTCCACTCAGTCCTACTTCTTGTTCAGCCTATTGCTGAGACAAAAAAGTTCAGCCATATATTTCATGTTATAGCAGTCTCAGATAATGAACCAGCACATGTTGTTAATTTTAAGAACACTTTCACTGCAGATTTGACAAAATGCAAAGAAGATACCAATGTGAGATTTCTAAAGATAGCTACAGCACTCGGACCCAAGGTTTAAGAATATGAAGTGCCTTCCAAAATCTGAAAGGGACAAGGTATGGAGCATGCTTTCAGAAGTCTTAAAAGAGCAGCACTCGGATGTGGAAACTACAGAACCCGAACCACCAAAGAAGAAAATCAACCTTCTGCTGCTGCCATGTGACTGAGATGACGAGCTACAAATATCCTTCAAAGCACTCAAAATAGCCATTCTGAACATTCATAAGATCTTGACAGGCATTTTCATAATTAAATCTTAATTTACTAATGGCTAATTGAATCACCACCATGCAACCACCTCAACAAGTTCAGCTGAGTTTGAGAGGGGGAATATCACTACTATACTGTAATCAAATTAGAATGTACAAAATGCTTAAAGATCTCACATATAGGATTGTTTTTTATCAGCTAGAGTGTCATATTGATAGTTGGAAGGGGATCTGGTATAATATGAGAAAAATTATTACGCCTAGAGCAATGTTTGTTTATGTGAGGCTGTTTTCCAGGGACAATTTAGCTACAGCCTCTGAGAAGTATTTGGCTGGTAAAGAAGTATAGGTTCTCTAAGGTCAAGATTTTTCTCCTCTTACATTTAGAATAAATATTTCCTTGCAAATGTGGGCATTCCCTTTGGCAGTGTAAGCTATTCTTATTAGTCAGTAAAAACACACAATGCATTTTAAAATGTTAAAAAACTTGGGATCCTGCCTGCTGCAACTGGTTGAAATACTGACTTTCAGTCTGGCTCATCTGTACAGATAATTAAGACAGTTGTGAGACCAATGATATATATGCTCTACAGTTTAAATCGGTATAAATTATGTCACTCAGTGGTGGGAATAAACCACTTCCCCTAAGTGATGTTAAGTTACACTGACTAAAGTGCCAGTGTGGATAATACGATATTGGTGGGAGAGCTTCTCCTACCAACATAGCTATCGCCACTCATGGGGATTGGCGTAATTAAGTCCATGGGAGAGCTCTCTACCATCATCTTAGGCCTGGTCTACACTGGCGGGGGTGGGGGAGGGATCAATCTAAGTTCCGCAACTTCAGCTACGAGAATAACGTAGCTGAAATCGACGTACTTGGATCTACTCACCGCGGTGTCTTCACTGTGGTGAGTCAACTGCTGACTTTCTCCCGTCGACTCCACCTGCGCCTCTCGCTCTGGTGGAGTACTGGAGTCAATGGGAGAGCGCCCAGTGGTTGATTTATCGCGTCTAGACTAGACATGATAAATTGACCCCGCTGGATCGATCACTGCCAGCCAATCCGGCGCGTAGTATAGACAAGCCCTTAGAGTATCTGCACTAGCAGTGCTGCACAGGCATAGCTGCATCAGTGAAAGCTCTGTATTATAGCTATAGCCTAAGATTCTGGTCTGACACAAATTCACGTCTGTATTTGTCTTAACTGCAAAAGGATCTCTTATATTATTTGTTTGTTTCCGGTGGTGTCTCCAGCTGAGTTCAGAGCTCCATTGTGCTAAGTATTGTGCAGTAACTCCTCACTTAAAGTCATCCCAGTTAATGTTGTTTCATTGTTACATTGCTGATCAATTAGAGAACAGGCTCATTTAAAGTTGTGCAACTTTAACGTCGTTTGGCAGCCACCTGCTTTGACCACTGCTTGCAGGAAGAGCAGCCCGTTGCAGTTAGCTGGTGGGGGCTTGGAACCAGCGAGGACTGACAGCCCCCCATCAGCTCCCCACTCCCCTAAGTTCCCTGTGCTGCAGCCACCCAGCAGGCTAGCAATTGCAGCTGCCCTCCTCCCACTGCCATGTGCTGCTCCTGTCCTCTGCCTTGGAGCTGCTGCCCAAGACTCCTGCTTGCTGTGCGAGGGGAGGGGGAGAAGAGGGGGGCTAATGTCAGGGTGTCCCCCTCCCCCCTGCTCCTGAACCCTGCTTACCCCATCTTCCATAGAGCAGGGGGGACACACCAGGGCTCAAGATGGAGGGAGCTTGCAGCAGCTGGTCTCAGCAAGCTGATCTAATTAACAAGGCAGTGTACTTAAAAGGGGAAATGCCCATATCTCTCTCTCACACACATACCCTCTCCCTCCATTCCTGCTGCCTTGTAGAGTGAGATAGTTTACCCTTGAGGGCTCAGGCAATTGCTAGTTCATCATTTAGCAGTAAGGGAAATATCCCACCCTCTGACTCCTCCACCTCAACCAAGCTTCACAATCATCATCACCGTGTACCAGTATTAACTTGTTTGTTTAAAACTTATACTATGTGTATGTATATTTTTTTTCACCAGACAAAAGACTATATATAGTCTTTTGTCTGATGAAAAAAAATTCCCTGGAACCTAACCCCCTCATTTATATTAATTCTTATGGGGAAATTGGATTCGCTTAACATTGTTTTGCTTAAAGTCACATTTTTCAGGAACATAACTACAATGTTAAGTGAGGAGTTACTGTAGAAAGTAAGAGACACTCCATGCCTCAAAGAGCTTACAATCTAAATAGACAAGACAGAGGGCAGGGAAAATGGATATAACCTACCAGCAGATTAAGCAATGTTAGGGGCTGCAAAAGCCAGGCTAGTTCCATAATATTTTGTTGGTTTGTTTCTTTGTGGGTGTGTTTTATTTGGAACCGATTAGCTAAACAGATGGAAAAAAGGACTGGAAGTGGACACTGGAGTGAGAGGGTGAGGGGACAGGGAAAGAATGAGAGAAGGGGAAAAGAGAAACATAGAGGTAGACAGAGTGAGGCTGAAGTGAAGAGATTGTGAAGGAGCTGCTGGGAGGAAGTTGAAGCAAACAACCACCAGAGTAAACTCTGTTTAAAAAAACCCAAACAAACAAACAAACAAACAAAACTAAAACAGTTGATCTCAAATCATTTCATCAGTGTCTAAAGGTTCCTGCTGCAGCTGCTTGTCTCTGCTCCTGTTGGCTGTGTGTGTTTGTGTTCTATATCCACATGAAATATATTGGTGCTTATATTCTATACATCCTAATATTTTAAGTGGCCAGTCACCAGAGACTGATTATTAAATAAAATAAAATAAATAAAAATAAATAAATAAATAAAATGGGTGACACTATAGCAGGGGTTCCCAAACTTGGCTTGCGGCTTCTTCAGGGTAAGCCCCTGGAGGGCCATGAGATGCTTTCTTTACCTGACCATCCACAGGTATGGCCTCTCGGAGCTCCCAGTGGTATGGTATCTTCAAAAATGATGAAGTGGTTAAAGATTCTGATTCAAAAGACTGTCCTGAGGAGTTCCCACTGTCTACCACTGTCAAGCCATAATAGGATTATTTGTGCCTTTAAGTCACTAGGGGTGCAACTCACAAGAGATATTCAGTCTACTGTTAGGACACTTCCCAGGGAGGTGGGAGTCCCTGCTTCAATTAATATGTAATTATTTATGCAAAGTGGATCAGCTTCAACAGAACAGACTGAGATCCACCCCCAAAATATCCCAGTGTTTTTGGCACTGAGATGGGAGATCCAAATTCAAGTCTCTGTTCTGCATTGAGCGGAGAGGGAAATTGAATCTGGATCTCTTACATCCTGAGTGAGTGTTCTAACTACTCAACTAAAGGGTAAGAAGCAACCACCTCCCTCTTCTCTAGCAATTTTATGTAGGTTTAAATGCACTTTGAGCATGACTACTGGATTGGATCCTGCAGCAAGATAGGCAGAGGAAGGCCTAGTTTCTGAATGCTTCTGAGGCTTACGTGTGACGTAGGCATTGAGCTTCTGGGCAACGTGAGCATTTGGGTGTCTGTGTACATGTCCAGCTGCTCATATCTAGGTATCTCAGGGACTTTAATGGTAAAAAGTTAGGCACCTGGAAACTAAAGTGGTAGGCAACAGCTGAAGGGAGGTTATGTGAATGCAGGTGGCACCTAAATGTTGGACTTAAGCACCTAAAGTGGCCGTTAGCCACTTGAAAATTCTATCCTAATTTCATTTGCAAGGGGGTGGAGAGTTAACAGAAATATGCTGGAGAGTGGGTACAACATGGGTGTCCTATTGATGTGCTGAGTTGGCACATTCCCACTGCCACTCTGCCGTCAGGGTTCCCAAGAAGCTGCTTTCTTTTCCCTCTCTTTTCCCAACCTACTCTTCAGTGGAATCCGTGCTACTAGGAGACTAGAGCATATTCATTGATTAATAATTTGTAGAACTCTTATCTAAATGCCAAGCCATGCAATGTTACAGTGCTTTACTTAATGTGAGGTCAAAGTAAAAATACTCAATCTTTGTAATTATTAGGTCACTATTTCCTTTTCTCCAGTTGCAGTAAAGGTATGTCAGTGTTAATTGGAGAGCACTTTTCAATTAATAAGACATAGTAGCTAGTGAGTTGATAATACATACTTTACCTATTGTGGGTCAGGAGGTCAAAGGACAAATACCATTCAATACACTATCGATGAATTATTATCTATCATTAATATCCTGCCATATCATATTGTAATTATATTTTTTCATTAAAATACACTGATCCTGTAAGTATAGTTGTTTCTATCTTGTATGAGAAATAGCTGAAGGCAGAAGCAAACAGCTTAATATCAAGAAAAAAAATATAAAGCCTTTTTTCCTGAAATTTCTTTTCTTTTCTTTTCTTTTCTTTTCTTTTCTTTTCTTTTCTTTTCTTTTCTTTTCTTTTCTTTTCTTGGCAGGAAGAGTATATGATGCTAAAGCACTTTTTGTTTGTTTGTTTGTTTTTTAAATAAATTCAACTTTAAGAAGTGCCTGAAGGTCTCTCTATAGCTTCTCCCTCCCACCCAAGGTGAAAATGAAGACATGATTTATGTGGGAATAAATCAAATACTTAGAAGCACAAGGATTTAGATTTGTGCCCACACTTCATTCTGCTGGAGCAGAACTGCAGGCAGAAATTTTTGAGATACAGTAACTGCCCACTTAATGTCCTCTCGCTTAACGTTGTTTCAATCTTACGTCCCTGCTCCATTACAGAACATGCTCGTTTAAAGTTGTGCAATGCTCCACTATAATGTCATTTGGCCACCTGCTTTGTCGACAGCTGGCAGCCACCCTACCAGCTTCCCTCAGTGGCTGCCCCCCCCCCGCGCCTCCTGCCCACCGGCGGACCCCGCAGATCAACACCTTCCCCCTGTTCCCCCCGCCTCCTGCCCGCGGCAATCAGCTGGTTTGCAGCATTCAGGAGGCAGGAGGGAGTGGGGAGGAGCGAGGACTTGGCATGCAGGCTCCCTCTGCCTCCTGAATGCCGCAAACCAGCTGATTGCCTCAGGCAGGAGGCAGGGGAGGGAGGGGGGAGAAGCGAGGATGCGGCGTGCAGAGTAAAGGGGGAGGAGATGGGGGAGAGAAGAGGCGGGTTAAGGGTGGGGGCTTGGGGGGAAGGGGTGGAGTGGTGGGCTGAGGGTTGAGCCCCCCGCCCCTGGTGCTTGCACAGTAGGGGAAGCTGCCGCTGCCGCTGCTGCTGCACAACGTGCTTCTCCTAGCCTACAGCACCTTCAGCCTCCTTGCCTGCCTCATTGTCTGCCGTGCCAGTAAGCTGTGCCTGTGTGGGGTAAGGCGGGGGCACCTCCCATTGCTTCGTACTCAGCAATGATGATTGTAGTATAATGCGTCTGACGAAGTGGGTATTCACCCACGAAAGCTTGTGCTCCAATACATCTGTTAGTCTTTAAGATGCCACAGGACTCTTTGTTGCTTTTTAGTATTAAATTGTTTCTTTAAAATTGTTTAAAACTTATACCTGTATGAAATTGCTTGTTTAAAATTGTTTAAAATGCCTTTTGTCTGGAAAAAAAAATTTCCCTGGAACCTAACTCCCCCTTCCCCCCAATTTACATTAAATCTTATGGGGAAATTGGATTAGCTTAACATGGTTTTGCTTAAAGTCACATTTTTTCAGAAACATAACTATAACGTTAAGTGAGGAGTTACTGTACAACTTGAACTCACAGAAAGGAAGAACAAGACTTGGTCCTTCTGCAAATTCATGCTAAAATTGTCTGGGGTGGCCTTGACAAATAACTGCAGTCATTTGATTCCTATAGTGCATCCTATAGTGCATATGAGTCAGCAGTGTGCCCTTGTTGCCAAGAAGGCCAACGGCATATTGGGCTGTATTAGTAGGAGCATTGCCAGCAGATTGAGGGAAGTGATTATTCCTTTCTATTCAACACTGGTGAGGCCACACCTGGAGTATTGCATCCAGTTTTGGGCCCCCCACTACAGAAGGGATGTGGACAAATTGGAGAGAGTCCAGTGGAGAGCACCAATATAATTAGGGGCTGGGGCACATGACTTACAAGGAGAGGCTGAGGGAACTGGGGTTATTTAGTCTGCAGAAGAGAAGAGTGAGTAAGGATTTGATAGCAGCCTTCAACTACCTGAAGGGGGGTTCCAAAGAGGATGGAGCTCGGCTGTTCTCAGTGCTGGCAGATGACAGAACAAGAAGCAATGGTATCAAGTTGCAGTGGGGGAGGTCTAGGTTGGATATTAGGAAACACTATTTCACTAGGAGGGTGGTGGGAAGCACTGGAATGGGTTACCTAGGGAGAGGTGGAATCTCCAGAGGTTTTTAAGGCCCAGCTTGACAAAGCTTTGGCTGAGATGATTTAGTTTGTATTGGTCCTGCTTTGAGCAGGGGATTGGACTAGATGACCTCCTGAGGTCTCTTCCAACCCTAATATTCTATGATTACATGGCTCAGTCACAGGGAAAACTATGTTGCATCATAGTAGGTGCAGTTTGGCTAAATAACCCTGCCCTTAAGAGAGAATGGGGGCAAGTGGTGAGTTGCAGTCACCTCTTTGAGGATTTCCATGTGTCCAGGCATGGTGCTGCCATGGTCTTTGGCTTCTAGCATCCCTTGTAGGATATCTTCCTGCCTCTGTAGATATTCTGTGGCTCAGTCAGACAGTCTAAAACCCCTTCCAGGATACAACAAACTCAAAATGGAGAAATTCCTTGTTCTTCAGGGCCAATTATAAGCAAAATAGTTTATCAATCTTCCTGGCTAAGTTCCCTCTTCAGGACTGGGTGATCAGGGGTTCTTCTGACTCCTTCAATTCATTCTGGTCAGCAATGTGCCTTGGCCTAGCATTTTTCCTTTGGCTCAAGCCTAGAGAGTGTCTCTCCTCAGTCCTCTTTTTTCATACAGGAACTGCTAACAGCAGGCAGCTCATTTTATTTTGCCCTTTACATTTAAATTGCCCTTTGATTGACTGTTGCTAGTCCCCAGACTTCACTGGTTTCCAGAATGGCTGCTCCCAGGATGCCTGTCTTGGCAAGCTGAGAGGTTAATATTCACTGCACTTTTCTTCTCAGAGAACTGTTTTCTGAGGCAGGGTGCAGCAGGGTGTTCGGTAGAGGCCATGAAGGCCTAGTACACCCTCAAGTTACCATTCCCGTAAGGCAATGCAGTAATAGAAGGAGCAGTCTAATATTGAGCTTACTTGAAATAAAACATTTCAAGTCAGTTCAACAAATCAACATATTGTTTCAATTTTTTCAATGGAAAGTCAAAACATTTTGGTCAATTTTACAGAAATCATATTGTCAATCAAAAATAATTTTGACTGAAAATTCCCTTGCCAGCTCTACTTCTGAGTTTGGCTTGCCTTCTAGCAGTTGGCCCAATATTAATGACAGTTAATAGAAGTTCTCCTTTACTTTAAATGGCACAGAGCTGCACTATCCGAATAAGAAGTTGTGCCCTGTTTCCTTATGCTGCATGTGTGCAAATTAGCTAACACTCGAGAATGTGTGTATATATATGTAAAAAATCGAATACTACCTTTGTTAGAGATAACAGCTGAAAGAACAACAGCTAGTAAGAGTTTACTCCTAACCATCTGCAAAGCCTTATTTTACTCCAGGAAAATCTAACTAATACAACAGAGTTAAGGGATAATGTGACTCTCCGTCATGTTTAATACATTAGAGTGAGTATGGGCCTGGTCCAAACCCAATGGATTCAATAGGCATCCTGTTATTAACTTAAATGGGGGGGTTGAATCAGGCCATATTTAAAATATTTCATTTTGGTGATAGATACCACCACACTTTATGATGTCAGAGTCTAATATGGGTAATGAATCCCAAAAAGATAAGTGGCCCTATCCAACACCCACTGTAGTGAATAGAAAGATTGTCTTTGACATTAATGGGTGATGGATTAGGTTTATGCTGAATTAATGCTGCTGTTTTGAATTCTTAGCCTATTTGTTCTTACAGTAATCCTCAAATTTTGCATGAAAAGCTATATAGTGAGATTCAAAATTGTGTTCACTTTTTTGTTTGTTTTTAACAAAATTAACAGAATGTCTTGCTATATTACATGTTGAGTCTTTTTTCATCAACTGGATGGGGCTGGTCCTAGCACACTGCTCAAACACCCCTGGACATATTTACTAATGAAGCCCATGACTGGAATAGCAATGTTTTATCAGTTCAAGATTGAAGTGGAATGAAAGAGGGTTTATGGAGTCATTTGATTTGTGTAAACTTGTACTAACTAAACTTGTCTCTATTCAGCACTGTTAGTCTTTGCTTCCTTTTAACATTGTTTGCCCAGAATCAATTTTAAACAAAAAGAGTTAAAACCAACCAAACAAAAAATTCTCCAGATATGTAAGAAATCAGATATTTTAAAAACACGAGGATGATTTTAATGCTCTCATTTATGGTTCTCCAAAGCTTGCTATTTTCCTCTGCTATTGATACAATGACAGATTCTCAGATGGTATAACAAAGGGCATGTTTTCAGGACAGCACGTTCAGTTCTGGAGTGAGGGCTTCCTATTGCTTAAAAGGAATATGCTAATCAATTTAAAAGCATCATTATCTAGCTCTTTATGGATACCTATCCGGTTATTCTTCCTGTTGGAACAATAGTGGCGCTGAGATGGGGATTTGTGAGTAGCAGAAGTGAAGAGGGAGGAATAGAGAAATGATCAGGCTTTGCTTGGTGTGTGAGGGCTTCTGTCCTCTACTTTGGGTCTTAAAGAAAAGAGCTGAAGACAAAGGAGCATTAGAAAGTTATGTGATTGTGTGGGCATGGGTTTTTTTTGGCATGACACCAGTGCACTGAAATCTCTTTATCTCAGCAATGCACAGAGAAGAATTGGGAAGTACTCCCTCTTTGCATTTTCTCAAGACATAAAGTTGATGAATAGGAAAAGATACATGGAAAGCCACTGATCATGACAGAATTTGCCACACCAAAGACAGAGATGTATCAATTTCCAGTGAAACTCCATTCAAATAAGTAAAGTTACACCGGGATAGGCTTCACCCAAAGTCAGGGACTAGATCAGACAGGGTATCTTGCTCCAAGAAATAAATGCTTTCTCCTTCTATGGCTTACTGTAATAACTTCTAAGTGAAATATGTGTAACATGAATAGTTTATGTAGTATCTGTGGGCATGCTTTTATATGTAACTTAGCTATTGATTGGATATTTCCAATTTAAAAGAAAAATGTTCCTGCAAATTCTTGCAGTTCAATTTAAAAGCAGATATGAAAGAAGCAGAAGCTCAGGAGTTTGACTTTGAATTTTTGAAGTAAGAAAAAGTAGTACTAGCTAGAAAGTAAGAAGAGAATCTCAGATAGAGCCTGGAACAAAAATTAAAAAATAAATCCTCCCAAGACCATGACCATGCTGTCAGACCCGAATACTGCTTTTACTGATTGTGGGCTCCATTCAACTGCAATTAAAACCAACTGGAATATTATCATTGAACTCCATGGGAGTTGGATCAAGCCCTGTATGTACTTCTGGTTACTCTAGTTCACAGGCTGAGATTCCTGGGGAAATGAATGAGACCCTTGGGAAGGGTATACTGGCAAGGACTATAAAGGGGACAGTACACGAAAGAAATAAAATACATCAACACAAACCCCAGCAAAGAACTGACACCCCCAAAATTAACAGAACAAAGGGGACTTTACTGGGTATAGGAACATAGGATCTGGGGAAGGAAAGTATTAGGGTTAACTACTAAATACTAACAAATAAACAAATTTCTCACCTCCCAACACTCACAACCCCCATCTACCTCCCTTACACCTTCCCAGTTATATGGTACCCTGAGAATGTGTCCTGCAATGTGTGCTGCCGCTCTTTGAAGATTAGCTAGCTTGAACAGAAATTGATCCTCTTACTGTGTCTTTGCTCCTGAGCAGGGCAGGATCCTTTGTTGGCTCCCTGGTCTGGAGTACTCTGGAAGTCTTGGCTCTCTCTTAGCAGCCAGCACTGGGTGGTCTCTGCATTATATCCCGCAGCAGTTGAAAGACTCACTTTATGGTGAGGGGAAGCTAAGTAGAGACTCCCTGAGCTGTTCTGCTTCTGTCTCAAGTCCCAGTTGCTAGACCCAAACTTGAAACAAAAATTAAAGCTAGTCTCAAACTTTGTCTGAGTCAGGCTGTCTTCTCCCACTGGGGGGCTGAGCAGACCTAGCTCAGCAAACTTCTTGTCCACATCACCCAATGCAGACACCTCCATACTGGTCTCAGCAGGAGTTTTAGTCCATTCGGTCAATACCTCTGACTGGGAGCATTCTAGGCAATGTTGTCTGATAGCCATTATTGTTGTAATCCATAGAGTAGAACCCCACACCACTTGATGCTCATTCCAGAGTTGCAGGAGCTCCAGGTAGGGGGTTACATGTATTGCACAATAGAATATTGTTAAAATGCTGCTACCATTGTTCAAAAGAAACTAGTGCTCCTGCTGAAAATTATTTTCAATCAAAACAAAACTACTATTCCCAGAACATTCAAAACTACTTTTCCTGAATAGGATCAATCTCCCTGCTAGAATTTAACTTTCTACCCTTAGTTGCTATGGCAATCATTGTTTTTGAAATGAATTAAATTGTAATAATTTTATAAGAGAAAGTGTATTCTTTTATCATTCCTCATACTTGAAAGTGAATCAAACATTTTTTTCAAACTTTACCAGAGAAATCACCTGCAGGACCAGACCTGGAAAACTTCAGCCTAGTGAGTGAGTGTTTCAGAAGCGTATATGTATCTCATGACTAATGATGATTTAGGGCTGAATTCTGCCACTTTTATGGCAGGTCTACACTTAAAATGCTGCAGTTGGTGCTGCTCTAACACTTCAGCGAAGACGCTACTACACTGATGGCAAAGCTTCTCCCAGTTAATCTGCCTCCATGAGAGGCAATAGCTATGTTGACGGGAAAAGCCCTCCTGTTGACATAGTGCTGTTTACTCTGAGGGTTAGATCAGTATAATTGTCTCTGAAGGGGGTGATTTTTTCACATGCCTGAATGAGGTAGTTATATACCAATATAAGTTTATAGTGTAGACCTGGCCATAGTGGTATTGATTAGTGCCTTACTCTGCAAGGAGCCCCACTGACTTGAGTGGGTATATTGTGCTTTTACCTTTAACCCTAGATAAAGGATGGTTCAAACCTTGCTGGGCTAGAAAAAACCGTGGATGGAATTGTGACTGAGAATTACTAATGTAACTGTTTGATCTCAGCCAACAAATGGGGTGTTTTTACCCTGCTACTGAGAGTGTTTCCCCCATCATGGGTAGACAGACACCTGCTTCTTCTGCATAAGCTAGCATGTTAAAAATAGAGTGCAAATGGGATAGCACACGAGGAGCCAGAGTACAAACTCTCCCAGGCCCCGGGTGTCTTGCCCCAGTGCTATTCTGAGCTACACTGCTATTTTTAGTGTGCTATCTCAAGCAGAGCTAGCATGTGTCATCCATGCTGGGAAACACACTCACTCGCAGGTTAGGAATACCCACTGGGGGAACAGAACCAAGCCTCCACCCATTTCTTATCCCTATGCATCCATTCCATGTCCACTATCATAGAGAGTGGGGAAAGAGTGGGAAATTAGCAGGTGCACAGCCTCTGTTCTCCGACCTCGCTTGTAACAGAGATGTAGGCATACTGAACAGAGAAATGCAGAGACATTTTACTCTTCCTTAAAGCTTCCATGTGGCTGCATTGGGCTGGCTACATCATTTCCCTATCGGACTACCTACAAAGTCAGGTTCTATTCTGTGTAAGGGTGGCAGAATTGGGCTTTCAGGAAGTAGTCCAAGGGAGGTTACAAAGTCAGTAGACAGTGACAATCCTTCCAAAAGGTAGTCATATGTTAAGAAGAATAAGATGTTCTGATAATATTTTTTTCTGAAGACCCCAGTTTTCAAGAGAGCTGGTTGGGAATTATTCAACTAAATATATTTTTCATAAGAAAATGTCAATTCATTGAAACCTATCCTTTTCAAAAGAATAGATCAGTTTAGACATTGTCAAAATGAAACATTCTGGTTTGCCAGTTACAAACTGTTTTGAAATTTAAGCTAGTTATAGTTTAAAAAATTAAACTATCAAAATCTTTTGAGCAGAAATGAGTTTTTTTCTGGAGGGAGGGGGTTCAGTTTGTGCAAATTTTCAAGATTTTGAGTCATCACAAGTCATGACAGGACATTTTTTCTGATAACTCAAATTTCAAAGGGATAGGAAAACTGTTTGCAGTCCAACCCAAGTATTCATTTACAGCTAATATTGACAACTGAACCATAAGAAGGAGTGTGATTAGAAAACTGCCTCTATCTATTGAAACCTGGCTGAATAGATAACTTGTGCTGCTTTTTATGTAAGTCAGCTTGCATCCTGTCTCCTATCCTGTTTAGCATTTAACAGATTAGTTACAACAGGGGGTGTGATTATCCTTTAATAAGAGCAACAGAGAACTTCGGGAAGTATGGTGATCATGAGATAGTCACTGTGGATTTACATGGTATTGGTTGTAGCTGGATGTTTCCAATCCTCTCAGGTATTATGATTTCAAAATTACCACACTCCCTGATGTTATCTTATCAGTAAGAAGTATGTTTAGTTTTGCATCGACAAATGAATAAAGCAAATTATGGCTAGATATTGTCAGTATAATTCCAATCCACAGTCTGAAAAAATCTATTTCTGCTTATGAAAGGGTATAGCATGGTTTGTAACAATAAAAAAAGCTGAATGATAAGGAATTATTCTGACATGTGTCATAGGTTTTCCATACAAAAATAGTGACCTTGAATTTTCACCTTGAATGTCCTATATCTTAAATTAAGGGAAAGAAATGAGAACAAAAACAGAGTCTACAGACATGCCATGTAATGTGCTGAATCAACTCTTCCTCACAAATGGCAGCTATAACAGGCAGACTCCTCAGAAAGAGACATGTGCAGTACAAAGAAAGTACCAAATTACACAGCTACATTAGTTAAGCAATGTGTGTAGTCTTGTGTTGTGATCCCCTCAGATCTCATAGAATGTATACAGTTGGGTTAGGTCAGCATTTCAGATTGCTAATCTTCAAAAAGCCATCTGAAACCTGTCAAAAATAGTTCTCCAATCAGCCCTGTAAATAGTTATTTTTCCTGAGTCGGTATTGCCTCAGTTCTGTAGGACAGTGCTAACAGAGGTGGTTTCTTAAGGATGATAGGTTCTGAATATCTGTGGTCATTAAAGATCCCATGACACTCTTTAGAAAAGCAGGTGGTATTGTGGTCAAAATCCAGTTTAAGTAAGTGGATTTAATTCTGCAGATTTAAAATCCCCTTGCAATTTCAACTGGAAAAGGTACTGTGCACTAGATCATGTTCCAGGGGTCAAAGGAATTCTCTATGCTTCTATCCATAGTTCCCATATAGAAGGGAGGTCAGAAAAAGCGGTTCCTTCCTCAGTTCTTCATTCCTTCCAGATTATGCACAAAGAAATCAGATAGCATCAAAGGAAGGTGGAATTATGCTTCTCACAACTTTTAAATTTCCAAAAACTACTAAGTCAGCATCTGAAGGAGCTACATTTATCTTCCACTTCTTAATATCTTGAAAAGAAAAAGGTACCCCTTCTGATTTATGTGGGAACCCCTCCACCTCCCCCCGCCGCATTTTGCAATGACTTTCCTCCACTGTGACTTTCCTCCGCTGTGCCCTGGATGGAGCAGAAAACACGACTGTGTGTGTACAACAGTTTCAAAATACAGCACTTCACTTTGCCACATAATACAGGTGACTGCGGTTTCAGGGGGGCCATGCTAAGATTAATCAAGCAGGACAAACTGCAAACAATGGGGCAAACAATCCCCAAGAATGGTAATCATTCTAATACTTGGATTCACCAAGCTAGCAACAAAACAGCTTCTATAATACCTTACTGGTTACTCAGAAGCCAGAAATAAAGCAACCCCACATTTGGGCTTCCATCCAGACAGCCAAGTCAAATATGATGAGGATTACTGAAAATCTTCTTCATCATATAAGAAGTTCTACCAATCTCAAAGGATTGGACACATTTTCTGCCAGGTCAATGAATATTTCAGATCTTACCCAAATACATGCTCATAGCTAATTCTTATTAACTAAACTAAAATGTATTAAAAAAAGAAAAGAAAGAGTATTGGTTTAAAGATCCTTATACATAAAGACATAAATAGAGTTCTTAATTCAGTTTCATAGTAGAGATGGTGAGATTTAGAGTTGCAAAGAGTTCTTTCAGAATAGGTCCATAGGTTCAGTCCAATTTCCAATATCAGGGTGATCCAGAATGGAATTGGAGATTTCAAGCTTCCCTTGATGGGCTAACACAGATTTGAAATGAAAGGATTGGGTCCCAAGAGTTTTTATAGAGATTACGGCAGGCTATGATAGCCTCTTGACAGCATGCAGTCCTTTGGTGAACAATAGTGTCTTTGAAGTAACCTCAAATTTCCTAAACATCACTGGTAATTAGCTAAATGGATTAACATAAGGCAATTGCCTATCTCCAGCCATTTGCAAGTGATTTACCACAAACTTCAAAGAGAAATTAAGACAGTGATATCGCTACATTTTCAGTTCATTTAAAGGTTAACATCTTTCGATCTCTGAGTTAACAGAATGCAGAGATAGACAGAAACGATTTGGTTACATTGTTAACCTCAAAAACACAAACATTATCTACTAATATGTTTCTAAAGGTTGAATCTGGGTTGTGTAACCCTTTCTGGCCCTGTGTCACAACATGTGTTCACCAGCATCACAGTGTAGTCACCCTATTATATTTCCAAGTAGTTAGCTGTGGAGCGTATGTGTTTTCCATTTTCTAGAGAAACAATACACAAAGGTAAAGAGTTGTATTATTTTTTTCATTTTGACTTTGCACACTATTTCACCCAGTTCTACACAGCCAGCATGTGCAACTTACTGGGGCTGGTGCTTGCCCTGCAACACCATATATAGTTTTCCTAATATTGTACTAAACTATAATACAGTAACTCTTCAGACTTAGCTATATATCCATGGCAATTCCTTGTACGGGCAATTTGTAACATGTTTTGTGATCCTTTGGAATGTAATGTGCCATCTAATGGTAAAATGCTATTATTGTTTGTTATCCATTAATAGTATAATCTTAATTACAGAGGCTAGATTGTAGCATTTAATCACAGCTCAAAGAGCTCCACTGCCCAAACAAAGAACTGGGAAGTGTTCTCCTACAGAGAGGCAGAATATTCCCTGATATCTTATGTTGCATAGGTTGGTGGTTGGAGAAGAGTAATCTGTGATATCCCTTTCCGAGATGGAGTATTTTATCCTTCTGTCACATACCCACATTCATGTGACTGGGCAACTTAATTGGCCAGTGCATAGATGGAGGAATGTATGTCTACTTATTCCCTCCCTCCAAGATCTGATCCTATAATATTACTACAAATTGAAAATAAAATAAACAGAAGAGAAAACTATTTTCCCTACTATTTTCTTACACATGCAAAATAAAACATGTTAGGAGTTAAAATAGCACTTGTATTGGTAGGAATCACCAAAATAAACAATATAGAAGTAGAGAATAAGAACTGAGTATTTATAAGGAAATATGCGCCTTGGGATTAAATTTCTCATGGTGAAAATATTTCCATATTTCCTTACTACTAACAAATTTAAATGATAAACTTTTTTTTCCCTTTGGAATTCTAAACGCAATCTGCCTCAGGGGACATGGGCTTGTTGCCTGTACATTGTGCTGGTTGGAAAACAACTGGAGACTTTGAGAACTGTAGCTTTTACCTGTACACAACAAAGAAACAGACAGCAATGAATAAGTTGAGAATCAGGATGTGACAACTGCTGGGAATGGTATTATGGTTCCTAAAAACTGACTATAACTATAGTTTCCAGAAGTCTCCAGGTAGCGGTCTTCAAATTGTCTCCACTTCTTGTTCTCCTCATAAGGAAGTTACCTGGGCTGAAAAAAAAAATGTAGTCCCTGCCACTGTAATTATTTCTTAACAAATGTAATTATGTATTCAGGTGCATATAATTACACAGAAAATTGAAGCATCTATCTGCAGATTCCATGTAATTACATGCAAGTACTGACAGGCTGTTAGAAAACTCCATTCCCAATTGCAGAAATAAATACTGTAATAAAATCCAATTCAAGATGTAAGTACATAGATCAATTAGGGATTACACAGAAATAAGAGCTCTCTTTAAAATAGAATGTAGACATGTTGAACTGTGTAGGATTTTGTAGTAAATATCATAGTAAATATCAGAATAACTGCAATCTGACTGCCATTTAGTTAATGTACTGGATGTTAAAAAACATTAATTATAAGACTATAAGGGCCACCATAAGTAACTCAGGCAGTGCATTAAACTTTTGGGCATATGAATGAGTGACCATTGCTAGTATCCCATTCAAACTGTACTGGAACTATAATGCAATTACATTCTAAACTGTATCCAACTGAATTCAACTATATTCAAGGGTGCATATAGAACATTGTCATTCAAAACCAATGTAATGTCATAAAACTCCAGGGAGAAGGGATAAAAGGGAAAAAGTAAACTTTTTTAAAGGAACAAAAGAACAGTGGGAGATATTTTCTAAGACACAAATATTAGTTAGGCATTTAACTTAACTTCAAATGTCATTGAAAGTCAGTGGGAGTTAGACACCTAAATGCATTTGTGCCTTGGAAATCTCCTCCAGTGTTGTGTTTCTAAAAGAAAACACACCATTCTTCCCCCTCACCAAAATCACTCTCTTTTATTGATTGTTTGTTTTATTTTTGCCCACAAAACTTGCAATCTCAACCTTGGATTAAGAGAAATCAGGGTTGGTCCTACAGATAAAGGTACTTTGCTGTGTTAGAAAAGGTTAGAGTCTGTAATAAATGTCAGAATCATAACCACTGTAATAAATGTCCTTGCACTGCCCTACACAGATACCAAACAAGTGTGAGGAAGTAGGAAAGTCAAATTTCAGTTTGGTGTTCTGGTACTTAGCATACTTGTATCTTGTACGTTACTGCACAAAGTTTAGGAGGGTGGAGAAACACTAATTAAGAATTACAAGACAATGTAAAAATATATGAAGCTATAGGCCTAATTTATCATAGCAGCCATCCATATTACTTACAAGATAAACAGCACAAATGGTAACTATCTAACATTACAAAACAGCTCAGGTCTCAGCTATGCAGATAAGAAGATTTCATGAATCTTATTCTAAAGACAGCACAATTAATAGGACAGTCTTGCTTTGTTAAGGCAGAACAGTTGAAAACTCATTGGTCTTAAAAGCTACAGGAATTTCTGTAACTGGGTAATGTTGCATTTAGCTAACATTACACAATACGTAGCAGTTAACCACTGTGTAATGTTTGAGTATTCACTTTGTACTACTTATCCTTTCACATTACCTCAGGAAAAACTCCAGCAAAGCAAGGAATCTCAAACAACCACCAAAGAGCAATATGCTACCGTATCAAATAAATTAGGTCAGTGATCTCTGGTGGGTAAAAATGTGTTTCAGCTTCATAAATACAGGATCTGATGTATTTTATATTTCCATTAACTGTGTCTGATTATATGTCTGCCTGTATCACAAAATAATGGAACAAATTTGATGCATGTTTAACGTAAATGTTCTGTTGAAGTGTATTTTAAATACATTAACTTTCAGTAGTAACTTCCTCCTCACCCCGTGCTGACCTCACCATTGGCTGCTTCCCAGCCAGGGTTTGTGGGCAGAAAGCTCCAAGGACACCTGCTTCCCTAGAAGCCAGCAGCAGTAGCGCACTATGAATGAATGACTTCTGCCTGAGGGCTATCACTTCCTTCACTCTTTCAACTCAGCATCATACCCGCACACATATGTGATTCCAGACTCCTTTAGCAATAGCCAGTGACAGATACTGCCTTATGATCTAGGACACAATGTGGCCGGCTGGACTGAACTAAAAAGATTGAAAAAGATCCCATTTTTTTTGCCATCCCTCCCACCCCCAGATTCCCTCAGAATGGGTTTAACTCGCCATCAAAGTTTCCTTTGTATTGCAAAGCAGCTGCACAAAAGCAGGATGACGCCCAGGCTCAACTTTGTAGGCCAGTGGTTCTCAAACTTTTTTTTTCCACAGACCACTTGAAAATTGCTGAGGGTCTTGGCGGACCACTTAACGATCTTTCCAAATATTATTAGTACTGTTAGCTAGCTATTGTAAAGCACTTTGGATAAAAGTGCTATATTAAAAAAATAATAATAAACTTGTTTTGTTCTACAAATAAAAGCACACAACTCATATTTTAATATCAATAGTCTTACCTTTCTAATGCAATGGATGTGCCCTCTCTCCCCCACTGCGGTAGCCCTCATGCTGGGGCTGGGAAGGAGTGGGGGGTCTCTCTCCCACCACAGCAGCCAGAGCTGAGGCTGGGAAGGAGGGCCATCTCTTCCTGGCAGCCGTAGCCCTGGAGCTAGGGAAAGTTGCCTCTTTCTCTGGCCACTGCAGCCCTGCATGTCCCAAATTCCCCCCACCCCCTCTTCTTATCCCACTTCCCCCTCCCACCTACTCCCTATTTCCCCCAAGGCCACCACCTCACCTTACATGTGCGTCTTCTCCAGGGTCCAGGCACTTAATTAGTAGAGTCATGCCTGTGGCCCTTCATTCTCTTGTGTGCGGCCGCTCAGGCATGCACCTTAGAGGGAACTATCCGTGAACCACCTGAATGGAGCTTGCGGGCCACTGGTGTTTCACGGACCACAGTTTGAAAACCTCTGTTGTAGTAGGTGACATAGTTCTAAGTAAACTGCTTTGGTCTGGGGATTTCCTAGATAAAAAGCAAAGGGAGTTGAACCGGGGTCAGGGAACAGCATATTTAAGCTGTAAAATTCCAGGAGAGACAGAGGCCCAAGACAGCTGCTTCTTGGTAAATGGGCATTGGACCTTTACCTGAGGTTTCTGCAGCAGGGAATTTCCCATGTGCAGTTTAACCACTTCCAAAGACAAAGGACTTGTGTACATTTTGTAAATAAGCAGAATCAGTAGGAGAATACACTGGTTCCATATCACTGAATTCTCCCCCAATAGGAAACTGACCTGCAAGACCATCAAATCTACTATCACTCAGCAAAAGGACCCCAATATTATAGCTATTTCATATTATCTATGTGGTTCCATTATATAGGGTTACCATACATCCGTGTTTCCCCAGACATGACCTTTTTTTTCATCCTCCAATCGCTGTCTGGGTGGATTTCTGAAATCTGAACATGTCTGTGATTTCGAGCTGGGCGGCTGTAGTGTGGCCACTGCTGTATCCTCCTTCCCCGAGCTCCCTCTCCCCTCCGCAGTGTCCTCTGTTTCGGAACTTAAAATAGGGTAATGCTACCATTATAGCCACTTCTCCATATTACATATGACAATTTTTAAAGTAATTTGTTACATTGTACAAACACTCCTTCCCGTATGCCCTGATCCTCAAAAAGTATTTAGAAGCCCAACACCCTTTGAAATCAGTGGAGTTCTGTGGAGGAGCTAGGCTTTAGTGTTTTCAAAAATCCCACCTGAATCAATTTGTAAGCTTCAGTACAGGATTTTTTTTTTTTAATGGTGCTAACAAATTGTTACATGCTGCACTTACTTTAGCAGATGTACTGAAGTTAGACAATTTTTTTGAATAGGGAGGAAACTGAGTCTTCTTTTTTGCAGATGAAATTAGCACCTACAACTGCAGTTTTGCACCTACAAAATTTTGCTCACAATTATGCACTTTTAATTCTAATGTAATTCTATTGATTTCAATCATTTCCACCATCTTTACACACATGTAACTGGGCAGAATTTGTCCAAGGTATGATATATGTATCTAATATATAGTCACAATAATGCTTATTGCTTTTCTGCGCACCACTTTTCCAGTAAGGCAACTGTTCCCATGGGTATATTCCTGAGTGAAAGCTACTTGTCTGGAGAAATTAGATGGGGTTTCTCAACCTGATTGTTTCCAACAATCAGTTACTAATTATTAATTGTTATAAATGATAATACTTGTTTTGTTTTATGAGTCAAAATGATCCTTTAACTATAAGACTCTCCACTAGGGGCTGTACTAAGACTACCTAAATTCTCCCTTCATCTAACAGTAAGTTAGAATCAAACCTATATCTGAACATAGAAAGCCAGTGCTTTGATCCATTGTGTGGAATACATAAATACAACTTTCAGTGAAAAGATGCTTTTGAGTTTTTGCATTATGAATATTTATAACATATTTTCTCAATTTACTGCTGGTTTTAGTTGTGTTAAGTTGACCCAGTTTGGGGAAAATAAGCCCCCTGCTTTATGTACCATTATCAATCACAGTCAGCATTGTTTAAAGAACAGAATTTGCCTTCTTATATTAGGATGAACCATGCTAACCAGAGGCCTGTTGATGATACTTAACTGAAGTCAGTGGAGTTCCCCTCCCCCTCCCCACATTGGGATCATTACAAATCTTCAGGTTTTTGACATTGATCCAAAACTTGATGTTCTTATTCAGAAGTCTAGGCAAAACTGTCAACATCACTGTATACAGTGTAGTTGTAGAAATGTTGGTCCCAGGACATTACAGAGACAAGGTGGGTGAGGTGATATCTTTTATTGGACCAACTTCTATTGGTGAAAGAGACAAGCTTTCAAGCCACAAAGAGCTCTAGTACCTTTCCCAGGCCTAAAGAAGAGCTCTGTGTGGCTCAAAAGCTTGTCTCTCTCCAGTGGTGCTAGTAAAATCCATATCTTACCAGTACGGGGGAGCACAAGCTTAAGGGGAGGCACATGACCTCCCCACGTGACCCTCCATGTGACTCCTCACCACATCGCCCCCAGCCCGGGGTCCCCACGCTCTCCCCGTACCCATCCCATATCCATCTCATGTTACATGGGGAGGTGTGTGGGTGGGCTCTGTCCTCCTCCTGCTGTGCCAGAGACAAGGCTGGGGATACGAGGCTGGGGGGCGGTGGTACAGCTCCCAGAGTAGCTGCTGGCATTCTGCTCCTTTCCCTGCTGCTCCTCCCAGCAGGGAAAGGAGCAGAACTACTAGCCATGCTCCCTGCCCTTCTAGGCACAGAGCTGCGTCTCTGTCCGTGTACAGCAGCAGCCCCGCCAGAGACAGGGCTGGGGGAGAGGGGTAGGCTGGGGGCCGGCGGTACAGCCACCGGAGGAGATGCCGGTGTTCTGCTCCTTTCCCTGCTTCCCTTCCTCGGCTGGGCTGCTGCTTTGTCTTTCTGGTACCAGCTATAAATAGCTTGCTGGTACGGCGTACCGGAGTGTACCGACCTACTTGCACTGCTGTCTCTCTCACCAACAGAAGTTGGTCCTATGAAATACTTTAATATTGTTGGGAGTTTTGCCTGAGGAGGTACTAAGGACTGTTGGAGGGGGTCCATTATTTCTAGACAAACACACACTGCCTAGCACACACACACACACATAAACAAAAAGGGTGCTCCTGAGAAAATGATAGAAATATCTCTATGAGACATTATACACTCCCAGTGAGGAGCTCTTTGGGACACTGACAAGTGGAAAACTGTGGGAGTTGAAATAATTCAGCACCTCTGTAAATCAAGTCATTTCTATTTAGGTGTGGCACGGGGTTCACTCATTGCAGGTGGTATCTCCTCTGGCCATCCTGGGGATTAGCTCTACCAGGCATTGAACCCTCCTCTGGTATTGTCTGCACTCATCCTGTCTTGCCCTGTAGCCCTTCTCGCTCCAGGAACTGCAGCCTCCTTTTCATGACTTGGCCAGGTCACCATACATGTTGTCCTTCTGGGGGTGATATAAGAAGTCTTTCCCAGACAAACCATCCCTAATCTACTGTCCTCTGCCTGGCCTGTGCCACATCTCCAGTGGCTGGTAGGGGAACCCAGGCTCACCCTCTACTCCAGGTTCCAACTTAGAAGCCATCCAGTCAGCAGTCAAGGCCTGCACTGTCCTACCTTGTTGCTTTCCCTTGAGCCTTCTCCTACGTTCCTAGCTCTGCCCCAGGTTCACCAGCCTCTCAACTCTCTCCTCTCATCAAGTGACTCTAGACTACTTCCCTGCAACACCAGACACCCCTCCTTTCTCCCAGAGACTGACTGAAAACTCCTTCCCTTCTGTTGCCAGTTGCCCTGCCTCTTCCTGCCCAGCTGAGCCTTTTCTAGTTAAATCCTTACTCCCTGTCTGCTTGTCCAGGTACAGCCTGGGCAGTTTATTGTCCCTCTTAAACCTTCCAGCCTTGTGTGGGGTGGACACCTCATTACAAGGTGTCTAAAGATGGATTTAGTGGCCCACTTTTAGACACCTAGGTTTGAAAAATGTTGGAATACAATAATATAAAACCAATACAAATACCTTTTAAAAATTAGAATTTGTATGTGGTCTGTTAAATATTCTATACCCTAACATCCTCTATGGTACATACAGTAAACAATAGCCCATTTCTTAGTATGTCACATATTTAAATAAAGTGATTAAATTGGTGTACATATAGTCTGTGTATATATAAACTGTGTATTATATGTGTATATATAACATTATATGTGTGTATATATTTGTGTATTTATATTTAATATCTTAAAATATTTTCATGATAAACAATGCTCATATAGATAATGGGCTCTATATGAATGTTATGTTTTAGAGTACTTCATAGCAATATATAAAATATTCTAAAAAGTAAGTATACTTGGTAACTCTTCTGTGTTTATTTTTCTTTTCTTTTTTTTCCAACAATGGTCAAAGGTTCATTGCTGGAGAATATCACTTCCAACAAGAAACGGAGAGTGCCAATACTAACATTCCAGATGTAATCTGATTGAGACCCCAGTCATTTTAGTAGAGCTTGGTATTAACATAGACACAAGTGGTTTTCTATTATATGAAAACATTACACCTGAAATCATTCAGCTGGTAGTAGCATCTGCAGTAGCATAGTATTATTGCCTGTGGAAGCCACTGATAAATTTGAGGATCAGCTGATACTAGATGTGTTCTGTAGCAGAGATGTGCACCCAAAGTAGAAAAATGTGCTTTCTATCAGTTCCAGTTTGGGAATACTTGCTTCAGAGTGGGGGAGAGACTGGAAAGCCAGATTGCAGTTTTTAATTCTTTAGCTATTAATGAACTTTCTTCTACTTAATTTACTGTGTTTATTAATAATTCACAAAATTGGTAAAGCCTTTAAAACTTTACATACAGCTTTCTGATAAGGAGAGAATAGGCTTACACTGGGTCTTTGAGCGCTTAATAATGTAAATAGCATAGGAAATTGCAGTACTCTAGTAATATAACAGTAAAATCTGAAGAATCCTAAAAATGTATGTTCATTTTGCACTGTTTTTGCTGTTTGTGACTGGCACTGTGACAATTAAATGAATTCCTTGGGAGATAATGTCAAGGGAAAAAAGTGGAAAAACGTATGATTTTGTACTTCCTCAAGCTAATGGCACACCAGATTTAAATAACTAATAATCAGACCTCTAAGATGATATGCTTACAGAAAACTAAACAGCATTTCTTGTATTGTGTCCAGAATCTCAACTGTCACGAATTTTAAAAAACGTCCAGCAGATGGAGATGTTTACTCTCAAATAAAGATAGTATTTTCCCTTCCAGCTAAATCTATTATTTTCAAACAAGCAGAATAAGGCTAAAAACTCCCCTTTACTTGTTAAATATTCAAAAAATTGGGATATTAAGTTAATTATTTTTTTAAAAAACAATGCAATGCTATATTTCAGCTTCTGTTTCTTTTTTCATATGCTTTCTCTTACAGGGAATTTTGTTGTGTTTATATGGATTTGTGGAAAATTCCTACTGATATATCCATCTATACACTGGAGGACTTGTTCTTTTAAAATAATCACTTTTGCTATTTTAAAGAAACATTATATTTTATTGAATTGTCATAAATAATTCAGAAAAGGCAGAAATGTTCATTAAATATTTATATTCTGTATTTGGGAAAAAGCCAGATGATGTAGTCATATCATTTCATGATGATTAAATACTTTCCAAGCCAACAGGAACTCAGGAGGATGTTAAACAGCAGCTACTAAAGTTGGATATTTTTAATTGAGCAGATGCAGATAACTTGCATTCAACAGCTTTAAAAGAATAGATGAGGAGCTATCACTTTAACACCACTTATGCCCTAATTTAAGAATGAAATTGTGAATCAAGTGGTGCTTATATCTTGGATTGGCCCTTTACATGGAGGGAGAGTGCAGGACGAGAGAACAGTGGTGGTGGTTTCAACCTAGATAATTAAATATCATGCTTTTAAGTATATTGTGACCTTCCAGCCATTAAGAATAGTGAAACTCAATGAGATGATGTCTCCTATTGCCATACGCTGCAGAATACTTTGGAGGACAATGAAAATATGTGAAGCCATGGTACTGATTACCTAAGTACCAACAGGTGATTACTTTTTCTGAATATCAGGACTGTCATTATAAAATCGGGACATCTGGTCACCCTAGTTTGTACTCATTGCCTCTTGTCCTGCCCTCTGTTGCAATAAAGAACAACTTTTCTCCATATTTTTATGGCAGCCTTTCAATAATTTGAAGACTGCTATCATGTCCCCCCTTAATCTCCTCTTTTCTAAACTCAACATACCCAGTTTCTTCAGCCTTTGATCATCTTTGTCGCTTGCTTTGGATCCTTTCCAGTTTCTCCACATCTGGTGTTAAACAACACAGGACCCAGAACAGTCCCAAAGGAACTCCACTTGATACCTCCCTCCCATCTGACATCATTCTGTTAATACTTACTGTTAGAAGAAAAAAGGAGCAGGCTGACTCAGAGGCGGATTTGAGTAGATGGGCTTATTTATTGCAGTACTTGTTCCCCTGGAGCCAATTGTCCAGTAAGCGCTGGATTAGTTACATCACATTCTTTTTGTTTAGGTTAGTATGTACATGCCTACATTTATTACAACACCCCCAAACCCCTTATTAAGTAGTAGAAACACCCACTGTTAGTAAACCCACCTCTATCTATTGCGCATAGCATTACACATACTTTTGCCTTGAACATACATTTCTTTGCAACAATTTGTTGCCATAAATCTTTTTTTTTTTTTAAGCAGTTCCCAGGGGAGGGAGGAAGAGGCCGTGAACAGTTCTCAAGGGAGGCGGGGGAAGGGGCTGGTTCATGTAGCTGGGAAAGGGAGGGAGGGGAAGATAACTTCCTTTTACTTTCTTCTACACAAAGGGCATTTTTCAGAAGCCACATCTTTATTAATCTTTAGGAGCAACAGAGAAGGGAAAAATCTGGCAACTTACATTTTAAACAAAAAAATACTGAAAAAATTTGCAACTTATGTACTAGACATAAAAATATTGCCAACATATGCCTTTGTCCCCTAATACCATGTCAGCACATTAGCAGCTTATTATTATTCTTAACACTAAAATATCCCAACAGCTACTCTTTGTTTGCAGTTGTTTGACCAGTTCTGAATCCACTTAATGGTAACTCCCCCAAGCCTCCATTTCTCCAAGTTATTTATCAGAATGTCATGTAGTACTGTGTCAAAAGCCTTGCTGAAATCCAAGTATATTATGTCCACCTCATTCCCCCATCCACCAAACCAGTTACCCTGTCAAAGAAGGAAATCAATCTGGCTTGGCATGACTTGTTCTTAGTAAATCCATGCTGCTAGTGAGTACCTTTTCATCCTCCAGGTATTCAACAATTATTATTTTTTTACATTGCTGTGTAGATTCCCAGCTCCTCCTTTTTGATATTTAATTTGTGACAGGTTCAACCTGAAAAAAATCAGTTTGTTGAATTGAACTAAAACATTTCATTTTGAGTAGTTTAACGTTAATTGGCATCTGACTATAGTGCTGTGGTGCATCATGGGAACTGTAGTCCAAAAGTATTTTTATGCTGAATCTGGAATCCTGCTTCCCAGCTTGGGTGACTAGAAATATCCTAGCTCTGCTCGAGCTTTCACCCGAAAAATGGCTGCATAGCCAGGGGTAGCATGGGTGGTGGCCTCCCGAGAATGTAACCAGAGGTCCAGGTGGGTTTGTACTCAGGTGGCTACCCCAAGTAGCCTCCTGTGCTACTCCTGGCTACACTGCATATTAGCTTGAGCAGAGCTGTCTTGTGTTTGTCTCCCCCAACTGGGAGGCACACCCTGAACTGCAGTGTAAACATACACTTTGTGTTTCATGCCCCTATTCTCTCATATGGGCTAGGCTTCTTGGCTGGACTACATCTCCCAAGATGCACTCCAGTGTCCCCTCTGACCGAAAAGTATGGTGCACCATGGAAATCACATGACTATGGTCCATCAAGGGAGATGTAGGCCACCTAAGGTGCTCAGCCCACAGGGATGTATGAGGTATGAGGCATGTGAACTACAACTCCCGTGAGGCACTGCAGCACCATAGGAACATGCAGTTAACTGTTGAGTTGAATCAAAACATTTAGATTTGAGTCAGGAATGTTGAAACATTCTGTTTGGATTGAAAATTTTGAAACAAAACATTTAGATATTTCTGACAGCTTCAACAGGGGAGGCTAAGGGAGCCCCCACACCAGAATGTCCTCAGCACTCACCTGGCGAGTGTTAGATCCCTATTCAAATCTCTTTGCCACCTCAAGTGGACAGGGGAATTGAACCAATGGTCTCCCACATCCCAGGTGAATACCCTAACCACTGGGCTAAAAGTTATAAGGGAACTTGCCCCTATCCCTGGCTTCTTGCAAAAACAATATAGGTGCTTAGCACCAGGAGAGGGTTTGTAGCTGAGAATCCCAAGTGGAAAGAAGTGCCCCGCTGCAGCCCAAACTGAGGAGCTGAGCTCCCTGAAAGGAGCTAGGCTGAGGATACACCCCTCCCCTTGGCATTCCAACTAGTTAGCCTAGGTGAGGAGCTGCCTAGTGTGCTGTCTTCTGTGAATCCCATTCTAGGGTGCCCATCTCTCACCATTCATTGTATAAGATCCTAGGTGCAGAACCCAAGCTTTGTAAATCCCAGTGACTTTCTAGGCCAGGGATCGGCAACCTTTGGCACGTGGCTCACCAGGGTAAGCCCCCTGGCAGGCCATGCCGCCCCCGCAGGTTTGGTCGGTTGCGGATCCCACTGGCCGCGGTTCACCGTCCCAGGCCAATGGGGACTGAGGGAAGCAATGCAGGCCGAGGGATGTGTTGGCCGCCGCTTCCCACAGTCCCCCTTGGCCTGGCACGGCGAACAGCGGCCAGCAGGAGCTGCGATCGGCTGAACCTGCAGACGCGGCAGGTAAACAAAGTGGCCTGGCCTGCCAGGGTGCTTACCCTGACAGGCCGTGGGCCAAAGGTTGCCGATCCCTGTTCTAGGCAATCAAAAGTTAGCCATGGCAACACTCAGCATCACCATGCTAAATTCCTTTATGAATCTAGCCCTTTGTGTCGTGCTCTTTTCTTTCCTCCCTGGGTGCTTTCATCTACTGCTTCCTGCCAATATGTGCTTCTGTTCACCAGTAGTGGCTGTGCCAGAGGACCACTACGAGCTCCCTCACAACGGTATTTTGTCATCACTAGCAGAGCCATTGGCACAAGAAGTCAGGAAAACAGGACTGTAGTGATAGGTTCCTTCCTTAATTAATTATTCCTTGCTGGAATAACTCTCAGCTTAGAGTTTTGAAAGTTGTTTTAGTAAGTTTGACTCCTGAATCAATCTCAATTTTCTTACAGACAGTCATTCAAAAACCAAAGTAGCAATAGTATTCCTATGTCAGATCATGATTTCCCTATGTATAACACTACAGAAGGCAGCTTAATGTCCTGCTAAAGCCAATATAAAACAGGAAAAAATACCCTTGTCTAACAAGCTAACTCTGAATCTGAAACTTTTTTCAGATATGCTGATTTGTTTCCCCACAGTCTTGGAACCATCCCCTCCTCCTCATGTATCTTTCTTTTCCTGAGTTAATTGCATCCCAAAGCAATGCCACTGCCTTGCATAGTGAAACCTGGGCATATTTGAAGTTTTGTAATTTCCAAGCATGACCTGATTTCTGCAACTGGCGTGTGCAAAGTAACTGCAGTAAAAACAACACAGCAACTCACCAATGTACATTGACATGCTTTTGTACTTTTAATAACCAGAACATCTACTCAGCTGTTTCCTGTACTTAGCTTTTCCTGACCATGTGCAGATATATATTATTCACTAGAAAATTAGTCAACTGTTCATTAATACTCAAGAGTCCCACAGCAAGCTGTTCATTAACTTGCTAACAAACTATTATATTTCTTAGTTGCTCAACCCAGTTGTTGATACAGATTAGAATGTCATAGAAGTCAGTGGCAAAAAAAAAAAGAACCATTCATTCTTATACAGTATGGAATTACATGGACTATGACTACCATCTTAATCCTTTCCCCTCCTTCCTTGTTTACTTTCACTTAACTTTTTAAAAATTAAAGCATCTTCTAAACATCTTCACTAATGGATTTTTCAGTTTAAATCGGGGATGAGGCAATGACTGATATTTGATTTGTACGTGAATCTTAATGTTTAAAGACATTTGGTTCATCAAAGCCTGAACTGAGAATGGATATAGATTTTGAGTACCACACTGAAGAGTTGCTTGGGGGTGGAGTTAGAGAAAGGGAAGACTGGCCAGTGTAATTGAAAAAATATATATATTACACTGCCCATTCATATATGTACTTAGGAAATTATCCCAATATTTTGTGTTTGATGATCCTAGCTGCACTAAAAAAATATGATGTGATGGAGGCCATGGAAGTACACATGCAGTTTTATAAACCTTTCCAAACAACATGAAATGTGCCCATTAAAAACATATAGAATACATTGCATTCTCTAAAGTGCACATCTCCCTGCACAGTCTGAAACCTGGTATACTGGTATATTCTGAGACACTAAATTATGGGAATCTATGTAAAATCTCCCCCTTTGGATGCTGCCATTTATTATGCTTTTCTTCTGTATCTTTTATTTGTTGTCTATGATAATCAAAGAAAGAATCTGACAGAACTACGTCCATCAGAGTAGTGTTCATGCACCGTTAAAAAAAAGGGAGAGAGAGGTGTAAGTGTCACGCTCTCTGGAGTACCTCATGACCGTGAGTGCCTACCCAATGGCAGACTGTCAAAAATAGGGCAGACATTCCAAACTGGTGGTGTGTTCTATAATTAGATTTCAACAAGCCATTAACAAATGTGAACTCATGGATCACTATAACATGGACTCATGGGCAGTCTATCTTGCCACCAAGACAAACTGGATGGACTTGGCGATAAATGGTCACTTACACCAAAAAAATCACATAACATTCAGGTTGCTTCCAGTCTCAAGACACCAGTCACTTATCTCAAATCAGTTGGTACCCAAGATTTTGCACCAAAACAACACCTGTAGCCAATTCTTTAAGAAACTATTTAAAGGTTTATTAACTAGGAAAGAGAAATAAGAGAGTTATTTACTGTTAAAGCAACCAAATATATATGCACACACACAAATGAGTTATCATCTAAATTCTAAGAGTGACAGTGCTGTAATGGTCTGTCAATTCAAAGTATCTTTCAGAATGGACCCGGGGGGGGGGGGGGGGGGGGACGACCCTGAGAATCTCTGTCAGTTTAGAGCCTCTGGCCCTGTCAGAGTTCAAACAGCGAAGACAGAGATGAAAAATTTTCCTGTGACTTTGTTTTATTTCTTTCATTCAGCTTCCAAATCTATAGGACAAGCTTCCTTGTATGTAGCACTTCCAAGGTGTGATAGGGCCATTAACCAATCCTTTGTATTGAAATGTTTCCTAATGGCCCATCTGATTTTGATAATCATTCTGGATAGGCAGAGGAGGAGGAAAGGAAGGGGAAGTGATTCCCATGCCTAGGTTCACACGTTCAGATCAACAAACAATTTCATTATTATAAAGAAAAAACTTCCATATTTTTGATAGCATGGAATAGAGACATTACAAATTAGATTAATGAATGCAGCAACTCCGTAAACTGTTTAAAACTTGGTTAACCAGACTCTGGAAGGTGGCTGTGGCATTAATTAAAGAAAATGGTAACATTATGAACTCAGAGTCCCATATCAGTGATGAAAGCGGAATTTTTTGTGTGCATCCTTATCTGAACCGTGACAGAGTCCAGTCACCAAAGCAGTACCTCCTGCTGGCTGTTTCAGGGTGTCAGGGCTGTATCCCCACTTTGAACTTTAGGGTACAAATGTAGGGGCCTGCATGAAAACTTCTAAGCTTAACTACCAGCTTAGCTCTGGTCCGCTGCCACCATCCCAATGGATTCTCTCCCTGGGAAGCCTTGAGAGACCTTCACCAATTCCCTGATGAATACAGATCCAAACCCTTGGATCTTAAAACAAGGAGAAATTAACCATTCCCCTCCTT
Organism: Chrysemys picta bellii; assembly: GCF_011386835.1. Taxonomy (NCBI): domain Eukaryota; kingdom Metazoa; phylum Chordata; order Testudines; family Emydidae; genus Chrysemys; species Chrysemys picta. The sequence goes on along the minus strand of NC_088791.1, from coordinate 267,030,675 downwards.
CCTCCCACCAACTCCTGGTGAATACAGATCCAACCCCCTTGGATCTAAAACAAGGAAAAATCAATCAGGTTCTTAAAAAGAAGGTTTTTAATTAAAGAAAAAGGTAAAAATCATCTCTGTAAAATCAGTATGGAAAATAACTTTACAGGGTAATTAAACTTAAAGAGCTCAGAGGACTCCCCTCTAGTCTTAGGTTCAAAGTACAGCAAACAAAGATAAACACTCTAGTAAAAGGTACATTTACAAGTTGAGAAAACAAAGTAAAACTAAGACGCCTTGCCTGGCTTTTTACTTACAAGTTTGAAATATGAGAGACTTGTTTAGAAAGATGGGGAGAACCTGGATTGATGTCTGGTCCCTCTCAGTCCCAAGAGCGAACGAACTCCCAAACAAAAGCACAAACAAAAGCCTTCCCCCAAGATTTGAAAGTATCTTGTCCCCTTATTGGTCCTTTGGTCAGATGCCAGCCAGGTTACCTGAGCTTCTTAACCCTTTACAGGTAAAAGGATTTTGGAGTCTCTGACCAGGAGGGATTTTATAGTACTGTACACAGGACAGCTGTTACCCTTCCCTTTATAGTTATGACACAGGGATTAGCTCTCTCAGCCAGCACACCCTATCCTGGTGGTGCCTTTCTCGCCCTTGTTTCCGCTTGCAGACCTCAGTCCAGGAACCGCAGTATCATTTTCATCACTCAACCCTCCGTTCGTGCCACCCTCGGTGTTTTCCCCCTTCCAGTGAGGGAATCTCCCAGTTCTATAGTTCAGCCACTTCCCCAGTGGCAAGTGTATGTGGGGGGTAATCCGGGCCCGCCCACTATGGGTCCCAGCCCAGGGATCCTGTTGATATCAGCCTCCCGCTGCTTCTCCACCAATACTATTTCAATTCTCTGGCCACTTCCCTGCAGCCTCAACACCTTCTTCTCCCTCTTCTCAGGGCCTCCATCCCACAAGTCCCAGCAGCCAGCCAGGAGTTCCCACTTGCTTCCCGATCCTTGCCAGCAACTGCTTGATCCAAGGTGCTACCTACCAGCCCATGAGGAATACAGTCCTCTCTCCTTGGACTCGCTGCAGCAAGTGACTGTCTCTGGCCCTGCAACTCCTTTTTATATAAGCCTGTGGAACTCTGATTGTCTGCTCCTTGCACAACCTCCCTAGGCTGCTTTTAACCCCTTCCTTTCTGGTGTGCTGTGAACAGCCCAACACCAAAGGAATTTGCCAATAGCCTTGAGTTAAATCAAAAGAGCTGAGTTATTTAGCTTTGCTAAAAAGGGCCAGTATATCATAAGTTCTAGGCATGGGATATACATCTGGTACTGAAACAGCACTGAGTTTTCTATAGTCAACACAAAATCATATAGTGTTGTCTTCCTTAGGGACCAAAACCAGAGTTGACAGCCAAGAGCTGGCAGACTCTTTAATTACTCTTAGGTCCAACTTGCTTTGTATTTCTGTACAAATTTGTTCCTGAACCTTGCAAATGGCTCTGTAAGGCCTGCTGGGAGGTTCTGTAAAGATTGTATGAATTTACAAGTGTGTCTTCCCTGGCTTGTTAGAAAACACTTCTTTGTATTTTTGCAGCATTGACAATATGTCTGCCCTTTCTCTGGTGTTAATGCACTGCAGATATCAGTGCTTTCCAGAGTTGAGTCAGTTTGGACTTCAGCCTTTAAATCAGTGAGGTGGTGTACCTCAGTTTCCCCTTCTACACGATAGATCATTTTTACCATTGTTTCTTGCTGTGACAGGCTTTAAGTTTGTTTTCACATACTAGCTGTGGGACAGATTACCATGAGGCTTTTTAACATGATATGTTAAACAGTCCTTCCCAAGAATTTGCATTTTGTACTTTCTTACAGGGCATAAAATCAACACCAAGTCTCCCATTTCAAAAGTGTGTTTACACATAGTTTTATCACATCACAGTTTGGATTGATTGTCTTTAAGGTTAGATTGAACAATATACATCATATCTTTTAATTCCTTTTTGAACGTTTGTACATATTCAGTAATCAGCTCTTTTTGCCTTAGTGTCCCTGTCATGCTGTCTGGGGTGGCTCACAACTGTAAGTGTCTACCTCAGCGCAGACTGTCAGAAAACAAGGGCAGACAGCCCAAACTGGTGGTATTTTCTATAATTATATTTCCCCAAGCCAGTAACAAATGTGAATTCCTGGATCACTATATTAGTCTTACCATGAAGTCACAAACAGTATGCTTAGACTCTCCAGCCTATCCTACCACCCAGACAAACTGAACTTCATGATAAACAGTTACTGAAACGTAAAATCAGATTGCTCCGAGTCCCAAGGACCAGCCACTTACCCCGTATCAATTAGTACTCCAGAACTTACACCAGCGACAATGCTGGCAGCCAATTCTATAGAAGCTAAGTAAAGATTTATTAGCTAAGAAAAAAAATGGGAGTTATTAAGAGGTTAAACCAGATAAAATATAATAACAGCTAAATCACAGTTTATAATTCCAAATGGTGTCAGTGACACAATAAACTGTCAGTTTCCCAAAAATCTTTCAGAGTTATCCAGAATAACTCTGGGGATCTCCATCTTCTTGTTCAGTTATTCTGCCCTGTTAGAATCCAAACAATCCAGTGATAAAGGATCTTTCTTTAAATTCATATTTATAGTATCTTCACACAGAAAGCAAGCTGACAGTTTCGTGGGCTTTTCCTTTGATGACAGTACGTGAGGAATGCAGACAAATAGGAGATCAAATGGGGAGAACCCCATTGATTCTTGATGTATTTCCTTATAAGCAAACAGCAAATATGGCAATAACTCATCCCAATCTTGAACCCTCTTATTTGCATACATTCCCTGCATAGATTTTAGGGTCTCATTGAATCTTTCAACCAAAATTTGTTTCTCGGTGATATGAGGTAGCTTTTAGTTATTTCACCCCACATAACTTTCATAGCTCCCTAAATAGCTGAGACATGAAATTTGACCCATGGTCAGATAAAATCTCTTTAGGGAAATCCACTCTACTAAAGACAGTGAGAAGTGCTCTTGCTACAGATTCTGCCTCAATTGTTAGACAGAGCTACTGCTTCAGGATGTCTAGTGGCAAAATCCACCACCACCAAGATATATTTTTCCCTCGGCCCTCATATATGACTATTGTATTACAGTCCAGGAGAGTAGAGGGACTTTCTGGGGTCCTGTAGGTCTTTTTGTTTTTTGACGTAGTTCACAAGGTCTGCAATAATTCCTCACATCATTCTGTGTTCCTAGCCAGCAGAAAATGTTCTTTATCCTGTCATAGGTTCTTTGTGCCCCCAAGTGACCAGCAGAAAGACAATCATATGCTAACAGCATTAATTCCTCACAGTGCTGGGTGGGCACAACTAATCGCTTATAGTGTTGCCCATGACTCCCCCGCACAGGAGCCTCCCATCTTCTTCAGAAACTTCTCACCGTTTTCCCTTCCTGCCCCATCCCACAGAAAACACTCTCTTATGCTGTCTAGAGTGGGGTCTATCCTTTGTTCAACACCAAAACACTGGCAGTTGACATCTGAGATGTCCCAGGGGCCATCCCTTCCTCTGGACCCAAAGGCATGCTGCTTTTCTCTGCCATGCAGGAGCCAGCCTCAGCCCCTAACCTGGAAACACTCTTTTTCCTTCTGCTGCAGAGGAATTAGACAGACTTTCCTTTTCTCCCTCATCAGTTTATTGGACTTTACCACTTCCCCCTGGGATCCCAGCATAATATTCTCTTTTGCCATGGGTCACCATATTAATAGTCTTAGCCATATGCAAAATATCATTCCCAACAAGCATATAAACTGGGATACCACCCAGCACCCTTTCTGTCAAGACACCTGCTAAACCTTCCCATTCTACATGCACCTTAGCTTATGATTACAGGAATGTTATGTCTTCCCATTGCCAGAAGCTCACCTTTTGGTCAGGTAGCATGTCAGTTTTTTAAACCATGCTTCCCTTGACCACAGAGGTCTGGGTTCTGGTGTCTCTCCACACAATGCTTTCCTTGTTATTTACTCTGGCAACCTTCAGTCCTCACAAAATTCATCATATAACCTGAGGGTGTCTCTGGAGCGCCTGTGTTAAGAACAGTTGTATTAATATGGGTTGGATGGGGCTTAGTTTCTTTTAGCTTAGGGCATTTATTTCTTAGGTGATCAGTGGAGTTACACTGGAAACACTTTACAGACTCTCTTCCTTCACAGGAAGTTTGTGATGGGGATTCCCAGGAGAAGAACAATTCTGAGGGGGTGAGCGCTTAGGCTCCCAACCACTCTCCTTCTTCCCAGGGGTAAAACAAGATCCCCCATTTACACTGGGTTTGTGATCCTCCTTTTGTGACTTGCAATCATTGATATCTGTGCTTACGTAAAGTCATCCTCCAGAGTGGCCATTTCTAAAACAGATGTTGAAGACTTATCCCACTGGCTATTCCTTACATCTTCAGTGCATATGCTTAAGAAATGTTCTTGAGCAATGAGATCAAACAACAGGTCACAATCTTCAGCCCCCTTCCCTGCTACCACTTTCTCATTAAGGCCCACATCTTATGCGCATATTCACTATGACTCCTGCCAGTACATTTTTTGAAATTTCTAAATTTTAACATATACACTTCAGGAGTAATTTAAAATCTTTGTTAAACAGCTTTCTTAAATTCAGAATAAGTCAATGCTTCCTGAAATGGCATTTAATTAAATACATTCAAAGCTTAACAGACAGTTTTGCAAAGTGTGGGAACTTTCATGATCTCAGGAATCTTATGAACCTCACATAGCCTTTCAAAAGTGGTAAGGTATTCTTCAGTGCAGTCTGATTCCTTGTATTCAGGGCACAACTTGTCCAAGCGGAGGGTTCCTTGAGTGGAGAGAGAGGTTGGTGACTCTGGCATCTGTACATGTTTTTCCTCTCATGTCCTAATTATATTTCCTCTCCTTCTCCTTTTCTTGGGCTTCTTTCTCTCACAGCTCCATGACTCATTTATGCACAGCTGTTTCTCTCTCCTCTTTTAGCTTCTCAGGTTTTAGGGCTCTCTGATAGGAATCTTCCTGCTCCTTAATCCTCATCTCCATTTGCCACTTTTGGTGCTCGTGTTACCTATCAATGTCTTCTTTCTCCAGTCTTGCCAATTGTAGCTTTGCAGTTGTCTCACTGTTGCTCATTTTTATGCTTTATTGTTTTTTCCCCTTTACCCAAAATAAGCAAACAAAAAAACAACAAATTGTCAACTTTATTTGACTCTTTGCAGCCACCACATCTGAGACTCACTTAAAAATTGCTATACTGGTGCTTGAAGTGTAAACCTCATTTAAAATAACAATAATGCCACTGTGACATACCCAAGGTAAAGTCTAGACTAATGAGTGGCTGTGTCACCATTGCCCTCTTACCTGGGGTGTCCTTTACACTGCTTTGCTGCTGTAGCCTCCAGTAATGATGTCTCACAAACAGCCTTCAGAATGCAAGTCACTCCCAGCTTATTCTGTGCATGTGCTGCAGCCAGCCAGCCACACTTTGTTAACATTGCAGAATAACCCCAAAACACACCCAGTCCTAGACTTCCCCTCAGAAATGTATGACCTGTATTCCCAGACCTCGCCTGGACAATACAAGCTTATATAAAATATTATATTTTATTAATAGCAATGACATGCAAACATTGTATTATCCCAAATGGAGTTTCCCATACACTTAAATTCAAACACACTGGATTAGATAAAACAATGAAACAAGTGTATTAACTATAAAGCTATAGGTTTTAAGTGACTACAAGTAATGAGGCATAAAAGTCGGAAATGGTTCAAGAAAAATAAAGATAAAACACAATCAATGCCTAACTTAACAAACTGTCAAATTCAAAGCAAAGTTTTCCCCACCACATGATGGACAGAGAGAGAGAGAGAGAGGAAGAGGGGTACGTTGGGCTGTTTGTCCCCCTTTTTATAGTGTCAGGTGCCACCTTGGAAAAGAAATCTCCAGCTGAGATTCAGGAGACAGAGTCTACAGGTAGGGATCTTCCCTGCTGCTCTTCCTCACCTGGTGGAGCTTCTTTTGTTTCCCTTTGTGACAGATGGCCAGAAAGAATTAAGCATCCTTCAGGATAAATGGCCCAAATTCAGCCTCTATGGACAAATTGGTAGATAATGTTTGTGGTTTTGTGTGTTTGCATATATATTGTTAGAGGTTAACAATGTAATCGAACAGTTCCTGTCTATATTGTATTCAGCTAATTCAGAGATCAGAAGGACATCTTAACATTTAAATGATCTGAAAATATAGTGATATCACTGTATTGATCTCTCTTCGAAGTATATAGCAAATCACCTGCGAATGGTGGAAAACAGGCAATTGCCTTATGTTAATCCATGTAGCTAATTACCAGTGATGCTTAGGAAATAGGTCTACTTCAAAGTCTCGATGATTGCCTATTGTTCACCTAAGAACTCCAAGCTGTCAAGAGACGGCCTGGAACTGTATAAAAAACACCTTGGGTCCTGATCATTTATCTCAGATCTGCTTGATGCTTTATGCAGGGGAAGCTTGAGTCATAAGACTGAGATCTCCAATCCCACCTGGATCACCCTGGATATGAACATTGGCCTATAACCTATGGACTAATTCTGAAAGAAGTCTTTGTAACTACAAAGCTCACCATCTCCACTATGAAATGGATCTGTCAAAACTATACTCATGTCTGTATGTACACTGATACTGTATGTATACCAATTCTCTCTTTTCTTTTTTAATAACTTTTTAGTTTAGTTAATAAGAATTGGCTGTAAGCTTGTAGTTGGGTAAGATCTGAAATATTAATGAACTTAGGAGGTAATGTGTCCAATCCTTTGGGATTGGTAGAACTTTCTTATATTATTAATAAGATTTTCAGTAATCTTCATCATATTTGACTTGAGTGTCTGGGTGGAAGCCCATGGTTGGGTTGCTAATGGGAACTATGTTTTGGCTAAATCTGCGTAACCAGTAAGGTATTATAGAAGCTGTTTATGCTGACTTGGTAAATCTAAGAATTAGCATACCCACCAACTTTGGAGAATGTCTGCCCCATTCTTTGCAGTTTGCCCTAATTAAGTAACCTCACTGTAGCTTCTGTGGGACTTATGTCACACTTTTCCTGCTTGATTACTCTATTTATTGCTTAAATGTAAATTAAGCAGAGGACACAATACTTTCTTTGAGACAGCTCTATTTGCCATCCTCAGTTTGGAACATGCGTCAAGATCATCATATCGTGGTATCTTATACAACATTGCCACACATATTTTATAAAGACAGTATTGACCAGCAAATTATGAGTTTTCAGATGATACCTTACACAGCATACTTTGTACAAAGATTATTACAACAGCGTGTAGGGTGTAGACACAGGGGTATATTATGTCAAGAGCTGGCATTTGGTTTGCCAGTGCCACAGTAAGAAACAAATTGACAGCCATTGGCATACCTACCCGCCACATAGCCACTGGGCTTTGAAATTCACTAGTACCAATCTCTCTGCGACTGGTATGAGAGGTATAGTAAAATAATGTTTCAGAGTAGCAGCCGTGTTAGTCTGTATCCGCAAAAAGAAAAGGAGTACTTGTGGCACCTTAGAGACTAACAAATTTATTTGAGCATAAGCTTCCGTGGGATACTTCATCGGATGCATAGAATGGAACATATAGTAAGGAGATATATACAGACATACAGAGAACATGAAAAGGTGGGAGTTGCCCTACCAACTCTAAGAGGCTAATTAATTAAGAGAAAAAAAACTTTTGTAGTGGTTTGGAATAACACACATTATTAATTAAATAATCCAGTTTGTCATATGGAAGATGGTATAGATAAGAGACATCCTGATCTTCTTTGAGAAAGTGTTACAGGCCTATCCCTGGCTCTCTTGAGCTTATAGCTGGGCTCCACTGGTTGCAATTGTCATGCTTTCTAACATGGTTAGGCATCCAAGAGTATCTTCTTGTAAACTGCAGCTTCTATACTTCAGGAACTCAGATTGAGACCAGGGATATAAAGTTTAAATCGCAACTCTCTGTATTAGTTACACAACAAAATGGCTCCGACAGACTCTAAGCATGAGACCCTGACTATGCCTGCATCATGTGAGAGATTCCTGATGATAAATGTCCTCTGGTGATTACAGATGACTAATTTTAAAGAGACAAATTGACATCTCTTGGTATTGACACCTCCTCATCAATTATTGGGAGTGGACCACATCCACCCTGATTGAATTGGCCCTGTTAATACTGGTTCTCCACTTCTCTTCATGTGTCAATATATTTATGCCTGAATCAGTAATTTGCACTCCATGCATCTGAAGAAGTAGGTTTTTTACCCACAAAAGCTTAGGCCCAAATTGCCACTGGACTCCTCGTTGGTTTTTTTGACAATATACTACAGTACCGTACTGTGTGACTGACTGTAGCTGCTTTGTGTGATCCTTTGTACCTCAAGTAGCAGTCTAGAACCTTGATATTCACTACTGCAATATGATTATGATATGTTTTGTACAAAGCATGCCTTATGAGGTATCATTTGAAGAGTCTCGATCTGTTGAACATTAATATCCAGTTGGATTGTGTGAACTATCATTGTATGTGAAGTTACGAAGTATCACTATATGTGTTACTGAAATATCACAGTATGAGAGGCAATCCAGGTTGATGGGTTTGGAGAGCTCAGTGGCCCTACAGTCCAGTTCTTTTGATGAGCTGCTAGTAAAGCGTCCAGGAACAATAACATCCCACCATAGTCTCCTGGCTTCACACTAGCTTAACTACTGATAGATAAAAAGAACAGGAGTACTTGTGGCACCTTAGAGACTAACAGATTTATTATCTACTGATAGATAAATGATCTTGACTGATGGGGAGGTGGTGTATCTCACAAATTCCTCTAAGTGTTTCTTCTGATTAGCATCATTTCCGTTTTTTCATAAGTTCAGCTTTATGGCGGTTTTTCATTCAGGCTCTAATTTCCTCTGCACAGTGAGATGCTGTCTGTTCTGGATGCAAAGAAGGTTATGTGTCATCAGAGTAATGCTGGCATTGTAGCCTGTGTCATAGCATGATCATCCCGGTAGGTCAGATACCTATTTTTTAAATAAAAATCGTGATGGGTTTGCGACCTGTGGGGTTCCACTTATCATAGCTCTTGGGGGAAGGGAGGAGAGTGGAAAAGCTGCTCATCATGACCCTCTGGGATCTGTTGGAAAGTAATGAGCACAGTCAGTCTAGCTCACTTTCATTAACTGCTGCCAGCGCATATATATGGGTCAGCAATACCACCTAAACAGCAGTGTCAACAACAGCTGAGTGTGTAGCATCAGCAGTGTCGCTTCACCTGTGGCCATTGTTATGAGTTCATTCATCAGTGTGACAAGTGACATGATCTGGCCTAAGGCCTGACTGGGTGGGAGTCCAGGACATTTACAGACATCGAGTGATGATGGAGACAGTTCCCTACCATCTTCTTAATAATTTTGTGCAGGAAGCAGGGGCTTGAGACCAGGCAGTAATTGGTGTGGTTGTTGATATCTAGTTTTTTTTTTTAAAGAGTTTTCAAGCATTCCCTGCAGGCTTTGTTCAGCTAGCAGAAGCATATATCTAGATTCCAAATGATAGCATAGACTTCTTTCAGCAGCTTTAGTACATCTATTCTGCAGAACAGAACCCGTTTTGTCAAAGAGGATAGTTGGTACACTGCTGTGTGCTTCAGCACATTTTTCTTGGCACTTCAATCTTCTGCCTTCATGTTTCAGTTGCTGAGATAATTGGAGAACTATGGTGATATGTGCAGATGATGATAAAGGACTTTGGGCCAGACAGAGTGTCAATTGCTGTAGACAGTAGGTGATCATCATATTTTAATAGGCCTTGGGTCTCTTGATGCTTGGGGAAAATATGCCCAGCCAGGGAGTTTTGGAAACTTAGAGCCCAAGAGCTTCTGGTTTGTGGCTGCTCTGTATTTGGCTGTGTTTCTACTCAGGAAGGAGGTGCTGGTCAGACAAGATAAGGGGCATGGAGGTTGTACCCAGTGTCTACCCTTCCATTCAGGTTCAGTTCTAATGTGTAACTTGCTGAATGAGTGAGACTTGGTGAGTCTTAAAGTTGCTTTTATGGAGATGTGGATCTTCACAGCTTCCTACTAATCCATACAATCATGGGGGGCAGGTGAAGCTTCCCCTGGGGGAGGCTAGCCTGTGCCCAGCCACTTCTGACCAAGGCCCCGTCTCTGATGGCCAATGACCTGCCCACTTACTGTTGTCACCCCCCCCCATGGCCCCAGCCGGGAATGTGGCACCACCCCATAGCCCCACCCCACCCATAGCTCCACCCCATTAATTCCCTTCCCCTGAGGCCCCACCCGTGTTCGCTCCTTTCCACACCCTTTCCCCCACTCTGTCCCTGAGACCGGAAAAGCTCTGTGACCCCACTGCGGAGAGCTTCTCCAGCACCAGGGCTGTGGCAGTGGAGATTTTTCCGGGGACCCCAAATTGGCCAGGGCCCCTAGGCACAGGGCCCATGGGCCCATGCAGTAATCCAACACTGCTCCCCCTATGGCAGGTGAGGTTTGGGGAGGCTTAGCCTCCCCCAGCCTCCATTACATGCTACCCATGCATACAATTACCATCTCCAGTTCCAACAGGTAGTAATTCTACTTCATGCTGCAGAGTCAGGCACAGTTCATGTGTGAATTCTATTCAGACATTTCCTTCCATACTAGGGTTTTTACACCCAAACACTTCAGCAATGAGTGCCGTAGAGATGCTTATAGTTAAATAAATATATGTATGTCTATCTGTTCCTGGCAAAGAACAAAACCACTCAGACATAACAAAATTTAACACTGTTTTAATTGTGTCTTGCCTTTCGTTAGGCACATTTTTTTTTTGCACACTGCATATCGTACAATATGTAGAAGAATCCAAGATTAAAATATTTCTTGATTCACAGTAAAAGTGGATTATAATCAGTCACATCTGGCCCAGCCATATTTTTCAGAATGTGGCAGAACAATCTCCCAACTGGCTAGAAAAATGTAAATATATAGTGCACCTTATTTTTTACAGAATGTGACAATATGATTTCTTTCAAATGACAGGTGCTACTATAGAGTTATCGTTGCCATATTCAGTGTCCTCATTCGTGATCCTTCTCAGCTGCAAGTCAGTCATACTACATCCACCTGTGCAGTTTAATAATCTTCTGAAGACGTTGTCCAAACAATGAGATTTTAATTGTTTTCTGAATTGTTGTTTCCTTTGATATCTGTGAACATGATCGCTCCTTATAATTCTGCTCAGAGCAGTACCTTTCACATGCAAATTAAATTGTCATTTTGTAACAGTTAGTCTTATTAAAAATTATTATTCCCTCAGTGGGCAGAGGCAGCATGGCGGTGACATATGTGTTCTCTAAGAGGAGGGATGGAACATTTGAATGCATGACAAAACTCTGCTTCAGGAAAATAAGTGCATCCTTATGTCTAAAGTGAAACTAAGTGAATTTCATTTTTATCTCAGTTTCTAGGGGTGCCTTGAAGTTCATTCATGAACACACTATAAAGATACAGTGATAATACTATGGTAATAGCAGCTGTGTTTCTAACTAAGTCCCTTGCACTCTGAGTAGCCCACTCTAGGAAATTCTACCCCTAGCTCCGTGTGTAGACATACCCAAAGAGAAAGACAGACAGCATAGAATGTGTGCATACAGTAGGGTTACCATATTTCCACAATCAAAAGAGAGGATACTGGGGGGGAGGAGCCCCGCTCTAGCCCCGCCCCCGCCCCGTCCCCATCCACTCCCTCCCACTTCTCACCCTCTGACTGCCCCCCTCAGAACCTCCAACCCCCCCGTTCCGTGTCCCCTGACTGCCCCCTCCTGGGACCCCTACCACTAACTGCCCCCTAGGACTCCACCCCCTATCTAAGCCTCCCTGCTTCTTATCCCCTGACTGCCCCCTCCTGAGAACTCCCCACCCTAACTACCCTCCTAGGGCCCTACCTGTCCCCTGACTGCCCCGACCCTTATCCACACCCCCACTCCATATTCACACCCCTGCCCCCAGACAGACCCCCGGGACTCTCATGCCCTATCCAATTGCTCCCCGCCCCCTGACAGGACCCCCAGAACTCCCGATCCATCCAACCCCCTCTTCTCCCTGCCTGCCTCAACCCCTCTCCACACCCCTGCCCCATATCCACACCCCCTCCCCCAGACAGACCCCTGGGACTCCCACGCCCTATCCAACCACTCCCCGCCCCCTGACAGGACCACCAGAACACCCGACCCATCCAACCCCCTCTGCTCCTTGACTGTCCCAACCCCTCTCCACACCCCTGCCCCCCTGACAGCCCCCTCCGAACTCCCGACCCATCCAACCCCCCCTCCCTGTCCCTTGACCAGGTCCAGCTTTAGCAAGAGCCCAGGAATCGGGCTGTGCTCCAGACAGAGCTCCGGCCGAGGTCGCGGGGCTTGGGGCTGGGCCGGAGGTGCTTGGCTGGGCCGGCGCGCTCAGACTGAACCGGGGCCGCCGCCTTGGGGCCCGAGCCAGGCCGGAGCCGCTGGGGCTGGGGCCAGCGCCCGGAACCGGGGCCGGCGCCCCGGGGCCCGAGCCAAGCCGGGCTGGAGCCACTGGGGCTGGAGCCGCTGGGGCCGGAGCCACTGGGGCTGGGGCTGAGGCCAGCGCGCTCAGCCAGAACCGGTGCCGGTGCCCCGGGGCCCGAGCCGAGCCGGGACGGAGCCGCTGGGGCCAGGGCCAGAGCCGCTGGGGCTGAAGCCGGGGGTGCTCGGCCGGCACCTCTTGGCTGGGGCTGGGCTGGTGCGCTTGGACGGAACTGGGGCCGGTGCCCCGGTGCCTGAGCCGAGCTGGGCCGGAGCTGCTGGGGCCGGCCGGGGCCAGAACCGCTTGTCCGGGGCCGGAGGGAGCCGCTTGGCCAGGGCCGGACTGGGCCGCGCCACGCCTCCCCGAAGTCCTCCTCCTCACGGCATCCCCCACTCCAGCTTACCTGCTGCTGCCCGCCTTCCCCTGCTTGTTTTCAGACTTCCCGTGAACATCTGATTCGCGGGAAGCAGGGGATGGGGAGGAGCAGGGGGTGGACCGTTCAGGGGAGGGGAGGAGGGGGAAATGAGCTGGGGGAGGGGTGGACAGCTGCAGGGCCGGGCGGCGTGCTAAGGCTGCAGGGGATGGGGGGAGTCGGGAAAGGGCTTTGGCTGCCGAGCGGCGCTTGGCCGCTGCTGTTCGGTCTATAAATAGCCAAGTGGGGGGAAATCCCGGACATTTTTAGATTTTTAGAAATCCCCCCCGGACAGCTATTTAAAGAATGAAAAGCCGGACATGTCTGGGGAAATCCGGACATATGGTAGACCTAGCATACAGTCTAGGCTGTAGTCCAAGTGAGTTGTGTGGTTGTGAGTGTTTGGGGTCACTTCTAAAGTGCAACTTAAGAACTCTTGAGCCTTGCCCTGAAAAGCTAATCAAATGCCATTAAAAGTGGATTAAATCTGAACAATGTGTTTGTCTGTAATAGACAGGTTTTGAGCTGCTAGGGAGAGCAGCTTTTGTAAGCTACTGAGACAGTACTATTGAATGTTGAATTTTAACGCTTTTCTTAGAAGCTTCATTCATTGTTTAATAACATGTAAGCATTTGGGGTTCATCCCTTTATATCTTGTACAGCCAAAACTCTGAGAGTACTGGTTGCTCAGAAAAGTCAGATTGAGCCCTTTCAGTTGCTCGTCCAAAGGAGATCACCGTCGTGAATAGTCTGGATCCCCCTTCATGAACATAAAGACATAATTCTTGTGGACTGTTTGTAGGGCTCCTGTTCACTTATACCACTTAACCTTTAGTACACAAAAGTAATAAGTGAAACTCATTAGCAACATGAAAGTTAATCTGACACACAGAGCATTGTCAAATATGAAAAGTAAGCAATATGTGTGTGTGGGGGGGAAACAATATTTTGTCGCTACTCTTCATTTTTAATCCTTTGATGTTTACTTTTTAAAATTGCAAGTACATTTTGTTCGGACCAAAATGTGATTTTTTAGCTGACTTTCTCCCTGTAAGAAATCCATGCTCAGTGATTCTCACAAGATCTATACAGTCACATTGTCTCCTTGTTATATTAGTTGGCAAAGATGCTGCCAGTGTCACTCACATGCAAATATAGAGAGCCAAAGGTCTGGAATTATGTTTTTTTTTTATATATATAGTTAAAAATTCAGACACTTAGGCAGTGCCAGAATACTGAGGAGGTTTAAAATGGATTAAACTGAAGTGACTAGTAACATCTTATAAAACAGCCATCCAGCAGGAGACTATATTTGAGAATCCTCCTTTAATGCTAACCCTCACGAAGACAGTTGCTTCAAATGCCTGCAGTGCGATCACCAAAAGGAAATATTGTAAATCCATGGATTATTTGGTTTCAGTACATTCCATATCTTTCTAATACATTCTGAGCAAAGACATATTGCGGAAGTCACATTTCAGATTGAAACACTATGTGAAGCCAAAGTCACATAACTCCCATTAATAGGAGTTTTGTGATGGGATCTCCACACACTGCAATAAAAATGTTCAACTGAGTCAAGATATATTTTGACTGGTTCTAAGGCCCAGTTGTTAAGCTCACTGCTTCTTACAGACTGGTTTGTGACTAAAAGGAGGTGAAGATTGCCACAGCCTCTCTTTTAAAGAAGGTGGTGGGAGGAATGGCTTGTAGCAGAACTAGAGAAAGAAAATAACCTTTTGGATGTATACTAAGCATCACATCTATAATATCTGGTCTGTACTGCTTTTCTCTGATCATTCCAGAACATCTAATAAAGTTCTATGTCAAATTGTATGTAAAGACCTTGATTCACTCCTGTACCTGAGGTCCACTCGGTGCAGAAAAGGTGGACTGTGAGGGAACTGTCTACATCTCCCCAATTCTGTGTACTAGTCTGAGCAGGCCTGTTCTTGCCCTGGCAGCATGAGTTAGAGAAACCCAGGGTTTGCTCTAATGACAGAGTTGTATGCTGGCTGAGAATCAGAGGAACTCTGTCCTACTCACTACCCGTTTTTAACATACCCATAATATTTTCCCTCTCGCCTCACCTCTGACATGCTCTCTAAGCTAGTGTAATGGGGTTGGTTGGAACAGGAGCCAGCTCTGGTGCCTTTATATGAGCTGAGAGTTCCCCCACTTTGGGAGAACTTTCTGCTAATGAATTATGGACAGAAGCTGACTCCTCCACACAACCTGAGCTGAACTAAGGGGTAGTCTCAGGATGAATAATCTGGCCACCTTTCCCCATAATTCATTAATATGCTAATTGTATATCTACATGCTAGTTAACATTAAGATTGTAAGCTCTTTGAGGTAGACAGTCTTTTATTGCATATATGTACAGCTCCTAGTACAATGGATCCTTGACTGGTAGCTTGAGTGGGGCCACAATCCACCAGAATATAATCATGATTATAGATAATATTTGTTCTTTGTAGTTTTGTAAAAGTAAGTTGTAGTGTCGTTCTCTTTTTATATGGTCCCTTAGTGATTAGCATTTTTTATTTTCATGCTCATGCTTATCTGGCAATCAAATGATTTTGAGTGCAGTTTCCTCTGATTCTAAGGCTATTCCTGCATCTATTAGACTCTACCTTCTAGGCTTCCTCTACTCTTTTGTAAAGTGTTTATTAACATTATCATGTAATGTAGGTGCCTAACTCTTCAAGTGAATGACTATCTTAGCACTGCTCTGGGGTTTTTCAAAAGGCTGAATGGAATTGCTGTCAGACAAGCATTCCTCCCATCGCCCTCCACCCCTCTTAATATTTCTTCCTGGTGCTTATCATTCTTGAGTTTCTGCTACTGTACCTTGAAAGGCTCTTGAGATGTATGGATAACATTATGAGCAGGAGGAGCCCATGATGGAAGGAATAATGACTTTCTGAAAACATTACCTTTCCCCCTTCTCCCTGATTTATTCTCACTATTTTCAGTTTAGCAAATTGTAAGCTTCAGTGAGTCCTTTCCTTATCTCCAGTCTATTAACATCTCCAGGTGTTTTAGTTCAACCCCTATATGCTTGCATTACCTGAATTAATGAAGAATTGTTTTGTAGTCAAGTGCATGCATCTATAACTGGAGCTGCAGCCACTGATAAAGGCTGAAGTTAGTAATGTAGCTACCTTCTTTATTACAGTAAAATGAATGGGCCTGATCAAAGTGAAAACAATTAAACATACCTTTAACAAGAAAAGCTCTGTACAGGAACAACAGACAGTGACAGAAAGCTAGTGAAGAACAAAGAAAAGTTGTTAAACAAAAGCTTCACTAAATTGTATTTCTTGATGATATAATGCTATCTTTGTATATTTATAAAAAGACAGTGAACAAAATACTTCGCTAATAAAAGGAGGTACATCTTAGACATTATGACATTATGGGACAGATCCCCAAGTACTCCAGAGCAGCACTCAATGTGCCTGGAAAAGGCATTTTTTGGTCAGCATAATAACACCATTTCCGCAAACAACATTAGTTATGCCAACAAAACTTTGTAGCATACACCTGGCCTAAGTCCAAGAAGTAATGTTTACACCGATTCTAGTGATATTTGTGGTCATTCTTATCTACTCCATGGATACGTTCAAAAATCTTGGTGAGTGCTGAGAAAGTACTGAGAAAGCCCTATGTCTGACTCTCATAAGCTTCACTGGTCAGGCTATCATAGTTGCTGAGGAACGTAACTGTTGAGGGAGATAGTTGGTAGAAAGACAGGTGTTTTCAGATGTATTTTAGGCCAGTTCCATGAATGGTCTTGAAGATTAACACCAAGACTTTGAATTTGACACTATGGGTAAAATTTTCCAAAGTGCCTAAGTGATCTAGGAGCCCATGTCTCTTTTTCACATAGCTATTTAGGAGCCTAATTCCCATTGAATTTCAATTAGATTTAGATTTCTACATGCCTAAATTACTTTTGAAAATGGGGATTTAGGCAGTTTTGAAAATTTTACCCTAATCCCACTTTTCTGACATAGAACATACACAGCATGAGTGCAGATGTGCTGACTACACATTATATATCACTTTCACTCTCTTGAGTGGTTTAAATTGTTCAGAGTATCTCCCCCAGTCTACTTTGCATGCAGTAACTGGATTAAGAATGGGAGAGGTCTTTATCCTCACATTCATCACTTCTGTACCTTTATTGCCTTGCATCTGATATCCTTGCATGGCCTGGCTCTGATAGTGGCACTTACTATCATGCAGTGATCTGACTAATTAGAGTGCATATTTTAGTTGTGAACTACGGACCTCCAGAGCTAAAATCGTGAGCCTCCACAGCTTGAGCTAAAGGACTAAATCCTATAACTGGAGCTCTAACAGACTCATATCCTTTGTGGGTCAGTCAGAGGGGGAAATGCATCATCCACACTGATGGTTGTGTTACGCATGAACTTTTCATGTCAGCTTCCCCAAAACTGCAGTTTTCCTCAGGAGCACTTTAGACAATACTGCATTCTTTCTAATTTCCTGACGTGAATAACAGTTGACATAATCCTTTCAAACTCATTACATATACTCAAACAATAGCAATCTGGTGTGTTCTTTTCCACCCATCTGTCTTGTCCTGTCATTCATGAACTTTTTTCCCTCCTTTAATGTGCTTGAGAAGGGATTCTCCAAGTAGCCCTACAAAATGTAGGTAATTTTACTAAATTGACTAGATTTATTCCCAATTACTTTGTGTCAGTAGGAGCTGCCTCAAAGGCATTTGAAGAAATAAACAAACAAACAAACAATCAAACAAACAAACAAACAAACAAACAAACTCCACAACACTTACCTAAGCTTAATATGAATTTTTCCAAAATGTAAAGAATAAAAGATTCATTTTCTTCTGCTCCTGCAGGGATCCACAGAGTACATCTGCCACTCAGCAAAAGTAATATAGAAGACAGCTGGACTATCCCTACAGGAACTACATAAATAAAATAAAATAAATAAATGAGGCTCGATTACTTCTATTTCTACTCTGGTAGCATCTAGAGGACTCAACTGAAATCAGAATTCCATTATATTAAGCACTCTATAAACACAGTTTGCCCCTGCTCTAAAGAGCTTACAATGCACAGACATGTCTACACACAAAGGCTGTACCATTTTAACTACACAGAGACCGCACTTCCCCTTTCCATGTTCATCTCCAATGGGTTTTCATCTGCTCTGTCTGTGGAGACAGATGAGATGATCTGAATTAAAAGTATTGTAATCCTCAGGGAAAAGTAATACAACTACGGCTGTCGATTAATTGCAGTTAACTCACGTGATTTAAAAAATTAACTGTGATTAATTGCACTGTTAAACAATAGAATACCAATTTAAATTTATTAAATATTTGTGGATGTTTTTCCACATTTTCAAATATATTGATTTCTATTACAACACAGAATACAAATTGTACAATGCTCACTTTATTTTATTATTTTTTATTACAAATATTTGCACTGCAAAAATGATAAACAAAAGAAATAGTATTTTTCAATTCACCTCATACAAGTACTGTAGTGCAATCTCTTTATCGTGAAAGTGTAACTTACAAACGTAGATTTTTTTTGTTACATAACTGCACTCAAAAACAAAACAATGTAAAACTTTAGCGCCTACAAGTCTACTCAGCCCTTCTTGTTCAGCCAATTGTTAAGACAAACAAGTTTGTTTACATTTACGGGAAATACAGCTGCCTGCTTCTTGTTTACAATGTCACCTGAAAGTAGGGTGACCAGATGACAGGAAGAAAATTTCCGGACACAAGGGGTGTCACTGGCGGAGCAAAAAAAAAAAAAGCCGAGTGCTGCCGGTGTAACAACACAAACAACTCCCTCTCCCAATTCCCTACTGTGGCCCAGTGCTGCCGGCAGTGGGGGGGGGAGGGCGCACCTAAATATCGGGACGGTTCCGATTTTATCGGGACGTCTGGTCAGCCTACCCGAAAGTGAGAACAGGCGTTGGCATGGCACTTTTATAGCTGGCGTTGCAAGGTATTTACGTGCCAGACACGCTAAACATTCATATGCCCCTTCATGCTTTGGCCACCATTCCAGAGGACATGCTTCCATGCTGATGATGCTCATTAAAAAAATAATGCATTAGATAAACTTGTGACTGAACTCCTTGGGGGTGAATTGTATCCTGTTCTGTTTTACCTGCATTCTGCCATATATTTCATGTTATAGTAGTCTCGGATGATGACCCAACAAATGTTCATTTTAAGAACACTTTCACAGCATATTTGACAAAACGCAAAGAAGGTACCAATGAGAGATTGCTAAGGATAGATACAGCCCTTGACCCAAGGTTTAAGAATCTGAAGTGCCTTCCAAAGTCTGAGAGAGATAAGGTGTGGAGAATGCTTTAAGATGTCTTAAAAGAGCAACACTCCGATGCGGAAACTACAGAACCCGAATCACCAAAAAAGAAAATCAACCTTCTGCTGGTGGCATGTGACTCAGATAATGAAAATGAACATGCGTCGGTCCGCTCTGCTTTGGATTGTTATCAAGCAGAACCCGTAATCAGCACAGACACATGTATTCTGGAATGGTGGTTGAAGCATGAAGGGACATATGATTCCTTAGTGCAACTGGCATGTAAATATCTTGTGATGCTGGCTACAACAGTGACATGCGAACGCCTGTTCTCACTTTCAGCTGACATTGTAAACAAGACGTGGGCAGCATTATCTCCTGCAAATTGTTACCAAACTTGGCGTAAGTAGGACTGAGTGGACTTGTAGGTTCTAAAGCTTTACATTGTTTTATTTTTGAATGCAGTTATTTTTTGTACGTAATTCTACATTTGTACGTTCAATTTTCATTATAAAGAGATTGCACTACAGTACTTGTATTAGGTGACTTGAAATACACTATTTCTTTTGTTATTTTTTACAGTGCAAATATTTGTAATAAAAATAAATATAAAGTGAGCACTGTACGCTTTGTATTCTGTGTTGTAATTGAAATCAATATATTTGAAAATGTAGAAAACATCCCAAATATTTAAATAAATGGTATTCTATTATTGTTTAACAGTGCGATTAATCACATTTTTTTTAAATTGCTGACAGCCCTAAATACAACCCTTTCAATATTGTACATATTCTACAATTTCCACTTCAGATTATATTTTTAAATAAGAAAGGCCCTACTGTCATTTAAAAATTAGGAATTACTAATTCCCTTTCTGTTTAAAAATTGTTCATTTTTTTCTCTCATTCAGGTCCCTAGCTGTCAATTACCTCAAACTGACATTTAAAACAAAATCTCTGTGACCATTCACTGTTAATTTTTTTATAACAGGATAATTTATATGAGCTGTAATTTCCCCATTTTACCAATAATTTACCACCTCTACTAGTTCTGCCATGTAAGAATTCTGGTAACTGGTAACTAATTGCTAAGAAAATCAAATAATGATCCATTATGATGAGTAACTACAAGAATCCCACCTTCACAAACTGCAAGACTTCATGGTAGAAGTAGTTTTAGCACTTGTCAACACTTAGTTAAGACTTACTTATATTCCATCCTAGTCTATGTTTTAAATAACATAGTTTTTCTTTTAATATTAGCGTAGTCATATCTTTCTTTTTCTTCAAAATTTCCTTACTTTAGCAAATTTAGCTATACAAACTGGATACTTTTGTCTTCCTGAAAACACAGAAGGAGACACACTCACATGGAAGTCCGAGAGAGAGAAAGGGAAAGAGACATGGAATTGCTCTCTAAGCTAATGTGCAGAACTAAGCTCCGTATTTTTGGATGAGGCTGTATTGCTGGAATATAAATTAACATTTGAGTCTAATGATACTATGTGCAAAGCCAATACAACTTCTAATTAATTATGGTTCTATCATGCCAAAACATTACTTTATTCTAAGGAGAACATTACATTTGAAGAATAATGATTGCCCACACTACAAGCATCCATTACATTTCCTTCTGCTTGGGTCTAATTCATTAACATTTGCAGCAATTCTTATGCAGCAATTTTCATAATCCTTATTAATAAGCAATAACAGTACACCCTGATGTTTCTCTCCTTGTGATGGATCTCAAGATGTACTTTATACTGTCACATAGTTGGCTTAAGATGAAATTCATAAAAGCAAGTTTCCTGAAAGTTAAGACAAGGGGGCTTTTAAAGATAATTTAACCACAAACTGATTTGCAGAAACACACATACTTACAGCCTCTGAGTATTACCTATTACCATGGCCATGTAATCACTACAATTCTGTGGCCGCAGAATCAAATTCAGAATGTACCATTTATCACAGAGGCTTCAGAAGTCATGCTACAGTCACAAAAGGTGGAACTGGTCTACACTATGGGTACGTCCAGACTACCCGCCAAATCGACAGGTAGTAATCGATCTATCAGGGATCGATATATGGCGTCTCGTCTAGATGCCATATATCGATCCCCGAACGCGCTCCCGTCGACTCCGGAACTCCACCAGGGTGAGCGGCAGTAGCAGAGTTGACGGGGGAGCCGCGGCTGTCGATCCTGCGCCGTGAGGCCCCAAGGTAAGTCGAAATAAGATACTTTGACTTCAGCTACGCTATTCCCGTAGCTGAAGTTGGGTATCTTACATTGACACCTCCCACCCCCCCACCCCCGGGTAGACCAGCCCTATGTGTTAACTAAACCAGGTTTCAGGAGACAGCCATGAAAACTGCTTCAGATCACAAGTCATTCTATACAGTAGGCTGAGTCAAAATGGTCAAAGTCTTTATGGCTGCAGCAGCAGCAATACAAGAAGCCACAGTGCCATAAGGTTCCTTCTGCAGAGCTACCATCTTAACAGAACTGCTCCTTTTTGTTTCTGATTTCTTTATTATACATGTAGCTCTTCTCTTGTTATTATTGTTGCTGCTTTTTGACACAAAAAGAAAGTGCAGGACTCTGGGATGGTCCAATTAGGAGGAGAAATTGACAATAGTCAGGTATTTCTTCGGTACAATCTTATCTAGTTACAAAGAATGTACAAATCCTGTATCTCTGAACACAGAAGGAATCAAATAATAGGAAACAGGCAGCTTCTTTTTGGTCACAGCTCTATTCATACACAGGCACAACACACAACAAAAACTGATGTCAAAATGGAGAGAAAGTTTGTGTGTGTAGGGGTGGGTTATTTCTAATTGTTTCAGATTGACTCTGGTTGTGTTTCTATTTGATACCTTCATTTTTATTTCAATATAAATTTAAGCATTTAATCATTCTACCTAGTAGTCTATATTATTTTCCCAAGTTCTTTCCTGGTTTTCAAGAATCTTCACTTTTCCAAGTAGATGACCCCTTAATCTGTAACCTACTTTCCTTCCATGATCTTTTGTGTGTTTTGCATGTGTATGTTTTTACCATTTCCCCATTGTTTCTCCATATGACTGTCGCCTGTACTCATGCAGTGATTTTCTTCCTAATGCAGTTCAGTCTTTTCTTACTTTTCCTTGACTGACTTTGCTCACAACCAGCATATGAGCTGCAAAATGCTGCCATTGTCATTTCCCATTCCAGGAATGAGCAGACAAAGGAGCACATTTTGCAGCTCATGCACTTGAAATGGGAGGTGACAATGGTAGTTTTTTTTGCAGCCCATAAAGGCTGGTAATGGGGGGTATTATTTCTCTGCACTGCAAATCTAGTAAGTTTGTGTTTCATATCTTCACAGACCAAGTATCTGAAAGGGGAAAACGTGATATCTGTTGATTGTGTGGTGAATTTGGACAGCAGATTTATATTATTAAAATAATATATTCTGGCATGATTTTGCAGTCAATTAACACTGCTGAAGAATTTTGATGTGGCTGCAGAATCTAGGGTGATTGTACCCCCAAATATGTGGGACCCAATCTATCCCTTAGAGAACTAGAAGATTCTCAGCATGTGTTTAAGCTAACATGAGAAAATTTCATTAGAGCTCTTCTCATAAAAATGTTACTCATATAGCAGCTCATTTCCTTTTTTTCGTAATCGTAAATTGAAGAATTTGTACAGAGTCCTGACTCTGTTTGCAGCAGTCTCAACTGTTGCTCTTCAGAATTTGGAATATTGTTCTGTAGCACTGCAGGGGCTGTCAGCTGCCTCTGTACTTAATTGCTGACCAACTTGCATGCTTTCATTATCCAAACAGTACAGATTCCCAGACTCATGCTTTCTGTCTATAACAAAAGCAATATGGCTTAGCTAAAAGTGAGTTGTTTTAGCAAAATGTATAGATTATTCTATACCATCTCATACAGGAAGAGAAAAAATATTTTTGTTATTACTTAGTTATTTATTTTTAACATTTAATACTGGCCACAAGTGTGCTATGCACTTCCTAGAAAACATACAGAAGATATAACCCTGACCCAATGAATAGAGTTGATATAATATACAATAGATTATACTTAATAGCAACCTGGATATTAACAAGTTCCCCAACATTTTGGCAGGAACCAATCCCATTCCATTGATTTAAATGTTAATGGGATTTGGATTCTGACAATGGCATGAGGCTTATTAAGAATATTTTTTGGAAGAAAAAAAACCCCAGCTGTAAGCAGGTTTGCAAGGCTGCAGCCAGGGAAGGAAGTGCTAGAGTGCATGTTTCCAGCACTTCCTTCTGGGGCTGCAGCCCCACAAATCTACCTGTGCACAGGGACCACATAAGAGCGGAGGCTGTGGGCAGGGCAGCAGTGGGGAAGGGGCTGCAGCACGGATGCTGGAAGTGTGTGGTACCAGTGTTGCCATTTCTCCTGATTTTGTCATAGGGATCATGATAATTATTGTTTTCCTTAAACCCCCAGCTCCTGGAGTCAAGTGTATATGTGGTTATTTCAGTCTTCATTCTTAAAGAAAAAGTAAGTTTCTAGCTCTTGTGGCTGCGGAGAAAGCTTCAAAATGTGACTCCAGTGATCCTAAAGACTTGAAAAGCAAAAGGCAAATAAAAAGAACACCAACCCTTTTATTATTATATAATCCTGTGATTGTAAGATTTGGGGTTGGCAGTACTGGGTATCTTTCCTTGCACTCTCTGGGCTGTGCCCTGCTGGGGAAGAGAAGCACAGCCAGATGCCGAGCCCTGCAGGGAGTGTAGAGAGAGGTATTGTGCAGCTCTGTGGGCCCCTAGCAGCCCCACTCCCCATAGAAAGCCCAAGCATTTTGGCTGCATCCCACCTCCCTGCTGCTCCCCAGTCGGCGGACGGGTTTGTAGGGCTGCAACCAGGGAAGAAACATCCCAGACCTTCCTGCCCTTGCTCACAACCCTGCCCTCCATTTATTGGCAACTGCCAGATAATGGCAACTTTTTTTCTGGAAATTGAGGGGTTGCTCATTGGCAGAATCTACTGTACTTAGACTTGTATACGGTGTTTGACTTGGTGCTGCATGACATTTTGATTAAAAAAACCAGGAAGGTATAAAATTGACATGGCACATATTACATGGATTAAAAGCTGGCTAATGGATAACTCTCAAAATACGATTGTAAACAGGGAATATCCATCAAATAGGTATGTTTTCATTGGGATCAGATAAGAGGGGTTCTGCCATGTCTATAGTTAATCCACCTCCCCGAGAGGTTTCAGGGGGTAGCCGTGTTAGTCTGTATTAGCAAAAACAATGAGGAGTCCTTGTGGCACATCAGAGATTAACAAATTTATTTGGGCATAAGCTTTCGTGGGCTAAACCCCACTTCATCAGATGAAAAATACGGTAGGCAGGTATATATATATTACAGCACATGAAAAGATCAGAGTTGTCTTACCAAGTGGAAGGTCAGTGCTAACGGGGCCAATTCAGTCAAGGTGGAAGTGGCCTATTCAAAATAGTTGACAAGAAGGGCTGAATATCAACAGAGGGAAAATTACTGTTTGTAGTGACCCAGCCACTCCCAGTTTTTATTCAGGCCTAATTTGATGGTGTCAAGTTTGCAAATTAATTCCAGTTCTGCAGTTTCTCATTGAAGTCTGTTTTTGAAGTTTTTTTGGTTGAAGAATGATCACTTTTAAGTCTGTTATTGAGTCTCCAGGGAGATTGAAATATTCTCCTACTGGTTTTTGAATGTTACAGTTCTTGATGTCTGATTTGTTTCCATTTATTCTTTTGCACAGAGACTGTCCAGTTTGGCCAATGTACATGGCAGAGGGGCATTGCTGGCACATGATGGCATACTCTCTTACACCACATGGCCATTACCCTCTGATCCCACTGAGGGTTAGCAAAATAAACTGCACCATCTGCTCAAGAAACGCCCTGAAGAAGCATAGGAACAAATCTACACAAACACACCTCTAAAGATCCAACCAGGGGTATTCTATCTGCTATCCAAGATCCCATAAACCTGGGAATCCTGGATGCCCCAACATCTCAGGTATTGGCATCCTGACAGCAGATTTGTCTGGCTATGTGGACTCTCTCCTACCAGCTACCAGCACTCCCAGCTATCTTCGAGACACCACTGACTTCCTGAGGAAACTACAGTCCATTGGTGATTTTCCAGAAAACACCATCCTAGTCGCTATGGATGTAGAAGCTCTCTACTCCAACATTCCACACAAAGTATCATGGGGGAGCCATGTTAGTCTGTACCCACAAAAACAACGAGGAGTCCGGTGGCACCTTAAAGACTAACAGATTTATTTGAACATAAGCTTTCGTGGGTAAAAAAACCACTTCTTCAGATGCATGGAGTGAAAATTACAGATGCAGGCATTATTACACTGACAAACGAAGAGAAGGGAATTACCTTACAAATGGAGAACCAGTGTTGACAGGGCTAATTCAATCAGGGTGGATGTAGTCCATTCCCAACAATTGATGAGGAGGTGTCAATACCAAGAGAGGGAAAGTTGCTTTTGTAGTGAGCCAGCCACTACCAGTCCCTGTTCAAGCCCAAATTATTATTATAGCGTCCAGGGAATCTCTACGTAAAATAATAAATGGACACAAATCAGACATCAGGAATGGTAACATACAAAAGCCAGTAGGAGAACACTTTGATCTCCCTGGACATTCTATAAAAGATTTAAAAGTAGCCATACTTTAACAAAAAAACTTCAGAAACAGACTTCAAAGAGAAACTGCAGAACTAAAATTCATTTGCAAATTTATCACCATTAATTTGTGATGGAATAAGGACTGGGAGCTGGCTCACTACAACAGCAACTTTCCCTCTCCTGGTATTGACACCTTCTCATCAATTATTGGGAGTGGACTACATTCCCCCCCCCCCCCTTATTGAATTGGCCCTGCCAACACTGGTTCTCCACTTGTAAGGTAATTCCCTTCTCTTCATGTGTCAGTATAATAATGCCTCCATCTATCATTTTCACTCTATGCATCTGAAGAAGTGGGTTTTTTACCCACAAAAGCTTATGCCCAAATAAATCTGTTAGTCTTTAAGGTGCCACCGACTTCCAAACAAAGATGGACTACAACCCGTCAGGAACAGTATTCCCGATAATGTCATGGCAAACCTGGTGGCTGAACTTTGTGACTTTGTCCTCACCCACAGCTGTTTCAGATTTGGGGACAATTTATACCTTCAAGTCAGCGGCACTGCTATGGGTACCCATATGTCCCCACAGTATGCCAACATGTTTATGGCTGACTTAGAACAACGCTTCCTCAGCTCTCGTCCCCTATAGCCCCTACTCTACTGGCGCTACATTGATGACATCTTCATCATCTGGACCCATGGGAAGGAGGCCCTTGAGGAATTCCACCAAGATTTCAACAATTTCCATCCCACCATCAACCTCAGTCTGGACCAGTTCACACAAGAGATTCACTTCCTGGACACTAAAGACACATAAACACCACCCTTTACCGGCATCCTACTGACCGCTATACTTACCTACATGCCTCCAGCTTTCATCCAGACCACATCGCATGATCCATTGTCTACAGCCAAGCCCTAAGATACAACCGCATTTGCTCCAATCCCTCAAATAGAGACAAACACCTACAGGATCTCTATCAAGCGTTCTTAAAACTACAATACCCACTGGGGGAAGTGAAGAAACAGATTAACAGAGCCAGAAGGGTACCCAGAAGTCACCTACTACAGGACAGGCCCAAAAAAGAAAGTAACAGAACGCCACTAGCTGTCACCTACAGCTCCCAACTAAAACCTCTCCAGCGCATCGTCAAGTATCTACCACCTATCCTGTAGAAGATCCCTCACTCTCACAGACCTTGGGAGACAGGCCAGTCCTCACTTACAGACAGCCCCCAACCTGAAGTAAATACTCACCAGCAATTATACACCACACAAAACACTAACCCAGGAACCAATCCCTGCAACAAACCCTGTTGCCAACTCTGTCCACATAGCTATTCAAGGGACACCATCATAGGACCTAACCACATCAGCCACACCATCAGGGACTCAATTCACTTGCACATCTTCCAATGTGATATATGCCATCATGTGCCAGCAATGCCCCTCTGCCATGTACATTGGCCAAACCAGACAGTCTCTATGCAAAAGAATAAATGGACACAAATCAGACATCAAGAATTGTAACATTCAAAAAACAGTAGGAGAACATTTCAATCTCCCTGGACACTCAATAACAGTCTTAAAAGTGGCCATTCTTCAACCAAAAAAACCCTTCAAAAACAGACTTCAATGAGAAACTGCAGAACTGGAAGTAATTTGCAAACTTGACACCATCACATTAGGTCTGAGTAAAGACTGGAAGTGGCTGGGTCACTACAAAAAGTAATTTTCCCTCTGTTGATACTCACACCTTCTTGTCAACTGTTGGGAATGGGCAACATCCACCCTGATTGAATTGGCCCCATTAGCACTGACCCCTCACTTGGTAAGGCAACTCCCATCTTTTCATGTGCTGTAATATATATACCTGACTACTGTATTTTTCATTCCATGCATCTGATGAAGTGGGTTTTAGCCAATGAATGCTTATGCCCAAATAAATGTGTCTCTAAGGTGCCACATGGACTTCTTGTTGTTTCTTCCTGAGAGGCAGATGTTAGGTTGCTGGAATAATTCTTCCATGCACCTAGTGCTGTCCACTGGATTTTTCACACTCCAGAGAGACATAGCTATGCCAATATAACTTTTCAGTGTAGATCCGCTCTAGTTTTACACTTTGGCCAAAAGGGCTAATGCAATCCAAAGATGTATAAACAGGGTCATCCAGAGGTTATTTTACTTCTGTATTTGCCATTGGTGTTACCTCTGCTGGAATACTGTGTCCCAATTCTGATGGCTACAATTCAAAAGCATGCTGATAAATGGGAGAGGGTACAGAGAGGAGACATGAGAATGATTATAGGATTAGACAACATGCCTTAGTGACAGACCCAAGGAGCTCAATCTATTTAGCTTAAACAAAGACAAGGTTAAGTGGTGATTTCAGTATAATCTATAAATACCTAATGTAACCATGCCTCAGTGGGACACAACTGAAGATGACAAATTCAGGACAAACTGCTGAGAAATAGGGAATATACACCCCAACACCGGTGGCTATCCCCCATAGGATATACCAAATGAGCAACAAAAGTAAACTTCTGTTTTGGCACACTGGCTAACAAGAAGTCATAAAAGCAGTTTCTTTGGGCATCCCCGTCCTTGTATTACCACCGAAAACACTGGATTTAGAGATGAGTGGTTCTTTACAACCAGTCTAATTAAATAAAAGGTTCTTCTGATCCCAAAGGACCAGCCACACACCCAGGTCAATATATAACTGAGGCTTGGTTTACACTAACCCCCCAAATTGAACTAAGGTACGCAACTTCAGCTACGTGAATAACGTAGCTGAAGTTCGAAGTACCTTAGTTCGATCTTACCTCGGTCCACACGTGGCAGGCAGGCTCCCCCATCGACTCCGCGGTACTCCTCTTGTCTAGCTGGAGTACCGCAGTCGACGGCGAGCACTTCCGGGTTCAACTTATCGCATCCAGACAAGACGCGATAAGTCGAACCCAGAAGTTTGATTGCCAGCTGCCAAACTAGCGGCTGGGTATAGACGTACCCTTAGATCTTACCCAAAAATCACGCTGATGCCAATCCTTTAGTATCTAGAATCTGAATGTTTATTCATAAAAAGAAAGAAAGAGAGGTGAGAGTTAAAATTGGTTAAAGGAATCAAATACATACAGTAAGTGCAAAGTTCTTGGTTTAAACTTGTAGCAGTGATGGAATAAACTGCTGGCTTAAGTCAAGTCTCTGGCTGCGTCCAAATCATTGGACGGTCCTCTGTCCATTGGTTAGAATGCTCCCATTAGTATAGTCCAGAGGCTGGAGCAGAAAAGAGGTTGGAGCTGGATAGAGGCAAAGTGGAGTAGTTTCTAGGGCCTTTTATATCTTCTGCCATGTGGAGGGAATCCCATTGCTCTTACTGTGGAAAAGTACAGTTACAAGATGGTTGTTGGAGTCAAATGGACAAGTCACATGTCCATGCATTTCGCCTAGTCACAGCAGGAAATTCCATTAAGCATAGATAGGCATCTCCCATACTCTTGGCAGTTAAAAGTTCTTTTGATGGGGCACTCAATTTGAATAGTCCCTCCAAGATGTGCTGGCAGCTACTTTGTGGGCATTACCCCAGGAGCAAACATTTGAAATCAAGGTATAGAGCCAATATTCATAACTTCAAATACAAAAATGATATATGCATACAAATAGCAGAACTATATTCAGCGATTCATAACCTTTCCCTAGACACCTCACTTGACAACCTTTGGACAAGATTTGTTGCAAATATATAATAGTGGTTGCAACAATGATAAAGATGGTCATATTTTAATCAGACAACATCACAACTACATTGGGGAAAATGTGTTATAATGGACTCTTTAGTGTGGCAGAGATCCAATGGCTGGAAGTTATGCTAGACAAATTCAGACCGGAAATAAGTTATATATTTTGAACAGTGAGGATAATTAACCATTGGAACAATTTACCAAGGATCATGGTGGATTCTCCATCACAGACAATTTTTAAATTGAGATTAGATTTTTTTTTTTCTAAAAGCTATTCTCTGGGAATGTTGGGGGGGAAGTTCTATGGCCTGTTGTAAGGAGGAGGACAGACTAGATTATCACAACGGTCCCTTCTGGCCTTGGAATCTATGACATACCCTTACTCACATTGGCCCTATTTAGGCTCTAATTTAAGGCATGCTTAAAAAACATAAGCTAATGACTTTTAACTAGCACATTTTCATAGAGTAGTGTAGACAGGGTTGAACACCTTTAAAAACATGTTAACTGGTCAGAGACAATCCCAAACAGGGAGCCTAGGAAGGTCCATCAGTCAGCATAGCATAGATGAAGAAGTTAGCAGGTGACACATGTCAGAGGCAGAGAGAAAGCATGGTGGGTGGGAGATGGTGAGCACAAGGATGGGGTTGTGGAAGCACATGTTGTATTGAATTTGTTTTCTCTCATTAAATTGTCAAGGTCCTGGGAGCTCCTGGAGCATGCAAACCATAGGGGTAGCTTTGTCATCTTTGGAGAGAATACACTGTGTTCCCCACTTAACATGGACAATGAGGAGGGAAGGCAGGATCATGGCTATGTCTTCATGCGACCCTTCCTGGCCACCTTTCACAAAGCTAGCACCCATAAGGAGCTTCTGATGGTTTCCTTAATGGTATTCTGGCTAATCTCAGTGTAAGGACTCCAAGAAGGAACACCACTTGTACCCTTCCTTCTTTGAATTAGGGTCTGGCTAGAATCTGTCCTTGCATGACTTGTTTTGACTCACACAGCAATATATCAAATTAGCTAATGAAGCTGACATCCTTTGTCAACTGCTTTGAGATCTACTGATGAAAAGTGGTATATAAGAGCAAGGTATAATCAATATTACCTTTTTCACAGTATTTTCCCCCTTTCTCCTTTTTTATGGCTTCCTGAATGTTCCATGTCTATTTTATTTGTGGCACACTTCAGTCCTAACACAGGGTTCAGACTCTCTCTCTCTCTCTCTCTCTCTCTCTCGCTCTGGCAATTCATCACTTTGGTATCTGAGTACTTATTTATATACCATATTGTTGCATCTGTAACTTCTGTCTGTACCACAAAGCTTCTATTTTTTTTTTTTTTTTAGAATAAATTTCTGCACAGTCAATTGTCTGGGATCTGTCCAATATTTTCAGTGTATCTGTAGTGGCAACAATCATTCCAACCTCACTCTCTTAACTTTTGTTAAAGTGAGGTTAGGTCTAAACTACGGGTGGGGGGGTCGACCTAAGATACGCAACTTCAGCTATGTGAATAGCGTAGCTGAAGTTGCGTATTTTAGGTCGACTTACCTGGCTGTGAGGACGGCGGCGAGTCGACCACTGCCGCGCCGCCATCGACTCCACTTCCGCCTCTTGCCGCGGTGGATTTCCGGAATCGACGGCAAAACCATCGGGGGTCGATTTTATCACGTCTTCATAGATGCGATAAGTCGATCCCCAATAGCTCGATTGCTACCCGCTGATCCGGCGGGTAGTGAAGACGTGCCCTGAGAGTAACCCTTTTTGGTTATATCCATTCCATAAGCCACAAACAAATCTATCTCACAAAAAGAGTCCTATAAAGTGTCTATTAAATCACAGTGTTCTGTGAAATTCCTTATCTCTGCTATGTAAGTGCTGCTGTTCTCTCCTTTCTAGGAAATCCAGGAGGAGTTTATGAAATCTGAGTCTGTCTTTCTGCCATTTCCAAAGGCTTCCAAACTAAGTGGTTTTACAAAATGTCTTCAAAGTTTATTTAAATGTCTTGTCTTAGTAGGTTTCTCTGGTTCTATTATTTCCTAAAGTAATTGTCAATTTCCCCCACTATTAAGCTAAGCAGGGTGAGCAGTTTCTTCTATTCCAGTGCTTCATTAGCAATAAACTGTAGATTCAGTCCTTCAATGTAGGTAATGCACGTTTTTCAGCATGGATTGAAATGTTCTATTAATCCTGTAATAAGAGACTTTATTGTCTCACTGTAGTGACTTATTTACTTTGTAGGGTTTTTCCTCCTTCCTTTTATTTTACCAAATGCTAGCTTGGTTATCTGTGTAGCTAGTAAAGATTCATTGTCCCCATCACTAGAACTAATCAAAAACTTTTGAATGTTGATTTTTCAAAGAAACTGTTGGAAAAATTGAATGTTAACAGAAGAAAAATTAAAAAAAAAAAAATCTAAAACTACCCCGCCCCCATTTTAAGCAACTCCATTTATCTGTTTTTAGTGAAATACACTAGAGAGTCAACAAAGAGATGTCTCCAACTTTCTAATTTAATACTGCATCACAGTTTTAACATCACAACACCACCACTGGATTGCCTTACTCGCATATCTGTTAATTCATTACTTCTTAAACTGGTATACATAGAGTTGTTAGAAAAATGATGGGAGAGAATGAGAAAAGTCAACCAGCAATTGCAGAGAATGGGCAAAAGAGACCACTTCAAAACCTAGACAGATTAGGTATTTTAATATCTATCTAGCTCCACTGGACAACTATTAAAGAACTGTGATGCATAATGAAAAGTTAACTGGAGAGAGTGCAATTAGTGCACCTGCAGAGCGGGCCAGGCCCAGCTGGGGGAAGATGCCCAGATGAGAAGGAGATTGCAGGAAGAGATAGAAAGAACTCCACAGTCCCTCTCTGGTTGCTGGAGAGTAGAGGAAAGGCCTAGAGAGAGGCAGATGTAGAGTAAGCACAGAAATGGGCTGTGGAAAGGGGTCTAAAGGAAGGCCAAGGCAGGAAGAAGTCCAGGAAAGTAGAGAGGAACCCAGAAAATAAAAAGGGCCTGTGTTGCCCTACAGGCCACTGGGAAAAGTGTTGCAGAAACTCCCTGACACAAGGGAGAGAAGAACTTTGAGTTTGGAACCAGGTCTCCAGGGAGAAAACCCTGCAAGGCATCTCTCTGAACAAGAGAAGGAGAACTCTGCAAAGCCCACGAAGCGGTGAAGAGTCGTAGAGGATGGGTAGGAATGAAGAGTTATGTTTGAGCTTACTTTATTGCACACTATTTGTTTACCTCAGAAGTGACCTGGCTGGAGGATGAGTCACAAGACAAGGCAGACCACTGAAGGGCTGGGTCTTCTGTTGGCAGGAGGCACAAGAAGAGTTGACCTTGCTATACCGGTGACTCTACTCTTTTATGAACATTCTGCCCAGTTTCTATCTCAACTCAGAGTTAGGAACACAAACATTTAGACCAGTCAAACCTCACCCTCGTTGGTTGGATGCTATTGTGTAGATATATATGCAGTGTCAGTCTCAGGATATTAGAGAGACAAGTGGCTGAGGGGTGAAAACATTATCTTTTCCTGGACCAGCCTCTGTTGGTGAGAGAGATGAGCTTTCAAGCTCTTCTTCAGTTGCAGCTAAATACAAGATGGATCAGATTGTTTAGCATTAAGTCATTAACACATATTCAAGAGACCATTCAAAGTGACATGGTATAGAAAACAGCTAATAACAAAATCAGTCACCAGTGATTTCAGACAGCTAAATGGAAACAGATTTTTTTTTTAACAATGTTGGACCCTGTCCTCTGAGGGTTCAGGTTCTCATCTAATTTACATTGTGTACATCTAAAAGATCTCAATTGAATTCAGTGGCATTCTTTCAGATTTACATCAGCATAACTGAGTTCAGAAACTGGCATTGAGTCTAAGCAAAAGTATGGAACAGGGATTGTCTTTTTCATTCTGTGTTTGCTCCTAGGTACTATAATAGTACAAATAATATATAATGATAATAAAACAGGTTTATTATATAGAGCAAGTTTAATCATATCTATTATTTTGCTGATTTAGTGCCTGATCCAACTCCCAATAAAGCTAGGAGAAAAAGTCCTATTAATTTCTATGGCAGCTGAATGAAGCCCTGGTCCTCGACTTTACTCAAGCAAAGTTTCCAATGAAGTAAATAGGAGTTTTGCCAGAGAACCGACTGCAAGATTGAAACATTATTTACACAGAATGTCTTTAGCAAAACTGTATATACTTGTCACTTGCACCAATCTGTTTTTAAGACCAGTACAAACTGACACAATGTCAATACTTTTCCAATGTAGATTAGAAAGACAGCCCAACACCCAGGACTATACACAAGAATGCAATACTGACTACAAAAATATAGGTGTTTCTATCAGCAAATCATTACCAAATGGTATTGTGTTCCTGTTTAGTTACAAATGACTTGAGAATGGTAATGTTTAAAATTCTCTGAGGCTGCATTTGCTGCATTCTGCATCTGAAGCATGAAATGTTTGTATCTTGGGAATATGATTTGTTTCGGTTCAATTCTCTATTTAGCCTTTTTAAAATAGGAAATGGTTCCCTTTAGTTCAATCTTAGTTAGTACTGTTTGTTAGAAAGGGGATATTTATGGATATTTGAGCGTGATGATTGTATTCCATCTTTTTGCATCATATAATGGCTACATGCTTTTTTAGAAAGCTGTTAACATGCATATTTTAGAAAATATTATAGCCTCCTACAGATCCTCTCTGAATAAAATCCAGCTTAGTGACAGACTCTGAAAGGAAAACCAAGAGCTGACACAAGATTGGATTAAGAAAGAAAAGCTCCTAGGGTTGGGAAGTCGTCATAATGATGACTGTTCTAATAAAAATGGGAAGAACCAAAGATCTGTGCAAATCTACTAACAAAGACAAAAAAAGAAAACACTTAAGTTATTCTGTCTCTTCTACTGCTATCTGATATGCATTTAGCACGAAATAGAGCAAAATATTTTAAGCTAATTTTCTTTAAAAGCATCTTCAGATGCCTTATTTTCTGCTGAAAGAGAAGAAATTCTTGAGATGACTTTTCCTAAATGCAATGAGCTTCTGAGGTCTAGAACATGCTATAAAAGGACAATTCCTTTCTCAGTTCTATTTTGGTCCCTCCTTTTCCAGAAGATAAAACAGTGTATAATGATTATTTATTCCTTTCTGGGTCAGGAAGAGTTAAATTTGTCTTTATGCAAGCTGGCTAATGACAGCAATACATGGTGTGTAATTAATGGCTCATTAATTTCTTAGGAACAATCTTTTTCATCCATAATCTGATTTATCCGTCTATAACTACTATATTTTAGAGTGATGATTCCTGTAATATCTAGGTCGTGATTTTTATTTATTTATCTTAAAAGGGAGAGGAATACAAGAATCAAAAATGGACACTGTTTACACCTTTTTATACGGAGGCTCTGAAGGTGGTCAGATTAGAAATGCCCTGTCTCAACTCCTAGTATACTCCCCCTGGACCTTTTGAGTTTCCAACACAGGTGCTGACTTTGTCATTTCCCTGGGGGTGCTCGATGTCCGCTCCGCTCCACCCCAGGCCCCACCCCCACTCCACACCTTCCCCCAAGGCTCCTGAACGGAAACTTCCCCTTCCCCCAAGGTCCCACCCCACTCCACCTCGTCCCACCCCTGCTCCACCTCTTTCTGACCTGTACCATCCCCTCCCCAGAGAGCACACTGCCCTTGCTCCGCCCCCTCCCCCAGTGCCTCCTGCATGCAGCTGAACAGCTGATTGTGGGAGGGTAGGGGACGAGCTGATCAGCAGGGCCACCAATGGGTGCTGAGCACCCAGTATTTTTTTCCCATGGGTGCTCCATCCCCAGAGTACCCATGGAGTTGGTTTCAAGCCCTGGCTAAGCAGATGGTGAGGCACTATCTGAGCTAATTTGGTCCTCAGTTATCAAGGGCATCAGAGATTACCTCTTTCTTAAGTTGTAACTCTCTGGGCCAAAGGACCAGTGGGGCCCAGCTTCCTGTCTGGGGTCTCTAAGAGTTTCTACAATACAAAAAAACCATTACTACTAATATTGTAAAAGGGGGCCCTGGTAAGGTTTCAAAGAGGGAAGTGAGGGAATGACACTTCTAACTGCATTTAGGCTGGGGAGGAGGAGATTGTAGCAGGTGAAGTGGGAAACAGAGTAGGCATGTGTGAGAAACTGGGAGCTAGCCTACCTGTATTATTTTTATGAAAAATAAGGGTGACTTGGTTTCCCCATTCAGTTTTATATTGCTGTCTGCCTGAATGCATAGAATTGAATCAGAGGACTCTGCAAGGGGGTTGTTAAAGAAGTGATCAGGAAAGGGCTACGTATCTGCAAAGGAATTAAAATAACAATGGCTGGCTGCTCTAGGCTAAGATGTTTTACCATTATAGAGGCTAACCTGAAGAAAAGAGAGATTGTTCATATGTTTTTGCTGAACTGCCAGAGGCAGCCCAGGGTGTGTCAGTGATAAAGCTGACAGGCTGGGAAGACTCATAGAGAGCATGCTGCAAGCAGTACAGGATGTTTCTCTGAACTCAGAGATGGGGAACAAGCCAGTCCTGCCATAGCTGTGGCTAGAGGGGTTAAGCTTAGGTAATAAAATGTGGGTGGGGGATTCTTTTGTTTTATACCTTGGCCAAGTCTGCTTTGTATCTTTGGATGAAAAAAAAAAAGTTTCATAGAATCATAGGGTTAGTAGGGAATGCAAGGGTCATCTAATCTAACTCCCTGCCAAGATGCAGTATTTGTGTTGTCTAAACCATCCAGCACAGATCATGTTGAAGTTATTTCTGAGTCACTTTAATCAGCTACTGTTGCAGGTTCCTGAAATGAAACTCCTGCAGTGTCCAAACTCCAGTTGGACCTGCTGAAATAATCATGATTGGTACCCAGGGAGCTATAACCAGCTGCTGGTCTAAGAGTGAGCATTCCTCCCCATTTGAGAAGGTCTGAAGCCTAACACCTGTAAGGGTAGAGTCGGTGAGGTTCTGAGAAAGGACAGAGGTGCAGCTAGCCTGGTAACAATGATAGCATAGGCAAGTGTTTTAGCTATCAGTGCAAGAATAAAAGGTTGTATTTATTAAATGTTGTCAAGACAGAAGCTGCAGGACTTGGTGTTCACCTGAGTATGTGAGTAGAAGGAGAGAATAAATATATATATAGTTCTGAAATATTGTAAATACATACATTTTTTAAACTCTCCTTTTGTCTGGTATTAGGGCATGTGCTCTGGGTCCTCTGTCTTGTGACTATTTCTCACCCTAAGGAAGTATTGGCTACAGACCCATCCTGGGCCACATAAAGTAACTGGTTTCAGAGTAGCAGCTGTGTTAGTCTGTATCCGCAAAAAGAACAGGAGTACTTGTGGCAACTTAGAGACTAACAAATTTATTAGAGCATAAGCTTTCGTGGGCTACTGCCCACTTCTTCGGATGCATATAGAAAGAGATCACTATCTCCATTATGGCACAACATAGTGCTCACTGATGTTGCAGTTGAAGAATCTCTGCAAGTGCAACAGGAATGCAGTTTGTACCTCCACATTTGAGGCAACAGTTGCACTTGAGCAATGAATCACCCCAGGGAAGAGAGAGATGGTGGCAGCACATTTTGGTCTCTGCCAGGGGAGGGAAGCTTTAAATGCTAATTGGGGCTTTATCTGCTAAGATCCCTACACATGTAGGCTACCCAAGGCTCGTCACTGGCTAAGGATGTGAAATAAAAGGAGCCTAGTTGGTGTTAAAATAATCCTCTTTAAACAGGACTAAGTTAATATGATCTAGATACCTTTTAGTTCATGCCCACGGCATCTACATGGGGAGATACACCACAGCATTCTAGAGTGATGCTGCAGGTCACATCCCCATAATCTGAACTACAGGGCTGTATAAACAAGCCTATAAAGTGCCTTTTTGTGCATTAGCTATACTTTGGAAGCATACTAAGCTAAATCACCTGAGAACACTTAAGGCTTGTCTATACTACCGCTTAAGTCAATGTAACTTACATCACTCGGGGTGTCAAAAAAACACCCTCTCTGAGCAACGTAGGTTACATTGACTTAAAGTGTTATCTATACCTCTCTACTTGTTGGCAGGAGACACTCTCCTGCCAACATAGCTTCCCACTTCTTGTTGAGGTAGAGTAATTACATCCATGGGAGAGAGCTCTTCAATGTAGTGCGTCTTCCAGATGCTGTGGGTAGTGAGGACAAGCCCTTAGTGTGCACTAAGAGGGTCCACTCAGGAAGTTAGTATGGAGTAGCTCAGGGATCAGCAACCTTTGGTACGCGACCCGGGCCGGGCCAGTTTGTTTACCTGCCATGTCCGCAGGTTCAGCCAATCGCGGCTCCCACTGGCCACAGTTTGCCGCTCCAGGCCAATGGGGGCTGCGGGAAGTGGCAGCCAGCACATCCCTCGGCCCACGCTGCTTCCTGCAGCCCCCATTGGCCTGGAGCGGCGAACCGCGGCCAGTGGGAGACGCGATTGGCCGAACCTGCTGACGCCGCAGGTAAACAAACTGGCCTGGCCCGCCAGAGTGCTTACCCTGGCGGGCCGCATGCCAATGGTTGCCGATCCCTGGAGTATCTAGTGTGCTTTAAAAATCATACTTACCTTAGTGCACTTGTAGAGAAGCCCTTACCTCTCATAACAGTATTTATTTACTTAGGAAATTGTTGCTAAATATGGCTCACTTATACCACACTATCACAACAAGGGGTAGAAAAAAATACAGAAGAAGCAATGATCACGCTATCACAAAACAGGCAGAGAAACATAGAGGACTTAATGTGGTGGAACCTGTCCCTTCCTCTTTACTGCAAAGTCTGAAAACATCTGTTTATTTCCAAACTACCTGCATACCATGAGGATTGCTATAGCTATAAATTATATTACTATATTTTTTTAAAGAAAGTCCTTTTCTTTAGAATAAATTACCCCATAAAATAATATTCTGTGTTGTTGTTGTTGTTTTTATGTTTACTGTCAATTAAGGAGTTAACAGAATTTAGAGGGAAATAAAGTTTACACTTCTAAATAGTGTGAAAACACTCTGGACCAGATTCTTTGCTGTGTCCAGCATCCACTGTTCAGTGAAGTGGAGTAAAAAGGGGGGCACTGGGTATACGTTAGAGATGCTCTATTTACTGAACATGTGCCAGCTGGCAGTGGTACTATTGACCTCCTAGGGATTGTGGAAGCACAACACAATCAGGCTATTCCCATTTCTCATCCTCCACATCCCATCTTCATCCTGTGGTGGTGGGAAGTGTGATGTAGAAATAAGCATCACTGGTTCTGCACCCAGTGGAGACCCCACCTCCCCTGCCTCCATGCCAGGGGACTTCCCACAGGAAGGCTTGGAAGCCAGTTTCCGTTCCCTTTGTAATATCTTAGTGATGCTGAGTTATTGGAAAGTTAGAGAATCTTTCACATTAGCCGTAATAATTATTGTAAAACAGCAGTGATAGTCTGTAATCAGTTATCCCCTTTTACTGAACCCTTTTGCTTTATGGAAATAAAACAATAAAAATCATGAACTTAATCCCAGTGCTGGACTACGTAGAACAGTGTGTAAGCTTTCTAAGATCAATGGTATGCAATGATATGCAAAGTTCCTCTTGGATTTCCAAATTCCTTGAATGCTTCTGATGCTATTCTGTTTCCTGAAATATCTCTGGCTGAAAAGCTTGACCATACCACTCTCACCCTAAACACTAAAGCCTATAGGTGCTGGAACTAGGGGGAGGCTGCGGGAAGTGGCGGCCAGCACATCCCTGGCTTGCAGCAGTTTCCATCATATACCGGGTTTACAGTTTGTCTCAATGGCTTTCAGCACCCCCACTATACAAATTGTTCCAGTACCCCTGCTAAAGGCCCCATTCACCTCTAACTTTCAGTGCTTTTCACCAGTATAAATCAATAACTTTAGTGGATTTACTTGCAATTTACAATGAGACACAGAATCTGGTCTATAATAGGTTATAGAGACCTCCCAGACCCAAAGAATGTGTAGAAAAGAATCTAACTTCATAGCCGACAAATATTTATTCGAACAGGTCACATGTTCATACAATTGTAGATTATATTATTGAACATAATAGCATTTTGTGATTTCTTAATTCCAATAAATATACATTATGTGCAAATTTGCTTTGATTTTTTTTTCGTTTATTTTCCCATCATTATAACACACTAAAATGGGTGTGATTTAATTTTACTACATCAAATAATCATTAGCTTGATACCGGAAGCTGTGCACTGGGCCTCTGGCTGCTTCCCCATCTCACTCTTCACACTTTTTCTTCCAAATTCATTGCAGCTTTATCTTCTAAGGAGGACCCTATGAAAATGCCTATTATCATTCAGAAAAAGATTAGTTACCACCTGTGACCCGGTGTGCCTAGGGCAGCCCTCACTGGAAATGCCAAGGTCAGGGCAGGCTGCAAAAAGGAGAGCAGTGGGTAACACTGAACTTAAACTCCCCAACCAGTCACAAACAGATGAAGCAAAAAGATGAAATCACAGAGATTCCTTATTGCATTCCAGTTCTCTGGCTCCCAATCAGCACCTAGGTCCAGTACAGTGAGAAGTTATTTTAAAATTCTGCTCACATATACAAATGTTCTTCTGACTGCAAAGGATCATCCATGTTACCAGGTCAATATGAGTTTGGATCTTACCCCAAATACCACGCTGCCAGGCCAATCCTTTAGCATCTAAAACTAAAGATTTATTATAAACAAAAAAAGAAAGAACAAGAAAAGACTTGTAAATGGTAAAGCAGTCACATACATACAAAGACTTCAAAGTCCAAATATCAGGTTCTTAGCAGTATTGGTGAGTTTGATGGCTTGAAATTCCTTCTGGAATACATCCACAGCTTGGATGGGTCATTCAGTCCTTTGTTCAGAGCTTCAGTTTGTAGCAAAGTTCCTCCAGAGATTAGAAGCAGGATTGAAGACAAAATGGGGAAGATGCAGCTGCCTTTTATAGTCTTTTGCCACCCATCTTGTATTTCCTTTGTTCCAGACACAAGCTGCCCAGCACATGGCCTGGAAGCCTTAGAGTTCTCTCCATAGGCATGTCCCTGCATGCCTTGCTGAGTCATAAGATGTATCCCTGTCCCTTTCAATGAGTTCATTGGACAGTTGATGTCCCTTGATGGGCCACCAAGCAGGCCAGACAGAGCTGATGCCAATCTGTTTGAGAGTCACCCAGATTCACAACACAAGTTTGAAATACAGATATATCCTACATATCTATAACTCATAATACAAGGTGATACAAACATATAAACAAGATTATCATATCTGGCAAATTATAACACTTTTGCAGATACTTCACACAGCATATCTGACAGAACTCACTCCTATTTTACAATATTGGTATTCATAATATCCTAAGGTGTCCCCCAGATTCCATACAGTGTCACACCACTACAGTGCAGTAAATGTAAACATGAGTTGCGGGTGGAGCCCCCCTTCGGGGAGACTAGCCCCCAGCTCTGCCCCTGCGCCCCCCCATGGCCAGATCCTTGAGACCCCCCACCCACGGCGGGAGCCTTGAGATCCCTTGCCCTTCCTCAGGTGGAGGAGCTCCAAGTCTCCCCTCCCCCGCAGCCAGGGCCGATGCAAGGAAGTTTCGCACCCTAGACAAAACTTCCACCTTGCGCCCGCCCCCAGCCCTGCGGCAGCTCCCCGCCCCCCCCTCCACCCTAAGGCGCCCACCCTTGCGGCAGTTCCCCCCCTGCCCTGAGGCACCCCCCTGCGGCAGCTCCCCCCGGGGAGCCATGTGGCAGCTCCCCACCCCAGCTCACCTCTGCTCCGCTTCCTCCCTGAGCACGCCTCCCCCATTCTAATTCTCCTCCTCTCCCAGGCTTGTGGCGCCAAACAGCTGATTGGCGCTGCAAGCCTGGGAGGCGGGAGAAGTGGAGCAGCGACCGTGCGCTCGGGGAGGGGGCGTAAGAACGCTGT
The DNA here is from genome assembly GCF_011386835.1 of Chrysemys picta bellii. NCBI lineage: Eukaryota > Metazoa > Chordata > Testudines > Emydidae > Chrysemys > Chrysemys picta. Next base: position 266,988,853 of record NC_088791.1, on the reverse strand, counting down.
AAAAAAAATTGGGGGCACCGCTTTTTGGCACCCCCAAATCTTGGCACCCTAGGCAACCACCTAGTTTGCCTTAATGGTAGCACCGGCCCTGCCCGCAGCCCTGGGCCAGCTGGAGCTGCACCGCAGGAAAAACAGGAAAAGCTCTTGTTTCTTCTCTTCTGGGAGAAGAACCTGAGCGTTTGATATTCTGGAGTTGTCCAGGGAGATTACTGATGAACCCAGGAAGCTGAATAGCCAATACTGCCTCCTCAGCCGCCCCAGAACCTGCATGAGGCATAATAATAAGCAAAAAGTTCCCCCACCAAACCCACAACTGGCATCTGGCGGCCACAGTTGTGCCAGGGCAGGCTTAGCCTGGCCTGACATATTATACCTGCCGCCGCCCTTGAGTGTAAAGTACAAATGTGAGGAAGGGACTGGAACTGTGGAATACTTTCAGCTTTCCCACCCCAGTGCAGTATTATCAGTCCCAAGAGATCAAAAATCATGAGTTCAACAACCAAAAAATCATGACATTGGCCCCCTCAAATAAGCCTAGCCAATCATGTTTTTTAGTCTATCTTTTGGCTTTTTAACGTCCTTCTACTCCTCTGCCAGTGACCAGCAGCAAAGGTGGCACAAGTGGCAAGCAGAGACAAAGACAGCAGTGATGGCAACAGAAGGCGGGGGCACGGATTGACCCACTCCCCACAGGGTGTGAATTGGACCCACTTAAATGCACTGTTTGGACAGCAAACTGAGTGGAGTGTAGCAAAGAGAAAGGGGCGTGGTGTGTTATGACATTTTTCTGTCATACTTTCATGCTTCAAGATGCGAAACTGAGATAAAGGACACTGCCCTGCATTCTGTGGGGCAGGTATTTACTTATGGCTTCCAGGCTTCTGAATCTTTGTTGCAGATTTACCAAATTAATGCTGAGCTGCCTTTCCTTTTAATAAAGGGTGTTCTTTTGTTATATACAGACTCAGTGTGTGCAAATGGGGAAGTATTGTCTCTTACAGGTGTTCAGGGGTTTGTTTTTCGCTCACCCAGAAATCTGGGCTGGGGCTCAAACCAGCTCTATTTTGTAACATTAAGAGGAATCTCTAGATATTGAGTCCAACCTTTGTTACTGCAAACATCACCTGACAGATGGGTTTTATATATAAATATAAGATAACAAATATAGGAATTGTCATACCAGGGCAGATCAATGGCCCATTTAGTCTTATGCCTTATCTTGACATTGGTCAATGTTGGATGCTTCAGAAGGAGGCATAAAAACTCATAATCTACCTAGCTGTGTAATATAACACCATGGAAGGAAATTGCTTGTGGATCACAGCTGGTGATCAGCTTATGCCCTAAAGCATGAAGATTGATAGGCCTTGTAATTTTATCCTAGTCCGTGTAACTGCAGATGTTATTTGTTATTATTTGTAACCACAGTTATTTATACTTTCAGCAGCAAGTCTAGAGTATTTGAGTGAGAATCTTAAACACTTCATCCTAACCCCCTCTACTTGGAGCTATTATGAAAATCTTATCCATTTTTAATTACTTATTTGTTTTACAAATTATAAAACAAAATGTGTGTGTGCGGGGGTGGGGGGGGGGAGGGAAGCATAGCAATAGCATTTTTCCAAATGTAGTTCATCTGAATGAGGTGTTCAACGTTTTTCTGACAGATTACTTTGCCAGGGTATTAACCTGCTGCATCACAAGGCATGCAAAATAATTTCTGTGCCTATCTAGCTCTTTCCTCTTCCATCAGCTTTTCAGTTTCTTAAATATTGCACTGCAAATTTAAGATCATACACAGATATGATAGGGAACAATAAATAGCAATAGCCTGAACTTTTTTGCATTAGGAATAGTGGTAACAAAATGATATCCCCTTCTCTCCTCTTCACTATTGTTGCAAATGCTAAAATATGCCCAGTTACAAAGGCTATGTCTACATTGGAAACACTGCAGCAGCACAGCTGTGCCTCTGTACTGTATACATTTACTACAGTGACATAAGGGATTCTTCCATCACTACAGTAAATTCACTTCTCCAAGAGGCAGCAGCTAGGTCAAAGGAAGAATTCTTCCATCGACCTAGTGGTGTCTACATCAGGGGCTTAGGTCAGCTTATTTACAATCATACAGGCTGTGAAATTTTTCACAACTGTGAAGGATGTAATTAAGCTGACCGAACTTTGTAGTTTACACCGAAGGTTCCTGTTGGGGTACAGCCCAGCTCAGTCACTTGCATCCCATTTTTCTTTTGCCACTTTTGGGCAGCTCCCACTACAGGAGGAGCCAACTGCACACAAGGAGGGTCTTGGGACCTTTTCACTCACCCGCTAGCATACCTCCCCCTTTTGGGGGTGAGGGAAGAGGGGACCTTGACTCCTAGCCAGCACTACCACCAAGCACATTGGTGGGCAGTCCCCCCAGGCTAGTGCTACAGCATTTACCCCAAGGGGTTAAATATGACAATCCATCTAGTAAGGAGATATTCACAAGGTGCCCACTGTTACTTTTTTGGATTTGCAGTCTAAATCAGCAGGTTCCTGCACTAGGTACCTGCCACAAGGAGATGCAAACATCAGCTTTTGGTTGCCTCCACCCCACCCTTCATGAGCTATCTAGAAGTTAGTCCAGCCCAACACTGAGATAATCCAGGAACAAATCAGCACCTATATCAGAGAGGTGTACTCCATCCTCCTGATAAAATCAGCCCAGGGAGTGCAGCTGAACAACAGAGCCACCTCAGGACTACAGACCTGCCAATACTTTCCATATGGCCTTTCTCCAGGTCCTATTCACCTTTTTTGTGGGTGTACTGCAGTCTGCCAAAGGCTGCAGGCTAGTATCTCCAACCATACTATCCCACCACTTGGAAAAATGTCCACCAGCATCCAATATCCCACTTAGCCTTTCATATCTGTTGGGCCCAGTGGCATGTTCCTGGGTTGTTCACCTATAGGTGGATAACAATGATGTCTAGAGTGTCCCATGGGGCACTAGCCCATGCAAAGCAGGCATGAGCTAGTCCCAGCGCATGCCCTGTCTGCAGTGCTGGAAAAAAAAGTTACATCCATCCAGAGGCCAACTGCAAACACCTTGTTGAATTACACTTTCTTGTAAGCTCAGTGCACAAAGGTGTGCCCTCAAATCCATATCCCCAGCCATAGGCTTGCTCCAATACATTCTATATGATAGACATGGGGAAGGAAGCAGACATGGATAAAACCTGTGGTGCTTATGGCCCACCACCTGCATTTGTCTCTCTTCAAACAGCCACATGTAGGACGTATAGGCCTTGCATCACCCAAGCCCTTTAGCCTAGACTTCTGATTCGCCCCCCTCCCTCCCCAACCCAACTGTGTAGCTACTGTTGTGGTCTATATATAGAACAAATGGGAGCCATACCGTCATGGTGGCAAGCCCAAGAATGAAAGCCTCTTCCTATACACTCCCACAAACTGGAATTTGGTTTGCAGGAACAGGGGATCCTTCCAGGGAGGTCCGCAGTGCCCATACAGGACACAGGTCTCTCTCACCAGAGCAGCTCAGCTTGTGAAGATCTGCTTTCCCCATGCTTGCCTGAGGGCACACAAGGAGAGCTATGGAAGAAATTCCAAAGCTGAGCCATTTCCTCTTTTCAGGAATCTGGTAATGAATGTTCAATTCATCCAGTAAGAGACTGGTGCACTTACACTGTAGCCAGTCTGTGAGTCCATGAAAGACCCAGCTGACTGTAAGAATTCTTCACTGGCATTGGCTGGTGTGCTTGAGCAGGACTGATATGAAGGACAGAGGTGTACCCACTGAAAGCTATTTGAAGGATAGTCTAATAAACTAGACAATAGATGGAGAGTGGGGTTAAATTCCCATCTACACCAATGCCTTTCAGCCCCAGTCAGAACATGGATCTCAGGGGAGATGCCTTCAGATTCTCCCATTTAACAGACCAGACTGCAACCCTGCAAAGCTGATGACTGTATTATGTTTGGGGACATGGTTCAGTCTCAAGAGGTCTGAGAGACAGAGGTACATCAATGGTTGCCACATTTATCCATATCTCCAGCATGGCAGAGATTCTAAGTGAGGGTTAGTGGGGAATGTCTCTGTTGAGACATTACACAGCCAAAATAAACTAGCAATCAGATCAGTTCTGCACAGACTCGTGTACAAGCCCTTTCCTGCATCCCATGCCACTGTTTGCCCAATTTATGGATAGCACATGTTTTTACTGGTGTTGCCCTGGATTACAATATCATTCCTGATGCTAGGTAAAAATCTGGGATGTTCTAAATCTATTGCTTATGTTTGTGTGTGCTTAAATCTAATAAACTGCAGTGTTAGACAAGAGCATGCTTGCTTGCATTTAATCTTTGATCGGACATAATTGCTGTTTTCCTATTGATTTATTCTTGACACTGCCTGGAGTGAAATAGTTATGTTAACTCTGTTGGGGGTTCTAAAAAACCCAGGTAACACAAGCACCTTTCCCTAATTTTCTATTTAATCCCCCATTGTCTTGGCTTCCCTTGGGAGGGGAAGGGCTCAGCAAGGTGTGGGAGTACTAAATTGCCTAGTATCAGAGGGGTAGCCGTGTTAGTCTGAATCTGTAAAAAGTAACAGAGGGTCCTGTGGCACCTTTAAGACTAACAGAAGTATTGGGAGCATAGGCTTTCGTGGGTAAGAACCTCAATTCTTCAGATGCAAGAAGTGAGGTTCTTACCCACAAAAGCCTATGCTCCCAATACTTCTGTTAGTCTTAAAGGTGCCACAGGACCCTCTGTTAAATTGCCTAGGTATCAGTGATTTCAGCTCTGCAGCATATAACAAGACTCTCAATTGAGTCTAAATGAGTTATTTTATTATACCATGGCAAGAGGAAGGGTTAAATGGTGCCTAGGACTCTTAAACAGGGCCCCCCCCCCCACCAGGTACAAGTACCTGTCCCCACCCTCTCTCCACTTATTGGGCTTTGGAACCCATGTCCTCTGCCTAGCGAATGCCGTTCAGTTGAGGGTGAGTCCCTCCATTGGGGTATGCCAGGTACAGTTGTGCTGCCATCAGTTCACACAACAAGGATAACAACCCTTTATTACTCCTGCCCCAATAACAAAGATACTGGGGATCCAACACCAGCCACAAGTGAGCATTTGGGCAAGCAATCCCATCATGCTGAGCACCTAAGCATGGTGGGTGTGTCTATGCAAACGAGATCAGCTTCTAAAGTCTTTTTCTACAGCTCACCACTAGATGTCAGAGGAAAGCTCATCCAGACTCTGCTTACATCATTTGCGACTATCTGCTCATTTTATTAGTTTCACCTGGATTCTGGAGCAGTGTCAGTGATTGTTGCATATCAGTTCTATGAAAAGAAGGTCAGAGCAGAGCTGGCAAGGAATTTTTCCATTAAATATTTTTTCTTCATCAAATGCTGATTTGTCAAAAATAAAGCTTTTGACAGGGTTGGGCCAGTTTTGATAATTTTCCTATTTTGAATTTTAAAGAGTTTCAATGTTGTCAACATTTTCTAAATGATGAGTTCCATTTTTTGGTTCAGAACAACTTTTCATTCCAAAATTTAGGTTAATTTATGGCTTTTGTGTAAATAAAAATGGTCAAAACTGAAATAAAATACTTCGATTTTATCCAAATGAAAGTTTTGATTTTATATTTATATAGGAGGATGGGAAAGCTATTTCCTGACCAGCTCTAGTCAGGAGTCTGGTGATAAAAATGGGCTGTCAGTTACCCACATTGTTGGACAAGAGCTGATCAGTCAATACTGGTACAGAAAGGAAATGTATACAAAATTCCACTTTAAGACCCTACCCATTTGACTACACATACTTCAGTGAATACCCTGATTTTGTATGCTGTTCCTGGTTATCTACAAAGAGCAAAAGGGACATTAGATCATGATGAAATGTGTCTTCATAGAATACTAAGCATTTTGAGTACTACTGACCTTGAAAGAAATCAACCAAAAGCTCAATCGTTTTCTCATATAAAGGGCAAAGCTGTTGCTAAGATTATCGATTGCAGGCAGGATACCATTTGCATACTCCCTGCAGTCATGCAAGAACCTATTTGTTAATTTTTAATCATAACTTAATGGATAAAGTAAATAAGAGTAAGAGGGAAGCTCAGGAATTCTAGATGATGTTGACATTATATGGTGAAGTACCGTAGCATCATCTTGCAGGAGGAGATATGGCAGGAGGAACAGAACAGGGATAAAGGAATACATGTATGTGAAAGGATTCCATGCCCTCAAGCAGGCCATAGCCAGCCAAAGAAAATAATTTGGCTGAAATCCTGGCCCAATTAAATCAATGGCAAAACTCCTATTTACTTCCATGGGACCTGGTTTATACCTTGTGTGCACATGTCTGTATCTACATAGAGTGTGGAGTTGTTTAGGGCAACAAATCTTGTGCTCGTAACCATTATTTCCAGTATGGAGAGTCAGGATGGTACAAGAAACTGGCAAAGCCATTCTGTTTTTCTTGATAATTACATATATTTTAATGTACTTAACCTGGCATTTAAAATCATGTTTTAATTAAATAAAATAACTTAAATATAGAGTAGACCCCAATGGGAATCATACCCATGTTCCCTGGACTCATGGATGCCTGACTATTTCCATGTGATTTTTTGTAGTTGTTGACTCTGTTGCTTTGGGTACCAGTTGCCATTTAGAAGGTTATAGCAGGGATTTATTTATCCTGAAACTTCTGAGAACTCTAATCTGTTTTGCTGAGATTTACTTGTCCTAAGAGATAGCCTGCAGTGCTTTGTTTTTCAGAAATATACTTCTAAAGACCCTGCAATCTCTCTACTCTATCAAAATAATTATTTCAATTTTGCTTTCAATCTCACAATCCAACTCTCACATTCTTTGCTGTCAAATGTTTCACTTAGCATAGAGTTTGCAGTTATTATTACTGTTCCTTTAAACAAAAAAGGCAGGCTGACATTTCCTCAAGCAGAAGGGGCAGATTACTAATCAGTATATAGCCCAGTACAAAATGTGCCACCAGTACTGACTTTCTGATTTGCCTCCCCCTATTTCTTCTTTAACAATCTGGATAATTGTGTATGTGCAAGGAGACTGGCTCATAGGTGGTCAGGCCTAGTGGTCAGAGTCCAAATCCCAGAGCCTAAGGTCAAGACAAAGTCAGTGCCAGGGCTCAGAGCCAAAGGTCAAAACCAAAGTCAGAGTCTGAATGTCAGAGCCACAGATCAAGACAGAGTTGGATCCAGGAATCAGAGCCAAGGGTCAGAGCTGGGTAAGCTGGAGTCAGAGATAGGGTTGCCAATTTTGGTTGGACGTATTCCTGGAGTTTCATCACATGATATAATCTTTAATTAAAGATTAATCTTTAATTTTGGGAGACTCCAGGACAATTCTGGAGGGTTGGGAAACCCTAGGTCAGAGAAGACAAGAGCAGGGATGGTTCCAAGGCAGGAGCAGGGCTGGAATGATGCAGAAGCAGGGTTGGAATGAGGCTGGACGCAGGGCAGGAGCAGGACTTGGAATGAGGCAGGCACAAGGATGCTGATAACACACAGGCATGTGCATTGAACAACCACTGATCCTCTGCAGTGGCTAGGCTTAATAGCAAGCCACCTGACAGCCTTATCCAATCAGCTGGTTCTTCTGTGTCCCAGCTGTGCTCCTTGGCTGTCCAATGACTGGGCAGGCACAACTGCAGGCCCTCATCTGACAGTATGAGAAGAAACTGACATATGTCCATCACTTTCCATTATTTCAAATAGGTAGAGGGAAGGAATGTAGGATAATAAGTGCCATTCATAGGTTGGAAGGTATAGCACTTAAACTCTTAAATGGGGACTGAATTATCTTGACACTGTTTGGCAAATGTCTACTATGAGAGTGAAATTATATGTCAAAGAGCTTTTGCTACTGCTGGTGCAATGGTTGGTTGCTTTTATAAGCAAACCAAAGACTAAGCCTGAATATCCACATTTAAAAACTACTTCATTTGTTACCATTTTAAGAGCTATGAATATAATGCAATTGAATGTGCAGCATTTAGCATTTGGGGCACAATGGAGGGAAAAATAATGAGGTCAAAGCACATTACTGTGTATTGGTGTAGGACAAGATAATTAGAAAAGAGGCTGCCACCCATTCCCTTTTCTTTGGGCTGTTTAATGAGAGTGTAAGAATGTGGGGAAGGAGGAGACTCAAGAAATTTACTCATTCTGTGCCTGAGGCTCCGACTGCTTCTCTACCAATTTTGCCCATTGGAATGTGTATTGCAAATATTGGCAGAACAGTATACGTGATCTTATTATGGAAAAAAATGAACTAATAAACAATGTTAAAAAAAAGCCTGACTTGACATTAGAAATGTTCACTCCTACCAGCTTCTAGACATTTCACAGCTAGACATTAAAACCAAAACCTCTCACACAGTGTGAGTGGCAATTAGTGGAGCGATATATTTGTTTTTTATTTATTATTAATGCCTTGTACAATGTAAACTTTCTTTTAAAAGGACAAAAACAAAGCAAAGTAGGAGCAGTGGAGGAATTGTGACTCTAAATCACAAATCCTTTCCTGGTCTGCTCTGCCCAGAACAGCTATGCAGTGTTTTCCCCAGGAATTGAAATTAGGGGGTGTGTTTGAATTTACGGGGAGGGAGCAGTCAGGGCTGATGAGGGGTGTGACCGTGAGGGCAAAGTTGCGCTGTATGGCACCATAGTAAAAACTGAAAAATATTTCATGGCCATTTTGTTAGATTTAACTCATGTTTTAAAATCATCACAGCAAGTAAAGTTGGCTATTCAAGCCTTCTATGAAGCACAGCATCTACACCCTTCTTGATTTCTTGTTATAATTTTGCACAATTCTGTTAATGAATTTCTTGAATGCAATGCGTTCATCTTTGGTGGCTTCTCATGTGTCCGATACTTCCATTCCTTCAATTGATATGCTCATTAGTTCATTCATATGATCAGGCAGAAGGCAACTTCTTTCAGAACTCAAAATTCTATTCAGTGATGAAAAAGAGCACTCAACTATAGCTGTTGTGACCAGGAGTAGCAAGACATGAATTCCTACTTCTTTCATTCCAGGAAACATAGCACAAAGATCAGGTAGAGCCACTAGTGATGATAAAAAAGAAGTTGAAGTCAAATCTTCATTAATTCATCGTATGATATTCCACTCAGTGTTCAAATTCTCTATTCTGTCCTGAGCACATGGCAGCCCCATTGCTGGTAGTGCCTCAGTCCATGCAACAGTCAGTGTTTTATAGGAGAGGGATCTGTAAAAGTTACATAGAGGTTGAGTAGAATCTAGAAGTCACTGTTGTAGATTTTTAAGAATCAAGTCTGTGTACTTTTTCAGATGTCTTAACAAGCACTTCTTGTCCTCTTCACTTAAGGATTCAATATAAATGCCTTCATTAGTCAACTTCTGGACTGAAGTCTTTGCTTCTTCCAGTACTTTTTCAATGGATAGCTCTCTGATTGATCCAAAAGTAGCATCTATTGCTGGACAAAGATCTACTACTGTTGAAGTAGATGCCTGGATGGCATTGTTTAATGACCCAAGTGGTTTCAACAGTAGACTTAAAAGAGAGAGAATGGCAATAGTCTTCTCTGGATGTAGTAGCAAAAGTAATCCACCAGCTTCACTACTTAGATCCATCCCATCTTGACAGATACTTTTCAGAGCCAGTAATAATGGCTGTAGTAATTTTAATACAACAACCAAGGATCGCTCATGAGAAAGCCAGAGGGTTTTCCCAGGTTGGACTAATTTGAACTTCAGTCCCAATGTATCTTCTATATTGTCCAAGATGTTCAGTCTTTTTGGATTCTTGCTGAAAAAAGAACATAATGAAGACATTAAATTTCTAGAGTTTTAATGTCTTTTGAAGAGACTGCAGCTCGTACTAGTGCTAGTTGGAGTAGATGGTCTCTGCAGTGTGTACAGGAGAGATTAGGGTTACACTTTTCTCTGAGCAAAGCTTGTACTCCACCCATGTCTTCCAGAGAAATTTTCAGCTCCATCAAATTCACAAGCAACCATCTGTTTGGGGTCCAACTGACAAGCATTTAACTCTTCTAAGATGTGGGTTGTCACAGATGCAGCTGATGTGTCTTCTATAACTTGAACATCTAGCGATGCATCTAATGGCCTACCATTGACATCAAGATAATGTACACAATGACTTAATACTTGGTGCCCATTTGCATCGGTGCATTCAGCAGCTATGTATGCAAATTTTTTGAATGTGCTGAGAGAGTTCTTCACTTTTTTAACTGTTGAGTCTTTCACTGTTACACCACATGCTTCTAGCCAGTCAGTTGAGTTTCTTGCAGAAAGATAGTGAGCATTTGCTGGTCTTGTTTGGAACCAGTGTTCAACTTCAGGATGAACAAGTGACAAAGCACTTAACATTGGCCTCCAGTTTGTAGCGTGTGGTATTTCTTGCTTAAATAGAAAGTATGATGCCACAGCCATGTTTGTTTGCACGGACTGTGTTGTGTCTCCAGCATTCTTAACAGCCTCATTAACACTCATTGTTGTTGTCTTTGGTCAGTGGAGACTCAGAGTTCAGAGGTGCTTTCACATGAGTTCACCTCCCAGGTGGGGGGCAAGAAGGCACCTTGCTCATTCCTCCAGCTGTTCATTGTTCGCTCTGGCCACTGTTGTTCATTGTGCCACCGTTCACTCCATCGCTCTGTTGCCAATGTCCCTGCACTGTCACCTTCTGCTGCCACCTGCCACTGTGACCTCCGTGTATTGGTTTCTTGAGGTTCCACCCAGCTATCAGTGATTTCAGCTGAGCTCTCAGTGGGGGAACACTGTCCCACAGCAGGTCTAAGCACTAAGACCTGATTATTAGTGATTTCAGCTGTAGTGGTCACTTAACAAAACAAGAGACTAACATGGAGCCTAATCAGCTCTGTCTTTAAACAGTGGAGAAGGGCTGGGCAAATAGTACTTGTGACTCAGGCAGACCATCAAGCAAAACACATGTCCCCAACCTCTCCCTTGATGCCCTCAATCTGCACAGCCTAAGTACAGTTATACTGACCTTTGCTCATACAATAAGAATAACAACATTTCATACCACCCCCACCCCCCACCGCATTCAAGTGATTTGTAACCCAACCCTAGCCAAAATCTATCACTTGGGCAACACAGCTCTGGTTGCTGTATACCTAGGTAGATTAGGTGTGAATGTAAATACAATCTGGTCCTGAAGCCTTTCCCCCCTGCCGCCACCTCATCACTAGCTGTCAGGGAGAGCTCATTAAGACTTTGCTTACAAATCATAATTTGAAATTATTAGGTTGGCCACCATCACCGAAATGAATGCACTGACATTGTCATAAAAAACAACAACTGTATAAGGAAGCTAGTCTATGTTCATACATTTCAAATCTATTATACTTTTTCAGATACATGTATTTTATCATACAGTTTATATGATTTTAAAGTGTGTATTAATGTTTCAATTTCAATTCAAATGTCCAAACAATCACTAAATTGGCAACACTGTATGTAACTAGTTCACAAAACTGGGTCAGTGTTCGTAAAATTCAGAGCGGATGTAGGGAAATCCCTGCAGCTATGTACTGTTCCTTACTCAGGGTAGATCGTAAAGTTAGTCAAGCCTATGGGGAATAGCTCTGATTTTTTCATTCATTAATGTTCCAGCACTATAACTTAGTAGACTTCAATAGAGTTATTCCCGAGTTAAACAAATGAAGTGTTAATGAGAGCAGAACCAGGCACAATAGCTCCACAGCTGTAGTAACAACCCCAATTATAAACTAGTTCATATATGTTTTCTAACATTCTTAGGTCTCTGGTGTACCTCTGTACTCTCATTATAGTGACCAGCGAGACCTTTCTAGTTTTAGACATTCAAATTATTGCTGTTCTGCTATGGCAGTTTTTTTCTGCATTTAAAAACACAGACTTCTTTGCCTGAAGCTGTAGTGCTACTGTGCACACATGCACACTCATACACACACACAAAGAAACATGTTTATATTGTTTCTTAAAAGTGTTTGCATACATGCTTCTTTATTTTCAGTTTAATATTTCTTGCACCATGCAGGTGGTGTGCAAAACCCCTTCAAGGAACATTACCAGACATCAAATGTTTTAATGAGCAATTGGAAAACCTTTACAGGTTATTTACCAGGAAAATGGAAAAGAAACTGTGTGTAATTAGTGCATCAAACCTTCCTAAATTGGTTGAATGAATACTATGAGAACATTTTCTCTTCAAAGTTGAAAAAATTCATTTGTTCACAAAATAACTTACAGGCTTGATCATTTAAAGGAAAGAGGAGTTTGGTGAGCTGATGATGTAACAACAATAAACAAAGGATTTAGTCACTAAACAGAGTTCTGATATTTTGTTCTTGGGCCAGCTGCCCTGTTGAGTGGCTTTATTATTATGGAGTCTAAAATGTCACTGAAAAAGCTCAAATACTCTTCACATCTCTTTTATGGCACATAGTATCTCAGGAATCTCCCAAAACATTCACAAAGTCTGCTTCCCACCCATATCTGTATTATAACAGGAGCTGTAATGAGGACCAGTGTTTAAGGTTACATAACAGCTTCCATTCTAATCCATTGTTTTCAGTTACTAATAATCTGAATTTTTCACCATCTGTGCTAAATTTTTCTAAACTTGGTCTCTGAGAAGAATACATTTTTTTCTGTTTTAGGCAATGATAATCCATGTTGTGAGTCTGAGGAAATTAAAAAAAAAAACACTATACAAAAATCTTGTGACTATTTGTGACTAGCTCTAGTGCAAAATGTTTGTGACTAGCTCTAGTGGGGTCAGTATAGTGAAATTTGGCAGTGTAAGGGCGTTCATTAGGGAGATGTGTATTTGAATGTTCTGGTAGAAACTGATTTTGATTTGACTTAATTATGAATATGGGATTCTGAAAATGTGCAGTATTTTTTTTAAATGATAGCTGTGGATATTACAAGTTTAAGCAAACATTGGCAACGCTACTTTCTGTGTGGCTAGCTTACCTACATTTGGAAAATTGCACAAGGTGTGCAGTGAATGAGAAAAGGGCTTATCTGGATTTCAGTGAGACCAAGTGTTAAAATTTAGTCTCTCACATATCCCTTGCATTCGGGAGTATTTACTAAATTATACCAAATTGTCCAACAACCTGTTTTATTGTTATGCCCAACATGAAACTGAATTACATGCATTCAAATAAATCAATATGGGTCATATACAGCACCTTTGGAAGAGTGCATTCTGCAGTCTCCTACATTCATGTGTTGTTGCCCCAGTTGACCTAAGTGGCGAATCAGATTTCAGGGTCCTGGGAATGTTCCTGTTGGAAGTAGAAATTGATGGAGTCTGATATTTTTCTGTGATTCATTTTTGTTTATTTGCAAAGAATGTACAAAGTCTATGTCTCTGCATACAGACAGAACCAAGAATAAAAGGAAAAGTTTCTAAGATTGTAGCTCCAAGTCTGTGTAGCAAAGAGATCCAAAAGTTTGCTCTCGAGCTTTTTCCAGAGTCAAACTGTCCTCAGAGGCTTTCTTGCTTCCCCCCCACACCTTTGTCCCTCTCTGTTCTTGTCCATGTCCTCAGTTTTTGTGCATTCTCTCACACACCCACATTCACCTATCCAAAATAATACCCAACCCAAAAGCTCCTTGATGGGTTCACACACACCTTTTGTCTTAAGTGACGTTCATATTTACAGTTATGTTAGGCAAAGAGTGAGTTCACACATACCAACTTCAATGGGATTTTAATCCTACTTATACCAATGTTTCACCCAGCTCATAATAGTTTTTTAGTTTTGACTTGATCCCTGCCTTCCAGGGACATGCTCTAACACAATTCAACTGCAGTCAGTCACTGAACTACATTTTGATGCACTGTGTAGTCTTAAACCCCACCCCCACTCCACCTCTTCCTGCCCCCCATTCTGCCCCCAACCCCTAGGTCCCTTCCCCTGAGCTGAGAAGCTGACTGCTCACCTGCCTCTCCTCAGCCCCAGCCCCAGCTTGGAGAGCTGTACTTCATCTTGTCTGGGGTTTCATCTTTGTCTTTTAAGTATCTCCATGAGGGCCAAAACACAAAGTGTGATCCTACAACATGTTATCAATGAACGTTTGTATTTGTTTTATTGGTACATAATTAAATTACTGAGTATGGTATGAAATATTCTGAACACTAATAAATAAATAAATACTAAAAAGCAGTGTTTTAATGAAGCTCATTCACTGTGACAGTTTGGGGAACATGTCTGTGCCCAAATATGAATTCCTCTGTTTTATAGCATTCACCTTCAGAGTGGATTTAACTTCCATTTTTGTAGCAGAAAACAGGCTAAGTCTGGAAACTGAACCATGGCCATCAACAAGTCATCAACATTAATTAGCTTTACCCTTGAGTTAGCGACAGATATCTTTACTTCTAACAGCATCACTGCCAGCAATCCCATACAGGGTTTCAGGATGCAAATCCCAGCAGAAGGACAGGACCAGGACCAATCAGAGAGGGGGCCAGGAGGGCCATTTGGCCTGGGCCTCAAGCTCAAAGGGGGCCTCAAATTTAGACACTTGTCAATTTTTTGGCATTTGATAAGTTTTGCAACTTGTTTTTATGCACATCCCTATCGGACCAAAATGTGACACAGTCTCTCAGCGTAGAGCTGCAAATTTAAGCAAATAAGAAACGTGATTTGGTAAAATAAATTGTTTTTTTTTGTTAACTGATATAGCCTTTGTCAGATTAAAAAGTTTAAAATGTTCATAAATATTAATAACAATATATCGGTTCTGATGGCACAAGATTAGACAATGATGAACGTGTCCTCTCAGATCAGCTGATTATATCAACAAACCACTACTAGTGGCTGGTGCTGGATCAAGTGCATGTTGAAAGGTAGAGAATTGTTACATTTTAGTGTCTTTATAGTTTTACGTCTATTTGACTAAGGAATTATTTATGTGTGAGAATTCCTCATTATTATCTTCATATGGTAGCTAAAAGAGGTGACTGGTTGGTTGGTTGGTTGAGCCCTAGCTCAAAAGCATCATAGGCTTTTGTAGGCTATAGGCCCAGATTCAAGGTGAAAATTTGTGAGGACAATCTTGTACAGTGAGTTTTGTGAGGACACCGGGGGGGTTGAAATTTTTGGACATTATCCCTCTGTCTGTATCCGTGTTTACTATATACATGTCATACCTTTGTCTTCAACTCAGCCTGTTATATTATACCTTGAGTGCTTGAGTTTTGATTCAGTGATAAAGATAATGACCTGTCTGACTGTTTCATTGTGTGTTCTTAATTAGTATTCTTTTGTTTTAAGTCTTTTCAGCATTTGTGCACCATTCAGCATTTGTGTACATGTTTACAGTAGAAGATTTCATGTGTAGATAAGCTACTTATTTACAGCAGAATATTTCAAGTGTAGGTAGGCTACATATTGACCAGATAGATCACTATGAAGAGGAGATTTGATAGTGGTGCAAGCAAGAGACAGTGAAAACAACTGAGTGAAGCAGCAGCTAAGAGCTCAAAGCCAATAACTTCATTTCTCATACCACGAGAAAACACACCTTACCCAACAAACAATGCTACAGATAATGAAAACTACACAACTGCAACAGGTGATATTTCAATGCCAATACCTGAACATGAGGACAGTAGTCAAGAAGGAGATGTGCCAATGTAACAGGTGCAGCAGAAGATCCTGTGTATGATCAAGAAACTCAACAGCAACAGGAAGATGTAGATCTTACTCAGCAAGAACAATTCATGAGTACTACAGGTTTGACTGTGACTGACATTGGAATTATTGACAAGAGCAATGCTGCCCAAATGCAATCTTTTCTTCAAATTAGTTGTTTTGAAATTCCAAGTAACATTCCATGAGATGCTAATAATCATGCTTTCCCTATTCGTCTGCTGACAAAGACTCTTCCAAAAGGTGAGACCTGCACAAGAGACCAGTTATGCTGGAGTATGGAAAAACAATCTCTGTACTGTGCACCCTGCTTCATTTTGAACAAATGTGCTGCAAGCACATCAGTTCTCTCTGATCAATCAGGATGGAGCATCAACAGAGGCTGGAGGAAGTTGAAAGACTGAATACCATCACATGAGAGTTCAATGTCACACAAAGAAAACTCTGTTGCATGGAAATCAGCCAGTAGGGCAGCATCAGCTGAAAGAATTTACTCTTGACTGAGCTCTCTACAGAAACTAATAACTGGAAAAAACTTCTTGAGCGCATCCTGAATGTCATCCTTTTTCTTTCTGAGTGAGGATTGGCTTTCTTTGGTTCCAGTCAACGTATTGGTGATCGTGCAAATGGAAACTTTCTGGGCATAGTTGAGCTCCTCAGAAAATATGACCCACTTTTATCAGAGCATGTTAAGCGTGTTTGAGAAACGCAAGAGAGTCAAAAGCGCATGCAAGTCCATTATCTCTCCAAACGCATACAAAACGAGTTTATTGAGCTATGTGAGTCATTCATACAAACAACAATTCTTGATGAGATTCAAAATGCCAAGTATTTTTCAATCATTGTTGATGCCACTCCAGGTTGTTCTCACAAGAAGCAGACTACTATGGTTATTCGATATGTTAAGATTGTAGACAGCTCATTTTTTATTTTTATTATGGCTAGGGGCTCAAAAGCTGGAAGTGGCCCAG
Organism: Chrysemys picta bellii; assembly: GCF_011386835.1. NCBI lineage: Eukaryota > Metazoa > Chordata > Testudines > Emydidae > Chrysemys > Chrysemys picta. Next base: position 266,972,141 of record NC_088791.1, on the reverse strand, counting down.
GCCTCTCTGGATCTCTGAGAGGGCCTGGACAAGACCAAAGAAAAATTGTCACTGTTTCTAAAAATGACATGGTCTTTAAGCAAGAGGAGCTGAGATAAATGGGGGGGGGGAGAGCTCCCTTTTATGGACACCCAGCAAGCCAATTAGCTACAAAATCCCTCTTGGTAGCTGTTCTCTACTTGCTTTACCTTTAAAGGGTTAAAAAGTCTGACTGCATATATAGGTAAAAGGAAGTGAATGGGTACCTGGACAAAAGAGCAAATGAGAAGGCTAGAACTTTTGAAAATTTTAAGACTTAAAAATTGAAAGACTTCCCTTTTGTCTGTCTGTGTTGTTCTCCAGAGAGAAGAGACACAGAGCAGGAACAAGGCTGAACTATGCTGTAGGAAGATTTAAGCCAGGTATAAAAAACCATCAGATCATACCTAGAGACTACTTATTGGAAACCCTCAGATATGTAAGTAGATCAGGGAATGTCTAGGAAGACACAATTTGGTTTATCTCATTTTTTTCCCCTTGTTGGCTTGTGGACTCCTCTGTGCTATCCCACAAATACTTTTGTTTTGCTTGTAACCATAAGCTGGACCTCAAGTAACCCATTCTTGATGCTTAATGATTATATTTGCTCTTTTTAAATCTAGCAATAACTTAAATTCCACGTGTATTTTCTTTCTTTTTGTTTTTAATAACATTTACCTTTTTAAAGAACAATATTAGTTTTTTTGTGTCCTAAGAGGTTTGTGCATATGTTGTTTAATTAGCTGGTGGCAATGGCTGATTTCCTTTGTTTTTCTTTCTCAGCTCTTTTGGGGGGGGGGGGAGTGGGGTGGGGATGGAGGGGGTGTAAGGGCTTAAGGTAATCCCAAAGGAAGGAATTCCGAAGTGCGCCTTCCTGGGTCCAAAGGGGTTTTTTGCACTTGAGTGGTGGTGGATGGGCATCTACCCATCCAAGTTCAGAGAGAAGCTGTGACCTTGGGAGTTTAATACCAGCCTGGAGTTGCCAATATTCATTTTTTGAATCCTTGCGGGCCCCCACCTTCTGCACTCAAAGTGCCAAAGTGGGGAATCAGCCTTGACAGGAGCCATGTCATTGCCAGAACCAGAAGTCTCAGCAGAAAGAATGGAGGCAGAAAGGACCTGGCCTCCCTTAAGGACTTGAACCAAACCCAGAGACTCACAACAGGGGTGCAACCAGTCTAAGGAGGACTGTATTCAGAAGGTTTGTTTTGCCTAGCACTAACTCTTGTGCTGTCTGGATACAGTGCATGTGTATGTGTGTGTCTAAGGCTTTGCAAATGAACTTGTGTTCCTTGCTTTATTGTCATGTGGTTCCAAAAAAGTTAAACTATAATCCAGAGTGCCTGTGGGGGTAGACAGTGAGACAGTGCATAAGCTCCTGGGTTGGCTTGGGAGGTTCAGGATGGGTCTCAGGGTGGAGGGAAGTTGGGATTTTGAGGTCTTCACACCTAAGAGGGGTTCCAGACACTTCATCTACTTAGCTACCTGCCTGTCTCCCCCCAGTTCCAGCCCCATCCCCCTGTGGCTAGCCGAGAAGCTGTTGGCCTGCCCAGGCTGTCTCCCCGCAGCCCGAGCCCCCGGCGGCCGGCTGAGAAGCTTACAGCCTGCCCAGGCTCTCTTCCTCCATCCCCATACCCCTGAGGCCAGCTCAGAAGCTGCCTGTGTCCCTGCTTGCCACAGCCCAGCTCCCTCTGCCCTGGAAAAAGACTCACCTGCCTGCAGACAGAGCCGGGTTGGGAACTGCAGCCACCACACACATTGGGAACCTGGCTGCCTTCCAGCCAAAATAGCTGAAGATAGCTGTTCGGTGTGAAGCTGCCTGTTTGGCCGGATGGGGAGAGCTCATTGGCTGCAGTGGAGCAAACAGCTGATGGGGGCTGCCCATGCAATAGCTGATTGGATGCAAACAGCTGATTGTTCAGTTGGTGCTAAGCACTCACTATTTTTTTTCTATGGGTGCTACAGCCCCGGAGCACCCACAGAGTCAGTGCCTATGCTGAAGTCAGAAATCCCAGCCAGGGTAATTCACCCAGTTTTCCACCCTCGTATAATAGTTTAATTCAGCAACCAGAAAATAGTTACTGCTCTGTGTCTGTCAGTCTACTTAATTTTAACATCTATAAAAATATACACATTTTTACAGCAGCACTATTATATTGATATCAGAATATTGTTTGTTAATAAGCACTTTTTAAGTTATATTGTACATCATTTTCAAATATGACAAAGAAAATACGATATAGAGTACTGAGCTTCGTTTCCTCCTGGCTATTTTCCTGTCATGCTATTTTGTTTGAACACTTATGGTATCTTTCAAGTATCACACTAATGATTTTCTGCTAGATTTTAATACCTACTTTTTGAATATCATTTTTTTCTGGGCATAATTATTCATTATATGTTAGGTCAAAGGAAAAACAATATACCCCAAATTAAACAATACAATTAAACATGTGAATTCACAAAAAAAAGGATTAGCAGCATGTCTTGAAGAAAATGTACATTTGGACAGAAATTGGTTTTGAGAAAAAGAGAACTGAGCTGTTGCCTACAAGAGATAAAAGTTGTAAAGAGATTATATTATAGTTAAAGATAATGAGTTTTACTGTATCTATTAACAACTGTTCCATAACTTTGCAATCCAAGAGCTAATGTTTCACTGATTTTTTCCCCCCCAAAACCAACCAAGTCAGCATCTATTTTATTATAGGAATAATCAATTATTTTTGTCAAGGTCCAAATTTCTTGATTAAGGTATAGTCAAGGTTCAGGCTCAAGAGAAAATAATAATAATAATAATAATAATAATAATAATAATAATAATAATAATAAGTAAATAAAAAGATTTCACGGTCTGTTCAAAAGTCTCTGGCGGTCCACATTTGGCCCATGGTCTGCCTATTGACTACCCCTGCTTTTTATTATATACTTTCCAGAAATTCCTTTCCATTAGCTAAATAACAGAGTATTTTTCACTACCTCACTGTTGTGACTAAATTTATTTTCTCTCTTTCTCACTCTCTCATTTCCCTCCCAGTATCACAATACCTACATGGGAAAATATACTCTTGGTTGTGAGTTTGTAAAAGCACTATTATTTCCTGGAGAACGGTAGTAGGGTCACAGGAAAGTGGTGGGATGGAGGGAAGCTAAAATTGGAGAGTAACAGGAGAGTTTGTTATTCTGCTCTAGTTGCAAGTAAAATGTAGCCACTTCATGTAACATTAAATAGAAGGGGAAAAAAGAAGTAACTGTTTTAAAAATTTGCTGGGAATGAACACATGATGTGAATGCTGTGAAGGACTGTCTAGGTCCTTCAAGTGCTTTCTAACTGAATAATATCAGCACTTATTTTTTACTTGCATTGATGAGATAGTCTGAGGCTCAGAGACAATACTGTATACTCAGATATTCCCTCAGCATCAGTTTGAAGGGTAAAGAGAAACATTTCATTGTTTGGTATATGTAAAAAAACAAAATAACAACAACAACAAAAACCCACCAACAAAAACAGACTTCAAATAATAAAAAATGGATTGCCCTTCCCTTCAATACCCATTGTACGAATATTTTGACACAGGATGATTAAAATATAAAATTATTGAGAATAACTTCTGGAATGTAAATACGAGTTTTAAGCAAACTAACAAGCATCTTAAGCAAATATTACATTGACTTTATATTTTATTAGCTCTGTGTACAACAGCCCAGGGGAAATTATGATATTATTTTTAGAGACCATTTGACAAGCTTCTTATTCTGTTTGCCATAATAACTACTTTTTTACAGTACTCTTACACAGTAATAGTGACAAACTTTTCCACCATTTGAGCACAGCTGACACTGACACTGTCTAAGAACAGTTGCATGCAAAGCAAGAGCATACTGACTTGCAGAACATGTTCTGCACGGAACACAGGTTGTGTTATTGATAGTCCAGTGTAAAACAGTGAATCTACAAAATATAACCCAGACAAAAATAAAAGAGATATTAGAAGTGGAACATTTTGATGACCGCAACATAAAGAGGGAATGGAAAAAAGTACAAACAGAAGGGCGGTCGAGAGCAGGGGAATCTTGCTATTGGTCCATAAGAAAAGTTGCTGGTGTTAAATGAATTATTTGAGGCCTTGGTTCATCAAGGTGCTTAATCACAAGCTTAATTCTAAGCTAAGTGAAGCCAATGGGAGTGTTGACGTGCTTAAAGTTAGCCTTGTGTTTAAGTTGTCTACTGAATTGGTACCTCAAGAAGGACTGAGGCTGCTTTCAGCAAAAGCCTGGTTCACTCTGATGTGTCTGAGACTGTTTCTGGTTCATGAATGATGATTCCAATCAATCCAACAATAAAACCCTAAACTGAGGCAAACTTAGAGCACTTAATTTTATTTCTTATATTTCACTCAGACTGTATTTCTAATTATTACTAAAATATAAAATACAATAATTAATAAAATATAATAAATTATTTTCATATATACATTTTCCATCCTAAACTCTCAATGAGATTCTCAAGCATGATTTTACAGCTTCATGCTACCCGTGGGCTGAGTACATTGAGAATTCATCATTATGAGGTTCGCAAATGAGGAAGTATCATTAATTTTGTCTTCTCTTCCTCTTTATTTTCCTCCATCTCTACCAAGAAACAGTAGGCCTGGCTGATCTTTTACTCTGGTGTAAATCAGGAATAACTTTATTTATATCAACTGTGGTACATCAGTGCAAAAATACTGTACGCAAGATAAGAATGGGACCCGGTGTATCTTTTCCTTTCACTGCTCCACTTTTTCTTTATTATTATGATGATGTTTATAAGGGTTAGCGGGAATCTATTTTCTTGCCCTTAATCTTGCTTGCACCTGATTAGGCCAGTCCATCCTTCTACCTAAGGAGCACTGGAAAGGGGTCTATCAGTACTGCTACTGCAGAACCAGAGGAAATCCCTCGAGTGTAGTAATAGGATTTTATGTTTGTATTTTGTATGATTTAGAATGAAGGATAAAGAATAATGAGATAATAATGTAGATAATAATGTAGCATGTATTAAATATATTGGTGGATATTGATCATATCCTGCCAGCCACACTTATTGAATAGCAGAAAGGAATGGCCTAATGGGCCATTTGGTAAAGATGCATCAGCCAGAATCTGTGTCTGCGCTGATTTCAAGGCAGTAACAGATGTTTTAAGGTCACTATTTTGTTGTAGGTTTAGCTTTTTAAAATAAGTAAAAGAATGCCATGATAGTTTTCTTGTGCAATGCAATTTGATGTTCCTGTTCAAAATGTCTGTGCTAATTAATTCTGTTTTGTGTGTGAATGAGGAAGGCCATCGCTGAGCCAAATGTACGAGGGAGGAACCAGAAACAGTCGCAAGGGTGCCAGGAGGCTGCAACATGCCCCTATTGAAATGTCAGAGGAGGGCAGATTGATGACTCTAAATAAGAGACAGGCACCTATCAGTGGGGACAAAATAGTTGTGATAAAGAATGAGAAGGACAATTTAAGAAAACAAGCACGTCAAACAACAATTGATTACAGCATGACGGTGCAAAACTCATTGGTCCCAGTGAATGAAAATCACTATATAAACAGGATGCCTTGCCATGAAACTTTGGGTCTGTCCTGCCAAGACTTCCCTGGAGCATTGTGTTGCGACCGCTGGAACCCGGCTACTCCCTACCTGTGATCAACCTAGCTGGCCACTAGATTGATCCGGACTCTGGACTGGTACCTATAACATCGACTGGCGGGACAGTGTGTGTGTTTGGTGAGACTGAATGCATAGGCAAATTGTTGTATCTTCAATAAATGCAGTGTATTGCCTTTTCCCCTGAAAAAGGTCCCGTGTGCTTCTTATAAGCATAACACGAGTAAGTTATAAAGTGTTCCAGCCACAGCCCTGTGAGATTTAGCTTGGATCTGAGACTCTGGTCCTCTTTTTGTCAACATGCAATCAAGTCTGGCTTACTGTTTTGTTTTACTTATTTCCATTCATTCCCATTTATCTATTTATTCTCCTTCAGTTTATGGCAGTGGTGAGAAATGTGGGAGGGCTAACAAATTCACAAACCTGCAAACAATCATTCTGAAGGTAGGTTTTTTTGGTACCAAAGCTCTCATGCTATCAAGTACTTAATTACTCAAATTCTATGTACTCATTTCTGTAGTTGGATTATACATGATGGTGTGGTTCAAAAGATTTATTGACATGAGTTTGGGATAATTGTATCACAAGTGGTTTTATGATCTGATAAAATATTTATATCATGCCACACCATCATGGGTTATGTTTATGTCATAGATGTTACTGAGCAACTATTTTAAGAATGTTTTAGAGAGGGTTTTTTTGTTTTGTTTTGTTTTGTTTTTTATTACATGGAGCTTAAGGAAGCATTTTTCTCATAGTTCCTGCACTTCTTTAATGCCAACTGCAGTAACAACTATATTGAACTTCTTGGCTGTACTGTTATGTTCATTTGTATTATGAAGGCATTTTACGATATTCAACTGAATGCAAATAGCTATAATGACTTTGTTGTTTGTTGCTTTAGGTACATTTCAATGTGCTTTTTAAACTTTATTCCGTACTTGCTTATTAATATATGGTAAATCTATTAACAGAAAGTCCACTCTTAAGTTTAGGGTAAAGTGTAAATGTAAGCAAAATACATTTTATAATCTAATAATGTCATGCTTCAAGAAGAATTTATAGAGCAAATGCATAATCTGGAAAATGAATTTTGCCCAAAGGCTCTTTTAAAGCAGTTACAATTTCCTTCTATTGTATTGCTTGAGCAGCTGGAAATGAGTTGTTTATTAGAAGAGCATGATCCCACTGGCTATTCTTTGCGCCATTTTTTTTTTTTTCATTTTGCTGAAGTAGGATCTCTTAACTAATAATCAATTAGACATTAGGTAATATAAAGACATAGCTAGAGTACACACAAGTGCTGAGCAAGGGAAGAACTGTTGCTGATAATTAGTACATAACTCTTTCTTAAGAAATATAAAGTCAAAACATTCACTCAAAACATTCAGTTATATACTTTATCAGATGTTAAAGGGATAAAATGGGATTTATTATTTGAAAAGTAAAATTCAACTCCAGATTAATAGCTAATAAAATGTGTGTGTAATTAGAATGATAGTTTGCTTTTGGTTTGTTTGTTTGTTGATGTTTGTTTGCTTTGTTTTAGTTCCACAAAATGAGAAAATGCATAAAACAGTGGACACTAGAGGTGTCTGGGAACTGGAATTTCTATTTCATGGAAAATGCCACGATTATTAAATTTGTTTTCATTCTAAATAACATCAAATTTTAAATTTTCCTGCAAAACAAATTTTCAGTTTTGTTTTGTCTAGGGTCAATCAAGATGTTTTATTTGGGGGAAAAAAATACCTGCACTATTTTGTTTTGATGTAGATTTTTTTTAATAATATGAAATCAGAAAAATGTTGAAACAGTCATTTTGTAACAAAAAATCAAAATGTCGTATTTAAAACTGTCAAACAGAATTGTTAACATTAACAGAATGCTTCCTTTTGATTTTTCATTTCAAAATGAAATTTTGTTGAAATCAACACTTTCCTGCAGAAAATTTGGATTTCAGTAAACAGCATTGTCCAATGGAAAAACATTTTGTTAGAAAATGTTCGACTGTCTGTAGTAGAGAATAAGAGAGTAGAGATTCCATCTGTAACCTTTCCACCTTGTGTTGTTTGCAGCAAGAAAGGCCTGATTCACTATTTAGGGGTTCCTCTTTAAATTATAAAACAAAGCTAAATATCTTCCATGGGCACCTTTAACAGGCAATATTTTCCCCTCATGGACACTGAAAAGGATTATTAAGGGAAAAGGAGACACAACACCAATTCAGGAAAACATTGCAGCAATGACTCAACAGCATTCAAATAATAAGTAAAACACCCACCCACACAGTATTTTTTGGCAGTATCCTTCACCTCAGTTTCCCCACCAGCTGGGGTGAGCATCCAATCAATAAGTGTGTTTTTAACACAAAAGCCCCTTTTCTATGCTGCACCTCACTCACAGGTTGTTGCGAGAGGGCAGCAAAATGCCCAAGTTTAGGGATGCAATCAGTCACATTCACTCCAGCCCCTCAGGGTAGGGGGAATGCTGCCTGACTTCAGTGAAGATGCCTTGCTTCCACTCTGCCGCCATCTCTTTTTTTGCTGCTGCTACCACTCTTCCTCATCTAGTCCAGTCACAAGGAGCCACTACCACCTAGCTCAGCTATTAGTGATTACATCTCTTAGGTTTCTAAGTCTCGAATGCCTTGTTGTTGCTGATTCTCCTGTATTGCCTCTCACTGCCCTGCTGTTATCAGCCACAATGCCAAGTCAGGGTTCTAAAGCTCTGATGCCTAGCCCAGATATTAGTAGTTTCAGTTCTATTGGTTACTGGGTAGGAGAAGGATGCTCAGTGGAGTCTATTCACATCCGCTATTACACTCTGAGGCCCGAGCAAGGAATGGCATGGAAGAGGATTCAAATGGCATTTAGGATCCTTAATCAGAGTCCTCACCATTTCACCTCACAATTTAGTAATTCGAGACTGAGATCTTGGTTCGGGGGACCCTTCACTTAGGGCATGTTAAATACAGTTCTGATGCCCTTTAGTCATACAATAAGGATAATAACAATTAATTACTACTACATCATAATTTTAACCAAAATGGCCAGAAATGTTAATACCAGCACGGGAAGTGTCACCTACACAAATGAGGGAGGTCTGCTTATTTTGTCTCTTCCTCTGATTCACTAGTAAATGGAGCAGAAAGGTCCTTCTCTCTAGAGCCCTAGCCACAAGCTTATACATCCATATTTTTATCCAGATAAAAGGCATGTGCCTGATTCTGATCTCACTCACGCTAGGGTAAGTCAGGACTAATTAGACTCAAATCCATGGAGTTACTCCTGGGCAAACCAGTATAAGTAAAAATCAGAATCTGGTCTTAAATGAATATTAGCAGAGAAATGTTTAAACTTGGACTCCTGCAGGGAACTTGAGCACTCAGTTTTGGATGCTTTGGAAATGGGAGAAATTTTCAAAGGTGAGCATGAGTGGTGCTGGAATTTTGAACTGTCTCGTATAATGTATCTCAGCATGCTTCTTCTCAGCATATGTGCAACATGCCTTAGGTGGCATGAGACCAGGATTCATCACCGAATTTGGTCCGCTGGTTGGATCATTAGCTTCCCCGGCTCAGCTCGGGTACTCATGGGGAATGCAACGTGAATGCTGATCCATGGCCCCCCACTCCAGCATGCTGAATGATGATACACAATGCTGTCTCTTGAGTGATGGACTCAGCTGCCTGAATCTTTGGCTATGGCCAAGGCGCACAGAGCAGAGCTTGTGGTGTGTGTGTGTGTGTGTGTGTAAATATGGATGTAGTACCCTATCTTTTAGGCACCTAAGATTGTGGCACTTGTGAGCAGAGAAGTGAAAAGGTCCCCTGTAGGCACTCCTGGACTCGGAAAAAGATTTTAGAAGAAGATATTCATTGTCCATGTATGCTTGGAGGATGGTGGAGATATGGCTTTCTTCCACTGCCATGCCCATGGGTCATATGATGGACCTCTGAGCTGCCTCATCCTCCCAGCAATACTCTGATTTCAATAAGTTCACTGAAGAGGCAATATAGAATAGACTCCACTAAACTTTTCTATTAGTAGACTCTTCACATTTTTTCTGTAGGTGAACATGTGGTGTCTGAATCTTTATTGGATATATGGCAACAAAATATATTAAATAAATATAGATGTATTATAGATATTAAATAGACACAGATTATGATGTCAGTATTCCACCCTGTGATTGGGGCAATTTTTGAAATGTTGGATTACTTCTAAAAGAAAAGTCAGAGAAACCAAGGGGGAAGAAACTGGAAAATTAAAGATGCAATAGGTTCTGGTGAGCACAGTAACAAATGTACTTTCCTATTGATTATACAAGAATTTGGGGCTTTGGGATCTAGGATGCTGCTACATGCACTGCTCATACCAATAAATGTCTGGATTTCATCAGTAACATAGCACCAACATTTAACTGAGCTCCAAATTCCTTTATTTGAGAAAAGCACAATCATTAGACCCTTTGGCCCTTGTGCCAGGTCTAGCCTGTCTCATTCTTCCTTTTGCCTGTCGAGGGCATAATACAAAGTCTTTGGAGCGGCATGGATTGTAAGTCAGTACAGCCTGATCCTCATCTGACTCTTTTTTATGATACTTATTTCTGCTTCCTTCCCACATGCTATGGTCCCCCCTCCCCACTCCCCCACCCCGCATCTTGCCTCTTCCTGTTTCCCTGGCAGTGATTGAGATGTGACTGTTAGATACTGCCTGTCAGACTTTTCAACCCCTGGGCTCGACCTGCTCTGACATGTATAAACTTACATAAAGTAACTGTATCTTAGATTTTAAAACACGGTAAAAATTAACCTCTTTGAACCATTTTCTACTCAGTGCTAACACACTTTTCCTAAAGGAACATTCCTGCAGGTAATTCAAGGTAATCGGGAATGTAAATTTGCTACTCAATTTCAGAAGATCCATTATATAAATATGTGATGTGACTGATTTCTTGCACCTTCAGTGATCACAGGTAAGGGCTAGCCAAAAGCTTACTTGATACTGTAGTGTAAATGGAAATCAGAAGAAATAGATCTGTCAATATAGATTTCAGCCCTCTTAAAGGTATTGTCTGCTTCTAGGCAAGATCATTTTGCTATTTATCTGTGTTCCTTTGTAGTCAGTAGTCTCACTGTGAACTCTGTGGATCTTCTGCAGTCCCCAGACTCAATATCTGTTATCACAATGCCTATTATCCCCATGAAGGAAAGTACAGTCTTAAGGATAAGTGGAGGGGGAGGGAAATCAGGAACCCTCTCTTCTATTCCTGCCATGCCACAGGCTCAATGGGGGGGGGGGGGGGGGGGGGGGGGGGGGGGCTTTAGGAAAGTCACCTAACATCTTTGTGGCTCAGTTTTTTCTATACTTCCCCTCCCCCATGTCTTGTTTCAGTCCCTGACAAAACTAGCAGCCTGAGTTACCTGCTACACTCCAGCACAAACATTGTACTTAGATGAGAAAAAGACCCCAGTGTTTTCCAATCTGCTGTTTAGCATGCTTGTAAAAGTTTCAAGTGCCTACCCTCTCATTGGCATGATTTGAAGGGTTTTTTTTAATGCTCCCTCCTCATCTCAGTCCTGTGGGATGCATTGAGGCTGTTGATGATATAGAGTGAGTATACCAGAAAAATGACAGCAAGTTTGTGAGTTGGAGGGGTTTGTTCGCTCAAATATGCCAGAGGCATGAAGTGTAGCTCCAATTTAATTGTTACTGTGATGCACAGAATATAATAATTTTATTGTAATTTTCTCAATTAGCAATTATTGTATTATTGCACAATAATAAAATCAAAGTCTTCAACAGCCAACGACAAATATAGCATTACACATATAAGTAAAACAGCTACACATATGCATAAATATAATATAGCTATGTGTTGTTCAATTTGTAATCTGTATTTCTCTAGATACCCTTAAGCCACTAGAGCCAAATGGAACCTTCCCTGCGGATAGAATCTGGGCAGTGTTCCTAAATGGCATTTTGTCACATATGTCATGCTCTCCTGTGACTTGAGTCTCCCTCTGGCTCAACAGCAGTAATCACTCCTATTGCTGTTGATGTAATAATCATTAGCCAAGCACTGTGTTGTTTCTTCACTACAACCCATTTGTAGTCATTACTTTACCGAGATTTTATGCAGATTGTCTCTTTAATCATAATAAAAATATTTTCTTATGTGAAAATATTTATTTTCAGATGTCTTTGCTAGCAATGGCAGGACTGAGCATGTTCAGGAAAGGCTGAGGATAGAATACGTTTCCTACATTTCTTTATTTATAGGGACATTGTTTGCATCACATCAGTGTTTGTCATCAGTTGAAATAATACTTCCCCTAGCACTGAGGTGGGTCAGAGCTGAGATTGCCAAACTCAGGACAGACTGTGAAAGAAAGGGCAGACACATCCCCCACAGTGGTATATTCTATAATTAGATTTAACCAAACCATCAACAACTGTGTACTCCTGTATTGCTAACACTAGCTTAATATGGAGTCACAAAAAGTCTGCCTGAGGCACTCCAGCCTGTATTACCACCCAGACAAACTGGACTTCTGTGTTAAATGATAATCAAAACCAGAAATCACTTATACTAGGTTCTTCCAGTTCCAAAGAACCAGCCACTCACCCCAGGTCAGAATATACTTCAGATCTTACCCAAAAATCATGCTGAAGCCAATCCTCAGTAAACTAAAGAGTTATTAATAAAAAGAGAAGGGGAGAATTATTAAAAAGGTTAAGGTGAATCAAATACATTACAGCTGATTTCAGAGTCTGTAGACCAGGGTAATAGCAGTAATGTTAAATCTGTTAGCTTTCAATAAGTCTCTCTAGTTCACCCAAAACATGGGGTCCCCAGTCCCCAGTTCAAAGCTCCCCTGGTTAGAAATCATAGTCCACAGATGTGGGTCAGGAATGAGGAAACAAGATAATGTCACCGTCTCCAATTTATGCCTTCAGTCCACAAGCCTGGAAAAGTATTGGCTGAAATATCAAGCCATGCATTACATGTTCTCCGTGCCTTGCTGAAAGCCATTATTCACATGCTCTCTGAGGCGTCCTCAGGTGGGGCCCACTAGAAGAGATGATTCTCCTTAATGGCCCATCAATACATGGCTGATTAGTCTTGATGTAAATCTGTCTTGTGTGTGTTACCCAAGAACCCCACATGTTTAGTAAGAAGCATATAGTAAAATTTCATACCTTCATACCCACATTCATACGTTCATTGAGATACCACTGTTCCGTAGATTACAACTTTTCTAATGATACCTTACAAGGCATACTTTGTACATGATTTATTGCAATTGTGTAACAGTGTGACAATATTAGTGTAGGTGGTCACCTTCCCTTTTATACAGCGTCACACTGTACAATCATCTCATTCTCAAAAAGCTGCAAACCCACATCATAGCAGGATATCAGAATTATCAGGATTATTAATATCTAATGCTGTAATGTGGTGCTGCTATCTGTCATTTACCAACTTGTACATGTTTGGCCTCTTCTCCATCCTAATATTTTTGAAGTCTGTGAAAATATAAGTTTCCTAAGGGAACCTTTGGTTGTGAGCTCTTGAATGGAATTTAAAAACTGGGCTGTGACATATTTGCATAGTGCAAAGAGCAAAGAGAGACTGTGCATCAAACAAGAGGAAGACATTATTACAAAGGGACAGAGTCTGATCTCACCATCTTTAATTTTAATGAAAGCCTCTAACTCTAAAACCTGCCTGAAATTATATTTAATGCACAATGAAACTGGTCAACAATTTGGCTCTTTTAATGGCTATCATAAAGATGGACAGATGTTGACATTAATTTGTCCTCAGTGCACTATTAGAATCATTCAATTACTAACATGCAATGAGACTGTATCAGAGAATGCTCACTGTATGTGAGTAGGAGAGGAAAATGAGACAAAAATCTGTCAACAGTAGTGGGGTGAAATAAATGATGCTACTTTATGTGTTAGAAAGATGTAATCTGATTAAAACCATACTTGAGTTTACCAGCTCTGACTGGTCACAAATGAAAAAAAAAAAAAAAAAGGTTTGGGTCTCAGGTGAGTAATTAAATGGCTCTTCTTCATTACAAAAATGTGCCATAACTGCTGAAAAAAAATCCATGTAAGTAGCACATCCAATTGCCCTGAAAGGCAAAGAGAGAGACATTTTGAAACTGACATAGTAAAATAAGTCCCCCTAGGTTAACATGAGAATTAAAATAAATGAAAAGGTCCTTGTAAAAATTGCAGAAACCCTATAGATGAGTGGAAAAAAGAGATAGTGACAATTACTTCATTTAGCTGCAATTGTGATTTAAGTACTGTGTATATTCTTTAGGGGAAATGACTTAGACAGTTCAGTAGCTGACTATTTCAACCACAGTACACAATCAATTTATCTTGTCTAGGTCCACTGCTACTTAGCAAGATATAAAGTTGAAATGTGAAGGGGAACACACATTCTGTATGATTTTTGTCCACTGTTACTGTGTCAATGGGCATCCTAATTCTGGTATAATTAGTTTCATTCACCAAATTTAATAGTGTGTGTGTGTGTGTGTGTGTGTGTGTGTGTGTGTGTGTGTGTGTGTATCAGATTACTCTTGAAATATATTTAAACCTGAAAATACAGGACTGCAATTATGAGCCTACCTAACTCTAGTTCACCTACCAGAAGATTCAAGTTACAACCCCCCTAGTAAAATCCTATTTGGGTAACAGGTAAAAAATAATAATAATGTAATGCTGTAACTGAATTTTAAAACTGTCTGGACAATTTTATGACCAGTAATGCTGCATGTAGTTATACTGCATATGTTAAAGTAGAAGTAAGCAAATGACCTGTTTCAGGTTGTTAGCTGATCACCACAGGGATCAACAGAATATGCCTGGCCTTTCCACTATATGAACAAAACAGCTCAAGTGTCAAAGTGTCTTATGGGAAGTTGTCACCTCATGTATGTAAGGGCGATGTGCTTGATGGAGCATTAGTCTTAACTGGTTCAGTAGGGCAAATTCTATGTTTGTAACAATTCTGGTTAAAATAATTATAAGGGTCTGACTTAACCTTAAAAAAAGCAAGGAAGTTAAGTATGCCAATCTTTTTCTATAGTGTTCCATTACACGCTGACACTTACAAACACTGGGTGAATTTATACCAGGAAGAATATGTGCTACAATAGCAGGGTACAGTGTAGTAAATTAGGTCCCAATTTCACAAACACTGAACATGCTTAGCTTTAAGCACATGAATAATTTCATTGACTAAGGTGTAAGTGCTTGCAGCATTGGGGCCTTAAGTCCTGATTCATTACTATGATTATTATTTGTAATACCGAAGCACCTAGGAGCCCCAGTCACAGATCAGGACCCCAAAATATAAACACAGAATAAAAAGACAGTCTCTGTATCTATCTGTTGTATAGTCTTATACTTATGTTGTAAATTCTTTTGACAGAACAAGGAGCAATGGTCTCAAGTTGCAGTGGGGGAGGTCCAGGTTGGATATTAGGAAAAACTATTTCACTAGGAGGGTGGTGAAACACTGGAATGCGTTACCTAGGAAGGTGGTGGAGTCTCCTTCCTTGGAGGTTTTTAAGGCCTGGCTTGACAAATCCCTGGCTGGGATGATTTAGTGGGAATTGGTCCTGCTTTGAGCAGGGGGTTGGACTAGATGACCTCTTGAGGTCCCTTCCAACCCTGATATTCTATGATTCTATGTAAACAGACGGGAGAGCACAAGGAAACAATGAGACAATACTCAGCATGACAGGCAGTGGTCTGATCCCACAGCAGTCTAACCATTGTAGATGGGTTTCCATGGACTTCAGTGGGCTTGGGATGCATCTTTTTGTCAGAAAACACTGATTTATCAAAACGAAAACTTTTCATGAAAACCTACAAGTTTTGAAGGTCTCTCAAGCACCACATGAAATCCCTGGTGACAGAGACCCACAGCCCTCTGCAAGTAGGGCCCTTCTTCTTAGCATATGTGCAACGTGCCACAAGTGGCACATGACCAGGATTCATCACCGAATTTGGTTTGCTGGTTGGATCATTAGCTTCCCCAGGTCGGGCCGGGTACTGACGGAGTGTGCGACGTGAACGCTGATCCATGCTCTCCAGTAGGGCACTCACCTGGGATGTAGAAGCAGAGAGTCTGAAACTGGCAGAGGAGGGACTTCTTACAGCCCAGGTAAGGGCCTCAGTCACTGGGCTATCCTAAGTTGTGTTGCTTATGCGTCTGGGGTTTTACTGTGAACATTTTTAAAAGGTCTCAGTTTTGATGTGGAACAAAAACAAATTTTAAAACCGTAACATATTTTTTTGTGTGAAAATAATACTTGTTTTCCAGTCACACCTAGTTATGAAATATGGAAAAATATCTTTTTTTTGGGGGGGGGGATCATAAAAAGCTAAACTCATTCGAATACAACTGTAAAAAAAGCAATCAGATATTTTTTTTTATATTTAGTGAGTATAAAGTTTCAGTCTGAAGCCTGATGTGATTTGAAATAGGCAAATTATAAATGACTAGAAATATAAAAGGTAACTATTGTAAAATAACTGACAGTCCTTTGTCCAGAGCAGCATTAGTTGGGATTGTTAAATAAACTAGCTTCAAACGATCTTTTATTTTTAGAATGACACTATTGATGAAAAATTGTGTTAGCACTGAAAATAATAACAGGTCACTGTTAATTTACTCCATCTATCTCTTCTACTCCAACAACAAGCACCTAACATGAAAGTATATATTGCCTTCTCTTGTTTCCACTTGTTTTATCCTACACTGAGGAATTTTTCTCTAAAATAAATACTTTTATAGCACTTTATTTATAATGTGGTCAATATACACAAGGGATTGGCAACCTTTGGCACGTGGCCCATGAGGGAAATCTGTTGGCAGGCCAGGATGGTTTGTTTGCCTGCTGCATCTGCAGGTTTGGCCAATCGCAGCTCCATTCCAGGCCAATGGGGGCTGCGGGAAGAGGCAGCCAGCACATCCCTCAGCCCGCACAGCTTCCTGGAGCCCCTATTGGCCTGGAACGGCGAACTGCTGCCAGTGGGAGCTGCGATCAGCTGAACCTGCAGCCACTGCAGGTAAACAAACCCTCCCGGCCCGCCAGCGGATTTCCCTGACTGGTCTCGTGCCAAAGATTGCCGTTCCCCGATATACACTAACCAACAACTCAATGCTGTTCAGGGGAATTATTGTACAGCTTTGGTGTGTAATGGTGTGCAAATTGCCTTCATTAGACCAGAAAGTGTAACACCCTACATAAATATGCTTCTTGGAGGGAATTATGGCTATTAAATAAAAATGGTACAAACCATAACTACACATTTCAGCCAATATTTTCCAAAGTGTCCACTAAATTTGGGTGCTTCCATTTTTGGATGCCAGACTCCAGAAACATGTGCCTCAAGTTGTGCCCTGAAAAATCAATGGACTCTTTAGGAAATGTGGACGTTATGATTACTGACAAACTCTCCCTTTGCAACAGTTTCATTTGCAATGTGGCATTTTATAGCTAGCATTTTTTTATATTGACTGAGTTTATATCAAATGAGTTTATATATATTCATTACAGCATTTATTTATTTTGACTGTGTTCCACTTATACTCACTGATCATAATAAATTTCAGCTTATTAAATATGTGGCAAAACCAATATGCAAGAAAACTAAGGGTATGTCTACACTACGAAATTAGGTCAAATTTATAGAAGCCAGTTTTATAGAAATCGGTTGTATACAGCCGATTGTGTGTGTCCCCACATAAAATGCTCTAAGTGCATTAAGTGGGAGGACCGCGTCCACAGTACCGAGGCTAGCGTCGACTTCCGGAGCGTTGCACTATGGGTAGCTATCCCACAGTTCCCGCAGTCTCCGCCGCCCATTGGAATTCTGGGTTGAGATCCCAATGCCTGAATGATGCAAAACAGAGTCGCAGGGGGTTCTGGGTACATGTCGTCAGGCACCTCCCCCTCCGTCAGAGCAATGACAGACAATCGATTCGTGCCTCTTTACCTGGGTTACCTGTGCAGACAACATATCATGCCAAGCATGGAGCCCGCTCTGCTCAGCTCAGCTCACTGTCACCATATGTCATCTGGGTGCCGGCAGACGTGGTACTGCATTGCTACACAGCAGCAGCTAATTGCCTTTTGGCAGTAGATGGTCCAGTATGACTGGTAACCTTCATCGGCGATCTGGGTGCTGGCAGACGTGGGGCTGCATTGCACACAGCAGCAGCCCCTTGCCTTTTGGTAGAAGATGGTGTATTACGACTGGTATCTGTCTTTGTTGTACTTCAGTGGCTGAAACTCCGTTATGTCCCCCAATCGCTGCCTTCCCAATGACGATGATGGCTATCAGTCGTAGTATGCTATTTTCTGCCAAGCGCCCAGTATTTTCTGCCAAGCACCCAGAAGATGCCGAGGGCTATCAGTGATGCTGCACCGTCGTCTGCCAGCTTAAGATGTAAAAATTAGATTTGTTCTGTATTCATTTGCTTCCCCCTCCCTCCGTGAAATCAACAGCCTGCTAAACCCAGGGTTTTGAGTTCAATCTTTGGGTGGGGGGGGGCATTCTGTGTGACAGTTGTTTGTGTTTCTCCCTGATGCACAGCCACCTTTGTTGATTTTAATTCCCTGTACCTGTACACCATGTCATCACTTGCCCCTCCCTCCCTCCCTCCGTCCGTCAGATACTACTTTCACGCCTTTTTTCAGACCAGACGCCATAGCACTGGGATCATGGAGCCTGCTCAGATCACCGCGGCAATTATGAGTACTATGAACACCACGCGCATTGTCCTGGAGTATATGCAGAGCCAGGACATGCCAAAGCAAAACCAGGACCAGCCGAGGAGGCGATTGCAGCGCGGCGACGAGAGTGATGAGGAAATTGACGTGGACATAGACGTCTCACAAGGCACAGGCCCCAGCAATGTGCAAATCATGGTGTTACTGGGGCAGGTTCATGCCGTGGAACGCCGATTCTGGGCCCAGGAAACAGGCACAGACTGGTGGGACCACATCGTGTTTCAGGTGTGGGACGACTCCCAGTGGCTGCGAAACTTTCGCATGCGTAAGGGCACTTTCATGGAACTTTGTGACTTGCTTTCCCCTGCCCTGAAGCGCAGAATACCAAGATGAGAGTAGCCCTCACAGTTGAGAAGCGAGTGGCGATAGCCCTGTGGAAGCTTGCAACGCCAGACAGCTACCAGTCAGTCGGGAATCAATTTGGAGGGGGCAAATCTACTGTGGGGGCTGCTATGATCCAAGTTGCCAGGGCAATCAAACACCTGCTGATATCAAGGGTGGTGACTCTGGGAAACGTGTTGGTTATAGTGGATGGCTTTGCTGCAATGGGATTCCCAAACTGTGGTGGGGCGATAGATGGAACCCATATCCCTATCTTGTCACCAGAGCACCAAGCCACCGAGTACATAAACCGCAAGGGGTACTTTTCAATGCTGCTGCAAGCCCTGGTGGATCACAAGGGACGTTTCACCAACATCAACGTGGGATGGCCGGGAAAGATACATGATGCTCGCGTCTTCAGGCACTCTGGTCTGTTTCGAAAGCTGGAGGAAGGGACTTTCTTCCCGGACCAGAAAATAACCGTTGGGGATGTTGAAATGCCTATCGTGATCCTTGGAGACCCAGCCTACCCCTTAATGCCATGGCTCATGAAGCCGTACACAGGCAGACTGGACAGTAGTTAGGACCTGTTCAACTACAGGCTGAGCAAGTGCCGAATGGTGGTGGAATGTGCATTTGGACGTTAAAAGCGCACTGGCACAGCTTACTGACTCGCTCAGACCTCAGTGAAAAGAATATCCCCATTGTTATTGCTGCTTGCTGTGCGCTCCACAATATCTGTGAGAGTAAGGGGGAGACATTTATGGTGGGGTGGGAGGTTGAGGCAAATCGCCTGGGCGCTGATTACACCTAGCCAGACACCAGGGTGGTTAGAAGAGCACAGCAGGGCGTGCGCATCAGAGAAGCTTTGAAAACGAGTTTTGTGACTGGCCAGGCTACGGTGTGAAACTTCTGTTTGTTTCTCCTTGATGAACCCTCCGCCCCCCCACCCGGTTCACTCTACTTCCCTGTAAACCAACCACCCCACCCTCCCCTCTCCCCCTCGAGCACCACTTGCAGAGGCAATAAAGTCATTGTTACTTCACATTCATGCATTCTTTATTAATTCATCACACATCTAGGGGGATAATTGCCAAGGTAGCCCAGGATGGGTGGGGGAGGAGGGAAGGAAAAGAACACACTGCAGTTTAAAACTTTAACTCTTATTGAAGGCCAGCCTTCTGATGCTCGGGCAATCATCTGGGGTGGCGTGACTGGGTGGCCGAAGGCCCCCCCACCGTGTTCTTGGGCGTCTGGGTGAGGAGGCAATGGAACTTGGGGAGGAGGGCTGTTGGTTACACAGGGGCTGTAGAGGCGGTCTCTGCTCCTGCTGCCTTTCCTGCAGCTCAACCATACACTGGAGCATATAAGTTTGATGCTCCAGCAGCCGGAGCGTTGACTCTTGCCTTCTGTCTGCAAGCTGACCCCATCTATCATCCTCAGCCCGCCACTTGCTCTGTTCATCCCACGATTCAGCCCGCCACCTCTCCTCTCGTTCATATTGTGCTTTTCTGTAGTCTGACATTGACTGCCTCCACGCATTCTGCTGTGCTCTGTCAGCCTGGGAGGACATCTGGAGCTCCGAGAACATATCATCCCGAGTCCGCCGTTTTCTCCTTCTAATCTTCACTAGCCTCTGTGAAGGAGAAACATTTGCAGCTGGTGGAGGAGAAGGGAGAGGTGGTTAAAAAAGACACATTTTAGAGAACAATGGGTACACTCTTTCACGTTAAATTTTGCTGTTCACATTACACAGCACATGTGCTTTCATTACAAGGTTGCATTTTTCCTCTTATATTGAAGGCCTGCCAGTTTGGTGTGAGAGATCACGCACGCAGTGCCAGGCAACAGATTTCGGCTTGCAGGCAGCCATGGTAAGCCACAGTCTTTTGCCTTTTTTAACCTTCTTAACATGTGGGAACAGTTTCAAACTGTAGCGCCCTCATTTCCCATACCAAGCACCCATTGGGTTGGCTATTTAAAATGGGTTTGCAATGTAAACGGAGGGGCTGCGGTTCCCGGGTTAACATGCAGCACAAACCCAACTAATCCTCCTCCCCCCTCCACACCCAATTATCGGGGATGATCACTTCACCCCTCCCCCCCACCGCGTGGCTAACAGTGGGGAACATTTCTGTTCAGCCGAGCAGGAACGGGCACCTCTGAATATCCCCTTAATAAAATCACCTCATTTCAACCAGGTGACCGTGAATGATATCACTCTCCTGAGGATAACAAAGAGCGATAAGGAATGGATGTTGTCTGCATGCCAGCAAACACCGGGACCATACGTTGTCATGCTTTGTTATGCAATGATTCCAGACTACGTGCTACTGTCCTGGCATGGTAAAGTGTCCTACCATGGCGGACGGGATAAGGCAGCCCTCCCCAGAAACCTTTTGCAAAGGCTTTGGGAGTACATGAAGGAGAGCTTTCTGGAGATGTCCCTGGATGATTTCCGCTCCATCACCATACACGTTAACAGACTTTTCCAGTAGCTGTACTGGCCGCGATTGCCAGGGCAAATTAATCATTAATCATTAAACACGCTTGCTTTTAAACCATGTGTAATATTTACAAAGGTAAACTCACCAGACGTCCCCTGTGTGCCCTCAGGGTCTGGGAGCACACCTCGGGCCTGTGTGCCCTCAGGGTCTGGGAGCACACCTCGGGGGTTACTGGTTCCAGGTCCAGGGTGATAAACATATCCTGGCTGTTGGGGAAACCGGTTTCTCCGCTTCCTTGTTGCTGTGAGCTATCTACATTATCTTCATCCTCATCTTCCTCGTACCCCGAACCCACTTCCCTGTGTGTTTCTCCATTGAAGGAGTCAAAGCACACAGTTGGGATAGTGGTGGCTGCACCCCCTAGCATGGCATGCAGCTCCGCATAGAAGCGGCATGTTTGCGGCTCTGCCCTAGACCTTCCATTTGCCTCCCTGGCTTTGTGGTAGGCTTGCCTTAGCTCCTTAATTTTCACGCGGCACTTCTGTGCATCCCTGTTATGGCCTCTGTCCTTCATGGCCTTGGAGACCTTTTCTAATATTTTGCCATTTTGTTTACTGCTACAGAGTTCAGCTAGCACTGATTCATCTCCCTATATGGCGATCAGATCCCGTACCTCCCGTTCGGTCCTTGATGGAGCTCTTTTGCGATCCTGGGACTCCATCATGGTTACCTGTGCTGATGAGCTATGCGTGGTCACCTGTGCTCTCCACGCTGGGCGAACAGGAAATGAAATTCAAACGTTCGCGGGGCTTTTCCTGTCTACCTGGTCAGTGCATCTGAGTTGAGAGTGCTGTCCAGAGCGGTCACAATGAAGCACTGTGGAATAGCTCCCGGAGGCCAATAACGTCGAATTCCGTTCACACTACCCAATTCCGACCCGCTAAGGCCGATTTTATCGCTAATCCCCTCGTTGGAGGTGGAGTAAAGAAACCGGTTTAAAGGGCCCTTTAAGTAAAAAAAAAGGGACTTAGCCGTGTGAACGTGTCCAGGCTTAATTTGATTTAACGCTGCTAAATTCGACCTAAACTCGTAGTGTAGACCAGGCCTAAGAAATTATGGAATTTACTTCAACTATTGAACACACATTAAAGTAATTTTGAACTTCACACACAAATATTTCAGTACCAGATTAGAGCCTGATTTTGTCCCCATTGAAGTCTGTGGCAAAATTTTCATTGCGGTAAGGATGAGGTCCATTTTCTTTAAAAAAAAAATGACAATTTAAATATGTCTCTATATTAGATTATTCTTAAAGGACTCAAATAACTCATGGTACTCAGGAAACGTTGTGAGACATATTCATTCTTAGGACAAAATGCAGTACTTATTCAGTAACTTTCTCTAATATTTATATATAACACTTTTCACCCATTGATCTCAAAATGCTTTAAAAAGGCAGGCACAAATTTTTATCGTCATTTTAATTGCTGGTGAAACTGAGGCACAGAGAGAGCTAAGAAATTTGCCAAAGGTAACGCAGGAAGTCAGTGGCAGAGCTAGCAGCAGAACCAAAGTCTCCTGATTCCTACTCCAGTGCCCAATCTACGGGTCCCTGATGCCTGTCTTATTTTACATGCAAATAGTACCAAATAACATTTCTATTATGAGAACTTCTAATAAAGACTTTCCAAGTTATCTAAATAGCATTTTGTAGAGGCATACAATGGATTCAGCAACTCTTCGGGTCATTGCGGCACTATGCCAGTTATAAATAATCTGTCTGTCCAATGCAGAAGGTTTTGTAGCCAAGCTTTAAAAATCTAATAGGGAAGCCATCAAATGTAAGCTAGCATAATTGATACAGAAGGCTACCAAGAGATACGTAGAGGCTTTTTATGTGTTGATGGCAGGTGCAACTATAAGTTTTACATCAGAAACTCAGTTCAGATCTGTCTATGACTATTAGAATACGGTTTTTATGTCTCTGCATAATCAAGCTACCTTTAAAAAAATGTCTATGTTGTGTGGGAAAACATAAAACTTTTTGAGGTTTGAATATCAGAAGAATGCACAGATAAATATATGTGTAATTATGCAAATAAAAAAGTGACTAATATATCTCACTTCCCTATAGCGTCTTTTATCCTACAGGATTTCTTTCATGGTGACTTTAAACATTAATAATATTAAAATTACTTAAGCAGTTTTCTTCAAGATTGGCTTGTTATGAAGATCTCATAGAGAAAAAGAAATCAAGCCAACTCTAAAGACTGCATGCACTCTATCATCATAACATACTGTGGCTACATCAACATTACGAGCTAGGGAGCGATTCCCTTGATTGTGTATTCAAGGTAGCTTGATGAAAGCTAGAGTGAGTACAAATAGTACTGTAGCCAGGGGTGAAAGTAACTTAAAGGACTTACCGGTCCTGAGCGGAGTCCTGAGCGGAGGTGTGGAAGAGGTGTGGCCTCAACCGGAAAAGGTGGGACCTTTCAAGATTTAAAGGCCCTGGGGCTCTGGCTGTGGCTGGGAGCCCCAGGACCTTTAAATCACCCCAGAGCTACCAGCTGCAGAGGCAGCTGGGAGCCCCAGGGCTCATGGATGAATTAAAGGGCCTGGGGCTCCGGCCACCGCAGAGCTCCGGCCCCTTTAAATCCCCACCTGAGCCCGGCTGCCGGAGCTCTGGCAGGGATTTAAAGGGCCTGGGGCTCCCCGCAGTGGCTGGAGCCCATGGCCTTTTAAATCACCACCGCAGAAGCCGGTCCAGTCCGGCACAGCGTACTGGCTCTTGCGGTATGCCGTACCGGACTGTACTAGCTTACTTTCACCTCTGACTATAGCTGTGGTAGCATGGGTAGTGGCAGTGGAGGCATGGTTGAGTCATGCCAAGTACAAACCTGCCTGAAAAGGATACGTATGTATTCAGCATGGCTCAGCTGTGCATCTGCTGCCACTACCTATGCTACCGTTTCTACACTAGTATTTATACTTGTACTAGCTCCTATCAAGCTAATGCAAATATGTGTACATCAGCAGGCAGAAGGAGCGGTGCTGCGGACTAGCCTCCCCCAGCCTGCGGTTCATGTGCCGCCCACGCTGGCAGCGGGTAAAGGATCTAGCAGGAGGGAGTTCTTCCCCACTCAGCCTTTCTCTGTTGCCTCCCTCTGCCAGAGCCTTTCCTCACCACAGTGAAAGTATCCAGCCCAGCCCAGTTGCGCCAGCCAGCCCAACCATCAGCCTGAGCACCAGGCTGGCCCAAACCTCCCCGGCCTACTGTCCTGACACCCATGCTGGCCTGAGCTGCCTTGGGCTGCCGGCTAGCCCAAGCTTCCCCTAGCCACCCTATGCCCTGCCCATCAGGCTAACCCTGGGACAGCAGCCAGCCCAAGCCCTGAGCTCCAGGCAGCTGTCTGGTGCTGAGCCCCCACTGTAGCCTGGACAGGGCCATGGCCTGGGTTAGGAGAAGCTTAGCCTCCCCTGGCCTACAATAACCACCGCCCATGCCTCTCTCCATTGTGAAAACTGTCCATTCATTCCTGTCTTCCTAACTTTCCTATCTTTTTTAACCAGTTACTGATCCATGAGAGGACCTTCCCTCTTATCCAATGACCTGCTTATTTTGCTTAAGAACTTTGGTTTGGGACCTTGCCAAAGACTTTCTGAAATTTCAAGTACACTATATTGACTGGATCACCCTTGTACACATGCTCGTTAATACCCTCAAAGGATTGTAATAGATCAGTGAGGCAAGATCTCTTTACAAAAGCCAAGTTGACTCTTCCCTCAACATATCATGTTCATCTATGTGTCTGATAATTCTGTTCTTTCAGTTAGTTTTCCTTGTACAGAAGATCGGCTTTCCATCCTGTAATTGCCAGGATCACAGTGCTTAATTTGTAATAAAAGAGGTATCGGGCTCAAGTGTGGAAATTGCCCTCACATTCTCTGCAGTGAAAGATCAATGCAAGGAATTCATTTAGCTTCTCTGCAACAGCCTTGTCTTCTTTGCTGCTCTTTTAGCACCTCATGCTGGTTCTGTTTTATATTGCTAAGATAAAACCCTAGATATTGAACCTGTCAACTCCACCTGGCAGAAAGGTTACAGGGATAAATATTTTAATAAAGCTTTCAAGTTTGGAGCTTTATAGAATGCTCTATGAAGCAGCTAAGAAGGGTTCAACAAATCAAGGTTTCAGAGTAGCAAATTATTCAGTCGGCTGGACAGAACAAAAACTTCTTTAGAACTCTTATTTTAGCTGTTTTGGTGGAATGGGCTATTCAGTTGTTACTGTTTAGTGAAGATTTGATTAATTTAGCAAATATTCTCTTTATTAAAAATATTTTAAACTTTCTATCAGTATTACCATATATACTCGTTCATTAGCCCATTCGTTTATTAGCTGACTCCCCATAATGGTTAGGTAAAAATAGCAAAAACTGTATGACCCTTTCATAAGCTGACCCTATATTTCAGGGGTTGGCAATCTTTTACTCCTGGCCCATCAGGGTAAGCCGCTGGTGGGTCGGGATGTTTTGTTTACCTGGAGCATTCACAGGCATGGAGCCTCTCAGCTCCCAGTGGCTATGGTTTGCCGTTCCCAGCCACTGGGAGCTGCGGGAAGTGGTGTGCCTTCCCACTGCGGGAAGGGAGCTGAGGGGCTCCATGCCTGCAGAGGCTCCAGGTAAACAAAACGACAATGTATTAGATATTCAATTCAATGATTCATAGAGTTTAAAATCATCAAATTTTGGTGTAGACCCATTTATAAGCCGACACCTGCTCTTTGATGCGTCACTTTTTTACCAAAAATATTTGGTTTATGAACGAGTATATATGGTACATATTCTCCATACGGTACATAGGCTGTATTTTTAATGTCTCCTGTACAACTCACATAAGCTCGCTCTATTATAAAGGACAGCCAGTTGCTGCAAAACATACTGGGGCAGATTATCTGCATTGCTCTGCTCCCTTGTACCAGCCAGATGCTATGAAGGGAGAGGAGACTAGCCACAAATACCTAGCTCAGGCAGTCCCCAGCAATTGTAGAGCTGGATGCTATGCTGCCCGCCATACAGGGAGGGCAGAGAAGGATGGGAAGGAGGGGTGGCCAGGGCGTAATGTCAAAACAAGGCTAACACTTAACAGAGAATTAGGAAATTAGTCCTGCTACACCCAATGGAAACTCTTCTGTGCCTCTCACTCTCTGTTGCACCCAGCAGAGATGGACCACTGTACCATACAGAATCAGGACCACTCTATTGGGGGGAATAGGGCCATGGGAGTAGTTTTGGTGGGGCAGGGGAGTGTTGCCTTCCCAAACTGCAAACCTTGAACAGGCACGGAATCCTCACCCCTCCTCAGTGTGGCCTATTTGGCTTAACTAGAGCTGCCCCCGAAATATAGAAGTCAAACTACGCTTATGGGTGGGGTTAGTAGCTACGCTTTAACACTTTATTTAGGCTGCCTAACCTTTTTCATGAAGAAAGATTGATACCTTCTCTTTGAGAAGCACTCACACCTCCACTGTTTACAGCAGCCTTTGGTATTTCGCAGGGGCAATGCCCTCAGATTACATAATTTCCTTTCTTTGGCTATGGCTACATACAGTTTTTGTACCAATTTAACTATTTTGGTTCAGGGTGATATTTTTTAACTGAAGTAGTTAAATTGGTACAACCTACCTAATATGGATACTCATATAATAGTATCAAGGTATCTTGTACCAATATAGTTTACTCCCTGAAATTTACAGGAATAAGGCATACTGCTATAAGCACTTTGATACCAATATATCAGCATCTGTACTAGGGATTGTGTTGATTTAACTGTACCAATATAGTTGAAGTCGTACTTTTTTGTGTGTAGACGAGGCCTTTGTCCCATGGAATTCTGTTCCGCTTTTGCTGAGATATAATTATATATTTTTAAATCATCTTTTCCATTCTCTCACTTGCGTTGTTCAGGAAATATTTGGCCACATGCAAACAAACAAACAAATAAACAAACAACAAACAACAACTTTCTAAGCCACCAAACCAGCAGCAGACACTGTACTAGGACTATCTGGGCACTGCCAAAACAGCTGTAGTTGGTGATAAAGCTGGGCCTGGTTTCCTCCCTCTAGAATCAGTACATTGCCCCAGTGGCTAATTTCCCTGTCTTGGTGCATCACATAGATCAGGAATCCCTCACCTCCTGTAAGATGGTGAGGACAGAGTGTGGTGGATTCTCCCCACCCATCCATTCCAGACCAACTATCAAACCTCAGTTGTCTACTCTGAGCCTCTCTTCAAGGGCCCCAAGTCCTGGCAAATAAGAGAGAGCAGGACAAGGTTTCCCCCAACCACCCCTTGAACCCAGCACATCCCCCCAGTGGCCCATCTCCTCTTTTGGGGGCACCATATGGAGCAGGAATCATCCCCCCGACTCAATTTCAGGAGAGAGAGAAAGAGAGAAAAACTGAGTCCCATCCCGACTCCACCAAGACTCCACCCCTTCTCTGGAATAATAGACTTCTTCTGCTGGCATTTATTACAGTTAGTCCTTTAGCTCAAGTGGTAGCAGTCTGTGCTAGACAGGACAGGATAGTTGTGCTGGACAGGACAGTTCAGTGTTCAAACAGAAGATGATGTATGATGAGGGCTTGTTAAAGATGCACATAGTGGAATTTGTTGTTACCTTTTTCTTTTAAAAAGGACCTGGGAAATTACATTTAAAAGCTACGTTAAAAGAATGATATTTCAGTTACAAAGTCAAATCACTGAAAGTTAGGAAAAAGTTAGTTTACTGTTGCTTGTGAAAGTTTAATTCTGCCTGCATGTGCATGTGCCTTATGCGCCTTAATTCTTCCCCCATTTGCATCTGTCTTTAAATAACATGAGCACATACTATTTTGTCTCACTGTGCAACAGGATGGACACACAAGGGGGCCAAATTAAGATTTCCTATCTTTTGAGTACTTTACTTTGTGTTAGCAACAGAGTCACGGGCCATCTTGCCTACTGTTTCAAGCAACAGTCCAGCCTACCAGTTAGCACTAAGTCCAGATGGGGCAGTCCAGAAGCAATGCCAAGGATTGTAGCTGGAAGTCAGAAACCAAAGCCTAAACTGAAGGGCCAGCAAGGGTCATAGCCACAAGGTGGAGCCCAGAGTCTGAGCCAGGAGTCAGAGGTCAGGAAGGAGCTGAGGCCTGGAGCAGGTACAGGCTGCGTGAGGAGCAGGACCAAGGCTAGAGACAGTTGAGGTAAGGAAAAGCACAGCTGCAGGTTAGGAATGCAGGCTGAAATTCTGCTGCTACTGAGCTTAAGTATCAGCCTGCAGACTCCTGCAGCCAGTCAGCGGGTCAGGTTTCCAGGAGACTGGCTCTGCTGCAGGCTGGCCTCTGACACTTTGCAAACTTAATAACAGTCTTTTAACATTTGTTGTTGTTTGTTTGTTTGTTTGTTTGTTTGTTTAATATATAGAGGTCCTGTCTTGCAATCCCATATTCGCACAAATATCCCTCACTCATGTAAATTGCTCCACAGACTTCAATGGAATATGTTGTGTGACTAATCTCTGTCAGGATCAGAGTCTAGGCTGAACTGAACACTTTGAAAGGGCAAAAAGAAATTAGGCATTCAATTGTCATTGAAAGTCACTGGAAATTGAGTAACTACTTCTCTTAGTTCTCTTTGAAGAGCCAACCCAGAGCACTTAAACAGCTCAGTTCTGCAGCCCTCTCTCAGGAAAATAATTCTACTGAAGTCAATGTACTTAATGCAGTGAGGAGTAATGAGTGACATAGGTCAAAGTTATAGAAATGAGCCCTAAGTGAGCAATTAAATTACTCTTGGTGTTTAAAATCTACAAAGAACTGCAGAAACATTAATGAATTCATCCTCACAACACCCCAATGACAAAAGTACAGTAGAATGGTTTTATTAAAAAAGCCTGGAACACCTCAGTTCCCAAAGAAGCCGATGGCAATGGAAGGTTCTCAGAACCTCAGAACCAGGATTAGGCCAAAATCTTTTCTCATGAATGTTGGATAGCTAGATTTTTATATGTCATCTTGTGAGAGAATATAGCCCTTTGGTAGTATCTATGTAAAATATTCTCAGGTCAGCTTTCAGCAAAGGGAAAATAAAAAAGTAGGCGTAACTCTCAACAGTAACAAACCTTGTGCACCTCCTGTAATTTCTCAACACAAGATTTGCAATGTAGTCCATTTTCAAAAAAAAGTTATCAATAAAATAGTACACTTGTTATACTTCTGTTAAAATAGTTTACAATACACCATGTTCCGTTAAGAATGATTGCTCCCTGAAAAGCTGTACTAAAAAAAGGTACTAAATTTTTACTACATTTTTTTTCAGGAATTATTAATACAACCTCTTTCTCCCTAGATAAATTGGAACAAAGAAATCTGATAGGCTGGGATAAGCATAGACCTTTATATGAAAAAAAAAAAAATCTCTGTAATATATAAAAAAGGTACAGCCACAATAATATTTCTTTAAAATTTGCCCAATAAGACATGATGATGCAGTCTAGTAAGAGACTCTATAAGCCCTTTCAAAACACTAAGGATGTAACCATTCCTGGTTATAAGGTAATTTAAGTTATGCACTGCCCATATATCTCTAGGGATACTCTGTATGAATTACTATTATGGTAAATCTGGAGAATTGTAAAGAAGCAGTGCAATTGAATTAATGACAGCATGAGGGCAACACAAGATCATGGATATATAGTCAGCTCATCACATGGACTGCTATCTAAAAGCAGCTTGTGAGCTTATGTTCATATATTCATATAAAAACAGCTTTTAGTGTTCATCTCTCTATTACATAATGGCTGCCATAGAGACGATTAGGACACCTATTTTGGAAAAAAAAAAAACTATTGCTGATACATTGTCCGTACAGTAATTTATTTGCACTCTAATTTATTAACACATAAATGGAAGCCTGCACACAGCTTTATTCACTGCAACCACCCCAATTATATGTACCATATTTAGGATAATTTTGTATGTATGTGAATTACTTCAAAATACAAGTTTATTTTCAAAAGGACTTTAATTCCTTAAGTAGCGTACATTTACCATTACTCAAAAAGCTCTTAGTTAAATCATTGCTCACATTAAATATCAATAACCAACCCACTGACATCTTGAACATAATGTATAGCTCTGTCATAAAAAAGGAATAGTAATACAATTGATTTGCTTTGCTTTGAAAACAGTTGGCATCAATTTCTTTCAAAAAAAATATCCCAACACTTCCTGCACATTTTGAGATTATGAAGGGGGAAAGACTCATGATAAGGAAGTAGCAAGGTTAGAAGGTTTAAACTGTGTGGTCCCCTGCCTTGAACTCACACCTCTAGTACCATGGACCCCAGGTACAACTGTTGCCTTCCTACCTTCTGTCTGCCTCCTTCACCCCATATTCCCCTGACTCTTCATAATATTATATGTTCTTTTTTTTTTTTGACACATTCCCCCCAGCTACACGTTCTCAGCTACCCCTTCAGTCCCACTCCCAACTCCCATTAGCTTGTTGCCTGAACTGGCCCCATATGGTAACACAGGGGCACCCTCTTCCTTGAGAACAGTCTAGCTTCAACCCTACTAGTAACAATGTTAGATGGTGCCCTCATTTTTACCTCAAAAGTTAAAAGGTTGTGGCAGCCATCTTGTGATGATCAAGGTATTGCTTCAGTGCCACTGACAGTAATGGGAGATGGCTGTCGTTTTAGATAAGGGCAAAATTTCACAAGACTGAAGACAAAAAAAATCAGAAATGAATGAGAACCCTTTAAAAAAGCGTGAAACTCACAATAAAATAATGGCAGTTGGCAATAATATTACACTCTTCTGCTCTGTCACATATTATTGAATCATAGAATCATACGGTTAGAAGGGACTGCAAGACAGTTATTCCCCATTCTGCATTTGGTTTTTCTTCCCTTAGTGTAGCACCTACCATTTGTCTTTGTTGAGTTTCATTTTGTTGTCTATAGCCCAGTTCTCCAATTTATCAAAATCCCTCCGAATCTTAGTTCTATCATCCAAAATGTTTGCAACCCTCTCTAGCTTTGTGTCATCAGCAAATTTGACCAGTATGCTTTCTATTCCTACATCCAGGCCATTAATAAAGATGTTAAATAAAATTGGACCCAAAACTGATCCTGTGGAGACGCACTTGAGACCTCCTTCCAATTGGACATTCCTCCATTAATAGATACTCTTTGTTTATGATTGTTTAATCAAGTATGTATCTACTTAATGGTAGTTCTGCCAAGCCAGCAATTCTCCAGCTTACTTATCAGAATGTCATGTGTGACTGTGTCTAAAAACAGGTATATTATGTCTACCACATTCCCACTCTCCACCAAACTAGCCGTCAAAGAGAAGCATTATATCCCCATTGCATACTATCAATTTCTTTTTCCTTTATACACTACCCACATCTCCAAACAAGCTGACACTGTTTCATTTTTTTACCCCAACTTTAATTAACTGCATTGCTGTGGTCTGCTCCTTAGGTCACTTGCTCCCAGTCTGTGCAACACTTCAGATCTGCAATACATAGCAGGACTCTGTGAAAGATCTTTGGCCCTCTTTCTATATGCTTCACACATAAAGACAAATGCAGGGAATGTCTACACTGCATCTAGGACCATACTTCCCAACGTGGGCAGACACACACTAACTGAGCTTGAGCTAGCAAGCTAGAAATAGGAGGGTGGCCACAGCAGCATGGCATAGCCTCCCAAGTACAAGCTCACCCTCTCCCTGGGTCCATACTGAGGCGGCTAGCCCATGCCATTTCTCTTGGTGCTGCAGCCACACTGCTATTTTTAGCATGCTAGCTGGAGAAGAGCTAGGGCATGTCTATCTACCCATGCAGGAAAGCATGTTCCCAGCTGAAGGGGAGACATACTCACTAGTTGCTTTAGCACTATTAGGGGTCATCCCTAAAAATATAGGTCTTCACTAGGAGTTAGGGTGAACAGCATCTATCAGTAGGTCTTCAGGAGCTCATGAGTTTAGCACCTATATATAGGAGTCACTTGGCCCACCACTGAAGTGCAGCTGCCTCTGGGAAGAAACATAGAAACTATTTAACAAAGCACTCCAAGCCATGCCTGTCTCAGAAATCTGAGGATGCGCTAATTTTTCTTTATCTCCATACTCTGGGTTTCACATTATAGCTATCATCTTTTGCATCAAGGACTATCTATCTAGATACCTTTTATAGACCCCATTACTCATAGTACCTGTATGCTTCAGAATCTTTGAAGTATTTATCTTCACAATATCCCTATAAAGTAGGGAAGTACCTTTCTTCTCATTTTTTACAGACAAGGAATGGAGGCACAGACAGATTAAGTGATTTGCTCCAGGTCACACAAGAAATATATGTATCAGAGGGGTAGCCGTGTTAGTCTGAATCTGTAAAAAGCAACAGAGGGTCCTGTGGCACCTTTAAGACTAACAGAAGTATTGGGAGCATAAGTAATTTCCATTATTTGCATCTGAAGAAGTGAGGTTCTTACCCACAAAAGCTTATGCTCCCAATACTTCTGTTAGTCTTAAAGGTGCCACAAGAAATATATGGTGGAGCGCGGAATGGAACCCAGGTCTCTGAAATCACAGGTTAGTTCCCTAACGATTGGACCTGCTTTCCTCTAACCACTCTGCATTAAACAGTCTCTTAATTAAGTGATGCTGTAAAAGGACATTCTGATTCTGAGTGATACAAGACACTCTCGTTAGAGTAGCTACTTCTTTATTGCTCCTAGCCTCAAAGGGACCAGGGATAATAGAAGGGGGTTGGGAAATCAATATGCAGTTCTATATTTATAACACAGAATCAGCTTTCACATAAGACTTAGTAGAATTTTCTGATGACATATATTTTGCAGATCCTCATAAAATCAAAAGAAAGGTTTTTTCTACCTGACACTATCAGCATAGTTAAGAAACCCAACACATTCATGAAAATGTAGCAGCATGATTCTAGCACCAAACACAGCAAGGAAGATTATATTTCAAACATTTATCCCCACTGAGACTGCAAAATTAGACAGTGAACCATTTAGCTGAAACACTTTGCTCTGTTATTGTGGAGCACCGGCAGGTATAGCAGATTGCACAATGACCCAGGAAAAATAGTTTCTTCTATGGGGGACTCATGCATGCAGAACCATTCAATATTTTCTGAAATTGTCAGAAATTTCATATAATTGAACCAAGATAGAGATTTTTATTTTGTATTTAATGGATATATTAATATATTTTGGGCTTATATTTAATTTAAAACTAGAAAAAAGAAGCTATCACTACTTCAGGACCTCCAAAATATACTTTCCTTGAACAATTATAAGTCCTGAAAAAGAATGAATAGATACTGTAGCTATAGGATAAACAGTCATCAGGAGTGAAACAGGGAATTTTCCTTTCTTTAAGGAAAGCACATTTTTTACACTTTGCTTCTCTCCACCACATCGATTATCCATTTTCAAATCTCTTTTGAAAACATGTATTTTCTCTGTTGTCTATAACTCTTAATTACTCTCTCCTTCTGCTGTTATGGTTTTTATTTTTAACTTTGGACCGTGAGTCAAAGCTAAGGCCCTGCTATTATCTTGGTACAGATGAATCCAGAGCCATAAACAGCCAGTGTACTGAAAGGGAGATAACCCCAGTCCCTGAAATGACTGTGGAATGTATAAATGGATGCATGAAGATCGTGTAGGAGAGAAGAAAGGAGAACGACTGAGTGAAAGTGGAGTGAATGAAGGGAGACAGAAAGATATTAGATATCATAAGATCTTTGGGGCATTTTAAGCCCTAGATCATCTAATCCTTTTCAGAACAGTCTTACCCAACATGATACTTGAAATACTGCAGTCATCAACCTTGTTTACATGAACACTTTCACCATTGCTATGCTACCTCTGCTCTAGAGGAGAAGAGGGACTTGAATAGCCATTTATCTATATTCCATTAGCATCTAAAGCCTTCACCAAGACTGAAGCCCTATCATGCTTCACTGCAGAAACACTTAGTAAAAGACAGTCCTTGCTCTAAAGAGCTGAAAATCTAAATGGAGAAGATACATAAAGGGTGAATTAGAGGTACAGATTCTTGCCCAAGGTCACACAAGGGTTAGTGGCATAGTCAGAAACAGAACTCAGATTGCCTGACTCGCTTTCAATTAAACCAAACTGCTTCTCTTATTTTTAGTATGAGAAGTTACTAAACCATTAAAAAATAAAATTACAAAATCACTGTCAGAAGAGAATATAATAAATATGAGGTAGCTGTATTTGAAAAAGGATATGATGATATCTCGTTTTACATAAAAAAAATCATGTTGAGTTGGATATGAACTCTGTCATGTGAATTGAAAATGATGGTGAGATCATAAACAAGAGGTAATAAAAAATGAGAAAGTAATTAAATTGATAGGGTATGTTTAGGGGATACCAAACATGAGGTCTAGTCCAGGTGAGGTCTAGTCCAATTTAAGATTTTCATTAGTCCTTGGGAGGCTGAAGTAAACAACGCATCAACAAATGCACAGATAATATTAATTAGGAACAGTTTGAACACCAGTAAGGACAGAAAAGGAAGTAAAAAAGGGACAAGAGAAATTAGAAATTTGGGCAGGGAATAAAAAAATTATATTCAGCTTTGGAAAGTGAAAGCTAGCATGCCCTGTGTAGCAAAGTGTAGTATGAAATACAGATATGCAATGTGATTGACACTTCTGGAAACCATTAATATCCCAAAGGTTGTAGGGGTGAAATTGTACAACAAATTAGACATGGCAGTGACAGATATGACAGAGACCACTGCCTATCATGTTGATCAATATTGTTTCATTATTTACTTGTTCTCCCCCATCTGTCTCGGGACTGTCTTTTTGTTCTGTGTTTGAACAATGTTCAATGCCTAGCACAATGGGGTCCATGACTAGGCATTACAGTGATGCAAATAATAAATAATAACTGTACGATGTGATATAGAACATAGGAACATATCCAATCTGTGGTCTATATAATCTAGTATCCTATTTCTGGCAGTGCCTTGTTCAAGATGCTTCAAACTAAGGTGCAAGGAAACCTGTAATGGATAGATATGTAAACAGCGTGCTGACAGGGGAAGGTTATTCTAACCCCAGAGAGTTAGCCATTATTTTCTGATCTGAAGCATGATGGTTTATATCAACTATATATTGATATACATTTTTATGGTATGTAAGAGCAGTCAAAAAATCCAATGACATTTTGGGTGGAATTTATAAAGTCTCCATATTTGATTTTGATCTGACTTACATTGTTTTTAAACCTCTGCAACTCTACTGAGCCTAACTGAGTCACTCAGTTGAATTTACTTGGGTGTGAGTGAGATCAGAATCATGTCCTTCATTGTGACTGACACCGGAATATTTTGTTCATTTCCTGGGCTCCTCATCACCAGAAAGCTAGTGATAGAGGAAAGGAAGTTTGAAGAAGAACAAGAGAAATTATTAGGGGTCTTAAAGACCTGATCTACAATGGTCTAAATCTGAATGGCTTTGCTAAGGGACAATTAAGGTAGGACATAATTTTGCTTAATTTATTTATAGTAATTTCTATAGCACGCATCACTGTAGTATCTGAGCGCCAGAGAGGGAGAATTATTTAACATAATAAGAGGGATAATTGGAGTAATGGGATGAAATCAAGAAATAGAAAATGCATATCAGGGACAACTTTATGTCATTTAGCTCTATTAGTCTGTGAAAATTACCTAAAGGAAGTACAGGAGACCCTAGTGCTTTGCAATTTTTTTTTATATAGGATGGATTAAAACATTAATAAATGTACAACACTGAATAATCTTGCATTTGCTGGGTGATGGATTAGAGTCATAAAAGGATTTTTCAATCTGCAGATTCTGTGGGTCAGGCTCTGCTACTCTTACACGAATAGGCCATTTTATGCAGCAGCATAGTACTCAATTGGAATGTGAATGACAGAATTAAGCCATAAGAAAAAGTGGGATTTGTTACTTAGTAAAAGGAACTGTACAGACACTGCAATACGGAGCAGAGAACTCTTTTTTCCCCAAGGATAATCACATACACACACAAATCTCAAAATATCTTTCGTGTGGTAAAAGGAATAATGAAGAGTGGTATCTGGTGGATCCTGACCTTTGCTAAAATTGAACTTTGGTAGTTTTTTGTGAGAATTTTGGCTGTTAAGTATCCTAGGAGTAGTTGTTAAAGGACCTTTTTCATGCTATGGAATGCTTGAACTGGAATTTTCACAAGTGTACTCCTTAAGGACTATTATAGATCATTTGAGGTGTGTAGCAATTTTTCTCAAGATAGAGCTGGAGTTAAAAGCAGAAAGCTTTTTTAAGTTCAGGAGGATATTTCAAATCCAATCACCAAATGCTATTTCTCTAGTTAATTGTTAGGGAATGGGTAAGCTTTGGAAGCACCAGGAATTCTAAGGAATCTTTAAATATCTTTTAAACTACAAAAGCCAAAATATTTTATACTGATAATAAATAAAATGAAAAATATCTATGCTGTAAGTGAGTCGCCTTTCTCCAAATGATACACAGATGGGGAAGCCTAAACAAGTTGACAGTATTTCTTACATACATGTGTAATATAATAATTTCCCCTTTTTTATATTCATGGTGTCAACAAGAGGGCTTTGGCTTCTTTGATCATGGGATGCTGTTCTGGGGAGAAGGATGCTGATAATCATAAAATCATACAAATGTAGGACTGGAAGGGACATTGCAAGGTCTTCAAGTTCAGCCCCCTGAGCTGAGGAAGGACCAAGTAAACCTAGACCATCCCTGACAGGTGTTTGTCCAACTTGATAAAAACCTGCAATGATGGGGATGCCACAAAGGAAACCTACTCCAGAGCTTAACTACCCGTATATTTAGAAAGTTTTTATTACTATCTAACCTAAATCTCCCTTTAGCCCCTTACTTATTATCCTATCTTCACTGGACATGGAGAACAATTGATCACAGTCCTCTTGATGACAGCTCTTAACATATTTGAAGTCTATCATCAGGTCCCTGCTCAGTCTTCTTTTCTCATGCCTAAACATGTCCAATTTTTGAATTTTTTTTCCAGATAGGTCAGGTTTTCTAAACCAGTGGTTCTCAAACTTTTGTACTGGTGACCCCTTTCACATAGCAAGCCTCTGAGTGCAACCCCCCCCCCTAAATTAAAACCACTTTTTTATATATTTAACACCATTATAAATGCTGGAGGTAAAGCAGGGTTTGCGGTGGAGGCTGACAGCTCGCAACCCCGCCCCCCCATGTAATAACATTGTGACCCCCTGAGGGGTCCTGACCCCCAGTTTGAGAACCTTGTTCTAAACCTTTTATCATTTTTGTTGCTCTCCTCTAGACTCCCTCCAATTTGTCCACATCTTTCTTAAAGAGTGGTGCACAGAACTGGACACAGTACTCCAGCTGAAACCTCACCAGTGCAGAGTAGAGTGGGACCTCCTGTATCTTACATATGACACTTCTGATAGTACACCCCCGAATGATATTAGACTTTTTTGCATCTGCATCATGTTGTTGACTCATATTCAATTTGAAATCCACTGTAACCCCCAGATGCTTTTCAGCAGTACTACTGCTTAGCCACTTATTCCCCATTTTGTAGTTGTACATTTTATTTTTCCTTCCTAAGCATAGTATTTTGCACTTGGCTAAGTGGTAGTACTACAGAAAACTCTTAAGAAAAGATGACTGAAGGGAGACCTGATAACAGTCTTCAAATATGATAAGGGCCGTTATAAAGAAAACTGTGATCCACTGAAGGTAGAACAAGAAGCAATTGGTTTAATCTGTGGCAAGGAAGATTTAGGTTAGATCTTAGGTTTTAGGGTAAAGACTTTCTAATTAAAAGGGTAGTTCACCTGTCAAGGATAATCTAGTTTTACTTGGTCCTGCCTCACCTGAGGGGGCTGAATTTGACAACCATTTTTTGATTGTATAAATTGATCAAGGTTCTAAAACAGTATTTTAGCATTAAATTATGTACTATGACTACAAAAAAATCTGTTATCTTAGTGGAGCAAAAGGCTGTTTTAAGGACTATATATGTGAACACATATATAGATAGATGTAACTTAGATTCTTTACTATTACTCTATTATATATTACACCAATACTTATAGTATTTAAAGATGTGGGCATAAATAATAATGAGAGTTCCAATTTAGCAGATAGTTACTTTTTAGTAACTGATATAAAAGACATTCTCATTGCAGTCCTATTTTCAAACATACTACTCTTAATAGGGAGTCACTTCAACAGTTGAAGGAAATGACTGACAGATGGCATTGTTTCATTCTTTCATGAACACAGTTGGAATGAAGCTTGAAGGTGAAAAGAAGTTTTTGTCAGTAACAGAATGAGGAGTGTGAAAGGGAGTCTGCACAGCCCCTAACCATTCAGAAGAGTGTTAACTCATGTTTTGTCCTTTTCTTAAAAACTTGACTATTTACAGAAAAGAAAATAATTGATTACCAACAGTGCCACATTTCAAATTAGAAGAACAGTATATTGTGCATGCCAAGAAAGGTCAGTTCAAGATTCAATAAAGACTTGTTGTAGTTAACAGACTACAAAATTTTAAAAAAGTTCATTTGGGGGGAAAAAATCCCACAATGTCTCAAAACATAAAGTCATAAAATAATATCTAGTTAAATATATTAAAGTATAGCTTTGAAGCTGAACACAGTCAGTGAAGTCATGAGACTGTTTATCAGTGTTTGAGTAATAAATATTTAGCACAATAGGCTGCCCTTGATGTACATGTGGATGTGAATGTCCTTGGAGTTTAATAGTACCTAAAAGTTTCCAGAAGACTCCAAGGGAGAATGCTGTTCTGCTGACAGACCATTCTACTGACTGTGTTGTTGAAGTTCAAAATATTTTTTCCCATAACCATTAATTCAGTAATCCTCAAATGGGCTCTCCATCTACTATGCTGTTGTGAGCACCAAGGATTTACCATATGACCTCTGATGGATGAAATGAGAGGTGTGCCAGGATTTTGTAGAATGTTGTTGGCTAAAAGCCTTGTTCTGAGTCTGACTAACTTCAATAAATAGTATTTTAAGTTGTATTTCTTATTACGGTACATAAGATGAAGAAATATTTCTTTGCCTCCACCCTAGCATGGTCTTGCACACTGAACTGGTATAGATGAATAGCCAGGTTACTCAAAGCTACCTCATGTCACCTACAGAGTGGAGATTTTCCTTAAAGTGAAGAATTTTGTGGATAAAATTCCACAGATCCACATTGTGCTGTGTGCTTACTTGATGCCAGAGAAATATCTTGAACAGACAACTACTAAATCTTCTCCATTTTGGTTTTAGCTGGTGTCATCCCATGAGATTATGTAGGAGCTCTAATCTGGTTGTAGCCTGTGTGTTGGACCCATGTCCCTCCCAATCACTGAAGACCTGCAGAAAAGTATTGAGCCCATTATTGGTTGAGTCCTGAGAGTCCATGTGCCTGCTTGCATTACGGAAGTTGTTGCAAAGCATCTGCTCAAGAAACTTCCCTTGAAAATCATGCTAACTAGTGATCTGTGTTCAAGTTTCCCTTTTTTTGGGGGGGCGGGGCGGGATAGAGAGGGTAATAGCCGTATCGTTTCTGGAATCCTCAGATTTCCTTGATATTAGTTAGAAAGGTTTCAGGCTTGCATAATCCCATGCAAAACAATAGATATGGACAGAATGTCAAGCACATCCAGTGTCCCATGAAGATACAGTTATGTTGGGACACTTCTTGTGTCACTAATTCCCCAATTGTCCTATTATTAAAATTGTGTTTCATTTATAAAATTGCAAAGAAGGCAGTGTATGCTCCACACATGTCCCCTCTCACCCAATTCCTGGGGTCCAGGCTCTTCCCAACCAATAGGTATTAAGCCAGTGTGGAAGAGAGGAGCTGTGTGGGTGGATGGAGGGAAAAGAGGGAATTCAGGTGCCCCATGTGGTTATTATTTGGAATTACTAGCAAAAATAAAAAAAAATAGATGAAAGTCCTTATGCAGCATTCCCAATTTGGGATAATGCATTTAAGAACATAAGAATGTCCATACA
The DNA here is from genome assembly GCF_011386835.1 of Chrysemys picta bellii. Lineage (NCBI taxonomy): Eukaryota > Metazoa > Chordata > Testudines > Emydidae > Chrysemys > Chrysemys picta. The sequence goes on along the minus strand of NC_088791.1, from coordinate 266,931,706 downwards.
GGATCAGACCAAAGATCCATCTAGCCCAGTATCCTGTCTTCTGACAGTGGCCAATGCCAGGTGCCCCAGAGGGAATGAACAGAACAGTTAATCATCAAGTGATCCATTCCTTGTCATCCATTCTCAGCTTCTGGCAAACAGAGGCTAGGGACACCATCGCTGCCCATCCTGGCTAATAGCCATTGATGGACCTATCTTCCATGAATTTATCTAGTTCTTTTTTGAACCCTGTTATAGTCTTGGCCTTCACAACATCCTCTGGCAAGGAGTTCAACAGGTTGACTGTGCGTTGTGTGAAAAAATACTTCCTTTTGTTTGTTTTAAACCTGCTGCCTATTAACAGCTAACAGATAATTTAGACCCCATCATTTGATATGGGGATTATGTTTTCCAATGTGCATTACTTTGCATTTCTCAACATTGAATTTCATCTGCCATTTTGTTGCTCAGTCACCCAGTTTCAAGAGATCCTTTTGTAGCTCTTCGCAGTCTGCCTGGGATTTAACTATCTTGAGCAGTTTTGTATCATCTGCAAATTTTACCACCTCACTGTGTACCCCTTTTGCCAGATCATTTATGAATATGTTGAATAGAACTGGGCCCAGTACAGACCCCTCAGGGCCACTACTATTTACGTCTCTCCATTCTGAAAACAGACCATTTATTACTTTGTTTTGCGTTTAAACTTAAGTTTGAATGTCCTGAGTTTCTAGTGCTTGTTTTTTTTTTTAATTTGGTTGTCTGTTTTTATCTAAAGTTGTTATTTATTATTAACTATTGCCTAATTATTATTATTATTATGATGATGATTTTGTATTACCATAGTACCTAGCAGCTCCAATCAAGAACTTGGACTACATTGTTCTAGGTTCTGAACAAACAAAGAACAAAAAGGCAGTCCCTGCTCCCAAAGTGCTTACACTTCTATAGCCTCCCCATCCCCACTGCAGTATCTGTGTGTCTGGCTTTCTCCTCACAACATTCTTGTGAGGTAAGGAGTTCCTTGATCTACAGTTTGGTAACTGAAGCACAGAGAGACTAAGGGACAGATTGTAAAGGTGATTAGGTGCCTAAAGATGCAGATAATGACCTAGTGGATTTTTCAGAATGTTTGGACACCTAAATGCCTTTAAAAATATGGCCCAAAATAACTTGTCCAAGATCACATAGGAAGTCTGTTTCAGAGGAGAGAATTTAACCTGGATTTTCCAAGGCCTAGGCTAGTGTCCTAACTACTATACTATCCTTCCAGCCAATCTCTGCTTTCATTAACTCCATCCCTCTCCCTTACATTCAGATAATGACAAGGTCCCTGTAATGCTTTTTACACTAAATTACTTGTGTACTCTCAACCTTAACTTCCTCTTGATGCGAATTTGTCTGGGAATTTTATTTTTTTAAATATTATTTCAAATGTCATAGATGGACACTAAACTCAAAGTGAATGTTAGTATGCAATATTAGTTACAATTTGAAAATATGCAGTGTCAACCTTAAATTGTTTTCTAAATTTTAGCATTTTAGGCCAGATCCACCAGGATGCTCCAGATACCTGACACTGCTCTAGAGGAGTGTTTCTAGTGTTTTCCAGACTACTCTACCTCTGAAGCCTGAGCCACGGTACCTGGGCTGAAGCATGTAACTTAGTTTCGTGGGGCTTCCTGTTGTGGGGGGCCCCGGGCAATTGCCCTCGTTCCCACTCCTTAACACTGGCCCTGCACTAGTGACCCCCTTTAGTCTGTCCTGTGACCCTCTGTGGGGATCACGACTTCCTGGTTGAGAAACACTGATCTAGATGAGTTGACATACACCCTGGAAGACCTTTGCATACCCCCAGGGGTATGTGTACCCCTGGTTCAGAACTACTGCTCTAGAACATTGCGAAGCAGCCAGAGTATGGTGACCATTTAAATTGGATTAACAGCAGTTTCGCATTGCCAAAGCAGAACAAAAGTAATCGAATGTATACCCTAGTTTCCTCCTACCTCTTGCAATACAAATTACCGTATACACAGCTCCCCCAAGTTTCCTCTACCTCCTGATCCCTACATTTCTTTGCTCACATGCACCTCAATTTTCCGTCCTGTTTGCCCTCCAGTATCTCTTTCACACAAATCCCCAAATTTGCTTCCTTTATACACACTTCAGTTTCCCTCTCTCTCCTGCCTCCCCACAATTAAATGGATCTAGTGCATGGGTAGATTTGGAAAAGAAATATTTTAAATTAAGGGTAAACTTTTGCCATTTAAAAAAACCTGAATTTATCTCTCAGCAGAGACTGAAGAATCAAAATCTTCCAAGGAGAAACTCATGAAGAATTGCCCTATTTTGAAATAAACACTTCCTCCCACTCTTTCCAATGGGAGTGAAGCCAAGAATGAAAAAGCCATCAGGGATGATGTCATTTTTTTAAGTTGTTACATTCTTCAAATGTATCCTATGTACAAGATTTTAGTGAGATTTAAATTTGAATAGTCTGCATTATTCCATTATTAAGTTCATTTGGGACAAAAATAATAAAAAAGGTCTGTCACTGGGTGTTAAAGCATATGCTGTATTTTTCAGACATAACAAAGAGGTTGAATCTCTGCTTTCAACTCAACTCAGCCTGGAGCCACAACTGCTACATCCATAATATCCATTTATTTTGTCCTTTCTTTTACACACATATATAATACATTAGAAATAATCTTTTTTCCTTTTTTTTGTTGTAATAATGCTGTACAAATGCCATATTTTTTTCCCTTTTGTTCAGACTTAATCTTTTAGTATAATGTAGATGTTTTAGTTCTTTATATTTGTCTCCCAGGTCTGTGTTTATATTAAATGGTCGGTGTGGTTCTCTATTAATTTAATGCTATCTCAGCAAAAGAGCATGGACTAGAAGTCTATCTTGAGGTCCCTTGCAGTCTTATAATTCTATAATTTACAGTATCTTGACTCCCTCAATTTCAGTGGAATCTGACTTGATTTTTACACTGATGTTAGGTCCATTCAGAATCAGGGCCTGTATATTTTGCACATAAGGTCATATCTTATGTTGAAAGGAAATTAAATAGAAACATGATGTATTAAAATCGTTTATTTCATAATTAAGGTAGATATTTAAAATGAAATGAAATATCGGCAACAATAGTGTTTTATTAATTTGTGACACTGAATTAAACCTCTTCATGCTAAGAATTCCTCTACATATTCATACTAAATCATGTTTGCACTTTTATCACAGATTTTGGTAAGGAAAGCAGAGAGTCTTTAAAACAAAATAATTGGTTTCAGACTGCCGCCAGTGTCACTGTGTCAGCACAATTTGTTATTGCCTCAGTATTAAAAGAATAAAATAAAACAATCTTGTAATGGCAAATATGTAAGATCTTCTGTAAGCACATATTTAAATAATGAATCTTACTGCATCTCCAGCAACAAAAATGAATCCTTTGCTTGTTGCAAAGATAGTGTTAGTGGAACCGTCCAATTTTTCACCGAAATATGTCTCACAATGGTAATATCAGAATCAAAATACAATTGCCAAGAAAGTTTACAGCTGAGATGTTCACAACCCATATCTAATAGTCTGTCTTGGGAATAATTACTGGTAATGGGTATCCAAGGGAAATAATTGTCTGCTGCTGTGAATTAGGAGTGCCACAGGTGGTGTTAATCACTTGGAATGTATTGGAGTAGAACAGCAGCCAGAGCAGAAGCCTGCTTCAGTTTGATTTGTGTGACTATTGTTTCTGGACGCTTCAGACATAAATTGACTTCATGGTAGTGATAATGTGCATTCAAGTTGTTATAATGAAAAATAGAGCTCTAACTTTAGCTCTTCAATGCACAAGAGGAGTTGGGGGGGAGGAAGTTGTTCTGTAATGCATTTTATAGTCAACAGAAACCAAACAGAAGGTCAATAGCTACGTTTATAGGTTGAGTGTGTTGACTGGTGTATTTTGGTAAAAAAAAAAATCACCTATTAGATATTCTAGAACTTTGAATCTGTAAATATTTCTATGTGCTTTATATATATATCTCCAGGGTAGCAATTAAGCTTTCCCCAAATATCATTCTGAGTTATCACATTAATACCATGAATTTGACAGCACATCAGCAGCAGCTTACATCAATATGACGCATGCCCCAGAACTGAAATGTCTAGAATTTGCTTAAAAATAAAATTTAAAAATTAAACACAGTGATACTTGGATTTAATTGGAACAAATTTAAACCCACAGAAATAAACTCAGGAGAGCAAACTAGCTTGTGAATGGGATCAAATCCTTTTGAAGATGTAGATTAATTCAAATCTTCCCTAAATGGAATTCTTCTAATCTTTCCAAGAGTATGTAAATTCTAGACAGACTCAAACACTAAACCAGCTACTCTTTAAAGAAAAAAATGTTAAAACACCTTAGAGTTCTTTTCTAACAGATAGGAAACCAAAGTCCGATTTAGGAGCCTTCTGTCTGTTATTACTTCTGATATCTTCTGAAGTAATTTTGCAAGCCCTCTGTGCATAGAACTCCCATTTACTTTATTGTGAATTTTGCATGGGGAAGCTTGGAAGGATCAGACTGAGAAACTGTGGTAAATTAGTTCAAAACTCCAGTAGAGAGATAGATTTGTACCTCTAAACAGGGCCAGCTCTAACTTTTTTGCCGCCCGAGGCGAAAAAAAAGAGTGCCACCCTGCCGTAACCCCCCCCCAGTGCCGTGCCGCTGAAACCCCAGACTCCCCCTCTCCCAGCACCGCGCCGGGCCACCAAAACCCCCGCGCCCCCCCAGTGCCGTGCCGCCCAACCCCCCGCCAAACCCCGAGTGCCAGGCCTCGGCGGGCCGCCCAAACCCCAAGCGCCACACCATGCCAGCCCCCGCCCCTCCCCCCCCCCCCCAGTGACGCGCCGCTGAAACAAAAACAAACAAACAAAAAACCTTGAGCCAAAAAAAACCCTGAGCGCCCCCCACCACCCCAAGATTGGCCGCCCCTTCCAAGGTGCTGCCCCAAGCACGTGCTTGGTCAGCTGGTGGCTGGAGCCGGCCCTGCCTCTAAAAGAAAGGTAAAGAGGGCTAAAGGTCTAAAATCAAGTCTCAAGGTCTCAAATGAAGTAAGATTTAGGGGTTTTTGTATCTGCCATCTTGTGTCTTGCTAAAATATATCTTCAAATTATAGGCTACACAATCCAACCCAAACTGGTTTTTATATTTATTATTACTGAACAATTTGGCTCCTTTGAAAGGCAAGTCCTCCATCAATATTTGTACTTGTCTGGGGAATCCCATTCCCTGAAGCCATGATGTCCTACACATGACAGCTATTTCCACTGATCTGGCACTGACAGCCATATCCAACACATGAAGCAATACTTGGAGACTTCTCCGCTACATGATGGTTCTCATTAACTAATTGTGTAAAGTCCTCAGGAGTGTTGTTGGGCTGGTTGTCAACAAAGGCAAACAGTCTTTCATGCATGTGGAAGTCAAATCTGTCTAATTTGGCCTGGTAATTGGCCACATGGAACTGTAGGCTCATTAAGGAGTAGGCTTCCCAGCCAAATAGATCTAGTCTTTTTGGCTCTTTCCTTTGATATAGACCTGAAGTGTTTTCCCTTTTCACTCACTGCAGTCACAAGGGAGGATGGGAACCGATGTGTGTAAAAGAATTCTGCACCCTTAGGAAGCACATGATATTTTTTGTCTGTCTTGTGGCATGCAGATTGTTCTGAGGGAGGCATACCACAAGGTTTTGGCCAACACCAGATAGCTATCTTCCCTACTGAGGAGACTTGAAGTACGTCCACCAGATTATGTGTCTATTCATATACCTCCACAGTAGGGATTTGGTAGCCCTCAACCATCCTTTTAAATAGGTCTTTGAAACCTTTGTAGTTATCCATTTGTGGGACCAGAGAATGATGAGGAAAGGGTTATTAGTGTGGAAAGATTGCATCCTAGTACTCGCTTTTCCATTTCTTCCTCCTCTGTTTGCGTTTGTGTAGGAACTGGGAGAAGCTATTGGGGTATCTGAGTATCTGATGCCATGGAGGAAACAGTCTTTTGGTGGTGAGTTTCCTCTATGGGGCTGAAATTACTCTGAGACAACCAGGATCCCCAATAGGGCCACAAGGGCATCAGTGGGTAAGAACCTGGTGTTCCTGGCACAGAGCCCCTAGCTACCCCCTGCCTGCACTCTGGGCTAACCCCATGCCTGCACACAACCTCTAGCTACCCACTCCCTCTTTATCCTGAGCTATCCTGCTCACTATACACAGCTCCAAGCTACCCCTTGCTCGCATCCTGAGCAGTTTTTAAACTTTTTGAATTTGAATTGAACTTTTTGAATTTTAAACTATTTGAAATTCCCCTCTTTGAGTTATAATTTTTGGTTGTGCCCTCCCCAAACCCAGACAGGCTGTGTGGCCTGCTGACGTGCGTCAGGGGGTAGAGGTGGCATTCCCTCCCTGGGCCACACAGTGTGAAGCTGGCCTGAGCCCTGCCAGGCTCTGCTCCCCTAATATAGAAGTCAAACTATGTCCATGTGTAGGGCCCTACCAAATTCATGGTCATAAGATTTTAAAAATAGTAAATTTCATGATTTTAGCTATTTAAATCTGAAATTTCTTAGTGTTGTTATTGTAGGGGTCCTGGCCCAAAAAGGAGTTGTGTGTGTGTGTGTGGGGGGGGCATCTCAAAGTTATTATAGGGGGTGTTGTGGTACTTCTACCCTTACTTCTGCACTGCTGCTGGTGGTGGTACTGAAGGCAGAGCTGCTGCCAGCAGCAGCGCAGAAGTAAGTATGGTATTGCCATCCTTACTTCCATTCTGCTGCTGGCACAGCCTTCAGAGCTGGGCACCTGGCCAACAGCCACCGCTCTCCGGCCACCAGCTCTGAACGTAGCACAGAAGTAAGAGTGGCAATACCACGACCCCTCCAAAAATAACCTTGCAACCTCCCTGCAACTCCCTTTTGGGTCTGAACCCTCAATTTGAGAAACACTAGTCTCCCCCATAAAATCTGTAGAGTATAGGGTAAAAGCACACAAAAGACCCGATTTCATGGGGGGAGAACAGATTTCACAGTCCGTGATGCATTTTTCATGGTTGTGAATTTGGTAATGGCCTAGCTATGTGGCCAGGGAGTAGGGAACCATGAGCTCAGATTCTTTGGTTCTCAGTGTCTCACTCATAAGGAAGGCATGGACCCTTTATAAGATGTTGAGGGCTGTAGTGAGAGTCTGGGTGAATAAAGATGTTATTGATGTGCATCTTTCTCACCCTCCAATTCTGAAAATGAAGGTGAGGAGATGCTGTAGCCCTCAGAGTGTTAAGGACTGACAATGCTGCACTACTAGACCAAGTTGGTGCCAACTGTAGTGCTGAAGTCAACAGAAAAGGAGACTATGGTTCCAGGTGTATCTGCAGATACATCAGTGATGAGTATCTGAACAGTGCCATACAGGGCAGAGTACACAAATGTGTGGGAACTGGGTTTTCTTGGGGAAGTACAGCAATCTCTGCTACAGTGACAGTGCCTTGCCCTGATTGGCTTGGTTCGAGTGCCAAGAGAGTTAGTGCCAGGGTCTTTCCTGAGGTTCAAGATTTTTGTGCCAGGTGCTTTGGTGCCATATAATTGGAAATGGCCAGGGACTGAGCTTCAGCAAGAACTATTCTGGGCCATGAAGCCTCAGACAATGTTCAGTGCAGCAGAGATGTTTTCCTTTTACAGGAAGCTCTGGCAGACAATCTACCCCAGGACTGGGAGAAAGCCGACAGGTACGGAGGAACAAGTGGTTCAGACAGAGACATCCCTTAGGGGAAGATTTATTAATGGAGATTCTCTATTTCCTAGTAAGGAGGAGAGGATTAAAGATGATAAAATACATGTATGATAGGATGAGAAACAGTCAAATGAAAAAAAGTCCCATTCAGTTACATCATGTAATGGCAGACAGCTAAAAAGTGATACGTTTTTAAAGTGCTTATGTGCCAATTCTAGGAGTCTAAATAATAAGGTGGTTGAACTAGAGTGCCTCATATTAAATGAGGATATTGACATAATAGGCATCACAGAAACTTGGTGGAAAGAGCATAATCAATGGGACACGGTAATACCAGGGTATAAAATATATCGGAAGGACAGAACAGGACATGCTGGTGGGGGAGTGGCACTATATGTGAAAGAAAGTGTAGAATCAAATGAAGTAAAAATCTTAAATGAACCAAACTGTACCATAGAATCTCTATGAATAATAGTTCCGTGCTCTAATAAGAAGAATATAGCAGTAGGGATATATTACTGACCACCTGACCAGCATGATGATAGTGACTGTGAAATGCTCAGAGAGGTTAGAGAGGCTATTAAAATAAAAAAAAAAAAAAAATAAAATGCAATAATAATGGGGGATTAAAACTATCCCCATATTGACTGGGTACATGTCACCTCAGTACAAGATGCAGAGATAAAGTGTCTTGACAACTTAAATGACTGCTTCTTGGAGCAGCTAGTCCTGGAACCCACAAAAGGAGAGGAAATTCTTGATTTAGTCCTAAGTGGAGCACAGGATCTGGTCCAAGAGGTTAATATAGCTGGACTGCTTGGCAATAGTGACCATAATATAATTAAATTTAACATCCCTGTGGTGGGGAAAACCACAGCAGCCCAACACTGTAGCATTTAATTTCAGAAAGGGGGACTACACAAAAATGAGGAAGTTAGTGAAACAGAAATTAAAAGGTACAGCGCAAAAAGTAAAATCCCAGCAAGCTGCATGTAAACTTTTTAAAGACGCCATAATATAGGCTCAACTTAAATGTATATCCCAAATTAAAAAAAACATAATAAGAGAACCAAAAACGTGCCAAAAAGTGTAAAAATAGAATTAAGAATGCCAAAAAAGAATTTAAAGAACAGCTATCCAAAGACTCTAAAAGCAATAGCAAAAAAAAAAAAAAAAAAAAAAAAAATTAAGTGCATCAGAAGCAGGAAGCCTGCTAAATAACTAGTGGGGACACTGGAGGATTGAGATACTAAAGGGGCACTCAAGGACGATAAGGCCAGTGCAGAGAAACAAAATGAATTGTTTGCATCAGTCTTCACGGCTGAGGATGTGAGGGAGATCCCAAACCTGAGCCATTCTTCTTAGGTGACAAATCTGAGGATTGAGGTGTCATTAGAGGAGGTTTTGGAACAAATTGATAAACTAAACAGCAATAAGTCACCAGGGCCAGATGGTATTCACCCCCAGGTTCTGAAGGAAGTCAAATGTGAAATTGCAGACATCCTAACTGTAGTCTGTAACATATCATTTAAATCAGCTTCTGTACCAAATGACTGGAGGATAGCTAATCTGATGCCAATTTTTAAAAAGGGCTCTGGAGCTGATCCTGGCAATTACAGGCCAGTAAGCCTGAATTCAGTACCAGGGAAACTGATTGAAACTATGGTAGAGAACAAAATTGTAAGACAGGTAGATGAACAGAATTTGTTGGGGAAGAGTCAATATGGTTTTTGTAAAGGGAAATCACGCCTCACCAATCTACAAGAATTCTTTGAGGGGGTCAACAAGCATGTGGATAAGGGGGATCCAGTGGATATAGTGTACTTAGATTTTCACAAAGCCTTTGACAAGGTCCTTCACCAAGGACTCTTAAGCAAAGTAAGCTGTCATGGGATAAAAAGGAAAGTCCTCTCATGGACTGGTAACTGGTTAAAAGATAGGAAATGAAGAGTAGGAATAAATGGTCAGTTTTCAGAATGAAGAGAGGCAAATAGTGGTGTCCTCCAGGGGTCTGTACTGGACCGAATTCTATTCAACATATTCATAAATGATCTGGAAAAAGGGGTAAACAGTGAGATGGCAAAATTTTCAGATGATACAAAACTACTCAAGATGGTTAAGTCCCAGGCAGTCTGCAAAGAACTACAAAAGGATCTTTCAAAACGGGGTGACGGGGCAACTAAATGGCAGATGAAATTCAATGTTGATAAATGGAAGGTAATGGACATTGGAAAACATAATCCCAAATATACATATAAAATGATGAGTCTGAATGATCTGTTACCACTCAAGAAAGAGAACTTGGAGTCATTGTGGATAGTTCTCTGAAAACATCAACTCAATATGCAGCCACATTCAAAAAAGCAAACAAAATGTTGGGCATCATTAAGAAAGGGATAGATCAGGGATCGGCAACCTTTGGCACGTGGCCTGTCAGGGAAATTCCCTAGAGGGCCAGGACAGTTTGTTTACCTGCAGCATCTGCAGGTTCGGCCAATCACAGCTCCCACTGGCTGCGGTTTGCCGTTCCAGGAAAATGGGGAATGGCGGAAATGGTGGCCAGCACGGTGAACTGGGGCCAGTGGGAGCTGCGATTAGCCAAACCTGTGGACACTGCAGGTAAACAAACTGTCCCGGTCCACCAGCAGATTTCCCTGACGGGCCACGTGCCAAAGGTTGCCGATCCCTGGGATAGATAATAAGACAGAAAATACCATATTGCCTCTATATAAATCCATGGTATGCCCACATATTGAATACTGCATGCAGATGTGGTCACCCCATCTCAAAAAAGATATGTTAGTATTGGAAAAGGTTCAGAAAAGGGCAACAAAAATTATTAAGGATATGGAACAGCTTCCTTACGAGGAGAGATTAATAAGTCCAGGACTTTTCAGCTTGGAAAAGAGATGCCTAACAGTGGATATGATAGAGGTCTATAAAATCATGAGCGGTGTGGAGAAATTAAATAAGGAAGTGTTATTTACTCCTTCTCATAACACAAGAACTAGGGGTCACCAAATTAAATTAATAGGCAGCAGGTTTAAAACAAACAAAAGGAAGTATTTTTTCACTCAACGCACAGTCAATCTGTGGAACTCTTTGCCAGAGGACGTTGTGAAGGTCAAGACTATAACAGGGTTCAAAAAAGAACTAGGTAAATTCATGGAGGATAGGTCCATCAATGGCTATTAACGAAGATAGGTAGGGATGGTGTCCCTAGCCTCTGTTTGCCAGAAGCTGGTAATGCATGACAGGGAAAGGATCACTTGAAAATAACCTGTTCTTTTCATTCCCTCTGTGGCACCTGGCATTGGCCACTGTCGGAAGACAGAAATGTCTTTCAGTTCAGTACTATAGTCAGTTGTATGTTTCCACTGATGATATACTGAGGTAATGCATATTTGTATTTTTCCATTATAAATTCAAGCAAATACAACAAGTCATGGTAGATTAGCATATCAATCCATTTATATTGACTCTGATGGTAATCTGGCCTACTGCTTCCATTATGATTAAATGCAACAGGTGATCGAAGCAAATGCATCTCTCTACAGCTAACTGTGTGTCCCTCTGACTGCAGTGAGTTTGGGGAAAGGGGAAAGGTATGTATTTATAATAAAGTAAGAGACCAGTTTTGAAACTTTGCCATACGATTTATACATCTCTTGTATCGTGGTGTTGTATCATTTTATCTTGAATCCACTAAGTATCACTACAGAGCAGAGATGTTGTTTGAAAGTTACTTTATTTTCCATATTTTATTATAGCCCAGCATATCTCACCACTTAAAAAAAAATTATTCTACCAGATTATCTTTCCATTATTAATCTTGCAATTATATATACCCAAAACGTGCTAGATTCCTCACCAAAGGAGTCAGAATCCCTTCCTTGAGGAATTTAAAATCTAAAACAAAATAGACAAATAATGAGGAATGGAAGGGTACAAAGCATGTGATTAAATGAGCAGTGATGTTCAGAATATATCTAGTAAAACCATGGTTTTTGTTTGATCAGTCTGTCTCCCCATCACTTATGTCTGAACCTTTATGTTGTCTGAAACAAGGTTAGACCCTAAGGACAAGTCAGATGACAACTGGTGCATTTTCAGATAAAAGGAAGCTTTGGATAAGTGAAGTTGGGGTAACTGTGGTTGTACCAAAAATTTCAAAAATGTAAAAGTCTGTGAAATGCTATTAAATAAGAAGACAAAGATGAAAGAGGGATAGAACCAATTTTCCTCACTACTTATCCGTGTGCTTAATTTTTACTTCTCTGCATAGCTCTTCTTTCCCATGCTACTTTGTGAAATTAGCTACTAAAATGTAAGACATGATATATTATTAATGAACAAAAGGCAGGCCCAAGTTTGATTTAGGCCTGTCCCAATGCACCTTTTGATTGATGGCAGTGCCACAATTTTTCTTTAGCACTTTTGTGTTGGTGGTAAACCACTTGCAGTGTGGGGCCTTTCATTTTAATTACTCATGCTGTGCCTACACAGAGCTAATGTTCTTAGGCCTGATAGCAACTGAAAAACAAAATAATGCCGCAGAGGCTACACTGTAGCTAAACAACGTACTGTAGCAACTAGAAATTAGTGCACTCACCTATCAAAACTTGTCTACCTGACCATTAAAGTATTTAGTTGTCTGTCATTGAAAACAGAAAATATTGCCTGGCCTATCTCATACACAAACCAACATCAAGTGCAATTAAGAAACACCTTTATCATTTATTGTTTCCAAATAACTTTATAGTCGTGTGTGTGTGTGTGAATCTCCACTGGTATAAAAAAAAAACAAAAGGCAAGATCCCCAGCTCGCAGAAATAATTGTATCTCTAATTGATTTCAATAGAGCTGCATGAGTTGATATAAGCTCAGGATCTGGCTCTGCATCTTTAAGCATTCAGTAAAATTCATTTCTCATTTGTTATTGTTTGAAAAGGAAAATTAGCATGCATTTTTGTGTGCACATATTTTACAGCATAAAATAACAGCATTTCTCTGCCAAAATGGTTGGTTAATTTCTGATTTAAGGATGATGAATATTTTCTGGCTCGGTCTTTTCCTGTGACTGTGTATATAGGCATTTATGTCAAACGTTAGGAGATACCTTTTTGTGCATTTATAAATCTAAATAAATCAAATAGGTTGAGGAAGAGCCTTTAGCAACTTACTACAAAACATGAATGGTGCCCTTAACCTCCAGTAAAATGCAGTTAGCATTATACGTGACTGACATTTGAGGAAACAAAAACTATCCCTACATATCCTATATCTATCCTAGAAGCAGTTAAAGCTCAGAAAAGCCAAGAGAAGCTGAGTCATTTGTGTGGGTTGAGGTTGGGGAGTATAGGAGAGTCATGGAGCAAATGTTTGGACAAACAGAAATCCAAAGTTCTATAAGGTTGTTCGCTGTGGAGCCCAACCCCCAGAACTGTTGCAGGCCACTCACCTTCCCAGACAGTGAGAGCCTTGTGCCTGTCCTTTCCTTGTATGCCTTTTAAAGGGGGTAAAGGAGGAATTAATAATTAATTGTGGGAACCAACGATGAAAGGTGCTATGAAAATTAAATTATTGCTCATAGCTTTATTCTGAAGCTCAAAAATACCTGTCTGTGAAAAGAAAAAGAAAAAGATGTGAGACAATTGGTCTGAGAAATGCATTCAGTATTTTTTAAATCTTTGTCTGAATTTGTGTCATCTGGAAAACTTTATGCCTGAATGGTGAGTATGGCTAATATTCAGGGCTTAAAAAGATTCTTGTATTTTCAAGCAAGCTCCTTTGTGCTTTTTCCCATGATGCCCCTCACACATAGGAGAAACTCCCTGGATACATTCATAAAGCATCCCCCATTCATAAAGCCTGTCATGCTTACTAGTATTGTCCCATTATTCACTTGTGTTCCCCTGTCCGTTGTATCCACCTTTTGTCTCCCGTCCTAAACTTAGATGCTAAGTTCTTTTTGTTCTGTGTTTGTACACCACCTAGCATAATGGGGACCTGGTCAATGACTGGGGTTCCTATCACAATACAAATAATTATTTGATTAAAATATGGCAATAGGGCACTGGGCCTTGAAGATACCATACTCTTGGGTAGATTCAAGGGCACATTCAGGTAGACACTTCTGCGGCATTAGGGATAATCTTTGTGAACTGAAACCTTTAGCAACTTACTACAAAACCTGCCCCAAAATTCTGTACACAACCAAAAACCTGATATGTGGTATACTTCCATAGCAGACTCAGAAAATGGTCCGTGTGGTGGGATATACATCATCATCAGTGATCCCCACCCTGGAGAGCAAGGGGTTCAAGGACAGCTCTGTGTCCAGGTGGCCCCACCACACCTGCTTCACAAGCCTTCACAAGCTACAGGTGTGGCTTAAAAATGGAAACAGAGCAGCGCAGAGAGAGTGGAAGGAAGCAGATGGCTGTTCTGACCAGGAAGTGCTAGCCAGGATCTCATTGCCTAAGACAGGGATCGGCAACCTTTGACACGCGGTTCGCCAGGGTAAGCTGGGTCGGGCGGATGCAGCAGGTAAACAAACTGCCTTGGCCCGCCAGGGGGCTTACCCTGGCAAGCTGTGTGCCAAAGGTTCCCGATCCCTGGCCTAAGACATGACAATGCAGACCTATGCAAACATACAAAGGTGAGGCGGATGACTGAATGTGCAGTTCAAAGACTAGATTGAAAATTCTGTGATTTACTCTGTGAAGTTTAAGGAGACTGGGGTAGGAAGTGATCTAGGAGGGTGTCTGCTTATTATGCCAAGATGCAGAGTGTAGCTGCCCACCATTGGGCCCTGGCCTAGAGCCTGATAGAGAAGGTGGGCCCATTCTCCCCTGCTTACTCTGAGAGGACATTACTACACAGGAGCCTTCACCTTGGGTGAGAATCCTGCTGGAAAAGACCTTGACTGTTCCAAAGCCCCTGTGCTAAAGGGGAGGACTGGAAACCCTTGAGGCCAGAGTAATGATGGATAGGACTGTGTTTCCAATGAGGAGATGACCTGCCAACCCCTGCCTGGCACTTTTAGCAGTTGTTCACCTTCTACAGTCCCACACAAAAGATCTGTAAACTCCCAAATCGGGGATGTGTTGTGAGATAACATGAGAGGACTCAGGGCAAGACCAAAATACCATACTACATATTTTACCCTAAGAAAACAGCATAATTTCATGACAGAAAACGGATAAATTACTCCTGATCTCAATAACATCAGTCTGCTGTCCACACAAACATGCATTCCACTGTCACAAAATATAAATGATTCACTGGATGTTCAGGGCAGGGCTGGATGCAAACAGTGTATGTGGGACAGGGCAGGTAGCCTTCTCCTCAGACTGTAAAGTGTTCAAAAAGAGGGTTGCAATATTTTTAGAAATGATAGCTTCCTATTCCAAATTCTGTTATGTATGTGGCAGTGCTCCTGTCTTCCCAATAACAGGCCTTATTCTCCACTTCCTCCCTCTTTTGCTGTCCTTTCATAGTGCACTCAAATCAGAATAGTAGCATTTTGCACAGGCATTAATGATTTCTGAAGGGTCAATGTAATAGAGAATCAGACCTATAATACCTACAGCATCTGCAATTACTACTAACATTTTCTTTGCAAGTCATGTATGAACTTATATTCCTCATTCTTGTAATAGATGTTTGCAGCTTTTAATATTTTTAGCACATTTTTACAAGAAAGGTGGAGGCAGTACATATTGCCCATAGTGCTTAAATGGCACTAGTTGATGGAACTCTGTTCCTCTGAATTTTTTTTCTTCTGATTTTAATAAGGGTTACAGCATGATGGTTCTCATTTGCTTCATAAAATAATGTTTCATTGTCTTTTCTTTCCTTGTGGAAAGGATACAGTGCAGAATGTTGAAATGAATCTAGCTGATATTTGCTGCCTCTGCAGGGATAGCAGATTGTTTTCTTTGAAGAAATTTGGCTGGCATGAAACAAGTTTTAGAGAAGCTACAACTGGAAACTATTTTCTAGGTAATTCCTACCATGGGGCCATATCACACCATCTATTTTAAAGCAATAGCACCTATTGATTTCTCTAAGGAGCTTAGCTTAAAAATCAATGGCATGATATGGCCTGTGGATTCCATAGGCATATGAGAATCATGAAGATGTCATACATAGAGGTATAAGTGGCCATAAACAAAAGATTGTTTGAAGGAGAGTTTATCAGAGAATTGACTCACTATTCTTCAGAGGAAGAAGGGTATGTGAATAATTCCTAACATATGCAGCAACCTCTGTGAAATAGCAACATAACTGTGGGAAATCAAGAAAAGAGAAGGCCAAGGGCTTATGCTCAATCTTGTGTGGGTCACTCCTCCTTTTCACGTCCCAAGCAAAATCACAATCTTTGCACTCACTTCAACTTTCTTGAGTGCGAGGCAGAGTGCCATCTCATTGCCTATGAAACTGATGGTACTTAAACTGTGGACTAGAGTTGGGTGTGCTGCTGAGCTGTACTCAGCTGTCCGCCATCTTGACTCAATGTTCCAAGTGTAACTGGTCAGTTAAGTGCATTTATGGAAGCTCTGTGTGACCACAGTGTATTGGAAACTCTGACGCTCAGTTGTTAAGTTGTCAAAATGTCATATATATTTTTTTTTGCTATTCTCCAGCTCTACACATAGTCTGTCCACCACCCCGTTCGGTTTTCATCAAAGGTCAAAATGAGTAAGGCAATGGCTTTTTTTTTTTTTAATAACTAATGGATGTAATAAGTGAAAAAGAAAGCAGTTCTAGCCAACCATAAACATTGCACAGATATATAAAGCCAATCAAAAGCAAGTAATATAAGTTAATTTATTTATGCCATATGCCACTTTTGGAAAGGGGCATTTTCTATTCTGTAAGTAAATACTTAAAGAACCTGGTGCAGAGGGACAGCAGAGTATCAATTGTTTTTCTTCCACATCTCCAGAATAATTTGTAATTATTACTTTAAAATTAAAAAGTGAGAAGATGCTTTAATATTATCTCCTTTATTTATAATTCATTTCATTTTCTGGTTGCCTGAAGCATTATTAATTTGATAGGCATCTTTTAATTCTCAAGTAGCTTTTAGGAAAACCAGTTTCCTGCTGCTCTAAACAATGTACTATTTATTAATTTATGTGTGCTCCCACTTTACACAGTGTTAATACACTATGGGCCAGATTTGGTTTTTGGATGAGACACTGGAAAAAATGAGATCAGAATTTTGTTCTATGACCCACATTGACACTTTTTCTCATTCAAAGACACAAAACAAGAGGAGTGACTAAAAATGACATGTGGCTTGTGGACTAGAATTACACTACACGATCATCTACTGGGGTTGGGGCTGTTGGCAGAGCAAAAAGCAACTTCTTTTGGAAAGCACAGGAATATTAATCCCAAATCCTGTGGATATCAACCTGTCCCACAATCTGCCAGCAGCAAAGGAAACATGTCTACCGGTACATCCCCTGCCATTCTTGCAGTTGCCAACCCAATGCAACCTACTCACTCATGCATGCTCAATAAAATGGGGTGGAAGAGGGCTTCCTCCATGACCACAGAGCTAGTGACAACCAACCCCTACAAACACAAGAGGTGGAGAAGGCTGCAGTCTTGGCCCAGTGGAGCAGAGACCCCCAGCCAGGACTCTGAGGAGGAGGATAAGCCCCTGTCCTCAGGGGAGGTATCCCATTGCTGAATGGCTCAGTCCTTGGGCAGGAGCCATTCAGCAGCAGAATGGCCTCCCACATGGCTGGGGACGGACACCTCTTCCTTGCAACCTGGGCCAATGGACTCCGCTCTGCCCTCACAGGACTGCAGCCTTCTCCACTCCTTGTGTCTGCAGGGTTCAGGTGTTACCAGCCTCACAGCCATGCAGGGAGCCCTGTACAGCTCCACAATCATGGCTCCATTCATTCACTCACCAGTCAGGAGTGTGAGAGCCATCCCTGGACAGGAACTGTTTAGCAATATGACAAGACCAGGGGGTTGTCCTCCTCCTTGCTGTCCTGACTAAAGGCAGGGGCTCTGCTTTGTGGCACAAGGACTGCAGTCTTCCCTGCAGCTAGTGCCCTGGTGTCTTGGTCCCCTCAGTCATACAGGGACCCTGTGTATTCCCAGTGTGAGTTCTGGGAAAACCCTGCAGCCCTGCTGTCAGCATTGCCCTAACCCTAATCACAGCCCTACCGCCCCTGCTCCCCTTAATTTCCAGCAACAGTAACAATAAAAATTGTTAAAATTTGAAAAAAAAAATTAAATAAAAATCTATATTAAAGTGGTAATTATAAATAAAATGAAAATCAAATTCAGCCAACTTTGAACATAAACAAGAGAGAGAGGGAAGGGGTGGGAGGGGAAAGGGGTACAAATACAAGGAAAGTGAAAAATGTGATGGCAACAAACAACATGGTAGGTCATGATTCTTCTCACCCCCCCCCCCTTTTTTAATAAGGAAGGGATTAGCTAAATAGAAAAGCAAAGGGACAATGGACCTTGGAAGGAGAGGACAGAAGGGAATAGGAGAGAAAGGGGAACAGATGGAGTGAGGCTGAGTGAAGAGGGTGTTGGAGCAAAGAGCCAATCAACACAGGGGTGCAAATGTCCAGCAGCGTCAAATCTGTAAACACTCTCTCCCATCCCCAGTTGAGTTCACACACAACACTTATATGCAATATGTGAGAATACTACCCCATAGAGACCTATTCCTTCCTTAATGTCCCCAACTGGCTTTATGTAGGTTTCCTGTAATTTTAGTCCCCTTGTCACGATGCAGCACACGTGAGTAGATACCCTTATGTTCCTGTAGCTGCTATTTATAATTTTAGTCAAGCAGAAAAAAAAATCACTCCTAATACCATACATTATTTTCTGTAATTTCCGTGCCATTGTGAGCTGTATATTTATTTATTTGTCCTTTTTGCTGTGACCTGCTTCTAGACATTTTTGATTCCTTATCTTGAGTCTTCAGCTGGTTTCCTTAATTTTCAGTCTGCTTGGTCTGGTTTAAGGACCTTCTATTTATGAGTCTTGAACTGCATGTTTTAACTTCAAATAGCTTTTTTCTTAAAAGCACTATTGTGTTTGCAGTCAAAGTCCCTCAAGCTGTCATCTCATCAGATTTCATATATTAGGCAAGAGCAAGTCAGGTCACTACTTGGAAGGGACTTTTACAGATGTATCAAGGAGAGGTATTTGATTTGGTACTCTCTGAACAGTATTGAACTGCCTATTATAAAGGATTAGGAGTTCTGGAAATGCTTGCTTTCAGATGAGACAAAAGAGGTCATGAATGGAGCTGTGTGAAATGTTTGCAATAACATATGAAAGTCATGAGCTTTCTTCTCAAATTTGTAGTGTGCCCCAAAACTCACCTGAAGTGTTGCAAAGCAGGCCCAAATTCAGAGCTTCCACCACTTAAATGACTTCTCCTGAGAAGCTGCCAAACTCTGAAAATGTTTTGTAATTTAGAAAAAAACATTATTTCAAATCAAAACTGAAACTATAGAGCTTGTTTGTGAATTAAGCCAAATTCCAGTCTGCCAGTGCATTAAAACTTCGTTTTTTAAAATTCTATTTCACTCATGCTATTCATTTTCCCAGTGTACCTTAAAAGGATACTATGAAGACCAAAAGACCCAAAATATATATTACATGCATCACATTTTAGTGACACAGTTTTACAAGACCTTGGAGAATCATCTATTTCTCATCAAACAAAGTCAAAAAATATAAAAATGCAGGATATTCTGTTTCCAGACCCCTAAGTAGCAACTAGGGACTTAGATTATTTTAGGGCACTGGTTCTTAACTGGAGGTCAATGGCCCCCTGGGGGCTGTGAGCAGGTTTCATGGGGTCTGCCAAAATAAACCAGGCTTCAGCCCTGCATGGTGGGGCTTGGGCTCAGACTTCAGCCCGGGCACTGTGTTTCAGGCTTCAGCCCTGGTGGCAGGATTCAAGCTTCAGCTCTAGGCAGTAGGGATTGGGGAGGGAGCACCACCTCCACCCCCTGACTCACCTCAGTGGACCATCCAGCCTGTGGTCAGTGTTAACATCTTTGTGCCAGTGCTGGCTCCACCCCCTAAAGACCGTCGCATACACCTGTGGGGCCCACACCTTAATTTCTGCATTGGGTCCTAACAAGTCTAATGCTAGCCCTGCACGTTACGTAGCACTTTCTCCATTTACATAAGGTGTAAAGGAGCTGTTTCAGCGGGAGGAACACAAGTTACACGGCACAGGGAAAATCGTTATAAACACAAACAATAGATATCAGATATGGATAAATTTTTAATTTGACCATGAGGTTCAAAACAACAAAACCCACAGAGCAATGATACCAAACTTCCTTCAACAAGCTGAAGAACACTGAGGAGGTGGTGTGAGTAAGATACATAAAGCCATTATTAACCTTGGAAAATTTAGGAAATACAAAGACAGTTACTTGAATTTCTGTTTTATTTGTTCTGGAAGTGGAGATACACCTCAACCGCTGTGTATAATTTGTGCACAAGTACTGTCCAATGAATGTTTGAAACCCTCCAAATTACAGAGACGTTTAATGACAAAACATAAAATCCATAAGGACAAGCAATATTCATTTTTTGAGAGAAAGGCCAAGGAACTGCATGGTACTAAAGTAGTCATGAAATCCACAACTATTGCGGATAAAAAGCTTGTAAGGTCATCCTACATAGTGGCACAGAAAACTGCTAAATCCAAAAAAAATGCATACAGTGGCTGAGACTTTAATAATGCCATGTGCTACTGAAATTGCAAAGGAAATGTTTGGAGAGGAGAAGGCCAAGGTACTGGCAAAAATACTATTGTCAAATGATGCATCACTTCTATGTAAGAAGATACAGTTTCACAGTGTATTGATGGGCTGTGTGACAATGATTTTGCTGTAGAACTAGATCCCATTTACTTGCCTATGTGAGGTATGTGGAATAAGGAAATAAAGGAAGACTTTGCTTTGCAAAGATCTCAAGACGACAACAAAGTCAGATGACATTTTCAAACTGTTAGATCAGAGGGTCTCAAACTGTGGGGGGGGGGCACGAAAAGCTTTTGTTAAAAAAAAAACCCTTGCTAAGCATATTCAGACCTGGGGGACTGGAAAGAGGTGGCTGTTGGTTGGCCGCCCAGATCTGAAGGCAGCGCTGCTGCCAGCAGCAGTGGAGAAGTAAGGGTGGCAATACCAAGGCATTGTACCCTTACTTCTCCAGACTCCACTGCTGCTGGTGGTAACACACTGGCTTTGAGCTGGTCAGCCAGCCAGCAGTCCCCACTCTCTGCTCTGCTTCAGAGCTGGGTGGCCAGAGATCAGCGGCTATTTGGCTGGGTGCCCGAGGTGGGGAGTAAACTACTAAAGACACAAAGAAAAGGGGTTCAATCAAATACGTTTGAGAACGACTGTTAGATGATTTTATGATTTCAGCAGAAATCACCTGGACTAATTGCATCAGGGTCTGCACTGTTGGAGCTGCAGCATTCTGGTGTTGTGCAAAAAGTAAAAGTCATTGCACCTTGAGCTATTTGGATACACTGCTTTTTACACCGAGAGGTGCTTGCTGTGAAACATATTGAACACAGCAGTAACAGTCGTTAATTTTATTAAATCCAGAGCAGCAATCTCTAGGTATTTTGCTGCACTTTGTGAGGAAGTGGGTGCAGAGCACCATTCCTTGCTCATCCTTACCCGTATATTTAATCTCAAGGAATAGTCATATACATTCTTAGCTGACAAGAAACCCACATTTGTTGAAGTGCTGAAAGATGACGTGTGACTGGCAAAACTGGGTTACCTCACAGACATAATCAGTGAAATGAATAAGCTGAATAAAACTATGCAAGATGGGAGCACTAATTGTGTTACCCAGCATGAAATAATTGAGGCATTCAAAAGAAAACTACAATACCAGAAAGTTTGTGTCTGTGGGGGCACTACTGATACGTTTGAGTTCTTACATTCTTCCATTCAGGGCCGAAACATTGACTTTGACGTAATTAAACCTCAGCTAGCAGCACATCTGTTTGGTCTGCTTAAGTAAGAACACTGAAGCTAAACTTCCATCCACTGTCCCATCGAAACTGTTAGAAGAGTTCATTGACATTTCATCAGACAGCTTCCTTAGAACCAGGTTTAATGAAATGCCACTGGAGACATTTTGATGTGAATGTTCCGATGAATACATCACTGCTTCTTTTGCAACGCTGATCCCATTTAGTATCACCTACTTAAGTGAAGCCGAATTTTCAGCCACGACATCCATGAAAACAAAGTACATTGACCCTGAGATGGGTGTATGCTTGCCAAAGATACCCCCATGTTTGACAGAATTGTTGATCAGCACCAGCAACAAGTTTCCTACTGAGTACGGTAGGTAAAACAAAAATAATATTAAGATATTTATTTTTGTACCTATATCATTATTTTATTTTGTATAATATATATGCATGTGTTTAACTGTATGACTATCTATTTAAAACAGGTTTTAATCTACTGGATATGCAGAAAACTAGTTGTGGCACAGGTGAGCTGTGGAGTTTTTATAGCATGGTGGAAGGGGAGGGGAGCTCAGAAAGAAAAAGGTTGAAAACCCCTGCTTTAGGGCATGATGCAACTCCCATTAAATTCAATGGTAAGATTTCCATAGATCCTTTATGAACATGCACTCTGTTATTCTATGATGTGCTCTGCAGTACTTCTCTGTTCCACACTTGTGAGCAATCAGGGTATTGACAGCTAGAAGACTTGATCTTGGAGAGCAAGTCACTCCTAAATTTCAGTATCCTGCCTGTTATCATTTATAGAGCAGTCAGGAAAAGCTTGTGACCATAAACCATAGCACAGCAGTATCTCTTTAAGTGGCTGTCTATTTTTAATGCTACTTCTTACACGTTTTTGTGTGTGTCACAGTGGGCCCATTATATTATTTCCAATTCAATTTCTGATTTCTTTTTAGAAATCTGTTTCTATTCTAGGAAAACTGTTGTAGAATAAATGTTGGTATAGAAGCCAGAAAGTCCTGCCAGGGCCGGCTCTGGCTTTTTTTTTTGCCGCCCCAAGCAAAAAATAAAATAAAAAATAAAAACCTGCGGGGCGGCAAGAGCCAGGGTTCAGGGGGACTCCCTGCGCTGCAGACGGGCCCCGAGCAGTGGAGTGCGCACCCCGGCTAGCAGGGGGGAGGGGGAAGGAGCAGGAGAGAGAGAGAGAGAAGGGGGGTGGCCAGGGCTTCCTTCAGCGGGGCGCTCGCCACGTGGCCCCTCCCACTGCGCCACCTGCCGGGAGGGCTCCGCGCCGCTCCGGACAGCAGGGAGGGAAGAACGCGGGCTGCCCTGCTGGGCTTGCTGCAGACCTGGCACCAGCTGGGACAGACGACAGGGTGGCCGGAGTGGTGAAACAAAAAAGAAAAAAAACTGCGGGGCAGCCAAAGCGGCGATGCAAAAAAAAAAAAAAAACCTGCAGGGCGGCCGGAGCGGCAAAGCAAAAAAAAAAAAGGATTGGAGGGAAGCCTCCCCTTAGAATCTGCCGCCTGGAGCCGGCCCTGAGTCCTGCGTATTCTAATTTAGATTCAGCCTTGAAAAAGTCATTTAACTTCTCTGAACCTCAGTTTTCCAATCTTTAAATATGGAAGAAAATACCCCTACTAAACACGGGTGGTGTAAGAATAAATTAGTGAATGTTCACACATTACTTTGAAAATGAAAAGCATAGGCAAATATTATTGTATTGTGTCAGCTCATTTCTCTTTATATAATTTGTTTCAGTTAATAACAGTTTAATATTCCTCTTTCCGTTTTCATGAGTAATAGTTGCAAAGGCTGATAGAAATTTGTAATGTAATAAAATGGTAAGCTTTTTCAGACAGGTACATTGTCTATTGCACCTAGAATGCCATTGAAGCTATGTATATATAAATAATATAATTTTCAATTTTTCTGTGTATACTGATTATGAAGTTCAGTACTTATTAAATCCTGCTTTCCAATGTAATGGGTTAATTGAAATAATCATAATTTGAGTTAAAATTAATAATTTTAAAACATCAGAAGACTTGTGATATGGGAAAACTCAAATTGCTACTGCTCTTTCTGAAGAAATAGAAATCTTGGACTTGTGATTCTGGTTAATGGATTTGGATTTAATGAACACATAGAATAAACCATCAGACAATTAATAAAGTGATCAACAGCACACTTCAGTCTAAAAAAAAAATTGATTTGTTAGCCTTTGCAGTACAGCATATATTCAATCAACAATGTTATAGTCAACTCACATTTCCAAGAAAACTCTAAAGATGTACAGCATCCTAAATATGGATTAATATAAATTGCAGCTACATAGTGTAATATGTACATTGATACTTAAAGATATTTTACTATCTCAGTTAGAAAATTGGCTATCTAGATATCAAGTTATAGTATAGAGATCTTTAAGAACTTCAGGACAGAATTTAATTGTCTCAAAGGTACTGTCGCTGTAAGATATGGTATAAAGAGATAGATAAACATCTTTCAGTAAACAATACTAAGAAGGAATCTCTGGTGATAGATAAGTAAATTTGGGCTCAAAGATTTGAGCAATAATTTCTAATTATCTGTCTGCAAGTCCCTTTCCCAGACAGCCATTGACGCTGCTACAGTATTTTGGGAGACTTCAGCCAAGGGGTCGGTCTTTCATTCTTTTTTCAAAGGATTGCACTGCTCTACAGCCAAAATGCTTCTGAAATAAATGTAGTCAAACTTTACTAATTCTGGGTCACTGAGAACGAAAATGATGCTTAAAATTATTGATTGGTTCTAGTTTTCAAGATATGCTATTGGGTCAATATATACGACCCTTGACTTGGGAATGGCGGAGGATAAGTGAGTTATAAAGGGAAGGGATCTCAATTTAAACCAGAAATGACTAAAATACATCTTTGACTGGATCTATGAATAAATCTATGACTGGGTTTGGACAGTACTTGCTTTTTAGGCAAAACAATGAATGATGCAATCTGAAGCTGGTATTGCGTCATCCATGATATGAATTGCATCATGTTATTCCTAGAAGTCATGAATGATGCAATCATAACGAAGCTTACATCACTCTGCTGAAAAAATTGCCCTATATCAGCTCTAGAAATCATAAAATGTCGTGTTCTCTTATTTGTCAGTGTTTGATTTTGCAAAGGGACACATTTCTGTTTAGCCAAAGTGAGCAGAGATGCCTCGTACTTGTGTGAACAGTGCAGATAACTTCTGTTATGTTTGTGGTGAAGTGACTTTTGCATCACAAAAGCGCAGTATAACCACTATGGTTAAGAAAGCCTATCACCTTTATTTTGGCTGCAAAATTGGAGATCAGGACAAGAGGTGGGCCCCATACATATGCCGCAACACTTGTGCAACAAATCTTCGCCAGTGGTTGAACAGGAAAAGGAAATCTATGCCTTTTGCAGTGCCAATGATTTGGAGAGAGCCAACAGATCATACCAGCAATTGTTACTTCTGCATGGTGCCTCCAGTTGGGAAAGGTGTGTCAAAGAAGAAAAAGTGGACTGTGCATTATCCAAACATTCCATCGGCTATACGCCCAGTACCCACGGAGAAGGACTGCCGGTTCCTGATGCACCAGAATCATTCTCACTTGAGTCAGACGAGGAAGAGGAAGAAGATGAAACTTCTGGTCCTGAACCGTCAATGTCACAGGACCCACATTTTCTCCCATCCTCCTCCTCTGAACCACACCTCATAACACAAGGTGAACTGAATGACCTTGTCAGGGATTTGGAACTACCCAAGAGTAAGGCAGAGCTGTTGGGCTCCAGACTACAGCAGTGGAATCTCCTGGCAGGTGATGTTAAGGTTTCCATGTTCCGTGACCGTCAAAAGGATCTTGTCCCATTCTTCTTCATGGAAGGTGATCTTGTAGCCTGCAACAACATCGATGGTGTGATGGCAGCCCTCAACATCATTTACGATCCAGATGAGTGGAGACTGTTCATTGATTTATTGAAGACGAGTCTTAAAGCTGTTTTACTGCATAATGGCAATGTTTTGCCATCAATTCCAGTTGGTCATGCAGTCCATATGAAGGAAACCTATGATAACATGAAACAACTTTTGAGGTGCATAAACTATGACCAACATCAGTGGCAGCTTTGTGGCGATTTGAAGGTTGTTGCTCTCTTGCTTGGTCTGCAGACTGGATACACAAAGTACTGCTGTTTTCTCTGCAAATGGGATAGTCGTGCAAGAGATTCCCACTACATCAAGAAAGATTGGCCACTCCGACAGTCATTGGAGCCTGGGAGGAAAAGTGTTCAGCATCCACCACTTGTTGAATCAAGGAAGATTTTGTTACCACCCTTACACATCAAGCTGGGTCTGATGAAGAACTTTGCAAGGCCATTGACAAAACACAAGCAGCTTTCAAGTGCCTCCGTGGAAAATTTCCAAGGTTAAGTGAAGCTAAGATAAAGGAAGGTGTCTTTGTTGGTCCTCAGATTCGTGAACTTCTTCGAGATGATGCATTTGACCAGGCACTGCATGGCAAGGAAAAGACGGCATGGAAAGCCTTCCAGTTAGTGGCAATACATTTTCTCGGAAAGAACAAGAAAAACAACTACAGGTTGTAGGTGGAAAACCTCCTCAAGGCATACAAAAGCCTTGGTTGCAACATGTCACTAAAGATACATTTTTGCCCTCTCATCTAGATTTTTTTCCACCGAACTGCGGAGCAGTGAGTGACGAGCACGGCGAGCGATTTCACCAGGACATTGCAGCAATGGAGAAACGCTATCAGGGCAAATGGAGCCCACCAATGCTTGCAGACTATTGCTGGACAGTGACAAGAGATGCTCCATTTAATGAATACAAGAGACAAGCCAAGAAGCGCCGAGTAGACACTGAGTAGGACTAAACTATGTACAGAATATTTTTTGCCTTTTGTTTCATAATAAATTTTATTTATATAACCCTTTTGCTGATTTTTAAAGTGTTACATAGACAGGACAGGTGAAATATTATCATGTAAAGCAACCATAAAAAACATGAAAAGACCTAGGTTTACAATTTATCATTAAAACTCTACTATCTACACAATATACATAGACATAAAATGTAAAAACTTAAATATCTTAGAAACAGTAACCAATCAGTTGTTTTAATTGTCATATTTGAATTCAGCACATGAAAATACATAATAATAGCACGTTTTATCTCTGAAGCAGACAACTTCTCAAAAATTGTCGATCAGTGTTATTGGGGAGACTGTGAATTTGCATCTGATTTTAGCTTGTCTCTGGTGATAAGTATCTGAACATTAAGCTTAGTTTAGTGACAGATGGTTAACAATTGACAAGATATGGTAGAGGATAGATGATTAGTGGAATCCTTGCACTCTTTACTCAGGTCAGGTTTCATCATTATTCACCATGGTGTGCAGAACAGCATCTTTACTCCTCCAGGCTGTTTTGGGAGGTTTGCCTTCCCTCTCTGGTTACCAAGGTGTATACAGTATTAGGTTCTGGCTTCTTCAGGAATCAGCCAACAAACTCCTTCTCTATTATTTATAACTTCCCTTTGACTCAGGAGTTTCCTGTCAGATAAGTTTGCAATATCCCTCTGTCACTGAAGTAGTAGAATATCAGTTTCTAGGGTTCCTTAGACAGAAACTATAGAAAATCCTTAATGATCTCTATAAATCACAAGTGTAATCTCGTCAATAGCAACTGCAGGAATCGTAGCGCTAGCTGAGCCCTTTTGGTGCAGAGACAGGACTTAAGGGCCATGTTTACTGAGCAACCTCCGCCTTCCATTATCATCATCACCAGCTCTGATGATGGCAGAAGTTCTGGATAGTATGAACTGTTTGTGTGGATTGGAGACTGACTGTTGCATGAAAAAGGATGAGTAGGATGTTAGATAACAGGCAGGTCCCAGTGACACCTTCTCAGCTCTGGACAGTAATGATATCAGATGTGTTGAACATCTGGGTTCAGCCCCACTGATATCTACGGTATTGGTAGGAGTAGGAAACCATGCAAATTTATATGATCTCCTCTTTAATAGACTCCCTGATACTCACATCAGCTCCTTTCCTATGAAGTGCAGCTGCCAAGAACATCTGCTTTTCCTATCATTCTCTCCAGTTTTCCTCTTCTTTTAATCCTTCCACTGGCTCTTCTGCTTGAATCACATCAAGCTGATTCTTGTCTTCACCTTTAAGACGTTTAACTATTCTGCCTGACATTGCTTACCAGCTAGGGTGACCAGATGTCCTGATTTTATAAGGACAGTCCCAATATTAGGGACAATATTAGGTCAAGTACTTAATCTGTTTCTCCTGCAAGCATCTTTACACTTTCTTCCACACTGCCACTTAAATAGAAAATGTGCTGTCTAACTATTCCTCTATGGTCACTACTATCTCTTCCTTCAAATCCTTTCTTGAGACTCATTTCAATTGTGATGCCTGCAGGAAATTGCCATTTATTAATGGCAATGTAGAGGGTTAAGAGAGATTAGATAAATTTCAGCAATTACTATATATACATATAAATTGTTGTTATTATTACCTTTGTCCTCCTTCTCTCTATTGTTTGATATGCTTTCTTGTTAAATATTGTCTTAAATTAGATAGCAATTGCTACAGGTCATGGACCATGTTGTCTTTTCTATTTAGTCACTGCTAGCACAATGGCTTCTCACTTGTTTCCTTGGACACCAAGGCTGCATAAACGAAAACAATAAGTCTCTAATTAATTGCTTTCTAAGAGTGTATGATACAATATTGATTGTGTTTTGGAGTTTTATTCAGACTTTTAACTCTTGACTTTTAATTTTACCTTTCCACTTTATCCTCTAGGAAGTCTAGGGTCACAATATCACAATTGCCAAAGCATATAGACTATTTTGATTTCTTCTCTGCATGACTGTGGCAATTAGAACTTATCCAAAATCCATTGCCATTAATAGGAACCTTTCCATTGTTTTTCAATAGGCTTTGGTTCTGGACCTAAAATCTGGCTAAAATTCTTCATGAAATTGCTGTGGGGAAAAATATATATATGTAGTACTGTGATATTCATGAATGTTTTTGAAGTATGAGCTACATTTCAACAAATTGAAACCCATTCTACAAACTAGTAATTGTTTTCTTTATTTCACCATTTCATTTTTATCTGCTGTGAAATTTCTATTAATTTTTTCAGTTATCTGTGTTTAAATGTAATTCTATTGCAAGGCAAACCACACTGTTTAGGAATCTAAACTAAGGCCTTAAAGGCAAAGGGAAAGCTGTTACAGAAGACAGAACTGAAACAAAAGTGAATACACTTGCAGTACTTATAAAACAGCAGATGGTATGATAAATGACCATTTATTATATTTTTAAACACTTTGCTACAACAGCACATACTAATATTTTAATCATCATAAAAGTGAGCCAATAAAATTGCAGAAGGACAATCTGACCTTAAGCAGGGTTATGTAAACTAATTTCACTACATTCAGTAGCTTTTTCTCTGTGTCTTGCGAGCATTTATATAAATAATTATTATTTTCTCTGTTGCACGTTTTTTGACCCCATGGCTAGTCAACGTTAGGGGCTCTAGGGATGTTCCAGTTGGGAGTAGAAACTGATGTTGATGCAGTCTTGTTTATTTACGAGGAATATACAAAATCCTGCTTGCTGAATGCATGAGGAACCAAGAACAAATGGAGCAGTTTCTCAGCTTACAGACCCAAGCCTCTTAAACAGCTGAAATATCCAACTGACCTAAAAACTCTCTCTAGTTTTTTTCCAGGGTCAAACTGTGCTTACCAGCTACTAGTTGTCTTCCTTTTCTTTTTGCCTCTGCCTCTATCTCTTTGTCTTTCCTCAGTTTCTCTGTATACTTCACACACACACACACTCCCACCCCTCAGCAAAAAAAAAAAAAAAAAACCTTCTGCCCACAGAATCCAAACTCCATGGCAATTCACAACCTTTTGTCTTGGGAGGGGGCTTCTGAATAACTCATCCTCCTAGTTATGTTAACTGAAGGGTGCATTCACAATCCATCTCAAAGAAGTTTGTGGTTCATGCAGTGACCAATACCACTCAGCATAACAATACAGTAATGAGGAGACTGGCCAAAGTGATTGAGAGCTAGAGTTCATGTGGTCATGCTCACCTCCATCACTTTGGCAAGTATGCCTCAAATGAGGTTGATCTATTATACAAAAGCTCAGATCTGTGTAATCTGAAGACAGTTTTATGACTAGAAAGGGGGCAAGGCAGTGCCAGATTTTGTGTGTCCCCTGTTGCAGCTGGTCCTTGTCAAGAATAAGAAAGCTAGGCAGCCCATAAGGATTTCTGATCCAATGATTGCTTCAGAGAAGGGTCCAATCAACCAACATATCGAGGGTACATTTTTAAACTGGCCTAGTCTGCAGTTCAAATGGACATTAGCACAATTGTCTCCAAGGATCCTATGGTGTAATTCCAATTCACTGCAGTGAGGCCACAGTTGCCGACTTTCCAAAGTGCCAGGGGACTCAACCCCCAGCTCTACCCCAGGCTCCACCCCAACTCCACCCCTTCCGCCATGGCCCCACCTCTTCCCGCCCCCACTTCACCCTCACCCTGCCTAGTTCTGCCCCATCCCCCGAGTGCGTTGCATCCTCGCTCCTTCCTCCCTCCTCCCCTAACCTCCTGCATGCCGCAAAACAGCTGATTCTGGTTGGTGGGAAGGAAGGGAGGCACCATGCAGGGCCCGATGGCAGGAGGGGGAGGTGCTGATAGGAAGGCTGCCAGTGGGTGCTCAGCACCCACCATTTTTTCCCTGTGGTTGCTCCATCCCCCGAGCATCCACAGAATCGGTGACTATGAGTGAGGCCACATCCTACACTACACAATAAGAAATGGGCAATATGCAGAGAATCTAGAAATCCAGAGACTGAGGGGGCACTGCAAAATAGGATGGACAGCAGGCCATCCTTCAAAATCTGGCACTGCCTTGCCTATCCTGCTTGTCCTCTTCTAGTCATAAAACTGTCTACGGATTACACGGATCTGAGCCTTTGTATAATAGATCAACCTCATTTCAGGTCAGAGTTGTAATTGGGTAGCCTAAGGATTCTCACTTAGGGTATGTCTACACTGCAATTAAACACCCATGGCTCGCCTGTGTCAACTGACTCAGGATCATTAGTCAGAGTCAGGTTATGGGTCTGTTAATTGTGATGTAGACATTGAGGCTCAGGTTGGAGCCCAGGCTCTGGGAGGAGAGGGTCTAATCCTTGGGCTACATGGTGGCAAAAGTGGGCATTATGCCTTACAGAGAGAAATTAAAGAAGTTCTGTCAAATAAGAATAAAATGAGAAGATTAAGATAAGATTTGGTCAGTTTATAAGTATCTCCAAGGGAGGAGGATTTCTGATAGCAAAGGGCTTTTTAGTCTAGTAGACAAAGACATAATGAGTTCCAGTGGCTAGAAGCTAAAATAATACAATATCAGACTAGAAATAAGGCACACATTTTTTTTTTACAGGAAGGGCAATTAACTATTGGAACAAATTAAACTAGAGACGTGGTGATTTGCCATCAGTTGAAGCCTGTCAATCAAGTCTACCAGCTTCTAAAATATATGGTCTATCTTAACTAGATGTTATGATCTTGATGTCGAAATCACTTGGTAAAAGACAGAACTGTTCAATAAATATTACTGTTTTGTATTTGGGAAAAAAACCAGATGATATAGTCATATCATATGATGATAACACTCCATTCCACTAGTATCATGGGAATGATACTATAGCTACTAAATTTTTAAATCATCAAGTCCAGCTAACTTGCACCCAATAGTTTTAAAAGACATGGTTGAGGAGCTCACTGGACCATTAATGTTGATTTTCAATAACTCTTGGGACACTTCGGAAGTTCCACTAGACTGGAAGAAAACTAATGTGCCAATATTTAGAAAGGATAAATGGGATGGCTCAGGTAATTATAGGCTTGTCAGCCTGACATTGATGCCAGACAAGATACTGGGGCTGCTGATACAAGACTTGATTAATAAAGAATTAGAGGAATATAGCCAATGAATATGGGTTTATGGAACACAGACCCTTTCAGACTAACTTTTCTTTATGAAATGACAAGTTTGGTTGATAAAGGCAATGATGCTGAAGTAATATACTTAGACTTCTGTAAGGTACCACATGGCATCTTGATTAAAAAGCTAGAATGATATAAAATTAACATGGCACACATTAAATGGATTAGAAGCTGGCTAACTGATAGGTCTCAACATTTCACTGTAAACAGGAAATCATTGCCCAACTGGTTTGTTTCTAGTGGGACCCTTCAGGCATCTGTTTTTGGCCATATGCCATTTAACAGTTTTATCAATGACATGGAAGAAAACCTAAAATCATTACTGATAAACTTTGCAGATGACACATACATTGGAGGGGTGATAAATAATGAAGAGGAAAGGTCACTAATACAGAGTGGGATTGTTGGGTAAGCTGAGTGCAAGCAAACAATATGCTTTTTAATATGGCTAAATGTATACATTTAGAAACAAAAATTGTAGGCCATGCTTACAGGATGGGGGGTGGGGGAGGGGACTCTATCCTGGGAAGATTTGGAGTCTTGGTACATAATCAGCTGAACATAAATTCACAGTGTGACACTGTGGCTACAAAGGCTAATGAAATCCTTGGCTACATAAATAGGGTAATTTCAAGGAGGAATAGAGAGGTGATGGATTCTCCATAGCTGGCAATTTTAAAATCAAAATAGTTCCCCCCCACACACACAAAAAAAAGATATGCTTTAGGAATTATTTTGGGGAAGTTCTATAACCTGTTATTGCCACAGTTGTCACTGGGATGTTATTCAGTTACCTGTGGGAGGGCAGTTGGTCCATGTATAATCTCTCTATAATCTCAGGTTTCAGAGTAGCAGCCGTGTTAGTCTGTATCCGCAAAAAGAAGAACAGGAGTACTTGTGGCACCTTAGAGACTAACAAATGCTCTAATAAATTTGTTAGTCTCTAAGGTGCCACAAGTACTCCTGTTCTTCTTTTTTCTATAATCTCAGAACACATGCTAGGAATTTATACAGTTTGCTAGAAGTTGAATGGTATGTGACCCCTTGCCTTTCTTTTATCATAACTGATCATTAGCTTTCTCAATTTATTTTACAATTGGCTACTTTATTAATATTAATAGTGACAATTGCTTATTTACCATTCAGGTTATTATAATGCACTAAAACAACTGATTACACTGCAGCAGCTCTTGGTTAATAGCCAAAGCTATTAAATCAGATTCCCCATTCTATCCTTTATATTCCAGGGGCTAGATCCCACAACAGTCTGTTTTGAGAAATGCTTATTTTTTCATACCAATTAAATTTAACCACCGCAGTTCCAAAAGCACATTAATGCTGATGGGAACAAAGCATCCAGAAATAATCCATTATTAATCATATATATGTGAAACACGCAATCTTGCTTTGGGAATATCAAGGAATTACTTATACAGACTGCTGAAATTACAGTAATACCTTAGTATTAATGTATATGCTTTAGTCTCTCAGAAGACTGCAGTAAGTGTCTGAAGTGAAGTGTTTAATTGGATACAACATTCATTACTTATTAAATGTTAAAGGGTTTATTTTAAAGAATATGCTAACTGTAGTACACACCACTTCCAGTAAAACTCTTCCAAGTCAATTCTTTTGCATGAAAAATATTTTTCATTTCCTGGTGCATTAAAAAATCTCCAAAACATAGCCTACAGGACATGGCTGCTAGCCAAGCAAAGGATTTAACAGAAAGCACACAATTTATTTAAAGTCTCTCTAGGTTTAAAGTAAATCCATAAATGCACCCTAATGTTTGTCTCTCTCTATAGGACATTTGTCAATGTCGTCTCAAGACTGGAATAGCAGACTAAACAAGCCCAGTTCCCTCAGCCTCTCCTCGTATGCCATGTGCTCGAGCCCCCTGATAATTTCCGTTGCCCTCCGCTGGACTCTCTCCAATTTGTCCACATCCTTTCTGTATTGGCGGGCCCAAAACTGTATGCAATACTCCAGATGTGGCCTAACCAGTGCCGAATAAAGGGGAATAATCACTTCCCTCGATCTGCTGGCAATGCTCCTACTAATGCAGCCCAATATGCCGTTAGCCTTCTCGGCAACAAGGGCACACTGCTGACTCATATCCAGCTTCTCATCCACTGTAATCCCCAGGTCCTTTTCTGCAGAACTGCTGCTTAGCCAGTCGGTCCCCAGCCGGTGCATGCGATTCTTCCATCCTAAGTGCAGGACTCTGCACTTGTCCTTGTTGAACCTCATCAGATTTCTTTTGGCCAAATCCTCCAATTTGTCTAGCTAGCATGCCAAAAACAGCAGTTTAACCACAGCTGCACAGGTAGTGAGACCAGCTATTGCCTCAACTATGTACTAATGGCTTCAGTTGGTATTGTACTCAGGGCAGCTAGCCTCTCCTGCCACCCGTGCAGTTACAAATAATCCGAGTTAATACAGATATGTCTACCCAAGCTGGTAGACTGTCAGCACTAACTCTCACTGCGACTTTCTGAGAGGGAGTTTAGGAGGGAACAGTAATAATTTTATTTAGCACCTAGAGCTCTACATGTACAAAATGATTTACAAGCATTAACAAATTTTCAGCACCATTGTGGATAGATTGGAAGGTAAACATAATTATTCCATGACATGCATCCGAAGAAGTGGGTATTCACCCACGAAAGCTCATGCTCCTATACGTCTGTTAGTCTATAAGGTGCCACAGGACTCTTTGCTGCTTTTACAGATCCAGACTTACACGGCTACCCCTTTGATACATAATTATTCCAATGTATAGACAAGAACACTGAGGCAAAGAGAAATTAAATGACTTGCCCCAGACTACACAGCACGTCAGTGGCATATCAGGGACTGTATCCCAAGGGACTGATTTTCAGACGTGCTGAGCATCCACGGCTTCAGTGAAAGTCCTGTCTCCCAGTGTAGCTGAAAGCACATCTTCCTTCCCACCGCCCATCCCCACCACTACTGTATCTTCCAACTACCATCTTCCCCCTCCGAAGTGTGGAGAAGGACCTCACAGAACATTCAAAAAGGGATCATGTCACATAGCTGTTACTCCCCACTTTTGCAGTGCCCCATTCATCCCCTGGGTTCTGCTACTTGCTGATTGTGGAAGCGGAGGGTAGCTTTGGAGAGGAGAAGAAAAAAAAGTTAGTGACATATCTCTGGTAAAAAGACAAGTATTTTCTCTGTGTATTACACCATGGTAGAAACTGCCATCATTTGAGTGATGTGGATGTGACCACATCTGATGCCAGTCTGACATCTTAAAAGAACCCTCACCTGTCAGCAGCATCAGGGCTAGCAGTAATGGCACAACTAACAGTGTAGAAAAGCTAATTGAAAAATTAGTTTTGAGAGATGATGTGTCATATGCAGAGCTTCCCAGTAAGTGTTTATTTGAACAAATTCCTATTCCAATGTGAATACCTCAGAGAAGGTTATTTAGCAGCTCAGGCATCCTTACATCCTCCATCCAGATCTTCCCTATTTCAATTTTAAGCAGTCCTACACGAAATTACCCTTATGCCCCCGATTCTTTTTAATAGATTAAAAAGATAATTTCTTGTTCTTTCTAACCTTTTAAGCTGTTATATTCTCTTCTCACATGTTTGTATCAGCAATTATTCTCTTATATGCCATGGATAACTCACTGAATCTTGTCTTCAGTTCTTCCTCCCCAACCACATTCTGTCTTTCTTTTTTCAGTGGCACATGATACTTTTAATCTCCCAAGGATAAAATGGCGTGGTTTTTTTTACTTTTCTTTCTTGAAAACTATGCATAGAAGAGCGAACATTCACCAGCTGCCTCTGTGATTATGCTTTTAAAAGAATTGTTCCAGATAATCTTTAAGACCACACAAAATATTTTTTAACAAATTGATTTGCTCAAAGTCCCACACACATTTCTGCTTTTATCTGGCCAATGGAAAGTAAGTCATCATCCCAACTGATATACAATTGGAATATATTTTCCAAATGCCATAAATGCTTTATTTTGAAAATTACATATTCCACATCTTGAGCACAATTCAGGAATGCACTTACGCATGCAATTGACTTTAAATCCCATTCACTTCAATTGCACTTAAACCCGTGCTTAAAGATAAGCACATGCTTAAGTGTCCTTCATGTATAGCAGGAATCAGCAACCTTTGGCACGTGGCCCATCAGAAAAATCCACTGGCAGGCCGGGATGGTTTGTTTACCTGCAGTGTCTGCAGATTCGGCCGATCGCAGCTCCCACTGCCCGCAGTTCGCCGTTCTAGGCAAATGGGGGCTGCAGGAAGCGGCTGAGGGATGTGCTGACGGCCGTTTCCCGCAGATCCCTGATATATAGGCATGTTTTCTTAAATCCAGGCCATTAATTAGAATTAGAGGCTGGTCTCAAACTGAGTCTGAGTGAGGGATTATACCCGATTCTGGAAGTGTACATGATGTAGAGAATCAATGGAGCTATTGATTTTGCATGGTAACTTACTTTGTTCTGTGTTTTATTACTTGGAACCACTTAAATCCTACATTTTATACTTAATCGAATCACTTTTGCTTATTAATTAACCCAGAGTAAGTAATTAATACCTGGGAGAGCGAACAGCTGAGCATATCTCTCTATCAGTGTTATAGAGGGCGGACAATTTATGAGTTTCCCCTGTATAAGCTTTATACAGAGTAAAACGGATTCATTTGAGGTTTAGGCTCCCAGAAAGACTGAATACTGGGTGATGAAAAAGTCCCTGTTAAGTGAGAAGCCTCTGGGGTAAGTGAATCTTAGTTTCTGTGAACTGCAGGGGGGCATGGCCCAACCTCTTGTTCTGTGCTGTAGCTCAGCAAGACGGGAGTGGAGGGAAACCTTTTCTGGTAGGGGGATTTGTTCTCAGTGATATCCCAGCGCATCTAGTGGCAGTCTTGAGGAAGTTTCTGTGACCAAACCCATCACAGTGGCGAAGTTAAGCAGGATCTGTGCACAGCTGATTGCTTTGAGATACTGGTAGTTATTTTAAGTGAGTTTTAAGTTTGCTGGCTGGAGAACAGACAAAGTGTTTACTGGTTTGTTATTTTCTGTTTGCTTATTTTGGGTGAGGGAAATAAGCACAAGAAAGCAGGAAAATGACTACCAGTGAGGCAGCTACAAAAGTAGAGCTGGCCAGACTGGAAACAGAAGAGAAGGCAAAGGACCGTGGGTTCCAAATGAGGCTCAAAGAAGCAGAGGCAGCCAGGGTAAAGGTTTCACACAGAAGGGCTATGGAGGCAGAGGCAGCCGGGGAAAAAACTGCTCACAAAAGAGCCACGGAAACCCAAAGGTTAGCCCTGGAGTTAAAAGACAGAGAAATAAAAGCCCAGATTTTTGATACCCAGAAGCATGAACTGACTGTAATGGAGTGGAAGAGACAGAACCCTTCAGCAGCTGGCTCCACTTCCCCAAAAATCCACAAATGGGAGGGGTTATGTCCATAGTATGATGAATCCAGTGATATTGCTGAATATTTCATCACTTATGAGAAAGTGTGCATTCTCCATGTGATTCCTGAAGATCAAAAAAAGACCACTTTAGTTAAAAAATTGTCTGGGAGAGCTCTGGACATACTCAATAAGATACTTATTGATGATGCTTCCAACTATGGTAAATTTAAGAAACTGGTTTTGAAACAGTTTCAGATTACACCTGAAATCTACAGGGTTAAATTCAGGAGTCTTAAGAGGGGATCTGGATTGAGTAATGTGGCTTATGTAAATGAAATGAGAGATTTGTTAGACAAGTGGATGAGCGGAAAAGGCATTATAAGCTTTGAAGAAATGTGTAATTTGGTTACTCAGGAACAGTTCCTAAATATGCGCAGTGATGATGTAAAACAGCATTTGTGTGACAAAAAGGTGAATGCAGTGGGGAATTAGCTCAGTTTGCAGACTCTTATGAGCAGTCACAAGCTGCAATTAAACATAAACCACTGGCAGAGAGGTGCGGGGTTGGTGGAATGCAGAATTACCATTTTACCCCTGGGAAAAAGGAGGATGGGCGTTCACCTTCCCATTCCCCTGTTACTCATCCCAAATCTCCTATACAAGCAGAGGAGCCCAAAAGGTGCTATAATTGTAAGTTCATTGAGCACCTGAGGAATACATGTCTTTGGCTGAGTGGGAACAGGTAGCAGGTAGCACATGAAGCTGCTGCTTCTCAGATCACAGAGGTATCCCAGGCTGCTGCCTCTTTCCACAAAGGATTTGTAAAGGTTGCTTCTACACAACATTAATATTAACCCCCTATTGGCTCATTTGTATAGTAAGGTCTTGATGGTGAAGGACTCGATCCACAAAGGAATTTTAGGCACCTACCAGCTATTTTAGGCACCTAAATCCAACATTTAGGAGTCATTGAGATGCTCAAAACCTCTGCTCATCTCCCATCTAACTCTGTAGGCCCCTAATTTCCGTCCTCTTAAAAGTTTCTGCCAGCAAAGAATCCGCGCTAATGGGTGTGTGCACAGCTAAGTCCTGACACTTGTGCCAATCTCAGCACCTGTGTCCCAGCAGGATCCTGAAACAAGGCATCTCCTTCCTATCTCACCTGTATGCCCAGATCCAGTAGGTGTTTTCAGTCTACCTAATAGATTAGGCCCACACAAACAGAGGAAGAGATGATGCCTTCCCCTCATCTCAATAGTTAGAGCAATGACTGGCAATGTGGGAGTTACTGGGCTGTAAGGTTAATCTCTCTCTCCCTCAATGAATATTTAATTATTTATATTATAGAAAATGCAACAGCTTAAACAGGAGAGAGAATACCACCTCAGAATACCACAAGCCTGGTGGTTAGGGCACTCACCTGGAATGTAAGAGGTTTGAG
The DNA here is from genome assembly GCF_011386835.1 of Chrysemys picta bellii. Lineage (NCBI taxonomy): Eukaryota > Metazoa > Chordata > Testudines > Emydidae > Chrysemys > Chrysemys picta. Next base: position 266,892,979 of record NC_088791.1, on the reverse strand, counting down.
GTCAACTCCTTCCTCCAATCTAGGCATAGTGGGAACTTGAAAGCAGGTCTCCCACATCCCTGGTGGATGCCTTAACCATTGGGCTACTGTCTATAGTGGGGTGGGGGGATTCTCTGTTCTATCACAGGAAAGGGATGTCCTGGCTCAGGTGCCTCATTCCAAGAGAAGGTTTATGACGGTTAATCTTCAGTGGAGAGAGGCACCTCCATCTGTCCTGGAGTTAAGTGCTTAACTACCTTAGAGGGAAGGGGCCCTCTCTCTGCACTTCCTACTTGCTAGTTTACGTGGCTCCCCAGTCAGCTTGCTATCTTCTGTGAATCCCTTTCTTAGGTGCCTAATTCTCCCCATACAATGCATGGGTAGCCTGGGCACCTAACTCGGGGCTGTGAATTCCTCTGGGCAGTAGGGTATGTAGGAGTTAGATATTGCAACATTGAGCCTTGTAATGTCTAAATCCCCTCCATGGATCTTGTCCAACATTAGTTTTCCTTTTATGATGGAGACATGCATAACAGTGCTTGACAAGACAGGGTTACAGAACCTGGTATAGACCAATATCTTTGTTCTTTAAATAATGACATTAAAAAGAATTAGCTAATGTTCTTCCAAGGAGTATTGAAAACACACCACAGAAGAATCCTGAATGTGCCTGGATAAATAACATGCAGGAAATTAATACTATGAACCTCTTCCTTCTCTGTAAGTATTTTGACTGGATATCTTTCACTGCATCCCTTTAATAAGTATTCTGATTTGGTATCAGTCACTGTCCTTATGTCTACACCAATCGGAAAGCAGTGGAAAGTCAGGTCCAGTATGTTTTGTTAAGCATGTTATGAGAATAGCAATTTGATATTTTTCTTTTAAAGATTTTTTTTACTGCATGACATTATTAGTACTCTTCATTTCTTGTAGAAAGAAGTACAATGTACAGAGAACATTAAATCCCCATTGTCTTGTCTTTTTAAACAGTGGTCTTGAATTTTTTATGCTCTATGATTTCTTCTATAATTACAACTTGAGAAAAGCTATTTAATATGTAGTTTTCTCTTCAGATGTCATGAAAACCACACTGTTTTAATGTGTAAACAAGAGACTGAAATAAATTGTATGTCTATGTAGCTATATCTGACAAGGTTTCATAACAGTAAGGCTCTAAATATTATCTTCTGCTGAATATATTATTTTAAGAAATATTTCTTCTGGATAGAAATGACAACGTTATTAACTCATTAAAGGCTTTTTATAATATATAACTTTATGGATAGTACTTCCTTTTTAAATGGCAATATTTTCAGATAAGGTTTTAAAATACATTTAATAACTAGTAATTAATACAATTTGCTTCATTTCCTAGTTATAAAATGCTATAAGATTACATTTAAAAAGTACTTTAGTACTTCACATAATTTAATCTTGAAAATGAATAATTCCATCAAAAACAATATTAGGGAACATTAAGGTTTCTCATTTAAGCTCTCACAACACAGGGAATGCTGACATTAAGACTACTTTTTCAAGTCAAGTCTGACTCCTTGTGCACATGATTCCAAAAGTCTTTACTTGCATGATGATCACATACTATTTCTCAATTCATACAGTATAACATCATATTACATACAATGCCCTCCCCCCAAATTACAGAAATATAAAATAAAATAAAAATTTTTGTAAAGTCAAGCACTCAACAATTAGGAAATATCATAAGTACGGTTTTCTGGAAAACCATAACATAGCCCCCTGTGCATATATATTATGATAATTGATATTAATTACATGATCACATACTATTTGTTACCATGGGATCCCTGCCTCATTCAGTGTACTAGATAGATCAGGGATCAGCTGGTTTGTTTACCTGGCGCGTCTGCAGGCGGGAAGCGGTGGCCAGCACATCCCTCGGCCCGCGCTGCTTCCTGCAGCCCCCATTGGCATGGGACGGTGAACCGCGGCCAGCGGGAGCCGCGATCAGCCAAACCTGCGGACGCAGCAGGTAAACAAACTGGCCCAGCCCCCCGGGGTGCTTACCCTGGTGTGCCGCGTGCCAAAGGTTGCCAATCCCTGAGATAGATGGTGCCCAGAGGATGAATTAGGGTTTGTACTGAAAAATTTAGCACATGCATGAGTGCTTTGCTGGATCAAAGTTTTGTTGCAGAATTTGGAAGAAGTATACCAAATAAGGCAGGTCTAACTCTGCTCTCCCAGTGATGTCAATGATAAAGCTCCCAATGACTTCACTAGAACCAGAGTTAGGCTAAGGTTGAGTGTTATCAAAAATCCTACCCTTTAATAGACATGAAACTATCTAGCTGTATGCATAGCTATTCTATGTAAACATGTTTCCTTCTCTGTATCTTTCCTCCCCCATTGTTCCTCCTCATTGTTTGTTACACCCACTTATTGCATTTCATCTTAAATTAGATTGTATATTCATCAGGACAGGGACTGCTTCTTACTCTGTTTTCATACAGTAGATAGCACTGTGGGGCCCTAATCCTTATTGGACCCTCTGGGCACAAGTGTCATACAAATAAAGAGATGTCTTAATAACTAGTCCCCTAATTTCCAACAGCCCCCCACAAACAACTGCATATCTTCTGGTTTCATTATATGCTTTGATATAGTCTGACAGAGTTCATCAACTTTTTCATGAAGTTTTTGAGCTAAATTTTATTTGTGTCAAAATCATGTAACATGTTGTCCCCTACCACTTCTGTGCTTTTCCAAGTACTCAGTCCAGCTGCTTCAGCCAAGTATTAGACAGAGAATTTGCTCCTAAATGGATACATTCTGAAAATTTGTACATTTCTGATTTGTGATGATATGAATGTTAGTGGCACTGTACATTAATCCACTGCACAATGCCTATTAGTATTAATTGGCATAATTGGCATAATGTTCCACAAATCAGCCTTCAAATATTCATATACAGTCACTAGGAATCAACAGCAATTAACTCTACCATTGAATCAGAAAGAAATAACACTGGACCTCAAATGTTGCTGTAAATCACCTGGCAAAGCAGATTTTTTTTTTAATGTGATTTTCCTCTCCCTTGGCCTACTGTTCCATTCTTTTGCACTATGTGCTGTCATTTATACCAAGGAAGGAAGTGAAAAGTGGGTGTAAAATGGTACTAAAGCAGAAAGCACTCAGTGTGCACAGGAGGAAATGAGTATGCAAAGTGCAAGGTCTTGGGGAATCAAGCCCTCTGTATTTAATTGCGGTTTTAGAAATAACTAAGAAGTCATTCATTACATACACATTAAGAAGTTAAACCTTTCCTTGTAACCATCACTAAAAATGACTAATATAATTTTAAAGCATTGTGTTTATCTCTTAAACCAACAATCATTAAATGCCTCCTTGTTTTGAAAGAGCAAATTATGTGTTCCTGGGGTTTGTTTTTTAGTAAAAAGATAGAAATATGGTAAATACCAAAAAAACTAATTCCTTACTTGATAAATTAAGCAACAAACTGTGCTTTTATAGATACATTGAAATTTTCGATGAAAGCTAAAGTTTGTCTATATTATTGGAGGAAGTATAAGTATTTATTTAGTAATTTAAATAAATGAATAATACTTATTAAAGTAAAATATATTACAATAATACCCTATTGAAGTTTGATTAAAAATCAAATATATATTTTAAACTCTCCTTCTCTGGTAAAGATTTCCAAGTCTTTTCATGAGATGATTGAAATAAACTCATTTGCTATTTTGCTGTCAATTTTTATATTTCTTAGTTACCAATTTCCAGATCCCTTTTCTATCCTTTCAGAGTTCCAGTCTATCACCTGACTTAATTTTAACAATATTGTTATTGTTTATTATAATTCTTAATTAACCATTTGATTCTCCTGATGTGCAAGTGACAATTAACCTGATCTGTCATCTCAGATGCTTGACTTGTGATTAGAGTGGTGAGCGGTGGATTTGATGTTTGGCTGGTGGTTCAGTTATTTTTATTTTTTGATACATAAAAATGTATTTGCACATACAATGAATTACAAACTGTTAATAATGGGACTGGATCAGTGACAAACAAATGGAACAACTTTTCGAAAAAGACAGTCATTGTTAAGTTTCTCCCAAGATGTGATGCCTAGAGCCCTGCAAATCCTCAGATATCCGCAGACCATTTTTGCAGACTGTGGATTGGATGTGGATACTAATTTTGTAGCAGTGCAGGGCTCTAAATGTAAGTTCTCAAAGGCGGGGAAGCAGCTGTCTGCAGCTCATAGCCTATGAGGCTGCTTTCCCACCTTCAAGACCCTATATTCCCTCCCCCCAACCTGATAGAAAGAAAGGGGAGGTGATAGATCAAGACAGGCAGCGAAATCCCCCATGCTCCTATTGCCGCAGTTTAAGCAGCCAAGCAATTTAAGAAAGCTCTCCTGACTTCATTGCTGTATCAGGTCAGCTGGAGAGGGAGGCAACTGCTTCTGTAAAGTAAGTCAGGAAGCCAGACTTACTTACTCTGCAGAAGCAGCTGCCTCCCTCTCCAACTGACCTGATATGGCAATAATGAAGTCAAGAAAGGTTTCCTGAATTCCTTGGCTGCTTAAACTGTGGTGATAGGAGCATGTGGGATTTTGTTGCTTGCCTAGATCTATCACCTCCCCTTTTTCTGTATACTGGGGGAGAGGGAATAAAATATCTCAAAGGCAGGGAAGCAGCCTCATAGGCTATGAGCTGCAGACAGCTACTTCCCTGCCTTTGAGATTCTATATACAGTACACATGCACGCACACAGACCCTCCTCCCGAGAGGCACTGTGAGATAGTGTGCTGCTGAGGGTGCAGTGCAGATGTAGCTAGAGATAAAAGACAGAGTGTGGATTGTGGGTCGGGTACAAGTTGCTTCTTGTGGATGCAGATCGGATACAGGTCCACATTTTTGTATCTGCGCAGGGCTCTAGTGATGCACATATACGGATATTTAATAGTTGTTGGATTTAGTGTGCCTATTCTGGGTGATGTTTATGGCCTGTGATAGACAGGAGGTCAGACTAGGGCCATGTCTACACTACAAAATTATGTTGATCTAATTTCCATCAACATACAGCCATCACAGTTATTAAATCACTTGGGTGTGCGCAAACGTTGCTCCTTATGTCGGTGGTGTGTGTCCTCACTGGGAACACTCATATAAGTTGTATTGTCACTATGGGGCATTGTGGGATGGCTCCTAAATGCCGGTAACAGTCGATGTAAGCAATGTGGTGTCTACACTGACACTGTGTTGACCTCATTACATTGACCATGACTCTATGCCACTCAGGGAGGTGGTGTAACTAAATCAGCACAAAGAGGCAATTATATAGGCAGGAGCCAAATTTAAGTGAAGACACTTCCACAGCTCGGTTGAAACAAGGCAGCTTATGTCGACCTAACTATGTAGTGTAGATCAGGCCCAGATGATCTGGTGGTCCCTTCTGCTTTTAAACTCTGACTCTAAGACAATTTAGAAATATGAGCTCATGGTGCTCATAGGAAGAATTGGGCCTACTTACAAAATTTATTATGGACATGAGAAAGATATTTTTTTTTGTTCTTAATTTAAGGGACTGATCATATATGGGCCTAAGTCTTTCACCCTTAATCACACTGATTAAACCACATAGAGATAGAATCAGCGGCAATTTTCTAGGAACTATTTTGCAGCATGTGGCTCTGGAGCCACAGGTTCGCTTCCCTTAATCCACTCGGATGTTTTCTGTTTAGGCAAATGCATGCCTTGGAAAACCCATAATCTACTTATGTCCAGCTAGTGATTCAAACTGTAAACTGTTTCATGGAGTCCTGAAAATATCTACCAGTGTTCTTATATAGCGCCCATCCTTACACTATGTGGGTGTATGCATACAGACAAGGACTTAATTATTTCAATTGAGCTTCTTGCATAATATGATAGTATTTATTATGAGTAAGAGTAGCAGAATCTGGCCCACCATCTGCAGTTTTCCTGTCTGAGGCCTGTAATCAAATGCTTTAGCTAAAAATAAAAACAACAAAATTCCCTTTAAAAGGGGAAGGCTAAAAAGAAAGTAGGACTCATTGGAGTTTGACAGTAGTGACCACTAATCAATAGCTCAAGTAAAGGAGATTTTATTGATCAATTAATTAATTTCTTTAGAAGGCACCTACTACTTTATATTCTTGTGGTTGCATTTCTTCCCATGCATTTCTTTTAGGTCATAATAATCTATCGAACTATCAATTTTGGGACCTCATCATTGTCCGGATCCTAGCATTGGCCCAGCTGGTTGCTCATATATTCCCAAAGCAGAAATTCATCTGTGTTAAGCTTTTCAGTTGTAAGGTGATATTTAGACTGCTTTTTAGAGCATCTGACTAAGAACCATTGGTTCTGTAAATGCTTCTGTGAACCACAGGAAATAAACAAGTTTCTTTGCACTGGCCTCCCCTTTATCAATATATTTTATTCATCGAAATAATATATCTTTTCTCATGGTATGTCTCTTTCACTTGCTACATAGCTTGGAACACCATCCTTTGGCTTCCCTGACCTTTCACAGCTCCTCATTGTCCCCATGCTTTTGTCTGGAAGGGTTCTGCCTGGAGGAGAATGATAGTAGTTGTGGTGGCAGAGTTCAATCTGATACAGCTCAGTGATATGTGCTCCACATCAAACTTCATTAGATTTGGCATACTTCCTTAGAAAGGTATCTAATCCTCATTCTACATGAGTTGCAAGGGCAAGAGTGGATCACGTTGAGTAAGAATGACTATTTTGTTTTTCACTGCTTTTATAATACTCACGATGTAATGGACACTCACACAGTCCTCTGATAGAAGCACATACAGTCCAAATAAATATGCCTTAATCTGTTAATTTTAGTATCTAAAAAGTGTTTCATAGTCATTGATTGGTTCTCACTGCATCCCTATGTGATAATAAGCATTATCCCTATTTCAGAGATGGAGAAAATGAGCCCCAGGACAAATTCAGTCTTAGCATTTGTAGGCACAACTTCCATTGACTTATGTGAGATTGCTCCTGCTTATGGCATTGCTGAAGTTGTTCCTAAAAAAAGACTAAGTGATTTTCTCTTGGTGATTCAACAAGACAAAGGTGATTTAGGAACCAAAGTTTCATTTCTTTTCAGGTTTCAGAGTAGCAGCTATGTTAGTCTGTATCCGCAAAAAGAACAGGAGTACTTTTGGCACCTTAGAGACTAACAAATTTATTTGAGCATAAGCTTTCGTGGGCTACAGCCCACTTCTTCAGATACATAGAATGGAACATATAGTAAGGATATATATATACATACAGAACATGAATAGGTGGAAGTAGCCATATCAACTCTAAGAGGCTAATTAATTAAGAGGCACAATTATCAGCAGGAAAAAAAAACTTTTGTAGTGATAATCAAGATGGCCCATTTTAGACAGTTGACAAGAGGTGTTAGGTTAAGATTCTGAGACTCTCCTACAGAGTGCAGTTGAGAACTCTCAATTCCCACTGAAGTTACAGGACTAATCCCACATTGCCTCAGATCTCGCTAATTATATATGCCCTTTTGTGTACATTTGGTACCTGCATTGGAAATAAAGTCATGCATAAAGTTGCTTGCTAGTAAAGGAATTATGAAACAAAAGAAAGGTTAACAAGCTGATCAGAAACAGTAGGAGCATCATAACACCATGCAAAGAAGACTTAGTGATACAGAGCTTGGTTTATCAGCAAAATAATCTGTATCTTTTAAATATGTATGAAGTTTTAAGCAGACAATTTTCTATAATTTATCACCCTACTGCATGCTATCATTACATCTTCCTGGTAAAGAGATCAGCATGAATTATGGAGATTCTTGATTATGTTATCAAGCACTCTTGTACCTTGATAATACTGCTTGATGCTTTGCTCTTTGGAAGTAATGCCATGCAGAATTTCCCCAGCCAAACTTGTAATTTGTTAAAGGAATAAATACAAAGGCCGCTTTATAAAATAAAAATGCTTATTCCAATTAAAAACTATAGTTGCCATATTTTGAGAATCAAGAATATTTCATTTCACTTACTACAAATCACTTTCATAAAACTAAAGTTACTAGTATGTAACACTTTGGACCATAATCAAGATACTTATAATGGTCTAAACATTCAAAAGCCATTAGTCATTTTTACTGCTATCAATATTATGCACCATTTTAATTGCTTATAGAACATTTAATCTGTGCTTCTGTAACAGCTTCCAGAAGCAAACTTTGTTTCTGACACTGTAGTGTTTGGAACAAAATGGCTTCAAAACTTTTCTACTTACACACACACACACACACATAAAGTGAAAAGACAGCACAAAGGATTAAAATGACTGATAACCATTAGAAATACAAATACTGTAATTTATCAGATTTTGTGTTGAGGAGAAATAAACCAAATAAAACATAAAAAGCTCAAGCTGTATGTACCAAATAATCTCTTGTGATGATGCTGAAATTATAAAGGCATTTGCTGTCCATGTCCACATTCCCTTTAACTGTTGGTTGTCAAAGCCAGTTCTGTAGTATACTCGGTTACAATCATGTTGCTAACTGATAGTTCACTGAAAATGCATATATATTGTAAAATGGCCTTTTCTTTTATTATTATGTTGGCATGGGGTGCTGTTCAGAATGCTAAGATATTTGCCTAAATTGTATTCTAAAGCAATTAATTCCTTATCTATAAAAACACATACTGTAGGATATTATTTTTTTTGTAGCTGACATTGACTTTGAAGTAGGAATATATATTAGTAGCACATAAGAGTGTCCTGTGGCGGGGGGGGGGGAGGGATAGAGGGAGGAGGGAAGTACGTTTTTTTGACGTTTTAGTCTACCCTAGAAATTCTTCAGACTTCTCCTTCTAAAAGACGCTTTGATTTCAGAATTCTTCAAAAGCTTTATCGACCAAAAAAGGTTTGTGGGTCTCAGATCCCAGTTTTTCCCTTCCTTCCTTCAGACGCATTTATTTTCTGACTTCCACAATAAGTGAGATAATAATAACCAATAATATATATGAATAATAAAAATCTTGTAATTGAACCACATTAAACTGACATGCCAAACTGAGTATTCATCATCTCTTATTGCTGAAACCTTCATACTTCATCTCCCAACCATCTTCTCACTGTTAGTTATTCCCCTTCTTACAGTATTTTGTTTAGCATTAGACTATAAGCTGTCTGAGATGGGACTATGACTTTTTTTATGTTTTGCAAAGCATCAAATATTTTTTGTTATTTTGGGGGAGATCATGGCTAAGTATATTTAATTCTACATTCTTCATTTCACAATTGTGAAATGACCCTCATCCCTTATCCTTGGAATCTCCAGGATTGTACAGGGACCTTAGTGGCCTACAGCCTCTACTTCTCTCCAGTTCCTGGTATGTCAGGGCCAACTAACCCCTTCCCACAGGAAGTTAGGGGGGTCTTGCCAGGTAGCTGATCCTCCCATTATGCAATATTTAAGTGTGCATCTTCTGCTTATGCTGCTGTCCTGAAAAGATCTTTTGGCCCTGTGAAGAGGCTTCCCCCGTATATTGCAGCAACAGAGATATTAAACAGCCTGTTCTGAAACATTTCTGTCTATATTAGGTTCTGGAACAGAGGTGTATCAGAAGCCCTCATGTGATTATAAGAAAAGTCACATGGTTTCTACAGCTATAATGCTGAGCCTTAGACAGCACAAATACTTTTGGAGTGTCTGTAGTCAATACCCAGAAGCAGTAGTAGAAGGAGGAAACTGCCACTCTTAGAAGATCCTGGCAGGATAAAAGGGTTGTGACCCATATCAGGAACATCCCACAACGTTCAAGATGTCAAGGTGGCTCTCAAGTGCACAGAAAAGGAGGAGAGAATGAGTGGATACTACTGGGCAGCCTCTCACTCCAGAAAGCTCCAAGATAAAGAGTAAATCTATGACCCATGCTGAACATGAGAATTGTCAGAGAAAAACACAGTTCTCACTCTCTTTTTTGGGTGCAGCAAATCAAGTACTTTCTAGTCTACATCTACACAAGGTCGCAACCACTTTTCACACAGTTCTTTCCCACTCGCCTCACACAATCCTCGCTTCTACAAATCTCGTGTTATTAGGGTTACAGCTATCCTAACTCTTGCTCACAGAGGACACTGTATGCATTGAAATCCCTGTCAGTTCTTGCTCTACTTCCACAGTTTCAAATCAGTTGAAGCAGCCTAGATTGTAGCAGTAACAATCTAGAGTTGCAAACCTTCAGGAACTGAACCTGAAACTAATGGAGTTTACATGGCTTATGTTACATTACATAAATGACACACAACTCTACTTAAAATCTGGTCCCTCTGCATCTTTGAAACACATCTATTTACAATTCTGATGCACAAAAGTTACTGTCATGACATAGGATAACTAACAAAAATGTGAATGGATTCTGTCTGGCACGTTATCAAGAGAACTGTCAGTTAAGTTCCAATAATACAACCTTTATTGATGGTGATGAAATGAGAGGCAAAAAGTGCACAGTTCAGTTTTTAGATGCCAGGCTGAGTTTGTAGCACTGGCAAGGAGAAAAAAAAAGCAAAACAAAACAACCAAAAAAAGCCCCCCAAACTTTGAACTTGTAAATAAATCTGGTAAGGAAGTTATCAAGAAAAGAAAGGTAGAACCCCACAATTTTGTTTTATACTCATTTTTCAGAGTAAAAATGCACTTGAACAGAAGCTGCTTCACAAAGCTACTTCACTCTTGCAGCTGTTTTTAGTCACGTCTATCGATGTCTGGCAGGAAGAGAAGAACTAAAGCAACATAAGTTTTGTCAAAACCATTGCTCTTTCTAAAGCTGCTTACCCACTAGCATCAGCATGACATAAATTGACCTAAGGCACCCAGGACACTTCGAACTTCTGTATTTAACATTTTTGGGGAGATTGTGGTTGAGTATATTTAATTCTATAGTCTTCATTTCATAATTGTTTAGAGAAGGGAAACAAACAGACCACAGAGATCTGTATTTTATATTTGTTTCCATATAGAGGCGATATGAAAAGGCAATTTTATACTAATTTATTATTTATCATTATGAGCTCCTTATAGCCCAACCAGTGGAAACAGCCCAACAAAAAGAGCTGAAGAAAAATGTTATATTTCAGTAAATGTCAGCATAAGATGAAGATCAAATTGTGAATGGAGATTTAGCATTTTATCAAAATGTGAAGTGTTTATTGTTTGTCATGTTTACATGTGAATAACAGATTCTGGATTTTGTCAGCCTAATAATGCTTAGCTTTTGAAGAAGGTGGACACGTTCACATGATTCATGTAAGGGAAGAAATTTATTTTGTTACGTATCAGCTCTTAAATTGGGAGTACATGATATGACTTCTTGTAATAATCCTTCATTTGCTCTATGAATTTCTCCACAAATTATTCTTTTAGTTGCTTGGTAGAGTATTTATTTTAAAAGATTTGTTGTTTTATTTACTTTCTTCATTTGCATTAATAAAATACCAGTTTCATAACTAGTAAGTTTCTCTTCTCCTTTCACTTTTGCTGAAACTCTTATAATTTTGATTGATTATTTGAAAATTACATTTAGGTATTGCTGGATTACAAGTACTGTACTATATACAGCTGGTAATCTTGGCTGGTGCTAGCCAACTCTTTCTTGTCACAGTTGTTACACATTTCACGTGAGAAAAAGCTGTGGATCTCAGACTGGCTGGGGGTTTGAATAAATAACTCAATTTCTGTAGTTTATAAGGGACACATTGAATTCCCATTGAAATCAATTAGTCATTATATTGACTTCAATTGGGATTTGGTTCAGGTGCTATATATAGTGGTAAAATTGATAGTTACTTCTTTATTTTGATAAGGAGGACTTGTGGCACCTTAGAGACTAACAAATTTATTAGAGCATAAGCTTTCGTGGATCCGAAGAAGTGGGCTGTAGTCCACGAAAGCTTATGCTCTAATAAATTTGTTAGTCTCTAAGGTGCCACAAGTCCTCCTGTTCTTCTTTTTGCGGATACAGACTAACACGGCTGCTACTCTGAAACCTTTATTTTGATAGTAGATTTGTAAAATAAAAAAACCACTTATGTTAGGTTGTAAGCACCTGTGTCCTGACATCAAAATAAAATCATGAAAGAAAAATTTAAAGCAGCAGCAATTCCTCTCCTGAAAACCAGAAAATAACCAGAAAGAGACTAAAAATCCAATAAACCAAGTGATTTATAAGTTTCACGGGGTATTTGACATTTAATGCTTCTCTTCAAAAGTATATCTATTGTGAATAGGAGTAGAATAGAGTAGCCTAAGTCCAAGTCAACTCATTTGTCTATCAAGAAGGAAATAATACATTTCTAGTGTTTCAGACTTATTAATTATCCTTTATTTCTATTGAGGTAGTGTTTAAGGAACCTAATGAGGGATCAGGACTCATTGTGGCAGACTCTGTACAAACAATATAAAGATAGTGTCTGCTCCAGAGGCCTCATACTCTAAAATAAAGCTTTCAGAAGCTATGACCATACTGTCACCCAAAATCATTGTTTAAGCTGTTTATAATATATATCTTCATTTCCAGTATTTACGTCATGTAAATATTGCCTTTAGTTTATCTATATTCTAAAAAATGAGTATGAACAGTCTAAGCATCTTTTGTGAGACTGATGGCATTTTAATAGACAGAAACCTTTTTATTCATACTGTTATTTATCTAACTGCTTTTGCATTGAAAGCTTACATGAGACACAGTCGGCATAAATGTAGCTGGTGGTTTCAGTATTAAGCAGGGCTTAAAGATGCCCAACAGGCATTAATTGCAAAATCTATTTGAAATAAATTGCCCAGATAGTGCCTGTGTTTTGATTATAGGTGTATGTATATATCTGAATTTTAATGAATTAGAAACAGTTGCTAAAAGATGCATAATGAAAAATCATCAAGCTGGGAAGTGTAGGATGAAACAAGGTCAATAAAATTAATTCTCCTTCATAAAGGAAACCATTTAAGAACTTTGAGGATATAAACAGCCTTTTCATGTAAACAGAATTAATCCAGTGAAAGACTAAATAAAGTCTTTGGAAACTAATGGTAGACTGTTTCATTAGCATACATTTGGATACTTCTTAAAGAGTCTAAGTAAAGAGATCAGACAGCTTCAGGAATTACAGCGAGCTATTAAAATGAGGTCCACTGAAATGTTTTAAAAATAGGGATAAAGGATAAGACCCTCAGCTACCATAAATCAATATCTCTGTTTATGCCAACAGTTACACAGCTTTATATCAGCTGAGGATGTTACATACCAGATGTTGTGATAGTGCCAAATTGTTGTGGCCATACTGAATGAATGGTAAGAACATGGCTTGACATGACTGAACAATGAAAGAGGATTCTGGGAGCAGAATCCTTCTCTTAGCATCAGGCAGATGCTAGAGGTGAAACTGACTGGCTCCATGCTGCGTGTATGATCAGTGCTGATCTTTGAGTCAGCAACTATGTTCACTTGAAAGCAAACAATGTGTGTAGAGCATCCTGAGTGGAGCATGGGCTCACTGTGGCATCTCAACCCTGTTGAAGGACATCACACAGTGGGCTGAAGTGAATGATTGATAATGGAGTGAATGTGGGATAATGTTCAGTTGGCACCACTCTGCAGTCACCTCCTAAAGCAGGGGTCGGCAGCCTCTGGCACGCGGCTCGCCAGGGTAAGTACCCTGGCGGGCCGGGCCAGTTTGTTTACCTGCTGCATCCGCAGGTTCGGCCGATCGCGGCTCCCACTGGCCGCATTTCACCACTCCAGGCCAATGGAGGTGGTGGGAAGCAGCGCGGTCTGAGGGATATGCTGGCGGTGGCTTCCCGCTGTCCCCATTGGCCTGGGATGGCGAACCGCGGCCAGTGGGAGCCGCGATCGGAGGGCTATGGCCACTCGCTTCTGGACATTCAGGGCTGCTCACATCTGGGTGTCCTTGCGCTTCAGGGCAGGGGACAGCAACTCACAAAGTTCCAGGATAGTTCCCATACGCATCCGAAAGTTTCGCAGCCACTGTGATTCATCCCAGACCTGCAGCACTATGCGGTCCCACCAGTCCGTGCTTGTTTCCCGGGCCCAGAATCGCCGTTCCACAGCATCAACATGACCCATTGCCACGATGATGTCCACGGCGCGGGGTCCCGTGCTTTGTGAGAGGTCTGTGCCCCTCTCAGACTTAATGTCCTCACCGCACTGCCGTAGCCTCCTTGCCCGATTTCTCAGCATCTGCCTCTGAAAAAGGTGCATGATAAGGCGCAAGGTGTTGACAATGGCCATAACTGCAGCGATGATTGCAGCGGGCTCCATGCTCGCGTTGCTGTGGCGTCCGCGCTGTCAATCACCAGAAAAGTGCGCGAACTGATTGCCCGCCAGCGCTTTCATGGAGGGAGGGCGGGAGTGAGGGTTAAATGACGACAGTTACCCAAAACTACCCTCGACACATTTTTTTGCCCCAGCAGGCATTGGGGGCTCGACCCAGAATTCCAATGGGCAGCGGGGACTGCAGGAACTGTGGAATAGCTGCCCACAGTGCACCGCTTCCAATGTCGATGCTTGCCCTGTTAGTGTGGACTCACAAAGTCGAATTACTGTCCTTAGTGTGGATACACACGTTCAACTTTGTAATATTGGTTCCACAAATTTGCTTTAAGTAAAATCGAACTACTCTCATGGTGTAGACATACCCTCAGTCCTCTTATTCTCTTTTCTGATTAGGGGTATACATTTAGTTTGAGGCTTTATCATGGTGTTTTAAATAGTCCCCTTGCTGTTTTTAGGCATTTAATCTTTGTGACAGCCCTTTTAATTCCCATGTAATAGGCATTCTCATTCTTGTGTATTTCCCCTTTTTAAAGTAAAATGATACTGTGATTTTTTTTTTTTTTGGTATGTTCCCCCTAAAAGAATGTGAAATTTATTTACATTCTTATCAGTGGTTGAGTGCTCAACAGTGGTTCAGCAATAGTTATCTCTTGGATCCAAACCTGTGCTCAATTTAGGACTAAATCGAGATTTGCCCTTCCCCTTATTGGTCCCAGGACTAGCTACTGCAAGAAGCACTTACTCATTCCCTGAGAATAGTTGAAATCACCCACTATTATTCCGCTTTGTGCTTTTGTAGCCTCTCTAAACTCCTTTAGCATTACTCAATCACAGTCACCATCCTGGTCAGTATATACTCTTTTTATTCAAGCATGGAATTTCTATCCATAGAGATTCCATGGTACAGTTTGTCTCTTGAAAGATTTTACCTTATTTGACTCTATGCTTTGTTTAACATATAATGCCACTGCCCCACCAGGACAATCAACTCTATATATTTTATATCCTGGTTTTATGGTGTCCCATTGATTTTCTTTATTCCACCAAGTTTCTGTGAAACTTATAATATCAATATCCTCGCTAATGCCAGGCACTCTAATTCACCCATCTTAGTATTTTAGACTTCTACCATTTGTATATAAGCACTTGTACATTTTGTCAATATTCAGTTGCTTACCTCCATGTGTTATGTTTAAACAGGACTATTTCAGTTGACTATTTATCAGTACCTCCTACCTGTACTTTGCCAAATTCATTCCTATCCTCTTTACTAAGATATAGTTTCCCCTTTAGCAATTTCTTACCTAAGGGATGTCTCTGCCCAAACCGTGTGCTCTTTCACACCTGTTGGCTTTCCCCCAGCCCTTAGTTTAAAAAATCCTCTACAGCCTTTTTAAATTTTATGTGTCAGCAGTCTGGTTCCACTTTAGTGCAGCTGGAACCCATCCCTCCTGTACAAGCCACTCCCTTCCCCAAAATAACCCCAGTTCCTAATAAACATAATACTCTGCTCTCTACTCCATCATCTCATCCAATATTGAGATCTTGCAGTTCTGCCAGTCTTAGTGGCTCTGCCAGAAGAACTGGAGGATTTCAGAGAATTGTATCATGGAGGTCCTGGACTTTATTCTCTTATCTAAACCTCTGTCCTACCTTTCCGTATGTCACTGGTATCTACTTGTACCATGACCGCCAGCTCTTCCACAGCACTGCCCATAAATTTGTCTGGATATCTCATGAAATTAACAACCTTTGCACCCAGCAGGCAATTCATCATGCGGTTCTCCTGGTAATGACAAACCCAGCTATTTATATTTCTAATAATTGAATCTCCCATTACTATTGCCTGTCTTTTCCTATTAACTGGGGTTCCCTCCCCAGTAGGTGAGTGCAAGAGAATATCATGACATCAGCTAGAAGATGGATCCCAACTCTGGGATCTTTTCCCTCTGCTCCAGCTTGATGATCTCCTGTTCTGAGACTTTCAGCCTCCTTAACAGCACAGAGACTGTCAAACAGAGATGGGACTGCTCTGCTATGTCCGTGAAAGTCTCATTTATGTACCTCTGTCTCTCTTTGCTCCTCAAGAGCCCATATTTTGTCTGAGGATAGCAAGTTGCTTGCACCTAATACATACATATGCCACTTGCCCATGAGGCAGGTCATTACATACATTGCAGTCAAAGCAATAAACTCAGCAACCCCCTCTCCCCATGGCTGGTCTGCACTTTTACTCCCCTTTTCCCCCTGTAACCTCAGTTTAGAGTATTTTGTTAGGTGCACTGGGATTTGTTTATTCTATCGGTTACTTTTCTTGGGGAATAGATATCTTTCTACTTGTTATCTCCCTCTACTCTCATTGCAGCCAAACTCTCCTTACCTTGGCAGCTGTGCTCTCTCACTCTGTTGAGGGTTCTCTCTGCTTGAGACAATACCATGGCAATACCAGCATTCACAATAAACTGTCCAATGTGACATGAATGAGTTG
The DNA here is from genome assembly GCF_011386835.1 of Chrysemys picta bellii. Classification (NCBI taxonomy): domain Eukaryota; kingdom Metazoa; phylum Chordata; order Testudines; family Emydidae; genus Chrysemys; species Chrysemys picta. The sequence goes on along the minus strand of NC_088791.1, from coordinate 266,876,135 downwards.
TCAGTGACCCTCAAGGCCACACATCTTTGATATGTTAGAAAATGCTGCCCAAATTCCATCCAGTACTGAACTGAGATACACAGATCCCACAACAAGGAGCAAGAGCAAAACCAAGTAATCAACCCATTTCTCCATTTCTTCAACCCAGATTTGCAGGGAATAAAAGTGAGAGGAGACATGATCCAGAACTGCCATCAGCAAATGTGTGAAGATGGGGGACAGTACCAGTAACACATACCAAAGTGATTCCTAGAGTGTCTCGCTGTGATGCACAAACCCCTAGAATACCACACCTGAAAGGTAGCACTAATGTCACAATACAAAAGTGGCAGTGTGGATCAGGGCATACATGTGTACACAGCATCATACCTGTGTCCAGCCCAGCATAGGTGAACTCTAGAGTGTGGGCATGGGGAACATGCATGAGCATGAATATGATCCAGTATTTGGGTATGTGTGCCAATGTAGATATAGCCTAAGAGGAAAGCCATTTTCACTGACTCATAGGGTGAAATCCTGGCCCCAATCAAATTAATGGCAAAACTCCCAGATTTTACTGATAGATGTTAGGACTTGAAGGGACCATGATCTTCTGTTCCTCTCTCCTATATGACACAGTCCACTGAGTTTACACAGTTATTCCTGGATCCAGCCCAACAGCTTGTGTTGAACTAGAGCACATTTTAAAAAAAGATATATAATCTTCAGATAAAAACTCCAAATGTTGGAGAATTTTCAACTTCCTTTGGTTATCTGTTCCAATGGTTAACACTTTCACTCTACTTCTATGTATTGGCTCTTGTTACACCTTTGTCTTCTAGATTAAAGACCTCTCTAATCTCTGATGTCTTCTTTCTGGATAGGTAATCACAGCCTGTGATTAAGTTGCCTGATAAACTTCTCTTTGATAATTAAATAGATTGGGACTGCTTTATTCTTGCATGGTAAGGCATGTTTTCCAGATTGTAAATCATTCACCTATGTCTTTTCTGAGCCATCTCCAATTTTTCAACATTCTTTTCAAAGTATGGACACCGAACTGACACAGTATTTCTGTAGGAGTCTCATCAATGTTCTTTACAGAAGTAATATTGACTACTGCACATTGGGAGTTTGTTTGGTTATCCAAAATGAAACATGCCATTAAGTCCTCTTCAGAGCTATGCTTTTCAGTGTCACTTTACTTTACCCTGTAAATAGAGCCTACATTGTTTGTTGCTAATGTGTGACCTTGCATGTGTTTGACTCCACACAGTTTACCAAGCATTTCAGTGGACTCTATATAACTGATCTGTTCTACTTTTCATCAAGTAAAGCTGGTCAGAAAAAAGGTTCTATCCTCCCCACGGAAGATTTCAGGTCTTTCAGTATAAGCAGGATCCATACTGGGAGTGCTTTGCCAGCAGTATAGCAGTATAGATATACAAGCAAAATGCTTCTAGTCTGACCTCCTGCACACCTCCTGCAGACCACAGAACCTCACTCACCCTCTTTTGTAATAGACCCATAACATCTGGCTGAGTTAGTGACGTCCACAAATCATAATTTAAAGACTTCAAGTTACAGAGGATCTGCCATTTACACTAGTTTAAACCTGTAAGTGACCTGTAGCCCATGCTGCAGAGGAAGGCAACAAAAACAAAAACCCAGAGTCTCTACCAATCTGACCTGTGGAATTTCTTCCCTACCCCAAATATGGCAATCAGTTAGACACTGAGCATGTGGGAAAAACCCACCAGCCAGACATCTGGGAAAGAATTCTCTGTAGTAACTCAGAGCCCTTCCCATGTAGTGCCCTATCACCAGACGTTGGTGATATTTGCTGTTAGCAGTCGCATATCAGGTACATGCCATTGTAGGCAGCTTCATCATACCATCCCCTCCATAACCTTGCCAAGCTCAGTCATGAAGCCTTCTCCCCCGCACTGCTCTCCTTGGAAGGCTGCTCCAGAACTATACTCCTTTGATGGTTAGAAACCTTCATCTATATTCAAGCCTAAATTTGCTGATGGCCAGTTTATACCCATTTTTTGTGTCCAGATTGGTGCTTATTTTAAATAACTTCTCTCCCTCCCTGGTATTTATCTCTCTGATGTATTTATAAAGAGCAACCATATCTCCGCTGAGCCTTCTTTTGTTTAGGCTAAACAAGCCAAGTTCTTTGAGTCTCCTCTCACAATGTAGATTTTTCATTCCTCTGATCATCCTAGTAGCGCTTCTCTGCACCTGTTTCAGTTCAAATTCATCTTTTTTAAACATGGGAGACCAGAACTGCACACAGTATTCCAGATGAGGTCTCACCAGTGCCTGGTATAATGGGTACTAACACTTCCCTATCTCTACTGGAAATACCTCACCTGATGCATCCTAGAATTGCATTAGCCTTTTTCATGGCCACATCACATTGACAGGTCACAGTCATTCTGTGATCAACCAATGCACCAAAGTCTTTCTCCTCCTCTGTCTCCTCCAACTGATAAGTCTCCACCTTATAGCAAACATTTTTGTTGTTAGTCCCTAAGTGCATGACCTTGCACTTTGCACTATTAATGTAATTAGCTGTCAGCATGCGACAGCAGCCACACCCCGGAGACCGTCACGACTGGCGGGCTAAACCAGGTGAAGGTAGCCTATGAGTATGAGACTCTCGGTGAGTTAGGGCCTGTCCACCCATTGCATGCGAAGGCTGGATCCGGCTGACTGAGGCAATCTGGTTCAACCTGGTTTAATGGTCAGGAAGGCGGTGACAGCAAGTGTTGTGGAACGCTTAAGAGCACGACAAGACACGTAGGCGTCCTGGTCATCCACTGCGCCCTGCCCTATCTCCAGCCGTTTAGACTTCTGTCCTGCCACAGGATACAGATAGGAACTGGGAAGAGAGAGTGAGGCTGACGTTGCGCAACTGTCCCTCACTGTAATCCAATTCACGCGCAAGTCTCGACATTATATCATATCATATTACATCATATCAAGTCCTGTGGCGATGGGCGAGCGATGAAGCAGCAGGTGTGGATATACTGGGAGTTGTAGCCGCGGACCTGCACATAGGCAGCTCAGGCATAATGGTCGTTCCTCACTGACCAAAGCAGCAGTGGAGCTCGGCATCTTCTTGAGCGACTGAGCAGCCCTATTCAGGATTGCACTGCTCACCTCCATAGAACGAGGAGGGGGCTAGAAAAGGTGCCCTAAACATTGCCTGCTTCACCTTACCCTGGCCAGCATACCGCGGCTGGCAGGGATCCCATAAAAGCGGTCGAACAAAAACAAAAACAAAACTTAGAGTGACACCGATCACTATTGGCACATGGAATGTGCACACATTACTGGACAACATCACGGCAGACAGACCGGAGAGAAGAACAGCACTTATCACTAGAGAGCTCACATGCTACAACATTGACATTGCAGCCCTTAGCGAAACTCGCCTCGCTAATGAAGGACAGCTATCCGAGTCAGGCGGTGGCTATACAGTCTTCTGGAGTGGCCGCAGCAGTGATGAGCGTCGCGAATCTGGAGTTGGCTTCACCATCAAGAATCATCTTGTTCGGAAACTTGCCAGTTCCTCCAAGGGTATGAATGACCGGCTCATGACAATGCAGCTTCCGCTTCAAAAAGGAAAACAAGCTACTTTGATCAGCGCATATGCTCCTACAATGACCAACCCAGAGGATGTGAAGGATAAATTCTACTAAGAACTAGATACTCTGCTATCGTCAGTGCACCGCACAGACAAGCTGATTATGCTTGGTGATTTTAACGCAAGAGTTGGATGTGATGCCGCAGCCTGGGAAGGAGTCATCGGGAAAAATGGAGTGGGAAAGTGCAACAGCAATGGTCTGTTACTGCTGAAAACTTGTGCAGCACATGACCTTCTAATCAACAATACAGTCTTCCGCCTTCCTACCCATAACAGGACTTCGTGGATGCATCCCTGTTCCAAGCACTGGCATTTGATCGATTATGTCATCATCAGGAGAAGGGAAAGACAAGATGTCAGGGTTACAAAAGCTATGTGTGGTGCTGACTGTTGGACAGATCATAGGCTCATAGTATCCAAAATGAAGCTCTGTATCATGCCGAAGAGACGACCACAAGGCTGTAAGGCTTTCAAAAGGATCAACGTGCCGAAGCTGAAGAACAGCCGCATCACTGAAAATCTAGCGGAAGACCTAGAGAATGAGCTTGCTGATCTTCTTATTGAGGATGACGCTGAGAAAGACTGGGAGCGATTCCGCAACCCTGTCCATACAGCTGCATCGAAAGTATTGGGGCCCTCCACATGCAGGTGGCAAGACTGGTTTGATGAAAATGATGCAGAAATCCAGGCCTTACTTGCTGAGAAGCACTGCCTGCATCGTGCATATCAAAATAATCCATCCTCAGCGGCAAAGAAGACCGCCTTTATCAACGCTCGCAGAACAGTACAGAACCGACTGCACAAAATGCGGGACTTGTGGCTGAGCGCCAAAGCAGATGAAATACAGGCATATGCAGACAGGAAAAACTATAAGCAGTTTTATGAAGCCCTTAATACAATCTATGGTCCACAGTCTTCTGGAAGCTTTCCCCTCCTGAACTCTGATGGTACTATGCTCCTTACAGAGAAGACGCAGATTCTCCAGAGATGGGCTGAACACTTCGACACAATTCTCAATTGCCCCTCAGTCATCAATGATGAGGCCATTGACAAGCCCCAGGTTGCAGTCAATGACTCCATGGATGCTTCACCAGAAGAGGACGAAGTGAAGAAAGCTATCAATCAGCTGTCAAGTGGCAAAGGCCCAGGGTCAGATGCCATACCAGCAGAGGTGTACAAAGTCGGTGGACCCATGCTGCTACGGAAACTCACTTAGCTGTTTCAGTCCTTCTGGAAGCAGGGAACCATTCCACAAGAATTTAGAGACGCGTCCACCTTGCACCTCTATGAGAGGAAGGGCAATCACCAGGTATGCGACAATCACCGTGGAATCTCGCTGCTTTCTACAGCGGGGAAAGTTCTTGCACGGGTTCTGTTGAACCGATTGATCACTCACCTGAAGAAGGGCTTACTGCCAGAATCACAGTGTGCCTTCTGTAAGGGACGTGGGACTATTGACATGATCTTCGCTGTGCGTCAGCTACAGGAGAAATGTCAAGAGCAGAATCGTGAACTCTACACAACTTTTGTGGACCTCACGAAAGCATTTGACTGTCAGCCACCAGAGCCTGTGGAGGATCATGTCGAAATTTGACTGTCCAGACAGATTTATACGAATGGTACGTCAATTTCATCATGGTATGATGGCTCGTGTTCTGGATGACGGTGAAACATCTGAGGCCTTCCCAGTCACCAACGGCATCAAGCAAGGGTGTGTTTTAGCACCCACTTTGTTCAGCATGATATTCTCTGCCACTTTGACTGATGCCTTTCAACACTGCACTGAAGGAGTAGGCCTGAAGTATAGAACTGATGGTTAACTGTTTAATCTGAGGCAACTGCGTGCCATCACCAAGGTGAAGGAAACTGTACTTTGAGACTTTCTCTTTGCCGATGATTGTGCTCTGAATGCTAGTACAGAGCCAGAAATGCAAGCCAGTATGGACAAGTTTTCAACTGCATGAAACAACTTCGGTCTCACCATTAACATCAAGAAGACTGAGCTCATGCACCGGCCAGCTCCCCACGCTTTGTACTCAGAACCGTCCATCACTGTAAATGGACAGAGACTTCAGACAGTGGACCACTTCACGTATCTGGACAGTACCCTTTCCCGAGCAGTGTCAATCGATGATGAAGTAAACTGCAGAATTGCTAAAGCCAGCTTTGCATTTGGCCGATTGCGCTCCAATCTTCGGGAACGTTGAGGGATCAGCCAACCAACGAAGCTGAAGGTCTACTGAGCAGTGGTGCTTCCAACTCTGCTGTATGACTGTGAGACGTGGACTGTCTATCGGAGTCATGCACGAAGGCTCAATCACTTCCACATTTCCTGTCTGCGAAAGCTTCTAAAAATCAGATGGTAGGACAAAGTGCCCGATACTGATGTCCTTGCTAGAGCCAGTCTGCCGTCGGTTTACACATTGCTGAGGAGAGCCCAGACCAGGTGGGCCGGACATGTTGAGAATGTCAGATGAACGCATTCCTCAACAGCTCTTCTACGGAGAACTCACTCAGGGAAAGCGTTCCCATGGAGGACAAAAGAAGCGGTTCAAGGACATGCTGAAGACCTCTTTGAAGTCCTTTGAGATCAACACAGCCACATGGGAAACCTTCGCACTGAACCGTTCAGCATGGCACAGCCTCATTCATGCAGGCAGTAATACCTCTGAGGCGAGGCGTATTGCTGAGGCTGAAAAAAAGCGTGAGCTGCGCAAGTCCAGAGCTGCTCGTACACCATCAACAGTGCCATTATATGTCTGCCTGATGTGTGACAGGACGTTCCACGCCCGAATCGGACAGATCAGTCATCTCCGGACACACAGAGCCTGGTCATCAAAAGAATGAGTTGTTGAGGTCTTCATCAATAACAATGGATGAACATCATTAAGTTTAATCCTTTTTCTATTACTTCAGTTTTCAAGGTCATCCAGATCTTCTTCTATGATATTCTGGTCTTCCTCTGTATTCGCAATAACTCCCAAATTGTGTCATCCAAAAATTTTATTAGCAGATTCCCACTTTATATGCCAAGGTTATGAATGAAAATGTTAAATAAGATTGGTCCCAAGACCGATCCCTGAGGGACTCCACTAGTAACCTCCCTCTAGCCTTACAGATCACCTTTCAGTATGACCCATTGTAGTCTCCTTTTTACCAGCTCCTTATCCACGTTTCAATGTTCATAGTAATCATCAGCTTCTCCAATTTCCCATGGGGAATTGTATCAAATGCCTTACTGAAATCCAGCAGGATTAGATTGACGCCAGGATTTAGATTCTCTAAAAAATCAGTTATCTTCTCAAAGAAAAAAGAACGAGGAGTACTTGTGGCACCTTAGAGACTAACAAATTTATTTGAGCATAAGCTTTCATGGGCTAAAACCCACTTCATCAGATGCATGCCGTGGAAAATACAGTAGGAAGATATATATACACAGAGGACATGAAAAAATGCATGTTTCAGACTAACATGGCTACCACTCTGAAACCTTCTCAAAGAAGGAGATCAGGTTGGTCTGGCATGATTTACCTTTTGTGTCCTTAATTATTTTCTCTTTCAAAATTTGTTCTGATACGTTGAATACAATTGAGTACAAACTAATAAGCCTGTAGTTTCCTGGATCACTTTTTTTTCCTTTCTTAAAAATAGGTACTACATTAGCAATTCTCTAGTCAGAGGGTATAATCCCCGAGTTTATAGATTCATTAAAAATCCATGCTATTGGGTTTGCAATTTCATGTGCAAGTTCCTTTAATATTGATAACATCTCATCATACTCCCAACCAACAGACCTATGCTGGGAAAAGTTTGTGGTATAGTCCTATCCTAAGCAATCAGTAATGCCATTAGAGAATATATTCACAACACATTCACATTTAACAATTTATCAAAACTTCACCAGCAGTACAGATTTTTTGCTTGAGTATCATAACAAATCTTTGGTGAGCAATTTTTCCTTGATTTAGCGCTGATGTCCCAATTAAATGTTGATGGATCTTCTCTCTCTCTCTCTCTCCCCCCTAAATGGAAATTATAGGATCTGAATCACTTATTTGCCCTTTTCATAATATATGTATTTATTCAATTAGAAAAATCATTTTCATTAATCAGTAATGAATTCAGTTTCTCCTTGAATTGCTTATTTCCCTAATCATTTTCCCTCTAATACCCAAGCACTGTCCATGCTTTTGATTTCTTCCTTTATCTGCTATTTGACTCTTTTTTAGTCCAAGGTGTGAAAATGGACAGAAAATCCTAATCTGTGATAAATCCAGATAAACTGCATCTCTTTTTTTGTTTGTTTTACAAGACTACTAGTTCAATGTGCAGCTACCAGAATGCAGCAAAATGTGCATATGGACAGGTTTTCAGAGGGAATACAGTGTAGGAAAAATAAACTCTAAAAGATTATGACAAGATAATAGAAAAAAAACAGGAGAATGACCCACTTATTCCAACTTGTTTTCATTTATTATTAAAGTTGAATATCAAGTAGAATTTAGTCATTTCTGCTTGGCCTTGATATAACTGAATAAAGAATAAATACTCATCACCTATTTCTCCTGTTAGTGTTCTCTCATATTTTTGGACAAAATGTGTTCCATTCTGTATGTGCATAATGTAAGAACATAGGAAAGAAAGTTTCAAAGTTGTATCAAAATGTAAACCTTTATCATATAGGGTTTTTTTTTTTTTTCATTTTTTTCTTCTTTGAAAATGTCTTCAATTACTGATTTAGGCCAAGACTTTCAGAAATGACCAGTGATTTGGGTGTATCAAATTTTTGGGGGCCAACTTGAGACACCTTAGAGGAGTCTTGTTTTCAGTATGTGTTGAGCACCCACACTCTGAGATCCATGTCCCCTTTAAGTTGTCTCAGATTGGATGTCCAAACATGAGGCATCTGAAATCACTGACTGCATTTAAAATTCTTGTTCCTAAGCTTACAAAGTTCTGCTGTATCTCTTTCTGTTTAAAACAAAACAAATAAAAAAAACCCACAACTTTTTGTATCTAGCCAATGAAAGAGAGAGAATAATGAAAGACTGGCTAGAGCACAGCTAGGAACTTGCCAATTTCTATCCTGCCCACACATCTGACACGGTCTGTGGCCTTGAGCAAGCTATTTAGGATGAAATGTCTAATCTACAATCTGGCCCTCATTTGACATAGCAGAGTCATATCACACCAGAGCTCTGAAAAGGACTGAAGTTAGTGGGACAATTTAATCAGTAAAGATACTTACTGAAAAGACTCTTACGTGACTATGCAGGATCATGTCCTTACTGTGACCTTTAATGATCAGTGCAACTGGGACCCCTTTGATTGCTGTGAAGAGCAGAAAAGGAATTAAGAAATGTGGTTTAATAAACTCAGCATTATAAATTGGTCTTCTCAGCCAATATGGCTCTATCCACCCCCAAAATATCACTTGGGAAAAAGACATCAGACATTAGAAGATATCCAAAATACAGGTCAGAGTTTAGTAACAGTTCAGTAGTTCAGTTAATCCAGTAAAGAGTCAAACTGGTAGACAGGATTGAGGGAAATGAGAGGTTTCTAAAATGTATCAGAAATCCAGACAAAATACTCAAATCTTCAGAGGTCAATAGCAAGTTTAGCATAACTTCCAGCAGCACCCAGGAAACATATTTTCTGTAACTATTAGCCTTTTCCACCACCTTATCTCATCCCACAGCTTCTCTTACATCAACCAAACTAGTTTGTGACCTCTGTGTGTACCCAGGGTTGTCATCTGTTAAATGCAACCAAACTTAGACTTACATTCTAATAGGAATACAACAATCATATTACAATAGGCCATATTTATTTGTCTTTCCATTAAATATGCTTTTTAGTAATCTCTTACTTGGAAGGATAAAGAAGTTTATGATTATGTATTATTTTATTTGTTTAGTACTCACAGTGTGATAAAAGCTATAAAAACAAGTAATAAAAATAGTCATTGCCCTGAAGCTTAAAAGATACAGACTAAAAGACAAACATATAGAAGCAGCATTACTGGGAAATCCGGAGGTGATGATAACGACTAGGTTTATTATTGTTTTTTTATTCCTTATTGTCTCACTTCTTGTGGCAACAGATTGACAGTAAATAAAGCTCAAAATGTATTTTTTTTTTTTGGTCTTTTCTTGTAAGTGCTAGCTCAGTGCTTCAAGCCTTTTGTGGTGGAACTTCCATTTATGTCAATGTAATTTGTCTCCAGTTTGCATAAACTTGTCGCTGGGGATTTGGGAATGATGGATATGGAAACACCATGAACTTTTTAACTATAGGGTGTGATCCTGATTGATTCTGAGCAGCTGCATCTTCAATCTCATCTAAGGGATCTCCACACTTCTCAAAAATTGCATTTTAGGGCATGAGCCAAAGTCTAAGGAAGTAAAGAGGAGTCCTTCCTTCAACTTCAATAGGTTTTGTGTCAAGACATTAAAGAAAACCCTCAAAATCCCAAATTTACTCAAAATACTGAATTCTGTTTCAGGCATTCAAGGTACAATATATAATTTGTGTTACAGGATAGTTTGTTAATATGCTCTAATATGTATGAGCAGATAATGCAGTATGTTGAGAGGGTGCATAGCTAATTTCTAGAGACACACTCATTGTCAGACGAACCAGTATCCATCCACCATATGTGAAACAGAGAGAATGTAGGCAGAGGAAAAATTCCCCAGAGGGGGAAAAAAACATTTTCAGCTCATTTGATATGAAAAATTAGCTGTGGCAATTTCTTTTTAACTAACAGACTCTTTCCAAGTGAAATCTTATACCTCAAGAGTGACAGTTCATAAAGAAGCCTACTGGGTCATTTTTTTATCACCCAATCTAAAAATACAGTAGCCTGTACTTCAGCAAGATTCTGAAATAAAAGTTTAATGGCAAATGAACAAAGTTATGACACAGCATCTCTACAATATAATCTCTAATTTTGCAGGTATGAAAATACTTGTCAGCCATTTCTTTTGTGAAAGACTAGTGAAATACACTTCCAGATTAAAAATCACCTGTGTTTGCTCTGATTTCTAGAAGCAGCACAGAGCTCATTGGCAAAAAGCATTTCAAGTTTCTCAAGACACAGAGCTTTCAAGTTTACTTAAGTGAGAAAAAAGCAAAAAATGTTTGCAGAAGCAAACGCAAATCATATGCTTAATCCAGTGTCGTTTTATTTTCAAGAAACTGATGGCATACAGATCTTTTTTTTAGTTCTCGGACCATTAAGCTGTGACTGCTGCACTATATATTAGGAAGCAGGCTCCCGTATATGTCAAAATCTGGATGCTGAGGATCTTTCAGAGAGGAGCACTGCAGCAACAGGAAATGTGCAATGACTGGTGACTGGACCAAGATCATATAAAATTATAGTTTGCTTTCAGCAGGTGCTGAATCTTGAAGTGAATCTGTTTGATTGCTTGGTATTAAATGTCATATCGTGTGACAAGTAACTTTTATTGTCCGTTTCTCAACATATAAAGTTGTTTTGTACAGTACTTTCATGAGAAATCTCATCAGAAAACATGATTTCTTTTAAGCTAGTAAGGCAATATTAGAGATATTCAGCCACTTATGTGTCTTTTATATAAAATAATACAAGCAATTTAAATCAACACGATCCATATTGTGCCTATCTATCTATCTATCTATCTATCTATCTATCTATCTATCTATCTATCTATTTGTGGTACTGCTGTCTTGCATTCCCGATATAGGAACTACAGAGTCATTAAAGTCAGAGTGGGGTTCAACACAGGGGAAAGGCTCCAGCTATGTACAGACAATTGTAGGACTGAGAACGTATTCATTGCTATTTACATTACACTTGATCCTTTGCCTATTTCACATAACTGATATACTCATTTTGCCTCAACTTATTCAATGAACTTATTCATTTTGCCTCAACAATGACTTCCCAATAATTTTGGAAACATTCCTCCAATGTGGAGAAATTTTCTTGTTTCCCAATTTAAAGTTATCATTAGCCTGGTAACTAATATCAGATAAAAGAATACATTCTTTATTTCTCAGAGTGAGGCTATTTCCACTAGGAAGCCCCAAAAGGTTTACCAACAGAACATTTGGTGATAAAGGTCCAAAAGTGGGGGAAATTGGGACACGAACTGCATCCTAATACTCATTAATAATTGGACATGTGAACCATACATATATGTATCCTCTTTCCCCACAATTTCTCCAACATCTATATCTACCAAATGTGTCAATATAGTTTAAAAATGTGTTGGTATGAAATAGCCTTGAGATCACAATCTTAAACGAATTTCTCTTATCATACTACAAATTAAGTCTGTCATCTTTTTTTTTAAATCAAATCCAATTCCTCCAGTATAATTACTTTTCCTAGATCCTTTTCTCATTGTATCCTCAGTGGCAGTTTTATAGGAACAGCGACTAATTGTAAACTGTTGTTTGTTTTTTACCTCTGTGGTAGTATGTTGGCAGGGACAGGGTTAACTCTCCAGGGCAGAAGGAATCTATCATAGCTGTTTGCCCTAATTATGGGCTCATTTTGCCATATCAGCTAGCTCTGTCTATGGGCAACCCTGTTTTATGATGTTAATATGACCCCCAAACTATCGGTCATTTCTTGTTTATCTGATTTCTTGCAAGCAAATTTGAAGTAGTTGTGGAGAGAAGAGAGAGTTTTTTCTGTTCTGTATTTGAATTTCCATATTTCCTACAGCATATGAGAACACAGAGGCCCAAATCCATAAAAGTAGTTAGGCACCTAAACCACAGATTTAGGTCCAGATGCCTAAATCCCTCCTAAATCCCAGGGCAACCTATGAACCAGGAGAAGATAGCAGCTCCTCTGCATCTCACCTGTAAGGTCTAATCAGATAGGTGTATTGAGATACTGTCTACTGAATCAAAATTTGGTAGCAGCAACACCTGCCTTGTAGTCTATGGATAGCACTCTAACCTAGGAGGTGGCAGAGCTAGGTTCAATTCTACTGTTTAAATCCCACCTCTCAAGGAAGTTCTGTAACCTATGGGATGTTCAAATTTTGGGCTCCCTCAAGCTCTCTTGAAGAAGCTGGTCCACAGTGTATAAATAACTAAAGACTCATTGGGGTCTGGGGAGTATATGCTGGGTCTCCAGACTCCTATGCGGGTGACCTAAACAACAGGCTATCAAGTCATTTTCATGCTTTATTTGTAGATCTGGGCCACAGTCTCCTTCCAAGACCTTTTTTTCTCCCTGTATTTCCTCTTGTAGATTTTTAGTTTTCTCTAAAATTATAGTTATGCATTTTTGGCTTATGTGTTTGTTCAGGAGATCAAAATAAGTATTATTTATTTTGACAAGTCATAATACACCCTAGACCCCATTTCCCAAGAAGGACCCCCTGTCACTGTAAATAAATGATGTGAAGGAAACAGCTTTCAGGGAACTTTAATAATCAGCATAAGCAGACACTAGTTCAACACAGGGAAAGGCTCCAGCACTAAGGTGAGCACTAACATAAGCTAATTCTTTGTTGCTGGATAAAATGTAGTGTAAACAAATAAAAGGAAGACATGTCAAAACATTTAAAGAGGACATTCCCAATTCAATGTTTTTGTTTCTTTAAAGCCTATTCCCTACACCAGACACTTTTCATTTGAATTCTTATTTCTGGTAGTCATGAACTGATGATGATATTCCCTTGTCACTTTTGTAATTATTACCTATATTTGCTGGATAATCAACCATTTCCTTTTTCATAACCTACCTGCTCCTTCTGCTTGATCTTGCAGAATACTGAAAAGGCTACATCTGCTCTAACTTACACAGGTGCATATCCTTGGGAATTTCACCTGCATAAATGAAGGCAATATTTAGTCCACTGTCAATATTCAGTCATATTCCAATAGTTTTGATTGTAATAGTTGTGAAGTTGTAAACCCAAGACTACGGGCCCTACCGTCATTGAAACAGGCTACTCCAAGGGAATGGAAACTCCACAAATTACAGTTTCTTTGTCATTTTTCCATTGGATAGAGGGGAAGTTTGCCCCGCTACAAAAGAAATAATGGATTAATTCTCCAAACCCAAGGGAGCCCCTGAAATTCACATTGTCTTTCATGTTGGCTCTTGGTCCTTGTGGCTCTGGCAGGAATCATGCTGTCAATGAATTGCCCTCTAACTCCCAGACTGCTGCCTCCAAAATCTCCCTCATAGGGAGAGTCCACTGTGTGGAGGAGTCTGTGGCAAAGGAGTCTCATTTGTTTGGGGAGGAGTGGGATGATGCAAAAGTGATAAAGGACAAGCCATCTCTCCAATCTTTTGCTGGCCCAACCCTTCTGTAGACATGGAAGCCAAAATCCCACAGGACACTCACAGGAGGAGCTTCTTTGGAGTTGGTGGAATTGAGTAAAAAGAATGCCACTTCACCCTTCCTGATCTCCCCACTGACATCTGACTGGATTTCATCCACCTTGGCTCACCAGGGGAAGGGAATATTAGGGCCCTGTATCTGATATGCAGGCTAAAAAAGCTGGCTGTAGTGGGAGAAACCAAATTTTCAAACACGTATACAGAGCTGAAGTCTTCGTATTTTTCCAGTCCCAAAGAGGCAGTCCTGTCCTGCAAGCTGAGCTCCATTGAATAACATTGGGTTTGCATAGGAAAGTCACTACCTTCCTGTGAGAAAGAAGGGATTTTAAGACTGAGCCAGATCCTCAACTGCTGTAAATCACATAGACAACAGACTAACGTCAACAGAGTTATGTCAATTTACAACAGTCAAGGATCTTGCCCTTCATGACTGTATCTGCAGCAATAGAATGAAAAATATACAACAACACTACCGACAAGACAATTTGTAACAGAACAGCCTCCTGGGGTTACTCTTGTACCTTACATCTGTGTAAGGGAGAGCAGACTCAGACCCCAAAGTATAATAGAAATTAAAGATGGAAGAAATAGCTATTTAATCAAATTAACATAGAAAACAGAGAAAATACAAGCCTTGAATCTTTGTAGTGTTTGTTTAGAAAAGAAAAATATTTAATGTTTTGGCCAAGAGTTTGAACAGTGTGTAGTGATTTTGGGTGCCTCAACTTCCAGGTGTCCAATTTCAAACACCTTAATGGGACTTGATTCTCAAAAGGTGCTGAGCACTCACCTGATGTGGTATCTCAAGTAGGATCCCCCAAATAACTAGGTATTTTGTAAAATCTTGACTTAGATCATTAACACCTCTTCTATGTATAGGAACCAATAGATGGGCTAAGCGACTTACCTTCTGTGAAACCTCAAAAGCAGTTTTGTTAAACACGCAAGCACACACACACACACATACACACACACACTTATTCAATTTAAAGTGGAAATTTACCTTTACATTTTAAAATGATGGCTTGATATCTTTTTTAAGCTTAAAGAGCAATTACCACAAACTGTCTGAGATTAAGGTTATATTTCAGCTTAATGTATGGGGATTTATATGAATAATTAGCATTTGCATATGCATAGAACTCCACCTGCCACTCCTAAGAGGAGTATGATACAGCCCTACACATCTCAGTTACCTTTAGCTATCGTTTCCATCTACCATTCAGCAAGCATTTATAATTTATTTTTCCCTTTTCATAAATCAGAACAGCATACCTGGAGTATTTAATAGTATTGTCATCCTGAATCCATAAATGTGACCAGTCTCTTTACTTAGCTGCTGTCTGTACAGATTTTCATGCACCATAGCCATATTTAAAATAGCTGCATCTTCATTCACTTGGAACAGATGGAAAAACCTTTTCGATTAACAGATTTCACTATGTTGGAGTTTTGCAAGGTTATAGACCTTGGTTCCTATTACTTTAACAAGGCACAAAAAAGAATTTACATATGAGAGGTGTACAGCAGCTGTCAGACAGGTTTGGACAGGATGACTTTCTGATTCTGACAGCTGCTGTGCAACTCTCAGATGTAAATTCTCCCCAATGCTTTGTCAGAGTGATAGGAACCAAGGTCTATAACCTTGCAAGTTTCCAACGTAGTAAAATCCATTATTCGAAAAGTTTTTTTCCATCTGCTCCAAGTAAAAGAAGACACAACTATTTTAAATATGTCTATAGTGTGAGAAAATCTGTATTGACAGCAGGCAGGACAAGAGATTGTTCATTTATACAATATGTGAACATATTTACAGAGCCTGGATGAAACTTTGATGTTCAGTGTTTAATTCAAGTTCTCAATGTCATTCTATAAAACATCATGTCTTTATGGCAGATGATATAAGGAAATGAAATGGTTATTGGATGTGTGTCAGGCTCTCTAAGCCAAAGTATTTTAATAGTGCAGGTTATTTTCACCTATATTGTGAAATTTCCTCCTTTTCCTGTCCCTTTTGTTAGCTGATGTCAGGTGGATTCTAGAAATCCTGAGTCTGGCACCCCAAAATTCATTTTTAGTGGCCTTACAAGCGGTTCGTTAAGATATTTTAAGTGACGATTCAGCAACTGCAGCAAGTATTGAACATGAATATTTTCAAATATAGGTTACATATCAGTCAAAAACTTCATAACAGTTGTGTGCACTGTGAAAAAAACTATGGAGATTTCAAGGTAGGACAATGGAGGAACTAGAGTTAGATCCAGTAAGGTGTGGTGAAATCCTTGGCAACTGTAAATTTGGTGGTGCCATTCCACTCCTTCCTGACCCTCAGCATAGATGGCATGTTAAGAGTGTGTTGGGGGAGAAAGGAGAGGCTGTAGCATGCTGAACTTTGGTTATCTCCAACCAGCTAAATGGATCCTAGACATAGTTTAGAGCAGTCCTGAGGCTGCTCCAGATTAGGCTGATAACAAAACAGGCTTTGTCTGCCCCACATACTTTTCTAACACATCCCACAGCCAAAATAAAAGCAAATTGGCTTTTTTTTTTTTTTTTTTTTACATCCAGTACACGTTGTGGGGTATGGTTAGGATTTACCATTGATTACCTCTCCCATTGGAATCAGTATGAGAAGGACTAGGCCCTGCAGCTATAAGCCCTAAGCATCTGAGCTGGGATTTGGCTCATTGAGATTAAAGAAAAAGGAGAAGATCCACAGATGGAATAAATTGGCATTGCTCTATTAACTTAATTGGAGCTATAACAATTTATTCCACCTGAGGAGCATCGTCATATTTTTTTGATTGCATCAGTAGTGAGAGTGTAGTGGTCTTTAAATCTGGCAGAAATTCAGTGATAGCTCTGCTTTGTGCTTACTATAAGCACGCTCAGGTGTATCTTAGCACATTGTATTTTCTAGGCTCAAAAGATTAAGGATAATGTTTCAGTTTTGAGTCTAAATTGCTTTTCCTTTGTTCAAATTCTAAATATTGTTTTAATATATTTTTCTGTGGTGTAATAATTCAGAAGTAGCACAGACAGTTGACACTATCCAATAGTTTTCAAGCTATTCTTCAGGCTTGGCTTTAAAATACAGAGAGATTTTTCATGGTTTCCAACAGTTATTGCAAGTGAGGTGACAAAGAGAAAAAAGAGATAATAGCCTTTAGCAGTGCATGCAGCAATATTATCAATCTTGGTTTGTTTTTAGAGAGACTTTATAGTTCACGGCTACAAACTCTATAAATGAAATTTGTCACACTCCACATTTCACTGGCGTTACACTGTGCGTTGCTGGCTGACTAACCCTTAGTAGGGTAATACTGTCCTAACTTTAATCTCTCAAACAAGTATCACTGTTTATATGGAATGAATTTAAAAGTCTCTGTTTAATACATAAAGAATAGTCACCCATGTGACACAATTTTAGTGCCTTTTCACTGACAAAATTACAGCTCTGGATTCTGGCCGAACATCCTGTGAAATTCAATTCTATTTGGTCAAACATGGTGTAAGTCAGTATTGAATTGCGCCCCTCGGGGTAAAAATAAATCTTATGATGGTTAATGTCTAAGGTCCCAATCCTACAATGAGCACCAAGAAATCCCAGGGGTCCACCCTGGTGGAGCTCATTGTAGGACCACGGTCAAAGCTATTAGCATAGACAAATTTGTGTTGGACAGCAATGGGTCTTCATAAATATTGTTTACTTGACTATTTCCTGAACAACCTCCGCAACAACCGTATACCAAAAGTAGCAATGTTGCACTCCCTGCAGCTATTAAATATAAATACCTTTGAAATACAACATTTTTAAGTTAGACAATATCAAAAGAGAAAAGAATGAAAATTTTCAAGATCCTGTAAGTGACATAGGAGTCTAAGTCCCATTTTCCAAAGTGACTTAGGCTAGATCCACAAAGATATTTAAGTGCATAAGTACCTCGTTAGGCACCTAGGTCCATCATTTAGGCACCAGAGATGTTTTCAAAACCACCACTCAATGCTGCCTAACCTCATAAGTGCCTAAGCCACCTAGCCACATATGTTTCCATATGTAGGCTTGTTCAAAGCTGCCTATTCATTGATGTGACCGCTAATGAGCTCCTTGGCTCCCTTGCTGAAGCTGAAACCTTAGTGACTCTGAAGCAGGATTCTCAAATTGGGCACACTCCCAGCCTATCTTGCCAGCTGAGCCTGATCCCATTGGCATGCTCACAACATGCCTGTAGGCTTGGGCCCCACACAAAAGATAGCTGGAGGCAAGTGGGTCAGGAATTTTTTCAGCGTCCATGCGGTTCCAGTCATGTTCAAATCTTTGTTCTGCCTGATTGAGAGCAAGGCCTGAACCTAGCTCTCTCACATCCCAGGTGAGTACTCTGACCCCCAGGCTGGTGGATATAATGGAGTTGTTCTCTCTGTTTTATTTTTCCATGGGAAAGGTCTGGCTTTCACCTGCTAGGGCATGGGCTGACCTGGGTTAGGCACCTAAGTCCAAGAGAAGGTTCAAGACTGAGAATCAAGAATGTGGGTAGGTGCCTCTCAATCAGCCTGCCAATCAGGTGCCTAGAGGACCATTGCTTATACACCAATGCAAGAAGCCTAGGTAATAAAATGGAGGAATTGGAGCTCTTGGTCCGAGAATTGCAACCAGATATCGTAGGAATAACTGAAACGTGGTGGAACGGCAGTCACGACTGGAATACAGGTATGGAGGGGTATGCGCTGTTTAGGAAAGACCGGAACAAAGGTAAAGGTGGCGGGGTGGCATTGTATGTCAACAGTGATATAAGCTGTAAAGAAATAATAGTTGATGGAATAGATAACACTGAATCTGTCTGTGCAATACTCACACTGGGTAAAAGGACTACTAGAACCTCCCCAGGGATAGTGCTTGGGGTGTGCTATAGACCGCCGGGATCGACCCAGGATATGGATAAAGAACTATTTAATGTGTTTAGGGAAGTAAATACTAATAGAAACTGTGTAATTATGGGGGACTTTAACTTCCCGGATATAGATTGGGGAACAAACACTAGTAGCAATAATAGGGCTCAGATGTTCCTAGATGTGCTTGCTGATCAATTCCTTCACCAAGTGGTAACTGAACCAACAAGGGGGGAAGCCATTTTAGATTTGATTTTGGTGAGTAGTGAGGACCTCGTTGAGGAAGTGGTAGTAGGGGACAACTTGGGCTCCAGTGATCATGAGCTAATCCAGTTTAAACTAAATGGAAGGAGTAACAAAATTAAATCAAAGACTAGGGTTTATAATTTTAAAAAGGCCAATTTTAATAAATTAAGGGGACTGGTAAGGGAAGTGGATTGGGCAAATGTATTAATGAATCTTAAGGCAGATAAAGCCTGGGATTACTTTAAGTTAAAGATGCATGAGCTGTCAGAGGCCTGTATCCCAAAAAAGGGAAAAAGATTACTAAGCAAGAGATTTAGACCGAGCTGGATGAGCGACCGTCTTAAAGGGGCGATTAGGAAAAAACAGAAAGCGTACAAAGAGTGGAAGTGGGGAGGGATCAGTAAGGAAACTTACCTTAGTAAAGTTAGAGAATGTAGAGATAGAGTGAGAAAGGCCAAAAGCCGTGTAGAGTTGGACCTAGCGAGGGGAATTAAAAGCAAGAGTAAGAGGTTTTACAGCCATAT
The DNA here is from genome assembly GCF_011386835.1 of Chrysemys picta bellii. NCBI lineage: Eukaryota > Metazoa > Chordata > Testudines > Emydidae > Chrysemys > Chrysemys picta. Next base: position 266,856,481 of record NC_088791.1, on the reverse strand, counting down.
AAATAGGAAGAAAGCAAAGAAAGAAGAAGTGGGACCGCTGAAGACTATAGCCGGAGAGGAGATTAAAGATAATGTAGGCATGGCGCAATATCTCAACGAATATTTTGCATCGGTGTTTAATGAGGCCAATGAAGGGATTAGGGATACTAGCACCGTGACAGAGGGGCATACAGAATGGGGGATTACCGTATCCGAGGTAGAAACAAAACTCGAATGCCTTGATGGGGCTAAGTCGGGAGGTCCGGACGATCTTCATCCGAGAATATTGAAGGAATTGGCACGGGAAATAGCAGGCCCATTAGCGATAATATTTAATGAATCTGTAAACTCAGGGGTGGTTCCATTAGATTGGAGAATAGCTAATGTGGTTCCTATTTTCAAGAAAGGGAAAAAAAGTGATCCGGGTAACTACAGGCCTGTTAGCTTAACATCTGTAGTATGCAAGGTGCTGGAGAAAATCCTGAAAGAGAAAGTAGTTGAGGACCTTGAGGTTAATGGCAAGGGTGATAAATTACAACATGGTTTTATGAAGGGCAGATCGTGCCAGATGAATCTGATCTCCTTCTTCGAGAAAGTAACGGACTTACTAGATAAGGGAAATGCGGTGGACCTAATATACCTGGATTTCAGTAAAGCATTTGATACTGTACCCCATAAGGAATTATTAGTTAAACTGCAAAAGATGGGGATCGATATGAAAATCCAGAGGTGGATAAGGAATTGGTTAATGGGGAGAATGCAGCGAGTCGTATTGAAGGGTGAACTGTCAGGTTGGAGGGAGGTTACTAGTGGAGTTCCTCAAGGTTCGGTTTTGGGACCCATTTTATTTAATCTCTTTATAACTGACCTTGGAGCCGATTGCAGGAGTGGACTGATAAAGTTTGCGGATGATACGAAGGTGGGAGGCATTGCCAATTCGGAGGAGGATAGGGATATTCTGCAGGGAGACTTGAATGAGCTTGAGAATTGGAGTATCAGAAATAGGATGAAATTTAATAGTGAAAAGTGTAAGGTGATGCATTTAGGGACGACTAACAAGAATTTTAGCTACAAGCTGGGGACGCATTGGTTAGAAATAACAGAAGAGGAGAAGGACCTAGGGGTTCTTGTAGACCGGAGGATGACTATGAGTCGACAATGTGACGTGGCGGTGAAAAAAGCCAATGCGGTCTTGGGATGCATTAGGCGAGGGATATCTAGTAGGGATAAGGAGGTGCTGCTTCCGTTGTATAAGGCGCTGGTGAGACCTCATTTGGAGTACTGTGTGCAGTTCTGGTCTCCCATGTTTAAAAAAGATGAACTCAAATTGGAACGGGTGCAGAGAAGGGCCACTAGGATGATCAGAGGAATGGAAAACCTGTCGTATGAAAAGAGACTAGAAGAGCTCGGGTTGTTTAGTCTGACAAAACGAAGGCTGAGGGGGGATATGATTGCTCTCTTTAAATATATCAGAGGGATAAATACAAGGGAGGGAGAGGAATTATTCCAGCTTAGTACTAATGTGGACACAAGAACGAATGGATATAAACTGGCCGTGGGAAAGTTTAGGCTTGAAATTAGACGAAGGTTTCTGACCGTCAGAGGGGTGAAATATTAGAACGGCCTTCCGAGGGAAATGGTGGGGGCGAGGGACCTGTCTGGTTTTAAGATTAAGTTAGATACGTTTATGGAGGGAATGGTTTAATGGTAAAACATATTAGCTGAGGAATACAGAGTTATGGAAGGTAAATAGTATAATGGCTAACAAGGGTCAGGCTGGTGACTCTTGCCTACATGCTCGGGGTCTTGCTGATCGCCATATTTGGGGTCGGGAAGGAATTTTCCTCCAGGGTAGATTGGCTGAGGCCCTGGAGGTTTTTCGCCTTCCTCCGCAGCATGGGGCAGGGATCGCTAGCAGGATGGTTCTCTGCCAATTGAAGTCACTAAAACACAGGATTTGGGGACTTCATCAGCACAATAAAGGGAAGGGTAGGGACGGTTTTGTGGCCTGCAGCATGCAGGGGGTCTGACCAGATGATCATAATGGTCCCTTCTGACCTTAAAGTCTATGAGTCTATGAGTCTATGAGATCAATAGGAGGTAGGTGCCTAAATACATTTGAGGCATCCCTTTCCTCTTTATTTCACTCCTGGGTAGCTTCCTAGCTTCTGAGGCTCCCTTGCATTGTATGGGGAACCTGGACACCTAACTGGATGGCAGAGTGCCTAGGGGTTAGAAATTGGTTAGGCAAACACATGTCAGGGATTGTCTAGATAATACTTAGTCCTGCCATGAATGCAGGGGACTGGACTAGATAATCTCTTGAGGTCCCTTCCAATCCTATGATTCTATGATCATAAGATTAAGTACCTTTGTAGAGGTAGTCCTTAGTTGCTTAAGAGTGTAATAAGACTTTTCCAAAAGTGACTTATTCACTTTAGAGCATAAGTGTCAATGAGTTCCCAAGCGACCAAGGGCCAGATTTTTAATGGTATTTAGGCACCTAAAGATGTAGATCGGTGTTTTTTGCAGAGACCGGAGCATGAGTTATTCATGCCTAGTGGTTAGAGCAGGGACCAAGGGCCAGATACAAGGGTCAAAGCCAAAGTCGGAAATCAAAGTTTAGGGTCAGAGATAGGTTACCAGAGGGGACAAGGAAGGAACAAGACTGGAACAAGTAGGCGTAAGAGCTACAGTAGCCACAGACAAATGCTTTGAGCAGCTACAACTTTGCTGTTGCTGCTGTGTTTAAGAGCCAGTCTACTGCTTCTTCACACAAGTAAGGCAGTCTAGCCAGTCAGGCAGACTAGTACAGGCCAGCCGTGCTCATTACATTACCTGGAGACCAACTGTGCTGCAGTCCCTGATTGCTAACTCTTTTGAAAATCCCACTAGACACTATTTTGCATCTTTAGGTGCCTAAATAGCTTTGAAAATCCCTTAGTCGCTTTTCAAAATGTCACTCAAGAAATAGAAAATGTTAGCATAGGGAAAACCAACTCAATAAAAGTATTCTTAAAGTTAATAAAGAAAGCATCTAACAAATCTATCTGGCTAATTGCTATACTATAACACTCAGCTAATGGCACATGTTGACATTATATACTGGTCTGAGGTTTTGCTCAACAATATGCTTAGAACCTTACAGCTCATATTAGTACTTCATATACGCCCTGAATCAGGAAACCACTTATGAATGTTCTTAGCTTTAAGCAAATGCTTAACTTGCATTGGCGTTAATTAAAGTTAAGCACATGCCTGAGTGCTTTGCTTAATTAGGGCCACAGAGCTTGATCTTGTACATTTCTAAACACTCTTATGAGATGTTGAGTCCTCCTGCAAGGTGCTGAGCACCTACAAGACCCTTTGAAATCAACGAGAGATAACAGCTTTCAGCATGTTGAAGAATTGAGCCTGAAGAGTTGTAGTTTGACTGTCTAATGATATATTGTACTGACTACATGATAAATAAGTCCTTAAGAACATAAGAATGGCCATACTGGGTCAGACCAAAGGTCCATCCAGCCCAGTATCCTGTCTGCCAACAGTGGCCAACGCCGGGTACCACAGACGGAGTGAACCTAACCTTAGTCAATATTTTGTAAAAAGTAGAAGTAGAAAGAAATGCAATCTTTAATGGAGAAGATATACCTGAACAACCATGTTCTTTCTTAACATACACATCTCAGATGCTTTTATAACTGAAGTGAGAAAACTGCATTACGTGGCTGTCATTTAGCTTATATGAAACAGTTTTCTTAGGCTCATGAAACTGTGCATTCTGAAGACATTTCTAGCTGTTTGAGGGGATGCACATTTTTAGGAGTGTGAAATGTATTAAAAATAATTTGAACCTGGACTCAAACCCAAGTTTCCCTTTCTAACTGGAAAACAATGAGCCCATCTTAAACTTAATAGCCGATAAGAACAAGAAACTATCCAGATGAAAAAACTTCCACTGTATTTGGCTAATCATGGGACAGAAACAAGCCATTACATCATCCTGCCATTTATATAGCCCCTCCCCTGAAATCTGGGCCCCATATACAATTAAATGATCATAGAGTTCATTTAAATATATTTAACTTTATATATATATATATAAAAGTTAAAAATATCCTCATAAATCCTTTACACAAAGCTATACCAGGCAAAAACATTTTCTTCAAGGATGTTCATTAAAAGAAATCTAATTCAGACAAATAGTCACATAACAAAAAAATCTTTAGGAACACAAGTGTGTAAATACCATATTACTTCTCATTATCATTCAGGAGTACAGAACTAGTACTAATGTATATCCATTGTGAGATGGAACTACAAAACAGCCCTCAAAAGCATCACATACAGTACCAGCAAAAATCTACACCAGGGACAGCCATTTCCCAAACTTTCATTTATATAAATGTGTGTGTAAAAATGAATTTCAGGCTACTAGCCAAGGTTTGTTTAATTAAGAAATATATTAATTTGGGCCCCAAGCCTGTAACTGGCTCTGTTGAGGCAGACCTCTGCCACCATGCAATGCCAGTTGCTGGATTGGGGCCTTAATTTTGGGTGGAAGCATAAATAGTTTATAAGGTTTAAATCATCCAGCGAGAGAACAAAAACAAAACCATATGACCAGGTGACCAGAACTTGAATAGCAAATTCTAAAATTCAAATAATCAAATTAATTATCACTTCAAAAATCTATACATCTCTGAGATCTAATATTTATATTTCATATATGTACTCTTTGCAAAGTTTATAGCTCAAATATGTTTATAAAGCTAATCCTCAGATAATTTTGAATATTGAACAAATTTGTAAAAATCACCATTTTTGGATAACTTGTATAGGTTAGAAATGATACATTTGTTGAATGTGTTATTTACATCAGGTAGTTTGATCAACTCTTACGGTCAACATGGCTGTTGGTGCTGTATTATAGCATTGTATCTAGTAACAGAAACCAGGGCAAACAGAACAGAAACGTAAATATTTACAGCATGAAGACTTTCATAACCAGAAAGGCTGGAAACATTTATTTTGACAAAATGTATGTTTAGATTCTGCAGAACAACACAGAATCCTTGGAGTTTCATACCCTGGGTTTCTATGTCACCCTACACAGCATACACAGATAAACAGAAGAATCAGGAAAAAAATGAAAATCAGTAATGGAACATAATACCATTTGTTCACACTGTGAGCTGTCAACAATCATGTATAATGTAACATTGCAACTGATAACAATTTAACCTCGTTTTTCTTGTATGAGGAGCTGAGGTTGTTGAAGTGTCCCTAATAAGATTACAGTTAGGCCTAACAGCAACTTGCAAGTGTTCCATTTTTCCCCAGCACATGATGAAAATTTAAAGAACACACAAAAGGCTTGTTTAAATTATGAATGATGATTTGCATCATTGTCATATGGTGCAAGGTAGTTACTCCTGGAAATTATTGTAAAAGTATGTATAATTAACAAATTCCTTTCATCATGCTGGTGCATGACAAACTGTTTTATATATCAGAAGACAAGAATACTAAGGCAAAATATTCTATACAACTCTCAAAACATAGGCATCAATACAGTCCTTTGGCCAATAAATACCCTTTTGGAGAAAGCCCCCATTTTTATAATACTTGCACTCAATTGTACAATACTGTCCTGGGAAATTCCTCGGTGGAATTCTTCCTGATGTCAAGTGATCTTAAGCCATGGAAGCTTTAAATGTATGTGGGTGTGTGCAAATGTGTGTGCATTTTCCAAAAATCAGTGTCTTATTTCTATAACCACAAATAAAAAGAAACAAACTCCACTGGAAATAGAAACATTGAAATTCTGTTTTGCTGAATTCTGAAGACATTTTATTAAAAAATAGACAACTGCTTTGGAAGCATTTTTTTGGATGCAATCTCAATTTTACAATAATAAGTGAATTCATGGGCTTTTTTAATATTTCAGAGTTCACCCTGATTGTCCAAGAATGAACAGCTTTCTGTCTGCTTTGCAATCTTTTCTTCATGAGAAAGTATTTGTGATCTTTGGAGTGGGGGATTTGTAATAAAATATTCAAAATATTAGGAGATTAAGAGACATCAACATGCTGTGAAGCCTGTTCTTGTGACACTAAGGCAGATTCACAGACGAACCATCTGACAATATTTAGGATGACAAATGGAACAGAAATGGTAAAATAATATTCATTAAGTTAAAAAATCAGCATGAACCGATGCTCACAAACGTATAAAAATTAATTCTGAAACTTCATTTTTGATTGGCCTTGTGGTGGCAGGGCCTAATACTAAAAGAGATCAGTATTGTGAAAGGCATTTGAACATTGGGCTCTCATATGGGCAGTGCAGATTCCTAAATGCTTAGGTCTGTTCATTACTTATTTTTTTTAAAATGCAGACTATTCTTCTTGTGACCTTTGAAGCTTGTGGTTTACAGGCAAAATCCATTTAGCAAGACACTATGGCACATTGAAGCACATGTAAGTTTCAATATTCAAGCCACCACTATCTTCTGCTGAGACAGAGACACTGTTTTAAACTCTACTTGCCTCTCTCTGTAAGTGAATTTTGAGAGAGCAAGTAATTCAGTGGCTTTCTCTTTTTTTTCTTTAGCCTAATGTAATACCATACCAGAAAGAGCGGGGTTGAAAAGAGGAGTCTGAGGTTCCCATGTAGGCTTGACTTACATTATTGTAATTATTGCTGAGCCAGATGGGAATTCCCATTCTGCTCTGGAGACTGGAAAGAGCTTGCTTCAGCATACAAAACTTTTTGCTGCAGCGTGCATTATCAGTAGAATGAACCTACTAGAGATTAATATGACAAATGGAAATTGAACAAGTTTGAGTTAATCAGTTCAAAAAGTGAAGAGACATCATCAGAGCAAATTATGGCCCACTGCTTCTGTGACCAGTATAATTTAGCAGCTGGAAATGAAGGAGAAGAGCCAGACTATGTGATTAATTGGTTCTCTGCAGATGTCCAGAAAATGCTTAACACACCACTGGTGGTCCACTGGTGGTCCATGAACCACAGTGTTGGACTGACAGTCCTTGTAGATATAGTCCTCTGTTAATCAGCAGAATGGTAAAAAAGTAGAATCTGGACCCTGGACTCCAAACAGAAATTCAAGACAGAAGTAAAAGGGAATTTCAAAATCCCAGGATCACTCTTCACTCAGCTTTACCCCCAACTATGCTGGCACACATATTTTAGCTAACCTAGGGTATGTCTACACTACCCACCGGATTGGCGGGCAGCAATCAATCCAAGGAGGGTCTTTTTATCACATCAATTCTAGACACGATAAATTGACCCCCCGAGCACTCTCCAGTCAACTTCTGTACTCCACCGACGTGAGAGATGCAGGCAGAGTCGAAGGGGGAGTGGCAGCAGTTGACTCACCACAGTGAAGACACCACAGTGAATAGGTTTAAGTATGTCAACTTCAACTTTGTTATTCATGTAGTTGAAGTTGCATAACTTAGGTCGATCTCCCCTCCAAGTGTAGACCAGGCCCTAGCTACTTAATTCTTATCCAGTTAATCTATTCTAATTGAACCAATTTAAAATTAAGATAACAAGAAATTATTAGTTTACAATTAGCTGAGTTTAAGATCTCATAATCGGCATGACAAATATGTTTCTATTCCAGGAAGTTTCTCTCTTCCTTTTTAATAATCCTGGTCAAAAATTTTCAAGTATAACATTTTATTTCAATAAACAAATAAACATAACCTTTTGAGGTTGTCATGTGCTTCCATGAAAAACACAACAGTCCCCCAAAAATTCACAAGAAAGTCAAATGCCATGAAGTCATGACAAATAATCTGTCAAAAATCACATTAATATTTAAACATTTTCCACCAGTTCTGTCCAATCTTCAATAGAGGATTTATTACTGAATTAATTTACCTACTTACCTAGTCTCTATTAAATTTATTCTTTTATGTATATAGTTTGGTAGCAAAGACTGGATTACAGCCTAGACGCTTATAACAGCGGTTTATTTTTTATGTGAAGAATCTAATGTTTTTTTGTTTTGCTTTTACAGAAGATTAGATCTTAAATCACTTTGGTATTCAATCATTTTAGCATCCTTTACTCCTCTTTTTTCCTCATTCCAGTATTTCAAAAGTGGTACAATCTGTTTTGTTGAAGTGCACACTGCAAATATCCCTATTGAATTAAAATACTGTAAAAATAGAAAAAAGTACTGCTGAAGTTGTGAAATCAATTTAACTAAGAATGTGGTTAATGTATATAGATGTTTATTGCATAGCCTGACAGGCCTTTCTGAAATTACCTGATTTCTAGCTTAATTACTTTTCCTCCAAAAGTGTATCATTCTTTTTCATAACTTTCTTCCCTTTTTTAATTACTGTAAATGGGCAACAAACTGAAACATTTCTTCTCACTTCCAGTTCTAAATGATACAACACTGGGGGAAAAAAGCTTTAAAAAAAATCTCCTTCTAGTCAGGTTACTAGACTTTGTGTATGTCTACACTATGGGATTACTCAGAATTTACAGAATTTGTTTTTTGGCAACTGATTGTATAAAGTCGAGTGCATGCGGCCACACTAAGCACATTAATTCGGCAGTGTGCATCCATGTACCGAGGCTAGTGTTGACTTCCAGAGTGTTGCATTTTGGGTAGCTATCCCATAGTTCCCGCAGTCTCCCACACCCATTGGAATTCTGGGTTGAGATCCCAATGCCTGATGGGGCAAAAAACATTGTCATTGGTTTCAGAGTAACAGCCGTGTTAGTCTGTATCCGCAAAAAGAAGAACAGGAGTACTTGTGGCACCTTAGAGACTAACAAATTTATTAGAGCATAAGCTTTCGTGGACTACAGCCCACTTTGTGGACTACAGTTATGCATCTGAAGAAGTGGGCTGTAGTCCACGAAAGCTTATGCTCTAATAAATTTGTTAGTCTCTAAGGTTCCACAAGTACTCCTATTGTCATTGGTGGTTCTGGGTACAGCCTCACCCCTCCCTCTGTGAAAGCAATGGCAGACAACCGCTTCGCGTCTTTTTTCCTGGGTGAACTGTGCAGACTCCATACCACAGCAAGCCCAGCTCAAGACAGCAGTCATGAACATTGTAAACACCTTGCACATTATCCTGAAAAACCAGGAGAGGAGGAGGCGGCTACTGCAACGCGGCGACGAGAGTGATGATGACATGGACACAGAATTCTCTCAAACCGCGGGCCCCAGTGCTTTGGAGATCATGCTGTTAATGGGGCAGGTTCTAGCTGTGGAATGCCGATTCTGGGCCCAGGAAACAAGCACCGACTGCTGGGACCGCATAGTATTGCAGGTGTGGGATGATTCCCAGTGCCTGCGAAACTTTCATGTGGATAAGGTCACTTTCATGAAACTTTGTGACTTGCTTTCCCCTGCCCTGAAGAGCCAGAATACCAAGATGAGAGCAGCCCTCACAGTTGAGAAGCGAGTGGCTATAGCCCTGTGTATGCTTGTAATGCCAGACAGCTACCGGTCAGTCAGGAATAAATTTGGAGTGGGAAAATCTACTGTGGGGGCTGCTGTCATGCAAGTAGCCAAAGCAATCATTGAGCTGCTGCTACGAAAGATAGTGACTCTGGGAAATGTGCAGGCCATAGTGGATGGCTTTGCTGCAATGGGATTCCCTAACAGTGGTGGGGCGATAGATGGAACCCATATCCCTATCTTGGCACCAGAGCACCAGGGCAGCCAGTACATAAACCACAAGGGGTACTTTTCAATGGTGCTGCAAGCACTGGTGGATCACAAGGGGTGTTTCACCAACATCAACATGGAATGGCCGGGAAGGGTCCATGACACTTGCGTCTTCAGGAACACTAATCTGTTTAAATGGCTGCAACAAGGGATTTACTTCCCAGACCAGAAAATAACCGTTGGGGATGTTGAAATGCCAATAGTTATCCTTGGGGACCCTGCCTACCAGTTAACGCCATGGCTCATGAAGCCATACACAAGCAGCCTGGACAATAGTCAGGCGCTGTTCAGGCTGAGCAAGTGCAGAATGGTGATAGAATGTGCATTTGGACATTTAAAGGAAATTCACTGGTGCACTTTACTGACTCACTCAGACCTCAGCCAAACCAATATTCCCATTGTTATTGCTGCTTGCAGTGTGCTCCACAATCTCTGTGAGAGTAAGGGAGAGACCTTTATGGCAGGGTGGGAGGTTGAAGCAAATCGCCTGGCCACTGATTTCACGCAGCCAGACACCAGGGCAATTAGAAGAGCACACCAGGAAGTGCTGTGCATCAGAGAAGCTTTGAAAACCAGTTTCATGACTGTAGGAACAGCCATCTCTGTCCCCTTAGTTACATTCCCGTATTTCAACCAGGTTACCATGAACGATATCACTCTCCTGAGGATAACACAGCGAGATAAAGAATGGATGTTGCTTGAATGCAAGCAAACACCGGGACCATACGCTTCCAGGCTTTGTTATGCAATGATACCAGATTATTTCCTACTAGCATGGCGGGGTAAAGTGTCCTATCAGGGAGGACAGAATAAGGCTGCACTACCCAGAAACTTTCTGCAAAGGCTCTTGGGGTACCTCCAGGAGAGCTTCATGGAGATGTCCCTGGAGGATTTCCACTCCATCCCCAGACACGTTAACAGACTTTTCCAGTAGCTGTACTGGCCAACAATGCATCCCAAGTCCTCAGGGCAAATTAAACATTAAAAAACACTTGCTTTTAAACGATGTTTTATATTTACAAAGGTACACTCACCAGAGGTCCCTTCCATGGCTTCATTGTCTGGGATACTGGGTTGGGAGGGTACTTCAGTCAGGCTGAGAAAAAGATCCTGGCTGTTGGGGAGAATGGAGTGCTGTGTGCTCTCCGCAAGCTCGTTGTCCTCCTCTTCCTCATCTTCCCCGTCTGCAGAATCCTCAGTCATGGCTCAGAGTACCCCCTCGTTGAACTCGACGGTCAGGGGTGGGGTAGTGGTGGTGGCCCCCCCCAGAATTGCATGCAGCTCAGCGTAGAAGTGGCATTTCTGCGGCTCTGCCCCGGACCTTCCATTTGCGGCACTGTAATGAGTCTCTATTGTGGCCTCTCTCCATCATGCCCTTGGAGATTTTTTCATATATTTTGGCATTTCGTCTTTTGGAACGTAATTCTGCTAGCACGGAATCCTCTCCCCATACAGCGATCAGATCCAGTACCTCCCGTACGGTCCATGCTGGTGCTCTTTTTCGATTCTCGGACTGCATGGTTATCTGTGCTGATGAGCTATCTGTGGTCACCTGTGCTCTCCACGCTGGGTAAATGGGAAATGAAATTCAAAAGTTCGCGGGGCTTTTCCTGTCTACCTGGCCAGTGCATCCGAGTTCAGATTACTGTCCAGAGTGGTCACAATGATGCACTGTGGGATAGCTCCCACAGGCCAATACCGTCGAATTGCATCCACACTAACCTTAATTCGAAATGGCAATGTCGATTTCGGTGCTACTGCCCTCGTTGGGGAGGAGTACAGAAATCGATTTTAAGAGCCCTTTATGTCGAAGTAAATGGCTTCATTTGTGTGGATGGGTGCAGGGTTAATTCGATTTAATGCTGCTAAATTTGACCTAAACTCGTAGTGTAGACCAGGCCTTAATTGTCAGTTATGTTTGCCAATTTATGATATGATCAATGATCTCCCTTCTTTGAGCTAGTGCGGTTTTCTAGTGTTTAAATATGGAAATATTAATTTCGGAGTCTTAGATAGCAGGCTTTACTTTTCTCATCTTCAATTTTTCCAAAAATAAATAAATAATGTCATCCTCAAGCAGTTATATATGCAATGACATGCAACTTTCATACACAAATACTAAGCCAGGTAAGAATTTTTGCCTTGCAGATATGTAAAGTGACAGGATTTAATATTTATTTTATGAAGACCTGTCCATTCAGTGACTGCAAAAGATTTTTTTTCTAGTACAACGATGTGTATGTATATGTATATACACACACACACACGAGAAATTGTTATAGTCAACATGCATTAGTTATTCAATCATAAAACGTAGAAAAACTTTAAAACTCTATACCTTTAACACATCATTTGTATCTTATTCATTCAAAGAAGAACAACCCAGCAAATTATAAAGTATAATAAATGAGGGACTATGTTCCAGTAAATACTTTTAGAAAGAGTAACTCAAGTCAGAAAGGCAATATATGAGTCATTTCCTAGTACAGTATTAAGTGATTAAGGAACCTGAGTTGAACACTGCAAAAATGAAAGTATAACTGAAACAGAAAATACACAACTGTTGTAAATCCAGCTAAACGTTGGAGGTCTCAACATTTCAGCCTAAATCAGGAGAGGGTAGAAACTGGACTTTTGCCCTCTTCTTTCCTGTCTCCAGCAAATGTTTGCTCTCTTCATTTAAGAACAAAACCATCTCCATTCTGCTTGCTTAAGAACTTTGCGGGATTTAAATTCAAGTCAATGGAGTAAATCAGGGATTCCGAAATGAAGGCCACAGAGTTTGGCAATAAATACACAGCTCCTCTCTTCTTTAGTACAGATATGTGGCTTTGAAATAAAATCAGATCTCAGCATACAGTATTCCATCTTGATTGAAGCAGCCAAGCTAGGACTGTAGTCTGTATGAGCTACACCTCCATACTGTATGAGCTACACCTCCAAAAGTTAGAGGCAGCTGCAATCAGCTCAGAGGAAGGAAAAGAAGACCCCAATCCTGCAAATAAATGTGCATCTATAGAAAACTGCACTTGCACATATCCCCTTAAAGTCAATGGAGTACTGTAATGGGCACAGCAATCCACGTAGACATTATCGATTGCAGGATTGATGCCTTAGTACAGGGGTCGGCAACCTCTGGCACGCGGCTCGCCAGGGTAAACACCCTGGCGGGCTGGGCCAGTTTGTTTACCTGCTGTGTCAGCAGGTTCGGCCGATCGTGGCTCCCACTGGCCACGGTTCGCCGTCCCAGGCCAATGGGGATGGCAGGAAGCCACAGCCAGTACATCCTTCAGGCATGCCACTTCCCGCGGCCCCCATTGGCCTGGGACGGCGAACCACGGATAGTGGGAGCCGCGATCGGCCGAACCTGCCATTGCGGCAGGTAAACAAACTGGCCCAGCCCATCAGGGTGCTCATCCTGGCGAGCCGCATGCCAGAGGTTGCCGACCCCTGCCTTCATATTTAGAAGGTTTGGCTAAGTCTGAGAAGTATTCTAATTTCCTTCTTTGTCAGGGTTACTGACCTACTGGATAGGGGAAAGCAATAGATGTGGTATAGCTTGATTTTAGTAAATCTTTGTCCCACATGACATTCTCATAAGCAAAGTAGGGAAATGTGGTCTACATTAAATTAATCTGAGGTGGGTGCACAACTGGTTGGAAAAATGTACTCAAAGAGTAGTTATTAATGGTTCACTGTCAAACCAGGAGAACATATCAAGTGGGGTCCCACAGAGGTCTGTCTTGAGTCTGGTATTATGCATTTTTTATTAATAAGTTGGATAATGGAGTGGAGAATATGCTTATAAAATTTGCAGATGACACTAAATTGGGATGGGTTACAAGCTCTTTGGAAAACAGGATTAAAATTCAAAATGATCTCAATAAATTGATGAATTGGACTGAAATCAACAAGCGGAAATGTAATAAAGGCAAGTACAAAGTATAACACTTCAGGAGAAAAAAAATCAAATGTAAGATGGGGAATAACTGGTTAGGCACTGGTACTGCAGAAAAGGATCCAGGGATTATAGTGGATCACAAATTGAAGGTGAGTTAACAGAGTGATGCTGTTGCCAAAAAGGCAAGTGTCAGTCTGGGATAAATTAACAGGAGTGGGACATGGGAGGTAATTATTCCACTCTACTCAGCACAGGTGAAGCCTTTGCTGGAGTACTATGTCCAGTTTTGGCTGCCACACTTTAAGAAATTGGACAATTTGGAAAGAGTAAGGAGAAGAGCAACAAAAAATGATGAAAGGTTTGGAAAACAATGAGGAAAGATTGAAAAAATTGGGCATGTGTAGTGTAGAGAAGAGAAGGTTGAGAGATATGATAGTCTTCAAATACGGAAAATGTTGTTGTAAAGAGGACAGTGATTAATTGCTCACCTTATCCACCAAGGATAGGAGGAGAAATCATTGACATAACCTGCGGAGTGGGAGATTTAAGGTAGATATTAGGAAAAACTCTGTAACTATAAAGATAAGTTAACCACTGGAACAGGTTACCTAGGGAGGCTGTGGAATCCCTGTTACTGGAGGGTATTAAGAACAGGTTATACAAACACCTATTAGGGTATATTTAATCCTGCCTGAGCACAGGGGAATGGACTACATGACTTTTCAAGGTTACTTTCAGTCCTAATTTCTATGATTATAAGTAGGAATGATATTTAGTAACTGTTACTAAAGCAGATAACAGGCACTTTATTTCCAAAGGATCTCTCTAATACTTAAAATCAATGGCTGGTCTAAATAAATAGAGCATGAATTCCCTCTGGTAAAATAAAAAACATACTTTTTGAATGACAAGAATAAAGATGTAAAAAGCCTCAAACAGAAATAAAAAAACCCAAACTGCAGAGTGCTTACCTCTCAGATTTTCACATTTTATGTTCAGTGCCAAAGGGAAGTCAAGGCAGCATTTGTTAGGTTTTCTGAGTAACTTAAATCAAACCTTTGGAAATTTGTGTTTCCAATTTATAGCTGAATAAATATTGAAAAAAGCATTCACAAATGTTTGTTCAAGTAAAACCCATGAATTCTCTTTAAGAGTTTTGTAAATATTTTAATTAGCTTTACATGAACATGTATTCAACTGAATTTTTTCTCACAAGGATATTTATAGAAAGGGCAAGCATCACAAATGATCTTTTCAATAAGCATTTGTGTGCCAATACACCTTCCAATATGTGGGGAATAACCCACAAAAGCTTGTGCGCCCATCTCAAAATTGTTTTGCCTTTGTGGGAGTAAGCTAGTCAGAGAGTATAACCAGCAACATGTACCTAAAGAGACCAATCACATAGCATGAATAATAAATTACAAATAGTAAATGCTCAAAATAATAATTTGTTGAATAATTAATTTAGAATATATTCTTACAGTTCTAAGTCCATTAATTGATAAAACAATTGATAAAATGTAGAAAAACATTCAAAATATTTAATTAATTTCAATTGGTATTCTATTGTTTAACCGTGCAATTAAAACTGCAATTAATCATGATTAATTTTTTTGAGTTAATCACATGATTTAACTGTGATTTATCGACAGCCCTAGTTAAAATTTTAACATCCCAAAATATTCCAGTATAAAAGTTTATGAAGACATTTGCACTTTTGTTAAAGAGCACTTGAAACCAAAAACTACTTTCAATTGGTAAAAAAAAATTGAAATAATGACAGGTAATAAAAAGAAAGTAAAACACTATGGAAATGGCAACAAAGGCCACATTTGATGATGGAACATACCCCCAAAATAAATTAATTAGAAGAAAGAAGAGAAGAACAATGAAAGAGCACAGATAAAAGGGAAAAAATAGGAAAGAAAGAGAACAAAGGTCTGATAATGGACCACACAAATAAATTGAAGAGAGGTACAATGGTGACTGAAGACTAAATGCAAAGGTGTGGACAAAAAATGAAAATCAAACAAACAAAAATGGTTCTTTTTCATTAAAATCCTTGTTGAAAAATTCAAATAGTGGAAAAATTTGAAAAAATCCTTTTCAGTTTTGCAAAACAAACAAACAAACAAAAAAGAACATTTTTCCCAAACAAATACTATTTTGTGCCATTTTTTTAGACTTCTGCTTTTCAGGTCAAAACAAAAATTTAAGCTTCAGCTGGAGCCAGTCATTCAATGCAGGTAATGCATTACTACAGAAGGTGCTCAGGGCCACCACATTCTTTGCTATATTCAGTTTCTAAATGGATTTTTAAAGGACAAATGAGTGAGGCTTAAATTAATACCAAACACAAAAGAATGTACTACAATAAGATCTTCCAATGAAAAAAGGGTGTGGTCAGACATATCTGTCAGTCAGAAGACTGCAGAGAAAAAGGCACATTAACTTAATATGTGAGCACCCCAGTTCATACAATAAGATTGAAACAATTAGAGTTATTTCACTCTGTTCTAGTCACATACTATTCTACAAATACAAATTGTCACAGATACCAGGAGGATGGCTATGTGAGAGGAATATGCAGAAAGAAAAATATCACAAAAATAAGTTTACAGTAAATAGTCTATTAAAAATAATCAAAGAGGCAGTATCTATGGGTCAGATCTTCAAACACTAAATAATGGTCTGCTACAGCAATCTGAAATCAATCCCTTTAATTCTGAAAAATATTCACAAATCATTTTTATGAGTCAACCAGCACATCCAGCAGTTATTAATAGATGAAAAATCTAGAAATGGTCACTAAAAACACACATTTAAGTTTATACTGCTATAAGAAATTATCATATGGTGTAGTTTCATCACTGGCTGTTTTCCAGTCAATAGTGGATAAGATTATACAAGTTCTTCCAGTGTTATGCTACCTGGATGATTTAATAATGACTAGAAAACATATGAATAGCATTTAAAAGCACAAAAAACAAACAAACAAAACCCAGGAGCCTGTCTTCAAATGTTTTCCTGAGTATGGGATCAAAATTAAAAAGTGAAATTATTTTCTTTTTGTGGGTTATTTTTTTTTTTAAATGAACTCTTTTAAATATCTTGGTCCCTGTAAATGCTGTAAAATTTCACCTACTACCAACCTGGAAATGGTTGACAAGATATTAAACCAATTTTAGTACCCATTGATATCTTACATTATGGGCTTGATTCAGGAGCCTACCTGACTCTGGTGTTAAGGATTTAGAGCCCAGATTTTTAAAGATATTTAGGCACTGCAGCACTCAACATTGCAACACTTAACTGATTTAGGAGCCTAAATTTCATTTTAAAAAGGGACTTAGGCTCTTAAGAGTGACTGTCAATGGGATTCAGGCTCCTAAGTGCCTACATATCGTTTGAAAATGAGATTTAGGCTCCAAAATCAGTCAGTTGTTGCAATAATGAGCTCGGTAATGCCTACATGCTTTACAAATTTGGATCTAGGGTTTCTTTAGTTTACATTTTACTTTCAATGGCCCCCTCTCAACATGTACCTTATTAACTCCCTACACTAATGGCTGGGGAGCCAGGGCTGGCATAGAGCTTTAAAGCATGCTCTGTGCCCTCCAGGAAAGCTACCTGTACTGAGGGTCATTTCCATCCACCTAATGGCCTCTTCATGATACCAGTGCAGCATAAAATGACCTTAGCATAGCTTCATATCTCAAATAACTCCACTAATGTTAATATAATTAGCCACATGAGTGAGGCTTACAGGGTTTGGTCCCTTACACAGACTACTGTTGGGATTGATGATCTTTTGTCCAAAGCAATGAACTAAATAGCAGAAGAATTGGCTTCTAATCCTGATTTTTCCATGGATTTTCTGTAGGACTTTGGGTAAATCACTTACCCAAAGTCCAAGCCTAAAGTTTCCTGATCTGTAAAATAGAAATGATAATACTTAACCACTTCAGACAGATATTGTGATATTCAGTTTATGAATGTTTATGAAGTGCTTTTCAGTTCTATGGATGCAAAGCACTTGTACAATATGTGCAAAGTATCAGTATCTTGAATTTCCATCTCAAAACAATACATTTTTGCAGGTTATTAGTATCAACATGTTTTATCTGCCCCCTACCATCCAATTTCTAATAAGGAAGTGGAACATTGTGTAAAACTTTGAAAAGTGCTATGAAAATTGCCAAAGGAGATAAAAACATCTTTAAATCAGAAAATAGGTTTTTTCTTGATATCTTATCAAACATCATCACACAGTTCTACAAAATGAATGCTTGCAGCTGCATTACTAGTGAGAAGGCATTTACGTTCCAGACTGGAAGCTATGACAATTGAGGTGGGTAACTATTTTGTAATCGTATGTGTCTTGAGAAGACAGCAAGGTATATAGAAATTAGAGACCTAGTACTAGTTTTTTTACTAAAGGGATGAAAAAGAAACTTGGATTCAAGTTATAACCCTAAAAAATTGAGACCAGTGACATGCTGAAGCCCATAATAACTTATCTGAATAAGTCCCATTAGCCAGTCAAAAGATGTATCATGTCTGCATAGGTATAGTCAGAACATAAAAGAGAAAGGAGGATGTGCAGAACTCAAATTGCTTAATGAATCAGTTTTCTTCTAACCACCACCCACTAGCAGTGCCAGTGACCCATGTTGGCAATGAGTCCTGGATCACAGAATATTTTTGAAAATATTCAAAATCTGTCCTGAAACAGATTCTGGATCCCAGCCAGTGGATCAGTAGCTCTCCTCTAAACCATAGCTGAAGACCAGAAGCCTGCAGCAATAGGAGCAGGTCAGAAGACCAGGAACATGAGCCAGTGAGCCAGGATTGGAAGGGCAGGAGCAGATCAACACCTGCATTCAGTCTGTTGGGCTCCATAGAGGAGAGACAGACACACCAGGAGCAGGAGTTAAAAGGGAGTCAGATGCCTGTACTCTGGTGGGAGAGGGAGAGGTATTGGCAGTAACAAGCACCATCCCTGCATAGAAAGAAATGTAAGGCTGCCAAGCGAGAGATTGGCAATATAAATATACAAAACAATTATACATAAGGCCCTTTGAATTTGACTAAGAAAAGTTAGGTCGGGGAAGGCTTTTCACTGGAAAACTGGGCATGGCACCCAAAGATTGTCTTTGGGAGGGCAGTCTGCCATTAGTGCTTCTTCTGGAGGAATAGCTCAACACAGGCAATATATCTACACTTCAATAAAAGACCCACGCCATTGTCTCAGAGCCCAGGTCGGCTGACTCGGGTTAACCAGGCTTGGGCTATGTGGCTAAAAATTGCAGTGTAGATGTTTGGTCCACATTCCAGCCATGTCAGTGGCTGGAGCCCAGCCTCTGAAAGCACAGCTGGGAGGGAGGGAGAGGGGGAGGGGAAGAAGAAGGGGGAAGGCATAAAGTCTGAGAGCCCAAGCCGAAATATCTACACTGAAATTATTAGCCCTACACCCTGAGCCAGAGTCAATTGTCTTGGGCTCTGAGATTCAGTGCCACGGCTGTTTTATTGCAGATATAAAGGGACCACTGACATGGCTGGAATGTGGACCATGACAATGAGGTCCCCAACAAACCCAGTAAAGAAAGTAGGGCCTGCATCAGCCTTGGCCTGTGATAAGTGAGGAGTAAAGCTTGTTTTGCCAAAAGAAGGATTGACATGAGGAGCTATGTTGGAGAAGAGTCAACATGGCTTTTGTAAAGGTAAATCATGTCTTACTAATCCAGGGATTGGCACCTTTGGCACGCAGTCCGCCAAGGTAAGCACCCTGGAGGGCCGGGTCGGTTTGTTTACCTGCCGTGTCTGCAGATTCAGCCGATCGCAGCTCCCACTGGCCGCGGTTCACCGCTTCAGGCCAATGGGGGGCGGCGGGAAGTGGTGGCCAGCACATCCCTCGGCCTGCGCAGCTTCCCACAGCCCCCATTGGCCTGGGACGGTGAACCATGGCCAGTGGGAGCAGCAATCGGCCGAACCTGTGGACACGGCAGGTAAACAAACTGGCCCAACCCACCAGGGTGCTTACCCTAGCGGGCCGCGTGCCAAAGGTTGCTGATCCCTGCACTAATCTATTAGAATTCTTTGAGGGTGTCAACAAGCACGTGGACAAGACGATCCAGTGCATATAGTGTATTTGGACTTTCAGAAAGCCTTTGAAAAGGTCCCTCACCAAAAGCTCTTAAGCAAAGTAAGCAATCTTGGGATAAGAGGGAAGATACTCTCCTGGATCAGTAACTGGTTACAAGATAGGAAACAAAGGGTACGAATAAATTGCCAGTTTTCACAAGAGAGAGGTAAATAGTGGGGTCCCCTAACAATCTGTACCATGAACTGTACTGTTCAACATATTAATAAATGATCTGGAAAAAGTTGTAAATATAGAAGTAGCAAAGTTGGCGGATAATACAAAATTACTCAACATAGTTAAATCCAAAGCTGACTGCAAAGAGTTACAAAGGGATCTCATTAAACTGGGTGACCGCGCAACAAAATGGATGATGAAATTCAGAATTGACAAATGCAAAGTAATGCACATTGGAAAACGGAATCCCAAATATACATGCAAAATGGTAGGGTCTAATGTAGTTGTTACCACTCAAGAAAGAGACCTTGAAGTCATTGTGCATAGTTCTCTGAAAACATCTGTTCAATGTGCAGTAGTAGTCAAAAAAGCTAACAGAATATTAAGAATCGTTAAGAAAGGGATAGAAAATAAGAATGAAAATATCATAATACCTCTATATAAACCATGGTATGCCCACATTTGAATACTGCATGCAGTTTTGGTCACCCCATCTCAAAAAGACATATAAGAATTGGGAAAAGTACAGAAAAGGGCAACAAAAATGATTAGGGGGATGGAACAGCTTTCATATAAGCAGAGATGAAAAAGACTGGGCGAGTTCATTTTAGAAAAGAGATAATTAAGGAGGGATATTATAGAGGTAAATGAAATCATGAGTGTTGTGAAGAAAGTTAATAAGGAAGTGTTATTTACCCCTTCATATAACACAGGGACAAGAGGACTTCCAAAGAAATTAATCAGCAACAGGTTCAAAACATACATAGGGAAATACTTCTTCACACCCCATACAGTCAACCTGTGAACCACATTGTCAGGGGATGTTGTGAAGTCCAAAAGTATAACTGCATTCAAAAACGAATTAGATAAAAATAATTGAGAATAGGTTCATCAATGGCTATTGGCCAAAATGGACAGGGATGCAGCCCCATGCTCTGGGTGTCCCTAAGCCTCTGACTGACAGAAGCTAGGACTGGACAACAGAGTCTGGATCGCTTCATAATACCTGGTTTGTTCATTCCCTCTGAAGCGCTTGGCTCTGGCTACTGTCAGAAGACAGAATACTCAGTTAGATGGACCACTGGTCTGACCCAGTATGGTCATTCTTATATTTTTATGCTACCTTGGTAACAGAGAACAGGAGTGTTCAGTAGTATGATAACCTTTGTATCTGCTTTATGAACTCCCCTTCTCCACTTCCAGGGCTTAGAAACTGTGTACGTATCTAACTTGGTTGCAATCAAAATCCTCTGTACCTAGCATAATAATAGTTTTCTCTCTAGTAAGATACCTTTCCTCTTAGATACCTGTGCATGTGATTGGAAAGGGGACTGGGAATACTCATGCAATATTCTGTATAATTATTACTCTCCCCTTCTTCCTGCACATCAGCTTAACTCTTTGCCAAAGCACTGGTCAGAGTTCAGTCGTTTCAGAAAGTTAAAGTTAGAGTTAAACCTCTGGGCTATTGTACATAAAACCCTGCTAAATGGATATTAATAATTCCCAGTCAATTCTCAAAGAGAGTGTACCATGCCATTTCTAAGTAAGACAAACATTTGATGCACACAAAACACATTGCAAATAGAAGAAAACGTAAATAATAGGAATACAATGAACAACTTTCAAACAAACATTATTAGAAATTAAAGCTACTGGTGTTCCTTATACAAACTTTCAGCTTCTGTTTCTGTTACAAATATTCAAATGTAAGCTTTCAACATAACATTTTCTATACTGTAACACACACATCAAACCATATTGCCCACCAATCTTCTCTCAGAGGTGATTTCTCGGTCTCTATAGTGTGACCTTAATATGCCATGTGTGTCATCTGGACTCTTCAGAGATTGAGAAATGGTAGCATCTCAGTCCTTTCAAACTCTTTTGAGCTATGTCAGCAAACAAAACAGTCTGGGGGTCTGTACAGCTAGCAGTTTTCCAGCTGTTCCTCTCAGTAGCTGGTGAGACAGAAGTCTGTAGCCCGTTTTCAAAGTGTTACAGACATTGGCATCAGCATATAAAATATCCATTTCTTGGATCTCTATAAGGCTTTCACACTGTAGGGCACCATCTTCTTCCAATAAGCCCAACTAAGAGAGGCAAAAATTCACACACCCTCATCTCCAAAATGGCTGCCACATTTGCTCTCTTTAAATGAGAGAGGATCCCAGTTTAGAGGAGTTAGCTGACTGCTAAATGTAAATTCCATAGACTCTGGAGCCTCTGGGGCGAGAGGGGGGCAAATGCTTCCCTCCTAGCAATCCTTCTAGGTCCATAGAACACACCACCATACAAGATCCTAATGAAGGGCTTCCCTAGTAAGTAAAACTGGAAGAGTATTCACCTGTATCCAAATTGGTACAGGGATTGGGACCTATCCCCCCACTGTAGACAGATATCATGGCCCTATGTCAATCAGCTTCTGAGTCCACAGGGCTGTCTTTACCTCCCGTGTTTATTACCTTTTCCTGCCTCACTTGTCTGACTGGCTCAGCTCTCAGAGGGCAACTAGGGTATGGCCTGCCTGGTGGGTTGCCCCAGTGAAAACATCATATATATCGCTTCAGAACATGATCATACTAAGCATGTCAGGTTAACTGACACATACTATTTCTGGACATTTCTGGGACCTTCTAGCTGAATTCCCCCTCTCTGCCCTCTGCACGTGTGCAGAGATACAGCATATCTAACTAAGGATACGTCTACACTATGAGCTGGGTTTGTAATTCCCTTGCTTGTGTACATGTACTAGTGCTAGATCTCATCAAGCTAGCATGAGTACAAACAGCAGAGTAGCTGCAGTAACTCTGGTGACGGTCCTTAACTCTAAGTCCTTAAGAACATAATTTTAGTATAGATACATAACTCCTTAAATATTATATATAAATGCATTTTGCAATGATTATGATGACCAGTGGGCTCTGGTCTCTTTGTAGAGACTTCACATACCACTGTTTGGTGAATTATTGTGCATATATCTGACGTGGGGATCCCTGTAAAATCCTATGCACCCCATGTGCCCTCTAGCAGTTGGCGCCAAGAGTCCCCTACTTCACATCTCCTGATTCTGTCTTCGTCCTGCTAGGGGAATTGCTACTCTCTAAAACCCAGTCCCCTTATAGACAAGCTGGAAAAATGTGCTTATCCAAGCTCTCACCAAACTCCTTAGCATATCTGTTGACCAATCTAAACACAGTCATTATCTCTAGTCTGGTATGCATGTGCTACAGCCTTACCAGCAATAGGGGACAAATAGAGACATCGGGGCATTCCATGATACAGAAATTTCATAACAACTTTATGATATCAACCAGAATTCATAAGTTTTACAGACAGATTTCTCACATTGTCACAGTGTCTCACTTCAACTACATTAATCTCCAAGCCAGTATCCTTTAGAGGTATTATTGAACATTTTGGAGAGATCTGACAGGTTTTATGATTGGAAATACCATTTAACTCCACTAAAAGATCTGTGCCAGCTCTGTGATGGATTCATACGTTGCATATAAGAATTCATCACAAACAAATTCCTAAATAAGGGACCAACCCGGCCCCCACTGAAATCAGTCACAAAATTCCCATTAACTTCAACAGAAGTAAGTTGTAAATACGCCCAGAGTACAGGGGCATTAGCTAAATGTTCTGGTTTGGATTCGTATCACATTAAAGCAGAGTTTGGGAGTGGTTTTGATTGTGCAAAATCTTAGTATGTTAAATTTTTCTTTTCGAAAAGAGGAATGATTGAGATCACAATGTCATTTAACCACCCTCCACTCAATTTGGTGTGGAGAGGGGGAAGGGCTGGTTCCTTAATAGACAGTGCTAGTGTTCTCATAGGTTGTAATATTTTGACCCTGTAGAGGGAGTGTTGGAATATAGTTTAAAGCGAACACTGGGTAACAAGCTGCATTTAATTATTATGAAAAGTGAACTGAGCAATATGTCTACATGTTTTATATGAGCCTGCAGGGACTTGTTCATCAGAGTTCAAACTGTGGGTAACCAGCTTTGTTAAGATACATTGTACAAACACACACACACAGAGTTTATTGAATTTTACTTTGAAAAACCATTTATGCAGGTTTTGTCTCAGGAACAGCATAGCTCTAATTACAAGAGAGAACAACACAGCTGTTAACTGAACTCTTATAATAGCTGATCTTGAATAACTGATGGATATAAATTGTTAAACAAAGTCCACAAAAAAAAAGAAATAATCTGCCTCTCTTGTTTCATTAATCTCAAACATGTTAATTTGCTTATTTTATGGAACTCATATACAAGTGAGTAGTACTCTTTGACACGACTTTTCACGAAGGCCACATATTCATTATTTCATTCAGTATGATAAACTTACTCCAATTACTAATTGGAAGAACAGGACTGGTTTTAAGGACTTGAAAACGCCGCAGAAAACCCTTAGATTATGACGATTCACTTGAATCATAGCTCACAGCACCTCCTGACGAAAAAGCCTGTTCTGATAGGACAAACCCCATGTTGCCTCTATTGCTCTGCCAGGAATTCCTGCTCCACCACCACCTCTTCATAGTCTCCTTACCCCTCCCGAAGAGAGAACAGAATGAAAAATGTACTAAACCCCTTTTGACACTCAGCCCTGCAAACTGCCTCATGTTTGCAAAAGCCCATATATGTCAGCATTCCTTTGAAGTTTCCAGGTCCTGAATCACAGCACTCCCATCCAACCCCCCCTTCCCCTTCCCCTGCACACATGCAGCGAGTCCATCCTCAGGAGCACATAGCTAGAGAAGTGGGCAAGAGAACCAAGCCTGAAAAAAAATGTATTCCCCTATATTCTGTCTATAAGGCGGTAGAAGGAAACAACAATAACAAATCACATGGGTCTAGAGAGACCTAGTGGAAGATAGAATGGTAGGGGAAAGAGATAGAGAGAGAGCAAGAGGAGGGAAACAGATTTTATGGGTGGATCATAAGAGAAATACATGAAGATAGTGATGAGTCTACAGCAGGGATCGGCAACCTTTGGCATGCAGCCCATCAAGGCAGGGCTGGCTCTAGGCACCAGCAAAAGAAGCAGGTGCTTGGGACAGCACATTTGCAGGGGGCGGCATTTCGGCCATCCTTTTTTTTTTTTTTTTACTCACTTCCTCCCCTCTCACAACCCTGCAGAAACGGAGCCATGGAGCAGCAGGGGATCCAGCATGGGAGCTGAGAACCTATGGGACCCTGGGAGCTGTAGTTCCTTGCCTAGCTCCCTGTCTAGAGAGCCAGCCCTGGAGCAGGGAAAGAACTATATTTCCCAGCAATCCCTTGGCCCCTATCAACAGGAAAGGGAGGGGTAGGGAGTGAGGTAGCTGAGCCATGCTGCAGCTTGCTGTGAGTCGGAAGGGGGTGGCACTGTGAATGGGGAACAAGTGTGCCCAAGGAGTAGAAGGCTTTGCCCCACATATACCCTTCAGAAGACTTCCCCAGACTGGATTAGGGATACTAGTGTGACCTCACCTTGCAGCCCCCAAAGAAGGAAATGGGTGGACTAAATGGACAGTGCCCCTCTCTATCTGAAGCCTAGCAAGGGAGGTATGTGGATCCCACTAGAATTTAAAATGAAAAGTAAGGGAGGGGAGGCTCTGGACCTGGGCAGCTTTAGATACAGTACCAGGCACTTAGGAGGATTTTCACTTCTGAGTCATGGAAGCAGAAATTGACTTTTCCTTTCCAGATATAGCTAATATTCAGAAAAGGAATCTAGCACTTGCCTTCCAGATTTGAACACCCTCAAAATTAGGGCAGCTTTGCATTTCTCCCAAATCAAATATACTGATCCACTGTAACTTGATGTAGAAAAAGTAGGATAAAATTGAGCAAGAAATGCTTCCCAGTGATTTTTAGGACTGGCATTGCTATTTTCAAGAGCCATTGCCTTTTCTTTTTTTTTCTTTATTTTTAGTTTTATTTGTTTAAAAGGAAGACAGTGATATTGCATTGGCAAATTCCCCATAGAAAGAAAGAGTGGAACAAAAGAATAATAAAGGCGCCTCAACTTTTCCTCATTTATGTAGGACAGTCTTATAATATGCATCCAGATATCCTCCAATCACACAAGCTGAAAATTGTTCCACTTTACTGCAGTTCTGTAACCATATGGGAACCAATCCTGTCTGTGTTCTGTGCAAATCCAAAATTCCTTCTGAATGACCCGCCCTGGGAGCAAGTTACCAGTGACCCAGGGCTGGGACAGCAGGAGGGTGCAGGTTGGGGTGAAAGCCCAGGGCTGAGGTGGCAGAGGAGTAGGGGGAGGGCACTAGTGGGGGGGGAAAGCAAGGAGCCCAGCACTGGGGCGGCAGGGGGTGTGTGGGAGAGGAACCCAGGGCTGGGGCAGCAGGGGAGTGTGGGGGGAGCCCAGGGCTGCGGCGGGCGGCAGCCAAATTTTTTTTTTTTTGCTTGGGGCAGCAAAAAAACTAGAGCTGGCCCTGCATCAAGATATCTGCTGGTAGGCCGGGACGGTTTGTTTACCTGCAGCGTCTGCAGGTTCGGCCGATCACAGCTCCCACTGGCCGCAGTTCGCTGTTCCAGGCCAATTGAGGCTGCGGGAAGCAGCATGGGCTGAGGGATGTGCTGGCCACCGCTTCCCGCAGCCCCCGTTGGCCTAGACCGGCGAACTGCAGCCAGTAGATGCTACGATCAGCCGAACCTGCAGACGCTGAAGGTAAACAAACCATCCTGGCCCGCCAAGGGATTTCCTTGATGGGCCACGTGCCAAAGGTTGCCGATCCAGGGTCTAGAGGAATAGAGGTAATTTGAGGCTGTGGGGACAATATTTGTTAGAAGGCAATAAGATGAGGGAGAGAATGAGGAGAAACACAAAGGAAAAGGATATAGTAATTAGAGAGAAAAAAACAATAGATATAAAGGAAAAACATAGGATGGAAATAAGGAGAAAAAAGATGAACAATCAAGGGAAAGAAAAACAAAGAGACTGAGTTTGAACGTTGGTATATTTTATTTTTATTTGATTTATTCAGTTTGGCTTTCTCAGTAATCAAAGTGAAGATAATCATATCATTGTGATAAAGTTGAATTACATCACGATGATTCCCACTATGAAGATATAAAATTAGGGCTATCAATTAATCATAGTTAACTCAAACAATTAACTCAAAAAAATTAATCGCGATAAAAAAATTAATCGCGATTAATCGCAGTTTTAATCGCACTGTTAAAAAATAGAATACCAACTGAAATTTATTAAACATTTTTGGATGGTCCTCTGGAATGGTGGTTGAAGCATGAAGAGACATATGAATCTTTAGCGCATCTGGCATGTAAATATCTTACAACAGTGTCATGCAAATGCCTGTTCTCATTTTTAGGTGATACTGTGAACAAGAAGCAGGCAGCATTATCTCCTGCAAATGTAAACAAACTTGTTTGTCTGAGCGATTGGCTGAACAAAAAATGAGACTGAGTGGACTTGTAGACTCCAAAGTTTTACATTGTTTAATTTTTGAATGCAATTATTTTTTGTACATAATTCTACATTTGTAAGTTCAACTTTCATGATAAAGAGATTGCACTACAGTACTTGTGTTAGGTGAATTGGAAAATACTATTTATTTTGTTTTTATAGTGAAAATCTTTGTAATCAGAAATAAATGTAAAGTGAGCATTGTACACTTTGTATTGTGTGTTGTAATTGAAATCAATATATTTGAAAATGTAGAAAACATCCACAATATTTAAATAAATGGTATTCTATTATCATCCATAGTTAGGGATGCTACAAGTACTATTAGGTTTAGGCATTAGACATTGGTAGTGTCCCTAGTCTCTATTGCTAATAGCATTGGATACAACTTCCAGCCTCTGATGTCTATCACTGGTATCACTTCCAGTATGAGAGGCTGCAGTGCTTTGAGCATGAGATGCTAGAATTACTACTAGTCTTTAAAGCTAGAAAGGAATGGGTGAAAGCGAGTATTGATTGGGGAGTATAGCAAGGAAAAGGCAGAAAGCAGATCAGAGATAAAAGGGATGGAAAAGACACAATTTATTCTTCCAAAGGCAGCATGTTATGAAAGTCATCAAAAGGAAGCATTGCCTTCAGAAAAAAACAGACCGACAACAGAAGTGACATGAACAATGAAGAAGGCTAAATCAACGTACCTTGGGTAAGAAAAAAATTGGAACAGCATTATCTTGCATTGATGTACTTGCAAAGATGTCAACATTGTGATGTAGTTTGGGTGGCATCCAAGACCTCTGAAGGCCCGAAAATTCTAAAGCCATCCCTCATGAGGAGGAGGAGGAGGAGACACAGAAACAGAAGGATCGATGTAGCATGGCACCTGGGTCCCAAGAATCCTGTGTCTATAACCACAATAAAGATAGACAAAGATCTTTAACATATTTTGGAAAAAACATTTCTCTTTTTTAAAAGTTCAGCTCATACAGCTAACATAACTTCACTGACTGCCACAGTCATTTGCAATGTTTTTAAATTGAAATTTAGGTTTTCAGTCAAATCTTTTATGAAAAATGTCTGCTTTCCACACAAAAAAATCAACTTTTTTTTCAAAAAAACAAACATCCTCCCAAAATACAGGGACTACCATGATGTACAGCATCAGATCATCAAGACAGTATAGTATGGTGCATCACAGGAGAAGTAGTCCAGCTAGGGAGTCCCGCCTAGAGAAAAATGGGGGCAGAAGACACTTGAACTACAGCTGCCATGAGGCACAGTGGCAGCATTTCTAAATTGAAATTTTGGTTCTCTGCTGTACATTTTCCATTTTATGGTGCTCGTTAAACATATTTTCCTTATTTTTTTTCCTAGGGGGGAGAAGGGAGGAAAGGACAAGCAAACAACAACAACAACAAAAACATTACATGACCAGCTCCTGTTTAAATAATTTGAGACAAATTTTAAAGAGAAGGGAGCTATATCTTGGTTTGAGCCACCGTGAGACTTAAAGAAAGTCTCTTTTTGAAGGGGATTCTTGCTTTTGTTGGTAATTCTACCTTCCTTTGGCATTATCACATATCTGTCCCAGCCAAATCTTCAAAGAAGCAGTCATGCTGTCTAAAACTTATTTCAATGGTCTGGTTGAACTCTGCTAACATAAATGGTTTACAGGTTGCTCCTGCTTTGATTCTCATCCATACATACACCTGGGAAACTAGTTTAATCTAATAGTTTGCTTATTAGGCAACAAAAACGGTGAGACTGATTAGTGAACATTTATATTATCTCTTGGGATATACCAGTATTTACACTTTCTGTCTGAGTATTTCATGTTTTCTCTGCTAAGAGTGGATTCATTAGACTCAAGACAAAAATACTTCATTTGTTAAAAAAAATACTATTCAAAGTACTAGTGAAATGCCAAATACAATCAATTATATGTCTATGCCTTTTTATTAATAGTAAATTCAGAATCTGTAGTATAAAAGGCTACATAAACACAAAATTGAAGTTTTATGTAAGTGCATATCAAGTATGTATCAGTAAAATTATTCTGTGAACTCTGTGATGTATTTTAATCACAGAAGAATATTGGGGTTTAAGGTTTTATTGTTTTGGCAAGCTTTTTTTTTTTAAATGAAGGAAATATAGCAAATTCCTAACAATGACTTTGCTGGGTAAATGTCTACGATGCTGTACTTTGTATCATCTCAAATATTGACTCCTCTGAAATTTAAGATTGCCTTATGCCTAAAGCTGATCAGTGCCACCAATCCTTGTTTCAAATCCTGTTGCCATGCTCTTATTCCTTGACACATACGTGCAAAGCAAAGAACAACATAAATTACTTGTATTTGGCAAACACCCAAAACTGGGGCACGAGGGGAAATTCAAGTAGAACATTTTTTACTGACTCCTGTTGGCGCTACTAGTTCCACTGGACAACTGGGTTTTGGAACAGACTAATTGGTCAGTTGGTTTGCTGTTTCTTGGGTCTATTGGTCCTCCAGCAGAAACCCACAAAGACCAGTTAAAGAAATGAAGTGTGGTCAGTGGGAATTACCACTAGGGGCTTTGTTCGCTGTAGTCTTGTGTTAGAGACAAAAACAAGGCAAAAAAACCCTCTAAACCATCATGACAGTAATCTACAGTGACATAATGAAAAAATACAAATTTAATAAACCTTTACAAGTCAGTTTAAAGTAAGTAGGGGCCACAAATGCTATTACAAACACCTCACAATTGTATGGTGCCCTACTGGGGTAGAGTTAAGGATATGTGAATGCCTTAACTGTGTATTTCTTAACTTAACATGTTTATATTACTTTAAACTTAATCATAAGATTACAAGGATGTTGTAAATATCTATTAGAAACCCAGAAAATTCAACATATTTACCTTTAAATTACTAATATGTACTCAATTTTAACTTCTCTTTAACGTATTTTTAACATAGAGAATTGATTTGGAGAATTAAAAGAGAAGGTTACAACAGGACACACCAACAAAAAATAAGCCCAATTCTGCTCCTAGTGAAATCAAGAGGGGTTACAACTTGTCTCCATGGAAGGCAATGAGAGTTTTGCCACTGTCTTTAAAGGGGCCTTAATTCCATCCTGGAAGTTTTCTATTGACTTCAGTGGAGACAGGACCGGTCTTATAAGTCACTGTAATGACTTCTCACAGAACGGTATGATCTAAAAATAACCAGTATTGACTGGCATTTACTTAGCTGATATGGAGCTACTGGTAAAAAAAAAAAAAAAGAATAGACCAAATGGGATTCATAGATTAGCGCATTGTAGAGAATTCTGTGTTCAATTTGGCATTATAATCTGAAACCTAAGGAAAAGCTGTTAACTTTCACATTAAAGGCTATTGACAAGCTTCTTTCCTCAACAGGAGAAGTGAAAAAAGAGGATTATACACTAGGGTTTAAGAGGCCTCACACTGACAGATTGTGGAAATTGTAAAGGCAGACCACTAGCATTAAATCATTATTTTTCTGGCATGTTCTGTTATCTCAGCTGGTAACTAGTTGACTGACAGCTACAAAACATGTAACTAAGTTTCCCTCCCCAACCGCTGGCATCCTTTTGAATAATTATTAAAGTTGACACCAAAGAGACTCTTATCAGATCTCTGCCTCTTCCCTCCTTTAATATAATATTCATGGAGAAACTTCAGAGAGCAATAGCCTCATGCTGAAGTCCTTACATCAGGCAAAACCCAATGATGCCAATGGGAATCATGGACTCCAGTGGGCTTTGGTTTATGCCCTATAAGAATAGGCATGTTATTTCTTCAAAATTATATTAAATCTGTGTAAATCTGTGCCAATAAATACAGTTTTCTTTAGTTTGGTGTGCTTTTTGCCATGGCATTAACATTGGCTTATGTTGTGTACTTCTACATGCCAAATAATTCCTGCCCGAAGAAATGTATCAGTATGGCTTTTGTGTATGCTCAGTGGTGGTTTTTTTTTCCATTTCAAACATGTTAAGTGATTGCAATGCTTATGCAAAATTCTGGATAGGCCACCCAGGAAAATGAAGTTCTTTTTTTAGCCACAGTACAAGGTACAAACCAGGCTGAGATAGTGTAAGCTTCCCCACACTTTCATGTGACATGAACCTTACCAATTTTTGATCTTTCTGCCAAGACTGCCAAGATGAATTTCCAATTAATGCCAAAGTAGGATGGTGATAAATAAAGACAACAAGAATCAATACACAGATATTGACTGTAAAGAAAGGAGCTGAAGTTAGTAGATTATCTTAGATCCCATCTCAACATCACATTTAAGGCTATGTTTACATGCTTTGCTGAACAGGGATCGATTTATGTATGTGCTTCAAGTTAAGCATCTGATGGAGTTCTTTCTGAATCAGGGCCATATTGATTAGAAATGAGACCCTGACATTAAAAAAAAATCTGATGGTGAGTTGTGTTGATAGGGAATCTTCTGTAAAACTGGTAGGACTCAGGGGCCTATTTTCAGTGTGGAGCATCACATTTTAAAACATGACAGGCAGCCCAGAACAAATGCAGAGGAGAGTGACAAAAATGGTAAATTCGATCTGTGAAAAAATGCTAAGGGTTGAGATACGTGCAGAGGAATTTCTTGTTATTCTAGAACAGATATGGAATTTATCTAACAGCAAACTTCAGTATACACAGAAGATTTGTTTGTGTGTGTGCTTTTTGTTTGTTTGTCTGTTTTGTGCAATAAGACATTGTATCCCCTTTTTTTGACCTGATAATCCTTTTTCTAGAATGAACAGCATAAATACTAAGGTCTGATGGAAATCACTTAAAAAAAAAACACAACATGCTACTTTTCTGCATAGACAGATATGAACAGTTATGTCATAGAAGGCATATTCAACTCTGAGTTATATTGCATATTTGTAATAACAAAGATATGATACATTCATTTCCTTCCCCCATCTCTCCACTTCATTTTTGGATGCAAATGTAGGGTCAGAGTGTGGACCGTGGTGCACATCCGTGCAAGGGAATATGAAGGTACAAGGTAAATTCTTATTCCATTGTCCCCACTACCTGTATAAAGGGTAGCAATGTGTGAGGAGTAGCAAGCTCCGTTTCTTTACCCTTTAACACACTGGATAGTATAGTTATGTCAGCACATCTGAGAGTTAACACTGCCATAAGTACAAAACTGGCACAACCCTGGAGCATGAGGTATACTGTGACTTTGAGTGTCACAATCTCCCACTTGAGCTGCCCCATATGATGGGCAGATCATAAACTCATGATCTTATCCTTAAATGGTTTTTACTTTACCAAAAAGCAACTACTAACCACTTGGAACACAATAATCAACAATATGTACTCATAGCTCTATTAACAGTGTCAATAGTGTATTTATAAAAAAGTCCCTCAGCACTGAGGGAAGCTCTGTATTGAAAAATATTGGTAGTATAAGCTATATTGGTTATATTTGCAAACACAAAAAATTCAGCTCTAGCTCTGGGTGTAGGTTACATGTTGGGAGGGGGAAAAACACCCTGTTATTTAATTTAGGTTACATAGCATCTCTCTGTTATTGTTGCCAGCAGCTCTGGAGATACAGCAGGCTTATTTGGAAAGCCATACATATTTAAAGTGCCCAAACCTACCAGTTTCAGCTAGCACAACACTGATTAATCGCTGCATATTTTCCTTCTCCCAGGGTACTCATGAATTCTTCCTTTGGTCTTTTTCAAAACTGAGTCTCTTAGAGATACTGAATACAAACTAAGTAAAAATACTCAGACCATATAGCAAAATAAAAGATGAATACCTGCTGAATAAATAGCAGAAAACTAGGTTAATCATTGAACAGTTTCAACTCCCAGTATGACAAAGTAGAAAATACATAAAGCTCCACTTCTGACATTTATCTTTTATAATCCTTCAAACATTATGGGGTATATGTTCAGTGCTGTGCTGGGGAAATTTGGTGCCTTATTCCTGTCTTAGTTAAGAAGAGTTGAATGACTAATTCCCCAGGCTCTACGCTGAAAATGTTTCCAAGCTTTGGAGGCAAGCGAGGGGCTCTCAATGAGAGGCAAAAGACTGTGTCCAAGAGTAGATTTGGCCCTATGTTTGTTATTTCCTTTCTCCTCACTATACATTTTTCATTTGTTTCCAGACTTTTCCATCCGTTTCAGATTCTCTCTTATAAGATCTCTTTGATGCTTGATTTCTGTCTTACTGAAGAAACCTGTAAAACTGGAGGTGACTGTCTTCATCCTCAGTAAAGAACAGTGCAGTACTTTGAATGGGTCTACATTTCCAGTCTGTAAACTGGTCTCATTCTAACAGTCATGGAGGGATTAGCTTTCAGACAGGCAGTTGTCATTTGATGTAAACGGGGAGAACTCAATACTTCCCAACGAGATGTCCAGCACTTCTCATGATTACCCTCTAAAACCTAAATCAAGCCACTTTATAGCTATAAATACATTACGTAAATTGTATGTGATTATTCTAAAATTGCATATGTTTATATGCCCCATACACAGAAGTTATTTTTAAGCAATACTTTCAGTTTCACACAGAAAAAAAATGTGACTAAATAAGTTGAAAGGGAAACTGAGAAAGCCAACTGTATACTCTTCTTGTGAACTTTTGATGTTCCTTCATGGGTACTGAACAGGAGGGCTGCTCTAGCTATTATTGTATTTATCCTTTTGCCTCTGGGGGCCCATCTGCCAAAGTCAACTTTTCCATTGCAGGCATGTCAAAAAGATGTGAACACATTACTTTGCTAAAATTCAATAACTCATGCCACTCATTTGGCAACTTCCAGCTGCTACATATTTAAAGCAACCTTGGAATTATCTATATTGCACTGGAGAGTGAGAATGAAATGAAAATCAGCAAGCATGACAAAGTAATTTGATAATCTAACCAGTTATTCTTTTCCTTTCACACTGTTAGACAGAATTGCATTTCTTTTTCTTTTCTTTAATAAGCCTGTACATTTTAATAATTTATGAAATAATGGAGTTCTTGTATTTGTGAAATCACGAAGCCTCAAATAAGAAGCTACAGAGAAGTGTTAGTGCAGAGTTCTAGAAGATCTGGGCTAAGGCTAAATTTTCACAATTAATTATACCTTCCATTCCCAACTTCCAGGCTTCTTTAATAAAATACAGACATTGTTCACTTTTTGAGGTGCCTAAGATAAATTGATTTCCTCAAAAAAAAACCATTTTCCTCCTAAAATTCACCCATAGCAGGTCACAAAAACATTGCTAGAGCGTAGCTTCTAAACGTTGGGCTCAAGCTAGTAGTCAAGCATTTTTTTTGAAAATCCACAAGTAAAGTATGAATATCAAATATGAATTCCAAGAGGAATTATATATGCATTTCCCATTTGTGTGACCATACAATATTATTTCCTTAGAGGTTGTATGTTTTCTTTTTGCAAGTAATATCTTATGAAGGCAGTGAAACTTTGGGATAATGGTAATTGAACATGATTTGACCAATTATCCAAAAAAAATAAAATAAATAAAGTGTACCTAACTCTAGTAAATTAAATTAACCAGATGATGATCAACAGATACTGCCTGTCACTGAACATTTAGGGCATCTGAGCACTGTGTATTTATTATAATGTTAATATTTCATAGCACCTGTTTGCCTAGATTTGATGACAATACAATTAGAGATTGACAAATAATATTTTGTGTGTTTGTATGTGTAAGAATGGTAAATTTGTCAAAAATTAATTTTGGGGGCCAACAAAACCGTTTGCAAATTTAGTTCAAATCTGGCAAATAATTTTGGATGAAAAATCCCTAGAAATATTTTTGTAAATGACGAAATATTGAAAATTGATATTTTATTAAAAAAAAAATTGCTTTTTAAGTGTGGTTCAAAATGCTCCATTTGACCCGAACCAAGTTTTTTTTTTTTTTTTTTTTCTTTTCCCTGAGATGAGAAATCTGGGGGAAAAAAATCAATTTTGGTTTGAAGCTAACCAAATATTTTTTCAGAGTTTTTGGTTCAGCCCTCAACCTGGGGGTGGGAGGCAGTTATTCACTCAGCTTTCACCATAACTTGAGAGAGTACTTATTAAATGTGGTCCTCCCATTCCCAAATGGTTCTTTAATATTCTATTATGGATAAGAATGGATGACAAAACAAATAGTGGAATTAACCCTATAAGTAGTTTATGCTTTAATTATAGAGTAGAATCTGATACAATAAAATCCAGGATAAATTTCAGATATTGTCATAGAATCGTAGGGTTGGAAGAGACCTCAGGAAGTCATCTAGTTGAACCCCTTGTTGAAAGCAGGACCAACCCCAACTAAATCATCCCAACCAGGGCTTTGTCAAACCAGGCCTTAATCTGCCTTAATCTTAAGGATAGAGATTCCACCACCTCCCTAGGTAACCCATTCCAGTGCTTTGCCACCCTTCTAATGAAATACTTTTTCCTAATATCCAACCTAGACCTCCCCCACTGAAACTTTAGACCATTGCCCCCTTGTTCTGTCATCTGCTACCACTAAGAAAAGCCATTCTCCTTCCTCTTCAGAACCCCCCCCCCCTTCAGGTAGTTGAAGGCTGCTATCAAATCCCCCCTCACTCTTCTCTTCTGCAGACTAAATAAGCCTCTCCTCATAAGTCATGTGCCCCAGGCCCCCAATCATTTTTGTTGCCCTCTGCTGGATTCCCTCCAATTTGTCCACATCCTTTCTGTAGTGGGGGGACCAAAACTGGATGCAATACTCCAGATGTGGCCTCACCAGTGCCGAATAGAGGGGAATAATCATTTCCCTCGATCTGCTAGCAATGCTCCTACTAATATAGCCCAATATGTGGTTGGCCTTCTTGGCAACAAGGACACACTGCTGACTCATATCCAGCTTCTGGTCCACTGTAATTCCCAGGTCTTTTTCTGCAGAACTGTTGCTTAGCCAGTCAGTCCCCGGCCTGTAGCAATGCATGGGATTCTTCCTTCCTATGTGCAGGACTCTGCACTTGTCCTTGTTGAACCTCATCAGATTTCTTTTGGCCCAATCCTCTAATTTTTCTAGGTCAGTTTGGACCCTATCCCTACCCTCCAGTGTATCTACCTCTCCGTCCAGCTTAGTGTCATCTGCGAACTTGCTGAGGGTGCAATCCATCCCATCATTCAGATAATTAATGAAGATGTTGAAAAAAAACGGCCCAAGGACCGACCGCTTGGGCACGACTGCCAACTAGATATCAAGCTGTTGATCACTACCCATTGAGCCCGACAATCTAGACAGCTTTCTATTCACTTTATAGTCCATTCATCCAATCCATACTTCTTTAACTTGCTGGAAAGAATACTGTGGGAGACCGTATCAAAAGCTTTTTTAAAGTCAAGGTATATAATGTCCACCACTTTCCCCATTCCAGTTATCTCATCATAGAAGGAAAACAGGTTGGTCAGGCATGACTTGCCCTAGGTGAATCCATGTTGACTGTTCCTGATCACCTTCCTCTCCTCCAAGTGCTTCAAAGTGGATTCCTTGAGAACTTGCTCCATGATTTTTTCTGGGGACGGAGGTGAGGCTGATCGGTCTGTAGTTCCCCGGATTCTCCTTCTTCATCTTTTTTAAAGATGGGCATTATATTTGCCTTTTTCCAATCGTCTGGGACCTCCCCGATCACCACAAGTTTTCAAAGATAATGGCCAATGGCTCTGCAATCACATCAGCCAACTCCCTCAGCACTCTCAAATGCATTGCATCTGGCCTCATAGACTTGTGCATGTCCAGCTTTTCTAAATAGTCCATAACCTGTTCTTTCACCAGTGAGGGCTGCTCACCTCCTCCCCACACTGTGCTGATCAGTGCAGCAGTCTGGGAGCTGACCTCGTCTGTGAAGACCAAGGCAAAAAAAGAAGCATTGAGTACTTCAACTTTTTCCAATTCATCTGTCACTAGAGTGCCTCCCCCATTCAGTAGGGGTCCCACACTTTATCTCACCTTCTTCTTGTTGCTAACATACATGTAAAAACCTTCTTGTTACCGTTCACATCCCTTGCTATCTGCAAGTCCAATTGTGCTTTGGCCTTCCCGATTACACCCCTGCATACTCAAGCAATATTTTTTTACTCCTCCCTGCTTATCTGTCCAAGTTTCCACTTTTTGTAAGCTTCTTTTTGGTTTAAGCTCTCCGAAGATTTCTCAGTTAAGCCAAGCTGGTCACCTGCCACATTTGCTATTCTTTCTGCACATTGGGACGGTTTGTTCCTGTGCCTTCAATAAGACATCTTTATAATACAGCCAGCTCTTCTGAACTCCTTTCCCCCTCATATTAGCCTCCCAGGGGATCCTGCCCATCAGCTCCACAAGGAAGTCAAAGTCTGCTTTTCTGAAGTCCATTGTCCTTATTCTGATGCTCTCCTTTTTTCCTTGTGTCAGGATCCTGAAGTCAACCATCTCATGGTCACTCCTGCCCAGATTGCCACCCACTTCTACTTCCCCTACCAATTCTTCCCTGTTTGTGAGCAGCAGATCAAGAGGAGGATGGCCCCTACTTGGTTCCTCCACCTCTTGCACCAGGAAGTTGTCCCCAAAACTCTCGAAAAACTTCCTGGATTGTCTGTTCACTGCTGTATTTCTCTCCCAGCAGATGTCAGGGTGATTGAGAACCATGGCTTGTGATATGGAAACTTCTGTTAGTTGTCTGAAGAAAGCCTTGTCTACCTCATCTTTCTGGTCTTGTGGTCTATAGCAGACATTCACCACGACATCACCCTTGTTGCTTTTGCCTCTAAATTTAACCCAAAGACTCTCAACAGGCTTTTCTCCAGTTTCATACTGGAGCTATGAGTATTCATACTGCTCTCTTACATACAGTGCAACTCCTCCACCTGTTCTCCCCCGCCTGTTCTTCCTAAACTGTTTATACCCATCCATGACAGTGCTCCAGTCATGTGAGTTACCTCACCAAGTCTCTGTTATTCCAATCACATCCTTGACTGTGCCAGTACTTCCAATTATTCCTGCTTGTTTCCCAGGCTTCTTGTGTTCATGTACAGGCACCTAAGATAAGTAGCCAATTGCCCTACTTTCTCAGTTTGAATCAGGAGGTCTCCCCTGTTGCATCCTCCTCCTCATGTTTCCTCACGGTATCCCACTTCCCCATTTACCTCATGGCTTAAGTCTCCATCCCTGGGCAAACCTAGTTTAAAGCTCTCCTCACTAGGTTAGAAAGCATGCCTGTGAAGATGCTCTTCCCTCTCTTCGTTAGGTGGATCCCATTTCTTCCTAGCAATCCTTCTTCCTGGAAGAACATCCCATGGTAGAAAAATCCAAAGCCCTCTCTCTGACACCACCTGTGTAACCATGCATTTACCTCCATAATTTGATGGTCCCTACCTGGGCCTTTTCCTTCAACAGGGAAGGTGGACGAGACCATGACTTGCACCTCAAACTCCTTTATCCTTCTTCTCAGAGCCATATAGACTGCAGTGACCCACTCAAGGTCATTCTTGGCAGTATCATTGGTGCCCACATGGAGAAGTAGGAAGGGGTAGCGGTCCGAGGGCTTGATCAGTCTCTGCAGACACTCAGTCACATCCTGAATTCTTGCTCCAGGCAATCAGCACACTTTTCAAGTCTCCTGGTCTGGACAGCAAATAGATGACTCCGTCCCCATTAGGAGGGAGTTTCCGACCACTGTCACCTGTCTCCTCCTCTTGGGAGTGGTGGTTGTGGAACCCCCATCCCTAGGACAATGCATCCCATGCCTTCTGGTTGATGAGGTCTCCTTCTGATCCCTTCCTTCAGATGACTCCTCCAAACCATTCTTCACCAGAATACCTGTGCAGAGAGCCTGAAAATGGTTTCTTACCTCTATCTTCATTGGAGATACATGGGTTCTCCTCTTTCTTCTTCTGGAGGTCACATGCTGCCAATTTCCTCCCCCGTTCTGCACTGCCATCTCTGATTCTTCAGCATGCTGTGCCTGCAGTACCAAATACTGACTTCTATCCAGAAAGTCTTCATTTTCTCTGATGCAACACAGGGTCGATTCTTAGGTGTCTAGTCCTTTAACCTTCTCTTCCAATATGGAGACCAGCTTGCACTTCTTAAAGTCGCTTCTATCCTCTGGGAGAAAGACAAACGTGGCATATCCTGTGCAAGTCACAACAGCTGATCACTCACTATCTAAATTGTCTTCCTTCTAAGAGCCTCCTCAGATATTGTATTTACTGTTCACAGAAGCCTGAAAGGCAAAAACTCAGTGAGAACTCCCCCCAGACAAACTCCCAGGCAAACTCCCTCTGTTGGCTGCTTCTCCTCTGTTTGCAGCTCACTCAGTTCACAACTGACTGCTTTTTTATAAGGCTGCTGGCTCGAAGCAGTTGCCACGGCTCAAAGCCTTCCCTCCAATCAACCACTCAAGGCCCACCTGGAACAAAGCACTCCCAATTATTGTGTTAAGGGTCATATGAGAGCCTGGATAGGTAGAATATTCCTATGTGGAGCATTTAGCATTATCATTTCAGTTTGAATGATAAAAGGACATCATATTTCCCTTTAGGACTGTAACTCAGGCAATGTACACTTGGAGGAAATCTACGGTGGTTTATGACATTGGGGTCCATTTTTTATAAAGAGAATAAATTAAACAGTAATGATTTGCTTAATTTGGAGTGCACTTGTTTGTGTCTTCATTTCCTTTTTCGATCAGATAAAAGAAGAGTTTCCCAATGAATTTACTTATTGAACTTTGCCTTCATAAGAGAGTTAAGATGAACACCCTCGTTTCTGAATATATGTAGTGGTATAATCTGCAGGAATATACTAGGATTAATCTAATAAATCTTATTTTTCCCCGATGAGAATTGATACATGAAATATATCTTAATGGAGTGAACTATGTATTCTCGCTACGTTATCCCCAAAAGAATTATTGGTTTGATAGTAAGTCCGAGGAGAAGAAATGGGAACTCAGCACCTCCTGCATACTACGTACTGCCTCCTACACTCCTATATACCCAGATTCAAGGTCTAGGTAGCCTACACAGACTTAAAAAGGGTTATATCACCCTTTTACTCCTTTGTGTAGTCAATTATTTTTGGAAACCTGAAAACAAAAAAAACAAAAATAAAAGTGAAATGGTTGAGTAATTATATATTCTTTAAATAAATATTATCTGGTATAGCAAATGCCATTTCTCCCATATCTAATTATACCTAATGGACACATTAGAGATTGTCAGGATTTTCAGAATAATAGGCAAAGCGTCTGATCCATGACTGCTTACTGAGGCAAAATTTTAAATTAAAGTAGTAGAAGGATCCAGCTCAGGTTTTTTAACATTTCCCATGATTTAGAAACAAATACCATCACAACATCTGCATCTACTTGGTATTTCATTGTTTTTGCAGTGTAGATCTTGCTGGCAGAAGGTTTTGTTTTTTTTTAAATGTCTCACATTTTTCCCATACCATTTACAAAGCAGTGGTGTTAAATTTGAAAATAAGGATCAGTCCACACATTACTTGTAATATTGAAGCATTTTAATTAGCATTAAACATATCACTGAAATTAATTATGAGTGCTCAGTATTGTAAGCTCTTTTTTTTGCTACTAGCACTTATATACTATTAAATCATTTGCCATGTCCCAAGTGAGCTAGACATCCAGCTTCCATTACTAAGGGATTTGGGTGCCTAACTTCCTTTGAGGATCCCAGCCTATATTTTATCTGACAACATGGAGTTAGCAACAGAATGTCTGATAGTGCTAGTAAAAAATAACCCCCCAAATACCCCAGTTTAATTTAGTGCCCAAACCTGTAGTCCTAAAACAGACAAAATTCCCACTTAAATTAATGCAGTATTGCAAGATTAATGTCTGTATTACAAAGCTGAGAAAACCACAGAAGGGCATACAAAGGATTTGTGAAGTACAGTTTAACTAACACTAACTTTTTCATTAGGTGAAATTAAAACAGAGTTATGGTATTTGTGTTTATTTGCATTGGGATTTGGCTGTGCTGACTTGTAGTATGACATAGCAGAGTTGAATCTGTTGGTATTTCAAAAAATATATTGATCAATTCAAGTATCAATTTATCAAGTTACTGATCATATATAGCATATATTTAGCATCACAGTGTTTGATTATCAGAAACTAATACCTAAAAGTTCTCAGTTTGGCTGCCCTCCATTTGCAAAACTCTCATTTGCTTTAATGGGAGTTTTCTCTGAGTAGGGACTAAAGGATTATAGACCCAGTACCTGTAAGATTTTATAGACCATTATGCACCTGTAATCAGTACAAAAAAGTCACACTAGTAATGAATGTTTTCCCGGATTATATAATACATCACCAGCAGATTAAAGTGGACATTACTGACTGAACCTTTAATTTAAGAATTTATTCACTCTAAACTACTCAATCTTCATTTGTCCTACATAAACTGGGAGACATGACATATTGATTTTTCTGGTCTGTAAGGCTTTAATCATTTGGAGGAGTTCTGCCACACCAATTAATGCAAAATCCCCTTGAAAATACAGGTGTTCAATAAATATCCGAACATGAGCTATACTGCGCTTCCATAGAAAGATTTCCTGAATAGTTAATGAGCAACAATTGCTCTTTTTTATAGTTAGAATTTATTTTAAGAGTGAAAATAAAGCATTTCATATAGCAATGGAAGAAAATAACCAGTTTTGCTATAACAGACAGTCAGACTGTTGGTATCCTTACTCATACTGGCGCTGACCTTTATTGTGACTTGTAACTCTGATTCTAGTCTTTGGCTTGACTCCCAGCCACGATCATGACTTTAATGTGGCTCTGACCATTAGGTCATATCACCCTGTTACAGGCTCTGATACTTCCCCTAAATAGATAAGACAGCCAAAACTAGTTGGAAGCTACATTTACAAATGATTAAATTTAGAACAGATGGATTTAAAAGAACATTTATGTAATGATAGTTTTTGAAAAAAATCTTGGATTTTTCCCATTTTGTACCATTAATAATTTCTATAAGTAAAAATATTAGAGCTAATTATACTGCAAGTAAGCAATATTTATTTATGCAATTGGAATGAAAACACTTTTGACATCTGTAGGAAGGTTCTCATAGCACTTCCATCTCTCAGAATTTTCAACAGGTTTACCAGCAAATGGTGCATCACAATGGCACCTTTGTAATGTAAGGATTTATTATATTCAGTTTACAGATGAAAACACTGTCACTCACAGAGCCTCTGTGACGTGCCTGAGACTACACAGGAAGTTAGAGGTGAGAACAGAACTGGTTGTTAAATATTAATTTAACAGTCTAAAGCCTCTCACTACTGTGATTGTGAGTCCATGCTCAGATTTACATACACAATTCATTTTGTGGGATTAACTTGTTCCCATAAAACAGGAGGTGGGTTTCAACCCCTCTGAACATGAATCCCTTAATGCACCAACAAAAACAAACAACAAAACAGAATTTGAGTTAATTTCAAAGTTGTACAAAACATTTACACTTTTGAAATATATAGAACAAAGATTCTTTCCATAACACACCTTTTGTAGTTTAATTAATATTGAGTGTCTTTGTGGAAATGCATTTTCAGGAGTGATGCAAAAGAAAAGAGAAGATGATCTATTGATGAACAAGCAGATAATGAGTATAAGGAGCAGAATGAAAGAAGGAGCAGAGACCAGTATGAGAAAATTAATAAATATAGATCACATCCTCAGCTAATGTAAATCAGTTTCATTCCACTGAAATCAATGAAGCTATGTTGACTAACAAAAGCTAAGGATTTGGACTTATATAGTTAAAAATCTTTGCCACTTACAAGGACAACTAGAAGATGATGGCTTGATATTTTATCATTTTTAGAAGAATGTGATGTTTGACATCGGAATCAAAAAGAAAAGACCTCCTTTGTCATGAAAACTAGAGCTTTAGCCTAGTAGCAGCATTAAATGCCCAGGTTCAAAACCAATACTATATTCTCCTTTCTTTACTGGGAGTGACGCCTTTGACTTGACTTGGGTGCAGGATCAGAACCAATTTCTCTTGTTTCCGTTGCCTTATTATTTTTCACATTATGTCTTAAAATAATGGATAGTATTGTTTTGTACTTATATATTTACTATGTTGTATTAAATAGCTGTCTGCATTTTACTGATGGACCTGGAGAATAGGTTCTATATCACTTTGTGAAAGATGCAGTTATGCTTTGTAGAAACTTCCCTGTGCTGGGAACAGCATGGAGCTGCAGTACCTGAGGAAAGAACTGGGAGAAATCATACTCCAGTGGAGCCAAAGGCACGACTTGGCCCTTAGTCTGTAAATCACATAATTGTTCAGGGTGAAAGAGCAACAGCAATGTCAATGTAGGAAAAGAATAGATTACATATTTCTCTGCTTTCGTTGTACAGCGTTAGACCGGATCCTCAGCTAGCATAACTCTATTGACTTCACTGCTATTTTATATATGTGTAAGAAAAAGGTTAGCCCCAAGTATGGTTGATATTTGATAGAGCAAACAAGGTCAGTTTAAGGCAATCTGACACCCTACACAAACCAGGTGCTCCTCTGGTCCTGCCCCTCAACTGGAAGGATAAGGGTAGAATGTCACCTCTCCTCCCAGGTATTCAGGTACAACTACTGGAGTTCCCTCTTGCCCCATAGAAGCAGGAGTACCACAGGGAAAACCCATCAGTACCTAGACTTTCTGAAAACCTTTGACAAGGTCACTTACCAAAGACTCTTAAGCAAAATAATCAGTCATGGGATAATAGGGTGATATGAAGGATTTTGAGCGACTTTATTTTGTTTCCTAGCACAGCATTGAAAAACACTGCTTTGCCACTATTAACTGAAAATAGGGGGAAAACCGAAATAAAATGTAATTAAATTGGTAAGAAACAGGATGGCAGCAGTAGAGCATAACATTAAGATGCATAAATTAACAAATAAGTATCTATTAAAGAAATAAGGTGATGGTTTATAATTTTAAAGTCTGGTAATTCTAAGTGAGTGATCAATGTTGGCATACAGCCAAGAACAGTGAGATGGTAGTTCTAAGCAGTTCAGCCAAAGACTGGTCTGTTGCTAAGAGGGTTTCGGCTGAGATTAGGGAAAGGTTACTCCAAAACTGCAGGGAGCAGGCAGTTAGACATATTCAGTCCAAAACCGTGGGAGACTCCCCATAGATTTGCAGTTATGATTGGTTTATAAGTATGGACCAATCAGAGGGGGTCTGACGGTGATGGGAGGATTTGCTAACGCTAGGATTTAAAAAAAATAAGCCAATCAGAACAGGCCAAAAACTGTATATAAGGCAGGCAAAATTTAGTTGGCTAGGAATAGGAGAAGGAGGAGGAGAAGAAGATCAGAGAAAACTAAAAAACAAAAGAATAGCAAGAAGAAGACCTCAAGGAAGAAGCAATTGCAGGGTGGCGGCAGCAGTGTTGCTGGGACAAAGGAGAAGGACCCTGACAGAACAGAGGGAGAGAGAAGCCTGCAGAGAATAAGCATGCCAGCCATGGTATAGG
Source organism: Chrysemys picta bellii (assembly GCF_011386835.1). Taxonomy (NCBI): domain Eukaryota; kingdom Metazoa; phylum Chordata; order Testudines; family Emydidae; genus Chrysemys; species Chrysemys picta. The sequence goes on along the minus strand of NC_088791.1, from coordinate 266,811,559 downwards.
ATATAGAACAGAAGTAGGGTTAATGAATGTGTATGCTTGTGATAATAATGTTGGATTCTGTGTGTGTATGTTTGATACTATATATAAAGTTTAGAGTTTGATTGCTCTCGGTGTCCTGCATATGACTGATCACCATGTGCAGAACATAATATCTTAATCCATTCTAACTGTATAACATTACAGTATTGCACATTTTAACTTGTATACTTCTGCTAAGGGATTTATGTTTATGTTTTAATTTATTTTTAGATTAATTGTATTAGGAAAAATTAGTTACACTAAATAAAGAAAACACTTTGTTTTGGAAAAGTATGCCTGAGTGTCAATCCTTTGAGCAGAGGGCTGTATCCGTATCCTCCCAGGGGTGAACAGATCTACTCTGTTCTGGGGAGTTTCCTGAAGCATGTAGGGAGATCCTTGGTAAACTAAGGTGGGCCCTTTCATTTCACCTTGCAGGAACAGATTAATAGGTTAACCTCTGGGGAACCTGGAAGTAAGCAACAGAAGGGCTACTCTGGGACCCCAAATCTCTTCTTGGGGTGACAACGGAAGGTCTTCTCCTAGATCAGTAACTGAATAACAAAATATATGAACAAAGAGTAGGAATAAATGGTCAGTTTTCACAATAGAGAGGAGATAAAAACACAGGGTCTTCCAAGGATCTATACTGAAACCTGGGCTGTTCAAAATATACATAAATGATCTAGAAAAGGGGTAAATAGTGAGGTGACAACATTTATGAATAATACAAAATTACTCAAGCTAGTTAAGTCCAAAGCTGACTGCAAAGAATTGCAAAGGGATCTCACAAAACTGGGAAGCTGGACAACAAAATGACAGACAAAATTCAACGTTGATAAATGCAAAATAATGTACATTGGAAAACATAATCCGAATTATACATCAAATGATGGGGTCTAAATTAGGTGTTATCCCTTCATCTTCCAGGTATTCACAAATTGAATGTGTTATAAATTGCTCTAGTAGCTTCCAGGTATCAAGGTCAGGCTGACTTTTCTATAGTTCCCGAGCTACTTCTTTTCCCCCTTTTTAAACATGAGCACTATGTTAACCCTTCTCCAGTCTTCTGGGACCTCTCCTGTCAACCATGAGTTTGCAAATATTAATGCCAGTGGCTCTGAGATATCTTGAGCTAGTTCCTTCAGTCCCAGTGACCTGAATTCATTCAAATTAGTCAGCCAATTTCTGACATATATTTTACTTATCCTGATCTGTATCCCTTCCTTTATTCCCTATGGTAACTTTGCTGGTCATCCAGTAACATGTTATTTTCTTTTGAGAAGACTGAAGCAAAGTAGGCATTGAGCAGCTCTACTTTCCTATGTAACCCTTCTGCCCATCTAAGTTGGCAGCAACAAGGGCCGGGTGCTGTATCTAGGGGTTCCGTTTCAATAACGCAATGCAAAACCGCCTCGAGCCCCCACCCAGTGACCTGGGACAATTACATACAACCCCCTGGGTGCCTCTAAGAGGCAATACTTCCCCTCTCACAAGCACGGAGTCTGAGTGTAACAGAAAATGTTTAATAACATGAGGTAAACGACATCAGCATTAAATTGGAAAAACTCCACAAACAGGATTCATAACACAAACCAGGAGCAAAAAAAAAACGACCCCAGCAAATTGGGCTGTGTCCTTTCCCTTTGGTTCTTGAATCCAGCAACCCAAAAATCACCCAGAGTCCCCAAAGTCCAACACCCCCAAAGTCTCTTGGGTCCAGCAACCACCCAAAGTCCCAAAAGTCCAACAGACCCCAAAGTCTCTGTCCCTGGTCAGTGCAGCCCCAGAGTAAAAAGGGGGGGCACGCAGGGTGTTAAGGGGCACCTTACGTGATCCGAGGCCGTCTGGCCGTCTCTCCGTGGGGTTCCGCCACAGCCTTCACCACGAGCCAGTCCACTTTCTGCCGTCCCACAAACTGTTCCGCTCCGCTCACCGACCTGTGAGCCGCTCCAGCCGTCCCCGCAAACAGCTCTGCTCGCCGTTCCTTGGGCCGCTCCAACCGGCCCTGCAAGGCTCCGTGCCACTCGCTGCTCCTCCAGTCGTCCCCACAAATCGCTCCGCCAGCTGCTTAGCAATATAGCTTCAGGCTCCCCCACTAGTTAACACAGCACTCAGTGATCTCAGCTCTTAATAACTTTAGCATCCGAAGAAGTGGGCTGTAGTCCACGAAAGCTTATGCTCTAATAAATTTGTTAGTCTCTAAGGTGCCACAAGTACTCCTGTTCTTCTTTAGCTCTTTTGTGATTTCAGCTCTTAGCAATGTCAGCTCATAGTAGGGGAGCCCCAGTGCTAGTGCGCCATTGGCCCAAAGTGAATTCAGCTCAGCAGCTTGTAACTAGACCCCTAAAGGAATCAAAATTAGCTCTGACATTCAACAGGGGAGAGAGGCAGTAGTGCAATTGGTTTTTCAAACCCTCAGAGGGGGCCCATACCATCAGGTAGAAATACCTGTCCCCATCCTCTCTCAATTCTCTGGGTTTTGTAACCCATGCCCCTTGTCAAGCAAGTGCTACTTATTTAATGGTGAAGGACTCACTCAGTCCTTCTGTCATACAACAGTTCCACTGGCCTTGATTCACAGAATCAGGGTAACAAAACTTTATTCTTCCTGCCCCAATAACAGAGAAAACTGGGGATCCCACACCAGCCAAAGTAACCACTTTGAGTTGCTGTTGTTTCATGCCAGGCGAGTGGGTGTGCCTATGCAAACAAGATCAGCCCCTGGAGTTCTTTTCCACACTTGCCATAATTCACCACCAGATGTCAGGGTAGAGCTCATCCTGACTGCTTACACCTATAATCTTCCGTTACCAGCTCACATTCTTCACTGAGTAGTTGACCCACACCATCCTGATCTTTCTTTTTTATCTGACATAGGAGTAAAAGATGAGATGTAGTAGAGATATACTAGACTTTCTTGATGCATCAGGCTCTCCCTTCTAACTTCAGTGCATACACAGGGATGTACAGCTCTAACCCACAACAGGAGCGCAGCTGATGGTAGCGGACCTCACCGAGTCTTTCTGGGTAGGGCTATTGACCGCCTTGGCCTACCTTGTAATATTGAGGAAAGACTGGAATTTTCTTGGGGAAGTCCTGAAACAGTGGATTGGAAATCTCCCAGGGGGATTAGATTGTGCCTCTGTGATTGTGTTTTTAAAAAGTTTCTTTGCAACTTGCAGGCATTTCACTCTTGTGACTGTTCCTTTTAATTTCCACTTAAGTAGCTTTCTCATTTTCCCCTTTTTGAAGTTAAATGCTATTGTGGTGGGTTACTTTGATATACCTCCCCCCCCCCCCCCACACACACACACCAGGATGTTAAATTTAATTACATTATGGTCACTATTACTGAGCAGTTCAGTTATGTTCACAGCATGGACCAGACTGTGTGTGCCACTTAGGATCAAATCAAGAATTGCCTTTCCCCTTATGGGTACCAGGACTAACTGCTCCAAGAAGCAGTCATTAATGGTGTCTAGAAATTTTATCTCTGCATCCCATCCTGAGATGACATGTGGCCAGCCAATATTGGGATAGTTGAAATCTCCCATTATTATTGGCTTTTCTGTTTTTGTAACTTTTGCAATCTCCTGAGCATTTCACAATCAACCTCATCATCATGGTCATGTGGTTAGGTAGTATATTTCTGCTGCTAGTCTCTTATTATTGAAACATGGAATTTCTTTCCCTATAGATAATATGGTACAGGTTTTTTACTGCATTTGATTCTATGTTTTCTTTCACATATAGTGCCATTCTCCCATCAGCACAACCTACTCTGTCATTCCTATATATTTTGCACACTGGTATTACTGTATCCCACTGATTATCATTGTTCCACCAAGTTTCTATGATGCATATTATGTCAATATCCTCATTTAATACCAGGTTCTCAAGTTCACCCATCTTAGGGCTTGTCTACATTGGCACTTTACAGCGCTGCAACTGTCTCACTTAGGGGTGTGAAAAAACATCCCCCTGAGTGCAGCAAGTCTCATCACTGTAAAGCGCCAGTGTAGACAGTGCTCCAGTGCTGGTAGCTACTCCCCTCATGGAGGTGGGTTTTTTAGAGCAGTGGGAGAGCTCTCTCCCAGCACTGCACTGAGACCACACAAGGCACGTTAAAGCACTAGCTACCACGGCAGCACTTTGGCATTGCCAGTGTAGACTAGCCCTTAGTATTTAGCATTCTAAAATTATGTACATGCTCTTAAAATTGCACAATATTTAGCTGTATGCCTTCATGTGATGTAATTGAATGGGACTTTTTTTTTTGTTTGGCTGTTTCTCTTCATTTCCTACCTGTATTTTATTAACTTATATACTCTCCTCCTTACTATGATACAGAATATATCCTTTATTAAATACTCCTTTAAGGGATATCTCCATCTGAACTGTGTGTTCCTTCATGCTTTTTGGCTTTCCCACATCTTCTATGACTTTTTTAATTTTACATGCCAGCAATCTAGCTCTGTTTTGGTTCAGGTGGAAGCCATCCTTCCTGTATAGACTCCTACTTTCCCAAAAGGTTCCCAAGTTCCTAATAAACCTAAATCCTTCCCCCAAACACCATTATCTCACCCCCACATTGGCCCTGTTCTCAGCCACTCTCTTCCTCAAGAGTTGAGGATTCAAAGTCTGTTCTCCTCCCAGAGCTGCTGCTAAGTGAGTTGTTTCCCCTTTTTAGGCTTCTGTTCCAGCTCTGGCATACCTTGTAGGTGTGGTGGAGTTAGGCTGCTTGCATCCTTACCCATTCATTAATCTTTACCTGGCTGTGTAGGATTTGTAAATCCCATTACAAGTGGTTATGCATTAACACTGAGGAAGTTCCAGAAGACTGGAAGAAAGCTAATGTTGTGCCAATATTTAAAAAGGTTAAATGGGATGACCTGGATAAATATAAGCCTGCCAGTCTGACATTGATCCGGGACAAGATAATGGAGAGACTTATACAGGTTTCAATTAGTAAAGAATCAGAGGGCAATATAATAAATCTCAATCAACATGAGTTTATGTAAAATAAATACTGTCAAATTAACTTAAGACCTTCTTTGATGAGATTACAAGTTTGGTTGATAAAGATAATAGTGTTGATATAATATACTTTAACTTCTATAAAACATTTGACTTGGTACCACATACCATTTTGATTAAATTTAGAAAGATAGAGTTAAAATAACATTCATAAAATTTACATAGCATGCATTAAATGAATTAAAAGCTGGCTAGATGATAGGTCTCAAAATGTAAGAGTACATTGGGAATCATGATTGAACAGGTGTGTTTCTAGAGGAATCCTGCAGGAATCGTTTTTTGGTCCTACACTATGTACATTTTTTATCCAAAACGACATGGAAGAAAACATAAAATCACCACTGATAAAGTTTGCAGATGATACAAAATTGGTAGAGTGGTAAATAATGAAGAAAAGAGGTCAATAATGTGGAAAAATCTGGATTGCTTGGTAATTTGTCATCAGCAACCAATATGTGTTATAATACTGTTAAACGTAAATGTAGTCAACTAGGAACAAAGAATGTAGGTCATACTAACAGGATGGGGATGCTTTCCTGGAAAGCATTGACTCTGAAAAATATTTCGGGGTCATGGTGAATAATAAGCTGAACATGAGCTCCCATGTAGGAGCATATTTGGCACTGTCATGACTTCTGCTGGAATACTGTGTCCAGTTCTGATGTCCACAATTCAAGGAGGTTGTTGATAAGTTGGAGAGGGTTCAGAGAAGAGCCACAAGAATGATTAAAGGATTAGAAAACATTCTCTTTTAGTGACAGACTCAAGGAGCTCAATCTATTTAGCCTAAGAATGAGAAAGTTAAAGGTGACTTGATAACTATCTCTATGTATCTACATGGGGAACAAATATTTAATAATGGGCTCTTTAATCTAGCAGTGAAATGTATATGACAATCCAGTGCCTTGAAGTTCAATTTTACTGGACAAATTCAGACTGGAAATAAGGTGTAAATTTTTAACTGTAAGAGTAATTAACCATTAGGACACCTTACCAAGGATGATGGTATCGTCTCCATCACTGAACATTTTTAACTCACGATTGCATGTTTTACTAAAAGATATGCTCTAGGATAGTGTTTCCCAAACTTGGAATGCCGCTTGTTTAGGGAAAGCCTCTGACGGGCCGGGCTGGTTTTTTTACCTGCCGTGTCCGCAGGTCCAGCAGATCATGGCTCCCCCTGGCCGCAGTTTGCTTCTCCAGGCCAATGGGAGCTGCTGGAAGTGGAGCAGTGAACCGCAGCCAGTGGGAGCAGCAATTGGCCGGACCTGCGGACGCGGCAAGTAAACAAACTGTCCCGGGCCACCAGGGTCTTTTCCTAAACAAGCCGCGTCCCAAGTTTGGGAAACACTGCTCTAGGAATTATTTTACTGAAGTTCTTTGGTTGTGTTATACAGGAGATCAGACTAAACGATCACAATGGTCCCCTCTGGCCTTGGGATCTACAAGTCTGGCTCTGAAAGCAAGCATAATTTATATTACACTTTGAATTTAGCAACAGAAAACAGACAACCAAACTGTTAGTGAATTTGTGGCATTTTCCACATTGAATTGGTAACAATAATGATTATTAACCAAACTATTCACTTGATATTTGAAAGTGTTAACATCTTCAGAACCACCAGTTATCTTGCGCAGAGCCGTAAGTAGGCATATCAGTGCCCAGGGCAAGCAGGTATATTTGCACCCCCAAGTATATGCAAGGGGCACATAGGGTCACATGCTCCCCAGATTTCTTCCATTTAACACAGTTTGAAAACCGTTGCCTCCTGTCGAGGGTTGGCACTTCAGAAGCTGGTAGGAGTGGCCGAGTGGTGTAAGTGTCAGTGGCCAGGGCAGTGCCAGGGCATGAGCACCAGGGCAGCAGCAAGCTAGTAGGGGGCCCTTCTCAGGAAGCACCTCAGGAGCATCTCATGGAAGCTGAGCTTCGTGGGTAGGGAACGACTCCAGGGGTGTCACCGGTCAGCACTGGGCTCCGTTGGGGGAGAGGCAAAAGCTTTCCAGGGTTGTAGCTTGGAACTGTGACACTCACCCTGCCTGGGGAGCGACAAACTGTGCAAAGGTGGCCCGGCTCAGCAAACAAAAGAAAACAAAACAAATACCATGTTTGAAAAAGAGAATACTTATAGTGAAAATAAATTCTTATGAATGTCTATGACCATACATGAAATTAAATTCTTTTTTCATGCACCACCAGTTTCGTGAAGTTTTAAATTCCATCAGTCTTCAAGAAATGCAAAAGGTTGGAAAATTTCAAGACCTTTTAATTGTTTTAAGTAATCAAATTACTGTTTAATAAACTTCTTTGTTTCTAATTTTTCTCCTCCAAGCAAAAGAAGCGTGGTTGTGATTTTAAAAAGTCACTGTGGAAAATGGTGTCCTTCTCATTCAGCATATCTGCTTTCTATAGTTCTTTGACTCACATCTATCTACTTCCTGTGTGTCTCAGTTGCATATTCTTACTTTACTGACCAATCCCAAGTCATTAGTATTGTTAGCAAAACCAATACATAAAAATGGACTGGATTCTGTTCTGCATTGATTAATAAAATCCATTACATTCCAGAATCTTTTCCCCTTTCCTAAACTGATGATAATGTAAGGCAGAATCAACACAATTTGTTTTCAAAACCCCAAGTGACTTTACAGGACTGATCTATAGAGAAACTAAATTTGGAGCCACCAATGTTATCATGTTTATAGTCACTTCATTAGGTATAGCTACACTTTAAGTTGTTTATTATATGTCCTTTCTCCAACAAGAATGAGGCAGATTTTGAATCAAAAAATAAATATAGCATTCCACCATACTGGTACCTCTATTTTAGCCAGTATATAAAGCCTGCTTATTCATTTTTTTCAGCAAAATATACAACAGCAACTTTTTAAATTTTATACATCTTATTTGATACATGGTTGGCAGTAAAGGATAATGATAGATAGATAGATAGATAGATAGATAGATAGATAGATAGATAGATAGATAGATCTTTCATTATGTGTTAGATCTGTGAAGAAACAATATTTAATTCTACTAATATTTTAATAACAAAAATATTTCTCCAATGTAATAAGCGTTTTCCGTAAAGATATTCTATGAAGTTTATCAGAGACAGATTTTTCCTTAAAATCAAATTTTCAGTAGTTTAGGTGTGATGGGTTCCCCAATGTGTGCCACCTGGAACAGGGGTTCCAATGTGCCCTCTGACTCACCATCATGGATTTCCACTCACACTGTGCTGCTGTGACAAGCTGTAGACCACTTCCAGTTCTACACTTCCACCAGCATTTGCACAGGCAGAGACACACCCAGTTTCAGTTGCGTGCAGGCTGACCAGCCACTGCATGAAGCAACAATAGAGAGGCTATGGCAAAGATAACCCCTACCTCCCCAGGGACGCACCCCCTCCTAGAGTATAAATCCAAGATTATATTGTCTTGCACTGCACAGGGATCTGTATAATGTAAGCTTATAAATAGTTTGCCCCTTCATCAATGTGGAAAGGAATACGCAACAAGCATGTGTCAAACAAGCTGAGATTTTCCCCATATACTTCAGTTAAAGGCTTACTGGTTTAGATAAAGCAAAAAAAATCAAGTTTATTAAATACAAAAGATAGATTTTAAATTATTATAAATGATAGCAAACAGATGAAACCAGAAATGTCCTTGTGTGGGGAGTGAGGCCCCTCGATGTTGTCACACTCCACTTTATATAGCTTTACCATATGACGGGAACCCTTTGTTCCAAAAATAGTCCCCAGCCCAGTTTGTGGAAAAATACACGTACCCAAAATGGAGATCAGCGTCATGTGGTCTGTTCACATGCCCTTGCATGCCCCGCTGAGTCATAGCAGCCATTACGCATAGGCTGTCTGGAGCATTCTCAGGAAGGCTCACCAGGTGGGGGATAAGCTTCTTCTAAGGACTATTGTTTCCCCTAATGGCCTATTACCTTGAATAGGCCCTTCACAACCAGCTGTCTAGACTGGAAGCATTTTGCCTAGTGGGAGTCACCCAGATATAACCACATTTGAAATACAGGTACATGGTCAATATCCATAACTTCAGATCCAAAAAAGGATATGTGCATACGCATAGGATAATCCTATTCAGCAAATCATAACTTTTCCAATGACAACTTCCAATGACCCATCTTGTACAAAAAGCACCATAATTATGCCTGTAGCGGGGTGGTCACACGCTCCTGCCCTGAAGGGCTTGACAGCAGCCCTGGAGAGGTCTGCAGCTCTGAAACCTGGGCTGATTGGGGAAGTAGCCACAGCTGGGCCACGCCCCAATCAGGCTGCAGCTGGCCCTTATAAGAGGGCAGTGGACCGGGAGCAGACACTCTCTCTCTGTGTTCAGAGAGAGAAAGGCCTGGCTGCAGAGAGCTTAACCAAGTGCCTAGAGTGGAGCAGGGCTGAGGAAAGGCCAAGGGAGCTGGGGACCTCCGGCCTAGGAAAGTCACAGACTGCAGGTCTAGGGTAAGGCCAAAGGGGCACTTGGGTTGCAGGAGGAAGCCCATGGGTAGGCAGAGGCGGCAGATCCAAACCCCTTTGCCTGCAGTCTGCCCCAGTGAATGGGGGCTAGATAGAGACTGGGCAGTAGCCTAACACTGAGGCGAAGTGGGGATAGGGCACCAGGGTCCTGGGAGGGACACAGGGCCAGTGGCAAGGCGGATCAGCAGCCTGCAGAGGACGCTCCAAGGCTGGAAATGAGCTAATTCCCGAGAAGACCAGCAGGAGGAGCCGCAGGGGTGAGTCTCAAACTGTTGCAATGCCATAATCATATCATAATAATATCACTATGACAAATATGGGGTGTAAATTCACATCAGGATCTATTCACCGTATGCCACACAGTTATAACTTTCTGACTCTCACTTTAACTTTGTACCATCTCCAGTTTCTTCTTCTCAATATGATTGTGTAATTGTTTATTGGACATATAGGATGGGGTTTTCAAAAGGGCCTTAGTGACTTTGGAGCACAAGTAATAAATGAAAGCCAGGCTCTTTTGAAAGTCCCACCCATAAAGTTCTCATGTCCTCTTTATATTTCACTCCCTCCTCCAGCACCATTTTCACAATCACTGTCCCCACTCAAATTTCTACAGGTAATTCTTTAAGATATCCAGGTTTTTTGGATATCTCATTTAATTCCTACCTGAACATGAGGAAGCTTGCTGCTGATTTACATAGGGAACTCACATCATGTTCATTTAATTAATTAGGCCCCTAGTGAGGCTGATGGAGAGGCATGCATCATTTCTGCACTGATTGAGGCCAGTTTGTGGGGGATACTTGCCAACGTATAGTGATACTGAGGCTTAAAAATAGCTGCTTTGATTGTTTGGAATTAAATGACCTTAATAAGAGTTCTTAAAGTATTCTTAGTGTCTGTTGTCACATATTTCCTTCTCTTCACTCAAAACAAAACCAAAACTTGATTAGAAAGCCAAAAGCTCTGAAATATATATGTGATCTTTGAATTTACATATTAGCCCCCGTTGATGAAAGTTCAACTCCCATTATCATTATATTAAATTAGAAGAATGAGAGTTATAACACAACAATTACATCCAGATTTCATAGATACTTAATAGCTTCTTTAGGTGACTGCAGCAGGCGTTTCTTTCTGCAAGATGGATTCCGTCTCTGTATTGGCAAACAAACTTGATCAGTTTCTTAATCAAGAAACTTGAATGGCTTTTTGACAACTTTTCACAGTGTTGAACAGACTGTAACTATTGGCAAGGATAGAATAGCTAGGATTTGAGGGTCAGTCAAATTTGATTTGTGTCCAATCTCTGAAGTTTGGATTGTTGACAAGCAACGAATTCTTATTGGCAGAAACCACAGTTTATTCTTTTATAGAGGCAATACTAGGGATTAGTTCTAATGGTTTGGATAAAATAAGAACAAGCACATTCATCTATTATTTATGTATTTGTATTACATTAGTGCCCAGAAAACCCAGTTGGCATCAAGGATTCTTTGTTCTAGGCATTGCACAAACTTCTAGCAAGAGACTGTGCTTGCCACAATCAGATTATAAGCCAATTTAAGCAAAACACAACAAGTTAGTGTAACATACAGAGGAAGCATAAGAGTAACAGCAATAGAAATGCATGGTTACCTAGACTTGCTATGTGCACAGGCCCCAATTCAGGAAAGCATTTAAGCATATGCTTGACTTAAAGCATGTGCTTAAGTCCCACTGATTCTATGTTTAAGTGCTTTTCTGAATTATAGCTATAATGCAGAGGTGTGAGAAGTCAATATCTTTAGATATATATGTATATAAAGAAACTGATATAAGTAATCCTTGATAAGTGATAATCATTTAAACCTCAAATTATTATGTAGACAATTTGAGAGTCTCAGGAAAAGTTTTGGTTATTTTTTTTCCTTTTGTTTGGCTGTTCCTGTTTTCACCTGGGGCAGCTGTGGGAAGAGCAAAATCAATTCTGAACTACTGAAATCCTGAAGCAATAGAAATTAAACCAAGTCAGTTTTTGATTGTGTGCAACTATTTTTGGTCACTATCAGCCTAGGCTGGATTCAGATTAATGAAAGTCTTCATATTGTATCACCAATCTTCTGAGTCATAAAACCACATTTTAAAAGTTGGAAGCATATTAATACAAGAACTAATAGACCATCTATCCCATCCACCTACCACTTCAGAAATGTTGCCTACAGTCTGTTTTCTAGTACACCTCTACCCCGCTATAATGCGACCCGATATAACACAGTTTTGCATATAGTGTGGTAGCAGCGGGGCTCAGGTGGCGCTTTAAAGGGTCCGGGGCTCTGGCTACTGCGGGGAGTCCCGGGCCCTTTAAATCACCACTGGAGCCCTGCCGCCGCTACCCCAGGGTTGCGGCACCGGGTCTCGAGTGGCACTTTAAAGGGTCCGGGGCTCCCCACAGCGGCAGGAGCCTGGAGCTCTTTAAATCACCGCCAAAGCCCTGCTGCCCCAACCTCAATATAATGGGGTTTCAGCTATAACACAGTAGGGATTTTTGGCTCCCCACGACCGCGTTATAGCATGGTAGAGGTGTATTATTGTCCAATATAATTTTAAACATCTTTGTTAAGTTCCCTTTATTTACATTTTTGAAATAATTAATAAAAAATATTTACAATTTGGGTTATACATATGTCCTGTCACTTGGAGCATATATAGTAGGATTTCTACCCTTTTGAGATGTTCCTAGGGATTTTTTAATTAAAAGTTTTAAAAAGTGCAAATAAAAATCCCTTTACCAAGTGATATCTTAAAGAACAAAATTGAAACTGGTTTTCAATTCAAAGATTTTTACTTAGATTCACAGACTTTAAGGCCAGAAGTTATAACCAGATCATCTAGTCAGATCTCCTGCATATTACAGGCCACCAACACCACCCAGCATCTGCACACTGAACCCAACAACTGAAATTAGACCAAAGAATTACAGCCAACAGGAAACTAGAAATAGGCAGAGAATAAGAGGGTATGAGATGCACCAGTGCTTGAGGTCCCTACAATGGCAGGGAAATGATTAAGTGAGATACACCCAGATAATCCCGGCAAGTGACCTGTGCCCACATTGCAGAGGAAGGCAAAAAATCCACAATGTCACTGCCAATCTGACCTGGAGGAAAATTCCTTCCTAACCCCACATATAGCAATCAGTTAGACTCTGAGCATGTGAGAAATTATCAGCCAACCAGGAACCTGAGACAGAGTATATTCAGTGTCACCTCAGAGCCCTGGCTCTTCCCAGCCATGGCCAGCCCTGACGCTTCCCAAAGAGTTTATGACTGTTCTTCATTTTTGTTAATGCCTATGGGGAAAGAGTTATGTACAGGTAAATACTTGTATAATAATTTGGTTCCCTAGGTGTCTATTAGATTTTTGATAATTGTGTTAGCATTGCTGGCAAATTAGCAGCAAATATGTAAGATATTATCCACTTCTTGAAAGAAGGTTATTTTGACTATCAGGGCCCCATTGTGCTAGGAAAGAAAATATTTCCTATCAGAGCATTAGTGATGGAAGAAAAGGTATGCTAATATTGCTTACAGTAAAAAATTGTATTTATAACATCTTATAACATACACCACAGACATACTAACCTCCTGAGAGATCTATAGACCCTCCCCTGAGTTGCCCAGTATGCAGGGGGATTGCATAGGATGCACCTAGAAGGGTGGCTCAGCATGAAAGCGTATAAGTGAGGAGAAGCCAGAGGTCTGCTTTATCCCAACTCCATTTGCCCCAAGTGGAATATTAAGGAAGTAGTCTCTGCTTTCCCCTTAGACTAGCACTGAAACAGACCTAACTCCTAAAGCTTGAGGAGCCTTCATGAGCATTCCCATATCTGCATACAGGCTTGTTGCAATATGGTCCTGCATGATTAAGAAACATCTATGCAGGGATTACACAAATCTATACACTGCATCAGCTGACATTCATTGTTAGTCAAAACAAAATATAGGAATATTCATACTGCAGATTTATTGAGAATAAGCAAACAGCAAATATGCTAACCAGATATCCACAATCAGTGCAGGTTTGTGCATAAGTGAAACGGGGGGGGGGGAGAGGGGGGAGGCTAATCATGCATCTGTAACCATGCAGCATTCTTTCCTTTTCTGACTAGCTGAAAATGAATTCTCAGTATAATCAACAGAGATATTTAGCTCATATATAGGTTTCTCACCCATAGTTTGGAAAGCATGTTAGAAAAGTGTCTAGGTATCATTATCTTTATTTTACAGATGAGCAAACTGAGGCACATTCGTCTGAAGTGATTTGCCCAACGTCACACTGCAAGCCAATGTTAGCCCCAGTCTTCTGATTATCATGCCACTGTCTTATCTATAGGTCCACATGGCTTCCTAAATTTTAATAAATAATAATTCAGGATGCCAGTGTGGGTCAGCTTGCCATAAATTCACATATACAAGGGAAAATATGTTCACAGTTGTACTCCTAATTGACACACATAAATCAGATATTTGCAAGTGTGCAAAGCTATATTTTCATTTGTGCATGTAAATGCTTGCTTTGTGTACACAACTGTGGTAGTTTGTGCAAATTAAGAAAGCAACTACACATATGATTTTGACACAGACTGCTGAAAGTCAGTTTTAGTCATGGCTAAGATAGCAAGAGTAATTTGAATTTCAATATCAAGTAATCCCTAGTTGTGTAGCATGTAGTATAGATAATATATTTTATAAAAAAATAGAGGCAACGGATTTATTCAAATTAGTTGTTCTAAGTCTAACTGTCAGAGGGGTAGCCGTGTTAATCTGAATCTGTAAAAAGCAACAGAGGGTCCTGTGGCACCTTTAAGACTGTTAGGGCTGTATTCCCACTTTGAACTTTAGGGTACAAATGTAGGGGCCTGCATGAAAACTTTTAAGCTTAACTACCAGCTTAGCTTTGGTCCGCTGCCACCATCCCAAGAATTCCCATGCCTGGGAAGCCTTGAGAAACCTTTATCAATTCCCTGGTGAATACAGATCCAAACCCCTTGGATCTTAAAACAAGGAGAAATTAACCATCCCCCCCTTCTTTTTCCCACCAACTTTTGGTGAATACAGATTCAACCCCCTTGGATCTAAAACAAGGAGAAATTAACCATTCCCCTCCTTCCTTCCACCAACTCCTGGTGAATTAAGATCCAAACCCCTTGGATCTTAAAACAAGGAAAAATTAATTAGGTTTTTAAAAAGAAGACTTTTAATTAAAGAAAAAGGTAAAAATTATTTTTGTAAAATTAGTATGGAAATTAACTTTACAGGATAATTAAACTTAAAGAGCTTAGAGGACTTCCCTTTAGTTTTAGGTTTAAAGTACAGCAAACAAAGATAAACACTTTAGTAAAAGGTACATTTACAAGTTGAGAAAACAAAGGAAAACTAACACGCCTTGCCTGGCTATTTACTTACAAGTTTGAAATAGGAGAGACTTGTTTAGAAAGATGTGGAGAACCTGGATTGATGTTTGGTCCCTTTCAGTTTCGAGAGCGAACGCACTTCCAAACAAAGAACACAAACAAAAGCCTTTCCCCCCCCCCCAAGATTTGAAAGTATTTTGTCCCCTTATTGGTCCTTTGGTCAGATGCCAGCCAGGTTACCTGAGCTTCTTAACCCTTTACAGGGAAAAGGATTTTGGAGTCTCTGGCCAGGAGGGATTTTATAGTACTGTACACAGGACAGCTGTTACCCTTTCCTTTATAGTTATGACACGCCACTCAAATCACAGATAGTTGTTGGACATTTGATTCTACACTGGCTGTGATTTTTTTTGGAGTTTTAGGAGAAAAAAGAGTTAATAAGACACATGTACCTTTAGACATACTACTGATTATATAAAAACTAACAATATGTTTTATTTTAAGAACAATTGTTAACCAGTTAACTTTGGGAAACTTTTTCGGGAGAGTGCATCAGCCACTTTGTTAGAAGCTTCCGAAATGTGTTGTATTTCAAAATCAAAATTTTGGAGAGCTAAACTTTACCGAAGAAGTTTTTTTTTATTTCCCTTGGCAGTATGAAGCCACTGTAGCGCAGCATGGTTTGTTTGTAGTTGGAAACGCCGTCCCCAAACATATGGGCGTAGCTTTTTTAGCACGTACACAATGGCGTAGCATTTTTTTTTTGCTGATTGACCAGTGGCTTTCCCTCTTAAACAGTTTCTTGCTGAGAAACACGACAGGATGAAATTTTTGATCTGGTTCTTTCTGCATTAAAACTGCTCCCACGCCTCGCTCGGACGCATCTGTGGTTACTAGGAACGGTTTGTTGAAGTTTGGGGCCCTTAGCACAGGGTCAGATATGAGTGTTGCCTTAAGCTGGTTAAAGGCCTTTTGACACTTATCAAACCACTGAACTGCATTTGGCTGGTTTTTTTTTTTTGGTTAGGTTTGTTAGCGGGGCAGCGATTTGGCTGTAGTGGGGTACAAATCGCCTATAATATCCAGCCAAGCCTAAGAAGGATTGGACCTGTTTTGTAGACTTTGGAACCGGCCACTTTTGGATAGCATCCACTTTGGCCTGTAGGGGATTTATAGTTTCTTGACCCACCTGGTGCCCCAGGTAAGTTACTTTGTTTTGGCCTGTTTGACACTTTTTAGCCTTAACAGTTAGTTCTGCCTGCTGGATGCGCTTGAAGTCTTTTTTTAGGTGCTTTAGGTGCTTTGCCCATGAATTAGAAAAAATGGCCACATCATCGAGGTAGGCAACTGCAGATTTTCCCAATTCCGCTAGGAGACCATTTACAAGTTTTTGGAAGGTGGCGGGTGCATTTTGCAACCCGAAAGGGAGTACATTGAATTCATACACCCCTGCCTGGGTGATGAAGGCTGACCTTTTCTTAGCAGGTTCATTTAGTGGTACTTGCCAGTACCTCTTGGTTAAGTCTAAAGTAGAGATGAATTGGGCATGTCCCAATTTCTCCAATAGCTTATCTGTGCGTGGCATTGGATAGTTGTTAGGACGAGTTACAGCATTTAGCTTACGGTAGTTCACGCAAAAGCATATTTCCCCATTTGGTTTGGGAACTAGAACCACTGGAGATGCCCATGCACTATTACAGGGGCGGATTATACCCATCTGTAGCATGTCCTGGATCTCCCTTTGTATAGCAGTTTTGGCATGAGGTGACTCCCGGTAGGGTGGGGTTCTAATTGGGTGAGCATTACCTGTGTTAATGGAGTGGTATGCCCGTTCGGTCCGTCTTGGAGTGGCTGAGAAAATTGGTGCAAAGCTTGTGCACAGCTCCTTGATCTCCTGTTGCTGCAGACGTCCAAGGGTCGTGGAGAGGTTCACCTTTTTTACGCCACCATTTTTTTTTTTTTTTGTAGTAGACACCTTCAGGCCACTTCGCGTTATCTGTTTTCTGGGCTGTAAACTGGCAAACGTTTAATTCTCTGGAATAAAAGGGTTTAAGAGAATTAACATGGTATACCTTAGGCTTTATGTTGGAGGTGGGGGAGGCTATGAGATAGTACCTAGGCGCTCCTGGACCGTGAATGGTTCTTTCCACGATGCTTTCATTTTATGGGCCTGGAGCGCCTTTAAGACCATGACTTGGTCTCCTACTTTGAAGGACCATTTTTTGGAATGTTTATTATACCAGGCCTTTTGCTTTTTCTGAGCATTTTTAAAGTTTTTTTTAGCAAGGGCTAAAGAGTGTCGGAGGGTGCTTTGTAGGTTGCTTACAAAGTTTAGAATGTTAGTTCCGGGAGAAGGCGTAAACCCCTCCCATTGCTGCTTTACCAACTGTAATGGCCCCTTAATCTCGCGGCCATACACAAGTTTAAATGGTGAAAACCCTAAACTGGGATGTGGTACAGCCCTGTAGGCGAAAAGCAACTGCTGCAACACTAGGTCCCAATTATTGGAGTGTTCATGTACGAATTTACGTATCATGGCCCCCAAAGTTTTATTAAACCTCTCCACCAGGCCATTGGTTTCATGGTGGTAAGGGGTGGCAACCAAATGATTTACCCCATGAGCTTCCCACAGCTTTTTCATGGTTCCTGCCAGGAAATTAGTTCCCGAATCTGTAAGGATGTCGGAGGGCCAACCTACCCTGGCAAAAATGTCTGTTAATGCCTGGCACACACTTTTAGCCCTGGTGTTGCTTAAGGGTACTGCTTTCGGCCATCGGGTAGCAAAATCCATGAAAGTTAGTACATACTGCTTTTCTTTGGGTGTCTTTTTTGGGAAAGGACCCAGAATATCCACAGCTACGCGCTGAAATGGGACCTCAATTATGGGTAGTGGCTGGAGAGGGGCTTTAACCTGGTCTTGGGGCTTTCCCACTTGTTGGCACACCTCACAAGACGGGACATAATTAGCAACGTTCTTGCCCATTCCCTCCCAGTGGAAGGACTTCCCCAACCGGTTTTTGGTTCTGTTTACCCCAAAATGGCCACTGGGATGATTATGGGCTAAGCTCAAGAGCTTTACCGGATACTTAGTGGGAACTACCAACTGTTTTTGAGGATGCCAGTCTTTCTTGTGACCACCAGAAAGAGTCTCCTTGTATAAACGTTCTTGTTCTACAACAAACCGGGATCGGTTAGAAGAGCTGAGAGGCGGTGGGGGGCTCCGCGCCGCCGCCCAAGCTTTTTGAAGTCTGTTATCTGCTTCCTGCTCGGCCTGGAACTCTTCCCTTGATGCTGGAGACATCAGTTCCTCCTTGGACTGGGGCTTGGTCCCTCTGGAAGCGATGCAGGTGCTGGGGCTGTTTCCATTGACTGTGAACCGCTGTTCTCTGGTGCACTATGTGGTATTTTAGGCTCTGGCTGAGCCTCTTGGGTAGGGTTATTTGCTGCTTCCACCAGGTCAGGCTCGCTGGTGCCCTCTGGTGTTGAAGTTGTAGACGGGTTTGCAAGCGCTGGACTCAGTGCTGGCAATGGTTCTGGTGCTGGTTGCGTTGCCAGTTCCGGTTTTGGGACTGGCTTTGGCTGGGTCTCTGGGATTGGATCCACTACGGCTGTGCAGTCGTTGGCAGGGGATCCGGTTCCACCACCGTTGTTTGGGTCTCTGGTAACACAGACGGGGCCCTGGTGGACGGCTCAGGAACAGGGATGGGGGTGAAAGCTTGCTTAGCCTGGCTGCGGGTGACTATTTCCACCCTCTTGGCTAGCTTCACATGGTTGGCAAAATTTTCCCCCAGCAGCATGGGAATGGGATAATTGTCATAGACTGCAAAAGTTCACATTCCTGACCAGCCCTTGTACTGGATATGCAACGTGGCTGTAGGCAAGGTTACAGACTGTGACACGAAGGGTTGAATTGTCACTGGAGCCTCCGGGTTGATGAGTTTGGGGTCCACTAGGGATTGGTGGATAGTTGACACTTGTGCCCCAGTGTCCCTCCAAGCGATAACCTTCTTTTCGCCCACTCTCAAGGTTTCCCTTCGCTCCGAGGGTATGAGAGAGGCATCTGGGTCTGGGGATCTTTGGTGTGATTGGGGTGTAATGAACTGTAATCGGTTGGGGTTCTTGGGGCAGTGAGCCTTTATATGTCCCAATTCATTACATTTAAAACATCGCCCTGCTAAGGTATCACCGGGGCGATGTTGGTTGGTGGAGACTGGTGTGGTGGGGTGAGAAGGCGTCTGGGGTTTCCCTTGGGATGTGGGTGGGGCCTTGGGTTGTCCCCGGTGGTAAGGTTTTGTTTTGGCTTGCCCCTTTTGATATCCGCTCCAACTGCTACTAGTTTTTTTTTTTTTTTTTTTTGCCACCTCCACCCATTTGGCTCCAATCTCCCCCGCCTCAGTTACAGTTTTGGGCTTCCTATCTAGGATTTACCTTTCTATTTCCTCAGGAACACCCTCTAAAAACTGCTCCATTTTTACTAGGGAAACCAGATCTTCCAGAGATTTAACATTTGCTCCTGATACCCAGGCATCACAATTTTTGTTAATGTGGTAGGCATGCCGGGTAAATGACACATCGGGTTTCCACTTTAGGGCTTTGAACCGCCGACGGGCATGCTCAGGTGTTAGCCCCATTCTGATTTTGGCCTTGTTTTTAAAAAGTTTATAACTGTTCATGTGTTCCTTAGGCATTTCAGCCGCCACCTCTGCTAAGGGTTCACTGAGCTGCGGCCTCAGCTTTACCATGTACTGGTTTGGAATGATGCTGTATCCAAGGCAGGCCCTTTCAAAATTTTTTAAGAAGGCCTCAGTATCATTGCCTGCCTTGTAGGTGGGGAATTTTTTGGGATGGGAAGTGGTACTTGGAGAGGGGTTGTTAGGATGGGCTGTTGTATCCGGCTTAGCCTTTGCTACTTCCAGTTTATGCTTTTTTTTTTTTTTTCCTTCATTTTTTTTAGCTCCATTTCTTTTTTTTCTAGCTCCATCTTTTTTTTTTTTAGCTCCATCTTTTTTTGTGGGGCTCCTCTTTGGCTTTCTCTTTTTTTTTTTTTTTTTTTTTGCTGTGTTTTGAGTTTTGTAAATTGAAGCAGTTTTTGATGTTTTCTTTTATTTTCTTCTGCTTTTAGTTTGGCCAGTTCTATTTTTTTTAGCTACTTCTTTGGTAGTCATTTTCCTGTTTTCTTGTGCTGGGTCACCCCCTCTGCAGTTGACTGAAACTGGGATGTACTCAGCTCTGGCTGCTGCTGAGTTAACAGAGACTTTCTAACTAGCTATTCCCGAGGATGTAAAAAGAAAAAAAAAAAACAATTCAGCTTGTAAATTCCTTTTACCAGTCGTTTGCTAATTGAACCCTTCTCTTAACAAAGGATCTTGTTAAAAAAACGTAACACCTCTGCCTTCAGGCAAGGAGAGATAAGATATGCATCTACCTTCAGCTCTGCTTTTCAAGCAGCTAGAAGGAAAAAAAAATCTTACTGGCTTTTGGGTTTAAAATGATCCCACCGCTCTGCCACCATGTCAGGGCAGTATCCCCACTTTGAACTTTAGGGTACAAATGTAGGGGCCTGCATGAAAACTTCTAAGCTTAACTACCAGCTTAGCTCTGGTCCACTGCCACCATCCCAAGAATTCCCATGCCTGGGAAGCCTTGAGAAACCTTTATCAATTCCCTGGTGAATACAGATCCAAACCCCTTGGATCTTAAAACAAGGAGAAATTAACCATCCCCCCTTCTTCCTCCCACCAACTTTTGGTGAATACAGATCCAACCCCCTTGGATCTAAAACAAGGAGAAATTAACCATTCCCCTCCTTTCTTCCACCAACTCCTGGTGAATCAAGATCCAAACCCCTTGGAACTTAAAACAAGGAAAAATCAATCAGGTTCTTAAAAAGAAGGCTTTTAATTAAAGAAAAAGGTAAAAATTATTTTTGTAAAATTAGTATGGAAATTAACCTTACAGGATAATTAAACTTAAAGAGCTCAGAGGACTCCCCTTTAGTCTTAGGTTTAAAGTATAGCAAACAAAGATAAACACTCTAGTAAAAGGTACATTTACAAGTTGAGAAAACGAAGGAAAACTAACACGCCTTGCCTGGCTATTTACTTACAAGTTTGAAATAGGAGAGACTTGTTTAGAAAGATGTGGAGAACCTGGATTGATGTTTGGTCCCTTTCAGTTTCGAGAGCGAACGCACTTCCAAACAAAGAACACAAACAAAAGCCTTCCCCCCCCCCAAGATTTGAAAGTATCTTGTCCCCTTATTTGGTCCTTTGGTCAGATGCCAGGCAGGTTACCTGAGCTTCTTAACCCTTTACAGGGAAAAGGATTTTGGGGTCTCTGGCCAGGAGGGATTTTATAGTACTGTACACAGGACAGCTGTTACCCTTCCCTTTATAGTTATGACAAAGACTAACAGAAGTATTGAAGCATAAGCTTTCGTGGGTGAATGCCCACTTCATCACGCGTCTGATGAAGTGGGCATTCACCCACGAAAGCTTATGCTCCAATACTTCTGTTAGTCTTAAAGGTGCCACAGGACCCTCTGTTGCTTTTTAAGTCTAACTGAAGACTTTATATAGCACATTATTTCCAAGTAGAGTTTAATAAAAAACAATAAACATTACAAAAGGTAAAAGTTATAAAGCATTTGCGCCAACCTCTGTTCTTACTATTTACCAGTAGAGTAAGTATTTTTTCACATCATTCTTCAGACTGATTGTTTTAATGGTTCTTAACATTGCCTTTAAAAACTATGGATATAACTTAACTGGACAGAGTTAACTGTCACAGCAAAATGTTTTGTCCTACTTTTTATTTCACTTTGACACGGATTTGTTAAAAGCTGTAGCAGCAATGCTAATCAATGCGTGCAAGCTAGCAACCACCAAACACATAATTTACCAAGATGGAGATAGGAAATGGTGGACCCAATGTTAATGTGTGGCTGCACTCATCTGGATTGCAGTCTGTTTAATTTAGGCAGAAACTGAGGATATCATTTATCAAGATTGAATGTGTTACTATAATTCATTGCAGTGATTGTAGGGAAAGAGCAACAGTGTTGACATACAGCCATATCTCAGAACGATGTAACCCAGTTATTTGGCTTCTACAGCACTACAGTACTCAACTGTTTTCTTTTAATGTACGCTTGATTTCTTTCAGGAAAGGCTTTGCTACTGCAATGTTAAAGTCATTATTAGCTAGGAATTATCAGAATTTATGGAATCTAGATTTATGTTTGTCTACTTCAAAGTATGAAATAGGGACACTTCCTTGCATATTTATTTATTGTCCCCCAGGCTTCTTGTTCTACTGTGAAAATGGAATTAAAATATTGCTGTATTGTGGAGATTAGCAGCAACGGTCTCATACCTTCTGAGAGTATTAAATACAAAGCCAAGGAGTCTCTAGCACTTGGTCAATCAATAAACAGTCACAGACACACATCCAGTACAACACAGAGGAAAGGATGAAAATACCCTTTGTACAAAGTCTTAGCACTGAACTACAGTACCAGGCAGAGTTTAGTAAAGGGGAGATTTACCTTCGCTTCCAGGCTTGTGTTAACAGCACTGCCCCACAACAACTCTTCTTTCCTGACTAGTGTGGTGAGAGCTCCCAATTGTGCTAATAGAGTGAGTCCTCCAGGAGGTGTAGAGATCACATTTCCTATACACTATAGATCAGTAGTGGGCAACCTGCGGCCCATAAGGGTAATTGTGGGCCGTGAGACATTGTGCTTACGTTGACCATCTGCAGGCATTCTCCCCACCCCCCCCACCCCCCTCCCGCAACTCCCAGAGCCCTCTGGAATGATTGTCGAAGCATGAAGAGGCATATGAATCTTTAGCATGTCTGACACGTAAATATCTTGCAACGCCGGCTACAAAAGTGCCATGTGAACGGCCCATCCTCACTGTCAGGTTACATTGTAAACAAGAAGTGGGCAGCATTATCTCCATGCTGATGATGGGTTCTGCTTGATAACGATCCAAAGCAGTATGGACTGACACATTTTCATTTTCATCATCTGAGTCAGATGCCACCAGCAGAAGGTTGATTTTCTTTTTCGGTGGTTCGGGTTCTGTAGTTTCCGCATCAGAGTGTTGCTCTTTTAAAGACTTCGGAAAGCATGCTCCAAACCTCGTCCCTCTCAGATTTTGGAAGGGACTTCAAAGTCTTAAACTTGGGTCAATTGCTGCATTTATCTTTAGAAATCTCACATTGGTACCTTCTTTGCATTTTCTCAAATCTGCAGTGAAAGTGTTCTGAAAATGAACAACATCCGAGACTGCTATAACATGAAATATATGGCAGAATGCAGGTAAAACAGAGCATGAGACATACAATTCTCCCGCAAGGAGTTCAGTCACAAATCTAATTAACACATTGTTTTTTTAACAAGTGTCATCAGCATGGAAGTATGTCCTGTGGAATGGTGGCCAAAGCACGAAGGGACATACGAATGTTTAACATATCTGGAACATAAATACCTTGTGCCATGCAAATGCCTGTTCTCATTTTCAGGTGACATCGTAAATAAGAAGCAGGCAGCATTATTTCACATAAATGCAAAAATCATGTTTGTCTTAACGACTGGCTGAACAAGAAATAGGACTAAGTTCTATATCTCTCTCTGGGTGGACTTGTTGACGCTAAAGTTTTACATTTTATTTTTAAATGCAGTTATGTATCAAAAAACACAACTACATTTATACGTTGCACTTTCAAGATAAAGAGGTTGTACACAAGATAAAGTATTTGTATGAGATGAATTGAAAAATACTAGTTATTTTATCATTCTTGCAGTGCAAATATTTGTAATAAAAATATAATATAATGTGAGCACTGTACACTTTGTATTATGTTGTAATTGAAATCAATATATTTGAAAATGTAGAAAAACATCCAAAAATATTTAATATATTTCAGTTGGTATTCTATTTTTAACAGTGTAACTAAAACTGTGATTAATCATGATTAATTCTTTAAATTGCAATGAATATTTTTTATTTGAGTTTCATTTAACATGCGAGTTAACTGCGACCCCTACTTCTAGCTCACCATTTGGCAGATACTGCTTCCAAAGACTGCTTTTTAGAATAAATAGAGATATCCTATCTCCTAGAACTGGAAGGGACCTTGAAAAGTCATTGAGTCAGCCCCCTGCCTTTACTAGCAGGACCAAGTACTGATTTTGCACCAGATCCCTAAGTGGCCCCTCCCTCAAGGATTGAACTCATAACCCTACGTTTAGCAGGCCAAAGCTCATACCACTGAGCTATCCCTCCCTGAATGTGTTAAGATCTACAGTTATTTAATGATACAATGAGCCAGATGCTAGAGAAGCTAGCAGGTGTGAAAGTATCCACTGATGACATAATAATTTGGGGACACACTGCTATTCAGTCTCAGGGAAAACTGAGGAGAGAATTGGAAATTGAGGGATCTAATAACCTTAAAATGAATAAGACCAAAAGTCAATTTCAAATAGTAGAAATTACATACTTGGGTGAGAGACTGATCTCAAAGAGAATCTTGCACAATAAATCACAGATTCAGGCAATACTGAACATGCCGAGACCAGAAGATAAAAGGAAATTCAAAGGCTACAAGACATATTGAATTATGTCAGCAAGTTCATATCTAACTGTACTGCTTGAACAACTGAAACATCTCCACCAGGGCACTGAATGGGCATGGAAGCCAAAGCATGAAAGAGAGTTCAGTGATTTAAAGCACATTCTGACATTAGCTGCAGTGCTGCAATTTTTTGAGCCACTGAAAGACATCAAATTCTCCACAGATGACTTGAACAGAGCGAGGAGCAGTACTATTACAGGGTTGTGGAAATGAATGGTTTACAATCCCATATGCATCTAGAGCTATGACAGCCACAGAAAAAATGTACGCACAAACTGAAAAAGAAACACTAGGTGTTTGGATATACAAAATGTCATGACTTTCTCAAGAGTTGTAGCTTCAAAGCAGAAACTGATCACAAATCACTGATTGCAATACACAAAAAAGATGCTTAGTGGAGCACCACCCAGGATACAGAGACTACTTCTGAAAACACAAAAGTATGATGTGACCCTGCAGTTCCAACCTGGATACCATTTTGTAATGACAGATACTCTCAAGAGCTTATGTTCCATGTGTCAGTACACAGCCTGTTGATCTGAAACATGTAGAAAACATACATGTGAACATGATAAAAGTGTCATGTGTTGTATTGCCAGGTATGTGGGAGAGAAAAACAGCTAAAGATGAAATGCTGCAAGCAGTGATACCAGCTATAAGTGAGGGAGGGAAAAATCCATGCTTTCCATCTGCCTATTTCCACTATAAAAATGAGCTTTCATTGATTTCTGGAATGCTCTTGAAAGGGACACAGATTGTGGTTTTCACAATGATGAAAAGGAAAATATTGGAATGAAAGGTCACCTGGGACTGATCAAATCCAAAAAGGAGAGCTAGCTAAGTTTTATTCTAGCCACAGATGAATAGTAAAATCAAAGAAAGGATGAGCAGGCATGGAACATGTCAGAAGTACAGAGATTCTCAGCAGAAAGAACCAATGATACTGCACAGACAATCTGTAATTCTGTAGGACACAGTCAAAATTCACATGTTCAGCCTCAGCCAGGGAAGATATGATCACTTGATTATAATGGACTACTTTACTAATTTCCTAGAAGTAGTCACGCTTGAAGATACCACAGCTCCAACAGTTGTCACATACATTATTTGCATGTCATGGTATTCTAACTGACAATGGATCACAGTTCAAGAACACAGAATTCCTGGACTTTGGTAAAGTATACAACTTCCATTGTGAGACATCTAGACCCAGATATCCTTATGCCAATGGATCACCTGAATGGAGAGTATATATAGGAGAGGAATTTGCTCAAATAGGCAATGGTTACAAAAGAAGGTCCATATTTGAGAGCTACCCTGCTGCAATGTGGAAACTCTTCCACGACTGAAGTCCTGTACAACAGACATACAAATACTCAATTACCAGATAAGGGATGGTGAGGGTGGGGGTGGGGGGAAAGATAACTAAAGAGTCTGTGATAGTGAGGGAAAGACTGGGAAAGTACAATCAGACAAATACTACAATATAGAAAAAAAGACATCTCACACAATTAAAACAAAACAAAACAAGGACTTAATAAGAATTTAGCAATATGGGCATTAGCCAGTCAAAGGTACTGTGATCAAAGAAGTCATTTTGCTCTCACTCTGTGATCACAGATGAAGATACCTGACAACTTGCCTGAGACAAGTAAAGTGAGAACAGACATACAAGCTGAATACAAATCAAAAATGACCCTTTTGTTAACTATGAGATGAAAAAGTCTGTTACATACAAGGATGTCCATAAAGAGGATTTTCAATACAACAGTTCGGGAAGATTGCTGACATGTTCTAAGGGAACATGGTAAAGAGTTACACCTGTTATTGCATTTGCTATATTTTGTTAGTTTAGTTTAATAGTGTTTTAATTCACTCAGGAAATTTAGAAATGATTCTAAAAAAGGAAGGTGTGCTATAGAGTAAGTCGTCCAATAGTGTAGAGATGCCACACTTCTTCTATACCAGGGATTGGCAACCTTTGGCACGCGGCTCACCAGGGTAAGCACCCTGGCAGGCCAGGCCAGTTTGTTTACTTGCCATGTCCGCAGGTTCAGCTGATCGCGGCTCCCACTGCCTGCGGTTTGCAGTCCCAGGCCAATGGGGGAAGCCGTGGCCAGCACATCTCTTGGCCCACGCCACTTCCCGCAGTCCCCATTGGCCTGGAGCGGGGAACCGCAGCCAGTGGAAGCCATGATCTGCCGATCCTGTGGACGTGGCAGGTAAACAAACTGGCCCTGCCCGCTAGGGTGCTTACCATGGCTGGCTGCATGTCAAAGGTTGCCAATCTCTGCTCTATACTCTTCATGGAGACTTTGATTTCTTGTGATGTGCTTCCTACTGAGGAGCAGAAGCAAAGAAGCACTGGACAGAGCAGTTGCAGTCTACAGTTACACAGTCCAATGATTCTCAATCAGGGGGTACACAGAGGTCTTCCAGTGGATACATTATCTCATCTATATGTGTAGCCTGTTGTAAAACTAGGCAAATAAAAAGCACTAGCAAAGTCAGTACAAATTTATATTCCAATTGATTTATTTTATAAGTATATGGCAAAAATGAGAAAGCAAGCAATTTTTCAGTATTAGTGTGCTGTGATATTTTTTGTAGTTTTAGGTCTGATTGTGTAAGCAAGTAGTTTTTAAGTGAGGTGAAACTTGGGGGTACATAATAAAAATCAGACTTCTGAAAGGGGTATAGCAGTCTGGAAAGGTTGAGAGCCACTGACATAAACTATTAGGTAGTTTTGTTACCTCATTACTCTATGTCAGAGGTCAGCAACCTCTGGCACATGGCTCGCCAGGGTAAGCACCCTGGTGGGCCAGGCCAGTTTGTTTACCTGCGGCGTCAGCAGGTTCAGCCAATCGCGGCTCCCACTGGCCACGGTTCGCCATCCCAGGCCAATGGGGGCTGCAGGAAGCAGCGCAGGCGAGGGATGTGCTGGCTGCAGCTTCCCGCTGCCCCCATTGGCCTGGGATGGTGAACCAGGGCCAGTGGGAGCTGCAATCGGCTGAACCTGCCAACGCGGCAGGTAAACAAACTGGCCCGGCCCGCCAGGGTTCTTACCCTGGGGAGCCGCGTGCCAGAGGTTGCTGACCTCTGCTCTTTGTAGTCCTGTTTATAAGAAAGGTTGATCTTTACACTGGTATGTTCATCAGTAAAATAATATACTGATCAGATTCAATCTACTTTAAGCATTGGTTAAAAAAAAGTATACACAGTGAGTGCCTGTGATGGGGTGTTCACCCCACACAAGGCAGAGCAGGTTAAATTAGGATAATTTACCTGAAAGGCTACACCTGAGGAACAACCAGGGACTGAAAGGCTGATTGCAGATGGAGCCCAGCTGAGAAGGAACAGGTGGGGCTGGTAGAAAATCAGGAAGTTGGCAGCAGAAGGGGGCTTCAGGGGAAGTAATTTGCAATCACTCCCTGTGGGCTACAGGGGCTACAGAAACAAGTAACCTACAGTTATTCCCTGGGAAGAGGGAGTTTGGGCTGATAAACCCAGAGACGTGGGAGACAGACTACATAGGAAGGAATCCAGGGAAAGAGCATCTGGGCAGGGAGAATGTTACTGGGAGAATGTTACTAAACATAGGGTCCCTGGACTGGAACCCAGAGTAGAGGGGTGGCCCCAGTTCATCTACCAGCCACTGGAAGAGTGGCATAGTCATGGCAGTGAAGGGAAGCCTGCTATTTTGTATGGAGAGACTTTAATACCCTCGATGGGGAAGACTAGTGATCTAGCTGAAAGATTAAGTTGTAAAGAGAAAGCACTCTGAATCTCAGGGAGAGAGGCTACTGAGTGCATGAATGAGGGGCAGAAAAGGGTGTAGCACCTGGAAGGAGCTAATCCCTAGAGCAACCAGGAGGAGGCTCCCTAGCAGTGAGTGGACCCCATGACAGTGCCCATTACAGTTTGTTGGCCAGTCCAATAGGCAATACATAGATAAATTTGTCCTTTACATCAAAAACCTAGATTGCTCCTTCAACTTCTTCAGTAGTTTGGAGAGCAAATAAATGTATTTCTGAGCAAGACTTGGTCTACTGCCTGGGGTCTCACTAGGACCTCCAGGAATTGTCTTCCTAGACATGTTTGTCATAACTTTCTTCTCTCAATGCCCTCTATCTTTAACCAGTCTGTACCCCAGTTACCCAGTCAGATATAACCAACCCATATGCATGATGCCTCGTGGTCTGATCCATTATTATGGCCCTACCCATTGGTCCAGAAGATGAGATAACAGAGCACTTCTCCGTCCCTGCACCACCTGAGCTTACACCTCTCATTGGGTTTTGACCTCCACCCTGCTTGTTCCCAGGGCTGAGAGGCACCTTGCTAGCACCTATCCTTAGTAAGAGGAAGCCTTGTCCATGACCAATGGACCTGGGGACCTAGCAGGCTCAGACAACACAAACATTCCCCTCAGCCTATCCAGGTTTTGCTGTCCCTCTGCAGGTTAGCAATAGGCATGCTCAAACCCTCAGTCCTCTAAGTGTCCCCCTGGAGTGCCCAGACCCTGTTCCACTGGACACTCATAGTATTCTCATATTCACTGCTCCTAAAGCAACAATGCACTCCAGCTTACCAGTTACACCTCAGACCACTGGTCTGCTTCACATATAGCACTTTGAAAGTTTAAGGTGAAAATAAGGGTATGTCTTCACTACCCGCTGGATTGGCGGGTAGCGATTATCCAGCAGGGATCGATTTATCGCGTCTAGTCTAGATGCGATAAATCGACCCCCGAGAGCTCTCCCATCAACTCCTGTACTCCAGCGCCACGAGAGGCGCAAGCAGAGTCGACAGGGGAGCAGCAGCAGTCGACTCACTGTGGGGAAGACACCATGGTAAATCGATCTAAGTACATTGACTTCAGCTACATTATTCACGTAGCTGAAGTTGCGTAACTTAGATAGATTCCGCCCCCCTCCCCCCCAGTGGAGATCAGGGCTAAGTAAACATTTATTTAACAAAGTATAGAGATTCAAGTGATAGTAAGTAGAAACATTGGAAACAAATGGTTACATCTAAAGTAAAAACATGATACATGTTCTACTACCCAGAGTTACTTAACTAGCTACTGTTATGTCTTATAAAGCAAAAGCTCACTCAAAATCCTTTCAGGGTATTACAGGCTGCCTTGACTTGTGATCTTCCATTCATGAGAGAAGTCACACTGTCAACTTGTCTCATCAGTGGAAAAGATCCAGTGTGTGTCTCCTCCACGAATCCATTGTCTTTACTTATAAACAGGATGCTCCCCTGCTGGTTGTTTTTTTCCCCTGTCTGCCTCTTTCTTGTCAAGTTCACAATCTCTTGATTAGCATTTGCCTCAATCTGTAAATAGGTCTCCACTGTGAAGTGGACAATACACACATGACCACTCGGAGAGAGACATGCTACCTGACAAGAACATGTTTATCAACTTCTTGTGACCTGTCTTCAGTCACGTACTTTAAGAACATAATTTTCAATACAGATACATAATTTCTTAAACATTATCTGTATTAACTTCACAATGATTATGATGACCAATGGGCTATTGGCTTTTGGTAGAGGGCTCACACACTAACCTTTGGTAAACTTAATATGCACATATCTGACCCAGGGGAATCATTTAAAACTCTATACACCACTTGTGTCCTCTGCCAGTGCCAACAAGAGGTTCCTAAGTCACACTTCTGTATTTTTACTGGATCCAGAAGACCCTGTTCCTCTCTTTCCAATTTTCTCTCTCCTCATTAATATTGATCCAGAATTAAGAATTCACCCTAGTCTGCTCTTGGATGCAACAATGAACCTCTTCAGTACAGCTCCTTGTTGAAGCTCTTGGCCCAAACATAGCACTGCTGTATCTACTGTGGTGTTAGCTTCAGAGAGGCATTTAAACCAAGAAACAATCAACATAAATTGACCACAACATTTAAAAAAGAGTGTTTCCATCATAATGTAGATAGAATAAAATGTGAAAGTGGGTTATAGAGACATTTCTTTTTCTTTTCTTTTAATGTCCAAGAAAGATAAAATTAAAATAAAATGAAAGGGATAATTCTTGGCTTTATTTGAAGCTCATGATTTGTTTTGAGATGATAGAAAGCACAAGGAGATAGAGACAGAAGCTTAGAACAATTAAAATTGAAAGATACATATTCAAATCATTTGAATTAATTTACTGCAATATTTCCTGTAGAGTTTCTGTCCCTGGTTTACAGTATACTCATCATGCTCTATATTAGAGACCCCTCAGCTTTCTGGTGGAAGTGTAAACTTGAGATTCTAAGCAATTGTACACATTAAAAAGTGTCACTAATGCTTTAAACTTTGAGAGTATTACCTCTAGTACTCTGACCAAATTCCAGTTAAGGTAACTATATTCTGGGTGTCTAAATTAGAGTTCTGATGTGCTGTAAAACATTTTCAGTGTTTATCCCAGAGCATTTCAGTGGTGCATTAATTATCATTGTTTATATATGCTGCGTGTATTTGGAGGACCAAAATTCTGCTTAGTACGCTCTCATGCATAATTCCATTTTGCATAGTGCTTTAGGATAATTTAGGATGTCCCATATGCTTCGTTGTTTTAAACATTTTCTTTATTTTAACCAGTTTAAAATATGAACCATGGAGGATTTTGTATCAACAATAAAGTGAATCAGTCCCAGAGATTCAACAAAATAAGTATCTGATTAAAAGTTATCCAGAACTTCATCTCCTCAACTAAAATGTTAAATGTGTCCTATGCTCACTACTCTGCTTCTGCATGGAATACTGGGTCAAATTCAAAGTCTTATGGGAAGATTTTCAAAGGCACAAATGACAGTTTGGTATCCAACTCATTCAATGACTTTCAAAGTGCCTATGCCTTTCAGAGTTTTCACCAGAGTCCTCATTTTCAAGGCATTCAATGTTATTGGCTAAGGATACCTAAAAGATCATCTAAAGCACCTAAAGATATTTAGGACAAAGACGCTCTAGCACAGTGAAGCTGTACATAAGAAGGTATTTGTGTGTGTGTGAGGTTAATTAAGTTCAAGGTCGTTTTGCAAGTGGGCAAAAAGGTTGAAAGAAAGAACAATTTCTTGTAACTGGGTTTATTTTAAGAATAGAGACTGTGTGAATTATTTACATAACTTCGCCTTGATGAAAGGTGAAAGGTGTACTACTTCCCAACAAGACCATAATTTTTGAAAATGCTCCTCACCAAAGTGATTGCAACCAGGATAACAACATTTAAAGATAGCAAATTTAAGAACACTTCACCCAAAGGACCAAAAGGAGGCTTTGTCAGGACATTTGGTACAAGAATTAGGTTCCATGATGGAGTTCTCATTGGTGTAAACTTGAGAAGTGGGGCAGCTCTAAAGAAATCTTATATCTGAATGAGAGGAAGTATCTGAATCTGGATAATGTGCCTACTTGCTGTCTGTAGTGGGCTGGAACTACTTATCACTTGGATTTTAGAGTATGATGTTTGATGTTTTAGGCTGATATTCAGAATTTACTGTAAGAACTCCAAAATATTTATGCTTTGTACTAGTCTAGACTTCATCCATCCATGATCATGATTTAGCGCAGGGATTGGCAACCTTTGGCATGCTGCCCATCTGGGAAATCCGCTGGTGGGCCAGGATAATTTGTTTACCTGCAGCGTCTGCAGGTTCGGCCAATTGCAGCTCCCACTGGCCTCGGTTCGCCATTCCAGGCCAATGGCGGGTTGCAGGAAGCGGAGTGGGCGGAGGGATGTGCTGGCCATCGCTTCCCGCATCGCTTCCCGCAGCCTTCATTGGCCTGGAATGGTAAACTGCGGCCAGTGGGAGCTGCCTTATTGGAAATCACTTCTAAAGGCATCTCCCCCAACCTAGCAGGAAGGACCACTAGACTGGGGAACCAAATGAAAATGGGGGACAACTAATAAAAAACAGGATCAGGAGTGGTGGTCAGAGGTTCAAAATGAGGGATCCAGAAGGGAACACCAAGCAGAGGACCCCAGACAGCGCCCACTGCTCCTCAAAGGCTTCTAGGGAGCCAGCAGATTCTGCCCAGTGGAATTCTGCCTGGAGGCATGACACTAGGGAAGACTGGAAATAGGCCCACAGTCGCAGAGCACCCCCTCTTCCAGCATCCTCCTCCTGGTATTGTAGATGGTAACTTGGCCAGAGCCAGGAGAAGGTTGATGAGGCGGTCTTGCGACTTCATGGGGCCACGGATAGGGTGTGCAAAAATGAACAGGTGTGGGGAAAAGTGCAGCCAGAATCACAACAAGAGGTTCTGAAGGAGCTGGAATAGGGGCTGAAATCTGGTACATTCAAGATAGGCATGCACCAGGTTCTCCCTCATGCTGCAGAAGGATCAGGCCTCGGGAATGGGGGTAAATGATGCCAGATACATACCCGTGCTCATGGCTCCATGAAGTAGCCAACATCCGATGTCCCCAGCGGGCCATGGTACCAAGGTGAAATAGAGGCTGGCCCACTGGGAGCTGCAATCGGCTGAACCTGCAGATGCTGCAGGTAAACAAACCGTCCCTGCTCACCAGTGGATTTCCCTGATGCGCCACGTGCCAAAGGTTGCCAATCCCTGATTTAGCACTATGTCTCACCTATAGATTGGGCCCATAAAGATGTCCTATTTGTGGAATACTTTTTCAAGGCTAAGAGCATGAATAAATGAATAACCTATTTAACTTATTCTCGGTTAACAGAAAAAGGCATTCATACTTTTGGTCATGTGAGAAAATGTATGATTGTAGCTATGGCTTGTTAATTTCTTCATCTGTAAAAAGACTTCAGTACCTCAGCTGCTGGATATTGGATGCAAGCAGGTCCATTCAGGGGAAGAGGGGAAACTCTCCATTTGAAGATCTTGGGATATATACTTCATTCTTGGATCCATACATGGATCCATCTTTAGCTTGCTTAACCAGCTGCTATGATATTTGTTACCTTTTTATGTTTAGCACCTGAGAAAACAAAAGATTATTTTTCCTACATCTCTTTCTCTCTCCTTTCTTCTTTTTGCCAGGAACATGGAAAATGAGATATCCATAACAGGGTTGAGGATCTGTTACCTTCTTTCCTGTTGATAAAAGTTGCTGTGAAAGTGTTGTAAGACATCATTGGTACATCTTGGCTGACCAGGACAGGACTCATAGCTTTGACCTTGATCAATCAATACTGTATTGGAGGTCTGTTCTTCCATTAATATTGGATGAAATTGTTCTCTGAATGATCTTCCTTGATCTTGAAGCTGGCATCAATTTTCTTCGCCAACCTTTGATTCTGACATACTCCAAGTACCCCTTAGCTATGGTTCAAGTGAAGACAAGGGTGATGTGTTTGGTGGGCTCAAGAAATTAGGAAACTTTTGGAGCGCAACTATGTGCAAGCAGGGGTAAGATGCATTGTAATGGACCTGTAAAATTCCCATTAGAAAAAATGAAATTTTGGGGTAAAATAAGATAGATTGTAGAATAGGAAAATGTATCTATATGTAAAAGGAGTGTGGGTGTGGACTTTCCCCACACAGAAAAATATACTTCTAAAAGCAGCACATAAGAAAGAAAAAGAGCCACAGAGAACCTTTGATTATTGCATTTTTATCAAACAATGTCTAAGACAAAGCATCTCCCTCTGTCTTTACTAGGAATAAAGAAAACAGGTATGTTTTTCTCCATATCACTGGATTTATCATATTTCCTTGAAATATATTGAATGATTTAGTTTTCAGAATTACAAAGCTTTATTCTAGAGTACAAACTCAGTAATATTAACAAACTTATTAATCTTCATGCACTGTAATTTCCATCCTAATTTAGTAATCACTTCCCCTTCTCATTTAAGATTTATGAGGAGAATGCAGTAAGGTCACATTATTAAGACTACATTACTTGACAAAATATTTTATCTGGCATTTATGTCTGTACTATGAAACAAAACACATTGTTAAACCCTAGATTGTTTGCTTACTAGTTTTCAAAATAAAATAAGCAATTCACAAAGACTATCCCAATAACTAACTCAAATTGGTGGTGGCTGCTCTATGGCCAGGCACTCTGCTATTCAAAGTTTTAGCTCTGCACTCAGCATATATTTGATTTACTATTTTTAGCAGCTACTATGATTTTAAAAGAGATGGTCTTTAGATGTCTTCATTTATTGAATAGTTCCTGTGCAGTTCTGCTCTCTTACTATAAAAGAAGCTATAGAAATAGAGAAGGTGCAGCAGAGGGCACTCTAAATGATACACAGATGAAAGTTCTCAATTATTTAAAAAGGTTAGAGAAACTTAGTTCATGATCTTTGTGAGAAAAAAGATTAAGAAGGGTAGCTCACCAAGGTATATAATGTCTAAAGGGGACCTTGTGAATACATGATGAAAGACTAAACTGGTGTGGAATGCCTGAACAAGAGTGCATCAATATAAGTAAAGGAAGTCCAGCCACTAAAGCAGCTGAGGCTGATTTGCCTATGGTAGCTAATGTAGAAAATCAGCTGCTGTATTAATTATAGTGAAAAATATATTAAACCAGTGGTGGGCAACCTGCAGCCCATCAGGGTAATCCACTGGCGCACCACCAGACAGTTTGTTTATATTTGCACGGCCGTCCATAGCCCCCAATGTCCGCAGTTCACCATTCCCGGGGAAAGTGGCCTGAACATTGAAACACTCCAGAAGGTGGAACTAAACTTTTTTAGTGGCCCAACTGAAGAGCTAGGGCCAGAAAGGTCCTGAGAGGGTGAAGACATTGCCTCCAGGTAAGTAGCCTTGAGGCACCACTCTAGTCTGGATTAGGGACAAAGTGAGAGATATGATACAGAGGGCACTGAGAGAGGCCCTTGTTGGACTTGTACCTCAAAAGGGGTTTGCTTTGCTTTTATGTCACAGACTGCGTATGACTTGGCCACAGGGTCGCTTGCGAGAGTTGAGTGCAACGCTGTCATGGTGCATGTATGTGTGTGAGAGAGATCCATTTGACATTTGTTTTTGAGATTAGTATTGAAATATCTTTTATGATCCTCCTGTTGGCTTATATATCCTACCCCAGAAACCCAGGTAGTGAGCATTTCCATAGGAGAAGGCAATCAGGGCCAGTGTTAATATTAAAATCAACATATTTAAGGAAAGTTACAACTTGTGGTTGATTAGCATTTATAATATTTAATATAGCCATATAATACCATGGTAATGGCTATGGTATAAGTACTTATATAGAATAGAAAAGTGTATAACTCAAAAGCCTTCTCTGTGGTCTGATCAACAATTGAATGAAAGACCTCCCTGGGAAAACTTAGGAGCTTAGGAGGCTACACGAAATGCCCTAATAAGAGATTAATGGAGGTATTACTGGGGGTGCTTTTATTTTTTTTTTGGTAGAGACTTTAAACCAAGGTTCTTGCCACTTGTGATCTTTAAAAAGGCTGTGATACTTTTCATAAAAACAGGCAAGTTAACTCTGGTATCTCAGATTCCAGAGTGCATAATTTTACACTGAAACCGATTTAAAGAAGATCAGATACCACATCTTTTATATCTTTTCCTAAATTGTTACATCTGCCCCAGATACAATGGCACTGCAGTCATGGCTGAAAAAATTCTCAGGATACTTTGTAATCACTTCACATGATAGGGGGAGGGATAGCTCAGTGGTTTGAGCATTGGTCTCCTAAACCAAAGGTTTGTGAGTTCAATCCTTGAGGGGGCACTTAGGGATCTAGGGCAAAATCAGTACTTGGTCCTGCTAGTGAAGGCAAGGGGCTGGACTTGATAACCTTTTTGAGGTCCCTTCCAGTTCTAGGAGATAGCATATCTCCATATATTATTATTATTATATGGACAGAGAGATAGTTAGAACACTTAGGTTCCACTGATTTGGGACCATCTCTCTAAGCAGTAGAATTTTTCAAAGTGTAACCTGGGGAATTCTATTAGAATTTTTCAAACTGGTGGAACATTTTAAGGATACCCACTATCCCCTCCCCCCATATTACATTGATGAAGATATGAAAACATGACTCCACATATAAGCATTGTAGAAAAGGAATTAAATATTCTGATGGAAAATAATACTTGTCCTGATTCAGTCCAAAATCTGATCTAGATCCTACTGGCATAGACCAAGGAAAAGGGATCCTGGTAGAAAATCCACTGGGATTGGGAATGCTCTCTTCCATCAGGCAGCTAGCCCATGGAACCCAGGAAGTGTCTGTGTGGGTGGCAGTCTCGGCAGCTCCCATCCACAGGACTCCTCTCCTTGGCAGAAGCCTTGATGGTAGACAGGTAGTGGTACTGCTATTTGCTTTCTCTCTGATGATTATCATATGGAGCTTAGCAGGGCAGGCTGATGCACTAAAACACAATTTGCATCTCCCTGACCCATAAAGAGTCAATCTGGCACAGTGTGGCACAATTGAAATGTGGAATAAAACCGCACGGACTCCCTAATTTCCAAGAATTCTTGTGCTTATACTTGACACTTCTGAATTCATGATTAGGTTGCTATTTTCCATTTTCTTTCCCTTATAGAAATGCCAAGCAAAGGTAATTCTTATATTGTAGTTTTGAAAATAACAGTGATTGGGAATTTTTGTAGGTGAATTAGTACAGCAACCATGGGTATCCAAGAGTGATATGAGACCAGAAATAGGAGATGTGGTTAATGCAGAGAATTGTAGAATGTAGAAAACAGAAGATTTGGCCTTGATGAACTCATAAATAATAACTATGAATGATGCTCCACGTTTTAAAGAATGCCATGGTTTGTATACTGAAAAGTCTTGGGCAGTAATCAAGACATTACATCCTCTGACTGGATGCATTAGCAAAATCAATGAAATATAATTAACACCTCCCCATAATGTACACTGCCAAATCATGTAGGGTAGAAATGACACAAAAAAGCAGTCTGCCAATATGCTATTGAAAGAAAATTTCTGAATTAAAAAAAAACCCTCAGTTTATGCAGAAATTATAGGAATAGTCCAGCAATGAAGATTTGCGAATATATTCGGAGTAAGAAACATTGTCAGGTTCCCTTTATATCACATATGGCACATACCCAAGCAGTTGGTCCCATTTGAAATATCATTCCCTCCTGTTCACATTAATTGATATGCATGGAGGTGTGGACTTGGTTAAACTCCATCCTATACAGACATGCTCCTTTTGAAGTATGAAGCATGGCCAACATTGCAGTCAAGACGTGCTGGCAACTGTATTATAACTTCTGTATGGGGGAGGAGAAGAGGGGAAAGGGCTTCATGTATCCTCTCCCCCTCACCTCACACCCTCACAGAGAGGAAGCTCTAAGATGGTCCTTAATTTAGAAGCATCTTTCCAATGAAGGAAAACAATTTCCTTTAATAGATGCAGATATCACAATAGCCTTCTGGGAAAAAGCAGTGTCTAAACCAATCAGCCATTATTCTGATTTTAGGCAACATAAGGGAAGTTTTAGTAGTTACATTAATTCTGTGTGACACTTCCCCAAAAATCAATATGCATGTGAACAATGGGATATCATTTGTGCACTGTAAGTGTACTAGTGTTTGATTTACAAAACCAGGAAGATTACTGTTGATCCTAGTAGATCTAATAGATGTCTATAAAGCTTTAGAGAGAAAGGGGTGAAAAAGTTGACTTAGATGATGGATAAGGAATTAACTGTTCTGAAACATTTTGTCTACTTAAGTCCCAAATGAATTTTTTGCAGGTAATTAGCAGGTTTTGTTTCTTTCAGGCAGCTCCAGGCTTAAGCAGCTTAGGAGGAGGAAGATGTTTTACATACTAATGCCTTTGTGCCATTTTGGTAGTAACTGCTGTCTTGTATTTGAAGTTTCACTGTTCTTACCCACATGTGAAAGTGTCCCAAACAAAGCTTCAAGCAACAGTGAAGGCAATATGGATGTCTGTATTTATCACACCCTACATTTATATGAGCAACATATTTACAAACATACACCATGTCTCAAACCTAACACCTAATTGCCCATTACTCACGTGAAAAATCCTTTTGTCATCGATCATGTTACTTGGATGGAGGCTTTAGAGAGAAGATGAGTTTGATTCAGATCCTTGTTAAATTGAGGTCGGAGACAGGCTTAATTGAGGGATTAGATGGAAGAATAAAAGTCAGGAGAAGAGAAGACTTGTGAGCCATTGGCATAAAAATAGTTGTAGCCATGTGGGTGGATGTAAACACCCAGAAATAGCATGTAACAGGAGAAGAGGAATGGGCCAAGGATGAAGGGACCCTCATTGGGACAGATAGAAGGTAAGAAGAGGGTCACTGAAAGAGAAGCTGTATGAACAACCAGATTGGTACAAGGAGAGCAGGAGAAGGCAAAGTCTGAAAAACAGAGGTACAATGTGATTTTGTGACAGAGGTATCAAACTGTTGAAAGGATGGAATAGAGGCCCAGAAATTTGGCAACAAAGTTTTCTAGAGGTTGTGGGGAAAGCAGTAGCTAGATTAAAGAAGATGCAGGAAGGAGTTTGAGGAGAAGACCTGGAGATAATGGCTGCAAATGGTATACTCAATAACTTTATAAATGAAGAGAAGTCTCCATTCACAAGTTTCTTCTCAGGGTCTTCCATCATTCTAAGTGCCTGGCAGTTCTTTCCAATTTGGTCCCATCCTGCAGTCGCATGACCCTCACGATTAAGCACATAACAACTGCCATACAGGGACAGACCAAAGGTTCATCTAGCCCACTATCCTGTTTTCTTACATGGCCAATGCCAGGTGCCCGAGAGGGAATGAACAGAACAGGTAATCATCAAATGATCCATCCCCTGTTGCCCATTCCCAGCTTTCGGCAAACAGAGTTTGGGACACCATCAATACCTCTTCTGGCTAATAGCCATTGATGGAGTTATCCTTCATGAATTTATCTAGTTCTTTTTTGAACCCTGTTATAGTCTTGACTTTCACAACATCCTCTGGCAAAGAGTTCCACAGGTTGATTGTGAATTGTTTGAAGAAATACTTCCTTTTGCTTGTTTTAAACCTGCTGCCTATTAATTTCATTTTGTGACCCTTAGTTCTTGTGTTATGAGCAGGAGTAAATAACATTTCCTTATTTACTTTATCCACACCAGTCATGATTTTATAGACATTTATCATATC
The DNA here is from genome assembly GCF_011386835.1 of Chrysemys picta bellii. Lineage (NCBI taxonomy): Eukaryota > Metazoa > Chordata > Testudines > Emydidae > Chrysemys > Chrysemys picta. The sequence continues at coordinate 266,771,829 of NC_088791.1, read as the reverse complement.
CCCCCTTAGTTGTCTCTTTTCCAAACTGAAAAGTCCCAGTCTTATTAATCTCTCCTCATATGGCAGCCATTCCATATTCCTAATTATTTTTGTTGCCCTTTTCTAAACCTTTTCCAATTCCAATATATCTTTTTTGAGATGGAGAAACCACATCTGCATGCTCTATTTAATATGTGAGTGTAGCATGGATTTATATAGAGGCAATATGATATTTTCTGTCTTATTATCTATCCCTTTCTTAATGATTCCCAACATTCTATTAGCTCTTTTGACTGTGCAGCATATTGAGTGGTTGTTTTCAAAGAACTATCCACAATGACTCCAAGATCTGTTTCTTGAGTGGTAACAGCTAATTTAGATCCCATCATTTTTATGTATAGTTGGGAGTATGTTTTACAATGCGCATTACTTTGCATTTATCAACATTGAATTTCATCTGCCATTTAAAAAGCAACAGAGGCACTGTGGCACTTTAAGACTAACAGATGTATTGGAGCATAAGCTTTCGTGGGTGAATGCCCACTTCGTCAGACACATCTGCCATTTAGTTGCCCAGTCACCCAGTTTTCTGAGATCCCTTTGTAGCTCTTCATAGTCTGCTTTGGACTTAACTATCTTGAGTAGTTTTGTGTCATTTTCAAATTTTGCCACCTCACTGTTTACCCTTTTTCCAGACCATTTATGAATATATTGAACAGCACTGGTTCGAGTACAAACCCTCTAGAGGAAACCACCTCTCTTTTTTCTGAAAACTGACCATTTATTCCTACCCTTTGTTTCCTATCTTTTAACCAGTTACCAGTCCATGAAAGGACCTTCCCTTTTATCCCTTGACAGCTTACTTTGTTTAAAAGCCTTTGGTGAGGGACCTTGTCAAAGGCTTTCTGAAAATCTAAGTACACTGTATTAACTGGATCCCCCAGACCTATCTTTAAAGTGCCAGAACTTGGATCAGAGATGTTTGGGCCCAGGACTAACCTTTAAAGTGTACTGTAAAATAGAGTCCATGTATGCTGAGCCATTGATGGCTCTCTGACAACATGCCTTTCCCTATATATATGGGTGAGCTCTCTACCATTGGGCCTCAATATACAATGATCGGTTGTGAGTTATCAATGGACATAATTGGCAACCATTAATTTCAATGTAATATTTTTTCATCTTATTCCTCTGCCCATATTTTTGCACTAAAAAGGTTAGTCAGACCCCAGCTGTCTGGTAAACATCTTCCTGCTGGCTCCTAACAAAAAGCATCTGGCCATTACAGACAACACCCAGTCATTATTTTTGACATGCTTTATTTTATTTCATTGAATAAAAATGGCTTGCTGGTTTAGTTTGAATGACACAACGGTAATGGAGGGTTATAAGGTAGCTATTTGTACATAAGTGAAAAGCATTTCACTCTGAATATGGAATCTGTTAAGTTTAACACTTGTTGATCATTTTATCCAGAGTCACATAGCTTTCTAAATTATTAAGGTCAACATTTGCAAAAAGTTTGAGCAGGGAAAAACTTCTATTTGGGCAACTACATAAGGGAGCCTCCCAGCAGGAAATGGCCATCCTGGGAGAATCAAAGGTGGTGGATTAGCACATCCAAAGTGGGTTGGGCTCTTCCCCTCCACCCTCACAAACACCAAGACTGTATACAAACAATGGAATATTTATTGGTGAAAGGGAGCAGAATCATAAACTTGTGAAAACATAACATAATATATAATACAAATAAAGAGTAAAATACCCTCTGCCACGACTCCAATAACTCTCTCAGCAGTCCACCTAACTCCCTTCCCAGATGCCAGCAAAAATATTTGACAGATGGCCACGCCCAGTGAGTAGCAGCAGTCCAATGTCACTTTGTAGGTCTGTCTCCAGTACCAAGTAAGCTTATTGCCTGGCTCTACCTACAGGCTTTTCCAGCACAGTGATTAATTTTTAGATGCTGGATAAAGCAGAATCTCACTGGAGTCCATTCAGCTGTCCTCTGTATTATCTTTTGCAGTAGAATCCTCTACAATCTGTCTCACAGTATAGTCCGCATTTTGCCTTGTTTCTCACAGCAAAGTTCCCAAGAGAGGGGAGCAAAGAGCACTTAGAATCATAGAATCATAGGGTTGGAAGGGACCTCAGGAGGTCATCTAGTCCAACCGCCTACTCAAAGCAGGACCAATTCCCAACTAAATCATCCCAGCCAGGGCTTTGTCAAGCCTGACCTTAAAAACCTCTAAGGAAGGAGATTCCACTACCTCCCTAGGTAACCCATTCCAGTGCTTCACCACCCTCCTAGTAAAAAAGTGTTTCCTAATATCCAACATAAACCTCCCCAACTGCAACTTGAGATCATTACTCTTTGTTCTGTCATCATGTACCACTGAGAACAGTCTAGATCCATCCTCTTTGGAACCCCCTTTCAGGTAGTTGAAAGCAGCTATCAAATCCCCCCCCCCCCCATTCTTCTCTTCTGCAGACTAAACAATCCCAGTTCCCTCAGCCTCTCCTCATAAGTCATGTGCTCTAGCCCCCTAATCATTTTTGTTGCCCTCCGCTGGACTCTTTCCAATTTTTCCACATCCTTCTTGTAGTGTCGGGCCCAAAACTGGACACAGTACTCCAGATGAGGCCTCACCAATGTCAAATAGAGGGGAACAATCACATCCCTCGATCTGCTGGCAATGCCTCTGCTTATACAGCCCAAAATGCTGTTAGCCTTCTTGGCAACAAGGGCACACTGTTGACTCATATCCAGCTTCTTGTCCACTGTAACCCCTAGGTCCTTTTCTGCAGAACTGCTTCCTAGCCATTCGGTCCCTAGTCTGTAACAGTGCATGGGATTCTTCCGTCCTAAGTGCAGGACTCTGCCCTTGTCCTTGTTGAACCTCATCAGGTTTCTTTTGGCCCAATCCTCTAATTTGTCTAGGTCCCTCTGTATCCTGTCCCTACCCTTCAGCATATCTACCACTCCTCCCAATTTAGTGTCATCTGCAAACTTGCTGAGAGTGCAATCCACACCATCCTCCAGATCATTAATGAAGATATTGAACAAAACCGGCCCCAGGACCGACCCCTGGGGCACTCCACTTGAAACCGGCTGCCCACTAGACATGGAGCCATTGATCACTACCCGTTGAGCCTGACAATCTAGCCAGCTTTCTATCCACCTTATAGTCCATTCATCCATCCCATACTTCTTTAACTTGCTGGGAAGAATACTGTGGGAGACTGTATCAAAAGCTATGCTAAAGTCAAGGAATAACACATCCACTGCTTTCCCCTCATCCACAGACCCAGTTATCTCCTCATAGAAGGCAATTAGGTTAATCAGGCATGACTTGCCCTTGGTGAATCCATGCTGACTGTTCCTGATCACTTTCCTCTCCTCTAAGTGCTTCAGAATTGATTCCTTGAGGACCTGCTCCATGATTTTTCCAGGGACTTAGGATCTATAAACAACATCAAGCACAACTGGAAAACAATGTTCCGCTCTCTGGGAATCCCTACTGCCCCAAATCCAAGTTTATAAATAGTTATGGTGACCTCCCAAGTGTCACTAAAGGAAGTGTGGATAGGTAGGCTAGGCAAATGAAACTGTCTCTGGCAGCACTTTTCTCTTTTCACCAATAGAGGAAGTAAAGAGCTTGTTCCCCTCTGGAGCTTCTGGTGATAGGGTTTACAATTGCATGGCAAAAGGAATGTTAGAACCTGTAAATGCCAGCAAGATATGATCCGCATGCCACCAAATTAGTGAGGCCAGAGGCATGACTAAACAAGTAGCTGAAAATTATGCCATAGTCTCTCTATTTTAAGCAAATTACAAGCTTTTCCAGTATAAGAGCTTCCATCACAGAAATGTAAGGCTTGAGGGGACCTTGAGAAGTCATCAACTTCATCCCCTGGCACTGAGGCAGAACCAAGTTAATCTAGTCCATCCCTGACAGATGTTTTTCCAAGCTGTTCTTGAAAAGCTACTGTGATGGGGATTCCATAACGTCAATTCTAGAGTTTAACTACCTTTTTAGTTAGAAAGTTTATCTTAATATCTAACCTACTTTAATTACTAATTAAATTAGTATTTAATTACTGCAGATTAAACTCATTATTTTTTGTGCTACCATCAGTGGACTTGGAGGACAATTGATCATCATCCTCTTTATAACAGCCCTTAACATATTTGAATACTTATCAAGTCGTTTTTCAGTTTTCTTTTCTCAGGACTAAACATTTAACCTTTCCTTACAGGTCAGGTTTTCTAAACCTTTGAACATCTTTGTTGTTCTCCTATGGACTCTCTCTAATTTTTCCAGATCTTTCCTAAAGTGTTGCACTCAGAACTGGGCACAGTACTCCAGGTGAGGCTTCTCCATTGCTGAATACAGTGGGACAATTGCCTCCCAAGTCTTACATATGATACTCCTGCTAATATACCTCAGAATTATATTAACCTTTTTTGCAACTGTGTCACATGGTGGACTCATATGCAATTTGTGATCCACTGGAACTCCCAGATCCTTTTCAACACTACTGCCACCTAGTCTGTTTTTTCCTGTTTTGTAATTGTGTATTTGATTTTTCCTTCCTAAGTGAAGTACTTTTCATTTATCTTTATTGAATGTCATCTTATTGATTTCAGACCAATTCACTAACTTTTCAAGGTCATTTTGAATTTGAATCCTGTCAGCCAAAGTGCTTGCAACCCCTCCCATTTGCAAGTTTTGTAAGCATACTCTCCACTTCATTATCCAAGTCATTAATGAAAATATTGACTAGTACCAGAACCAGGACTTACCCTTGTGGGACCCTATATGATATGTCCTCCCACTTTGACTGCAAACCATTGATAAATATGCTGAGTACCGTCTTTCAAGTAGTTATGCACCCTTCTAATAATAATTTAGTACAGACTACATTTTCCTAGTTTGCTTATGAGAATGTCATGTGGAACTATGTCAAAAACTTCACTAAAATGATATCTACTGTTTCCCCATAATCGATTAGGCTAGTAACCCCATCAAAGAGGGAAATTTTGATGGTTTGGCATGATCTATGTTTGAGAAATCCATGCTGGCTATTCCTTATGACCCTATTAACCTCTAGGAGCTTACAAATTGATTTTTTTCTTTCCAGTTATTGTAATAAGGGTGACTGGTGTATAATTTCCGGTGTCCTCTTTGTTTCTTTTAAAAAAGATAGGTACTATATTTTTTCTTCTCCAGTCTTCTGGGACCTGACCTATCCTCCATGAGTTCTCAGAACTGTTAGCAATTATCTTCAAAATTGCTTCATTTAGTCCTCAGGTAGCCTTGGATGAATTTCTTCAGGCCCTGCCAAATTGAACATATCTAACATACCTAAATATTCTTTAACCAGTTCTTTTCTTATTTTGGCTTGCATTCCTTACCCTTTGTTATTCATATTAATTGTGTTGAGCATCTGGTCACCATTAACATTTTTATACACTCACACATATGAGCAGCAAGATGAGACAGACAGAACAGCTTTTCTGAGAATAGTTAGGAGAAGCATAGTGAAAAAGGTAGAGAGGGAGGAGTAGTGTTGGTGCAGGGACCAGTGGGGTGGAAGATGCAAAAAGCGCATATGTATTATGGTATATATTAGCAACTGGCATTAGACAGTTTGTAGCATCTATTTAGCTATAGTGCTTCTTCAGTGCCATGATGAACAAAGCAGATCACATAAGTTTCCTATGGACAGAAAGACAAAGCTGTACATAATATAAGCATTTTATGCCATGGCTAGCATCCCAAAGCTCCTGGGCATTACAGATGGCACAAATAGCTTCTGAGGAGCCACAGGTAAGATAATAGTGCCTATAGAAATAAAGGGTCAGATCCAACCCCTCTCCTGTCCCATCTGTTTTTCCTGTTTGATCACTGCAAAGCTGGTGTAACTGGCTAGCTGGAGGATTCTGTACCACTGTTGCTGGTGCAAAGGGTGCATCAGGGAGAAGAGGGCCATTAACAACCAGCCTAACTTAGATCAGTCCTCAAATGTTGCATTATGGAACAAGCTGGCTCTTGGCCAGACTCAATATTCAGAACTGTGCAGAAGGTAGGCACAAAAACTAGACATCACTTAAGTTGTAGTTAAGACCTCAAAATAGGGCTTAAGTGTTGTATAGGCCCAATGTTAGGCTTCTGCTTGTAGTGAATTTCATCCATAGCACATTCTATAATGAGTGGACTCAATTTCTTGCAGATACATGTAACTATTTAATGCTAAATATGTTCAGAACTATGCCAATGCACTGTGCATAGGCTGTTGGGTGGTGTGATAGGGCGAGGTCCCACTCCTGTCTTCTCTGTCTACACAGACTATTCAGAGATCTTTCATTGTTTAAACACCACTGTGTGGTATATTTACATTGCTTTTCCCACCACCTTTATTGAGCCATACAACACATTGTTTACAGCATCCGTTGCTTCTCAGCCCTCTGCCAAGGGAAGGGAGAGAGAACTGTGACGGTGGAAGGCCAGGTGCCAGCTTATGCCAAGGTACCCAGGTCTCAGCTGAACACTAACAAATACATAGCTGGAATCAGTTTGGCTTATCTGTGTGTTAGTATTGGTAGAACAGGTATTAGAGTTAATAAAAATGTGCTTAGTGTGCTTAGGCTTTATTGAATGCTTGTAAATTGCTGCATGCACTAATCTCACTTATAACAGCTGTATCCCATATTGCAAGATAATATTTGAGCATTTGCATTGTAAGACTTTGTAACCATGTAAATCAGGAAAGAAGCATTAACTGATATGAAATACTAGTCTCCAACAGTTGTTATCTCCTGCCTGACAAAGAAAGCCCATCAACCCCAAATAAACTATTGTGAGATTTTAAAGAGGACAAAAAGCATTGGTTGTTCTGCCCTCCCCCCACAAAGATGAGTCATGCAAGTGTCATCCTCCTGTCAGAGGAGTTTGCAGTTCAGAGCACCAAGGGTTTTAATTTCCTCTAACAAGAAAGAACTGGATGTCTATGCTCTTTGTACTCTGGATGGCCAGATTTACTAGGCATAAGGAAGAGACCCTCTGTAATTAGCCCAGGTTTGCCCTAAAGGCTATGTAGAGCTTGCTTATTATAGATGCTTTTATTGCCTTTTAAAACTTAAGATTGTAACTCATGTGTATCTATGTTTACTAGCTTTAACCTTATAAATGACATTTCTTTTTTTTTCCTATTTAATAAATTGTTATATAATTTATTATAGGATTGGCCACATGCTGTCTTTGGTGTGAGATCTAAGGTGCAACTGACCCAGGGTAAATGACTGGTGTTTTGGGACTAGGGGTAACCTGAATATTGCAGTGATTCTTGTTGCAATGGACCATCTATCACAAAAATATGCTCCCCTGGGTGGTAAGACAGATCAGAATACCCAAGGGGTACTCTCTGATTCCACGCCCATGCTGATCTAATACCTGAGGAGTTTACACTTGAAAATTGGTCGGAGAAATCTAAGTGTAGAATTCTCAAACAATTTGGGGTTTGTGCCCTGGTCCTAACAATCTGCTCTGAGGCTGATACACATGCTCTTGATTCACTGCAGGCAGCTTTACACTGAGGTCTCTCTACCCAGAAATCTGCTAGCCTGCCTCTTTCCTGCTAAGATTTCCTTCCAGTGCCAACTTTTATTCTCTGCATTAATGGCCTAATTAGCTATTTAGAATGAGCTGGGAGAAGACTAATCTGCTAATTTAATACAGTAAACCCTTATATAACATGTGTTTATACAGCATGTTGACATAACATGTTTTTCATGTAGTGACCCATTTTATATAATGTGCGCTCACGTGACGTGGACCTGTCCACTCAGGTCAGGTGAGAGAACCATCGAATCTGCTCCCTCCTCGGTCCATCTGTACCCGTGGCCTTTGTATTGTTGACACTGCACTGTACCAAATTTTTGGATATTATATCATGACCATCTTCATCATTTGTAGTCATGGTGCCACCTAAGAGGGGTAGCAGTCCTAAAGAATGAGAGAGGAAGAGAATGAGAAGTGAGAAGAAATGGAAAACAATGAGTTTAGCTAAGAAAATAGAGATACTGGACAAGCTCCATGTTGGTGCCCGAGCCAACGCGGTTGGTCGGGAATATGGTATGAATGAATCTATGATTCACACCATTAGGAAACATGAAGATAGCATTAGAGCACATTATGGCTGCAGGTAATGCTGATCTTACCATCAAGAGGATGATAAGGTGGGATGTTCAACTAAATAAAACAGAGACTTTGTTGAACACATGGATTGAAGATCAGAGTCAGAAACAGACAAAGTCAGTCGTGAGAAGGCACAGAAATTGTACACAGCCATGTGTGAGAAGGAAAGTAAACCATCCACAGGAATGTCATTTATCAATGTCTGGTTTGATAATTTTAGGAAGCACTTTAACCTCCGTAATGTGAAGTTTACAGAGGAATCTGCATCAGCTGACCACCAAGCAGCAGAACTCTTCCCTGCAGAGCTAGCAAAAATTATTAAGGACAATGATTACAAGCCCCAGCAGGTTTTTAATGCTGATGAAACAGGTTTGTTAGTGGAGATTCATGCAGCCACCACAATGAAAGTGAAGACGAAGTCGAGCAAGAGGAACAGAAACTCAGTAGTTTATTTAAGGGGAAATTTATATATCATAGAAAAAGTCATAAGTAATTTGATGGAGAAAGATCCAAATATGCACAGGAGCCTAACAGTCAAACGAGGTATTGAGGTATGAGCTGAAGCATTCATTGCTGAGTCAGGCCAAGCAGAGGCTCATCACTGACTACATCAGGCCCTCAACACACCAGTCAACAGACGCATCAACTTTAGCATCCCAGTCACCAGCCCGAGCAGGAACCAGAAAATATCACTACTACTACATCCCCACCACAGTAAATACATTCCTCAGCCATCATCTAGATCAAGGATCGGCAACCTTTGGCACGCAGCTTGCCAGGGTAAGCACCCTGGCAGGCTGGGCTGGTTTGTTTACCTGCCGCGTCCGCAGGTTTGGCCGATCGTGGCTCTCAGTGACCGCGGTTCGTCATCCCAGGCCAATGGGGGCAGTGGGAAGCGGCGGGAAGCGGCGGGAAATGACAGTCAGCACATCCCTCAACTCGCGTCACTTCCCGCCACCCGCATTGGCCGGGAGCGGCGAACCGTGGCCAGTGGGAGCTGCGATTGGCTGAACCTGTGGACGCAGCAGGTAAACAAACCGGCCTGGCCCACCAGGGGGCTTACCCTGGCGAACCGCGTGCCAAAGGTTGCCGATCCCTGACCTAGATCATCATCTTCAGCAAGTCACCCATTCATAGTTTTTAAGTTAATAAAAAAAAATCATAATGTACAAGATAAGTAAGCTGTTTAGATTTCTTTCCACAGTGGAATTAGCACCATTGGCATTTATATGGCATTGGGCATTATTCTCTTGTCCCAGCATAGCATGAAATAGAAGGACTAATAAGACAGATTGCCTTGGGCACAACTGTATTAAATGTACTGTGTCCATATGTGATTACCTGTTCAGCATCTCAAAGGCCACCTGCCAAATATCTGCTAGATCTAGAACGATGCAAGAGAATGCTGTCCCTCTTCTGGCATGGCTCAGATTAATGAGTTGGCTAGCTACAGCCATGGAATAAGATGGCTCATTTAATTTTAGAATTTGGTGCTCTGGATTCAGGCTTGCCTTATATGTTCAAAGATTAAGGAAAATAAACTTTTATCAGAGGTCAAGAACTATTCCTCTTACCCTCAAGGACATCCATGTTTTCATTTACTCAAATTGTTATCCACCTATGACGAAGTACTGGGGGCCAATAGCTGAGCCAGAACTCTGGTTTCTTAAATTACGATACAATAAACTCTTATATAACATGGTAGATACATTCCTAGAAAACTGTATATTATATAAAAACGTGTTATATAAACTGAAGAATAACCTTAACCTTATTTTCCCCAGTTATTCTTCAGTTTATATAACACGTTTTTATATAATATCCAGTTTTCTAGGAATGTATCTACTTATCTTATCCAGGCAGTTGTCTGGCCTGATGGGAGGCGAGGGAAATGGTCTGGATGGCAAATTCTGTAGCATTGTTTGATAAAGGTGTTTACTGCAAATGTTATAATTTAGGATCATACTGGAAAAAAAAAACCTTTTGCCCTGTATATTTTGTTTTTGCAACATTACAGCACATAATGGAAAAAGCGCATTAATGATGCCTAGAGGAGAAAGAACACTGCATCATTCATTCCTCTCTTATAATAAACAATTTATTATTAAAAGGAGGTTCTACAAATAGGGAATTAATAAAAAATATATTCAGAGTGTACAGTGGTTAATCGATGAGGTGAAATAGAATAGAGCTCTCAGAGGTCCTGACCAATGCCCAATGAAGTCAATGGAAAGGCTCCCACTGACTTCAGTGGGCATTGGATCACATCAAGAGAATGTGTGGAAACTGGAGAAAAATAGTTGCCAAGAATGTAAAGCAGAGATATGGAAAAAAGATAGTGAAAGAATGTGACTGAAGGGAGGGAAAACACTGTCAATAGAAAAAGTGATTGGCAGCTCAGAGAAGAAAGTGAAAGGGAAATGTGCAAGGAGAGAATGTATGCAGCTTCTTGTACCGAGTCAGACATTGGATCTGGAGGCAGAGAAAAAGGGATTGGCAGAGAGAGAACTCTGAGGAACATTTCTCCAATGTTGGTGGTCTGATCTGGGCATGCCATACTCCCACTTCTGACTTCAACAGATAGAAAACTGAAAAAATAGTCAAAAATGTATGGCAGTGGAAGTATATTCCTACAAGTTATTTGCTAATTGGCACCCTTGGGGAGAAAGAAAAATAAGAACCAAATATCCTTGATTGGCCCACAGTTTCTCCAAGGCAAATATGTGAATTAGTTTAACTAAGATGATTTTTACTAGATTCTGAAGAGTATATCTCAAACTACTAAAATTTGTTCCCAAATTTCCAAGGTATATTTAACCCCAACTGCTGTGTAGTCTTCCTTTCTAATCCAGGTACCTTATTCTTTTCCTTAACCTAAGAGGCACATGCCTTTTTTCCCCCCAAAAGGTCGCATTCTTTAAAGTAGTGGTTCTTAATCTATTTACTATTGTGGGCTGCACATACAGCTTTCTATGTGTTATGTGAGAGAGCTAAAGAGTTGCATGTGCAGCCCACAATGGTAAATAGATTAAGATTCTACCTCTGTGGCCTTGAGGATGTCACATGGGCTGCAGCTTTGAACTGATTGGGTCGCAAGCAGCCTGCGGGTTGAGAACCACTGCTTTGAAGCAAATATGTCATAAACTGCACTAACCTAGTACAAACATGTTAGATAAAGTAAGGCTCAAGTAACATAATCCAATTTGAAGTCACTGATAATTCTTTGCCATGTACTTTTCAAAAATGTTCATTTCCACAGATGAAACACAGCAGTCTTTACCCAGTGAAAATAATAAAAAGTGATAGAGATCATGTAGTCTCACTTAACTCCAACAGTATGCTACTCAGTCACCCCTGAAAAAGTTCCATCCATACTAATTCTGTGCTGTAGAAAGACCTTTCCCTCATATATGTTGTTGTAACCCATTGGTCAGTGAACACTGTGTGCTTGATCCACTCAGGAGATGACTTTCATGCCTCACAATTACAGCACTTGTTTTTGTTTTTAGCTTAAGATGTAGAGACTCATGTTTTTATGGAGGTCCCCACTTCAATTCCCAGTGGTAGCTGTCACAGTTTCAGGATAATTTCACTTTTGACCTCCAGGTCTGCTGAAGGTGTTTCCTCTCAGGCCTCTCACTGTCACTTCTCTCTGGGCAGGGACCCACATCTATTCATTGGTCAGACCAGGGAATTACACTGCAGCTGCCTGCAGTTGCATTGTGATTATCTTAAACCGGTCTGAAAAACATCTAGCCTTCCCCCCCCCCCCCACAAACAGACCAGTCTGAGACCTTCTTGCTTGTAAACACTCCTGTGTAGTTTTTATTTACAGTGTTTAAATCCCTCCACTAATACATGACAGTGTCTCCACACATTTACTCACTGAACTCAAGTTTCTAATTCCACTTCCAAAAGGTAGGTAAGGTGTCCCTACTCAACAGAGTCACTTTATTAAACTCAACTCCCCACAAATATGCCTTCCTGTGGCCCTTTATAGAGCTTCCCTGTTAATGGGCTAATTGACTCACTAACTCCAATCTGGCCTGGTAATAAGGTACCTATCCAAACTGGTAATCTGTCCAATTAGGCCTTCTCCAAGGGAATGTAATTAGTACTAACAGTGAACAGAGTGCTAGCTCAAGTGCTAGCCCTCAGCACTGTTTACAGTCCCAAGTATAGCATAATTACTTCTCTGACTTTTAGTTCCTCCGGAAGCTTTGGTATCCCTCCCACATGGAGCATAATACAATCCCTAACCCACAATAATACATATAACAATAATAAATTTAACACAATAGTCCACAGAGATACTGCATTTGGTGGCAATATCTGGCATAGTGGCCATCATGTGAGTGAGTACTTCTCCGGGATTCAAAGTGTTCTGGGACTCAGATGCTCAGGATGAACTTCCTGTGTCCAGAGGAAGTATGTGACCTACTGTTCAGTGTTTAAGTCTCCTGTCCCCACTTGTCCCCCTGTGGTCAATCCAATGAGGATGTAAGTTTGGTACAGTTGTTAGCCTCAAGCTGGCTGTTGAAGTTGTAAAGCCTTATGCTTTCAGTTGTGAGGGACCCCAGTTCTATCCTTGGTGTTATTCAGGACAGCAGCTATCACCCACCTTTAATTGATACTTCTTTCAAACCATATTCAAATTTAAACAGTTTGTTCTATAATTAGGCATTTTTATTGACATAAAAAGATCCACTTTCTAAGAACAGCTTTGTGTATTTCTCGTTCCTTTTTTTACTCTGCTCTCCTCTAGGTTCTGGACTTGCTAAAATTCCACCCTTTCGTCACTTGAAGTACTGTACAAAAATCAATAGGCAATGCCTCCATGCCTAGTAATTGCAATATACCCATCACAAACACCATATTTGAATTTTCATATTTTAATATCCCATGCTAAAATTGTGTTAAAAAAGAGAAACTGTGAAGCTCATCTCTTTTACTAAATTGGAGCACACATGGTGCTTTCATTTTTGCTCAATATTTAAGTTGCTACTTTAGCGAATAAAATGTACCCTCTTTTCTTTTTGTTTGGTTTATGGTAAGATATTTATTTTTATATTTTCATGTTTCCCATGAGGCATTATTAATCATTTTTGTTAGAAGTGACACTTTAAACTTGTTCCAATGGTAGTCCATGCCATTTCATAAGTCACTGAGACAGTTTTCAGTATTCTGCAAGGCAAAAGCTTTTGATCTAAAAATAATATTTTTTCCTCTTTCCACACAATTCAGCACACTCTACTAAAAGCCAATTAAAAAAAAATCTGTCCAAAAAAGGCATAGATTATTAACGGGTAAATAGTACCAACAGTGGCTTTGGGGGCTGTATTTGAGAATTTACAGAATAAGTTAATACCAGCATTAGCAGGAATGAAAGTTTATTTCCCCTAATGAACATCTCTGAAGTGTACATTACGCTTTTCATTAATCTCTTCAATTGGTTTGTATAAATCTGTTTGTAGCTCATTATTGTGATTTAACATGTTGGTGTGGAAATACATAGCAGAATTGCAGCAGAGAATTTCTCTCTCTCTGTTTTGTCGTTTTATTTATTTATTTATGGTTACTATGCTTTCACATTAAGAACAACAACAAATTTAATTTAGTACAAATACATTTTTGGATTCCTCTTTGTAGGGAGGGAGAGGAATAAAACAATAAAATGTTCATATAACGTATTCTGAAATTATGCCATGCAAATAATATTTGCCTTGTATTTGTCAACAACAAAAAATACAAAAACAACAACAAACAATCATACTCACAATAAGCTCCTGAGTAGTTTTATGAATACTATTTACACCTATTTGGCTGGATCCTTAGTTGGTGTAAAGTGTCATAGCTCAACTGAGCGACAAAGATTTACACAAGTTGAGAATCTGACCCATTATCTTTGCCTCAGTACTATGTATTTTCTGGACTAGTACTATTAAAATGCAATCTTTATGTCATCAGCTTAATTTTCATTCTCCATGGCATACTCTTAAGTTTACTTTCTCCTTTACTGGTGCTTCTTGAAAAAGGCTACATTCTGATTCTATTCTGAGTAAATGTAATATGAGAATATCCTTTTGTATTAATAAATAGTGTGCCCACTGAAGCAGGGGCACAATCAGAATCTTCCTAAGGACAGGGCCCAGGGGCTGCTGATTTGGGTGGGAGCGTCAACTTACGGCTGAGAATATGATGGTGGAGAGGAGCAAAGTGTGTATGAGTTTCCCTGGGGTTGTCAGATCCACCTGAAATTCTCATTCAGAGATAAATGTTGTGCCCATTCTTTATGAGGCAACCCCTGTGCAGGGTATGGGAGGGAGTCAATGGCACAGAGGGGGCACATCCAACTCCAGGGTCACAGATGGAATCTTTCTCTCACCTTGCACAGAGGTATGGGGGGCTCCCCTGTCTAGGCATCCTCATCTCCTCTCACATCTCCAAGCTTGTTGCCCCCACTCCCAGGGTTTCCCATGCTGGAACAGTGGCCTGTATTGCTTCAGCAGCTCTGAGCTGCAGACTCAGCTGCCCTTGCAGCCACAGAAGAAGTTCAGCAGCCCAGCCCTGCTCAGCAGCTAAATACTGGGGCAGGGCATCCACGAGAGGGGCCTGCATACAATGCCTGCACAACGACACTGATCAGTCACAGAGATGGACTGAGGCTGTAGGGCAGGGGTGGGCAAACTATGGCCTGCGGGCCCATCTTGCCCGGCTCCTGAGCTCCCGGCTGGGGAGGTTAGCCCCCGGCACCTCCCCTGCTGTCCCCCTCTCCCCCGCAGAGCCACGCCTCCATGTGGGCAGCACTCTGGGTGGCGGAGCTGTGCGCTCCTGCTGAGCAGAGCGGTAGCATGTCTGGCTCCGGCTGATGCAGCAGCAGGACATGCTGCTCTGCATGCTCTGCTTGGTGTGGTAAGTGAGCCGGAGGGTTGTGTTGGTGTCACGAGGCATCACCCTAGGTAACTTGGGGGGGGGGGGGGTGGAAGACCACGAAAGTCAATGAAGCCCCCCCGCTCTAGGCCAAAGTAAATCAAAGCCCCTGCATGTTAAACTTTACTAACCTCACAGGCCAGCAGCTGGGAAGCAGTAGTGATAAGGGAAACCTACATGCTTCTAGCTGAAGGACAAGATTACTTGCAGAAAGAAACAGTGAGAACAAGCTGCACAGCCAAGGTCGTGTAATGTAACCAGAGGGAAAAAGGGGGAGAGGTAGGAAAGGGGGGAGAAAGGACGGGGGAAGAAGGGAAAGGCTTAGCTGCAAAATGTATAAAAGATAAAGGCCGCTTATGTTGGTGTGCTTGATCTGAGACATGTTAGTCTCCTTGCACCGCTTTGGGATCCCAAATAAACTTTGATTGCTTCTCCACCCTGGTGTGTTTATTAAGGCGAAGCACACCGGGTAACGGACCCCGCTGTTGGTGTCCTCGGGCACTCTGTGCCGGCTACAGTTGTATAAGGGGCAGGGGGCTCTGGGGGGTAGTCAGGGGACAGGGAGCGGTTGGATGGGATGGAGGTTCGGGGTGGTGGTGGTCAGGGAACGGGGAACAGGGGGGTTGGATAGTGCGTAGGGTCACAGGGGGCGGTGAGGGGTGAGGGCAGTTAGGGGATAAGGAGCAGGGAGGGTTGGATGGGTCAGAGGTTCTGAGGGGGGCAGTCAGGGGGTGGGAAGTGGGAGGGGCCAGGCTGTTTGGGGAGGCACAGCCTTCCCTACCTGGCCCTCCATCCAGTTTTGCAACCCCAATGTGGCCTTTGGACCAAAAAGTTTGCCCACTCCTGCTATAGGGATTGTTCTCTGCAGCTCCCTTTGGGATGTGGCACAATGGGGTTCAAGCCTCTGCTCCAAATGCCGTGGACCCCCAGTTGCTGGTTCAGTCCTGGGGGACAAGCAGCCTGGATCTGGGTCATGTATTATAGACCCTTGTAAGCATCTCCTTCTCCCTGGAGAGACTGGGACTAAGAATTTCTAGAAGCATCTATGGCTCTGGCTGTGGCTGCCTGTACACTTGTGCTCAGCTGCAACAAACAACAGCCAAACCTTAACTTAACTCCGGCTAAGAGGCCAAATTGTCTGATCTACTACAACTATTTTGTGCTACTCTGGTAGTATAAAGAAGACATAAAGGCGACTTAACCTGCCTTTGGTCTGGGTCATATAGAGCTTTCAGGCCCCACCATAGGTGGCATGCAGGAGGTATTAATGGGTGGGGAAATGGTCAAAGTACCACTGCTCCTAGGACTGCTTGCTGGTGGAATGGCGCTCTGGGACATGTGCAGTAAGACACAGCTTACAGCAGCCCTGAGGCTCAGGGCTCAGTTAGACTGGCTCCTGGAATGCCCAATGGCCAGAGGGATGAAAAGATGGCATAAAGCTAATTTTGACTTCCACCTCCAGCATCTCCTAGGGTTGCCAGGCATCCGATTTTCGACCGGAACGCCTGGTCAAAAAGGGACACCGGTGGGTCTGATCAGCACTGCTGACCAGGCTCCTAAAAGTCTGGTTGGCTGCCCCCAGCAGGGCAGGCAGGGCACCTGTCCAGCTCCGCATGACTCCCAGGAAACTGCCGGCATCTCCCTCTGGCTCCTAGGCATGGGGTGGCCAGGGGGGATCTGTGCGCTGCTCCTGCCCCAAGCACTGGCTCCGCAGCTTCCATTGGAGCCAATGGGATCTGCGGTGGTGGCACCTGCAGGCAGGGGCAGTGTGTAGAGTCCCTTGACCACACCTCCACCTAGGAGCCAGAGGGAGAGGTCGTCAGCTTCCGGGAGCCACCTGAGGTAAGCACACCTGGAGCCCACACCCCAAACTCCCTCCCTTGCCCCAGCCCTGAGCCCCCCCATACCTAAACTCCTTCCTGGAGCCTGCACCCTCCCCCTCCTTTACCTCAACCCCCTCTCCCAGCCTCCTCCTGCACTCAAACTCCCTCATGGAGCCTGCACTCCAAAACCCCTACTGCCCCCAAAGCCCCTCATCCCTAGCCCCACCCCAGAGCCCACACCCCCAGCCGGAGTCCAAACCCCCTCTTAAACCCCAACCTTCTGCCCCAGCCTGGTGAAAATGAGCAAGTGGGCAAGGGACGGGGAGAGCAAGCAACAGAGGGAGGAGGGATGTAGTGAGTTGGGGGTCGGGGTCTCGGGCAAGGGTGGGGCCTCAGGGAAGGGATGGAGCACGGGCGGAGTAAGGATATTCAGTTTTCTGCAAATAGAAAGTTGGTATCTCTAGCATCTCCATTGATTTTAGCTGAGCCAGACCCCAGAACTGGAGCAAGCGATTTAATATTTGTCCAGCTAATTAATGCATAAATCATTAACAGAAGACCAATGTGTAAAAAACAAACAAACAATAGAAACTCAGAAAATATTATGTGAATGTAAAGTCCCCCATTATTCACAAAGGCCCAGATGGTGAACCCCTTACTCATAATGGTGAGCAGTTAGTCACACAAGTACTCCCAACAACATATAATGCAGTGTAACTACTTGTGTGAGATACTGCTAACAGATTCATAATCTGGCCAATTATAAAGGCAACAAAGTGAGCATATGAATTTATGCAAACCTCCTTTTGTTACTTAGGAAAATTATTCCATTTATGCGCAAAGATGAATTTAGTGATGAATGCCATTCTCAGGAATGCTTATGTATAAAACTAGTATTCTGTGGTTTGCATTTTGAATGACCCATGCTCTCTGTAAAAGTACAGTGCGTTCTCCAAATTTAAGATGCCTACAATTGTGTACTTCTCAAGCTTCTGGAATAACTCATTGATCCAAAAATAAACTTGACAGCAAATTCTCAGAATAGAAGCTGGGAAACTGGCCAGGACCCTCTAGTGTCAGAGTTAAGACTGTTTGGGTAACCTCACTTGATTTCTGTTATTTTCAGTTTTATTTTATTTTTTAGTTTATATTAACTCAAAAGTTCCATGGATTCATATGTTTGTTTTTTTAAATATGTCAGTCTTTTCATGCTATTGGTTTTCTTATTAAGTTATTGATATATTTTAACTGCAATATATAAAACAAATGTGTATGGGAATGTCCTTAGGTTTTTGATGAAGTTGTGAAGGAATATTGGTACCCCTGCCATATGGAAGTATTTATTCTCCCAAAAAAGTAAATTAAATTACATTCTAGATGAAAATTGTGTTAATTAGCATATACTGATCTCCTGCTTACACCAAGAATTTTTCAAAGCTATGTCTTCAGTTTTCTTAAATTCTTTCAACCTGGCCACTTCTGTCAAGAAGCTCTGCAGGAGTACCTGGTGGACCTAGGAGTTGAAGTCCTTAGAACACCTGCATCACGATTTTAAGAGGTTCAAAAATCCATAGGAACTAACTCCAAATTTAGGAATCACTCTGTTCAAACATACTCTAAAGCTGTTCCTTCACATAGATGAGAGATAAATAAAATACATTTGTGTTTCTATCTCAAACCATTTGTGAGGTATGCTTTTCCAAAAAAATCCATAGATTTATAGGTTCCAAGCCCAGAAGAGAACACTGTGACCATCTAGTCTAACCTCCTCTGTAACACAGGCCATATATCTTCCCCAGAATAATTCCTTTTGAACTAGTGCATACCTTTTAGAACAAATATCCAGTCTTTATTTAAAAACCACCAGGACCAGTGGTAAATTGTTCCAATGATTTAATTACCCACATTGTTAAAAAATTACATCATATTTTTCTAGCTTCAACTTTCCATCACTGGATTATGCTATACATTTCTCTGCTAGAGCCCCTGATGCATGTCTTATGTGATTAGGTCCTTGCAACAAAGCCCGATGCCAACTCTGTCCACATAACTATTCAAGTGACACCATCACTGGACCTAATCACATCAGCCACGCCATCAGGGGCTTGTTCACCTGCACATCTACCAATGTGATATATGCCATCATGTGCCAGCAATGCCCCTCTGTCATGTACATAGGCCAGACCAGACAGACTCTACGCAAAAGAATAAATGGACACAAATCTGACATCAGGAATCATAACACTCAAAAACCAGTAGGAGAACATTTCAACCTCTCTGGCCACTCAGTAACAGACCTGAAGGTGGCAATTTTGCAACAGAAAGACTTCAAAAACAGACTCCAACGAGAAACTGCTGAGCTTGAATTGATTTGCAAATTAGATACCATTAACTCTGGCTTGAATAGAGACTGGGAATGGCTGAGTCATTACACTACTTGAATCTATTTCCTTATGATAACTATCCTTACACCTCTTGTCAACAGTCTGTAATTGACCATCTTGATTATCACTACAAAAGTTTTTTTCCTGCTGATAATAGGTCATCTTAATTAATTAGCCTCTTAGAGCTGGTATGGCATCTTCTCTGTATGTATATATATATACTCTTATTATATGTTCCATTCTATGCATCCGATGAAGTGGGCCCGAAAGCTGATGCTCAAATAAATTTGTTAGTCTCTAAGGTGCCACAATCAAATATTTGTTCACTTTGTAGGAGTTACAAAAAATACACCATCTTAAGCACCACTGGTTTTCTTCTGGGCAGCTGAGATATCCCACCATCTTACAGGCTCAGCCATTTAAGGCTCTGCAAGTCAAAAGCAACTCTTAGATTCCACCTTGAAACATTATAAATTGGGGGTAGAAGCAGTCCATGTAGTCATTGGCAACAGGGCAATTCCACATGCCCAGAAGCTTCCACCAGTTGAGACAATGATCCACAGCTGACAATTCTATCTTTCTTTCCCAAATTTGCAATTGTGTTAACTACTTTGTAAATCAAAATAGTTTATTCTGCTCCAGAACATGGGAGTAACTTCCCTCAACAAGATAAACCTGCAACTTTTTATGTCAGTTTATATCTCTGAAACTTGGATGATAATCCATTAGTTTCCAGAGTGGGAGGGATCTGTGGACCCATTTACTCAAAGTCCATTTTCAAGTCAGTTGAGAAATGTTCCTATTTTTTAATCAAGCTAAATGTTTAGAGCTGTTACAATGGGATTTTCACAGCAATGCATCTCTAGGTGTGAAGCAGGATCATCCTTTAAATATAGACATCCAAAACATGGTAAACTATATAAACTTTATCTTCCCCTTATTTAGATGCTACAGCCTGAAGAAGACTTCTGGTGAAAAATACATTGACTAAAGATGGGATGACCAGTTTGTATAATTTGGTGAATGCATATACTGGAAGACGTGACTAACTTGCAGAAACCCTCAAAGGAGATATATGATTTCTCTGGCCACATGAGATTTCTAGTGAGTTCTCTTAAGGAATCTAATATGATTTTTCACAGAGGAATAGAGCCCCAAGAATACCCATTTACCAATAGGCAGGCAGGGCAGACATAGCATCTCTATTACAGGACATATAAACTATGCATTATTATTGGAAGGGGTTAAGGAGTTACTTTGGGCTGGAGTGACCCCACTACACCGCACCTGCAAATCAAGCCAGGACTGGGCTGGGCCCTCACAGATGCCAGCATAACAGCTAATCCACTGAAATGCAAAAAGGGAACCACAAAGTCACCTATTTGGGCTACACTGTGGGAGCAGGACATCTGCGGCCATTAGTACACAAGGTCCAAACATTGACATACTGTCCAGTGCCCACAACGAAGAAACAAATCCAGCGCTTCTTGGGTCTAGCAGGATACTATCTGAGATTTGTACCAATATTTCCCACCATTGCAGCTTCCCCACACAGACCTTGTAAAGAACAGATGCCCAAGGAAGGTCCAGTGGTCATAGGCCTATGATAAGGCCTTCAAGACATTGTAGGAGTGTCTATGTCAAGAGCTGATCCTTTTTAATCCAGACTTTTCAAAAGGATTTATCCTCCAAACTGATGCCTCAGATGTGGGACTGGAAAAGTTATACTCTGTCATAGAGAAGGAAGTGCTGACAGTAAAATAGGCCATGGACTTACTACAGTATTACCTTCTGGGAAACCGCTTTTCTTTGGTCAGGGACCACACTCTGTTCAGATAGCTGCATACTGTGAAAGACATTAACCAGTGTATAATGAGCTGGTATCTGTCATGGCTGCCTTACAATTTCCAGGTGCTTCACAGGGCTGGCAAAAAACACCAGAATGCCAATTTCTTTTCACTAGAAAGTGGGGTGCCCAACCCCAGTGACAACACACCTACATAGTCCTGAGCGGGAGAATATGTGACAGGGGATATAAACCCTATACTAGCATGGAAGTGGTTAAGAACCTGCTTTGGCTAGAGTGGCTCAGCCCCACTGCACCTGCAAATCAGGCCAGGACTAGAGGAGGAGTTAAAAAGAGGGAATACCACTCAGATGTGAGCAACCCTGGGAAGCAGGGCTGGCTCCAGGCACCAGCCGACCAAGCACGTGCTTGGGGCGGCATCTGGTAAGGGGCGGCCAATCTTGGGGTGCGGGGGCACTCAGGGTTGTTGGGGTTTATTGGGTTCTGTCGGGCGGCGCTGGGGGTAGGGTGGGTTGTTTTCGTTTCGGCAGCTGGGCGCGCGGGGGGTGCTGGGGGGTGGGATTCGGCAGCGGCGCTCCACAGTGGGGGGGTGTTCGGCAGTGCGGCTCAGCGGTGGGGGTGTTTGGCAGCATGGAGGGAGGTGTGTGTGGCGGTGGGGGGGTTCGGCAGCTCGGCGCTCATCGGGGGGGTTCAGCAGCGCGGCGCTTGGTGGGGGGGCGCTCGGCGGCACGGCATTCGGCGGCGCTCCACGAGGGGCTGGGGGGTTTGGTGGCGCTCCGTGGGGGAGGGTTCAGCTGCACAGCGCTCCGCAGGGGGCGGGGTGGTTCGGCTGCCCGGCGCTCCGCGGGGCGGGGGGGGTCGGTGGCACGGCGTTTGGCGGCGCTCCGCGGGGAGCTGGGGGGTTTGGCGGCGCTCTGCGGGGGAGGGGGGTGTTCGGCTGTGCGGTGCTCTGCAGGGGGTTAGGGGGTTCGGCGGCGCTCTGTGGGGGGGGTGTTCGGCAGCGCTCTGCGGGGGGTTCGGCAGCACGGCGTTCAGCGGCGCTCCACGGGGGGCAGGGGGGTTCGGCGGCGCTCCGTGGGGGGGGGTTGGCTGCACGGCACTCCGTGGGAGGCGGGGGGGTTCGCCTGCACGGCACTCCATGGGGGGGGCGCTCGGCGGGGGGGGGTTTCAGCAGCATGGCATTTGGTGGCGCTCCATGGGGGGCAGGGGGGTTCGGCGTCACGGCGCTCTGCGGAGGGGGGTCGCGTCGCAGTGCTAAGGGTGTGTGTTATGGCAGTGCTATGGAGGGAGGCACTCTTTTTTTTTGCTTGGGGCGGCAAAAAAGTTAGAGCGGCCCTGCTGGGAAGGGAACAGATTGTTGAACTTCTCCAGCCTGGAGAGAGGACTCACAGCTTGCAGTACTCACAGAAGGAGGGTGCAGAACCCCTGGGTTGAAGGGGAAAAGAACTGAGACTTGCTGAGACTCTCAAAGACGAGGATGAGGCCTCACAGTCAAGTTGCAGCAGGCCCTTCAGTTGGGGGCCGAGGCTGTAGACAGAAGGAGACCTTCCAAGAATGATCCAAAATAAAGCTGAGGGAGACCCCAGGACAGACCAGTGGCACCAGCAGAGGATCCAAAGCAGGGGTAGGAAGTGGCCAATGGAGCAGGCATAGGAGCGCCCATCTCCTAGGCTGCACAATTTGAATGATCGTTTCTTTGGGACTCTCGCCACTGGATGGCACAGGCTGGAGTATTGCCACTAGGGGGTACTGCTGGCCTTGGATACAAAACCCCCTTTGACAGGGTGGAGCAATTGGACTCATATCCATGCACTTCCCACATAGCCTAAAGGGGGCGCTCTACAACAGATTGATTTGTGACAATCTTTCTATGCATTGTGGAGTTATGTTCTGTTGGGGCTCATTTATAGGAGCTCAGAGTACCAGAGCTATGGTCACTTGGTCCATAACTAAATGGTACCTTCTCCCAAAGGAGGAGAATGCAGCCCAAAGACAGCAGTATGGGCCATAAGATGGCCTTGGAGGGTGGAGATGAGGGTAACGATGTCTGCATGCAATCCTAGCAGACTTTGTACGAGAAGTGAAGATTTGGCATTTGTCTGTCTTCAGATGGAATTTACCTTTTAGCGTCTCTGGAGCAAAATGCAGTTACAAAAGTGAAAACTGTTCTTGGTTCACAGCAAAATAAAAGGAAACAGAGCCAGTGAAAAGTGATTTGTGTTAAGTCTTTATACGCATTGTGTATAGGTTAGATTTGCCAGTTTTGCTTTGTGTTTAAAAGTTTCAAACAACTCTATCCAAAATGAATCCTACTGCATAAATGGAAATAAATAGAAAAAGTAGGGTCACCTTGTGGTGTGTTAGTTGTCTTAGACTGTGATAATCTTTGTGAGAATGTCTTTCTTTTTTTTTGTCCTTATTACTAACATTTGGTCTCTCCTTTGTTTCTCTTCTTTTCATCTGAGGATTTGAAAAATCTCTTTGTGCATGTTTTGTGCTGTGAGCTGACTGTTCTATCAGTAGACAGTTGACATTAATACCAACATCATATCAATCTGGACATCACAGTTCTAAAGATAAAAGATTAAAAGGACTTACTGGAGGCCTTTTACATCTGTGGACTTCATATACAGCGTTTTGATTAAAAACAAAGTTTCTGAGCAGTGCTTGTATAGGAAAGATGTGATAAATTTCTCTGTGTCTACATTGTATTTCATTATCATTGTTAACAGTATTTTGTTTTTTGCATGCATAGCACAGTTCAAATGCTAGCTAATATTTTTATTATATATATATATATATATATATATATATATATATATATATATATATATATATATACTAATATATATATTATTATTATTATTAATAATAATAATAATAATAATAATAATAATATTTGTCCAGGCTTAGTACCTTCAGTCTTCTGGGAACATTAGCAGGTCCAAATCTTCAGCTCCGTACCCACCTGGCTGATATGACTAGTAGGTAGTTCTTGTGAGAACTACAGGGAAATTAATCCTCCAGAGAATATGGTTGCTGAATGGCAGGAAGTTAGTTTAGTTAATGGAGAGGAGGTGTCACCAATTATTACAGATAAAAGCAATTGGGTAGTTGTGCTGTTGCATTTTGAAATAGCTGAAATGTAGGCACTGTATGCTCCTTGTGGGTCAGGATCTCCAAGCTGACCTAGAACAGAAGAAAATAAATCCATGAGGGACAGGAGATGGAGAGATGTCACCAAATGTTCTTCTCCCCAAGTGGAAAGATGCAACCATGCCAGAGATAAGATATTATTGTTTGCAATCCACAATCTCCCTCACCACCTCTTCTTAAACCATATTCACATGTTGTCAAAATATATGCTTAATATTTATCCACAGCTTTTGTCACTGAACTTAACTATGTTCAGATTCCTTTTAGCAAAATAGGCAAAGAATAATAACAGAAAAAAAAATAGATGACTGATGTTCATCCAGAACTACATTACTCCCCTCTGTATCACAACTGTGAGAGCAATATATTCAACAAGGAAAGTACATCATTCTTGTAGCATTAACCAACCCCCTCCCCCCCCACACACACACTTTAGGCATATTCATTTGTTACGTACAATCTTTCAAATTAAGGTTAAGATCATCACACAACTCCTTACATGATCTTGTCTCTGGCTTTTCCTTTTCAAAATCAGAACTCAAAAGAGAGGACTAGAGAGCTATAAACTTCCATAAAATCAATGGCTTTGGTAAACAAAACAAAACAAAAAAGCGTCTTGCCAATTTTGATCATTTGGAGAACAGAGAAATATTAAATTTATTACAAGTAGTGTAGGCTTTCTGGGGAGGACAGGATTTTCTCCCATGGAAAATATCTGTAATACAGGTGAATTTGGCTTTGTAACACTTCAAATTAAGTTACTTTGTGCTCTGGCCTATTTATCTGCCCCTCTGAGGTTAGTTCTTTCACTCAAAAATATTTAAACAAAAGGAAATACAGCCAGATGTAGCCACAAAGCATTGAGCCAAATTTGGCAGTGGTGTGAGCTATTTTGGCTAATACTGTCGTGAGGTGCTGTAGCTGTCTGCAATCCATCGCTCACATATCATCCATCACAAAGGGCAGGTCTACACTTACACCAGTGCAGCAGTGCTTCAGTGAAGGTGCTACTAAGCTCCATCGTCAGGGTAGATAATCCACCTCCATGAGAGGTAGAATCTATGTAAATGAGAGAAGCCCTCCCTTTGGCCTGGTCTACACTATGAGTTTAGTTCGAATTTAGCAGAGTTAAATCAAATTAACCCTGCACCCGTCCACACAACGAAGCCATTTGTTTTGAAATAAAGGGCTCTTAAAATCGATTTCTGTACTCCTCCTCAATGAGCGGAGTAGCGCCGAAATCAATATTGTCATTTCGAATTAGGGTTAGTGTGGCCGCAATTCAATGGTATTGGCCTGTGGGAGCTATCCCACATTGCACCATTGTGACTGCTCTGGACAGTAATCTGAACTCGGATGCACTGGCCAGATAGACAGGAAAAGCCTCGCGAATATTTGAATTTCATTTCCTGTTTGCCCAGCACAGGAGAGCACAGGTGACCACAGAGAGCTCACCAGCACAGGTAACCATGCAGGCCGATAACCGAAATAGAGCACCAGCATGGACCGTACGGGAGGTACTGGATCTGATCACTATATGGGGAGAGGATTCAGTGCTAGCAGAACTTCGTTCGAAAAGACGAAATGCCAAAACTTTTGAAAAAATCTCCAAGGGCATGATGGAGAGAGGCCACAATAAGGACTCAGAGCAGTGCCGCGTGAAAGTCAAGGAGCTCAGACAAGCCTATCAGAAAACAAAGGAGGCAAACGGTCGCTCCGGGTCAGAGCTGCAGACATGCCGCTTCTACGCTGAGCTGCATGCAATTCTGCGGGGGGGGGGGTGGGGTGCCACCACTACCCCACCTCTGACCGTGGATTCCGAGGCGGGGGTAATCTCATCAGCCACACCTGAAGATTCTGCGGACGGGGAAGAGGAGGAGGAGAACGAGCTTGCGGAGAGCACACAGCACTCCGTTCTCCCCAACAGCCAGGATCTTTTTCTCAGCCTGACTGAAGTACCCTCCCAAGCCTCCCAAGCCAATACCCAAGACCATGACCCCATGGAAGGGACCTCAGGTGAGTTTACCTTTTAAAATATAAAACATGGTTTAAAAGCAAGCGTTTTTTAATGATTAATTTGCCCCGAGGACTTGGAATGCATTTGCGGCCAGTACAGCTACTGGAAAAGTCTGTTAACGTGTCTGGGGATGGAGCGGAAATCCTCCAGGGACATCTCCATGAAGCTCTCCTGGAGGTACTCCAAAAGCCTTTGCAGAAGGTTTCTGGGCAGTGCAGCCTTATTCCATCCTCCATGGTAGGACAATTGACCATGCCATGCTAGTAGCAAGTAATCTGGTATCATTGTATGACAAAGCCTGGCAGTGTATTGTCCCGATGTTTGCTGGCATTCAAGCAACATCCGTTCTTTATCTTGCTGTGTAATCCTCAGGAGAGTGATATCGCTCATGGTAACCTGGTTGAAATGCGGGAATTTAATTAAGGGAACAGAGGTGGCCCTTCCTACTGGGTTGATTTCCTGTGGCTGAAAAGAAATCCTTCCCTGTAGTAAGCCAAGCGTGAGGGGTTGGGGGGGAGATTGGCGCTAAGCTTTTCACGTGTGGCTAGCAGGGATCTTCCCTGTTATCAGCCACATGGTCGGGGGAGGGATAAAGCGATCATCCCAGAGAATTGGATGTGGGGGGTTAGTTTGTTTTCTGCTGCTGAAGGTTAACAGGAAAACCGCATCACTCAACAGGCTTTGCTTGGTATGTGGGAAAGGAGGACGCAGAAGCCGAAAGACAATGGCTTACCATGGCCGCATGCAAGCCGAATTCTGTGGCCCGGACCTGCATCTGTGATCTCTAGCAGCAAAGCCACAGGCACTCAATATTAAGAGGCAAAATGCAACCTTGCACGGAAATCACATGTGCTATGTAATGTGAATCGTGTTGTTCACCGTGAAAGAGTATAAGCATTGTTCTGTAAAATGTATCTTTTAAAAAAATTCTCTCCTTTTTTCCCTCCCTCCAGCAGCTGCACATTTTTCAAGCCTCCCTCCTCCATCCCGAAGGCTATCTCAGATAAGGCGCTGGAAAAAGAGGACGCGAGACGAGATGTTCGCGGAAATCATGGAATCCACCTGCAATGAAAGAGCTCATCTGAATGAGTAGAAGGACACAGTTTCAAAGTATAGGAAAGATGCCAGTAAACGTGAGGACAGGAGGAACTAACGTGAGGACATGAGGGACCAACGTGAGGACAGAAGGGACCATCGTGAGGAGAGGAGAGACGCTCAAGATGAGAGGTGGGGGCAGGAAGATCAGAGGAGGCAGGATGCAACGCTGGGGCTGCTGCGTGAGCAAACAAACATGCTCCGGCATCTGGTGGAGCTTCAGGAATGGCAGCAGGATCACAGACTGGCGCTACAGCCCCTGTATAACCCTCCTCCCCCCTCCCCATGTTCCATAGCCTCCTCACCCAGACGTGTAAGAACGCGGGGGGGGGAGGCTCCGTGCACCCTCTGTTGTACTTAAAGTACTGCACAGGATCTTTTCAGGGGGAATAAGACAAAACACCACATTTATTAGTAATACATGTATTCATTAACACTGTATTATATGCATATAATATATTACACTTACACTCACACACACACACACACAAACACACTCCGTCTTGTTGTTACCAATTAGTTGCTCCCCTTAACTTCACTGGCCAGGTGAGTTAGATGGGGGAGGGGGTGGAGCCGGGCTTCTGCCGATCCGGATCGATGCTCCCATGTTGACAAGACGAGACCCGGGGTCCTCTGCAAGGCACCTCACTTTTATAGCAGCTTCCCTCTCATGCAAATCTAGACCTGATTCAAACTCTGTGTCTGTGTCCATTGGTCTTTTGTGCTGCTTTCTTTTGAGTGTTGTCCCAATGCTGCAAAGAGGGTGTTTCCAAAAGAAGGTGCTTGCTTCTAACCCCCGAGGCCGTCGGCATGTCTGCTTGTCTTTAATGAGCCCACTTGACACGTTTTATTGTCCTTGGGTCTGGCTCCCAGCCCCTCTCCAACAGTCGAGGCTGTCTGGAGGTGCTGCCTTTCATGCCTTGCTCATCCACACCTCATTCATTCAACAGGGCAATTGATTAAGGGGGGAGGGGAGAGCTCTTGTTCTACTGCTAGCAAAAAGAAATTTTTCTTCTATCTTATTCTATCTTTAGGGGCTATAATATTATACCAAGGGCAATGTAAAGTTTCTAAATGAGGTTTTGATACAAAGTCCCATGAAAACAGAGGTCACACGTGGGTAGACCCACCACAAGGTTATATGAAGAGGCACAATGTAAAGTCATATGAAAATTATCAGAGATTTATCTACACCTCCCATTCCACCCCAGTGGACAGCCCAACCAAAAGGCAGTCATTATTTTAACCCTTTTTTAGTGGCCTTTTCCTTCCCTCCGATCCTCCTCCCAAACCCCATCCGGGCTACCTTCTCAGTTATCTCCCTCTTTTTATAATCAATTAATAAAGAATACATAATTTTTAAACGATAGTGACTTTATTTCCTTTGAAAGCAAGCTGTGATTGAAGGGGGAGGGTGGGTTGCCTACAGAGAATGAGTCAATAAAAGGGGTGGGTTTTCATGAAGGAGAAACAAACAGAACTTTCACACGGTAGCCTGGTCAGTCATGAAACTGGTTTTCAAAGCTTCTCTGATGCGCCGCGCTTCCTGGTGTGATCTTCTAATCGCTCTGGTGTCTGGCTGTGCGTAATCAGCAGCCAGGCAATTTGCCTCAGCCTCCCACCCCGCCACAATCATCTCCCCCTTACTCTCACAGAGATTGTGGAGCACACAGCGAGCAGCAATAACAATGGGGATATTGGTTTGGCTGAGGTCTGAGCGAGTCAGTAAAGTGCACCAGCGACCTTTTAAATGGCCAAATGCACATTCCACCACCATTCTGCACTTGCTCAGCCTGTAGTTGAACAGCTCCTGACTCCTGTCCAGGCTGCCTGTGTATGGCTTCATGAGCCATGGCATTAAGGGGTAGGCTGGGTCCCCAAGGATAACTATAGGCATTTCAACATCCACAATGGTTATTTTCTGGTCCGGGAAGTAAGTCCCTTGCTGCAGCCGTTTAAACAGAGTAGTGTTCCTAAAGACGCAAGTGTCATGAACCCTTCCCGGCCAGCCCACGTTGATATTGGTGAAACATCCCCTGTGATCCACCAGTGCTTGCAGCAGCATTGAAAAGTAACCCTTGCGGTTTATGTACTGGTTACCCTGGTGCTCCGGTGGCAAGATAGGGATATGGGTTCCATCTATCACCCCACCACAGTTAGGAAATCCCATTGCAGCAAAGCCATCCACTATGACTTGCACATTTCCCAGAGTCAGTACCTTTCGTAGCAGGAGCTCAATGATTGCTTTGGCTACTTGCATGACAGCAGCCCGCACAGTAGATTTGCCCACTCCAAATTGATTCCTGACTGACCGGTAGCTGTCTAGCGTTGCAAGCTTCCACAGGGCTATCGCCACTCACTTCTCAACTGTGAGGGCTGCTCTCATCCTGGTATTCTGGCGCTTCAGGGCAGGGGAAAGCAAGTCACAAAGTTCCATGAAAGTGCCCTTACGCATACGAAAGTTTCGCAGCCACTGGGAATCGTCCCACACCTGCAACACTATGCGGTCCCACCAGTCTGTGCTTGTTTCCCGGGCCCAGAATTGGCATTCCACAGATAGACCCTGCCCCATCAACAACATGATCTCCAAAGCGCCGGGACCCGCAGTTTGAGAGAATTCTGTGCCCATGTCCTCATCACTCTCGTCGCCGTGCTGTTGTCGCCGCCTCCTCCTTGCCTCATTTTTCTGGTCCTGGTTCAGCATAAACTGCATGATAATGCGCGAGGTCTTTACAATGTTCATGACTGCTGTCTTGAGCTTAGCGGGCTCCATGCTTCCTGTGGTATGGCGTCTGCTGTGTTCACCCAGGAAAAAACGCGCGAAACGGTTGTCTGCCATTGCTTTCATGGAGGGAGGGGTGAGGCTGTACCCAGAACCACCTGCAACAATGTTTTTTGACCCATCAGGCACTGGGATCTCAACCCAGAATTCCAATGGGCGGGGGAGACTGCGGGAACTATGGGAAGCTATGGGATAACTACCCACAGTGTAACGCTCCAGAAATTGATGCCAGCCCCGGTACATGGATGCACACCACCAAATTAATGTGCTTAGTGTGGCTGCATACATTCGACTTTATACAATCTGTTTCCAAAATTCGAATTCTGTAAATTCGGATTAATCCTGTAGTGTAGACACATACCCTTTGACAAAGCACTTTCTACACTGGAAGTTGGATCGGTATAACTGTGTTGCTCATGTGTGTGGATTTTTCACACCCCTGAATGACTTAGTTATACCGATATAAGTTTCTAGTCTAGACCAGGCCAAAGATGAATCTCATTCCCTATGCCACATTGGGGTCCGAAATCCAGTTGGAAGATACCAAAAGTCTGCTCCAGATTTTTCTGGAATAGCTTGGCAACCATCTTCTTGGTTAATACCTTCACAAAGGAAAAGTTCGAGAACAGTTGATAAATACAAAAAGAACATTTTTTAAAATCTTTCATATTTCCTCTGAGTTAATATTCTGCTTCCCTCAGATGAGACATCAAAAACAACTCTCATCATGATTTATTGCTGCCTTTTACTTCAAGGGACTCCATCTAGAGACAATATAGGCCTTCTCTTTTACTGCTTCAAAAGGTGTATTTTGGACTTGGGGTAAGTAACACATGTGAACTAACCCAAATTAAAAACCACAGTAAAGACCAGGGACTTTTGATGGTAAACTCATTGAGGTCAACCTCTGGAGGGGTATAGGGCTATTTACCTCTGTAAAGCACTATAGAAGAGCTATGTATTTTTATTACTATTACTTTGTAAAACTGAAGTGCTTGGTCTTCAATTTGTTTTTATCTTGGGTAAGCTCTGCTAGTACAGAAGATGAATTTGTGCTCTTTGACATTACCCTTCTGAAGGAAGAAAAACAGGTGATGTCATGACAAATTCTCATCTAAGAAGAAAAAAAATGCTTATTAAATTTAACTTAAATTCCTCCTCTGAACTAGCTGTTTTTGCTCTATATCAAACTGTCCTTCTCTCACTTTCTAAGACTGATGAAGAGAAAAAAAGTTGCCAAGCTCAACTGCATATTCCTTGGCATACTTAAGAGGCTGGCATAATAAAGAAATCTTTAAATAAGGACATCAACAATAATAATAGGGCTATATGTTCACAGGATCTAAAATCCTGGGTTGAACAGCTAGAGCAGTCTATTTCAAAGGAAACCAAAGTAAACTCTGCTCTTCCTTTAACTGGGCTGATGAAACATTGTTACCTGTACAGGACCAGTGTGGCCAATACAGAGTTGGTTGTTCCATCCACATAAGCGAACGGTCACCCCAAAATCAAAAATGAATCATTTGCAGCCTACTCACTCACAATTTAACTCCAAATCTGTCCGCTCATGTAGGTCACTTAAATCACCTGTCGATAATTTATTTCTCTGAAAGAAGGAATAATCTCAAAAGTCCTAGTCCTTCCTAAGCAAAATCCTGACAGGAAAAGTCAGAGCCTTCCTGCACTCATGGCAAATACTGTAGCATCATATGTGGAAAGAGAGGCAGTCAAATCCTGCTTGCCATACCCATGCAACAAGTCCTCTGAGGCCAACTGGATCCCTTGCATGACTAAGGCAAGTAGGGTTTGGTCCATTCTCAGTAAGACTAAATGGCAGTGTGTGCTATTTGGCTGCCATGTGTGTTACAGAGCCTTTAAACAATCAACATTCTAAAGTCCTATGGCCAGATTCACACAAGACCAAGTCTTTTATCCTTCCTTTAATGGCATCAACTGACTTTAGTGGGACTAGAGTCAAGAGTAAGGTGAGCAGTCAATGTTTCACCAGTGCCTTCTGTTGCTGCAGCTTCAGAGCCTAGTCAGCAAGCGGCAAATGCCATGGAGGCTGCTCTGGAGGTGACAGAAGCAGCAGAAGATGAACCCTGCATGAAACTCTGGGCAGCCTGAAATATCTAGTAGAGATGGGGGTGGAGGATAGGATTAAGGAAAAGGTTAAAAAAAAAGGAGAGAGGAGGTGAGAACAGAGACAAGAGAACTCAAGAACAATGAGGAAGGGCAAGGGTGGGTGGGATGAAGAGGAGAAAACTAGGGGTGGGCAATGTGGGTAACAATAGAAACAGGGAGAAAATAACAAGAATGAGGAGGGACAAGAGGTCAAGGAATAAGGGGCAAAGACAATGCAAGAGGTGAGTCTGTAAGGGGGAAGCTGCAATGCAGCAAGAGTGGATGATGCATGGCTGTTCTATTTGGGTGCCAAGGCTAGTGCAGTGATCTCTGACTCCATTTCCTGCCCCTGATCCTCTACATCCTGGTTGTGACCAAGAGCTTTGTGATAGGTTTGATCACAGAAACCCCCTTGGGAACTGCCAACTGATGTGCCAAGACTACTTCAGCCCCTGCTTTCCCTGCCAGCTTGGGACTCCAGCACCTTGTCTTGCTGAGCCAGACATGCCAGTCTGCTCAAAAACTGCAGACTTAACCTGAAAGCCACTTACAGAAGCGTTCCTGTCTTTAACACTCAGATGCCCAACTCCCAATGGGGTCCAAACCCAAATAAATCCATTTTACTCTGTATAAAGTTTATACAGGGTAAACTCATAAATTGTTTGCCCTCTATAACACTGATAGAGAAATATGCACAGCTGTTTGCCCCCCTTCCTCCCCGGTATTAATACATACTCTGGGTTAATTAATAAGTAAAAAGTGATTTTATTTATTTATCTATCTATTTATTTATTAAATACAGAAATTAGGATTTAAGTGGTTCCAAGTAGTAACAGACAGAACAAAGTGAATTACCAAGTAAAATGAAATAAAACACAAAAATCTAAGCCTAATACAGTAATAAAACTGAGTACAGATAAAAACCTCACCAGTTCCAGTAAGCTTCCTTTTACAGACTAGTCTCCTTCTAGTCTGGGTCCAGCAATCACTCACACGCCCTGAAGTTACTTTCCTTTGTTCCAGTCTCTTTCAGGTATCCTTGGGGGTGGATAGGCTCTCTCGTTAGCCAGCTGAAGACAACTGTCCTCGTTAATGGGAGTCATCAAGATTCCAAACCACCATTAATGGCCCACACTTTGTATAATTACAATTCGCCCTCAGAGAGTTATATTTCATATTTCTAGTTTCAGATAAAAGAGTGGTACATTTATACAAATAGGATGACCACACTCAGTGGATTATAAGCTCTGTAATGATACCTTACAAGAGACCTTTTGCATGAAGCATATTCCAGTTACAATATATTTAAACTCATTAGCATATTTTCATAAAATCATATAGAGTGCAATGTCACAAGCCTAACTCTATTCCAATGCAGGGTTTTCCCCTCTATTGTGCTTTGCCCAGTCTTGTCTTACATGCCTCAAGTGGTAAGACTGCTGCTTCAATCACTTTTGTTGTATTAGAGAGTGTAGTGTATTGTGAACTGTGTTGGAATTGCAAGCTACCACTTAAGCAGGGAGGGGAGGTTTCTGGTCCTGTTTGCAGGCTAGGATGCTCTGTAGGTAAGCATGCCAGATGCCAGCATAGGCAGCCTTCAGATAACAGTCTAGATTAAGGTGCGTATGCTATGCCTTTCTGTTTTAGGAAGCAGCATGCTTTGTGTCTCTATCTTTTGTGTGTTATAGTTCTGAATTCTAAGCAATAAAGTAGTGTTATGTTGCAACCTTCCAGCAAGAATATTTATGTTTTTTTAATCTAACTTCTCTGCGTGTAGGCTGAGAGGAGAGTGCTCTTTGGGACTAAATGGAATAGGAAGTACATTTACTGAAGTACTGTCATCTGGCATAGTTGCTACAGGACTGCTGTTCAGACATTTAATTGTTAAATACATTAACATTCTGTGAGACACAACCAGTACAATCATTAAAATTACAGATCAACAGCCTTCTCCAAAATTGCATTTGCAAGGCTGAACTGGCTCCTTTATCTATTAGTAAAGAGATGCATCTAGCACTAATGATAAACAAATACATTTGTAAGCAGTGTAGCACAAGATTATCTCAAAGACCAATTTCAGCTTTAACATAACAGCCTTATAATGGCAAAAGGAATCAGCACATTCCTAAAGAAAAATGTAGTAAACAAAAAATAAGCACAAAATGGACATATAAAGAACACGCTGTATATGTACAATAACAATACACATAATTAAATTGCTGTAAGTGACTTGTTTGTAAGCATGTATTAGAAAATCATATTCCATTCAGTAGATCTTCAGAACTTACTGAATTTCCAAAGGAGTGTCCAAGGTTTTGGCTATGTTCCCCTCAATGACCTTAAGGGCTCTAACTATTTATTTCACGCTACTGATTTCCCTTTACA
The DNA here is from genome assembly GCF_011386835.1 of Chrysemys picta bellii. NCBI lineage: Eukaryota > Metazoa > Chordata > Testudines > Emydidae > Chrysemys > Chrysemys picta. Next base: position 266,737,146 of record NC_088791.1, on the reverse strand, counting down.
TAGTTAACTCTCTCAATAGCTACTTGGTGTCACTTTAAAATCTGAGACCCTACTTAGTACATTGGAAGAAAAATGCTAATGTGATCGGATCGTGGTCAGACTCTGCACAGGGCGGAATGTGTCTCCTTCAATGTGTCCGTAATGCGACAGCTGGCTATCTCTTGAGATAGCCATGACAAAAAGAAGTGATGTGGGGGGAAGCACCATTGCTTCAATCAGCAGGCACCAGCCCACTACTTGTCTGTCTATGGAGGAAACCAGACACTGAAGTCCCTAAGGGCATAGCAGTGTGTGCACTCTCTCTGCACCTCAAGAAGTTTAGGTAGGCACTGTCCTGGACCCGCAGCTGGAGTGGCATGACAATCCACCGCCCTTAAGGCAGGCTACTACCCAACAAGCGACAAAGAGTCCTGTGGCACCTTATAGTCTAACAGAAGTATTGGAGCATAAGCTTTTGTGCTTATATTCATATTCACTCACGAAAGCTTATGCTCTAATATTTCTGTTAGTCTATAAGGTGCCACAGGACTCTTTGTTGCTTTTTACAGATCCAGACTAACATGGCTACCACTGTGATACCCAACAAGCAAATCCTTTATCCTTTCTTCACAGACATCAGTTTGTGGCATATCTCAGTGCAGACAAGGCCAAATCCCTTTTGATTTTCTCAGTTATTATCTTATCACATTTTCTAATATTCTTTTTTCACAAGGAAAAACAAACAACCCACTCAAATGTTTTGTGCAAAACTCAGGTTTCTCAGTCATTTTTGAGAAGAATGAAACATCTCAGAAATCTCAGATTTTCTAATCTGTTTGATCTCTGTTTCTCTGGCTTCCTTTCAGTAGCAGAAATGTGGGAAGGAGGGAAAGCAATTGAATTATCTGGTGTTTATGGGCTTAATTTGATGCTTTCACTCTCCTTTCATACTCCAACAGGAGGCTTTGAGGAACAGAGCATTGAAGAGTGCTGATTTGCTGTTGTGATTCATTCTTTGCTCTTCTCTCTGCTTCCACTTTCTGATGAAAGCCACTCTAGCAAAAAGGTACATTTACAAATTGAGAAAACAAAGATAAAACTAACACGCCTTGCCTGGCTGTTTACTTACAAGTTTGAAATATGAGAGACTTGTTCAGAAATATTTGGAGAGCCTGGATTGATGTCTGGTCCCTCTTAGTCCCAAGAGCGAACAACCACCAAAACAAAGAGCACAAACAAAAGCCTCCCCCCCCCCCCAAGATTTGAAAGTATCTTGTCTCCTTATTGGTCCTTTGGGTCAGGTGTCAGCCAGGTTACCTGAGCTTCTTAACCCTTTACAGGTAAAACGATTTTGGAGTCTCTAGCCAGGAGGGATTTTATAGTATTGTACACAGGAGGGCTGTTACCCTTCCCTTTATAGTTATGACACGGGTCATGATGGATTTGTCCCACAATGCTCCAGTTACCCCCTTATGTTTTAGCCTATATATAAAAATCCACATTATATATTCATTATGCTTTTACCAATCAACATTGAAGGATCTTATATCTTCCAGTTAGCAAACACATATACAATATTAACCATTTTGTTGGTTAATTTTCAAGCACACATAACCCATATATGGTGACAACTTCATTTATTGGCTTAGCCCATGGTTGTTTTTTCTTTACTATACTTTCCTGGTTGCCTCAATTTCTCAGTTTTTAGCCTTAATAATCCTTTCTTGTTTATCTCAACTTCTCTGTTGTTGGGTCACCAACTTGGGAGGAGACCCATATATAAACACACTATTATCAGTTATTTAGCAAGCAATTTACACAACTTTTAGCTTGGGTACATTCTGTAATTGTAACAGAAATTTTCCATCTTACAATACAGTATAAACATGTTTGTTTAGAAATACTTGTCAAACCGTAAGTCACACTTTGACCTTCTGCAGGCTCAGGCCTGACCATTATTCATCCTACATAATCCACACATTTTAGCTCCAACAGAACCTGCAATATGCACTAGCCAAGGCCACAGTAAAGGAGGAGAAATCCTACAGTAATTCACCAGGGCCTCAAATTGTTATTGTCAAAGGAAAGATCTCAGTTAGTACAGCATGGCTTATGCTTCACATGATGAAGCACTGGAGTAGAAGCAAGAAACATCACATTCACATGCTAGTCTGACTCCATTGGGGTGAGTGCTCTGCAGCTGTAGGTTTGGCAGCACTTTCGGAACCATCCCTTTCACAAGTACATTTTACCAAATCTACCACACGCCCATAATATGGTGAAAATATGCGTTCAGAACTGACCTGTGATTGGTTTGAATTAGCATCCTAGAGTTGAGAGTCTCCACATTCTATCACCCTTTGTATAAGCCATCTAGTCTCTTAGTAAGTGTTCTTTTTCTAACTTGGCTTGAGTCACTCGCAAGACTCAGCCATGTAAGTGGATGTTAATAAATATATGCTAAAATAATTAAGAAAGGAGGAAGATAATAAAATAAAATGTAAAAATACATGATTATGAACGTTTTGAAAAGTGTCCAGTCCCTTGAATCCAGCTCACCCCTCAGTAGTATAATACACAACATAAAATATCACTATTTTATAGTATAACAAATTCAAACTAGGATTTATCAATTGTTACTATGCTGTGGTTGGTAGCAATTTGGAACTTTTAACTCTGGTATTAATCTGAACTCTTATACGCCTGCTCCAAAAGCATAAACCCCAATCACTTCAGATATAGGAATAATGTTGGCAGTATACAGACTATGACAAAGTTGAACAGTAATGTTGTTTTTTTTTTCCCAGGACAGATTAGTAGTGCACAAAAATATTAGACAGATAATTAACAATAAAAAGCTCATTTTCCAAAAAGTAGTTTCCTATAGCAGCGTATAGACACCTCAATACATAGTTAATCAGATGTATCTTCCTATGATTGAAAATTGGACCCATAGGGACATCATACAAAATACAGAAGGATAACGTTAGGTACAGTGACTCTCATACACTGTTTTTTCCCTCGTGTTTCAGAAATATGTTTTCTTTCCCCCAGAAAATGTCCCTTTTTGGGCAAGGTGAAAATTGATTTTCTGTCTACCAGAACCCAATACACTACATTCAAAACTTGCAGAAATCCTGGACTGTAAAAATGTCTACCACTCTACCTCCATCCCCAAATCCCCTGAGCTGAGGATTCTTTCAGAGTAGTGTTTGTGATTGCTACAATCATAACTTTTTCAATTTGGTTTGATTTGCATTAGTCCTAGAGGCTCCTAGTATTTATAGCAGCTATAAATCACCAAATGCAACTAAATAGAAACACAGAGAAGAAGCTATTAATTCACCACAGAAGGTCAGGAGTGGGCTACACAGACAAAGCACATTGGTGAATCTGGCCAAGTATCGGCTGCTCACATAACAATTTCACAAAAAGCGACTGAAAAGTTTGAGGGCTAGATTCACAAGAGGGAGTTATTCACTAATAGCTTACATGTCCAAGTCCAATATTTAGGAATCATTGGCATTCACAAACCTGTTGCTCAGCTTCCACTTAAACTTGTAGGTGCCTAGAATCCCTAGGTGCCTATGTTTCTGCCGATCAAGTCCCCTGTGTTGCCTAAACTGCTTCAGTTCTCCAAGTCCTGAAACTACTGAGCAGCTCAGCACCTAACTCCACCTAAGCAGCAGCAGGATTAATAAAGTAGGGAATCCCTCACCTATCTTACTTGCAGGGCCCATGCTGGCAAGTATGCTCTGAGCACGACTATCCACACACACTGCAAGAATGTGGCAGTACCCACATAGCTCAGCGGTTAGTGCAATCAGCTAGCATATGGGAGACCCAGGTTGAGCTCCCTGGACTTCTGATGTAGAATGAGGACTTGAACCCATAGCCTAGGGAGTGTCCTAACCACTGGAATAGGGAGTGGACTCCTCCCAGTCTCTCCTGTTAAAGCTGCTCCACTTTGTATGAAATAATTAAATATTCATTGAATCAATGAGAGAGTGAAAATGACTCTACTCTGTAGCCTGGTGGCTAGCTAGCTCTCCTGGAAGGGGTTTCCCTGTTCCAGTAAATACTTAATTATTTATACAAAATGGAACAGGAGATATTGAAAGAAATCTACCCTGCAACCCACTGATTAGGGTGCTCTCCTGGGACATGGAAGCCCTAGTCCCTGATGAAGCAAAGTAGGGATTTGAACCCATGTCTCCCACATTTGAAGTAAGTGAGCTAATGGGAACCAGAGCAGTGGCAGCACCACTTTTTTTTTTTTTTGGTAGGCAGCATTGCAACCCATATGCCCCCCTTGTGACTCTAGCCCCATGGCTGAAATCTTTGAGATAGTTTTTTATGCAGTTTTTTATACTGTGTTAACAAAGATATTTGGATGTATGTGAGTTATTTCCCAGGATCCTATGGGAAGTTGCTAAACTTTTAATGAAGAAAATCTTTGACACTATATTATGATTTATGGAGACAACATCTAGAGTATGTGGACAATTTTGTGTGCAATTTTACAGGGAAGACGTTGATAGAAAAGCTAGAGACAATCAATATATTTCAGCGTCCCAGAGGTTAGTACTACAGTTTACAGAGAAGTTTAGTAATAGTTATTTATTCTTAAGGAAATGAAGTTAAATGGGGAGGTAATAAAGGGGATACCTTAAAGGGTAAAAATAGATACATAATATGAAACTGAGTGGGAGGGCCAGAAGACAGGAACACGAGGAAATTAACTGAAGTTAAGAAAGGGTTAATCTTTAAAGAGGCTAAGTAAAAAGTAATTTATTGAAGCTAATTAATGTGTTACACAGACTAACACACACATCAATAGGAAATGTACAGCTAAGATTATATTGCAAAAATAATTAATCATACTTACAGGTAACAAATATACAGTAGAGGATGCCACCACTAGCTCATTCATCAGAGTGTGATGTGCTGCAGGGCCTCCAGTACAAATTGCTATATAAATAGCATACTCAAAGGTGTAATGAAATTGCCAACATTTATTGCATAAGTATAATTGTGCCCTATAAACAAAATCTTTACAAATTAAGTAATTGTTTTATGTTTAATTGGATGACTTTAATTAATATCTTAATTGCCTTGTAAAAATATACTGCTCACCATGAAAATTACTGTATTTTGTAAAGGTAAATATCAATACTCAACAAAGACACAATCTTTTACAGAGATAGCCAGAAATTCCAATGGAGAAATTTCTGCTATTTCAGACATGTTTTCTAGAATCAAGCACCATATAAATGAGAAATTAATGCCACTTGTATTTCCAGTGTTGCCAAATCTTACAATTTTATTGCTAGATTCACAATATTTGGTGTATTTCTTAGTCCCATGTCCCAGTGTCATGAGAATCTCAGCTTGAATTTAAATAAAAATAAGTCTCTAGCCATCATGGTAGAACAGAGAAAATCTTGAAAATGTGATCTGAGTATAATCTAAAGTTTCAGAATCTGGAAGACAAAAACAAAGAAAAAGAACCCTAGATTTTTGTAAAAGAATCACATGATTTTAAGCTAATATCATTATTACGGGGGGCAGGAGGGACTGACTCAGTTATGAATTTCTGGGGTTTTCACTGGTTCGTTTGCAGGAAAAAGCCAAGTACAGAATTAAAGTTTCTTTTTTAATATGTTTTAAAAGGTGATATGGCTTTGCAGTGTTTCTTTTCTAATACCAAATTGTGTTTTGATTTAATTCAGTGCTCACAAAAATGAGGCATCAGGACTTTAATGAACCATTCATACAATTCATGTTTTTTCCTGCTATCAATGTATTTCTATCCTAAACTATAAGACCTCTGCTATTCCAGTGCTGGTTAGGAATGTCCAGTAGTGTTGTTTGCATCAGAGGACATTCAGATCAGAAAATAAAACTGATTTTACATGGTGACCAAAACAAGGACTTTAAAACTGTTCTCTTAAAGGTCCAAATTTCTCACCTACTAATCAGTGTAAATTGTTATATTAGCTTGAGCACTTGTCTATTAGGAGCTGGACTAAGATCACCAACTCCTTTAGACTATCCTCATAGGCATTCTGGTCATGTAAGGTGATAAGGAATAGCCAGCATGGATTTGTAAAGAACAAATCGTGTCAAACCAATCTGATAGCTTTCTTTGATAGGATAACGAGTCTTGTGGATAAGGGAGAAGCAGTGGATGTGGTATACCTAGACTTTAGTAAGGCATTTGATACAGTCTCGCATGATATTCTTATCTATAAACTAGGCAAATATAATTTAGATCGGGCTACTATAAGGTGGGTACATAACTGGCTGGATAACCGTACTCAGAGAGTTGTTAGTAATGGTTCCCAATCCTGCTGGAAAGGCATAACAAGTGGGGTTCTGCAGAGGTCTGTTTTGGGACTGGTTCTGTTCAATATCTTCATTAATGACTTAGATATTGGCATAGAAAGTACACTTATTAAGTTTGCAGATGATACCAAACTGGGAGGGATTGCAACTGCTGTGGAGGACAGGGTAATAATTCAAAATGATCTGGACAAATTGGAGAAATGGTCTGAGGTTAACAGGATGAAGTTTAACAAAGACAAATGCAAAGTGCTCCACTTACGAAGGAAAAATCAGTTTCACACATACAGAATGGGAAGAGACTGTCTAGGAAGGAGTACGGCAGAAAGGGATCTAGGGGTTATAGTGAACCACAAGCTAAATATGAGTCAACAGTGTGATGCTGTTGCAAAAAAAGCAAATGTGATTCTGGGATGTATTAACAGGTGTGTTGTGAGCAAGACATGAGAAGTCATTCTTCCGCTCTACTCTGCACTGGTTAGGCCTCAACTGGAGTATTGTGTCCAGTTCTGGGCACCGCATTTCAAGAAAGATGTGGAGAAATTGGAGAGGGTCCAGAGAAGAGCAACAAGAATGATTAAAGGTCTTGAGAACATGAAGGAAGGCTGAAAGAATTGGGTTTGTTTAGTTTGAAAAAGAGAAGACTGAGAGCGGACATGATAGCAGTTTTCAGGTATCTACAAGGGTGTCATAAGGAGGAGGGAGAAAACTTGTTCACCTTAGCCTCTAAGGACAGAACAAGAAGCAATGGGCTTAAACTGCAGCAAGGGAGGTTTAGGTTGGACTTTAGGAAAAAGTTCCTAACTGCCAAAGCTGGTAGGGACTAAGATGCAGTCTTGTGTCAAGCCAGTATCAGTGCTAAACTCAGACGATGATTCATTTTCATACTGGATAGTTGCCTTTATTATTTCAGGGAACTCCTTAAATAGAGAGAGCACTTTTTGTGGACAGCCAGTTTTCAACAGAATCTTGTATATGCCATTCCTGCTAACAGTGCTGAAGGCCTTTTGTAGATCAATGAATGCTACATAGGGAGGTGCCTCTTGTTCCCAGCTTTTTTTTTTTTAATAAGCATATTGTGAAGGACATGTCAGTTGTGGAACATCCAGCTCTGAACTCACACAATGGCTGTCAGGGTAAACTTTCTCAGCAAGGACTTGGAGGCTTTTCAGCAGGCCCTTGCAGGCACCTTGCTAGCCACACTGAGCAGAGATATCCCTCAGTAGTTGCTGCAGTTTGCTCCGTCCCCTTTATTGTTGTATAAAGTAATTATGTAACACCAACTGACCCTGGTCGTCAGTGGGCGGAATCGAACCAGGGACCTCTGGAGCTTAGTGCATGAGCCTCTACTGCATTAGCTAAAAGCCAACTGCCTGTTAACTAAGGCTGTAGAGCAAACTCATTTAACTCTTACTAAGTGGTCTTGGTGCCACTAGATGGGTCAGAACACCATACCCAGAAGGTTACATTTGCATCTGTCAGATCCTTGGGTATATGTCTTTCTTTCCCCCTTGCCTTTAGGAATTCTGCAGGTATCTGCTCGATGCCTGCTGCTTTCTCAGGCACAATCTCTTTGATAGTATTCTCTACATCTTCGAGAGCTGGTGTTTGGTCCAGCTCCTGCATTGTTGGAAGCTGGGGAATGGCAGCTAAGGCAGTATCACATATAATGGCATCCTTTGAATAGAGTACTTTCTAATGCTCAGTTCATCAGTCAAGTTGTTCTTGCCTGTCAGTCAGGATGGTACCATCTTTCACTTTCAGGTTTGTAATCTTTTTACAAATTGGACCAAGTGCCACTTTGATTCCATCATAGGTACCACAAAGTCCCTTCTTTCAAAGCAGGTCTGAATCTTTTCGCACACGTCTTGCCAATATCTCTGGGCATAATATCAGGTGGCTTTATGGACCACAGTCTTAGCCTCTTTGAACTTAAGAGTTCTGAACTTAGTTGGTTGTTGAAGTAAAATTAGACAAGCTTGGTTTTTTTTGTTTTCCATGTGTAGGAGCAGCAGAACTTCAGATGCTGCTAAGCAGTCAAGCTGCTTTTCCTTTGTTGTTCCAAAGACTTCCTTGGCAGTAGCAGGCATCTTATTCTTAAAATTTTTCCACAAGGTGTCAGAATCAGGGGGATCAATTTGATCATTTTCAGCAACATGCTCAAGCACACATTGAAACTTTGCACAACTGTAAGAGTCTTTCATGTTAGTGATGTTGAGGTGGGGTGTATGGACTGGCCAGGGAGGGGTAGTATCTCTGATGGGGGGACTTGTCGTACCCTTTGGGGGTAGTCCGTCCACTTTGGTCCCAACCTGTCACTCAGCTCTCACCTGTGGCTCCAAGTAGCTGCAGCATGCGCAGCGACCACACCCCGGGCAATGGCTTCGACAGGACGGCTAAACCAGGTGAGTGTAACTGATGGGACTCAAACCCTCAGTGAATTTGGGATATGCCTACCCTGCATGTGACATCAGCTCTGGCAAATTGGGCGAAAGAGATCACTAAGATCAACAGCCAAGAAGGCGGGTCTGCAACACTTTGTGGAAAGCGAAGGACTTGATGAGGCATGAAAGACATCAAGGCCATCCACCGTAACCAAAGAAGTTACCAGTCGTGACGATTTTTCGTACCATTGGCGTCTGGCTTCTAAGGTCGAGAGAGTGGGATTGCTCCCGTGCAACGGCTCTACCACTTAAAAAGCTTTCACGCACAGGTCCTGTGCAAATCACCAAACATCATCATCATACTACCCAAGTACTGCGGCGATGGGGGAGGGGCAAAGCGACAGGTGGAGGTTACCACTGGGAGTCGTAGTCCCAATCCTGCACGCAGGCGGCCTGTGGATAGGTGGTCGTCCAGCTCTGTACTTGGGGCAGCAGAGTTGCCCGGCAGCATCCCAGGCATCTGAGCAGTCTTCTTCAGGACACCACTGCTCACCCTAGTAAGGGAGGGGCCTAGAAAAGGTGGCCTAAAAATTGCCTGCCCTACAACAACTGCCCAGTAAGCCGCAGCTGGCAGTTTAACCCAATCTGTGGCCGAAACCAAAAGAAAAATTTGAGAAAACTTACCATTGGTGTATGGAATGTTTGTACCCTCATGGATCGAGAAGCTGTTGCAAGACTTGAGAGAAGGACAGCTCTCATTGCTTGAGAACTAGTGTGCTACAACATCGATATAGCGGCATTAAGTGAAACAAGATTGCCTGGGGAAGGTTTCTTGAGTGAACCAGGAGGTGGTTACACCTTCTTCTGGAAGGGTAAGGCTGAGACAGAGGACAGAATACACGGAGTTAGTCTGGCAATAAAAACCTTATTGATGCATCAACTCCCAGATCTTCCAGTGGGTATCAATGAAAGATTGCTGAATCTACGCGTCCCACTAAATACCGAACGTCGTGTCACTATCATCAGTGCATATACACCCACTTTAACATGCTCTGATAACTCAAAGGAATAATTCTATGAAGATCTCAACAGACTGATCAAGGCCACACCTGTAACAGATAAACTACTCCTACTTGGAGATTTCAATGCCGGAGTCGGGGCTGACAGCGAGAACTGGAAAGGAGTAATCGGGCCACAGGGTGTAGGCAAAATGAACAGTAAAGGATTACTTCTTTTGAGTCTTTGTTCTGAAAATGACCTGACCTTTACCAACACTCTGTTCCGACAAGTGGACAAATACAAAACGACGTGGATGCACCTTAGGTCCAAACAGTGGCATCTGATAGATTATGCCATTGTTAGAAGGTGAGACATCCGAGACGTACTGATTACCAGAGTAATGCGAGGCGCAGAATGCTGGAGAGATCACAGATTAGTCAGGACGTCTCTTCAACTCTACATTGTTCCTTCTCGTTACAAATTCCCTAAGCATGTGTGACCTGCTTTCAATATAGCCAAACTGAAGGATGCTCAATGTTTCAACAAATTCCAGAAGAGTCTTGATGACAAATTGACATCCCGTGGACAACTGATTGGTACTGTAACCGAAAAGTGGGACCAGTTCAAGCAGATAGTGACTGACACAGCAATAACATCTCTTGGACCAAAGAAAAGAACACATCAGGATTGGTTTGATGAGAACCAAGAAGAAATATGCTCAGCACTGGAAGTAAAAAGAAAAGCCTTTATCCAATGGCAGAATGACCCCTCCTCAGTCTCTAAATGGGATCATTTCAAGTACTTTCAGAGCAAAACACAGAAAGACCTCCGTCAGATACAAGACAACTGGTGGGAGAGCAAAGCCAAAGAAATTGAGCACTATGCTGAGACCCACAACTTAAAGATGTTCTTCAGTGCTATTAAGACTGTCTATGGACTCTTTAAACCAAGGACCACCCCATTGTTCTCATTAGACAACACAACGCTGATTAAAGATAAAGAAGGCATCAACGAAAGATGGCGAGAACACTTTAGCAACCTTCTCAATAGACCATCAACCATGAATAATAATGTCCTTAATGAAATTCCACAACAACCTGCTCTGACAGATCTTGACTTTCCGCCCACTATAGATGAGATTAAAAAAGATGGTAGCCAGATGAGTTTAGGGAAAGCTTCTGAAAAGATGGGATACAGGCAGAGATATATAAAGCAGCAGGTCCAGCAGCACTAGCAGGGTTCCATAGCGTGATCATCAACATCTGGGAGGATGAAAACATACCACAGGACCTTCTCTCCCCACCTCAGCCCTGGGCAGCCTGCAACCCAAATCCCTCATCCCTGGCCCCAGCCCAGAGCCCGCACCCCCAGCCGAAGCCCTCACCCCACTGTAACCCAACCCTCTGCCCTAGCCCTGAGTACCGTCTCCACCCCAAACCCCTTAGCCCCACCCCCAACATAAGCTCCATATTGATGCACATAATAAAATTCATTCCGCACATGGATGTAAAAAATTAGAGGGAACATTACCCAACACCCCTAGTTCCAGCACCTATAGGGCCTTCCCCAAATTGGGGCATGCAGACAACCCCTAAATAGGGATGCTTGGACATCTGAGCCACTGCCAAATGCCTGCGTCCTTCCCCACCAGGACAAATGGCACCAAGCACAGACCTTTGATGTGTACACCTAGGCAAAACAAAGAAGGAAGGGGTTGCCAGAGGCCTTCCACCTTCTCTCTAAGCAGGGACTGTAGAAATACAATGGCAAGATGAAGGTTAAGCCAATTAGTATAGACCTGCTGCAGTGTCTAGCTGGAACACCATTCTGAGTTCAAGGAAATACTTCCCTTATCTCATCCGCAACTGCGCCTTTTCTAGATGGGTGTGGTCCCAGTAGTGTGAGTATGTTGTCCAACAGGATTCTGGCTAATTTGCTTTCCTGGGGACATTTCCTTCACCAAGGAGTTCCACTACTTGTTAAGAGTATGACAAACCCACTTACAATGTGATGCAGAAAAAAATCTAGTAATCCATGCTTACCTAACTATCAGAAATAAAGGGCTTTCTTCAGTATAGTACATATGTTGGAAGCAGAATAGGCCAAAACCATTCCCAATATAACTTCAAAATCAGAATGGGATTACACCAAAGATTAATTCAATCCAATATACACGGCTGAAACAAGCTTGAAATAAAGGGGCAGACCTTCACCTGGTATAAATTGTCACACTTCCATTGAAGTCAATGAGGCTATGAAAATTTACACCAGCTGAGGAACTGATCCAAAACCGCTAATTGAAACAACAGTAGACATGAATAAAGTTCAGATCCTGATTTGACTTACATGTCTTATCTATGATCAACCCCCTCAGATCTGAATACCTCCCCAAAAGATTTTATTTTCAGGGTGAGATGTGGAAGTGGGATTGAAATCTATGCCTGCATCTCAATTCTTTTTCTATTACTTGGTTGCTGAGGAGTTTTGCCTGAGTGAATGCACAGTAGTGGGCTGCAGGATTTTTTGATTATTATTTTAAAGTCTTTTGGATAAGGACTGCATATGACTATCTGTTTGCACTGTGTGTAGCATAAGGCCCCACTACTGACCAGGAACTCTGAGGACCACTGTAAAACAAATAAGTGATAAATAACAATAGTACAATGCATTTTTTTCTATTTGCAGCATGTGTTTCAAAGATGACCCTTCTGTTCTGAATTTTAGGTAAGAACGGGTTACTAGTTTTTTGCATCATGAATTGTGAATGGGTTTGTCATTGCATGAGCAACTGTGAATGCTTTCTGAAAGCTGTTGAAAATCAGTCCCATAGCTAGAGTTACAATGTGTCCTCCAAAGCAGTAGTACAATAATAAGGAACTAGAAGAAAAGTTACCATCTCCATTTAAAATGCTATTTGTCAGCTAAAAGTCATACCAGTTTTAAACACTGTATATAGTTATTTTTAAAATAGGGTTTTATTTGGGATGAAGTAAAAGAACAGGACTTTGTTTAAAATGTAAATTAGTGACTCAGACTTTAAGAAAATCCAAACAAAAATAAAAGTAAGAATGTGAAAGAGGTAATAAAATTATTGAAATAAATGTGACATCTTTAATTTGGATCTAAAAATAATCAAGTAAAGAAGTTATAAAATAAACCAGGTGAAATTAACAGTCACTGAATCAGAGGCAAAAATACCTTATGCATAAGTCAACTAGTAGCCAAACAATAGAATAGGTCTTCCTAACAGTGGGAAACAGAAGCACTTACGGCTTCAATTCAGCATAGCACATCACCACATGCTTATCTTTAAGCAAGTGAGTAATCCCATTGAAATCAACGTGTCTACTTGCATGGTCAAACGTTAAGCATGTGTTTATTACTTTACCTTGCTAGATTTGGGTCAGCGTCATCATTCCCTGATTCCTTGTAGGTTTTCCGATGACTTGGGGCAGATTTCAAATTAACTAAGTAGCCCTCAGTAACTGTATGTAAGCTTTAAGTAATCTTCTATTACAATATTTTAGGCAGTACAATTTAACTCTGCTTTAGGGGTTGGGTTTTCAGCCATAGCCACCTAAAATAGTGAAAATGGGACAACTGGGAATGTTCCTGGGCTGTCCAAGGAGCAGCATCATAGTTCATTAGGTAAGATAAAAAATGTTCCCTTTTTTTTAAGTCAGTGGGATTTCCTATAGGTGTAGAAACCGGATCCACAAAGGATCTTAGGCATTGCAATGATGATTGTTGCAACACAACTTTTAGGCACCTGGAAAAAACACTGGAAACTACAAAGCCTAAATTAGGTACCTACATTCTCTATACAATGAATGTGGAGAGAGAAACACCTGAGAATGGGATCCACAAAAGCCAGGCTAAGCTAGCAAATGGGAGATGTCAATGATAGACATGTTCTAAACCTCATCCCATCTTGAACAGCTCAGTGCCTATGTCCAGGCTACACGGAGGTGGCTATTTCTGCTTGCAATCTACAGCTGGGAACCTGTCATTTGAAGTCCAGCAGCTGCAGTGTGTGCCTATATCTGTTCAGAACAAGAGAACACAACAGTGGAATCCTCCCTATAAGCCAGTGGTTAGGGTACTGATGTGGCAGATTCTGGTTCAATTCCCCACTCTACCTAATAAGGAGAAGAGATTTGACCAAGGGTCTCTCAGCTAAGTGCTATAGTGCAGCCTGGTATAGGACTTCCTCAGTCTCTCTTGTTGAAGTTATTTAATATTAATTATATCAAAGAGAGTAAGAGAGACTCCTTATCAAGCAGAAGGGGGAACTGAACTGGGATCTCCCACTTCACAAGTGAGATAAAGGTTATAAAAGAGACATTCTCCTCTCCCGCCCCACCCCACCATTTTTTGTGGAGTTAGACGTGCTCAGGCTATGCCTCCTGGATCAGGCCCCACTGGTGAGATAGGCAGGGCAACACCTGTCTTCACCAGCTTTGAGGATTAGGATGTAACTTACACATCAGCTAAGCTAATCACCAGCTAGTTGACTAGACGCTTTTCTGAGGCTGCAAGACAGCAGAACCAAAAACTTGAGCAAGTTTAGGCACGTACTAGGTTAAGTGACAGCTGAGCAGGGGCTTTGTAGATAGCAGTAGCATCTAAGTACCTTGGTGGATCTTGGTCTATGTTTGTGAGGCTGTCTGCAGGATGAGGCCCTTCTGGAACTGAAAATCTTATTTTAAAAAGCAAACAAACCTGAAGTAGACAGTACATCTTGCTTCCATGAAGACAGTCTTTCTCATCATATTTTGGCACATCAGAACCTTCTGTGTTATTTGGTTTAGGTTCAGCTTTATTAAAAATGCCCAAAGGATCAGGAGTGGCAGTTCACAAGATTTTTGTCCCCTCCTGATCTAGCTTTGGATTCCCACTACAGACAGACTTAACTTTGTTTAACTATTTGGATGAAGAGGGAAACACAAATTGCATTTAGGGAATAGTTGTGGTTGATCAGCATAGTTCGTGAACAGTGGTAGGAAGAGTCTTATCAGTACGTCCTGTGATCCCAAGAATGAGGATGGGTTTTCAATACAGCATTTATAAATATTTAAAACCTTAATTCCTTTCTTGATACATAATTTAATATTCTGTTTATACACCTAATTAAATGGAAAAACTCCTCTTCCTATTCCCCTCATCTTCTGAATGTCTGTATTTTAAGTGTCATCCAGCCCATTGCCAATTAAATACTTCAGTAATATTATTCATATCCAACAGCAGTGCAAGTTACAGAACATTAGCCAGGAAGAGCTATTAAAATTGATCCAGTCTATATACTTCTGGAAATAAGTCTAAGCATGTGCAGTTGAGTAGCCAGCTAGTTTTAGCTGGGCAAGTCAATGTTCTTTGAAGCAGTTATTCTACCATTAATTGGTTTCTGTAGTGTAAGGAACTTAGTTTCTTCCTTCCTGATACAGTATTTCTGTAGCACCCACTGGTATTGGCATTACCAACTGTGTATCATTGTCATATAATTCACTCTACATCCAGCAGGCTTGTGCTGTACTTGCCCAGATCAATAATTAATCAAGACTGTGTCATTTTCAATAAAGTTCAGTTGCTTTTTCAATCACATACCAATATAAAATATGTCAAAGTTTAATCTGTAGTATGTTCTTCTAAATGACACACAAATGTTCAGTTTCTTTTGATAAGAATGTTTTTCTTCTGTGTTTTTAACATTCTGTGGCCTTTGTTTTCCACCAGATCAAAGCTAAAGGTTCCTCTAAAAAGCAGAGTGATCTGACATTTACAACAGACTAATCAGTCTTTATCTTATCAAATGACAAATGACTCCAACAATGGTTTGTGAAAAAGTTAAATGATTGCAAGGGTATTTTGATAAAATCACTGAAATCATCACTATATGAAACTGATGAAAATCACATTACTACAATCAGTGCTTGTAAAACTGAATACCAAATTTATTATTTATATTAGTTTCAGATTTATCATGATGTATATTCATGTTAGAATTAGAGTGCTGACTGAGGCAAAACCCCAGATCCCAACATTTCCAAATTTTTGAGGAGAAGATCTGCTCTGGACTGCCTCTCTATATAATGGAAATAACTAAAACAGCAGACCTAAACTCTTCTCGATTTTCATAACTTTTGGACCCAGACTGCAGCTTGGACCTCAACTCTAGTTTAGGAAAGTCATTTTGTGCAACCTTATAGCTCTATTGTACCTTAAGGGTATTTTTACATTGTAATTAATAACCCATGTCCGGCCCGTGTCAGCTGATTCAGAATCACGAGGCTCGGGCTGTGGGTCTGTTTAATTGAAATGTACACATCTGGGCTTGCCTGCAACCTGGGCTCTAGGATCCTGTGAAGTGGGCTGCAGCCCTAGCCATAATGTTTACACCACAATAAAACAGCCAGACAGCCTGAGCTCTCTGAGCCTGAGTCAGCTGGCCTGGGCCAGCCAGGGGTGTCTAACTGCAGTGTAGCCATACTCCCCATGTTTGAGGGGTGATGGTCAAAACAGTTTGTCAACTCTTAAAAAAGAAGTAAAATTGAACTAGAAAGATTCTCTCTCCTTTTCCTCCACTCTCCAATCCTGGCAAGAATTTTGGGACATTTCCTTTTGGATTTGGATTTTCTGCTATTACCTATGTCTTTGTCATCTCAGGATTAGCTCACTGTAATGCACTTAAAATGGGGACCACTCAGGAATTGAAGCTAGCAGAGCATCTTGTAGAGAACATATATTTTTGCTCTGAATGCTCCCCTGGTTGCCAATAAGATCCAAGTGAACTTCAAGCTGTGGTTTTTAACCAGTAAGCCCTGAAAGGGTATTTACCAGGTCACTAGGAAAAAATCTCTCCCTCCCCATGCCACATGATGCTACTAAATCAGAAGAGGCATTTGAGCTAGAGCTTCCTCACTGTAAATGAGAGGAAACTGCCAGCACAGCCTTTTCTAGGAAGTTTCTCAAAGCCAAAATTCCCTCCCCGCGCCACTGGTCCATCAGATTTACAGTATAGACAATCTGGGCATGCTGCAAACAGTCCATCTTTTCCAGCAAGTATTAGGGAAAGCGTTGGAAGTGGGGTTGGTGGGAACTGTAGGTTTTGGCTTGTTGTTTGACTATGCAGTCTGATGACTAGATATTTGCTTAAAGGAATAACTGAAATATTGTACTGATAGCCTGGAGATGGTAGTGCTTGTACATTTGTTTAAAGTGAGGTACCTAGAGTGTAGGATAAGCCCTAGGGAGATCTAAATAAATAAATAAAACACACAGAAAACTCCAGATTTGAGTTACTATGTTAGCACAAATATGGTCTGGTCCATCTACTACTTCAACCACAGTGCTTTAATAAGACAGGACAGTATTCAGAGTAGTTATAATTCTGTAAGGCTTTGCATTATAAAACTGATTGGATGAGTACAATTCTGGCACATAAATTCTCAGCCTGAAGAGGTGGCTCATTGCCATGCACAAGGAAAAGGGGCAGTTCCAGTAAGTACAGTGTAAATTGGGAATCTTTTGGTAAGTTGGTCCCCAGCTACACAGATCCCTGTACACAGCAGAAGATAAAAACCTACCCCAGTGGAACTAAAGTCCCCCTGTACTATGCTAGCCAGTTCTTGTGTCAGGTTACCATTAGCATCCTTTTGGCAACTATGTATTAGTTATTTTATTTATAGCCAGTCCTGTGGCACTCATCAACGTACTATCTAAACACATCATCATTTGACAGTAGAGTTGAAGTAAATGCCACAGAGCTGATATGGGCTTGACCAGCTAAGTGGCATTTTGGATGAAGGCATAGACAAAGGCATGACAAAGGGGCATGCTGTTAGTTGTATTCAAAGCTTGTTCGTGTTTGAGAGTCTCCCCCATTTGATGTCAGTGGGATAGTATCTGGGATCATATAGCCTCACTAATAAATGAGTCCATCCTTGTAGCTTCAAGAGATCAAAACCATCTAATCTTTTTCAGTCTTTGAACTTTCTTGAAAGCTAGTTTACACTGTCATTAACTTTCCCTGTCACAGTGTCATGTTGCATTAAAAATGAAACAGTGCATTTCCTCAGAAGTAAGGTATTTGTTGTCATGAAGGGGGAACAACATACCCTTACTATGGGCTAGCAAGAGCCTTATCTGAATGTTTTCAGATGTGAAAGTGTACAAAATATGTGGCATGACCTTTTCAAATGTTAAATTCATCTCCTTTACTGCTGAGATCATAAACTCAGAGATCCAGAATCATTTCTGTAAATAATTCAATAACAAAGAAAAAGCAAGCACTTTTGCTATTGCTAATGAGGCAGACATGAAGCAGAACAGTATTATATTTCTTGGTAGAACTAGAAATGAGCAAGTTTGAGAGGGGTTTTTCCCCCTAAAAAATACAGATTTGGGTGGATCAAAATATTTAGCAAATTCATGTGAATTTCAGCAAATTGCTTTGGCTGAAAAGAACAAAATAATTCAGAAGTGTCAAAACATTTCAAAACAAACCATTTTGTTTTGAAATTTAAAAAAATAATTAAATAAAAAAAAGGTTCCAGTTCAACCCAAATCAATTTTTAACTTTATTGTTTTGGAACTGCCAGAGAACCAAAATCAGTTATTTGCACTTCTCTCGTTAGACCTTTCTATTGGACCTGTACTGACAATCCTTTCAGAAGCAAAGAAAATGACATTCAATTACATATACATTTTGTTGACCCAGAAATCATACACTAGTAGTTAGCGCATTATTAATATTGCTGCTAGCTTCTTAGTTATGTTGCTTACTGCCATATACATTAACAATATCATAGTTATTTATATATGGGAAGACTAGGAATAAGGAGAACCAGGATTAGGAAAAAATAAAAAAGCAACACTTCACACACATCTTTCCTCCCCTTTTGAAAAATAGTTTATTTGTTTAATAACCTTGTGGCTTAGTCATATTTACATTTTTGATATATGTTGATCACCTAATGCTCCTACATTGAACTATTCATGTCCCAAATTGTCAAAAGAGTAGAGATGCTACAAAAGTACAGCGGGATTTTATGGACTGTGTGCATATTCCTCACAGGTTCAAGAACTTTACACAATAATTAGTTACAGGAAATCTTTGAAGAAAAGAGGGCTAAAATTAAATTATTCTAAATGAATATCACCTGAGCCTATAGGTCTACTGATTTGTTTATAAATATTGACTGAATGGAAATCAAATCTTGCACTGCTATCAGCCAGTCCTCAGTATCCGGTGAACATTGTCTCCATTATTTTGCCATAAACAAGAGTAACAATATCAAATCCCAGCTGTGCAATAGTCATTCTCCTCTTCCCAGCATCTTTCTATGTTGTATTGTTTTCTAGGATCTGTCTTGGAGAGAACTATCTGGTAATCACACTAAATTCTATGTTCAAGAGACCCAACGGGATGTGGACTCCAAGAGATTGCTGATTATTTCTCTTACAACTGCAGTTGGAGACTTTTCTTGATTTCCTATTTGATCCAGTACAAAACTTTGCACTGTGATTGTATAGACTCCTTGATTAGAATATCTTACTCACTGTCTGAACTTAAATCCCTTTACACACCTGAATTTACATATACTTAATATTAATTTTAAAAGAATTGTGTACTAAATTTAATAGCTATAGAAGCAAGGTAGTGATTATAATGACAGAAAAAGACTAGGCTGTAAAGACTCTTTAGGTAGCTCGGCCCTTCAGCAGTTTTGACAAGCTACCTCATTCCTAACTTGAAATATCTTTGGTATTTTCTCCTCATCCTGTCCCTCCGTTGAATCCCCACTGTTACTGAAGGCATAGTTGAACCTTGTCTATTTGCACTGCAAATAAAGAACAACAGCCGCTCAAATGCTGTGAGGGCAGGACACAGTTCAAAACCATGAGACTGATGCTGTAGAAGGTATTAATTAGGAGAGCTGGTACAAATAAAATAAACCACACCAGACAAATACAGTGAAAAGACTTCCAAGATGTTTAGATTTGAAAAAAAATTAAACAACTTCCATTGTAAGCAGCAGCTGGCTGAAGTGTGCAAGTGGAGCAGCCTAATTGAAGTTGAGAGGTGACCAGCACTGTACTCAGCCCTGATAGCCTTGATAATATTCTCTGTGCTGTGAAAAAATATTTTCTTTTGTGATTGTAAATCTACCATCATTGTTGCCACATCTGTTCCTATAACAAATATACCTAACACTGGAACTGAGTTCTTAATATTCTCTGTTCCCCTTATAAACTAGCACGTAACTAGTAATGTGAGGCCACATCATGATTTCAGGGGGAAATATGAACAATTCTGAGTCTGTGCAATAGGTATTAATAGTAGGTTGCTGGTTTTTTTTTTTTCCTAACTAGCTCTCAGCAATCAAGTCTAAGTAGCTTTCAGAGACTCCTGAGCATATGGGAGTCAAAAATATGAACAATCCTGAAAAACCCAGCTTGAAACTTTAAAATGCTCCACTAAAAGCTGCACTTAAAATGGAGTAGCAGCATGGTTTAATGAATAAAACTAAGTCAGAGACCTGGGTTCTATTCCTAGTTCTGTCACTGACCCACTGTGTGACCATGGGCAAATAACTTCATCTTTCTGTACTGCTTCCTATTCCATGCTTTGTCTCTGGGGCTGCGAGTGTCTCTGATTATATGTGTGTGCAGTGCCTAATACAATGGGACTGTGATCTTAGTTGGGCTCTCCAGGTCCTATTGTAATAAAAGGCCATTTTTGACATTTTCCTGATAGAACATTTTGATTAGAAAAATACATTTTAATGGTAGGGCAATAGACTCAAAAAGAGGCACATTTTAAAATATTTCATATAGCTTTAAATACTAATGCTATTTGCTATTTGATAATGCTATTTGAATATTTGAAGATCCCACACAATGTCTATTATTTATTTTTGCAGAGACCTGAAATCTTGCACTACATGTA
This sequence comes from Chrysemys picta bellii, assembly GCF_011386835.1. Taxonomy (NCBI): domain Eukaryota; kingdom Metazoa; phylum Chordata; order Testudines; family Emydidae; genus Chrysemys; species Chrysemys picta. The sequence continues at coordinate 266,716,491 of NC_088791.1, read as the reverse complement.
ATACATGCAAAATGAAGTTTAAAATGTGCATAATATAATGGACAAGCATTCTTATTAGAGTTGTTCTAATTATTCATTTCAAATTGTATCTATTGAAATTGTATCCTTTATTGTTTTTGTGAATCGTGGCCAAAATTATGTTGATTTCAGCAAATTCATTCATTATTCAACAACTTTCAACTTAAAAGTTGTTGTGCTCTTTAATAATTTGTTAATATTGTGTGTTGGCCTGGTTCTGGCATGGTGGTTGCTATGTAAATATCTTTGAATAAAGACTTCCCTAGTGGATTGTCTGTCATGGGTCAGGCAGGAAGGAGGATATGGCTCAAGTAGGTCCCCTAACAACTTCCATTTAAGAGACTTAAGGCACAGTGCTAGAATTATTAGGTCTGTCATCTCTGTCTCAAACCCCTGAGGCAGCCTATGGAACTACATTGACAACATAGGGCCAAAACCCTGCAATACTCAAGGAAGCCTCTATAGAGCAAAGAATTCTTGCACAGTTTAGAAGGGTAATCTCACAGGACTCCAAAGGAGGAACCTGACTAAGACAGAGGAAATAATATGGGTGCCAGAAGAATTTAGGTCTGTCAAGGATACCATTATGGAATGGTAGTACTTTAGGTGTCAGATGTGTACAAGTTGATTGTTTGAAAATCTTGTTTCTCTAATACTTTGGTCCAACTGCTAAATAAAAATACTTCATTTTAAGAAGGCTGTTGTTCACTATATCTGTAGTCACAGGTTCTCAAACACAAGTGCCCAATTCCAGTTTGACCTGCAGGTTGGTAAGCCATTGGTATACATAGGGGAGTGTACAGGGCTCCTGGTCTAAGAATGAAATAATTATGAGCTTCCACCCCAAGACAGGTAATAAAAAGAGGCTGAACACCTGAGCGAGGTGCACTCAGATGCCAAAAAGGGAACAGAAGTTGTATCTAGCCTTGCAAACCATGACAGGTGCCCTTGAAATTTTAATAGTAATTGTTCATTATTCATGATGTGTGATTGGTCAGCTAAGTCACAAAATTTCTGCAACCTAATTAGATGACTGAACCATTTCAAACAGGAGAAACAAATGAAGTATAATGAAGGTTCTCATGGGGGACTTCAATCATCCTGATATCTGCTGGGAGAGCAATACAGCGGTGCATAGACAATCCAGGAAGTTTTTGGAAAGTGTAGGGGACAATTTCCTGGAGCAAATGATGGAGGAAGCAACTGGGGCAGCACTCTTCTTGACCTGCTGCTCACAAACAGGGAAGAATTAGTAGGGGAAGCAAAAGTGGATGGGAACCTGGGAGGCAGTGACCATGAGATGGTCGAGTTCAGGATCCTGACACAAGGAAGAAAGGAGAGCAGCAGGATACGGACCCTGGACTTCAGAAAAGCAGATTTTGACTCCCTCATGGAACTGATGGGCAGGATACCCTGGGAGAATAACATGCGGGGGAAAGGAGTCCAGGAGAGCTGGCTGTATTTTAAAGAATCTTTATTGAGGTTGCAGGAACAAACTATCCCGATGTGTAGAAAGAATAGTAAATATGGCAGGCAACCATCTTGGCTTAACAGTGAAATCCTTGCTGATCTTAAACACAAAAAAGAAGCTTACAAGAAGTGAAAGATTGGATAAATGACCAGGGGGGAGTATAAAAATATTGCTCAGGCATGCAGGAGTGAAATCAAGAAGGCCAAATCACACTTGGAGTTGAAGCTAGCGAGAGATGTTAAGAGTAACAAGAAGGGTTTCTTCAGGTATGTTAGCAACGAGAAGAAAGTCAAGGAAAGTATAGGCATCTTACTGAATGAGGGAAGCAACCTAGTGACAGAGGATGTGGAAAAAGCTAATGTATTCAATGCTTTTTTTGCCTCTGTCTTCACGAACAAGGTCAGCTCCCAGACTGCTGCACAGGGCAGCACAGCATGGGGAGGAGGTGACCAGCCCTCTGTGGAGAAAGAAGTGGTTCAGGACTATTTAGAAAAGCTGGATGAGCAGAAGTCTATGGGGCCGGATAAACTGCATCTGAGGGTGCTAACGGAGTTCACAGATATGATTGCAGAGCCATGGTCCATTATCTTTGAAAACTCATGGCGATCGGGGGAGGCCCCGGGTGACTGGAAAAAGGCTAACGTAGTGTCCATCTTTAAAAAAGGGAAGGAGGATCCAGGGAACTACAGGCCAGTCAGCCTCACCTCAGTCCCTGGAAAAATCATGGAGCAGGTCCTCAAGGAATCAATTCTGAAGCACTTAGAGGAGAGGAAAATGATCAGCAACAGTCAGCATGGAATCACCAAGGGCAAGTCATGCCTGACTAACCTAATTGTCTTCTATGATGAGATAACTTGCTCTGTGGATGAGGAGAAAGCAGTGGATGTGTTATTCCTTGACTTTAGCAAAGCTTTTGATATGGTCTCCCACAGTATTCTTGTAAGCAAGTTAAAGAAGTATGGGCTGGAAGAATGGACTATAAGGTGGATAGACAGCTGGCTAGATCATCGGGCTCAATGGGTAGTGATCAATGGGTTCATGTCTAGTTGGCAGCTGGTATCAAGCAGAGTGCCCCAGGGGTCGGTCCTGGGGCTGGTTTTGTTCAATATCTTCATTAATGATCTGGTGGACTGCACCCTCAGCAAGTTTGCAGATGACACTAAACTGGGAGGAGTGGTAGATACGCTGGAGGGTAGGGGTAGCATACAGAGGGACCTAGACAAATTTGAGGATTGGGCCAAAAGAAATCTGATGAGGTTCAACGAGGTCAAGTGCAGAGTCCTGCACTTAGGATGGAAGAATCCCATGCACTGCTACAGACTAGGGACCGAATGGCTAGACAGCAGTTCTGCAGAAAAGGACCTAGGGGTTACAGTGGACAAGAAGCTGGATATGAGTCAACAGTGTGCCCTTCTTGCCAAGAAGGCTAACGGCATTTTCGGCTGTATAAGTAGGAGCATTGTCAGCAGATAGAGGGACGTGATCATTCCCCTCTATTCTGCATTGGTGAAGCCTTATCTGGAGTACTCTGTTCAGTTTTGGGCCCCACATTACAAGAAGGATGTGGAAAAATTGGAAAAAGTCCAGCGGAGGGCAACAAAAATGATTAGGGGGTTGGAGCACATGACTTATGAGGAGAGGCTGAGGGAACTGGGATTGTTTAGTCTGCAGAAGAGAAGAATGAGGGGGGGATTTGATAGCTGCTTTCAACTACTGGAATGGGGGTTCCAAAGAGGATGGCTCTAGACTGTTCTCAGTGGTACCAGATGACAGAAGAAGGAGTAATGGTCTCAAGTTGCAGTGGGGGAGGTTTAGGTTGGATATTAGAAAAAACTTTTTCACTAGGAGGGCGGTGAAGCACTGGAATGGGTTACCTAGGGAGGTGGTGGAATCTCCTTCCTTAGGGGTTTTTAAGGTCAGGCTTGACAAATCCCTGGCTGGGATGATTTTGTTGAGGATTAGTCCTGTTTAGAGCAGAGGATTGGACTAGATGACCTCCTGAGGTCCCTTCCAGCCCTGATATTCTATGATTCTATCAATAGTGAATAAACATCAGAACTTCAATTTAAATTTTGTCATGTACTCAAGTGATTCGCTGAGTCTGGAACTAAGCAATTTGACCAGGGCCATTTAGAAAGTTTATGACCTAGCAGATCCAACTCACAGTCCAGTGCTTTGGCCACAAGCCCGTTCTTCCTCTAATAATATTGCATGTCAGAAACTGGCAATTGTGGTTTCAAATGGATGAAAATTCTGCACCTCATGTGCCAGAGAAATCTCAACAAAATTATTTCCCAGGACTAGCACAGCTTCCCAAAGTGTGGAAAATGGATGGAGTTTTTATTGCATTTTATTTTTTTATTTTAAACACTGCAGATTGATTGAATCTACTCATATACTTTAAATTCTGATATATTCTTCTCTTGGCATACACATGAATAATGATGTCTTTTTATAATATGAATTATATGAAGGAAAACAAGTCCTAATTACAACAGAGTGCTGATATGTCAGAAGCGAAGGATACCACCTTGGGTAATGCCCTTGTTTGAACAGCCTGGCTTCATCCTTGACCTGGGCAGTGATGGCTTAAATTAAAGACACCAAAAAGGCAGATTCTTTAAACATAACATAAATGAAGCCAAAAGAAAGCCCTGGAGCTTCAGAGCTTTCACCCTATCTTCCTCCCTTAGATAGAACCAAGTGCTAGCTCCTCTTGCAGAGACTTGTTACTCCCTTGAAGGTCATGCTCTTCCACCTTCTCTTTTCCTGCTTCTCCTTTATACTTTGACTCACCCTCATTAGCTACAGAGCTGTCTCTCCATAACTGATATTTCTCACAGCTGAGACAGGATGGGGCTGGTTTTGCTGCCTTGACACAGGGAGAGTTCTCAACCCCTACCTAGCTGTGTTTTATGTGAAGTTTGAAGACCCCATCACCATATCATTTATTTATGCTTTAAATGGAATAGTTTACTAATTTAAATATAGAAATATCAAATCTAAGTTGAACACATTAAATATATATCCAAAATTGAGATGCTTCAGTTCATTTTACATTGTATTGGTTCAAATACATTAAGCCTGGAAGATTTAGCATTGATGCTTCATCTATGAAATGTCATACTGTCACTTAACACAATTTATTTTATTTTATTTTTATCATCTTGTCTATGGAATCAGATAAGCAAACCCTTCTCCCTATTATGAAACAATTTTTTGGAAGCTTCTGTAGTATAGTCCAAATCATTATTTTTGTACGTGTTTCTAAAACAAACACACAAAACAGTATATGACAAAAAATCAGTGATTTTAATTGTAGAAACTATTATTCACTGGTAATATTTCTGATCCAAATTCCCCACTACAAAACAACACTGGCATCCCAGGCTCCAAATAGAATAAATCATGTCACAGACAGAGGAAAAGACAGAGGATAATAGGTGCCTTTTGGAGAGGGAGTGAGAGAAAACCTACGGTGAGATCCACAAAGATTCTTATGTCCTTAAGTCCCACTTAAGTTTTGTGGCTTCAATGCAATCCACAAAACTCCGTAGGTGCTTAAATTCACTCAACACCTACGTTTTTAGAATACAAGTTCCCTAGGTGCCTCTGTTCCTTCCTATGGGCATGTGCACTACTGCCTCCCTTTAGTCCTTCAGATGCCTATCTCCTGCCTAAACCCCAGAGCAATTCACAAACAAATGATCATTCAACTGTGGATGAATATTGAGCCAGAAACAGAGCAGGAATGACTCTGGCTCAGTGGTTATGGCATTCACAGGGGAGGCGGAAGCCCCTGGGTCTAGTCACCCTGCTCCGATCAGTCTTTCATTATTTATCCAGAATGCAACAGTTTCAACAGGAGAGATTGAGGGAGCCCCACATTTGAATATCCTATTGGCCAGTGGTTAGAGTACGTTCCGGAGAGCTGGGACACTCCTGTGCAAATCTTTTCTTCCCCTGTAGCAGAGAGGTGGGATTGAATCTGAATCTCTCACATCCCAGTCAAGTGCTCTAACCACTGAAAGTTATACAGTCGGCAGCTCCTCCTCTAACTGTTTTGTGTGGAGCAAGGCAGGCACCTAACTCATTTCCTCAGAAACAGGTTGGTTTCTAAAATACCTGACTCCAGGTGCCTGGTTTCTTTAGTGGATTGGTGCCTATCTCTGAGTGTGGGATGGGGTTTAGCGTACACCCCTCTTGTTGTCATCTCCCATTTGCTGTTTTAGGTAGAGAGCTGCCTAGCATGCTGGCTTTTAAGGATTACATTCTTAGGCATCTATCACTGCTCATTCATTATTTAGGGAGCCTAGATACCTGTCTTTACTTTGTGGATTTCAGGTTTTTTCCTGAGATTTTCTAGGCACCTAAACGTTAGGTGCTGTCATACTCAGTGATGCAATGCCAAAGTACTTTCATGGATCCTCCTATTAGCAGCTCTGGCCCCTTCCTATACACGGGGCCAACTCATGGCCTAGGTTCTGGGAAAGTTTCATACTTGAGGAAATTAGCACCAATCTATTCTCATCCAAAGTCAGTTCTTGCTCATAGTCCGAATATTTGTAAAACTAGACACAAGCTCTGTTTTAGAGAAAGGCTAACATTTTATTTGTAAAGCAGAGGAAGTATATTATGACAATTTTGTTTCTGTATACCAATAGGTAATTGAAGCAAGCTAAATAACTTACCAACATATACTGGTTTGGAAGGACTTCATAATTGGCATGAGCATTAGCAGTTCTCCTGAATCCATTTTAGCTACATGTTTTGTAAGGTGCTATTCTAAAAAAAATACCCTGAAAGTATCTGTATCTCACATTAATATTTTATTAATACATTCTTCCCTTCTTTAATGTCTACATAATCCCTCACTGCTATTTCTTTCTACTTTTTTAATGTAAACAAATTCAGACTGTTAAATTATATTTCATATGTCTTTGGATTAGATTGTACCTTGGAAGCTTCCCATAACATGTATAGCAAACTAACTAAGGATTTATTAACTAGGAAAGATAAAATAGATACAAGTTAAAGAAGGCAAATATATATACACAAGTAAGTTACAGTCTATGGTACCAAAGGTGATAGAGTTGTATTAATCTGTCAGTGCTGAATGTCTTTTAGGGCTAACCCAATCCAAGCAGCATGGACATCACTTGCTTATGTTCAGGAAACTTTGTCCCTCAGAGTCCAGACAGCATAAAAGACTCACTTTCTCCTTGTTAGGGATTTTTATCCCTTCTCACCCACAGTCCAAACTGATGTGATAAGTTCATTCATAGGCGTCTCCTTCCTGGAGGGAGTTAGGAATGAAGTCAACAGGACCTCTACACTTTGAGTCTACACAATACTTAATTTGCCTTCAGTGCACCACCTTGTATGCAGGAGAAGAAGTGCTTTATCTTATTAATGCTCCTTTTTCTGCCTGGTGAGTTACACAATTACAGAGGTTTACAATTCAAATACTCACTATAACTTTATACTGTAGGTTATAAATGTCGGAAGTGAGATCAACACATGCAGCATCCTACAAGCATTTAATGAAGTCTAAACACTAAACACATTTTTTATCATTTAACATATAATAGCTATTTTGATAATGCTGATGTACAGATAGGCAAGACTGGTTTCCAGGTATACACTTGTAAGTGTTCAGTGAGGCCTAGGGCCTTGACATGAGCTGGCACCTGGTCTGCTAGCATCAAAGTTAGTTCAAGCCCTCAAACTGGCATGTGAAAGTGAGGCTAGGTTCACTTTTTTTTCTTGTTCACCATTGTTAGTGATGGATGTATTCCAGGCTAAATTATGTTTTTATGTAATATTCTGGTCTAGTGCATATGCTTATGACACCATCCTGTAGCTTGGCCCACTATCTAAGCACCTACTCCAAATCCCATTAAAATCAATTAGTAGTCTTTCCATTGACTTCATTGGGATTTAGATTGGACCAAACAATTGCATACTACTTTCTCACAGATAAAGAAGCTCTCACTTAACACAATTAACAGAGAGTTGTGGTTTGGAAACTCGTGGTCCCAGGTGTAAGTTCTACTAGCAACTGTGGTGCCTTTGGCCCCAATCCAATGCCTACTGACTTCAGTGGATGATGGATGAGGCCTTTTATGTGTATATTTCCACAGATTATTCCTCACAGTGGCACCAGTGTACCAACCACCATTCTGGAGAAAATCCCAGCAGCATGCAACTTTTTCTCCATAACAGCAGTGCTTGCTCTTCCTTTACCTCTCATATTCCTTGCATAGGTGGGCATAGAGCTTTTACAGGCAAAGAAAATACCATGCCATAGAAGGAAGTGGTAAGGGACAGGAGTCCAGATGTATTTTTTAAACCCAAATTGGAATTAACATGCATTCATATATTTAAGCATAAGGTTTCACAGTTGGAACCTTTGCCCTTCCATACTACCTGCCACCTCTCTCCCTTACAGTTAACAGAGTAGTAGAGGTTGTGAGCACCTCAGGCCATATGTCTGGTATTTTGTCTGTATAGATCCTTGTGCACCTAAGGGGCTGTGCTAATAAATGAATAAACAATAACAATTTTGGCCCTTAGAATATTATATATCAGCTTCTGGAACTTAAATATTATACCATTCACTCTCTGTTCCCTCTGCTATACACTGTTCACTTTTGGAGGTGATTTAAATTTGTTAAAGTTATAACAATATATTTGATGTATAAACACTTAAAATATGATATTTTAATAGTCTTGACTCAAGTAAAGGGCAGAAAAGTATGCACATGGAGCACTTACTGTGCAGGCATTGTATAAGGTTTCCCTATATAGCTCTGTCCAGGCATTTTAATCCTGAACAACACACCTAGCCATTCTAGTTCGGGACTGTGTTGAGCAAACATTGCCAGGCGCTCTAAATTTTGGGATATTGATAAACAGAAACCAGGATGAACTTGGCCAAGTCATTTTCTTTTGCAACCTAAACACACATGCACATATATAGAATTACAGAGGTGTCATCTAGGTCCTATGCATTCAAGGAAGAACTATGTAATAACTAGACTATTCCTGACAGGTGTTTGTCTAACCAGCTCTCAGCTGGTCAGATATCTTTATTGTCCCATTTTAAAATTGAAAATATCTTTATACATTGTGATTATTTAAAAAATAATGGCCAGGAATGCCACCAAACTAATCATGGAGAAAGCTTTTCCCTCCAGCACAAAATATATTAGCTCTGCAGTACTCTATATCCAGCAATAACAAGACCAGATCCAGCAGTCATGCTGCCAAAATAGCTGCAGTGACTGAATGAAAGAATTTAAATTTATAAGTTATAGTTCATTAATACTATTACTGATCTGAACTATTATCTGTTTAGGGGTAGTATGCATGAGAAATGCTGTAAAGGAAAATGAACAAAGTGATCTAATTCTTTGATGATAGCATTGCAAAGCATTATTTGTTTGCCTGGCTTTACATGACACTTAAAGCTAATGTCTTGGCTTTTTAGAGTTTGTAAACCTATACAATCATTTTGATCAACATTGGCAAATCCCAATATTCTTGCCAAAATATCTGACATTATTCTCTTTCCTGAATAATTTGAAATGGTTTCTCATCACCACATAACAGTATTAGAAAATTCTGTGAATATGAATTGCATCTGAAGATTAGCATAATGAAAGAGACAAATTTAAAGCAGAGATAAACAAGGATTGAAACACCCTCTACTCAATAGTGATGAAAAATACTCTCAAAGATTTGTGAAACTGGTGTAAGACCTCAAAATCAGTTCCAGTTTGTATATAAGTATCAAACCTTTGGATAGCTACTGAAGTTGTTTCTGTGACACTTCACTTAGGAAATCCCACAATACTGATCTTTCTGATGATTTTTCCAGTATTTACTAGTTCTGTCTAACTTAAAATGCTGAGAATAACCTTTATTTATAATATGATGGTGTGGCCCATTCCAGATGAATCCATGAACATAGGAATTGGCTTACTGGATCATATCATGGTCTATACCATTTTCTATAGTGACTAGTACCAGATGCTTCAGAGGAAGACTAGGAAAATGTGGAGTAATCTGGCCACTATGAAGGTTTAATCTTAATCCTTAACAGTTAGAGATTGGTATAAAACCTGAAACATAAGATTTGGTCTCCTTTCCAATACTTTTTATTAACATTCATTATTATAATTGGATATTTTTGTTACTCATGTAAATATTTAATCCTCTTTTGAATCTAGCTAAATTATTGGCCACAACTATATTTTAAGTAGAATCATAGAATCATAGAATATCAAGGTTGGAAGGGACCTTAGGAGGTCATCTAGTCCAACCCCCTGCTCAAAGCAGGACCAATCCTCAACTAAATCATCCCAGCCAGAGCTTTGTCAAACCTGACCTTGAAAACCTCTAAGGAAGGAGATTTCACCACCTCCCTAAGTAACCCATTCCAATGAGGAGCTATGACAGCATTTCATGAACATTCCACTCAAGTTATATCCTCCTAGATGTGATAATTTAAGTGAGGCAATGAGAATGCAGGAGGCAGCTAGTATGGGTTGTCTGGTGGAAGCTTGCCTGCTATTGCACTCTCTCAAGCAGAAACTATAGACCATTGCAGAAAAAAAATGAAGGGCAAACAAAGACCACCACCATACACAGAGGTTTAAGAGAAAAGAAAATCCAACAGTTATTTGGGAAGGGCCATTTATTCTCTCCTAAATTCTTGTTTTCTTTTTCACTCTTCCCTCTACTGCTTCCAATGATCTTTTCTTATTGTAGTTGCCTGAAGAGGGTAAGCCATTCAGTAGCAGGGAAGAAGATGATGGGGAGTGTGGGGGGGCTTAAGAATTTAGGAGAAAGGAGCCCTGAACCTTTCCTTTAAATTCACCACAGAAAACAATATCATTAACAAAGCAAAACTCTAAATATTTAAAATGTGAGTGGAAATTTCATTTCTTTTTTTCAGGTATGTTCGCAAATATTTCTATCATTTAATATTTATCATTGCCCTATGAAGTTTGTCATTTTACTCCATGGAAAGAAGACACCACTGTAAGTCATATGAGCTTCTTAAATCCCCTAAGACACTTCTGTAGTCATATGAGCTAATCAGCTTCTTATGTCTACTACGGGGAGAGCTAATTTAAGGACTAAATATTTTCTTTGGCTCTTTTCAAGAGGAAATTACTTTGCAGATTTTTTTTACCAAAAATAATTGTCTCCTTTGCAGATTAAATGTATCATCCTTTCTTTTTGTTATTCTATTAATACTCTCTTCAAAACAAAAACTCTATCACAATCTATAACCACTTTCTGAGTCTCATCCATTTTTGCTGCTCCCCTCTAAAAAAGATTCCCCAGTAGTTGAAAAGAAACTACATTATATAATGTCTCAACACAATAAAAACAAATGTAACTTGCATTTGTTTCTGTGAAAAAATGAATAGCTACCATACCTTTGTATGTGAGATACCACACTTTCCCCCGATAATTAACTGTGTATTAACTGCTGCCAAAAGCTGCCTTTTCAAGGACTTCCAATATAAGTGATTTGCACCAATTATTATTCTTACTATTTCCCTGTATCCATCTACCATTTGTGAAGGAATTGCTAATCTCATCTGCTGAAAGGAGAACCAGCTTCAGTTTTACCTGTTCAGTCACAGGGGTTGACTACTTGTCAAAGCTGTTTTAAAGTTAACATGGCACTAAATGTTAGCCAACAGAAAACCCAGGAAGTTATGTATTTTTTGACAATGTGGTTAATGCTATAATTGGAAGAAAAGGGTAGTGCTGTTTGTATCTATTATATTATGCTAAGGCTACTCAATATAATGGCACAAATGATGGCTGCTAATCAGTTAAGCTATAATCAGTTTCCCAGATGAACTGAAAATTCATTTTAGCACTTGGAAGTAAATATTTGAAGAGCATTTAACCAGCTAGTGTATTGATGATGTCGTATTATCAGATGAACTGAAATGCACTTGGTTGTCATGGTGCGGAAATATTCTCAAAAGCTTTTGCTCAAACAGACCAAAAATTTAATTAGCACATATTATTAGCAGAGGTAATACATTGCTTTGGCTACATCTTGGGCTCCAAGGGTAAATGGCTTTGTTTTGGGCAATAGTATACACAAATTTGATGAGTAAACCTTTTTTTAAAAAGGGAAACAAAAAAGCATGTACATTCTAGGGACAGGTTTTGAAATGACACAATCATATGCTTGTTTTCTTAAGTAAATGCAACTGTTAATGGTATTAGAATCAACCCATTTAAACAATTGTATACACTGATATTTAATCCATGTACTTGTACAAATTCTTATTAGCATCAATGTTGGCCTTATACACTGAGCATGTGTATTGTGATTAATTAGATTTGTGCTTGCTCATGTTGCCGTCAAGTGACTGGCCCACAGAGACTTTGGATCTCAGTGTGAACTACAGCCAAAGGAGATTGCCTTTAGTTCAAGTGGTGGAAGTCTGTTTTGGGAGTTAAAAAATCCCACAGAAATTTTAACCCTGGTTTCTCAAAGATATTTGCATATTTTATGCAGTAATTGTGCATTAATAAAGTATTTGGATTCATTGTAGTTGTATCTTGTCCAAAAGATGCAATGAGACAGTATCTGCTAACACAAAATTACAAATAGAGATACTGGATGAGAAAAATAGAAACATTCCTACCCATTTGAAAAATATTGCACCGGCTGAGATTATTGGAGGTAAAAAATGAGAACAAATGTTAACTTATAAAAAAAAATGCACTAATTTGCAATACATAGAACCAGATAACACATATGCGTGTAGTGCTTCAGATGACATTAAATTGTCATGCAGTTACTAAATGACATTTGAAATAATGTTTTAGGGAACAATAACAAACTTCAAAAAGTCACAAGAGTTATGACTTAATAGATTGCAGCCAAAAATAAGCATGTACAATCAGAGCGTAGTGATTGTTGTACATTCGACTTTGTTTCTCATAAATTGTTGAAATTTAATTTGGGCCATCTCTACTACAAAAGAAGCAAAATATTGATTAAATCTGAAAAATAGAAAGAGAAAAACCAGGATATAGGATTACAGTGACAAGGCTACAGGCCAGGAATTACAGCTCCATTTATCATGCTCCGGGGGAAGAATGCTAGAAGAGCACAAGGGGAAGAAGAATTGAAGAAAAAAGTTAATACAACAGAACTAAAAGTTATGTATAGGGCTGAGGAGTAGCCGGTGGTTGTGGTACATGTAGGTACCAATGACATACAGAAGGGTAGGAGAGACATCCTGGAGGCCAAATTTAGGCTGCTAGGGAAGAGATTGAAATCCAGGACCTCTATGGTGGCATTCTCAGAAATGCTCCCAGTTTCACACGCAGGGCCAGGTAGGCAGGCAGAGCTTCAGAGTCTCAATGCGTGGATGAAACGATGGTATAGAGAGGAGAGGTTTAGATTCATTAGGAACCTGGGAAACCTCTGGGATGGGGGTAGCCTATACAGGAGAGATGGGCTCCACCTAAACCAAAGTGGAACCAGACTGCTGGCACTTAACATTAAAAAGGTTGCAGAGCAATTTTTAAACTTGGAGATGGGGGAAAGCCAACTGCTACAAAGGAGCATGTGAGAGGGATAGCTTAGTGGTTTGAGTATTGGTCTGCTAAACCCAGGGTTATGAGTTCAATCCTTGAGGGGGCCATTTAGGGATCTGGGGCAAAAATCTGTCTGGGGATTGGTCATGCTTTGAGCATGGGGTTAGACTAGATGACCTCCTGAGGTCCCTTCTAACCCTGATATTCTATGATTGGACAGAGACTTCTCTTAGAGGAAAGTCTATGGATAGAGATTTTCTAAATTATAGTCAGGAGCAGAGGATGGAAGAGGATAATGTAAGGGCCAGATCAGAGAGAAACATTCACATAAAGAATTGGACACATCAGAAAAGGGCAGACAAATAAACAGTGACAAGTTTTTTAAGTGATTGTACACAAATGATAGAAGTCTAAATAATAAGATGGGTGAACTAGAGTGCCTTGTGATAAAGGAGGATATTGATATAATAGGCATCACAGAAACCTGGTGGACTGAGGACAATCAATGGGACACAATCATTCTGGGGTACAAAATATATCGGAAGGACAGAACAGGTCGTGCGGGGGGAGTGACACTCTATGTGAAAGAAAATGTAGAATTAAATGAAGTAAAAATCTTAAGTGAATCCACATGTTCCATGGAATCTCTATGGATAGTAATTTCATGCTCTAATAAGAATATAACATTAGGGATCTATTATCAACTACCTGACCAGGACAGTGATAGTGATGATGAAATGCTAAGGAAAATTAGGGAGACTCTGAAAATTAAGAACTCAATAATAGTGGGGGATTTCAATTATCCCCATATTGATTGGGAACATTTCACCTCAGGATGAAATGCAAAGACAAAATTTCTCGATACTTTAAATGACTGCTTCATGGAGCAGCTGGTACGGGAACCCACTTGATTTAGTCCTGAGTGGAGCGCTTGGACCTAACAGGACCGCTTGGAAATAGTGACCATAATATAATAACATTTAACATCCCTGTGGTGGGAAGAACATCTCAACAGCCCAAAACTGTGGCATTTAATTTCAAAAAGGGGAACTATGCAAAAATGAGGGGGTTAGTTAAACAGAAATTAAAAGGTTCAGTGACTAAAGTGAAATCCCTGCAAACTGTATAGATGCTTTTTAAAGACACCATAATAGAGGCCCAACTTAAATGTATACCCCAAATTAAGAAACACAGTAAAAGAACTAAAGAAGAGCTACCGTGGCTTAACAACCATGTAAAAGAAGCAGTGAGAGATAAAAAGGCATCTTTTAAAAAGTGGAAGTCAAATCCTAGTGAGGTAAATAGAAAGGAGCATAAACACTGCCAAATTAAGTGTAAAAATGTAATAAGAAAAGCCAAAGAGGAGTTTGAAGAACGGCTAGCCAAAAACTCAACCGGTAATAACAAAATGTTTTTTAAGTACATCAGAAACAGGAAGCTGCTAAACAACCAGTGGGGCCCCTGGACGATCGAGATACAAAAGGAGCACTTAAAGACAATAAAGTCATTGTGGAGAAACTAAATGGATTCTTTGTTTCAGTCTTTATGGCTGAGGATGTTAGGGAGATTCCCAAACCTGAGCCAGCTTTTGTAGGTGACAAAACTGAGGAACTGTCAAAGATTGAAGCGTCACTAGAGGAGGTTTTGGAATTAATTGATAAATTTAACATTAAGAAGTCACTGGGACCAGATGGCATTCACCCAAGAGTTCTGAAAGAACTCAAATGTGAAATTGCTGAACTATTAACTATGGTTTGTAACCTGTCCTTTAAATAGGCTTCTGTACCCAATGACTGGAAGATAGCTAATGTAACACCAATATTTAAAAAGGGCTCTAGAGGTGATCCTGGCAATTACAGTCCAGTCAGTGTAACGTCAGTACCGGGCAAATTAGTTGAAACAATAGTAAAGAATAAAATTGTCAGACACATAGAAGAACATAAATTGTTGGGCAAAAGTCAACATGGTTTCTGTAAAGGGAAATGTCTTACTAATCTATTAGAGTTCTTTGAAGGAGTCAACAAACATGTGGACGAGGGGGATCCAGTGGACATAGTGTACTTAGATTTCCAGAAAGCCTTTGACAAGGTCCCTCACCAAAGGCTCTTACGTAAATTAAGTTGTCATGGGATAAAAGGGAAGGTCCTTTCATGGATTGAGAACTGATTAAAAGACAGGGAACAGAGGGTAGGAATAAATGGTAAATTCTCAGAATGGAGAGGGGTAACTAGTGGTATTCCCCAAGGGTCAGTCCTAGGACCAATCCTATTCAACTTATTCATAAATGATCTGGAGAAAGGGGTAAAAAGTGAGGTGGCAAAGTTTGCAGATGATACTAAACTGCTCAAGATTGTTAAGACAAAAGCAGATTGTGAAGAACTTCAAAAAGATCTCACAAAAGTAAGCGATTGTGCAACAAAATGGCAAATGAAATTTAATGTGGATAAATGTAAAGAAATGCACATTGGAAAAAAAATAACCCCAACTATACATACAATATGATGGGGGCTAATTTAGCTACAACGAATCAGGAAAAGGATCTTGGAGTCATCGTAGATAGTTCTCTGAAGACGTCCATGCAGTGTGCAGAGGCAGTCAAAAAAGCAAACAGGATGGAGATGGATAGCAGGAGAGATGATCAAATGCTTGATCATTACCTGTTAGGTTCACCCCCTCTGGGGCACCTGGCATTGGCCACTGTCGATAGACAGGATACTGGGGTAGATGGACCTTTGGTTTGACCCAGTATGGTCGTTCTTATGTTCTTATGAATCCATGTTGACTGTTCCTGATCACCTTCTCTCCTCCAAGTGTTTCAAAATAGATTCCTTGAGGGCCTGCTCCATAACTTTTCCAGGGACTGAGGTGAGGCTGACCGGTCTCGGGTTCCCCGGATTCTCCTTCTTCCCTTCTTTAAAGATGGGCACTATGTTTGCCTTTTTCCAATCATCCGGGACCTCCCCTGATTGCCACGCGTTTTCAAAAATAATGGCCAATGGCTCTGCTATCACATCAGCCAACTCCCTCGGAACCCTCGGATGCATTAGATCCGGCCCCATGGACTTGTTCATGTCCAGCTTTACTAAATAGTCCTTCACTTGTTCTTTCACCACTGTGGAATACTCACCTCCTCCCCATATTGTGCTGCCCAATGCAGCAACCTGGGAGCTGACCTTGTCTGTGAAGACCGAGGCAAAAAAAAGCATTGAGCACTTCAACTATTTCCACATAATCTGTCACTAGGTTGCCTCCCCCATTCGGTAAGGGTCCTACACTTTCCCTGACTTTCTTCTTATTGCTAACATACATGTAGAAACCCTTCTTGTTACCCTTCACACCCCTTGCTAGCTGCAATTCCAATTGTGCTTTGGCCTTCCTGATTATACCCCTGCATGCTCAAGCAATACTTTTATACTTCTCCCTAGTAATCTATCCAAGTTTCCACTTCTTGTAAGCTTCCTTTTTGTGTTTAAGCTCACCGAAGATTTCTGTTAAACCAAGCTGGTCACTTGCCATATTTGCTATTCTTTCTGCACATCAGGATGGTTTGTTCCTGCGCCCTCCATAAGGCTTCTTTAAAATACAGCCAGCTCTCCTGGACACCTTTCCCCCTCATATTAGCCTCCCAGGGAATCCTGCCCATCAGTTCCTTGAGGGAGTCAAAGTCTGCCTTTCTGAAGTCCAGGGTCCATATTCTGCTGCTCTACTGTCTTCCTTTTGTCAGGATTCTGAATTCGACCTTCTCATGGTCACTGCTGCCCAGGTTGTCACCCCCTTCTACTTCCCCTACCAATTCTTCCCTGTTTGTGAGCAGCAGATGACCCCCTAGTTGGTTTCCCCAGCACTGGCACCAGGAAGTTGTCCCCAACACTCTCCAAAAACTTCCTGGATTTTCTGTGCACTGCTGTATTGCTCTCCCAGCAGATGTCAGGGTGATTGAAGTCCCCCACGAGAACCAGAGCCTGTGATATGGAAACTTCTGTTAATTATCTGAATAATGCCTTGTCTGCCTCATCCTCCCGGTCTGGTGGTCTATACCAGATGCACATCACAACATCTTGTTGGTCTTGCCTCTAAACTTAACCCAAAGACTCTCAACAGGCTTTTCCCCAGTTTCATACTGGAGCTCTGAGCAACCATACTGCTCTCTTACATACAGTGCAACTCCTCCACCTTTTCTCCCCCACTTGTCCTTCCTGAACAGTTTATACCCATCCATGAGAGTTCGCCAGTCATGTGAGTTACCCCACCAAGTCTCTGTTATTCCAGTCACATCATAGTTCCTTGACTGTGCCAACATTTCTAATTCTTCCTGCTTCTTTCCCAGGCTTCTTGCAGCTTCCAACTTGGTGGCCACTCTCATATTTTTTCCTAAAGTACTTGGGGGATGGAGTCTGAAACCCTGTGTCCGGATCCCGAAGCCCCATAGATGAGGGGGTGGGGAATGGTGCTGGAGCCTGAAGCTGTGAGTCTGGAGTCTGGGGCCTACTGCCACACAGCCAGATCTGAGGGGTGGAGCCCAAAGCCCTGTGGCCAGAGCCTGCCACCCCACGTCCCCAGGGCTGAATCCCAAAGCCTGAACCCCACTGCCCTGGGGAAGGTGGGGAACTCACTGCCTGCCTTCAGTGTTGTGTCCTGGGTGTCTCTAGAGGGGGTCCACTCCTGCTGGCAGCCCCAGCAACTAACACCAAGGTGCTACATCCAGGAGCAACAGAGAGGGGCTGCTACTTTGCCACTCCACCCCACTCCCCTACCCCCCATCACAGTCCAGGAGGCTGTGGCCACAAGAAAAGCCCCTGGTGGCTGCACAGAGCCACAGTCGCCACATTTAAGAAACGCTGGGTAAAAGGATAGGAAACAAAGGGTCAGAATATATGGTTAGTTTGCACAGTGGAAAGATGTTAAATAGAGGAGTCCTCCAATGATTTATACTTGGACCTGCGCTGTTCAACATATTTATATATGATTTAGAAAAGGGGGTAAACAGTGAGGGGGCAAAATTTTCAATGATACAAAATTACTCAAGAAAGTTAAGTCCAAAGCTGACTGCAAAGAGTTACAAAGGGATCTGACAAAACTGGGTGACTGGACAACAAAATGGCAGATGAAATTCAGTGTTTGTAAGTGCAAAGTAATGCACATTTGAAAAAAAAAAACACCTCCAAAATGATGTACTTTAAATGAGTTGTTACCACTCAAGAAAGAGATCTCTGTGGCATCATGGATAGGTCTCTGAAAACATCTGATCAATGTGCAGCAGCTGTCAGAAAATCTAGCTGAATGTGAGGATAGGGATAACTAATAAAACAGAAAATATCATAATGCCACTACATAAATCCATATTATGCCCAGACCTTGAATACTACATGAAGATCTGGTCATCCCATCTCAAAAATGATATATTAGAATTGGAAAAGGTACAAAGAAGGGAAACAAAAATGGTTAGAGGTATGGAATAGTTTCCATATGAGGAGAGATTAAAAAGACTGGGACTGTTCAGCTTGGAAAAGAGTTGATTTAGGGGCGATATGTCAGAGGTCTATAAAATCATGAATAGTGTGTAGAAAGTGAATAGGGAAGTGTTATTTACACCTTCACTTAACACAAGAACTAAGGGCCACCCAATGAAATTAATAGACAGCAGGTTTAAAACACAAAAAACAAAGTCAACCTATAGAACTCAGTGCCAGAGGTTGTTATGAAGGCCAAAAGTATAAGTGAGTTCAAAAAAGAATTAGATACAGTTATGGAAGATAAACTCATCAATGGCTATTAGCCAAGATGCCCTGGGCACCCCTATACCTCTGACTGTTAGAATATGGGACTGGACAACAGGGAGTGGATCACTCAATTATTGTGCTGTTCAGTTCATTCCCTCTGAAACATCTGGCATTGGCCAGTGCTGGAAGTCATGATTCTGAGATAGATGGACCATTGCTCTGAACCAGTATGACTGTTCTTAGGTAATATATGTTATTGCCGCACAAAAAGCTAACATACATATCTTACAGAAATAACAGTTATACATGAATATGACAGGATTAACACACTATTTCTGTATTTTGGAGGAGGAACATTGTAAAATGGAAGCCTTTCCACTGATTTCAATGGATTTTGTATCAGACCTCTAGCAAATTGAGTGTTAAAGTTCTTCTTTGACTTGAATTGGAATGTTTTGCATGCTATGTCACAGCTTTCAAATCTGGTACATATAGATAATAGGAATGATGGATTTTGGTGCCAGGGTTCACTAAAAGCGGGATGGTGACACTTAGGTAATTGGCACAGATGAGTAGTAAAAACAGGAGATGTGGGATTCATCATTTTATCAAAGGATTTGTAACTTTCCCTGGGTCTCAGGTGCATTGGCTTCCCAAGTGTTGGCAGCAGCAGCTGGTTGGGTGACTGCTGATCCCATAATGTTGACAATCTTGTCATATTGGCTCCGTGCAAAGCATATGTGGTTAATGGATAGTGCCCAGGTTATGAACACTTCAGAAACCCCGGCTGAGCAAATCCAATAAGTTTGTATAGTGAGGCCAGATACTGAATTGCAGTGTCAATATTTGGTTTACAAATAAATGCAAGCATGAGCAGAGTAGGAACTGAATTGAGGTTCAGAGCAATTCTGTGTGCTGCAGGCAATGGATATATGGCATCAAACAGTTAAATCAACTGTGTTAAATAAGGACAGTTAAATCATCCATTAATTCACATATACAAATTATATAGCAAGTCTGTCTATAGCAAGTTAACAAACTTTTCACATGAATTTGATAGTTGCTGATACAGAATGTTTCATCATTACTTGCCTCATAATTTAAAGATATTTTTACACAACAGTTTGCAAATAAAATGTCCTGAATTATCTAGTGCTTAAATGTGTGTGACTTTAATTATACCCAAGATGATGCTGTCTCCAGGTAGTGATGGGGGGGGGGGGAGGGGTAGAAGTTTTTTCCTCTAGATTTAAGAAAACCTTCAAACCACCATGATGAAAGAAGCTCATTCTCTTAAATATAAATATTTCTGTGATAGGTGAATGAAATAACTATTTCTGCTATGGTTTCACTTTGTTTTTCTACAATATTTTGTTCTTGTACTGTCTAACGCTGCAAGGTACTGAGCACCGACAACTCAACAGGCATTGAGGGTGCTCAACATCTTGCAGAATAAGGCCCATGTAGTCTTTGTTATCGGTGGAGCACAAAAGCATCTTTAAAAAGGTAAATATCATCTCCATCATACAGATGAGTAGAGTGAGGCACAGAGATTGATTTTCCCAGGGTCACACAGCAGATCAGTGGAACGAGGGGTGCTGGAACAATTTTTATAGTGGGGGTTCTGATGATGAAAACCATGTATTTGGTGTTTGTTATTGTTACTTCAAGCCAGGTTACTTCACGCAGCAGTGAGTGGAACAGCCACCAAGAGACTACAGGTCTGCTGACTTTCAGACCCGTGCCCCATCCACTAAACCAAACTAGCTTCTGGGCTGAGCCTAAGTACTAAATCACAGCTCTGAGAGTCAGTGGAGCATAGAAGAAGATGATGGGAATCTGGAGAGGGGAAGGTATGGTAATATCTCAGCAATGGTGGTGGGAAGAATTATGCCTACAAAATACCTCAAAGGGCAGGGCCTAGTGTGGAACTTGCTACATGTAAAACACAGTGGTAGGGAAGTTCGTTTTTTTTTTTTTCCTTTTCTTTTCTGTGCTGTACCGGTTCTTTCAGTAGAAGATTTTAACCTGTGGGTTTATTAATCTGCCCTTTTTCACTATATTCAATTTAAAAAAATAAAAATAAAAATATTTAAAATACAGTTGCAGAATATTATGGAATAAAGTGCATTTCAGATGATAAAGTACATTAAGTTATGTGGATCTCTCACAGCATCACTTAACTTCCAGTCATTTTCTTGTGCTTCAAGTCATTAGAACACACTTGAACTATTTTCCCAGCAGTCAATGAGTATACTCATTTAATATTTGGATCACTTCATGGTTTGCGTGCTTTAATGTTTACGAGGAGAAATATTTCTCCAATTTTTTTTTTTTTAGTAGGACTGGGCTTTTACCGTTTACATCTTTATGCATGGAAATTCTGTTTTGATCTTGGTGCTTTCATTTCTGATGCCTGACTGCTTTTAGCCCCAGATCTTCTGTGGCCGGTGACAACTGCAATTGTTTGAACAAAGGATAAATTGCTCATTTTGGACACTTTAAATACCAAGATCACAAAAATCAGTTTGCCAAATCAGGAGACAGATATACTGATGAATAAAGTATCTAAGAAGTAATTGCCCTTGATATTAATGTCATGACCATTCAAGATCTCATTTAAAAGACAAAAAAGGCATTGTTCTAGAATTACATTGTACACTGTACCAATACCTAGGTACACTAATAAACATATCAAATTCAAACAGAACTGAATCATAAAAGGTATTATGGATTTGTCTCTGATCAAATGCATAGTTAATGTTAAACTTGCTATTAGTCCTATTAAAGTGAATGGAACCAGTCACCCATTTCATGTTTAAGTGCTGTCCTGGGTCAGGACAAGAGTGCTAAGCACCCTGCAAAATTGAGCCCAATGTGTAGGGGATTCTCTTTGAACTGATCACACCAGATGCATATAAAAATTGAACAAGCTCACCTTAATTCTGAAGGAAACTTCTTTATACCTAATCTATGATGAAAACATGTTGAAGAACAGTTCACCTTCTTGCAATAATTACCTCTCTAATTCTGCGAAAGATCTGTGGCTTAAATTCTAATTGCATGATGTATTTTAGTCCTTTTGTTCAATTATTTACTTATTAATATACTTGATATTACACACATGCTACAGAGAGGGATGCATATACTCAACAATTAATATATAGAGAATCATAGAAATATAGAGCTGGAAGGGCCCTCAAGCAGTCATCAAGTCCACCCCTTGCCCTATGACAGGACTAAATAAACCTAAACATTCCTGACAGGTATTTTTCCAACATTTTAAAAGACTTTCTATAATGGGGATTCCAAAGCCCACTTTGAAGTCTATTCAAGAGCTTAATTACCCTTATTGTTAGAAAGTTTTTTTCCTACTATCTAACCTAAATCTCCCTTCCCCCAGATTAAGCAAGTACATCTTGTCCTACCTTTCATGCACATGGAAAACAATTCATTACTGTCCTCTTTGTAACAGCCCTTATATCTCCATATATCTTCTATATATATCCATTAAAAATATAAAATGAGTAACTTGTTAATATCCCAAATACATAGGAGTACAGTGTAATTTACTGAAGTTTCAGTAGCATTTTCCCATTCCAAATATTTCAGGTGTATATTTCTTTGGTTGCAAGTGTTGCTTCATGTTACAGCATTGACCCACTCGTTTGCCATCAGAAATGGTACATGGGAAAACAAGCCAGGTAAGCAAGATCACAATTTGTTTTCTCTTAATAGTTCAAGTGTTTTGAGGGCTACTGAAGTGTACAAAGTTGGGAAAGTGCCACATATCATATAGTGAACTAGAGTCTGAGCTCTCTTGCACTGGGTAGATTCAGAGTGTCTCCATTGAAGTCACCGGAATGACTTCAGATTGATCTCCGTTACTTCAGCCTCTATGTCTGGCCCAATAACTTTTTATGGATTTTCCCAACACTAGATACAAGTGGTATTTCAGTGACAGAGGAAATAATAAGAAGTTATACTGAGAGTACAAGTGTTTTTCCCAGACTTCATTCAATACTTCAGGAGTTATTCTGGGGAACAGTTCCAACAATTAGTAACAGAAAGAAAGAGAAAGAGAAAGAGAAGAAAACAATAGGTGTGGCTAACTCCTTTACAGACAAATCCTACTGAGTGCCTCCTGGCAGGTGCTGAGCAACCTCGACTTCAACAGGATGCCTTGAAAGGAGGCACAGGATAAAACCACAAACTAAATCAATATTGCAAGAGCAACTTCTTTCTCTTTCTGTAAATTTCAGCAAATTCAAAGCTTTCCTTATAAAAAATAAAGTTTCTCTATTGTACCAAAATACAATAGTCAATACAACATGAACAGATGTATTGCTGATGTATTATCCCAGCCTTCAAGGAAAGCTGCCTTTAGCCAAATAGTATTCTGATCAAGATAATTTCTGGTCTCATAAGATGAATGAGTGGAGGAGGAGCTTCACTTCCCTTGGAAACCTTTGCTCCTATGTGAAGGAGTCACAATTCTTGCACTCAGGATTCTGTTTACACTGAGGATTTGCGAGAAATCTCCCACAGTTTCTCTAAAACCAGTGGAAGTGCTAGTGTCAACCATTCACTGGACTGTTTATCACTGTGTCACATAAATCTGCTCTAAGCATGGTTAGACAACAATATGCCGGTGGCTATGCTACATTAACATTCCTACCATAAACATGGCTTCATGAGTGATAGTACAGTAGTGGGTGATTTCCTGAAAACTCTGCCTAAAATGCACAAGGATGCCTTGAAGCACAGAGGCACTAGCTTCCCCAGAGGGAGCAGGGAGGAGTGTTGGTTTACTGCCCCTCTTACTTGGGTGGCAGAGTAGACCCCAAGTAGCAAGATTACATATGCTAAACCCACCCAGCAGCCTCTCTTCCTGAACTCCAGGAAGTGCCATGCCTGCTTGCGGCACAATCAATACGTGAGCTCCTGCTGGGGTGTGTTCCCCCTCAGATTTACTCCATGTTGAAGACTTTGGTTTAAATTCACAGGCTAGCTCAAAATATTAAGACATTTTTACGTGCAGTCCTAGAGACTTGCTAAAAACTTTATTTAATCCATAAAGTTAGTAATAACCCCTACAGTGTCAATATTTCTTTTTCTGCTCTGTTAATGCTTGGTTGAGCAGCCTCAAAGCTCCATGACTTTTGATGCAGAGCTGAAAGAACCATTAATGGCATTGCTTTCTACAAAGCTTATCAGTATAGTAGGTGTTTTCTAGACAGAATAGATTTCCTGCCATTTAATTATTCTTTTCTTTGTACTGTTCTTTGGTCAATATACTGTTTATGTCAAACTAATTTTTCCCCATCAGTCAGTCTTTGACCTTATTTTTATAGTGATTTTTTAAAATATCTTTTTGAAATGCTATGTTTCATTTGATCTATTATCCATACAACATAGAAACAGGTTCAGAATTAATTCAATTTGACAAGCATCTGATGAATTGTAGAGAAGTAGGCAGGCCCACGGTTAGTCCTACTATAGGCTTTATAAATTATGCAGTGGTACTTTTCAGTTTTTTGAGAACCTGTTAGAATCCTTCAGGATATGTTAAGACTTTATTGAGATAAAAAAAATTTGCTTTGCTTCCAGCATTGCGATTTATTTTTTAAATGATATCTTTATCTCCCCTGAATTTGATACGAAGCAAAATATCTCTCAGTACCACAAAAGGGAAGGGTTCCCCAGGGAAGTGTCCCTTAGTGTAACTGATGGCCATGGCTCACATGAGCACCCAATCCTGACCTTGAAAGAGCTATCAAGTGCAAAATAAGATTTAAGGGAATAAAAATTACCTGACACCTGGAAATATTTATCCAAATCCTATAATTTCTAGTACTTACTGGAATAAAACTTTCACTGAAGCCTCTGAATTCAGGAGCCATGGTCATTCCTGGAACTTCCATATGAAAGTGAAGGGTAGATATGCCCCATCTCCACCCTCTCTGCACCCACACAAAGGCCAAGGACAATTTTGGATTTTAGGCTTTTATTTGAATTGGGATTTTGCAGTGTTTTTTTTCCTCAGAAATACCACCTCTTGTTCTTTGTTAATATTCCATAATAGCTCAAATTTCCCTACAAAAATATCATTGGGACATTGGGAAAACTGAAATATTTCAGTAGGAATTCACATATTTACTTTTTCTATAACACAGTTTAGGTATAACCATTTGTATTATGTGTGTACTGTATTACTTTGCCTTTCCTCAAAATTCCAGCATTTCTCCTTTATATTTCCATTGGGTTTTTCTGTACTCATGATAGATCAATAAGGTCTGAATATAATTGAGAAGATAGTGACTTACCTTATGAACATAATGATATAAATTCTCTGCTGATGTAAAATGGTGCAACTGGTGGATGTACACCAGTTTACACCAGCAGATAATTCATCTTGGGTGAGGGGGGTTGTCCTGAGAGATTAATTTTGACCTCAGTGACTATTTATAGTCTCTGCGGTCATTGTTTATCCAAGAGATAAGAAATACTGATATTGAAATATTTGATTGATAGATAAGAAATCAGCCACTGTGAAGGACTACGCCCAGGGCCAGGCACTATTTAAGCACCTGTCTAAGCCCTTAACATAGACTTTAAGTAGTGCTAGGGCCGCTGGCAGGGCGGAGGTGCTGGGAATGGGAAGAGCTACAGAGTTGGCACCTATGCTTACTCATGTGAGTAATTCCATTGGCTTCATTTTTACATCAACAAGGACTACATGTGTGCTTGAGGGTTGGCAGACTGTACTCCTTTCTTATTTCTAACATGACTGTTTTAAAACATTCTTGAAACCAGGATTTTTCTCTTGCATGTAACAATTTGCTCTAATCTGGTCGTTTTTGTTTTGTTTTTTTTCCCACACACACTTTATTGCAGGTCTTATTGACTATATTTAAATTGAAATCTTCATTCCATGAATGTATTAGCTTATCTATATTAAATTTCATCAAGGTTAAAAATATTTGTCGATGAAGAAATATTTGTAGATGACTAAGGCTGAGCTTTTCCTTTTATTTGGCTGATGTTTTTAGTGAAATCAGGAAGGTTTAGGGGGATAGTGTTCCATTTCAGGTTTGTTATCTCTTCAAGCATATGTCTTATTGGAAGATATTGCTGATGGCTGTTTTATCTAAGTTAAATACTTTTTTCCTCTTACTTTTTGTAAAGAATGGATATTTGCCCTCATCAAGTTACTGTATTATGTAGAAAAAATATTTTTTTCAATTCCTTTCTGCCAAAAATTGCTATTAATCTTAAAGATATGGTGATCCCATAATCTTCTATCATTCAACCTTCCTCTGGTATGATATGTATAAGAAATACATTGTCAATTACTAAAATTAGGGGCTTTTGAAAATTTTACTCTACATCTGATTTAGGGCTCAATATTACAAAGTGCTGTATATTTCTGAAAGGAGATGGAGAATCCAAGTGTCATCAGCCCAATGCTTCATGATCAGTGCTGGGCACAGTGTCTTGCTGGCCTTCTACTCAGCATTATCCACTACCATCCCTTAGTTTACTTCATCTAACTGGATTGTCAATAATGAAGCCTTACTGGATCACCATTCTTATTAGGATAACAGAGGATTGGATTCTTAGATGGTTACAATGGGACACACAATTACCTTATTTTGGAGATTGTTATATTTGGGCCCAGCAGAGAAGGAGATTGCTGTACTTTCTTTGTTGTTCAGGCAGCAAAACTGAAACCAACACAAATGGAGGTGTTGCAGTGGGGAGAGGGGAGTGCTCACATACTTAAAGGGACAGGACATCACATTCCTCCACTTCCCAAATTTATATACATTATTGTTTACATGGCTAACATGAAACACTATATAACCTAATGAAAAGTTGTGGGTGCAGTGACTCGGACTCTTAAATTGCAAGGTATTATTCTGTCCTGGATTAGCAACTCACTAGCTAACCAATTTATAAATCTATAAATTCAGGTGCAGAATTAGTTTTGACACTCTGTTGGGATAATGTGGTGATGATGGGGTAACAGTGTCCTGAATAACAGGAACAGTCAATGATAAAGAATTAACTGGATTTGGTATAGAATCAGCTGGATCAGCTGCCAAAGTTTCTTCCAAAAAGTCATAAGAATGGCTATACTTGGTCAGACCAAAGTTCCATCCAGCCCAGTATCCTGTCTACCGACAGTGGCCAATGCCAGGTGCCCCAGAGGGAGTGAACCTAACAGATAATGATCAAGTGAATTCTCTCCTGCCATCCATCTCCATCCTCTGAAAAACAGAGGCTAGGGACACTATTCCTTACCCATCCTGGCTAATAGCCATTAATGGACTTAATCTCCATGAATTTATCTAGTAAACTTTTAAACCCTGTTATAGTCCTAGCTTTCACAACCTGCTCAGGCAAGGAGTTCCACAGGTTGACTGTGCGCTGTGTGAAGAAGAACTTCCTTTTAGTTCTTATATTATGGGAACAAGTAAATAACTTTTACTTATTCACTTTCTCCACACCACTCACATACCTCTGTCACAGGGATCAGCAACCTTTAGCACATGGCTCGCCAGGGTAAGCACCCTGGCGGGCCGGGTCGGTTTGTTTACCTGCCACATCTGCAGGTTCGGCTGATTGTGTCTCCCACTGGCCGAGGTTTGCCACTCCAGGCCAATGGGGGCGGTGGGAAGCAGCGTGGGCCGAGAGATGCACTGGCTTCCACTTCCTGCCACCCACACTGGCCTGGAGTGGCGAATCGCGACCAGTGGGAGCCACGATCAGCCGAACCTGCGGGCGCAGCAGGTAAGCAAACCAAAGCCACGTGCCCAAGTTGCTGATCCCTACTCTATCATATCCCCCCTTAGTGTCCTCTTTTCCAAACTGAAAAGTCCTAGCCTCTTTAATCTCTCCTCATATGGGATCCATTCCAAACCCCTAATCATTTGAGTTGCCCTTCTCTGAACCTTTTCTAATACCAGTATATCTATTTTTGAGATGAGAAGACCACATCTGTACACAGTATTCAAGATGTGGGTGTACCATGGATTTATATAAGGGCAATAAGATATTCTCCATCTTATTCTCTATCCCTTTTTTAATGATTCCTAACATCCTGTTTGCTTTTTTGACTGCTGTTGCACACTGCGTGGACATCTTCAGAGAACTATGATGACTCCAAGATCTGTTTCCTGATTCGTTGTAGCTAAATTAGCCCCCATCATGTTGTATGAAGAGTTGGGGTTATTTTTTCCAATGTGGATTACTTTACATTTATCCACATTACATTTCATTTGCCATTTTGTTGCCCAATTGCTTACTTTTGGGAGATCTTTTTGAAGTTCTTCACAGTCTGATTTGGTCTTAACTATCTTGAGCAGTTTAGTATCATCTGCAAACTTTGCCACCTCAATTTTTA
This sequence comes from Chrysemys picta bellii, assembly GCF_011386835.1. Taxonomy (NCBI): domain Eukaryota; kingdom Metazoa; phylum Chordata; order Testudines; family Emydidae; genus Chrysemys; species Chrysemys picta. Next base: position 266,688,284 of record NC_088791.1, on the reverse strand, counting down.
CCCCTTTCTCCAGATCATTTATGCATAAGTTGAATAGGATTGGTCCTAGGACTGCCCCTTGGGGAACACCACTAATTACCCCTCTCCATTCTGAAAATTTGCCATTTATTCCTACTCTTTGTTCCTTGTCTTTTAACCAGTTCTCAATCCATGAAAGTATCTTCCCTCTTATCCCATAACAACTTAATTTAAGTAAGAGTCTTTGGTGAGGGACCTTGTCAAAGGCTTTCTGGAAATCTAAGTACACTATGTCCACTGGATCCCCCTTTTCCACATGTTTGTTGACCCTTTCAAAGAACTCTAAGTCATTGAAATTAGGAGTTGTGTGAGAGGGAGGTTTGATCAGAAGAACAGAAAGTCCCATTGGAACATCCCTGGACTCCAGTACCAGTCAAGGATGCAATTGATCCACACATTATTTCCATAAAATGCCTTTGGACAGTTTTACCACAAATGAAACAGGTCCTGTGCATTTTACAAGTTCTCCTAGCATCCATTTCACTTCACAATAACAGTTGCAAATCCACACTAAATCTCCTACTTGAAAAGCACTTTGATGAGTCTCACATAATCAACCAATTTGCGCAGTTTGGGATTTGGTGACACATGAGACAATATCAAGACAGCTGGTCTGAAGAGGTACAGAAAGATTACGTCAAAGATTTGATTACTCAAATAGACTTGTTAGCTTTTAAGGCATGCTTAAGTATTTGTACGAAGTGTTCTGCTAGTCTATTTGTAGCAGGATGGTATGGAACAGAGCAAATATGCTGAATTCCATTTGAAGCTAGGAATCTCTGAAATTGTCCAGAACAGAATTGAGGTCCACTGTCACTCACAAATTCTAACAGTAAACCAAATTGGCTAAATGAGGAAACAAAGATATCCAGTGGTCTTGGTCATTCTGAAAATTTCCGGCCATTTTGAATGGGCCTCAACTAAGACCCAAAACATATAACTTCTAAAGGTCCAGCAAAGTCCACATGAATAGATGTCCAAGAAGCTTTATGACATGACCAGGGATGTAGATGAGTGGAGCCAGGATCAGGCTGAATTTGTTGACATGATTGCACGTTGCCTTCCTCTCAATACCTTTGTTGATTTCCGGCCACCAGCCATGACTCTGGGCTATCACCTTCATCTATACAATGTCAAAATTATTTTCATTAAGATCTTCAAAACATGAGATTGAAATTATTTCAGATTGATAACTTGCATTCCCCATAAGATGCAACCCTGATTCACAGATAGTTCATGTTGATGTGACACAAAGTATGTAAACTGGAGATTCTCTTGATCCAACACTGTACTTTGTAGAACCATTCCCTTCACAAGAGAAATCACATCATCCTTAGCAGTTTCTTCATTGATGTCTATGCTAGTGATGGGTAACCTATCCATCAAATACAGGTAAACCACTTTGTCCAACATTTCTTTGGGTTGATGCGAGGTTGGGCATGGCAGGCTTAATAACCCATTAGCATTGCCATGCTGAATCCCTTTACAGAACTGAATAACGTAGGAATGAGCTGAAAGTTGCAAATATCCATCATTCCACACAAGCAGGAGCTAATGACAGAAATCTATATTTCGGTCCTAAAATTAAATCTAATGGGAAACAATCTGCCAGCAAGGTAAAATATCTACCATATCAATAGGTATGGAACTTCTGAATTCCAAAAATAATACTGAGAGCTTCTTGCTGTATTTGCATATAGTTCTTCTCAGGCATAATGAGTGTTCATGAAGTGAAGGCAATTGGTTTCCACATGCCATCAGGAAAAATGTGAGAAAATTGCACATACACCTGATATGATGAAGCATCACAAGCCAATTGCAATGGTAGCAAAGCGTCAAAGTGTAAAACATCTTTGAATGATGTCAACAGTTTCCTTGCTTCCTTAAATGAACAATCACATTCCTTAGTACATTTCTATTTTTTCTTTGTTTGAAAGAGTTCATGTAAAGGTGTCAATACTGTCACCAGATTAGGCAGAACTTTACCATACTAATTAAGCAGTCCTAAAAATGAATGCAACTGTGACACATTATTTGGCAGTGGAATTTGAAGAACCACCTTCTCTTTCTACAGTGATTTCGTTAGGCCAGTGGCATCAATTACATGTCCAAAGTATTCAGTTAAAGGATTGAAAGACAAACATTTATCTCAAAATATTCTCAATCCATGGTCTTCCAAATCAGCATCCAAATTTTTGAGATGATCCTCAGATACTTTCCTGTTACAAGGATGCCATCCAAATAGCATTGCACTCTGTTCAGTCCCCTCAGGATCTCAACTATGGGAAAAGGGAAGGTGCCAATATGATACCGAAAGACAACCTGTTTGTAATACACCTTTTTGTGTTGATCGTGAGATATTTGAGAGAAGCCAGATCAATCTCAATTTGTAGGTATGCACTGAGTAAATCCCATTTACTGAAACATGTCCCCCACTAATGTAGCAAACAAATCTTCAGTACCAGGTAGTGGATACTGGTCTGCACATATAAGTGGGTTCAGCATCACTGAAATCTGCTAAAAATTGGATGGAGCACTCCTTTATGATCTCTGGTATGATGGATGTAGCCCATTCACTGGGTGAAACCATTGACAAAACTCCAATATTTACTAAACAGTCCAAATCAGCTTCTACCAGCGGCTTCAGAGCATACAACATAACACTAGGTGTCATGGACTCACAGGTCGTGCCCATTCTTGGCCCCGTACGATCCCTGGGTGGAACCCTCTTCAGTGCAACAGCCCTTCTCGGACGTCCACTCTCTCCCGGGTGTTAAGCCGTAGGTCCCTCCGCCTCCTGGAACCACACCTCTCTGAGCCCTCAGCACGCCTGTCTCTTGCCGTGGGCCCCCTCAGGGAGTCCACTCACTCTGGACCCCCCAGGCCTCCACTCCCGGAGGGAATAATGCAACCCTGATCTCTAGATTAGAGTGACTCTCAGCCAGCATAAAACAGGAGGGTTTATTGAGCATCTGATCACAGCACAGGAAACTCTCAGGACTCTCAAGCCTGGCGTCCCTCAGCACAGTACATCTAGGTCTCTCTGCATCCAGATAGGCTCTTCCTGCTGACTCCCTCCAGTCCAGAGACCCTACACTTTCCAGCTGGGCTTCCAATATCACCGACTCCAACAGCTCCTCCCCTGTCCTTTGTCTTCCGTCCCAGGTAAACAGGTCACTTGGGCCCTCTCTCTTCAGTCCTTTGTTCCCCGTTGGCTGCAACTGGTTGGTTGGTCAGGTCACTGGGGTCCTCTCTCCTCAGCCTATTGTCCTCCCATTGGACAGAACAGGCTGATTACCAACCTAGGGTGGGCCTCTTAGTCTCCAGGTCACCAGTTGTTAGGGTTCCCCATCTCCAGGCCATTGTCCGGGGGTCCTGGCTGCTAGGCGAGGTCATACCTGGTCCTCTTCAACAACAATCCCTCTCCCTCCACCTTGTTAAACATGCAGCACACAGGGAAACTGAGGAGCGCACACACTATTCATGTAAAACACTACAAAAATCCCAAACTTCGTCACACTAGGATTGCAATATTTTGGCTGTCTGTTAGACTTAACAATGAGCTTCACTGACACATTTTAATTTTTTTTAATTTAATTTTTCCTGGGAATTTATCAGTGTTTATTACCACAACAACAAAAACAGGTGAAAATCAGTGCAAAGTATTAATATTTTTTCTGGGTAAATATCAGGGTTTATTTTGGTGGACATAAAGACAGGGGGGAAAGTATTTAGTAGATTAATGCTTCGATTTCCGTTCATCAATGTGGTTTGGTGCAGAACTAATACAGAACTCAAAACACAATCCCCCCGCTGAGTTTAAGAAAACAATATATCTCTAATCCCCAATAAAACTTTTTATTTGAAAAAACAGTTTACTGTTGTAGACTTAGAAGTATTAGCATATACATATTTACATTTAATAATTGGGCGGCTATACTTGCAGCTCATAAATTCAACTTCATCCTTTTCTCCTATTATTGTTATTTAACATTTTTTGAATACTTCCTTGTGTTCAGAAACATATTCTGATATACATTTTCATTTTCTTTGCATTTTAGTGTGTCAAATCTTTAAAATGTTATCTGCTAACAGCTTGAAATGTGTACATGGTGAGCAGGAGATTCATCAGTACGTTCAGATGTGCACGTTCTTCAGAGCTTGAGTGCGTGCCTGTTTATTGTATGTATCTTCTAGACTAATACATTGTCTTACTTGAACAGATAGCTTTCCCTATAGATAGAAGACTAATATATGATTGTAATACATATATCTCATGCAATTTATTGTATTTTCCTAATAAAACAAGTTATTTTTATCTATTTGAATAACACAAAAGTAGGGTGAAAATCAGAAAACAATGAATAATACTTTTTATAAAACCTGGGAAATTTTCAGTAAAAAATGGTTTAAACTGAAAACAAAGAGGCTTACACATTGCTTATCTGTCCAAGTTATTTTTCAAAAACTTTGGAGCATCTGTTTAATATTTCTTAAAGATTTCAAGGGACTTTCATGATCTCCTTGATATTGGTCCAACTCACCTTTATCTTTTCAAACCAAGATCTGCCAAATAATTATGGATACTTTATTTCCATTACATCAAAGGTAAACAACTAATATTCCATCTAGTTGAAATGTCACAAGAAGTATGACTCTTGGGATCAACTTTTCTCTGGTATAACTTTTCAAAACCGTGGAAGTTTCTTGCAGAGGAACTTGGGAGAAAATCTGGTGATAGGTAGATGGAGAAATCAATGAAATAGCAGCTCCAGTATCAAGCTCCATTCTTATGGGAACTCCTTCAATCAAAGCTGTGACCCAGATGCCATCTCTGACTCCAGTTTTCAATAACATATGCAGTGCTAGATCTTGGTCAGTATCACTAGAGCTCTTGTCTTTTTTTACATTATGAAATCCCAACTTCCATCCTTTCTTAGTTCCAGTCTTCAGGGGTGTATACTTGGATGGACAGCTACTCTCTGTTGCTGGTCTCTGAACTGTGTGACAGGCTCTTTTTTCTTGCACTTTCTGCAAATAACTTGGCATGCCCAGCATTCCTTCTCAGTGTGGGTAGTTTGTGCACAACGGCCACACAGAAATTCCTCTGTCCTGTCGAGTCATGAGATGTACTTCTGAACTCACACTAAATTCCAGAGAATCATTTTCTGCAGTTACCATTGCATCTGCTACTTCAACAGCCTTGAATATAATCGCTGATACAGTCAATAACTTTTTTTCAAATTGGAATCATTGAGTAATCCAAAAACTAACTGGTCACACGGGGCATTACTTATTGTTTGTCCAAACTGACAATGCTCTGAAAACTTCCTTAGAGTAGCAACAAATTGTGCTCTCAAATATCTTCTTCCCTAGTGTTGCTGATGGAACCATTATTGTTCAGCTATTATCAGTGAGGTAGGAGAAAAATCACCACTGCAGTAATTGTGGTGTATGTGGCAGCTTTGGGAATAGCTGGAGAAAAGAGAGGACATAGTCTCTGAACCCATCACTGTCAGACAGAATGAAACTCTCTGGAATGGTGTTGCAGGTTAAAAACTGCTCAAAGTGTTTGAGGTACACCACACCCGATTCACAATTTTTGTTTAATTCACTGACATTGCCCACAAAAGTGGCCATTTTACTGCTCTCCTGTTGGACTTCACATGTTCTGGATGTCTTCTTTGCCAGAGGAAATCCCCCTGCCCCTCATTTTTTTTACAGTGAACTAGCTGTGCTTTATTGCCCTCTCCTGGCTGTGTGCTTATACTGCATACTGCAGAGTTCTTCCTTTGGCTGTACTTGGCCTCCCTCTGCTGGCTACGGATCCTCAGTGAAAGCTAAGGTTGCTTGCCTGCCTGCTTGCACATGGTCAATAATATCGCTATTTGTAATTGCAGAATCCTTATCCTTTCTTCTACCTTTATTTGCCAATTTCCCCTCCCTCGCTGGCTGGCTCACAATGTGCCAGGAGCCATAATAATAATAATAATAATAATAATAATAATAATAATAATAATAATAATAAATGGGACCGCTAAGCATTGAGGATGGTGTGGAGACTAAAGATTATTTAGGCCTGGCCCAACATCTAAACAAATACTTTGCCTCCGTTTTAATGAGGATAATGAAGAGCTTAAGGGTAGTGGCAGGGTGGCTAATGGGAACAAGGATATGGGGGTAGAAATTAACACATAAAATGTGGAAGACAAACTCAAACAACTTAATGGGACTAAATGGGGGTGGGAGGGAGATAATCTCCATCCAAGAATATTAAAGGAACCAACACATGAAATTGTAAGACCAATAGCAAGGATTTTTAATAAATCTGTAAAATTGGGGGGTCATACCATATGACTGGAGAATTGCTAATGTAGTTTCTCTTTTTAAGGAAAGGGGGAAAATGGTGATCCAGGTAACTTCAGGCCTGTTAGTTTGACCTCAATTGTATGCAAGGTCTTGGAACAAATTTTGAAAGAAAAAGTAGTTAAGGACATAGAGATGAATGGTAATTGGGATAAAATATAATAGAGTTTTACAAAAGGTCGATAGTGCTAGACCAACCTGATCTCCTTTTTTGAGAAGATAACTGATATTTTTAGGCAAACAAAATCCTGAAATCCACATAGATTGCATCTTCTGTAAGGCATATGATACAGTTCCGCATAGGACATTATTAGTTAAATTGGAGAAGATGTGGATTAATAAAATAACTGAGTTGAATAGGGAACAGATTAAAGATGCAACTACAATGGGTCATATTGAAAGGTGAACTGTCAGGCTAGAGAGAGGTTTCTAGTGGAATTCCTCCGGGAACTCCTTGGGAACAATCTTATTTAACATTTTTATTATTTGCATTGGCACAAAAAGTGAAAGTGAGCTAATAACATTTGTGTATGACACAAAGTAGGGAGGTAGAGCCAATATGGAGGAGGACCGGAGCATCATACAAAAAAAAAAAAAAAACTGGATTACCTTGTAAACTGGAGTAATAGAAATTGGATGAAATTTAATAGTGCAAAAGTGCAAGGTCATGCAATTAGGGACTAACAACAAGAATTTTTGCCATAAACTTGGGATTATCCGTTGGAAGCGACAGAGGAGAAAGACCTGGGTGTATTGGTTGATCACAGGAAAACTATGAACCATCAATGTGATGCAGGCATAAAAAAGGCTAATGCAGTCCTAAGACACATCAGGCGTGGTATTTTCAGTAGAGATAGAAAATTGTTAGTATATTATACACAGCACTGATGAGACCTCACCTAGAATACTGTGTGCAATTCTGTTCTCCCATGTTTAAGAAAGATGAATTCAAACTGGAACAGGTGCAGAGAAGGGCTGCTAGGAGATCCGAGGAATGGAAAACCTGCCTTATGAGAGGAGATTCAAAGAGTTTGGCTTGTTTAACCTAACCAAAAGAAGACTGAGGCAAGCTATGATTGGTCTCTATAAATACATCAGAGGGATAAATACCAGTTTTATTTAAGAGAGCAGTTATTTAAGTTAAGCACCAGTGTGGACACAAGAATAAATGGATATAAAGTGGCCATCAACAAGTTTAGGCTCCAAATTAGGCAAAGGTTTCTAACCATCAAAGGAGTGAAGTTCTGGAACAGTCTTCCAAGGAGAGTGGTGTGAGCAAAAAACCTAACTGGCTTCTCCTTGATAAGTTTATGTAGGGAATGGTATGATGGGACTGCCTATAATGGCATGTGGCCCATTTACAACTGCCAGTAGCAAAAATCCCCTACTGGCTGGAGACAGGACACTAGATAGGGATGGCTCCGAGTTAGTACAGAGAATTCTTTCTTTGGTATCTGCCTGGTGGGTCTTGCCCACATGATCAGGGCCTAACTGATCACCATTTTTGGGGTTGGGAAGGAATTCCCCCCTCCCCGTGTCAGATTGGCAGAGACCCTGGGGAGTTTTCACCTTCCTCTGCAGCATGGGTCATGGGTCACTTGCAGGTTTAAACTGGGGTAAATGGTGAATTTTCTGTAACTTGAAGTTATTAAACCATGATTTGAGGACTTCAATAACTCAGCCAGAGGTTAGGGGTCTATTTCAGGAGTGGGTGGTTGAGGTTCTGTGGCCTGCAATGTGCAAGATGGTCAGACTAGATGATAACGATGGTCCCTAAGGACCTTAAAGTCTGTGACTCTATGAGCAAAAGCAACAGTTTTTCACCCTGTACCTCTACGTGAAATTCCCCCCAGTTTTTTTAGTATTATTTGCTTTCTTTTTCTTCTTCTAAAGCAGAGACAGCACAAGACACTCATGGGATAGAAATCCTTTACCAACAATGGTATATTTGGACCCAGCAGAGAAGGAAACAGGGAGCTGTTCTGGCTTTATTTTTCAGGTAGCAAAACTGAAACCAACACAAAAATGAGGCTTTGCACTGGGAGTGGAGTACTCAAACATTTAAAGGACAGGACATCACAGAAATAGTGACTGGAAATAAGCCAGTGGATAATCCAATGTAATGATTTTGTTACTCTAGAACAAGTAACTGCACAACTTCCACAAGCAGGGACAGTGGTTGTAAACAGAGCTGGTCAACATTTTTTTTTTAAGTCACATAATGCAGATCAAGGTGACATGCACTCCTGTCAAGGTACAGAACAAGGCTAAAAGCACACACCACAAAATTGTCTGACCCTGAATACCCCAAACCCACAGCATAGCAGGTATTCTGCACCAAATTTAGCTTTCTAAGGTGAGATTTTCAGAAGCGCTCGGGATTGTTTTTACTCTACTCCCATTGAAATTGGATGAAATTTTACTATTTACTTCAAGCAGAGCAGTTGAGCCAATGCTGTGTGCTTTTGAAAGTGACACTCAAGTGGATTTAAAGGTGTAACCCCTTTATAGAAAGTATTTAATAAATCTAACAATGGTGACATGGGAATGGATCACACTAGGAAGGTCCTCATCCAAAATAAATGGTTCAGCCTCTTGACCAGACACAGATGAAAAAGATAGAACTAGTGGCCCGAACAGCATGTGATAGTCTAAAAGCAGCTGTAGATCCAACACATCTTTTGTTGCCAAACAGGTAACGAATGGCAGACAAACCCTTTCAGTCAGAGGGGTTGATATAATCCATGCCAAATCCTCCAGTTGCTTCCCCCAACATGCCATTATCAGTCTAATCTGGACTGAGATTTAGCCATGTCATCATTCTCCATGTCAGTGTCAACAAGGCACTGAGCAATATTCTGGATTTCACCAATAGGATCAGATAAGATAGAGACATACAGCTACTATTAGTGTCATCTTACCAAAGGCCCCCCAACCTAGGTCTTCTCTCTAACTTTCATAACAGTTTCATAAACATATTAAATAAGAGAAATGGCAAAAGAGAAACTCAGAAGAGGTGGATTCCGTGACAAATTATGCACTAGCAGAGTTAAAGATCTCATGGAGCCCTGCCAATCCCTTGAATCACATCTGGAGGAGACTAGGTGATCAGTGCAGTACATAGGATCCAGGTTATATTCTCACATTGCCTCACCTCAGCCAGGTAGGTCCCTGCATTCTACATCAGTTGAAACTTGCAAAGGGATACCAAAGATCATCACAATTAGAGCACATTACAGTAACACAAAAAGCACTGGTGACAAAAGCAGTGGTGACAAATACAAAGATAACTGTGATGAGGTTAGCATGTGAGAGGAAAAAATCACGGTATCTACATATTCAGTAATCCCACAGAACCCCAAGGTTGTGAAGCATGTTAGAAGAAGGACAGCACTACAGTATTGTGGGGTGGAACCTAAGGACTCCTGATTTAATAAGGAAATTTCTATTTTTCCAGCAGTGGTTCTTGTACCAAAATACCATGAGGAAAATAAGAGAGAGAGAAAAAAATAGATTTTATTTTATTTTAAATTATTAGTAACATATGATCACTGCTTAGACTTGTGTTGCTTCAACTCATAACATATAGATAATACAGGAAGAAATATAGTTTATCTGCAGACTATGTCACATGTTGCTGTATTAAGGAGTACTTCCTAAAGGTGTGCCATACTCTTTGAAAAAAAATAGCTTTTTGTTTATATGTTGTGAATCTCTATTTTTGCAAGTTAGTTTAGGTCAAATTGTACTTTACAGGTAAACCAAGTTCTTATGAAGAATAAAGTCAATTGACTGTAGATTGAAAAGATTACACTTGAATGCGTTTGTCATTAAAGTGCTATAGTTGTAGGAAGATTGACCTTTTTAACATAGTATTTAAGTATTTATGCATTTGATGTTTATTAATGGTGTAGGCTCACTGAAGAGGAAAGGTATACAAATCTGAAATGAAAATATAATCTGTGAAATATATTTACAAAACACATAGTTCTCAGAAGTAACCTTAAATAGCTTTTGATGTTTGGACATTGGTATTATTGCAAAGAGCGTCTGCTATCTTTTAGCATAAAGGATTTAAGATAGCATTGTTAACTACAAATATATGGCAATAGTTAATCCACGCATCATAGTGGTTTGTATTCACAGCTGCCATGGGTCATCCATATGAAAAGAAAGGGGTGTTCATCACCAAGTTGTGTCTGAAGACCATAGTAAAAATAACAAACAGAAGAATAAATTTTCCTAGCATTATGCTAGAGGCACAACAGACATTTATCGAGGTAAGTGGTGGTCTTGTGACTAAAGCACAGAGCTTGGAGTCAGGACAAGCGGTCTACTCTTGGCACTGTCACATTCTTCTTGTGTGACAATTTGCATGTCAATGCACTTCAGTTTCCCCATCTTTGGAATGAGGGATATTCTGAAGCATAATTCATGCATTTGTTTAAAGTGCTTTTATAGCCTCAATGGGACTGTAGAAGTGCATAGTGCTGTTAATTATTAACCTTAGTTGTGTGCATCACTCCAGCACACTCATGTGAGAATGAGATGAAACACAATGAATGAAATTAATGAAGAAACGTAAGGCTTAACTGTGCCTTCAGTTACACTGCTGTTAATTAGGATAATCTCCACAGAAGTCAATGGAAGTTACACCCAGGTTTAAGAGGGGAAAAAAAAAAGAACTGATGTGAAAACAGAATCAAGCCTCTACTCCTCAAACTCTGGATTTCTGTCTAAGAAATTCAGTTAAAGATTCAGACATGAGCTGGCTCCATGTCACCTATTGTCCATAGTAGAGCCGGTTGAAAGCATTCTGACAGAATAGTTTTTCAGCAGGAAATGCTGATTCAACTGCATAGAAACATTTTTCAGGAAAGTAATGATTTAGTCTAAATTTTCTATGAAAATTGTACAAGCACTTCATTTTGACTTTGTTGTTTTGACCATTATAATGATATTTTAAACATCAAATAAGGTCAAAAGAGACCTGATGAGGTTCAACAAGGACAAGTGCAGAGTCCTACACTTAGGATGGAAGAATCCCATGCACCGTTACAGACTAGGGACCGAATGACTAGGAAGCAGTTCTGCAGAAAAGGACCTAGGGGTTACAGTGGATGAGAAGCTGGATATGAGTCGACAGTGTGCCCTTGTTGCCAAGAAGGCTAACGGCATTTTGGGCTGTATAACTAGGGGCATTGCCAGCAGATCGAGGGACGTGATAATTCCCCTCTATTTGACATTGGTGAGGCCTCATCTGGAGTACTGTGTCCAGTTTTGGGCCCCACACTACAAGAAGGATGTGGAAAAATTGGAAAGAGTCCAGCGGAGGGCAACAAAAATGATTAGGGGGCTGGAGCACATGATTTATGAGGAGAGGCTGAGGGAACTGGGATTGTTTAGTCTGCAGAAGAGAAGAATGAGGGGGGATTTGATAGCTGCTTTCAACTACCTGAAAGGGGGTTCCAAAGAGGATGGATATAGACTGTTCTCAGTGATACCTGATGACAGAACAAAGAGTAATGATCTCAGGTTGCAGTGGGGGTGGTTTAGTTTGTATATTAGGAAAACCTTTTTCACTAGGAGGGTGGTGAAGTACTGGAATGGGTTACCTAGGGAGGTAGTGGAATCTCCTTCCTTACAGGTTTTTAAGGTCAGGCTTGACAAAGCCCTGGCTGGGATGATATAGTTGGGAATTGGTCCTGCTTTGAGCAGGGGGTTGGACTACATGACCTCCTGAGGTGCCTTCCAACCCTGATATTCTATGATTCTATGATTCATTTTCACATTTCCTAAATACATTTTGGGGGATTTTTTGTGGCTGGAAATTTCAACTTTTCCCAATAGATTTTCTTTATAATTTATGAGAGAGGTGTTCAATACCATTTTATGACCATTCAAAACAAAACAAAATAATAATAATAAAAAAACCCTACAAAAAACAAACAAATAAACAAAAAAAGCCCCCACAGATCTGTTACTTAGGGGAAAGCGAGACACTTTTCTAAATCAGCATCATGACCTGTTCTTTGTACTGTATCTCACCTTACCCCTCTGGGAGCTATTCATCAAGTCTCCCTATGCACCTCCATTCCTTTACTTATACTGCTGCTCCCTCTGTCCCTCCTTATTCCCTAGAATTCCTAGAGGACATCTAGGACTGAACATGTATTCAGCTGGTTGCTGACAGCTCCAGCTACAACCAACCAGGTCATTCAGTACTTACAAGCTAGAATATCTTGCTCAGTAAACAGAATGAATGGCCCTATTGTAGAACATACATGCAAGAAGGCAGAGATAAGGTTGTTGAGGGGCCTTTAACTCTGAATACCTTGATTTTTGAGGGGTTCGATCACAAATCATCTCATTAACATACAATTAACACGGAGTTGTATTTTTAAAATGTAATTAGAATAAAGATCAGTAGGTGGGGTTGGGAAAAGGATGAGTATGCAATTTTGTGTCTGCTTGTAAATTGTGACATCATTTAAAACATTGTGCAATGTTCCTTAAGGAAATCAATGTTCAAATTATACATACCGGTATTTATTTCTCTACTTTAAAGATTTAGATAATGTGTATATCTGACAAGCTGTAAACACTTTGGCCATAATTAAATGATAATTTACTAAATGAGGGCATGAGATCTGAAAGCAGCAAATACATTTTACTGTAGCTTAGCACTGGGAAGGCAGATAAGTATAATGGATACTATAAAGTGTTCTGTGTTAAGTTCAACTGTTTCATAACAACTTATAATTACTTTCAAAGAGCATTATTTCTCTAGACAACTTGCTGCTGTTAGTAAGGCCTGGTCTACACTACGGGTTTAGGTCGACTTAGCAGCGTTAAATCGAATTAAGCCTGGACATGTCCACACGACGAAGCCCTTTCTTTCGACTTAAAGGGTCCTTTAAACCGGTTTCTTTACACCACCTCCAACGAGGGGATTAGCGATAAAACCGGCTTTTGCGGGTCGGAATTGGTGTAGTGTGGACGGAATTCGACGTTATTGGCCTCCGGGAGCTATCCCACAGTGCTTCATTGTGACCGCTCTGGACAGCACTCTCAACTCAGATGCACTGACCAGGTAGACAGGAAAAGACCCGCGAACGTTTGAATTTAATTTCCTGTTTGCTCAGCGTGGAGAGCACAGGTGACCATGCAGAGCTCATCAGCACAGGTAACCGTGATGGAGTCCCAGGATCGCAAAAGAGCTCCAGCATGGACCGAACGGGAGGTACGGGATCTGCTCGCCATATGGGGAGATGAATCAGTGCTAGCTGAACTCCGTAGCAGTAAAAGAAATGGCAAAGTATTAGAAAAGGTCTCCAAGGCCACGAAGGACCGAGGTCATAACAGGGACACACAGCAGTGCCGCGTGAAAATTAAGGAGCTACGGCAAGCCTACCACAAAGCCAGAGAAGCAAACGGAAGGTCCGGGGCAGAGCCGCAAACTTGCCGCTTCTACGCGGAGCTGCATGCCATTCTAGGGGGTGCAGCCACCACTACCCCAACCGTGTGCTTTGACTCCATCAATGGAGAAACACACAGGGATGATGGTTCGGGGAACGAGGAAGATGAGGATGGAGGTACTGTAGGTAGCTCACAGCAGCAAGAAAGCGGAGAAACCGGTTTCCCCAACAGCCAGGATATGTTTGTGACCCTGGACCTGGAACCAGTAACCCCCGAACTCACCCAAGACCCTCAGGGCACACAGGAGACCTCTGGTGAGGTAAATATTTGTAAAACCAAGCGTGTTTAATGATTAATTTTCCCTGGCAATCGTGGCCAGTACATCTACTGGAAAAGTCTGTTAACGTGTATGGGGATGGAGCGGAAATCCTCCAGGGACATCTCCAGAAAGCTCTCCTTCATGTACTTCCAAAGCCTTTGCAAAAGGTTTCTGGGGAGGGCTGCCTTATCCCGTCCGCCATGGTAGGACACTTTACCACGCCAGGCCAGTAGCACATAGTCTGGAATCATTGCATAACAAAGCATGGCAGCGTATGGTCCCGGTGTTTGCTGGCATGCAGACAACATCCATTCCTTATCGCTCTTTGTTATCCTCAGGAGAGTGATATCATTCACGGTCACCTGGTTGAAATGGGGCGATTTTATTAAGGGGACATTCAGAGGCGCCCGTTCCTGCTCTTCTGAACAGAAATGTTCCCCGCTGTTAACCACGCGGTGGGGGGAGGGGTGAAGTGATCATCCCAGAGAATCGTGTGTGTGTGTGGGGGGGGTGGTTTACTTGGGTTTGTGCCGCATGTTAACCGGGAAACCGCAGCCCCTCCTTTTACATTGAAAACCCATTTTAAATGGACAACCCAATTCATCCTTGATATGGGAAATGCGCTGCTGTTTGAAACCTTTCCCACATGTTAAGAAGGTTAAAAAAGCCAAAACACTGTGGCCTACCATGGCTGCCTGCAAGCCGAAATATGCGACCTTGTAATGAAAGAGTGTACCCATTGTTCTCTAAAATGTGTCTTTTTTAACCACCTCTCCCTTCTCCTCCACCAGCTGCAAATGTTTCTCCTTCGCAGAGGCTAGTGAACATTAGAAAGAGAAAACGTAGGACGTGGGATGATATGTTCACGGAGCTGCAGATGTCCTCCCACGCTGATAGAGCACAGCAGAACGCGTGGAGGCAGTCAATGTCAGACATGAGAAAAGCACAATATGAACGAGAGGAGAGGTGGCGGGCTGAATGGCGGGATGAAAAGAGCAAGTGGCGGGCTGAAGACGATAGGTGGCGTCAGCTTGCAGACAGACGGCAAGAGTCAATGCTCCGTCTGCTGGAGCATCAAACTGATATGCTCGAGCGTATGGTTGAGCTGCAGGAAAGGCAGCAGGAGCAGAGACCGCCGCTACAGCCCCTGTGTAACCAACAGCCCTCCTCCCCAAGTTCCATAGCCTCCTCACCCAGACGCCCAAGAACACGGTGGGGGGGCCTCCGTCCACCCAGTCACTCCACCCCAGATGATCGCCCAAGCATCAGAAGGCTGGCCTTCAATAAGACTTAAAGTTTTAAAATGCAGTGTGTCCTTTTCCATCCCTCCTCCCCCACCCATCCCAGGCTACCTTGGCAATTATCCCCCTACTTCTGTGAGGAACTAATAAAGAATGCATGAATGTGAAAAAACAATGACTTTATTGCCTCTGCAAGCGGTGCTCGAATTGGGGAGGGGAGGGTGGGGTGGGATGGTTGGTTTACAGGGAAGTAGAGTGAACTGGGTCGGGGGGGGGGTTTGGAGGGTTCATCAAGGAGAAACAAACAGAAGTTTCACACAGTAGCCTGGCCAGTCACAAAACTCGTTTTCAAAGCTTCTCTGATGCGCACCGCGCCCTGCTGTGCTCCTCTAACCGCCCTGATCTCTGGCTGCGCATAATCAGCGGCCAGGCGAGTTGCCTCAACCTCCCACCCCGCCATAAATGTCTCCCCCTTACTCTCACAGATATTGTGGAGCGCACAGCAAGCAGCAATAACAATGGGGATATTCTTTTCGCTGAGGTCTGAGCGAGTCAGTAAGCTGCGCCAGCGCGCTTTTAAACGTCCAAATGCACATTCCACCACCATTCGGCACTTGCTCAGCCTGTAGTTGAACAGGTCCTGACTCCTGTCCAGGCTGCCTGTGTACGGCTTCATGAGCCATGGCATTAAGGGGTAGGCTGGGTCCCCAAGGATCACGATAGGCATTTCAACATCCCCAACGGTTATTTTCTGGTCCGGGAAGAAAGTCCCTTCCTCCAGCTTTCGAAACAGACCAGAGTGCCTGAAGACGTGAGCATCATGTACCTTTCCCGGCCATCCCACGTTGATGTTGGTGAAACGTCCCTTGTGATCCACCAGGGCTTGCAGCAGCATTGAAAAGTACCCCTTGCGGTTTACGTAGTCGGTGGCTTGGTGCTCCGGTGACAAGATAGGGATATGGGTTCCGTCTATGGCCCCGCCACAGTTTGGGAATCCCATTTCAGCAAAACCATCCACTATTGACTGCACGTTGCCCAGAGTCACTGCCCTTGATATCACCAGGTCTTTCATTGCCCTGGCAAATTGGATCACAGCAGCCCCCACCGTAGATTTGCCCACTCCAAATTGATTCCCGACTGACCGGTAGCTGTCTGGCGTTGCAAGCTTCCACAGGGCTATCGCCACTCGCTTCTGAACTGTGAGGGCTGCTCTCATCTTGGTATCCTGGCGTTTCAGGGCAGGGGAAAGCAAGTCACAAAGTTCTATGAAAGTGCCCTTACGCATGCGAAAGTTTCGCAGCCACTGGGAATCGTCCCATACCTGCAGCACGATGCGGTCCCACCAGTCTGTGCTTGTTTCCCGGGCCCAGAATCGGCGTTCCACGGCATGAACCTGCCCCAGTGACACCATGATTTCCACATTGCTGGGGCCTGTGCCTTGTGGGAGGTCTATGTCCATGTCAATTTCCTCATCACTCTCTTCGCCGCGCTGCAATCGCCTCCTCGGCTGGTCCGGGTTTCGCCTTGGCATGTCCTGGCTCTGCATATACTCCAGGACAATGCGCGTGGTGTTCATAGTGCTCATAATTGCCACGGTGATCTGAGCGGGCTCCATGATCCCAGTGCTAGCTATGGCGCCTGGTCAGAAAAAAGGCGCGAAACTAGTATCTGATGGACCAGGAGAAGGAGGGAGGGCCGAGTGACGACATGGCGTACAGGTACAGGAACAGGGAATTAAAATCAAGAAAGGTGGCTGTGCATCAGGGAGAAACACAAACAACTGTCACACAGAATGGTCCCCCCAAAGATTAAACTGAAAACCCTGGGCTTAGCAGGCCGTTGATTTCACGGAGGAAGGGGAAGCAAATGAATACAGAACAAATCTATTTTTTACATTTTAAGCTGGCAGCCGACGGTGCAGCATGAGTGATAGCCTCTGCAGTACGATGACGACGGTTACCAATCGTAATATACCATCGTCTACCAAAAGGCAAGGGGCTGCTGCTGTGTAGCAATGCAGCCCCATGTCTGCCAGCCCCACGTCCGCCAGCACCCAGCATCGCCCTCGGCCTCTTCTGGGTGCTTAGCAGACAATACTGGGCAAAGCATGTCTGCCCAGGTGGCCATGATTGACAGCCACTCCAGTACGACGATGATGGATACCAGTCATAATATACCATCACCTACCAAAGGGCAAGGGTCTGGTGCAATGCAGCCCTATGGCTGCCAGCCCCACGGCTATTACTCATGCTACACCGTCTACCGCCAAAAGGCAGTTAGCAGCTGCTGCTGTGTAGCAATGCAGTCCCACGTCTGCCGGCACCCAGAGGACATATGGTGACGGTGAGCTCAGCTGAGCTGAGCGGGCTCCATGCTTGCCGTGGTATGTTGTCTGCACAGGTAACCCAGGTAAAAAGGCGCGAATCTATTGTCTGCCGTTGCTGTGACGGGGGGGAGGGGCCTGACGACAGGTACCCAGAACCTCCCGCGACACTGTTTTGCATCATCCGGGCATTGGGATCTCAAACCAGAATTAAAAAAAAAGGCGCGAAACTAGTATCTGACGGACATGGGGAAGGAGGGAGGGAGGGAGGGCGGGCCGAGTGACGACATGACGTACAGGTACAGGGAATTAAAATCAAGAAAGGTGGCTGTGCATCAGGGAGAAACACAAACAACTGTCACACAGAATGGTCCCCCCAAAGATTAAACTGAAAACCCTGGGTTTAGCAGGCCGTTGATTTGACGGAGGGAGGGGGAAGCAAATGAATACAGAGCAAATCTATTTTTTACATCTTAAGACGACGGTGCAGCGTGACTGATAGCCCTCGGCATCTTTCTGGGTGCTTGGCAGCAAATACTGGGCGCTTGGCAGTTAGTGTATTACGATGGCCTTCAGGCCTATTGCACGATCTGCTGCTCAGGGAAGACTCTGCTAATGTGCGATGAGCCAACTTGTAATAGGACGGTTACCAGTCGTAATACACCATCTACTGCCAAAAGGCAAGGGGCTGGTGCAATGCAGCCCCATGGCTGCCAGCACCCAGATCGCCGATGAAGGCTACCAGTCTACTGCACCGTCTACCGCCAAAAGGCAGTTAGCAGCAGCTGCTGCTGTGTAGCAATGCAGTCCCACATCTGCCGGCACCCAGAGGACATATGGTGTCAGTGAGCTCAGCTGAGCTGAGCGGGCTCCATGCTTGCCGTGGTATGTTGTCTGCACAGGTAACCCAGGTAAAAAGGCGTGAATCTATTGTCTGCCGTTGCTGTGACGGGGGGGGAGGGGCCTGACGACATATACCCAGAACCTCCCGCGACACTGTTTTGCATCATCCGGGCATTGGGATCTCAACCCAGAATTCCAAGGGGCGGCGGAGACTGCGGGAACTGTGGGATAGCTGTGGGATAGCTACCCATAGTGCAATGCTCCGGAAGTCGACGCTAGCCTCGTACTGTGGACGCGGTCCGCCGACTAGAGCACTTAGAGCATTTTATGTGGGGACACACACAATCGGCTGTATACAACCGATTTCTATAAAACCGGCTTCTATAAATTCGAACTAATTTCGTAGTGTAGACATACCCTAAGATTAAAGGGATCACAGTTTAAAGAGGGGAAATATTCATTCATGAGTTATATTTTTTGATCATGAGAATTTTGTTCTCTATATTTCAATATAATAGTAGTTTTGTTGGTGAAAAGTAATTGTCAATCTACAGTATGTGCTGCATTGGAACATAAACCTGTTTTTGAAGCATTGAATTGGACAGCATTCGATTTTTCACTATATTCACTGAAACCTAAATTTGTAGTTATTTGCCACTTGCTTCAGTCCATTCATTAATAAAATAATAAAATAAAATAATAACAATAATAGGGTTTTTGACCATGAGAGACCTGGACAATCAAAACATTCTTAATGTTCTTTTAATTACATCACATACTATTTTTTTCCACAAGATCCCACCAATGTAATATATGCCACCATGTGCCAGCACACATGCGTCTGGCGAAGTGGGTATTCACCCACGAAAGCTTATGCTCCAATACGTCAGTTAGTCTATAAGGTGCCACAGGACTCTTTGTCACTTTTTACAGATCCAGACTAACACGGCTACCCCTCTGATACTTGAAGCACTTGTAACCAAGTGCTTCAAGAAGATTAATCAATCTAGCACCACAACAATCCTATGAGATGAGGAGGAGTGTGCAGCAATTGCGAGCACCCAAAATTAGATACCTATGGACTTATTTTTCTGATAATTTAGCATTTAGCAGCACTTTGTTTGATCAGAGCCCAATGGTCATTGGCTTCAGTTGCAACTGGGAATGCTCAGCAATTCTACAAACCAATCCCCAGGTTTCTCGAGTCAGGCACGCAGAAAACGAAGAACACATGAATCATGACAGCCTATAAAGTGTTTAGTGTAATTGACTTGCCCTACATCGTGCAGGAATTCTGTGGCAGAGCCAGAAATAGAATCCAATTACATAAGAACATCAGAACGGCCATACTGGGTCAGACCAATGGTCCATCTAGTCCAGTATTAAGTCTTCCGATATCGCCAATGCCAGGTGCCCCAGAGGGAATGAACAGAACAGGGAATCATCAAATGATCCATCCTCTGTTGCCCGTTCCCAGCTTCTGGAAAACAGAGGCTAGGGACATCATCCCTGCCCATCCTGCCTAATAGCCATTGATGTACCTATCCACCATGACTTTATCTAGTTCTTTTTTGAACCTTGTTATATTCTTAGCCTTAACAACATCCTCTGGCAAGGAGTTCAACAGGTTGACTGTGCGTTGTGTGAAAAAATACTTCCTTTTGTTTGTTTTAAACCTGCTGCCTATTAATTTCATTTGGTGGCTCCTAGTTCTTGTGTTAAGAGAAGGAGTAAATAACACTTCCTTATTTACTTTCTCCACACCAGTCATGATTTTATAAACCTTTATCATATCCCCTCTTATTCGTCTTTTTTCCAAGCTGAAAAGTCCTAGTTTTATTAATCTCTCCTCATATGGCAGCCATTCCATACCCCTAAATCATTTGTGTTGCCCTTTTCTGAACCTTTTCCAAGTCTAATATATCTTTTTTGAGATGGGGCGACCACATCTCATGCAGTATTCAAGATGTATGCATACCATGGATTTATATAGAGGGAATATGATATTTTCTTTCCTATTATCTATCCCTTTCTTAATGATTCCCAATATTCTGTTTGCTTTTTTGACTGCCACTGGACATTAAGTGGATGTTTTCAGAGAACTATCCACAATGACTCCAAGATCTCTTTCTTGAGTGGTAACACCTAATTTAGACCTGATCATTTTACACATATAGTTGGGATTATGTTTTCCAATGTCCATTATTTTGCATTTATCAGCATTGAATTTCATCTGCCATTTTGTTGCCCAGTCACCCAGTTTTGAGAGATCCTTTTGTAGCTCTTTGCAGACTGTCTGGGATTAACTATCTTGAGTAGTTTTGTATCATCTGCAAATTTTGCCACCTCACTGTTTACCCCTTTTTCCAGATCATTTATGAATGTGTTAAATAGGACTGGGCCCAATACAGACCCTGGGCGACACCACTATTTACCTCTCTCCAGTCTGAAAACTGACCATTTATTCCTACCCTTTGTTTCCTATCTTTTAACCAGTTACCTATCCATGAGCGATTCTTCTCTCTTATCCTATGACTACTTATTTCGCTTAAGAACCTTTGGTAAGGGACCTTGTCAAAGGCTTTCTGAAAATCTAAATACACTATATCCACTGGTTCCCCCTTTTCCACATGCTTGTTGACCCCCTCAAAGAATTCTAGTAGATTAGTGAGGCATGATTTCCCTTTCCAAAAAACATGTTGACTATTCCCCAACAAATTATGTTCATCTACGCATCTTGACAATTTTGTTCTTTACTATACTTTCAACCAGTTTATCCAGTACTGAAGTCAGGCTTACCGGCTTGTAATTGCCGTCATATTAGCTATCCCCCAGTCATTTGGTACAGAAGCTTGTTTAAATGATAGGTTACAGATGACAGTTAGTAGACCTGCAATTTCACATTTGAGTTCCTTCACAACTCTTGGGTGAATACCATCTGGACCTTGTGAGTTACTATCGTCCAGCATTGCATTAAAATGCCTTACTCACATTGTTTCTCTTCTGGCAGTCCCATGCCTCATTCATTGCACACCTTCCAACTTCTGGAACAAGTGGAATAGAGGGCAAGCAATATAACATACAAGTAGAACGAATAATGAGAGTAAATCAACCTGAAAGAGGCAGAATTTTTGAAGTTAGATCTTTTGTACCTAAGGGGGCAGCAGAGGCTTCTTAAATAAAAAGCATGAGCAAGCCTCACACAAGAACATAAGAAATAACTCCCTATCTCTCCACCGCCCCTCAAAAAGTGATGATATGAGAAAGCAGTTTCAACCTATTAACTTAACAATGAATGCATTTGACTCTAGGCTACATGAACTGGAAGGAACAGTGAACAGTTTAGAGGTTCAAAGAGACTGTCTGAGAAAATTCCCTTCAAAATAAATGCATAATTAAGATCCAGGAAATCAGGGTGGAGTATGTCCATGATTGATGCAACAGCTTGGGTTTTTCATGTCTCTTTGTTAAGTATAAAACTATATCTGGTCAAAAGGGTTTTGTAAGAGTGATTTTTTTTTTCAACTAAAAGTGCCCTTTTTGCTAAAGTAGAACTTTCCCCAAGAAAATTCCAGTTTTGCCCCCCACACCAATAAGTAAGTAAATAAAGATTTTCTGTCAGAAAAATCCAAGTGATGGCTCCCTGGCAGCCTACCTAGAAGGCTCTTGTCAATTCAACTGTCAGAAAGTGAAGTGACAAGAACTTTTATGGAGAACTGGTTCTGGAGACTGGAGAGACAGAGTACAACAGAAAACCCTGCCTTTCTGCCCTGATTCTTTTTGCTTATCTGCATATGTAATGCATTAATCTGTATTTGGAATATGCGATTCTCAGAATGAAATTAGAGTTGTTGGTTAAGACCCATCTGCTTGAAATTTTGAATCTGTTGGATTTGGGCAATTAGTCGTTCCAAAAATTCTCGCTATCTGGCTCATCGTGTAAAACATCTAAAATAAGTGCTCTGTTTAGCATGAAGAAGGAGTAGGATACGTTTAACTAACTGGAGCTAATCCTACTTTCAAATGTAATGTCTAATGCACTACAAGAGACTCCTGGGAAAACACAGTTCTCTATTCTTTCCCCAGATCATATGAACTTCATGCAACTTTTTTATGAATCTTGCCTACTGTTCCACAGCTTTGCTCTCTTTGCCTCACACATAGGCTCATTGTATATATTCTCAAGTCCATGATATTTGTAAATGCCTCGGTAATCTTTTTAATCAGTGGGATAAATTTACTTCAGCTTCTGACTGCAAGTACAATCTAAGGTGAAATGTGGTCAAGTTGCAAAGTCACTAGGCTTCAGATTCCTTTCTATCAAAGGGACTACTATGGGACCAGGGCTGCTGGAGGTTGTGTTGATTTAATTCAGCAGGTGTCTTCTAGAGACACTAGAGGAAGCTGCCCTACCCACAGTGGGAATAGATGGGTTGAGGGGGCAAAGAGTTTTATAATTAGTATCATTTTCTTCTTTGGTTTGATATTTAAATTGATGCAACTGATTACTAAAATGGATGAGCAGCTTTGTGATAGGTTTTTGTGCACTTACAGTGCCTTTTAATATCCTGAGAGGGCACCTAGAATCCATCATGGACACCTATTGTTTTATACATACAAAATAAATGTCTTTGAGAGAGAGTGGCGGTGAAGCCATCAGGAGGCAGTGGTGAATTCTCCTGGGAGTACAGTAGGATTTGTTGAGGCATGAGTCAGTTGTACTTCATTTCTCCTTTCACCTGCTGAGGTCAATCTAGCCCAGCCTATTAATCCTTGTTACAGAGGATTCCAGTTAGGTCATACATTAGATTTGTATTAGGCGATACTTAAATGCGCATGTTAGGTAATACACAATCAAACAGGGGCAAAGAAGATTCAGTTTGACATATAGTATAGGTTAGGTAAACAAACAATTGGTATTTTTGTCTATGTCAGTTCCAGGATTCCACAATGTTCCATTTATAAAGGTTATGCACACCTTGAAGGACACTTAGGCTAGGAAAGAATTCATACTCATATATATGCTCCACTAATCATTGATTAAGCAATAAATCCTAACTAAACTTTTTAGATCATGCAAACCCACCTTAGTATAAGGTTAGAGGTTAGAGCAAAACTAAGTGACCTTAAATGTTTTAAGTTGGTCCGATGAGACAAAAAAACAACTCCTATACATGAAATATAGATAAATAGTTTTACAAATGCACATGTGAGAAGTTCTACAATGAGACATGTTCACCTCTGTAAATTAAAGGAATCTTTTATATGTACAGAGATGCTGCCAATCTTAATACCACTGTTGAGTTGCTAAACTAGGAAAAGGCAACAGCCACAAGCAAGTATTAGGCTAAATGAAATACACAGGCAAAAAAATATAGTACAGTAACATGAGTCCATAAACAAAATCTCTATGTACAAGGGCTTAAGGTTGGTTGAGTGTATCACCTCACTCGTAGGCAATCAGTAAAAACTAAAACAATGCCAAGTTAATGGGGTACTTCTTCACTGTACCATAACATCCACAAAACAGCTTTCCGTTAACAGTGACACAATCTGCATCCTTATAAAGAATTCCCTTCTCTCTCCAACAGATAAAGAAAGATAGATTGATCACATTCAGCCTAGAACACAAAACTTTAATTATAGTTGTGATGGGGTGTGTACCCCACACAGGTCCTGAAGGGGTTAATGTGGCCATGAGAGACCAATTAACATACCTGGCAGCATCCTTGAGAGAGAGAAAGCCCTGCTTAACTGATAATGAAACCCAGATGAGGAGGGGTTGGGTAGTGATTAGAAAGCCAGGAAGTTTGTAGCAGAAAAGGGCTTTTATTCAATTGCAAGTGAAACTCCACAGGGAAGTGTAATTAGTCCAAACCTCTTTAACATCCTGATAAATGACCTCCATTCAGAGATGAGTATTGGAATAGGGATCACATTATGTGCTGACAACTGTGCCATATGCACCAAAAGCAGAAACCTTGAAAGCACTTCCAAAAGAATCAATGATTCATTGAAGAGAAATGTATAATTGGGAAACAGATGTGGTTTCTTATTTTCCATATACAAAACTAAGGGAATGATCTTCACAACAAGGAAAATAAAAAAAGCATGTAAAGTGATATCTGTATGACCAACAGATAAATATAGGGTAAAAATAAAAATTCTTAGGTATGATATCTGATAACAAGCTCACATGGAGGGACCATATTGAAAATGTTAAATATAATTGCAAAAATATAAGTAACTTACTTAAAAGTATCTCTGGAACATCCCGAAACATGGATAAGAATATGGTTGTAATGCTATACAAAGTGCTAATTAGGCCAATTATTGATATATGGATGACAGGCCTTTGCATCAGCAGTGAACACAAATCTGAGAAAACTAGACTATATCCAAGCACAGATATTGTGTATCACATAGTGCCTTCATTACTATGCCTTTGTGTGTACTACAGATAGCAATCAGTGAAATGCCTGTCACTCTTTCAACGAACCTCTTAGACTTTACCTTTTGCTAGGTCATAGCGAAGATGACAACACAAAGCTAATATATAATGATTGTTGGAAATTAAGTAGAGTCTTGGTAAGACAAAAAATAAATAAATCCCCATTTAAGTAGAGTACAGAAGTGGATAAATGATTTTAATGAAAAGAAAGGATTGAAAGAGACCAACATCTATAGCTATGGGAAAATACTCTTATCACTGGAAAATCATACTCCTTGAGATAGACATGGAATTACATAATGAAATAAATAAAAGGAGAACACCAATAAATATGCAAGCTATAGAAAATCAATATATGTGTGATAAGTGGAGAAACTATTTATAAATATATATCAATGGCTCCAAAGAGAAAAGAACAGGAAAAGTGGAAACATCTTTCTGTGTGCCCTCACTCAGACTCAAAAAAGCCATAAGGCTAACTAATTTTGTATCTGTCTTCACAGCTGTGCTAACAGGGATTATTGGGCTTTAAATGTGCTGCCAGATGCCATGGCCATCCTGTCTGATTCCTTTTTCAAGGCTGCAGGCAATTTGCAGTGGTAAATCTGACAGCACAAATGCTATTCTTAGTGAAATATTACTGCTAACAATCAAACTGGCACAACTGGATATAACCATAGTAATAACATGGATCCCAGCCCATGTAGGGATAGTAGGCAATGAATTGGCGGACAAATAGGCAAAAAGTGCTATTAATCATGAACAAGTTGAGCTAGTAATCCCCTTAAGCAAACTGGAATTTAAACACCTAATTAAAAATGAGCTAAGGGAGGAATGGCAAGAACTGTGGGGAAACAAAACAAAGGGAAAACATTTCCAAGAAGTAAGCCCAACATTTGACAGTGTTGATATAATCCAAGGCCCTGAGAGAAGAAGCAAAGTGGCTCTATTTAGAATTCTAACAGGGAATTGTGGATTGAATAGTAATTTATTTCTAATTAACATACACAAAGATTAATTATGTGTAACATGTAAGGTCCATGAAACAACAGATCATATCCTTTGGGATTGTAAAGACTGTACCTATGAAAAAAGGTGTTTATATAGAAAACTCAGAGGCCTAAATGTAATAAAATTTTCTTTGCAACATCTATCAAGAATGGGGAAATGGAAAATGGGGTCCAATAAAAAAAAACTCTTTTGAAATTATTTAAGAATACTGGAAAAGATGTGAGACTTTTAGACATGAAAAAATGCAAAGGTACAGTGCACAGCAGTCATAAATTCAGCAAGTGAGTCTGCTACAACACAAAACAAGGAGAAAAGAAAGAAGAAGAAGAAGAAGAAGGCGGAGGAGGAGGCGGCTGCAGGGAGAGAGTCTTCAGTCACTGAGGAATAGAAATGGTAGCAAGCAGTCCAGGGGTGCAGTTAGGAATCTGAGGGAGTAGACCTTGGCCACCCGCTACAGAGTCACTGGGATAGAACCCACAGTGGAGGGAGGGCTTATGTTCCCCTACCAACCACTGAGGAACTGGGGTGAAATCCCCTGAGATAAGGGGTGAAAGGACAATGGAGCCCAGAGACAAATGGAAAAACTGCTGTAAGGTCACTGGACTATAGCTTGGTTGTACTCTTTGGTACCCCAGGAAAGGGTGAACTAAAGTTTGATCCGGTGGGAGGGCCGAGATGTGGGAAGAGATCACATCTCAGCAGCAGAGCAACCATCAGCAGTGGGTGCCATATGGAGATACAGTCATTATGCCAGGTCTGGCCAAAAGGAGGAGCACCTGCAGTGAATGAATCCCTTCACAATGATCTTACAGTTCCTTCACAAAAACATATCACACATACTTGACTCATGCCCATACATCAGCCCTGAGTGTTAAGCTAATGTTGAGGTTCTAATTTGTCATTTAGCATTACTCACTAAGGGTATGTCTACGCTACGGGATTACTCTGAATTTACAGAATTCAACTTTTGGCAGCCAATTGTATAAAGTCGAGTGCATGCAGCCACACTAAGCACATTAATTCGGCGGTGTGCGTCCATGTACCGAGGCTAGCGTCGACTTCCGGAGCGTTGCACTGTGGGCAGCTGTCCCATAGCTATCCCATAGTTCCCGCAGTCTCCTCCGCCCATTGGAATTCTGGGTTGAGATCCCAATGCCTGATGGGGCCAAAAATTTGCCGCGGGTGGTTATGGGTAAATGTCGTCAGTCAATCCTCCCTCCATGAAAGCAACAGCAGACAATCATTTTGCACCCTTTCCCTGGATTGTCTGGGCAGACGCCATAGCACGGCAACCATAGAGCCCGTTCAGCCTTTTTTCACTGTCACCGTATGTCTACTGGATGCTGCTGACAGACACGGTACTGCAGCGCTACACAGCAGCATCCCCTTGCCTTTACAAGTTGGCAAAGACGGTTACCAGTCATACTGTACCGTCTGCTGCTGTCATGGGTGCTCCTGGCCGGCCTCGGTGAGGTTGGTCGGGGCGCCTGGACAAAAATGGGAATGACTCCCCAGGTGATTCTCTTCTTTAAGTTTTGTCTAATGGAGAGTCAACCCTGCCTAGAATATCAGGCAAGCCTACTAAAGAACCAGAGAGGCAAACAGCCGCTCTGGGTCAGAGTCCCAGACATCCCGCAGAAATGATGAGCTGCATGCCATTCTAGGGGGTGCCCCTACAACAAGCCCACCCGTTGCTTCCCTCCTCCCCCACCCGTCCCGGGCTACCTTGGAAGTTATCCCCCCTTTTGTGTGATGAAGTAATAAAGAATGCATGAATTTGAAACAACATACTTTATTGCCTCTGCAAGCAGAGATCAAAGTGGGGAGGGGAGGGTGGTTCACTTACAGCGAAGTCAAGTGAACCACCATTCTGCACTTGCTCAGTCTATAGCTGAAAATGGGAATCTGTGATAAGCACTAGGATAGACGCACAGGCAGGACTGAATCTCCATTTGTGTGTGGGCCTTTGGTTGACACTGGTAAAATAAGCAACAGAGGGTCCTGTGGCACCTTTGAGACTAACAGAAGTACTGGGAGCATAAGCTTTCGTGGGTAAGAACCTCACTTCTTCAGATGCAAGTACTTGCATCTGAAGAAGTGAGGTTCTTACCCACGAAAGCTTATGCTCCCAGTACTTCTGTTAGTCTCAAAGGTGCCACAGGACCCTCTGTTGCTTTTTACAGATTCAGACTAACACGGCTACCCCTCTGATACTGGTAAAATACAAAATGTCCCAGGATATGTATGTTGGGGTTCAGTTCTAAACGGCAGCTTTATTTATTTGCGGCAAAAAATATCTGATTGTGAGCCCTGAGAGCAAGAGGTAGGCTGGGGTAGGTGTGACTGTGCGGTGCTGCTGACTGGGAGAGCAGCCTGAGGCAGAAACCTCCAGCTGGCATGATATTCCAGGCAGGACTGAATCTCCATTGCACAAAACTTAAAGAAGAGAATGACCTGGAGTCATTCCACTTTTTGTCCACGCGCTCCCGACTGACCTCACCAAGGCCAGCCAGGAGCACCCATGTCTGCCCAGGCGCCCCCGACTGACCTCACTGAGGCCAGCCAGGAGCACCCACGGGACAATGATGACGGTTACAGTCATACTGCACCGTCTGCCGACCGCAAGGCAAGGCAAAGGAATGTTGCTGTGTAGCTCTGCAGCACCACCTCTGCCAGCAGCATCCAGTAGACATGCGGTGACAGTGAAAAAAAGCGAGAAACAATTTTTTTCCCTTTGCTTTTACGGGGAAGGGGGGAGGGGGCTGACGACATATACCCTGAACCACCCGCGACAATGTTTTTGACTCTTCAGGCATTGGGAGCTCAACCAAGAATAAATGGTTTTCAGAGAGTGCGGGAACTGTGGGATAGCTACAGTCGTCAGTTGTCCCTCCCTCCATGAGCGTCCATTTGATTCTTTGGCTTTCTGGTACACTTGTCTCAGATCCTTAAGTTTCATGCAGCACTGTGTTGAGTCCCTGTTGTGGCCTCTGTCCATCATGGCCTTGGAGATTTTTTCATTTCGTCTTTTGGAATGGAGTTCTGATAGAAGAGATTCATCTCCCCATACAGAGATCAGATTCAGTATTTCCTTTTCGGTCCATGCTGGAAATCTTTTTTTGATTCCGAGACTGCATGGTCACCAGTGCTGATCAGCGCTCCACGCTGGGCAAACAGGAAATGAAATTCAAAAGTTCACGGGGCTTTTCCTGTCTACCTGGCCAGTGCATCCGAGTTCAGATTGCTGTCCAGAGCGGTCACAATGGTGCACTGTGGGATAGCTCCATGAGGCCAATACCGTAGAATTGTGGCCACACTAACCCTAATTTGAAAAGGTAATGTCGATTTCGGCGCTACTCCCCTCGTCGGGCAGGAGTACAGAAATCAATTTTAAGAGCCCTTTATGTTGAAGTAAATGGCTTCGTTGTGTGGATGGGTGCAGGGTTAATTCAATTTAACGCTGCTAAATTCGACCTAAACTCGTAGGGTAGACCAGGCCTAAAAGAGATTACTGTTTTGTTTCTTGCCTTATTAGTTGGATGACTAACCTTAATCTCTTTTAAACAAAGTTTTTTTTTAATAGAAATTCCTATGCTTTTTAATATAGGAATATGGGACTAGGAAAGGAGTTGGTATGTTGAGGTGACAGCAGAGTGAGGAGAATATGAGGGGCTAAGTGTGGGGTTTTGGTACATGGTGGGGCTGTCTCTACCTTATTTATTTCACATAAAAGAGCGCCAATGTTCCATGGAAGCATAAGTCTGTCAAATGCCAATCTTGCTCTGCTGTGCTAGCCACGGCCCATCAGAAGGCAGGAACCACTGCTAAAACTGCAAAGTTCAGAGACAGTTCCCAGCACTAGAGCTCATAGTTCCTCTCTCCCAGGAATTTCAGCTAGTGCATCTTCACTGAACAGCCTATTCTGTGAATCTCTATCTCTTTACAACTTCCTACCCACAGATGAAGGGGCTGGCCATTTTTGGTGAGGGAAGCAGTTGCTTCACTTCCACTGGATAATATGGAATACAGTGACCGTCTTTACTAGTGGCATCTCCTTCACTAGTGAAGTAATAGCCGTCTTTACTGAGGGCACGAATACCTTTATCCCATTCTGACAGGGAAATTAATATAAATTAGAAAAATGGTGTTACAGCCGTAGATGAGCTCCTCATTGTGGACATGCACAAGGCTTGTGTATTGGACCCAAACCTATGGATCCCATGGACTTTTAAGGTTACTAAGTTTGAATAATATGAATACACTGTCTATGGCTTGGCCTATACTTAAGACTTAGGTCAACATAGCTATGGTGCTCAGTTGTGTGAAGAATGCTTCCATCTACCTAGCTACCATTGCTAAGGGAGGTGGTGTTCCTACAGTGAAGGGAAAATGCCTTCTGTCGCTGTAGGCTGCATCTACATGACAAGCTTAAGCCAGCATAGCTACAGTACTATAGCTATATCACTATAAGCCCCTGTAGACATGGCCTGAATCTGGTCTTTTACACACACTCCTGGGAAACAGGCGTCACATCTGGTACCCTTTCTTCGGGATGTCAGGACTCCATAGTCCAACTGCCACAGGCCCCATGGTTAGTACTGACCCCCCAAATCTCCCCAGTGGCTTAAGCAGTCCCTCTCCAATGCTGCATCCTCATGGGTACTCTGGAGTCCTGTCTTGCCCTTTGAGAACATTGTGACAGCTAATCAAGAGACATATAGCTTAAGTGATTTCCAAACCAATCACTTGAAAGACTCTGTTTCAGTTTCCTTGCTCTTTCTGAGAGTCCTTTGGGTCTTAGTCTTTGTCCTTCCAGGGAGTCCAGGATTCTTCTGCACCCCTTTTCCTCCCAATCAGTCTTCTCTTCATGTGCTGGTCTCCCCATTCCACACACAGAAGCCCTCTTGCACAGTGTTGGTCATGAACCCTAAACCTCATGCCCCAGACATTCTGCATTCATATGCACAGCTCTTTTGTTTCGGAGTGGGATGAAATCTTTAAGAGTAATTTGAAAGTTAATAGCCCTTGGCTGGTAATATCCATTGTCTTGTAAATGTAAGATTATTAAATTGTTGATTGTCCTTAATTTTCAGGGACAGACACCCAGGTGCCTGTCCCTCTTCCCTTCTCAGAGAAAGGGTGATGCCAGGATATAAGATAGACATCAATACAGAGTTCATAAAATCAAACTGGAATTCATAAATTTACATAGACAGATTCCCACACTGTCACAGATGGGGAAAAAAAATTGTTAATAACTTTGCTGAATACAATCTAATTTATTCAAATGTCCATTCAAATATACTTGGAAGGAAATTTTGACTATATGGAATGTTTGAAGGGTAATAAACCAGCTATTAATTCACAAAATGCCTCCACAAAAGACCAGATATGGAAATTTGTAAAATTAGTTTTAAACTCAAACTAAGTTACAGATCAAATTGAAAATCCCCAGAAAATGCAACTTTTACTCATAAGTTACGTTCTGTAAATTTGGGGAAAATAGACTGTATGCTTCATAGAAAACAAAGATGATGGATCTCTGACTTCAGTGAAAAATCAACCCCAATCTTAATATGGAGGCACTACCATACCTCTGTAATAAGAATATCACAAACGTACAAGTTATAAAGTCTCAACCTGCACTTGCAGGGTATCAGTGTGCCCAAACATTGACAAGTATGTTGCTTTGTTATAGTTACTAGTCTCATCGGAAAATTGAGCAGACTTTTAACCTATTACCAGGAGATGATTAACTTCCTATCCAAAACGGTTTCATTTAAGCAGCAGGATAGGAGCTAAGTAGTCTTATGCTGTATTTTCTCAAGTACCAGCACTCATAAACTCTATTTGTTTCCTGGAGGGCAGCGAGTAGTGGGAGGGGATGGGTGACAAGTGAGTCATATTGCAGAAGAGGGATGTCTTACACTCTTGAAGCATTTTAAAGCTCCAGCATAAAGCTGATTCATACTGGTATTAAACCTAAAACTCTTGAGGGACAGTGAGACTCTCCACAGGCCTGTTTCACAGTTTGAATTGAAGTGAACTTTTTATTAATGAAAATAAAACACCTTCAAAAAGGAATTCCCTGCCTGAAAGCACTTCTTTGGAATCCCAGGCAGATGCTAACTCTCCCCCCAAACCTACACAAAACAGTATATAGTAATGAATCCTTAATTTAAATGACTAGTGTTCTAATTTATCTGTGAAGAAGCTCACAGCGGGTTCTAAAACAACATTCAAAATAGTAAAGATATTAATGAATTTCAACAGAAATCACTGATTGTTTAAGCATTGTATGTCAAGAGCTTTTCTGCTAATTATTTTTCAGTATGTTATTTTATCTATTTTACACGGTGACTGAATTCTGCAACCATTATTTGAGGCGAGATCTTGTGAGTTTAAAACAAGGAAAGGGATCGTTACAAGAAGTAGAGCTGGTCAGGAATTTTCCAACTAAATCCTTTTCTGGCAGAAAATGGAGATTTGTCCAACTGAAACTTTATGTGGAAACATATACATTCTGCCAAAAATTTAACCAAAAAGGTTTCTTGGATCCAGAATAGAATTTCTGGTCACAAGAACGAAGACTCTTCACTCCACCCCTACCAAACCTCTTCTTCTCTGCTAATAACCTGGTGGTTGGGGCACTTATAGATGGTATGAGAGACCCCAGTTCAAGTCCTTGCTATACCTGTGTCAGAATTTGGCTGTCTCATTTTTCACCAAAACTTTTCCAAAATGTCTCAACTGTCCCCTGAGGAAGAACAGGAAAAATTATAATCTCAAGATTTTTTGCAGGACAGGAAAACCATTTCCCACCCAGCTCTGAAGAGTATTTGTCAGCAACTGACACTTTGAGAACTACAACTACATACATTTAGAGAAAGCTTTAGGAAAATGACTCTCTGGAGAGCTTTGCTGCTTCAAAATCATCTGAGTCCCATGAAAAGCTATTTAACTGACTAGGATACCCAAGATACATACATACCATGTCCCCAAACTCATATACAATGCAAGTAGGAGAAGGGACTTGTGTCCAGAATGAATGTGTTGGATGTAGGATTAAAGAATATTGAGTGCTTTCTGCTATACAGAAACAAAGAGAGGGAGAACACTTATAAGACTGTGAGAGAATTCAGGCAGTGATTTGAGAATCCCCCAAGTGCTGCTGGTTTAACAACATGGTCTGAACTGGCTTTGCTGAAGACAAGATACTCAACAATTTTAACTATTAATTGCCAAAGAACCACAGTTAAATCCTCATGGACAATGTCAACCATGCCTTCACTTTACTCAGATATTAAGGTGAGGGCAGCAGTATAAAACCCTAAGATACATTTAAACCCCTATCCAAAAGTTTACCCAAATTCTTAAGAGATCTCAATTAAAATTCAATGAATCCAGTCACAGAAAAACTTACATACCTTTTCAAATCTTCTGTTTTATTTTTATTTACTCCCTTGTAATGCTATGGGTTGTTGAAATTTTTCTCTTGTCAAATAAGAATACTACTCATGTCATTGGAGTATATGCACAATACACAACTTTGGATAATTGCTAAAAGCCTCAGCTTTGCTTTGGTGTTTAATTACCCTTCAAAAGCCCTTTATTGTCTCAACAACTTCTTTATCTTGATCATTAGGCTTTCCATCCATCATCTAGTTCAGCCATTAAGAGACAGAATTGGGTTCTGCAGTACCAATAGTTATTTATAAAATTCACCTTTGTAGCATTGGTCTGATTTCTGTACTTGTGAATATATACATCATCACTGTGGAGCAGATCCACAGGAGCAATTTCACAGATGTTCACTTGGCAGGGTATTGTATCCCTTCGCTATCATAAATATACTGGCATGAAAGGACACACAGGGCCCAGTTTTCACAGTGGGTGATTTAACAGAATGTCCAAACAGTACACTGGGATACTCAAATCAGCACTTAGCCAAGTAAAATTGGCACTTATTTTTTATAGGTTTCATATAGCACCATATATGGACATGGGGCAAATCCTCGGCTATTGTAAATTGTTCTGTCACCACTAAAGTTAATGAATCTATGATCATTTAGAGCACTGAGGACCCGACTCCGGGTCTCTGCCCACAGGGTTTATATTCTAAATTAAGATTAACTAGGTAGGGATGATTAACTAGTTAGGGATGATTAACTCTAGGGGCCAAGAAAATACAGCAGTAAGATCATGCAGTTACCTTGATGCATGCCTCATGGAAATTACAGTATTTTTTTCTTTAATAGGTAGTGTATAATACCATTGCGGTGAAGGAAAGACTATCACCACAGTTGCAGTTTTTGACTCCAAGCAGGATATTATATGTAGATGTCAAATATTTATTAGTTTCATGGAAGGCATTTTGAAGTTTCTTTAGCATCCCAATATACTTTGGAGATTATTCCCAATTATATTGGACATAATGATATAGTTCTCTGGACAATATTTATACTACAGTATTCTGCAAAACTCCCAATACTTCATCTCATATGATATATTTTTCCTTTCAGCACAGAAGGAGACTTAAAACTCTAGGGTTGGAGACAAATTAACTGTAGTGGACTGTCATTTAATCTATCCAGGGTTAAGATTTTTAAATTGCCCCAAACTAGCGAAAGAAATGTCACTTAAAATTAAATTCTCCCTGTATATCAAAGCACTAAGCACCTGCTTGCCCAGTATTTGGACAGAAAAAAACTAGATTTCAAAATGTAACTGTCTCAGGACGCAGAGATTTTCTGTCAGAGGTTATAATGATCCACACTGATCAAGAGCTAGCAGTCTAACAAATGTAAAGAGAGTTTACAAGATGTCTGCAAACAGTTAACCCACAAATTGTTCCAAAGTTTTGTACAGTACCTATTGATTGTGAAAGGAAAAAAAAATATGAATGACTGTTATTTTAATAAAGTGTCTGGGAGTAACATTTACAAGATCATCTTCAACTATTTTCATATGTGTTATATTCCTTAAACTTATGTTCAGTAAATGACAAATTTAAGTCAATGTAGTAATGATATACTATTTATTAAAGGTAATATCCAGCTTTTGGGTGCTACTCATGCACAATCAAGGCTGGAATTTTGTTCTATAATTCATAATATATAATATAAATGAATAGCCAATTACAGAATGTCATCTACCCAAAGGTTTTAGAGTTACAGTAGACCTACTGAGGAAAAATAAGTTTGTGCATTTTTAAAATTCTTGTACGGTTCATAAGAAAGATCTGAAACTTTTGTTTACTTTGTTTTAAAGGAGAGATTTTTCCTGTTCTGCTCATTATATTTTAACATTAAAAAATCTGTTCTTATGTACCATGAAACTCTATGGAAGAATGGAGAAGTAGTGGAGTTATGATATAATAAAATAAGAGATGGAAATCACCAGTTGTGCAGGGAAAGGATTTTTTTATTCAGATAATTTTAAACTATTTGGCATTTTTGTTTGTTTGTTAATAACTATGTTTTAACTGTTCAATACCTAATAAATTCTTTGAGAAAAGGAAGTCTACTAAATGTTCAACGTCTGCCTCTTAAGTAAAGGGGTCAGAAATCTTAATACACTAATGAGACTCCCCAAAAGCTTCAAAACAACACACACACACACACACACACACACACACACACACAAAACAACCACCTTGAAATTTCTAAGGGATTTATTTATTTATTGTTTTGGTTTAAAAGAGAGAGACTACACAGTTTCCCAAGTTAGGAGTCCTATAACTGTTGGCTTTGCAAGATGGCAAAGCCCAGCACTGCTTTTTGCCATTAATCTCCTAAATTTTGACTGATCACTTAACATTTTTTATATGTAGTTGTCTTGTCTATGTGGATTTCAAATAACTTTGGGCCTGATATTCTACAACCTTTAGGACTATACAGCTCCATGCGCTTAGCCTCACAACATTACGAACCAAGTATTATCAACCCCATTTTACAGATGAGGAAAAGGAAACACAAAGGAGTTAGTTCACCAATCTTACCTTAATAATAAAAGTGAAAAATCAGAACACATGCATATTGTTAATCAGCAAAATTATACAGCAAACACTTCCAGGTAATTACCATCCAGTAAAAATTACCTTTTAAATTGGGTCAACACTAAATATATTAATACTGACAAGTATCAAAGGGGTAGCCGTGTTAGTCTGGTTCTGTAAAAGCAGCAAAGAGTCCTGTGGCACCTTATAGACTAACAGACGTATAGGAGCATGAGCTTTCATGGCTGAATACCCACTTGTTTGGATGCATGTAGTGAAAATTTTCAGGGGCAGGTATAAATATGCAAGCAAGAGTGAGTAAGGCTAGAGATAATGCGGTTAGTTCAATCAGATAGGATGAGGCTCTCTTCTGGCAGTTGAGGTGTGAACACCAAGGGAGGAGAAACTGCTTTTGTAGTTGGCTAGCCATTCACAGTCTTTGTTTAATCCTGAGCTAATGGTGTCAAATTTGCAGATGAACTGAAGCTCAGCAGATTCTGTTTGAAGTCTGGTCCTGAAGTTTTTTTGCTGCAGGATGGCTACCTTTAAATCTGCTATTGTGTGTCCATGGAGGTTGAAGTGTTCTCCTACAGGTTTTTGTATATTGCCATTCCTAATATCTGATTTGTGTCCATTTATCCTTTTACTTAGGGGACTGTCCAGTTTGGCTGATGTACATAGCAGAAGGGCATTGCTGGCATATGATGGCATATATTACATTGGTGGACGTGCAGGTGAATGAACCGGTGATGGTGTGGCTGATCTGGTTAGGTCCTGTGATGATGTCGCTGGTGTAGATATGTGGGCAGAGTTGGCATCGAGGTTTGTTGCATGGATTGGTTCCTGAGTTAGAGTTACTATGGTGCAGTGTGTAGTTACTAGTGAGAATATGCTTCAGGTTGGCGGGTTGTCTGTGGGTGAGAACTGGCCTGCCACCCAAGGCCTGTGAAAGTGAGGGATCATTGTCCAGGATGGGTTGTAGATCACTGATGATACCTGGAGAGGTTTTAGCTGGGGACTGTATGTGATGGCCAGTGCAGTTCTGTTGGTTTCTTTCTTGGGCTTGTCTTGCAGAAGGAGGCTTCTGGGTACACGTCTGGTTCTGTTGATCTGTTTCCTTATTTCCTCATGTGGGTATCGTAGTTTTAAGAATGCTTGGTGAAGATTTTGTAGGTGTTGGTCTCTGTCTGAGGGGTTGGAGAAGATACGGTTGTATCTCAGTGCTTGGCTGTAGACAATGGATCGACCGCTATGCCTCCCTTCATGCCTCCAGCTTCCATCCCGGACACACCACACAATCCAGGTGAAGGGGATTTAGCCATACTTTCTCACATTAAATTTAATGGAAGGGTGTCCCTGGGATATTTATAAAATATAGCACGAAAAGAAAAATGGGATTTACATGCCACAGGGAATTCTGCTATGTCAATTTGGTGTTTTAATGTTTTGTTGATTTGCCTTATTATGAAAAGCCAAATATCAAACCTTTTTTGCAGAATGACCATTTTTGATCAAAATTAAATGTTTCCTCACTCCCAAAGCAAAGTATTTTGCTTTGAAATTCCTGAACCAAAATGTTTTGTTGATTTGTGCCTTTCATCTCCACTACACATTTCTTTTACAGACTGTTCTTTGTATCTGCAGCTGATTTAAATAAAACTCCATTTTCTGACAGGAAACTGTTTTATACAGATTGTTGCCAACTCTATACAATGCAAATAAATAATGCATTGGTGTAACCAAAACAAGTAGCTTACATGTTGAGTGACAGAATGGAGATGCAGTATGAATGGCAATTAATAGGATAAGTAAGCATTATTAACTTTACTGTTTGCTTTCCCTACAATACCCACCTTTTGCCCCTCGGTATGTAAGGTTACATTTATTTTGCACACCCATAAAATGCCTAACATTGCAAAGCACATTAATTTATCGGTTACTCCTTCCCTCACCCCAATCAGCTAACAATCCATGTGTAAATGTGTACATTGTCTTTGGCCCAGAAACTTCCATAAGATCTGAAGCTGTTTACCACCAGGAGTGAATTTAGCCCATGAAGTCCCCAACCTTTCAAGGCTCTGAGCACTTCCTTTCCCATTGTCTGAATAGTATCTG
Source organism: Chrysemys picta bellii (assembly GCF_011386835.1). Classification (NCBI taxonomy): domain Eukaryota; kingdom Metazoa; phylum Chordata; order Testudines; family Emydidae; genus Chrysemys; species Chrysemys picta. The sequence goes on along the minus strand of NC_088791.1, from coordinate 266,650,181 downwards.
CACTGCACTGGTTTGTGATTTAGTTTAAGCTTTGGAAGGTATTTTGAGCAGGTAATAAAGCCTTTGAAGCTGTTGAGACGTTACCATTTCAAAGAGTCTATTACAGAAAGTTCAGCATGGAATTATTCTGGTAGAAGACAGGCAATGAAATCCCAGTTGGTATATCTAGAAACAGCTCAGGTGGGGGTTTGAGACCTGAGTGACATCCCTTTATTAGTGCTCTTTTTGACATGAGAATTTGGAGTAACTGAATTTCTGGGTGAGTTATCAGGGGACATACTGAAATAGTTGGTGTGATCATCTGTGGCAGGTGATAGAAAGGGACTCAAATCAGGAACTCAAAACTGTCATAAAGCAAAATTTCACTAATGAGGGTTTGTGTCCATTCAACAATGATATTCTCAGTCAAAAATACTATACACAAATGACAAAAAGCATGTGCTAGCCAGAAACCCAAAAGTGAGTAAATCTTCTCTAAGAAATAGCCTGCCTGCATTTTTACTCTAGTGTCAGTCTGTTACCAATAATCAGAATTTGTAAACGATACTTGTAAATTGACCTATTTTTGCCCCTGACATCTGCACCACGATGCTAGTTTCATAGTGCAAATATGATGGAATGTGTATTTGAATTTTAGCACAGAACAAATTGTTCTAGTGTACATAGTAGCAGTAAGTTGTAAAACAACCCCCCAAAATTAGAATTTAATTTTAAAATAGATAACTGGTATACTATCACTTCAGTTTTTGAAAACCTTGGATTGTTCATTGAAGCAATATTAATAGAAGCAAAACCATAGTCTAATCCCACTCTGCTGTGATCTTTAAAACGTAATACAAACAAACAACTGGGCATCTTTGTTATAAGTACACTTCATTTTGGATCTGCTCCTGACTCCACTGCAATGTTTGAAACTGGCATGGATTTTAGTTACCTGCATGTGACTTTCTGGAAGCTGAACTGAGCCTCTAAAACTATTCAGACATATCAGCATGCTGTACTGACTGTATTCATTTTATAATCCTGTAGTAATTATTGCCTAGTGGCATTGACCAGCTATGCTAGGAAGTGGACAGGAGACACAGGATGTTAATTAGGCCACAACTTTATTCTTAAATGTCTGGGAGTATGCGGTAGATAACAGTGTACAGCGCAAGTAATTTCAAAATCATTTCAATATATACCAGGGGGACTTCCGTCAGTCCTCCCTCTTACCCATCCTGGTCCCTAGCCAACTCGCTGTCTGCCACTTTGAATGAGGTTTAAGAGTTGGCTATAAAGGAGGGGTGTTGGGTCCCTGCCATACTAGTCATAGGAGTCCTAACTCTCTCCTCCCACCCCCCCAACCCCAGTTCTACTTCTCTAAAGAATACCTCCTTTAAATCCTCTACCAGACCATTTTTTTTCTGATCAATGTATCCTTTCCCTATGGCATGCAAGCACTGGACATCTGCTGCATGTTTACATAATGAGTTGCAACATCATAGCCTAACTCCTTTTTCATGTTCTCCCCAATTAAGCCTCCTCCCCGAACCCACTATGGGGAAAGTGGGAGAACAGTTCACCTAGGCCAGTCTCGCAGTGAGGGAAAAATTCCTTCCCAGCCCCTTGAGAAAGGACCGACTATCGCAATACCCACGGCAGATCCTGACAAATACCAGTATTTCACCAATGCCATGGGTGGGAGGGTGGGTGCTGCTTTATCTAATTCAGAGAAAAGAGGGCTTTTCCTGAACAAGCATGGACCTATATAGTCCCCGCTCTCTTATGGTCACCTGTGGGTGATGGGTGAGCCTCCACAGGCAGATCTGATCTGCAGCTGCAGAAGAAAGTCACTCCCTGGCACACTAGCCCTCAAAAGGCACACATCTTTTCCAACAAGCCAGATAATGGCCCCTACCACTTAATGTGTGGTGAGGTCATTTGCTCTGAATCCAGACCTTTATAGCTGCTTAAATAAATGTGCTTGTCAGTATGTTTTAATGGTTGGCATTGCAAGAATCAATAAAGCCCAAAGATATCTGATTTGAACTGATGGTACTATAAGGTTCAGCACATGGCACTTTTCCCACTTTCGTTTGTTTCCCCTGGTACAGTTCTCTCTTATTAAGAATATGCACTACTTCTTGCAGTGCAGTACAGATAGAGTACTGCACAGATATCTGTACAAATGGAGGATGTGAAAATGAATATTGAGAAAGCCATGAAATAGTTACTTCTAGATAGCAAGATAAACAGGCATGTTTTTTCATGAAGCAGTGTGAATGTTTGAGTCTTCCAAATATTTTCCAGAAACAGGAAGGAACATTTCCCAGAAAATGTATATATCTTTATGAATCTTGTCTTAACTGGATTGTTAACTCTTTGGGGCAAGATCTGTCTTTTACTGGGGGTCTTGTTCAGGATTGGAGCATTACTATCATAATTATAAACAATAATAAAATCCTCTTAAAATGTGAATAGCTGAATGGGATATAATAAAGTGATACTGGGAAAAAGGCAGAAATATCTTGATTCCTAGCACTTCAATTATTTTTCCCCCATATACGAAGTTTAATCTTAGTTTCCATATTACTTTGTAGAAAGCAAAGACATTTTAATTGCTAGTAGAGTTCACAGGCATTACATCAGTAAATATTCTTAAAATAGAATAATGTGCTAAACTCAGTAATTCAATAAAATCATACATTTTATTATAGGTCTAACCTGGAAACTGAGGTTAAAACAACTGGATATTCCGCCTTCAAGAATTCAAAAGGCGTCATCTCAAGCGTAGCTGAGGCTCCCCACGGAGACAAGTTGGGTGAAGCAATAACTTTTATTGGACCAACTTCAGTTGGCGTAAAAGCTAAGCTTTTGAGCTAGACATAGCTCTTTTTCAGTCATTCAGTTAATTCTCTAGGTTGAAAGGGCTATGTTTCCATACAAAATTGAAGGAAGTCAATTCCATGGTGGAAGGGGAGAAGATACACTTACATAATGCAGGTTTAGGAACATTTTCTGAGCTGGCCCTGCTGTTACCTAGTGGAAGCTAAAGGCAAACTATGTGATCTGTAACATGCAAAGACGATCAATTTAGCTATTTATAAAAGTCATTTTATTTACAACAGAATCACAAATAGACATATTTTATTGACTTGCTTGTATTTACACCTGGCATTGGGGCCAGAGATTTTATCAGACTTGAATCAAAGTGGAGCTAGAGAAGAATACTGTTAACATTACAAAAATAAATTAGTTAAATATGCTACCAGAGGGGAAGGGAAGGAGAAATTATCCATTTATATGTATATTTTAATTTAATAAAATCAGCCATACTTATCCCAAACATTAGCTACTGAATCAAGGGATGGCAAGAGCAGGATTCTCAGTGAACTGATTTGTATTAGTTAATAAAAGTTTATCAAAACATTTTTTGACCAGCTTTAATTAGGTAGTGATATTTGTAAATGTAACTAATCAGATTTGTAGATGGCCTCCAGCAGAAGGAAATAAACCAAAAGATTCAGTCAAACTGTAGTTACAACTAAGAATAAAGGGCTTGAGGCAAGTAGTGATGATTTAGTCATATTGAGCACGAAGTTCTATACTCAGGAAGAAATTAACAGTGCAGATGTAAAATGAGTGGGATGTAACCCAACAACCATCTTGTTTCCTAACTTGAAGTAGTAATATTAGGGACAGTTATGAAGTCATCTAGTTGCTTTGGACTAAGAAGTGCAGGGCCCGTGAGAATATTCTCTTTTTTAAGAAGTGATACATAATATGGAAATGTCTGAACTATTGTGTAAGTAGTTGGTCTCACTCACTCTCTCTCACACTCACACATACATACACACACCCGGAAGTCTAAACTTACCCTCTTCCTGGCATTTGCTTTATTTTTAAAACTAAATTACAACAAACAAACTTCCTGCCGAAGCTTGTGAATTGGCATATCTAGGGTGATTCCATAGATGAATACCTTGTACTTAGTGCTGTCTGCTCCGAAGATTGGCTTACAGCTTTTTTTAAATCCTGGAAACTACCAAGTCTGCATTCCAGTGACAATATGCTGAAAAGCTATGGATCTCTATGCAGGGTCCTAGGGATCTCTTCTTATTGTGATGCTTTTATAGACAGTATTCTGTTTACTTTCCTAGCTGCTCCAAATCTACTAGATTAATGTTCAACTTTGTGTTTTTATAATCTCTATCATAACTCTATTTATATGGCTATGTTATATTTTTAATTAAATACTTCAAATTTAGAATTATGAAAGTGAGAAATGGCAGCATTAGCTTGATCAAAGTATTGTGTCACACTGAGATTAAGATGAAAGTTCACTGACAGCATTGTGTGGGGATGCTTGCACTGGGCAAGTGTCCCCACACAATGCTATCAATGTACTTTCATCTTAATTTCAGTGTGACATGTATGGTAATTTCCTGCAATACCTTTGGGAGTGTTTACTGTATTAAATTTATGTATCACTGTGGGCTAACGATTGTATGTAATTCTATGAGGGAGGGGGATCACAGCTCTCAAAGAACTAAGAACAAAAGGGAGTGATCAGGCAAATTAACTTCTCTAGAGGTATTGCCACCTGGAAATATTTGCATATACTGGTTTAATTTGGATTCGCTAGAGAGCAGCAGACAAAGAAAGGTTACAGAGTTGTAGCCATGTTAGTCTGTATCAGCAAAAACAACGATGAGTACCTGTGGCACCTTAGAGACTAACAAATTTATTTGGGCATAAGCTTTCGTGGGCTAAGACCCACTTCATCAGATGCATGGACTGGAAAATACAGTAGGAAGATATATATACATACTACATGAAAAGATGGGAGTTGCCTTACCAATTCTAACGAGACTATTCAATTAAAGTGGGCTATTATCAACAAGAGGAAAGATCACTTTTGTAGTGGTAATCAGGGTGGCGCATTTCAAACAGTTGACAAGAAGGTGTGAGTAACAGTAGGGGGAAAATTAGCATGGGGAAATTAGTTTTTAGTTCTTGTAGTGACCCATCCACTCCCAGTCTTTACTCAGGCCTAATTTGATGGTGTCCAGTTGGCAAAGTAATTCTAGTTCTGCAGTTTCTCGTTGGAATCTGTTTTTGAAGATTTTTGTTGAAGAGTTGCCACTTTTAAATCTGTTATTGAGTGTCCAGGGAGGTTGAAGTGTTCTCCGACTAGTTTTTGAATGTTATAATTCTTGACATCTGAAAACTAGAAAGGCTAGTTATTCAAATGTCCTGAGTTTAAACTGACTCTGGGCTTTCTTGCTGTCCCAGGGGAGCCCCAATCCTTCCTGGGAATGGTCGGAAGGTCTTGGCCCATTCTGTGTGCTTGTTCTGAGCAAATAGCTGTTATGAAGTCATGACCACAGAAATCTCCGTTGGTGGGGTTCGACTATTAATTTGCCAGAACGCTTTTTGGAGTTGGGGTGATCTCTTGTAAGCTTATAACAGGGATCGGCAAGCTTTGGCACGCGGCCCATCGGGGAAAGACACTGGCAGGCCAGGACGGTTTGTTTACCTGCAGCGTCCACAGGTTCAGCCGACTGCAGCTCCCACTGGTCGTGGTTCACTGCTCCAGTCCAATGTGGGCTGCTGGAAGTGGCACCGGCTGAGGGATGTGCTGGCTGCTGCTTCCCACAGCCCCATTGACCTGGAACGGCGAACTGCAGCCCATGGGAGCTGTGATCAGCCGAACCTGAGGACGCTGCAGGTAAACAAACAGTCCCAGCCCGACAGTGGATTTCCCTGATGGGCCATGTGCCAAAGGTTGCCAATCCCTGGCTTATAAGCATGCGTGTAGGTTTCTATTGTCACCAATGTTTTTTTTTATAATGTTTTTATCTTAATAAACTAACATGGTTGCTTAGACAGAGCTGTGTGGTCTCTATAACTGTGGCAATTACAACATTTTATAGCCTTCCAAGAGTAAGCAAAGTGTAGACACATGCTGGGGAATAACGTAGTGTAGGCAGAGAACTGTTTAACCTGGAAATATTCCAATATCAGCAGATGTGGGTCTCCACCCAAAAGAGATGATGGCTGGGGAACTGGAAGCCTAAGAGTGGGTGACCTGGCTGGACCACAAGGGGGAAATACAGAGCAGTTGCCCTGAACTGTGGCACTCAGTGCATCTGATCTCCCACTGCCAAGTTTGCAATGAGCGGAGACTGCCAGTCACAATAAACTGTATGCCTAGCTAAGGAAACAATCTTCAGATTAACTTCATGAATTTCCTGAATCCAAATTTGAATCCATGTCCAGGGGGCTAATCCATCACACTACCTAAGCCACTCCAGTTTTCTTGTATATTGGCAACTTTTATGCCTTAACTCAAGTACTCTAATGCCTGCGCAGTGTATCATATTCTATCATTTCAATTCAAAATTAATCTTCAAATGTCATCCCCTTAAGGAATGATCTGCAATTATGTTCTCTGGCACACTAAGGTGCTCACTTTGTTTGGGTCACTTCCACTGCCATTTTTTTTTTGTTTTTTCATTCGTTTGCCATCAGATGAGTAGACAAACTGCCCATGAATCTCGAAATACGAAAAGTGTTTTTTTCTAGAGTAAAACCACTGACTTTATAATATGTCCCTTAGATTAGCTCTTTTCCCCAGAACTCCACTTATAGGTAAGGTAATATTCAGCATATTTCTGTATATAATTATGCAGGCAGTTAATTCAGCTCTCACACTGTACTTCAGTTCTACAGCTCTGTCTAATTGCTTTCAATCTTAAAATGCTGAAGGCCAATTAAAATGGACAATTAGTGTAGCTTTATTAATTCAGTTACAGCTATGTAAGCTTTGAAATATGTAAACTCTCCAAGAATTTGCCTTGCCTCAGGGTAGGCTTATAACTCCCATATAACTTGACTTGTATCTCTCTCTGGCAAAATATATAATATTATATAATTATAAAAATTAGAAAACAAGTTTTTGACCACCCACCAAAAGTAGGTTGTCTAGCACAGGGTTTGGCAACCTTCAGCACATGGCCCATCAGGGTAATCCGCTGGCGGGGTGTGAGACATTTTGTTTACATTGACCATCCGCAGGCATGGCCACCTGCAGCTCCCAGTGGCCATGGTTCACCATTCCCAGCCAATGGGAACTGTGGGAAGTGGCACGGGCTTCAAGGACGTGCTGGCCTCTGCTTCCCACAGCTCCCATTGGCCGGAAACGGCAAACCGCGGCCACTGGGAGCTGCGGGAGGCCGTGCCTGCGGACAGTTAATGTAAACAAAATGTCTTGCATCCCGCCAGCGGATTACCCTGATGGGCCATGTGCCAAAGGTTGCCAACCCCTGGTCTAGTATATTAAATAGTTAATGTTCATCCAGCACCTTGAGCATAAGATGACATTTTCAAAAGCATTAGGAGTACAATGTGACTTGTGCTTCTTGGGCAATTTTGAAAATCCCAACCAAAACACACTATTTTGCACTGGATTTTTTCAAAGGGGTCTGGCACTATCTTGTCCAACAGACTAGGAATATATCCCTAAGCACACAGGAGCATTTTCTTAGCTATCCCTATTTGCCATTTAGACATTTTTCCCCTTTATGCTCTTACTTCATGACATTTTGAGAAGTGCCAATATGAGCAGCAAACTACTGAAGTTTCCAGAGACCCAACTCTAAAGCAGCAAACTACTGAAGTTTCCAGAGACCCAACTCTAAAGCAGCAAACTACTGAAGTTTCCAGAGACCCAACTCTAAAGAGAGTGGGGGAAGGCAGAAGGTGACAAGTTTGTCCCTATGCATCTGTGTCTATGTCTATCAACTATCTCACAGTTTAGAAACCTCCATAAATGTCATAGCTATGGGATTCACAAGGACATTCTGAATAGACTGAATGCTGAGGCAAAAAACATTGGTCAAACACCTACTCAAGCTTTCACTCTTTATTTTTAACTGAAATGTTTAAGAGGCTTAGCTGGAAAGGCAGCCACACCCAATAGTCACCATGTCCTTTTCTCCTTGCCTCATGGTGCACTTGGCTCTATTCTGTCACTCTCCCTGACACCATAAGCTTCCTCTTGCTTCTCCACATGAACCATATAAAGCTTGAAGCTTCCTCTCTTATAGGCAGGAGAATTTTCTGAAAGTTTAATCTCACAAGTGAACTTCTAATTCATCCTACTTCAATTATGGGTGAAACTAGAACAGGGTGACTTTTTTTCAGTGAAAACTGCAGATTTGTGTAGACAGAGACATTTTGTAAATTTATGTTGATTTTGCCCAATTGTTTCAGTCAAGAAAAATAAACTAAAAAAAATTCTGAAAAAAATAAAAATGCTTCAATTCAAAATGACCTTCTGTTTCGAAATGTCCTTCAATATTTTTTTAAATAAAGATTTTAAGGTTCAAAATCAAAAGTAACTTTAATATGCCTTGGAGCAGAAGAACTGGAATGTGAGTATGCCATCGTCCAGGTTAGTGCTTTAACCCCGCCTGGCTATTGGATCCTTCTTATGTGATATCTGTCCTAACAAATATTTCTTCATTGATACACAGTGGAACAGTTTTAACAGGAGAGACTGAGAGAAGAGTACCTTACAATATCTCATAGCCCACTGGTTAGGGTATTTTCTTGTGAGATGGCAGATCCAAATGAAAATCTCTTCTCCACAGTAAACAGAGGTGGGAATGGAACCTCGGTCTCCTACAGCCTAGGTGAGTGACCTAACCACTAGGCTAATCGTTAGATTCTCAACCTGGGGGTCATGACCCCTCAGGGGATCACAAGGTGGTTACATGGGGGTCATGAGCTGTCAGTTCCATGGGGCTGACACCCCTGAGCCCCCATTAAATTTAATTATACCCCCCATGTCTTTAATTTATAAGGGGAGATCACACTCAGGGGCTTGCTGTGTGAAAGGGGTCACTAAAACAAACAGTTTGAAAACCATCACCACCTCTGCCTCCACCTGTTTTGAGTGGGTTTAGGCCTACTCAGAGCACACCTACCAGATTGGCCCCCCAAAACAAGATAAGTGTGGAATACCTAGTTTGTGAATCCTGTTGGGGCTTAGCTATGAATTAGGTGCCAAATAGATGAGTGGTGTCAGGACTAAGGTGACAATGTGTGTACCCCACCACTGAAAGTCAGGCACCTCAGGGACTTTAATGGTGGAAACTTAGACATTTGGGGTATTTAGGTGCTTATAGGGGTAGGTGGTAGTGGAGCAGCAGTCTTGTGAATGTCCTAAACATCTAACATTTATGCACCTAAATTCCTTTGTGAATCTAGGCCCAAGTCCTCAAAGGTATTTAGGCACTTAGCTCACATTGACTGCAATGGAAGATAGGAGTCTAAATTCTTCTGAGAGTATGGACCAAAGCCCTTAGTTCTCTATAATCAGTGTCTTGATTTCAAGATTTGGTGTGTGTAAAGTGCCACTCAAAGAAAGTACAGGAAGAGACAGTCTCCTGCAGAAAGAATATGTCATGTGGTAAACCCTGGGTGCCATGGCTGGGTGGAAAACCCCAGCTGGAAGTTGTGTTTTCCTTTTGTTAGTGTGTGATTATTTGGACAATAAATGGAGCTCAGAACTACAGATTAAATTGGTGTGGCTGATATTCCCCGAGGCTGGTGAGGAAGCAAGCACCTTTTTTTATGTGATGACAAGTTCTTAAATTTGCCAGCTTCAGAACCAGAAACTATTAATAATTCTGTTGTTCCTTTTGAGCTTGGCCTCATGAACATAAGAATATAATATAGGAACGGCCATACTGTGTCAGACCAAAGGTCCAACACACCCAGTATTGTGTCTTCAAATGGTGGCCAATGCCAGGTCCTTCAGAGGGAATGAACTGAACAGGTAATCATCAAGTGATCCATGCCTTGTCGCCCTTTCCCAACTTCTAGCAAACAGAGGCTACACCACTACTGCCAAGATCGCCCAGTGCTTGAATGAGATTATCTTATTCATGAAGAACAGATGGCTGAAGCTGAATCCAAGCAGAAGTGATGCTGGTGGACAGAGGAAAGTATTTTTAGCAGTTTGCAGTCATAGCGCAGTCTTTGGTTAATTTGGTCCATCGTCTAGGAGTACTCTTGGATTCCTTGTTGATGCAGAGCTCTCACACTGCAATAGAAGTGATTAACACTTTATATTGGGCTAATACTTCTTCTTGGTAGTGAACTCCATTCCATCCTGATGGATGAAGACATGGCGCCTGTTATTTATGCCTTTCTCACCTCTCAGCTATACTACACAATACCATAAACCTGGGCATGAAACCTTTAACATGTAGGAAACACCAACTAGTACAAAACACTGCATCATATCTCCTTAATAATACAGGCTACTATGAGTACATCAAACCTATCCTCTTTACACTGGCTTCCAACAGAATTTCAACTCAATTTAAAGATCTCATTCCTTATCTTCAAATGGCTCCATGGATAGCAAAAAGACCATTTAAAGCTCCGGGACAAAGACCATGGTCAACAACTTCACTCCTCTGGCACAGTGGAACTCTCAACAATGAGTAAAGGTTATTTGTGCATCAAACAGAACCTTCTCTTTGGTGGTCTGAGACTGTGGCATGAACTCCCCAAGGAACTAAAGGATATCACAAACCTCACCAGTGTTCACTCCAAGAGCAATGCACATTTCATTGACCTTGCCTTCTTTAATATAAACCCATAGTAACAGGTGTATTTAACAAAAGCAAAACAAACAAAAACCTTACCACAATAAGAAAGTCCACTCCACATGCTTCTGCCTCTGTGGAGATGATGAGAGAACAAATATGTGATGGATGAGTAGTCACACTACTTAATGTACTCATGGAAGGCCCTCAGATACTGCAGCAATGAATTTTGTACAAAAATCTATATAAAATAGAATGAAATAGGTTGTTATGTTTTTTTTCCATAACTAAAATTCTATTTAGGTCTGTATGGAAAACAATTGCATTAGATTTTAAGTGATTTGAAGCCAGCCCAACTTTCATAGATTTCATTTGTATATAGGAAATATAAGTTCAAATAGTGGAGAATACATTTTTTGAAACCACTGGCAAACTTGAGATGATAAGATCGTTTATATCAGATCAACACCTGGTTTCGTAGCACGGATAGATTTTTGCAATTTCCCAATCCAAATGAACACTTCTGAGAGTCAGAGAAAGGTTAATAATCTGACAGTGTGAGATGATATATCATTGAATATTTCTGAAATCTGGTGATAACATAGTCCATAATGTGTGCTTTTGACATAAATGTTTTTTCATTTCATTTTTAGCTAAAAACTGTCTTTCAAAAGAGGCTTCATGTTTTTTTCCAGAAATAAATTAAAAATTGAGAGAAAGTTAGGATCGCCGGACATATCCACCCCCTCTGCAAAGGGCCCTAAATGCAACAGAAATTATAAGAAGAACTAGAGCTTAGTGGTTAGGACAATAGTCTAGGACTTAGAAGACCTACGTTCAATTTTGTGCTCTGCTGATGACTTCCTTTGTGACCTTATGAAAGGCACTCAGTTTCTCTGTATTTCAGTCCCTCACCCTGTAAAATGGGGATACTCTTCCTCACAGGAGGGTAGTTGGGATAAGTACATTAAAGAATCCCCACTAAGGGCGAGCCATATAAGTACCTTAGATGGAAGTGGCATTCTGCTGAGTAAGGAGGAACAAAACTTTGATCTTACACCAGGTGCATACACTGTGGAACCCAACTTCACAGGGCCTTATTGTATGGGACATGCCAGCTGAGAACAGTAGTCTGAGACAGGGTGGGGGCATGGTAAGTATATCTGCTTTTATCGGATAAATTTGCTATTATCTGGATGAATTAATAATTCTGCTCAGTAACAATTGAGGATACAACAGTATTGCCAACCCCAAGAATTAAAAAATCATGAATTGTTCCCCCCATATCCAGCACAACCTCTGTTCCTTCTGCACTGGGACAGCATCTGCAGCAAGGCCATCTTCTCCCCCTTCCCAGGTGGGAGATTTGTTCATCTACAGGGGTTCTTCATCTTCCCCTCTCCTCCTTCCAGTCAGAGCATCCCAGTAATGGAGATGGGAGGAGGGGACAGAGAAAGCAGATTGACTCATTTTTCAGAGGAGAGAGTGAAGCCACCCTGAACTTCTGGGCTCTCTCTGTTCCTCCTCCTGCCCGTCTTTTGAGAATGGTGTTGGCTGATCCCTCCCCCCACCCCAAAACTCATTGCAGCTCCTGAGGGGAGGGGATGAGAACTTCACTTGACTCCTGCAGGATCCCTGATTGGCTCTTCTTCCCCAGAAGACAGGTGGGGGGCAAGGGGGAAGATAGCCAATCAGAGGGGGATTTCCCACCACACAGTGCTGAAATATGTTACCGGGATGGAGCTTCTTGCATCAACCCAAGACTGTCTCCAGCCCAACCAAGGTTGTGTTACTGACAAGGAAAAATCACTAGAACTGGCAACACTGATCATTTGCTTGAAGAGGGTGCAACAGGCTTCGTTGAGAGGATGGTGATGGCATGAGACTTTCTTTTACACTCAGTCTTTGCTGGTTACCATTGGTATACTGGCTGGTACTGCTGTGCTTGTGCTGTATAACAGCCACTAGGACTGCTCAATCCACATATTGAAATGGGAGGATTTGTTTTCTGGGATATCGTTAGATTTGCATCTTTATTCAATGGAGGAAAGACGTGAGTTTTTAAACAGTCATTCTAAGCTTAATATTTGCTGAAGTTATTGCAAATCATTTGAAAAAAATACTACTTTAGTAAGGAAACTCTTTGAAATGTAGTTAGCCATCTAGAATGCCTGTATGATTCAGCGAGGGTTGCTCTTCACTTCACTTTATTTTATGGGGGGTCCATGGGCTTTTGCTCTTAAAACATTTTGGAAAGTCTAACTTTACAGATAACTGTTATTTTACAACTTTAAGGAATATGACAGCTATAGCCATGCATTTTCGGAGTCAAATCCTTGAGACCTTGTAGTTTTTCTGTTCTCCTAAACTTTAACAGATCTTCTCAAACATAAGTGGCAGGATGTTCCCCTACCTTTACACAAACTAGTGTTGGCTATAGGTCTCTCTCTAACTGCCAGTAAAGCATCTGTACTGCCAAACATTACAATTGTGTTCTGCAGATGTACAATGGCCATCTGTTCAGTTCTAGTTTCTGTTGATTCCTCCTGGAGTTAGGGGCAATGCAGGCAAAGCCAAAGTTCTCTGGGCTGACTCATAGGGCCTTCCCTTTCCTGTCAACCACCACCACCCTCCTGAATTGTCACTTTTGGCAGCTACAATTTTATTTTATTGGGAAGATACTGTGTGGCACTCAGAGTACTGCAGAATACATTTGTTTTTGCCTCCCTCATTCAGAGGAAAGAACCTATAGTGGATTTAAATTAGCATCCATGTACAGATGTTGGCATTTCCCCCTTTGTTGCTTGAACTGCTCTACAAAGTTCAGCAGCAGCAGAGAGCACAATTTCTGGTAAATAACACAAAAAAGGCGAAATAATTGACACCGCTGATTAAACGTTTGCAGCTTTTCTCATTTATATTGACAGAATTGACACCCTCAATGGCTGGAATCCCTTATCTGTGCAAAATCGTATCAACCACACCACAACGATTTACAATTGTAGGATAAACAAGCTAAGTTGTGCCATGGCTCAGGTGCACAGGACTCTTTCTCATCACTGTGCAGTGACTCAGGCTATTCCCCCTGTTGATGTGGGAAATAATAATTAAATTACTTCTAAATATGTGTGGAATGCTGACAATTAGATAAGGGGAAAAATAGAAAAAGGAGGTTCACTACTGAGTCATACCCATAACTAATTAAACCTAGTATTTTAGGACTTGATCCAAAACTCAGTGAAATATTTCCATTTATTTCAGTGGGTGCTAGGTTGATCCCCAAGGCTGTTCTCTGACTGAATAACTAGCTGCACGAATGCTTTTGAGCATTACCTTCCATGATGGCACCATCGAAAATGTTTGCTGGAATGCTAGTTTCTTCTTTACAAAGTCTGCCACATCTGGTCCATCCAAAAGGATTATAGGGAGCATCCTAACACCTGAAATAGAGCCAGGTTAGAATCCCTTGGGTCTATTATATGGTGTCACAGTAATGCTAGTTCCACATTCATAACTTATTCCTATCTCCTGAGGCTGCTCATTATTGTTATTATTTAATTGAATCACTTAATCACCCCCCATCTCTTCATCATCAGACCCCGAGTCTTCGTGTCACAGCCCACAAAGAGAATTTAAACTGACAGTGGGAACACTTCTGCTACACGTGTTGTGAATATATTATTACTTGCCCCAAATTTAGTGAAAGTTTTGAGATTCTTGAGTATGTGTACCTAGGGGTTGTCCAAATACTTAAACAGACAACTCAGCACTTTTACTCAAAATAGAAAAGTAAAGTAATAAATAAGTAATAAAAAGGACTATTTGATCATTTTGTAATCTCAGGCCATCTCTTCCTCTGTGCTGTAACATTTTAAAATACATGTTTTCACCACCTCTCCCCTCAATAACTTTTTTTCAATTAATACTGAAAAAATATGCTTAATATAACAGTGTTCATTTCTCCTCAAGTCATGAAAATCCTTAGGAATGCCATCTTTAAGACTGAACGTTAAGATATTGTTCACATGGGTAAATGATACATTTAATATTCTTATCTTCAGCAAGCCTGCTAATTTTCCAAATAGCACACTAGAACAGCATGATTTCTTTTTCTGTTATATATGAATCACATTCTCCCAAAGTCATCTGTTGCCTGTAGCAGAGGTTACTTGAACCACAATTTGCAGTACTATATTCCAACCGTAATTTTTCATCAATTCAAACACAGTAATTCTACTGTCTGAGAACCATGATATCCCCATGACCTTTCCATCTTCGGTTCTTTATTTCCTACTCACTGATGATTTCCATGCAATTTGATGTAGTTTAGACTTCATTATTCTACGTGATAACTCTACTTCATTACACAATTTTTTCTTATATTGAATGGGGATTATATGTGACTCAGGTTTTGGCTGCAATATGTAGCTGTGTGCTACTAGCTAACTCTCAAAAGAAGATGTATGTAGGCAGGTGAGAAGCAGAGCGAGTGACACGTAATAATTCCAAATGTGTATATTTTGTATCTCTCACCTGCAGGGTAAAAATACAGGCCTGCCTGGAACTTCTCCCCCTTACTAACACAGATGTCCACTTACTCACCAGTATGAGTAAGGCTTCCACAACAGGTTGTATGATTAAATGAACAATCCTTTAAAATGTAATTAGCTTTAAAAGGTCTGTGCTGATAATGGGTCCTATTCAAATATATGAAAACGAGCTGGTCTTTGCAACTGAAAGAACAAAATTCTTCCAAACAATAGATGTAATCACTTTGCTAATGATTCATCATCGTGCAATGTGGTGAAAACATACTGAAAGTGCTTTTGCAAATCCCATCCATTATGTCTTTGATAAGATAAATAGTACTGTGGAAGCAGAGAAAAGAACTGACAGAAGGGAACTGCAATGCATGACAGTTGTTAGCAAGAGTCAGGCTTCGTTAGCAAGAGACAGTCTTTGTTAGCAAGAGTCAAGCTAGCTGTGACCCTGATAACCCTGATAACCCGAGATTTGTAGAAGCGAGGATTGTGTGAGGGGGGTGAGAAAGAACTGTGTAAGAAGTCATTATGACCTCAGTATAGATAAGGTGTAGAAGACCTTGTGTAGATAAGGTATAGAAACTAATTGTATGTTGGCAAGAGTCAAAACAAGTGAGGAAATGAGATATCAAGATGGCCTATGTATAAACAAAATGCTGCTGTCCCTCATTATTTCTGTAATGAAAGGTATAAATGCTTGCTGTAATTAGTTACCAGAGAGAGACCTGCTTTGCTCTCTCCTCTGCACATGTGAGAGTTAATAAAGCTTCTGACTTGCTGTACCTAAACAAAATAGTGAGAACTCAGTTTTTCTCTGACAGTACTATATTTTACTGAACATTTAAAATAAAGATAGTAGTAGAAAATATTACATATGTGTAATATGGCTCTGACAGCTTCCCTTGGGGACCCTTATTTCTCTATTTTCTGTCATTTAAGGGTTTAAAGTTGTAATTTGTAAAGTTACTAAATCTAATTTCAATGTATACAAGATACTTCTTTTTTTCCCTAAAAAGGAACCTAAGCAAGCTTTTAGTGCTTAATGTGACATCAGACCAGGACTGAGGTCTTACACAAGTCTCTATGAGCCATATAAACCCCACGTCAACTCCTCTTATGCTCTCAGCATAAGCCCAATGGTAACAGAGCCTTATGTACGGAGGTGAATTTCACCTTTAATTCACATTTAGGTACCACACTTACAGAGTTTATAAACTTTGCATGCTACAAGCTCTTCATTTGGTGCCATAATATTTTAGATGATGAGCACTGTCTACTAGGTACTGAGCTCCATGAACTCCCATTGCCATTGATGAAAAGATGAGGGAGGAGTCTTGAGGATGGCTTAGCATCACACAGGACCAGATCATAATAGAATACATACGCAAAAATAGAGATGGGCTTACCTTATAAGATCCACTACCGATATAGCAACAAAAGGTTTCAGTGTAGAAAATATACTTTGTCTTTCTCCCCTGAAATCTTTCAGCATTCAAAAGTCTTGCCCACCTTTCTGCATTAAAATATTTATGTACAGCTGTCCTTATAACTCTGCAATAAACAAAGAAAGGAGCACAACGATTTCAGTGCAAAGAGTCTTTCTTTCTACATTCACATTCTTCTCTGAAGATATTAGCTACAATCCTGGGCCCAGATCACCTTTTACAGTGGCTTCAGTTAGAACTAAATCTATTGGAGTCAATGGAATTATCCCAGTATAAAACTTGAATGAATTCAGAATCAGGCCCATTTATCTTAGTCTCACACAAAGTTAAACAGCTGCTCAATTACAGCTGTGAGCACATGGTACAACTTTGAAAGGGAAGATGCTTACCCTGCCGAGCCACGTGCCAAAAGTTGCCGGTCCCTGTACTACATCATGTCCACAAATCTTAACACCATCCTTGACTACAGCAACTTGCAAATTCCTTTCTAAAGAAGCTGCCCAAATGCTTTACTAAAGCTACTTAAAATCAAACAAGTACACAGCCAATATTCATAACTTCGAATACAAAAATGATACATGCATACAAATAGGATGAATATATTCAGCAGATCATAACCTTTACAGAGATATGTTACATGGCACATGTAGCATGAAACATATTCCAGTTATGTCATATTTACATTCATAAGCATATTTCCATAAAGCATTATAGGGTTCAACATCACAATAGGTTCCTTTTGTGTGTGTGTGTGTAGATAAGACCTACACATACACACACCACACTTCTGTCGTGATAATTGGGCCTACAAATTTACCCTAATTCTAAGATCAATTGTAAAAAGAGAGTGTAAATTCATAAGATTACACAATAACATCTAAAAACAAATATTGATGGGAAAAAGTACAAAAGGGAGACAGAGGGCAGTCCACAAAGGTCTACTGATATAACTCAATGACTGTGTAAAACTTATGCTTGGTAAACAAGAAAATGGAACCAGAAATCAGTGAACCAAAATTGGTGTGTCGGACAAAATAACAAGGGGATAGACTATTCCATACACCATTCCTTTTGTGGGTCTTTAAAGAAAGATTGTGGAGAAAAAAAAATGGCTATGTGAGTGAGCTTCACCATCCTGGCTGCCACCCTCATCATCTCCTTGAACCCTGGGCCATTGACGTCCGGATCCTGAGAGATGTCCTGACTAGACCAGGCCAGGCAGAAGGACCCAGATGACACAACTTCTACTTGCTCCACTTGAATCGCAGACACCACAAGGGATGAAAGTTGATTCAACTTTAACAACAGTTGGCTTTTTCGTAGCAAAATTAGGATTCTTATTTTGATTACATTCAATACCACAAAAGGCATAGAAGCAGTGACAGGGAAACCTTACAGATATTAATACCTTTACTAAACATACCTTACTTTTTTCAAGACTAACCAAAAATAAGCTGAAACCAGTTGGGTTCCAACTGTCATTTTGTAAGAAACATTGGGACCAAACTCCTCTGCCAGACGCTCATCTTCCTTTCTCCCCACACCCAAATAACATCTCTCATACAGCCATACATTCAGCCAGGACTACAAAACTGACATTCTCAATGAGGATTGTCATAATAAAAATCAAAAAAAGGTGTTTCACTTTCATCTTATGTTGCCACAAACAAAAAGTGAATCCGCTATCACAAGCTGTTGATCACTGCAAGGAAGCCCTGCTTGCATAATCCACTGCTGTTAGTGGAACAAAAAGTCCAAATTTAGCAAACCATTTCTGGTATGCCAAGAAGCAAGGGATTAAATTTAATCAATCTGAAGGATTTAAAGGAGAGTTATGACCAATTAAATCTTATGGTTCATTTGCTTATGCCTGTAAATGTAGTCATTAGAAATGTTGTGGGGTTTTTTTTTTTGTTTTTTTTTACTAATAAGTGAAAAGTGTGAAGTTCATACAAAAGGAGGAAACTTAATAAATTAAGTAGATTATTTCTAGAACTGGGAGAAATTGTAGGGATTTTTCATGGTTAATTTTCATCAGAACTAGAAAAATTTTAAATAAAAGACAACATGCAATTTCACCTGCTTGAGGCACACTTCTAATGGCGGCAGCAACTGCTTTTGAATGTCAAACACATAATGCTCTCACCTCTAATATCTAAAAATGTTACATATGCTGCTGGAACCACAAAATAGTCTTATATATATTTATATCTGTGATCGACTATAACCCTGTGTTCATACCCTATATATAATTGTAATCATTTTTGCACAAAATAGGTCTTATAAGGTATCATTTGAAAACTCATAATTTGCTAGTCAGTAGTCCTGATAAAATGTGTGGAAACATTGTATGCAAAGTTATAAGTGTGACGTTGCAGTCTATATGATTTTATAAAAATATGCTAATGAGCGAATATAATGTAACAGGAATATGCTTCATGCAAAAGGTCTCTTGTAAGGTATCATTACAAAGCTTAGAATCTACTGAGTGTGTTCATCCTTTTTTTATAAATATATCACTCTTGTATCTAAAACTAGAAATATGAAATATTATTCTGAGGACCTATTGTAATTATGCAAAGTATGGGCAATTAATGGTGGATTTGAATCTTGATGGCTCCCATCAACCAGGACAATTGACTGTGGATGGCCCTGTTTGCAGGCAAGCCTTCCTGTGAGTCAGGCTGAGAGGAATGAAGGCTTGGGGTCTTACAGTGACATGTGATCATGTCACCTGAACTGGAATCCATCTTTAACCTGATGCTTTTCCAGTGAGGAGGGGTGGGAACCCAGAGGGACAATGGATTTCTGCCTTATGCAAAAGATATATAAGTGGGTGGAGCAGAACAAAGGGGCAGCCATCATGAGGAATCCCCTAGCTATCACCTGAGCTGGAACAAGAGCTGTACCAGGGAAAGGATTGTGTCCAGACTAGGAAGGTGTCCAGTGTGAGAAAATAAACTGATTGATACATCTCTAAGGGTGAGATTTTACCTGATTTCATTTGTATTACTGTATAAGGTTTAGATTTGCATGTTTTATTTTATTTTATTTGGTAATTCACTTTGTTCTGTCTGTCACTACTTGGAACCATTTAAATCCTACTTTCTGTATGTAATAAAATCACTTTTTACTTATTAATTAACCCAGAGTATGTATTAATACTTGGCGGGGGAGGGGGAGCAAACAGCTGTGTATATCTCGCTATCAGTGTTACAGAGGGTGAACAATTTATGAGTTTACCCCATATAAGCTTTATATAGGGTAAAATAGATTTATTTGGGTTTAGACCCCATTGGGTGTTGGGCATCTGAATGTTAAAGACAAGAACACTTCTGTTTGCTACTTTCAGTTAAATCTGCAGCTTTGGGGCAAGTAATTCAGACCCTGGGTCTGTGTTGGAGCAGACGGGCATGTCTGGCTCAGCAAGACAGGGTGCTGGGGTCCCGAATTGGCTGGGAAAGCAGGGGCAGAAGTAGTCTTGGCACATCAGGTGGCAGTTCCCAAGGCGGGGCTCTGTGAGTCAACCCATCAGAATAAGATTTCCCTGTAAGATGTTATTAACACATGTTCCAAACCCCAGAGTCCTGTCCAAACAGAGCTTGGCAAAAAGGTCTGTCCTAAAGAAAGAAATGTGTGCTCTTTTTAATTTGAATTGTGACTGTATTATACTAATAATTTTATTTTCTTATAATGATTGATGGCACTACTAGGCTTCAAACTTTCTTAAAAATGGTAAATATATCAATAAATCCTTGTGCTCAACTGATACATACACCTCTACCCCAATATAACACAAATTTGGATATAACGTGATAAAGCAGTGCTCCGGGGGGCTGAGGTGCAGGGCTGCGCACTCCGGCAGATCAAAGCAAGTTCGATATAAGGTGGTTTCACCTATAATGCGGTAAGATTTTTTGGCTCCCTAGGACAGTGTTATATTGGGATATATACAGATATATATTACTGCTAGGGAAGCTAAAGTTCAGTGTTTCATTTTAATCTTGGAAATACATAGATTTTTATGGTATTTTCATTGGAGATTTTTTTTTATCACAGAAAACTAGGATCCCTGCTCATTACTTGTACTCATGTAAAATCCCCCTCTTTGTAGTTAATGAACTTGTTTTACTATTTTATCTAATCCACTATGTTTCAATTGAAGTGCCAGAATAACTACTTCTGGTAATAAACTCACATATTATTCCCTTTAAGGAATAACAAAATTTAAAATATTTTGTACAGTCCAAGAGAAGGCTGGGAAGTATAATACATACATTTCTGGGGGGAAATCTGGGAGTGGGGTGTGTGAGGTCATCCTGTAGTACAACCAAGGGCATGTCTACACTACGAAATTAGGTTGAATTTATAGAAGCCGGTTTTATAGAATTCGGTTTTATACAGTCAATTGTGTGTGTCCCCACATAAAATTCTCTAAGTGCATTAAGTCGGCAGACCGCGTCCACAGTACCAAGGCTAGCATCGACTTCTGGAGTATTGCACTGTGGGTAGTTATCCCACTCCCGCCCATTGGAATTCTGGATTGAGATCCCAATGCCTGATGATGCAAAAACAGCGTCGTGGGGGGTTTTGGGTACATGTTGTCAGGCCCCTCCCCCTCCATCAGAGCAATAGCAGACAATCGATTCGCGCCTTTTTACCTGGGTTACCTGTGCAGACAACATACCACAGCAAGCATGGAGCCCGCTCAGCTCAGCTCAGCTCACTGTCACTATATGTCATCTGGGTGCCAGCAGACGTGGTACTGCATTGCTACATAGCACCAGCTAATTGCCTTTTGGCAGGAAATGGTGCAGTATGACTGGTAGCCGTCATCGGCTATCTGGGTGCTGGCAGACGTGGGGCTGCATTGCTATACAGCAGTAGCTCCTTGCCTTTTGGCAGTAGATGGTGTATTACAACTGGTATCCATCGTCGTCGTATTCCTCAGTGAGTTTGGTCAGAGGCACCTGGGCAGACATGTTTTGTCTCCTGGAGACTCAGTCCTGCTGGCAGTCCTTTGAACCGTCTTGATGATGATGGCTAGCAGTCGTAGTACAGCATCTTCTGCCAAGCACCCAGAAGATGCCGATGGCTATCAGTCATGCTGCACCGTCTGCTGCCAGCTTAAGATGTAAAAAATAGATGGACCAGATTTGTTCTGTATTCATTTGCTTCCCCCTCCCTCCGTGAAATCAACAGCCTGCTAAACCCAGGGTTTCGAGTTCAATCTTTGGGGGGGGGGCATTCTGTGTGACAGTTGTTTGTGTTTCTCCCTGATGCACAGCCACCTTTGTTGATTTTAATTCCCTGTAAGCCATGTCATCACTCGCCCCTCCCTCCCTCCATCAGACAATTGTTTTGTGCCTTTTTTCAGCCCAGACGCCATAGCACTGGGATCATGGAGCCCTCTCAGATCACCGCGGCAATTATGAGCACTATGAACACCACGCACATTGTCCTGGAGTATATGCAGAGCCAGAACATGCCAAAGCAAAACCTGGCGAGGAGGCGATTGCAGCGCGGCGACGAGAGTGATGAGGAAATTGACATGGACACAGCCCTCACACAAGGTACGGGCCCCAGCAATGTGGAAATCATGGTGTTACTGGGGCAGGTTCATGCCGTGGAATGCCGATTCTGGGCCTGGGAAACAAGCACAGACTGGTGGGACCGCATAGTGTTGCAGGTGTGGGACGATTCCCAGTGGCTGCGAAACTTTGGCATGCATAAGGGCATTTTCATGGAACTTTGTGACTTGCTTTCCCCTGCCCTGAAGCGCCAGAATACCAGGATGAGAGCAGCACTCACAGTTGAGAAGCGAGTGGCGATAGCCCTGTGGAAGCTTGCAATGCCAGACAGCTACCGGTCAGTCGGGAATCAATTTGGAGTGGGCAAATCTACTGTGGGGACTGCTGTGATCCAAGTAGCTAACACAATCAAATACCTGTTGATATCAAGGGTAGTGACTCTGGGAAACGTGCAGGTCATAGTGGATGGCTTTGCTGCAATGGGATTCCCAAACTGTGGTGGGGTGATAGACGAACCCATCTCCCTATCTTGGCACCGGAGCACCAAGCCACCGAGTACATAAACCGCAAGGGGTACTTTTCAATGCTGCTGCAAACCTTCGTGGATCACAAGGGACGTTTCACTAACATCAACGTGGGATGTCCGGGAAAGGTACATGATGCTCGCGTCTTCAGGAACTCTGCTCTGTTTCAAAAGCTGGAGGAAGGGACTTTCTTCCCGGACAAGAAAATAACCGTTGGGGATGTTGAAATGCCTATCGTTATCCTTGGGGACCCAACCTACCCCTTAATGTGAAGCCGTACACAGGCAGCCTGGACAGTATTCAGAACTTGTTCAACTATAGGCTGAGCAAGTGCTGAATGGTGGTGGAATGTGCATTTGGACGTTTAAAAGCATGCTGGTGCAGTTTACTGACTCGGATAGACCTCAGCGAAGCCAATATTCCAATTGTTATTGCTGCTTGCTGTGCGCTTCACAATATCTGTGAGAGTAAGGGGGAGACATTTATGGCGGGGTGGGAGGTTGAGGGAAATCGCCTGGCCTCTGATTACGTGCAGCCAGACACCAGGGCGGTTAGAAAAGTACAGCAGGGCATGGTGTGCATCAGAGAAGCTTTGAAAACCACTTTTGAGACTGGCCAGGCTACGGTGTGAAACTTCTGTTTGTTTCTCCTTGATGAACCCTCCACCCCCAGTTCACTCTACTTCCCTGTAAACTAACCACCTTCCCCTCCCCCCTTCGAGCACCGCTTGCAGAGGCTATAAAGTCATTGTTACTTCACATTCATGCATTCTTTATTAATTCATCACACAACTAGGGGGATAACTGCCAAGGTAGCCCGGGAGGGGTGGGGGAGGAGGGAAGGAAAAGGACACACTGCAGTTTAAAACTTTAAAACTTTAACACTTATTGAAGGCCAGCCTTCTGATGCTCGGGCAATCATCTGTGGTGGAGTGACTGGGTGGTTGGAGGCCGCCCCACCACATTCTTGGGCATCTGGGTGAGGAGACTATGGAACTTGGGGAAGAGGACTGTTGGTTACACAGGGGCTATAACGGCGGTCTCTGCTCCTGCTGCCTTTCCTGCAGCTCATATAAGTTTGATACTCCAGGAGCCGGAGCATCGACTCTTGCCTTCTGTCTGCAAGCTGACCCACCTATCCTCTTCAGCCCGCCATTTGCTCTCTTCAGCCCGCGATTCAGCCCACCACCTTTCATCTCATTCATATTGTGCTTTTTTGCACTCTGACATTGACTGCCTCCACGCATTCTGCTGTGCTCTGTCAGCATGGGAGGACATCTGGAGCTCCGAGAACCGAGAACCGAGTCCACTGTTTTCTCCTAATCTTCACTAGCCTCTGTGAAGGAGAAACATTTGCAGCTGGTGGAGGAGAAGGGAGAGGTGGTTAAAAAAGACACATTTTAGAGAACAATGGGTACACTCTTTCACGTTAAATTTTGGTGTTCACATTACACAGCACATGTGCTTTCGTTACAAGGTCACATTTTTCCTCTTATATTGAGAGGCTGCCAGTTTGGTGTGAGAGATCACTCACGCAGTGCCAGGCAACAGATTTCGGCTTGCAGGCAGCCATGGTAAGTCACAGTCTTTTGGCTTTTTTAACCTTCTTAACATGTGGGAATGGTTTCAAACAGTAGCACCTTCAATTACCATACCAAGCACCTGTTGGGTTGGCCATTTAAAATGGGTTTGCAATGTAAAAGGAGGGGCTGCGTTTTCCAGATTAACATGCAGCACAAATCCAACTACCCCGCCCCCACACAAACCCAATTTTCTGGGATGATCACTTCACCCCTCCCGCCCACCGCGTGGCTAACAGCGGGGAACATTTCTGTTCAGCCAAGCAGGAACGGGCACCTCTGAATGTCCCCTAAATAAAATCACCCCATTTCAACCAGGTGACCGTGAATGATATCACTCTCCTGAGGATAACAAAGGGAGATAAGGAATGGATGTTGTCTGCATGCCAGCAAACACCGGGAGCATATGCTGCCATGCTTTGTTATGCAATGATTCCAGACTATGTGCTACTGTCCTGGCATGGTAAAGTGTCCTACCATGGCGGACGGGATAAGGCAGCCCTCCGCAGAAACCTTTTGCAAAGGCTTTGGGAGTACATGAAGGAGAGCTTTCTGGAGATGTCCCTGGAGGATTTCTGCTCCATCCCCATACACGTTAACAGACTTTTCCAGTAGCTATACTGGCCGCAATTGCCAGGGCAAATTAATCATTAATCATTAAACACGCTTGCTTTTAACCATGTGTAATAGTTACAAAGGTACACTCACCAGTGGTCCCTTGTGTGCCTTCAGGGTCTGGGAGCATGCCTTGGGTGAGATCGGGGGTTACTTGTTCCAGGTTCAGGGTGATAAACATATCCTGGCTGTTGGGGAAACCGGTTTCTCCGCTTCCTTGCTGTGAGCTATCTTCATTGTCTTCATCATCATCTTCCTCGTACCCTGAACCTGCTTCCCTGTTGCATGATTCTCCATTGATGGAGTCAAAGCACACGGTTGGGGTAGTGGTGTCTGCACCCCCTAGCATGGAATGCAGCTCTGTGTAGAAGTGGCATGTTTGCAGCTCTGCCCCGGACCTTCCGTTTTCCTCTCTGGCTTTGTGGTAGGCTTGCCTTAGCTCCTTAATTTTCACGCGGCAGTGCTTTGCGTCCCTGTTATGGCCTCTGTCCTTCATGGCCTTTGAGACTTTTTCTAATATTTTGCCATTTCGTTTACTGCTACGGAGTTCAGCTAGCACTGATTTGTCTCCCCATATGGCGAGCAGATCCCGTACCTCCCGTTCTGTCCATGCTGGAGCTCTTTTGCGATCCTGGGACTCCAACATGGTTACCTGTGCTGATGAGCTCTGTGTGGTCACCTGTGCTCTCCATGCTGGGCAAACAGGAAATGAAATTCAAAAGTTTGCAGGGCTTTTCCTGTCTACCTGGTCAGTGCATCTGAGTTGAGAGCGCTGTCCAGAGCGGTCACAATAAAGCACTGTGGGATAGCTCAAATAATTGAAACTGGCATGATTATGTGTTATCGTGACAGAATTTTAAAATATTGTGCACAGCATTTTTAATTTTTGGCAAAGAATTCTCCCAGGAGTAGAAGCAGGAAGGACTGTGTAGTGGTACAGGGGCCCCACTCAAGCAGGGGGTGGGGAAGAAGCAGCCAGGGAGGCTGTGGAAACCTGCAGCTAATTAGGGCAAGGCTTGTTAGGATCCAGATGGTAGGCAGCTGCTGGAGCAGCCCTGATATAAGGAGCTGCCCAGCAGAGCAAAGGGGGGTCTCTCCCTGACATGCAAGGGAGGAGGATTGGCTCCTAGGGATAGCACCTGAGATAGAGCAGTTCTGGGCAGGATCAGGGGAGCGAAGGGTGAGGGCTGTAGGCCCCTGCTAGAAAGAGCCAAGAAGGTGCAAGGTCCAAGGGGAAGTGGCCCAGGGATGATAGACAGACAAGGGGAGAGAAGTATGGCAGAGAGGCTGCTGCTAGATGGTCTCTGGGTTGGGACCCAGAGTAGTGGGGGGGTCTGGGTCCCCCCCTTTTCCCCTTGCACTGCATCTGGCTGCCCAGAAGCATGGCCAATAAAGACTGCAACTTGCCCCTGAAGTGAGGAGCTAGATTTTGGGTTGTGGTTGGCCCCTGTGGTGGGTGCAAGCCACAGGACTGCCATGACCCCTGGAAGGGGGGTGAGAAAGAAGTAGTGGGTACTGCTGGAAGGCAGTGTCCCAAAGAGGACACCGCCGAGCGGGGGAGCAACACAGGTCTGAAACAGCGGAGTAGAGCAGACAATGGGCAAGACACCACCTGCAGAGGGCACTCTGGAGCTGGACAGAGCTAATTTCCAGAACAACCAGGAGGAGGCGCCCGTGGTGGTGAGTCCATGCAATTACAGACTGACAAGGACAAAGGGGAAAATATCCTTGGAGCTGTAACCCAGGGTCGGTTGAGGAACTGTTTTTATGTTTGCCTATGTTTGGGAAACAAAACTGTGTTTAGAAAGACAGTCTGGTTGTGGCAGTGGATGCTTTGTAGGCTGGCGAGAAGTCACTACCTTATATGCTCCATTCTGGTTTGCAAAGATACTTCTGAGAAAATTTCTAAGGTGAAGTAACCAGCTAATCCTGAAGCTGAAGGAAGTTATTGCTTCCCTGCTTGCTTGATCCTGGCTGCTTCTACTGTAGACTGCTGGCCCCTAGCTATGGAATGCCCCATGTGGGTTTCCTCCACACTTTGAGCTGGCTACCATAGGGTAGGAATCTAGTAGCCTGCAACATCTAAAATTAGACATCTGCAAGCAAGTAACCTCTAATCAATCATCCAGTGAGTCCATTGACATTAAAAAGTGACATATGAAACTGACCAGCTAATATGTTCAACCATGCACCAGTTTCCTGAAGCTCAATGAAACCACAAGAGACACAAAATAACCATCCACTCTTTTTTTAAATATTTGTATTAATAGAGGGATGCCTCTACCTCAGCATTCTTGCA
Source organism: Chrysemys picta bellii (assembly GCF_011386835.1). NCBI lineage: Eukaryota > Metazoa > Chordata > Testudines > Emydidae > Chrysemys > Chrysemys picta. Next base: position 266,623,040 of record NC_088791.1, on the reverse strand, counting down.
CTGCTTTCTAACTGCAGCAAATGGCAAACAGTCAGGGGGTGGGAGGAGGTGTACATGCACAGAATCCACATTTATTAGATAATAGAGCCTATTGAATATTTCTTTAAATACATAAAAACCCTAGGTTAAACAGATTTGCTGTGTAAAGATCACACACACATTTTGCCAGATAGAAGGAGTATGTTTTACATGTAACCATTGTAGTTTTCACTATAAATCTAAGTGCTGTGATATTAAACAAAGTGCTAATCCTGAGTTGAATCATACCAGCTGATGGGTATGCTGTTTATTGAGGGGACAGTAGAGCTGGTATTTCTATGATTGTTCAGTTGATAAGGTGGGTGGAGACTACAGGGGAATGCTTCAAAGGGATTTAGGGAATGCGGTGCAGCTCTTGTTAATCTGCAAGACAAAGTTAGGACTGGCGTAGTCCAGATGAGAGTGTTTGAACGACTTACAGGTTGATGGTGTTAGGGAGCTGGCATCCAGCCAAGCACAAGCAAAACTTCCTCACATTGGAGGCAGGGGGTAACAAGGTGACTCTCAGTCCTAGATACCCTGAGAATTGTCACAGCTTTCCCTCCTGAGATGATAGTAGCAGGAGCTTTAACCCTGGTGCTGTTGTTGTAGGCTGTCATCATTGAGGTCCTGGACAGATGGAAAACATATTATGAAAACATATTATGTGCTGAACCACAGACCAGCTCATGACTTTCCAGGTCTACATGACCTGGAAAACCACACAGCTGCAGACCCAGAGACAAAAACAGAAACAACAAAACAAACAACAAAAACAAAACAGAAAAGCAAGCAAGTCATAGCTGGTTATCCTTTCTATAAGCAAAGACAACAAACAGGAAGCAAAGAAGACATCCCCTCATCCTGCACCTAGGAAGTAAATGGATGGCATGTATACATTCATGAAAACAGGATTTCAGTCAACCTTGGTTGAAAAGGCTGCAGAAGACTTTTGGTGAGAAACTTCTTTAGACAGGAAGTTAACTTTTTAGTTAAGTTTTGTGTCTAAAAAAAGTGTTATAATTTTGTTTTATGTGTAACCATTTGTTTCTAATATTCTTACTCTCATTTGAATCTTTGATAACAAACTTATTCTTGTTTTCACTGGGATCAGGGGTGAAAGTAGAAATAGAGACTTACCGGTATGGGGCTGGGTTGGAGCCAGCTCTGACCCCCGGAAGGGGTGGGGTCTTGGGCAGAAGGGGCAGGGATGGGGGGGGTCAAAGCCTTCCCCGGCCCACCCTGTACCGGTAAGTGCCCTCCCTCTCCCCCGCTGGGGTAGCAGCGGCAGCCGGGGGCTCTGGCAGCAGTTTAAAGGGCCCAGGGCTCTGCCGCCACTATCGCCCTGGGCCCTTTAAACCACTGCCAGAGCCCCCGGCTGCTGCTGCTACCCCAGGGCTCTGGGGGCTATTTAAAGGGCCCAGGACGCCCCTGCTTCTACCGCCCCAGCCCTTTAAATAGCCCCTGGAGCCCTGGGGTAGCGGTGGTGGGGCTCCGGTGGCTATTTAAAGGGCCCAGGGCAGTAGAAGCAGCGGGAGACCCGGCCCTTTAAATAACCCCCTGAGCCCCGCAGCTACTCCAGGGCTCCAGCAGTGGGGCTCTGGTGGTAATTTAAAGGGCCTGGGGCACCAGCCGCTGCAGCCCCAGGCCCTTTAAATTGCCACCTGGGGAAGCCGGGCCACCCTGGTACAGCGCACCAGCGCTTACCGGTATGTCGTACCGGGGTGTACTGGCTTACTTTCACCTCTGACTAACATTTCCCATTTGAGAGTGTGTGAGTGGTAATAGGTTAGGGAGCTAACACTCAGCTAAGCATAAGCAAGATTCCCTCATGCTGGAGGTAGTAGGGGGTAAAAAGCTGTCTCTCCATCCTGTTTAGACCAAGAACCATCAAACAGCATCAAGGGCTGTGAAGTGCCATTTAAAGTAGGGGGGGGCATAACTTTGTCTGTCTTCTGACTGATCCTCCTCTTGCCCTCTTAGGAACCCCTCTCCTCACAACAGCCTGGGTCATGAGGCCCTATAGCCATCCCTTCTAAGTCTGACTGTGTGGCATTGAAACCTGGTTCATGGGGTTGCAGAACCACTCAGGTTTGGCTAGACTACCCCTCTGTCATGATGGAGGGGTGGCTGGGCCAAATTTGACCAATGCGGAGTCTCAGAGTCCTTTGACTCCAGGACCTGGGGCTAAAAGAAAAACACCAAATATTGTACAACTCATGACAATTTTTTTAGAAATAATACTGCAACTTCAATGAATGTTTTGTTTGTCCCTTATAGCAGAGCAGTGAAGACAAATAAGAGCCTAAGGACCAGATAGGCGAGAGCAGTGATGAAAAAATTCATTTGACAAGACCTGTGGAGAATGGAAATTTGTAGACTCGAGCTCATCCTGGGAAACAAGCCATATTCTTGCTAACATCCCCTAATTTGCATGAATAGAAATGGAGAAACTATGGGTATGTCTACACTATAGCTGATTCAGAGGCATAGCTATGGCACTGCCGCTGTGCCACTGTAGTGCCATAATGTAGCTGCTACCTATATCAACAGAAGGGTAAGTTCTATATGTAAGCAGAGTCAGGATGAGCTCTACCCTGACATCTGGTGGTGAATTATGGCGAGTGTGGAAAAGAACTCCAGGGGCTGATCATGTTTGCATAGGCACACCCATTTGCCTGGCATGAAACAACAGCAACCAAAAGTGGTTACTTTGGCTGGTGTGGGATCCCCAGTTTCTCTGTTATTGGGGCAGGAAGAATAAAGTTTTGTTACCCTGATTCTGTGAATCAAGGCCAGTGGAACTGTTGTATGACAGAAGGACTCACCATTACCTAAGTAGCATTTGCTAGACAAGGGGCATGGGTTACAAAACCCAGTGAATTGAGAGAGGATGAGGGCAGGTATTTGTACCTGATGCTATGGGCCCCCTTTGAGAGCTTGAAATGCCAATTACACCATCTTCTCTCTCCACTGTTGTCAGAACTAACTTTAATTCCATTAGGAATCTATTTACAGGCTGCTGAGCTGAATTCACTTTGGGACAATGGTGCACCAGCACAGGGGCTCCCCTACTATGAGCTGAAATCACAAAAGAGCTAAAGTTATTAAGAGCTGAGATCACTGAGTGCTGTGTTAAATAGTCGGGGAGCCTGAAGCTATATTGCAGTTTGTGGGGACGGATGGAGGAGCAGTGAGGGGTGCGGAGCCTTGCGGGGATGGTTGGAGCGGCCCAAGGAATGGCGAGCGGCGCCGTTTGTGGGGACGGCTGGAGCGGCTCACAGGTCGGTGAGCGGAGCAGCTCGTAGAGCAGAGCAGTTTGTGGGATGGCAGGAAGTGGACTGGCTCGTGGTGAAGGCTGCGGCGGAACCCCACGGAGAGATGGCCGGCCGGCCTCGGATCACGTAAGGTGCCCCCTTAGCACCCTGCATGCCCCCCTTTTACTCTGGGGCTGCACTGACTAGGGACAGAGACTTTGGGGGTTGGTGGACTTTTGGAACTTTGGGTGGTTGCTGGACCCAAGAGACTTTGGGGGTGTTGGACTTTGGGGACTCTGGGTGATTTTTGGGTTGCTGGATTCAAGAACCAAAGGGAAAGGACACAGCACAATTTGCTGGGTGGGTCTTTTGCTCCTGGTTCGTGTTATGAATCCTGTTTGTGGTGTTTTTCCAATTTAATGCTAATGTCATTTACCTCATGTTATTAAACATTTTCTGCTACATTCAGACTCCGTGCTTGTGAGAGGGGAAGTATTGCCTCTTAGAGGCTCCCAGGGGGTGGTATATAATTGTTCCAGGTCACTGGGTGGGAGCTCGAGCCGGTTTTGCATTGCGTTATTGAAACGGAACCCCTAGATACAGAACCCGGCCCTTGTTGCTGCCAACTTAGATGGGCAGAAGGGTTACTTATACATGTACATAATCCATCTCCCTTAGAGAAGGGATCAACCAGGAGTTAAATTGATCTAACTATAGTGCTCATGGTGCAAAATTATATTTACATTGCAAGTGTATAGGGAGATCCAGGTCATTTTCTCAGACCTCACTTTGGTACTTGGCTGAAGAATGGAGACAGGATAATGGGGTTAAAACCAGCTGGATGGGAAATGGAATTTACCTTCTACAGGCAATTGTGACATTTCAAAATTTGTTTTCATCCAAATTGGCTTGAAAAGTCAAAAATTTTAAACATATTGCAGAACGAAAATAATAAAGTATTTGGATTTGGAAATATCAAAATAACCTATTGAAACATTTGATTCAATTATCTTGTAACAATATAATGTAAGTATTATATAAAACATAAAGGTATAAAATTATATGTAAATATATATTTACCGAGAGTTAAAACTTTTATTGAACGTTGAAATGAAATGAAGTCAGAAAAAAAATGAAACTATAAAGTCAAAACAAAATACTTTATTTTGATTTGGAATCTTTTCAATTTTTTTCGCATTGAAAGTTGTCAAAATCTACCTGTTCTCACAACAACAACAACAACAACAATAGATAAAACAGCATGTTTTGAGGGAAAACTGTTCTGCTGAAAATTTTTCAATCAGCTCTATCTTTAAAATACTAGTACGGCAAGTATTTGAGATAAAATAAAGGTTGAGAGTAAGGAAGAAAGAATAGTGAAAGGCCAACATTTAATAGGTTTAGAGTGGAATATAATAAAACAGTAGGAATGGTAATCCCCCAGTGCAGAGTCTTACAACAGCAACAGATTGGGAATACGTATTGATCCAAAAATGGATCCTAGGCCATTAAAGGAGGTCTATTTCTTCTGCAAATATCCAGCACTATTCAAACAAGTTTGGTATTTTTTTATTCCAAAAATTGAAACAGACAGTTTACTTCTCAGGAAGACAGATTTGGAGTGAAAGATAAACCAATAAATTATTTCTCAAATCTGTTTGACTGTGACCTTTAAAAGACTATGACAAACAGATGGACAGTTATGGTTTAATGAGTTATTTTTTTAAATCATCATTAGGTCTCCATTTTCAACTAAAACTGTACACTGTATTTTACTGGTTATGACCATTTAAGGATCTCAAAAAAAAAAAAAAAAAAAAAGAAATTGCTCACTCTTCAAATAAGCAAAAATCAACACCAAATTTCTGAAAACAAAATAATTTAAATCCCTCCAACTATTATCCAAGATAACAGACATTCACTGTTCTGTGATATAAAACTACTAATCTTAAAATTTTAAAACAATGTAGACACTCTGTATTAATGATTACAAGCCAAGCAGTGCACCTGTAAGCCCCATACAAACATAATTCAATAATTTGGAGCATCATTTTCTACACACATTGGTGTAAAACATTACCCCTTCTCTAAAAAGAGAAAAAAAGAGACAAAAAAGAGAAAAAAGGTGCAAATCAGATAAGAAGAAAACTGGAAATTAACCTAAGTTGAGAGCAGATATCAGAACAGAGGAGCCTATTTTGCATTCATTTAAATGACTTGGCTTCAGTACGGCCATAAGTAGTCCCCTCCTGGCACAAATCCTGAGTAAGTGTACCTATGGGGAACTAAGTAGAGTTGGGGGGATAGAATTCATTCTCTCAACCCATGAGGCTGCCATGCAGCCTCTCTGTGCTCAGCATGGAGAGGTCTCATTGCATCTTCCCAGGTGACCATGACAAGTTATCGCACCAAATGCTCTCTTGCTTGGACCACTGTGGAGCTGTTGGATCTGCTCAGTATATGGGGAGATAAGGCTGTGCAGTCCCAACTGTGCTTGAGCCATAGGAATTGGGATACCTATGGGCACATTTCTTGAGTCTTGTGCAAAAAGGGCTATGATTGGGACATGCTGCAGGGCAGAGCAAAGATAAAGGAGCTGAGGGAGGCGTGCCATAAGGTGAGGGAGGCAAACCGTTGCTCTGGTGCTGCTCCTAAGACCTGCCGGTTCTATAAGGAGCTGGACACTATCCTCAGTGGTGACCCCACTTCCATCATCAAGAGCCCAGTGAATACTTCTAAGGGAATGGATGTGGCGGATAGAAGACCTAACCCGGAGGACAAAGTTATTGATGAAGAGGTTGAGTTAGATGAGGATGTTCAGCTCCTGGCGGGGTCGCCTGGTGGGACAGGCAGCCAGGAACTGTTTTCCACTTCATAGGTGTCTAGCCAGTCTCAACAGTCTCCAGGGAGCAAGAAGCAGAAGATGAAAGTCCTAGTAAGTGGTGGTGGTTTGTGCAGTGTGGAGGTGGGTTCAGGGTATAGAAATGTGGGAGGCTGGCTGTGTTTCTGTGTGGTGGACATTTCCCTGTGTAGCTAATTTGTGCCGAGATCTCATGGGAATCCTCCAGAGAGATCTCCAGGAAAGTTTTCTGGAGGTACTCGGTAATTCTCTGCCAAAAGTTCAGTGGCAGAGCAGCTTTGTTCCTTCCCCCATGGAAGAAAACTTTCCTGTGCCATTTGGCAATCACTTGTGCAGAGACCAAAGCGACACATAGGCACACAGCATAGGGAGCAGGACAGAAGCCACAAGCATGGAGTAGATGTACCCTCGTTTCCCTGCCTACCGTTAGCAGTGAGATGTCTGCTAGAATGACCCCCACCTGTGGAAAAGTGTGGGAGAATTTTAGAATTTTTTTCCATAGAATGCTGTACCATGACCCTTGCAGAGAATGTATGCTCTTTTCCCCATGTGGAGCGCCCCCGCGTTCCCCACCAACACTCACCATGCTTTGAGTGTTCACTGAGATGTGTGCCTGGTTAGGGTCAGTGAGAAAGTGATTGCAATGTTGCACAAGGTGTATTTAACTGAAATGTTACAATGCTGGGTGTGAATTTAACGATCCCGCTTCTGTGCATTGTACCCTGAGCTTCACCAGATGTGGCCTTCAGGAACACCCCACGCACCCTTTCCAAGCGTCTCTCCCAGATAAGAAAGCGCCCAAGATGCAGCAAAGAAGACATGTTCCGGGAAGTACAGCAGTGCTCCAAGGCAGAAGAAAGGGGAACATAAGGAGTGATGAGAAGCCAAATGGCAGGACAGAAAAGAGAATCACGCATTTGTTAAGGATCCAACAGAGAGGATGCTGAAGTCCTTAACAGGGCCGCCGAGAGTGGGTTCGGGCCCTGGTGAAAAAAAATTTTCGGGCCCCCCAGCAAGGGCGGACCGGCTAAACAGGGCCAACAAGAGGTGGGGGGAAGCTTGGAAAGCCTTCCGGACCGCCGGGCCCCAGTAATTTGTACTGGCTTCCCCCCCACCCTCGTCGGCCCTGGTCCTTAATAGTGCTGCAGACTGAGCAGATCCGTGCTCGCCTTCCATTGCAGCACATTCAGAACTCTTTTCCATGTACCCCCCAAAAACTCCACCTACATAGTCCTTTCTATTTTCTCGGACTTCTCAGATTCCCCTTCACTCCACCCCCTCAGAAAACATTCACAATGATAGCTGGGCCTATACACAGTTGTGAAAGTCTGTCCTTCCCTGGTTCCTCCTTTCCCAGCAGGCATCTGTGTGTTTGTGGGTGCTTTTTCTTGTTCAATAAAAGCAAAGTTTTTTTAATGGTGAATCACTTATTTTTTTCCCTACAAATTCAGATTGCAGGCACTACAAATCCACGCACAGGCATGGTAATCATACTCTCACAGGAATATAAGGCCCAAAATGACACCATTGTGTCCTAGGAAAACTAACACTGATGACAAAGGGATACATTACTGGTGCTCATTGTCAAAGTGCTGCCTCAAAGCCTCCCTGACTCTAATTACCCCCCTCTGGGCTCCTTTGACAGCGCTGGTATCTGGCTGCTCAAAATAAGCAGCCAAGCGGTTTGCCTCAGCACTCCACCCCGAGCAAACCTTTCACCTTAGCTTCAAAGAGATTATGCAACATACAGCACGCAGCTATGGCCATGGGAATATTATCCTCATTAAGGTCTAGCCAGCCATAAGGCATCGACAGTGCGTCTTTAATCTGCCAAAGGCACAATCAACTGTCATCCAGCACCTACTCAGCCTGTTGTTGAACTGCTCCTTACTGCTATCCAGGTGACCCGTGTACGGTTTCATGAGCCATGATTGTAAGGGGTACGCTGGGTCTCCCAGGATCACTATGGCATTTCAACATCCCCCTCTGTAATCTTCTGGTTTGGAAAGAAAGTCACCACTTGCAGCTTCCTGTACAGCCCAGTGTTCCTGAAGATGCGTGTGTCCTGCACCTTCCCAGACCACCCCACGCTGATGTCAATGAAATGCCCTCGGTGATTCACAAGGAGAATTACCCCTTCCTATTGATGTACTTTGTTGCAAGGTTGTCTGGTGCCAAATTTGGAATATGTGTGCCATCTATGGCCCCTCCACAGTTAGGGAACCCCATTTCTGCAAAGCCATCCACTGTTTCATGCACATTTCCCAGAGTTACAGTCCTTCATAGCAGGATGTAATTTATTGCCTGCACACTTGCATTAACACAGCCCCAACGATCGACGTCCCAACTGCAAATTGATTCGAGACTGACCATTAGCAGTCTGGAGTCAGCACCTTCCACACAGTGATTGCCACATGCTTCTCTACCAAGAGTGCAACTCTCATTATGGTGTCCTTTTGCCACAGGTCTGGGGCGAGCTCCACACTCAGTTCCAGGAAAGTGGCTTTACACATCCAAAAGTTCTGTAGCCACTGGTCTTCATCCCAAACCTGCATGACAATACAATCCCAGCATTCAGTGCTTGTTTCCTCAGCCCCAAAGTGATGGTCTATGCTATGCAGCTGCTCTGTGAATGCCAAAAGCAATCTAAAGTTGCTCCTATCCATGTCATGCAGAATGTTGGGTGCCTGCAAGTCTTCTTCAGTTAGGAACTTGACGATTAACTGCACTGCCATCAAGCCGGAAGCCCATGGAGTGCTGGGACACAAAGCAATGCATCACAGGAAATTTAGCCAGGTTCCAAGATGCACCACAATCCGCTCCACCTTCCCACAACACCTAAAAACAGGTGTTGAACTGGATTGTCAGATAGGTACCCACAGTGCAATGCTTACACTGTTGATGATGGTGCCCCCAATGTGTACACGATCGGCCGACAGAGGGAGCAAGTGTGAACACTGAGATTCCGATTTTTACTATGTCGACTTTCGGGTGATGACATCACTTTTGTCGACAAAAATTGGTAGTGTAGACATGGCAGTAGGCAATATTGCTATGGACATCCACTCCATTGCACACAGGGGACAGAAAGACCATAATGGTTTCTCTTCTAGCACTTCAACTCCAGGTAGTCCTACTCCATCATTAGATGCTGCAGAGGGTATTATTTTGACCCTCCAAACCATGATGCATTCAATAAGCCACAAAGGCAGATGAAGAGCCAGTAGATGTTTCTTGGTGGAACTCTTTCCAGACACAAGTTCTCATCAGTTTTCAAATCTTGGCTTCAGAGACCTTTGCTTGTCAGGTTCTGCTTTGTGGACATATCAAATGGTCTTTTACAATGGGTTTCTCATACTGGCATTACTAAATTATTATGTTGCTTTTTTTTAATCGCATGCTATGCATTTACACACCTGTCTAATTTACAGTACATTGCCTGATGTATTGTAATTAACATTTTGGAATACAATGAATATGAAAGTGATGAAGATAAATATAAATAATTATTTATCCTGTATAGTCACTTTCAGTCAGAGGGCCACTACCACTAGAAAAAAAATCTAATTATTATTAAACCCATACTTTCAAAGAAACATCACAAATTCTCCATGATGTTAAGTGCATCTTCCCTTTTGAACTATCAGAGTGCTCGGCTGAGGAAAATGGGTGAAGATTTCATTTAAACTGACACATATTTTCAAAAAAGAATGTTATTGCAGAAAGAATTTAGGTCTTATCCACTTTGCCTTTCCATTTTTCTTTACATCTAGGTTTGATTGAGGCTTGACTTTACATTTCATAAATCTGCCAAAGAGTAATTTATTTTCTGCTTATATCAAGTGATCATTATCAAAAGCACAGAGAAAAAAAATATCTATGTTCAGCAACGCAATACATTTCTCAGTGCTGAGCTAGAGCCAGTGATTGGCTTGATAAAAGCATTTTGAATTGGCATTAGTTGTTTCCAGTTGTTCTGTGTCATTGTGCTTTTATCATTTCACTAGTAACTTATCTATTTTTCATACTTATTAACTCCATTTAGCTGTCGAAAAGCTGCAAAACTTTTGGTTAAAAATGAAGCCAAGGGTTTTCTAAATCATCTATTAAAAACTGAAAACTAGAGGATACTATCGCCTAGTAAGCTGGCAGGTACAGCAAGAAATGAAAAATTGAGCCATTTATTCAAAATAAGGGATTTTCTTTACCGAGTTGAATCAAAGCATGTGTTTTAGGAAATATTTAGAAAATGATGGCGAGCTTAAACTGCTTTCTTTTGAATGAGATGAAGGACATGAACAAAAACGAACCAAGAAAGAGCTCTTCTTTACACCATCCATGGTGTATAGAGGGAGTATAGTTGGTTGGTTGGTTGTTTTTTTAGTAAAGTTAATCATTTAGAAGAATCCTATAGGAATGGATAGATTAAATTAGGCAAGAGCAGCATTTGAAAAAGCAATGTAATAAATGTAAGTATTTTGTTTCTCTATTAATACTTCACCAGTACATTTTTGTTCCCAGATGAGGCTATCAAATGATCTTTTTCTCCCTATCCTTGCTATCATACTTATTTTATGATAGAGTGATGGTTTGCTAAATTTTGTTAAATATTTGCTAAAGTATAAGCATGCTAGGAGCAAAACTCTGCCTTCAGCTGCACCCATGCAACACCACTGACTTCCTCGAGAGTTTGTCATGTGTCACCATGAGCACAACTGATTTTTTTATTCTGTTGTATGCGTTAGTCTGTTGAACAAGCTGTAGCATTCTACACCGCTCAGACAAATGAAAATAGATTAGCTGTTTCAAAAACTTGGTGCCAAGTGTGAATTTATAAAGGGTACTCTCCCTTTCTGAGAGCACAATCTGCAGGTGTTAATTTTGTGTCTGTGTATTTGAACCTGCATTGGAATTGAAAGTGCAAGTCTGGTGCTTGGGTTTCTAATTACCTGACCGCAAGTTCATTTTTTCTGATGTAATTTGCACCTCCTGCAAAAAGAGGCCTTACTCCCATTGAGAATTTAACCCTAATGTTGAAAAAAATATTGTAAACATTAAGAGGAGAAAATCATACTGGTGTAAGTTACACCAGTGATTCATATGGGCCAATACATTTTACAAAGTAGAAAAGATTCCTCTCATTGTTACATGATCATTCTGATATACTGTTACTTTTGATAGCAATTTAATTTTGTCACTGCATTGTTGGGTCGGAGGAGGGTCACTTTTGAAATAAAATGTATAGGTCCAAACAAGAGAGTTCAAGTCTGTGTGTAGATCCATATTTAGAAACGGCATTTTTCAGTTCAACTTTTGAGACTAAGTCATAGCAAAGTTTTGAGTTAAAAAAATTGTTTTGGAAGCTGTACTCATGAGATTTCAACCGCAGATGGACGGGGTCTCATTAGACCAATGTCTATGTTATCCCAAAATCTTGTGAGAACCCTTGTTCTGAGAGCTCATCCTCATATGAAACTAATTGGAAAATATGCTGTCACAGCATTGGGTTTCCTATTATGTGGTCTCAGATACCTGCTTTCACCTCCAAGTTTCTCACTTGGACATTTTGTCTTGGGGCACCTCTCTTCCTTCTCCCTTGTTATAAGGACACTGTTCCTGGGTGCAGGGATACCCCGATAGGTATGGTAGGTGTTCTTTGAAGGCTTCTGCGGAAACCTCCATTCACGAAATCTTCACTCCAGACTGAATTAAGGAACCTGTAATTTATTATTTACAATTGAAACCCATCAATAAACTCCAGAACTGATCATCTGAAGTGCCCACTCTCCTTTACAAGCCCTGGAAAGTTTTATTTGATACCCCCTTTCAGAGTTCCGTTTTTCATAAATCACCAGTGTTCTCCCATTCTGATCTCACAGCCACCTTATTAGAAGCCCAGACTTCTGTCATCTCTGATGGACTAGCCTCTGGAGTGTGGAGAGACCTTACTTGGCAAATTCATCCAGCCCTGACACAACCACGTCCAGTTGGCAAGTCACCACCCTCCTTTCAAACTAACATTCTGATGTGGTTCCTAACACCACAATGGGCCCTCACAGAGTCTTTCAGTTTCAAGCTCCTATCTCATTTCCACCAACTTGTTTAATATTCTACACACCTAAGGTAACATAAACATATATCCTAATGTTTTCCACATAGTCCTCTTTTGAAGAAAACTTGCCATTTTGGGCTTTCAGGCCCAAATCCAAAATTTTAAGAACAGTCAGCCCTTCTAGACAGGGTATCCACTACCTTACCCATAACTCTATAGGCGGAACAGCTCAAAAGACCATGTTTTCCAGTATCTGCCTTATGAATGGTGAGGTGCACGAGGCTAGGTTTATCAGAGAAAACAGACATGGGTGCATACAGCACTGTCCTCATTGTGGCCTGTTGTTCAGTGGTCTGCCTGTCCGATAAATTAACTATCTGCATCTCTGGACAAATTTAACTCCTACAAATCCAGGCCACTAAGGGATCCTTCCCGCCCCTCATCCAACTGACTACATGACATCAGAACCAAGTTAGGGAAATAACAGGTTAACAACATTTAGTTAAATTAGATGTATTCAAGCCAGCAGAGCCTGACAAAACTTACCCTAAGCAATCTTGGAACCATTAGCAATTATTTTTGAGAACTTGTGGAGGACTGGCGAGGTCCCAGAGGACTGGAGAAGGCTAACATAGTAACTATCTTTAGAAAAAGGAACAAATAAGACCCATGGAATTATAGACCAGTCACCCTTATCTTTGATTCCTGGAAAGATATTGGAATAAATTATGAAACAAACAATCAATTTGTAAGCACCTAGAGCAGGGGTGGGCAAACCTTTTGGCCCAAGGGCCACATCTGGGTATGGAAATTGTATGGCAGGCCATGAATGTTCATGAAATTGGGAGTTGCGGTGTGGGAGGCGGTGAGGGCTCTGGCGGTGGGTGCGGATTCTGGGGTGGGGCCAGAAATGGGGAATTCAGAGTGTGGGAGGGAGCTCCGGGTTGGCACAGAGGGTTGGGGTTCGGGGAGTGGGGGGGAAGGACTCAAGCTGGGGGTACGAGCTCTTGGGATGAGGAACAAAAATGCTAAAATGTTTGCAAAACCTCACCTATGAGGAAAGGTAGTTAAAAATGCTGGGTATGTTTATTCTTGAGAAAGAAATCTGCAATCACAATTTATTATTTACAATTAAAACCTATCAATATACTCTGGCATTGATCATCTGGAAGTGCCCATTGCCCTTTTTAAACCCAGGAGAATTTTATTTCATATCCCAGGTCAGGCTTCCTTGCCAGAAATCACAGAATCCAATGTTCTCCCAGTCTAGTCTTTCTCCTCCCCACACACACACCTTGGAAGCCCAGGCCTTTATCATCCCTGATGGAACAGTTGATGGAGTCTATTGAGACTTTTCTTGGCAATGTCAGCAAGCCCAGACCAAACTGCCTCCACATGGCAAGTCTCCACACTCCCCTCCAGTGGTCCTCCTACAACTGCTAACTTTCATACCAACATGTCAGGGTGGCTTCCTAGCCACCTAATCAGCCCTCAGAGTCCTTAGATTTCAAACCTCTATCTCACTTCCACCCAGTTATTTTCTCCCCCTCATACTTCATTCCTAAAATAATGTAAATGCAACACATTCCCTAACATTCTCCACATATGTCTTTTACAGTTTGAGATCCAACTTTGAACCAAATGAATTGGGGTGGGCTCACACCCAGCAATTAAATAACAAGGCCTTTAAAAAATGTGTTTGCTGGGGTTTGAATTTGACATTCTATATGTGCACCATCACCATTTCAAACTTGAGTGAATGTTTATTTCAAGTAAGTAAATAAATAAATAAAATAATTAAAGAAGATCACCCCCACAAGCATTTAGGGGTGACTTGTGGAGTCGCTTTATCCAACAAATTGCTATTGATTTAAATGGATGTCCCAAGTCTAGTATTGTAAATTCAGGTCATTAGGGCCTTGTTCAGGCAATAGTAGGCAGAAATAATAGAATTATGTTGTCTGATTACCTGAGTCTGTGTGTGCAGATGTCAGCTGTCATATCTATTTGCCTGTAATATGTCATGCACACCTATGGGGCTATAGACATAATAATTAAAATACTGCAGATTCAGAGATCCATGTGTTGCTTTCATCAGTGTGACAGTCACTTTCTGCTTGACTGCTCAGATTTCCATTAGTATGTAGCATCTATTCGAAGACTCTATACTTTGGGAGCTCATTGTAAAAGCAGCCCGCTCTTTTGATATTTGAGAAGTTGCACCTATCACCCAAGCAGACAGGGAGGTCATTTTTAAAGGCTGTTTGTACCAGGTCAGAGTGCAAAAAAATGTAGGAGTCAGAGGAATGAATTGGTTTTGAAATCTTAAAATAGCAAGCTCTGAAGGTAAATGGTGAATGCATCAAAAATCCCTAGAGTGCCTTAAGTGATTTTCCTTCTGTAGTGCTGAACCCTCTCTCCAAACTTTGTGACATGCTAACAAGTGAAATAAATAAGTCGAAAGAGAAGGCAGATGGCTCTGAGGATATCTGTTCTAAAAAATTAGTATCAAGGAGGTGGCACAAAGCAGAACTTAAAAAATACATCTCTAGAATCTCTCCTATGTGTTTTCCACATTTTCACTGTCTATTGGAAGGTTAGCCTCATTAAACTTTAATTGCAGAAGACAAAATAAAGTTTTGTTTAGGAATGGGGATCAGGAAGCTCTTCAATATGTTAAATCACTTCTACTAATTTTATACTAACACCTAAACTGTCAATATCTTATGGGCTGAGTGGTTGTGGCACTGCATTGAGGCTGGCAGTTGATATTATACATAAAGTACAATAGATTATGATTAATATATTTTAATATACTGTATGAAGCCCATTATGTTTATGTAGAAGTATTATTTCCCCAAGCACATAAGCAGCAAACTGTTCTGTCATAATTGTTCAATCCTTATCATAATTCTATGAATGGAGGAAAATATACCAGTACAAGGTAATTTGCTGCTAGAGGTTAAAATAGGTTAACGTGCCTTCATTAAAACAATGAAAAGATATTAAAGTACTTAATTGCTAGATGAGGGAGTGGCCAATCTCACGGAATTATAGGTCAAAAGGTTTACAAAACCTCTTTTGGGGGTTTGCAGCACACACAAAACTAGTTTGAACTTTTTATTGTAGTGATTTAAACTGTTTTCTTGCAGAGGTGAGTTAATTTTAAATAGCAGATATATTTCTAACTGAATGGAAATCTTTTCTAGACACTGTGTATAGAAGAATCTTCAAACACAGAAGTGTATGCCCCCCTTATATGATATACGCACACACCGGGCAAAATCCTGGATCTACTGAAGTGAATGGGAGTTTTGACATTCATTTCAATAGGGTCATGATTTCATCCTTGTATTCTACATATTAGAAATTTCCTCTTTCTCTTCCTTCTTCATGTGTGTCTCAGGATTTGTTTTCCATTCTGCCTATTTTCGCCCTGTTTTTCCCCACTTCACTGGACTTGTTTTGCCGCTTCTAATCTTTTTTCATAATATTTGAATCCAACCTTTGAAAGTGATGTTCAGATGAGTTTGAAATTAAGCAATAATGTGCTAGATCCACAAAGGGAATATAGGCCATGTCTACACTTAGTCAATGCAAGGTATGTCAGCATAAAACTGCCAGAGTTAGTATATCACTTACTCATGTGCATATTTTGCTTCTTTCATCAATGCTGCACATATTCATCAGGAATGCTTGTGTCGCTGCACAGTACAGTGCACAGTAGGGAGGGATCACAGAGTGAAATCCACCATCTTCCAGTACACTGTCTTTTGGGAAATTTTGGCAATGCACTGTGAGGCAGAAACGAGTTGAACAGTGGAGCCTAGAAGCAAGGGATCAACTTCCTAGCATGTAACTATCTCCATCCCATAATGACCTTTATATTCCATATTTTTAAAACATTTTTTTTTAAATTCCACAAACCCACATGGCCCTCCTTGCTGTCTGCCATCTCTGACACAGGTGTGGAGACTGCAAAGCTCTGCACTATTTTCATAAGCATTGCAAGCACAGATGCATGACAGAACAAGGAGTAACTGTCTCAAGTTGCAGTGGGGGAGGTTTAGGTTGGATATTAGGAAAAACTTTTTCACTAGGAGGGTGGTGAAGCACTGGAATGGGTTACCTAAGGAGGTGGTGGAATCTCCTTCCTTAGAGGTTTTTAAGGTCAGGCTTGACAAAGCCCTGGCTGGGATGATTTAGTTGGGAATTGGTTCTGCTTTGAGCAGGGGATTGGACTAGATGACCTGAGGTCCCTTCCAACCCTGATATTCTATGATTCTATGATCCTCCACTATTTTCAGAGATGTAAGAAGGACCGAATCAGCAGGGACCCTGACAATTTCTAGGAAGACAAATTGCTGTGGAACATAGCAAGAACCAATTCAAGGTTGTGTTCACAGAGCATCTGCAGATGGTAGAGCACCACATCTGGCCCCAAGAGATGAGCAATAACTGGTGGGATCATGATATAATGCAGGTTTGGGATGCCGAGCAGTGGCTGCAGAACTTGCAAGGCTACATTCCTGGATCTATATGCTGAACTCGCCCTAGCCCTCCAGCCCAGGGACACCAGAATGACATCTGCACTGACATTGGATAAGCAAGTAGTGATCACTCCTATGGAAACATGTAATTCTGGATTGCTACTGATCAATGCGATTTCATTTTGGAGTTGGAAAATCCACTGCGGGTGCAGTTGTTGGGCAAATGTGCAGGGCCATTAAATGTCTTCTGCTACACAGAACTGTGACTCTTGGCAATGTGCAGGACATAGCAGAGGGATTTGCAGCTATGGAGTTCCCAAACTGCAATGGAGCAATAGATGATATGCATATCTATATTTGGACACCACATCACCTTGTCACTCAGTGCATCAACATGTAGGGCTACTTTTCAATGGTTGTGCAAGCTTTGGTGGATCACTGGGAATGCTTCACTGACAACAATGTTGGCTAGTCAGGGAAGGTGCATGATGCTCACATCTTTAAGAACACAAGACTATTCAGAAAGCTACAAGCAGGGACTTTCTTTCCTGACCGATGGATTACCATTGTTGATGTTGAAATGACAATAGTGATCCTGAGGGACCCAGCCTATTCCATGCTATCCTGGATCATTAAGCTGTACATCAGTCACCTTGAGAGCACCAAGCAAAAATTCAACTACCACCTCAGAGATTCAGAATGATAGTTGAATGCCTGTTTGGTAGATTGTAAGGAATCTGGTGTTGTTTACTCACAAGATTGGATCTCAGTGAAAAAAAATCCCATTGGTTATAGCTGCCTGTCTTGTCTTGCATAATATCTGTGAAGCAAAGATGGAAAAGTTGTGCTTGGGTGGAGGGCAGAGGTGGAGCAGCTGTCTGCTGATCTTGAACAGCCTGACACAAGGGCTATTAGAAGAGCTGACCCTGGAGCAAGGCTGCTCAGGGAGGCTTTGAAAGAGCACTTTAACTCTGAGACACAGTAATGTGTTGTCGTGTACTGTGCTCTACCTGACTGTGCTGTTTTGAGGCCTGTTAGGAATTGTGTGGGACTTGTTGTACATATATGAATAAAACACCATCAATGCATCTATTAATTTTGCAATGCTTTCTGTACATCTATGATTATTACACTGTTTGTCTCTGATCCTATGACTTGTGTTACACTGCACAGTAACAAGTAAGTGGGTGCGTTCAGAACTGCTAGGCATTCTGCAGCATATGTTCTGAAGTAATAAAGACGAAATATTTTCCAAATAATAGTATTTTATTCAGTAAGAAAATCAGTGCAAAGAAAAATCCTGTGTGATTTAAAAAAAATACATAAAAAATTTAATAAATTAATGGAAGAGAACTTGCAGCTCTTTGGAAAAGTGACAGGTCTTCTGCTTGGCACCACATTGCCTGTTAGCCTTCCTGGCCTTCTTATATGTCTGAATTCCTTCACTTTCCTGCAACACTACTGCTGGCCCCTGTCATACCCCTTCTCTTGCATTCCCCGTGCAATTTGCTTATAGATGTCCATGTTTCTACAGTTGGTCCATAGCTGAGCATGAACAGCCTCTTCTTCCCACAGGCCCAGGAGATCCAATATCTCCTGCCTGCACTAAATTGGAGAGCATCGGGAACATGTAAATGGCATGGTCAGCTGGGCAGTTGCACACAACAATGGAGAGTTGCTAGGTGTGCTTACCAAGGAAAAGGCATTTCAAAAATTAATGGGGCCTTAAGTGGGGGAGGGGGACATCCGGAGTCCATGACTACTGGACAATGGCATTCACACTTGTGATCAGAGTGGCCAGTGTCATGCAGTGGGACAACTGATGGAGGACCGTTAGGGTCAACATAAGTAATGCATTATCTACACTCCTACTGTGTCAACATCAGTTTATGAACCATGGCTCAATACCACTCAGGGAGGTGGTGTCACTGTAACAAGGCACTTACATTGATGGGAGACAAATTTAAGCATAGATACATGAACAACTAGATTGACATAAGGTGGTTAATTTTGTAGTGTAGACCAGGCCTTAGACACAGCTTTATATCATCTAGCATGTAGATGTCCTGCCGCCTAATGTAATCCACAGCCTTGAGTTAGATGTTCAGATTCCCTATACAAAGCATGGGGAAAGTCAAGTGCTTAATAATGGGATCCATAAAAGCCAGCACACTGAGGTCTGGAAAACATGGCTTATAGGGAGAGACTTAAGAAGCTCAATCAATTTAATTCTTCCAATAGAGGGCTAAGAGATTTCCTGATCAGAACCTACAAGCACCAATATGATTTCTGACATTATTAATTATTGTTATCTAGCAGAAAAATGTCATAACAAGATCCAGTGGCTGGAAGGCAACACTAGACTAATTCAAATTAGAAATAAAGTACAAGTTATTTCAACAGCCTTTAGCAACACAAGCATTACCTTCCAGGCCTCCACAGGCCCCGTTATCTCTTTACAGGTATATGCACACTACTGTCCCAAAGTTCTCTGAGAATTCCCAGATCCTTTGATACCAAAGGTTTAGTACACCACTGTATCCTAGATACACCATAGAACTCAGCTCTGCTACACAGTTACACTTGCTTTCTCTACAAACAAATCTAAGTTTAGTTACAAAGCACACATATTCAAATGATAGCAAGCAGAAATATTGGAAACAAAGTATTATATATGATTTTATTTTATAACACACATACTAGAGCCTAGATTTAACTGGGATTACATTGTCATGTCATTTAGAACAAAAGCTCACCCAAAATCTCCCCATAGTATTAGAGGACGGCTTGGCTGTGATATTCTGTTTATGAGGCAAAGCATACTGTCCTCTTGTCTCTTCAGCACCTAAATTCTCACCACGAACACCTGCTAGGTGCTGAAGTTTCTGCCACTAGTCATGTGCATTATGCCTCAGTGTAGGTGCCTGGATGTTCATCTCACACCTAAGTCTGCAGTAGAATCCTAAAACCAAATGAAACTAGGCATTGCTCTGCCTATTTCACCTTCAGAGCCTGATGTGGTAGGCATTGTCAAAGCATGCATAAACTCCACACCACACGGCTGGTGAGAGTGGGAAGGAGGAAGCAGCAGCCATCTTTATAACCTCTGGCCAAGTTAGGAAACTCACCCATGATGTGGAAGACCACATTCAATTTCCCCTTCTGACTGCTGAGGTTAAAGAATTTGAAGATGGGTTTCTCACTTCTCAAGTGAGTGTCCTAACCACTGAACTATAGACACATTCTCACTCTCTTTGGTCAAAAGAATATTTAGTTATTTATACACAATAGAACAGCTTCAACAGGAGAGACTGAGAGATTAACCTCAGAAGATTGCATAGGCTAGTATAACATGCACTCACATGAAATCTGGGGAACCCATCCTCAAATCCCTTCTCATGAGAAGTGGGATGAGAGTGGGGGGAGTGAATCAAGATCTCCTATATGCAAGGTTAGTTCTCTAATCACTATAAGGGCTATGAGGGAGGCAACCTCTTTCTTCTCCTCCACCTCCTGGCTGTGTTTGTTTTGTTTTGTTTTTTGTTTTTGTTTTTGGAGTTAGGCTTCCACCACCTCCATTTTTGTAAGAAATGGCTTTGGTACCCAAATCCAGGAGAAGGTTCCTAGCTCTGAATACCAAGTGGAGATAGGCGCCTATGTCCCGGTGAAAGATGGGGCTTAGGACATGCACCTCTCCGTCGCATCTGCTATTGGCTGGTTTAGGCAGCTCCTCACCTAGCATGCTGGATCCTCTTCTTAGGCATCTCTCTCTTCCCATGCATTGTATGCAGATTTTAGGCACTCAGGCTCAGAGTTTGTGGTTTATACTAGGTGGCTAGACACGTAAAATAGAAAAGTTGAGGTCAAGTTGTCTTTCACTTTGTTCAATATATATTTGGTTCAATATGGCCTTCCTGAAATTCAAGGAGGGATGTGTATGCTGATTACATCTGTATTGCTGATATTGAAAACAGCTTCCACAGGATTGAAGGGCATCTCAGCCAAGAGATGGATACATTCATTATTTACTTCCAGTAATGGAGACTGGCAATTACTTTCCATCTAAACAATCATTTTGCCAAACGACAATCTTGATCCATGTCCAAAGATTCCTAGTGCCATTCCATCTAGTTAAACTAGTAAAACTTGACTGTAGCCTGACATATTGGTCTCACCTGGAACATATGAAAATGAAGATCTTTTACTATACCACCTAGATACGAAAACTATTTTGAAATCTCCTGAAGAGCAGACCCTTCAGTCCTTCCTACATTAGTATTAGTCCTGGTGTTTGCTCCAGCTGATACTGCTCTGCAGCCTGCGGGCAGAGATGCCACACACAGCCTGTCAACACAGTTGAATTTGGCCACTGGTATTATTAATGGCTACTAGCATTATGTACCAGTCTCCAATCTTCCTGTGCTGATTATGCACAAGTCTCCATAACTCTGCCAGATCTTTGACAAGATTCCATGACTGTTAAATCTGCATGGAGAGCTTTGACAGATGAAACCACTATTAGATTTCGGGTTGACAGATAGGAAATAATATGCAAATGTTAACTTAATAGTCTGCTTATATTCAGGTGAGAAATCCTGCACCTGCAGTCTGGAGCGCATCACCTTTGCTATAGTAACTCACGCACTCTTGGACAAAAGTGCTACTGTCTCTTTACCATACATGTATGACCAGCAATTCCAGGGAGTGAAAATTACGTCCTTACAGAGTGGAAGCACTGGTGGGAATGAGAGTCTAACACACTAAATAAATTCAGGAGTCCATTGCTGCACCTGCCTCCTTTTCTACTTTATTACAGATCCTGGATCAGGCTCAACAAATTACTCTCTGCCTCATCTGGAATAGCTGCAGCAATGCACTGCCTTTGCCTGGTTTCCTGTGGCTCTGACTTTTGGGCAATGTTGCAGACAATAACTCATGTGGTGGAAGAGGGCCCAAAAGGGCATTTACAATGCCTTGCCTCCCATGATACAGAGGCCATCCTCTGATTACAGAAAATGGCCATTGAGCTATGTAATCATAACTATTAAATGCAATATTTAATATCTTGGATTAATTATAGCCTAATTCTTTCACTTATAGCTTGTACACAGGATTACTGTTACAAATAATTTTAATATATGGAATGTTTGGCATGCCTGTATTATTCTGATAAGATTATTTGGGACAAGACTGACATGATGCTAAATTTCTTAAATGATCTGGATTCAATTAACTTTAACTCAAACTAATTAATGGATTTAATTGTAAATTCTCAGAAATTCATTTTGGATTCAGTTGGAATGGTCTGGAAATTTGGGGAGCATATGGTGTATTTTATAAATGCAGAGGCTGAATCCCTGTTTAAATGTAAAATGAAACTCATCCCTTAACTGGAGAGACCTAAATGTCTACATTATTAACATTTGGTATCGATCATACCGTCAGTCAAAAAAAAAAGTCTCATGTTTTTTTCTCCCTTTCTTTTTATCCTTTAATTATTCATTCATTACCCTTTTTCTTTCTTTGTACTGTGTGTCTTAGTCTGTATTTTCTTCTTGGCCACTGGTATTATTAATGGCTCTTATATTTTCTTCCTATATATTCTTCTGTATTTTCAATGTTTTCCTTGATTCTTAGATAACTTTTTCTCAAAGACTGTAATTCTGCCATCTCTCCTAAGATTGTAAGGCAAGTACCTCTTTTTGTTCTGTGTTTATACAGTGCATAGCACAATAGAGTTCTGGTCCAAGATCAGCCTTCTAGGTAGAATTGAGCAAATAATTGATTTTTCAGTTCAGTGGATGGAAAAAAAAGCTCATTTTGTTTCAACTGAAAATAGATTTTGTTTTGTTGTTCCTTACCAAAACTTTAAAAAAAAAATCTTTGTTTGTTGTCAAAATGTTTTGTTTGACCTAAAATGCAATCCAAAGCAACTTTTTGTTTGTTTTGTTTCATTTGGGGATTTTTTACATCCTCCCCCCACTTTTTTTGTTAAGTAAACTGAACTACATTTACAAACAAAATGTTTCAAAAAGACCTGAATTCACAAATAGTTTCAGTTGAACTCAAACTCCATTTTTAGGTGAATGAATTATTCATCTGAAATATTTCTCCCAGCTCTACTCTTAGGCTTTACCAAAATACAAATAATAAATAATAATACTTTCTCTTACACTCAGCTTTTTAGCTTCTTTACCTCTAAACCCAAGGGATACTAAGAATCAGTCATTTCTGCCTGACAGCTTCAAAGCCACAGGAACTGGAAGACAGGCTGGTCTCAGGACTGAACAGAACAGAAATAATTGGCACTATCCTAAAAGACAGAGTTAGTGAAGGACCAACAATGCGACTACACTGTCTCATTAAACATCTGGCTTTGCACAGAATGATTAGTCCATTTTAATGGTCTGTTTTTAAAACAAATCTGGGATGGTTAAAGCCATCCTGCATGAGTCTCTCTGTTGAAAATTCATGAGTGAAGCCTCAAGAGAGAATTCTTGTTGAGTCACATGCCCTATTTATTTGAGTTTATCAAAAAGGACTGTTTGCTGTTGCTGTGACCTAGGGTATGGATTAATGGACTCATGTTACTCTCACCCTGGCTCCAGTTCCTTCTCATTTTCTATAGCCTCCATTGGGTCTTCTTCTGCAAAGCAGCTTCTTCAGACTCTCCTGGTCCTCTGTCCACCTTTTGGGTTGCTCATTTTTCTGCCTGCCATCCTTAGATCTAAATTCTGAATCTAGCCCTCATCATCGTATCATCTGACAGCACCCCAAGAAAGACAAGTTTCCTGTTAGCAAGAAGAAGGTTAAAGATTTTTTTTTTTGTCTAGTGTCATTGGAAATCGATCTCCCTGGTCTCCCTCACAGCTCCAGCTTCTCACCATTGCTTGCTTGCATCTGCTGCTGCTCTGGTTGCTGTTGCCATTCCTCCCCATCCACTACTCCTCTCCAAATCTTTCTAGCTCTTTCCCACTACTCCTGATTCTTCCCTGTCTACTTCTCCTGTTCCTATTCTTTTTCTCTGCTCCCGATCACCTCCCTACTGTTCCTCTCTTTAGTCTTCTGCCAGCATCCATTTGCCTTGCCACCTCCTTTCTGCAGCTCACACTTACTTTCCCATTCCCTCAACTACCTCCAAACACTTATTAAACCATCTGGTGTGATGGGGTTAAATAGATAAGTCTGTTTGTCTAGAATAGGTTCTTCATCTTTGTATGAGATCTTTCAGTAAAGATCTACAATGCTTTTTTTATGATTTTCAAAAACCTAGGACTAACAACAACAACAAAAAAAGCTTTCAAGCAGCTTTTCTCTAAGATGCCTCCCCAGAGTTGTTGAAATTTTTAGTTCATTCAGCTCCTGGTCAGAGGTTTCATGAAGGTAAGAATTCTCTAAATCTCTATTTTGTGTTCTTTTACCTTGTACTATAAAGCCAGCCTTGGCTCAGTCAAATGCTTCTTTTCCTCTGACTGAACTATATTGCTATCTTTCTTCTGTGTGAGGCCTCCCCTTAATATTTTCCCCAAATCACTATAACAGCGAGATTTCACTTCTCATGACCATTCAATTTCTAGCTCCAAAGCACAGCTGTCTTCCTGCCCTGCTACCCCACACACCTGCAAATGAAAATATATAAAATAATACAAGTTAAGATCCAAAACGAAATTGAAATTACATTAAAAAAGGAACTCTGCACCAAATATAGTTCAAGTATCAGGAGGTAGCCGTGTTAGTCTGTATCTACAAAAACAACAAGGAGTCTGGTGGCACCTTAAAGACTAACAGATTTATTTGGGCATAAGCTTTCGTGAGTAAAAACCTCACTTCTTCGGATGCATAGCGATGCATAGCTATGCATCCGAAGAAGTGAGGTTTTTACTCACGAAAGCTTATGCCCAAATAAATCTGTTAGTCTTTAAGGTGCCACCAGACTCCTTGTTGTTTTTTTAAAATATAGTTCAGGCAGGGCTCGGGTCCTGTTGATGCGTATGTCAAAATACAATAGCACAGAATTATAATACATACAACCATCCAAAACAGCAGCACGTCAAATTCTTCTCACATATAATTCAATTACCAATCATGCCCCATACAACTGAAAAAACCACCAGAAAGAAATTCCACAGTAAAAATGCACAGATATAGCCTCATTTTCAAAACTTATTTAATTTTGTCAGATTTCTAATTAGTCAGCATATTTTAGTCTGAAAAAATGGGCTATTTCAGAACAAAGCTATGAAAGAGTGGACACATTAAATTAATACAGTATTATAATCCTTGAACAGAGTTAAGCAAAAACAGCCTAGATCAGAACTAGCTATTCACAAACTGCAGCCAGACAAATCCCACTCAATAACTTCTTACCATTGAATACTCCATTCTATTTCTAGCTTATACAATTTCTGTGTTTTGCTGCTTAGTCAAACTGAATTAATTTGTTATGTTTGCAAAAGCTCTGTGCACAACCATATCGTCAGCACTGTGACACAAAACATGCTTCTGACTTCTTGCTCCAAATATTGTTCAAAAGTCAGAGAGCAATAAAAGGACGGGATATCTTTTCATGAATGAGAAAACATAGAAGAAACTAAATAGTTGGGCCAACTCCTCAGATGGTGTAGATCAGGGATCAGCAATGTTTGGCACACGGCATGCCAGGGTAAGCCCCGTGGCAGGCCGGGCCGGTTTGTTTACCTGCCGCGTCCGCAGGTTCGGCCAATCGCGGCTCACACTGGCCATGGTTCGCCGCTCCCGGCCAATGGGGACTGCGGGAAGTGGCGTCCAGCACATCCCTCGGCCCGCGCCACTTCCCGCAGCCCCCATTGGCCTGGGACAGTGAAACGCGGCCAGTGGGAGCTGCGAATAGCCGAACCTGCGGACACGGCAAGTAAACAAAGCATCCCGGCCTGCCAGGGGACTTACCTTGGTGAGCCACGTGCCAAAGGTTGCCGACCCCTGGTGTATTTCGATGTCACTTCATTGTTGTTATACAGATTTCAACTAGCAGAGATTCTGACTTTAGCAGTTAGCTGAGTGTTTGTTGTTATCTGCAGCAATCAAAGGCACAGTGAACACCTTTCAGCTACAGTTGGTTGTCTCTCCCTGATTCAAAGGGTATTTTAAGAGGAAAGAATGCTAGAAAGAGCTCCACTAAAAATAAATACAAACTGAGGTTCAGTGTTGATCAGATAGTGAGAAAACAGAAAGTTCCTAGGTAACAAGAGGTGAAATCTCACTTTCTAAAGTCTAGGATGAAGGATAATCTAAGACTGGAGAAGTAGAGTCCAAGGTGCTAGGTATTTGTCTCTTTGCTGTTTGTCTCTTTG
Source organism: Chrysemys picta bellii (assembly GCF_011386835.1). Taxonomy (NCBI): domain Eukaryota; kingdom Metazoa; phylum Chordata; order Testudines; family Emydidae; genus Chrysemys; species Chrysemys picta. Next base: position 266,597,034 of record NC_088791.1, on the reverse strand, counting down.
TTATTTGTCTCTTTGTTGTTTGTATGTTGCTATAACAAACATCTAGATCCATTGTGGACATCAATTGTTTCCTTCACTTAAGTTTCCACCACATCACCACAAGCACCGTTGCTTGCTGTAAGTCAGTATCTCTGAACAAAAGTGACTTAGGAGCCTAACTCCCCACTGTGTGTGTGTCTCAATCTATCCAGTAAGCCTCTGATTAGATTACTTACCTAAATTGTGGGAGAGACTAGTCTGAATCCTCACTCTGCCTGATTTGGAGCAGGAGCAGGTCTTCCACACCCCACGTGAATGCTCTAGCTACCAGACTATTGGTTATTCTGGAGTGGGATTCTCTCAGCCTCTCCTGATGAAGCTATTCAACTTGAAAAAAATAGACAATATTCATTAGAACAGGGACTTGAACCTGACTCTCTTATAGGCCAGGGGAGCACCTTAAACAATGGGCTACAGAGTGTCTCTCTCAGATGTTTTATGAGAAATGCCTGACCTGATTTAGATTCCTAACCCAGGAGCAGTTTCACAGCTGAGACTCCATAACAGAGGTTGATACCTCTCTCCAGGCTGTCAGTGAAGTGCCTAAGGTCAAATCAGTGGGACAATAGGTATCTAAGTGCCTTTGGAGATACCAGCCCTAAACCCTGTGTCTCACTCCTGGCTAGCCTAGGCAGCTCCCAACTCAGACTGCTGGCTTCTGAGAATCCCTTTCTTAGGCACCTAACTCACACACACACACTCCCCCACCCCGCCCCCAAATAATGTATTGGAAACTTTTGTGCCTAATTCAGGACTGTGAATTCTACTGCCTAAGAGTTAGATGTTGCAGCTCCTAGGTCCTCTTTGTGAATCTTGTCCTAAGTGCCTGGGTCACTTTTGAAAAGTAGGTGTTTTTGAAAATTTTACCCTGACACATTATGTGTGTCATATATGAGTTATCTTGAAAATAAGTGCATATGTTATGTTCTATATGTAAGCAGAGTCAGAATGAGCTCTACCCTGACATCTGGTGGTGAGCTGTGGAAAAGGACTTCAAGGGCTGATCTCGTTTGCATGGGCACACCCACCTTGCCTAGCATGGTGGACTGCTTGTCCAAATTAAATTAAATTAATGGAGATATCCCATCTCCTAGAACTGGAAGGGACCTTGAAAGGTCATCGAGTCCAGCCCCCTGCCTTCACTAGCAGGACCAAGTACTGATTTTGCCCCAGGTCCCCAAGTGGCCCCCTCAAAGATTGAACTCACAACCCTGGGTTTAGCAGGCCAATGCTCAAACCACTGAGCTATCCCTCCCCCACAAAATGGTCACTTTGGGTGCTGTGGGATCTCCAGTCTCTTTGTTATTGGGGCAGGAGTAATACAGAGTTGTTATTCTGGCTATGTGAATCAAGGACAGTAGAACTGTACTTGGCATTTTATGATGGCGGGACTCACCTTCAACTAAGTAGCGCTTGCTAGGCAAGGGACGTGGGTTCCAAAGCCCAGTGAACTGAGAGAGCCTGGGGACAGGTATGTGTACCTGGCACTGTGGGTGCCAAACACCAGTTTGATCCTGTAGCTCTCCCTGGCTAGGCCAGGAGGTCTAAGAGGCAGTGTGCAGTAGAATGGCTTGACCTGACCAACGCCTTTGCGTCCATACTCCACCATCACATCTTTGCTACCTTGGGAGAGTTTGGGATACCAGAAACCTTCATCCAGATCCTCTGGAACCTCTATAAGGACCGCAACACCACCATCCGTGCCATGGATGGAGAGATGGATGCCATCCCCATCTGCTGTGGCGTGAAACAGGGATGCCCCCTTAGCCCCATCATCTGCAACCTGGCCATGGAACCGCTCATCTGAGCCATCTTCAGTGGCCTGATTGGCTTCGACCTGCACGGCAAGAAAATCAGCATTCTGGCCTACGCGGACGATCTGGTCCTGACCGCGGATGACCCAGAGAGCCTCCAAGGTATGCTAGATGTCACCAGCCGAGCTACTGACTGGATGGGGCTCCGCTTCAATGCGAAGAAGTGCGCAACTCTGCACATTGACAGCAGCAAAAGGGACTCGGTGCAGGCAATGGGGTTCCAGATCCAGGGTGAGCCCATCATCCCCCTGGCAGAGGAGCAGGCATACCAGCACCTGGGCACGCCAACAGGTTTCCGTGTCCAGCAGACACCCGAGGACACCATCCAGGAGATCTTGCAGGTCGCTGCCAAGATTGATGCCTCCCTGCTGGCACTGTGGCAGAAGATAAACGCCCTGAACTGCTTCCTGATCCCACGCATCTCGTTCACCCTAAGGGGATCCGCTGTGGCGAAGGTGCCTCTCAACAAGGCAGACAAGATCACCCGGAAGCTGGTGAAGAAGTGGCTGTTCCTTCCCCAGAGAGCCAGCAACGAGCTGGTCTACATCGCCCATAGGCACGGCGGCGCCAACATCCCCCACATGGGTGACCTGTGCAACGTCGCGGTGATCACCCATGCCTTCCACCTGCTGACATGTCCCAATGCAACTGTAAGGAACATCGCAGTGAACGCCCTGCATGATGCGACAGAGAAGCAGATCAGCAGAGCCACCTCCAACCAAGACATTGCCACCTTCCTGAGCGGCTGCCTGGATGGGGAATTCGGACGGGACAGGCGCGAAATCGCTTCACTGTGGTCCCGCACTCGCAATGCCACGTGTTGCCTTGGGAAGTGCATCGGCTGCCGCTGGGAGTGGTGCGAGGAGCGCCAGGAGCTGGGAGTCCGGGTGCTGCACATCAGGTCCGACAACAACACCATCATCACCCCGAGCGCCAGGGGCTTGCTGGAGAGGACTCTGAAGGCCGCCATCCACTCGCTGTATGTGGAAACCCTGAAGCGTAAACCAGACCAGGGTAAAGCCTTTGAGCTGACCAGCAAGTGGGATGCCAGCAACCACTTCCTCGCCGGGGGCGGCTTCACCCATTTCGCCAGCTGACGGTTCATCCACAGTGCCCAGCTCAACTGCGTCCCGCTCAACGGAGCCGTCCACCACGGGAACCGAGACAAGCGTTGCAGGAAGTGCGGCTACTCCAACGAGACCCTGCCCCACATCCTGTGCAGCTGCAGACCCCACTCCAGAGCCTGGCAGCTGTGCCACAATGCCATCCAGAACCGCCTGGTGAAAGCCAGTGTGCCATGCCTGGGGGAGATCTCCGTGAACTGCACCATCCCCGGTACCGACAGCCAGCTATGACCTGACATGGTCATCACTGGCGAGGCCCAGAAAAAGATCATCCTCGTTGACTTCATGGTCTCCTTTGAGAACAGGACCCCAGCATTTTGCGAAGCCTGAGCTCGTAAACTGGAAAAGTACGCCCCCCTGGCTGACACCCTGAGAGCGAAGGGCTAGGAGGTGAAGATGGACGCCCTGATTGTCGGAGCCCTGGGCGCCTGAGACCCCTGCAACAAGAGTGTGCTGTGGACCTGCAGGATCAGTCGACGCTACGCATGGCTCATGCAGCGCCTCATGGTCTCAGATGCCATCCGATGGTCCATGGACATCTAAATCGAGCACATCACCGGCCACCGACAGTACCAGGAGGCGTGAGCCAGGGTGACATTGTTCTCTCACTACGAGAAAGGTACCAAGTGACCATCTCCATTGGATCATATGAACTGGAACCATAAACTCCCTGAACATTAAATCTCACCAAATGGGGGTCAATCCATCCTCCTCATCATATCCACTCATTATATTCCACACCCGAACATAGCCACTCTATGAACTTCATACCCTCATATCTCAATGCCTGTATTTTGACCAATCAACCTTTTACCCCCAATCGGGGATATTGCAGATTATGTATTCCTTATGCCACTGGATCTTAAACCAAACTTTGCACCCTCGATAATCTGTACGTTATTCCCTGATAACCAGAAACTTCTATGCTCAAACTCTGTTCACTTTTTTTTTAACATCAGCTTAATAAAATTTTTAAATAGAGCTAATTTTGAGTCAGTTAGGAGTCTTGTTAGGTACTGCAGAGCTGAAATCACTGATTCCTAGGTCTAAGTGTTAGACCTACTTTGGGCTAGTGGTTCTGAGTGTGCAGCTGAAATCACTAAAGAGCTGAAGTTTCTAAGAGCTGAAATCACTGATAGCTGTGTTTGGCTGGGGGGGGCGAGGGGGGGCTGAAGTCAAGTTGGTGAGCGGCTAGCAGAGAGGCGTGGTAATTGGCCATCAACCTGAGCAGCGGAGAATGTAAGATGCCCCCATACCTTCCCCCCACTTCCACCCAGGTTGGGAGGTAAACTCTGCAGATGACCTTTTGAACTCTGGGGCTGCACTGACCAAGGTCAGAAACTGTGGGAGAGGTGACTGTTGGGTTGCTGGACTTAAGACCCTGAGGAGAAAAGGACATTGCCAAACTTACTTGAGCGTGGGTCTTTTGATCATGATTTGTATTATGAATCCTGTTTGTGGTGTTTCCCCAACATAATGCTACAATGTTTCCTTCCTTTTATTAAAAGGCTTTTGCTACACTCAGACTCTGTACTTGCGAGAGGGGAAGTATTGCCTATTAGAGGTGCCCAGGGGGGTGGTATGTAATCATCCCAGGTCACTGGGTGGGGGCTCGTGCCGGTTTTGCATTGTGTTAATCAAACAGAACCCCTAGATACTGAACCTGGCCCTTGTTGCTGCCAGCTCTGATGGGCAGAAGTGTTACATATATTTTTTTCTACAATTTCACATGTAAGACATATTATGGTACACTGTGCTATTTTATATTTCTCAATTTCTTTTTTTTTAAATTGCATGATACAGCAGGCAGCTTACAATGATCTCTGAACTAGAACACCAATATCTGATGGCAGTTGAGCAATATCAGTTTATCATTTAATTTGTTCTCATTGTTTCTGGCCTAGTTCTGTCACTGACTTTGAAGACCTTTCACATCAATAGCATTAATGCTCTTTCACACTGAATCATAGCAGACTGCACAGGGATCCATCCTACTCAGTTTCACTAACACTTATTTGTTTTATATAAGGAAGTACTGAAACCACTGACAACTTCTAGCATATTCTTAAAACTCTTCTTTATAGCTGATTTTTTCATTATATTTTTTCAGAGAAAAACAAGCAGAGAAATACAATTCATTTTTTCTTAAAAGACACTATTAATTTATGATAATCTTTTTGTAAGAAAGCTGCTGTCTTCTTCAGAGCTAAATCAGGAAAAACCTCAGCAAATGTCAGGAATTCAGTTTGTTCTCTAATGCAGCCTGGGAAGACCCCTTCAAATAAAATGGTGCTCAAACTAAAATGAATATGTAGACAGACAGGAGTTCCAAAGCACCCTGACTCACACTCTGCCTGTCTTTGTCCTTAATAATGGAAGGTACTTCCATGTAAATCAGAAAGAAAGCATAGCTATGTTTGGAAGCAAAATTAAAACAATGTGAACATAGACCAACAAAAGGTAGAACCATTACCTAAAAATATTCTCCAGTTATATTTCTTTATATCTTTTTATTATTATTATTTGGGAGAAGGTAAAACAAAGGCATTTGAAAGGAGATTGATTTTATCCATTTTCCTATCTGACAGATGAGTGCTGGGCTTCGTTTGGGTGAGCTAGTTTGATTAAAACTAGAGCTCTCCCTGAACATTTGCTCATTCTTCAAACAAAATACTGATCATTTTTGAAAGTTCAAAGATGTCTGGTTAAAGACCCAAACACTCTACTCTTGAATCCCAGCATGACCCCCTCTCCCACATCTTCCCATTTTCTGTATTTTACAGTTAAGACTTGCATTTTCCCTCTCTCACTGGTAGGGACTCTTGGACCATCTGAATTTTCAGAGGGCAAGAGATGATATGGAAGCCACCCTCACTAGCCCTGTCCAATGTCAGGGGAACAGGGACAAAGAAATGTTGTGCTGCAGTCCTATGTTTTAGGGAGCACTATGAAGAGAGGCAAATGCCATGTGGTTCTCCTCTCCCAGGCACACCATTGCTAACTGCAGCCACCATTCAAAGAAGGGCAGCCAGAACAAAAGAGATTGTGCTGGGAGTGAAGAAGAATTGGGGAATGACCTACCCAGACAGTACCTCTCTCCTTTTTCCAGCCCTCTTGCCTTCCCCCGACTTACCCAGTGTTTCTGGTAGTAGAACAGCACCAAAGGGATTGCCAGGTAGAGGACAGAAGGGTGGTTAGAGAATTTAGGAAAGGGAAACAGGGGAGGAGCAGGACGGAAGAACTGGGGAGAGGTAATGGTTTGGGAGCCAGAGGCCCAAGGAGGGATGGGGATTAGAAAGAGGTGAGAGAATAACAATGTGAGATAAATGTCCACAAGATATTCCAAAGAGGAATGGTGAGGACAAAGAGATATTGGAGAAAAGGCAATGGGAGCAAGACTGGGACATAGAGAGGACAGGTAAGTAAGAAAAGGAGAAAGCAATACGTATCTTGACTTTCCACAGAAAAAAGTAAAAGAAAAATGCCACAGCCTCTGTCTAGGTAAGGCATGTCAGCCTATTTCTCAGCCCAACTCTTTTGGTCATGAGAAATCACCCTCATTTTTTTTTTAATCTAAAAAGTTTATGGGCATGATCTTAACAGGTCTTCTTGTGAGAATGCCCTTCTAGTGTCAGGGCCCTCTCTTCAGGAGTAGCCCACTCTGTCTGTGGTGTTTTCAGATGTAGTTTCTTGGGACCACGTTTTCTCCCTTCCTCTTCCCTTGTGTTGACTTCAGCAACAGAGCTCCACCTTTCACTCAGCGATGGGTGACAATGTCTGACAGAGAAACCCAGTCATCTCTGTGCTGGGTCTTGCTTAATTGCCTTTGAAAATTCAAAAGGGCTACGTTCCAGAGTACATCTGTACCGCAGGGATTGCAGGAACCAAGCCTTCACAATATATCCCCTTCTTCTGGACCTCCATAATCACTGCATACAGAGCAGCTCCAGCCATCCCCACCATCATAAGGTGAGTATTTGAAGCACTCAGCCATCATAGCTGAGCACCTAAATAAAGATATCTAGGGCGGAGTGAAAGCATCTTCTTTACGTTCACAGGAATCAATAACCTTCCTTCTGAAACAAGGGCCAGAAAACCCCCATCACACCAAATGCCATATCCAAAAACCTGTGCCAGTCTCACTCAATCCAATCCACCTACCCTTCCCCTCTTCATACTATATAGTTTTCTAAATATGCAACCCAAGAAGTTTCTCACACTTCTCTGTTCCCTTCCCATATTCATCATGTCAATCAGTCATCTCCAAAATGTCTCCCTTTCCTGGGAAAATATTTCTAACTCCAACTCAGCCCTCCTGATGCTAAAGTTGAGAAGTGGACAGGCACATGGGTAGAGGAAAGATAAAATTCTTACCCTATCTTATGGGGATTGCTTGCCTCTTTACACACACACACACCCTCACTCACTCATCCTTAAACAGACATAAGAGTGAGACAGCACCATCTTTATCTAGAAAAAACATTTCCAGCTGACACTGGAAGCCTGTCTTTGTTGTTTATTTTACCATCTCTCCTTATCTCTTTTCTATCCCTATCCTTTGGTGCTGCTATCATCACTGAGCAGCTTAACTTCTGTACCATTTTATTTTGTCTCACAGTCAGTTCAGTAGTGAAAGGCTGGAGGACATGGAGATCTCAGAGAAACACCAGCTATATCAAGCATACCAGACATGGCATAAGTTTCATAACACAGATAGCAAACAATAAAGCTCCTACATTTTCAAAAAAAAAATCAAAACATTAAAATATGGTGTACAATGGAGATATAATAATAAAGAGCACTTTCAAGTGACTGAATAAGAAAAAAAGGCAAACCTTAACAGAAACATATCTTTCCCTCTTTGAGATATATTGTACCAGAATGGGAAAGTTATCAGTTTTAAGACAACTGTACAGAATTGGAGAGAATATATAAAAAATACAATTTAAAAGAAAATGCTATACTTAAAACCTGATCCAAATCCCAAGGAAGCCAGTAGAAAGACTCCCATTAAGATCTCTAGGTGATGGGTCAATCCCATAGTTCTTATTTTTAACTCAGTAATCAACATATCCAGTCCTTAGTCATTTCTGTTTCTCATCTCTGAATGTATTCCAGGTGTCAGTATCAGGGCCGGCTCCAGGGTTTTGGCCGCCCCAAGCAGCCAAACAAAAAAAAAAAAAAAGCCACGATCGTGATCTGCGGCGGCAATTCAGCGGGAGGTCCTTCGCTCCGAGCCGGAGTGAGGGACCGTCTGCCGAATTGCCGCCGAATAGCTGGACGTGCCACCCCTCTCCGGAGTGGCCGCCCCAAGCACCTGCTGGACAAGCTAGTGCCTGGAGCCGGCCCTGGTCAGTATAATTTCACAAGCAAATAACCTTCTAAATGAAGTCAAATTGGAGCCAAACAGGGAGGGGTTATTTTACCTGGCTTCTCAGTAATACCCTGCAAAAATGCAGCTCAATTAGCCTGGGTCATATTTGTGTGTCATTTATGCTTTCAGACGCCTATATATATATTGCTGAAACTCTCATCCATTCTGACATCATTGTTGTTCAAGGTTCCCATCCAGCAAATCTCTTAAACAAGTGCTTAACTTTAAGCATGTAAGCAGTCCCATTGAAGTCAATGGGATCACCCAGATCCGTGAAGTTAAGCATATGCCTAAATCTTTGGAAGATCCAAGCCTAATTCATTTTCCTCAGATGTATTATATTGTATCTTTTCAAGTTGAGTATTGCATAGTTTTATTCTGTCCAGATTTCTAACTTCATACCATTGTTTTGCAGAATTTCCCAATCTTCAGTGCTATTTCAACACCTACCATTTCAGTTTATTCTGTACATTTCATTAATGTACTGTTTATCTGCGCTTTCTGATAATTCCTGAGACACAATACCAAAAACAAAATTGCCATACATTCAGTGCAAACAAAAAATAATAAAATATAGGAGGGGTAGCTGTGTTAGTCTGAATCTGTAAAAAGCAACAGTGGGTCCTTTGGCACCTTTAAGACTAACAGAAGTATTGGAGCATAAGCTTTTGTGGGTGAATGCCCACTTCATCAGACACAAGATGAAGGACCCTCTGTTGTTTTTTAATAAAATATAGTTAATTCATACTTTAACATTGTACCAGGAGTTTACAGCAGCTAAACTAGAATAGTAAAATATCTTTCTGAATAACTTCAACATAACCTCACCTGCAATAATTATCTTATCCAGAAATAACACTAATTGAGGTATTTCCACAGACTATATCCTTTCCGAGCTTTTTTCTCCTATTTATTTCTCATAGTCTTCAATTATTTTAATTTTCTAATGATAAATTAAAGACATTTTATAATTTCTGCCTGTATATAAAAAAAGAGTCAGTGACTGCAAAACATTATAACAATCATACGTACATGACCATAACCTCTGTTATGTATAATGGAGTTTTTAAAAAATCAAAGTTAAAACTTTTAAGGAGACAGTGGTGCAGGCAGTATTCCTCAAAGGGAGTTAGGGAACAAGTCTGAAATCTGTTTGTTTGAAGTAATTCTTGAAGTGCTTTTAGGAATGGAGTAGGATCAGGGAAAATATTAATAGTAATGAATTAATTTCCATTTCAAAAGGTAAGGGCTCATTACTGTGTCAGATACTAAAACCATGAGGTTGGAACTTTATGTCAGCACAAACAACCTTCCAGACTTGCTTTAAGGATGCAAAGCTGAATAGCAGGTAACTTCAAGGAATTAACCCCCTTTTTCGATTCTATGTTCCCATTGTTTTTTTAACACTAGAAGACTACATCTTGTTTAGATACCACATACATCTGAAATTTTTAACAAGCAGGGGTTAAGCCATTTAAAAAATAATAATTTTATTTCATGACCATAATATTAGACTAGAATCCTCTGTTTCTCCCTCTTTTCTCAGAGGATCAGCTCAGTATTCAAATATGATTAATCAATACCCATGATATATATGACAGTTTCCCAAACTTCTTAGTCACATAGATCATATCTTAGTGGAGAGTCCCTCATGGACTCCCTTCCCACTTAAGATCACACAGAGCATCTCCTCTCCCATTCATGCTCACATAACATCCCTGCATCAACTACAGCAATTGCATATATGGGGACTTGTTATGAGGCAAGCATTTAATACATTTTAATTCAATAAGTGTTTTGTCCTTTTTGAAAACAAGTTTATCACATTTTCCACTTTGCTCTTCACTTTGTCTCCCTCAAGTCCGATGTCTATTTTGTTCCTTTCTCCACATCAGGTCCTTTATACATCTTTCTCTGTCATGTTCTCCCCTAAACATGCTTCCTATATGGACAGTTGCCATTCTTCCCAAACAGTTTGCTCAGACACCTGGCCTTCTTCTTCCTTTATTCCTCAGCATTTACTGACTAGCTGCCTCATTCCCCATTTTTCCAATAGTACCTACCAGTTCCAGGCTTACTGGTGGCTCCACTTCCTGAGTGCAGCTCCAGCTTAATCTCTTTCTCCTCTATGTAGCAGTGGTCCCTAGTAGAGGAAGTTGCTCAGGGGGATGTGCTGGCTGCCTCTTCCCGCAGCCCCCATTGGCCTGGAGCGGTAAACCGCGGCCAGTTGGAGTCACGATAGGCCAAAACTGCAGATGCGACAGGTAAATGAACTGGCCCAGCCCACCAGGGTGCTTACCCTGTTGGGCGTTGTGCCAAAGGTTACTGATCCCTGCTCTAGTCACTATTTCTAGCATTGTGTCTCTAGGGCACTGTCTCAGTCTCTTGGTAGTGTGCCACATCCCAAGGAAAGGCTCAGACAAGAGATCTGGGCCCTTTCCTTGGGATGTAGTACACTACCATCCCTAGACCCTTAAATCAGTGTTTGGGGCTTCCTGAGTCCCCCAATCACTTACATATGCTCTCCCAGAACTCCACCTAGGCTGTGGGCACTCTGGGCTTCTAGTTAACCTCTTTGGAGACAACATGGCAGGAAAGCAAGGAACACAGGCTTAGTAAAGGATTTTCTTAATTACAGTGACTTTATTCTTAGAGTTATAGATTTTGAAAACAAGAAGAGTCTTAAGACATACCCTCTCCATGTCTGATCTCACCCTTTTTGTGAACGTGAGGTTCATTAGCATTCAGATGGGGAAGAGTCTTTCCTATAAGTCCTCATTATGTATGGCAATGGTAGGACCCCTGCACAGAGCAGAACCCAGTCTCCGTAGTGTGTGCTCACATGTAGAAGTTCCAGATCCATTAGTCATGATTTCCTCACACTTCCAGGTTCATGAACTGAAAAAAAAAAAAAAGTTCCATGGAGATGAGTCAGTAAAGCAGGGATTGGCAACCTTTGGCATGCAGCCCACCAGGGTAAGCACCCTGGTGGGCCGGGCCAGTTTGTTTACCCACCGCGTCTGCAGGTTTGACCGATCGCGGCTCCCACTGGTCATGGTTCGTTGCTCCAGGCCTACGGGGGCATCAGGAAGTGGCGCGGGCCGAGGGATGTGCTGGCCGCCACTTCCCGCCTCCCCGATTGGCCTGGAGCGGTAAACCACGGCCAGTGGGAGCCGCAATTGGTCGCACCTGCAGACGTGGCAAGTAAACAAACCGGCCCAGCCCGCCAGGGTGCTAACCTTGGCGAGCTGCGTGCCAAAGGTTGCCGATCCCTGCAGTAGAGTCATTCAGTGTTCTCAGTGATGGTCCTTCAAAGAGGTTTGTGGATTTGTTATAAATGTAGTGATCCCAGGATATGTGAGACACAAGGTGGATGAGATAATATCTTGTTGGACCAACTTCTGTTGGTGGAAGAGACAAGTTTTCAAACATCTCCCAGGCAGGGCAGCTGTCTGAAATGCAGCACAATAGCCCACCTTAAGACAAGTCCAGACCAGTGCTCAACATATATAGAAATCATAATTTGATACACACATTTCCATATGGGTCCTATTCCCACAGTCCTTTCAGACTAACTAAGCACTTTGTTACTGGACTGTGTCTGAAGTAATTTATGTCCACATATAGAAACATTCTTTTTGGGAGAAAAAAAATTATAATACCTGCAGCTGTAGATGGCAGGGTGAGGTATTCTGTGCAATCCTGCCAAGTTTTCCCCTCAAGCTAATCTAATTCTCCTGGTATCTCTCGCCATGGGGTGGGAGCTTCCGAACTGTGTTGGGCACTCCTGTGGAGTCTCTTCTATGCTAGACAAACTCTGAAACTCTCTGCACAGCTAATCACTTTGAACTGAGAGATTAATTTGGGGTCATGATTTGCTGAGGTAGAAATGCTCCTCCATCTATGAATCATCAGTGCCTGGATCAACCCCAGCCTCTCCCAAGCCACTCCCCGTAAACTGGCTTTTATTGGTTAGTTCATCTCTGCAATATGTTAGCCAGACACGCAGTTGAAATTTGATGCATTGTGTACATTGAAGACACTAGATCTCTGAAAATTAATAGAGTCCTTCATTAGCTGCATTTCAAATAGCGTATTATCACCCATGTTTGATGGATGCAAACTTTCCATTATTCAAGAATGTCCAACGTATTTATAATATTAATGTAATCTATGAAAAAGTCCCTCAAATTCAGTATTTTTATTGGCTCCTAAGCTTTATTTTTTCATTATTTTGTCCTTCGTTTAGAGGTTAGTTTCCTGAGGCAGCTTCTAAAATGCATCTGCCATTTTTCATTTAAATTATTATATACACAGGTTCTCAAATTTATATATGCAAATTAGATAGCTGGTCATCTCGTGATTTGGAGAGCAAATTCTGTTTGTGCACACAAACTTAAGAAGACAAAATTTCCACAAGCTTTAATAAAAATCAGTTGAAATAATCTAAATCAGCTACATTGTTATGCCAGAGGTAAACCATTTAAGTGTGTTCCTACTGGCGTTTGCAGCAATTTAAGTAAATCAGTTGAAACACTGATTGTAGTTAGACACCAGTGCATATTTTATATATAGACGAGACCTGATCTGTACACATTCTATATACATATACCTGAATAAATACACATGTAAAAACATATTTGCACAAAACTACAGGCACAGTTTTAGGGGCATGCTTGCAAAATATGACTCTGATAGTTATTGCTATCTTATGAGAAATTTCTTTCCTCATGTATGATTGTTAACATCCTTTTATTTATGCTTGCAAATATATATTTTTACATGTCCTTTATGACTTTCCCACCTTCATCTTGTGTTTACAAGTGGTTGCTTTCTTTTCTTGAGAACACTTTATTAGAACCCGGTTTGGCTGCTATTAAGTTTTTAAAAATACCTTGGAAGTTATTAATATTGTGTTTTTAATTATTATTGTTATTCTGTAAAATACATAAGTTCAATTAGATAAAAACTTCATGATGGCATCGTGCATTAGATGCTCCCCAGTCAAATGCAAATGAATAAAATAAGCTATTTAGATATGCATATTGTATTGTGTTTTAAATATGTCATAAGGAATCTCACATTCAAATCCAAGAAAAGCATTTGGAAATTCAAAATGTCTTGCAGAATTATAGGTTGCAGGCTGCTTGATATGGTCATGTTTGCATGAACTGTCAAAGGGTAATAGATATAGATCCACTTTTGAAGTGAAGCATTGATATTCAGTCACAGACTCCATCATATGACAGTTTGGCAACAACATACTGAAAAAATCTTTAGATACATGATTTAAGTAAAATGTGGGGATATTTGATTGTCAACTACTGATAGTATGTACTGTGTAGAATAAATCAGTTGGCTCTTAAGTCCTAAAGCCAATGAGTTTATATAGTACCTTATTTATGAGTAAATCTTATCAAAGACAAAATTTAAATTAAATCAATACATTGTGAGATAAACACATACCTGGCAAGATAGAGATAAAAAATTGATCAATATAAAATGTACAAGTACAAAATGCAATGGTCACATCTATGAACTGTCAACATACTGGACTTCTCATTTCTCAAATTGTATAATTCATATGTAAAAGTGTACACTAAAAATGCATTGTAAAACAATTATGGTTGGTACATTCATGCATACCTAACAAAACCACAAAAGCAAGGAAATGAAGTCTTAGGCTACCAACAAGAGATCTCCTCTACTCCCCAACCCAGAAACACTCCTTTACATTACAACTACTGTGCACTCTAAACCATGCACCCCAAACTTAACGGTGCAGCACTAGGCATGGCAGCCCTCTGTCACTCCTTTCACCAAACTGTCTCCTCCAAACACAGACTACTCCTCAATCTTCCCTCTTGCACAACCCTTTGTAACACTAACCCCTACTGACACTATTAGTTGTAGATGTTTGCTGTAGAAGGTTGGTGTGTTTTTAGGGAAAAATTTAGTAAAGAGAGTGATTGAAGGGGGTGGAGTTACATCTTCACCTCAGTCTTCCGCTCCAGCCCACATTGTAGAGAAGCCACCCTCTTTCTTCCCACAGTAAGCAGGAGAGAATGGGGCAGAAAAGTATCTCTCCTTATTGGATGAAAATGCTTTGCTCCTGGGGATAGAATTTTTAAAAAAAAGGATAGGAAAAAAGCACCTGCACCCTTTCCAAATGTGAAAGAAATATGAAGATCCTAGGATGACAGAGGAAGGGGGAAAGTCCTTTATTTTCCCTAGAAGACAGACAGAAGGGAGAAGATTCTCATCCACACTTTCACTATTTCAAGTGATAGGAGGAGAGGTACCCAGAAGATAGAGGGAGAGATGGCCTGCTGATTGCCCCCATAAGGATATCAGGGTAGACAAAGTACCTGTCCTCTCATTCCTGAAGCTACTGGACGGGGACACCTGAAAGAAATAGCAAGCTCCTGAGTTTTCACCTAAAAGACAGTAACATAGACAATGAGAGATGATCGGTCTTGGGGCTTGTTGTTGAAAGGTAACTTGTGGAAGATAAGAATCCTACATACATTTGCTTTTATGAATCTGAACAAATGTGGCCTGATATTCAGTGGTGCTGAGCAAACTCAGATCCCAGAAAAACTGAAGGGATCTTCATGTCCTCATCAACTGAAATTCAGGCTATTTCCATTTAAGTGCTAATGTATGAATTTAGAAGACAACATAAGGTACACAGGTTTGAAAGTGTTTGCTTTCAAGAGTTACTCCCCTCTATTTTTAAATGTTTTTCTGCTCCAGTCATCTCCTTCAAATATCACTGAGGTTCCCTCAGTCACTGGGAATCTATGTATATTTTCCATTACTGCAGATAAGTTTTGTGCATGGTTTTATATGACTTTGCTTGCAGTGGGTTTTGCATATTTCACGTAATAAGGACTCAGCTTCCCCATTAATGGTCTTAAAATACTTGACCCGATGTTTTCAAAATTGGGATATTAGGAAAAAGAAGTTGTTTTCTTTAGGAGAATTTTGAGTTCCTTGAATACACACATGCTGTTTCAGGACAGGATGGAAGAGTGATGAGGGACATAAGCACATGGCCTGCAGTAAGTACAAATTCTACTATCTTACCCCAGCTATGAAATGGGTGGTCAACTCAGCACTGAGTCAGGTCACCAGATTACAAATCAGAGTCCAGATTTAAGATTGTTCATTTGAGTCATAGAGTCACAGAGTCATAGAGTTTAAGGCCATAAGGGACTGATTAAGGATCATCTAATATGACCTCTTCTATTTCATAGCCCACTACCACCACCACAATAAACCCAACAATAGAAAGAGACCATAGTAAATGAGATCCACAGAAGACTAGACTATTATGTGCCACAGGCAGAGAATAGGAGGGACTGGGGTGCACCAGTGCTTGAGGCTCATGCAATAACTGGAAAATGATTAAATGAGATATATGCAGATAATCCTGGCAGGGATGCCAAAATCTGCAGACTGCAATCTGACATGGGGAAAATTCCTTCCCAACCCCACATAAGACAATCAGTTAAACTATGAGCATGTAAGCAAGGACCAGCCAGCTAATCACCTGAGTAAGAGAATGCTCAGTGCCACTTCAGAGCCCTAGTCCTCCCTGACCAGTGTCCCAATTCCAGCTCTGGCCATCTCCAGAGGAAGGAGAATAAAGAAAATCCAAGAATATATTGGGGAAAATCCCTTGCTGAGCCCTGCCAGTGAGCAGCTGAAGCAACGAAGCATGAACTTTGGAATATAAGACATAAACTGGAATGACTTCTGGGCTGTTGAACTCTACCCTCCCCACCACCATCACAAGAAATCCCATTATACAATTTCACTCAGAAATTTGTCCAGCTCCTTCTGAAACTAATTAAGTTGCTTGACCCCCACAATTCAGAGGATGTTCAGGAATCTTATCCTACTGATGGTTAAAAACCTTCTTCTAATTTCCAGCCTGAATTTGTTCATGGACAATTTATATCCATTTGTTCTTGTGACAACATTGTCCTTTAGATTAAATGGCTCTTCACTCTTCCTGGTATTTTCCCCCCTGATGTATTAATAAAGAGAAATAATACCCCCCCTCAAACTTCTTTTTGCAAGACTAAGCAACCCAAGCTCTTTGAGTCTCCTGTCATACGGTAGCCCCCTTATTTCTCTGATCATCCTAATATTTCTTCTCTCCATCTGTTCCTGATTGATTTCATCTATCTTGAAAATGGATGACCAGAATTATATACAGTGTTCCAAGTGAGGTCTTAACAGTTTCTTGTACAATGGCATTGATAATTTTCTGTCTCTACTGGAAATGCCTCACCAAATACATCCTAGGAGGACATTTGCATTTTTCACAACCACATCACATTGGTGGCTTGCAGTCTTCCTGCAATTAACCCATACATCAAGTCTCTCTCCTCCTCTCTCACTTCCAACAGATAAGCCCCCACTTGTAATAGAAATTCTTATTAGACTTTAAGTGCATGATTCTTGCACTTTATACTATTAAATTTCTTCCCTTTTCTGTCACTCCAGTCTTCAAGGTCATACAGTCCTTGTGTAATATTCCACATCATCCTGTGTAATATTCCAATCCTCCTCTTTATTGATGATGCCTCCCAACTTTGTATCATCAGCACATTTCATTAGCACATTTACGTTTTGTGCCAAGGTCACTAATAAAATTTTGAATAAGATTGGTCCCAAGACAGATCCTTGAGGAGCTCTACTGGCATCCTTTCTCCAGTCTGATAATTTGCCTTTCAACATAACCCGTTGCCTTCTCCCCATTAGCTAATTCCTTATTCATCTTTTACTGATCCCCATCTTCACTAATCTAACTAATGATTTCCCATGTGGTTCTATGTCAAATACTTTACTGAAGTCCAGATTTAGGAACATAGCATCAGCATTCCCACCATGCTTTGCTTCATATAAAACACACAAGGTAGAGAAGTTATAATCCATGTTTTTTACTAGGTTAAAATAATGTGGCTGTACAGAGTTTCTAGTAAATTAGCAAGTGAACAATTCAGGTCTCAGTGCTCAATTGGAGGGCAATGGAGTTTTAATTTAAACAAACAAATACATCAGTATCTAGAACACTGGATATTATCACACAAGTTCAGTGACACCCCTCCTTATCCAATGCACCCTCCTTATGCACACATACTAATGAGCATGCCATAGAAGGAAACTTATTTGAAATCCTCTTTGTTGTGTGTATCTTTATGTTTGTTTCAGCCTGGCTGAGTTTGATGGAATGTGCCTTTGTGGGTCAAAAGTAATTTTTTTTAAACCATTCATAGGCCATGAGAGAATTCCGTATCCAAATTTTGGGGGCTAAGCCCTCTTATGTTGAACTGGGAGCCCTGGCAATAGACTCAACAATAAGGTGACACAGTCTGGTGTGGAATATGTTGGCAGACGTGGGATAAGAGAAAATTGTGGAGCAGAAGGCATCTGAGTGGCATTCAGATAACATTGCTTCCGATACCACCTCTTCTAAAGTGTTCCATAGCTCAGAATATCACCTCAATGGCAAATAAGTGGCAGGGTCCCTGATGCCTTATCTGAACTCACTAAGGCTCAGGTCCCAAATCTGATGAACTCTTGTTCATCAAAAGCAATATATTGTGGTAAAAATTGGTGGTTCATATTTTGACCAAATGTTCTCTAATAAGTCCCCTGAAAGAGGAACCAGTGCAGTTTTGCTGCTCAGAAGTTGAGCCCCATGTTTTTCACAAATACAAAATAGCAATAAATAAACTAAAAACAATTTAAAAAATACCAACAACAACACAGCAGCAGCTCCTGCAGTTCCTGTCCCAAGGCTGGCTCCTCTCCCTGTGCCTTGCTACTTGGCATACAGGGTAGCAGTGCCACACAGGTTTGGCCTGGCCACTTCTCCATCACTACAGGGTGACTTTTTCATTTTATTTGTTCTCCACTTTCTAACACCACAAATTATTTCTCATTGATAGTCAACAAACGAGGGCAATATCGCTGGTTGATCCTGGAGTTGATATTGCAGCTAACATAGCAATCATCACTTTTTCCAGCTCAAGAAATTATAGAGCAGAAAGAAAACCTGAATCTGGGCTTTTCATTTTACAGAGTAGGGCAATATAACTAGTGAATTAGCTAACTCAGGACACATTTAAAAAAAATCTTTGAAATGCTGAAGAGCACCTCATGAATATAGAAAGATTTGCTTTTAGTCTTATTTTCTGTCATTCTTCCAGATCTTTACCTATTCATTGAACTTTCCTGTTGGCACAGAAGCAGCACACTGATTTCTAACTGAGGTGAGAGGGATTTCC
Source organism: Chrysemys picta bellii (assembly GCF_011386835.1). Taxonomy (NCBI): domain Eukaryota; kingdom Metazoa; phylum Chordata; order Testudines; family Emydidae; genus Chrysemys; species Chrysemys picta. The sequence continues at coordinate 266,578,379 of NC_088791.1, read as the reverse complement.
AATTTTTGATTTGGCTTGTTATATTGACAAATTTCCTGCCATCTCTGGGTTACTGAGAAGGCAGAAGGTCTGGCATGAGCCCAGTAATAATTAGAGATAATGGTAAATGGGCTCCTGGAGGCATTGAGTGTTAGCAGTTACAGTACTGATCAACACTCCTGATAGAATTCCCAGCAGAAAACAAGAGGGTTTATCTTCTAAAATTGGGCTTCTGTGTTTTCTCATAAACTGTAAGAGTTCAGGGTGGAGGGTCTGGAGGGCATATTGTTCTATCCCACAAAAGTATATTCCTGCTACATCAGTCAAGCTGAAATACCCCATCCAAGCAGGTGGAACCCAGATTTCAAATGCTTCCTCAAGGATGTATACAACATTGGCATATGGTTCTCAGATTCCTAATGCAATTTTCTTGGTAGTCCATCAATCCGATGATGACAAATCTGTGCAGATCATCTATTGGTCTCATGGTGTGCCCTCTAATGACTGTACAAGCCAATTCTAGAGGTGCACATTTCGCTGCAGATGGTGCAGGGGAAGTTCACGGTCAGTGGATCGTGCGCTGCTGATGCTCTGTGACGTCGTTCGCGTGACTCTTGTAGACGCCGGCAGTGGTCTTCCTCAAAGGCGATGCAGGTATTTCTGACTGTTGCATGCCACTGTGTTCTGTCGCTGGCGGTGTCCTCAAGGTCCCTAGGTTTGATACTGCTGTACTGCAGATTGGCTTTGATGGTGTCCTTGTAACGTTTCCGTGGATGACCTATATGCCGGATGCCCTGGAAGAGCTCACCATACAGAAGTTTAACTTGTTTATCTGAGTGATTGGCTGAAGTAGGATTAAGTGGACTTGTAGATTCTAAAGTTTTACATCGTTTTATTTTTGAATGCAGTTATTTTTTGTACATAATTCTACATCTGTAAGTTAAACTTCCATGATAAAGAGATTGCACTATAGTCCTCGTATTAAATGAATTAAAATATATGATTTCCTTTGTTTTCATTTTTGTTTTTCCAGTACAAATATTTGAAATCGTAAGTATAAAGTGAGCACTGTACACTTTGTATTCTGTTTTGTAATTGAAAGCAATATATTTAAAAAGGTAGAAAACATCCAAAAATGTTTAAATAAATGATATTCTATTATTATTTAACAGTGAGATTAATCACGGGTAATTTTTTAATTGTATGATTAATCATGATTATTTTTTTTAATTGCTTGACAGCCTTAAATCAGTGATTTAAATAATTTCAGTTTAAATCAACTCACCCTACCACAATGTAAGATCTCTTTCCCCTCTTCACTTATCTAGGAGCACCCAAATCCAAGTTCATATTAAGTTATTGTGACCTCCCTAGTGTAAGTAGAGGAATTCTTCTTAGCTTGCCTATGCAAATGAGGTTTTCTCTGACAGCCTGTGGCAGGGTTGGGGTATAAATATCTGCCAAAGGGGTAGCTCCTCTCCGTCTTCCCAGTAGAATGGCCAAGTGCGGGGGCCCAGACACTCAGTAAGGAGCTCAGCTGCTGGCTTTAACGAGGGCAAGCTCAGAGGAATCAGCTGAGTTGAGTAGAGCCAGCTGTGCTAGGGGCTGGGAGGAGATATAAGCCCGGGGAAGGTTCACTGAGGGAGAACGGCAAGCCACGGGCGGGTGGGGAGGGAGGAACTGCAGCTCTGTCTCCAATGGCTACAGAAAGCTTCAGGGGATGGTAGACCCAGAGAAGGGTCAGAGTGGGGATTGGTATTGTGTGAATCAGGACTCTGTATTAAGCACTGTAAATAAAAAGACACGGGTGAACCACCTGAAGGAGGCATTGGGGCCCTTTCTTTGACTAGCCCAAGCACAGAGCAGAGGGAAGAGAGAGCAGTAACCTTGTGACAGTGGGGGCTTGTCCAGGATCTTCCTAGCCAACGCTATTTGTGGCTGCCAGCATGGAGGCAAGAGATTCAGCAGTCACACCAGACAGAAAGACAAGCCCTGATGACGTGCAGACAGACCAACAGCGGGCCCTCCAGGAGTTCACCAGGGAGCAGTCAGCGGCCCAGCAACAGCTCCTTCAACATGTGGTGAGTCCAGCACCAGGGGATGGGACCAGGACACCAGGGTGGGGTTCTGTAAGTTAGGCTCCACAGACGACCCTGACACCTTTCTGGGGATGTTCGAACAGGTGGCTATGGCAGCCAGATGGGAGAGATCAACATGGGCCATGCGACTAGCCCCATATCTGAGAGGGGAAGCCCAAGCGGCATTTATGGCTTTGGGCAAGATGCAAGCCAGGGACTACGAGGTGGTAAAGGCCACTATCCTATATAGGGTCAGACTCTCAATCGAGAGGTACTGTAAGCGGTTTCGGACCGCCCGCTGGACAGAAGGCCTGAGGCCTTGGGCATTCGCCCAGACACTGACAGACTGGGCCATGAGGTGGCTGAGACCCGCCGCCCAGAGAGTGGAGGAGATCATGGACCAAGTGATCCTAGAGCAATTCCTCCTGGGGCTCCCGGACCCAGTGCACGTTTGGGTCTGAAGTCATCAGCCAGCCCACGTAACTGACGCGGTCTGGCTGACGGAAGAGTATATAGAGGCAGAGGGGCCCTGACGGGCAGTGAAATCCAGAAAAGGAGCAGGACCTGTAAGGAGCCCACTGGAATCAACACCCAAGATGGGGACAGATCCGGGGCCCCCCTGCATCCGTGAATTGACCTGTTGGTGGTGCGGACGCCCAGGCCATAAAAAGCAGGACTGTCTGCAGATGGAGTGTGGACTAGTGGACTTTTTTGGGTGGACCAGGAGGCGGAAGGGATCAGGGAAGCAGGGAAGCCGGGGGGAAGACAGAGGGACTGCAGCTTTGTCTCTAATGGCTGCAGAAAGCCTCGGGGGCCGGGTAGACCCAGAGAAGGGTCAGAGTGGCGATTGTTGTTGTGTGACTCGGGACTCTGTATGAAGCACTGTAAATAAAAAGACGCAGGTGAACCACCTGAAGGCGGCGTTGGGACTCTTTCTTTAACCAGCCCAAGCACAGAGCACAGGGATGAGAGGGCAGTAACCTGTGCGGACCCTGTGACACAGCCCTTTTCCCTTTTTCACCAATAGAGGGAATAAAGAGCCTGTTCCACTCTGGAGCTTCTTCTGGCTCCGTATTTTCTTGTAATTTTATGAGATGTAGCTCTTTATTCTGAATAAAAAAATCAGTACACAACTGGATTGGTATTGGTTGAATAGAAAACAAACTATTAAGTAACTACTGAATGACAAAGAAAGTTTTCAATATTTAATTATTTTTCTTGGAGTGAAATCAATACTAACACATGTAAAAGTACTAGGTAAGCACTTGTACAATGTTTTGTTTTACATCATTTTAACAAATTAATGTTCTTTTAAACTAGAAAACATTACTGGCATAAATTAGTGATTCACATTAATCTCCATTCATAATTCACTGGATTTTGACAAAGTTTGTACATGTAATATTTTGCTCAGTAGCTACACTTCTGTGTATTATTAATGATCATGTCAGTACTAAACAAAGAAAATAAATCATATCCTAAAATCCTATAATAGATTATTTCATGCTTAAATCTTTGTTACAAAAAGCTGCTATTTTGTCAGATTTCCTATTGTAATTTCCGATATATATACACATATATTCCTCTCTCTCTTTCTCTGTGTGTATATATTTTTATCATCTACTGTTTTATATTAGAAGTAATACTTCCATCTATAGACATAGTTTGACCATATGAAAATGCCCTCTTCCAGACATTAATATTTGCCATCAGGAGTGCATTTTCAGGTTGAATATGATTAAGTGGCAGAGCCAGGAATGGAACCCAGTACAGGCTTGATATATTATGAAGGCAAAACTCACCTTAAAGCTATATATTATAAACATGTGAAGAATGCTGTACTGTTATTTCAGCACCTCAGAGTAATTTTCCTTTAAAACATGCTTTATTTTTTTTTAGTTTTTAAAACACCCCTTACAATATTTTGATCACTAATATTTTGAAATAAAATCATCTCCTTTATTACTGGTCTTTTCAAAAATCAGCCCTAATCTGTACAACATTTTTATTAATTAGTAGGAAAGTGTCCTCACTTTAAGCTCCTGAAATAAAATTGGCTGGGACTTCAACTGCTAAACTATGAAATGGACTACCCAGCCAACAAGTACTGTATAAAAGTTACTTACAAAATATGATTATTACCTGAATCTGTAAATTACATTATAAAATTATTTTAAATAGCAAAATGTTTAGCCTCAGAGGTCCTGAAGGCTTCTGAAGCATGTAGTATAGATGAGTATTCAATAAAGAAGGGGGAAATAATGTGGTTGATGAGCCTTTAGCACTTAGGAACGATTCCTGAAGAGTCAGTTCACTTGTATGGAAGACAGCAATGTGGTTTTATACAGGATATTGGGCTTCAAAATAAAATTTTAACCCCCCCAAAAAGATAATACAAGAAATGCCCATATTCGAGAGATAATTCTGTATCCTATTTTAATTGACCAATGCTCAGTTTAAGGAACCTTTACAACAGTAATATCAATAACATCCTGATTGATAAGAAACAATGATATATGGTGGCAAATGAACTTTCAGAATAGCACAGTATGACATGAATGCAGCTTCCCTATAAGATCCATGCAAGACAAATATAAAACATAATGTATCACCTTTAATTCTTGAAAGTAATGATTTATCTAGCTCTACTTATAGAGAAGCAGTTAACATGATGTACGATCTTGTCAACTTTCAGTTAATCACTGCATCTAATCAATACCTCCCATTTTCCAAATGAATTTTAACATTTCATCTTGCAAGAAGCATAATAAGGGACTTTGAAAAATCAATTATGTTTTCATGAACAAGTGGGACACAGTAGAGAACATATATTTATATTGTATTAATGCTGTTCCCATGCTTTGTAAGTCTTAACCTAGTTGTGTATTTTATTCTTTGTCTCACTGAATAAATGACAGCTAGGTTTGTGTTTTGTGCAGGATTTCTTTATTATATTTGTAAAGGGATCCAGCTGACTGTGATAAGAGCAGACATGATGCTTGCAGCTCTGTTTAGCATGAGGCCACTGCCTTGTTCTCCTTCTCCCATTACTCCTCCATAACCTGGATGACTGCAGCTGGCTTGGCAGATCTGTCAGAGTAAACTGGAAATCTCCAAACTGCTAGGTTTTATTCCTCTTCCCTTATTTAGAGGTTTCTTTCCCCCTTTTTGCCTTTTGTGGGATGCAGCAGCCTATTTATTACAAAGTGTGTCACACAAAGAGCACATTAAACCAGTGTTCCAGTCTACTGCCAGTATGCTTCCAGGTTTCCTATAGAAACCTAGCTGTCTTGGGACCTGGTTACCTGAGGAACCACTTCTCTTTTCACACTGTATTGCAGAGGTACTAAATCTGCAGCCCCCTCAGTTTAAAAGGGAGGTGGTTACTTGCAGGACATTCTCAGTAAAGGCTAATTGCCTTCCTCTAGTTGTAACCCTCACAGGAGACATTGACCTAGTATATTTGCTATCTTCTGCAATTCCTTTGAGAAGTGTCTTATTTTTATTTCAGATTTGGCACACGCATCTGCTAGTGCTACAAGGGGAAATGCATTTGATTCATGATGGCTGCATCGTCTTTTGCTATGCCTGAAGACTGTAGTTTATTATTATTCCTAAACAGACAAAGGGTTATACACAGTAGGCTCTGGTAATTATCTCCCCCTGTTAATGAGAAGTGTCTTACTATTATCATTTTACATTTCACCTGACATAAGCACAGTCTCATAATTTTAAACAGGGAAATTTACAGTTGTTTCACTGACACGTGAGTGCCATCACGCTGAAGCAGTGTTTTTTCTCTTGAACAGAGACATATATCTGGGCATGTGCCTGTGTATGTGTGTGTGAGAGAGAGTGAGTGAATATATGAGTAAATGCAAGTTTGGTGCACATCCCTCCCTTTTTCTTTTTCTTTTTTTTTTTTTGTTTACCCCCGCTAAGGTGGCGTTTACCATACAAGGTTTGCTTATGTATTTCTTGCTCATTTCAGTGTTTGTCTGTCTATAAGTAGTTGAATAACAGTTGTGTTTGCTTTCAATATGAAAAAAACATAATTCTCCACTATGGGGGATAGGAAGGAGAAGAGCTGACTGTATGACTGAATCTTTTCTTTCAGTGGGTAAACTGAAAAAAATAAAAATAAAACAAAAATCAATCCATTTGTTTTTAACAAAACCTGATTTTTTTTCATTTTTTCTCGCTGAAACAAAAAAAAAATCTGAAAATTATTTGAGTTGAACTAAACGTTTTAACGTCACTTTTGAGTCAACGGTTCAAAACAATATTTCATTTCAAAATTAAATGTAAATACAGGTTCAAAAATGTCAAAATAAAATGTTTTGACATTTCCAAAACATTTGTTAAAGAGGTTTTTATTTCCCCCAGACACAACTATTTGGTGAATTTGACCTGAATTCACTTAAAAAAAAATCTTTGATAAATTTACTATTTGCTGAAAAATATTCATCCACTTCTAGGGGACTTCGGTTTTGTTATTAGTTCATGCTTGTTTCAAATACTAGATATAAGTTCTAATACTGAAACTTCTTTTACTCTAGAAAAATCTTTGGATCATGTAGGAAAATGTTTTAAAAAATGACCAAGTAATTTAAAATCTAAATCCCATTTTCAAAGTGATACGTAGACAAAATGGAGAGAGTCTAGAGGAGAACAACAAAAATGATAAAAGGTTAAGAAAACCTGACCTATGAGGAAAGATTAAAAAACCTGGGAATGTTTAGTCTTGAGAAAAGAAGACTGAGAGGTGACCCGATAACAGTCTTCATATATTTTAAGGGCTGTTATAAAGAGGTTGGTGATTAATTATTCTCTATGCCAGGGATTGGCAATCTTCGGCACATGGCCCGCCAGGGTAAGCCCCCTGGTGGGCCGGGCTGGTTTGTTTACCTGCAGCGACTGCAGGTTCGGCTGTTCGCGGATCCCACTGGCCGTGGTTTGCCGTTCCAGAGCAATGAGGGTTGCGAGAAGCCTTGGCACGCGCCGCTTCACCCAGCCCCCATTGGCCTGGGACGGCAAACTGCGGCCAGTGGGAGCCGCGAATGGCTGAACCTGCAGATGAGGTAGGTAAACAACCTGCCCAGCCCATCAGGGGGATTACCCTGGTGGGTCACATGCCGAAGGTTGCCGATCCCTGCTCTATGCCCACTGAAGGTAGGACAAGAAGAAAGCAGTTTAATATTCAGCAAAGGACCTTTAGGTTAGATATTAGGAAAAACTTTCTAACTATGAGGATAGTTACGTTCTATAATAGGTTACCATAGAATCCCCATCCTTAGAAGTTTTAAAGAAAAAAATAGACAAACACCTGTCAGGAATGGCCTATGTATACTTGGTCCTGTCTTAGCACAGGGGGCTGGACTAAAAGACCCCTCAAGATCTCTTTGAAACCCACATTTCTATGATTCTATAATTTAGGGACAGAAATTTAAAGTATTCAGGCACCTACATGTCCAGATACACACCCAGTAAGATTTTTCAAAGGGGCCTAGGCACCTATCCGCCACAGTTTAATGCCCTTTCCACTGCACAGTTGCATCCATACTAATAAATGAATACCTATCCCTTCAGGACCATGGTATGGTGAAGGCTGGATTGTCTACTGCTCAATTTTATTATTCTGATACTTTTTGATCTTCTCATTCTGTTGTTTTATTTCTTTATAGCACATTTAATAATAATTTGGCAACAGTGTCTAGTGAATTTATACAGACTCACAGCTAATAACTATGTATCTACATTGAACTGTGATTGATATTGTGGGAGTTTGAACTCAGGTAAACACAACCATGAGCTCTTTACTTATTTTAATGCAAAAGGTGTATGTAGTTATGGCTTACAATTGTCACATAAGCTGAGCCAACAGGAAAACTCGTTTCTAAGTAGAGGTCTTTGTAGTGCTTTATTTTTCTGGTTAGCAAAGAGCACGGCTATATCGTGTCCGACAACATTTTGCAGCAATGTGAACAGCAAAGTGTAATCAAGTCCAAAAAGTAAGTTAACTTCAATGTCAAATGCCCTGGTAAATCTGTTTTCTCTCCTGTATTCAAAATTTGTTTGTACTTTGGGTTATTTTCAGAGCTTTCCTAAAGAAGGACGTGCTAGTTATTTTGATTTAATCTTTGCCAAAACCTAAGCTACACATTTGGCTTGCCTGAAGAAGCCGTCAAGAAAGATAATTTATGAGAAGGCCTAGAGGGCAAACAATGTAACGAGCCAGCTCTGTGCAGTATGTGTTGCCCTATCTGCTTAAAAGCAAACGCTTTTTGCACAGACAGAATAAGTTGTTAAAAATGAGAGAAGATTTTTAAATATATAGAGCCACTGTTTTATTTTCTGACTGTACACGTTGCAATGTTTAATATTTGTAAAAAAACTTACCAAAGATTGTAAAAGAAAACTGGCCTGCACTTCCCAGACCATGGTAAAAATATATTAAAATATATTTTCCACCGTTTGATTTCATTAAGCCATTGAAATGCAAATCCTATTTTACCACAGAATTCACTTATCTTAGAAGCCTTCACTTGTTTAAAGACCTCAGAATGTGTGTGACGTGTCTTTGTCACCACCAGACTAAATTACTGTAATGCACTCCACATGGGGCTCTATAATAAGAAGTATTTATTTATGGTATACTTAGTGATTTCCTCTAGTGCCAATGTCATTAAAGATCAGTTAGCATTTGAATTTCAATCTATTTCAGAGGGTTATAATTCATTCTGAATGTGCATTTGGTGAAGAATTTTGCAGGAAAAAAATCTTCCTTCTCTTACGCATTTTTCTTCAATCCAATTACTGTAGATTTACACTGAGAAAAGAATCTGGCCTTCAGGTGTATGGTTTCAGGTCAGAAGTTATTTTTATTTATTTTATAAAAGATTGGAGGATAGGAAGGAATTTAAAAGTATTTCATGCATGACAAAGATGTATAATTCACCTAGAAAAGGTTTTGGGCTTTTTTTCTGTCACATGATTTATACAATATCTTTAGTATTTTTTAAAATAAACTGTATAGACTTAATTTACCAAAGGGGCCTCCTGACTCTGAGGGCCTGACATAGAGCACATTGAAGTCAACATGTATCTTTTACCATCTTCAATGGGTTTTGCATTGTGCCTTAGATATTGTGCATTCATAATAGCCTTTTGGCTTTTCATAGTACTGTATGTCATTCTTTATAATGCAGAGTCATCATAATAAAACTATCTGGACAGCTAAAATGTGTTGTTATGGTCTATTGAGGAAACAATCTGTTTTTAGCTTTTACCAGTGTCTTCTTTTGCTCCAGTTGAAATCAGTGGGAATTTTGCTATTGGCTTTAATAGAAGTAGGAGCAATTCCCAAATGGATACATCATACTAATTCAACTGGATTGGGAACATATTTGTAAAGACTCGATCCTACAAAGCAATCTGCTAGCATGGACTATCAGAGACACGCTTCAGCCAAATCAGTCCTGTGGTGCATCCTACATCTGAAAGATGGTTAGTTCATTATTTGACTTTTCAAACAGGATAGAACTAATTATATATATTTATATATATATATATATATATCAAGCAGGGTTATTCTGGCCTATTTTTTCCCCAGAGAGAAAAAAGAATCAGCAATATTCTTCATGTGCATAGTCCTTCCTTTAGGAATCAAGAATTTTATTTCTAGTAAATTGATTCTGGCAAAGGCAGGAGGTGGGATTGTTTTAAAATACATACCCATTATTTCTGAAATAAAGTAATAGATTAGTTTAAGTTCAACTTCACCTTGGATCTTTTGCGCTCCTTTAGCTGATCCTTATTATAGGCAGAAAGGCCTGTTAGTGACCAATAACATTGGCTTGTTTGTTTAACATCTCCAAGGACTCACAGACTGGAAGCCCACTACTGCATCCCTCAGTGAGGTTGAAATGCGTTCCCTGCTCTCCCATAGCCAGCCAACTTTTCTGGCTGGTGCATGAGATGACTGGAGCCCTTCTAACTGAGATTTATGATCTGTATTAGTATGCACTATGTTTTGGCTAGGTTCACTCACAATCACTGGCACCTTACTATGCAAGTAATTCAGGATTATTCATAATAATATCTCACTCTTTATATAGTGTTTTTCTTGTACATTTCAAAGAACTTTATAAGTATCATTATCTCAATGTAAGAGATGGGTGCAGGGAGAAGTGGGGCAGAGAAGTGACTTTCCCAAAGTCAATGAGCAGACTAGTAGCAGACTTATGAATAGAAATGAGGTCTCCTGAATCACAGCCCAATACTTTCTCCACAAGGCCACTCTGTTTCTTATGCAGTAAGGTACAGCTCAGCATGAGCAAGGGGAGCAGAATATGACCCTTGTAGTTTCAGACAAATGATGTGTTTGAGAGAGAGACAGAGAGAGTGATTCCTACAGACTGATCCAAAGATATTTAGAATATTTTATCCATAAGAGGCATTTCCTTTATTTAGTTATGTTTTATGTTTTGAAGGTTGACATTTTCATTAATATGTTATTTTGATAAGTATACTTTCATGCCACAGTTCTTTTATCCTGCACTGCTCTTAGGGAGGATAGTTGTCTGATAATGCTGAAGGAAGATAGTGATGGTTTATTTGAAATTTATGTATTGTAAATAAGTATGACCTTCTAATTACCACTATACCTTGACAGCAATACAATAACTTTCTCTTAAATATCTCCCAACTTTTTATCGGTGCTGTCTAGAAAAGATCAAGTTCTCAAAATAAGTTACAAAATTTTTGAAAGCTAGTTCAGAGAAAGTTATTATAATGATATTGGGTCTGACTCTGATTTCACTTACAACTATTTTATAGCAGTTGACCTCTTCTGACTTCAGTGGAGTCACAACTAATTTACTCATGTGTAACATAAATCAAACCCTTTGAAATCACTACTTTTACAAAAATATTCTAAGAAATAATGATTTAAAATGATTGGAAAATTTCTGATAGAACATTTTTCTCCGTTAGAAAATACCAAATTGTTGAAATTGACATGTTCCGTGTGAACATGTCAATTTTGATGAATTTCTGACCAAAGGCAGGTAGGTTCCTGCCTGATTTCCTGCCCTTATTACCACCCCTCCCCCGCAAACCTCCCACTTCTCATCACCAAACTGGATGGGCTACTACAAAGCCAGGGCTCCCAGAATGTTCAGGGTCCCAATTTGGGATGATTTTTTTCTAAAACTTGACATTTTTCACAGTCCTGGAATTCCATTTCCTGGAAGTTCTAATGTTTTTGTTTCATACACATATCAGTTTTGCTCTTGAAGCAATTATACCCATTTAACTCTTTGACCTTTATTTAACTCCATCGATAATGATCATAAAGGTCTAAAATGTGCTCCTTCTCCATCTGTATTTGCTATCCATATCATGGTAGCAACACGGGAAGGAAAGCAGTTTTCCTGGGGCTGCTACTCCCATGTGGGTGGGGAGTGGGTAAAGCCTTCATTCTGCCTCACAAAGCACCAGCCAGCATAGATGAGCTGACCCATTAAGGGAAGTAATCTGCACCAGGTACAGGTTTGGCTCAGATTACTACCCACCCCCACTGTACTCCAGAGCAATGGAGGAAACCAGGGATCAGGTTTTGACTCTGAGTCACAATTATTTCACAGTGCTGTGCTTGTGGTGGAGTAGCAAAACACTACTCCTTAGGGTATGTCTACACTACGAAATTAGGTCGAATTTATAGAAGCCGGTTTTATAGAAATCGGTTGTATACAGCCGATTGTGTATGTCCCCACATAAAATGCTCTAAGTGCATGAAGTCGGCGGACCGCGTCCACAGTACCGAGGCTAGCGTCGACTTCCGGAGCGTTGCACTGTGGGTAGCTATCCCACAGTTCCCGCAGTCTCCGCCACCCATTGGAATTCTGGGTTGAGATCCCAATGCCTGAATCATGCAAAACAGTGTCGTGGGGGGTTCTGGGTACATGTCGTCGGGCACCTCCCCCTCCGTCAGAGCAATGGCAAACAATCGATTCGCGCCTTTTTTACCTGGGTTACCTGTGCAGACAACATACCATGCCAAGCATGGAGCCCGCTCAGCTCAGCACACCGTCACCATATATCTTCTGGGTGCTGGCAGACGTGGTACTGCATTGCTACACAGCAGCAGCTAATTGCCTTTTGGCAGTAGATGGTGCAGTATGACTGGTAGTCTTCATCGGCGATCTGGGTGCTGGCAGACATGGGGCTGGCAGACATGGGGCTGCATTGCACAGAACAGCAGCCCCTTGCCTTTTGGTAGAAGATGGTATATTATGACTGGTATCCGTCGTCGTCGTACTGCAATGGCTGTCAATCATGGGCACCAGGGCAGTCTCGATGATGATGGCTATCAGTCGTAGTATGCTATTTTCTGCCAAGCGCCCAGTATTTTCTGCCAAGCACCCAGAAGATGCCGAGGGCTATCAGTCATGCTGCACCGTCGTCTGCCAGCTTAAGATGTAAAAAATAGATTTGTTCTGTATTCATTTGCTTCCCCCTCCCTCCGTGAAATAAACCGCAAGGGCTACTTTTCAATGGTGCTGCAAGCCCTGGTGGATCACAAGGGACGTTTCACGAACATCAACGTGGGATGGCCGGGAAAGGTACATGATGCTCGCGTCTTCAGGCACTCTGCTCTGTTTCGAAAGCTGGAGGAAGGGACTTTCTTCCGGACCAGAAAGTAACCGTTGGATGCTGAAATGCCTATCGTGATCCTTGGGGACCCAGCCTACCCCTTAATGCCATGGCTCATGAAGCCGTACACAGGCAGCCTGGACAGGAGTCAGGACCTGTTCAACTACAGGCTCAGCAAGTGCCGAATGGTGGTGGAATGTGCATTTGGACATTTAAAAGCACGCTGGCGCAGCTTACTGACTCGCTCAGACCTCAGCGAAAAGAATATCCCCATTGTTATTGGCACTCACGCAGTGCCAGGCAACAGATTTCGGCTTGCAGGCAGCCATGGTAAGCCACAGTCTTTTGACTTTTTTAACCTTCTTAATATGTGGGAATGGTTTCAAACAGCAGCGCCCTCATTTCCCATATCAAAGATGAATTGGGTTGGCCATTTAAAATGGGTTTGCAATGTAAAAGGAGGGGCTGCGGTTTCCGGGTTCACATGCAGCACAAACCCAACTAACCCCCCTCCCTCCCCACACCCAATTCTCTGGGATGATCACTTCACCCCTCCCCCCCACCACATGGCTAACAGCGGGGAACATTTCTGTTCAGCAGAGCAGGAACGGGCACCTCTGAATGTCCCCTTAATAAAATCGCCCCATTTCAACCAGGTGACCGTGAATGATATCACTCTCCTGAGGATAACAAAGAGAGATAAGGAATGGATGTTGTCTGCATGCCAGCAAACACCGGAACCATACGCTACAATGCTTTGTTAGGCAATGATTCCAGACTAAGTGCTACTGGCCTGGTGTGGTAAAGTGTCCTACCATGGCGGACGGGATAAGGCAGCCCTCCCCAGAAACCTTTTGCAAAGGCTTTGGGAGTACATGAAGGAGAGCTTTCTGGAGATGTCCCTGGAGGATTTCTGCTCCAACCCCATACACGTTAACAGACTTTTCCAATAGCTGTACTGGCCGCGATTGCCAGGGCAAATTAATCATTAATCATTAAACACGCTTGCTTTTAAACCATGTGTAATATTTACAAAGGTACACTCACCAGAGGTCCCCTGTGTGCCCTCAGGGTCTGGAAGCATGCCTTCGGTGAGTTCGGGGGTTACTGGTTCCAGGTCCAGGGTGATAAACATATCCTGGCTGTTGGGGGAAACAGGTTTTTCCGCTTCCTTGCTGCTGTGAGCTATCTACATTATCTCCAACCTCATCTTCCTCGTACCCCGAACCCGCTTCCCTGTGTGTTTCTCCAGTGAGGGAGTCATAGCACACAGAATTCCGTCCACACTACCCCAATTCCGACCTGCTAAGGCCGATTTTATCGCTAATCCCCTCGTCAGAGGTGGAGTAAAGAAACCGGTTTAAAGGGCCCTTTAAGTCGAAAGAAAGGGCTTCGTCGTGTGAACGTGTCCAGGCTTAATTCGATTTAACGCTGCTAAAGTCAACCTAAACTCGTAGCGTAGACCAGGCCTTACACAGGTCATTGAACAAAGGCTCAGTCTAGCCAATAGACTGGAGAGACTGTCATTTTTATCTCTAACAGTTTGCAAAATTATGGTACTGTAAAGCAATTAAAAACCACACTACAAAGAAAGATCTGAAAAAAAAAATCCTTGGGAATAAATGTATGGGTGCAAAATGCTGCATGTTAGAAGCAAGTTCAAAACAGGCCAGGCACTTTAACATCATGGGTATCACTCTGATTAAGTCCTTTGATACATACTTCTTAAAAGAGGGTTGAGAGGCATTTCTCCTGGACTGTTTTTTAATTGCAAAATTATTCATTTTATAGTTCTGCACAGTTGAGCAGGCAAGAAAGAATTGTGACTACATTTGTTGAACAGTCTGACATTTAGATCTTTGCACTTGCTCCTCATCAGCCACGTATCATGATCTGTGGAACTGGAATCAAAGAGCCCCTGTTACCTGGAAAGGTCTGTTATTGATGAGACACCAGTACATCTGGAATGCAGGGAGATAGGCTGGAAGCAACTCAGCCACATGAACAGAACAGTCCACAGGGTTTAATAAAGTTCCATTTGTTCAACTTAACCTGTATTCTGCTTCACTCTTTGCAAATAAAACATCATGGCAACATCAGAGCTGTGAAGTACAGCAGCTGGCAGTGTGAGCCCTGGAACTAAGGGCACATCTACACTGGCAAAGTTACAGCACCGGCAGTTACAGAGCCACTCAGAGAGCGCCGAAGGAAAATTGCTGTTGTGTGTTCACAGTGACAGCTGCCTGCACAATAGCATGTTCACACTTGCGGTGCTATTCAGAGGGGTGCACTCTGGGAAGCTATCCTACAAAGCACCTCTTTCTCTTTTGCTGCTAAAACTTATGGGAAGGCAGAAGGGGTTGCAGGCCATCCTGGGTCCTGTCCCAATGCCCCGTGATGCATTGTTTCACACCCCAGCAATAACTGTACTTCCATCTGCATTTGGCGCCATCTTTCAACGGTTTGTGTACTGCGCACCCTGCCCTGCCTCTTTTGGGCTGCAAGAATGGATCCCGAGCTGTTGACAAGAATGCTGTTCGCACTGACCAACACGTCACGAGTGGCAGTGGAGTTATTCTTTAAACTACAAAGGCAAGAGGATTGCGACATTGATCTCGCCACACGTAGTCGCCATGACTTGAGAATGCTTGTGGCATTCACGGAGGTGCTGACTACAGTGGAATGCCACTTCTGGGCTCGGGAAACAAGCACTGAGTGGTGGTATCACATTGTGATGCACGTCTGGGATGATGAGCAGTGGCTGCAGAACTCTCATATGAGGAAAGCCACATTCATGGGACTGTGTGATGAGTTCGCACCTGCCCTGCGGTGCAAGAACATGAGAATGACAGCTGTCCTGTCGCTGTAGAAGCACATGGTGATTGCACTGTGGAAGCTGGCTACTCCAGACTGCTACCGATCGGTCGCTAACCAGTTCGGAGTGGGAAAGTTGACTGTTGGAGTCGTGTTGATGCAAGTGTGCAGGGCCATTAATTGCATCCTGCTTCGAAAGACCATGACTCTGGGCAACATGTGTGAGATTATGGATGGCTTTCCACAAATGGGCTTCCCCAACTGCAGAGGGGCGATCGATGGCACGCACATTCCAATTCTGGCACCAGACCACCTATCCACCGAGTACATTAATCGCAAGGGGTATTTCTCAATGGTTCTCCAGGTGCACGTGGATCACTGTGGGCATTTCACAGACATTAACACAGGCTGGTTCGGAACACTGGCCTGCTCAAGCAGCTGCAAGCAGGGACTTTCTTTCCAGACCAGAAGATCTCTGGAGGGGAAGTCAAAATGCCCATTGTGATCCTGGGAGATCCCACCTACCACTTAATGCCATGGCTCATGAAGCCATACATGGGGCAACTTGACAGCAGCAAGGAGCAGTTCAACAACAGGCTGAGCAAGTGCAGAATGACTGGGGATTGTGCATTTGGCTGTTTAAAAGCCTGCTGGTGATACCTGTATGGGAAGCTGGACATGGCCGATGACAATATTCCTATGCTTATAGCTGCATGCTGTACTGTCCATAATATTTGTGAAGGGAAGGGTGAAAGCTTCACTCAGTGCTGGTCCGCAGAGGCTCAGAGCCTGGAGGCTGAGTTTGAACAACTGGAGATGAGGGCTATTAGAGGGGCACAGTGTGGGGCCATAAGGATCAGGGATGCTCTGAGGCAGCGATTTGAAATTGAAAGCCACTAATATTTGTTGGTATGCTTGGGATTGCGCTACTTGTAATGCTAGGAGGTGATTGGTGCACATGATGCAAGAAGGGACCTTAACATAATTGTATGTTGCTTTGCAGTGCTCTTTTTGCTTTCACTTAATATATATATATATATATATATATATATACACACTTTCAAGCAAACAACATTCTTTTATTGAAAGACAACCACCAAAGGAGAGAGTCAAATGAAAACATTGATCAGCAGGGATGGGGGAATGGAAGAGCTCAAGGGGAGGAGGGGTCCCAGAATGGCTACAGATTTGTGTATGTCCAGGGATCATTTCCAACCTTCTCCTATGGAATACGATGTGGCAGGTGCTGTACTTCAGTACGGCCAAACTGCAGATGGATGGGTGATGAGTGCAGTGGGTAGTGGTAGTCCACACTTCTGGACTGTGAGGCGGTAGGAGTGGAATGCTGCGGGTAGAGAGTGGAACCAGGAGGGTTGGCAGTGTGTGGGGGAGGGGTGCATGGGAAAGAGTTTTGTGACAGTGGCTGCAGGGGAAGGCAGGTGCGGAGCTGCTCGCTTTGAAGAGCTAGTATAGCCTGGAGCTTGTCCGCTTGGCGCTCCATAATTGTTAAGAGCTGCTCTGTGGTTTCTTTCTAATGTGTCACATTCTCCTTTCGTTCCCTCTTCTCGCTGTCCTGACACTCCTTCAATTCATTTTTCTCGGGGGCGGAGTGCAAGCACACATAAGCCACAAGACCCCCAAAATGGTGAGTAGATGCAGGGGCAGGGTATATCACTGTTCCTGGACCCTGCTGTATACTTGGCATGTGGCTCTTGGGCACTTGGGGAGAGCCAGCACTGTAGAGGGGCCTGATCATCATTCATGTCCCCACACTTTCTACAGGAGGTGATCATTATGGAAGATATCTCACTGCTGAGGGTGAGCAGGGAATCAAGGGAGGGTCTTCTCCAAGCCTGCGGCTTCCACCCTGGCCCCTATGTGGCTAGCCTATGTGCAGCTATGGTCTCCCAGTCCAATGATGGCACAGTGGCATGGGAAAGTTACCAATAATGGGGTAAGAAACAAAGCAGCTCTGCTGAGGAACTTGCAAGAGCAGGTTGCCCAGTATCTCCATGAGAATTTCCTGGAGATCTGAGGGAGATTCCCATGAAGTGAGGGAGTCTATCAACAGCCTGTTCTGCTGCTCAAACTAGGCATGAGGTGGGAGACAAGCCTGCTTTCTGCAACACTCCTGCCCCTAGCTTCAGCAATTCCCAAAATCAGATCCACTTATCAGGGGTCTCCTCCCTGTTTGCACTTCGCCAAAATCTGACTGTTGTGATTGGCTAGGGTCCTCTGGGATAGAAAAGAGCTCCTGACTGCATGCATCTCTGGCCTCCAAGTCATCCTCTGCCTCTGGTTCCTACTCTCCCTCTTCATCCAAGATTGCCTCCTCTTGGCTCGGTCCACTTTCGACTGTCCAAGAGGACATCGCAATGGAGGTGAGGTCACCACCAAATATTGTGTCCAGCTCTTTTCAGAACCGTCAGCTCGTAGGCGCAGCACCGGAGCACCTGTTAGCCTCACACGCCTTGTGGTAGGCATTCTGCAGCTCCTTCACTTTGACCCTGCACTGCAATGTGTCCCAGTCATGGCCCTTTTCTATCAGACATCTAGTAATCTGTCAATAGGTGTCATAATTCCGACAGCTGGTGCACAGCTGCGACTGCACTGCCTCCTCTCCCCAAATAGCAATGAGGTCCAGCAACTCGAGATTGCTCCAAGCGGGGGATCGTCTGGTGCATGGAGCAGGCATGGCCACCTGGGAAGATGTACTGAGACCACTGCACACATCACCGAGCAAACAGGAAGGAGACTTTCAGATTTGCAAAGGAATGTATGAGGTGGGGCTGACGGTTGGTCACCTGAGGGCAGGACAGTAGAGTTCAGACCGATGGCCAGAGAGGTGAGAACAGGCATTGTGGGACAACTCCAGGAGGACAACGGCAGCGCTGTAATCACCACAATGTCTACACTGGCACCACAGCACTCTAGCCATGGCGCAGAAATCTCTACACATCTCGTCAACGCAGTTTTTTTAGAGCGCTGCATCTGCGTAGTTTCTGCGCACTACGTGGCTTGGCAGTGTGTACATCTCGGTAGTTACAGCGCTCAAAGCTGCTTTACTGCGCACAAACTTGCTAGTGTAGATGGGGCCTTAGTCTGAACCCCCTATCTCCCTGAGCCCTGGATTTTACAGACATAAGCCTCAGCAGTCCTAGGGACTCTGCTGACCTATTGATCCTCAAAGAGAATGAAACTATGAAGGAACACAAGTTTTTCACCAGAGACCAATCTGAAGAACCAATCTATGTTATTACCTTATGCATGCTGGCTGCCACATATAATTTTGAGGACCTGGCAGACTTCCTGATTCAAGACAGGATAGTCTGCTGGACCACTACCTATGGGAGCCGCTTCTCCAGGGAGCTGATCTCACATTAGACAGATGCTTTGACATGAGCTGTGCAACGGAAGACTTGAGAGAAAGGATGAAAGCCCTAACAGGGCTGGTCATTCATTTCCATTCTATCAGAGGCATGCATAGGTTTGGTTTTATCACCATTGATCTTAAGTCCCATAGGTTCTGCAGTTTTTTGCAGCTCTTCCAAAATTAGCTGGTAGTTGGCCAGTGATCTCCTCAAGTAAGGCAACATCAGCCACATAATCTAGATTCTCCAAGGTGAACCTTTAAATTTCATACCTCCAACTTTAACATACATCAGCTTTGCCATCAGGTAGTTTATTAGAACATTAAATAATGTAGGTAAGAGTACACATCCAGGGCTGGTGCAAGGAAGTTTCGTGCCCTAGGCGAAACTTCCACCTTGCACCCCCCCTGCAGCCCTGCAGCAGCTCCCCGCCCCCCCAGCCTGAGGCGCCCCCCCACGCAACAGCTTCCCCCACCCCGGCCCAGGGAGCCGTGCGGCAGCTCTGACCCAGGGGAACCCCTGGGCTGCCTGCTGGCGGCTCAGACTCCCTCCCAGCGCAGTGGCTGCTGTAAAAAAAAAAAAATTGGGGGTGCCGCTTTTTGGCACATAAGCCCGGATAAAGAATCCAGAACACTGACAAACTTTGGTCATTACAGATGAATTTGTGCGCTGATGGGCATAAGCTCAGCACCAGAAATGTTCCAGAGAAGACTCACACAATGCTGGAAGGACTGCCTGGGGTGAAAATAATTGCAGATGGTGTAAGTAAAGCTACAGAAGCTGAATGAGACCCTGATAGAAAACTACAAGCTTTTCTACAGTGTTGCAGGGGCAAGAACATAAAACTGAATCCTGAAAAATCTGACTCAAATAGCATTAGGTGACATACATTCGACATATGGTCACAGCAGAGAGGGACTGAAAGTATTCCAATAAGACCAAGGTAGCCAGAGGCATGCCAGCTCCAGTGGATGAAAAAGAGCTTCATAGGAATGATAACTTTTCTGTCCAAATTCTGTCCACACCGGGCTGCAGTACAGAACCCATGTCATCTCACAAGGCAGGATGTTGAGTGGGTCTGGGCAAGTCCCCAACAGCACAAATCTGTTATGCTGAAACAAATGATAATGGATTCCCATCTCTTGAAGTAGTTCTCATTAGAGAAAGGATTGGGTGTAGCTCTTTTGCAGGAACAGCTGGTCACTTGTGCCAGCAGATCCCTGTCAGAGACTGAACAGGGGTATGCCTAAACAGAAAAGGTGCTTATGGCTTTGTTATTAGAAGTGGAATGATTCTATCAGGACACTTATGGCCCACCCAGTAATAGTGCAATCAGACCACAAATATCTAGAGAGAGTCATGTGAAAATTCATTTATAGTGCTCCAAAGAGTTTGCAGTGCATGTTGATGCACCACCAGTGCTACCAGATAGAGATCAGATATTGTCTAGGACAGGGGTTCCCAAACGTGGTTTGCGGTTTCTTCAGGGTAAGCCCCTGGCGGGCTGCAAGATGCTTTGTTTACCTGAGCGTCCACAGGTATGGCCACTTGCAGCTCCCAGTGACCGTGATTCACCATTCCCAGCCAATGGGAACTGCATGAAGTGGTAGCCCGGCCCGCGCTGCTTCCCGCAGCTCCCACTGGCCAGGAACGGTGAACCGTGGCCACTGGGAGCTGTGAGCAGCCATACCTGTGGACACTCAGGTAAACAAAGCATCTCGCGGCCAGCCAGGGGCTTACCCTGAACAAGCCGAGAACCACGTTTGGGAACCCCTGGTCTAGGATGATTATTGACGTTAACTGACACCTTGTGGAGGGCATATATACCCAGCATCAGCAAGTTAGGGGAAGGGGATCAGGACACTAAATTCATTAACATGCTGCACTATCTCACAGTTTCAATAACTAAGCAACTGGAAATCAGAGGATATGAAAAAGGACATCTAACTTCAGGCACTCAAGGGAGCAATTCTTGCAGGGTGGCCAGAAGACAAAAGCCAAGTATCAGTAGGAGCAGAACCATATTTTCAGATTAAAGATGAGCTGCATGTCCAGGTTAGAATTATATTTTGAGGACAGAGAACCATTGTCCCTGCCTTATTATATAAGGATGTCATACAAAAAAGTATGTGCTTCACAACTAGGCATCGATAGATGTCTCAGATTGACTTGAATGTGTGTGCACTGGCTGGGAATGAATTCACAGATCTTCTTGATAGAAGGGTGTGACAGCTGTCAGTTGTAAGCCTTGATAAAGTTCTAGGCCACTGGGTCTCAAGCTTTTTCTTTTCAAGCCCCCACCCCAACATACTATAAACATACCATGACTCAACTGCACCACAAAAACTGTTTTGTCTGTATATAAAAGCCAGGGCTAGCATTAGGAGGTGGCAAGCAGGAGGTGGCAAGCCTTCCTTCATAGGCCATGTTCTCAAGACCTTTAATCATTCTTGTTGCTCTTCTCTGGACCCTTTCCAATTTCTCCACATCTTTTTTGAAATGCGATTATCACATAAGCTACCCACCTGACTACTGGAAAAGGTCAGAGTGGACTTATTTACCATAAAGGAAATGCAGTATTTGATTATAGTGGACTACTATTCAAGTTTTTTGGGAGATTGATGTCCTTGCCTGATGCAAGAAGCAAGTCAGTGACAGGCAAACTGAAGGCTCACTTTGTGAGATATAGCATTCTCAACACTGTATTCAGTGACAACAAACCCCACATTTCCTCAGAAGAATTTAAGGAATTTGCACACAAATGGGAGTTTGACCACCACTCCCCATCATATCTACAGAGTATTGGCAAGGTGCAATCAGCTGTGAAAAAAGCTAAGGGACTGTTACACAAGGCTTTTTTCTCTGGGTCAGACCTCTGGTTAGTGTTTTTGACACACAAGAATACCCCTTCATAGAGATGCCAAAACTGTCCAGGACAGGAACTGATGGGATGAAGGACATAACCTTGTTATGGGAGACCTATTGTGGCCAGAAGGATGGAGATACTGCCAAGAGTAGATGTCCAACAATCAAAGAATGCAGGCACTAGAATGCAACCAATTAGAGAAGGGCCTACTGGCTCTGGAGACAGGGACTTCTGTGAAGATCCAGCCATTGGACAGATACCAGAAGAAGCGGACTAAAGGAGTCATGAGGGATGAAATGGTCCCAAGTCATATGAGGTGACCAAACAAGAGGGACAAGTGATTCGAAGGAACAGGAGACAACACCCAGAGAGAACCTATAGAGATACAGAGATCATCACAGACCAAAAAGACATAGAACCTTTCTGGAGACCTACTCCACAGGGAGGGAGGATACTCCCCAGAGACAGAGAGAGAGAGAGAGAGAGTTTGCTAGACTATGAGACAGGTAACAGGAAGATAATAGATGATCAATGATCCTATGATCAATGGAACTGAAGTCTGAGGGTCAGGGAGGTGCGGGCTGTTATTGACAGGACACAAGTGGAATAGGGAACATCATTAGTTAGGCTGGAAGCAACTCAGTCGCAGGGACACAGCAGTGCATAGGGTTTAATAAAGTTCCATTTGTTCAACTTAACCTGCTTTCTGCTTCATTCATTGTGACTGAAACAACCTAGTCATTTAGGTCATATGGGTCCTACAAAATACTATTCTCTCTTCTCTCCTTTTCAACATCTAACTAAGTCTGCTTGAGGGAATCATAAGATGCCACACCTCCATTATCATCAACATACAGATAATGCTCAACTTCTCTATCAGGCAGACTATGCCTTATGCCTAGAAGAGATGTGCAAAGCGGTTGTTTGAGCCAATTGCTCTTCATCCCAGGAAAAAAAGTGATGCTGATAGAAAAAGGTTTTGTTTAATTCTGTAAACGTAACTTTGATAAAGGGCAACATATCACACATCAGCAGGTTAATTAAAGCATCACCTAGCATACTTGTAAGTACTATTAAGGTAAATAATTCTGAAGAGATCATCTTCTTGAGTACAGTGATCACTTTCTTGCATCTTCAACCAGCTATAAAATGGAGTCTAATACTGTCAGATGAAGACCTAGCAGTTGGGGATCATCCTTTCATCAACTCCAGGTAAGACTCCAACCTTGCATCTCCCTCCACCTGGGTTTCAAGGTAAATGCCACATAAACACTACAATGGATACTGCACTAATATAGGTACCTTATAAGTAAAAAAGGTAGATCAGCAGCTTCTTTTGTCTCTGGTTCATAATACAATAAGGGACTATTCGATGAAATTAAAAGGTGAAAAGTTCCCCTGAGCTGTCTGGCTTTCCACCTAGTGGGCCACTTGGAAAACACCTTGGAAATATTTGACATTTCAAAATGAAGTGTCATTTCAACTTTTTCCAAACAAAATTTGGAATTCTCATTTTACAGGAAATTTTAAATTTCATTTTGCATTTTGTTCTATTTCTGAACAATGATAGTGAACTACACAGACCACAAGTTTGATCTAGTATGATAATTCATATGTTCTTATGGTGGAATCTCTCAGGAAGCAGGTGGGAGAGATACAGGAGGAGGTAGCTAGGCTCAGGAGCATCTGTGTCCATGAGGACTTCCTTGAGAATATCTATATATTAATGTGAGAAGTATGGGGAATAAGCAGGAAGAACTTGAAATGCTAATAAATAAACACAACTATGACACAGCTGACATCACAGAGACCTGGTGGGATAATATGCATGACTGGAATATTGGTATAGAAGGGTACAGCTTGCTCAGGAACAACAGGCAGGGGAAAAGGGAGAGAGTGTTGCCTTATATATTAAAATGCATATACTTGGACTGAGGTTGAGATGGAAATAGGAGACAGGCTGGTTGAAAGTCTCTGAGTTAGGATAAAAAGGGTAAAAACAAAGGTGATGTCATGGCAGGGGTCTACTACAGACCACCTAACCAGGAAGAAGAGGTAGATGAGGCTTTTTTTAAACAACTAATAAAATCATTCGAAGCACAGAACTTGGTGGTGATGGGGGACTTCAACTACTCAGACATCTGTTGGGAAAACAGAGCAGGGTACAGATTATCCAACAAGTTCTTAGAATGTATTGGTGAAATCTTTTTATTTCAGAAGGTGGAGAAAGCTACTACGGGGAGGATGTTCTAGATTTGATTTTAACGAATAGGGAAGAACTGGTTGAGAATTTAGAAGGCAGCTTGGGTGAAGGTGATCATGAAATGGTAGAGTTCATGATTCCAAAGAATGGTAGGAGGAAGAACAGCAAAATAAAAACAATGGGTTTCAAGAAGGCAGACTTTATCAAACTCAGGGAGTTGGAAGGTAAGATCCCATGGGAAGCAAGTCTAAGGGGAAAAACAATTGAAGACAGTTTGCAATTTTCAAAGAGACATTATTAAGGGCACAAAAGCAAACTATCCCACTGTGTAGGGAAGATAGGAAGTATGGCAAGAGACCACTCTGGCTTAACCAGGACATCTTCAATGATCTAAAAATAAAAAAGAGTCCTATACAAAGTGGAAATTAGGTCAAATTACAAAGGATGAATATAAACAAATAACACAAGTATATAGGAACAAAATTATAAAGGTCAAGGCACAAAACAAGATCATACTAACTAGATATAAAGGCTAACAAGAAAACAATCTACAAATACATTAGAAGCAAGCAGAAGACCAAGGACAGGATAGGATCATTACTCAATGAAGGGGGAAAAACAATAACAGAAAATGTGGAAATGGCAGAGGTGCTTAATGACTTTTTTGTTTCAGTTTTCACCAAGAAGGTTGGCGATGATTGGATGTCTAACATAGTGAATACCAGTGAAAATGAGGTAGGATCAGAAGAGGCTAAAATAGGGAAAGAACAAGTTAAAACTTATTTTGACAAATTAGTTGTCTTCAAGTCACCAGGGCCTGATGAAATGCATCCTAGAATATTTATGGAGCAGGCTGAGGAGATATCTGAGCCACTAGCAATTATTTTTGAAAAGTCATGGAAGGCAGGAGAGATTCCAGATGACTGGAAAAGGGCAAATATAGTGCCAATCTATAAAATTGAAAATAAGGACAACCCAGGGAATTACAGATCAGTCAGCTTAACTTCTGCACCCAGAAAGATAACGGAGCAAATAATTAAACAATCAGTTTTCAAACATCTAGAATATAATAAGGTGATAAGTAACAGCCAGCATAGATTTTTCAAGAACAAATTGTGTCAAACCAACCTGATAGCCTTCTTTGACAGGGTAATAAGTCTTGTGGATAGGGGGAAGTAGTAGACGAGGTATATCTTGACTTTAGTAAAGCTTTTGATACTGTCTCACATGACCATCTCATAAACAAACTAGGAAAATGCAACCTATATGGAGCTATTATAAGGTGGGTAAAAAACTGGTTGGAAAACCATTCCCAGAGAGTTCACTGTGGTTCACTGTCATGCCGGAAGGACATAACAAGAGGGGTTCTGCGGGGATCAGTTCTGGGTCTGGTTTTGCTCAATATCTTCATCAATGATTTAGATAATGGCATAGAGAGTACACTTATAAAGTTTGCAGATTATACCAATCTGGGAGGGGTTGCAAGTGCTTTGCAGGATAGGATTAAAATTCAAAATGATCTGGACAAACTGGAGAAATTGTCTGAAGCAAATAGGATGAAATTCAATAAGGACAAATGCAAAGTACTCCATTTAGGAAGGCACAATCAACTGCAGACATACAAATTAGGAAATGGCTGCCTAAGAAGGAGTACTTTGGAAAGGGATCGGGAGGAGGGGAGTCCTAGTGGACCATAAGCTAATTATGAATCAACACTGTAACGCTGTTGCAAAAAAAAAGCAATCATTCTGGGATGTATTAACAGGGGTGTTGTAAGCAAGACACAAGAAGTAATACTTCCGCTCTACTTCGCGCTGATTAGGCCTCAACTGGAGTATTGTGTCCAGTTCTGGGTGCCATATTTCAGGAAAGATGTGGAAAAATTAGAGAGAGTCAAGGGAACAGCAACAAAAATGATTAAAGGTCTAGAAAACATGACCAATGAGGGAAGATTAAGATTGAGTTTGTTTAGTCTGAAAAAGAGAAGACTGAGAGGAGACATGATAACAGTTTTCAAGTACGTAAAAGGTTGTTACTAGGAGGAGGGAGAAAATTAGTTACTTAACCTCTGAGGAT
The DNA here is from genome assembly GCF_011386835.1 of Chrysemys picta bellii. Lineage (NCBI taxonomy): Eukaryota > Metazoa > Chordata > Testudines > Emydidae > Chrysemys > Chrysemys picta. The sequence goes on along the minus strand of NC_088791.1, from coordinate 266,552,336 downwards.
AGGAGAGGAAGCAATGGAGGTTTAGGTTGGACATTAGGAAAAACCTTCTAACTGTCAGGGTGGTTAAGCACTAAAATAAATTTCCTAGGGAGCCTGTGAAATCTCCATAACTGGAGGTTTGTAAGAGCAGGTTAGACAAACACCCGTCAGGAATGGTCTAGATCAGTGGTTCTCAAACTGGTCCGCCGCTTGTTCAGGGAAAGCCCCCGGCGGGCCGGGCCGGTTTGTTTATCTTCCATGCTCATTTCTGAAGTGAATTGAAAGTCTGAACTGGAATTCTGTGCTGAACAATCTGCATAGGGGAAGTCTGTGATCATACCCAAGTAGAATCCAGAAATGGGAGAGCTGTTAAACCCTCATAAAAGAATCCTTTGCATATGCATGGAGCATTTAGGCTGTCAGGATGCTGGCATGTATGGGAAAGAACACCACAAAAACCTTAGTTTGAGGTACACAGATTTTCAGGAGGAAAGAGTTCTGTAAATGACCTCTTCTTCCATTCACTCTGCTACTCCTGACATGCTTTAGTTCAGGCTCATTTCTAGTTGAAAGATTCTCAGGGCCTGTTGTGTCTTTTACTCGTTACACATCATCATAAAGAAACCATGCTGGATTGAAAATAACCATGTTTATTGAACGTACACCAACATGCCAGGCCTAGCTATATGCATACTGATGCTCTCTCTGGTTTCTGGAACCTTTTAAACATAGAACACAGTGAGTGCCACTAGAGGGCCCACAAATTATTTAAAGGGATATGACCCTGTTCCTCTATACTACAGGGTCAGATCCTCAAGTTGTAAAAATTGTCATCTCTCAATGGATGTCAATGTCTATTGATGTCAATGGAGATATGACATTTTACATCAGCTGAGGATCTGCCCGTCTATACAGATTCAACGACATGGGAAGATTCCTCTTGGAAGTAGCTTTGGGAGCTGTGGAAGAGTTAATTGCTGAAGAAAACTCTGGTAGAGCCCTCTTCCAAATAAAACTCCTCAGTTGTTTTTTTTTTCCCAGGGCTATTAAACCTTCAACAGCTATGAACTCTTTGCTGCTTTGCTCCACTGCAGCCTATGTTCTGAGATGCATCACAGAACCATTCTTTGAACCTTATTAATTTAAAGTGATATATATGGGTCAGCACTGGTACTGAGATTCACGCCATTCAGGTTGCCCAATATGGAACATTAAAATGGTCAATATTCCAATTTATGGATATGTCTGCTATGCACACAAGGCATTTGAAGCTTTTAAAAACAATCTCTTATTTTAGCCTGTAGCCTCCACCCTTTGAAAAGTGCTATGTCAGAAATACTATTACACTCTATTTCTAAACAGATTAGAATAGAGCTACATCAAACACAGAATGTGTTATCATATTGTACTTATCCTATTGACCAATCATATTAGATTTTTGTCATGTGAAGGGCTATTATTTTGTCCCTGCAATTTATTATTTAGGGGAAGCCACAGGCATGTCATGGTGGAAAGGGTGAAAAAAAGTGAAACAAAGAGTTTTCTGAATAAAAAATAAATAAAACCCCTTTGAAAGTCATGGACATTGATCTATCTTCAATTGAGCAAACAAACTGAGAACAATTATGGCTCCGAGGAATTTGAAGCTATGCCAGAAGAAATTTACTGAAAAATTCAGGTATATAATGAGATTATTTTGTGAGATCTAAAGTTCAACAGGAAGAGAGGTGGGGAAACATCTTTGTACCCCAGTGCTCTGTCCTCTACCCCTCAAGGTGAAGGAGTTAGTACCTGGCCATGACCTAGAGTACTAAAGTGCATTATGTATGAACACCCCCAGGCATATATATAAAAAAAACAATATCAGAGAAAACATATTATGCACACTTCTCTATGGCATTTAAATCTAGTATATGTGAATAAAGACAGTAGATCTGGGCTGGCCATCACGCTAAGTGTCAGATGCAACACATTGCAATCAAAGGTGTAAATTATAGGGATCTGGACAGAAATGGAGGCAGTTGGGCAAAAATATTTTCTTTTTCATATTTTTTCTTCCCAGGCATGAGCATAGACCACTTATCCATCAAATCTGGGACTTGTGGTAGTGACCAATAAATGAGGCATCAGAGGAAGGCCAAAAATCTGCAATGCATTTTGCCAGTTGTGTTTATTCTGTACATAAAATAAATCCTGACCTATATGGTGATCAGATTATATCCCAAGCATGATATTTAGACCTTCTGGAATCAAAACACAGTCCATGAGGATGATTAACTCCAGACGCTGGCCTTGGACTAATAGTCCCCTGGGGGAACCACCAGGAAACCTCAGACACCTGAGGTATTTTTTGCCCACCTTGTTCAGGAAGGAACTTAGCAATTCACAGTATCTGGCCGATTTTTACTTCTGCACTTTATATAATACAGTTATACCAGTGGTGGGAAACTTCTGGGATGGTGCATCTTGATACTGCCACCTACTCTGGGTAGTCAGCCCCTAATGCGCATGATTTTTATGTGAAATCTATCTTCCAAAATACAGGAAATTGCATTTGGTATTTTCACATTTTCTGGGAAAGAAACATCACATTTTTATCTGTTTTCATGTCAATCCCTATTCTCCATCCTAGTCAAATGTAAGTGATAAAATTTATAGAAATAGTCCTGGAAAGGAGCATCAGGGTTATGCCACTCACAATTCTCCTCACCACACACACAGACTGCACACACACCTACTTTTATTTGTCAAGGTACAGTCATGCTTTGGATGTACTTCCTCTTTTCTCCCCAGTCTCTTCTTGTGCTGCATCCCATCATAAGAACATAAGAATGGACATACTGAGACAGGCCAATGGACCATCTAGCTCAGTATCCTGTCTTCCAACAGTGGTCAGTGGTTGACAATTCAGAAAGAATGAACAGAACAGGGCAATTTTGAATGATCCATCCACTGTCATCCAATCCCAGCTTCTGGCAATTGGAGATTTAGGGATATCTGGAACTTGGGATTGCATTTCTGACTAGGTTGGCTAATAGCCATTGATAGATCTATTCTTCATGAACTTATCTAATTCTCTTTTAGCTGAACTATACTTTTGGCCTTCTCAATATTCCACGACAATGACTTCCACAGGTTGACTGTGCATTGTACGACAAAGTATTTCCTTTTGTTTGTTTTAAACCTGCTGCCTATTAATTTCATTGGGTGACATCTTGTTTGTGTTTAATATGAAGGGATAAATAATGCTTCCCTATTCACTTTCTCTATACCACTCATGATTTTATAGACTGCTATCATATCCCCTGTGACAAAGCTCTGTCCTTGTCTCCGTGGGTCCCGCGTTTCCTGGAGGATTTCTCTAGCCTCAGAGGCTCACTGTGACCCTACACATAGCCCTTCTCTCTCTAGAGGCAGGGGTCATAGCCTACTGAGCCATTTTCATCATAAGACAGAGAGGGAGGTGAGGAGAAGCTATCCTCCCTTGCACAGTCTATGTTGTCTCTCAGTCTCAGTGATTAATCAGGGGAGCAAAGGGGGGAGCCCGGGCATGCCCTCTACTCCGGGTTCCAGCCCAGGGACCCTAATAGTATCACCTATGGTAGCTGATCTTTTAGAAACAGGACACATACAATTCTCTGGGCTACTTCCCCACAGCAGCCCCCATTTCCTCAAGCTCCACTTCACCCTTACCTCCTTCCTTGTGCCTGATATGATGTGTATTGCTCAGTCTCCCCAACAGTGCAACTTCCTCCCACGGCTCCTTACATGCACCCCCACCTGACTACCTGGGAGGCTTTTAACTAGTTTCAGCCAGCCCCTAATTGGCTTCAGGTATCCCAATCAATCTAGCTGTCTCCACTGCTTTCTGGAAGGATCTTAATTGACCCCAGGTGTCCTGATTAACCTGGAGCAACAGCCATTTGGTTACCATGGTAAAAGGGATTTGTTTAGCATGGGGCTAACATACCTGTTTCTCACTACTTTCTTATAGCCATATGGCTTGCCCCATCACCCCCTACCCATAGTTATTTGTTTTCTAAGCTGAACAGTCCCCGTCTTTTTACTATCTCCTCATATGGAAGCTGTTCCATACTCTTAATAACTTTTCTTTCTTTTCTCCATACTTTTTAGAATTCTAATATATATATTTTTGAGCTGGAACAACCAGAACTGTACACAATTTTCAAGGTGTGGGCATACCATGTATTTAAATAGTGGCATTATGAGATGCCACTTATTATACATTATCTATCCGTTTGCTAATGGTTCCAACATTTTGTTAGCTTTTTTGACTGCTGCTACACATTGAGAAGATGTTTTCAGAGAACTATCCACAATGACTCTAAGATGAAAGGTAGGGGTCTGGGCAGAGACAGGTGCATCATGGAGGTGAATGCCTGGCTGCGAAGATGGTATCGCCAGGAGGGCTTTGGCTTCTTCAACCACAGAATACTATTCCAGGAAGGACTGTTAGGCAGAGATGGTGTTCACCTTTCGAGGAGGGGAAAGACCCTATTTGGACACAGACTGGCTAACCTAGTGAGGAGGGCTTTAAACTAGGTTCGACGGGGAGAGGTGTGCAAAGCCCACAGGTAAGTGAAGAACATGGAGCCCTGGGAGATGGGTCGGAAATAGGAGGGAGTGTGGGCTATAATGGCAGAGAGAAAGGAGGGTTAGGGCAAAACTGGGAGGCAAGATCAAATCAGTATCTTAGATGCCTATATACAAATGCGAGAAGTATGGGGAATAAGCAGGAAGAACTGGAAGTGCTAATAAATAAATACAACTATGACATTGTTGGCATCACGAAAACTTGGTGGGATAATACACATGATTGGAAAGTTGGTATGGATGGTTACAGCTTGCTCAGGAGAGATAGACGGGGGAAAAGGGAGGAGGTGTTGTCTTATATATTAATAATGTACACACTTGGACTGAGCTGGAGTTGGACATAGGAGACAGAAGTGTTGAGAGTCTCTGGGTTAGGCTAAAAGGGGTAAAAAACAAGGGTGATGTCATGCTAGGAGTCTACTACAGGCCACCTAATCAGGTGGAAGAGGTGGATGAGGCTTTTTTTAAACAACTAACAAAATCATCCAAAGCCCAAGATTTGGTGGTGTTGGGGGACTTCAACTATCCAGATATATGTTAGGAAAATAATGCAGCGGGGCACAGACTATCCAATAAGTTCTTGGACTGCATTGCAGACAACTTTTTATTTCAGAAAGTTGAAAAAGCTACTAGGGGGGAAGCTGTTCTAGATTTGATTTTAACAAATAGGGAGGAACTCGTTGAGGATTTGAAAGTGGAAGGCAGCTTGGGTGAAAGTGATCATGAAATCATAGAGTTCACAGTTCTAAGGAAGGGTAGAAGGGAGTATAGCAAAATAGAGACAATGGATTTCAGGAAGGCGGATTTTGGTAAGCTCTGAGAGCTGATAGGTAAGGTGCCATGGGAATCAAGACTGAGGGGAAAAACAACTGGCAGTATTTCAAAGGGACACTATTAAGGACCCAAAGGCAAGCTATTCTGCTGGGTAGGAAAGTTAGAAAATGTGGCAAAAGATGAGCTTGGCTTAACCACGAGATCTTGCATGATCTAAAAAATAAAAAGGAGTCATATAAAAATGGAAACTAGGACAAATTACAAAGGATGAATATAGGCGAATAACACAGGAATGCAGGGGCAAGATTAGAAAGGCAAAGGCACAAAATGAGCTCAAACTAGCTACAGGAACAAAGGGAAACAAGAAGACTTTTTATCAATACATTAGAAGCAAGAGGAAGACCAAGGACAGGGTAGGCCCACTGCTCAGTGAGGAGGGAGAAACAGTAACAGGAAACTTGGAAATGGCAGAGATGCTTAATGACTTCTTTGTTTTGGTCTTCACCAAGAAGTCTGAAGGAATGGCTAACATAGTGAATGCTAATAGGAAGGGGGTAGGTTTGGAAGATAAAATAAAAAAAGAACAAGTTAAAAATCACTTAGAAAAGTTAGATGCCTGCAAGTCACCAGGGCCTGATGAAATGCATCCTAGAATACTCAAGGAGCTAATAGAGGAGGTATCTGAGCCTCTAGCTATTATCTTTGGAAAATCATGGAAGACAGGAGAGATTCCAGAAGACTGCAAAAGGGCAAATATAGTACCCATCTATAAAAAGGGAAATAAAACCAACCCAGGGAACTACAGACCAGTTAGTTTAACTTCTGTGCCAGGGAAGATAATGGAACAAGTAATTAAGGAAATCATCTGCAAACCCTTGGAAGGTGGTAAGGTGATAAGGAATAGCCAGCACGGATTTGTAAAGAACAAATCATGTCAGACCAATCTGATAGCTTTCTTTGGTAGGATAACGAGTCTTGTGGATAAGGGAGAAGCAGTGGATGTGGTATACCTAGACTTTAGTAAGGCATTTTATACTGTCTTGCATGATATTCTTATCAATAAACTAGGCAAATACAACTTAGATGGGGCCTCTATAAGGTGGGTGCATAACTGGCTGGATAACCATACTCAAAGAGTAGTTATTAATGGTTCCCAATCCTGCTGGAAAGCTATAACAAGTGGGGTCCCGAGGGGGTCTGTTTTGGGACTGGCTCTGTTCAATATCTTCATCAACGAAATAGATATTGGCATAGAAAGTACGCTTCTTAAATTTGCATATGATACCAAACTGGGAGGGATTGAAACTGCTTTGGAGGATAGTGTTATAATTCAAAACGATCTGGACAAATTGGAGAAATGGTCTGAGGATGAAGTTTAACAAAGATAAATGCAAAGTGCTCCACTTAGGAAGGAACAATCAGTTTCACACATACAGAATGGGAAGAGACTGTCTAGGAAGGAGTATGGCAGAAAGGGATCTAGGGCTTATAGTTGACCACAAGCTAAATATGAGTCAACAGTGTGATGCTGTTGCAAAAAAAGCAAATGTGATTCTGGGATGCATTAACAAGTATGTTGTGAGCAAAACACGATAAGTCATTCTTCCGCTCTACTCTGAGCTGGTTAGGCCTCAACTGGAGTATTGTGTCCAGTTCTGGGCACCACATTTCCAGAAAGATGTGGAGAAATTGGGGAGGGTACAGAGAAGAGCAACAAAAATGATTAAAGGTCTAGAGAACATGACCCATGAAAGAAGGCTGAAAGAATTGGGTTTGTTTAGTTTGGAAAAGAGAAGACTGAGAGGGGACATGATAGCAGTTTTCAGGTATCTAAAAGGGTGTCATAAGGAGGAGGGAGAAAACTTGTTCATCTTAGCCTCTGCGGATAGAACAAGAAGCAATGGGTTTAAACTGGGAGGTTTAGGTTGGACATTAGGAAAAGGTTCCTAACTGTCAGGGTGGTTAAACACTGGAATAAACTGCCTAGGGAGGTTGTGGAACCTCCATCTCTGGAGATATTTAAGAGTAGGTTAGATAAATGTCTATCAGGGATGGTCTATACAGTATTTGGTCTTTCCATGGGGGCAGGGGACTGGACTCGATGACCTCTTGAGGTCCCTTCCAGCCCTAGAACCTATGAATCTCTTTCTTTAGTGGTAACAGTTAATTGAGACCCCATCATTCTGTTTGTACAGTTGGGATTATGTTTCTTGATGTGTATTGCTTGGCACCTATGAGCAATGAATTTCATCTGCCATTTTGTTGTCCAGTCACCCAAGTTAGTAAGATTATTTTATAACTATTTTAAGTCAGCTTTGGACCTAGCTATCTTGTGTAATTTTGAATTATATGCACATTTTGCCACCTCACTGTACACCTCCTTTCCCAGGTCATTTATGAATATGTTGAACAGCACAGGTCCCAGTACATATCATTGGGGGAACCCACTATTTACCTTTCTCCATTGTGAAACATGACCATTTATCAAAACTTTTGTTTCCTCTTTTTTAACCAGTTCCTGGTCCATGAGAGGACCTTCCCTCTTATCCCATGAGCACAAAATGATAAAACACTGTATCATAGCAAAATATTGAGATCTGTGCTGACAGCCATCAAAATTGATGTGCTCCTCACCTTATCTGAAGGTGAGTGTTACATTGCTTGTACCATTTAGCTTTGAAAATTCGTTGCAATTATATAACGTGTTGAATCTGAGGATCTCAAACCACTTTAAAAATGTTAATTTGAAAAGCCTCATAACATCTCTGGTAAAGATACTGTACAGATATTATGATGATAAGGACTATATAAGAATCCATATAGAACAGAACAGAACTATAGCACAACCTAGAGTAGAATCCCATTTTTGTCTAAAATAGACAAACAGATTTTTAAATTGACATTTTTAAACTGACACTCAAAATCTGTGATGGGCCTGAATCAACATTTCAGGTCTAAATAACCCCAACTTTTATTTCTGGATTTTGATCCAAACTATTGGTTTGGCTCATTTCTAAACTCAGACACGTACCTCCGTGGCTGAACGAAGATACAGAAAACCAGATCCTAATCTTTTACTATCCAGTGTCTACTCATGCAGCTCAAATAATTAATTATGGAATGAAAGTTCATGTTGTAATGAAATGTGAAGAGGTACGCATTAGTTTGACAAAATTGATTTCAGGGGACCCTTCTGATATTGGTTAATATGGACAGTTGGTTTTAATATTTGTGTCGTTCAGCAGTAAGAGAAATTGTCATTACATGAAACTCCAAAGGATTAATCTGTTTACTATTAAGCCTGAGAAACAGAGAGGCCATTGCAACACTCAAAGCATGAGATTCATGTAAAGAAATGCTTAAAACACCAAACAAGATATATAACCATAACCTGCCCTCAGTTACTTTTTTACAATCTTACTGAAATTAGTGGAGCTGAATGGGTGTAACTAAGAGCAGAAGTTGACCACATTGTTTATATTTCTGGAATATTCAGGTGGTAAGAAATGTAATTACTATTTGTTTAACATCACTGGAAGATTAGCTTTATTTTTTTGGAAAAGCTCTATTGTCAACGTCACACAGGAGCTGCACTTTTCCTCTTGTCTCCTCTGTCATCTCACATCAGGATTTTGTGAATTTATATGACCACAAGTTTCCTATTAAAACCAAAAGTCTTTTCTCTAGCAAATTTTAGATGAGACAATTTAAACTGCACACAATAATGCTTGTTCTCATTTTCAATTTCCCTTCTAGTTCATCTGCAAAACTAAATGCATCCTGTAACATGCCAGTTATAAGCAAAGACCATGGCCATTGGTGAAACCTTTCAATAATAGTTGTTAAAAACACTTTACCTATTAACAAGTCACACAGGGGCAAATATATTCGTGAGGCAACTCCATACCTCAATAAAGCACAGACAATCTTTGGCTACCTACTTGCGTCTTATACTTTGATAATCCATCTCTGCCTCTCCTGGCCTTAAGAAATCTGTTAAAGGGGGTCCAGCCAGGGTGTCAAGCTTTCATTTTACACTTTGTGCTGAAAGATATAGGTAAGATTTTCAAAGACTCTCAGCCTAACTCAGCTCCCATTAAAGCCAATTTGGAATTTTATCTGTTGGGATAGTTTTGCCTCAAATTGTCGAGGAAAAGTGGAGCAGAAAAGTGGCTTAGAGCAACCTTTCCCTTCTTCACTATTCAGCTGCCCTCAGTGTTAAGTCTGTGATCTGGCCCACACTAGTGCAGGACTTCCCAAACTTGGTCCGCGGCTTGTTCAGGATAAGCCCCTGGTGGGCTGTGAGATGTTTTGTTTACCTGAGCATCCATAGGTACGGCTGCTTACAGCTCCCAGCGGCCGTGGTTCACCATTCCCAGCCAATGGGAGCTGTGGGAAGTGGTGCGGGCTGGGAATGGTGAACAACGAAAGTATCAGTCAATCAAAAAGTGCTATACATTCTTTATAAATGACACTCAGAGGGAATCAGTGAATATTTTCTAAACTGCTCTACTTTATACTAGCATATGTTCAATTCATTCTTAAATCTAACTGAAATACCTGTAAGAAATATTGGGCTTTACTTTTCATAGAATCATAGAATCATAGAATATCAGAGTTGGAAGGGACCTCAAGAGGTCATCTAGTCCAACCCCCTGCTCAAAGAAGGACCAATTCCCAGCTAAATCATCCCAGCCAGGGCTTTGTCAAGCCGGGCCTTAAAAACCTCCAAAGAAGGAGACTCCACCACCTCCCTAGGTAACACATTCCAGTGTTTCACCACCCTCCTAGTGAAATAGTTTTTCCTGATATCCAACCTGGACCTCCCCCACTGCAACTTGAGACCATTGCTCCTTGTTCTGTCATCCGCCACCACTGAGAACAGCCGAGCTCCATCCTCTTTGGAACCCCCCTTCAGGTAGTTGAAGGCTGCTATGAAATTCCCCCTCATTCTTCTCTTCTGGAATCTAAACAATCCCAGTTCCCTCAGCCTCTCCTCATAAGTCATGTGCTCCAGACCCCTAATCATTTTTGTTGCCCTCCGCTGGACTCTTTCCAATTTTTCCACATCCTTCTTCTAGTGTGGGGACCAAAACTGGACACATTATTCCAGATGAGGCCTCACCAATGTCGAATAAAGGGAAACGATCACGTTCCTCGATCTGCTGGTAATGCCCCTACTTATACAGCCCAAAATGTCGTTAGCCTTCTTGGCAACAAGAGCACACTGTTGACTCATATCCAGCTTCTCGTCCACTGTGACCCCTAGGTGCTTTTCTGCAGAACTGCTATCTAGCCATTCGGTCCCTAGTCTGTAGCAGTGCATGGGATTCTTCCGTCCTAAGTGCAGGACTCTGCACTTGTCCTTGTTGAACCTCATCAGGTTTTTTTTCGGCCCAATCCTCTAATTTGTCTAGGTCCCTCTGTATCCGATCCCTACCCTCTAGTGTATCTACCACGCCTCCTAGTTTAGTGTCATCTGCAAACTTGCTGAGAGTGCAGTCCACACCATCCTCCAGATCATTAATAAAGATATTAAACAAAACCGGCCCCAGGACCGACCCTTGGGGCACTCCGCTTGAAACCGGCTGCCAACTAGACGTGGAGCCATTGATCACTACCCGTTGAGCCCGACGATCTAGCCAGCTTTCTATCCACCTTACAGTCCATTCATCCAGCCCATACTTCTTTAACTTGGCGGCAAGAATACTGTGGGAGACCGTATCAAAAGCTTTGCTAAAGTCAAGGAATAACACATCCACTGCTTTCCCCTCATCCACAGAGCCAGTTATCTCATCATAGAAGGCAATTAGGTTAGTCAGGCACGACTTCCCCTTCGTGAATCCATGCTGACTGTTCCTGATCACTTTCCTCTCCTCTAAATGTTTCATAATTGATTCCTTGAGGACCTGCTCCATGATTTTTCCAGGGACTGAGGTGACGTTGAGTGGCCTGTAGTTCCCCAGATCCTCCTTCTTCCCTTTTTTAAAGATGGGCACTACATTACCCTTTTTCCAGTCATCTGGGACCTCCCCCGATCGCCATGAGTTTTCAAAAATAATGGCTAATGGCTCTGCAATCTCACCCGCCAACTCCTTTAGCACCCTCGGATGCAGCGCATCCGGCCCCATGGACTTGTGCACGTCCAGTTTTTCTAAATAGTCCCGAACCACTTCTTTCTCCACAGAGAGCTGGTAACCTTCTCCCCAGGCTGTACTGCCCAGTGCAGCAATCTGGGAGCTGACCTTGTGCGTGAAGACAGAGGCAAAAAAAATCATTGAGTACATTAGCTTTTTCCACATCCTCGGTCACTAGGTTGCCTCCCTCATTCAGTAAGGGGCCCACACTTTCCTTGATTTTCTTCTTCTTGCTAACATACCTGAAGAAACCCTTCTTGTTACTCTTAACATCTCTTGCTAACTGCAACTCCAAGTGTGATTTGGCCTTCCTGATTTCACTCCCGCATGCCTGAGCAATATTTTTATACTCCTCCCTGGTCATTTGTCCAATCTTCCACTTCTTGTGAGCTTCTTTTTTGCGTTTACGATCAGCAAGGATTTCACTGTTTAGCCAAGCTGGTCGCCTGCCATATTTACTATTCTTTCTACACATCGGGATGGTTTGTTCCTGCAACCTCAATAAGGATTCTTTAAAATACAGCCAGCTCTTCTGGACCCCTTTGCCCTTCATGTTATTCTCCCAGGGGATCCTGCCCATCTGTTCCCCGAGGGAGTCAAAGTCTGCTTTTCTGAAGTCCAGGGTCCGTATTCTGCTGCTCTCCTTTCTTCCTTGTGTCAGGATCCTGAACTCGACCATCTCATGGTCACTGCCTCCCAGGTTCCCATCCACTTTTGCTTCCCCTACTAATTCTTCCCTGTTTGTGAGTAGCAGGTCAAGAAAAGCTTTGCCCCTAGTTGGTTCCTCCAGCACTTGCACCAGGAAATTGTCCCCTACACTATCCAAAAATTTCCTGGATTGCCTGTGCACCGCTGTATTGCTCTCCCAGCAGATATCAGGGTGATTAAAGTCTCCCATGAGAACCAGGGCCTGCAATCTAGCAACTTCTGCTAGTTGCCAGAAGAAAGCCTCGTCCACCTCATCCCCCTGGTCTGGTGGTCTATAGCAGACTTCAACCACGACATCACCCTTGTTGCTCACACTTCTCAACTTTATCCAGAGACTCTCAGGTTTTTCTGCAGTTTCATACCGGAGCTCTGAGCAGTCATACACCTCTCTTACATACAACGCAACTCCCCCACCTTTTCTGCCCTGCCTGTCCTTCCTGAACAGTTTATATCCATCCATGACAGTACTCCAGTCATGTGAGTTATCCCACCAAGTCTCTGTTATTCCAATCACATCATAGTTCCCTGACTGTGCCAGGACTTCCAGTTCTCCCTGCTTGTTTCCCAGGCTTCTTGCATTTTTGTATAGGCACTTAAGATAACTCATCGATCATCCCTCTTTCTCAGCATGAGACAGGAGTCCTCCCCTCTTGCACTCTCCTGCTTGTGCTTCCTCCCAGGATCCCATTTCCCCACTTACCTCAGGGCTTTGGTCTCCTTCCCCCGGTGAACCTAGTTTAAAGCCCTCCTCACTAGGTTAGCCAGCCTGCTGGCAAAGATGCTCTTCCCTCTCTTCGTTAGGTGGAGCCCGTCTCTGCCTAGCACTCCTCCTTCTTGGAACACCATCCCATGGTCGAAGAATCCAAAGCCTTCTCTCCGACACCACCTGCGTAGCCATTCGTTGACTTCCACGATTCGACGGTCTCTACCCCGGCCTTTTCCTTGCACAGGGAGGATGGACGAGAACACCACTTGCACCTCAAACTCCTTTATCCTTCTTCCCAGAGCCACGTAGTCTGCAGTGATACGCTCAAGGTCATTCTTGGCAGTATCATTGGTGCCCATGTGGAGAAGCAGGAAGGGGTAGCGATCCGAGGGCTTGATGAGTCTCGGCAGTCTCTCCCTCACATCGTGTATCCTAGCTCCTGGCAAGAAACAGACCTCTCGGTTTTTCCGGTCAGGGCGGCAGATAGATGACTCAGTCCCCCTGAGGAGGGAGTCCCCGACCACCACCACCCTCCTCTTCCTCTTGGGAGTAGTGGTCGTGGAACCCCCATCCCTAGGACAGTGCATCTTTTGCCTTCCAATCGGTGGAGTCTCCTTCTGCTCCCTTCCCTCAGATGGGTCATCTAGTCCACTCTCCGCATTAGTACCTGTAGAGAGAACATGGAAACGATTGCTCACCTGTATCTCCATTGCTGGTGCATGGACACTCCTCTTTCTCCTTCTGGAGGTTACATGCTGCCAAACCTCTTCACAATCCTTCTGTCCCTGCTGCGCCTGCTCTGAATCTTCAGAACATTGCGGCCGTAGAAGCATCTCCTGACGTCTGTCCAAGAAATCTTCATTTCCCCTTCATTTTGTAGTGCATATCTAAACAAAGAAGTGGGTTTTAGCCCACGAAAGCTTATGCTCAAATAAATGTGTTAGTCTCTAAGGTGCCACAAGGACTCCTCGTTCTTTTTAGAAACACTGTTGCCTTCGATATTTTCCTGATGAAAGAAACAAATTCCTCTTTCAAGTATTTATTTGGCTCCTAAAAACCTTTAATGTATTTATCCTTACAACACCCCTCTGTGCAAAGTATTATATCCATTTTACAGATGAGACTAAGTGATTTGCCCAGATTCACAGAGAAAGGCTGGGGCAGAGTAAGGAATTTCCATTATCCACATCATTTATGAACATACTGAAAGAACCAGACCCAAGACAGATCCAGGGGGGACGCCACTCGGGGGTCCCACATGCCCTTCCAGCTTAACTGCGAACAATTGATAACTACTCCCTTAGTAAGGATTTCAACGAGTTATTCACTCACTTTATAGTAGGTTCATCTAGGCTATATTTGCTCATAATAAGGTTATCAAAAACCTTATTAAAGTCAAGATATATCACATCTTTTGCTCCCTACCCCCAACACACAAGGCTTGTTACCCTGTCCAAAGAGGATATTAGGTTGGTCTGATATTATTTGTTCTCAACAAATCCTTGTTGACTGTTATTTATCACTATGCTTAAGATTCTGTCATGGATATTTTTAGTAAAAGCCAGGAACAGGTCACAGGCAATAAACAAAAATTCATGCAAGCCTCTGACCTGTCCCTGACTTTTACTAAATATACCCTGTGGGGGAAACAAATACAGTATGACTGTGGGCTTGCAGCTGCTCCAGCTCCACTGCTGCTCCGATGGCTGGCACTGACCGCCACTGCTCCAGCCCTAGTGGAGCTGACCCACCCCTGGCTGCTGCTCACATGGCCCAGAAACCACTGATCTGACAGCCTTAGGGATGACCACCCATCAGCTGCTCCAGCGGCCCAGGATCGACCACTGGTCAGCTGGTCTGGTGGCCTCCAGAGCAGACTGCCGTTCAGCTTTTCCAGAGACCCCAAAGGCTGCTGATGCTCCTGCTCTGGCAGCACAGGGGCTGACTGCCAGCAGCTGCTCCAGCCCTCCTGCTTCTCCTTCCCCAAGCCAAACACCAACTGCTGCTTCAGCCCTGGGGGTCGCTCCTCCGGCATACCCCAGAGCTGACAGCTGGTCCTACCCTGCCCCAGAAGAAGTCACAGAGCTCCCTGAAAGTCATGGAATCCATGACCTCCGTGACAGAATTGTATCCTTTTTATCACCTCATTATCTTCTAAGTACTTAAAATTTTATTGTTTGATTATTTGTTCCATTATCTTACCAGGTACTGAAGTTACGATGACTGATGTAGAATTCCCTGGGTAGTTCTTATTTTCCTTTTTATAGATAGGTACTATATTTGTCCTTTCCCAGTTCTCTGGGATCTTTCCCATCCTTCACAAGTTCTCAGAGATAATCACTAATGTTTCAGAGATCTTTTCAACCAGTTCTTTTAGTATACTAGGAAGTATTTTGTTAGGTCCTGGTGACTTGAAGACATCTAACTTGTCCAAGCAATACATAGTTAGTTCTTTCCTTATTTTAGTCTAAGATCATACCCCATTTACAGTGATGTTCACTATGTTAGACATCCAATCACTGCTAATCTTTTGGGTGAAAAATGAAACAAAAAAAGGCATTTAACATTTTGGCCATTGCTCTGTTTTTTTGTTATTGTCTTTCCCTCCTCATTGATTTATGTCCCTAGCTAGTTTAAGCTTGGCCATTGTAATTTATTTTCCTACCTGCTTATGTTGTTTTTATATATTCATCCTTCATCATTTGACCTAGTTTCCACTTTTTGTATGATATCTTTTTTGTTTGTTTAACATAATTGAAGATCTCCTGGTTAAGTCAAGGTGGTCTTTTATGATACTTCCTATCTTTCCTATGTACTGGGAAAGCTCGCTTTTGTGCCTTTTGTGAAACATGGTGCCTAGGGTAGCCCTCACTGAAAATGCCAAGGTCAGTGCAGGCTGCAAAAAGAAGAGCTGATTCTCCTAAAACTGGACATTAAAACTGAAGTTAGATTCACCAACCAGTCACAAACTGTCCTTCTGAACCCCTGTACTGTTTATCAAGAAGCTGAAAAAAGAAATCACAAAGTCAACTTTACTACATTCCAGTTCTCTGGTTCCCAGTCAGCATATAGGTCCATAAAGTGAGAAGTTATTTAAGAACTCTGCTTACTGTACAAAATGTTCTTCTGGTACCCAAAGGGCCAGCCACATTACCAGGTCAATATTAGTTTGGTTCTTACCCAAAAAAACAGGCTGCCAGCCAAACCTTTTGTATCTAAAACTAAAGGCTTATCAGGAAAAAAAAAAGAACAAGAAGAGAGTTGTTAAATGGTAAAAGCAGACAGATACATACATAAGACATCAGAGTCCATATATCACTTTCCTAGCAGTATTGGTGAGTTTGCAGGCTTGCATGTCCCTCTGGAACATACATCCAAAACTTGGATGGGTCATTCTGTCCTTTGTTCAGAGCTTCAGTTTGTAGAGAAGCTACTCCAGAGGTAAGAAACATGATTGAAGACAAAATGGAGAAGATCCAGCTGCCTTTTTATATCCTTTGTCATATTGCTTATACTTCCTTGCAACAAATGGTATGGAAAAGCATTAGATATATCCCTACATATACTACTGCAGGGGTCGGCAACCTTTGCACGTGTCCCATCAGAGTAATCTGCTGATGGGCCATGAGATATTTTGATTTTATTGACTGTCCACAGGCAGGGCCCCCTGCTGCTCCCAGTGGCCACGGTTCACCGTTCCCAGCCAATGATAGCTATGGGAAGCAGCGGCCAGCATGTCCCTGCGGCCCACCGCTTCCTGCAGCTCACACTGGCTGGGAGTGGCGGGGGCCCCTGCCTGTGGATGGTCAATGTAAACAAAATGTCTCACAGCCCAACAGCAGATTACCCTGATGGGCCGTGTGGCGAAGGTTGCTAACCCTTGTCCTACTGACTCATAGGTTTAAGCACCGCCGTTTCTCAATGGGTTCATTTATAGCTGATTGTCCTTGATGAGCCATCAATCAAGCTTAGTTGATGCCAGTATGTCTGGAGGTGTCACCTAGAAACACAGCACAAGTTTGAAATACAGATATATCACACATCAAAACGCCACTGATACCTTACACGGCACACCTGGTAAGATTTGTTGCAATTTTATAATATTGGTATTGTTAATGTCATAATGTTTCTCACATATTCAATACAACATCACATGCTTAATAATGTCTCCTTCAAAAAAACACCCACTCTCTGAACTCTTTTTCCCTTTTAGACTTGTTTCCCATGGGATCTTACCTACCAACTGTCTGAGCTTGCTGAAGTCTGCCTTCTTGAAGGCCACTGTTTGTATTCTACTCTTTTTCCTCCTACCATTTCTTAGGATCATGAACTCCATCATTTCATGATCACTTTCACCCAAGCTGTCTTCCATCTTTAAATTTTCAGTCAGTTCCTCCCTAGCTATCAGAATCAAATCTAGAACAGATTCTTCCCTAGTCGCTTTCCCCACTTTCTGTAATAAAAAAGTCTCAACTGCATTCCAATAATTTGTTGGATAATCTGTGTCTTTCTGTATTATTTTCCCAACAGATGTCTGAGTAGTTGACATCTGCTATCACCACCAAATCCTGTGCTTTGCATGATTCTGTTAGTTGTTTAAAAAAACAAACAAACAGACTCATCCACCTCTTCTTCCTGGTTAAGTGGTTTATACTAGACACCTAGCATGATATCAACCTTTTTTATCGCTTTTAGCCTTACCCAGAGACTTTAAACAAGTCTGCCTCCCACTTCTATCTCGGCAACAGTTCAAGTGTATCCATCTTTGATATACAAGGCAACACCTCCTCCATTTTCTCCCTACCTGTTCTTCCTGAACAAGCTGTACCCTTCTATACCTTCTATTGTGAATTATATGCATTATCCCACCAATCATCTGTAATGTCAATTATGTCATAATTGTGATTATTCGGTAGTATTCCTAGTTCTTACCATTTATTCTCCATACATATTTCATTAGTATACAGTTATATAATCATAGAATCATAGAATATCAGGGTTGGAAGGGACCTCAGGAGGTCATCTAGTCCAACCCCCTGCTCAAAGCAGGACCAACCCCAACTAAATCATCCCAGCCAGGGCTTTCTCAAGTCAGGCCTTAAAAACCTCTATGGATGGAGATTCCACCATCTCCCTAGGTCACCCATTCCAGTGATTCACCACCCTCCTAGTGAAATAGTGTTTCCTAATATCCAACCTAGACCTCCCCCACTGCAACTTGAGACTATTGCTCCTTGTTCTGTCATCTGCCACCACTGAGAACAGCCAATCTCCATCCTCTTTGGAACCCCCCTTCAGGTAGTTGAAGGCTGCTATCAAATCCCCCCTCACTCTTCTCTTCTGCAGACTAAACAAGCCCAATTTTCTCAGCCTCTCCTTGTACTATTTTTAAAATATCCTCATGTCCACTCCCCCACCAGGCAGACCCTGTTTGTTACTGCATGGGGAACCCTCATGAAGCTGGGCTGTTCATAATGCCCTTAGTGATTAAATGTGTACCATAAAGTATTGTATAGGCAACCTTAATCCTACTATTTCCTAACTTTTGAGCACTGGATTTTGAAACCTTAATCATATTCTTTTAATGTGTGTGGTGTGTGCATAAAATATACCATTATTTAGGGCTCACATTAGCCGTCTTGCAGATCTAATTTGGAGGAGAATGCAAGGTTCCTATGCCCCATCCCTCACTATATTTTCCCCAAACACCTTGTGCTATCTGGATAAAGGGCCAGCCACAACTGCAGCTCCTGTGCTAAGGGAACTGCAGGAACTACTCCCACCTTACTCTCCTGGGCACATATAGTTCCTGAAAAAAACGTGGGGAAAAGAAGGAAGCATGGCTATGGCTCTGCCTCTCACATGCACAAGCCAGCAGAAATGACTACTCATATGGGGAGGTGATTGATGGGAGTAAAATCTGGTCCTTACAAAGAGGGCAAGCAGAAGAATGCCTGAGATCTTTCAGAGGCATTCTACCCGAAGGCAGAACACTTTAGGGTGGTGTCCCTGAAATAGTGTTCCCCAAATTCTTTAAGTCACAAATGAGCCTTGAAAAAGACAACAATATGAAGACAGACTGGAAATAAAATAAATAAACAATACAAAAGTAGAGTTAATAAAATTGAGTAAAATAGTCCATGCGATACCTTTAACTTCATTTACATTCTATGCACTGATGCATAACAACATTTTGTTCTGTTATTGCAGCATCAGAGTGGTACTGGATTTACATCAGTCTAAATGAAAGCAGATTTGGGCCCTCTGTGCCTTTGAAGGGAATATATTTATTGTGAAAACTTTTTTCTCATGTATTTCTATGTTTATTTGTCAAACATTCTCAAATGATGGTTTTCACAGTAGGACTTTTGAATCTCTTGGCCTGTTATTCCTTCACTGCTGCTGAAACCCTGAAAATTCTGTTTATGTAGTGCTGTGACACAAACAGCAGTGACAGCTGGTAGGTTTGCCAGTGTCACTAAATTCTGTGAATATGTTCTTCTGATAACAAAAGAATTAAGCCTTCAGCCCACTTCTATTTTCAAAGTAAATACTCTATTCTGATTTCCAAAAACTCACAAGATATTGCACAACTGTGCACTGGGTCATATTGGACGGGAACATGGTGAAATCTGACAGCTACACCCCCTATTGGCACTTATCAAATCTTATTCTGACTGTTGCTTATTTTCCACTAGTTCCCATCATCTAGGCCTTACTGCTTTCTAAGAGCTCCCCTGCACTTGACTGAGTGGATTTGTCAGGCTCCTGCTGCCTATCATCTACTGCCTGTTCTTGATTGTGTGCTGAATGAATTTCACTGCCTGCAAAATGGGTATATTTAGAACCTGTTATATTCTCTAGCAGATGTTATCCTGTGACTACAATAAAGATGTTTTATGATTTTTTACATGAGAGTAAAGAAAGTGTTAACTGTGGTTGTTGTGACTTTTACTGTAAAATTTACCATTATCATTCATTTTTAGAGTTTTGATCATTGTTCTGTTATTGCTTGATAGAACATGTCTGATTTTGGCTGGAACAAGGTTTTGCAATTGCTTGGCTGTGTGGATGTTGCTGTAACAGCTTAAAAATATGGTTGCATTTGGTGCTATTTGTGGATGATGGTGAGATGGGAGGACTAATTAAAGGAAGATCTTTCACAAGCTGCAAAATTTGGAACTGACTGGTAAGGAGACCTCAGCACTGCCTTGCAGGTGTTCTGAACCTTAAACTATGGTAACTAGTTTTTATTTTCCAGGAGGCTTCAGGACATAAATCGACGGGGAAACAGCTCCTCTGTCTGATAAATGATTGGCACACACAAGAGTGTTTTCACCCCAAAATCCTTGTTTTTATTAAGCCTAAAGCACACATCTAAAATAATAATAGTTTAGAGCACCCCACATATAGCTACCCAAAGTCTGAGATGGTGTTGAGTGGTCAGCAGCAGGGCTCCAGTGTTCAGCCTTCCACCTAGATGTTGGGGAGTTGGATGTCAGTCTCCTAGCTCACCAAAATCCTCTCCAAATTGCACACTCTAACTAATCTCTTTTATAAGTTGCTCAAAACAAAGAAATAACTCATAGTAACCCCTACTGGGCTAACAATTTCCCTAGCAATAGCAAAAAAACAACAACATAACTTCACTTATCAGTAAAGCAACTCCCAGCAAGAAACTCATGGTCACAGATACCCAGGTCCAAAGTCAGCTATCCACACTCCTTTCCAGTCTCATGAATCTGTCATTTTATCTATCCTTGTTAGCAACACTGTAGCTGTGCAGCTTGTCTGCTTAAGCAAAGGCCAAATTATTCCTGAGTATGTGGTGTTCTCAGTTCCAGATAATGGTGGCTGAGCACACAAAATGGCTGCAGTTATGTCAAGTCCAGTTCTCTGATAACAGCACCGTTTTATCAAGAATGATGGCTAAATAATTGAATTTTAGACTAATTAAAGATAAATCACACACCTTCCAATGGCATTATACCATAAGCACACCCATGCTACCTAATCCAAATACATAGTCCAGGGATCAGCAACCTTTGGCACGCGGCTCGCCAGGGTAAACTCCCTGGCGAGCTGGGCTGGTTTGTTTCCCTGCTGCATCCACAGGTTCGGCCGATCGTGGCTCTCACTGGCCACGGTTCGCTGCTTCAGGCCAATGGGGGCTGCGGGAAGGGACACGGGCAGATCCCTGGCCTAGAATGTAGAAAATTGTGTCTGCTGCTGGTGCATATGTATTCTCTCTGCTCTAGATGCACAGAGATGATGGAGTGCTGTGCTGGAGGAAGGAGGGCACAAGAGACATAACAAGCAGGCAGGAGAAAAGGTGAGAGGGAATAACATAAAGCAGCAGGAGCTGCAGGGAGAGAGAGGAGGAGGGGGCCTCTTATGTACCTATCTAGCACCCCCAGGAGCCTGGACTGATTAACACAAGCTTCTCTGGGAGCTTCCTGTTTCCTGCTGCTTCCCTGAACCCACTTAAGGAGAACAGGCAGTCAACTGAAATAGTAGGAGCCAGTTAGGCCCTTAAGATGCTGATATTTTCCCTCACTCAGGCCCTGCTACCAGCCTGCTTATTTGTCCCCTTCAATTGAGTGTTGAGAGCCACTATAGCTGGAACAGAACAGCAGTCATGAGTGTAAGAAGAAAACACCCCCGTGAGGTAGCATTCAGAAAAAGAAAGAAAGCAAAGGAAGCTTTTCTATCTAAGCAGGAAAGAGTCACCACCCAAGAAATGTACATACTCCACTACCTTGGAAAAAGAATTCAAAATGAGATCACACAGTTACTGGCAACAAAAGTCAAACAGAAGTTTGTGGCAGATCTGAAGTCAGCAAGATATTACTCTGTTGTGATAGCTGACAGAAGAGGGCTACGATAATGGTGCCAACATGAGAGGAAAGAACAGAGCAGTGCAGACACAGATCCGAGAGTTAAACCCTTGAGCTTTTTTTGTCCCATGCAGTTCTCATTCATTGAACTTGGTGGTCAGTGATGCACCATCAGCTTCCAGTGAGGATGCTGAATTTTTTAATGTAATTCAAAGCATCTATGTATTTTTCTCTGCATCAACATCTGGGAAAATCCTCTCTGACACTGAAAACACTTAGTGCCACAAGATGGGAAAGTTGAGTGGAGGCGATAAAACCCATCAAACACCAAATTGGGAAAATAGATTATGCCATCTGGCATATGGGGGAGTTGCGTTGTATGTTGGGGGAGTTGCGTTGTATGTAAGAGAGGAGTATGACTGCTCAGAGCTCCGGTATGAAACTGCAGAAAAACCTGAGAGTCTCTGGATAAAGTTGAGAAGTGTGAGCAACAAGGGTGATGTCGTGGTTGAAGTCTGCTATAGACCACCAGACCAGGGGGATGAGGTGGACGAGGCTTTCTTCTGGCAACTAGCAGAAGTTGCTAGATTGCAGGCCCTGGTTCTCATGGGAGACTTTAATCACCCTGATATCTGCTGGGAGAGCAATACAGCGGTGCACAGGCAATCCAGGAAATTTTTGGATAGTGTAGGGGACAATTTCCTGGTGCAAGTGCTGGAGGAACCAACTAGGGGCAAAGCTTTTCTTGACCTGCTACTCACAAACAGAGAAGAACTAGTAGGGGAAGCAAAAGTGGATGGGAACCTGGGAGGCAGTGACCATGAGATGGTCGAGTTCAGGATCCTGACACAAGGAAGAAAGGAGAGCAGCAGAATATGGACCCTGGACTTCAGAAAATCAGACTTTGACTCCCTCAGGGAACAGATGGGCAGGATCCCCTGGGAGAATAACATGAAGGGCAAAGGGGTCCAGGAGAGCTGGCTGTATTTTAAAGAATCCTTATTGAGGTTGCAGGAACAAACCATCCTGATGTGTAGAAAGAATAGTAAATATGGCAGGCGACCAGCTTGGCTAAACAGTGAAATCCTTGCTGATCTTAAACACAAAAAAGAAGCTTACAAGAAGTGGAAGATTGGACAAATGACCAGGGAGGAGTATCAAAATATTGCTCAGGCGTTCAGGAGTGAAATCAGGAAGGCCAAATCACACTTGGAGTTGCAGTTAGCAAGAGATGTTAAGAGTAAAAAGAAGGGTTTCTTCAGGTATGTTAGCAAGAAGAAGAAAATCAAGGAAAGTGTGGGCCCCTTACTGAATGAGGGAGGCAACCTAGTGACCGAGGATGTGGAAAAAGCTAATGTACTCAATAATTTTTTTGCCTCTGTCTTCACGAACAAGGTCAGCTCCCAGACTGCTGCACTAGGCAGTACAGCATGGGGAGAAGGTGACCAACCCTCTGTGGAGAAAGAAGTGGTTCGGGACTATTTAGAAAAACTGGACGTGCACAAGTCCATGGGGCCGGATGCGCTGCATCCGAGGGTGCTAAAGGAGTTGGCGGGTGAGATTGCAGAGCCATTAGCCATTATTTTTGAAAACTCATGGCGATCGGGGGAGGTCCCAGATGACTGGAAAAAGGCTAATGTAGTGCCCATCTTTAAAAAAGGGAAGAAGGAGGATCCGGGGAACTACAGGCCAGTCAGCCTCACCTCAGTCCCTGGAAAAATCATGGAGCAGGTCCTCAAGGAATGAATTATGAAACATTTAAAGGAGAGGAAAGTGATCAGGAACAGTCAGCATGGATTCATGAAGGGGAAGTCGTGCCTGACTAACCTAATTGCCTTCTATGATGAGATAACTGGCTCTGTGGATGAGGGAAAAGCAGTGGATGTGTTATTCCTTGACTTTAGCAAAGCTTTTGATATGGTCTCCCACAGTATTCTTGCTGCCAAGTTAAAGTATGGGCTGGATGAATGGACTGTAAGGTGGATAGAAAGCTGGCTAGATCGTCGGGGTCAACGGGTAGTGATCAATGGCTCCATGTCTAGTTGGCAGCCGGTTTCAAGCGGAGTGCCCCAAGGGTCGGTCCTGGGGCCGGTTTTGTTTAATATCATTATTAATGATCTGGAGGATGGTGTGGACTGCACTCTCAGCAAGTTTGCAGATGACACTAAACTAGGAGGCGTGGTAGATACACTAGAGGGTAGGGATCGGATACAGAGGGACCTAGACAAATTAGAAGATTGAGCCGAAAAAAACCTGATGAGGTTCAACAAGGACAAGTGCAGAGTCCTGCACTTAGGACGGAAGAATCCCATGCACTGCTACAGACTAGGGACCGAATGGCTAGGTAGCAGTTCTGCAGA
Organism: Chrysemys picta bellii; assembly: GCF_011386835.1. NCBI lineage: Eukaryota > Metazoa > Chordata > Testudines > Emydidae > Chrysemys > Chrysemys picta. Next base: position 266,528,221 of record NC_088791.1, on the reverse strand, counting down.
AAAGGACCTAGGGGTCACAGTGGACGAGAAGCTGGATATGAGTCAACAGTGTGCTCTTGTTGCCAAGAAGGCTAACAGCATTTTGGTCTGTATAAGTAGGGGCATTGCCAGCAGATCGAGGGACGTGATCGTTCCCCTTTATTCGACATTGGTGAGGCCTCATCTGGAATACTGTGTCCAGTTTTGGGCCCCACACTACAAGAAGGATGTGGAAAAATTGGAAAGAGTCCAGCGGAGGGCAACAAAAATGATTAGGGGTCTGGAGCACATGACTTACGAGGAGAGGCTGAGGGAACTGGGATTGTTTATTCTCCAGAAGAGAAGAATGAGGGGGGATTTGATAGCAGCCTTCAACTACCTGAAGGGGGGTTCCAAAGAGGATGGAGCTCGGCTGTTCTCAGTGGTGGCAGACGACAGAACAAGGAGCAATGGTCTCAAGTTGCAGTGGGGGAGGTCCAGGTTGGATATCAGGAAAAACTATTTCACTAGGAGGGTGGTGAAACACTGGAATGCGTTACCTAGGGAGGTGGTGGAGTCTCCTTCCTTGGAGGTTTTAAAGGCCCGGCTTGACAAAGCCCTGGCTGGGATGATTTAGCTGGGAATTGGTCCTGCTTTGAGCAGGGGGTTGGACTAGATTACCTCTTGAGGTCCCTTCCAACTCTGATATTCTATGATTCTATGATCTGCCATGATGATGCCATCTGCCGTGATCGTTCCCCTTTATTCAACATTGGTGAGGACTCATCTGGAGTACTGTGTCCAGTTTTGGGCCCCACACTACAAGAAGGATGTGGAAAAATTGGAAAGAGTCCAACGGAGGGCAACAAAAATGATTAGGAGTCTGGAGCACATGACTTATGAGGAGAGGCTGAGGGAACTGGGATTGTTTAGTCTCCAGAAGAGAAGAATGAGGGGGAATTTGATAGCAGCCTTCAACTACCTGAAGCAGGGTTCCAAAGAGGATGGAGCTCGGCTGTTTTCAGTTGTGGCAGACGACAGAACAAGGAGCAATGGTCTCAAGTTGCAGTGGGGGAGGTCTAGGTTGGATATTAGGAAACACTATTTCACTAGGAAGGTGGTGAAGCACTGGAATGTGTTACCTCGGGAGGTGGTGGAGTCTCCTTCCTTGGAGGTTTTTAAGGCCTGGCTTGACAAAGCCCTGGCTGGAATGATTTAGTTGGGAATTGGTCCTGCTATGAGCAGGGGGTTGGACTAGATGACCTCCTGAGGTCCCTTCCAACCCTGATATTCTATGATTCTATTATTCTATGATTATGGAGGATAATCCTGTGACAGGAACTGTTTGTGGGAGAACAGTGGCAGAGGGAAATGGAATCACCAGAAATATACATAATTTCAAATTTCTGTGTGGCTTAGTGTTGTGGCATGACATACTGTTTGAAATAAATGTTGTAAGCAAGAGACTCCAAGATGTTGACCATGATATATCTGGAGCAATGAACCACTGGACAAAGCAAAGTCATACCTACAGTCTTACCGGTCAGATGAGGGATTTCAAAATGTTCTGAAGCGTGCACAGAAGTTGGCAGAGGAACTTCACATTGAAGCTATTTTCACACCCATTCAAGAATACAAGAATTACCAAAGAAGACATTTTGTTTACGAGGCATGGGATAATCCCATAAGAGACCCCAAACAAAAATTCAAAGTTGAATTCTTTAACCAGGTGCTAGATTGTGCAATCTACAGTCAGTTGAAGAATGCTTCATGCAACTTAAGGAACACAGCAGTATATTTGGTATGTTGTATGATATTCCAAAATTCCTCACTATATCTGTTAGAAGACCTACACCAGCAATGCAGGGCACTAGAGACAGTGTTGACACATGATGACACGCGCGATATTGATGCGAGTGATTTAGGTGATGAACTAAAAGCCCTTTCAAGATACATTTCAGCAGGATCAATTCCAAAGGCTGTTCTGGAATATATGTGCACAAATAAGATTACCACCCTCTTTCCAAATGCTTTTGTTGCTCTTCACATACTTCTAACACTTACTGTAACAGTTGCCAGTGGAGAACGCAGCTTCTCCAAGCTGAAGTTAATAAAAACACATCTACGCTCCACAATGACACAGGAGAGGTTGGTCGGCCTTGCAACCATCTCAGTAGAGCATGAGGTGGCCCAGACTGTGGACCTTCAGGAAGCAATTCAAATCTTTGCAACCAAGAAGGCACAGAAAGAACCACTTTGATTATTCAAACAGATAAAAATGCCAGTGTTTACTATGCAGACAAGAAAAGTTACATTTGCTGTTCAGGCATTTGAAAGTTAAGTGTTACTTACAATTTTTGAACAAGGCATTTTAAGTTGTTTGTTCTCCTTTATTGGGGTAGTTAGCAGAGCAGTACCATGAGAGGAGTAGAACAGGAAGAAGGCAGAATTGAGCCCTTTCAAAGTTTTGGCTCAAGCGAGGAGCATCATTTGAGCTTCCTGCCTCAGGTGCCAAAATGTTGTGCGGAGGCCCTGCCCCCTTTACACTGCCCCTTAATGTAAACAGGAATCAGACACCCAATTTAGAGTCACTTTTGACTTGCTGTAACTAAGAAGTCCTCTGAATATTGTAATGGAACAGGTTTGACAGATTTAACATCAGTTTTGATCTTTATCGTGTCTATATTGATCTGAACATTTATTGCTATAGTTTCACATTCGAGTTCTTCTTTCTTCAGATTTGTAACATTAAATCATACGGGCATTTTTGGTGCTTTTGGTAACATGGTCTTTGTAGATTAAAGCCTCTTGGATATGATCAGGAAATTTCTGATTTCTGATTTTATGTTTCTCATGTCATCCCAGAGTGTGGGATGCCAACTAGCTTCCTAGCAATGGGAAGCCAAGTACCCTGTTTTATTTCCAAGTTAATTTAAAGTCAAAGGATACTAGGGTAGTGCATATTAATTCTAACTGTGATCTTTCCTTTCCATCAACCAGCCACATATTTAGGAGTCAACAGTAGAGATGACCAAAAATCGTGTATTTCAGTCTGCAGGGAATTTCAGTCCTTATGAATTTGCTTTTGTTCTGCATTGGAACAAGAGGAAATTTACCAAAATGTCCCCACAAGCTGGTGATGCCTGAAAATTTTGTTTCAGAAACACCAATATACAATGTTCCTTAAACAAAATGTGAAATCAACATCCTTGTCAATTTCACAGCTGCTAGTCACTGAATAACATCTGGGAAACTGAAAAGAATGTCAATTTCACTTCACTGCTCTGTTGGAGAGAGCCTGCCAGGGTTCTCAGGGCTGCTGGGCTCCCTGCTCCAGCCAGAGGAATCCAGGGATACCTCTGTGGTTCGCGGAGCCTGCTAGCTTTAGTCAGTGCCCTGGGGGCTGGCAGGTTGCTTGCCCAAGCTATGGCCCCTGCCTGTGTTTTGGCAAATGTTTCATTGAGTCTTGATTAAATTTGACTAAAAATTTCAGTCTAGTGAATCAGCATTTCCAACCAGCTCCAGAGAAAAGGCTGATAATGTTGCTTTTCATTGTCCATTGACATGCCAAAAGGGCAGCAAATTAAGTCAGAAATCTATACAAAGTACCTGTCCAATTTCATCATCTTTTTGGCTGAATAGTTCTTTTTCATGGAAATGTGAATAAATCAAGATTAAAAAATACAGCCCTAAAAACAAAACATAGCACTTTGCTTGGGCGTTACTGAAAAGGGTTCTGCTTAGAAATCTAGAGCAAGTTTTAAAATAAGATTAAATAAATAAACAAACATGTATAGCAAGTGTATTTGGATCTAGATTTTCAGAAGTGCTCAGGATCCAGCATTTTATATAATACACAAATTGTCAATAACACTTGTCAAAATGTACAAAGTAAATATCCTTAAAGCAAACTCTTAGTTCTCAAGCAACATTTTTCTTACTTTACCTATCTGTGCATTTCTATTATTACTGATGGAAATGTTTCTTTTTTCAATTTGTGTGTGTAAAGTAAAATCAACATTTACCAGCATCCACGTCTAATGACTCGTATTGTGTTTTCTTGTCTTTTCTTTTAATTTTGCCTGCATGAAAAATTGGATGTCTGCCAGTAATTCCAGAGCCAGTAATGTCAGTAATTCCAGAGATTTACCTTCATCACACTCTTCAGGTGTCGCTCTTATGTTACCATCTTTTATTAAAAATCAAGATTTTCAAACTTGCAATTACTTTCAGCTTACATAGTAAACACAGTTTCCAGGCTACAAAAATATCTGCATGAAATGAATCATACAATAAGATTAGCATCGGAAGAGACCTAGTCCAACCCCCTGGTCCAACTAAATCATCCCAGCCAGGGCTTTGTCTAGCCAGGACTTAAAAACCTCTAAGGATGGAGATTCCACCACCTCCCTAGTGCTTCACCACGCTCCTAGTGAAATAGTGTTTCCTAATATCCAACCTAGAGCTCCCCCACTGCAACTTGAGACCATTGTTCCTTGTTCTGTCATCTGCCACCACTGAGAACAGCCTAGCTCCATCCTCTTTGGAACCCCCCTTTAAGATAGTTGAAGGCTGCTATCAAATCCCCCCGTCACTCTTCTCTTCTGCAGACTAAATAACCCCAGCTCCCTCAGCTTCTCCTCGTAAGTCATGTGCTCCATCCCCCTAATCATTTTTGTTGCCCTCCACTGGACTCTCTTCAATTTGTCCACATCCCTTCTGTAGTGGGGGGACCAAAACTGGACACAATACTCCAGGTGTGGCCTCACCATTGCAAAATAGAGGGGAATAATCACTTCCCTCGATCTGCTGACAATGCTCCTACTAATACAGCCCAATATGCCGTTGGCCTTCTTGGCAACAAGGGCACACTGCTGACTCATATCCAGCTTCTCATCCACTGTAATCCCTAGGTCATTTTCTGCAGAACTGCTGCCTAGCCACTTGGTCCCTAGTCTGTAGCAATGCATGGGATTCTTCCTTCCTAAGTGTAGGACTCTGCACTTGTCCTTGTTGAAACTCATCAGATTTCTTTTGGACCAATCCTCCAATTTGTCTAGGTCACTCTAGACCCTATCCCTACCCTCCAGAGTATCTATCTCTCCCCCCATCTTAGTGTCATTTGCAAACTTGCTGAGGGTGCAATTCATCCCATCTTCAAGATCATTAATAAAGATGTTGAACAAAACCGGCCCCAGGACCAACCCCTGGGGCACATCCAGCTGTTGATCACTATGCATTGTGCCAGATGATATAGCCAGCTTTCTATCCACCTTATAGTCCAATGAAATGAAGCCTAAGACTGTGTGGAACTGAATGCAGGAATATATATATATATATATATATATATATATATATATATATATATATATATATTCTACTTTCTGTATTTTGTGATGCATATGTTATTAAATTAGATCTTAAATGCCAGTCTGTTTGCCTTGACCTAAATATGATTTGGTATCTAAGCTGACTTTTATAATTCCTGGGGCTATTTTTGACTCCAACTACTCTTTTTAACCTTATATACATACTGTCCCCATAATGGCTTTGTCCTAGCCAAGTTATTTCATCTTGTTGTCTTGTGCTCAGGTTTTAAGAAAAACTTTCTCTCTTCCTGATTTGATCAAACCTATCCTGGTTTTTGCTAATTTTCTCCAACTCCTTAATGAATGGGACTACATCTGGGTCCCATTCTCTCTCTCTCACTCTTAATAATATTAAACCACACTACAGTATATCGTTGCACTTTTCCATCCTCCTGGCTGCCAATTAGATACCACATTCATATTAACTTTGCTATTTCTTGGAGTTAAAAAGCTTTAATTGGGCTGACACTTGAATTTCCATGTGCCCTATTGGTGCTTTATGTCCCAGGATAAATCCAGAGGTTTCTAAATAGACAGCTGCTAAACGACCTGACAGAAAAGATAGTGGGACAGTGCTATTCACAATGTGGGTATGTTCTAGTAAGGTTCAGTGCTAGATGCAGTGCTCAACATTAAGCAGAAGTAAATTTCAAGTAGCTAGTGTCCCTGATTGAATTTGAAGTAGGAACCCACAAGTCCCCCTTGCCAAATTTACTGTTACTGGAAATTTCCATAAAGGGTCTCACAGAAGATTTCCACTATTGGTAGTTATTTAAATTGCTTCCCTGTTGATGTGGCTCTGGTGACTCTTGTGCAAATGTTTTGGGGTTCAAAAAAGAATTAGATAAGTACACAGAGAATAGGTCCATCAATGGCTATTAGCCAAGATGGTCAGGGATGAAACTCCGTGCGCTAGGTGTCCTTAGCTTCTGACTGCCAGAAACTGGGAGTGGACAACAGGGGATGGATCACTTGATGATTGCCTGTTCTATTAATTCCCTCTTAAGCACCTGGTATTGCCCACTGTCAGAAGACAGGATACTGGGCTAGATGGACCATTCGTCTGACCTAGTATGGCCGTTCTTATATTCTTCATTGCTGACTGTTATGTCTGAGGATAGGTATGATTAACTGCAAGCCTCAGCATTTCTGAAAACCAGACAATGCCGATCATCATCAAGGATAAAGTCTGAGTTGGTAACTACACAGAGCATTATTAATGTCATATCAGATCACATCATTGATATGAGATCAGATTCCCATGCACTTCATATTTTCCCTGCTGGTTAATTACACACATTTTGCATCTGTGCTGAGCAGGAACAAGTCATTATGAAATGTCTAACTTTGAGGGTACATCTATGCAGCCTGCAGCAGCAAGTCTCAGAACCAAGGTGAACAGGTTCAGGCTTGTGGGGCTCAGGCTACCATGCTAAAAATAGTAGCGTAGATGTTGAAGCTGGGGCTCTGAAGCCCACCCTCCTTCCTAGGCTTCAGAGCCCAAGACTCATTTCCTCAGAATACGGTTGTGTACACTGACTGCACTGATGTGGAATTCCACTCTACTCCTCTGGCAGAATGGAATTGCCTACCAAAAAGATAAAGTTAGTTTGTGCAGGTGACAAGCGCCTTCTCCAGGGCTGGCCCAAGACTAAGAAATGAAATCCCACTGGATCCAAGAATCACCCCCTTTTACAATCACAACTTTCTCAAGTCTTTTCTCACACATAGCACAGCAGACAAACAGAAAATGCCACATGTAGCTTTCCCCGGAGGAGGAAAAGGAAGAAAGAATGAACCAAATGTGACAGAGACAAGCTGCTACATACTCTACTGGAAGGTTCCCACATGCAATGATGATAAGAACTCCAAAAGATAAGAAATGACTTAAGTCTCAGTGTGGATAAGGAAATACTGTAGAATGGGATCTGTCTTTCATTAACTAACAAACAGCCTAGCAATAATGTATACACATCTGTTAAAAAATACCACCTTAAAACAACTGCTGAGACTTTAAAAAAAAGACTAAAAAAAGTGAAGAAGAAATCTGGTTGCCATGTAACAAACTCAAGTTTACATAAAGAATGAACATGTAATTAACTCCCTATTGATATGCTAATATGGTAAGGAATCTTCAGTCACTTAATTGGAAACTATCAAATGCTGGAAGTAAAATAGGCGTAAATGCATAGATCTGGTTAATTTTAGGTTACACAATTTGAATAATCTGCACTTCCTAAAGGCTTGCTTTCTGTTGTGTCTCTTTTCAGGCTGTTTGCAATACTCCTTACTCAGGCCAAACTCCTTTGAACTCAAAGGGAGTTTTGCCAGATTAAAGGATGCCAAACAGATCCTGTTTTGTATTACTGGCCCTGGTCTCCAGTCTATGGTTTTTATGTTAATTCTGTCTTTTTGCTCATTTGAGGAAGATTCGAGGAGTGGGGGTGGAGATCGGAATTCTGTGCCTAGAATTTCACAATGGTAACAAGTAGAGCTGGGTGCAATTTTACAGACAAATGGTTTACTCAATTAACAAGGCAGTTTTGATTGATCTGAAGCTAGTCACAAATTTGATATGAATAGTTTTTGGCCACACAGAAAATTGTCAGACGAGGAAGATGGGGTGGTGCTAGCAGTTCCTCCTTTATCACTTTTAGTTCAGTGGTTAGGGCAGTCAACTGGGGCATGTGACTTGCAGGTTCAAATCTCCACTCTGGAACAGATTCAAAATAAACCTTTCAATTCACCAAAAAGTTCTGAAAAGTTTCAGATTCAGTTTGACCCATACTGATTTTTTTTGTTTCTTGAACTGCCACCTAACTGAAAAATGAGTGATGCACTCAGCTCTAGTAATAAGGGCTATGACTAAGTGTGCTCTGCATCTTAAAAAAAAGAAAGGGGATACCAAATTGCTTAACAGTGACCAATCTATCCAGTTAATTGACAGCTTTCATATCCTTTTTAAGTTCCACCATGTCCGGGCACCTTCTTGAAATGGAGTGGTCATGAGATAGTGCTTTGAGGGTGGGGCTAGGTAAGGGTGGAGGTAAATGGAAAAGATCTGACTTGAACAGGGACAGGTGGAACTCCACAGGAAATTGTTTAACTTGCACATAGCTACCCGATTAACATCTAATGTGACAGATAACCATTAAGCATCATATGGGTGTGAATTACAAAGTGTTTGGATTACAGTTACCTATGGGGTTCATGGAAAATATCCAACTTTTTGGTTTAATTTTAATTGTAAATTAATACTTTTTAAAAAAATGGTCATAACATTTGAAGACTGCGGAAGAATTCATTTCTCTTTGGAATGATACTATTTTATCAGATAGCACTCAGCAACTTCCAAATGTTCCTATTATCCAACATGTGTCTTATGACCAATCACAATTAAGCAACATACCAATATTCCAAATCTGGAATAGCAAACCATAGAGTTTTTTTTAAAAAAAGAACAATTTTGCTGAATAATTTCAAATATTTACATTTGAGAATCTCAATTTCTTGGCAGACATTCATTGAACAGAATGACAAAATTAATTGAATCAATTATTTATTACCAATCGTTAACTCAGCCCTTAGCAATAGCCACAAAAAGGTAGCATTATTATTTCTGTAGTGCCACCTAACTCCCATGTATAGTGCTGGAATTCTGTAGCTTTTTCTCCATATTAAATGCCACTTGGGAATTACTTTACTGAATTGTTTGAACATTTGGGGGTTGATTCACCACCACACTATTCTAATTTTATTTTGTTTTTTATAGATTTCAGTGGGAATTACATTGATGCAAGACTAGCATGATGCATGGGTAAATCAGGGCCACAATGGTTAAAGAGGTGTTCAGGAATATGTTCCAAACCAGATAACAAATAAGAGAGTTGAGTTGATTCCTGGTTGATGTATGGAGTTATAATCTGTTTATTTGGAAAGATCTTTAAAGGGCAATGACCCAAAGGTTTTTCGTTTTTTTTCTTCTTCTCAATAAATCATTACAAAGGGCATGCTGGTCATTTAAAGCTTTCTCCAACTTCCATACTGTCAACCACAGTTTATCAATATGTACAAGAAGCAGGCAATCTGACCCTGAGTGAAGTAACATTTAAAATTCAACAAGTTATTGTTGGTATAGGTGAGCTTTAAATTACAAAACAGTATTATTTAAATAGTAGTTATTGCTTTTGTTAAAAAAGTATTTTTGTTATAGTAGTTCATTCGTTATCAAGACTTAATATCTGATTGCTTTTGTTAAAAATAGTATTTATGTTATGGTAGTTAATTTGTTATCAAGACTTAATATCTGATTATTAAATAACTTAATATGTTAATCAGATAGTTAAAAACTTAATATCTGATTGCTTTTTTTTAAAATAGTATTTATGTTATAGTAGTTACTTTGGCCTTGGCTACACTTGCAAGTTACAGTGCTGTAAAGCTTCCCCCAGCGCTGTAACTCACTTCCCGTCCACACTGGCAGGGCACTTACAGCGCTGTATGTCCCTGGGTACACCGCTGCAGGTACTCCACATCTCCAAGAGGAATAACAGCTGCAGCGGAGTGGCTAAGACTCACGGGTGTGAGTGTAAACGCTTGCAGGGCTGTACTAATCACCTTGTCAAGTGGCCAATCCTCTCCATTGTTGTGACCGGCTGCAGGAATGCGGAAGTGCCGGTTTCACAGCTCATACCACAGAGAAAAACAAACAGTTTGCAGCTTGCTTTGAGTGAGTGAATGAATGAGCAGGGGGCCGGGAGTTCAGAACTTGCAAAATAGAGAGCTGACATGCTCCAAAAAGCACTCTCTCTCCCCCCACACTCCCTGTCACAATCCACCCCACCCCCCCATTTTGAAAAGCACGTTGCAGCCACATGAATGCTGGGATAGCTGCCCATAATGCACCACTCCCAACACAGCTGCAAATGTTGCAAGTGTGGCCACACCACTGCACTGGCAGCTGTCAGTGTGGACAGACTGTAGCTCTTTTCCTACTCAGCTGTACGAAGACAGGTTTACCTCACAGCGCTGTACAGCTGCAAGTGTAGCCAAGGCCTTTGTTGTCAAGACTTAATATCTGATTGCTTGTGAGACATAACTAAAATGTTCTGTGTGGTCATATTTTTATTTATTCCCTTTAATTTATTGTATGAATATCTCATCAGCTTTATGGGACATGATCTTATTTAGTCTGTGGTTATCAGAGTTTTTAGTTAATGATAAAACAAAATGTAAATAGATTTTTTCCCACAAGTTAACTGGTGATGACTTTATTTAAATAAGTAATCTTAATAAACTGTAGACCCACTTCTACTCTCAGTTATAGTAGAATGAAATTTCTTCAGCAAACATCCAGTGTTAATGAGAACAGAATTTGGACCAATAATAAGAAAATTGTACATGCCCAGACCTTTTAAATCAGAACACAGATATCATCTAGAAGAGCTACAATTGTGTTCACTTCTGACGAGTCAGTAATTTAAAAAAAAGTGTTTTATGTCAGTGCCAGATTGACTGGAAAAGGCAGTCTCTATCTGTCTGACATCTCCTTGGTGATGTCCAGTCATGAGCTCAAACTCAATATCGCTAAAATAGAGCTCTTAATATTTCCCTTCAAGCACTCCCCACTATGTCCTTTCCCAATCACTGTGGACAACACCACCATCCTGACTATCACACAGGTCCATAACATAAGAATATAAGAATGGCCATGCAGGGTCAGACGAAAGGTCCATCTAGCCCAGTATCCTGTCTTCCGACAGTGGCCAATGCCAAGTGCCCCAGAGGGAATGAACAGAACAGGTAATCATCAAGCGATCCATCCCCTGTCGCTCATTCCCAACTTCTGGCAAACAGAGGCTAGGGACACCATCCCTGCTCAACCTGGCTAATAGCCATTGGTGGACCTATCCTTGATGAATTTATCTAGTTCTTTTTTGAACCCTGTTATAGTTTTGGTGTTCACAACATCCTCTGGCAAAGAATTCCACAGGTTGACTCTGCATTGTGTGAATAAATACTTGCTTCTGTTTGTTTTAAACCTGATGATTATTAATTTCATGTGGTGACCCCTAGTTCTTGTGTTATGAGACAGAGTAAATAACAATTCATTATTTACTTTTTCCACACCAGTCATGATTGTATAGACCTCATATCCCCCTTTAGTCATCCCTTTTCGAAGCTGAAAAGTCCCAGTCTTATTAACCTCTCCTCATAAGGAAGCTGTTCTATACGCCTAATCATTTTTGTTGCCCTTTTTGTAAGCTTTTGCAATTCCAATATATCTTTTGAGATGGGGCAACCACATCTGCATGCAGTATTCAAGATGTGGGCATACCATGGATTTATATAGAGGCAATATGATATTTTCTTTCTTATTATCTATCCCTTTTTTAATGATTCCCTGGGCATCATCTTTGTCTCAGAGCTCTCTTTAGGTACTCACATCCAGACTATTTCAAATATTGCTGATTCTTTGTGCATAACAATTCTAAGATACAAAATACAGCCTTTCTTGTCCATCCAGACAACTACAACTCCCATCTCTGTCCATCTGTTGTCTCTTATCTTATACTTAGATTGTAAGGTCCTTGGAAAACAAACTTTTTGTCCGGGTTTGTGCAATGTCTAGCTCAAGGGGTCCTGGTTTGTGATTAGGGCTATTAGGCTCTAGGCTCTTAAGTCCCAGGCAGACTGCGAAGAGCTACAAAAGGATCTCATAAAACTGGGTGACTGGGCAACAAAATGGCAGATGAAATTGAGAGTTGATAAATGAGAAGTAATGCACATTGGAAAACATAGTCCCAACTATACACAGAAAATGATGGGGTCTAAATTAGCTGTTACCACTCAAGAAAGAGATCTTGCAGTCATTATGGATAGCTCTGAAAACATTCACTCAATGTGCAGCAGCAGTCAAAAAAGCAAACAGAATATTGGGAATGGTTGTTAGAAATACAGCAACACAGTGGTAGTGAGCAACAATGGGTGATATAAGTGAGAGACTTGTACTCGGTAAGAATGTCAAATGGCAGGAAGATACAGGAAGGAAAAAAGGAGGACAGGGAGAAGGCGAGGGAGAATGCATGCGCTATAGTTTAGAAAATGTGACTGCTGAGACCTTATATAACATGCCACTGTATGGAGTGTGCAGAAGCTGCTGAAAAGATAAAGAAATGTATATGACTGATCTTTGACATATTCTGGCACATGCCACCTGCCCTCAATTACCATGACTCCCACAGCCTGCATGCCATCGTCCTGCCCCATATGTAGTTAATCATCTTACATTATGCTGTCTTGTTTCTCCTTGGGAAATGAAAATATACCATCTGTTTATCCAATGCCAGTGACCACGGATGTCATAAAATGGTATTCCTTGGCTACTTTCCTCCCCATGTTGTTTTCTCTCTTCCTTTGAAATCGGCATTGACGTAGATGGACATAGTATACTCCAGAGGAGGCCTCAACATAATGCTTGAAAATAGCATTATGTACTCTCTTTTAGGAATTAAAGCCAGAGTGTCCACTACACACTTTCCCATGGAACTTGATGAGTATTTATTCACATTATATGCATCCTTATGAAAATGTTGTTGATTGTTTACATGATTTGGAGTTCTGTTCATTGACTGATGGCAGGATATGGCCACCTATGCCAGTGCCAAATGGATTCGAAGGAAACTAGTTCTGCAAAATCATTCATTAAATTTTCCCCTCCCCCAATTGTTCATTAGTTCAATTCCAGTTCCAATTCCAGTTCCATCCTTAGTTCCATAGGTTAATATATTTTATCTGATTCAAAATTTACCTTTATGTTATGAGGAGCACTTACTAACAATATAGAGGCCGCTAGTGTGTTTTGGGGATGCAAGCATAGAGTATCACTGTGCTATTAAATTTAACTAATGAATTCTACCCAAGCAATTTTTATTTGTAATTTATTTAAATGCTAATGTTAGCTTTACAAAGCCATTATCATGGAATTACGCCAATTATTATTTCCTACTACTTTCTTGTTAGGGGTTGAATAATTGTGCTGTCTGTATTTCCACTAAAACATAGTTTTAAAATTATTTTCATTATTTAAGTACAGTATTTAGTTGTTTTTCTCCCCTTTCTGTCTGCGTGTATTATCTCAATAGAGCTCTGCCAGTGATCGGCGAGGCAAACAATTCACTGAATCAGTGAAAATGAACACATCAGAAACTTAGTCAAGCAGACACCCTTCTGAATTGTTCATTTTCCTGCCAACCCTGCGCTATGTTCTGTGGCTTTCTTGTTATGTGCTATTTTATTGTGTAGCTCAAACCTAAGTGAAATAAAATGAAAGGTCAATTTTAGATTTTGGTGTCACTCAAGAAATGCAATCCTTTAAAATACTGGTGGTGCTGCACAAGCATGCCGCTGCAGTAAACTACCAAACATAGTGATGCTAACCGATTAGGTGTCCCCACCTCAAGTGTTAGTGGTTGAGAGCATGTGGTACATTTTTGTAATATGGGAACCAGGCCACATGCACTTTCTGCTTTTAGAGATTGTACTAATCAGTAATAAATAGAGATATATAGTGGTTTTGGCTAAAACCCTGAAAAACCATGATCCAAGGCAGATGAGCCACAGCACATAAGTGCAGTGGCTCTCTGAATTGCATCCATAAGAAATAAATCCTCCTCAACTTAATATTTGCATACACAACAGTTGGCATGCATCAGTGTATGCCGCTAACTAAATTGAACATGCACTGGGATAATATTGACACCGATATACAAGGACAGGCTATAGAAAGCTGACTGCAATCACTTTTGCAGGCCAATCACATTTTTGCCAGTTTACATTCTAACAGCCATTTCCAGGATCTGGCACTTTATTGGACACAGCCAACTCAATCCAGTTATATACATAGGTATTCTAATGATACAAACCAACTAACCTCTATCAGATAAAAGGGCCACTGGAAACTTCCCAGTCACTCTAGCACACTGAATCCGAATATATAATTTCCCCCTCAATACAGACATTTCTGGCGGTCTTCTGTGATTCTGTACTTTAAATATTGTCCCCATAAACCTCTCTTGTCCAAAGAAAAACAAGTTCAAAGTTTCTGTCTGTCTCTTAAGAATATATACCTAGATCTATTGCCCAGAGTCATTTTTGAGTTTGTACCCAGATATAATTGATTCCATGAAGCATTTTTTGTTTTTTGTTTTTTGTTTTTTGTGTAGCCATTTTTCGAAAAGTTAAGAAGCGGACACTTATGTCCCGATCCTGCAAAGACTTACATAGGTGAGAAGCCTCAAACAAGATTAATAGACTACCGATGCTTAGAGGAAAGTATGTATGTAAGTCTTTGAAACATTGAAGATTTATATAGAACTTGTGGTGTTATTTATGTAGTTGAACTGTATCTTTCAGTTTTTGCTCTTTGCGCTTTGTCTTTGTTTAGTGTAACTAGGGCAAAAATGATATTCACTAAACAACCACTTTATTTTATTTTGAAAGAGCATATGATTTTATGTTTTTTAAATGTCAAAGGGGCTTTGCTGCATGCCTTTTGGTGTGTGGTTCCTTTAAATAAAAATAATAAAAAAAATAAAGCAATTAACTTTTTATAATTTTTTTTCACAGTGAGCTGTTTTCTTTTTTTAAAGAAAGCAAAAGTTATAGAAAGTGATCTTAGCACAATATAAATATTTACCTTTTTAAGTGGCTCAGTTTTGCCTTGTACTCCCCAAGATCTCATTGACTCAAATGGGAGCTTAGGATACACAAAGAATTCATGGGTAATCCCAAAAGGACATTGCCACAGCACTACCTACCTGATCTAGCTTCAAGATAGTCACTGCCTCAGTTTCCCTCACTCAAATTGGAGCTTCCTCACCAGGAAGGACTCACTTGCCACATCCAGAGCCGGCTCCAGGCACCAGCCGAGCAAGCTGGTGCTTGGGGCGGCAAATTGAATGAGGCGGTTTCCGCCCAATCCTAGGGCAGCACGGCCGCTTTTTTTGTTGTTGTTGTTCTGCTCCGGCCACCCTGTAGGGGGCAGCGGCGCGTAGGATGGGAGCGCCCTGCAGCAAGCCTGGCAGGGCATTCCTCGTCCTTCACTCCCCGCTGACCGGAGCGGAGCCCTCCCGGCAGACGGCGCGGCGGGAGGGGCCGCATGGGAGCATCCCGCTGTAGCCCTGGCCACCCCCTTCTCTCTTCTCTCCCGCCCGCTCCCTTCCCCTCCCCCCGCTAGCCGGTCCCCCTGCACCCGCGCTCCAGCGCACAGATCACTGGGTTTTTTTTTGTTTTGTTTTTTTGCTTTGCCATTCTGGCCACCCCATTTTTTGTTTTGGTTTTGGTTTTCTTTGTGCTTGAGGCGGCCAAAAAGCCAGAGCCGGCCCTGGCCACATCCAAGTCTCTTTCCAGGCAGAGTTTTATTCTTCAAAACATGAAACTTAGGTAAAACATCAAAAACAAAAGAACCTTCTTTCTTCACCCTACGCTATATCTCTCAGAGGCTTTTCCCCTTGACTCTCAGTACTGAAAAGAGGACATACCCTTCCCTTCAATCTCCCTCACTCCCCCTCTTCAGGACATATTTCAGGAGCCAATCTCCCTTCCAAATGATCTCTCTTGAATTCTTTAAGGAAAATACCTGACCCCTTTCCACCTGCATCTGATAATAGAACGGGGTGCCCAACACTAGGCCTGCTGGCCCTTAAATTGGGAGGCCATCTTTCTACAGATATTTCTCTTTTGTGACATAAATGAATAAAAAAAATCTTTAAAATTTCAAACATACATCATTGCTGCATGGGACTATATGAACTGTAATGTTGAACAGTATTTTTTTTTCTTTAGTAAAATGTCAAATATTGATATAATCTTTCATTTGACATTTTACAATCTTAGTTATGGGACAGACCTTCTTTTGACTTTTTAATACAGATAATTTGATCATTACATCAAATAGTACAATTACATGGGTTAGATTTTATACTGTAATAACTCCTCGCATAAGAATGGCCTTTTCCTTTTTTTCAGCATTATTAAACATTATTGAACCAACAATACATATTTGGATAAATTCAAGTATATCGGTCAGATTCTAACCTCCTCATGTAGCTCTTTTTTCAGACACATGACCTGACTAGATATTGTCACATGAGATGTTCCTGTCAAAATAGTGAGAAAAGTTGGCCCTCTCTATCTCCAATGGCTGTGGATGGACAATAAAAAGATAATTACCACTTTGTTTTGGACTTTTAAACATCAGGCCATATCCATATATGACCCACACTTAAACAGTATTACTCTTTGTCCCCCTGAAGTAGCTGGACCTATATAGGTTTACAAATCTGCCCCTTGCTCTTACCTATCAGTGCTTGATCCTTTAGTTAAGTTAGGTGTTGGGTTATACTTGAATAGTATAAACCCACGACTTAGAAGGATTGACGGTGATATACACCTGCTGCGGATCTGCCACACAATTTTCATTGCTTGCCATATAGATTTCATTTTTTACCTTATTTCTTCCCCTTTAAAAATTGGTTGAGATATACTTGATCTAATATTTCATAAATTTATACAACCAAATGATCTTTTTTTTCTTTTGCTAGTCAGATGGATGCAGATTTAAGGCCTCAGCTGAGTGGTACACCTACTGGCCTGAATCCATGACTCTGGCCATGGAGTGCTCAGAGCAACTCAGTGAAAGCGGGAGGTGCAAAGGTGGTTTTAAACTACCTTTATACTCCCCAATCCTGGGGCTTCTCTGTACCAGGCCAGTCCTCCAGAGAGTAACAGCAGCCTTAGCGCAGCCTAGATTTCCTCAGCAATGTCTCCTCTCTCCTGCCCATAACCTCCTAACTGGCTACAGGGCTCTAGGTAGTGTGGTATAGAAACCACTATGGCATGTCTATGCCAACAAAGGATTACTCTACATTTGAGTGACCTTATCACAGTTGGCAAATCCAGCTTTGTGCAGCTTTGTACTAGCAAAGGGATGCAGAACTACCCTAATGTAGAAGACAATCTGGCTCACTGACTTAATTTTACCCTAATATATATCGACAATTCATACGTGGGTTCAGCTTTACATATTTCTACACAGGGAAACTTCTATCATTTTGTTCCTGTGTTATTAATATTTTATAGCAATGAATCTTTGT
This sequence comes from Chrysemys picta bellii, assembly GCF_011386835.1. NCBI lineage: Eukaryota > Metazoa > Chordata > Testudines > Emydidae > Chrysemys > Chrysemys picta. The sequence goes on along the minus strand of NC_088791.1, from coordinate 266,510,739 downwards.
AATAAACAAACCTCTCGCATACTTCTCTACTAACATGCTACTAGTATAGCTAATTTGTCTAGAGCACACCTTTCTAGCATCACCTGCCATGCTATAAACATAAATTAAACCAATTAGTCTATTTATTTAAGAAACAATATTAACATTAATATATAACACTAAGAGAACATTTACTAGGTTTTATTGATAATGTAGGTAAGGAAAACGTGTTTTTCAAAATATATGGGGACAGATCCTCAGGTGGTGTCAATCCACATAGCTCACAGACCTACTTTTTTAACTTGACATTGTCCTTTTTCAGGACTGTATACATATGTGATAACATGAAAATAAGTGATAGCTGGAACTAGAATGACACTAAGTTAAATAGTAGCTATATATCCAGCATGAGACATGCCTTTTATTCAAGTGAGAGGCACGCTACATAACATGAAATGCTTGTTTCCCATCCAAGGCTTTCTGTTGCAACAGCTGTTCTTTTCCTATTGTGTTCTTTCAAGGATGGTATGCTGCAATGATTAAAATGGAGCATACTATCAAAACAACGTATGTCTTTGGTGAAATAATTACATTTCAGATTAGTTTAATCAAGTCATTGATTTAGGGACCCACAAAACTGCAAGCAGCATCACACACGCACTCGATGTCCCTGAGCATTCAATTTTTTTCATTTGGAGCGCTGAATTTGATGAAAAGATATATACAATTTACATGCAGATAGACAGCACCCAATTGGCTTTGCATCTAAAGGGGATCAAGGGTGTAAGTTATCTCTGCCAAGGCTGGTAGAGAATTACACTGAAATATCCAGATATGCTTCCTCATTTGAAGTAGCACAAGAAGGGCACAGAACTGCAGCACCACTGCTTCTCCCACTGCAGAACAACCACTCTTCCTGGGCATCCAGAGCAAGAGGAAAAGAGTGGCGGACAGAGCCCCATTGTAGCCCTTTTGCCCTAGCGCAAAATGGGCCATAGAGCAAGGATGAATTGCCTGCATATGGTGTCTTGTAAGGGGGAATTTTACCATTACACTGCTTGAGAAATCATTAGTCATCTCAGACCTGATTCACCGGCGTATTAGCCTAATCTTATGGCCATTTCAGTGGAGTTACCCCAGCAGAAAACTAGCACAGAAGTGTAAACGGCCCCAGAAGCATGCACCCTAAACTAGTTCAAAATAGAGACTGATGGCTGAAATATTTCAGAAAAAAAATCATCAACTTAATTGGATATTTTGTGAACACTGAACTCCAGCATCCCCAGACTTTCAAGTATCACTGCAACTAACTAGGTCCTTCAAGAGACAGTCAACCAAGCCATCCTGGACTGCGTCAAAGTTCACTTCATGTAGAAATCATGAAATCCCCTCCTTCCTCCTTCCTTCTGTCTGCCACTTCCAACCTAAACACAGTGATTAGCCATACTCCATTGAAAAGAAATTTAGCTGCAAATTTATTTAAACTGAATTTAAACACTGTCTCTTAATTTGGTGAGATGTACAATGGAGACAGGACCAATTGTGCCTCCTTCACATAGCTCAGATGCTTGTCCCATATTATGGCATACTGTATTCATTCTGCAAGTGAACTCTCATAGGGAATGCTGCTATTTGTGTATCCTCCTTCCCTCTAATTACACCTTCTCTAAACAAGCAGCACAGTGATTTGATGTAACCCTGTAATTTCAAGAGAAAATAACCCCACAGCTCTGATGTCACCTCAGCTCATCACAAATGTATTTCAGATACTGATCTCAGTTACGTCAGTGTAAATCAAAAGGAACACCACTTGCTTCACTGGAATTATTTTGGCTTGACAATGGTATAAATGAGACTGGAAGCTCATTCACAGAATCTATTTATAGAGAACGAGTCTTTTCTAACGATGCTTTTAGACTGTAGAATTTCTCTTGGCTAACGTTAGATCTATAAAAATCTGTTATATAAAAAAACAGGATAACTCCCCAGCTTTTTAAAACAACTCTCAAGACATGAGCCTTATGTAGTGTGTTGCAGTGGAGAGTATGCATAGTGTACCAAATCCTGCAGTCCTTCCTCAGATAAATTTCCCATTGAATTCCATGGGAGTGTTGTCTACGTGAGGACGGCAGGATTTGCCCTTGGGCTTTTCCAGGGCTCTTTGTGTAGATGAAGTCATTTCACTGATTATCTCATCAATTCACACTAGATTTATTGAAGATAGATGACCAAGATATAAACTAGTTTGCTATAATGAGTCACATACAGCAATTTATGCAGAAAATAAGATGTGTCAGAATAACAGATACGTCAGATTGTATATGCTATTGTTTCCATTTCTTTGTTATTATGTCAAGCGATGCAAAGACAGCTTGTGTTTTGTTTTGTTTTTTAAATCAAACAACAAAAGCCTAAGTCTCATATATCTAACCCCCCTGAACTTTTATGGGATACAAAAATTAAAACCCAGGTCTGATCTTGGTGAACAAGCCGAAACCTCAGTTTCGAGCTGTGACACTAAGCCAGCTAGCAGGCTAAGTAACCCAAAATCAACCTTTAAAGACATATTAGAAAAGTATTGAAATGATAAACAGGACCATTCCTTGTAGATAGTTAGCAAAGCCATGTTAAAGGACTAGAGTTCTTGAAATATAAGCCTGTATAGAGAATTCAAAATATATACTAATTGCATTTGTCTGTGTTTACCTATATCTTGTTAGAATCTTAATAATATGATCTAATTAACTTGAAAATGCTAAACGTTGGTTCCTATCTGTAATGTTTCATTACTATATTCTATAGATTCAGAGATCAAAAGGGAATATTAACATTTAAATGAAACTAGTGGTATAATAATATTGTCTTAATTTCTCCTTGAAGTTTCTAGTAAACTACCTATGAACTGTTTGAATGGGTAACTGTCTTATACTAATCACTGCAACTAGTTTGTCTGTGTTTACATAGGAAATAGAAGGTTCGTTTCAAAGCAACAATATACACTACTTACTCTTCATCTGGGAAGGCCCTGGTTGTGATCATTTGCTGTCAAGTAGCTTATTTGCTGAGCTTCAGCTATAAAGAAGGGGTAGGGACTGAACCTTACTATATCAGATCTGCTTAAACTTTGTTAGGGGAAGTTCAAGTCGCAAGACTGAGGTCTCCAGGTGTATCCTGGATTATCCCTGCAAATTCTCATGGAAGAATTTGAACAAACTCTACACATAGACTGACTATTGGACTATTGAACTGGTTCTGTAAGAACTTTTACAAACCAGCAGCTTCATCATCTCTACTACAAAAGTGAATTGTGAATGAGGTGCCCAGAGTTTTGGATCTGAAACAAATCTGAAAACTGTTCCCCTAGCACTTGGATTCATTTTGCACTAAAACAGCTGGTGGGTCTGAATACTTATGTCAGAGGTGGAATAGAATGTGGCATGGGGATGCCTGTCAGAGAAGCAAATGAAGTGTAGTATTGATGAGGGTGGCATGACTGACAAAGAGAAGAAGTCAGATGCAGAAGGAGAGGTAGGAAAAGATGTACCTGATGGATGTAGATCCTTGGAAGTAAGAACAGGAAGTTTAATGCCACTTTGCTTTTTGTACCTAACTTAAAGAAGTGATGTAAAGAGGAGAGGCAATAGATAAAGGAAAGGTAAGAAGAAAGAAAGAAAGAAAGAAAGAAAGAAAGAAAGAAAGAAAGAAAGAAAGACAGAAAGAAAGACAGAAAGACAGAAAGATGACTTTGGCAGCAATGTTATGGAAATCTAACCTTATAGGAGAGAGTTTCTATCTTTTTATAAAGTAAATGAATAGCCCTGCAGTGCTAAAAGAGAGACAAAAGAAGGCAAAGAAAAAAAATACTTCCCTCCCCATGCCTGAAAGAGTATAAAAACTGTTAAAACATGAACAAGTAGAAAAAAAAATCTATCAAGAATATACCACAGAAAGATAGATTGGTGCAGATATGTTTTACAGAATCATGATCAAACCCTAAAACCTCACTCACAGTCAAAACTCCTACTGAAATAAATATATGGTTTTGCATGACAAATGACTTCCAGATCTGCTCCTTAGTTTGGATGGAATGTGCAGAAGTCCAACATGTGGCCTATCATCTTTAATTCCCACTTAAACTTTTAAATTATGGTTTAAGTGATGTATGGGCATTGTGCTGTTCTGGATAGGGGTAAATTTTGCCCTGTATCTCTGGTGAATGCCAAATACAATACACACAGCAGATTATGGAAACAGGTCAGTAAATGTCTAGGACATTAGTATCCTACAAATCAATCTTATTTTATGGGTTCTTCTCTCTCTCTCTCTCTCTCTCTCTCTCTCTCTCTCTTTTGTGTAATCCATTATATTTTAGGACATAGTGAAATAAAACGTGGTTGCTAGGCTCATGACTCTAAACCATAACCCTAAACTGTATATAAAGACTCATGACTCTAAATCATTAACCCTAAATTGTATCTATTTCTGTATATACCCATGTTTTTTGGCATTACCTGGTAAGACATCTCTCTCCCCCAATCAGGAAATTAATGAAATATTTTATAACAGATTCTGTTACCATTATTGCAGGGCACTCTCGGGATAATGCATTCTAATTACAGTTTATTACATGCAAAGGCTTCCATCTGTACTCAGTACAGACAGATGGTAATCAAGCCCATTTCAACCTATCCATTGATATTGCTTTATTTGTTGATATTGGTAATGGTAAAGTGTGAAATGTGGAGCTTAGATATGAGCATGCTGGATACATTCTCCATTAGATAGAAATACTATACTGTGTCTCTTAGTAAAATGTCATAAATAACTCACAAAGTTGGATGTTGGAAAAGGTGGATTAAGCCAGATGTAATGAAAGGAGGAATCAATCAACTCAAATTTAATTAGACAAAGTTCTTTAAGTGCTCATCTTGAAAAAAACATGGTGAATGGACAGGCTATATGATGATAATAAAATATACAAATGGAGCTGTAAAAAATTAGAGATGTGTCCAGCTAGCCAAAAATTATTTGAGCAGGTGATGAACTATGGTATCAATTAGTTAGAAGATTCATTCTACAGTACTTTGGTCTTTGAGCTTCACTGAAGATTGAATAACAGATATTATATCTGAAATAAGTGTGTCTTTCTACAATGATTCACTTTAAAATGACATCAAATTCCCATTAAACACAGCACTGTGCAAGTGCATTGACTTGTAAAGTGTACTTGCAGTACATAAAATCCTGCATGTTCTCAGTGGTCTGAATATTGTAAATACTATACCTGATATTTATACTACATGTCCTGTGAAATGAAAACATGTTTTTTTCCCCCCTTTGTGTTTCGTATGCACTTACAAAAACTTTGAGATTCATTAGGAGCATTTGCATTGCATTTTAATGGACCTTCGATCAGCCCTCTGTCTCTCAGATCAACAGGAAAATAGAACATTTACTTTGAAAATACCATTATACTGTGGATAATAAGTATAATTCAGATATTTGTTTATTTAACTCTATGGAATAAGCAGGATGCTGGTAAATACACCTATTCTTGCAATGAACTATTTTTATAGGTTTTATAATTATTCAGTTAATAGTATGTAATCCTTAGAATAACTATTTAAATCAAATTATAGATACTAATTTCTGGCTTTATGAGAAACATAGAGCAAAATTCCTTGCTGGTGTAAACTGATGCAGCCCCATTGATTTCAGTGGAGCAGCACAAATTTACACCAGCAGAGAATTTGGTGGTTTATGGCACCTGAATATTCAGAACAGTGATTATAAAAAGCCCTAGCAAATGAGCCATTATGAAAATGCTAACGTGTGCTGAAATACCAGGATTTCACATATAATTGCTATCTTTCTGAAACTGTCTGAAAGCCATTTTCTTCCCTACTTGAGGCTGGTTTTAGCTCTTGTCATTTTCTTCTCATTGTTCTTTCGGAACTGAGCTTCCTGGAACAGGTAAAGGGTTTAATTTCCTAATCAGTGGATCTCCTGAGATCCACAAGATTTTAGTGAGTTTGTCAAGATCCATGTGTCTCTGGATAACTACTCTACTGGGCTCCTCTGCTCCTCGCAACAGGACTTCTTCAGTGTCCCCCTGCCATTTGCTATCTCCTCTAGTGGCAGCATATTAACAGCCAGGAAAGAAGTCCGTGATTGAAACAATATTAGCTAGATTTCTGCCTTGGAGTTCTCTGGATCTAACTTCTCTTCATCCCCAAATTACTAAACAGGAATAACAGTATGTCCAGTCACTACATAAAATTGGCTTTGGGAAACTTAAACTCTGTTTCTCATTGTCATAATTAAGATGTCTCAATTCAAGAATTGTCACTTCACTACTCTGGAAGATTATTTTCTTTAAAAATTCAGTATCCACATTGTATTGTATTGTATTGCATTTCCTCTTACAACAACGTTGGAAAAGCTTAAGTTTAAAAACAACCCCAATTCTGATTAGTTATCATATTAATACTGGCCCCAATCTTAAATTCCTTTTTCAGGCAAAATTGCCATTGATTCCAGCAGTTACATATCCCAGGATAATAATAATCTACTTCCTTTAGTAATATTCACTCTGTGGAGTTTACAAATTTTGCCTTTTCTTTAATAACTGTCTATCATTGATAGTATTATTTAGTTAGCAATAACATTTCAATTCAGTGTACAAATAACTTAACTTTTTTCTACAGCACAGGTTTCATGCTGTATCTTAAAGCATTGATATTTTAAAACCAGTAGTTTTCTGGCATGGAAGAGCATGTACTGTACTGTCTCATATATTGATTTCAGTGGGAATTTTTTCCTGTAAGGTGTGTGTTAGCAGGATTTAATCTGGATTCTTAATTTATAAGGTAAAAAGTCTACTATAATACAAGTAGATGATTATTATATAATACTATAATACCTTTTGATGGTCATACTATCAGATGAAAAGTGAGAGGAACTCTTTCAGATAGTGTGAATTCCAACCAACCTCTAAAAATCCCAGAAAAATAATTCTGCGAAAGTCTGTAGAATTTTACAAACTGCAACAAACCACATTACAAAGGCTCTGTAATTTTAACTGATGCCGTGGGTTTAGTTTAGGCTACAGTGCTTAGGTTTTCAAATGTTGCACATATGACAGATCATTAAAGTGACTGGCAGCAACTAGTGGCTCTGCCAGCATTTCTCATCTTTCTCATCTCATCTCATCTTCTAGACACTAAAAATAAGATCCAGGTCTCAAAAGAACTTTCCTAGGAAAAAAATATTTTCACAAATTATAGCATTTAATAAGGATTAAATCACTATAGTTGTCAAAAAATAGAAGGGTTCTACAAAAAATACTTTAAAGACGAAGAATTTCTGAAAGAATCATATCCATTCTGAGACATCTGATAACAATAATTACATTTTATGGGACAATTAAAAATTAGGGAACAACTGCAAATTACTTACATTGGTTGGTAGTTACTCACATTAGTAGTACCACTCATCAATGGCCACTTAAAACCCACTTAAGCCCTATTTTAAGGGATTTAAGTGCTGAATAGATCTAATGTCAGCCTTTTGCACAGGATTGAGTTTTATCCCAATATGAGTATGTGGTTCCAGAAAAAATATTGTTTTCTTCTAAATTCTCTTCTATTTTCAAAAAGGTTAGTATCACTGTTGTAGCATAAAGGAGAAGAAACAAACTGTTGGATAGAAACTAACTATGGTGCAACTAGTTCTCTTTCTTCATAAGACATCCACAACCCCACCTAATTTATGTAAAACTGTTGACATGAGGCATTTTACTTAGATTGATTAAGAATATCATACACACACAAAATGATATATCTGTTGCTCAATTTTTGGTACCTTGCTTGCTAGCAGAGCACCAAGGATTATATGTGTATTCAGATTGGTAGAAGGAAGAGAGATTGACATCAGTTGCCTCATGGGAAGAGTTTCTACTGGAGCCTGATCCATCTCCAACTGTGGAAAATGGTAAAATGTATATCCTTATTGATTATTCCTTATCAAATCCCATTTTTATTAATCACTTGTAGGCAATAGTACTCATGATGCAATAAGTGCTTTCAAGCTGTACAAGAAAGTGGACAGCCTCCCCAGAGGATCTCATGGTATAAGTCAGATACACAGTCAGGTACAGAGAACAACAGAAGTGACCTTCTGCACAAATATTTCACTGTAGGCAGGCTAGCATTTAACGGGGGGAGGAGGTAGAAGTGGAAAGAATAATGGCCTCACAGAGGCTATACCATGTCTAGGAGGGCTATGTGGAAGAGAAGGAATGACTGCAACTGTATCATTCTCAGCTACAAACCACTGGTGTTCTTTTAATTAAAAAAAGTTAGCAAGAAAGTGTTTAATAAAAAGCACTTACAAGAATAAAAAGACACTTGAACTATAGTGTACATAAAGTAAGACAAAATCAAATTGATGCCCATAATCCTCAAGTGTCTCTCTAGCACCTAGTAAATATTTCCATTATAACTTACATTAATAAAAATGCAGTCTCTATTTTATGATTTAAATTTATTTTAGAGGTTTATTTGCCTTTTTCATGAAAACGGAGGGAAACACTGAAAAGTTTTCTGTTTTACCAAAATATATAACTGCCATTTTGTGTGTGTTGCTCCAATCATAAAGAATGTGCACTTTTTTTTAGTCATGCAATATTTAATAGTAAAAGACCATCACTCAGCCAAAAGTATAAATTCATGTTTTGCACTGGTATGTCTTGCTAACTTTAAAATTGAATGAGCCCTTGGGAAAATCTTATTACAGTTTTTGTAAATGATCATAAAACTATTGTACATCCTGAAATTTCATTAATAAAACAGTGTCATGAAGTCAGGACAGGAAAGTTAGTTATGTTAGCATTACTATAATATACAATATAAGCTGTGCTATAAAAATATAATTAAGATTAGCTAGAGACAAATAACTTATGTGGAAAATAGTCCAGCAAGGTACACTATGCTTCATCCTGCATTTGTTGTGAGCCCAACATTCCCATCAACTTCAGAGCAAGATTGAGCCCATGGGTCCCAAATCCTGAGAGAAGCAAAGCATTTGCAAATCAAATGGAAGTCAATGTTTGGCAATCTTTTTAAACAGCATTTCCTTTTAATGTAGGGCAGATTCTTACTTTTAGTAAACAGAGTTTTGTTCTTAAAAAAGAAATCCAGACTCACCCCTCTGCTCTGAGTCTGAAAGTTCTGAAGGGTGTTAAGGAAGAAGGGTAGTTTAAATATACTGGGCTGGAGAGACAGGATTCAAAGACAATCTTAAGGAGTGCATACTGACTGTGTCCTATGGGGCATAGCTCCCCAGGACCATCCTGAGAACCATTACCAAGGGAGGATTTCGAAGCAAAATGGAGATAGTTGCTCCATGACTATGCTGATGCGCCTTTTCAAACTCACATGCAGGAGCATGTATGTTTGGGATGTAGGGACAATTATACAGACAATGGTATCAGACCATTTTCTATTGTATAATACAGACCAATAATAGGATATTAGAGAGCTATTCTAGCTGGAGAGATTGAGAAATACAAAACCTCCATCATTAATGCAATGATGAGGCATAAAACTGTCTTTAATTACCGTAGAATAGTCATGAGTTGGGCGGAAACAGTGATATCCAGTATAACTCAAAAGAATTCCTAAAGTTTGAGATAGCAATGAAAAGCACAAATTTGATGCACTGTCTGCAGCTCAAGGGAAAAAACCCACCACCATCAGTAGAAACTGTGAATAGCCTACTCAAACAGAGCAGAAGTGACTCATATATTGCTACGCTGGACTGTTGAATATACCAACCGATGGCAAGGAATTACTTGCTTAAATACTGCTAAGTTTGCATTTGCACACAATTTTGCTTTCCACAAAAATCAGCAGTTAAAGATAAGAAGTCAACAGTCAAGCTTAGCTGATGTCCTGGGAAAAGATCAAGGTAAAAGGAGTGTTCCTGTCTAGGAACACTAAAATTTAACCTGTAATACAGGAAACAGAGTGCAAATGTAGAATCCTTGTGGATGATAGTAGCCTTGCATTGCTATAGTCAAGTTATGAACACCAAGATCATATATAGTACACAGAAAAATGGAAGCATTATTAGTGAGAAATATTTGCTCAGATGAATTTAATCCGATTGGTTCTGATTACAGCTCAAATTGATTTGTTTCCCAGTCACCAGACAGTTTAGTTTACAGGTGCATTTTACAACATTATATTTTAAATTAGAACTGGGCAAAAAAATTGGGGCAAATAATTTATTTGCAGAAAATTGCAATTTTGGGTCAGCAAAAACTATTTGTGAATTTGACATGAAGTTTCAGAATAGTTTCAGTGCAATTTTTGGGGGGTGGTGGTGGTGGTTAGATTCACAAGGGAATTTAGGCATCGTTCACTAAACTGAAGAAGCAGGCACTGCCGCCATACCCCTTTTACCCAATAGCCAGTACCCATCTGGGAGAGACAGATTCAAATCCCCACACTACAGCAGGGACTTGAATGTTGGTGTCCCCCCTCCAGGTAGTGCCCTAACCACCAGGCCATAGAGTCATTCTCAAGAGCTCCTTGTGGCATAATGACTATTCAAGTATTTATGCAAAGTGGAACAGCTTCAGCAGAAGAAATTCAGAGAAACCGAGCCTAGAATAGCCTGGTAGGTAGGTATAGCCTGATCTATAGATTATATATATTGATTATATTGATTATATTGATTACTTACGAATTCCCAGTTATCCGTTTGAGGGTTGACAGGTTCTTGTCCCAAGATCAAGCCCAGTATTATTCAAATTATTATAGAATTATAGAATCATATAACTGGAAGGGACCTCGAGAGGTCATCAAGTCCAGTCCCCTGCACTCAAGGCAGGCCATCCTGACAGGTGTTTTTCCAACCTACTCTTAAAAATCCCCAATGATAGAGATTCCACAATCTCCCTAGGCAATTTATTCCAGTGCTTAACCACTCTGACAGTTAGGAAGTTTTTCCTAATGTCCAACCTAAACTGCCCTTGCTGAAATTTAAGCCCACTGCTTCTTGTCCTATCCTCAGAGGTTAAGAAGAACAATTTTTCTCCCTCCTCCTTGTAATAACCTTTTATGTACTTGAAAACTGTTATCATGTCCACTCTCAGTCTTCTCTTCTCCAGACTAAGTTGGGAATCCTGATGTGCACAGTTGCAACACTCACAGTATAGGAACTCTTCTATATTTACAAATAATGTATTAATACATTTAGCAAACTCACAAACACTCTAACTCAATAAGACAGATAGAAATAATAGAGAAAATACACCTGAACATCCATACTCACATCATCCCTTGAAGAACAACATGAAATGTTAGCTATTATCTTCCTCATTACCGTCACCTTCCTCATCTTCACCAGTGTTCATCATCCTAGGGCTACATCTCTCTCTCCCCTGCTTCCCACAGGCTGGGATGCTACTTTCATAATATGTTACACTAATGCTACCATGTCTAATACACATTCAGTAGGGGGTTCTCCCTTCTTCCTTATTCATATTTTTTCCCCTTACCAAAGTTAATGTGTTCTTCTATAGGTTAGTATATTAATGATCTCAAATTATTATCATATGGCAATTTGTTGAAGGCATGTTCTTTTCAAAACTTTCCAAAAGCTGGTGTTAGCTCAGGTTTCCATGGTTAGCTGATGTCATTATGAAAAAAATTCCCCCTTACACTCTATTTCCAGTTCCCCAAAACTTAGGGATTACTGTTGGGCCATTTGTTTATGTCAAAGTGCTAACTGCTGAAGTCAATGTCTTACAGAATACAAGGCTCCTTCCATTAGTGCTGAATATTATAAAGGAAGAATAATAAAGGCCTGGCAGTGAATATAGTAAAGGCAAGCTAGCCCTATGGGCTTCAGAGGGCACTCACCTGAGAGGTGGGAAACCTGAGTTCATCCTTGATCCAAAGTAGGGATTTAAACCAACATCTCCTGTAACCCAGGTGAATGTTCTAACCACTGGTCTGTAGTGCAAATGGGAAAGGCAGTGAACCAAAAAAAAAAAAAAAAGTAAGTTAGTTGCTTTTAACACAAGTGGTTAGATTTTCCAAGAAATGTAGCTTCTACATAAACAGTTAAATGGAATGGCTAGATTTACAAAAGGGCTCAGAAGGTCCCACTGAAAATAGCTGGAAGTATTGCATGCTGAGTTCTTCTGAAAATATGGCCCTATAGGTTTTGTTGCCAAAATCCACAGAGAAAACAAAAACTAATATGGTTAGTGCTACCCACTCTCATTGTATTGTAAAACCTCCTGAAAAATAAACCTGTTAACACTTGAAGCTAGATAGTAATGTTCTGAAGTAAGAAATGTTCTGAGCAAATTTCAGGTCAATATTAGCAATACAATGGATTTCTTATTTTCCCCTATAAGTGAGGTGTGAAATTAAGACCAACAGATAGTACTAATGCAGATTGTATTACAGGTTCTGTTTAACTGAAATTATAGACAACTCACTTTTAGAGAAATGCTTATTGTTAGCTAGGGTACAAATTTTATTTAGTGAAATCCATTTATTGATTTTTTTTTCTATAATTTCTAAAGATACTTTTGTACATAATTGTTTCCAAGATCAGGCCAAGTTAAGTATTGGAAACAGTAACCACGAGAAGTTGAGGAATCCTTGTCATTGGAGGTTTTTAAAAATAGGTTAGAGAAACTTCTATCAGAGATGGTCTAGGTTTACTTGGTCCTATCACAATGCATGGGGATGGATTTAATGGCCTCTTGCTGTTTCCAGTGCAATACTTTTTGATGCTAAACCATTCATAATAGGATTTATTTCAGTTAAATTGAAAGCCCAAATGCTGAAACTAACCTGAACAATTTTAAATTATCTAATTAGCTCAGTGCTTTTGCAAAATGATATTTATTCTCTCTTTAGTGAACATTTTGTTGTAGCAATTGTCCTGTAAGATTTGGTAAAGTCAAACTGTTTTCCTGATATAATGTGATGCCTGTAGCCTTTGGAATTTTTTAACTCTGAGAAGTACTATTAAGTCTAGTGGCAGCTAATTCAGAAATGGCTTGCCATAAAAAAAATGCATTGCTCAACTAGTGAATTGATTTGCTTTGAGAATTTGACATGACACTTAACAGATAACAAATAGTGCTTTCCTTTGATTTTACAAGACAAGCAGCTGTTTAATCAAAGTCATTCAGCATTGTGACAGACCCAGACCAGTGGGGTACAGGAGTCTGGTAGAGGGCAAATATACTGGTCACTGGATGAGTAGTTTTCTGTTCCCTGAGTAACCAGAGCAGGGGCTGCACTAGAGAAATCAGGAACCTGCTAGAACCAGTTAAGGCAGGCAGGCTAATTAGGACACCTGGAGCCAATTCAGAAGAAGCTGCTAGAATCAATTAAGGCAGGCTAATCAGGGCACCTGGGTTTTAAAAGGAGTTCACTTCAGTTTGTGGCATGAGTGTGAGGAGCTGGGAGCAAGAGGCGCAAGGAGCTGAGAGGGTGTGCTGCTGGAGGACTGAGGAGCACAAGTTTTATCAGACACCAGGAGGAAGGTCCTGTGGTCAGAATAAGGAAGGTGTTTGGAGGAGGCCATGGGGAAGTAGCCTAGGGAGTTGTAGCTGTCATGCACCTCTTACAGGAGGCACTATAGACAGCTGCAGTCCACAGGGCCCTGGGCTGGAACCCGGAGTAGAGGGCGGGCCTGAGTTCCCCCCAAACCTCCCAATTGACCTGGACTGTGGTTCTTCCAGAGGGGAAGGTCTCTGGGCTGTTCCCCAACCCACATGGTGAATCTCTGAGGCAAGAAAATCCGCCAATAAGTGCAGGACCGCCAATAAGTGCAAGATAGAGGAGGAACTTTGTCACAGCATGTATAAAAGTATGCTCTGCAATACCAGAGGAAGAGATTCATCTGTTTTCCCATTCTAAGTCACACTGAGGAGTTCTAGTTAGCCTGTAACGTCACATGTAACACAAATCAATACATTTCTGAAAGGGAAAAATTCAACACAACGACAATAATCCTGCCAGAAAATGAGATAAAAGAGTAGAGAATCTCTTATATTTTGTTAAAAGAACAGGAGTACTTGTGGCACCTTAGAGACTAACAAATTTATTAGAGCATAAGCTTTCGTGGACTACAGCCCACTTCTTCGGATGCATATAGAGTGGAATAAATATTGAGGATGAAGTAATAGCTGTAGTCCATAGTTCCTAGCCTGGGAAGAAGGAAGCTATCCCTCCCTGTCTCTGCATTCCCAGCATCCATATTGGGAGGGTAGGGATAGGGTCCAGAGTGACCTAGACAAATTGGAGGATTGGGCCAAAAGGAATCTGATGAGGTTCAACAAGGACAATCGCAGAGTCCTGCACTTAGGACAGAAGACTCCCATGCACCGCTACATGCTGGGGACTGAGTGTCTAAGCAGCAGTTCTGCAGAAAAGGACCTGGGGATTAGAGTGGACAAGAAGCTGGATATGAGTCAAGTGTGCCCTTCTTGCCAAGAAGGCTAATGGCATATTGGGCTGCATTACTAGGAGCATTGCCAGCAGATCGGGAAGTGATTATTCCCCTCTCTTTGGCACTGGTGAGGCCACATCTGGAGTATTGTGTCTAGTTTGGGGCCACTCACTACAGAAAAGATATGGACAAATTGGAGGGAGTCTAGCAGAGGGCAACGAAAATGATCAGGGGGCTGGGGCACATGACTTATGAGGAAAGGCTGAGGGAACTGGGCTTAAGTCGGCAGAAGAGAAGAGTGAGGGGGGATTTGATAGCAGCCTTCAACTACCGGTAGGGGGGTTCCAAAGAGGATGGAGATTGGCTGTTCTCAGTGGTGACAGATGACAGAACACGGAGCAATGGTCTCAAGTTGCAGTGGGGAAGGTCTAGGTTGGATATTAGGAAACACTATTTCACTAGGAGGATGGTGAAGCACTGGAATGAGTTACCTAGGGAGGTGGTGGAATCTCTATCCTTAGAGATTCTTAAGGCCCTGCTTGACAAAGCCCTGATTGGGATGATTTAGTTGGTGTTGGTCCTGGTTTGAGCAAGGGGTTGGACTAGATGACCTCCTAATCTACAATTCTATGATCCAGCAGAGCTACTCAAACTGGGAACTGGGGCGGGGGGGGGGGGAGGGCACTTTGTAAACACCAAAAGCATATGAACTATAGTTACAATAAGATCATCTGCTTGTACTCACCATGATAGCATCAAAGCTACTAATGTTTCTAAGGAAATGGTAGAACGGTTTAGACCTTACTGAATATGACAGCAATTCAGAATTGTAGCTACATTTGTGCACTTCTGATACTTCATCAGAACTATGTGGGCTTTTGCATGTTTACTTTAAAATACACATAGATTTACTTCTTGTCTGAGACTCTATAAGCCTGTAGCAATTCTCCAAAAAGGGCAATATTTTTGGAGTTTAATATACACAGTCTATATACATGCACATCATATATCATTTTAAATCTTGTTCTGACTACATATAGAGAAGGAATGATGTGGAGCTATCAAGTGGTTCCATAAGCATGTAGGCGAGATGAAACAATGGTATACAAAATGAGAAAGTGTAATTTTTTGCACATAGCATCATGAACTACAGTTGTTACAATTTTAAGTTAATATCAACAGTTTAATGTGGTGTTTATTGGTCAAAGCTACTAAATGACAACATGTCAAAAGATGTTTATTATTTTTTCATGAGTAAGTATTTGTTTATCATGTGGCAAAACTGGAATATCAACATTTTGCAATATAATAACATGAAATGTTTTCACATCACATCTACTTTATTGTCAAAAGTGTCTCACAAGAGATAATACTTTTGTATATTTTCAATTGAAATTTGCTGAAAAGATCTGTCTCACACTGAAGGTTGTGCACCCGTAGCAGTAGACTGCATGCTCATAGTGTGTACCACATAGCGGGTAGATATAAATGTACGTGAATTCCTAAAGCAATTCTTTTCCATTTGTAAAGTTTTGTACATATAATGTAGCATCTTGTCTGCCTTATAGATAATTTTACTTTGTGATTGCCTAGAATTTGAAATATTCTGGAAACTAGTTTTTTAAATTCAGTGACACTTATGGACAGGTCATTATTAGCGTTTGTTAGAAATGGCAATGCACAGTTCCATGTTGGGCTTCAGTCAAAGTGCTCACTAAATAAAAATAGTGATTTTAATAACATAAAGATTTGTTTTTATCTAATTTAGCACAATTTTGTATATTTATACAAAATTTAAAATGGTGGCAGTGGGGGAAGCAATTCTAACTATATACTTTGGGAATTATACCTGTACTGGGAAGTTACTGTATATGAAGCCCTGGAGGATACCAGCCCCTGAAAGCTTACATCAAAAAGAAACAGACTTTCCACATGCTTTGAAAATGTGTTATTTGTGAAGAAGTTCAAAATAATATAAAACAGTGAAAAGCCACCAGTGCTATACAGAATTCTGTGATGCTGGGATTGTGACTGGAGTTCCAGGGGGCCCATATTGAGATTACTCAATTAGGGCAACCTGCAAAGAATGGGGCAGACAATCCCCAGAGCTGGTGGATATTCCAATACTTAGATTTACCAAACAGCTTCTATGCACCGAAGCCAAAACACAGCTCCCTTATAGCAACCCAGCTGTGGGCTTCCACCCATACACTCAAGTAAAATATTATAGGGATTACTAAAAATCTTATTAATTTGTATAAGAAAGTTCTACCAATCCCAAAGGATCAGACACATTACCTCCCAAGTTAATGAATATTTCAGATCTTTCCCAATTACACGCTTAAAGCCAATTCTTATTAACTAAACTAAAATTTATTATAACAGAAAAGAGAGAGTATTCCTTTAAAGATCAGTATACATACAGACATCAGTATAGTTCTGAGATCAGTTTCATAGCAGACACGGTGAGCCTTGGAGTTGCAAAGAATTCTTAGAATTATTCCATAGTTTCAGTCCAATGTTTATTTTCAGGGTGATCCAGATTGGACTGGAGATCTCAGTCTTACGACTAAAAGCTTCCTCTGCATAAAGCAGATCTGAGATAAAAAGGATCAGGACCTAAGACACTTTTATATATTTACAGGCCTTCTCTTGACAGCACGAACTCCTTAGACAAACAATAGGCAATCATCAAGACTTTGGGTAGACTCATTTCCTAAGCATCATTGGTAATGAGCTACAAGGATTAACATAAGGCAATTGCCTGTTTTCCACCATCCGCAGGTGAGTTGCTACATAGTTCAAAAAGAAATCAATACAATGATATCACTCTATTTACAGTTCATTTAAATGTTAAGATCTCCTTTTGATCTCTGAATTAACAGAATACAGCATAGACAGGAACTGTTTGATTACATTGTTAATCTCTAGCAATATATATGAAAACACATAAAGACACAAACATTATGTACCGATATGTCCCTAATGATTGAATTTGGGTCATTTATCCTGCAGGATGCTTAACCCTTTATGGCCATGTGTCAACCCCTCCATGTGAGATTGGTGTAGAAGGGAGTAATCCTGAATACATCTTAAAACCTTCCAATCTTGATATGAGCTATGTTTTAAGCACACTGAATTCTTTGTAAGACCAAATTAGTGATGCATGCCATTGTGAAACACTACATGTTTGTGAATGTATACCTGTAATAGATTCAATGTTAATGTGGATACCACAATGATAATGTGGCTAACAGGTCTTGGAATGATTGCAATGTTGATGTCAAAATCGGTAAAAATGTACAGTGTGTATGATTTATAGGAAAAATCCTTAAACATGCTGGAAATGGTACACAGAGATGCACTATGTAATGAAAATCCTTATAACTATGTTTTGTTCAATAAGAACACACTCGGTATTGAAAAACCTAAAAAATGTTGAGGTTTCACAGCTAATGCCTATACACAATCATAAAACTTTCCACAGAAGAAAAAAAACATTACAAACTTGAACTGCTGTGCAAGAAGGAAAACTGAGGTGCAACACTTCACAACTTCATGGCTGAATGTCAGAGTAAGTGCTCTCTGAAAACATTGATGCCTATGTTAAGTTAACACATTGCCAAGTGCAATTTTCTAGCCCAGCTGTGCTACTTTTTAACTGTCAGTTGCCAGGTGTTTTTTTTTTTTTAGCAGTTGCGAGTTGCGGTATTTTGGACTATTTTGCTTCCCTGCTGCCACTGGCTGCAGTTCTCAGGAGTTCTCAGGAGGGAGGGAGCCTCCTGATCTGCCCTGCTGAGATGCCCCACATGCCACTTGTCTCATGTCATGGCCCCCCCCATTAGGTAATGTTTGCAGCACCACATAATAAGCTTCCAAATTATGTATGATGTGAATATGTGTAGAGAGGGTTCATTAAGTCACTAGGTGGTGTCTGGTGCTTGTACTTACTTCACACCTTGAACAACACTAACATGATACAATGAAATGAACACTGATGTTAAAAAAAAATGTAGTAACCAACTTACTGTAGCAACTCCAAAATTGCACAGTATATTTGCCATTTCTGACAAATTTTGCCTGAACAAAAACACCGACTTGTTTCAGTTCATCATGTTACCCTGTAGCTGTTCACATCTCTTAAATCACTGTGTGGTTTAAAAACAGTATTTCTTTAATTTGTAAAGCTTCATATATTTATTGAGTTTGGGCTTTGGAATCTGCTGAGTCTGTGGGTGACCTAATGCCTTGGTTGTGTTGCTTACAAAGAACTACCAAACCCAGTAAGGGTCTGCAGGGTCACCTTGAGATGGAAAACATTTTCTGGACTATAGAAAAGTGAAAATGGTCAGTGGGGGAGTCATAGTGCCCTTTAAGGATAGACATGGACACTTCTAGAGTTGACTTTTGTTACCTGCTTAAATAATCAGCCTAATTATTGGATAACTGGCTGACACCATGACTGGTCAAAAATGAGGACACTGATTGCAGCTTTGTATTTCAATTCATTAACCTCATGTTCCCTTTTGTTGTGAAGGTCTCCCTGTGAGCAGCAACCGGTAGGATTTAGGATTTGGTTTTGTTTACTTTTCTAGATTTTCTTGTCTATGTTATTAACCTGCCTGTCGGAGTTGCCTTGTTACAGCTCCAGGCACTTATCTAGTTCTTTATTGTTGTTCAACTAATTCATTTAATTTTCTCTGTGATGTGGGTTCTTAATTAAGTGGCCTATTAACTTTTTAATTTTGTAAACTGCCAGTGTGTTAAGTCCATTAGGTTTCCCTATACCGTTCTGTAGTTGAGATGGTAGCTGTTAAGGTTTGCAGGTTGGGCTACTGTGGTCTTTTTTTTTTTTTTGGATGTTACCTATGCTACCTCCAATTTTATGCCAGATCTTTATAAATATCCCTCCCAGGAACAATCAGAGGGATGGAAAAACCTGTGTGTTTATCTTCTCAAACCTCCTCCCAGTTCATAATTATTCAACAGATATCAGCTTGATCCAAAGCCCATTGAAGTCATTGGCAGTGTTTCAATAGATTTCAGTGGGCTCTAAATCAGGATTTATATTCTCTACTGGAAATAGCATGGTCTAGTGGATAGTGAATTGGGGAACCAGATTCTATTCTCATTTCTGTCATTGACCTGCTGTGTGACCTGGACCACATCACTTCACATTTCTGCACCTGTTTCCCCTTCCGCTTTTGTCTGTAAGTTCTTCAGGACAGGAACTATCTCTCATTATGTATCTGCACAAACCCTAGCACAAAGGAGCTCCCATTTCAGTTGAGGACTCTAGATCATATTGTAATACTAATAATAGTAATCCAGTTTCTCATCTATGCAAATACTGGCATTTGAGTGGTCCATCATATGCTGGTATCCCTCCTAGGAACACTTTCTCTTAAGCCTTGTCTACACTGGCAAGTTACTGAGCAGTAAAGCAGCTTTCTGAGGTGTAACTCCTGAGGTGTACATACTGACAAGCCACTTAGTGTGCAGAAACTCCTCAGTTACAGCGTTGCAAAAAAGCCACCATGACAAGAGTCGTAAGCCTTAAATCGCAGAGGCTCCAGCGCTGTATTGGCAGTGTAAACACATTACAGCACAGAAAGCAATCTATGGGCCTCAGAAGTGCCCCATAATCCTGCAAGTGGCTGCTCTGCTCATTGTATTGAACTTGGCTGCCCTGGAGACATGTGCCCCTCCCCTTTCAAAGCTCTGTTTCTGACAGTCCTTGCATGCTGTGCTGATCTGCTCCAAGACACAAAGGAAACCATTAATGTGGAATGCTTGTGCTGTTGAATACAGAGGCAGGGGTGTGTGTGTGTGTGTGTGTGTGTGTGTGTAAGAAAGAGAGAGAGATTGCTGTGCAGAGAGCTGGGGAGGAAGGCAGGGGCTGATGTCGGGGCTTCCCCCTCCCTCAGGACTGGTTGCTTCCTGCCGTTGTCTGAACTTACAAGACAGCATTCTGACACACTCTCTTTCCCCCAAAACATTGTGTCTCTCCCCCGCCTCCATACACATACACACTCCCTGTCACACACTCTGCCCCACTTCAGTTGAAAAAGCAGCTGGCAATGTAGTAGGATACCCATGGAACAATGGGATGTGAAAACCTGCATCATGTGATGGTATGCCTGCCCCATGAGGCATTGAAAACCCTTCCCAAAGCACCCTGCAGCTAGTTGTACAGTGGGATAGCTACCACAATGCACTGCTCTGTTTGCCATTGCAAGAGTTGATAATGTGGATGCACTCCACCGTCACAAGGAGCATAAAGTTGAAGTTGTAGGCGGTTTAATTCCAGCGCTTTAATAAAAGTGGTATAACTTGTTCCGCAAAAACTTGCCAGTGTAGACATACCCTTCAAGGTTTAAAAGGATGACTCCATAGCATAGGCTGATCAACATTTTGACATTCTGGTTGTGCTACAACGATGCAGCGAAGAGGTTTGAAACCCTGTCTCCAGAAAAGAAGGCACATATTTGGTCCATCATTAAAGGACAGTAATGAGTAAAATGGAAAACTGTTTGCAGCATCTGTGTAACACTTGTATGTGATTAATATCTATCCTCTTTGCTGCCTATATGTTTGTTCTGAGATAGAATAGGGGCTCATAGTATATGGATTATTAAATCTTTTTTTCTTGTTTTGAAATCTTCCACAGAAAACCTTTATAGTGTTACTGAAATTGGATTACAGTAAAATTACAAACGTTATTTAAACATTGTGGTTCATAGAAACAATATTTTGCACATAAAAGGATATGTAATGCCGTTAGCATTGAAGGTTTTACAGGCTAGCCATCAGGCAATGCAATTCCTCTCTAATATCAAATAATTTAGGCATTGGCTACCTTTCAGAATGGCTGTGTGGCTGTCTCCCAATAAAGCACTCAGTAGAGTTTTCTCTTTGTTCTGAGAGTGATACCTCTTCAAAGATCATGGACAGTTTGTCCTGAAGAACAAAGGAAGCTTATTTCTGCTAATTTTGTCCCAGCATGACAAATGAGGAAGAGGAGAGACACTGTACTACAAAAGGAGACAATGAAGTAGTGAGTATAATTGGTAAAATATTTGGGTTAGAAAATATGTAGGCCTGATAATAAGCTATGAGAGGATAAGCTTATGTATACTTTTAAGATAAATATTGAGAAAAAATGCTGATTTTTCAATAAGGATACATCTTTAGGATGACTGGATAACAGCATGAAATTTACTTATAGAATTTGTTACAGTAAGACAACAGAAAGAGTGATTCATTGTGAATTACATTGACAATTTGAAAGATATGTTTTTCCTTCAAGGAGGCAAAATTATACACAAGTGTACAGTACTTCAGATAAGTCATAGATTCATAGATTCTAAGGCCAGAAGGGACTATGATGGCACTGTTAGTCATACAACTTTTTTTTTTCGCATGTAGGTAGTGTAGACTCTAAGAAGAAACGCTGGATTGGTGTCAACTTTATTATGCAGTTTTACTGAGAGATGCTATTGCAAATAGTAATAGTTTACTCTTGGCCTTTATTTTTTTAAGAGAGTCAATTCTTAGAGCATAGTAGCTTCCTGGGAAATGGCCATTTGTGTTTGGGCTCAGATTTCTGAAAGAAAAATTGCTCGCATGCATTTGTGACCATTTACATTTAGTGGCTGATTTATTGAGTTTAAACAAAACAAGAATATATAGAGATTCTACGTCATTGATTTCTCTTAAAGCAGGAAACTGACCGGACATCTGATACTGCAGTGCAGCAGAGAGGTCCCAATATAAATGTAAAACTGCCACTGAATTCAATGGAAGCAGAGTTATGTTTAGGCTGAGCAGTTCTTAAAAGCTCACCATACTTTTAAAAAATGCATGTAAATAATGTATTAGTTTCTGCCTGAGATCATCTTGCCATTTTGTGTATGTGAGAGAGTGTAAAGGAGCTGGAGCTATATATACAGTTACACAAGCATGTTAACTTTGCCACTGAAAATGGCACTGAACAACCAACACACACACAAAGGAGCCACCATGTGTGTACCTCCTAATCTGATACCACAGTTCTTATTGAGGAAAAACAACCAGTGACCTCAATAAGAGTTTTAGCATAGTCACTCCTAGCACAGTCTGTCCTTTCAACAAAGTCACAGGCTTACTCAGCTGTACTGGAAACACTGCAAGCAAAACAAAACAAAACCCCCCAGGCTCCATAGAGTGTAATACAGGGATAAAACTGAATGAGGTTCAAACTACAGTAGATTGTTCATTTTCTGGACATGAGAAAAAAATTGATTTTGGAACCAGCCTTGCTTAAATGACTTCAGAATGTAAAGAAGAAATACCACTCAACTCCTGAATGAAATATCAAAGAGCCAAATTCAGAAAATTGCCTAATTCATGTCATGTCAAAGAAGATTCCCAAGATAAAAGATCTATACAAAATGCAGTAATATAAAGACATTACTCTGCCTCCTTTCCTACAACTTTGAAAATAGATAAGTAACAAAAAATACAGTATATACTTACTGCAGATACCATAACAAAATTCAAATCAATATCCCCTGCTGCGTCCGCAGTTCGGCTGATCACGGCTCCCACTGGCCGCGGTTCGCTGCTCCAGGCCAATGGGGGCTGCAAGAAGCCGCAGCCAGTACATCCCTCGGCCCACGCCGCTTCCCGCAGCCCTGATTAGCCTGGGATGACGAACCGCGGCCAGTGGGAGCCTCGATTGGACGAACTTGCGGACGCAGCAGGTAAACAAACCGGCCCGGCCTGCCAGGGTGCTTACTCTGGCTGGCTGCGGGCTGAAGGTTGCCAGTCCCTGCTTCAGTCTCTAGATGTCCCAACCCAGTTTGGATCCCCATTGTGACAGATGTTGTACAAACAAATACTGAGACATGGCCCCTGCTCCAGAGAGTTTACAGGCTTAAATTTTCAGAGATTAATGATGGTTTTCAGTGCCTCAATTTTTCAGTATACAGCTTGAGACACCTTAAATGGGTTAGATTTTCAAGAAAGTGCTGAGCACTGATTGGCGGAAGTCAGGTCTCTCAAGTTGAGCACTAAAACTGAGGTCCTCAAAATCACTAGTGATTTTGGAAAATGTAGGCCACAAATTAAATAGACAAGAGAGATAAAGGAATCGTAGTTACCCCCATTTTACAGATGGAAAACTGAGGCACAGAAAAATGTAGGGAGGGATTTTCAAAGCCACATTAGGATTTAATAGCAAAAGTTCATTTACGTGACTTTTGAAAATCTCCCCCCAAGTGACTTGTTCAAGTTCACACAGGAAGTGTGATAACGAACCTAAGTCTTCTGAGTTCTGGTCTAGCTGCTTAATCACAAGACAGTCCTACTCTTCATGCCTTTCTGGCCCTTGATGAGGAGGAAAATTAAGGATTTTTAATCACACACACACACACACACACACCATTCTTGTATTCAAACTCTCATAAGAATGAGCTTTATTTCTCCAATTATTTATTTTTGACTGTGATAAAAATAAAACAAAACTTCTAAAAACAAAATGAAAGAGAAAAAAAGACTGTAAACTCATTTCAAGCTCCGCATTGTTTTAATATTATTGGTTTTTTTTAATCACTATATCATGATTGCAAAAGGCCATTTTTGCACAGAAGCTCTTTTAAAGTTATATGTATGAGATGAGAAAACATAAGAGTCCCAGGTACATGGGGTGGCAAGTAGGTAAAAATAAAACCCTATTCAACTGTGCTAAAATGCACCTTAAGCAATATTACTTCTAAAGAAAGCTTATACAACTGAAGTGGTGGTTTTTCTTTGAACCTCATCAGTTTCAAACCGCTTGATCTTACATCACCCACATTTCATTTTAAATTTGGGATTCAGTTAAGCCCCAAATCTGATATAAAAAAAAAGGGTACTTTAAAACACATACCTTCACACAATACTAGCTCTTTTATCCAAAGCCTATTGAGAGACTCCCATGGCCATTGGATTGCACTGTTGGTATTTAAACCACTCAAATTTATAAATCAGGGAAGATTTTATTTGTTTACAGATTTCAGCAGCCTTTCAAGAAACATGGTGTGAACTTCCTGTTTGTGAAGAAACATGGAAACAGGTTAATTTTTCATGCTAATAATATCTTGAGCTCTATCCCTTTCCCCCAAATGCACGCAGTGTGGGGATTACATTACATACTGTCACCTTTTTGCTTCCCCCCGCCCAATCTCTCATTTTACAAAAACAAATCTACCTTTCTTTTAAAATGTGCTATATTATTTGTTCTAAATTTCCTTCTCTTAGTGAAATTTTAGAGGCTTGTCAAAACAACTGTGAAATGCCACATAGGGGACAAAAACTGGTTCAGATCTGACTGTGGTGCACTTCTGAAGCAAACTGTAAAAATGGAGGATGGTAATAAGAAATGTAAGTGTGTCATGCAAACTCCAGTATTGTATAATGACCCAGAATAGGAAGCATGAATAAAAACCGTGTGCTTTGTTCATTTCTATTCATGTGTGAAAATATTTTGTGAGGAGGTTGGAACAAAGGAAAGGGCTTTAGAAAGCAGATTTGCTAAAGGCATGTTAGAGAAAGGTGCTGAGCATTATTTCAGAGTGTGTGAATTGTAGATATCTTGAAAAGAAATCTCAGATTCCTTGGTTGGAAATAGATTTTAGTTTGGATTATAACTCACAACCCAGTTTTGATTTACTGATGCTGAGAGCACGCAAAATGTCATCATTGCTCTGGTCCAGTCTCTGAAAAGGATCAAAGGTTTTGGCTTGGAGGGTTTCCAATATGTGTGCACACAATCAGTGTTGCCAATATATAGTGAGAAATATAATTTTGGCCACTGCACTGCACTCACATTTTGAGCTCCCACCCCCCACATTTCTCCCAACCCCAAATCAACTCCACCCACCCAGCCACAGAACAATTCTACACCTTTCTTGTGCCCAAGCCCCACATTTGCCTCAAGCCCTTTGCACTTCTTCTCCTTCTGCAGTTATGGAGGTTCTTTCTTCTCTCCCTTCCAGGTCTGGAGGGACGCAGCTCCAAGGGGGTTCTTCTCTCCATCTTCCCAAGATTGGTGTTGCATCATTAGAGAAAAGACAAGAAGTGGGAAGAAGCAGAGGGGAGCAATCCATTTTCACAAAGTTGGAGTAGGGAATGAGAAAGCAGAGCCTCCTCAGAATCTGTGCTGTTTGTGCTCCCACCTCCTTTCTTTTGAAAGTGATACTGGCTTCTCTCACTCTGCCATCCCCCACCCAAATTTTCCTCTTGGCTCCTTAGGGGAGGAGGAGAGAGCCCTGCCTGCTTCTTGCAGCAACTCTGATTGGCTGTTCTTTCCCAGGAGGTGGGGAGGGCAGACAATCAGACAGATCTTTCCTTGGGCAATCTGAAATGATATGAAGACTGGAGTTTCTCAGTGCTGAAAGATGTCCCAAAGAGGTCCATGCTTAGGCTTGAAAGGACTAGATTTTGACTGGTAAATGTTTGTATACATACACAAAGAAACCAGCGAAAAAATGTTTCCATCAATAATAATCAAAATTTACCTATAGGCAAAGAAAGAAAAGTGCTGCCTGATTACTTGTTAGAGTTTGATTTAAGATTATTTACTGCAAATATTTTGATATGTGGTGTTGACAATTTGTGTTTTAACAGTTATAAAGTTTTTACTTTTTGAATCTCAATATTCGCTGTCATTAAATAATTGGCTGACCCCCCCCCCCCCCCGTTGTCTGACATCTCAATAAACTGCTTACAACTGTGAACATTTAAGTCAATAAAATAGAAAAAAAGCTTAAAATGCATACTTTTCTGTAACTGAACTTTTAAACCAATACAAATCTAAAAAATGTTTAAAAATAAACCAGTATTAACTGTCAAAATCATAAAAATATAAACACTGAATTTTCCCAATCCTATTTATAAACAGCACTAAGACCAAGGGCAGCTTCTTGGTAGCTTCTTAGTAGCTTTTGAAAAATTTTCCACTTATTTAGATACTTAAATATATATTAAGGAGTCTAACTTTAGACTAGTTTTTAAATTCTTGGCCCTGATGCTTAACTGCATGTGTGCAGGTTAGTTTTACATTTTTGAAGATCAGACTCCATATCCCAAGAGCTGTCTGACAAAGATGATATACAATTTTTGACTCTTACAAACAAAAGAAAACAAGAACAAACAGCAACAACAACAATAAAAAACCACTGCAAAAACCAAAGATTTCTAGATTAGCAACAAAAAAATATAAGCAAAGCAGAAATTGTCTGGTCTATCCAGCCTATCACTTTGGAACATACGAAAGCATAATAAATAAACCATAATCTTTATATGTGGCTTCACATTTGAAGATACATTCTTCTGAGCAGAATTGTGGTCCCATAACAACAAACGATGACACTGATAATCTATATCTAGCATTGTCTATTATAACACTGAAATGACAAGCAAAATAGATATGTAATTTGGTGTATGGAAACTTTGCACTCTTAAACTTCTGGGTTCTGTCTGCAAATAATTTGTAAGAAGTTTAAGTAATATGATTAAGTGTAAAAGTATGAGCACATATAACAACCAAAGAGGCATAAAATTTTAAGAGGCATAAGAGACTGCTGTGGCCTATTGTCACTGTAATTATTTTCGTGTGTGTGTGAAAAAGTACTCTAACTATTATCTAACCTTATTTCTAGTGCCAGATAGTGTTTTTGCTCATTTAACCTTATCTGAGTAAATGGAATATAAAAATGCCAATCAATTTTGCATAGTCTCTTAAATTCAGTAAGAGCTCATAGTAGAATGTCTGTCTCATTTTTTTAATCCTAAATGTATATACTTCCTTGTAGTGCTAACAGAGTTGGTCTTCACTTTTTATGCAACAAAGCATTTGATTAATCCCTTGAAAACACATCAAGATTACAGCCCTTTGCTCTTACTTGCATTACCAGCCCATTAGACTGCCAGGGAAGAGAGAACATTCAATTACAGAAAAACAAATGAAAATTCAGGGTAGACACTTAAATTTCTGTCTTCTGAATATAGACATTATTTGTCAATCACCACTGACTGATTTTATTTCTGTTCAGACTAAAACAATTAAAGAGGTAGGATGATACGTATGTCATAATTGTATTTATGAAATACAAATGAAAAGTGAAAACTCGAAGTAATAAAAACGTAGTTACTGCATTTTATTATGAAAAGGACACTCTACCCACCCCCATGTAAGTAGACAGCTGAGATTTTCCATGAGCTGAAGTGATCCAGCACAACATGGTTATAAAGTCTAGACAAGATAATATAGGAATTTGCATAGATTGGGGGGACACAGGCCCGGATTAACCACTTAACCCTTTGCATAGGTCTCCCGATCTCAGTGTGGCCCTCATTGGGCCTATTGTATTAGACAGAATATATGGGCTAAAGGTGTTGTTACCAGAGTTGCCCCTTACTTTGGTGTATGTTCATTTATTAGGGTTACTCTTCTGGGGTGTGGGTTCTGTAATTCTTTCAATGAACTACTTGTGTCACTTATATTTTCATATGGAGCCTTTCTTCTTCCTTCTACAAGTTCCCTCCCAATGGAGCTATCCTGCAGGATCTAGTTTCCCCAGGGCTGGGTTCCTCCAGCCCCAGAATCAGATGAACAAACACAGACACATTAACAGAGAGTGCCTGAGTGGACCAGGTCAAGCAGCACTCCCAAGCTGATTCCTTGTATGTCCCTGGACTTAGCAGGCTGGGTCAAACAGCATTTCCAAGCTACCACCCTCATATGCCACGGGCACTGCACTGGAATAGAGTATGCCTGAGCAGGCTGGGTCAAGCAGCACTTTCAACCTTATATGCCATGCACACACACACCTGTTACTATATGCTTCTGTTGGATAAGGCAAATCTCAGACATGCACCTTGTACTTGGAACAGAATGTGATGAGATTTGTGATATCTCTTTCTTTCTGGGGGAGTTTATTCCACAGTCTCAGACCAGCACAGAGAAATTTCCATTATTGTTGAGAGTTCCACTGTGCCATAGAAGCAAAATAGTGAACTGTGGTCTTGTTGTATACAGGTAATAAAAATGGCAGTGTATAATAAACATAGACATATTTAACTCACTGTATGGACCATCCAAATTAATAGTTTTATTTTAGTGTCTCCTTGGTAATGACATGTATTTCTGTAACTGAAGGATACCTTTGCTTGTACAGTATCCTGACATTAAATAAAGTTCATTTGGTTTTTAACAGGCATTTTTTCTGGAAGCTGATCTGCCCATGTAAAAGGACAACATACTCAAAATTATCACATTCTGCCTCTCAGACAGAACATTTAAAAGTGAGGAGGAGACTCAGCTAGGAGATCAAGGCCATTTCAAACAAGCTACTTAACAAAATATCAAAGCCCAACCTTATAAATTGTTTATATTTTGAAATATGCAGTTCTGGAAAAAAAGACAGGAATCTTCCTAGTTCAAGTGAGCCTGTGAGACAGTTTTCTGATACAGGAAGCAAAGAAAAGAAGTTAATACACAATGAATTGTGATGGGAAACTACTTCCAGAAATACATTTCTCACTTGGAGAATCCAAAAAGGATCAAAAAGAAGAACAGGAGGACTTGTGGCACCTTAGAGACTAAAACAAAAAGGATCAATTGATTCTTCAGTCCTATTCAACATCAATATTCAGCCATTAGATGAACTGGCCACATGACATGGACTCAAATGCCAGCAATATGCAAATGATACATAACTCTGTGTATCCTTGACCACAATCAACATGATGGCTCAGTGTTTGGACTGAACTTAGCTCATGGATGAAGAACAGCTGGTTGAAATTGATCGCCTGCAAATCAGAGGTGATGCTGATGGGCAGAGTAAAACATTTTAAAGAGTTTGCAGCCACAATGCAGTCTGTTTTCATTGAAGGTACATACCTTGGATCACTCAATGATTGCCAGTTCTGTACATTCTCTCTGAAGCACGTGGCATTGGCCACTGTCAGAAGACAGGATACTGGGATAGATGGACCATAGGTCTGACCCAGTATGGACATTCTTATGTCCTTATGTACCCAGAATTGGTCACTTCAATTCATAGCTTAGGAGTGCTCCTAGATGATTTTTTCATACCAAACTCTCACATAGCAGCATCCATAAGTTACCTTTTCTACTATCTGTAGTTTGTTAGGGGAATCCTTCCCATCCTGACATTGACCTGGCCTCAGTTATCCATACCTTGGTCATCTCTCGCTGGACTGAAGCAATGTGATATACCTAGGCACGAGGTCTTGAGGGCTTAGGAAAGCACCGTTGGTACAGAACACTGTAAACACAAGCTGTATAGCTGTTTGTGTGATGAATGCCAACATCATCAAAAGCAAGGTGAATGAAGGGAAAGTCTGCAAGTGAGGTGTCAGGTCTGCAGGCTGCCTGCACACACAAATTATAAATGTATGTATTCTAGCTGCCCCAACTGGATCCCTACACTCTGATGGAATCCGAGCTGTACACGGACTCCTGACATCAACCCTTCTCTTTGACATCCATTACAGGAAGAGATGAAAAAGGAGATTGTAATTTCTAATGCAAAACTAAATCTCTGTGTCGTTTTGTACCCTCCCACATTAAGATACACCTGCCTTTATCTGGAAAGCATAATGGCAAGAGAAGGTAGTTTGAAAAGAGTGGCAGGCATTCATGCACCTTCTTATGTAAAAGTGGTCCAGAAATCCCTGTGCATCTGTACTTCAATCAAACACATGCAGAAATGAACCTTTCCTTCTTAGCAGATCAGGGATGTATCAATGTTAATAAAAAACTGCAGCGGTGATATAAAAATAAAAAACTTCTGGTGTTTATTATGTAGTAAAAGGAAACTTGTAAAACTCATATTTGTTGGTGCTGGTTTCCAGAGCCAGGATAACTCAGGTGTTTTGACACTATAATGTTTTCTTGTATGAGTATGACCTCAGGCAGCAGAGTACCCAAGGGATAATTCAATCAGAGACACTAAGGCAGTAAATCAGCTTTTCCTGGGATTATGCACAGTCGTGGTGCAATTCTATATATGCTAATGAAAATCATTTTTCCAAGATCTAGTTGTCGACATAGATTTTCAGAACTTGTGTGTAATAGTACCATCTAGTAACTCCCAACACCATTATATTATCCTATTTTTCCTCCAACATATCACATCCTTTTAATTTGATAAAGGCATTCCTTTTAGAATGGCCATTCATTTAATTGTCCTAATTCTTCTTCCCCTATTGCAGAAAATAGGGAAGGCAAGATGATCACAGATTACCACCATCATCATACCTCATTCTATATATGTGACTTGCAGATCTGGGTTCTTCCTGGAATAATATTTTTTTGGTATGACAGCAGCTAGGGGAGGGTGTGACATATGCTAGCAAACATAGACAGAGCACCTACCTCCTTCTCTTTGGACTAGGTCACCTTGCACATGCTCTCTGACTGGGGGAAAATGCGCCCTTCTTTTCTGTTTCTCACTACGGGTACTGACATGTCCTGCAAAGGGACAATTCTGCTGCTGTGAAGGGAGTGTTGGGAAGATTTTTGTTGTCTGTGGCTACTACACATTCCCCTCCACTGGGTCATTTCTCTCCCATTACTTTTCCTTGCAGACATAGTTATGTGATTCCTTTGAGGTGGCCCAGTTGGAAAGTTGTTCTTTTAGTTCATAAGACCCACAGTTAAGACAAGACAGCATCACTTATGACACAACCATTCTGAAGAAGGGCCTTGTCTTAGTTACCCATCTCCACAACATTTGAAGGGAAGAGAGGAGAAGACTGACCTCAACCATCCTTCTGCCAAGTCACAGGAGATGATCCTGAGTTCATATATGCCACCCTTAGTTCCAAACTAATGCATTGTGCACCTGTCATCTACCCTTGATTCTCCTGGACTGGATTCTTCACTGCTCAATGTTTTCCTACCTTTTCTATGCTCAGTGGGTTTTCTGAATGAGTCCAAGGCTGTGAGCAAGGGACAGGCATTTGTCAAGTCATTGCTGCACTTGTGTTTTGGCACCCACCGGTGTGCCAGCAGATGCAAATCTTTATTGTCAATTCCTTAACCCTAGCTCATTTAAAAAAAAAAAAAAATGGTGGCACAAACACAGAGATTCTAATCTCAGATATTCTCTTGGAAAAAAAAATAGCTTTTTCTCCACTGGTGGTGCAACATCTACTGTGAAAACAATCTTCATTGTAGCAGATCTGCCTTAGCAATGCTAAACCAAGTAAAATTGGTTTGAGTGTTTCACTTTAAAAACTTCCTGTATTATTCCACTGAGAGGCATAGGATGAGAATAAACAAGAAGGCAGCAGAAAGAATAATTTGTTTGTTTAGCAATAATGGACTTTTGTCTCTAATTCCCAAATTGATTCCTGAAGATATTTCTCAAAAAGGTGATTCCAAAATCCACCCATATTTACTGTTTTATTAGAACTGAGTGGTGCCTTCTAACATGTTACATGACATGTGCTAGACATACAGCAGAGGCATATACTAAAGAAAAATGACATGGCATAGGTATGACAGGCTGACAATATCCTGAACAAAATTTATGGAATTAAAACAAACTTAATTCAATAAATTAAATCTTTTTGAATTAGGGTAAATACTCTTGATATACTTTGTATTAAAATGTAAGTTTGTATGTACTATTGTGAGATTGTATGAGACTTCCTCAATAGGGGGACAAGATAAATGCAATTTCTGCAATGTATTAGGAACTTCAAGTCTTTTAAGAACAATACATGTAAAGTGGATTTCCTAAGTATCTTGGGGTGAGGTTAATAAAAGCTCTCCCCTGGAAAACCAACCTATTGAAGATGCCCTGGGGAGAGAGCCCCATGGTGTACCAATTACCTGCTTCTAGAAACTCCAAATTATGAATTCCTGAACTGTATAAAAGGATGAACTTAACATATGACTATTGTGCTTGTTCTGAGGAGAAGCTGTGATGAACTGGTAACTATGAGGATTTCCCTTGGGTGAAGATTTGAAGGTCTGCTCTGCCAGAGTCTATGTTAAGGTTGGGGTGATCTTGGTAAGCTAATTAGCATATATGTAGGTTCCTTTATTGTTTTTTAAAAATTGTCTCTGTATTTTTTTTACTTTAAGTATAAAATAGGCTTGCATAGAAAAAGCTGTGTGGTACTCATCACTGTAGTAATTGCACGTTAACTATATCTGAAGAGAAAGGAAGCAGATGTCCTTGGGCAAACCGTGTGTGCTAGATTAACACAGTGAAAGTTGGGAACTGTGCAGCCTGGAAATACCCTGCTGAGAAGGGAGAAAGACATGGGTTTACCCAAAGGAGGTGACAGCCAGGGGATTCAGAAAACTGAGAATAGGTGCACTTGCTATGTCACTGAGGGGAAACACAGCTGCAATTGCCCTGACATGTGACAATAGGTAAGAAGTCTTATTTATCTCTTTTTTACTGCCTCCTCCACCCCAGTTTCCGGTTTTCTGTAAGTATCTGAACTCTTAATATTCTGTTTGGTTTCTTCCTTTCAGCTATTGGTAATTAACTTGAGACAACACATGAGCCAATGCCAGGTCATTATGTGTGGCTAATACTGTATCTATGGTAATTTAAATTCCAAACCCATGTATTTTAGCTTAAAGGCAGGGTAGTTTGGAGGTGCCTTTAAAAAAATCTAGCAAATCAAGAATTTTAGTTCTTCATAACCTTCTGATAATCTGTATTATTTTATAGCAATGTCATAGTATTTATGGAGGATCAATCTCAATTGAAGTTTTGTTGGTAGACCAAGTTATTCTCAGTTCAATTCCTAGAAAACAGCTGTGTACAGTCAAAAATAATCTTTGGTTTTAGTTCCATGAGGGAAGCTAAAGACTGGAAGAGCACAGAGACTCATCTCCTCTTTCATTGCTAGAGGCAGTCCCCCAAGCTTGGGGTTGGAGAACATTAGGGTGAAACAATGCAAGGAATCTTGAATTGCCTCTGCTATATCTGTTTTGTAGCTTGAGATTTCAGTCTCCAGACCTGTCAAGATGACACCTTTTAAAAACTCTTTGATTAGACATTATTTAGAAAAATGCGTCCAATCTTAGCTGTAGCTGAAGAAGTGATTTCTCTCCTCCCTCAGAGGGAAATTCCTTTTAATTCCAGCAAACAACTGTTTTATTTAAACATACATATTTATTACCCATGAAAACACAGTTGGTGAAAATTTCTTCCCAGAAAATAGGCAGCTATATTCTAATAGGTATTTGTAGGTATTTAAGGTAATCCAAAGTTTTTATTTCTTATTCAACTTTATCTATTGAAAAGTTTGGTTCAGTCTGTCAAATTTTTCTTTCTCTCTAGAAATTCTTCTACTTAAATCTTTGAGGTCTAAGGATAGGTTATTGATTTACTTCTTGTTCTGGATTTATGATGACCTCAAAATCTGCACAAATCCAGATAATATTTCCAGAGAGAAGCAGAGATACAGATAGTGGGGACATACTAGTTACTAAGATCTAGTAGAAGAAGCTTATTTCATTTTCTAGGTATTGTTGTTGAGATTTCACAGCCTCTTAAAGAAATAAGATTCCAACTTATCAAAAAGCTAAAAATATAGGGAATGATTTTCTTTTTTCCTTTCAACTGTACACTGAAATATTATGTTAAGCCTGTCTTCCAGGTGGAATCAAAATTAGCTACTGATTGCATGGGAATGTAATGCAGAAGAAAATTTCTGTTATCAGGAAGTATATGCATTCCTGCATTAACTCATGTCACTTCACATTCCTGGTAACTTATGGCTATTGTGCACGTGAACAAGGAGATATATTTCATAGCAGACAAAGATAATAACGGCCACCTATTTGATTTTAATTGAATGTTGGGGTGCATCCATATTATGCCAGTATGGATAGTTTATCATAGCCAACATAGGTAGAGCATCATGATTTTTTCCATGACACTATGATAAGAATTTTCGTGCATCACATAATTATAGAAAAGAGAGAGAATTTTTTATACAAATCCAGTGAGTATTTACCTGATATGCTTTTCATTCATATCACATCACTGCTTTCCAGTCTACCACTGCCAGCACAGCTGCCTTACTGCCACTGATTGTCCCCCACTCCCACCCAATACATAGCAAGAATGATGCTTCTTGCACAGGGGGTTAACTGGAAATACTAAGATGGAAGCATGCCACACAGAGCAGTTTCTCCTCGGCCCTTTTGCTTTCACTGTGCTCAACTCTAAGTCTTTAAAAAAAAAACAAACAGGATTGTAAAACTGTCATCTTCTGCAGTGAAATCTGGTCAGTGAGGGATTGTGTCAGTGCCTTCCATTTAACCCTGAGTACCTCAAAATACTTTGCTGCTGTAGCTTTCTTGACAGAATGCATCCAGCATGCACTGAGCATGCATACAAGCATGCACTGACAGCCTCTTTGTTAAACAACTGTGGTTCAGCACTCTCATTCCAGCAGCTTGCTTGTTATCGCACAGCCACACTCTGGCCTCCATCAGCCTTGGTTACACCTGGAGTGATGACTCTGACCCTCACAGTGCCAGATTTTCCCCAAAAGGTGTGTTCTGCAATGTCCACCCTTCTTCTGGACCATTCAGGGTGATAATACAGTTTGTTTGTTCCTTTAAAGATACAATACTTGCCATATTATCTGGAGATAACATTAACTTTAAACCAAACAGAGTACTGGGTAGATTTAGATAAAAAAGTAAAACAAGTCTATTAATCAAAGGAATAAGATTTTTACTTGAGTTCAAGTATAAGGGATAGAATTAGAAATGGTTACAAGCAAATAAATGTGAAAAATGTTTTCTAGAGGCTAAGACTTAACTAAACAAGCTACAGCCATTGCTCAAGGTAGTTTCCCTACCTTCCAGCAAGATGGCTGACCAACCCCTCTGGTCAGATCTCCCACAATGTCTAAAGTGCTCTATTCCTTTGTCATGCTAGGTAAAGGATGACTTGGGGTTCTCTGCCCCTCTTTTTAGTCCAGTGAATCTTCAAAATGGATTATTCTGAAGATTATGCCAGAAGTAATGTTCATTCAAGCTGTGAGGAAGTTTCCTGCTGAATGAGGTCTCATGCTCCTTTTTCCCCTGGCTGGTGTTTGCCAAAATGCAAGTTGATCTGTTTCCTGCAATTCCTTCTCCAGCTGTAAAGCTGAGTGGTTATCTTCTCCCCTTGTAGTTTAGTGGTCATGATTACTTTCTATTTATATTGCATTCGCACTGTCTCATAGTTTACCTTGCAAATACATTCCCGATGGCAGAACCACATTACTTTGTCTAGGGTAGGGTAACTTTAGCCCTGCCTGGCAGACATACTTTAATAACATAATTTCCAACGTGTCTGGGATTTTTAATTTGTTCTTTGTATATATGCCACATAATAATATTAATGATCAGTATGTTATTAGCTTACTGTAGATGTCTAACATGACACATTCTAGCTACAGGTTATGACATAGTGAGTTGGGGTGCATTGAACTGATCGGGTTAGCTGAAACTCACTACCACATACCAATGAGCCCCTTGCCCTCTTGTGCTGGGATGCTGTTCGTTATAATTAGATACCCTATTAACACATATTAGTACTTCCCATTATCATTATCATAAGTGACAGTATAATATGGTCGCATACTCCATCCCTAAGTCCAGTGCATATGCCTTTACAGAAGAAAAGGGGGTTATAGAGACTAGGCCACAGGCCCACACCACTCTAACTGTTCTAGGCCTAACAGTCTATTTTCCCTTAGTCCATAGGCTCACAGATTATCCCCGGTTAATAGGGTTTTCCACAACCCTTTTCCAGTTTTTTAATCCAAACCTTCTCTTTCTATGGTATAGTTTCCACAGCCCCTTGGCTATCCCTTTATATCTCTTCTCTAGATTTCTGGAGAGCAGCCATACTAAATCTCTTACTCATCTAAGCCACAGATGGCTCTTTTATAGCTGTGCTTTCATGTGACTCTTTCAATCAGCTGACTCCTCTAGGGACTATTTTCATCCCTTAGGCAGCCAGAATACAGAGCAGGAAGGGGCTGGAATAAGGTCTACCCTTAAAAGGACATCCCAGCCTGTGACAGGCAGAAAGGTAGATTTTTTGCCTCTGCTGGAAAATGTTCATAAGATTTTTGCATGGCTGGTGTGAGATTTGTCCACCAAAGCCATACAGTAGCCATTCCTTAATTTCTCACCTAGTGTGCTCTTATATCTGTCTAAAGTTTCCAATTTACTAACATATTGAAGTTCCAGAATAATCCAGAAATATGAGTGGTAAGTATAAAGGTCTCTTTTCTACTAAACTCTGTTCCACACAGATTCTTATACTCAGCACTACAGCATATGAGTGTCTTTCAGCAGTGCATTAAGTGACATCATTAGCATCTGTCACTCTTGATTCATTCTCTCTCTCATCCCTCTTTCCAGTGTGTTTTGAGAGGGTTATGGTTTTGTGTATGTTGTTATGTTTTAAAGGTACCCACTGCTTAGTGTTTATATTGATGAAGACAAGGTTGAAGAAATAAGCCTTGCACTTGGAGTGCAAGCTGGTGAGGTTCATGGTGGTCATTAGTCCCTGTGGAGGTTCATTCCAGTCTGTCAGACTGCCCCAAACCCTGTGAAAGCTCTGTCTCCTGCACAGATTTGAGACAGTCTCCTGCAAATAGTGGATAGTTGATACACACAGAATCAGAATGGTTCTAGCCTCAGGAGCCAGAATTCTACATATCCTCAGCCATCTCTGCATCACCAGCACACAAACGGAATATCAGAAAAGGGTAGTGGCAAAGTGTTCCCTATGGCCATAGTCCTAAGAACAGATGTACCCATTTTTTAATGTGAAAGTAAGAGATGTTCAGCTTTGGAAAGATCCTTTGTACCTAGGAAAGCAACAAAGTGATCAACAAAAGGGAAAAGAAGGGAATTTAGCAGCCTGATATCTTTGGTTACTAGCTCAGAGAACAGGATCCAGTGACTGTAAATTCCTTTATAAAAAGAGGTATATCAGGGTAGATAAGAAGTATCTTTTGTTGTTGTAATCCCTGGAAGTACAATGTCCCAGAGATTTATTTGGAGCACAACATCATTGTGATGGAGAATACTAAATGGCTTTTAGGACCATTTAACAAACTTTGCAATAATTGATACAATTATTAAATTACTGCATTGTAACTTCATAAGAAAAATGTAAGGCTATAAAATGATGATCATTATACATATAAATTCCATGCCTATACCATAATGCTAATATGTTAAGAAATGCCAGGGTCATGCTACCTGTCTGCTAGCATTGCAAGTCAAACTTTTTACATCTATTGATTGGCAGGCTATGGATACAATTGTGCTACACTATAACAAAGAGACTGCTTCTGGGAGGATGGCCAACATTTGTAGTATTTGAATATGTGGATCATAAAGCCTTCAGCACTGAACAATCAAAATGTATTGATGACAAACAAAAAGCCTTTCAGCACTGAACAATCAAAATACATTGATGACAAATAATTTCCTAGAACCTGCCCCATTTCCTCCTCGCCAAACCACAACCATCACCATTACACAAAAACAAAAAACCACCAACAACAAAAAGTAGCTAGTCATTTACTCATGGGGTCACTTTCTTTTCTCAGATCAGTATTCTAAATGTAAACACAGAAATTTGCTAGAACCAAAATAGACCACAGAGCATATTATGCTACTACTCCTTTGTACATTCTTTGTTTACATGTTCTTACTTTCTCCTACTTCAAAGTGAGCTACAAACATTAGATAAGTCATTTTCACAACATGACTATAGTGTTCTTCCCAGTTTACAGATTAAATAACTTGCCCATGTGGTCTTTTGTCCAAACTTAGGTACCTGACGGAGAAGTGGATTTTAAGGAGAATGCATTACAAGATGGATCAGATGCACATATTTGCATTGATGGGCTTTTACTGTTATAACCCAAGAAATGTACATCCCTTGATGCTATAATTGGGCTACACAAAACCCTTAATATTAAAATACTTATTGTGAGCTCTGCACTACTGTTACCAAGGAGTTAAGTAGCTTTTAATGGCAGCAAATTCATTCACTTGCATGTTGAGATAGGTAATTAGCATATGGAAATGTCATAAAAGCAAGTGGCTTTAAGTGTATGGTTATATGAGGCACATAGTGTGCAGCAGACCTCATTATGCTGAATTAGAGGACTTCTTATGCAGTAGATTTTTACCTGTCAAAAAGCAGAAATATACTTAGATGATTTATAATTCTGATTATTAGGATGTTCTGCATGAGGAGCCTTGCAATTCATCACACATAGAGTTCTCAGATATATAATTGTGTCTCTTGGATCAAACCTGTTTGTTGCAGGAGAGGAAAGCAGGCACAACTTTTTAAAAAAAACATAACTGTAAATCTATTGTTGTAACGTACGGTCTCAGCAGATTTAAATGTTGCTAAATAGAAGTGCTTGGCTTTCTGCCTTCACTACTGTTGATGAGCTGTTTTTCTATTAAATATACTCATGCAAATAGATTTCTGTTCTTCTTAGCAGTATCATTCTGATAGGTCTGATCTCAAAAGTCATGTGGCACGTCACAGTTGTGTCACTCTCAAATAGCTCCTCAAAATGACTGGCTAAATTTATCCTGAGTGTAATTTTGTTGAGATCCCTGGAGTTAAACCAAAAATGAGTTTAGCCTGCAAGGGAAAGATTAGTGCTCTGGATGAGTGCTTCTTTAGTTATTTCACGACACTTAGGTTGAAATGGGAAAGACAGTGACCAAAGAAATAATACATTAGGTTACAGGAAAATAAAGTGATGTATGTATATATTAGCCTCACAATTTAACAGAGATCAATGGTTCCAGTTGAGAACTGGAAGATTTCATGGCTCTTTCTCCTCACAATTGCTTCTACAGGTGCCCAGGCTCTATAATAACGGTGCAGGCTTAACACCTGAAAAAGCAGTTGAAAAGAAGGAGGAGTCAGCTTTACTACTGAAGAAGAGAGAAGAATGCAGCCTCTCCCACAGGGGCAAGAGTTGCTGGAAGAAGAAGAACTAGAAGCTGCCAATGATGTCAAAGTCTCCAGTGGAGAAGGATAGCCAGTTGGGCACAGGAACAGTAAGCCAGGCAACAGTGGAAGACAAGGAGACATGCCTGTGGAAGAGAGAAAGACAGATCGGGGGGGGACCAATGGAGTGATTAAATGGAGACTGATCCCTCCCCCCACAAGAAAAGCTTTCTTAATATCACTTTTCTATGTAAACAATTGTTATAGCT
Source organism: Chrysemys picta bellii (assembly GCF_011386835.1). NCBI lineage: Eukaryota > Metazoa > Chordata > Testudines > Emydidae > Chrysemys > Chrysemys picta. The sequence goes on along the minus strand of NC_088791.1, from coordinate 266,470,976 downwards.
CTCACAGGCATGTGAGGAAAATGGTCTGTACATCTGTGAATGGGATATGAGGAGTTTGGTTGGCAAAGCACTCTATTAAAATGTGGTCCACGTTATTAGAGAGTTTGATAATCACCGTTGTAGGCAATGTATCATGACAATGTGGCTTTATAAAATCCAACACAAAACAATTGAATACAATCTATTTTTTTTTTAAGAACTCTTTCTGTGGAGTCCTGGACGGCCATCTGAACTAAAATATGTAGTCAATGGGTACAAAGAGATCTGAGTGTACCTAGGTACAAAATATCTCTTTTGATTAATCATGTCCATATAATCATAAGAATAATCTCTCTCTACCAGTCTATCCAGGTATTTATACAGGCCCCAGGACTGTAGTAAATGAATACTCAAATACCTATTAAAATGCACAGGAGCTCTTGCTTTCTGATAAATCAATGGAACTCTCATTAAATCTATGCAATTTGTGTGTAGATATTTCAGACCAGATGTACGCCCACCATCTTTACAACAAAATTACATACCACACAATATATTTACTCTGTGTTACTCCTTTTTGTTATTCATTAATCAGTGTTTGAGCTAATTAAGCAAATATTATTTGCATTATAGTTTAGCATCTCCTTGGGCTATATGAGTTTGTGTGACTAATGGTGATAATTAGGTTAAACCCATTAGTGCAGTAAGTGCATTTCTTATTTGATTTTTCGTGCAAACCTCAAACACGTTTTTGACTTCAGAGCCTGTGGGGTGACTGATACTGTGTATTTGGTCATTGCTGATCCATACAGCGTATTTCTAATCACAACTCCCATTGCTATAAAATGCAGAAGTTCGATGATTGTTTTGACACTAGCCCACTAGAGATTGTCCCATTCTGTTCTATGTAAAAGCTGAATTCCTACTTTTTTTTCCTTTACACAAATAAATTTGTGGAGTGTTAACCCTGAAAATAGCTGATTCTTTCATGTATTTAAACCTTCTTTCTACTAGAACAAATGGATAAGACCTGTGACTAAAGTTAGGGGGTGGGGGGGAGATTATAGATCTCCTTCCTCTGTTAAAATCAGAGGGAGAGATCCTCCTCATCCTGATTAATAATGCTTAAATGTATAGGCATATCACCTCCTTGTCCCTGGATACTGTGCTGAGAACGCCTCCTCCTGTTCCAAACTTCTTAAATACACACAAAGACTCTGTAGCCCAGATCAAATTCACATCTACAGTGTAGCTACAGCAAAACTGCTCCTGATGGACTGGATTGGAGGCATCTTTTTCTCATATACTCATAGACTTTAAGGTCAGAAGGGACCATCATGATCATCTAGTCTGACCTACTGCACATCACAGGTCACATCATGATCATCTAGTCTGACCTACTGCACATCACAGGTCACAGAACCTCTGGCTGAGATACTGAAATCCTCAAATCTTGATTTAATAACTTCAAGTTACAGAGAATCCACCATTTATACAAGTTCAGACCATCAGGTGACCCAGGCCTATGGGCTGCAGAGGAAGGTTAACCCTCCACTCCCCGCCAATCTGACCGGGGGGGAAATTCCTTACGGACACCAAATATGGTGATCAGTTAGACCCTGAGCAGGTTGTGGAAACCCACCAGCCAGACACCTGAGACAGAATTCTCTGTAGTAGTTCAGAGACCTCCCCATCTAGAGTCCCGCCTCCAGCCATTGGAGATATTTGCAAATAATAGTTGCTATTGTTCTAATTCACAAGCTTTTGTTCATTTAAGAAGTAGCCTCCCAGCTCTACTGCCAGAATTCTGGATTCACAAAATACTTAAAGTCAGAGGCAATAGTGGGCCTGATTTCAGTGGAGTTACATCAACAGAGAATTTGGCCCAATGTCCCTACCCTTTGCTCATGAGTCTTGCAACTTCCATTTCAGAGCAGAAGAAGTCACCAGTTTACTTGTGTGATCAGAGAGGTAAGGCCAGCTGTGTTTTCTACTCTGAGGCCTAAGAAAGACGATTTTCCTTTTTAAAAAGAAACTAATTTTAAGTTTTGCACTATTTGATCATCCTCAGAGAGAGAGAAAGATGCAGTTACAAGAGAGTCTTCTTTACCTAAAGTGATAACCATCCAGTATTTAAAGATCCCTTGTTTATTGCCTAGTCTCCTGAAACCTGCACCCATAAAGTTAAACATTCAACGAAGTTGTGCTGCTAAATCAGCCAATTGGACAGTTTGAAAGGAGAAAACAACTGGGGCTCTGGTAAATTACACCTGCCCAAAGTTCACTTGGCAGGAGGAGCATGGCCTGGAAAATACCCACAGCATGGAATGTTCAACAGTGCACACCTGGCTTAAAAATGGAAGTTGTAGCTGCAAAGTTTTTTTGATTTTTTTCTTCCAGAGACTATGTTCAGTAGTCCTCCTGCAGGTAACCAGACCACGCAATTTGACTCAGTAGACCTGCCATGTTAAAGGAGCTGGAGCCAGACAGTGAATTGGCAGCAGTTTTTGGTTTATGGCATGTCACTGACAACATGAACCCATCTCATGCTGAGACTCAGCAAAGGAACACAAAGGATTGGGAAACAGATGAGGAAATAATTCAGGGAAGCCCTATGGCCTGTGTTATGCAGGAGGTCAGACTAGATCAGTGGTGGGCAACCTGCGGCCCGCTTCCCGAAGCTCCCATTGTCCGGGAAGGGTGAACTGCGGCCACTGGGAGCTACAGGCAGCTGTGCCTGCAGACAGTCAATGTACACAAACTGTCTCGCAGCCCACCAGTGGATTACCCTGATTGGGGGCCACAGGTTGCCCACCAATGGACTAGATGATCACAGTATGAAGTATGAGAAAAAAATGGAAAATGACCCATGAATGGACAGGGCTGGTTCCAGCTTTTTTGCCGCCCCGAAGCGGCGAAGTGGAGGAAAAAAAAAAGATAAAGCCTCGATCGGCAACACTTTGGTGGCAGCTCTACCGCACCACTTCATTCTTCGGCGGCAATTCAGCAGTGGGTCCTTCGCTCTGAGAGGCACTGATGGAACCGCCGTCAAATTGCCGCCGAAGACCCGGATGTGCTGCCCCTTTCCACTGGCTGCCCCAAGCACCTGCTTTATTCGCTGGTGCCTGGAGCCAGCCCTGTGGATGGAACACTGGTCGTGTATATCTCCATTAAAGAATGTAGATGACACAGCTAAATTGACTATATATAGCACAGGAAAAAAGGAGATATAATTCACAGATTATTGCAGACTTCTGCCATGAGATATGGAGGAAGGATATGAGAAGGAAAGTTGGGAGAGTCACACACAGAAACCATGCTGAGGTGGCTACAATCATCACTATATGGGTGGTGCCTAGCGACAGATCCAATAAGGGAACAATCCAGAAACACCACAGAGATTAGAAGCCACTCTGTTGCTTTTATCTGCATGGAGCCGTTTCTGAGTTTCAGTCTCAGAGGACTAGTCATTAGAATAGCTCCCACTGAGACAACCCTAAGTCAAAAGGGAGACAGTTTATGACTTTTCAGCATCTCTAGTCTGTTCCAAATGAAGGCTACTGCACTCCTGTTCTCAGTGAATGAGGCAACCTATGGGAAAAGAAAGGAATCATAGTGACACAATACCCTGGACCATGTCCTGATTTGCGCATTCTCAGGAGTTCTGATCTGGCAGAGAGAGTCTGAGACCCCAGAGATGCATGTGGTCTGCAAATATTTGCTGAAGTACAATTAATTGTAATCAGCTTCCTGGATGCTACTGGGAACAGCCCACAGCAGAAATATACTTCCCTGATTTGAGAGATGCTACCTATCTTCTGAAAATATTAAAGATAAATTCTGATCCAAATATCTATGCTCCTTAACAAAAAATTCAGTGCCTTGTACAACAGCCCATTGCCATGCATTTCTTCTCCTGGAGAGAAATGGAACATCTCCTGCAATGCAAGCCTCTAGCCCAGGGATCGGCAACCTTTACCATGCGGCCAGTCAGGGAAATCCGCTGGCTGGCTGGGACGGTTTGTTTACCTGCAGCATCCACAGGTTTGGCCGATCGCAGTTCCCACTGGCCGTGGTTCGCCGTTCCAGGCCAATGGGGGCTGCGGGAAATGGCGCAGGCCGAGGGATGTGCTGGCCGCCGCTTCCCGCAGCCCTCATTGGCCTGGAACAGCAAACTGTGGCCAGTGGGAGCTGTGATTGGCTGAACGTGTGGACACTGCAGGTAAACAAACCATCCCGTCCTGCCAGCGGAGTTCCCTGATGGGCCGTGTGCCAAAGGTTGCTGATCCCTGCTCTACCCTATCCTGATTTATGCAAATGTGGGTGCAAGTGTGCTCCTGAAGAGAATATCAGGTACATCTATTAGTGATTAATCATGCTGATTGGGGGGAAATGCATAAGCTTCTATTGCCCCTTTGGCCAATGGGAAGCTGAAATTTGAGGCTTTGGAAAGTAGTATCCATTTTGGATGAGAAATTGGTGACAGAGTTTGTGTGTAATTTCATTATTTGAAAAATGTACATGCATCTTGTTTCCTTGCAAAGTAACTGGATTTAAACTTTATACAGACACTCTTTTATTGCAGAACCCTCAGTCTAGGGCATTTCTGCCTTGTCCAACCAACCAACCAACCAACCAACCAACCAAACAAACAAACAAACAAACAAACAAACAAACAACAGCTCCCTCCCCTCTAATTATTTGCAGAACTCATGGAGACTTACTGGCAACATAACACTTTTTTTTCCAGCCTCCAACTCAAGTTTGAAACTAGGGCTATGTCTTCACTGCCAAAACCAGAGTGTTTTTACAGTGAGGTAATTAATGCACACTAGCTATCCTGCTATAAAATCCTAGTTAAGACACAGCTCTGTAGAATTTGCTGTGAAGTAGCTAGATTGGTCAACACTAGGATTTTACAGCAGGGTAGGTTATGCACAATAGTCATCTCATTGTAAAAACACACCTTTTTGGGCAGTGAAGGCAAAAGCCAGGGCACCTTGTTTGCTGTACACTCCCCTCTGGGCCATACAGTCTTATCAAGTGGCTCCAGGCTTCAACCTCTCTTTGGTCTGCAGCTCTTTTTACTACACAAAGGAGTTTCTGTTAAATATTTACAGCACCCACATACTATTAGAATGTCTGAGATCACCATTGCTTCCAGGGACCCTAATGGTGGCCCACTGAAAACCTGTTTCATAACACTTCTAATTACATGCACCCACAAGAGTTGCAGCCCTAACAGATGACAACTAAGATTTTGACTCTTCAGCAAACATTCTGAATGATTGCACAAACAGCAGCAGGCCGCACGATTCAGCTGGTGTTCGAAACTCATTCTGCAACCCTTATTCACATCTAGTAGTACCTTAATCTGTATGTAGTCCCACTGATTTCAATGTCCTTGCTTGTGAAGTAAGGGATACTTCTCACTGAGTGAAATTCATGCCTGTGCAGAGGGCCTGCCCAAGTCCCATGCACCATTTAAGTCCTCAATTTCACTCATCATGAGTAAAGGCAAAATCGGGCCCTGAATATTAGCATTTCTCAAACCACAAAGCTTTTGCAGTGACTGAAATCATTGCTGTTAATAATTCCATGTACACGTTCAAATGTGAGGGTGCTAGAATAAGAATAATATTTCTTCTCCCTTTGAGTGATCTGGTCCGTAGGATCCAGTATAAAGACTTCCACTTTTACATAACTGCAAAAATAGATATTCTAGAAAATTCTGCACCTCTACAAACTGCCAAGCTACAGAGATGAAACCCTACATTCTGCATATTTTGAGGACCCTACCATCCTTTTGAGAAGCGCTATCATTGAATCTCTGGACTGACAATCTTTTTTATTGAAATTGAGATAGCTAGGAAGGACTCAGCAAAAGAAAAAACAACCTGGGTTGAGTATAATGCAATGAAGCTGCCACTTGTATGTGTACTAGTGCAGATAGTGAATCAGGGAAAGGATTAGTATTAAAAGTCAGTTGTTCTAACTGTGCTTGTACTGTGTTTTCTTTTAAGGTTAATAGAGAACTATATCTACCCAGATCATTTTCTTTCTTTTTTAATGCTCCTATTAGCCTATTTCAGGCTAATTCTGTTTATCACTTACTCTTCTTTTACATAAGTTAATTCTATGGACCTTTTGGTCTTACTCCCAGTTAATACAGATATAAGTGAGAGGAACATCAGGACTTTAGTTCTTTTAAAATAACAATTTCTATCTAAAATATGTCCTAATGAGTTTCAGTACAATGATATTGCCCTTAATTTAAGTAGCATCTTTTTATCTAAACATTACAGTTACCAGGAGGGTCAATAATTATTAGAATTGGTAAAAAATGGAATTTCTATCCTGTGGAAAACTCCAAGATTTCAAATTTTTGTTATCTCTCAAATTGGGATGAGAAGTCAAAATCAAAATTGTACATGAAATGGAGTATTCTAAAAACATTTCATGTCAATTGTATCAGAACATATAAGTAACAGTCAGCATGGATTTGTCAAAAAACAAATTGTGTCAAACCAACCTGATAGCTTTCTTTAACAGTGTAACAAACCTTGTGGATTGGGGAGGGGGAGAAGCAGTAGATGTGGTATATATTAACTTTAGTAAAGCTTTTGATACTTTCTCAAATGACCGTCTCATAAGCAACATAGATGGAGCAACTATAAGGTGGGTGCAAAACTGGTTGGAAAACTGTTCCTAGAGAGTAGTTATAAGTGCTTCACAGTCATGCTGGAAGGGCATGATGAGTGGCGTCCCTCAGGTATCAGTTCTGTGTCCGGTTCTGTTCAATATCTTCATCAATTATTTAGATAATGGCATAGAGAGTACACTTATTAAGTTTGCCGGTGATACCAATCTATTGGGGGGTGCAAGTGCTTTGGAGGACAGGATTAAAATTCAAAATGAGCTGGACAAATTGGACAAATGGTCTAAAGCAAATAGGATGAAATTCAATAAGGACAAATACAAAGTACTCCATTTAGGAAGGAACAATCAGTTGCATACATACAAAATGAGAAATGACTGCCTAGGAAGGAGTACTGCAGAAAGGGATCTGGGGGTCTTAGTGGATCACAAGCTAAATATGAGTCAACAATGTAACACCGTTGCAAAAAAAGTGAAAAAAATTCTGGGATGTAGTAGCTGGAGTGTTGTAAGCAAGACACGAGAAGTAATTCTTTCGCTTTACTCTGCACTGATTAGGCCTCAACTGGAGTATTGTGTCTAGTTCTGGGCACCAGATTTCAAGAAGGATGTGGACAAATTGGAGAGATTCCAGAGAAGAGTGACAAAAATGACTAAAGGTGTAGAAAACATGATCTCTGAGGGAAGATTGATTGAAAAAAATGGGTTTGTTTAGTCTGGAAAAGAGAAGACTGAGAGGGGACATGATAACAATTTTCAAGTATGTAAAACGTTGTTCTTAACCTCTGAGGATAGGACAAGAAGCAATGGGCTTTAATTGCAGTAAGGGAAGTTTAGGTTGGACATTCAGAAAAACTTCCTGTCAGGGTGATCAAGCACTGGAATACATTGCCTATGGAGGTTGTGAAATATCCATCACTGGGGATTTTTAAGAGCAGGTTAGACAAACACCTGGCAGGGATGGTCTAGATAATACTTAGTCCTGCCATGAGTGGAGGTGACCGGACTAGATAACCTCTCGAGGTCCCTTCCAGTTCTATGATTCTATGATGATTTAGATAAGATGGAAACTATTCCATTATACATAAATTTATAAATAAATTTGTGACTTTATCATTTCCATGTGTATGTAATATAATTGCTATATTATGTATTATATTACATACAAGTAAAACAATACAGAAACATTACAATAATGAAACATTATTGTGATTTCCTGTGAACATTTTGACAAATTTGATATGTTCCTGTGAAACATTTTGATTTAGTCAAATCAGCATTTTACAGCAGAAAATTTCTATTGGAATTTTTTTGACCACTTCTAATAATTATCATGGACTACACTCATTGCTCCTGTGCAAGGACTTACAGAAGGACAGATAGGCAGAGATACTCCCCAACTGATATGGAAATAAGTTCCCTTGGAAAACCATCCCTACAAACAGGGTTTGAGACACAGAGTGGGAAGACGATATAGATTCCCAATCCCATAAGTCCTGAGGCTCTGTGAATAAGGTAAAGGAACCTTACATGCATAAAGGCAGTGGACAGCCACATGCTGGGTTGGCATTCTATTCTGCCCTGTTGACCTCTTATTCCTAGTAGTATCACTTTCAGAAGAGCCATGCTGTCACTGGCTGAAATGCTTTTTGGTGCATGATTGCAGTCATGAATTTGACTACACAGAAGCTAATGGATAGTATATCTGTGGGGTCAGACAGGAGTGAAGCTACAGATTTGTGGGTCCTGGGCTGCTAGTCCTGGGCCTGCCCATTTCCCCAGAAACTAATCCCCATGTTGCATGCAGGGAGGGCTTCTGATGGGTTCTAGGGATGAGGAAGGATGATACCAAGTCCTCTTTGTTGTCTTTCTCCTTAAGTTTGATCCTCTCCACTTGGTAAAACGATGCAGTAATCTGTGCCCTTTTACTTGCACATGTGGAGGGGGGTTAGCTAGGAAGTGGAAAATAGGGGTCAGAATAGCTTAGGGGTCAGAATATACATAGCTTATACATCATGATCTTTCAAAAAGACCATTAGGTTGAGTGATCATGCATTGCCTCAGGGCAGAAACCATTTATATGCTCTCAATTTAATACTATAGCTTGCTAAAAGAATATAATAGGCCAGAGACTTGTCCAGCCAATCACTCCAGCAAATTGTCAAGTGTGTACATAAAGCTTTTCTCTCTATATGGGGCTATTTCTGGAACCTTAGTTGCCTTGTGGAGAATAATATCCCATGACAGTGACAGCCAGGAAATATTGTTTTTGAATCACTCCACACATTAGTGTGGAAATGCATTTGTTTTTCTTTATGCTGGTGGAAGTGCCCGTTTTACTGTGACTCAGCTTCTCAAGACAATAGCCAAAGATGAGCATACAATAGCCAAAGATGGGAAAAGGGGATGTAATAAAATGGCTCTGTGGCTAAAACACTACACCATCGTTACCTTTCTCTAGTGCTGTGTGTAGATGGGAGGAACCCTGCTAAGGTTATTTCTATTGTACTCTGACTAAGCAATGCAGCCTTTGGGTAGTTTGGAGTAAAATGGCTTTTTTCACTCTATCATTTTTAAAGGGTTAATTGTTTTCTAACATATAGTATGATACCTCTGGGTCTTAAAGATTTTTCTTTAAATGAGGTGGAGAGAGGTAGGGAGTGTGCAGGTCTGCGGCGGGAAGAGGCGCCTCTCCCCCAGCCCTGGCCCCAGCCCGGACCCCGGCCCTAGCCCTGGCCCCGGAGCTGCCACAGTTGGGGAGAGGTGCCTCTCACCTCACCCCAGGCTGCTGCAGTGAGAGAGGGCTGGGGGAAGTCCTCTCTCCCTACTACAGCCCAGAGGCAGCCTGCACCCTAAACCCCTCCCCCAACCCCACCCCAGAGCCTGCATCCCCGGCTGGAGCTCTCATCCCTCTGCACCCAAACCCTCTGCCCTAGCCTTGAGCCCCTTCCCACACTCCAATCTGTCATCCCCAGCCCCACCCCAGAGCCCACACACCCAGCCAGAGCCCTCAACCCCTGCACCCCAAACCTCTGCCCAGCTCTGAGCCCCCTCCCACATGCCAAACCCCTCAGCCCCACCTCCGCCACTCATCACCTCCATATTGGTGCACATAACAAAATTCATCCAACACATGGATGTAAAAAATTAGAAGGAACATTGGCACTCTGTCCTCTCCATGAGCTGAGCCACTATGCAGAAGTCAAGAGAAGAGGAGGTGGGTAAAACATCCATAATGCTTCACATACATAATGCCATATTCCTTAGCAGTGGAGAGGTGACAGGCTTGTAGAGTTAATCCAAAAGTTCAGGGAAGAAAATAAACTTCAGAAGTGACTTTCTGTTTCCCTGTCCTTTTCAATGCTGTTCTCTGGATACACAGGCCAGATTTTCTGGTGAGGCAGGGGGAGCTAAGTGTTGCATAGATGTTTTCTTCTCTTCTCTATTCCTTTTCCATGGGAACACTGTCTGTAGCTTTGAGTACAGTCTCAAATTGCCTCTCTGTCCTGTAAATATAATTCAGCAAATTTTGGGTGTATTATAAATTCAACCTGGTTCTTCAGATTTAATGTCAGGGCAAATGTGTTTAGTCCACCTTCATAGATCACAAAACATTTCCACTCAGCAATATGTAGCATTTTTCTGGCATATGTGGCTGGGTATCCTTCTCAGGACTGGAAAGTCACTTCTCTTTTCCATTTTGGTTCTCCGAACATTGCTATGTTCTCCAAATGATGGCTGCTCTTTAAAGAAGAGCTAGGTAGCTATAGAAGTAGCAAAATCCCTGAAAGGAACCAAAACCCACTCCTGCTGGCACCTTGATGCATTGTAAATAGTGCAACATTATAATAACAGTACTGTAATCTTATACAATTTTTACCCTCAGCCCCTTCCTCATGGGATGCAAAAGTAGTTGGAAGGAAGGAGGCTGAAACAGTAGCATTCTTGGGATGCTAAAAAGTATCAATATTGGAAACTTATGTTGGGGGATTTTATAGGTTACTTCAAAGGTGAAATGAAATATAATGCTAGTTTTGTCTTTGACTTGCCCAGACATTCCTATGCCAACAGGGAAAATATTCCACTGGTAGGGCTTGATCAGAACTGCAGAGATAGGAGCAGTACCTTGGAAGATTTGCTTATTGGCACTGACAGAAGGAGTCAGGAGCACTTCAGGTTCCTTAGGGTAAAGGAGGATCAGGTTCTTCGGTAGGAGGAGGCACTGATGTACTGCCAGGGAGAAACATGCTGGACATCTGGCACAACAACTTGTGCTGGCACCTGGAACCCCTCACAGTGGAACCATCCCAGAGCATGCAGGAAGGGAACAATGAGTTCAATCCAGTCCCCATAACCCAGCCTGTGTTCAGCCCCCTAACGCTATACAGGAGATGCCCCCTCCTGCACAATATTCCACAGCCATTCGCCACCTTGTCAGCGTGATGGGCAGGGTAAGGGCAAAGCAATGTGTCCACAGACAGTAATGTTTGCCCACTTCTCAGGGAATTTGACTGGGTGTTTTGTTCATTTGTTCCTGTTTCAAACTGTCTTAGCTGTATGTACTATGTATGTCTGTAAACAAGTCTCTGTTCATTTCACTTTGTGTGTGCACCTTGCTTTCTGAGTATGATCAATGTCATATTTCCCACACATTTGGGATGGGACAACAGGATTAACAACACAAGACTGTGATTTCTGTAAATGTGTGGTGCCAATGAAATGCAATGAATTTGTCCCTCCTATGGTCCCTTCCCTCCCAGCCATGAATTTCCAATTCCTACTGTAAAAAAAAATAAAAATAAAAGAACAGTGTTCATGACAATGAACTAAATTGTGAAATAACCATTTCTGTTCAAAGCAGGAAAATGAAACCAGAAGAGAAGTTAGCAAAGCCATAAAGACATTTCAGTTAACAACTTAATTGAAAATACAGATAAAGGAAACAAAACTAAACTAACGTTGAAGATATCTGACATGGAATGGAACTTCTACAACCCCTTCTCCTTCACCCCCTTCCAAAAATAATCATGGGAATACTCATGCATAGTACCTTATATGCACTGTGAGTAACAGTGTCAGAAAACATTGTGAGGAAGGAATTGGTTGAAGTCCCTCCCAAAATCTTACAGACTTGTTTTTAAAATACTTTAACAATGCTTAAGAGCTCCCCACAATGCACCCTGAAACAGAGCCATTAACACATACCCCCTTTGCTCAATGATGGCATGAAAGGGCATATGCACTCTCTGTATGAGAAAACAATAGCTAAAGGTGTTCTGGTTCCTGCAGCATCTCAGAATCCTGATCAGGTTCCTCCAGGGGGGCTTCCTCAACCAGGTCCACTTGGTAGAGATGCAGAATCACACGCTCCTCTCCAGGGCTTCCTCGATGACCTCCTCCAAAGTCCCTCCTGCCTCCTCACCCTGCCCCTCATCAGCATCCCATCATGTGATGAGGCAGCTCCTGAGTTTGAGTATGGGCATTTTAAACACTGGAAGCTTCAGACAGGCTGGACCTGAATGCTGGGACAGTGAAGCATCCTATGCTGGGAGCTAGACCTGCAGGCTTTTATTTCATTCAGAAGAGAGAGAAAGGGCCCTGGGACTTTTATTTTATGAAAGCCAGACCCACCATTTGAGCTGACCTGTGACGGAGGGAAAATACACAAAGTGCCCAGAAACTCCTCTGTCAAGGGAACAGAAATATAGGAACACCTGTCACAACAGTACCATCTTCTTTCCCCACTCAGCATACATCTGCTTCCTGAGGGGAGCCAGCTGAATGATAAAGGTCTTTGACTTCAGAGAACAAACTTTTATTTTAGGGAGATGAAACTAAAGAGTAGCTTATCATTAGGCTCCTCAGGCACACTATGATCTCTCTGACTCTCTCAAGAGCAACCAACTTCTCCTTCTTGCTTCAAAAGGTTAAAGTCACAATGTCCAGATTGAACAAAGACAAAGTTAACAAGCAACATAGCATATTATAGCTGTCTTCTGCCACAGGCTTTGCAGAACACTAGTGTAATTTACTGTAAGTATTATCCAGTCACTGTGAGAGTTCACCTCATTTTGACAACTATTATGGGTTCAGCTTTTGGAACTTTAGATATTATAAGCTCTTACCTCATTAGCAAATCAGCCTCTGTGTTAGGTAGCAAAGGCAAGCAGTATAGAACAGAAAGACTTGAATAAGAAGAAATGACAACCATTGCATTACTGTATAATTATTGCATGCATTAAATACAGGTTAAATAATATAACTGTTGCTTCTCACAAAAGAAGTGCAATAATTACCCAGAAGTCGAGGTTCTAGATGAACTCAGTTCACACTAGCTGAGGAACCTGCCCACAAAGACCTAAAATATTTTATATTGTTGTTGCTAATTTGACGTTTTAAATAAAAATATTGAAACAAATCCAATGCACACATGTTTTTGATATTCATAATATTGATTTGGAATCATAGATTTATATTTGTATCTTGAGCTCAGAATACCCCATACATTTTGTGGGTTAGGGAAAAAAAGATAGATTAGATAAAATAATTCACACTCATGCCTTTCCCCCTTTGCTGTTCCTCTTAATTCGGGAATTTGCATATTGAAAAAAAATCTTCTTGTACTATCTATAAGGAATGAGTTTAATCATGTGAAGGCTGTACCTTGGAGAGATAGGGCCAGATTCTCATGGTAAGACCCTCAGCTTGTGGAAGTGTGTGTCACTGCAGAAACAATACAAAGGCATAGGGCCTTCCCATGGATAGGTCTGTAGAAACTAGGGGAATCCTCCAGGTTTAAGGGCAGATTCCCATGGATCATTTGAAAATCCTTCTCCTCATCCTCAACAGAAACGTCAGGGCAGAAATGAGGGGCTCACTGTGGAGCTTTATTCCCCATTAGTCTCTTTCTTTTCAGGCGGTGAGGTTGGCCCTTTATTTATTTGACTTGAAATGGTTGTATTATTAAATTCTATTCTCAGTTCAGATACATGCAGCATCATATATGAAAGTTCTAATGTTGTCCAGGGCTGAAAACTTTCCTGTAATAGTATCTGTCTAAAAGTGTGTGAAAGTTACATGATGCCTTTTTTAACTTTGTGAGAATCCCTCTCCTTATCCATTTTCTATTTAAAAAAGACTCTGTATAATCCGCCGAAGTAACTGATAAATTATATTAAATAGAACAGTACAGACAAAATCCTGCAATAAACATTCCTGAGGTAGTTTCAGTGCAATGAGATTCCTTTAACTATGAAAACGTTTTGAACTTTTTCAGTTCAGTTACACATTTCCACCTTTATTATACTGCACTTCAACCTAAAAGCAAAATGTCATCATTATCTAAATCTGCTTTTCCCATAATTGTAAGCAATCAGTTATGCTTCATACTAATGGTCTTTCAGACATGCAAATTAGCAGCAAAGTCTCTTCCAGCATCACATCTTGTCTCAGTTTTCTCAGTCCTGGTAAGTTAAGTACAAATCTTCATGATATTTATTCTTGGAGCAATATCAATGATTCAAGACCTTGTTAATCTGACCTTTAGTGTTAAAATGTCAGTTTACTTCTGTGGGGCCAGCTAAGCATAGATTTTTCACACCTAAATTTTCCCAAATTCAGTCAGAGGTGTCAGTTCTGAGGATTTTAGTCATCATGTTAACGTTTGGTTGACATAATTTCATTTTATAAGACTCCTGCTGAATTTTTACCTTAAAGAGTAAAACAAAAAAGTGAAGTTATGACTATTTCACCAATCATTGAAATGATCTACCTAAAGTATCTATCCATCCTACATATTTTTATGAGCACCCTCATATTGGTCCCTGTATGTCAGACTAAAGCCTGAAGCATCCCCAATTCTTCTCTTTACTTATTCTAACTGATAGGAAGGCTCAGTAGCCCCACACTGTGCTGTGCCAGGTACAATTCTGTTTAACATTTAGCTATACTGGATGAATGCCACCTTATATATAGGAATGCTGAATGCTGAGCAAAGCTCATGCCCAGAAGCAGTGGAGGATGGTTAAGGTAGTACTGCTGAGATTTAGAGGGGCGATAGACTGATAGGGCCAGAACCACAGTTCATTGAAGTCAATGGACGCCTTTCTGTTGTATGCAATGGGTTTTGAATCAAGCTCCCTGAGAATGATTGGTAACATTAGGGAGTGTCATTAAAGCAGTTGCAGCATTCTTTTTTTTTTCTTCTAGAGACACTATTTCTTTATATGGGATATTGAGAGCTACTGTATGTTAATGAAAAGGTTTATTCATGATTGAGGTCATAACAAATCATGTGTAATGGCTGCTTGCTCAGTGCCTGTCAATGTTCTCTGTAGAAATAATTTTGTGTTCCTAAGGTCACTGGATAGATACAAACATTTAAGAGGCAGACTGAAGAAATCCAATGTCAAAAAAAGCATTTTTAGCCTTCCTCATTCATTACATCTCCCATATTGATTTGTAAAAGATAAAGAATTTTTTAAGTCTTAATTATTTGGGGCTGTGTTTCATAGATTAAAAAACAATGTCTGAACATTTTAAAGAGAATAAGGCGATTGGCTACACAAACAAAGTTTGCAGTACACTGGAGTATAAATATACCCTGCACTTACACTTGGGTGTAAATCTACCCCGCACTAAGTAACATATTACTTTTCTTAGGCTTATCTAATTTGTAGTAATATTCCTGCCACATATTAGGTCACACTTTTTTGTATCATCTTCATTTATTACATTACTCTGTAGTTAAATATATTCCTGCAAGTTTACAGTGTTAAAAATACCATATTCATTTTTTTCAAACCAAAATTGTTTTATATATATATATATATATATACTTTGTTATGTAAACTTTATGTTTGTGTAGCCAATCCCCTTATTCTCTTTAAAATGTTCAGATTTTTTTTTATCTATGAAACACAGCCTCAAATAATTAAGACTTAAAAAATTCTTTATCTTTTACAAATAAATATGGGAGATGTAATGAATGAGGAAGGCTAAAAATGCTTTTTTTTGACATTGGATTTCTTCAGTCTGCCTCTGAAATGTTTGTATCGATCTATCTATATCAGGGATAGGCAACCTTTGGTACACGGCCCACCAGGGTAAGCATCCTGGCAGGCCGGGCCAGTTTGTTTACCTGCTGTGTCTGCAGGTTTGGCCAATTGCCGCTCCCACTGGGGCTGCGGGAAGCAGTGGCCAGCACGTCCCTCTGCCCACATCACTTCCTGCAGTGCCCATTGGCCTGGAGCAGTGAACCGTGGCCAGTGGGAGCCGCGATCAGCCGAACCTGTGGACGCGGCAGGTAAATAAACTAGCCCGGCCCACCAAGGTGCTTACCCTGACGGGCGGCGGGCCAAAGGTTGCCAATCCCTGATCTCTCTCTCTCGCTCTCTCTCCATATATATATATATAATTTTGCAAACTATTTTAGTGTATATATATATATATATGTATACACACACACATATGTATTTGTCTAAGCCTGGACAATGAAAATGGAGTAATCAGCTTCATTTTTGTTTGTAGAGTTTTGAATCAATTTCACTATAAGAGTCTCAATGTCACAAGGACTACAAACATTGAAGGAGAATATTTGTTTAAAAACTACTTTGGGATTTATAAAGTGATAATGAAAATACTCCTTTAGATCTTAATTTTTGTAAAAGCTTTTTGCAAAATGTAGCATTTGGGATGTATATCACCTGACAGTATCCTTTTAATGGTCTAATTATCTAATCCAGTATACAACCAGATGATCATTGCAGGGATTGTGCCAAATTGGTGTGGCTATACTGTGTGGTGTGAGTATAACTTGACATGACTTAAACGTGGCTGAATGGCTGCAGAGGGTCCTGGAAGCAGGGTCCCTTTAAGTTTAAGCAGATTTGATAAAGGACTGGCAAAGTCTGTGTGAGTGATCCATATTGAACCTGTTGGTCGGCAAATATGGGCCCCTGCAAAAGTAAATATCACATGTATAAAGTTCCAGTATGGAGCACAGGTTGACCTTGTTATAGTAACCTTACAGTAAGGACACCTTGCAAAGAGCCAGAGTGGATAATTGATGAGTGAGTAAACGTGGGGTGATCTTCATTTGGTACCACCCATAATCAGATAAAATTAATAACCATATGTGCACTGGGCATGCTTTTAAAACATGTGACTCCTCTGAGGAAAAAGAGTATAAGAATCAAGCAAAGTAAATTACTGTAGTCGGAATTCCTTAATTGACACTTAAAGAAACAATGCTGCTAGACAAAGTAGCCAAAACTCTGTTCCATGGGCTCAAGTAGGATTGTGAACCGGAGGGTTCTCTAGGCAACCAAGGCTTTGCCTTGAGGGAATCTGAGACAAACCAGAGGGCTGAGAAGAACAGACCTGGAGAAAAAAAGCCATCTGTAAAATTGGTAACCACCTTCTCTGTTTGCGAAGCAGGAACTGCGTGAGGCTAATGCAGGGCCTGTTTGTGTATGTTTGTGAAAGGGTGACTCATTAAGAAGAATGTATAGCTCTTAGTGAATAGCTCATTTCTAACATAGGAGTTATGTGCTTAATATAACCCTTTACTGCTTGTGTAAATTCCTTCTCAGTAAACTGCTGTGCATTGAAAATAATTTCTGTGACCCTTTTTCACTGGTATGACACCAGGAGCCGACAAAGATCCATTTCAGGGGTAGTAGCACCCCCTGTTGTCAGCAGTCATGACCTTAGGGGGAAACAAAAGGCAATAGAGGTGGAGACTGTGGTTTTAAAAGGCTTTGAAAATTTTATTACAATCTAAAGAAAAGAAAATTTCACTCTCCCACTCCCAACACACTCTCTTCAAAATACTCAAAACATACACATATGAATTATATAGGCTTAATTGTTAGCATTGCTACATTTTTTATTCTTACCTTTTATAGGAAATGTAAATTTTTCACCTTTTGAATAAGGGGTTGCCAACCTGAAAAGGCTGAGAAAAATTGATCTAACCTAATCATATTGTTATTTATATGGTGTCTGTATATATCTCATCAATTATCTTTATATACCCATAACCTCAAACAAAGTTTTACTATCAATATAGAAGAAGAAGATGAAGGAGGTAGGGATATCTATTGATACTCGTTGGTCAATGTTCCATGCCAGATCCTCAGCTGGTGTAAAATATGCCGTTTTGCTACAGCTGAGAATGCGGCCCTTTGTCTTCAGAAATAGGTATATGACACATGTGGCTGAAAACTCTTGATTTCCATATGTAAACCCAGGGATAATCTCATTTAGTACACAATTTGTCTCTACTTCTGTACCAATCTTCCATATGGACTTCATCCTTTACTCATGCCAGAGTCTTTTCCTTTCCCAACCCAGCACATTATATGTTCCATCTTCTTCTCAAGTGGGATCTGCTGTGTTCTCAAGTTGAAGGACCTGTTGTTTTCAGGCTAGCATATCTCAAACTCTTTGTGCCAACTCCAATCGTATTTATTTTAAAATACCTTGCTTCATGTTCAGGTATCCAACTGGCAATCCCATTATAACAGGAATGGAAGCAGCCTTTTTCGGATGACTTATGAGAATTCCTGTAAAGTTCAGCTGTGGCTGCAGGCAGAGTATTTTTAAAGCTATGTTTCAAACTACATAGACTTAGGGCCTAACAGTCTTCGAAAGTCCATAGTGTTTTAAAATTGGATTGTTAAAAAAATAGTAAGAAAAACACTTTTCTCCTCTCATAGACATAATGAATTAAGAGAAAGTAAAGGACTGACAAGTGTTTATCCAAATGTTTATACAGGATTCCCTATGGTCATAACCTTTGCCATAAAAATCAAATACCTTATTTCATAATGTTCATTTTATAGTGTAGTATAGCAAAGGTTTGTCTATATAGACAGCAAAAGACAAGTTATGTCCCTGAAGATATTGTCCAGAAAGTAATTCAGCCAAAAACTAATATTATTTTACTGACAGGCCCAATTACAGCACAGAATAAAGAGAATGCTAAATCCTCTTGGATTTAGGTAACTGAAGTTTTGCTAAACTAAGAAAGTATTTCTTATTGTGGTAATAAAAACTTTTCTAGCCTCATAATGTAGGAGCATTTAGAATGGGCAATAGAAGCTTCTCAACAAATATAAGCGATTATACTATTTCAGCAGAATATCTACACGTGGAGTATTCAATACCTATTACAGACACTGTAAGCTGGGGACTGTCAGTTTTTCTCATACTTCTAATTTGGAAGGAGGGTTCAGACTCCCATATGGTACATATTTTGTTTCTGTGAGGTCACTGTTATGGTTTTTATAGTCCTGATTTAGAGAACCTTCAAAGTGGTTCAAATTAGGTTCAGGTCTGAACCTTCAAAGTGTGCTGGCTGCAAGAAACTGGCTGCAAGGCTGAGAAATATATTCTCAGGTGTGTGGTAAAGTTTCTGTTTTGGGCACAGCTATATTGGGGAAATCATTCAGGTCTTGATGATATGTGAACTCTCTTCTGTAAAGAGAGTGTCCAAGCCCTAAGTGGGCATTGTATTAATCTCATAATCAAAAAATGGGATGTGGGGACAATTCAAAATTACTGTATTTTCTGGCATATAAGACTACTTTTTAACCCAGGAAAATCTTCTCAAAAGTCGGGGGTCGTCTTATACGCCGGGTGTCGTCTTATAGGGCGGGTGCTGAAACTTCCGAGCCGGACTGGAGAATCTGCGGTCGCCGCATATGGTGGGGGGAGCTCAAAAACGGCCGCGGCCGCATCCCCGCCCGATGACGAGGTGAGGGGGCGCCTCACCGGGAAGGTGTAAGTGAAGGGCGGAGCAAGCTGCAGGCGTCCGGGACGCCCGGGGTATGGAAAAAAGAGAGAGAGCGGCGCTGTGCCCAGAAAAACACGCCTCTTTCACCCGTCTGGCCCGCCCTTGTATCCTATTACCGTACCTCCTTCTCTGCCTCTCAGATCTCGCTCCTGAGGACTGCAGTGAAGCGGCGCAGGCGCGCATGTGCGAGATCTGAGAGGCAGAGAAGGAGGTAATAGGCTACAAGGGCGGGCCAGACGGGTGAAAGAGGCGTGTTTGCGCTACCACTCTGATAGTCTTGGAGACAGGGAGGGCTGGGCAGTCAGGGAGAGCTGACCAATCCAAGCAGGCTTTGTATACAACAACCAGCCAATCGCCGGTAAGGTACATCGCTTGCCGTGATTGGCTGGTTGTTGTATACTGGGTACCACATACAGTACAGCACCAGTATCTGTACCTGTTCATACAGTATAGCACCAGTACATACAGTACAGTATACAAATGTCCAACAGTCAAAACCCCATCATGGCTCCACCAGCAAGAAGAAAGAAATATGAAGCCAGTTTCAAACTTAAAGTTGTAAACTTTGCCATGGAACATAATAACTGCGCTGCTGCAAGACAATATGGAGTAACAGAAAAGATGGTTCGGGACTGGAAAGCAAATGAAAAAGCATTAAAGAGTATGCCAAGGGGTAAGTGTGCATTAAGAAGAGGCACTCCACATTGGCCAGAACTCGAAAAACATGTAGCAGACATGGTGAATGAGCATCGCCAAAACGGTTATGTAGTGACACGAAATAAAATACATTTGTTTGCACTTCAGTGGGCCAAATCTAACCCAGATCACAGCAACAGATTTAAGGCCACTGTATCCTGGTGTACTAGATTCATGGGAAGGCATAATATGGTACTGAGGCAAAAGATGAAAATTGCCCCAAAATTACCTGCAGATCTTGATAGCAAAGTAAATAGTTTCCATCGATACGTAATACAACAGCGCACTAAACATGGCTATGCGTTAAGTAGTATTGGAAATATGGATGAAACTCCAGTGAATTTTGATATGGTTGGAAATAAAACTGTCCATCAAAAAGGTGAAAAAACAATTTTAATTAAAACAACAGGACATGAGAAGTCCAGTTTTACAGTGGTACTAGGATGCACAGCTGATGGCACCAAACTGAGACCAATGATTATTTTTAAAAGAAAAACAATGCCGAAATTCAAGTTCCCTGTTGGTTGTTTTGTACATGTGAATGAAAAAGGCTGGATGGATGAAGAAGGGGTAAAGCTATGGCTTGATAATGTATGGAGCAGGCGACCAGGTGGACTTATTCAAAAATGTAGTCTACTGGTGTGGGATACGTTCAGGGCTCATTGAACTCCCAGCACCAAGCAAATGCTTGCAAGACTAAACACAGATGCGGCAGTTATTCCTGCAGGATTGACATCGTTGGTACAGCCACTGGATGTGTGCCTAAACAAGCCATTTAAAGACCGCATTCAAGAACAGTGGAATGAATGGATGGTTAGTGGCGAAAAGTCATTCACAAAAGGAGGAAACATGCGTGCTCCACAGTTGGATGTTTTGTGCAAGTTTGTCATAAAAGCCTGGAATGATATTGATGCAGAAACAGTAATCAAGTCTTTCAAGAAGTGTGGCATATCAAATTCATTAGATGGTATGGAGGACGACTACTTGTGGCAAGATGAAGAGGAAGCCGAAGCTGAGACCACACCATCTGATACGGAATTCGATCCATACGATGACTGCCTTACAAATGTATCACAAGATGTCATTGATGTACTTATGATATCAGATGACGAACAGGAGGATTTTGAAGGCTTTTAAAGGGAAACTGTCACGCCAGCAAAACCTGTAAAAATACCGTAGCTTGCAGTTATGATGGGCGTTGCTAACTCGCCAGGGACTTGCCCGGCACTTGCTCTCTCTCTCTTGTTTGTTATCTTCCTCCTATCATCATCAGTTCCAGTTTGGTTGACAGCTTAGAAAACAAACAGCATGGCAGCTCCCATGGGTTTATTGTCTTATCCTTCCTTTCAGCTTTAGAGTGAATTAGGAAAAGTTTAATCCACTTGCACTGTTTTATGTTTACATGTTTGATGACAAACAGCCTTATGTTTATAAGTGACAGTTTTCCTGCTAAGTACCTGCATGTCATAAGCATTTGAATTAAAATTACCATATTGAAATCAAATCTGATGTTTTTTTTAATTTTTTTTTGGTGTGCGTTGGAAGAGGGGTAGTCTTATACGGCGAGTATATCCCAAACTCTATATTTTAACTGGAAAAGTTGGGGGTCGTCTTATACGCCCAGTCGTCTTATACGCCGGAAAATACGGTACTTAAACCAAAAATTGATAGGGAGCTGTTGTATTAATTTAGAGGGAATAAATGTACCCCAGGTATTAACATAAACCACTCACTGTCCAACATTAAACAATGTTAAACAAGTTTAGGGGGTTTGTATACAGAGACCTCAGCCTGCTTATGGCAAACACACCATTAAAAATCCTTCTAATCTTTTACTAAAGATACAGAAAAGCAGGATGAACATTTAAAGCATTATAAATGTTAAGTATTAATTGAGGCTTTCCTTTAACAACATTTCTTGTTCTCCTTTTCTTTAGCTAGAGAGAGTTTTTAGATGGAAACCCCTCCCCCCTTGTTTGACAGTCTCCCTGTCAGTATCAGAGATGGTAATCACTGTCCTTTTTTGGGTAAAAGAGAAGCAATTATTTGAGATGACTTGAAGGTGTTGTAGAAGCTGATGTTGTTGAAGTCCAATCCCGTTTCATCTCAGGTGGCATTTGGGATTCAGCTGGAGATGATAGGGGTGGTGATGTCACCTGGATCCTTCACTCTGACCCATTCTTGTCAGGACATACCTCAGGATTAGGATGAAGAAGGTCCAGGATCACAGGAAAAGGTGGGGGTGGCAACCATTATCATAGAATCATAGGACTGGAAGAGACCTCAAGAGGTAATCTAGTCCAATCCCCTGAACTCAAGGCAGAACTACGTATTATCTAGACCATCCCTGACGGGTGATTGTTTAACCTACTCTTAAAAATCCTATCTAGAAGGGTTAAAGAAAACAATTTTCTTCTGTCCTCCTTGTAACAATCTTTTATGAACTGAAAATTGTTGTCATGTCCCCCCTCAGTCTTCTCTTCTCCGGACTAAACAATTTTTTTTTTTCAATTGATCATCTTTGTCGCTCTTCTCTGGACGTTCTCCAATTTGTCTACATTTTTACTGAAAAGTGGCACCCAGAACTGGACACAATACTACAGTTGAGGCCTAATCAGCGGAGAGTAGAGAAAAATAATTACTTCTTGTGTCTTGCTTACAACACTCCTGCTAATGCAGCCCAGAATGATATGTATTTTCTTTGCAACAGTAGTACACTGTTGACTCATATTTAGCTTGTGATCCACTAAGACCCCCAGATCCCTTTCCACAGTATTGCTTCATATGCAGTCATTGCCCATTTTGTATATGTGCAACTGATTGCTCCTTCCTAAGTGGAATACTTTGCATTTGTCCTCATTGAATTTCATCCTATTTTCTTCAGACCAGTTCTTCATTTTGTCCAGATCATTCTGAATTTTAATCCTATCCTCCAAAGCACTTGCAACCCCTCCCACCTTGGTATCATCTGCAAAATTTATAAGTGTATTCTCTATGTCATTATCTAAATCATTGATGAAGATATTGAACAGAACCAGACCCAGAACTGATCCCTGCAGGACCTCACTTGATATGCCCTTCTAGCTTGACTATGAGTCACTGATAACCACTCTCTGGGAATGGTTTTTCAATGGTTTCCAGTTATGCACCCACATTATAGTAGCTCCATGTAGGCTGTATTTCCCTAGTTGGTTTATGAGAAGGCCATGCTAGACAGAATAAAAAGCCTTACTGAAGTTAAGCTATACCACATCTATTGTTTCCCCCCTATCCAAAATATGTCTTATCTGCTAAGAAAACTATTAGGTTGGTTTCACACATTTGTTCTTGATAAATCCATGCTGACTGTTACTTATTACCTCATTATCTTCTAGATGTTTGCAAATTGATTGCTTAATTATTTGCGCTATTATCTCTTCTGGTACTGAAGTTAAGCCGACTGGTCTGCAATGTCATGGATTATCCTTATTCCACTTTTTATAGATTGGCACTATATTTGCACTTTTCCAGTTCTCTGGAATCTCTCCCAGCTTCCATACCTTTTTGAAGATAATCGCCAATGGGTATTTAGTTATTAAATTATTTAAGGTTGACAAGATTACCTTTCTATCTTTGCCTTCTTCTTGAGTCTCTGTGTTTGCTTCTCTTTTTCTTCGCCACATACTTAATCTCCTCTTCACCTAGAAAGCTTTCAGACCTCCAGTGTCGCCAATATTTTTTGCCTTATTTTATGTTCCCTCCCATTTCCTCAGTCCACCTGAACTCTACTACTGACTTCTCTCTTTATCTCTTTTACTCCTTCATGACCATACACCTTGTCTCCTGACATCTCCTACTGATGGAACAGCCCCTTAATTAGCACCTCCATCATATAGTTCTTCAAAATAGTCATGAAAACAGCTACAAAATATTCCAGCAATAATTATCATAACTCACTTTGTTTCCCTATATTACACATGAACTTTTGTTCTATATTTTATCATACTATATTTTATGCCAGGGATCAGCAACCTTTGGCACACGGCCTGCCAGGGTAAGCCCCCTGGGAAGCGGTGCTGGCCGAGGAATGTGCAGGCCACAGCTTCTCGCAGCCCCCATTGTCCTGGAACGGCGAACCGCAGCCAGTGGGGGCCGCAATCGGTCAAACCTGTGGACGCGGCAGGTAAACAAACTGGCCTGGCCTGCCAAGGGGCTTACCCTGGCGGGCTGCGTGTCAAAGGTTGCCGATCCCTGTTTTATGCCTATGCCTTTCAACTGTCTGCTCTTCAAGTCAGAGATACTATTATTTTAAAGCAAATTATACTTCTATGGTGCTGCCTATACAATAACAAATGTTCATATCTGCTACTATTTGAGTATGCTCTTCTAAAATATTTAATTTTCATGTGTTTTGTTATTCATCTACAAGACCAAATATTTTTTTAAATGTCCTTTGATATTTCCAGAAGTTTGCCTATTCATGCACTTTCTCAAATAATTCCTTACTCTTCTCTTTTACTTGTTTCTCAGTTTTCTTATGTCCCCACACCTTTAAATATATATTATATATATATAAAGTTTTGAATGTTTATCTAGAATTTTACTTCATGTTGAATTACTACATTGACATTCTAAATTTTGAAAATGTAGGCCTTTGTATCTATCTATCTATCTATCTATCTATCAGAAAGCAGAAATAAATAATGCATTTGTAGATGGAAAAAAATACTGTACTTCTGTATTCAAACTTTAAAATACACCTTCATTAATAAAGCCAGATTATCCTTTATGAGTACAACAGTGATAGGAGTTCTGCTTTCACAGGCCATGTTTGCGAGACATTCCTTGAAACTTTTGGCTGGATTAGAACATGCCTGTTAGAGAGATGCCTAATCTTGATTTAAAGAGTCTAAAGTGACTGTGAATTTACCACATCCCTTGGTAAACCATTCCAATGTTTAATTACTCTTTCTGTTAAAAAATAATTGCTTACTTCCTATTTGAATGTTTCTGACTCCAGCGTTCAGCCATAAGAACTTGTTATGTTTTAGTCTGTTAGCCCTGGCCTACACTACGAGTTTAGGTCAAATTTAGCAGTGTTAGGTCGATTTAACCGTGCACCCGCCCCCACTGTAGGTTTACCCACACCAAATTGATTCCTGACTGACCGGTAGCTGTCTGGTGTTGCAAGCTTCCAGAGGACTATCACCACTCACTTCTCAACTGTGAGGGCTGCTCTTATCTTGGTATTCTTGTGCTTCAGGGCAGGGGAAAGCAAGTCACAAAGTTCCATGAAAGTGCCCTTATGCACGCGAAAGTTTCTCAGCCACTGGGAATCATCCCAGACCTGCAACACTATGCAGTCCCACCAGTGTGTATTTGTTTCCTGGGCCCAGAATCACCGTTTCATGTCATGAACCTACCCCATTACCACCATAATGTCCAAATTGCCAGGGCCCATGCTTTGAGAGAAGTCTGTGTCCATGTTCTCATCACTATCGTGATTGTGCTGTCGTTGCCTCTTCACCTGCTTTTTCAGGTTCTGCACATACTGCAGGATAATGCGTGAGGTGTTTACAATGCTCACAGCAGCAGTGGTGAGCTCAGTGGGCTCCACGGTTGCCGTGGTATGGCGTCTGCAGGAGAGCAGGAGACAGAGTTGTAGCGGAAGTGGTGGAGGATGACGCTTAGCACTGCGCACATTTCCTGAGGAAGAACACATGTACCTGGAAGCCCATGACAGACAACATGGAGAAATTAGCTATTGAGGCAATAGCAGCAGAGCAGAGTTGCAGCGGAGGTGTTGTATGACAATGGTTAGCAGTCCTATTGCACCGTCTGCTGACAGCAGCACCCAGGGCACAACAGCAGCGGTGTCGGTGACCTGAGCTGAGCGGGCTGCACGCTTGCCGTGGTATGGCGTCTGCGTAGAAAAAAGGCGTGAAACAATTGTCTGCCGTTGCTTTCACGGAGGGAGGGGAGACTGACGACATATACCCAAAACTACCCGTGACGATGTTTTTGCCCCATCAGGTATTGGGAGCTTAACCCAGAGTTCCAATGGGCGGCGTAGACTGCAGGAACTGTGGGATAGCTACCCACAGTGCACCGCTCCATAAGTCGATGCTAGCGACAGTAGTGAGGATGCACTCCGCTGATTTAATGCGCTTAGTGTGGACATACGCAATCAACTGTATAAAATCGATTTCTAAAAATCGACTTCTATAAAATCTACCTAATTTCATAGTGTAGACATACCCTTATATTAAAGAATCATCTAGTATGAGATAACTTCTCCTTGTTAGAGCCTTATATATCATCATTAAATCTCCTTTTAACCTTCTCTTTGGTATGTGTGATAGACTGAGCTCCTGCACCCTCTAATTGTAATGTATGTTTGCCAGACCCCAAATCATTCTTGTAGCTCTTCTCTGAACACTGTCCAATTTTTCAACATCCTTTTTTAAATGTGGACACCTGAGCGGGACACAATATCCCAGCAGTGTTCTCATTAATGTCATTCACAAAGGTAAAACAAATTATATTATGTACAACCCTAGGGATACTCCTTACCTATTATGCATCACCTACAGAACCTGAACCATGAACTTTCAGTACTATGGCATAGATTTCTACCACTTGAGCTATATAACTAATTACAGTGATATTCCATCTTAATCACAGGCATTTATTAAAGAAAACAGTATAAATAATAAGCACAATATTAAAAGTCTTCCACACAACTTGATTTCTGTATTTGTCTCTCCTTTTTTACAAGGAACAACATTCTGTCTGGTGTCTAGACAGCACATAGAGACAGCTGGTGGATGAACAATGTACTGCAAGATAACATTATACGAGTAGCTACAAGAAATCACAAAATAAATAAAATAAATAAAAATGTTTTCATAAAGAGCAATCCCCAGCAGAACATTAATGTTGATTTAAAATAAGTCTTGGAGCTCTGGGAAAATTCTACAAAACTGGAAGAAAGCTAATGTGCCAATTTTTTAAAAAAGGGGCAACAGAATGACCCAGGTAAGAATAGGTCTGTCAGCCTGACATCAAAGTCGAGCTAGATAATAGAGCAGTTGATACAGGATTTGATTAATAAAGGAGGCTAATGTAATTAATGCAAATTAATATGGGCAAATTGATCCTCTCAGACTAACTTGATATCTTTTTCTTTGATGAGATTACAAAATTGGTTGATATAGGTAATAGTGTTGACATAATATACTTAGACTTCTGTAAGGCATTTGACTTGATATCTCACAACATTTTGATTAAAAAGCTAGAAAGACATAAAATTAACATATTAAATGGATTAAAATCTAGCTAATTGATAGGTTTCAAAATGTAATTGTAAATGGGGAATCATCATAAATTGGATGTGTTTCCAGTGGGGCCCACAGGGGCCAGTCCTTGACCCTAAGCTATTTAACATTTTATCAATGATATGACAATTTTATCAATGACATGACAAGAAAACAAAATAATCACGGATAAAGTTTACAGGTGACACAAAAATCATTGGAGTGGTAAATAACGATGAAGACAGTTCACTGATTCAGAGCAATCCGGATTGCTCGGAAAACTCGGCCAAAGCAAAAATCACCATTTTAATATGGTCAAATGTAATTGTATACACCTGGGAACAAAGAATGTATGCCATAATTACAGGATGGTGGACTCCCTCCTAGGAAGCAGTGACTCCAAAAAAGATTTGAAAGTTACAGTGGCTAATCAGCTGAGCATGAGCTCCCAGTGTTACACTATAGCCAAAAGAGCTAATTTGATCCTGGGATGCTGTCATACACCTTGCTATCTGAGTGTTACAAAGTCTATGGGGCATATCAATCCACATAAAAAGGGGGCATCTTCCCAATATTAACTTACACCAAACAGTCTGAATTTGAAGGGGATGAGGACTCTGGCTCCCACTCCCCAAGTCCTATCAGTGGAGTCCCCGATTCACTACCTCCAGGACGGGGAGATGATTGCAGTATCAAATGCCTAACAGCTTCTGTGAGCTTGCCAGGCGTAACATGCCCAGTCAGGATACCAAAGCCTGCTGCATCCTTATAGGGGCACAGGATTGGTGAGTATCCTTCTTGAGAACAATTTCCCTGAAGCTTTCTAGTTGTTTCTCTCTGGAACTATAGAGCTACTGTCATCTGCCAGAGCTGCTCAACAACTCACTGGAGCTTCTTCCTTTTAAACCCTTGTTCCACTCCTGGCATGACTGATAGAGGTAGAGTCAGCCTCACCAATAGTAGCTCTTTAACCCCTTTGTCATCTCGTGCAGTGTTTATACACTCCGTCACAGATGCATAAACAGAGGAATCTCAAATAGGAGCAGAGAGGTTGTTTTACCACTATATTTGGCACTGGTGCAACCACTGCTGGAATAGTGTTTCCAGTTCTGGTATCCATGTAGGAGCAGGATTTTATAATTGTACTATGACAATTAATGTATGATTTGATTTTATCCCGTCAGCCACCCTTTCTGAATAGCAGAAAGGAATGACAGACCAGAAGAACTGATTATGGTCACCCTTTTGTTTTAGGGTAAGTTATAATGTCTACTATGGTTTCCTATATGTCTTACAAATTAGACACTCTAATTAAATATACATTTCTTTGTTTTAAGGTTTTAGTAAGTAAGAGACAGGATCTTGTATTGTATCTATGCTAAGGAGATTAGAAGAAAGGTTGAGGGCCTGAAGCCCCAATGTGAATTGTTTTAGTTGTAAGATTTAGCAAGGCTTGATTTACAATGTATTCTGCTGAATATAAAATGCTGTCTGTATACCTTTGAAGGTTTATGTAAGAGATTGTTTGTGTGAATGAGGCATGCATGCATCAGGAAAAGATAAGGTGTGAAAGCCATCACAAATGTCCAGCTGGTCAAGAAAAAGTGACAGACTTGGAAAAACCAGTAGACAATCAGAAAACATCCATTGTATCCGATGCTAAACATGTTAGCAGCATTGACGACCTCAGGCAGGCAGCCCCCAAAGGCGAGACAACAAATAGAAGATAATGATGGGGAACCCAACAATAACCATCAAATGATAACAGCAGAAAACTCCATGATTAACATTACTTAAGGACTAATGATTACAGGATAACATTGCAAAATGCATGGACTCAAATGGGAATTTACAACTATAAAGCTGGGGTGTTTTGCCATGGAATTTTGGGTTCAGTCCTGCAAAGCCTTGGAGCATCGGATCGTGACCGACAAGAGCTCAGCTCCTCACTCATGCTCAATCTAACTGGTCATTAGATTGACTCAATCTACAACAGACTGGTAAATATAAGTATCAACTGGCAGGACTCTGTGTGTGTGTGTATGTGACTGAAAAGCATATGTTAACAGTTGTATTTTCAATAAATGCGGTGTGTTTGCCTTTTTCCCCCTGAAAAGTTCCTGTGTGCTTTGTATAGCATAACATCCACAATTCAAGAAGGATGCTGATAAATTGAAGAGGGTTCAGAGAAGGGCCATGAGAATGATTGAAGAATTAGAAAACATGCATTATAGTGATAGACTCAAAGGGCTCAATCTATCTATGTTAATAAAGAGAAAAATAAAGGGTGTGTAAGTATGCGTGGCCCCGTGTAAGTATCCCTCCTTGTTAATCTCTGAGGGAGGCTACACCTCCTTACAGTGTCGCCTTTGTCTTGGTGCTCACTGTATGGGGAATTAGCTGCCGGTAACGCTGAGGCCACTTGAGCTGGGCCGAGCAGCACCGAGTCTAGGTGCTAGGCCCTCAGACAAGACAGGGCACCACCTAGTAAGGGGCTCTTGACTGAAATCAGGCAATGCAGTAAAGTCTATGA
This sequence comes from Chrysemys picta bellii, assembly GCF_011386835.1. Classification (NCBI taxonomy): domain Eukaryota; kingdom Metazoa; phylum Chordata; order Testudines; family Emydidae; genus Chrysemys; species Chrysemys picta. Next base: position 266,441,017 of record NC_088791.1, on the reverse strand, counting down.
TCCCAGGCCCTCAGTCAGGGCAGGGCAGGGCAGGGCAGGGCAGGAAACAGCTAGGGAGCTCTGGTATACTGTTAGGGCAGATCAGCAAATGGTCTATGAGCTTCCTCGGGCAGCAGAGGTCCTGCTGAGCATCCTGCTCTGGCAGCTGTGAAGAAGTATGTGTCTCCCTCAGCAGCTCTAGCCCAACTGAGCTTCAGGGCCTGCCTTTTATACTTCTGCTTCCTTTCCCACCCCTCAGCTTCCAGTGGGGTGGGTAGGGCTTTCCTCGCTCTGCAACTCAAGGGGAGGGTTGTGGTCCCTCCTTGTCAATCTTTGAGGGAGGCCAGGCCTCCTCACTACAGGTGACTTGACGTTAGTCTATAAATATCTACAAGGTGAACAAATATTTAAGAATTTGTTCTTTAATCTAGCAGAGAAAGGTATAACATTATCCGATGACTAGAAATTGAAGCTAGACAAATTCAGACTGCAAATAAGGCATAAATGTTTAACAGTGAGAGTAATTAACTATTGAAACAATTTACCAAGGTCTGTGGTAGATTTTCTATAACTAACAATTTTTAAATCAAGATGGGAGTTTTTTCTAAAAAAAAAAACATGCTCTAGGAATTATTTTTGGGAAGTTTTATGGACTGTGTTATACAGGAGGTCAGACTAGATGATCACAATGATCCCTTCTGGCCTTGGAATCTTTAAATATAAAAAAAACCTCAATAAAATATTTTATTAAAACAGAGGAAGGCGATAAGATGGCATGCAACATGTACTGTGATAAAATCTGTAAAAGCATTTTTTTAGTATGGTATTTAATACTACATCAGACCCAAATCCTGCAGAGATATACACTTACTTAACTTTATGGATGGGATGTAATCCTATGGGATTCAAGGAGTCCATTCACAGCACATGAATCTAATCATACGCATAAGTCTTTGCACTGTCAGGGAATTAATGCAATTCCTTATGCAAGGTATTTCCTCTTCTTCCCCTCCAAATCTCTCAAAATATTCTTCAATGCTAATTTTTTTCTTTAAGAAATCTGTGGCAGAAACGAGGCATTCATCAAAAATACATCAATAAAGAAAAAAGAACTTAGGTACGTAACACAATTAAGTTATTCTAAATAGTGACAAAGCAATTTGTTTTTGAAAAAGACTGTGACAGCTCTTAATTAATGCTGCAATTAATTCCTGATTTCTTTCAGCTAAGGAACCAGTATATTATAGAGAATTTGTATTCATTTGGTTTGTATTGAGAAAGTAGTCCATGAATAAGTTCCCCACATGTATTTAGTATCAGTGTGCACTCGTATAGGTACTTCTGAAAGACTTCAAAATGACTGTCCTTAGAGGCAGTCATAAAGCTTGGCATAAACTTCAGTATATGTCTGTTACTAGACATTTTATGTGAGTCAGGTGCTGTGCTGCTCACAGGAGAGTCTTATGGTCCAGCAGCATGAAGTCAGAGTGTTCTTAATGCCTCCCATGTAATTAAAAAAGCTGCACCATATGGATATTTGACTGTCATATCAAAGGATCACCAAATTGTTGCACAAAGGGTACTTTTTTTTATAGTGACTGCTCCATTTTCTTCAGCAGCTTCTCTAAGCACGAACAGCTTCTTTCAGAAATGCTTTAAAACTCTTTCTGGTTATAATAGACATAAGTTTCACTCATAATAGACACTTTTGGAGACTGTATCATTATTTTTTAAAGGGGTAGAGTTGAAGGAAATATTTGTAAGCACAGAAAGTGGATGGAAAAGTTAGAGATTGCATATCCTTCACAGTACTTTAATTCTTCATGGCCTGTATAAACTCTTTTTTTTTTTAGTATTAAAAAAAGAAAATAAACCAAAGGGCAATGATTCCACATTTTTCAAGGAGACTCTTACATTGTCAATTACCTATCTTCTTCTCATTGCTCACGAGCTTGTAACCACTATCAAAAGAGAAATATATTTTCCCTCATTACCCGCAACACTACACTCAGCATAGGTTTATGTTTCTTTGACAGTGAATTCTATTTAAATAAAGCTGTAACATAAGGTAATACTATAGATAAAAGACAGACCAGTGAGTTTTGCAGTAAGCTCTGAAAATTGTCATACTAATGCTCATTTTGATAGTGTGTTCCACACTCTAGGGCCCAGCACTAAGAGACCTTTCCTCTAGCTACCTACATTTCTCTGAAGGCACTGGTAATTTCCATGATCCCAGCAAGAGCAGTTGCTTTGGGTTGCAAATAGAGATGTGATCTTTGAAATAGTTGATCCAAAACCTTGAAGAGCAGGACCAGGACTCTGAATTGGACTTAGAAGTAGGCAAGGTCTCAGTGGAAGATTCAATACACTGATGTGCACTGTTGTTACTAGCTAGTCTTATGTAAGTGACATGCTGCTCAATTAGCTAGTGTTATGTTTAAAGCTAATCTGGCCATCCTAAGCAGAGAGCATAATACTTGTCTAGACTTGAATGAAATACATTGACCATGATTCCTGGGTACTCATGTGAGAGGTAGGAGCCTGATCCTGAAAAGAGCTGAACATCTGCACTTCTGATCAACTTCTGGAAAGAGTGGTCTTACGACAGATTTACATCAGTGTAAATGAGAGCAGGATTTGTCCTATACTTATTCATGTTAATTACTGTGGACACTTATCATTTATAAGACATTAAGTCAGTTTGTTACATTAGTGTTATTGAAATATGCAGATGATTATTTTTGCTAACAACAAACTGATAAAAGCCTAAAAAATAAATATAAAATCAACTAACTAAACTGTAAGTGATTACAACTATAAAGAGGAGAAAGAACAACTGGAAACCTCTGGCTAATAAAATAGGACAAAGTATTATACTATAATCAGAGCTCCTGCCAGCATATTAAAAAGACGAAAGAAGTCAGGCAAGACAGTCTAATAGCTGATTGTGTTCATAGTTGTGTATAAGGAACTGTACTATTCAAAATGTAGTAACCCTGAAGAGAGGACACAAAGCATGGCTGATTATATGGTTGTAACATGGCAAACTGAACCAAAACCAATTAGCAACAAGTCATTTAATTATTTATTATAGAACAACTATTGGTACTTGCTTAATGACAGTTGTTCAGAAATAATTAATACATTTGACTACAGCAACTAAATTATCTCATCTTGTTGACAATATCTAGCATTCTTGCCAAAATGTACTGAAACTTCTAATATAAATGATTGAAAAGTTAATAGTGTTTCCTTGCTGTCCATTGTCTTGTTTTGTTTAGTTTTTACTTTCAGCTTCTGTCCAGAAAGTGTGGCTTTTTGTTGATGTTGTTGCTTGTTTGCTTGTGTTTTAATTTGTGTTTTTCTCTTAACTTTTTATCCATGCTGTTGTCTCAAATGCTTTCTTCCAGAAAAAAACTATTTTGACTGTGGATTTATAAATAATGAGCATTTTTTTATGTGATGTGCCTGTGTTGGATCACTTGAGCTTTAAGACTTAAATGACTGGAATACATTCTCTTTTTAGATTATTTAGTACTATTCTTTAATTTTGAATGCTTGTTAACATCACTTATTTTAATCAAATGAAAATTCAAGAAGTGTTCTGTCACTTGCAACCCTATACTAAGAAGGGGCGACTAGTTGGAGGTGCCTAGTTCATTTTGGGTGCCCACTTTCAAAGCACCCAAAATCAGTTGTCACTTTTCAAATGTTTTGAACTCAGATCACAGTCCTGCAGGATGCTGAGTACCTCATATATACATAAATTACACCTGAAAACTATGCTAAAAAGAACATTATTAAGGTTGCAAGATCAAGCACTCAGAAATTAGGAAATGTTCAAACTAAGGTCACCTGTGAAACCTTACTTCATCCCCCCTTGTTTGTATTCATTTTAATAGTCTTTAATTATACAATAAAAGATTCCTATCCCCCACAATACGACTGCTGCCTCATTCAGTGCAAAGCACATACCTGCTCTGGGGGTAAAACAGTCTAATAGTATGTGGTTATATAACACTGCTCTACAGCCAAAATGCTTCTGAAATAAATGTAGTCAAACTTTACTAATTCTGGGTCACTGAGAACGAAAATCATGCTTAAAATTGTTGATTGGCTCTAGTTTTCAAGATATGCTATTGGGTCAGTATATATGACTCTTGACTTGGGAATGGCAGAGGATAAGTGAGTTATAAAGGGAAGGGATCTCAATTAAAACCAGAAATGACTAAAATACATCTTTGACTGGATCTATGAATAAATCTATGACTGGGTTTGGACAGTACTTGCTTTTTAGGCAAAACAATGAATGATGCAATCTGAAGCTGGTATTGCGTCATAAATTATATGAATTGCATCATGTTATTCCTAGAAGTCATGGATGACGCAATCATAACGAAGCTTACATCACTCTGCTGAACACATTGCCCTATATCAGCTCTAGAAATCATACAGTGTCGTGCTTTCTTATTTGTCAGTGTTTGGTTTTGCAAAGGGACACATTTCTTGTTAGCCAAAGTGAGCAGAGATGCCTCGTTCTTGTGTGAACAGTGCAGATAACTCCTGCTATGTTTGTGGTGAAGTGACTTTTGCATCAAAAAAGCGCAATATAACCACTATGGTTAAGAAAGCCTATCACCTTTATTTTGGCTGCAAAATTGGAGATCAGGACAAGAGGTGGGCCCCACACATATGCTGCAACACTTGTGCAACAAATCTTCGCCAGTGGTTGAACAGGAAAAGGAAATCTATGTCTTTTGCAGTGCCAATGATTTGGAGAGAGCCAACAGATCATACCAGCAATTGTTACTTCTGCATGGTGCCTCCAGTTGGGAAAGGTGTGTCAAAGAAGAAAAAGTGGACTGTGCATTATCCAAACATTCCATCAGCTATACGCCCAGTACCCCACGGAGAAGGACTGCTGGTTCCTGATGCACCAGAATCATTCTCACTTGAGTCAGACGAGGAAGAGGAAGAGGATGAAACTTCTGGTCCTGAACCATCAATGTCACAGGACCCACATTTTCTCCCATCCTCCTCCTCTGAACCACACCTCATAACACAAGGTGAACTGAATGAGCTTGTCAGGGATTTGGAACTAGCCAAGAGTAAGGCAGAGCTGTTGGGCTCCAGACTACAGCAGTGGAATCTCCTGGCAGGTGATGTTAGGGTTTCCATGTTCCGTGACCGTCAAAAGGATCTTGTCCTCCCATTCTTCTTCATGGAAGGTGACCCTTTAGCCTGTAAGTTGCAGGCTGCAACAACACTGATGGTGTGATGGCAGCCCTCAACACCGTTCACGATCCAGATGAGTGGAGACTGTTCATTGATTCATCGAAGACAAGTCTTAAAGCTGTTTTACTGCATAATGGCAATGTTTTGCCATCAATTCCAGTTGGTCATGCAGTCCATATGAAGGAAACCGATGACAACATGAAACAACTTTTGAGGTTCATAAACTATGACCAACATCAGTGGCAGCTTTGTGGTGATTTGAAGGTTGTTGCTCTCTTGCTTGGTCTGCAGACTGGATACACAAAGTACTGCTGTTTTCTCTGCGAATGGGATAGTCGTGCAAGAGATTCCCACTACATCAAGAAAGATTGGCCACTCCGATAGTCATTGGAGCCTGGGAGGAAAAGTGTTCAGCATTCACCACTTGTTGAATCAAGGAAGATTTTGTTACCACCCTTACACCTCAAGCTGGGTCTGATGAAGAACTTTGTCAAGGCCATTGACAAAACACAAGCAGCTTTCAAGTACCTCCATGGAAAATTTCCAAGGTTAAGTGAAGCTAAGATAAAGGAAGGTGTCTTTGTTGGTCCTCAGATTCGTGAACTTCTTCGAAATGATGCATTTGACCATGCACTGCGTGGCAAGGAAAAGACGGCATGGAAAGCCTTCCAGTTAGTGGAAATAAATTTTCTCGGAAACAACAAGGCAGACAACTACAGGTTGTTGGTGGAAAACCTCCTCAAGACATACAAAAGCTTTGGTTGCAACATGTCACTAAAGATACATTTTTTGCACGCTCATCTAGATTTTTTTTCACCGAACTGCGGAGCAGTGAGCTTCGAGCATGGCGAGCAATTTCACCAGGACATTGCAACAATGAGAAACGCTATCAGGGCAAATAGAGCCCATCAATGCTTGCAGACTATTGCTGAACAGTGACAAGAGATGCTCCATTTAATGAATACAAGAGACAAGTCAAGAAGCGCCGAGTAGACACTGAATAGGACTAAACTATGTGCATAATAGTTTTTTGCCTTTTGTTTCATAATACATTTTATTTATATAACCCTTTTGCTGATTTTTAAAGTGTTATGTAAACAGGACAGGTGAAATATTATCATGTAAAGCAACTATAAACACATGAAAAGACCTAGGTTTACAATTTATGATTAAAACTCTACTATCTACACAATATACATAGACATAACATGTAAAAACTTAAATATCTTAGAAATAGTAGCCAATCAGTTGTTTTAATTGTCATATTTGAATTCAGCACATCAAAATACATGATAAATAGCACATTTTATCTCTGAAGCAGACGACTTCTCAAAAATTGTAAACCAGTGTAAGCAGAAGATGTCATGGAAGATTTGGATATATGAAAGACTGCTGATAGATCTCATAATATCAGCATTGATTCTTGACCCCAGCCCACAGCACTGCGGGTCTAATCTTTTAGTACAATCACTGTCTTCTCCTAGATCAATGACATAAGGAAAATCACCATCAGTTTTCCAACCCTCATAATCTATTTATGTTTTGTAAGCTATTTCTATAACGAGAAAGGCAAGAAGCTTACTTTGGAAAAAGAAGAAAAAACTAGTGAAATGATAACTTACACTCAAAAGGGTTTGAAAATCAATGACTATAACTGCAGGATATTTGGGCTCTCAGAAGCCAGTGTACTAATCAGTCTGACATGTATTAAACAACATAACAGTCCTATGAAATTCTTAACCTCTTTTAGGCCCTGCTACTGAGTGGTAATGTGTTGTTCCTGGGAAGTCCTGAGCTCTGTCAGCTTCCACTGAAATGATTAATTGCAGGTGCTGTGTATTATTAAGGTTGCCCAAAATGTCCCACCACCCTGTTTTCATTTGCTTATAGCTTTGCCAGACTAACAGTTGGAGCTACAATTTTACATGCCAAATGTCTACCTCAAGCTGAAATTTTTGGGGCAGTTTCAGGAAAAAAATTGGTTCCGCTATTTCTGAGAAATAGATCAGGTAAAAATAAATAGTTTTGCCCATGGTGGGGGGAAAAAAAATCGTATAACCATTTTGTTGAGTAGATCTAGCATCACCATGCTCTGGAGCAGGTTCTTAACATTTTCCTAAAGGTGGCCTTTGTTTAAGGATGATATCCCCATGAAAAATCTAACACATCTTGCATATTGACTCAGTTTTTTGTTTTAATTCCCCTTGTTTTGTTTATGGGCTACCCTGGAAGGTAGAGAATTAGAACTGACCTGTACTGAGGGCCACATCACAAGAGGAAGCAGCCACCATCCCAAAAGGGAGAGGACTGCCGTGCCACAGCCAGACATGAAGAGGCACAACAAGGTGAGCTGACCCCTTTTCCACCTTCTTTGTACGGACTGCGAACTTAGGACAATAGAGGGCAGGTAGGAATTGGCCCAGGGAGGGCAGCCTTAAGGTACTTCTGGGTGTCAGACCTGTGGTAGCCCTCACAGGGCCCTGAGCCAGAGCCAAATGGAGTGGGGGGGGCTTGTCTCTCCTGCCAATCCACCCCCTCTGCATGTTGAAGGTCATAATCCCCTGACCACTAGGCAACACTCCCCCTGAGCATTGACCATCACACAGGGGAAGACTGATATCAGATTAGGACCCAGCAGGGGAGAGTGGGACTGGCTGGCTAAAAGCCAGAGTTCAGAGGAGGAGATTGGAAAAGGAATCCAGGGAAGTAAACTGTGAGTTGGAGCCAATGGGAACAGAGAAAGTTGGCAGTTGGGTGAGTAGCTAAGAGGGACAATCAGGGCAAGTGAACACTATGGTGCTACATCAGCACAGTTGTACTGATGCAGCTGTGCCACAATAGCACACCTCTTGAAGACGTTCTATGCCAACAGGAAAGTGCGCTCCCATCAGCATAATTACTCCACCTCCACGAGAGGCGAGAGAACATCTCCTGCAGCATCATGCCAATATGGACAGCACTTAGGTCGTTGTAATTTGTGTCACACAGGAGGGTGTCTTTTTCATACACCTAAGCAAGGTAAATTACATTGACTTAAGCCGTAGTGTAGACCAGAAAGAATGGGACCAGAAAGTTGGGAACTGGGACTGGCTGAGCAAGAAGACAGGGAGTGTAAGTGTAAGGGGACTGGTTGGAGGGGATAGGGCAGAAGCGGGTCAGGCTTGAAGGGAATGGGCAAAAGTGTCCATGCCCACTAGAATACTCCCCCCTCCAGAGCCTGGAATAGAACCCAAGATTTCTGAGTCTCACCATTCCTCTGCTGTGAGCAAATACCTGAGAAACCTTCTCACAGAGTGCCTCATCTCCCTCTTGTGCTGATTGATAACAAGCTACTATCGCTATCAATTACTGTCTTAGCTCAGATGGCACAAGTCTTTGCAGTGGTTCAAAAGTTGCCACCCCACTGATGATCCATTTGCATGTCTATGATACCACATGATAAAATATGTTTCTTCAGTTTTCTTTAGAAAAAAAAACCTAAAAAAATAAACACCAGAAATCTCATTAAAAGAACATTATTAAAGTTGTACAGTCAAGCAGTCAGAAGAAAGGAAATGCTAGAATTAAGGCTGCCTGTGAAACCCTAATTCAGCCCCCTTGTGAGTAGGTGTTATCACGAAGTCTTCATATCAATACTTATCTTTCACAGCTGAATCATAAGAGATAGTTGCCAGTTTCTCAGCTACTTCTTGCATTGTAGACTCAAGTTATGCCATAATAAGGTCTGGCTGATATGCAACTGTGGATAGAAATATATCTGAGACACATTTGTGAAACCTTGATGGCAATTCCACATTCTTTATAACTGTCCAGGATGGACATTTAGGGTGAAATTCTGGCTTTATTGCAGTCAAAGGCAAAACTCCTATTGATCTCAATGGTGCCATAGTTTCACTCATCATGCCAATGCATACCTATACCACAGTGTAGGTTTTCCAATTGCAAGTTAATGTGCTAGTCCCATACATACACATCCACACAGAAGTCATTATTTGGTACGACACACCTGAGAAGTCACCACACTGATCAGAGTCTGGTCATTTGATAACAGTAATGTGTATAAATCATATGATCAAAGGAACCTAGTATCCATGGATATTCTGGAGTGTTCACCAGGGAAAGCTAAGTGTTAAAATAAAGTTATAGAATCTTTGATAATGGAAAGTGTTGGGCAATATAAATATAAATGTCACTGCAATATGCTACATAATACATACATACAGGAATAGACCTAAAACATCTAATTCACGGTGCTGTGGCTTACAGTATTCATCACAAGTTTTTTTTTTAAATGTCATGTTCAAAATCATATATTGCAAAGCTGAGCAAATAACTAGCAAGTATTTTATTAGATTTATTTTGTAGGTTTCAATTCACAAATTGTCTAAACAGATCACAAAATTCCCAAACATATTCATTCACAATTATGTACTAATTTCTTCTGAAGATAATTTTTGATCTGTAGATTGTTGGTGAAAAATTTATTGTGAATATCCAGCATTCAAAATTAATGTAGTGTGGGTTAATCATATAAGTAATACATTATTGTTTATGTTTCCTGATTGATGACTAACCAATACAATGTGAATGACCAACATTACAACAGAATATACTCTTTTAAAGTTTTTTTCAGTGAATATGCAAGAGAGAAGGTGGATGAGGTAACATCTTTTATGAATGTGCAAGCATGTGTGGGTGGTGGGGGGGATATGAAATACACCCCCCCTGTTTTCCAAGCACCTCTTGAGTAAAAATTTCAAAGGTGTTTAAGTGACTTAGGGGTCTAAGTAACTTTTGAAAATGGGACTTAGGCACTTTTCACGATTTTTCCCCATACCAGGAGGATGAGAGAATCCCCCATTGATCTAAGGCAGACCTGCACCCGGCAAAAACATCAGAAAAATGATAAACACTAATAATTATTAGCATGTTGTACTTACACAGCATTTCTGACTCATAGAACTTAAAAAAGTGACAATTTTATACAACCTCTGTTAGAAAATAGCACATCTTTAGCTGAAGATTATTTCTTATCACTTTGGTCTTTTGTCTGTACTGTGAATGATACCAATTGTGGACAATGGGTGCAGCTGGACCAGTACAGACTGCAGTTGAGTTGCAAGCATATCCATGGCCACAAAAGTTTCATAAATCATGATTAAAACCTGCAAGTATTAATCAGTGCTTAAAAGAGAAAGAAAATTTGGTCTAATTCACCATACATCAGCAAACCTGGACCAAGTTTCAGGAATAAAGATTAAAGCCAAGTGACTTTCTCCTAATTTCAGGTTTTGTTACAAAAGTCTATACTGTTAAGAGCAAAAACCAGATGTGCTGATGTTTTTTTGTTGGCTGCAGGGCAGACACTGCAGTTTGAAAATAATGTGGTACAGTTTGTTGTTGTACAAAAATAGTCATCAATAAAAGCAGCACATCTTCATACTATGGGGTTCTACTCGTAACACTAGTAAAGTGGCTACTAAAAAGGATGAGATTTCATTAAGTACTTCTTCAGGGGATTTATTGGTGAGTTGCCCTCTTGAGGACATGGATCTTTATGTGAATTCTTGTTGTCGAAAGGCATTCATAGAGAACAAGAGGTATACTCACAAAGCTACCACACAAAAAGAAAATATTCCATATAATATGCAGGAAATAAAATCACACTTTGAATGTATTCCACTCAGCACCTCACCTCTTATTTAAAAAAACAAAAACAAAAACAAAATTAAAACAAAGAAGCACAATAATGACAAATACCGAGATAAAGATAAACTCAGAACAAGAAAATTATTCTGAGTTAGGATTGTGCCAGACGAGACTGCAATTGGAATAGGAGGAGGGTGAGTGTGCTAACCATCAATGAGTATGAGTGTGCTAACCATCAATCTGAGGGAACCCCACAACAGAATCTCCTATAGCCCAATGGCTACTACCTGAGAGGTGGTAGATTTCTGTTCAGTTCTCTTCTTCCCCTTAGGTTGGGGAGGGGGATTTCAACTGGGGCCTCCCACATCTTGGGTGAGTACCCTAACCAATGGGCTAAAAGCTATGAGCAAGGTTCTTCCTTACCCCCTTGCCATTGTGTGAAAGCTCGCAAACTAGGGCCTGATTTGGTAGACAAGTCTCACATTCCAGTGCTTCACCACCCTCCTAGTGAAAAAGTTTTTCCTAATATCCAACCTAAACCTCTCCTACTGCAACTTGAGACCATTACTCCTTCTGTCATCTGGTACCACTGAGAACAGTCTAGATCCATCCTCTTTGGAACCCCCTTTCAGGTAGTTGAAAACAGCTATCAAATCCCCCCTCATTCTTCTCTTCTGCAGACTAAATGATCCCAGTTCCCTCAGCCTCTCCTCATAAGTCATGTGCTCAAGACCCCTAATCATTTTTGTTGCCCTCCGCTGGACTCTTTCCAATTTTTCCACATCTTTCTTGTAGTGTGAGGCCCAAACTGGACACAGTACTCCAGATGAGGCCTCACCAATGCAGAATAGAGGGGAATGATCATGTCCCTCCATCTGCTAGCAATGCTCCTACTTATACAGCCCAAAATGCCATTAGCCTTTTTGGCAACAAGGGCACACTGTTGACTCATATCCAGCTTCTCGTCCACTGAAACCCCTAGGTCCTTTTCTGTAGAACTGCTGCCTAGTGATTCGATCCCTAGTCTGTAGCAGTGCATGGGATTCATCCATCCTAAGTGCAGGACTCTGCACTTGTCCTTGTTGAACCTCATCAGATTTCTTTTGGCCTAATCCTCTAATTTGTCTAGGTCCCTCTGTATCCTATCCCTACCCTCTAGCGTATCTACCACTCCTCCCAGTTTAGTGTCATCTGCAAACTTTCAGATGCAAACATGGTGCAATCCATGCCATCCTCCAGATCATTAATGAAGATATTGAACAAAACCAGCCCCAGGACCGACCCTTGGGACACTCTGCTTGATACCGGCTGCCAACAAGACATGGAACCATTGATCACTACCAGTTGAGCCCAACAATCTAGCCAGCTTTCTATCCACCTAATATTCCATCCATCCAACCCATACTTCTTTAACTTGCTGGCAAGAATACTGTGGGAGAATATGCATGTGTTACCTGAAAAATCCTACTTATATTTATTGTTTTGTCTGACCCTCCTGATCTAGAGTCACTATATTTTGCTGACCCTCTCAGAAGAAAAACTACCTTATAATTCACTATAGAAATGACTGTTTTTAATGTAGATGTGACCATTTGGAACCAATGTTATTAACATGAAGTACATTACACATGATCAATTTTAGGCAAAAAGGGATTTTAAATAAACTTATACCTAAGATATCTATATTTAATTTTGCAAGAAATAATAAAGATGAACATTCTGGAGTAGCTCCAGGTATTAACGGTAACTCTAATATATGAAATTGACGGATAAAGTAATTTGATGCCTTGAAAATAAAAGCTATTTGTTTTTCTACTTATTCAATTGAGCCTTTTCCCTGCCTGCATATAAAATGATTCTGAGTCTCATCAATTCAAAACATTTTTAATAGTTTCAGCAGACAGGCCATTGTCTCAAGAAACAACCATCCCAAAGGTACTGCTTTACATCATTCAGTTGAGGGTCATTTATTTTCTATATGATTTTCACCCAGGTCATAAAAATAAAATAGATTATAAGTTCCTTGGGGAAAAAAAATCCTTATCCTCTTATCTGCTGGTAAACATCAACTACAGTTCTGGTGTTACATATGTAAATATAATCTATGTCACTAAGCCTCCTGTCAATATGTATAAGCTGTACATTAACAATTACAAGAGCACAAGCATTCCAGATTTTTCAAATATTCCTTCATCGGCTAGATGTTTCAGTGGGGAAATTAATGCATGCTCTTCAACAAGTGATAGTGTCTTCATGTGTTTGAACAACACATAGCACAATTGAGCACTAAACTTGACTGGGGCCTCTGGGCACTTCTGTAACATAAATATTAAGTGCTGGATTGTCACTAATGAGGCCATGCAGGAGATTTGGAGGAAATAAGGATTCCCATCTCCTATGGCCAAGTTAGGCCTATCTCCACTACAGCTCCCAGTGCTGAGGAGAGCAAAGGGACTGTGGCAGAGATGCCCCTCTATGAGAAAGTGGGAGAGATAAAGTAGGCAAAGCCATGTATTTATATTCATATGTGTCAGTCCACAGAGCTGTCAGGAAGCACATGCAGGGAGTATGCTGCAGCCCTTAAATGTATGTCATAAACTTTTGGCACAAGAGGAGAGCCCTGAGAGGAATTGTGCCTCAGAGGGTTGTCTCTGAAGCACAGTGCCTCCAAGTGTTCATGCAGAGTTCACGTCCTTACATTCCACCCCTTACTCAAGGCTGTGCTTAAGACCCCGATCAAACCCTATATAATAAGAATAATGCTGCATTTTCAAACACATCCATGATTACTGCAATGTGTCTATGTAAAGTAGAGCACTATCGCCAAAATGTTATCATCAGTCTCTTATTGTTTTTTTCCTTGACTCTCTCCTTTTACATTATATTTCATTTTCGTTACAGCTGACACATTCACTTGACCCGAATAGTGAAAGCTGTTGAGAATGCATTGAGAGATCAAACCATTTTAAATATTGTTTTCACATTCCAATGCCAACTCATTTCATTTTCACTCTGTTCTGCAAAAAACAACTTAAATAAAATAAAAAAATCCCTTTCACACCACCACAATACTATATGTAAAATAATCCAGGAAATGGTCATCTATCCCAGGTGTTTGCAGGTTACTAGTTCACACTTGATATTCATGAGAAAAAATAAGTAATTTCTGTATCTGCAGGCATTTTGTTATTGTGGATATTTCACTCTGCATAATCTGTGTTCATTAGCACTGCAGTCCAAAAAGATAAATTTCTCATTGTGGTTGCCTGTAGTCTTGTTTCCATTGGGATAAATGCAACCTCAGTTTTCAGAGCTGTTCTCATATAAAAAGAAAATCTAATAAGCACCATATAAATATGATGTTTTACATACCATATTTGAAACATTTTTAGATAAATATAATTTCCCTATGTTAAAATTAAGGTGAATAACAAAGAAAATAATATTGCTTTGATTGTTTCTATGTTTGATACAATGAAAGTCTTTAATGTTCATTTTTAAAACATTTTTTAAAATTAGAAATATGGTATAGAAGTGTACAGCTTGCTCAGAAAGGACAGGTTGGGGGGGAAGGGAGAAGGTATTGCCTTATATATCGAAAATGTATACACTTGGACTGAAGTTGAGATAAAAATAAGAGACAGACTTGTTGAAAATCTCTGGGTAAAGATAAAAGGGGTAAAAAACAAAGGTGCTGTCATGGTAGGGGTCTACTACAGAGCACCAAACCAGGAAGAAGAGGTGGGTGAGGCTTTTTTTAAAACAACTAACAATATCATCCAAAGCACAGGACTTGGTGCTGATAGGGGACTTCAACTATCCAGACATCTGTTAGGAAAATAACACAGCAGGGCACAGATTATCCAACAAGTCCTTGACATGTATTGGAGACATATTTTTTTTTATTTCAGAATGTGGAGAAATCTACTAGAGGAGAGGCTGTTCTAGATTTGATTTTGACAAATAGGGACAAACTGGCTGAGAATTTGAAAGTGGAAGGCAACTTGGGTGAAAGTGATTATGAAATGACAGAGTTCACGATTCTAAGGAATGGTAAGAGGGAGAACAGCACAATAAAGACAATGGATTTCAAGAAGGCAGACTTTAGCAAACTCAGGGAGTTGGTAGGTAAAATCCCATGGGAAGCAAGTCTAAGGGGAAAAACAATTGAAACAGTTGGAAGTTTTTCAAAGAGACGCTATTAAAGGCACAAAAACAAACTATGCCACTGCATAGGAAAGATAGGAAGTATGGTAAGAGACCACCCTGGCTTAACCAGGAGATGTTCAATGATCTAAAACTCAAAAAAGAGTCATACAAAAAGTGGAAACTCGGTCAAATTACAAAGGAAGAATATAAACAAATAACACAAGTATGTAGGGACAAAATTAGAAAGGCCAAGGCACAAAATGAGATTAAACTAGCTAGGGACATAAAGGGTAATGAGAAAACATTCTACAAATACATTAGAAGCAAGAGGAAGACCAAGGACAGACTAGGCCCATTACTCAATGAGGGGAGAAAGACAACAGAAAATGTGAAAATGGCGAGGTGCTTAATGACTTCTTTATCAGAGGGGTAGCCGTGTTAGTCTGAATCTGTAAAAAGCAACAGAGGGTCCTGTGGCACCTTTAAGACTAACAGAAGTATTGGGAGCATAAGCTTTCATGGGTAAGAACCTCACTTCTTCAGATGCAAGTAATTACTTGAGGTTCTTACCCACGAAAGCCTATGCTCCCAATACTTCTGTTAGTCTTAAAGGTGCCACAGGACCCTCTGTTGCTTTTTAATGACTTCTTTGTTTCAGTTTTCACCAAAAAGGTTGGTGGCGATTGGATGTCTAACATAATGAATCCCAGTGAAAATAAGGTAGGATCAGAGTCTAAAATAGGGAAAGAACAAGTCAAAAATTACTTAGATGAGTTAGATGTCTTCAAATCACCAGGGCCTGATGAAATGCATCCTAGAATACTCAAGGAGCTGACTGAGGAGATACCTGAGACATTAGGAATTATCTTTGAAAAGTCATGGAAGACAGTAGACATTCCAGAAGACTGGAAAAGTTCAAATATAGTGACAATCTACAAAAAGGGAAATAAGGACAACCTGTGGAATTACAGACCAGTCAGCTTAATTTTTGTACCTGGAAACATAATGGAGCAAATAATTAAGAAATCAATTTGGAAACACCTAGAAGATAATGAGGTGATAAATAACAGTCAGCATGTATTTCTCAAGAAAAAATCGTGTCAAACCAACCTAATAGCTTTCTTTGACAGGGTAACAAGCCTTGTGGATAGCGGGGAAGTGGTAGATGTGGTATATCCTGACCTTAGTAAGACTTTTGATACTGTCTCTCATGACCTTCTAATAAACAAACAAGAGGAATACAACCTAGATGGAGCTACTATAATATGTGTGCATAACTGGTTGGAAAATCATTCCCAGAGAGTAGTTACCAGTGGTTCACATTCATGCTGGAAGGGCATAACGAGTGGGGTCCCGTAGGGTTCGGTTCTGATTCCAGTTCTGTTCAATATATCCAACAATGATTTAGATAATGGCATAGAGAATACACTTATAAAGTTTGGGCACGATACAAAGCTGGGAGGGGTTGCAAGTGCTTTGGAGGATAGGCTTAACATTCAAAATGATCTGGGCAAACTGCACAAATGGTCTGAAGTAAATAGGATGAAATTCAATAAAGAAAAATGCAAAGTACTCCATTTAGGAATGAACAATCAGTTGCACACATATAAAATGGGCAATGACTGCCTATGAAGCAATATTGTAGAAAGGGATCTGGAGGTCCTAATGGATCCCAAGCTAAATATGAGTCAACAGTGTACCACTGATGCAAAGAAAGCAAACATCATTCTCAGATGCATTAGCGGGAGTATTGTAAGCAAGACACGAGAAGTAAATCTTCCACTCTACTCCACACTGCTTAGGCCTCAACTGGTGTATTGTGTCCAGTTCTAGGCACCATATTTCAGGAAAGATATGGACAAATTGGAAAAAGTCCAGAGAAGAGCAACACAAATGATTAAAGGTCTAGAAAATATGACCTATGAGGGAAGATTGAAAAAAAGAGAAGTCTGGAGAAGAGAAGACTGAGAGGGGACATGATAACAGTTTTCAAGTACATAAAAGGTTGTTACAAGGAGGAAGAAGAAAAAAAAAATCTTCTTAACCTCTGAGGATAGGACAAGAAGCAATGGGCTTAAATTGCAGCAAGAGTGGTTTAGGCTGGACATTCAGAAAAACTTCCTGTCAGAGTGGTTAAGCACTGGAATAAATTGCCTAGGGAGGTTGTGGAATCTCCATCATTGGGGATTTTTAAGAGCAGGTTGGACAAACACCTGTCAGGGATGGTATAGATAATACTTAGTCCTGCCTTGAGTACAGGGGACTGGACTAAATGACCTCTCGAGGTCCCTTCTAGTTCTATGATTCTATGATGTCCCTATTTGCCTCTCCTGGCCATGGGACCCTCCCAAGATATTGATACCTGAATAGTGATGTTGGATAAGAATGTAGCTTAAGTAGTAGATATTTTTCCCTCATAGCCAATTTTTCTCCTCATATCTTAGTGAGCAGGAGGGAAGGATGAGCATTAGGCTAAAGACCTCATTCAGCATTTCATGACACTTAACACTTGCCTATAACTCATACAATTATTTTTGTATAATTCTAGTTCCTTTTTCTGTTGTGGGGTGCAATGTTCCCTTCCAAATAACTTTAGCACAGATGCTATAACTTATGATTTCTATAAGAGTGTATACTCTGCTATGCTCTTGGAGGGACATTACTGAAGGGATATTGCACACTAAGGCCCAAATATTGCACTGCACAGTTAGAGATGCACAGGAGGTTGGCAAGAGGGAATATAGAGCTTCTATTAGAAACCACTCAGTGCAAGTACACCTGCACAGCAACAGAGCAAGATTCTCATCTAACACTCAAGGCAGCAGTAGGGTGTGTGTTGAAACAAAACAAGTTGCCAACCAATTTACTGTCAAGACATTCTGAGGCACTGTTTGAACACGGGTCTGCCCACATGGCAACTTGCTGGAGTGGGGCCTATTTTGCCACTTGTTACTGATCAGTAAGCCCTTATTTTATTGGTGCTTTACCCTCAATCCAGTTTAATCAAAGTAGAAATTGGCCTTATAGGATATGTGCATCTATGAATTGCCTCAATGTGGGTTTTGGCTTACACTTTGTCTTCTTCCAAAATATTCCAGCTTTTAAAGATGTGCCTTAGAGTTACTAAATCTTTCTTTCCTAGGTAGTCAGTGATGACAGCTCGGTTTGCTGGCATCTTGAAGTAAGACAGGATATTGATTAGTAGAATGAGTTGAGTCTTCCTGTGTCTCTCCTCCCCTGTCAAAGAATCCTGATACTGTACATAGATATTCCCAACTGAAGTCCATATTTACAGCATTTTTCAAATTCCTCTCAACAATAAATAGCTGAGTTTCTTCATAGCTCTGGCAGTTCTCTTGCCAACTCATCCAATATATTCAGTGAAAAACAAATAAAACACAGAAAAAGTATGTAGAACTTAAAAATTCTGTTAACACACGTTTTTCTTTGCTTTTTGATCATTCAAGTTCTAGTACACAATATCTTTTAAAGAGTTTGAATTCTTCCTATCTATTCTTTTGATCCATGCTGCTTATATGCCTACCTTCACAGCAGATGTCGGTGCCCTGATTCAAAAGGAACAAGAGCTGTTATGTTGGTCCAGTACAGAATAAAATTCCTTTCTTAAAACTGCTTCACATGTATATGTACAAATAACACTCTGTTGATTAGGAGCTGAAGTTAGAAGGTAAAAAAACATTTAAAAAATCAGACAACTCTTCCTCCCAGTTTCTACCAAATGCAATTACCATCTGTGACACTCACCAACCAGTCAGTTTTGGAGTATTGAAAAATATAAACACACACAAACCTCTTTAAACTGCTCTGTCAATGTAAGGAAACCTTTAAGCGATGGCAAATGTAGTTTATGTCCATCTTAAGCCTGTGTAGAAGGGACTTAAAGAAGGCATAAATTACATTTTACCATCACTTTATGGTTCCCTTACATTGACAGAGCAATATAAAAAGGACTTAGTGTAAATGAGAATCAGACTATACAGATTTATATCCTACAGCCAGATGAAATTATCAAATGTCTTTAATCCTATGTTTGTATTTACTGAGTCTAAAATCGTGTGGGTAATTTCCATGAGAGGAAGCAAATCAGTGAGAATTGAGGATGCTCTGCACTTCACAGGTTTAAGCCAAATATTTGTAAAGTGTTTTGAAATCCTTGCACAGAAGTCACTATAGCAGAGGTGACCAAACCCTGGGTTCGTCTGCAGGGGTTCGGGGCTTCAGCCTCATGGTATGCACCTACAGGGGCTTCAGCCCCATAAGAAGGTGAGTCTTGGGGCTTCTGCCCCACATGAGGCACCTACTGGGTCCAGCCTGACTTCTGCTGATGCCCAAACCCCAGCAGATGCGCCCAGTGGGGCTGAAGCCCTGAACTGCCCTCCCACAAGTCTGGTAGGCAGAGAGTGGGAGGAAGTGTGGGGTGATTCACAAGGCGCACTTTAACAGTAAAAGAGCCGTATGTGGCTCACGAGCCGCCGTTTGTCCACCCATGTGCTATAGCAGGGGTCGGCTACCTCTGGCACGCAGCTTACCCTGGCGGGCTGGGCCAGTTTGTTTACCTGCTGTGTCCGCAGGTTCGGACGATTGCGGCTTCCACTGGCTGCGGTTCGCCACTCCAAGCCAATGGGGGCTGTGGGAAGCAGGGCAGGCCGAGGGATGTGCTGGCTGCGGCTTCCCGCTTACTCTGGCGAGCCGTGTGCAGGAGATAATTTTTTATCATGAGGTTGCCGACCCTGAGCTATAGTGACACAAAGCATTTATGGGCTCTGCCCTATTGTTTTTTGAGCACAAATCTGCAATTATGTCACTGACCCATTATTATTTATATTGGCAAGATCTGAGGCATTATTATTTAAAATATTAAGGTACTGTTGAATATACAGCACTAAAATGGTATCATATTATCAAATGATGACACAAACCATACAGAGATCAATTCACAAAGCTGTGGTAAATGATTAGGCTATTTATTTATTTTTTTATTTCACAGAATATTGACTGTAATACAAATATTTTCAGACTCCAAATTCTTAATAAAAGGAGTTCAAGGACAACTAAACAGCTACATTTTCACTTTTCCAATTTACATGATAAAAAATTATCTCCTGCACTAGCACTCCATGGTATATGTTACTATTTCTCAAAAATCAGTTTCCCCTCAAATCTGTTTCAAATAAAAATGAGAAATTTCACACAGATTGTGCAAGTGGTTAATGTAGTCAACTTTAGCTCAAAATTTTTTGGAAAGATAACACTAGGGATGGATGAATTGTTTTACCTAGTTCAAAACATGATCAAAAACTGTGGTTCTTGAGGGGAAAGCTCAAATGTACTTGCATTACATTAGGCTCTAACAAAATGTGATTTCTATATAAACCCATGGTGAGTTGTTTTTCTTTTTTAATATTCAGCTGATAGTCACTAAAAGGGGCAATACTTATTTTCAGATAGGATTTCTTATTGTTTGCATTGTACAGACTTCCATTTTACAATAATTATTTATATACATTTTTCAAATTTACATTTCACCTTAATTTTGCCTTAAGGTGTGAGAGATAACTTCAGTCTTTACATAAGGATTGCAAAATAGGAAAAAAATTGTAGAAATTATGCATTTAAAATATAACTTCCCATAAAACAAACAATAAACAAACCAAAAATGATCTTCTATGATGTCCCACGTGATGTTTGGCACTGCCACTATAAAACTTTTTGAAGAACTGACTGAGGAAAGGTTCAAGACATATGTGTAACTCCTCTGAATCTAGAAGGAATAAAAAGCCTTATCCAGTGCAAGGACATTGATTCTTTTACCTCAACTCTAATGAACTGAACTACCAATGCATTTTGGACTTGGTTGGCTGCCAAGGTCAAGGAATCATTATAATCAGACTGGTTCAACTCAGGAGCCCTGGAGACTGGTTGGGAGACTTGCAGAGATATCTGGCTGGCATTAAAGAGATACCATAGTAAAGAAGAACTACCTCGGGGCATTAAATATTCTAAAAAAACAACAACCCCAAAAAACCTTATAAAATCTCATCATAAACACACCAGGGAAATATAGCCTAGATGGAGCTACTATAATGTGGGAGAAGAACAGTTTGGAAAACCGTTTCCAGAGAGTAATTCTGAATATATCACAGACAAACTGGATAGGCGTATTGAATGGGGTCCCACAGGGATTGGTCCTGAATTTGTTTCTGTTCAATATCTTCATCAATGATTTAGAGAATGTGTAGAGAGTACAACTATGAAGTTTCCAGATGATATCATAGAATCATAGAATATTAGGGTTGGAAGAGACCTCAGGAGGTCATCTAGTCCAATTCCCTGCTCAAAGCAGGATCAACACCAACTAAATCATGCCAGCCAGGGCTTTGTCAAGCCGGTCCTTAAAAACGTCTAAGGATGGAGATTCCACCACCTCCCTCGGTAACCCATTACAGTGCTTCATCACCCTCCTAGTGAAATAGTGTTTCTTAATATCTAACCTAGACCTCCCCCACTGCAACTTCAGACCATTGCTTCTTGTTTCGTCATCTACCACCACTGAGAACTGCCTAGCTCCATCCTCTTTGGAACCCCCCTTCAGGTTGTTGAAGGCTGCTATCAAAAACCCCCTCACTCTTTTCTTCTGCAGACTAAATAACCCCAGCTCCCTTTAGCCTCGTCTCGTGAGTCATGTGCCCCAGCCCCCTAATCATTTCCATTGCCCCCCCTGAACTCTGTCCAATTTGTCCACATCCCTTCTGGAGTGGGGGAACCAAAACTGGATGCAATACTCGAGCTGTGGCCTAACCAGTGCCGAATAGAGGGGAGTAATCACTTCCCTCAATCTGCTGGCAATGCTCCTACTAATACAGCTCGATATGCAATTGGCCTTCGTGGCAACAAGAGAACACTGCTGACTCATATCCAGCTTCTTGTCTCCAGTAATCCCCAGGACATTTTCTGCAGAACTGCTGCTTAATCAGTCAGTTCCCATCCTGTAGCAGTGCATGGGATTCTTCCTTCCTAAGTGCAGGATTCTTCACTTGTCCTTGTTGAACCCCATCAATTTTATTTTGGCCGAATCATCCAATTTGTCTAGGTCACTCTGGTCCCTATCTCTACCTACAGCATATGTATCTCTCCCCCCAGCTTAGTGTCATCTGTGAACTTGCTGAGGGTGCAATTCATCCCATCATCCAGATCATTAATAAAGATGTTGAAGAAAACCGGCCCCAGGACTGACCCCGGAGCACTCCGCTTGATACTGGCTGCCAACTAGACAGCCGTTGATCACTACCTGTTGAGCCCAACAATCTAGCCAGCTTTCTATCCACTTTATAGTCCATTCATCCAATCCATAGTTTTTTAACTTGCTGGCAAGAATATTCTAAGAGACCTTATCAAAAGCTTTGCTAAAGTCAAGATATCCACCGCCAAGACATCCACCGCTTTCCCCATATTCACAGAGCCAGTTATCTCATCATAGAATGCAATCAGGTTGGTCAGGCATGACTTGCCCTTGGTGAATTCGCGTTGACTGTTGCTGATCACCTTCCTCTACTCCACATGCTTCAAAATAGATTACTTGAGGACCTGCTCCATGATTTTGCTAGGGACTGATGTGAGGCTGACCGGTCTGTAGTTCCCTGGGTTCTCTTCTTTCCCCTTTTTAAATATGGGGACTATATTTGCCTTTTTCCAATCATCCTGGACTTCCCCCAATAACCACAAATTTTCAAAGATAATGGCCAATGACTCTGCTATCACATCAGCCATCTCCCTCAGCACCCTTGTATGCATTAAATCTGGTCTCAGGGACTTGTGCATATCCAGATTTTCTAAATAGTCCTTACCCTGTTCTTTCACCACTGAGGGCTAAATAGTCCTTACCCTGTTCTTTCACCACTGAGGACTTCTCATCTCCTCCCCATACTGTGCTGCCCAATGCAGCAGTCTGGGAGCTGACCTTGTCTGTGAAGACCGAGGCGAAAAAAGCATTGAGTACTTCAGCTTTTTCCACATCATCTGTCACTAGGTTGCCTCCCCCATTCAGTAAGGGTCCCACACTTTCCCTGACCTTCTTGTTGCTAACATACCTGTAGACTACCCTTCACATTACCTTGCTAGCTGCAACTCCAATTGTGCCTTGGCCTTCCTGATTACACCCCTGCATGCTTGAGCAATATTTTTATACTCCTCCCTAGTCATCTGTCCAAATTTCCACTTCTTGTATGCTTCCTTTTCGAGGTTAAGCTCACTGAAGATTTCTCTGTTAAGCCAAGCTGGTCGCCTGACATATTTGCTATTCTTTCTGAACATCAGGATGGTTTGTTCCTGCACCCTCAATAAGGCTTCTTTAAAATACAGCCAGCTCTCCTGGACTCCTTTCCCCCTCATATTAGCCTCCCAGGGGATCCTGCCCATCCCTAAGGGAGTCAAAGTCTGCTTTTCTGAAGTCCAGGGTCCGTATTTCAAGCTGGGAGGGAGTGATAGAGCTTTAGAGGACAGGATTACATTTCAAAGTGATGAGGACAAACTGAAGAAATAGTCTGAAGTAAACAGAATGAAATTCAACAAGGACACATGCAAAGTACTCCACTAAGGAAGGAACAATCAATTTACACACATACAAAATAGGAGATGACTGAAATGTGCTGAAAGTTCAGGGCCCAGGCTCTGCAGATGATGCATAATAAGTGAGGAGGGTCCCTAGGATTGTACATAATATAATTTGTTTCACCTTTGTGTATGGAGTTGATGAGAACACTGCTGGAATATTGTGTCCCATTCAAGGTGTCCTCACTTAAAAAAAGGATGTTGAAAAATTGGTCAGTGTTCAGAGAAGAGCTACAAGAATGATTTGGGGTCTGGCAATCATACATTACAATAAGAGAGTGCAAGAGCTCTGTCTGTCACACATATCAAAGAGAACGTTAAGAGATGATTTAATGGCAATATAAAAGGCCCTAACAAGGAGAATTTATCTCAAGGATCGGCATCCTTTGGCACACGGCCCGGCAGGGTAAGCACCCGGGCCGTTATTTTTACCTACTGTGTCCGCAGGTTTGGCTGATCGTGGCTCCCACTGGCCACGGTTCACCGTCCCAGGCCAATAAGGGGCTGCAGGAAGCGGCGTGGGCCTAAGGCGTAAGAAGGAAGAAGGAAGAAGCTGAAATCTGGAATCAGAAATATTCACATAGGAAATAAGCTATGAATTTTTAATAGACAGAGTAATTAAACATTGGAATGGTTTACCAAGGGATGTGGTAAATTCACAATCACTCTAGACTCTTTAAATCAAGATTAGGCGCCTTTTGGAAAGGTATGTTCTAGTTCAGCCAAAAGTTTCAAGGAATGTCTCATAAAATGGCCTGTGAAAGCAGAACTCCTACCATTGTTGTACTCAAAAAGGATAATGTGGCTTTATTAATGAATGTATATTGTGACAAAGTTCCTCCTCTATCTTGGTGGGTCCTGCGTTTATTGGCAGATTTTCTTGCCTCAGAGATTCACCATGTGGGTTGGGGAACAGCCCAGAGACCTTCCCCTTTGGGAGAGCCCACAGTCCAGGTCAATTGGGAGGTTTGGGGGAAACCCAGGCCCACCCTCTACTCTAGGTTCCAGCCCAGGGCCCTGTGGACTGCAGCTGTGTATAGTGCTTCCTGTCAGAGGTGCATGACAGCTACAACTCCCTGGACTATTTCCCCATGGCCTCCTCCAAACACCTTCCTTATTCTCACCACAGGACCTTCCTCCTGGTGTCTGATAATGCTTGTGCTCCTCAATCCTCCAGCAGCACACCCTCTCACGCTCAGCTCCTTGCACCACTTGCTCCCATCTCCTCACACTCACACCACAAACTAAAGTGAGCTCCTTTTTAAAACCCAGGTGCCCTGATTAGCCTGCCTTAATTGATTCTAGCAGCTTCTTCTTAATTGGCTCCAGGTGTCCTAATTAGCCTGCCTGCCTTAACTGGTTCTAGCAGGTTTCTGATTACTCTAGTGCAGCCCCTGCTCTGGTCACCCAGGGAACAGAAAACTACTCATCCAGTGACCAGTATATTTGCCCTCTACCAGACTCCTGTACCCCACCGGACTGAGTCTGTCACAATATTTTGAAGCTTGAATACAGAAGTATAATAACTTTTTCCATTTGCAGATACTTTCCATTTATTTCTGCCTTCATAAAGATTTTGTTTATATAGATATAGACATATACATCAGTGGTCCCATTTTCCGAATGTCAATGTAGTAGTATTTCAACATGAAGTACAATTCTAAATAAAAATTCAAAATTGTATTAAAAAAGGAGGGGGGGCATAAGGAAACTGAGAAACAGGTAAAAGCAGAGAAGAGTAAGAAAATATTTCAAAAGAGCATGAATAGGGAAACATATGGAAATTTCAAAGGACATCTTAAAAAAATTGGTCTTGTACAGGGAATAATAAAAGACATGGAAATTAAATATTTTAGAAAAGCATACTAAAATGGTAGCCGATATGAGTATCTGTTATTGTTTATGCAGCACCACAGAAGTATAATATTGTTTAAAGTACATAGTATCTCTGACTTGAAGAGAAGATAGTTGAAAGACATAGGCATAACATACAAGTGCTGGTTTTATATAGGAAAACAGGGTGGGCTGTTGTCATTAATGCTGGAATGTTTTGTAGTGTTATCATGAATATTTTGAAGAACTAGATGATAAAGGTGTTAATTAAGGGACTGTTCCATGTGTAGAAGATTGCAAGAGACAAGGTGTATAATCATGAGTGGGTAAAAGAGATAAAGAGAGAAGTCAGGAGTAGAGTTTGAGTTGACTGATGAAATGGGAGGGAACATAAAACGAGGACAAAAATATTGGTGACACTGGAGGTATGAATGCTTCCTAGGTGAAGAGGATATTAAATATATGGGGAAGAAGAGAAGCAAATGCATGGACTCAAGAAGAAGGCAGAGTGGTACTGTGAAAAGGTGATCTTTTCAACATTAAATAATTAAATAACCAGTAGGATTAACTTCAGTACCTGGAAAGATAATGGAACAAATAATTAAGCAATCAATTTCCAAACACCTAGAAGATAATAAGGTGATAAGTAACAGTCATCATGGATTTGTCCAGAACAAATTGTGTCAGACCAACCTAATAGCTATCTTTGACAGAGTAACAAGTCTTGTGGCTGTGGGGGAAGTGGTAGATGCGGTATATCTTGATTTTAGTAAGGCTTTTAATACTGTCTCCCATGACATCCTCATAAACAAACTAGGGAAATACAACCTAGATTGCGCTACTATAAGATGGTTGGAAAAACAGAGAGTAGTTATCAATGGTTCACAGTCAAGCAGGAAGGGCATATTGAGTGGGGTCCCTCAGGGATCAGTTCTTGGTCCAGTTCTGTTCAATATCTTCAGCAATGCTTTAGATAATGGCATAGAGACTACACTTATACATTTTGCAGATGATACCAAGCTGGGAGGTATTGCAAGTGCTTTGGAGGACAGGATTAAAATTCAAAATGATCTGGACAAACTGTAGAACTGGTCTGAAACAAATAGGATGAAATTCAATAAAGACAAATGCAAAGTACTCCACTTATTAACAATAATTACACACATAAAAAATGGGAAATGACTGCCTAGGAAGGAATATTGTGGAAAGGGATCTGGGGGTTATAGTGGATCACAAGCTAAATATGAGTCAACAGTGTAGCACTATTGTGAAAAAAGCAAAAATTATTCTGGGATGTATTAGCAGGAGTGTTGTAAGCAATACAAGAGAAATAATTTGTCCACTCCACTCAGCACTAAGAAGGTCTCAACTGGAGTATTGTGTTCAGTTCTGGATGCCACTTTTCTGGAAAGATGTGGACTAACTGGAAAAAGTCCAGAGAAGAACAACAAAAATTATTAAAAAGGTAGGAAACATAACATATAAGGAAAGGTTGAAAAAATGTTTTTGTTTAGTCTGCAGAGGAGAAGACTGGGAAGTAGAGATGTGGGAGAATATTATAACATTTTTCAAGTTCATAAAAGGTTGTTACAGGGAGGAGGGTGAAAAAAATGTTCTTCTTCACCTCTGAGGATAGGACAAGAAACAATGGGCTTAATTTGCAGCAAGAGAGATTTAAGCTGGACATTAGGAAAAGCTTCCTAATTGTTAAGGTAGTTAAACACTGGAAAAAATTGTCAAAACGTGGTTATGGAATCTGTCATTGGAGTTTTTTAGGAACCACCCATTACTATCTCACTGTGACCTTGCCTGTCTCCACCTTTCGTCTCTGGTCATATGCTTTGATTTCAAGTTCTATGGAACATGGACAATGTTTCTGTTTTATGTTCTGTGTCTGTACCATCCTAGCACAAGGACCTGACCCTGAAGGGGGCCTCTAGGGTTTATTGCAATACACACAAATCAATGAAATGATAATAAAACAATAAAAAAATTAACATCTCCTTAACCGTCATTGTGGTTTTGGCAGTGGAATGCTTACTATAGGAAGTGGCAACACTTCTAGAGTTGGTCATTGAACTCTGAGACTATTGGGTTGGTTGGAAAAATGCCATAGTTTTACACTTGGTTGAGCTTTTCTCCATCTCCTCCACCTACCCAGGCTCCTCTCCTCAGCCTCCCTGACTTCCCCATGCTCTCACATCTCTTCCACACCTCACTTTACCTCCTAGTGTTTCCTAGTCCTTCCAATGCTGCCTGCTGTGGAACTGGAGGAAGAAACACTAAAGCATCTGTGTTTCATTCTCCCCCCTGCAAGCTCTCTCAGTGCAATACAGCAGAAGACAACAGATGTTTTCAGGAGCTAGGACCAGGAAAAATGGACAGTTTTGTACAGGGGTGAACATTAGGATACATTTTAAGGGAAGGGGCAGAAGAATTTATTTTCCCTACCCAGCAATAGGGGAGGCAGCACTGAGGGAACATTAGCAGAGAAGAAAAAATGCTGCGGACATGCTTCCCCATGCCTTCTGGTGGCTGCACCTATGTCATTGTTGCTTCAGATTCTGGAACCGTCACAGGGGTTTCAACTTTATCATAATATGGACATGGTTTTATATCCCATTTGGTGCTCCATTCCACTCTGTCAAGTCACAGTTTCTTCTGCTGCCACCTGTGCTCCTCCTTTCTGCCTCTGATTTAACATTTTTAAGTTATTTGATTCTTATAGAAGGGTTCTGATTCTGAGCACAATATACTTTGTTTCTTTACACTGCTACTGAATTTCATATTACTCTGTATTATAGTGGCAATGTAACCTGGAAAAATGTGGCTTTGAGATGGATCACACAACTGTAGTAAAAATGTCCCTACTGTGTTGTATGAATTCCCCATGAAAAAGAGATGCACTGTATATAATGGAGGCTCAAATTAATCAATTTATCAATATCCCATCTTCACTTTTAAGTGACCCACATGTCTGCACATGAACTCCACAGGACACACAGGCTACAAATGAAACCCCATAATCAAAAAGAGTCACTGTCACAATTAAGTTCCTGCTCCATAGAATACAAAGGAATTTAAAATATTTCTAATAATGAAGGTTTTATCTGAAAGGGAAACATAAAACTTGACAGTATTTATAGACCATTACAAGCAATTATCTCTTCACTAGCCCATAGATTTAGCAATTTAATACCTACTTTTAATTTATTAAGTGTCACTTCATGCAGTCCTTTGATTACTAGAAATCTAATTGGTTGGCTAACTGGTGAGATGGTTGTTTATCTTTCAGAAGTACAAACCATTCCTATAGTTCCTTCAAAAATGTCTATTGTAGAACCTTGCTAATTTGCAATAATAATTGGGATACCTACTTGGGATTATTAAATTTTGCCTCAATCAAACAAACAAAGAAACAAACAAACAAACAAACAAAGGCTACTAGACCTCTGCACTCTGCTATTAAATCTTTGACAAGAGAGCCCAAAACACCTGCTTTTTATGAGAATTATTGGATTTTTGAATTAATGAAGTGAGATTTAGGACCATAGTCTGTTACTCATACTCACACTGAGTAAGACCTGTTGCAGAATAGTATCCTATTGAAATCAATAATACTCGAGGCTAAGGTATAACTGAACTCTAGTAAAATCTGGTCCTTAGTGAGAATCCATGGCATTAGCAACAATAAAATTTGTAAACCAACTTTGTATACAAAAACATAGAATAATTATAATTACCTTTTTGTTCTTTCACTTGATCATCCTTCTTGCTTAAGTTAGAACAGCCTTACACCACAATATTATCCCAAAAGGTATGTATCTTACATAATTTATCACATGCAGTAAAAAAAAACCACAGCAGAACTTGACACTATTGGTGAATTTGTGTAAAGCTGTGATAATTTATATTTAAATCATTAACGTTGCATGAAAGTGGCAATATTGACAACACATTGAAATAAATTTCAGAAGTATTACCAAAGCTTTCCTATCATATACTGTAATTTTTAAAGGAAGCAAATAGAGTGTTTAACTGATTGATCATTGAAATTAATTAAGCCCTAGTTACATCTTTGAATCTAATTTTCTGAAAGCTTAGAAAGTGTCAAAAGCAAGTATAAAGACTCTCAAAGTATTTGTGTTTAAATATCATCATTAATATCTTTACATTTCAGCATAATCTTTTGTAGTAAGGTGACTTGGAAACTAATGAGCTGTACAGACAGATATCAGTTGTCAAGACATATCACTTGAAAAGACCATTTTATATTATGAACATTCTGATAAATCACAAAGTGCCTGGGAAAAAAGAAAGGGCACATATACCAGTGCTTTTGTATAACTTCCATACATGTTAACTGCTAAGGAGCTGGAAGTGCATTTACTCAAGTACATATCAAGTGCAAGTACAAGCAGTCAGCACACTAAACACACTATTACTTTATTTGAGATGGCATTAGATCATTTCAACTCATGCGTTGACATGTTACTATCCATGGGATGTATGGACTAGATTCACAAGGGGACTTAGGCACCTAATTGCTACTTTTGTGCCTAAATCCCAGATTTAGGCATCAATGGCTTTCACTCACACCCATCCACACCTCAATTATGCTGCTGTATAACCATTTAGGCACCAAAACTCACTAGGCACCTAAGTTTTTACTTTAAAAGCTCCCTAGGCACCTATGTTTCTGCCTCCAGGTGTTCAGGTGCCTAATCTCCAGTGAGATCCATAAACCAGAGGAAGATAGCTGGGGGAGCACCTAACTCATTTATGGGGACTGATCTGGTAGGCAAGCTCAGATGCCAAAGTGGAAGTGCTTCAACAGGATTGACTATGGGAGACCCACCTCAGAATATCCTATAGCCCAGAGGTTAGAGCACACATCTGAGAGATATCAGATCCATGTTCAGATGCCTTCTCTGCCCAGGCAGGGGAGGGACGTGAAATGTGGTGGGGGGGTGTTTCCCATATCCCAGGTGAGTACCCATGTGACTATGCTAAAGGTTATCAGGGAGGTCGACTTCCTCCTCTCTCTGCTTTATTCCAGGAGAGGGTTCATGGCTGTGGATCTCAAGTAGAGATAGGTACCTCCCTGTGACTGGATTTAGGTGCGTAACTCCCTGAGAAGGGCGGGGCTCAGCATCTCTCATTGGCTAGCTTAGACAGCTCTCTGCCCAGTGTGATGGCTTTTGTGAAACCCATGCTTAAGTGTCTATCTCTGCATTCATTTTATAGGATTCCTAGATGTTGAATCCAGGCTTTGTGAATCCCAGTGATTTTCTATGCTCCTAAAACTTAGGTGTTGTGACGCTGAGCATCAGAACACCTAAGTCCCTTTGTGACTCTGGCCCTGTGTTCGCACAAAGAACTAGACAGAAGTTATCACAAGTCAGCTCCCATGCAACTCAATCTGATTCATGTTCTCCAGAAAGAAAACTGGAGTTTTTATGGAACCTGATGAAATTTAATTATTTGCAAGTTTTATTTATGAAGCAGCAATTGCTGATCTGAATCTTTTAAAATTCTATGATCTACTCTTCTAAATAGATATTTATATTTAATTTGCTAATGAGACACACAAAACTAATTTATCTATTTAATTAAACCTGAAGGTAAGGGAGAAGCAACATACTACAGTCCAAAGACTTCAGACTTCGCTATTCACCGAACAGATGTACACCAAGTCCTTGACTGTGAAATATGTGAAAAGCTTTATTTACACCCACAATTGAGTACACTAAGTATCACAATGTCAACACTCTGAATCAATCTCTTAAGAAGTTAATAGCTCTTTTGTTTACCCTCAGACCATCTGGAATATTTAACAGACTAAGACACTCAAAATGGAAAGCAATATGTTCAGGTGCTACTGTCTCTTTGAGCTGGGCAGCTTTTATCACACAGCTATTAGCTTGAATCTTCCCATCTGTGGTGGCACAGTCCATCAAGAACATGTAAATTATTTGGCAGGTTCATCCCTTCTTATTAGTTGTAGGTGAAAAAAAATGTCCTTTCAAACAATTAAGCTGAACACAATATTTAAGTTATGAATTACATTTGGGACAATTTCATTGAATTTATCAGCCTATTTCTCTTGTCAGGCAGAAATATAACACTAATGACATGTTTCATTCTGTAGCCATTATAAAAAAATATGAGATTAGAAATAAGGCATAAAAGCAAACATTCAGAAACACAGGAGAAATGTTCATGCAAGTATTCTGAAATTTCTTGCAGGTATAATATTATTTTGTTTTGCTTTGTGAAAACACAGGGCATCTATTTGGAATCTGTTAGAATTAGAAAATATAAAGAAGGCTTACTCTTTTACTTTAGGACCATATGCTTAAAAACTCATTGGAAATATTTCTTCATGGCCCTTATAGATCTCACTCTGGAAAGTTATATTTAAAGTGAAAACAAAACAAATAGACAACAGACAATCCCAGAGTAAAAAACCCACAGCATATTTGACCGACTGTGAATTACAGCTGGCATCAGGTAATTTGATCTGTGTTAATTTAAATTGGGTGAGAAAATGTTATGGAAACTCAGTTAATTATCAGTTAGTTGGCAATGTTCAACTGGGTAAAATAATTGTTGCAAGATTACAAGCCAATTTTATAAATGTAAAAGTTCCAGGATTCAAACCTTGGATCAGTTAATATTAATGAATAGAAGAAAGGAACAGATTAATGTATGCTACTTAGACAATAGAGGGAAGAATATGGCAAAGAACAAACAAGACTGGTTGACTTGAGTATTAGTCATCACAAACATATTAAAAAAAAACCTTCCTCACCACTTAAACATGCATAAATGTGTAAATATGCTAAAGGGACACAACGATGTATGGGGATATATGATTTAATGTGTGTTCAGAGTGCAAGCACTGTCATTGTCCTATGGAGAGGATGTAGCAACTCCCTCTGGGATAGTGGGAGGAGATGGTCCGTCCCCTCAGGGGGAGGGGAAGTGATAATTTAGGGACAGAAGTAGTCTGGGAGGAGACTGAGAGAAACAAAGTCTGGGAGTAACTTGAGAGAGAGATGTGGAGATGGGACAGGGGAGGTGGCTGGAGGGAAACCGGGACTGAGAGAAACCAAGAGTGAGTGGAGAGGCTGAGATTGGGCAGGACAGACAGATGTGCAGGAAAGGGCCCCATCAGTTAAAATCTGGCTGGTCAAGTCAGTCTTTGATGGTACGTTCCTGAGTATCCATACCTATATGTTCCTGAGTATTGGTTTCAGTTGTCTCCTTTCATGTGATTCCAGCAATCCAGAATAGGAGAACCAAAGGTCCGTCCGAGTCCATGAGTCTGGTCTAATGGGCACTCCTGCAAGCAAGCATCACTGAAATCAAGTCCCTCCTTTAGGAAGTCATGAGAGGCACTTGAGACTCAAAGACTGACCTGGCATTGGACAGAACCCAGCAGAGATTTGGGGAAAGGTGGAACCTGAACTCTATAATAATAAATAATAATAATAACAACAATAACAACATATAAGATAATAGCCTAAACAATAACATTTAGAGGGTTATATTGATGATACTTAGTAGTAAGGTAGTGTGTGTGTGTATTCAAATTGGGTTTTTATTATATATATTCTTCAGATATTTAATATTTTTGCAGGTAGGTGGAACCCAGTTCTTTTTGTTCCAGTTTAAAGAAAATTCTTGGGATTTTTTTGTCAATCGGCTGTATTATCTTGTCTACCATTAAATAACATTTTACCATGGTGTAGCACATTCCCCCCCACCCATCCCTCCCTCCAGCTCTTACCTGCTGAGTAATTTATACCATGTATAACTTATTAAACCCAGTGGTTTAGGGATGGGGTGATGCATTTCATATTATAAACACAATAACTCTATTCTGAGAGGTCAACTTTCATCTGCCCTACCAAGTCACCATTTTACTATAATCTCCTTCTTGCCTTCTTTCCTCTCCCAATTTGTCTTATTTGTTTATGTTTCCCACTTGTGTCTTGTTGAATGTAGATTGTAATCTCTTCAAGGATGAGACAGTGCTATGTTTGGTTTGTGAGGAACATAGCACATTTTGGACACCTGAAATATAATTTAAAGATAGTAGGATGTGGATTCAGTTCTGGATCAGGTTTAGTCTAGAGTTCAAGTCTGAGCCTATATCAAGGCTAGATTAGAATATGGGTTTGGATTCAATAGCTCTGACTTCTTCTTAGCTCTGACCTCATGAGGAGTCAACTTCAAATGATGGAAAACTCATGAGATCAAGTGAACTACTGAACAGTTGGTATCAGGAATCAGTGAATCTGATGATATTTCTGCTATTCTAAATAGCAGAAATCTCAAGAAAACAGCTGATTGTGCATGATTCTGATCATATCTGAACCAAGAAACAGTTGTTTTGAACATACCTGAACAATAACAACAAAAAAACTCTTCTGAATCCAACCCTGAATCAAATCAGCAGGGGCAGTACTAGACCTATTGATTAGACTTTGATGTCCCACCCCCGCCCACCAATGTGACCAAAGGAATATAGATTCAATATTTTGTTTTATCTCCGTCTTCGGTTAAAAGAAGAGCATCTTGTTATTACAAAGGTTGAAGTGGATAAGTGCAATCTTTTCTCATCTCTAGACCTGCAGTAAACCCTAATTAGTACACATTGAAAGTGATTTTTGTGATCTCCTCTTGGTCCTCATTTGTCAGCCTTGCTACACTGTTTGACATGACTGACTGCTCAGCAGACAACCAAGACAAGAATAGGAGGGGTGTTGTGGGTCAATAGGTGTGCAATGACAGAACTATTTGGAGAAACACACAGTGCTTCCCTGCAATCTGCAAGGAGCATTCCGTCTAGTACTAAGTCATCAGTTTGTGCTCTCCTGAGCATAAGGGACAGTGTGTTGTCATGAGGGAGATTGTGTCTCAAAGTACCCATGCTGCTGATGGAAAGGAGTAAACCTCACTGGGTTTGTACCCTGCACAGTGTACACTCCTTGACATGCTAGCATCACTGTGTTGTTGGATATATTGGGGGAATGGAGTGGAAGCTCTGTCCGCTCCCAATTTCCTCCCACCACTTCCCACTTCCTTTGTGAGGATGAGAGGGAATGGCTCATTGAAGCCAAGTACACCCCACTTTCTGGAGGAAGTACTATGGCACATTGGTGCAAGGGATTAAGGAGGCGCCTTTCTACCCCTTGCTTCTTTATGCTAGCATGCAAGACTGGATGCAATCTGACTCTGAGTACTACATTCAGCACATATTTTAAAAATAGCAAAAAGATATACAAAATAAGAATATTCTGTTTCAATCTGGATTGTAGTCACATTAGTCAAAACTACAGAATATAGTAAATGGAGAGCTTAATATGCTGATGCTGCTCTCAGTGAAGATTGTATTATGGATGGAAAAGGACTATGAACTGCCATTTTATTATTCTTATAGACGTAGGAAATAATCAACATGAAAGGCCAACTAGCATTTTCTTTATTACCTAATGGTAGGGACCCATATCCTATGCCACCAGTGTTTACACTTTTCAGGAGCCCCTGACCACTGGTGCTGCTACTTTTCAGGTGTCCAAAGTTGGGCAGGTGCCCACAACCCTGGTTCCTTCTGTTGCCATTGCTCCTCAGGCCACCACCATTTCTTTTCTTTGGACAGCCAGAGAGGAAGAAGGCTGCTGCTGCCATTTTCACCTCTTCAACAGGCAAGTTGGCATGACCTTTGTCTCTAGACCACCAGGGCTGCTAATGCTACCTTGTGTGATATTCCTAGTAAACAAGGATGGAGGGGCACCTGTTATATGCCCCTTCCACTTGCATGTCAGTTCACCCTTAGAGCAGAAGGTTACCATCCCCTGGACCTTAGTTATGTGAAGAAGGGGCTTATAACCCAGCACATTCCAGAATATGACCCCGTATGGGGGCTTCCATCCCCATTCTCTGGAGCAGATATCTATTTGTAAAGCCCCCCTGATGCCCCTGAAGAGGACTCTACATGGCGGGGCTCACAGTGACATAACTCTGGTCTGTGACAGCAGAACAGATGTGCATTATTAGGATGAGCCAGGGGACACATACTGAACTGTGTACAAAGATGACTAGGGAAACAATGAAATTATGTAAATTCAACAGTCAAACCTAGGACACATATAGGGATGGGTTTTGTTCTCCTGTGCAGGTCAGATTTGACCTTATAACACCAGAACTTCCTTTTTATATTTTGTTTTTCCCCCTTTGCTTTATTACTATTCTTTATCATTTGTTTTGCAATACCCCGTTTTTTTACAGCAGGATTTCTACAGAATGTAAAGAAGGACCAGCCCCCTTGTGTCTGGATTTATTTTAGTTATTTTAAAAATTTAGTTCATTGCCCAGGTACATGCTGATGGGAGCTATATCAAATAATATACATGTCCCAAAATGGTGAACATTTGACTATTATGCTACCTCCATCTCTACCTGGTATGTTGTATTATCTTCTAAAACTGTCAGAGTTTGAAGATAGAAGTATATGGAATTTATGCTGCTATGTAAAGGTATTACACACTTAAAACCTGTTTCTTATATGCACAGTAATATATAATGTATAGAAATGTTGGCCAAAGGTGGTTATCTAAAAGTAGGCTCTTGATGCAGAATGTCCAAAAGTGCACATCGTTGGTAAGACTTCCATTGATTTAAATAGGAACAAAATTAGGCCATTTACTTCAATGGGAGAAGAGTTAGACCAATGCTAGGTCCTTGTGAAAATCCCACCCTTCTGTACTTAAGCAACTCTGAAAATCAGGTCTCTGATTTATCACCTGCAGCTTCCATGAAATTGAACCATAGCTGCAGATGCTCAACACTCTGCAAACGAGGTCACTTATTTAGATGCCTAGATGTGAATGTAAGTGCCTAGCTTTGTGGGCCCAATGTTTGAAAATTTTGGCCTATGATTTTAATTTAAATTACCACTATGACTAGATTGCCCAAAGGCAATATATTATATAGGTTGACAATACACCTTGTTTGATAACAGCAATGAAAACTGAATGTACTGTTATTCCTGTGAGTAACCAACAGACTATTGTGGTTGTACAGTAAAACTAAATAACAAAATAAAACCATACAGCCAAAAATATTTACAATCAAGCATGTTTTTCAAATATTGGGAAATATAAGTAGACATTCAACAAAACTCTTGTACAGAATCACATCTTCCACTCTACATATTTTGTTTGATGTAATCCTCTGGGATTGTCTTGAATTTCAGGCTTCAACAGCCTGTTACACCTATGCCATGACCCATCTCATAGAATACAGTGAAACAGCTGCCATGAGAAGTCAGTGCACAAAAAATGAATGTCTTATGCCTGAAATTACACACTTTTGCAATGTATTTGTTGTTTATCTTACCCCCCCCCCCCAAATGCCCCTGTTTGTTTCAGGTGAATACCCTGACTTGTATAACTGTCATTTCTATTTTAGACTCGGAGGACATTCAGTCCAAACAACCAGTTATTGAACAAATCTTTCATTTCCTGCAGAATCTTTCACGCAATCTGCGGTACATGACTTTGGTTCAAATGTTCAAATGTCCTGTGCAGTTACATCAGAATACACTAGAGGGAAGCAGTCTCTTTTCTGTTCACGAAACCCGTGTTATTGTACAATTTGCCACTGGATGTGTTCTCTCTATTTATACCTCAAATGTAAATTCAACAAGCTATACCAAATACATTTAATGTAAATGAATTATGGTTAATATAATGATATATTTGCATTTTCAACCGTCTCAAAAAGCCACTAATGCAAGCGTAAAGATTCCAACAATAAAGTGCCAGTCTACCAAGCTAGAGATCTTTCTTCCTTCAAATTTCTGCCAAACACCAACTTCTGTGTTGCCTGCAAGAAGTGAGTCAACAATATAACAATGACATAACAAAAATAACAGAAACCAACTTAGTTATTCCCTCCTCTGGGTTTCCAAGTACATGCTATCTGTTGTATTTCTATTTTGTTTAGACTAAGCTCTTTGAGTGTGTGTATTTTATGCCTAGTACAGCACCAAGCACTTCATCTGCTTTTAATAAGAATTGGCACTTCACTCCCTGAAAATAAAGCACCTTGCAACCTTTTCTGGGATACCTAAACTGAATCTGGACTCTGTTCCTCATCTGCTACATTACTGAAACCAATTGTTTAAATATTCCAAATTTTAATCTTGTTTGCACAACCCCATTTCAACCCCTACACCCAGACAACAATTTAGCAGTCAAAGCTAGAGAACAGAAGAGTCATAATCCCTAATAATAGTACTAGGGATGGGAATATGCTTGCCCATAAACCTGACAGGATGCAGTGTGGCATTGTAGTAGAAGAGGCGCTTCATTATAAAGGAGAAGGAGCATTTCCCTCATTCCCAGTAAGCTAATGGGAAAGGGAAAATATTTCTTTCCCACCAGATGTATCATTATGGACTTGGAAAGTCAATTAAATATCAGGTAGCCCCTTGAGGCCCTTTGAAGATTGTCACAGACTTTATCACTATCAAATGGCACCCTAAAATCCCAGGTTGGTGGAGGTAAGGGGTGCAAATAATCGGGCATTTTCTGAAGACATCAAAAAGAAACGAGATATTGGGATTTTAGGGCCTAGAAGATATCAGTGGACATAAATAGGGATAATGAGCATCCAGAGTTATAACAGTTAACACTAAAACATAATATATAGAAAAATATGTACTGAAAGAGATAGAAAACCTCATGCTTCATGGCCTAAGCCAAATTCCAACTAGTAAGGATTAAAATATGACTTATACGGGAGGCAGATTATCTGACATATGCCTACTGCAGGTTTCCTTGCACTGTGCTCTGAAATAGCTGGTGCTGGCCATTGTTGGAGACATGATACTGAACTATATGGACTACATTTCAGATCCAATATGGGAAGTCCTATGTAGACATTTTCTGCAAAATATCTCTGGGATACAGGTTAAAGGGGAGATTTTTTTCCTTCTCCTTATTTTGTGGTTCACAAAGATAGAATCCAATTTTCCAAAAGAAAGCTCAGGGGCTTGCTTGCTACAAAGCTCAGCAAACCAAATTGCATTGCTCAGTTTGTGAACTGCATGTGAACCTAATTTTGCAAGGTTTGAACAACACTAGCTAAAATGAGAAGGAATGACCTGAACTGGATAAATAATTTTGGCTGGGAATCAGGCAAAACTTTGCAAACAACGATGTCTGAAATATTATCCACAGGGAAACCATTCTAGAATAATTTAAAATTAGTCTGGACGAGCTACTCATAGTAGTAGTATAGGAAAAAATCTTGCATGTGCAGAGGGATGATCCAATGTCCCAATAATTATTCCACAGTCAGTACTGTGTAACTCACTCCCAAGTTATATTGAATAATGGGCTCAGTCTAGCAGAGAAAGGTATAGCATGATCCAATGGTCGGAAGCTGAAGCTATACAAATTCAGACTGGAAATAAGGCGTACATTTTTGACAGTGAGGGTAATTAACCTTTGGCACAATTTAACGAGGAGCATAGTTGATTCTCTATCATTGACAATTTTAAAATCAGGATTGCATGCTTTTTCTAAAATATATGTTCTAGGACTTATTTTGGGGGAGTTCTGTGGCCTGTGTTATATAAGAGGTCAGTCTAGATCATCACATTGTCCCTTCTGGCCATCTAATGTATAAATTGCATCTCACTGGTTGAGAAGCTCTGACAATGAATCAAGGAAAACGGGGATGGAAAAGAATTAAACCAATGATCTTTAGCTGGTGTAAACTGGCACAGCCCCTCTGACTTTTAGACCAGCTGCAATTTCACCCACTCTTTATTCCTATGAAGCCTTAGAACACAGACACCAATCCTCTGATTAACCAGAGCTCCATTTCCCTCAACATAATTCCTGAGATCAATGAGGGCCTTCCCTAGTCATCCCTGTGAAGCACTAGAAGATGCTACTGCAGTGGAACAATAACCTTCTGCTCCCAGCATTCCAATTGGCCCAGCCTTCTTTCCATGACCCATTATTAACTCTATATTAATTCCACTTGCCTCTTTTTTTCTCTCCCAGAAAGACCCATGTTCCCTGCCGCTGATTCCTGATTTGAGATACAGTATTTGCTGGCAGTAGAAAGAGGCAGGTTATTTCAGGAAGATGGATTTAAAGTAGGGATTTAATGTTAGTCACAGATAAATTTCAGAAAGTTTGAATGTTCTGCAAAGTTTATCTGAAGCTTTTCCAAGATTGTCTGTACCTTTCTGGTGCAGAACTTGGGCAGGAAATCTCACAAAAACAGATCTCTCCTGAGATTCCTGATGTGTTCTCATTTAGAATCACAGTATCACAGAAGCATAGAGTTAGAAGGAACCACAAAGGTCATCTAGCCTAACCCCCTGCCAAGATGCAGGATTCCAGTTGTGTTGGAAAAACCCCAACAAGAGTCTCTCTTGAGGTGTTTTGGTACTTCTCCTGGATGCATCCAAGAAATGAATCTAATCCTTATAATTTTTTGAACACAATATAATAAGTATTGGAATTCATATAAAGGGCTGCATTCTGCCCTCTAGCGCATCCTCCAGGAAGGAAGAGTAGACTTTGCCAATTTTGCCATCAACACTGCTATGTTTGAACAAGAAGTGAGTTGCACAAGACAGAAGGAGATGTATTCTGGCACCTTATGGGTCAAATCATGATGCTGCTGATCACCTACAATGACAATTGACTTTATGTAAAGCCACTGTCATTATCATTAGTGTTAAATACCTTAATTCAGCAGTCTTTATTCCCATCAATGTTCTATTACTACTAACAGGTGAAATTCATCTTCTGTAGAGAGGAACGATATTAGCCCTCAAAATAAGCTTTATTAGAGACTTAAGCAATGTATTGGTATAGTGTTGGCCTTCTGAACAAGGATGAATTTCCCCTGGCATAAGGAATAATTACTCATATCAGTAAAGCTTACAGGAGTTTCTATGCACATTATATAATCAAGGTCCAATACCACTAAAGTCAATGGAAGTTTCACCACTGAAGTCAAGCTAATGTGACAATTTGTATAAGGATTTGTCTGATCGTAGCCTCTGCAATCAAAAATAAATCTGAAATATTGTAACAATATTCCATACTTTATATATTTCAAGATGCATCCACACACAATCTACTTAGTATGAATTTGCTATATCGAATATTGCAGTGATTTGACATCAGGATTGTTGCATTGCAAATATCCATTTTTAAATGGGTTCCAGGTTCAATGAATTATGAGATGTACAAGTTGTTGATGTCGAGTGAAAGCCTTTTGGGGATGAAACTTGGAATATTATTTTATTGAAGACATTGTTGCTGGTGCACCATCCAGCTCATGTAATGCAAATTAATAGAAATTATTTTTTATTAATTTTTTATTAATTTTCTCTGCATTAAAATCCTCCCTTACACTATGACAAAGTGTTTTTTTTCTCTGTATTAATATGTGGTATCTTCTTTTTATCAATATAGATATATATTTGGTAATCATAGTTGGGAATTTATATAATATTTACTGACTCAGTACATTCCTGGATTAACAGTGAAAAAAGTGGTACCTGTGCTGATACATAAGGATTTAGTCTAATGTATTACTTGTAATTTCTGGCAACTAACAGAATTTTATAGGAAATGTAGACTTGTTTTCCATTTTCTTTGGGACTATATCCAGTTTTAGGTCTGTTCTCTTTTATGATGCAATCTTTGTTACTGGCATGAGAGCATTTCTTCATTTACACTTATTGAAATAAGTGAATTTATTTCCCCCCATCCACTACAAAAATCAAACTCTGTGGGTTAGAGCCAAGCAAGCCACCAACTTTTAGTTTGTAAGTATCAGCACGTGATAAACAAATATTTTCCTAGACATTGTTATGAATTTGTTAGGTGTAGCTAGGGAAAAATGTGGTCATTCATCCAGCTAACAGTTCCCCCCTGAAAACAGAAGTGACATTTTGCCTTGCCATAAAAAACATATTCTTGAAAATTATCCCAGGTTGAAATTTCACATATGATTTTGGCCTTTCACCCATAAACATATTTTCTTGTACCCCAAATGACAATTTGACCTACAGAAACCATCCTTCATGATTGTTTTTTTTTTTAAAGAAACTATTGATCAGGACATTTGGGTGAATAGAAAATGGACACAAGGATGGATTTAAGCATCAGGCCCCAACTTTATGAACTTAACAATAGGTAGGGAAGCTAGTTGTCCATCCACACCTGTCACATACCTGACATTTAACTGGGTGTAGTGTAGATCTACTGGGCTGTCATTATATAATGAATAACTGGGGCTAGACCCTCTTCAGATTAACACCTAGATTAACTAAGCTCATTTCTGAATCTTCTCACCCTCACCCCCTGCCATAAGAGGGGTAGAGAGTGTCAAGGGGGATCTCAGTCTACAAAGATTTCATGCCTCCCCTTTTCCTTACAGACAAAAAGTCCACTAGCCATATCCCAGTCTCATTTACCTCTGGGAACTAGCCTTTTAGCATTTATTCACATACACAA
This sequence comes from Chrysemys picta bellii, assembly GCF_011386835.1. Classification (NCBI taxonomy): domain Eukaryota; kingdom Metazoa; phylum Chordata; order Testudines; family Emydidae; genus Chrysemys; species Chrysemys picta. The sequence goes on along the minus strand of NC_088791.1, from coordinate 266,398,973 downwards.
ATGAATGTCAGACCACAAAATATATAAACAAAAATACAAAGAGACTAAGAAATGTAAATACCTTTGTAAAATTAACATTGTGTCCATTAAATCGTATTTGTATTATAAGAAAGTGAGCTCCTGTTTTGCTGGGTGCTATACAAATATATATTAATAAGAAACAATCTCTGCCCCTTCTTACAGTGTAAGTAGACAAGACAGAAAAAGGAAAGTGATAAACTAAAAACTCTTTCATAAATCCCCCAAAACATTGGAATGTTGGATGCAATAGATGGAGAGCAGAGGTAGATATAAGATTCCTGAGCAAGATAGAGGGAAATCAAGTCAGATCTAAAATCTTTAAAAGCTGTTGGTTTCCAGTTGTGTAATACTTCTCTTGTAAAAAAACAAACATGCCCTACTCCCGCCTCACACAACTACAATATGGGATGGTAACCATCCAAAACAATATACTATCACTGTTCAAATGTGTGGGTCACTTGAATCTTTATTTTACTTTTTTTTTTAATTACAATTAGTGGAACTTTTAGAAAAAAACTTGTTATCTAGGACTATTTATGCAAGAAGTGAGGATTATTTGTATATGGAACACTGCTTCAAGTTGCCACAAAAAGCTAATAAAGGATGTACTGCTTTCAGAAGCATCATGGTTGCTTATTTATCAGATACTTGAAATAAAGATGGTTTTTGGCAGCAGAAATTTGCAAAAAAGGAAGAGAGATTAAAATAGAAGACAATTAACTAGCGATTTTTCTTGACCTGAGCCCAGAAACTCATGGGAGAATGCAGGCTATTGAAAATGATCTCCTAGATGAATGCGTTTTTGCCTCTGTCATGTTCCTGGGAAAACTCAAGTTATAAACACTTTTTATGATGAGATTCCATTTCTGCACCAAGCTTCTAGGGGGAATTATTGTAGAAAAAAAAGCAAGTAGAGAATTAATCTAAACATTAACTCATCTCAGATTTTTTTTGTTTATGTTAATAAACCAAGAGTTTTAAGAGAAGAGTTTTAATTGCCCTATTCATTGATCTTATATGCTAAATACTGTAGTATTATAATGTATGAACCTACACCAACTCCCCCCCCCCCCCCCCCGATTTGATCATTATTTCCCACAAACACGGTTCTTTGTATTCTTTCCTCACACATTACTGTCTTGCCCCAGGTTATTGCCAGTTAATTTTTTCTTGGAATTATTTTACCTCACTTTTAATATATTTATATATCCTTATAAATGTATTTGATTTATAGATGACAGAGGAAATCAGAGTGTTCAGTGATTTCATGCTGCTTACTTCATACTAATTTATAAAATATATGAATTTAAGTTTAGACTTTAATCTAGAAAAATTGTTTTGGGGCAGTTGAAAGTTCATGTATTTCAGGAACAATACTACAATTTCTTGCCTTTTCCTAGAAAAATTAGACCTCACAATATATGTATTTGTGAAGACCAATGTAAGCCATACAACATTCATTATTTTTTCCCCATCTGGAAAGAAAGCAGTAGAATTCTGTAAAGAAAAAAAAAATAGGAGGTGTCTCTAAAAAGCATAATTATTTTTAAAAGAGAAACAAGTTTTTTGTAATTTGAGTAACAATTGACTAAATTTTGATGTCAGCTATACACTTGAAATCTCAGTGTCTCCAATGAAGTTGTATGAATGTAACTAATAGATGAATTTGGCCCACTGACTGCTGAAAAAAGAACTAGGTTTTTGTTTGATCAGAATCTACTCAACAGCACTTCCTGTTGTGGAAATCTCTCTCTTCTGGGCCAGATCCTAAGTTGATGTAAATTGGCATAGTTCCATTGGCCTCAATGGATCTACACCAGTTTACACCAGCTGCAGGTCTTGCTCTCTGACTTGAAGTGATGCCAATTGAGACAGGGCATGAATGTGTCAGATATTAATAGCAATGCAGAGACATTTTTGTTATAGATGTCACTCAGAAGTACAGCTAGTTGATGAGACATAGTGTGCATCTTTTTGCAGCTGTGGAATTATTACTAGTGAATGAAAATGATCCACCAGTACAAAAAAGGTAATATCTGTGAAAATCTAGACTGGTTTTCTTTAAACAAAGTTTTGAAAAAGGAAGGACTCCATAAACAATTTCCCCCTTCTCAACGTCCTCACAAAAGATCCTCAATAAATACATCCAAAGCTTGTCATTCAAGCTTTTGTCTTTATTATTTTTTTTTTCAGTGGGGGAAAGGGGTGTTAATAAGAATGCACTCAAGCTTTGTTAGGAAAAAAATAGCTCTGAAGATTTGATTCACCCTAAAATATTCAAGTTTTTCCAAGCCATGGAAGCTCCAAGCTGATCTGTTTAGCAGAAAATAATCAGAACCTGAAATTTCTGCCCAACCCTCTCTAAAGTATCATTATGTCTCTTCTGGCCATTCACATGCTGGATTTTCACTTTATTTGATTTTCCCCATTTGTCAGATAGCAAAAGGGAGGGAATTCTACCTCGGGACTAGGGAACACTGCCATATTGGGAGCCTCTGTTACAGTGTTCTAGGCTGGAGAATTTCTCTGTTGGAACCAAAGGTAGAGGAATGGATGATTCAATGGCAGTGTTGTTCAGACGTTATGGCTGAAACCTGGATACAAGGCCCATGTGTGTTTCCAGCCAAACCCAAAATCAAGCCGTGCAAATCCACTAACTTGCAGACCTTGGCTGCTGATACAGATTGTATAACCTGGACTCCCTTCTGGATTAATAGGTGTTATTAACCCTGCTCCATCACTGACTAGGTGTCTGGTCTTGCATCCATTGAAGTAAATGTCAAGGCTCCGTTGACATCAATAGTGTAAGATAAGACCTGAAACAGGAACTCGCCAGATCCACTAGGCCTCATGGATCTTTTACATAAACCTCCCTTTCTCCAAAAAGAGAAGACGAAGCCAAGATTGGAATGGGGCCACTCAGCTCCAGGCAGAGGTGAGAGTAGTCCATTCTCAACAATCATGAGAAAGTTAAGGTTTTTGAAGAAAGGTGTTCTCTGGTGGCAGTCAAGTTGGGGAAAGGGTCCCAGATCTCAGCCACTCACCTCTGCACAAATACCAACCTTCCTTCCATGTGGTGTCAGAGTTTACCCCTGGAACAAGAACCACATCTAGCAATAGAACAATATTTTCATCTAGCCCAGGCAAAGCCAGGATAGACCCAGGTCAGGGTCTCTAGCAGGAGTTGTTACACAGCCTCCCTTGCCCTGATACAGCATACAGAACATGGCACATAACACCCACCCCCACACGTGGCTAGATATACACAGACTTTCTGCCCCATGCCAATGCAGCCCTCTTCCCTTCAATCAGTGCAACCTTTCTGTGAACTCTGATGTTGGCATACACTGTGAGCTCTGAATGCTGGGTCTTTCTATGTGGTCTCAAGTATCTTGTCAGCTCCAGGCTGCGCATTTGTAAAAGCCCCTTTTGAAAGCACCAGTGCAGTAGCAGGCTCTTCTGAAAGCAGCACCTACTTCAGATTTTACTCCTGCATCCTGGTCTTGCTCTATGCCCCAGCTAGGGTGGCCACTCACAGGTTTCTGTAATACTGGAATTTCTGGTACTTCCGGGAATGGTGTGTGCCCACCCCCACTGGTCTGACACCCCCCCCCCACCAGCATAACTTTGAATATACCATGTGGGCAAGGTCACACCAGTGGGAGGCAGAGCAAAACCCTCTTAAAGATGGCATCCCCCATCCAATACCAGAGAAAAGCACATTGAGTTTTGTCCCAGTACTGGATGGGGGAAAAACCATCCCAAAAGAGTACTGTCCAGTTCAAAACCAGACAAGTGGCCTCCCTAGCCCCAGCTCAGCACTGCTGATTCTCAGCTTTCTTTTTGTTCTCTCTTCAAATCTTGCTGGGCTTGGTCTCTCTCCCTTCCTCCGTCTGTTCATTGTCTCAAATCCTTCCAATTGGTCCATAGTTTATTCTATGTCCTTGTTCTGGACTGGCACTACCCAATCCACCCAGCCAGTCAAGTTTGCAAAGAGTAGCAGGAAGTGGGGAAAGGAAAGGGCTTTGTATCCAGCCCCACAATGCTATCTTTCCACCCCTACATTCCTATTTAAACCACTGAAAGGCACAGCTGTTGCTGTTTGACTCAGGAATGGTTCATTTATTCAGTCTGGCAAGAGCCCAACTGGGAAACTTCTGGCTATTGCCCCTTTAATGTTCTCTACAGCTGTACACAGGCAGGCAGCCAGAGAACAGCTCTTCTTCTCCCTCAGACAGACAGATATCTACGGTACTCCTCACATTCTCAGAGTAGTTCCCTGGTAGCATTCTGATCATTATCATATTGCAGATATGTCAAATGGGATCAAAGGCTCAGATCTTGGGAAAGGTGAAGCATAGAATGACTAATATGGCATGTGGTATGTTGAACATCATGATTAGCCTCTGTGGCTGTTAAGCACAAGAGGCTTGTGGGGATTGTTCCAGCAATCGTGGATGTGCATTTTGACTATAATAGTCCCTAAATACTTTTGTTTTTAAGATGAAACAACCAATAAAGTAAATGGAGGTCTCCTAAAGAATGAACATTCCTGTCAAACTGGCTGAGAGTAATGGATTGTTAAAATTTAAAAACCATGTGGGAATTTTGTTTGTTTTTTTGCAGGAGAGAGAAAGGGGAACAAAAGCAAGAAATCTGTCCTCTTCAACTCTTCAAGGACCTTAAGGAAAGAAAGGCTTAAGATAGGGGTGGGAAAACTTTGTGGCCCAAGGGCCATATTTAGGTATGGAAATTGTACAGCGGGCCATGACTGCTCATGAAATTGGGGGTTAGGGTGTGGGAGAAGGTGAGGACTTTAGCAGGGGGTGCGGGCTCTTGGGCGTGGCCAGAAATGAGGAGTTCAGGGTGCGGGAGGGGGGTCTGGGCTGGTACAGAGGGTTGGGGTGTGGGGAGGAGGTGAGGGCTTCGGCTGGGGGCTCTGGGGTGGGACTGGGGATGAGGGGTTAGGGGTGTAGGAGGGTGCTCTGGGCTGGGACCAAGGGGTTAGGAGGGCAGGAGGCGGATCAGGGCTAGGGTAGGGGGTTCGGGAGCAGAAGCGGGTCAGGGGTGCAGGCTCTGGGTGGCACTTACCTCAAGCAGCTCCTGGAAGCAGCGGCATGTCCCTCCTCCATCTCCTATGCGGAGGCGCGGCTAGGCATCTATTCACACTGCCCCGTCCACAAGCGCCACCCCTACAGCTCCCATTGGCCATGGTTCCTACCCAATGGGAGCTGTGGTGGGCGGTGCTTGTGGCAGGGGCAGCATAGGAGCTGGAGGGGGGACATGCCACTGCTTCTGGGAGCTGTGTGGAGCCACAGCACATGGAGCGGGGCAAGCCCCTGACCCTGCTCCCTGGCTGGAGAGCCAGAGCATGGCAAGCCCCCAACCCCAGTTACTGGCAGGAACTTGAGATCTAGATTAAAACGTTTGAAGGGCTGGATATGGCCCCTGGGCCGTAGTTTGCCCACCCCTGGCTTAAGAGGTGGTTTTATATTTCGTACAGTACAACAAGCATGGGAATGATTGCAATGAAAATGTTTTCAAGGAAAAAAATTAGGATGAAAAGTACTGGAAGTGAATCACACTGTAAAGGGTAAGATGACTAAAGTATATGGACAAATACCTTTGCATGAGTTTCAGACACATCCTGCAACTCTCACTATTAATAAACCCTATTACTTAAAGCAGCCCAAATAGCTTTACTGGGACTATTTGTGTTAGTGAGGGGTGCAGGATCAAGCCCAAAGTACCTACACTGCATCTTGGATTTGAAATAGTCACAAAATATATTTCTAGAAGATATTTGCATAATTACATTTTAGATTAACCTGATTGGCTATGATACCATCCATGTGTAAAATGTTTCTGTAATCTTACAGCCATCAACATAAAGTAACTCCACAACGTCTGAAAACATTTCATCAAGTCCACCCAGTTTTGCTAAGTAATATCACAATTTGTGGTTTTTTTAGATAAATCAACAACAAAATTAGAATTGGGATGTTAGGCCAAAGTAATGCAAATAGGGATTGTCTTGTCTCAATTTCTCTCTCACTGGTGGAAAAACTACATCTTATTTCAGATCAATACAGTAATGTTTCCCGAAAATACTGAACCATTATGAAGCAAAGTCCAATTTCAGAAATGTTACTTAAACACATTCTCTCTTTGCCTGGGTCTACATCGGGGCAGGCAAACTTTTTGGCCTGAGGGCCGCATCGGGTTTCGTAAATTGTTTGGAGGGCCAGTTAGGGGAGAAGGTCATGGCCCGATCCCCACCTCCTATCTGCTCCCCCAGACTCCTGCCCCATCCAACCCCCCCTGTTCCCTGATGGCCCCTCTGAGACCCCTGCCCCAACCAGACACCCCTGCTTCTTGTCTCCTGACTGCCCCCGGACCTACGCTGCCCCATTCAACCCCTCCTCCTTCCTGACTGCCCGCCAGGACCCCTGCCCCCATTCAACCTCCTGTTTCCCCCCCTGACCACCATTTACACCCTGGCCCCCTGACCACCACCCTCAATTCCCCTGCCCTCTATCCAACCCCCCCTGCTCCCTGCCCCCTTACCGCGCTGCCTGGAGCACCAGTGGCTGGCAGCACTACAGCCACACCACCCGGCTGGAGCCAGGCCACCCTGCCACCTCCGCCGCCACCACCAGGCAGCACAGAGCACTCGGTCAGGGCGGGCTCTGCAGCTGCGCTGCACCAGGAGCTCACAGTCCCGCCGCCCAGAGAATTGTGCTGGCAGCGGAGTGAGCGAGCTGAGGCTGCGGGGGAGGGGAGACAGCAGGAAAGGTGCCGGGGGCTAGCCTCCCAGGCCAGGAGCTCAGGGGCCGGGCAGGACGGTCCCATGGGCTGGATGTGGCCCACGGGCTGTAGTTTGCCCAACCCTGGTCTACATGGTATATATTAGAGCTGATAAAAAATTAAATATCCCTCCTGCAGGAAGTTCTGATATTTACATATTTATTTTTATCTGAAATTGAGGTGAAAAGTCAAGTGATCGTGCTTTTTTTTTTTTTTTCTGGAATGAAAAGTTGCAAATCAAATTTGATTTGGAAATGCTAAAACACTTCATTTCAACATTTTTGACTAAAACAAAACATTGCCAATTAAAATAATTCAGTTTGTAGACTTGGAACAAAATGTTGCAGCATGATACATGAGCCACGGGGAGAAATCACTGTGCATTGTGTCAGATGTAGTCCAGACAGGGGACAAACCCAGAAGGGAGAATGAGTGCATGAAGGAATCGTAACTACAGATCCCAAGAAATTCGTTTGCAGTTCAGTCACAGGCAGATATTGATATTGACCTAACACAAAATGGGATAATTTTGAGTCAATAAACCCAAACAAAACATATAATTTATGGTCAACCTGAACCATTTCAATTTTCCCCAACAGAGTATTCCATTAAGTTGCTCTTTTCCCAGGGAAAATTTCAATTTCCAGAAACTCCCTTTTTCCAATAGTAAAATGTTGTGTTCAAAACGTTTTTGACCAGCTCTACTTTATTTCTTCTTTGGGAGAAAAGACTTAAGCATTGAAATAGATTAGGATATTTGGACCTGTGATGATGATTCTACCAAATTAATACAATACCTATAGTGCAGACATCATAAAAACAACCAACCAACCAACCAACCCACATTCACAAATGTAAAACTGGAGTTTGATCCTATAAAGTGCAGAACATTCTGGTCCTAATCCAGCAATGCATGTAAGCACATGATTAACTTTAACCACAATAAGACCTATTGAAGAAGTTATAAATGCACCATTTTTGCACACAAATGTTTTCAAGGAAAAAAATTAGGATGAAAAGTACTGGAAGTGAATCACACTGTAAAGGGTAAGATGACTAAAGTATATGGACAAATACCTTTGCATGAGTTTGCACACAAATGTGCAAAATAGGATTCTACATGTATAAATACTAAATTCCTGATTCTCCAGTAACTGACACATGTAACATTACATGCATGAACAGTCCCATGGACCACTGAAATGTATGAAGGATTGAAGCCTGATTTGTACACATAAGTTGGGTGTGCTACAAATTCTTTGCACATATTTCTGTAAACCCTTTGAAAATTTGGCCCCAGGCATCTATCAGATATTGGTGGGAGATTAACACAAGAACAAGTCAAGGAGAATGTTTAGAAAAAATAAAGGCATCTAAACATTAAAAGCTCTAGAAAGATTAATAGAAGCTGCAATTTTTGATCTACATTTTCTTATGATATTGTAATATCCCAATGCCTATATAGTAACAACAATTACCATAAACAACAGAAACAGGAGCAGATGTGACAATTTTCATAAAAAGCAATACATTGCTACTTGAATAAAATGAATCATTTTTCATAGAATCAAATTTTCTCTTTTATCTATAAGATGATAAACCCCTATGAATTTATCAGAAGTGGTTTTACTGGAACTGAGAAGGTTTCAATAGAAAATTCACTAAGTAACATTAGTGCCCACTGCTTCAAGGTACATTGAAATGCCCAGCATCATTTCAGAGAACCCTGGAGCAGGATTTCTTTATAGTGAAAATAACATTGGCTCAGATCCAATTGCAGTTTAATTATCTAATCTTTTATTGTTCATGTGCAAAAAGAACAGTTCAGCAATGTCAAGATGAAAGCTTAGAGTGACAAGTGAGTTTGAGTGCCTAGCTTGAGACACCGGGAAGGGTCAGATTTTTAGAAAATGCTGAACATCTGACCTCTGAAAAACAGGCAGTTAAGGTGTGTCAGCTTGAGGACTTAAAAATCATTAATCGCTTTTGAAATTGTAGGCCATAATGCCTAGAAAAACAGATTAGTCATGAAAAGAATAAGTGATTTAACAGACAAGTTAAATAAGGCACAATTAAGACTACTTGTTACCTCTCCCATTTCCATTAGAGAAACTTGCATATGATAACTCTGAATGGGTTTTATTTATTTAGACTATTTAGGCCCTAATTCAGGAAAAGCACATATTTAAATTTCTAATTTAAGTGTATGCTTAAAGTTAAGCATGTGCTTTAGTACTTTGCTGAATCAGGATCTTAAACAGCAGAAGGCTGCACCTTTGGTACTGTCTAATAACAGCAGTAACTTGTGGAGTGATGTTTATATTCCATTTTATGCATACCTCTTCCTGCGCAAGGAATAAAGGTAATATTAACAAAAATATACTAATAGTTTACCTTTAATGCATTACGTGACAGATTAGTTTAAAATTGTGAATGCTCTCAGAAACTACAGCTATACATAGGCCTATAAATAAATTTAAATATACATTTAAAAATGGAACAATCTGAGACGTGTGATCAGAAAATCCTACTTTCTTTTGCATTCAGTTTGCTAGTTACTGAGCAACAGCACAATCAAAGACCACATAAGTAGCGGAAGAAGCAGGTGAAGCTATGTGAAAAAAATAAAATGGAATAAATGATATGTCAATAAGATTTCACAAAACTGTAATTTAAAATGGGCCATAATAGTATGGTACATAAAATGAAAGGTAAGAAGAGAATAGAAAAGTATCCAGTACAATTAAAGCAAAATAAACTACATGAATTAAATAGAAATGTATGAGAACAACCATCAACTGAAAAGGAACAAAGAAACTCTACAGAGACAAAAATCAACTGAAAAGGAACAAAGAAACTCTACAGAGACAAAAATAAAAAATGGATCTTAGGAGAAATAAAAAGGAGTATGATAATCAAAAACTATGCAAGTCAATGTTCCTAGAATTATTGAAAATCAGGAAAATGTAAACACCTCCCTCTTCTCCCACCACATCCACATAAATCTTTAATGTGAGCGAGAATCAGTGGGTATGGTTTTTTTGAATGTGGATATTCCATAAGAGAAGAGGAAGAACTGAAGTTTTTCTGAATGCTGTAAAAATCCAGCCTGATATGATACTCACTGAAAAAAATGGGGAAAGAGTCAGATCATACCTTAAGAGTCAGGGAAACCAACATTCAGCTCATTGGCGAAACCATAGCCAACATCTCTGATGTGAAACATCTTTGCCATGCGTAGTGCGGGTTGTGGCTGATAATGGTATCAGCAGAAGCAGGCATTCCTTTAACTGCAATGAGGCAACCTGACATATTGACTAATATATTGAGAAAGCAATAGCAATTAGTGCTTAGAAGTCCAAGCTACACATTATTTGGCCATGATCCAAATAGTGGAACTCCTGTATTTATCCATACAACTACTTGTGTGACCTCGTCCTCCTTGATAGACAAGTCACATTTTACAATCCTTGTTAATGCAACTTCTTCTCCCAAAAGAGATACTGTGACATGGCTAGTCCTCTGCACCAATAGTCATACTGGGTATTCTTCTGCAATCCCTCTTCCTCTTCCCCTTCTGAGAATCAAGTCACAGTTGTCCTTCCCTCTTCCCATTTTGCCATAAAATTGTTATCATTTTCTATTTGGTTATATAGGAATTTTTCCCCATAAGGGCCAACATCACAATTTATCACATGGCTCTCCAATATAATTTAGTAAATATATAGATAATATTTAGGGTATCTTTTGTTAAAGTGTTTTGAATTTTACCATTTTAAAAGCACTACATTCCCTCTCAATGGTTTATTATGATTAATATAAGCCATGGTTAATTCAGCCTTCTTAGATCTGGCCATGTATATTTGGATGTTAGAGGATTTCCACATTTTCCCAACAAATGAAAAAAAAATCTGTTAGGAGACATTACCCTTCTTTGTACAGTAATTCTAAATGTAGTGTTATTGCTATATGCTGGCTAGTGCATGTTGACTGAAAGATTGGCAATTGGGATTTGCTATTGGCCCTAATACAGTTAAAAGGCAGTGTCACTTACAATACATGTCAAACAATTCACTTTCTTTGTAAAAAGAACAGGAGTACTTGTGGCACTTTAGAGACTAACAAATTTATTAGAGCATAAGCTTTCGTGGACTACAGCCCACTTCCTCGGATGCATATAGAGTGGAACATATATTGAGAAGATATATATACACACATACAGAGAACATGAACAGGTGGGAGTTGTCTTACCAACTCTCAGAGGCCAATTAAGTAAGAGAAAATTTTTTTTGAAGTGATAATCAAGCTAGCCCAGTACAGACAGTTTGATAAGAAGTGTGAGAATACTTACAAGGGGAGATGGATTCAATGTTTGTAATGGCTCAGCCATTCCCAGTCCTTATTCAATCCTGAGTTGATTGTATCTAGTTTGCATATCAATTCCAGCTCAGCAGTCTCTCGTTGGAGTCTGTTTTTGAAGTTTTTCTGTTGTAAGATAGCCACCCGCAGGTCTGTCATTGAATGGCCAGACAGGTTAAAGTTTTCTCCCACTGGTTTTTGAGTATTATGATTCCTGATGTCAGATTTGTGTCCATTAATTCTTTTGCGTAGAGACTGTCCGGTTTGGCCAATGTACATGGCAGAGGGGCATTGCTGGCACATGATGGCATATATCACATTGGTAGATGTGCAGGTGAACGAGCCCCTGATGGTATGGCTGATGTGATTAGGTCCTATGATGATGTCACTTGAATAGATATGAGGACAGAGTTGGCATCAGGCTTTGTTACAAGGATAGGTTCCTGGGTCAGTGTTTTTGTTCAGTGATGTGTGGTTGCTGGTGAGTATTTGCTTTAGGTTGGGGGGTTGTCTGTAAGCGAGGAAAGGTCCGTCTCCCAAGATCTGTGAGAGTAAATTATCATCTTTCAGGATAGGTTATAGAGCTCTGATGATGCGCTGGAGAGGTTTTAGATGGAGGCTGAAGGTGACAGCTAGTGGTGTTCTGTTATTTTCTTTGTTGGGCCTGTCTTGTAGGAGGTGACTTATGGGTACTCGTCTGGCTCTGTCAATCTGTTTTTACACTTCAGCAGGTGGGTATTGTAGTTTTAAGAATGCTTGATAGAGATCTTGTAGGTGCTTGTCTCTATCTGAGGGATTGGAGCAAATGCGGTTATATCTTAGAGCTTGGCTGTAGACAATGGATCGTGTGGTGTGTCCTGGATGGAAGCTGGAGTCATGTAGGTAAGAGTAGCGGTCCGTAGGTTTCCGGTATAGGGTGGTATTTATGTGACCATCGCTTAAGTAGTGTCCAGGAAATGGACTGCTTGTGTGGATTGATCTAGACTGAGGTTGATGGTGGGATGGAAATTATTGAACTCATGGTGGAATTCCTCGAGGGCTTCTTTTCCATGGGTCCAGATGATGAAAATGTCATCAATGTAGCACAAGTAGAGTAGTGGCGGTTAGGGGACGAGAGCTAAGGCAGCATTGTTCTAAGTCAGCCATAAAAATGTTGGCATACTGTGGGGCCATGAGGGTACCCATAGCAGTGCCGCTGACTTTAAGGTATAAATTGTCCCCAAATGTGAAATAGTTGTGGGTAAGGACAAAGTCACAAAGTTCAGCCACCAGGTTTGCCGTGACATTATTGGGGATACTGTTCCTGATGGCTTGTAGTCCATCTCTGTGTGGAATGTTGGTGTGGAGGGCTTCTACATCCATAATGGCCAGGATGGTGTTTTCTGGAAGATCACCGATGGATTGTAGTTTCATCAGGAAGTCAGTGGTGTCTCGAAGATAGCTGGGAGTGCTGGTAGCGTAGGGTCTGAAGAGAGAGTCCACATAACCAGACAAGCCTGATATTAGGGTGCCAATGCCTGAGATGATGGGGCATCCAGGATTTCCAGGTTTATGGATCTTGGGTAGCAAATAGAATACCCCTGGTCGGGGTTCTAGGCATGTGTCTGTACAGATTTGTTCCTGTGCTTTGTCAGGGAGTTTTTTTAGCAGATGGTGTAGTTTCTTTAGGTAATCCCCAGTGGGATCAGAGGATAATGGCCTGTAGAATGTGGTGTTAGAGAGCTGTCTAGCAGCCTCTTGGTCATATTCCAATTTATTCATTATGACTATAGCACCTGCTTTGTCAGCCTTTTTGATTATGATGTCAGGGTTGTTTCTGAGGCTGTAGATGGCGTTGTGTTCAGCATGGCTGAGGTTATGGGTCAAGTGATGTTGCTTTTCCACAATTTCAGCCTTTGCACCTTGACAGAAGCAATCTATGTAGAAATCCAGTCTGTTGTTTCGACCGTCCGGAGGAGTCCACGCAGAATCCTTTTTTTTTGTAGTGCTGGTAGGGGGGATTCTGTGGGTTAGTATGCTGTTCAGAGGTATGTTGGAAATATTCTTTGAGTCGGAGACGTCGAAAGTAGGATTCTAGGTCACCGCAGAACTGTATCATGTTTGTGGGTCTGGAGGGACAAAAGGAGAGGCCCCGAGATAAGACAGATTCTTCTGCTGGGCTAAGAGTATAGCTGGAAAGATTAACAATATTGCTGGCTGTGTTTCTTTGTGCTTAGCTGCTCCCAACCCTGTAGGTGCCTAAGCTCACTAGGCACCTAATTTTTGCTGTAAAGTTCCACAGACACCTATGTTTCTGTCTTTATCCATGCACACTGCAGCCCCATGCCAGATGTTCTGGCAACGAATCCCCAGAATGATACACAAACTGGGAGAAGATAGCTATTTCTCCCTCTAACTTGTCTTCACGGTCTGGTAATTGTGCTCAAATCTCATCTGCAGGCTCAGGCCCCTATAGACAAGCTTGGTCCATGGATAATATAATGTAGGCCTCTCTCAGTCTTTCCTGAGAAAGCTGTTGCACTATGGATAAATAATTAGAATAATAAATTTAACACACATTTAGAAAATAATTATGACATTTAAAAAGTAATTGTTAATTCTGAAATACAGGCCTGATAAGTAATGTATTGTACTGGACATGGTTTCAAAATAGTTGAAGACAGAAGTTTGAAATAAATATGAAAGTTAACTTTCTCATTGTACAGCCCATCCTGAATCATTGCCCTAATGCATAGCATATGTTGACTGAGTAATATAGATCACTAATTCCTCTGTATGTGATCAGGAATGTACAGTGAGAATTTCAAATGGGCATAATTTTCTGATCTATCTCTCTAGATGCATCTCAGAAAACATATGCGGTTTTGTGTTTTGGCTTTTTTTTTTGGTTGGTTTTTGTGTTGTTTGTTTTTGGTTGGTGGGTTTTTTAGGAAAACAAAGAAAGACACTGCACTAATAAGGTCCATGGAGAAGCATAACAGCAGTAGAAGTAAATATATGTGTTGGACAGTGACAACATACCAAAAAGCATTTTTCTTTTCACAACTAGCAAAATACTTGTCTCTAGAGCACTAGTCTGTGCTCTTATGAGTTTCAATTGACTTTTTAAAATTATCTTTACATGTTATCATTTAACCAGCCCCTCTTCCCCTACCAATTAATGTAGAAGAATATGTTTTTTAATATAATTTTGACTGATAATATTAATGTTTATTAAAACATTGTCTGATTTAGTTATTTAAATTTTCACAGTTGTGCAAAATTATGTGGGTGTCAGACAACGGGGCACCTGACAATTATTTAATAACAGTAGATGTTGAAATTCAAAAAGTCAAAGCTTATAAATGTTAAAACAAATTGTCAACATCACATATGTCAAAATACACAAAGTAAATATCCTTAAATCAAATTCTTCATTCTCAAGCAGAATTTTTCTTACTTTGCCTATCAATATTTTCAAATATTATTGATGGAAAAACAATTTTTCAGTTTATGTGTGTATGTTGAATTCAACATTTACCAACACTTACCAATGAAAATTGAATCCTTCCCAACCTACAAATAACATTTGTTATTATACCCTTTGTGCAGTCAAGTACAAAAAAAGAGGAAGACACTTCATCTTTGAACATAGCTGGTCTAAATGAGATATCTAATCTGCAAAAAGTGTCATGGATAATTTAACAGGTAAATCTCATAGCATTAATTTTGCAGTTAGTGTATATAAAATCACAGGATAATCTATACATTCCTTTTTAAAAGAAAGGTTTGATTTTAAGAAGATTGTCTATTTTAAATTTAGGATTTGGCATTTTTCTGAATTTCATACTTATTAAAAGTTACTTATAAAAGGGCTTTCAAGACTGCACTAACACTGTTGTAGGAAAGGTTTTGTACCCTAATGGTAGGTTACTGTAATATTTGTATTAGGTAAAGGTGACCAGTGGGGCATTGCAGGCATTAATGTTGAGTCCTGCATTATTTACAATAGATTTTTTTAAGTATTAGGGCAAGCATATGAAGATTAGGTCAATTAAATCTGTTGATAATATTAAATTGTGCGGTTTAAATTCTTGCCAGAAAAGTGAAATACAAGGCAACCAATTAAAAAAAATTAGCAGGAAATAGAAAAGTGAGAATACATAACATGACACAGAAGAATATACTGTGATGAATTATACTGTATTAGCAAGAGGATAGAATAGATGACTTAGCAGGAAGTCACAGCCCTCTCTAAATTGTATAATTTATGTCTATTGTATAGAAAAGAGAGAAAAAAGCTATTTGTGAGCATTTTGGAAAAAATTGTGAGCAATGGTTAGTTCTAATATGTTGTCTACCATTGGAAAATGTGTCTTTAATGACAAAAACGTTTCGGGACCATCCAAATTATACAGCTGGTGGTAATATTTTCAAAATGGCTCATATGTCTTTTGTAGTAGTAATTATCTCATTCTAGGGCAGATTGATACTTTGAAATCAACCCCAGGTAAGGAGACATACATACGTGCACTGACCCAGGAGCACAATAAATACCAAATTGACTCTGGAAGTCACGACTTGATCCCCACTTCTCCCTCATACCATACAGGAAACAAGCTACAGCAGCCCTCTTATTGGGAAAGTTTTCTTCTCCCTCCAAGCAGATTCAGCTGCACTATCTGGCATACTGAGGAGGGGCACAGCTAAGACTTTGTCCACTTCTTGCACCTGTCTGCCCATTTGTGGGCATCTGCCATCCACGGAACTGTCAGCCAACTGTGACTGGACATCGTCATCACCAATGAGGACCGGAAGAAGATCATCATGGTGGACGTCACAGTGCTCTTCGAGAACAGGATACCAGCCTTCCATGATGCCCGAGCTCAAAAGGTAGAGAAATATGCCTCTCTGGCTGACACCTTGAGAGCTAAGGGTTACCAGGTCCAGACACACACACTGATTATTGGAGCCTTGGTCTCAGGGGACCCCAGTAACTAGTGAGTGCTGAGAGAATGCGGAATCGGTCAATGCTACGCTTGGCTGATGCTGCAACTCATGGTGTCGGATGCCATCAGGTGGTCCAGGGACATCTACATAGAACTCATCACTGGACATCGGCAATACTTGGAGGGATGAGCTGGAGTGCTGATGAGAAGTGCAGTCAGGAAAGTAACTGAAATACTTTTCTCATGGATTCTGTTTTCTAAATAGACAACCAACCTAATTCTCAATTATTGAGGGACAATCTCCACTCATTGATATGTTTTGCTTTTCCACAACCAAATCTCTGTACAACTTTACATGAGTGATGTAGCCGAGTATTCAGATTCTAATATCTAAACTATATTGTTAAATCTATTCACCTAAATTTGGGTTATTGCTGATTGTGTACTCTATGTATCATAAAACTTTTAAAAATAAACTTTGTATTTGTGGATAATCTAAGCACTATACCCTGATGTACAGACATTCTTTTCTCAACCTATGTATTATATAATTTTTTTAACGTTGGCATTAATAAATTTTTTAAATTATTTTGTGCCCCTATTTTCAGTTCTGAAACATGAACATGTGGAAGGAAATGAAAGTGACAAAGCTAGAAACAACCGGTTTTCTATTTTTGCATAGAGTCACATTGTTTTTTTATTGGACAGTATTATTTTTCCCTCCTCTAAATATAGAGCAGATTCTTTAATGTTGGAACAAATCATATATTCTATCCAATTGAAGTTATGTGATATATAGCAAATAGGAAACAAGCATGTAATATTTTTTTTTTAAAAAGAGAAAAAACTTTGCTTCCCTTATAAGACTTTGCATTTTGGGATTACTTAGAAACCTATATCAGTAATTATATGTTCTGCACCTGGCTATGGTCTAAATCCCTCAATTATCTATATGAGTGACTTTATGCATTTCAATTGTCCTATTGAGTTATGAAAAAAAAATATGCAAATGTCTGCAGGGTCAGGGTTAAGAGTATAAATTTACCATTATACTTTGACATTTAGTTACTTTAAAAATATATTGTTTTATATTTGTATTTGATCTATAGTTATAACCTTTCCAGTTATTGAAGGGGATTAAAAATATTTTATCTTTTCATAGTTCATAGAGGTGGGCACTTCAAGAGGGAGGGGGAAGGAATCATTCTTGGAAGGTGGTGCAAAGTTACCACAAATTTAATATTTTTCAATTATTGGAGAATTTATAATCTGTTTTATACATTTGTTTGAAACCTTGTTATACTTGTATGTTGCACTTGGCACTACACAGCAAGAGTAACAAGTGCATAGAATAACTGGCTATGCTTATACCATGCTTTGTCTGGAATATATGTCAGAAATTCAAAGGCGATAAGCACAAATGATGTGAGAACTCACTAAAGGTATTAGGTTAGTTTTGAATAGAAAAAAATCAGCATTTAGGTAGAAAATTGAAGTAGACCTGTATATTAATAGAACTCATGGAAGATGTCAGAGTAATATAGAGCATATAGATTTTTCAGTGGAATATTTGTTGTACTTGGGTGGTATTCAAACTTGAGTGCTTATTGTTAGCTAAATCCATATTCAGTGACTTTGATTTAAGGTCATGCAAGCAATTGTCATACAAAACCTTTCTTCTGTTAACATAAGTTAGAGGTGCATCCAGAGAAAGCACTTAAGGCTATCAGTAAGGGAGCAAGAATGGCTTATCTCCCCATTGGCAGCCTTTTTTATCCTGGCTAGCATGAAAAGAGGCTGAGGGAGTCTGTGTACATGTGTCCACTGCTATTAGCTTGGTATCAAGTGCAGCTGGTCAACATTATTTCAGTGGACTAGGTTTCTCATGGAAAATGCAGTTTTGTTAAAATCAAAATATTTTGCAGTAATAGGTCGAAATTAGATGGGGAAAAATTAAGCAAGTTGTTTCAATTTTTTCATTGCATTTCAATAAGGTAAAACATTTGTTTAATTTAAGTTTGACATATACAATATAATACCAACATATTTTACAATCATACATTAAATGTAATAGTATCATATTTTGACATCAAAATGTTTAATTTATCAAAACCAAATGATTTCATGATCTCAAAGCAACATTTTTCTTACATGTGAAATTTTGACTTTTTTGCTCATTTTGGAATAGTTTATTTTTAAATGGAATGGAAATTCTGTTTCCAACCAGCTCAAGTACTAAGTTTCTGTTGCAGTCACTTGAAGTCCAATCACCAAGATCAACCTCACTGAGAAACAATTAGGAAAACAAAAGAAGGGAAGAAAATGGAGCTCTAATCATACCCTTAAGGCTTCCCAGTTGCAGCCCGTAGCATACAGCAATGTCAGTCGCCCTGGATGCAGGAATCTGTTTTTGGAGGGATAGAAAGCATAAACTGTCCGATGATGAAAAAAAAAACTGTCAAGACAGCCTCTTCAGAATATTAAAATGAAACTAAAATGTTAACAAAATGTTTACAAACATTGAAAAGTGTTCAGCTTTAACATTTAATATTAGAGTAGTCAACCTGTGATATCCAGAACCTTTGATGGCTGTCCTCAGTGAACTAATTCACAAAGTCAAAGTTTTAATGCTAGCGATAAAGTTCCATGTGGATAACATGCCACTATTATAATGCCTCATTAAGAAATGTTTTGCAGGCCATAAGGTCAGAGTACAAATGTTCTGAGTATAGCCTGGCTATTAACAGATTCAAATTAGCTCAGAAATTACTGTCTGGAGTTAAAGGGGATTAAATAGATAAGGCTGAAAGAATATTGAAGATCTGTAAGCATACAGAAAAATCTCAATTTTGTTTGTATATTTTAAATATGAAATTCTGCTGAGCATTTCAGATTACAAGTTTGGTTTCAATATTCAGAATGCTTATTAAAAGAAAGGTTAGTATTAGTAATAGCAAACAACTTTTCTACTTTTTTTCTCAGTTTTAATTGCTAAAGACAAAAGAACATATGTTGTGGGATACAAAATTCTTAAAGACAGTGGATATAAAAGAAAACAACTAATTTGAGATAGTTAAGGGTTTTTCCCTTCTGCCTTTTAGATAAGTAGAAAAAGTTTTCCAGCACTGCAACTGAAGAATCAGTTTGTTGAGAATAAAGCAGTGAGAAAGGTTCATTTAGCAGAACTCAGTTGCTACTTTTGATACACCCCGCTGGAAGACATCTGGAGATTTTAAAATGTGATGACAATGCTGAGTTATTTGAAAAATTGTATGGCCTAGTGTTTGAATGATATTGGCAGTTTCAATAAGGAAAAAAAAAAGCTTTCCTCTGTATGTGTCCAATCTAATTATGCTAATTGCTAACAGTTTACTGGCAAACCATCGGGTTTTACCTTTTATTTGCTTTCCCATTTGTTTTAGATGTTAGGTCTCAAAGAGACAAAATGCTAATGAGAAATGGTTGAACATTATAAACAACCAATTGTGTTTTGGATAAATTCTGTTGTTTGATTGCAAGCAGCTGCTTGTAGAAACAATTGCCAGTTTTTGGCACTTACCCCTTGACTTTATTATTTTAGGTAAATAAATAGTTTCACAATCTATTGAATACTAAAATTAATTTGAGACAAGAAAATTGGTTGTGTTGGAATGACTCAAAATATTTGTTTTGTTCTGGAGACTTGCTCTCTTCATGTTGCCCTCATTCTGCATTCCTTATATTGGTTGTTTATAATGCCCATTGTTCATTGGGCTCATTGTTCATTGGGATACGCATCCCTTCTCAATGGCTGATCCACAGGGATAGCTGTCTATTACTCAAACTCATAGAATTGGAGCCAGAAGGGACTATTATGATTATCTAGCCTGACCTCCTGTGTAACACAAACCATTGAATTTCATCCAGTAATCCCTGCATTGAACCCAAGACCACATTGCTAATGGACATTAGGCACACACTTAATTATCTTGCTGACAAACTAGTTATCATGTAGTAGAAGTGTGATTTCAGTGCTTAAAGTCCTGGGTTAAAATCCTGCTGTTGTCCTGTGGTGTAAGTTGCTATACATGCTCAAGCAAAGCTTGCATTGACTGAAGAGGGAGTCCTGTCCAAAGAGAAGCAAAGTGTGCAGTATTTTTTAAATGTATCCTGTTTCTTAATCAATACCTGTAACTACAACTATAGTTTATTATTTACTCTTAATGTTACAAATAAGGTTTTGTGCTGGTTTCTTTTCTCGTATGATAGCCACTGTAATCTTTTCTTTAGAAAAAGACAACTGGACACATGGTTAGGAATATGAAATTGTTGACCCATAGCTTAACTGTAAGGACAGTGCTCAGAAGGCAAAGTGATATCTACAGAGATGATTCTGACAAGCTACAGAAGTTATCAAGTTCAGAATCCATGGCTTTAAAAAAATGTATGTTGTATTCAATGGATCAGCAAAATGTAATGAAATAGTTATAGGTGGGTAAGGACTGCAAGATCTGGCCCCAAGAGGGCCACATTCTGTTCAATCAGATGGCACTTGAATTTAACAGGAAGTGCCAGTGTAACTGATACCATACACTGGTCTCAGTAACTTAAGGCACAATCTGCAGCTATTGTACTGCTGTTCACAGATACTATTTGATATTCAACAATTGTATATGATGCTTACTTTGCATCTCAGTGAAAAAAAACAAAAACACACTGCTGCAAACTTATTTAGAAATCCATAATTATAGCCACAGCAGATAATTTCAATGTTGCTCTTCATATATTGCACATTTTAAAAAAAATAGTTTACAAAACATATACAAAATAAAATCTCATCATATGGTGATACTATACTTTGAACCTTCCATTCCATTGGTACCTCTGGAGGATGTTAAATATAAGCTACTAAAATAAACATTTTAAAATCAGCAAGTCTAGATAATTTGCATCCAAGAGTTTTTAAAGAGCTGGTTGAGGAGTTTGCTGGACTTTTATTGTAGCTTTTCAATAAGTCTTGGAGAACTGGGTAAGTTCCAGAGGACTAGTAGAAAGCTAATGTGTCAATTTAAAAAGAGATAAAATGGACAATCTGGGTTATTATAAGTCTGTCAGCCTGACATCGATCCTGGGCAAGATAATGGAACAGTTGAGGCAGGATTCAATTAATTAAGAATTAAAGGAGGGTAATTTAATTAATGCAAATCATCATAGGTTTATGGAAAATAGATCCTTGATATCTTTTTGATGAGATTGTAAGTTTGGTTGATAAAGGTAATAGTGTTGACATAATGTTCTTAGATGTCTGTAACACATATGACTTGATACTGCATGACATTTTGATTACAAAACTAGAATATAAAATTAACATGGCACTCATTAAATTGATTAAATACTGGATAACTAATAGGTGTCAAAATGAAATTGTAAATGGGAAATGGTTATCAAGACGGTGTTTCTGCAGTGGCATTCTACAGAGACTGTTTTGTGGACCTATGCTATTTAACATATTTATCAATACCTGGAAGAAAACATAAAATCATCTCTGATAAAGTTTGCAGATGATACAAAAATTGGGGAGTGGTAAATAATGAAGACAACAGGTCACTGATACACGGCAATCTGGATAATTGATAAACTGGGTGCAAGCAAATATACATTTTACTATGGCTAAATGTATACATCTAGGGACAAAGAATGTAGGCCATACTTAGACAGTAGGGATCTTTATTCTGGGAAGCAATGACTCAGAAAAAGATTTGGGCATCATGGTGGTTAATGAGCAGAACATGAGCTCCCAATGTAATGCTATGGCCAAAAGAGTTAATGTGATCCTGGGATGCATAAACAGGGGAATCTTGAATAGGAGTAGAGGGATTATTGCAGAAGTGAAAGTAAGACAGTCCAGTCCGCTACAGTGTACCGGTAAAAAAAGGGGCCGCCAGTCAGCCGACCATACGGGCAGGGCAGCTGATGAGGGAGCAAAAGAAGCAGCTGCCCTGGGGCCCAGCGATTTAAAGGGCCAAGGGCTCTTTAAGTTGCCACCGGAGCCCCGGGTGGCATGGGCCAGGGAGTGTTGAAAGGCTGACTGGATCAGTTTGGCCCTGCCCCTTCCAGGAGCTGCCCCCACCACCTTGTCCAGGACCCTGGCCACTCTGCATACCGGAAAGGCTGTTAAGTTACTTTCACCCCTGGATTACTGTACCTTTGAATTTGGCATTGGTGCTACCACTACTGAAATACTGTGTCCAGTTGTGATGCCCATAGTTCAAGAAGGATGTTGATAAATTGAAGAAAGTTTACAGAAGAGCCACGGGAATAATTACAAGATTAGAAAACATGTCTTATAGTGATAGAGTCCAGGAGCTCAAAGTCTTCAGTTTAACAAAGAGAAGTTTACAGGGTGACTTGATTTCAGTCTATAAGTATCAATACAGAGTATAAATATTTAATAATGGGCTCTTCAGTCTAGCAGAGAAAAGTATAACACAATCCAGTGGCTGGAGGTTGAAGCTAGACAAATTCAGACTGGTAGTAAGATGTAAATGTTTAACAGTGAGAGTAATTAACCATTGGAACAATTTACGGGGGATTGTGGTAGATTCTCCATCAATGACAATTTTTAAGTCAAGATGGGATGTTGTTGTTTTTTCTCTCAAAGATATGTTCTAGGAATTATTTGGGGGACATTCTATAGCCTGTGTTATATAGCAGGTCAGACTAGATGCCTTCGGACCTTGCAATCTATAACTCTCTGGTACAAAATGGAACATGTAATATAGTACTTCTCTCTTATCTAATGGGATACTACATTATTTGCCTACTTATATGGCACTTGTCACTAACTGCCTCACAAACAATAATGAATTTATTCATAGAATGTGCCTGTGTTGTAAGGAAGTGGTATTCCCATTTTATAGTTGGATAACTGAGGCATAGAGAGGTAAAGTCCAAGGTCACAGGTGGGCTGTGGCAATGATAGGTATTGAATCCAGATTTTCTGAATTCCCACATGGTGTATTTATCACAAGTCTACCCTTTCCCTAATATGCCCCACATACCCTAATATGTGGTGTGTAAGTTCCATGACATAGTAAAAAAAAATTAAATTAAAATGCTTCTCGTGTATCAAAAATAGTCTTCTTATTTCAGGATTTTTTGTTACTACAATGACAGTTTCAGAGGCTATAAATACCTACAAAATGTAAGTTTATTATCCTGTTTAAAGAGGTGAGACAGTTATTCCTATATTGTTCACTGAGATATATTGGCTATGAGAATAATATGATGTGAAGTAACAGTACTCAAACCATAAAAAAGATTTGTTTTAAATAATTCTATGAACAAATATGAAAGAGAAATGGTATAGAATGTCTCATTTACTGTGAAATACCCCTTTGAACAGCAAATGGTGCTTCTAGAATAAAGTACATTTCTTTAGCTCTGATCTCTGCAAATGTGAGACAAATTGAACTCCTTATCTTTCCTCTTAATTTAAATCAATTTAATTATACATGGAGTGATAAGCAGCTGGCAGGGTCTTTAATTCTAAAATTGCTAAATACTTGGGACATTCACTTGTCTCCTGGTGTGCATGACATTTTCATTAATCTCTCAGAGAACCTTTTATGCTATTATTTGGCCATTAGCCAGATTAGCACTGTCAAAGTCTATTGGTAAGGATAGAACTGTGTAGCATTGTGCTGTGTTCCATTTACTAGAGTTCAGGAAGTCTATATACATGGGAATTTAGACAGACTTCTTGAACAAAAATCATGATTTGCCATTGTTTTTTTTAAGCTAATGCTAACAGCAGTCAGGGAAGTTAGTAAATTAATTTAAAATCAAATATGGAGATATACCTATCTCATAGAACTGGAAGAGACCCTGAAAGGTCATTGAGTCCAGCCCCCTGCCTTCATTAGCAGGACCAAGTACTGGTTTTTGCCCCAGATCCCTAAGTGGCCCCCTCAAAGATTGAACTTGCAACCCTGGATTCAGCAAGCCAGTGCACAAACCACTAAGCTATCCCTCCCCCCAATTACTAAAAGTACAATTATTAAGAGACCAAGCTATGCACAAGTTACCATTCAACTAGTTAAAACCTGTTGCTGCCGTTTTGACTTAGCTTGAGGAAGAACATATTGTCACTTTCCATGCTGTATCTGTTCTGGTCTTCAGGGCTGTTAGTAGAGTGTTTTTCATGAGTCCTAGACTCATATGATTCTTTTTTCCTCAATTTTTTAAGTTATGCACATTCATTTTTCAAGAGTTATTTTCCTCTTCTTTTGGGAACACAATACCCATAGACATTAATGGAAGCATCATAGACACCAGGTGGAGAGACTAAATTCCTTAGCATTTGGAAAGTCCAGGCTGAACGGTTCATAACATAGACCATTTTTACTATGCAAAATACAGTTTATCCCATCTCTTCAGCTGTTCCAAACTTTGACCTTAATAAAGGACACAACTGAGCATCTATAAATGCTTATTTTTTAAAAAGTCAGCTAGAGGTTACACATATGCTAACATTATCTAAAGACTAATTACTATTTAGAGTTTTATATGTCAAAAAAATAATTTTCCCTTACAGCCAGAAATTAATTGGAAGTCATTACTAATTACAGGGTCTCTTCTGCCTTTGAGTTTATGTCCATTTTTAAAGAAAACCAATGCAGTTTTCACACTTCTGATTGAGATGTTCTGTTCTTATTTGCAAGGGGAGAACTAAACATTGCTGTACACTGATGCCATTCATAATCAACATTTGAATTTCAAGGTTGCTCCATTCATCATTGTGACGCTGGCAGATCAGGTGCCAGCTGATGCCAAGTCCTCTAGGTATATCAGTTGAACACTGGCAAAGACATAGCCATAACCAGATTGGCTCACTGGTGTGTTGGTATTAGCATTATAAGAATGTGTTTAGTGTTTAGACTCTATAAAATGCTTGTAAATTGCTGTATGCATTAATCTCACTTATAATATCTGTAGCCCACATTATAAGGTAATAAATAAATGTTTGTTCTGTAACTCTATCACAGCAAACAGGAGAGAAGTATGCAGGGGCAGTGGAGCCTACTCAAAAGTCAGGGGGTCGGGGCCCCCGCCTCCTCCATGGCCCCACCCCTGTCTCTCCTCTTCCCCATGAGGCCCCTGCCCGGGGTGGGGGAGCCAAGAGCAGCCCCATGCCCGTGTCCCTGCCCGCAGATCCCCAGCGCAGAGCAAATGGAGGGTCAATGGCACCTCCCAGCTGCCTGCATGACTCTTACCATTGCCGGTCTGTGGCTCCAAGGCCCTGGTCCCCGGCCAGAGCCAGGTTGGAGTAAGAGACACGCAGGCAGCTGTGGGGAGCCATGGACCCTCCACAGGCAGGAGGTCAGGGGGTTGGGGACACAGGCTGGGGGCTGCTTTC
Organism: Chrysemys picta bellii; assembly: GCF_011386835.1. Taxonomy (NCBI): domain Eukaryota; kingdom Metazoa; phylum Chordata; order Testudines; family Emydidae; genus Chrysemys; species Chrysemys picta. Next base: position 266,373,461 of record NC_088791.1, on the reverse strand, counting down.
ATCCCCCCCTCCACCCTGGGCAGGTGGAGGGTCCATGGCTCCCCACAGCTGCCCGGGCTCCAGTTGCTGGCCTGTCAAGGGGTGGGGGCTCAGGGACAGAGCAAGGATGGAGCGAGGCATGTGGCGAAAAGTGAAATACCAGTTTCTACCAAGAGGTGTTTTCTCCTGCCCAACAAAGGAAGCTCATCAACATAAATGTAAGAATGGTCATATTGGGTCAGACCAATGGTCCATATAGCCCAGTATCCTGTCTTCCTACAGTGGCCAATGTCAGATGCTACAAAGAGAATGAACACGTGCTTCTCCACGTGGGCTCCAATGATACTGCCAAGAATGACCTTGAGCGGATCACTGCAGACTACGTGGCTCTGGGAAGAAGGATAAAGGAGTTTGAGGCGCAAGTGGTGTTCTCGTCCATCCTCCCTGTGCAAGGAAAAGGCCTGGGTAGAGACTGTTGAATCGTGGAAGTCAACGAATGACTACGCAGGTGGTGCTGGAGAGAAGGCTTTGGATTCTTCGACCATGGGATGGTGTTCCAAGAAGGAGGAGTGCTAGGCAGAGACGGGCTCCACCTAACGAAGAGAGGGGAAAGCATCTTTGCCAGCAGGCTGGCTAACCTAGTGAGGAGGGCTTTAAACTAGGTTCACCGGGGGAAGGAGACCAATGCCCTGAGGTAAGTGGGGAAATGGAATCCTGGGAGGAAGCACGAGCAGGAGAGAGCAAGAGGGGAGGACTCCTGTCTCATGCTGAGAAAGAGGGATGATCGATGAGTTATCTTAAGTGCCTATACACAAATGCAAGAAGCCTGGGAAACAAGCAGGGGGAACTGGAATTCCTGGCACAGTCAGGGAACTATGATGTGATTGGAATAACAGAGACTTGGTGGGATAACTCACATGACTGGAGTACTGTCATGGATGGATATAAACTGTTCAGGAAGGACAGGCAGGGCAGAAAAGGTGGGAGAGTTGCATTGTATGTAAGAGAGGAGTATGACTGCTCAGAGCTCCAGTATGAAACTGCAGAAAAACCTGAGAGTCTCTGGATAAAGTTGAGAAGTGTGAGCAACAAGGGTGATGTCGTGGTTGGAGTCTGCTATAGACCACCAGACCAGGGGGATGAGGTGGACGAGACTTTCTTCTGGCAACTAGCAGAAGTTGCTAGATCACAGGCCCTGGTTCTCATGGGAGACTTTAATCACCCTGATATCTGCTGGGAGAGCAATACAGCGGTGTACAGACAATCCAGGAAGTTTTTGGAACGTGTAGGGGACAATTTCCTGGTGCAAGTGCTGGAGGAACCAACTAGGGGCAGAGCTTTTCTTGACCTGCTGCTCACAAACAGGGAAGAATTAGTAGGGGAAGCAAAAGTGGATGGGAACCTGGGAGGCAGTGACCATGAGATGGTCGAGTTCAGGATCCTGACACAAGGAAGAAAGGAGAGCAGCAGAATACGGACCCTGGACTTCAGAAAAGCAGACTTTGACTCCCTCAGGGAACAGATGGGCAGGATCCCCTGGGAGAATAACATGAAGGGCAAAGGGGTCCAGGAGAGCTGGCTGTATTTTAAAGAATCCTTATTGCGGTTGCAGGAACAAACCATCCCGATATGTAGAAAGAACAGTCAATATGGCAGGCGACCAGCTTGGCTAAACAGTGAAATCCTTGCTGATCTTAAACGCAAAAAAGAAGCTCACAAGAAGTGGAAGATTGGACAAATGACCAGGGAGGAGTATAAAAATATTGCTCAGGCATGCAGGAGTGAAATCAGGAAGGCCAAATCACACTTGGAGTTGCAGTTAGCAAGAGATGTTAGGAGTAACAAGAAGGGTTTCTTCATGTATGTTAGCAACAAGAAGAAAGTCAAGGAAAGTGTGGGCCCCTTACTGAATGAAGGAGACAACCTAGTGACCGAGGATGTGGAAAAAGCTAATGTACTCAATGATTTTTTTGCCTCTGTCTTCACGAACAAGGTCAGCTCCCAGGTTGCTGCACTGGGCAGCATAATATGGGGAGAAGGTGACCAGCCCTCTGTGGAGAAAGAAGTGGTTCGGGACTATTTAGAAAAACTGGACGTGCACAAGTCCATGGGGCCAGATGCGCTGCATCCGAGGGTGCTAAAGGAGTTGGCGGGTGAGATTGCAGAGCCATTAGCCATTATTTTTGAAAACTCATGGCAATCGGGGGAGGTCCCAGATGACTGGAAAAAGGCTAATGTAGTGCCCATCTTTAAAAAAGGGAAGAAGGAGGATCCGGGGAACTACAGGCCAGTCGGCCTCACCTCAGTCCCTGGAAAAATCATGGAACAGGTCCTCAAGGAATCAATTGTGAAACATTTAGAGGAGAGGAAAATGATCAGGAACAGTCAGCATGGATTCACGAAGGGGAAGTCGTGCCTGACTAACCTAATTGCCTTCTATGATGAGATAACTGACTCTGTGGATGAGGGAAAAGCAGTGGATGTGTTATTCCTTGACTTTAGCAAAGCTTTTGATACGGTCTCCCACAGTATTCTTGACGCCAAGTTAAAGAAGTATGGGCTGGATGAATGGACTGTAAGGTGGATAGAAAGCTGGCTAGATCTTCGGGCTCAACGGGTAGTGATCAAATGCTCCATGTCTAGTTGGCAGCCGGTTTCAAGCGGAGTGCCCCAAGGGTCGGTCCTGGGGCCGGTTTTGTTTAATATCTTTATTAATGATCTGGAGGATGGTGTGGACTGCACTCTCAGCAAGTTTGCAGATGACACTAAACTAGGAGGCGTGGTAGATACACTAGAGGGTAGATACAGAGGGAGCTAGACAAATTAGAGGATTGGGCCGAAAAAAACCTGATGAGGTTCAACAAGGACAAGTGCAGAGTCCTGCACTTAGGACGGAAGAATCCCATGCACTGCTACAGACTAGGGACCGAATGGCTAGTTAGTAGTTCTGCAGAAAAGGACCTAGGGGTCACAGTGGACGAGAAGCTGGATATGAGTCAACAGTGTGCTCTTGTTTCCAGGAAGGCTAATGGCATTTTGGGCTGTATAAGTAGGGGCATTGCCAGCAGATCGAGGAACGTGATCGTTCCCCTTTATTCGACATTGGTGAGGCCTCATCTGGAATACTGTGTCCAGTTTTGGGCCCCACACTACAAGAAGGATGTGGAAAAATTGGAAAGAGTCCAGCGGAGGGCAACAAAAATGATTAGGGGTCTTGAGCACATGACTTATGAGGAGAGGCTGAGGGAACTGGGATTGTTTAGTCTCCAGAAGAGAAGAATGAGGGGGAATTTGATAGCAGCCTTCAACTACCTGAAGGGGGGTTCCAAAGAGGATGGAGCTCGGCTGTTCTCAGTGGTGGCAGATGATAGAACAAGGAGCAATGGTCTCAAGTTGCAGTGGGGGAGGTCCAGGTTGGATATTAGGAAACACTATTTCACTAGGAGGGTGGTGAAACACTGGAATGCGTTACCTAGGGAGGTGATGGAGTCTCCTTCCTTGGAGGTTTTTAAGGCCTGGCTTGACAAAGCCCTGGCTGGGAAGATTTAGTTGGGAATTGGTCCTGCTTTGAGCAGGGGGTTGGACTAGATGACCTCTTGAGGTCCCTTCCAATGCTGATATTCTATGATTCTATGAACAAAGCAATTATTAAGTGATCCATCCTCTCAGCATCTGGCAGTCATTGTTGACACTCAGAGCATAGGGTTTTATATTTGGCTATTTTAGCTGATAGTCATTGATGGACCTATCCTCCATGAATTTATGTAATTATTTTGTTAATCCAATTACAGTTTTGGCATTCACAACATTCCCTGGCAATGAATTCCACAGGTTGTCTGTCTTTTATGTGAAGAGGTACTTCCCTTTATTTTAAACCTGCTGCCTTTTAATTTCATTGGGTAACCGCAGGTTCTTGTGTCATGTGAAGGGGTAAAATAACACTTACTTATTCACTTGCTCCAGACCATTCCTTATTTTACAGACCCCTATCTTATCCTCCCTTAGTATTCTCTTTTCCAAGCTGAATAGTCCCAGACTTTTAAATCTCACTTCATATGGAAACTGTTCCATAACCCTAATTGTTTTGTTACCCTTCTGTGTACATTTTCTGAGTCTAATATATCTTTTTCAAGATGGGTCAACCACAACTATACACAGTCTACAAGGTGTGGATTTACCACGGATTTATGTATTGGCATTATGATATTTACTGTCTTATTTTCTAACCCTCTCTTACTGGTTCCAAACTTTGTTAGCATTTTTGATTCCCGCTGCACGTTGAGCAGATGTTTCATAGAACTATCGACAATAACTCCAAGTGAACTTTCTTGACAAGTAACAGCTAATTTAGACCCCATTATTTTGTCTGTATAGTTGCATGTTAGAAAACATAATCCCAAATTCTTTGTAGTTATCAACATTGAATTTCATCTGCTGTTTTCTTACCCAGTCATTTGGTTTTCTGAGATTCCTTTGTAGCTCTTTGCAGTCTGCTTTGGTCTCAACTATTTTGAGTAATTTTTTATTGTCTACAAACTTTGCTACCTTACTTGTTTTCCAGATCATATATGAATATGTTGAACAGGTTGCAGTACAGATCGTTGTGGGACTGTGCTATTTACCTCTCTCCACTGTGAAAACTGATCATGTATTCCTACTTTTTGTTTCCTATCTTTTAACCTGTTACTGATGCATGAGAGGACTTTCCCTCTTATCACATAACTGATTACTTTACTTAAGAGGGTAAGTCCCCTTTCGCGAGGGACTTAGTCAAAGACTTACTCAAAGTCCAGTTACACTAGATATATTGGATCATTCTTGTCCCATATATGTTGACACCCTAAAATAATTCTGAGATTGACGAGATGTGATTTTCCTTTACAAAAGCCATATTAACTCTTTCCCAACAAATTGAATTAATCTATATGTTTGATAATTCTGTTCCTTACTATAGTTTCAACCAGTTTGAATGGTAACAAAGTGAGGGTTACTGGCCTATAAGTGCCAGGATCACCTCTGGAACCTTTTAAAAAAATGGCATTATATTAGCGATCCTCTAGTCATCTGGTACAGAGGCTAATTTAAGAGATAAGTTACATCCACAGTTAGTAATTCTGCAATTTTATATTTGAGTTCCTTCAGAGCTCTTGGGTGAATACCATCTGGTCCTAGTGACCTATTTGATATTTACCAAATTTACCAATTTTTTTTCCAATACCCCCTCTATTGACACCTCAATCTGGGTCAGTTACTCAGATTTATCATGTAAAAAGAATTGCTCAAGTGTGGGAATCTTCCTCACATCCTCTGTAGTTAAGACTGATGCAAAGAATTCATTTAGCTTCTCTGCAATGGCTTCATCTTCCTTGAGTACATCAATTGTCCAGTAGCCCCGTTGACTGTTTGGCAGGCTTCCTGCTTCTGATGTATTCAAAAATGTTTTTGGTGTTAATTTTTGAGTCTTTCTAGTTGCTCTTCAAATTCTTTATTGGCCTGTCTAATTATGCTTTTACACTTGACTTGCCAGAGTTTATGCACCTTTCTATTTCCCTAAGCAAGATTTGACTTCCAGTTTTTAAAGGATGCTTTTTTGCCTCTGACCACCTCTTTTACATTTAATTTGAACCTCTATTATGTTAATTTTAAATAGTTTCCATGCAGCTTTTAGACATTTAACTCTTGTGACTCTTCCTTTTAATTTCTGTTTAACTAGCTTCCTCGTTTTTGTGTAGTTCCATTTCCTGAAGTGCTATGTGGTGGTCTTCTTTGGTATTTCCCCACAAAAAACAATGTTAAATTTAATTATACCATGATTACTATTAGCAAGCGACTCAGCTATATTCATCTTTTGGACCAGATCCGGTGCTCCATTTAGAACAGGGATCAGCAATCTTTGCCCCTTGGCCCGCCAGGTTAAGCACCCTGGAGGGCCGGGCCAGTTTGTTTACCTGCCGCATCCACAGGTTCAACTGATCGTGTCTTCCACTGGCCACGGTTCTTCACTCCAAGTCAATGGTGGCGGCAGGAAGCGGCAGCCAGCACATCCCTCGGCCCACTCCGCTTTCCGCCACCCCAATTGGCCTGGAGCAGTGAACTGCTGCCAGTCGGAGCCACGATCGGCCGAACTTGTGGACGCAGCAGGTAAACAAACCAGCCCGGCCCGTCAGTGTCCTTATCCTGGCAGGCCACGTGCCAAAGGCTGCTGATCCCTAATTTAGAACTAAATCAAGAATTACCTCTCCCCTTGTGGGTTACAGGACTAGTTGCTCCAAAAAGCAGTCATTAATAGTATCTAGAAACTTTATCCCTGCATCCCATCCTGAGGTGTCCAGGACCCAGTCCATATGGGGAGAGTTGAAATCCCCCGTTACTACTGAGTTTTATATTTGGATAGCCTCTCTGATCTCCCTGATTATTTCATAATCACCATTACCATCCTGGTCAGATGGTCGGTAGTTTATTTCTACTTTTATACTCTTATTATTCAATCATAGAATTTCTATCCATAGCGATTATATGGTACAGTTTGATCCATTTAAGATTTTTACAATATTTGACTCTATGCTTTTGTCTGTTACAGCTGTCCCCCTGCTGCATTCCTTTTTCCCCTCTCCTTTCTGTTTGTCCTGTGTGGCCGCCCCTCCCGGCCGTTGTGCTAACTAAAGTCACAGCACTATTCATAGGAATGGCTTGTACAGACTAACTGGAGCCATTGCTCTGCCTAGGGAGGGGGCTTCTTGCTTCTTTGTTTGGTTCCTTTGTTCAGACCCGGGCTCGGTGTGGGGGGCGCTGCCCAGAAATGCAAGACCTGAAGTGGCCAACTAATTAAGCATATGAGCCATACCTGTGGCTCAGAACATGCCCAGGCATGCCTATGCTTACCTGCAGCCTTTCCCTGCCTTCTCCCCTCCCCTGTATCAAGAGGAGCCAATCAAAAGTACTGGTAGGAAACTGCCTGAATTTGCCTTTAAAGCCGGACATTTTCAGATCAGACCTCGGAAAAGGTCCTTGCTTTGCCACCTGGTCTGATCAGCTAGGGGTCTTTGGGGGGCCCTCTTCCCGCTCTCGTTTGTTTTTGAGCATATCCCTGTTTTTAAACTCCCCTCCCACGAACAACAAATTTGTGCCTGGAGAACTCCTGATTATTGTAAGCGAATCGAGTCCTCTCTCCATCCTCCGATGCTACTGCCGTTCCTGTCTCTGTGCTTGCTGCTGTCCTGGCGATTGGTAAGAACTCCCTCTTGCAAACTTCCCCTGTCCTAGCTGCTGGCCTTGTTTCCCCAGCAGACAGACCCAAGCTAACTCCTTGGTCTGTATCTGTAATCTGTTTCTTGCTCTGCAGCGCTTTTGCTGCTGGAAATAAGCCTGTGCTGCTGCTAGGCTGTGCCTTCCTGGACTGTATCCTGGGCTGCCGGCTTGCAGCCACCCCACTGCTGCAGCCACTAGTTAACCCCCCCCCCCCCCCCGGGGCTGTACCCTGGGCACACACCACTCTGCCCTCTGGAACTGCTTCCCCTCCCGATCAAAGAAGCGGCATAGTGTAAGGTGCACCTATTAGAATCAGGTTCTTAGTCTAGATAAGTTGTAATTTCATTTTGCATAGCTGTGGTTAAGTTAGGTTTAAAGAATTGTTCGTATTGTGCTCTGTAAGTTAGGTTTAAAAAAATTGTTGCATTGTGTTCTGTTACTTGCTAATTTGTGTAGTCTTGGTTAAGTTAGATCATAGATAAGATTTTACTGTGTTCTGTATAATTGTGGTTAAGTCTGTCTTCCCACTGCCCTAACCCCCCCCCCCCCCGAGCTTGCCCGTGTCTCCCCCCGAGCTCCCCAGTCACTCGTTGCAATCTCTCTGCTGTTTAAACTTGCAGCCTGTCTGCTCTCTGTGTCTCCCTGAGTTTAAATCTCCCTCTGCAGCGCCTCTGCCTTTGGTCTCTGCTCCACCACGTGCTCCTCTTCCCCCATCCTCCAACCTCACTCCTCTACCACTGCCTTTCTCTCTCTCTTTTAATCCCTTCCCCCACGTGCTCACCCCGCTCCTGCTGCTGCCAAACCTCAATTGTATTACTGAAGTCTAGCATAAAACCCCATTGGTTACCCTTTTTCTCTCTAACACACCTCACATTTTACATTTACACCACTGTGACATATTTTTACCTAGAGTTGTTGGTTATTTAACACATTTTACCCATAACTGTTAGTTGATTATATGCTGCTGTGACACACCTTTTACATAGGAACTGTTAGCTACCTGTTACATTTATACTTCAGTGTTAATTGGTTACCAACTGTATTGGACCCCACTGTATTGTACCCCACTATTGAAACCCCCTATCCTATTTACTAAAAGAAACCCCTCCCCAATTGTCTACCTTAACAAACCCCGTACCCCTCACTATTGAATTTTCCCTGTTTTTGCATTTTCTTAATAAAGTTTATTTTCCACCCCACCAGTGCAGTAGTTGTCTCCCAAGAGCCCCTACATGCTGGCAGGGTCAGCTTTCTTTAACATATAATGCCACTTCCCCACCAGAAAAATCTACTCTGTCATTCTTATATATTGTGTACCCTAGTATTACCATGTCCCATTGATTGTCATTATTCCACCAAGTTTCTGTGATGCCTATTATATCCATATCCTCTTTTAATACATTCAAGTATATAGATTTCTGGCATTTGTATACTAGCAATTATAAAATTTGTCAATATTTAGTTATTTGCCTTCGGCTAATGTAACTGAATGGGACTGTTTTTCATTTCACTGTTTCTTTTCAGTTCCTACCTGTGCTTTATCAACTTCTATCCTCTCCTCTATATAAGGATTCCCCATTAATAGAATCTCTCCTAGGGATGTCTTTTTCTGAAACATTTGTTCCTCTGCCTCTGTCAGCTTTCCCCCAGGCCTTAATTTAAAAACTCCTCTATGCCCTTTTAAATTTTACATGCTAGCAGTCTGGTCCTGTTTTGGCTTAGGTGGAGCCTTTATAGGCTCCTCCTTCTCCAAAAGGTCCCCCAGCTCCTCATGAACCTAAATGCATTGAGACCATACAGTTCTGTCTGTCTAACTGGCCCTGCTCATGGAACCTGAAGCATTTCAGATAATGCAATCATGGAAGTCCTGGACTTTAATCTCTTAACCTAGCATCCTAAATTTGGCCCCCAGGACCTCTGTTCTACTTTCTGTATGTCACTTGTACCTACATGTACTATGACCACTGACAGAGGAACTATTGTAGAACATCAGGGAACAAAAGATTTTCATGCCTATCCATGAAGAGGAGATGAGCAAATGGATCCCTTTCCAACAGCTGAATTTGCAGTTTAAAGCAGAAGTGGGGGGAAGGAACAAAAGGGAACGGTATCTTTTATGCTGCTTGGATTCTGATTAGTCCAAGATTATTAAGCATAAGCAAAAGATCTCCAGTGCTTGGCCTGGGTTAACCCTCAAGGACATATAGAGCTTGCTTAATATAGAAGGGTCTATTGATTTTAGTAATTAAGATTGGAACTAATTTGTGTATATATATGTTTACCTTCTTTAATGTTTTAAATAACTCTTATTTACTGTTCCTAGTTAATATATGTGTATACAGTTTATTATAGGATAGGCTACTAGTGTTGTCTTTGATGTGAGATCTTATGTGCAATTGACCTGGTGTAAGTGACTGCTCCTTTGGGACTGGTAGTAATCTGAATATCATTGTGATTTTTAGTGTAAGGGACCATCTATCACAGAGGTGGCAAGGTAGATCAGAGTACGCAAGGTGATTGTCTGTGATTCCACATTAAGGGGGTTATAGTGCTTGAGGAATTTACACTTGATAATTGGATAGCAAACCTGAGTATAGAACTCACAACGAATATGGGGTTTGTACCCTGCTTCTTTATTGTCTGCCCTGGAGCCACTGTAGTACAGCTTGATGACCATCATAATAGCAGTATCCCAGTAGCACTAAGCAGCCCCAGTTATGAACCAGTCACTATACAGACATGCAACAAAAAGAATGGCCCTGCCCCCAAAGATCTTACACTCTTCACTCTAGCTATTAAGCTGCAAAACCCAGCTGAATACTACTAACAGTGAACAGTTTCCTGTTAATTTGCTGCTCAAGCTGCTATTGCACTGCTACTGTCTGATTCTGCTGTGCCTTTCTGTGATATTAGTGAACTCTTCTGCCCTTCCATATGAAATTCTGTCTGAGGGGCCCCTCAGCTTGGACACTGATTTGCTCAGCATGGGTCCAATAATAGCATGAATTCGACATTCATAAAATATTTCTAGAATACTCTACTTACCCGGTCTTGGAGGGGAAAGTAGGGAGTTGGGGAAAGGAAGGAATGCAGGTTAAGAGTTTACTTTCATGGGATTCTGGCTAGTTTAGATTTCTTTTGGTGACATTTGGGTGATGATGAGCTGCTGGGATTTTGTATGAGTCTAGCTAACATTTTCAGTGGTAGATGCTGAGTACTTTGAAAAAAAAGTGAGGTCATTCTTTAGGTGCCTGAATATGGACGTAGGAGTCTCATATGGAATTTAGGCACCCATTTTTGATTGTCATTGACTATACTTAGAGCTTGTTGAAGGAAAAGTTCATGAGAATTTTAGAACTTTTTCTCCTGACTCTCTTCCTAGAATGTGAAATTTCACTGAAATTTCCAAATTCATCTCTTTTTAGAAAACCAATATTTTGACCGTAGAGCAAGTAATAAAATTCAATGTAAGATAGGAACTTAGAAATCAGATTCAGCAAATGGTATTTTTTAATACCCTCAACTGGAAAATTGAAAATATTTATTATTCCCAGCTATTGTCTGAAGAAGAGGATGCTTCTTGTGCAGGTCAGGTGATGTTTCCAATGTCTCCTTTTCTGACTGCTTGAGATATATGATTACCATGTGTTGAATCAGAGTTTTAGGTTCCTTTGTTATACACTGACAAATCTGACTAGCTCTAGTATCAAAATGTTGACAGTTGAGACATGAATAATATATAGAACACCCAACAATAAATTATTTAATCACACAGCAATATGCAGGTGTTCAGAAGAATCACATCAGAACAGGGAGGTATTAGTTACTCTCTATGGCTCCGGCTGAATGAACCTGGAACACATTGTTCACTTTTGGACAGGACATTAATCAGAATGATACCGACACTTTGGAGAGAATTCAGGATCTCAAGAGCAAGAATGGTTAATTTGTGAGGTCAGCTACATAAGTATAGCTTTGTTAAGAGTTAACTGAAGGGATATAAAAGGTCTATAAACATATGAACGATTTAAACACCAGTAAGAAAAAGGAAATGCTTGGAATGGTGGTAGTGGAAATTAGAAATAAGTGGGATGAAATTAAGAAAAGGAAAATTTCAGTTGGCTAGCAGGAAAAGCTTCCTGTCACTGAGAAGTGTTAACATGTGGAATAGTCTACCAAGGGTAGAAGCCACAGCATTTGAATAATTAAAGTGCAACTAGACAAAATAGTAGACATGGATCAACACAGGGAGAGGGAATGCATTTCCATTCTAATTTATGAGCGGAATCCTGAGAGTTTTACTCACGTCCTGATTCAGGACAGTACCTCAGCATGTGCTTGAGTGGGCCTGGATGAGGACCTCAAGATTTGGACTCGTATTTCCAACTGTTTGACTATGATACTGTGCTTCAAACCAAAGTGAATTAATAAGTTAATATGGGCATCCAAGCATGAATAATTTCTACAATTTCCAATCAGTACATGCCTGAGATTTGGCTATTCATTTCCAAATAAAAGCTAAGGAAATAAAGCAACTAAATGCCGAGTGTCTGTTTTGACTATTTCTGTCAGAGGTACTCAGTCTTTTAGAGTTGGAAGGACACTTGTCACCTGAGTGGAAGATGTAGAGATGCACAAACGAATAATGATGACCTCTACTGTGAAGAGGGGGCTCTCCGTCTCTTTTCTCCATTGCAAACTTTTTGTAGTTATTTAGAACATTTGTGACTTCAAGCTCTGATAGAGATCATATAAAATCATGTAGCTAAGCATAATTAATATGCCAGATAGAACAATGAGTTTTTGAGGTCCATACTGGGAAATGGAGTTGCCCTTGCAATGACAATATCTGCATAAGGACTATTATTCTGTTTGACCCTTGTATACATCATGCAAGAATTGTGAGGAGATGCTTTGTGGGTCACTTGCATAGCATACCCATATGCAGGCAAGGCAAAATCTGACTTTATGCTATTAAATTCATATTAAGTATATTTAGTTTTGCAAATGAAATAATTGAGCATAAGGAATTTCAAAAAAGGAGGAGAGAAAAAAAGTTTTGTAGAACAAAATTGTTAAAATGTATATTCTTCGATTTTATGTGCTTTTCTATTCTTCCAGTTTAAGTACATTGTAGTAAATGTCAGGATTTAGAACTCAAAGCCTGTAACAACCTTAACTGAAGATGTCCAAGCCTGGTTGAAGGAAGGGCAAGGAGTTTGATGTCTATGGGACCTGGGAAAGAGTGCCACATATTCTAAAGAAGTGTCTGACATTAGCCTATAGTAGATGATCCAACCTCTAAGGTTTGGAAGTCTGAATCCTGATCAAAACTTTAGTGGAAGGGTGGTGCTCCAATTTGGAGTTCTGGTGGGAGACATTTTATATTTATACATTAATGACACCACATATAAAATTTGTAAATGGATATCAGTTTAGAGAGCATCTGTTCAATAGTTCTAGCATCTAGTTAAAATAAAATTATAAATAAAATTAAAAGAAAGATAGAGACACAAATGAGCCGAGCCCCCAAACCAAAAGCAATACAGCTGAAAGTGATCACCTCAGAAGAATAAGAACAATCCCATTCAATCACAGCCAAGCAATTACCAACTCATAATCAAGGGATGACTCTTCTGTTTTGAGAGCCTAACAAGAAACATTAAAAGTGTTATAGTGAATGTAGTACTTGCCAAAGATTTCACACTAATTATCTTCCAGACTACCATCCTATCTGCAGAACATCCATAGCATTGTCTCACCACAATGTTCCTCCAGGATGCCTCTACCTGTTCTAGCAATGATTTTGGGAATATTCCTTCAGAATGATTTTTCTTCTGGAAAATCTTGTTTCCACACAATAAAATATTTTTGATTTGTCAAGAGTGAAAATAAAACATTTCAGATTGATTTGGAATTTTTTATTTTATATAAGTGACCTAAAACATTCTATTTCAAATCAGTTTGAAAAACAAACATTAAACTGAATTTCATGAGTGCATTGGCTTTTTGGTGTTATAGTTTGTCACAATTCTCTCCTCTGGGCTGGGCTCCCTGGAGGGGTATATATCCCACAGTTCAATGGACCATGCATGGTCAACTGGTTTTGCATCAGATGAGTCCAAAATTACACTGTACCCATATCCTGTAATCTTAACTTTCTCTCACTTAAACCCTGTTATGATGCACATAATAGCACCTAACATGGTGCACTAACTTTCTATGTTCTTTCTGCACAGTGATACATTTCACATTAAGTGAACTGGAACCTTAGTACTGAAAGGCTTAGTAGTCTATTACTAGGGCAAGTCTATACTACAGAGCTACATAGCTTCCATCTCTCGTGGAGGTGGAGTAATTATGCCAAGAGTAGTGTGGTCTCCTATTGACATAGTGCATCTTAAAGCAGACACTGGTGTGGATAGCGCTTAGGTCACTGTAACATGCATCACTCGGGGTGGGGGGAGGGGGTTGTCTTGTTCACACCCCTGAGTGACGTAAGTTATATAGACCTAAGCGGTAGTGGAGACTAGCCCCTAGTCTCCTGAGCCACTAAGCCCCTTCAGAAATGTTTTTAAAAAGACATTTGTGTATGTTTACGACATACAGAACATATTTTCCATGGAAAATGTTGAAAGGGTAGGAAGATACTATAGCCCTTAAGAATGATTTGTCCTTTTTATTTTCCGTTTGTGACTATTTTCCTTTACAATTTATAGTGAATACAATACTCATAAAACTAAGAGACAAATGGGGAGAAAAGTGCTGTGTGGGTGGCTACTGTGCAGGCATCCAGATATACAATAGATCTATCAGTACATCTGCAATCCTGTCGTACAACCTGCTGCTTTCCTTTCCTCAACATTCTAGCCATAGGTCTCTCTTGAGTAGAACTGCCACCTCGCTGAGCAATCATGCAAAATTACCTAGGAGGTTTGTGACATGTAAAAAAAGTTTGGTTTCTAATCATGGGCTACATTTTCCCATGTGATCTAAATGGAAATTGACCCCCAGATTGTCAACTTTGAATTTAATTAACTAGTAAGACAAACAGCATAATGTATCATTTCATAGAATCATAGAACCATAAGGTGAGAAGAGATTGCATCAATCATCAGTCATCAATCTGGACTTCGGCACAGTGCATCTATGAGGTAAGAATCTTTAGAGTCTTATATCTGTAACTCAAAAAAATGATTTTAGCATTATCCTCACTCCCCCACCTGCAGTGAGAACCCCCCGCCTGCCGCTTGCCTCTTCACTCCCCCTCCTGCCCTCCATTCACCTCTTCACCTCCCACCCACCCCAGCCAGGTGCAAGGCCCTCCCCCCCACCCCGCACTCGTCTCATCACCCCCTGGCCTAGTGCATCTCTCATCATTCCCTTGTCTGCCATGAGACCTCCCACCTGCCCACCCATCTGCCACTCATTTCTCATCCCCCTGCCTGTCTCTCGCCTCCTCACCCGCTGCTCACCTCTTCACCCCCAAACCATTGTTCACCTCCTCACTCCCCTGCCTGCTTACCACTCACCTCCTCACCCCCCGCCCACTGGGGGGAAGGGGCGGGGCCACCACTGCCCAGATGTCCAGCAGTTGGTCTGTGGCAGCTGGTGCCAGCCTCCCCTGGCCTATTATACCCGCCGCCCATGAACCAACTGAAGTGTCCATGAAGCCTCAGTCTGGTGTGCTGTGACTCCAAGATAGCTCAAGGATGTCCAGTGATCACCAGTTAAAGCAACAGCTAGTGCATTTTTCAGAAGCTTCTACTTTGTAGCCTTCTCGTTGTGATATAGATCATGTATTCGTGATGCAATGGTTCCTCGGGAGGGCAAGGAGTATGACTGATTGGAAGATGCAAGTTGAATAACATCTCTTATCCCTCTTTCATTTAAAATGTTGAGTAGTCTGAAGTTCATAGCTATTCACTTTTCAATAGCATTGGTTAAGCTGTTGTACTTTGTTCCATGGGCTTCTAGCAATCCTGAAACTCTGTAAGTGTACTCTATCACAGCTGATGGGATTCATTTGCTGATGGTGGTTATCAGTAGCACAATAACTGGAGGTGAAAGCATATTTAACATGTATGTGGTACTGCAGACTTGAAGTACTTCAGTGATATTGGAATTTAGCCTTGTAATAGCTACCTATACTCTCTTTTTATCCAGTGCAATCAAAACTCTGATTAATCCTGATTAATTTTTTTAATCATTTGACAGCCTTATTTATCAAGTTCCATCTTGAAACAAGTTAGGGTTTTTGCCCCCACTATTCCCCTTGGAAGACTGTTCCAGAACTTCACTCCTCTGATGGTTAGAAACTTTAATCTAACGTCAAGCCTAAACTTGTTGATAGCCAGTTTATATTCATTTGTTCTTGTACTACCACTGGCCCTTAACTGTTTATACCTTTGATGTATTTATAAAGAGCAATCATACCTTCCCTCAGCCTTTAGTTTTGTTAGGCTAAACAAGTCAAGATTCTTAAGTCTCCTTTTGTAAGGCAGTTTCTCCATTCCTCTGATCATCCTAGCAGCCCTTCTCTGAACCAATTTGAAATCATCTTTGTTAAATATGGGAGACCAGAACTGCACTCAGTATCCCAGATGACATATCACCAGTGCCTTGTACAATGGTAATAACACTTTTATACCTTACCTGAATCATTCTAGGACCGAATTAGCCTTTTTCACAGCCACAGCACATTGGCAGCTCATAGTCATCAACCAATACACCCCGGCTTTACTCCTCCTCTGTTACTTTTAACTGTTATATCCCCATGACCTTTTACTTTGCACTTGGGCTGTCAATTAAGGATTAATTCACAGCATGATTAATGTGTTAATTTTTTAATGAGTTAATCACACTCCAGAGGCAGTGGGGGCTGGAGCCCCAGCCTCGAATCTTAGAGGGGGGAAGGAGGGATGGACTCTTAGTCCTGGAGCTCTGTGGCAGGAGTGGGCTGGATCCCCAAGCCTCACACCGCCTCAGGAGCTGAAGCCTGGACCCCTGAGGGGGACTGAAGGCTGGAGGGGGATGTGGGTGGTCAAGTCTAGTGGGCAGAGCAGACATACAGGTTGAGGAACAAAGCCAAGGATAGGCACCAGAATACAGTTACCAGAGCCAAGGGTCAAGCCAGAGTCAGGCTCAGAAGTCAGAGGCCAGGGTCATAGCCTAGATTGGTCCCTGAGGATTGGAGGTGAGGCAGAAGGCAGGAGGAGAGATGAGTTTCAAGCACAGTGGGAACAGGAGTGAATGCAGGAGCTAGGAGTGGAGCAGGAACAGGATTAAGTGCAGGAGGCATGCACAACAGGAAACCACTTTGTTACTCAGAGAAATTTCTTGTTCCTCCTTAAATAGGCTTAAATAGTATAGTTGGACCAATCGGTGAGCCGGGCAATCTTCCAATCACAGTTCCTGTGGGTTGTTCCTTTGCTGGAGCTATAGCCCTAGTAGTTTCTCAGCCCACCTGGTATCAGTAGCCACTGGGTGAAGGCCAGTATGTGGCAGCTGTCTGGGGACTCCCAGGCCTGACTTCAAGACCCAGAACATCAGTGTCTGGGTCTTCTCAGTGAAATGGCTAGTCAGGTTGATGAGAAAGGCTGAAGTAGACTTTGTAAGGGATTAAGGTATGGACTCAGGCTAACTTTTTAGGAGCCCAAGAAAGGGGCTTCCTACTACACATTGTGGTAGCATTATTAGAGTTATTCCCAGGCTGGGTGAGGATACAAGTACAGGTAAACAAAGTGTGTGCTAAACACCTTCAATTGGATGAGAGTTTTGTAGCCCAGTGGGCTAGCTTGCCTTTATTATATTCACTGCTTTGCATTATATTCTGCTTTGCATTATATTTAGCAGTAATGCCAGGAACCTAGAGACCTGTATCCTGTAAGACATTAGCTTCAGCAAGTTAGCGTAAGGCTTGAGGCCTATAAACTTTGCACAGATAAACGGCCCAAAGGAAAACCCCAAGTATTGGGGAACTAAAAATAGAGTATTTAAGGGGAATTTCTGATCATAGGAGCATGGTCCAATGACCATCGTGTCCTAGCAAAGAACTAACGTACATAACAGGTACATGAGCACATCTTCAGATACCTAACCACAAAAGGGCCATTGTAGCGAATTAATGTTTATGATAATAAGTTGAGATCATTAATATACTAGCCTAGAGAAGAAAGACACTCCAAAATTAGGAAGGTGAGGATATACAAATAAGGAAAAAGGGAAATACATCTACTAAATATACATCAAACATAGTGTCGTCAGCGTATCATATTATAAAAGTTGCATCCTAGTCTAGCAGTGGTAGGAGAAGGAGATGTAGTCCTTGGGAGGTGCCAGGATGATGGCCACTGGTGATAATGAGGCCTGTTATGGACACTAGTGATGATGAAGAAGACGATGTCTAACATTTCAAGTTGTTCTACAAGGGATGGTGTGAGTATATGGATATGTAGAGGTACATTCTGTAGTATCTCTATCTACCTTACAGAGTTGGGGTGTTTGTGACTGTGCTAAAAGTATTCATCATCATCATTATCATCACTCCCATAACCACATTGGTCATTGGGGCACCATCATTGATGAGCAATCAACCAATTGTCTCCACCCCTGACAATTGTGTGTCAGTGCTTGAGTCTCTGCAAAGTCCTTTCCTGTTCACTCTTTTATGTGGTCAATCCATCTCTTCTTCTGTCTACCTCTTCTTCTCTTCCCCTGTACTGTCCGTTGGAGGATGATCTTGGGTAGGCCAGATGATCTTGTTATACGGCCATACTACTTCAGCTTGCACTTCTTCACAGTCATCAGGAGGACTTTGTATGACCCAGCGCATTGGGTGATGATGTTGCAGACCTCTTCATTAGTGACGTGGTCTAAGTAGGAGATGCCCAGGATTTTACGGAAGTATCTCATCTCTACTACCTGTATTTTCATTCAAGTTCTGCTGTAAGGGTCCATGTCTCGCATGCATACAGAAAAATGGAGATGACCAATACGTGCAGCAGTTCCAGTTTGGATTCCAGGCAGATGTTCTTATTCCTCCAAATTGGCTTTAGCTGTGCCACTGCTGCTGCTATTTGAGCAGTTCTTGCCTGAATTTCTGCCTTGGATCCTTCATCAGTGGTGATTGCCCCAACTTAAACTGTTTCACTATCTGCAGCTCTTGTCCACTGACAATGATATGTGAGCTGATCCCATCACATTGGTTTGCCATCAGCTTAGTTTTCTCTGCACTGATTTCCATGCCATATTTTGTGGAGGTTTCTTCCAATCATTTCACCAGGTTGGCAAGTTCATCTTCGCTGCCTCCAGGCCATCAATGTCATCATTGAACTGAAGATTTGAGATTGTTCGCCACCCAGTGTTAACTATGCATATGTGCTCTTCTAGGGCATCAATCATTATGCGCTCCAAGAAGATGTTGAACAGTGTGGGTGAAAGAAGGCAACCTTGCCGGACTCCAACAGTGGTGCAAAACTACTCTCCTATTGTGCCATTGACAAGAACTGCACTGCTGGCATTAGCATACAGTTGTTTAATTATAAGAAGAAGCTTACAACCAACACTGTACTTCTTCATGGTTACCCAGAGAGCTTCATGCCATGCTCAACAAAGATGTGGTAGATGTCCTGTTGGTGTTGTAAGTACTTCTCACATAGAACACAAAGGTTGAAAATCTGTTCTATGGTACTTCTTCCAGCATGAAAGCCAGCCTGTTCTTCAGAGATGATATTCTCTGCTTGTGGCTTCAATCTGTTCAATATGACTTTCAACATCACTTTGCTGGGATGCCTAATTAAGCTTATGGTCTGGTAATTTTGATACAATTGCAGGTTGCCTTTCTTTGGCAGAGTGATGATTAGTGACCGTGCCTACATGGAGGACCACTCATCAGCCTGCCAGATCTTGTTGCAGAACTTGGTGGGTATGTCTATTACTATTTTTCCTCCAAATTTCATCAATTTGGCTGGGATGTTGTCAATACCTGTAGCCTTTCTGTTTTTGAGTGATTTCACATCTGTCTTCACTTCTTCAAGTAGTATTGGAAAGTCATCCTCCTCTGTTGAATCTGGGCTGTCTAAGAAACTAGGATCTCCATTTGTCTGGTGGTTGTATAAATCAGAGCAGTAGTTTGTCCACCTATTGATGATGTCCCTTTCTTCTGTAAGACTGTTCCCTTCTTTGTCTTGAATTTCATTAGCTTTGGTCCATCTTTCCTTCATCATATCCTTTACAACCTGGAAGGCTCATTTGCTATTTTTATTATTGATACACTCTTCAATGTTAGAGCATTGTTTTTCAATCCATATCTCCTTAGCCAACTTCATTCCTTTCTTGATCTTTCTGCCAATTGCTCTGTATTTATCAGCTCCCTCAGTTCTGTTCTTGTCTCTCAAGTTGTCTTCTAAAGTCACACATTTATAGTATTTCATTTGTGACCCATGGTTTTGTCTTCTTATGATGTTTCCCAAGGATGTCCATTGCTGCCTCATTCATTACAGCATTGAAACAGTTGGTCATTGTTTCTTTGTCTTCCTCTACAGCAAGCAGCTGGGCAAATTTTCCGCCAATCATTGCTTGGAATGACTCTGCAGTGTTTCAGTCTCTGAGTCTAAGTCAAACTTGGATTTGGAGAACTTTGGCCTGACAATTTTCCTTAGCCGTAGCCAAAAATTTAGCATCACAAGGTCGTGATCACGTCCAATATCAGCACCGGGGAAGCTCCTTGTTTTAGCTCTGTTAATCACAGAACGAAATCGATTTTGCACCATGATGTAGTCGATCTGGCTGTCATGTAGACCATTAGGTGTATGCCATGTTGATCATGTGGATGCTTTATGTGCTCCTAATGTGTTTGCAAGAACCAGATTGTTATAGCTGGCAAACTCCAAAAGTCTCAATCCTCTCTCATTGGTTACCTCATTACAGAAAGGACCACAATAATCTTGCCAATCTGCCTGTGCATCAGTACCCACTTCAGCATTCCAATCTCCTTGTACAATCAGGATATCTTTCTTGTGTACCTTATCGATGATGTCTTGGAGCTGATTGTAAAAATCTTCAATTTTCTCATTGTCATAGTCTGTTGTAGAGGTGTAGACTTGTACCACTGTTATATTAAATAGTACTGCCTTTAGACATATGGAAATAAGCCTGCTGGACATCGGGTGGCATCCTAATACAGAATTTGTGATATCTTTATGCACAAGAAATCCTAAACCATTGATATGTTTGTCCTCTCCACTGTAATAGAGTACATGGCCTTCTTCCATTAGAATCTCTCCAAAGTTCTTCCATCTGACCTCAGAGATTCCTTGGAGGTGCTAGGTGTATTG
Organism: Chrysemys picta bellii; assembly: GCF_011386835.1. Classification (NCBI taxonomy): domain Eukaryota; kingdom Metazoa; phylum Chordata; order Testudines; family Emydidae; genus Chrysemys; species Chrysemys picta. The sequence continues at coordinate 266,352,897 of NC_088791.1, read as the reverse complement.
TTCCATTTTGTACGTGAGTTTTTTCAAATTCCCTATTTGTCTCAATGTCCTTACATTCCATGTGGCTATGGTGATGTTATCGCTTCCACTGATCCTCTTTGTTGCGGTTACACCAGTAGTATACTTGTCACGTCTGCCCTGGTGGGAGACGGATTGGTCATTATTAGCCTGGGCTGCGATCAATCCAGTATGGACATCATTGACTTGCTCATCACATGGTGTGTCTTGGGCAAATTTCTAACCTGTCAGAGCCCATCCCTCTCCAGGTAGCTCCCTTTTAGTCCCCTTTTACGACATGCAGGAGAAGCACTGGGCCTATTCTGTCCTCGGACCCACAGAGGATGCTAAATGTATTAATAAACTATATTTGTAAATATAAAAGAGTCCATATAGTGTGAGTGTTGCAACTGTGCACATTGGGGTTATCAACTACATAATAATATAAATAATAGTGGGCCTGATCTTGAGACAAGAACCTATCAATCCTCAAAGTAATAATTGGGGTTTCTTAAGTAATCAATATAATTAGTCCATAATCTCAAGATTGGGCTACAGTTTAAACTCAATTTAAAAGTGCTGAGAGCAAAGTAATTGAATGTTGCAATTTTCAATTGTTTTTGGCAATATTTTGGAATATATTCTTTAAAAATACCTGGGAAACAACAGTACTAAAAACCCTACTTTAAAACATGTTAATGTTGCTTGGTTTACTATTAGAAGGTCCAGAATGGTATGAGCTAAAGCTTCATGTTTAGCTTTAATTCTGCTCCCTTGTCTATGGATTATGACAGTTTGTAGATATGTCAGTGAATAATATTTCCCAAATAGAATGTTATCAGATGTTTTATGTCTATAAAGTTAGATATAGACATATAGGATTGTAGTGTATAGGAACTGGGTAGCTGTCTTTTAAAATTCAAGCTATTTAAAGGATTATTACCCATTCCTATACGCTACCAGAATGTTGTAATTTTTCCATTGCTATGCACTCTAAATGAGAACATCGAGGCAACCAAGCATCTGAGCCATACTAGTAAGTATAGAGATACTAGTTTTCAGCAGGGATTGAACCTTCAGCAAGCTAAATAATTGTCACTAGCAGAAGTCATGATCACTCATGGTAGACTAGTGTATTACACAGTCATGTTCATTTAAAAGTTTGAGCAAATTCTCCTGAGAAGTTGATTACAGTGTTTTCCCACTTCTTAATATATTACTATTTATGTAATAAAGAGTACACCACAAACCATGAAGGATACACAATGCACTGTTACCAAGTTACAATTAGCATCAAACTTATTTCTGTACCAACATGATGTAACTTTAGCTATGCAGACTTAATATTGCATTAACACAGTTGAATTTGAATTAGTGTCACTTTGTAAATAAGCTTTGACCACTGAATTATTGTGCAGAACAGTAAACTGCCTTAATTGTGACTTCCCATTATCACCATGAGTCCATTACAATGTATTTGCTAAGCTTTTTTTAATCTGAACTACATATAATTTTATCCCTTTATTATGCAGCCTTTGATCCTTGAAGCATACTGCACTGTCTGCAAAAAGGAAAAGAAGAATGAGCAATACATTCCAAATTTAATGTAACCCAGTGACAGAGATAAGGAAATTATTTTGACATGTGATAGAAGGTAAATGAGTATTAGAAGATAAACACATGTTGGAATTTACAGGTTATAAGCTTCATTTGGCATCGCTATAATAAATCACCAGACAAGAAATTGTAACATATTTAAGATGACATTTTTGTTCTACTCTACCACTGAGCATTTATTTCCATCAGAGAAATTGCAGTTCAGATAGGATTTAAGAGGTCGTTTATTTATAGATGATGATAACGACAAACAAATCTTTACTCACTGCACTGTGCAACCTCAGCAGCAAACATAGTAAACTCATGCTATCTGCTCAATAAATATAGCTATTGTGTGGTGCATTTTCATTAAATGATTCTAATAAGACTGAAAAAGGTCCTTGGTCCATATTATCAACAGTTCTTTGCTTCTGATCACACATATGACATATGTTATATCAGATGCTTGATTCTGTACTGAAATATCAAAAGGCGATTTTTGCATACTGTAGCTGATTATAGTAACTTGTTAGTACCTGTTAGTAAATATTAACTTTTTATAATCCTTTACTTTTTGTATATTTGATTTATATATTAGTTATTCTTTAGAATCTTTAGGGTACTAACAAAGAGTATGTTGAATTCTACAGCCCAGAACATTGGCCCTTGACCAATAAGTAACCCTATTCAGGAATTCTATGTATTGGACAGTATTTAATTTTCTTGGGCACCTCTGTGTGCATAGAACTCCAGATAGTCTGGGAAAACATTTCCTTAATATTATGTATGTTATATATTTAATATTAAGGGAATAGTTATATCTATATGTATCTGTCTAATCTATCTATTTTACATATGCCTATATAAACCTGGAAAACTGATAAGGGGTCATTGTTACAGCAGATAAGAAAGAATAATTATGAAGGAATAAAGACTGACTAAAATATATTATCGTATTAGTCCTCTCAGTTGTAAATAATGATGCCTTCACATATAAATCAGGTAAATTGAGAATGTTTAGAAATGACATCAACATATGTTTCTTTTGGCAAAAAAGGTTTCTTTACCCTGGCTTGCAAGAACCCACAACTACCATTATGAGAGTTCGCTATATCCCCTCCAAGCAGCTGCGCAGAGGGGGACTTACAGGCTGCCACTGACCTATCCAATGCGATGCATCCGAGTCATGGCACCAAGATGTTAAAGGGCTTATTTTTTTACCCGCTCACTTCCCTGGTCCTTCTCGCATAAACAGAGAGCAACAATACCCAAAGTCCAATGATGCAAACAATTTGATGTTTATTGGGGTGAACTTCCAGCAAGCAATGATTCCAATTTCCTTCGTCAGTGTCCCCCTTCCTATTCTGACACCACAGAGCCTTGCCTGTGTTCCTGTTCCCATCCCCCCCCCCCCCTTACTTCCTGATTAACTCTGGACTATATAGTAAAACTTGAGTTCTGATTAGATATACCTTAACCAATCATTTTACTAAAATTTAACTAACCAATCCTAACATATTGTAACATGATGGCTAATGTAGTGCCCATCTTTAAAAAAGGGAAGAAGGAGGATCCAGGGAACTACAGGCCAGTCAGCCTCACCTCAGTCCCTGGAAAAATCATGGAGCAGGTCCTCAAGGAATCAATTATGAAACATTTAGAGGAGAGGAAAGTGATCAAGAACAGTCAGCATGGATTCACGAAGGGGAAGTCGTGCCTGACTAACCTAATTGCCTTCTATGATGAGATAACTGGCTCTGTGGATGAGGGGAAAGCAGTGGATGGTGTTATTCCTTGACTTTAGCAAAGCTTTTGATACGGTCTCCCACAGTATTCTTGCCGCCAAGTTAAAGAAGTATGGGCTGGATGAATGGACTGTAAGGTGGATAGAAAGCTGGCTAGATCGTCGGGCTCAACGGGTAGTGATCAATGGCTCCATGTCTAGTTGGCAGCTGGTTTCAAGCGGAGTGCCCCAAGGGTCGGTCCTGGGGCCGGTTTTCTTTATTAATGATCTGGAGGATGGTGTGGACTGCACTCTCAGCAAGTTTGCAGATGACACTAAACTAGGAGGCGTGGTAGATACACTAGAGGGTAGGGATCGGATACAGAGGGACTTAGACAAATTAGAGGATTGGGCCGAAAAAAACCTGATGAGGTTCAACAAGGACAAGTGCAGAGTCCTGCACTTAGGACGGAAGAATCCCATGCACTGCTACAGACTAGGGACCGAATGGCTAGGTAGCAGTTCTGCAGAAAAGGACCTAGGGGTCACAGTGGACGAGAAGCTGGATATGAGTCAACAGTGTGCTCTTGTTGCCAAGAAGGCTGTATAACTAGGGGCATTGCCAGCAGATCGAGGAACGTGATCGTTCCCCTTTATTCGACATTGGTGAGGCCTCATCTGGAATACTGTGTCCAATTTTGGGCCCCACACTACGAGAAGGATGTGGAAAAATTGGAAAGAGTCCAGCGGAGGGCAACAAAAATGATTAGGGGTCTGGAGCACATGACTTATGAGGAGAGGCTGAGGGAACTGGGATTGTTTAGGCTCCAGAAGAGAAGAATGAGGGGGGATTTGATAGCAGCCTTCAACTACCTGAAGGGGGGTTCCAAAGAGGATGGAGCTCGGCTGTTCTCAGTGGTGGCAGATGACAGAACAAGGAGCAATGGTCTCAAGTTGCAGTGGGGGAGGTCCAGGTTGGATATCAGGAAAAACTATTTCACTAGGAGGGTGGTGAAACACTGGAATGCGTTACCTAGGGAGGTGGTGGAGTCTCCTTCCTTGGAGGTTTTTAAGGCCCGGCTTGACAAAGCCCTGGCTGGGATGATTTAGCTGGGAATTGGTCCTGCTTTGAGCAGGGGGTTGGACTAGATGACCTCTTGAGGTCCCTTCCAACTCTGATATTCTATGATTCTATTCTATGATTCTATGATTATCTAACCAATTATATCCCACCACCTTAATTTGTTTACACCCAACAAAATTAATTATACAGCAGACAGAAACAATTACAGAAGCAGACAAAGATTATACAGACAAACAATAGGGAAATGGGAACTACAGTAATAAAATAACAAAAAAAGAAAAAATTCACATCCCAGCTATTAATAAGTAAGTTCTTGCCAAACAAAATGCTATCAAACTAAGTTTCCTTTTACATCTTATAGGCTCTTCCCTTTCTCTGGAGGTAATAGGTATTATCAAAACAAAATTGTATTCCTAACAGCCCAATAGCACCTTATTTCAATGTGACTAGTTTAAAATGTAAAAATGTAAACATACACTTCCCCGTTTATGGCTGCTTCTGCTGCTTAGCCGAAGGCCTTAGCCTAAAAACAGGGTCTCAAACTGTCACAGTAAAAAAAGGCCCTTATACAGGCAAGCAGTGATTTTAATTCTTTCTTTTATACCTCTATAACTAGCTAAGTAATAAAAATACACCAAAAATTCTTAAAATATAGGTCTTTGCAAACAGGCCTAAATATCTATATCCTAAAACGGGTATGGGAACTTACTTGGAGAATGAAATCCGCTGCATTCCTCCAGATACAGTGAAGGAGAGACACAAAGCCAGCTTTTGGTCTGACACAAAAGGTGGCAATGTATCTATCCTTTCTGGATTCTGTATAGTTCTATACTAATCTCTGCTTGATAATCTTTAATTATATAATTCCAAATGAACCTGTTACTTGACAATCTTGAGTTGTAATTAACTCAAACATACCACAACCTGTAATCTGGTATGTTTTAGTGAAGTACTTTTTCTAAAATCACAGGCACTTGTACATATTTTCACAATAAGACCTGAGCCCTATGTAATGAGAAACTACTCCAGCATTCTAAATTATAATATACTTTGGTTAATTTCACAGATTTCTGTTTGGAATTGATGTTGCATTTTGGGAATTACCTCTGAAACAATTTATTTCCTTTGTCATTATCCTTGGGCATATTAAATACAAAGCTCCTATAAGAATTCTGAACATTTAAAATATGGCTTCTGACAGTGTTTGACAGAGTAGTAAAATTTAATTAGGAGGTTTCTCTAACACGGCTATCTGAGACTCACAGTATTTCAAATATTTCCACTTATATCTTATTTTCTAAAGACATTTGGAGCCAAATTCTGAAAGTTTTAGTCATTTTGTCTAGTCCTTTACTCTGAGAGAGTCCCCTAGATTTCTTTTCATGGAATAAAAATGTCAGAATCTGACCATTAATGAAAGTCAGTGTTGGTTTTGCCAAAGGTCATTCAAAATTCCAACCTATACAATTGTTATTTGAGGTCAAGAGGTTACATTTCAATTTATTTATTTCACAGTTAAGATAACCTTTACTTTAACAAGAAGGCCAGCAATGCTTATCTACCTCATCATTACGGTGTCAATTTGTTATATTTTAAAATGATAAGAAACTAAATGTAAGTAGGGTCTAAATGAACTCTCCCCTGACAGCTATCTGGGAGGGGGAGAGACTTCAGGAGCAAACTGTATTTATAGGAACACAACTACTCTGCTTAGATATCCAGCAGATAGAATGGTGTTGCTAAAAGCAATCAACGTTGGCTGGTGGTAGGTTACAAATCACTACAGTACTGAATGCAGGGGGAGTGAAATGATGTTATTAATGTTGTTGTGTCTTTGTTGTTGTCTTTAATGGGGAGCATGACTGTGCTTAACCTGTCCAAAATGGGGGGGGGTAACCCTCAGCTGAAAGGACCTCATTAAACCAGGGGCTCGAATGCCAGACCCCTGTGAAAGTAACAAGGGTAGAGACAGGTGCCCCAGCCAGGAGGTGTGGATTCTCCCTAAGTATCCCCGGTCTGATTTAGCCTGTTCCTCCCAACTGTTCAAAGATAGAGCTAAATAGTCTTCATTGTGAGTCTTTTGTTATGTTAAGTACTCAATGAGAGCTGAAATCACTTGTGGTAGGACAATGTTTCTGCCCAGCTTGCTGAGAGCTAAAAATCACTAAGAGACTGACATAGAGAGGTCATAGCAGAGAGGCGGGTGGCAGCAGGAGGTGACTGACAGGTGGCTGGCTGGAGTGGCTAGCAGTTGGCTGGCGAAAGTGGCAAACAGTCGGCTGGCAGAGCGGCCAAGTGGTGAGGAGCAGTGGCTGGTGAGGTGACCAGCTAGAACAAGTGCTTAGATGGCAGAGCAAGCCAGGTGACTTTTTCCCCAGGTGGGAGGTGAACTCACACAGATGCACTTCTGAACCCTGGATTCTCCTGACCAAGGACAAATGTGAGTGGGGTATGGTGAGGCGGCAGAAAGGGGCACAGAAAAGGAACTTTTGATTGTAGAACTCAAGAACACGAATCAGAAGGCACTTACACACTCTGGGGTGAATGTCCTGCTCACATGTTTATGAATGCCTGCTTATGGCATTTTCCCTAATTAATGTCAGATAACTTCTCTCATTTCATTAAAAGTTTCTTTTTTACACTCGGACTCTGTGCTTGGGAGAGGGGGAAGGATTGCTTCTCAGAGGTGCCTGGTGGTGGTGTGTAATTTTCCCACTGGTTACTGGGTGGGAGCTCAAGCCAGTTCTGTGTCGTACTGTTGAAAAGAAACCCCCAGATATTGAACCTGGCACTGGTTGCAGCAGGCGCCACCTGGCAGAAGGGTTACATAAACAATGTTTTAAGTTTTAACCATTTTCCATCTTTCACATCATTTTTTCCTTGTTCCTAATCTGTCTGTTGGAGCCTGTTTACTCTTACATTTAAGTACAAAGCAGAATTTCTCTTGACTTCAGCGGGAGAACTGGGACGTTAGGCCTCAAACCTATATTCCTTTAAGTTTCTGAGTGTCCCCTGTTTAGAGAAGCCATACAATCACCATAGAAATTACTGGGAGTTATGAGCACTTAAAATCCACCAGGCAATTCTCAACACCTCACAGGAGCAGGCCTTTAAATTGCAATATCTTTGGGAAGAAGGTTATAACCAAAAGTTTGAACTTGGTGCTCAAAGGTAGGTGCTTATTTATGTATTTAGCAACCTCAGTCAGTGACTGGATTTCTAGCAGCAATTAATACTCAAAGATCTTATTGAAGTCAGGAGGTGATGAGGCACTCTGATAATCAGAGCCATTCTTTAGGAAACCATAATATGGGTTTAGGTGCCTTACCTTAGGTGCCCAATTTAAAAAAAATGTGGTCTCATTTTGTGTCTTATACAGCTGCAAGTGCACTTGGCAATACATATTTTATAGTAATAAATGGGCATTAGGCAGAATTAATGCAGGATCTATAGATACACACAAAGAGACTAACAAACTAGGCTATTGCAAGAGAGTTGTATATTCAAAAGTAAAATGTAAGAATATGTGCCAATGTTATGCAAGATGCAGAAGATATATGGGGCCTGATCTGCTTCACTGTGTTAGTTTAATTCATGAGGGGGGGAATTATACCAGCCAAAAGAAGTTGATGAGATCTTCTTGGGACTTCACTTGCAGCTAAGGTTACTGGATAATCTCTATACACTATAGTCCTAATTAGAAAAAAAAGCTAATCAACTGAACTAGTTGCCAAAAAGAATAGAGGAAAAGGTACATTTCTCAGGAAAAGTTGAATGATTTTTTTGGCATGACTGTATATCAACTGATGCAATATGTTATTTTACTATAGGTATATTAAAATATACTAGGTACAGTTTACCTCTATTGATGCTGGATGCAGTGTTTTCAACCTTAGCAAGAAAATGAAACTTGTCAGTGTCAAAGAAAAGGAAATAAAATGTGCTCTTAAATTATGTTGCACAGAAAAATGGAATAGATTGCCAAAAAATCTCCAGGGAGGAAATTTTATTATTTACATATGTATATACAACAAGATAATAATGCCTTATCCTTCTGTAATTTTAATGAGGAAGCTTTTCTATAGCATTAGCACTATAAATGTGGTGTTTTTTGATTTACAGCATGAGCATATGATATCGTTTTGGGTAAAAATAAGGATGTCAATTTTAAGCCACAGTTGTTATGGTTATTTTACTACAAATTAAAAATAAACCATTGTTTTGTTTTTGTATATAGCCACAATACTAGAATAGCTATCAAGTTCTTATCTATATGTGACTAATCAAAATTAACAAAAAAGAGTGATCTGATGTCTTTGTATCTCTTCTGACTCCTAGTTGGGGAATCTGAGTGTTTCATCATTTGCAAAACTGCTAACTGTGATATGTAACCTATTGCTTAAATTAACCTCCATACCAGATGACTGGAAGATAGCTAATGTGACACCAATTTTTCAAAAAGTCTCCAGAGGTGATCTTGGCAATTTCAGACCAGTAAGCCTAAATGCAGTGCGAGGCAAATTATTTGAAACTATGGTAAAGAGCAGAATTATCAGACACATAGATGAATATGATATGTTCGGAAAGCATCAACACAACTTTCGTAAAGGGAAATAATTCCCCATCAATCTATTAGAATTATTTGAGAGTTTCCACAAACTTGTGGACAAGAGTAATTCACTGGATATAGAAAAACTTTGACAAGGTTCCTCAACAAAGGCTCTTAAGAAAGTAAGTTGTCATGGGATAAGAGGGAAGGTCCTCTCATGGATCAGTAATGGGTTAAAAGATAGGGGTAGAACGAGTAGGAATAAATGGCCAGTTTTCACAGTGGAGGGAGTTAAGTAGCAGGGTCCCTCAAGGATCTGTACCAGGACTTATGCTATTCAACATATTCATAAATGGTCTGGAAAAAAGGAGAAAACATTGAGGTGGCAAAGTCTGCAGACAATACAAAATTACTCAGTATAGTTAAGTCCAAAGCAAACTGTGAAGAGTTACAAAAGGGTCTCACAAAACTGGGTGACAGGGCAACAAAATGGCAGATGAAACTCAGTGTTAATAAGTACAAAGAATTGGGATTATGTTTTCCAACGTGCAGCTATACATTGCTAAATTAACTGTTACCTGTCTAGAAAGAGATCTTGGAGTTATTATGGATAGTTCTCTGAAAACACCTGTTAAATATGCAGCAATAGATAAAAAAAAGCTAACAGATTGTTAAGAACCAATATGAAAGGGAGAGATAATAAGATAGAAATCTCATAATGTCACTATATAAATCCATGATAAAACCCACACCCTGAAAACTGTATGCAGTTCTGGGTGCCCCCACTCAAAACAGATATATTCAAATTGGAAAAAGTACAGAGGAAGGCAGCAAAAACTATTAGGGTTATGGAACAGCTTCCATATGAGGAGAGATTAAAAAGATTGGAATGTTCAGCCTGGAAAGGAGAAGCCTAGGGGGAGGTATGATAGAGGTCTATAAAATCATGAATGTGTGGAGAAAGTGAATAATGAAGTATTATTTATCCCTTTACATAACACACAAATAAGGGGGTCATCTTATGAAATTAATAGACAGCAGGTTTAAAACAATCATAAGGAAGTACTTCTTCACACAACCCACAACCAATCTGTGGAACTCATTGCCAAGGGGCCAGAAGTATAACTTGGTTCAAGAGATAATTAGGTAAGTCCATGGAGGATAGGTCTATCAATGGCTATTAGACAAGATGGTTAGGGACACAACCCCATGCTTTGGATGTCCCTAAACTTCTGACTGACAGAAGCTGGGACTGGACAACTGTGGGTGGATAACTCAATAATTGCCCTGTTCTGTTCACTCTCTCTGAAGCATCTGACACTGGCCATTATCATAAAACAGGATACTGGGCTAGATGGACCATTGGTCTGACCCAATATTGCCTTTCTTATGTTATCATCATGGCACCTTCCATATATTAGAATCACATTCTGACAACTATTAATATTCTGTGCTCCTTGGGGCAGAGAGAATCTTTCTGTAGGTTTGTTTAAAGGCTACTAATGTCTAAAAAAGGCCTCGTTCTTCCCACCTTACACACATTGACTAGTGTCTTACTATGTAAGTAATCCTTTTGAAATGAATGGGACTATTGGTCAACATTTGTTGAAGGGGGCAGGAGAAACTAGCCCCAATAGTTAACCATTTTGTAACAAAATTTATTTTTCTTGCCTTTTTTGGTAAAACAAGGATATTCAATATATTTTTCCCTTTCACATTGCAGTGAGCTTTTTATTACACTAGTACAAGTTAACATTTGAACTTTAAAGTGTATTGTCAGGATTTTGTCGGTTTGTTTCTATCTTACATATATTTTGTCTATTAGTGAGTCATTCCTAGCATATTCTGTAAACTCCTGTTGACTTCACTGGGAGTCTGATGTGTGCAATTAATGTCAGATCAAGATCAGATTTTGATTTATAATTAGGGAAGACTGAAGTGAGTGTGATAAAGTTTTTAATCCTGTACAAACAAGTGTCCACAACTTGAGCTGAACTTTTTGAGCTTTAAAGTTTTTCCCCTCTCACAAGTCGCATAGGAACATAGGGCATAGGACTGGGAATGGACCTCCTGGGTCATTAAGTCCAGTCCTCTGACACCCCAGGTAATGCCATCATATAATCATGTTCAAAAACTTATGAAAAGCCTTCTTAAAATTAGATAGATCGTTTTCCCCGCTACTCATTTTGGATGACTTTTTCTAGATCCTCAATCCTCCTTTTAATTTCCAGCATAAGTTTATTCATGACCAGTTCACACAAATTTGTTTTTGTGCAAACACTGTCCATTAGCTTAAATAGCTCTTCTCCCTCTCTCTTATTTTTATAGAGAACAATCATATCCCACCATAGCCTTTGTTTTGCTAGGCTAAACAAGCCAAAATCCAATTTTAGTTTGGTCATTCTAGTAGCCCTTCGCTACATAGCCAAGTTTGAATTTACCTGTCTTGAACCTGGATGACCAGAATTCTACACAATATTATAGATGAAATGTTACCAGTACTGTGTACAATGGCATTAATACTTTTTTATCTCTAGTGGAAATACCTCACCTGCTATATTCTAGGATCACATTTGCCTTTTCATGGCTGAATCACATTGTGATCAATAAATAAACTCCAGTCTTTCTCCTCCTCTGTTGTTTCCAATTCATGACTCTAAGCTTTATAGCAGACTTTCTTATTAGTCCTTGAGTGCATCATCTTGCAATTCACATTACTGCAATTTAGATTACTTCAGGTTATTTTCAGGGTAACTCTGGTCTAGTAGGAAAGACAAATGAAAGGACAAAGGACAGTGACAGGCAAAAAAGACATTGAGAAAAGGATGAAGAAGGGAAGATGGATGGAAAGTAGTTTTTGAGGGAAGGATTGAAGAGTTTTGAGTACACATAAATTTACTATTGTGAAATCATTTATCCCTGTGCAAAGTGGATGAATAACTACAAAAGAGGCAAAGCAGTGAAGAATCTGGCTATTTTTTGACTGGTCAGGATTTATCTTGCTTTCTCTCCATTCCCAAGCTAGAGAGTTAGTAACCTTACTCATTGTGACTAGGAAACTTAAAGGATGTCACATACCAGTAGAACCAACCAGCGGCCCTGTAGACCATGTACTAAAAATGTTACTAGAACAAATTAGCACCACTAGAGATAAAGTTATGTATATTATCCCCCAAGTTAATGTTCTTATTCAATCCATAATTTCCTTTTATACACTTTGAGTTATGTTACCAAAGCGGCATTATTTTATTTAATTATTTATTTAATATATATTATAAAAAGAATGATGTATATATTATCCAGGATTTTTTTCTCAACCCAAAGCTCTTTACTCTTTGTCAGGAAATAAAGCAGTGGGGACACGGCCTATTCATCTGCTAGATGGTTGGTGCAAGAACAAGAGTACTTTAACGTACAACTTCCACTTTATTTAGTCTCAAGGACAAATACACATAAGCAGCAAGTTAGAGCCCCTCAAACCAATAGTTACCCCAAAAGTCTGAAGAGGTTTCCAGGTGATTCAGCAACAGATCTGAATGCATGGCCATCTTCCAGGCAAAAAGTAAGTTTTCTCAAGGCACCCAAACCTGTGGAATTGAAGTGAGTGGTGCTGGAACCTGGTGTACAGAGTCTCAGCACTACTTGTGTTTGGACTAGTTGCTGAAGGAGCTGAGCAGCATTGTGACCCCAAACACCTGGTTGTAATGCCACTCACTCCAGTTTTTCCCAGTCACCTCCCCCCTTCCCTGTCATGAAAGAGGGACAGCCAAGATAAACCCAAATGTTTCTGAGACCCTGTATGCCAGCCCATAACACCCAGAGTGAGGAGCCCTGCCCAGCTCTGTGGTATAGGAGCTGTCCTGCTGTGAGGAGAGTGCAGAATGGGCTTACTCTCTTTCCCAGGCACCAGTTTCAGGACGGGAAGCCTCAGTTTCAGATTTTGCCCCAGGTCTCATAAAAAACTCTGAGGCCCTGTCTGAATGCAAGCAAATTAAAAAAAAAAAAAAAAAAAAAAAAAAACAGATTGCCTTTTTAAATGAATATATTTTGACTCCATGTCTTTTATATTAACTTTGTGATTATTCTAGTGGATGAAATTACTTGCAGGGATATTCATGGAACTTGAATAATAACAGAATATTGGTATAATGGTCACACAATGCAAGTCTTGAACTCAAGTGTGAACATTCTCAACAGAAACTAGATTTCAAGAGTTCTGCTTATCCACTGAAGGAACATAGTTAGCCAACAGACACATTTGAGAATAGGCCACTTCCACCTTAATTGAATTGGCCTCATTAGCACTGACCCTCCCCCCCACACACACTTGTTAAGGCAACTCCCATCTTTCATGTGTGGTAATATTTATACTGCTTACTGTATTTTTCACTCCGTGTATCTGATGAAGTAGATCTTAGACCATGAAAGCTTATGCCCAAATAAATTTGTTAGTCTCTAAGGGTACGTCTATACTTACTTCCTGGTCCGGATGTAAGCGATCCATCTTCTGGGATTGATTTATCGCGTCTTGTCTAGACGCGATAAATCGATCCCGGATCGATCCCGGAAGTGCTTGCCGTCGACGCCGGTACTCCAGCTCAGCGAGAGGAGTACGCAGCATCGACGGGAGAGCCTGCCTGCCACATCTGGACCCGCATTAAGTTCAGACTAAGGTACTTCGAATTCAGCTACGTTATTAACGTAGCTGAATTTGCGTATCTTAGTCCGAAGTGGGGGGTTAGTGTGGACCAGGCCTAAGGTGCCACAAGGAATCCTCATTGTTTTCGTAGAATAAGGAATCATTAACTCTTAATAGCAACTTGGTAGATGTGAATTAAAGATTCTATATACCTTGTACTCCAATTAATGCAAATCCCCACAAGTGGTAATAGTTAGATGTGAAATAAATGAACAGTGTGGTAAAACTGAATTGTATAGTGCCTACTTAGAGTCCTATTTGTTATATTTTGTACAAATAACATTCTATACAAGAAATCTAGGATGCTGATAAGAAAATAAATAAGAAAATAACCATGGGCACAAAGTCCTGGGTCTGAATCTGTGAATAAAAAAAAAGGCACTACTCTCTCTTTTATTGACTTTGGCACTCAGTGGTGGCATTACTACTCTAACAATTTGTTTTTTTGGTATGTAGTGATCTAGCAAATTTTTTTGCATGCCCTAATGCTCTTTGGAGCATGCATCCCTTCTGAATCACAGAAACATACGGAAGAGATCATTTAAGTTATCATATCCCTTTCCTTAACACAGAATTGTTCCCTTTAGCATATATTCTAGGATTATTATTCAGCCTCGTTGTAAGTGCATTCAAGAAAATAATGAAGCAGACAGAGCAGAAGGTGAAGATGAAGGATGACAGACTTCCTGCCCACTGCATATATATATATATGCTTCATTTTTTTTCTTGAATATATATATGCAGTGGGCAGGGAGTCTATCATATATATATTTTCTTGAATGCACTTACAATATATAGACACGTCTACCCCTATATAATGCTGTCCTTGGGAGCCAAAAAATCTTACCGCGTTATAGGTGAAACTGCTTTACATCAAACTTGCTTTGATCCGCCAGAGTGCACAGCTCTCCCCCCCCCCAGCCCCGGAGCACTGCTTTACCGTGTTATATCCGAATTTGTGTTATATCGGGGTAGAGGTGTATATATTATAAAATACATCCTAAAATGTATGTCTGAATGATTATGTTCTTTTAAGTATTGGACAGGATGAGTGAATATATTGATTAGATGAGAGAAGCTGAGGAATCCCATTTGATGTCAACTGAAGGCAATCAAAATACAATGAATGCTTAACAGACTGAAATGGCTTAGGGCAATTTGAAGCAACAAAGAAATCATCTATGAGGACATGTTGGTTGGTTAGACAAAGGTGGAAACACAACTCTTTTACAAGTTTTATTTTACAGGTTTAGTGGCACTGACATTCCTTGCTGCAGATAGACCAAGTAGTTTATAATACTCACCTGAACAGGCACTTGATGAATTAATTACTAAGGGAAGTTTTTAAAAGCCTCTTGATGACTCAAATTAATATCTTGGGCATGCCAAAATCATATAGTGAGAAAAACTATTTCAGTGCATCTCAGGCTACGTCTTCACTATGGGGGTGGGAGGGGGAGGGGGATGGGAGGGATAGGGCTATGGGGGATGGCTTTCATCACCTTCACTATTAAAAGTGTTCCAGAGTCATTGCTTAGGAAGGAACAATCATACAAAATGGGAAATGACTGCCCAGGAAGGAGTACTATGGAAAGGGATCTGGGGGTCATAGTTGATCAAAAGCTAAATATGAGTCAGTAGTGTAACACTGTTGCAAAAAAGCAAACATCATTCTGGGGTGTATTAGCAGGAGTGCAGTAATCAAGACAAAAAACGTAATTCTTGTGCTCTACTCCATGCTGATAAGGCCTTGAATGGAGTATTGTGTCCAGTTCTGGGTGCCACATTTCAGAAAAGATATGGACAAATTGGAGAAAGTCCAGAGGAGGGAAAAACGATAAAAGTTCTAGAAAATATGAGGAATAATTGAAAAAAAAAAGGAATTTGTTTAGGCAGGAAAAGACAAGATTGAGTGGTGAACATGGTAATATTTTTCAAGTACATAAAATTTGATACAAGGAGGAGGGCAAAAAATTGTTCTTGTTAGGCTCTGAAGATGGGACAAGAAACAATGAATTAAATTGCTGCAAGGGAGGTTTAGGTTTAACGTTAGGAAAGGTTTCAGAGTAGAAGCCGTGTTAGTCTGTATCCGCAAAAAGAACAGGAGTACTTGTGGCACCTTAGAGACTAACAAATTTATTAGAGCATAAGCTTTCGTGGACTACAGCCCACTTCTTCGGATGCATATAGAATGGAACATATATTGAGGAGATATATATACACACATACAGAGAGCATGAACAGGTGGGAGTTGTCTTACCAACTCTGAGAGGCCAATTAAGTAAGAGTTGGTAAGACAACTCCCACCTGTTCATGCTCTCTGTATGTGTGTATATATATATCCTCAATATATGTTCCATTCTATATGCATCCGAAGAAGTGGGCTGTAGTCCACGAAAGCTTATGCTCTAATAAATTTGTTAGTCTCTAAGGTGCCACAAGTACTCCTGTTCTTTTAACGTTAGGAAAAACTTCCTAACTGTCAGGGTAAGCACTGGAACAAATTGCCTAGGGAGGTTGTGTAATCTCCATCATTGGAGGTTTTTAAGAACAGATTAGACAAACACCTGTCAGGAGTATTCTAGTTATTACGTAGTCCTGCCTGGTGTGCAGGGGACTGATCTAGATGACCTCTCGAGGTCCCTTCCAGTCCTGCAGTTCTATGATTCTATGCATAATACTTGGCTTTAATTCTCTGCATACAGCCTGACTTTACAATGGCCTTTCCATAAAAACCTGACACAAAGTGCCCATGAGTAGGTTGTTTGGTTTGGCCCAGTCAATATTCTCTCCATAGACCTAATTAAACCATTTCACTGTGCTGAATCTATAGTTTAAAGTATAGATACAAGCTTTTTAGAGGGAAAAAATATCTTTTCTGCTAGCCACCATTATAGATCTTAACTGAGCCTTCTTCCCCAGAGTAATAGGAATAAAACACCAGCTGAAGAACTTCTTCCTCGCTAAAAACCACGGTTTTGTTTGTTTCTTTTTTTTTTTTTTTGGCTTCTTATCCTTAATTAGCTATTTTAAAAGTTTCAAATATACATAATATGAACCTCACACATCAATAATATTAAGTACTATGGTGAAAAAGTAATTTTTCATTGAAAAAGTTGTCTCTATATATAGAGAAAAGCTTGAAAATGTGATTGAAAAAAGTTCAAAAACAGAAGGCAAATAAAAGTTCTATAATGTATTATTTTTTAAAGTCTAATTGGGCAAGATCCTCTGGACCACTTATAATAGGCAGAAAGGCTGAGATGACATAAAGGGTCCTACTATCCCCTGTTCTTCTTGGGGGAGGATTCTCCCTCACAGAAATTAAGACAGGCATAAAGCAGTCTTCTGAGGGCCCCCTTGCAAGCCCTGACATAAGATCCTGGCAGCACTGCAGTACATAGACAGCCAGGGACAGGCCTGCATTGCTGTATAAAATAGGGGCCATTGAGCAGACCACCAAGATTGGGACAACTTAAAGTGACCTTAATCCCAGCCTCCCTTGGTCTGTGAGTTGTGTCTCTCAGATGCAGAGCACAGAATCTCACCTATTATCATTGAATCATGATTGCTGGGGGGAGGGAAGAGGCAGACATGATTTTTGAGCTGGCAATGTCAGTTGCATCAAATGAATGTAGCAATTAGAAATAAGGCACAGGAGAAAAAAAAATGTATGGTATATTGTCCTTGCCTATTGACTGCACATGTTGCCAGTCCAATATCTTTCAAACAAGAACTGTAGCTATTCTTATATACTTACTATTCCAACTTTATTTTTTTACTTAAGTAAAGTTATATATTTAAATACAATGTGATTATATTAAAATATATGTATTTAAGGCCAGGTCTACACTACCCCCCTAATTCGAACTAAGGTACGCAACTTCAGCTACGTGAATAAAGTAGCTGAATTTCGAAGTACCTTAGTTCGAACTTACCTTGGTCCACACTCGGCAGGCAGGCTCCCCCGTCGACTCCGCGGTACTCCTCTCGCCGAGCTGGAGTACCGCAGTCGACGGCGAGCACTTCCGGGTTCGACTTATCGCGTCCAGACTAGATGCGATAAGTCGAACCCAGAAGTTCAATTGCCAGCCGCCGAACTAGCGGGTAAGTATAGCAAAGACCTAAGTTGTTTAGTAGCAGGATCCGTCACAAGACAGTAACGGCTCTGGCTTTCAAAGAGATCTGCATCACTCATTTGTTTCCTGTTTGCTGACTATCGTAATACTGTCACCAAAACAAAGTGATGATTGGTCTATTCTTGGGACATGTAAATCTAGACTTGGCCAAACACTAAAAATTAGAGAACTAGTCCTTCATTGTTTTGGGCGTAGAAATGGATAGGATGACCCAGTAAGTATTTGCCATCTAACTTATGGCTAAAACTCTACCCTTTCATACATGCACGCAAGTGCAGTCTCTTGCCTCACAAGAGCACTTCTATGCTTTAAACTTTTCATGAATTTTCCCCCTTTGAGGTTAGATTTCTTATTCACCAACAAGTAGAACACTAATAGATATGGAAAGCTCAGTAAAAGGAAAAACTGCTTCTTTTCCAGTAGTATGATGATCCAACAGTCTCATAAAATCCTACAGCCCCATTCAGATAACCTACCTCCACAGGGAGGGCCCTCCTCTTTGGTCTTACTCATCCAGTGGAGGTCAGGCTGGTACAATATGTAGTACACTCTGGCTGCTCGGTTTCCCAGTATTTGGGGACCGGATCTCAGTTCTTTGTAAAAGAAAGAAAGAAAGAAATCTAATTAAGGACCAAGATCTGCTCTGAATAATCATGTAAAATTACTATTGGACTTCCAGAGAAGATAATAAATCCATGGGTAGTTAAATAGAAAATGTGCTAGTATGGCCAGAGGAATGTTGGGAATGAAAAGTGAGATACAAATTTGAATTAGAGTATTTTCCATTCAGGAACTTTACAGAGCTGCATAAATACAAGTAAAATGTTACTTTTCTAATCCTTCAGTGGAAGAATTAAATTAAACAAACCATCCTGCATATTAGAATACTAGGGGGTAAATCAAAGGTTACTTTATGGATATCAAGATTGGAATGGATTTTGGAAATCAGTATGCCCATCACTTTAAGGGCATTCTCCAGAAACTCTCCACAGCACATATTAATCAAAGGTGATCTCAATATGCTCATATAAAAAAGAACATTTACACCTCAAATGAGTTAATCTCTATATATTCTGAATCAAAGCACTTCTTTTAAAAAAGTTCCTCCTTCTATTTTTGTTATCACTATACAAAGTTAGCTTTGTTACCATGAAATGGTAACCAGTACATATTGCATTATATTAGGGCTGTCAAGCGATGAACAAAATATTCACGATTAATCACAAAATTTAAAAAATTAACCGCAATTAATCACACAATTAATCACACTGCTAAGCAATAATTAAATACCATTTATTTAAATATTTTGGATTTTTTTTTACATTTTCAAATATATTGATGTCAATTACAACACAGAATACAAGATATACAGTGCTCAGTTTATATATTTTTTTTATTACAAGTATTTGCACTGTAAAAAAACAAAAGAAATAGTATTTTTCAATTCACCTAATACAAGTACTGTTGTGCAATCTCTATCATGATAGTTGAACTTACAAATGTAGAATTATGTACAAAAAATGTATTTAAAAATAAAACAATGTAAAATTTTAGAGCCTACAAGTGCACCCAGTCCTACTTCTTGTTCAGCCAATCGCTCAGACAAACAAGTTTGTTTACATTTGTAGGAGATAATGCTGCCCTCTTTTTGTTTACAATGGCACCTGAAAGTGAGAACAGACATTCTCATGGCACTGTTGTAACTGGCATAGCAATATAGTTATGTGCCAGATGCGCTAAAGTTTCATCTGTCCCTTCATGTTTCAACCACCATTCCAGGGGACATGCATCCATGCTGATGATGGGTTCTGCTCGACAACAATATAAAGCAGTGCGGACTGATGCATGTTCATTTTCATTATCTGACTTAGATGCCACCAGCAGAAGGTTGATCTTTTTTTTGGTGGTTCGGGTTCTGTAATTTCCGCATCGGAATGTTGCTCCACACCTCGTTCCTCTCAGATTTTGGAAGGCACTTCAGATTTTTAACCTTTGGGTGGAGTGCTGTAGTTATCTTTAGAAATCTCACATTGGTATCTTTTTTCCATTTTGTCAATCTGCAGCGAAAGTGTTATTAAAATTAACAACGTGTGCTGGGTCATCATCCGAGACTGCTACGACATGAAATATATTGCAGAATATGGCTAAAACAGAGCAGGGGACATACAATTCTCCCCCAAAGAGTTCAGTCACAAATTTAGTTAACACATTATTTTTTTAATGAGCATCATCAGCATGGAAGCATGTCCTCTGGAATGGTGGCCAAAACATGAAGGGGCATACGAATGGTTAGCATATCTGGCACATAAATACCTTGCAATGCCGGTTACAAAAGTGCCATGCAAATGCCTATTCTCACTTTCTGGTGACATTGTAAATAAGAAGAGGGCAGCATTATTTCTGTAAATGTAAATAAAGTTGTTTGGCTTAGTGACTGGCTGAACAAGATGTAGGACTGAGTGGACTTATAGGCTCTGAAGTTTTACATTGTTTTGTTTTTGAGTACAGTTATGTTACAAAAAATCTACATTTGTAAGTTGCACTTTCATGACAAAGAGATTGCACTACAGTTCTTTTATGAGGTGAATTGAACAATACTATTTCTTTTATCATTTTACAGTGCAAATATTTGTAATAAAAATAATATACACTTTGATTTCAATTACAACACAATAAAATATATATGAAAATATAGAAAAACGTCCAAAATATTTAATAAATTTAAATTGCTATTCTATTAACAGTGCAATTAAAACTGCGATAAATTACGATGAATTTTTTTAATCATGATTAATTTTTTGGAGTTAATCGTGTGAGTTAACTGTGATTAATTGACAGCCCTACTTTATATTAAATAGTGTGCTATTAAGCACCTTTTAGCTACCTTCCATATATTACTGAACAATATCCTGTCATACCTAGGTGGATTTTACATAGAACATATGTAAATATAACAATTGCAGAAAGCATGCCAACATATCAAGGGAGAAACTTTGACATGAGAATAGAATTGTTTAAATTCACAGTTTTTGTATTGTGGAATTTTGCCCAACTCTTCCTCTTTTCATATTATTCTATTTGATATATTTTCACCTCTTCAATTTTAATTTTTTTTACAGGTTTGATACAATAGTAATTTGGGGTTCAAGGAAACTGAAGTTCTCAGTTGTCATGCAAGTGTCAATGAATCCAATTTTGACAATTCTCACATTTACGGAAAAAATGTCCATGTTTACTCACCTACCCACCTGGCTAAAATGAAATACAAAAAGCTGAATTTTGAGAACACACCATTTTGAATATTTCATAAAGCTCTGAGAGTTTGGCATTTTAAAAATGGACATGTTAATCCAATATTCCCTACCTCATGATAGAGATAACACAAAGTTGATTTATATATTAATGCATTTCCCCTCAGCTTCCCAAAATAGCTTCTTCTCTACCTAAATATTATTGTGGAAGTCAATGGGAATTTTGCCTGCCTCAGAATTGCAGGATCAATCCTCAGTATATAATACATGTGGCTTATCTCCCCTTTCTGAAATCTCTTCACTTTGTCAATGAAAGTATTGTTGACCACTAGATAAAGATTCAGACTGAGACCAAGGGGTAAAGCTGAATGAAGCAGAGTTTGAATGTTAACCTTTTGCTCCACTATTGTGATTGCTGCTATATATTAAGTTTTATTAAGCTTTCCACTTTAAGCCATCCTGGAGGTCATACATGTCAAATTAGTATGTTTTATTCTGGAAACTTGACTTCTTGATTGCAGTTTTGGAAGAACTGCAGTGATGTTTCAGAGGTTGATTTTCCTTGGAAATAGGAGACCTTGCCTCACTCTGCAGTTGCCACTATCAGCTATTGAAGCTACTATGGTATAGCTGTACAGCTATGGGGAGATTTTTCTTAGATGATTCCAATTTAATCTTTCTGATTAACAATCTGGCAATCATGTTAGGACCTTGTGAAACAAAGAAATTAAAAGGAGAACAGGAAGGTCCAGTTTGCCTAAGATAAAATGGGTTATAGATGGAGAGATCTCACTGATTTGTCACTTTAAAGAGTAGTGACTTTGGAGGGGATGTGTTAATTACATGTTAGTAAATGGAGGTGAATATAAAGTATTCTAAAAAAAATGTCTAAAATGGTGCAATGTTTATGCTGAAATGGGGAGGGGATTGTGTAATGACACCAAGTTTGTCTCCCTCTTTACTCAATTAGAATGAGGACTTGTCTACACAGCAATTTAGTCCATGCCAGAGGGTTGTAATTTTTTGTCCACACTAGTGTGTCATGCACTAACTAACCCATGTAGACCCAATGTGCACTAGGGAACTTTTAGTGCATGCCAGCAAGGGCCACATAGGCCAGTTAGTGCACAACACTAGTGTGGACTAAAATGTACATCCCTCTAATACTGAGTAAAGCACTTTAACTTGTCTCAGAATCTCAGAATCTATTACTCTTGAATCATAATGATCCTCAGAATAGACACCCTTCCCTGTATTTTCTCAATATCAACAATATCATCTTATTGCACTAAGGTACTCTTCTCATTAGTTCAATACCAGCCATTCTTTTTAATCTTTTCCACGTGAACTGTTTACAAGACACATTCATCTAGTGTTCTTTCCTCATTATCCTCTAACAACCACAAAGAACCACTGACTTGAGATTGTTTCCATGTCTCCTTTGCATCCCATCATACTCTGCTAAGAAGCTATGGAAATAAGTTCAAGTCTAACTGTGGCAGTGGAAGTCTTTAGTTTCACCTTGTGCTAACAAGATCATGAATTGAATTTAAAGTAGTGGACTTGTATGTAAACATTCCAACTAGAATCTCTTTTCTCAAAGAATTGTTGCAATATTGATCAAGCTACAGAGGCAGTCAATTGAAACCAGTATAAAACAGCTCAAGAGTGAGAATCATTTTGAGGGACAGAAACTCTCCAGCATCAGCAATATTTGCAGGTTTAGTTTTATTCAGTTGATATAATTTAAGTAAAAGTGTCCGAAGGTTAATTGAATAAGACTCAACAGACAATGCATGTATTAGTCTTTTCCTGTCAGCATGGTCCTGTTTTTATACTTCTTGTCTCTGAAAAACACAACAATCTTCATTCACACTTTCTACTTCTTCACTGTAAATTATAGTTTCTACTAGTGGTCTCTTCAAGATTCTGTTTCATTCCTACCTCACATCTCCTTTCTCTTACTCCATCAAAAATTTCATTTCTGCTTTGTTGCCCCATAATATTACTCCCCAAATAGGAAAAAATTGTGAGGTCCAGGGAATACCTAGCTGAGTTTTTAATAACAGTACTTAATCCTCGAATAATGTGAATAATCCCATCGATAAGTTTCTCATGTCTCCAGCTCCTTTTTGTGAATAAAGGACCTAGGTATAGCAAGTCAAGTTCCAGGTATTGGGCCTTATCCTCAAGATGCTCAGTGGCCTATGCTAAGGATATGGGATTGCCTAAAGCTCTAGGTTGAAGTCTATGGTTGACAACTCTACTCAGGCACATTGGAACTATCTATGACAAGAGTAAGGCTTGTGTGTGCAGGAGACAGAGACAGTTTGTGAAGCAGAATGTGCCTCAGTTGATATGGTCAGAAAAGTGTGAGGGGAAGAGTCAGGTGGGGACAAGTCACTAATGCAGAGCAAGCAGTGCAGCACAAAGAGCAGAATATTTTACATAGTTTAAAGAGGTAAATGATTTATAGGTTTATAGCTCTATCAGGAAGTTTAGATGACAGCATAAATCATGAACAGTCATAACTTTTGTAAGCAGCATTGTGTATGTGGGAATCAGTTCGTGACAAACAGGAATGTTCTGGGTTATGGGATAAGTATTCCATGAATCATATGATGATTTTAAAATCATACTGTCAAAATTTTACACTTATGAAAACACAACTTGTGGAGGAGGAAGAGGAGAAAGATTGCAGTACTCACAAACTGCAATGTAGAGCTGGTTGAACTATTTTCATGAAAACTTTATGGAAAGTTAAAGCAAAACAATTAAATACATTTTAACTTTCAACAAACAAATTCAGTTTTGATGAAAAACTGGAAATAAAAAAAAAATCCAAGTGTTTAATTTAAAATCCATACAAAAGATCTCCCAGCTAGCTCTACTGACATGTTCTTTATTTATAGTTAGACATTTACTCAACATATGGTTAATGAAATTCTGTGTTTGTGGCTCCAGTGAAACATGCAATTAACATTAAGCAAGTTAGTGTTCCATTTGAAGGAAAGGGAAACTTTGAAGTGAAACGTCCACCCATTTCCCTTTCCCATGGAAGGGGGAGCAGGGCCCTGCAGATGCTGCTCGCCCCACCTCTCATGCTGCAACCCCAGGATACAGATGGTCCATGTAGTCAAGTCCTTTCGCTTGTCTTAACAGACTTGTTGGACAAGAGCGCATTTTGCCCAGAACCTCAGAATTACAAAATTAATTACCCAGAATGTAGCAACGAAAATGTCTGAGTCTTTCTTAGTATTGAGGAGGTTTTTCTTTGTGTGTGTGTGTGTGTGTGTGTGTGTGTGTGTGTGTGTGTGTGTGTGTGTGTGTGTGTGTGAATTTCAGACAGCTTGAATCATTATCCAACACAACATAGACAATGAGTGTGCATGTATGTTGATAGATTTAGGTCTCTCCTATCTTCTATGTTTGTGTTACATAATAACAACTTCTATTCTTCTGTTATCCTCCATTCAATCAGGGTCATGGGGAGGGAGGGCAATGATACGGATAAAACAAATATTAAAATAAAGCAGAGGTGGATGATTTGAGTAGTGGTGCATTTTACAAGAAGCATTGTTAAAGTGGCTAATGCAATATGTAACTTCATTAGATTGCAACGCTGATCATTCAAAAAATGATTAAAAGGTACAACCTGCAATGAATTTTGAGAGCAAGTGACCAGCCAGTTATGATAAACGGATGTACTGTAGATTGACTGCTTAAGAGA
Organism: Chrysemys picta bellii; assembly: GCF_011386835.1. Classification (NCBI taxonomy): domain Eukaryota; kingdom Metazoa; phylum Chordata; order Testudines; family Emydidae; genus Chrysemys; species Chrysemys picta. The sequence goes on along the minus strand of NC_088791.1, from coordinate 266,328,129 downwards.
GAGAGGGAATTATGGCAGTTGCTATAATATTTTAATGATGCATAAAATTGTGGTCAGAGATTGACCTGTCTACCATTAAGATAGCTATCACTTCTCATTCAAGTCAGATGTAACAAGGAAATTCCATTAGCAGCCTACAAAAGGTTGCAAGATTTATAAATGTACAGAAAGGAAGAAAACAAACCAACAAGTTCACCTTGTTGTTTAGATAGTGTTCAGTTCTCAAAACAAGTTTTAAAAGAGCAAAATGTAGAAGCATATAATAGAATCATAGAATATTAGGGTTGCAAGAGACCTCTGGAGGTCATCTAGTCCAACCCCCTGCTCAAACAGGACCAAAACCAACTAAAATATCCCAGCCAGGGCTTTGTCAAGCTGGGCCTTAAAAACCTCTAAGGATGGAGATTCCACCACCTCCCTAGGTAACCCATTCTAGTGCTTCACCACCCTCCTAGTAAAATAGTGTTTCTTAATATCCAACCTAGACCTCCCCCACTGCAACTTCAGACCATTGCTTCTTGTTCTGTCATCTACCACCACTGAGAACAGCTTAGCTCCATCTTCCTTGGAACCGCCCTCCAGGTAGTTAAAGGCTGCTATCAAATCCCCTGTCACTCTTCTCTTCTGCAAACTAAATAAGCCCAGTTGCCTCAGCCTCTCCTCGTAAATCATGTGCCCCGGCCCCTTAATCATTTTCGTTGCCCTGCGCCGGACTCTCTCCAATTTGTCCACATCCTTTCTGTAGTGGGGGGACCAAAACTGGACGCAATACTCCAGGGGTGGCCTCAGAGCCAAATAGAGGGGAATAATCACTTCTCTCGATCTGCTGGCAATGCTCCTACTAATACAGCCCAATATGCCGCTGGCCTTCTTGGCAATAAGGGCACACTGCTGACTCATATCCAGCTTCTTGTCCACTGTAATCCCCAGATCCTTTTCTGCAGAACTGCTGCTTAGCCAGTTGGTCCCCAGCCTGTAGTAGTGCATGGGATTCTTCCTTGGGCTGGTTTGTTCCTCTGCCCTCAATAAAGGTTCTTTAAAATACAGCCAGCTCTCCTGAACTCCTTGCCCCCTCATATTAGCTTCCCAGGGGATCCTGCCCATCAGTTCCCTAAGTGAGTCAAAGTCTGCTTTTCTGAAGTCCAGCGTCTGTATTTTGCTACTCTCCTTTCTTCCTTTTGTCAGGATCCTGAACTCAACCATCTCATGGTCACTGCTGCCTAGGTTGCCACCCACTTCTACTTCCCCTACCAATTCTTCCCTGTTTGTAAGCAGCAGGTCAAGAGCAGCACTGCCCCAGTCAGTTCCTCCAGCACTTGTACCAGGAAGTTGTCCCAAACACTCTCCAAAAACTTCCTGGATTGACTGTGCATTGCTGTATTGCTCTCCCAGCAAATGTCAGGGTGATTGAAGTCCCCCATTAGAACCAGGGCCTGTGATCTGGAAACTTCAGTTAGTTGTCTGAAGAAAGTCTTGTCTACCTCATCCTTCTGATCTGGCGGTCTATAGCACTTGCCCACCATGACATCACCCTTGTTGCTGTCGCCTCTAAACTTAAGCCAAAAATTCTCAACAGGCTTTTCTCCAGTTTCGAACTGGAGCTCTGAGCAATCATACTGCTCTCTTACATACAATGCAACTCCTCCACCTTTCCTCCCATACCTGTCCTTCCTGAACAGTTTATACCCATCCATGACAGTGCTCCAGTCTTGTGAACTGCCCCACCAAGTTTCTGTTATTCCAATCACGTCATAGTTTCTTGATTGTGCCAGGACTTCCAATTCTTCCTGCTGGGTTCCCAGACTTCTTGCATTCGTGTACATGCACCTAAGATAACTAGCTAATTGCCCTACTTTCTCAGTATGAATCAGGAGGCTTCCCATCTTGTACCCTCCTCCTTGTGTTTCCTCCCAATATCCCACTCCCGCACTTACCTCTGGGCTTAGGTCACCATCCCCCAGCGAACCTAGTTTAAAGCCCTCCTCACTAGGTTAGCAAGCCTGCCTGTGAAGATGCTCTTTCCTCTCTTTGTTAGGTGGATCCCATCTCTTCCTAGAAATCCTTCTTCCCAGAACAACATCCCATAGCTGAGGAATCCAAAGCCCTCTCTCCTACACCACCTGCGTAACCATGCATTCACCTTCACAATTTGATGGTCCCTACCTGGTCCTTTTCCTTCAACAGGGAGGATGGATGAGAACCCGACTTGCGCCTCAAACTCCTTCTTCCCAGAGCTATTACGAGATCCCAACTCTGGTTTTGCTTACTATGCTCAGTTCTTATTCAATTAATTTTGAATGAGTGCAATAGAAGTGTGTCCATGTAAAAACTGAGAAAGGTGAGTAAGGAACTAAGTATTTTGCCCCATATTTTTTTAAGTCATAACATCACCAGAACATTATACAGATTTCAAAGACTGTTGCAAGATAGAAAGAAGCCTTTATGAGCAAATGAGGATATTAGGGGGAAAAGTGAAGGTAGGGGTTAGTTACACAAACAAATAGGTTGACATTCACCACATGTGATAATGGATATGGAAGGCTACCAAAACTGTTTTTTTTTCCCTGCATGCTAGGAGTGTGATGGGTAAGTATTATTATGGAGACAGGTTTCAGAGTGGTAGCCATGTTTTTCTGTATCAGCAAAAAGAACGAGGAGTACTTGTGGCACCTTAGAAACAAATTTATTTGAGCATAAGCTTTCGTGGGCTAAAACCCACTTCATTGGATGCATGCAGTGGAAAATACAGTAGTAAGATATATATACACAGAACATGAACAAATGGGTGTTGCCATACCAACTGTATGGAGAGTAATGAATTAAGGTGAGATATTATCAGCAGGAGAAAAAAAATGTTTCTAGTGATAATCAGGATGGCCTATTTCCAACAGCTGACAAGAAGGTGTGAGTAACGGTAGAGGAAAAAATTGACATGAGGAAATAGTTCTTACTTGGTGTAATGACCCATCCACTCCCAGTCTTTATTCAAGCTTAATTTGTCCAGTTTGCAAATGAATTCCAATTCTGCAGTTTCTCATTGGAGTCTGTTTTTGAAGTTTTTTTGGTGGAGTATTGTGACTTTGAGGTCTGTAATTGAGTGACTAGGGAGGTTGAAGTGTTCTCCGACTGGTTTTTGAATGTTATAATTCTTGATGTCTCAAGGGCTTCTTTTCCATGGGTCCAGATGATGAAGATAGCTAGGAATGCTGGTAGCGTTGGGCCTGAGGAGAGAATCTACATAGCCAAATTATCCTGTTGTCAGGGAGTCAATGCCTGAGATGATGGTGCATCCAGGATTTCCAGGTTTATGGATCTTGGGTAGCAGCAGTATCACTTGCTCCATAACCTCAGCCATGCACAAGCCTCAGGAACATCTAACATCATAATCAAAAAGGCTGACAAAGGAGGTGCTGTCGTCATCATGAATAGGTCAGAATATGAACGAGATGCTGCTAGGCAGCTCTCTAGCTCCACATTCTACAGGCCTTTACCCTCTGATCCCACTGAGAGTTACCAAAAGAAACTACACCATCTATTCAAGAAACTCCCTGAAAAAGCACAAGAACAAATCTGCTATGCAAGATCCATAAAACTGAAAATCCTGGACGCCCCATCATCTCAGGCATTGGCACCCTGACAGCAGGATTGTGTCGCTATATAGACTCTCTCCTCAGGCCCTACGCCACCAGCACTCCTAGCTATCTTTGAGACACCACTGACTTCCTGAGGAAACTACAGTCCATTGGTGATCTTCCAGAAAACACCATCCTGGCCATTACAGATGTAGAAGCCCTCTACACCAACATTCCACACAAAGATGGACTACAAGCCGTCAGGAACAGTATCCCCAATAATGTCACATCAAACCTGGTGGCTGAACTTTGTGACTTTGTCCTCACCCACAACTATTTCACATTTGGGGACAATGTATACCTTCAAGTCAGCAGCACTGCTATGGGTACTCACATGGCCCCCACAGTATGCCATCATTTTTATGGCTGACTTAGAACAATGCTTTTTCAGCTCTTGAGTCCTAATGCCCCTATTCTACTTGTGCTACATTGATGACATCATCATCTGGACCCATGGAAAAAAAGGCCTTGAGGAATTCCACCATGATTTCAACAATTCACACCATCAACCTCAGCTTGGACCAGTCCACACAAGAGATCCACTTCCTGGACACTATAGTGCTGATAAGCGATGTTCACATAACCACCCTATAATGGAAACCTACTGACCACTATACTTACCTACATGCCTCCATCTTTCATCCAGACCACACTGCACGATCCATTGTCTACAGCCAAGCTCTAAGATACAACCGCATTTTCTCCAACCCCTCAGACAGAGACAAACACCTACAAGATCTCTATTAAGCTTTCTTACAACTATAATACCCACCTGCTGAAGTGAAGAAAGATTGACAGAGCCAAAAGAGTACCCAGGACAGGCCCAACAAAGAAAGTAACAGAACACCACTAGCCATCACCTTCAGCCCCCAACTGAAATCTCTCCAGTCCATCATCAAGGATCTAAACCTATCTTGAAAGACGATCCCTCACTCACAGACCCTGGGATACAGGCCAGTCCTCGCTTACAGACAGCCCCCCAACCTGAAGCAAATACTCACCAGCAACCACACATCACACAACAAAAACTAACTCAGGAATCTATCCTTGCAAGTAAGCCCGTTGCCAACTCTGTCCACATATCTATTCAGGGGACAATATAATAGGACCTAATCACATCAGCCACACTATCAGAGGCTTGTTCTCCTACACATCTACCAATGTGATATATCCCATCATGTGCCAGCAATGCCCCTCTGCTATGTACATTGGCCAAACCAGACCGTCTCTATGTAAAAGAATAAATGGACAGAAATCGGACATCAGCAATGTTAATATTCAAAAGCCAGTAGGAGAACACTTTAATCTTCCTGGACATTCTATAACAGACCTCAAAGTAGTCATACTTCAACAGAAAAACTTTAGAAGCAGACTTCAAAGAGAAACTGCAGAACTAAAATTCATTTGCAAATGTAATACTATTAATTTGGGCTTGAACAGGGACTGGGTGTGGCTCACTCACTACAAGAGCAACTTTCCCTCTCCTGGTATTGACACCTCCTCATCAATTATTGGAGGTGGACTACATCCACCCTGATTGAAATGGCCCTGACAACACTGGTTCTCCACTTGTGAGGTAACTCCCTTCTCTTCACATGTCAGTATATTTATGCCTGCATCTGTAATTTTCACTCCATGCATCAGAAGAAGTGGGTTTTTACTCACGAAAGCTTATGCCCAAAAAAATGTGTTAGTCTTTAAGGTGCCACTGGACTCCTTGTTGCTTTAATGGAAGAAAAGCAACACTGGCAGTAGTGACAAAAAAGGATTTGAACTATCTTCTGAAACATCAGAATAATATTGTGTTTTAATGCCAATTTTGCTGAACCATTTGTTGCCTTATCTACTTATTGTATATTGGCTTTACTGATTATGTAAGAATTCCTAACTAAGAAATTAGACTTCTGAAATTTGATAGGTTCTAGTCCCAGCATCAGGCACAGTAGTAGTAGCATTACTGTTTGATTGGGAACCCTATGTATACAATTGCAACACTCACTTAAGAAAAACTTGAATTTTCAATAGTTTTATTAACATTGTTAGTAAAAACACTAATGCTCCGATCCAAACAAGAATGTAACAGTTGTGCAATTTGACATCCAGCATCATATGATATGCATACTCACATGCTTCTTGTGGCAACATAGAGGTGGAAAGACAAATGGTGGTCCCTGGTGGTCCTACCCTGTCTCTGGCTACACCAGCTATATATTATTTGGAAATTCCCTTATGCAACTGAGGATTCTACTTTTATCAAACTGGGAATGTGTGTTGGGGATCCAGCCCTAAGGATTCCTTATCCATCTGTAAATCTAGTCATTTAGAAGTGACGCCTAAACTATAGATACTGCTTGGAAGAAGCAATTCTTTGTTAGACCAAAGGTTTGCCTATTTCATGAAATTTCATATGGTTCAATTCTCATTTTGGTTAAACAGAACCAATATTTCTATGTGGCCATATTGTTACGGGCAGAAGAAACATAACAAAGTTCCTGGGTTTAGGCTGAAACTGATAACATGCAGCAAATATGAAGCCACTGTGGTCTAATGATTAGTAAAAGGACTGGAAGTCTGGATACTGCACTTAAGTTAGGAGAGACACATAGGACCCAATCCTTTATGGTGCTGTGTGCATTCTCCTCCAGTGTAATTGGAGTGCATTTAACATGCAGGATTTTACACCTGTATTCCACATTTTTCCTGTTTTTAATACTGGAAATATTGCTTGCACATTCTCTCTCTTTTCAGGTGTTCTATAACTTAAATGCAAGACATTGTTTACATTTAATTTATCTATCTATCTATATATTTCTATTCCCATTGTCATTTAAAATACCATACATTAAAACATTGAGAACTTTTTTGCTTACACCAATTTAAAGCAAATTAAATGAAATCAATTTAAATTAAATTAAAATTTCCCCCCATTAAACTGGCCATAGTTCTGTAGTTTTATGTCAGACACAACTTTTTACTATGTTAATCCACTCAGTGTCATGCAAGAGACTAGACCACGCATTTGTTCACCACTGAAGTCTAGCTATTGACTTCAATGGCATCAGGAGCAGGGGGTTTTTTTTGGTATAGAAACAGAAATATTCATCACTATATTCATAATTGGCCATTTAGTATTCTTGATTTATTAATCTACTCTTCAGAAAGTTCTACCGGGGGAGGAGAAAAAATGTCATGCAAAGTTAGGTGAATAAGTACACACCACAAATAAGGGGATGCTAAAGAAACAGTTTGTTAACAACTCAGGATAAAGAATGTTCATTCAAATTTAAAAAATTTAGAGATTGTCAGAAAATAGAATTTCCCACAGAATGGAAAATCCAATGTTTCAAAGTCTATTTTAATTCTGAATAGCAACGGAAAGCCAAAGTTTCAGTATTTCCCCATGGAATGGAAATTCCAAAGAGAATCAACACTTGTCATTTTGAAGTTTATTATTAAAACATACATTAAGAAGTCAAATGTTTCATTTTGACATTATCAAAAGGAGAGTCAAGACAATTTCTCCCCTTCATCAAAATTTGATGAAAAACATTCCAACAAAATGTGTTATTTTGATAAAACTGCATATTTCAATCAGATAGTATTCTGATGAAAGTTTTTTTGGCAAGCTCTGTTAGAAGATTAGATTTTCAGAAGTCAGAATCATACATGAATGATCCACCAACAGGAAATAAGAAGGCTAAAATGAGTAGATAAAAGGATAACATGCCTAGATCTATTCCAGGGATTGGCAACCTTTGGCATGTGGCCCGCACCACTTTCCACAGCCCCCATTGACCTGGGATGGCGAACCACGGCCAGTGGGAGCCGAAATCAGCTGAACCTGCAGAGGCAGCAGGTAGATAAACCTCATTACCCTGGTGAGCAGCGTGCCAAATGTTGCCGATCCCTGATCTATTCTATAGAATAATTTGATGAGTTTTTGGTGAAATATTTTTCTGTTTTAGCATATTCTTCTGCAGATCTTTTTGCATATTCTGGTGAAATTCTGATGCCATTGAAGTTGGTGGGAAGAGTACCATTAACTTCATATGGGACAGGATTTCACCCTCTGTATTTCACATGAAGAATTCCTACAGTCTTAGAAGATTTCAAGGCCAGAAGGGACCATTATAATCATTTAATTTGACCTTCTGTATTACAGTGATAAAAGAACATCCCTAAAATAATCCCTATAGCATATCTTCTAGAAAAACATCAAACAGCGGATGTATGCTGAACATGTAATAATAGAATCCATACTGCAAATAAGAGAACAGTACATCCAAGTGAAGAGACTTACCTGTATTTCACAATGGTACCAAGATATTTATTTCCAATTTACATTAGTCACACAAATCATCAGGATATTTGCCTTTTATTGTCAAATATAGCCATTCAAGATTCTCACTTGAGAATCCACATAACTACATGTAATTAATATACTACTACATAATAGTAAAGTGAGCTTTTGCATCATTCAAACATCTTCTGAAAGTCCTGGCTTTTATATTCCTAATAACTGAAAGCAAATACTGCATAACACCTTTAACTCAATCTAGCTTTTTCTTGCTGAGAAAGTGTACTATTTAAATAGTTACCATCTCTGCTGTGACACCTTAATGTAAGTTATCATTTTATTTGGAATGATTCCAAAAAAAACACAGGTACTGTAAGTCAATAGTTATTGGATCTGCATGAGAAAGAAAAAGTATCACAAGGTCATAACTACTCTGATGCTCTTCCATTAGGACACTCATGCAGACTGCCCTTCATCTAAGCATCTGTGTTACTACTTTTAGAAAAACTCCACTAAGTCACCTTTAAAGTTCCCATGATATTCAAGTTTTATAGTTGTGAAAGGTCAGTTGTGTCCCATTGTGACTGAAATATCTATTTATATTGTAGATTTTATAAGTTTGGGTGTGTAAAAATGTAGATGAGTACATCTTGTCTTCTTTGATTACTTCTCTCAACAAAATGTTAGGAAGGACATATTTTGTGATAGAGGCAGGATTTATATTTCTTCCCTTCAAAAGCACTCTTATTTAAATAAACTGGGTATAATCCAGTTGAAGTATACAATATGTTTATCTCACATTCTATTGATTTAGATGATGTCTCACAGGGATAGGAAAATTGCCATGAAAAGTAATACTTGCCGATTAAATTTATTAAGTTTTAATTTTCTTTACTGTTAAGTTTGTCAGACATCCTCAGGCATGGAAACCTATAATATACTTTAATTTCTATTATGTGGTAAAGTTTGTCTATTTATATTTTGGATCTTTTATATATCCAAGTTACAGTGTAGATTATATATAATATATATATAAAATCTACACAATAATTTGGATATATAAAAGATCCAAAATATAAATTGACAAATTTATATAAATCTAATAGGTAGGTAGAAAATTACCATGCAGGATTGTAGGTGTAGAAAGGAGATGTCCTCTGACCATTATCTTTTTCTGCAGCTTTTAAAAGTATCAGACTTTTGGGAAGACTTACATCTTTATGGACACCAATTCACATAAGACATAAAATACAAATTATGTATCCAAAATGGCAGATGGGGTTGCTATACTTTAATGCATATTAGTGCAGGGAAAAGAGTGTTGTATATGTAGAAAATCACTTACCTGAAGAAGGCCAGCATAAGGTCTAGGTAATATTTCAGTTTCAATTTAAACCACATTTTTTAGGGAGTTAATTGATATATAGTCCTTATAATGGCCTTCTGAAGAGCACTGAAATTCATCTTTACTCTTCTTCAGCTATGGCAGGCCACTAACACTATGGACTATCTGAGAAGAGAAATTAGTGTATATCATGCTGTCAAAGGTTGTCTTGAGGTCACCCCCTTGGGGTGAAGGCTGAAGCCTCACTTACCTTGTACATCATTCCCTGGGTGATGGCAGTCTGTGTTCCGGTCCTGGGATATAGTCCTCTAGCTGTACCTATTGGGGATGTATGTGAGTGCATAAAACAGTTCAAACAAAAAGGAAAATATTTATATGGCCCATGAGGGGCCAGGACCCCCATCTCTGATGCAAAGAAGGGGAAGCAGTTTTTCAGGCTCCACAGGAAGTCTCAGATCTGGTGTATTTAATGGCAAAGGGTTAGTCTTGAGGTTTTTAACAAAAGAAACAAACTAGCCCATCTTCTTTTCTCAGAGGGCTCATGATAGCAGTGCTCTCACGCAAATATCTCACTGCCTTAGTCTAGGAGTTCTTGCTCTGCATATTTCAGAACACCACCCGACTTGGTCAGAGTACCTTTCTTTTAGGGGCCCACCTGCAGGCCTGACAAGCCACACAGGTGCAGCAGATTGGGGTAGATTGTAATTACAAGATTTCTCTAATCCCTTCTTGACTGGTGTGGGGGTTATCTGTCCTACCACATGTATTTCACTCAACTGGGATGCTACAATGTACCACTAAGTCCTCCAGCCCCTAGTGATCTGTTATCTGTTCTAAGCACAGAGTGCTAATAAATACAATTTGACAGAGTCCAGAAGAGAAGTTTCTTGAAATTTCATTCCCAGATGGGAGATGTGGGTATTAGGTACTGCTGAAAGGTCCCATTTTTAGTTCTGCATATGCAGGTGTTTGATGTCTAAATTTAGATATCCAAGTTAAAAAAAATTAAATAAAAAGCATTTGCAGTTAACTCTTTAATCCAACATGCCATTTTATAGTATTTCAGGAACAGCTGGGAGATCAGAGAATTGACTAGTACGTCAGCTTTTTGTTCTCATGTAGCAGTTCAACTACTGATTCTGTGAGTACTATAACTTTGCATTACCAGGGGTTTGCTCCCAAAAGAGGCAACTGCCATTTTGTGAGGCAGAATATATATTTTTTTTACTTGGTGCATAGTCATGGAGGATAAGTTTGTCAAATAGGCTCCTAAATCACTTATATTCTCAAAAGCACCTTAGTCTCCAAAGAACCCATCAGAGTTTGAGTGTAACAGACTTGACTCTCTGTGGTCTGCTTTAGGAATGTTTGTTCTGGTCTCTAGTCTTCATCTGTCTCTATAGGCAGGGACCCTCATTCTTTCCAGTGAGTGTTTTAGGCTGCAGTTCCCTGTGATTCTCCCCAGCAAGCAAGTCTGACTGAATCCATCCCAGCTGCTGTGTTTTATCCAAGGGCTATGAACAGTGTGTGCCAGCAGTTACAAGTTACCACACTGCTCTTTCCAAGCAGCACATTTATTCAGGATAAAAATTACACAGAGAAAATAAAACAACAAAACAGGGATTGAAATACACACTAAATGTACCACAAATCTCACATCGGTCCTACAGCCCTGTCAGGGTTACAGTATTTCCAACTCTTTCCCTTGGACAAGAGGGAATGTCCATTTGCTGGATCAGGAATAAGCTCCCCTGAGTCTGTTTAAACTCAGCTCTTACAACCCTGAGTTGGTTTTTTTTTTTATCTTGTCTCTCCTTGAGGACTACCCTGAATCAGTGTATGCAAGTCACCCCAGGGGGCGATACTTTTCTGGAGCTGTTTACTTTTCTAGTGGCTGCAGTAGTTGATGCACCACCTCCATACGCACCATCAAACATGCTTACACACTCTGTCTTGGGTTTGGGGCACATTGCTGCCCATGAAGTAGACTGACTTGTGCAATATTCCCGAGGGCCACCTGTTACTTCCAATATCATTGGGTAGACCTGCTCCCTGGCATTTTTCAATAATCCTTTGCCAGGCCCCACACAAGCTCCTACTCTGTTCCCTCTTAGTAGGGGAACTGCTGCCAGGGGATTAGATCCTTCTTTCCTGAAGGGCTTCCCAATCAGCTACTATCCTTGTCCATTTCTGGCAGTCTTCCCTGGCTCACCATGAACAGGTCTCCCTAAGCCTCTCAACTGAGCCACAGCAAGATTTGGACAATTCAGACAACATAAAACCTTCAGTTATGTGACCTTTTCAAGTCAGGTCTCAAAGGACCCATGACCACATAACAGGAGGAATGGTGGCGCTTTGCCCTTAATAAGCCTGTTTGCCCTGTAGCAAGCAGACTTGTACATGGACACCCAATCTCAGCTGGATTCTCTAGGGGCTGTTGTAAAACAAAATACTTTTAGTTGGAATTATGCTTGTTCTGTTACAAAAATACAGTTAAAAGGGGCCTCAGTCTGGCCTTCACTACAAGTTCAAATAGCTAACTGTGCAGAAATAAAGAAAGATTGGTGACTGAGCATTCAGAGCTGCAATTTTGACATAAGCCTGTATCCCTGATCAGTGTGAACTGCACTTGGCAGTGAGCTGTTTAAAATGTTCCCTATGTCCACACATATAACCTCACTAATTGACCAGCTCTTCCTTATCCACATGCTGATCTCAGATACACCTGATGAAAATGGGAGGCAGTAGTGTTTTTGTAGGTTGCAAAGGAGAGCTGTCTGACATCTACATATTATCTGAGCCCATGAAGCCTGACCCTTTCTTCTAGGAACTTCATGTAAATATTGAACAGAACTGGAGAAAGAGTTGATCTGTGTGCTGCTCTCACATGTGAAAAAATTGGGGGAAATGTGTCATTTTCTTTCACTGTCCTTTTGGTGCACCTCTAGATTTTCATTACCCTACTGACCATATCACCTGTTGCTTATACAGTTGGGTGAAGTTTTTTTCAGACAAAACTTTTTTTTTGGTCAAAAATGCATATTTAGCTACAGCAAAATGTTTGTGAGCCTGTGTCAATTTCAAATTATTATATTTGTTTAAAAGATTCTGAAATTTGAAGTGTTTTGTTTAGACATGTTTGAGACAAAATATTTATATTTTGGTTGGACATGACTTGGTTTGACATTTCCTTTAATTTTATTTAAAAATATCCCCAAATGGTCAACATCAAAATGTTTTGATTTTTGTTTGACCAAAGATGTAATTTGGTATTTGTAAATTGCCGGTGAACTGTAAAAAAAAAAAAATCCTTATTTTCAGGGACCCTAGCTGCATATGAGAACTATGTGCACACATGCTTGCCCTTTGTTCATGGAAAATAAAAGATTGTTCCTCAGGACTACTAAATGCTGGTAAGCAGTTTGTGAAGAGTCTAGGACAGGGATCGCCAACCTTTGGCACATGGGCCAGTTTGTTTACCTGACGCATCCACAGGTTCGGCCGATCGTGGCACCCACTGGCCGTGGTTCATCGCTCCAGGCCAATGGAGGCTGCAGGAAGTGATGCGTACTGAGGGATGTGCTGGCCACTGCTTCCCGCCGCTTACTTACCTGGCGGGCTGTGTGCAAAAGGTTGCTGATCCATGGTCTAGGATATTGTCTTACCAGAAATGTTTGATGGTGACTTTTTGTGGGCAGAAGGAAACCCACTGAGGAGCTTGCCTACACCAAGGCATCCCAGATTGTTTAGGATGCATGCCCATTTCATTGTACTAGATTTGACATAGGCAAATTTCTACTGGGAAGAAGCAGTCTGAGACAATAATATATTGAATTAATGCAAAGACAGACACATTCCACTAATAAACTAGTTAGTGTATCACAATACAAGGCAGCAGTACCTGGTAGTAGTTCAAATAGGATGAAGGAACAACAATATCTAGCAACATGCTTAGTACATATTTAAACTTTGTAATAATTTAGAGACAAATTTGCTTCAAACATTACACTGCTACCATGTCTATTTGCCCCCCCCCCCAAAAAAAAATCAATGCAGGACTTTGATTAGTCCCCACAACTATTACATTTGAATATTTTCACATATTTGAATATGTCACACTGTTTCATCATAATGGTCATATTCTCTAAACTATTTTTGCACAGCCTTTCAAAAATTCCACTGGTCCACTCAAGGGACAAGTCTTGGCAGGCAAATAACATTTCTGTAATTCTTATCAGCATTACCTTACAGTAAGGATTGACTGATTTGGGTCTGCATGTGTAAGATCTCATGTAAACTTTGTAAAGCTGCTTTACTGATACTGAACTCTTTGAAGTCTCTTTACATAATCTCCCTAGGTTCTAGGTTAACCAGTTCCAATGAGGTTCTATTTGCAGCTATGCTTGCCACAACCAAACATCAATCATCACTGCATGTAGTAATTTCTAGAGCTTGCTGTTTTCTTTACTTATCTTTGATTATCCATTTGCTTAGGGCTATGCCAAGTAATGATACACATGCTGTACTAGGACACCAAAGAATAGCTAAGAGAAAACACTCATTTAGTCTTCTCCAGAGTGCTCAGTTTAGCAATAAAGTCGGTATGTATAAGCATTGCAAGCACAGCACTGAAAAGGGAAAGCATATAGAGAAGCCTTATTATAGTTAGTAAGGCAATTACAAAAAATATTAAGGTCAGGTAATTTTGCAAGACATGTTAATTAAAATGCCAGAAATTATACTACCTTGCAAAATATAGGTCTCCCACAAAGGAGGAGAAACAGGCTAACTATAATTAAAGCCAAATGGTACACAAGTCACAACAATGACAAGTCACAATACCATGAAACCTGCTTATGTGAAATTAGCATGAAAACATTCAGATAACTCCAATACATCCTGCAGCCTGTGATTCTCATTTAAAGGCAAATCTCATTCCAAGACCAGAACCTTGAGGGGGCCACTTAGGGATCTGGGACAAAATCAGTACTTGATCCTGCTAGTGAAGGCAGGGGGCTGGACTCTATGACCTTTCAAGGTCCCTTCCAGTTCTAGGAGATAGGATAGGATAGGATACCTAAGAATCAGGCTGCAAAGTGGTAGCAGAGCCACTGAGGAGAGCAGCCTGCACTCCCACAAAGTTGGTGAGCTAGTAGTCCTGCCCTTAAGTCCTTATTCACACTGCATTATAGAAAGACCTATGCATTCCAGGACATCCTAAAGGGCTACACCCAGGGCTGGCCTTACCATGAGGTGAATTGAGGCGGCCACCTCAGGTGCCAGACTGTGTGTGTGTGTGTGGGGGGGGCGCCACTAGGACCCAGAGTGTAGAAACTTGTGTCTGCTGCTGGTGCATATGTATTCTCTCTGCTCTAGATGCAGAGATGGTGGAGTGCTGTGCTGGAGAAAGGAGGGCACAAGAGACATAACAGGGCAGGCAGAAGAAAAGGTGAGAGGGAATAACAGAAAGCAGAATGAGCTGCAGGGAGAGAGAAGAGGAGAAGCCTCTTATGTACATCTCTAGCTCCCCAGGAGCCTGGACTGATTAACACCAGCTTCTCAGGGAGCTTCCTGTTTCCTGCTGCTTCCCTGAACCCACTTGAGGAGAACAGGCAGTCAACTGAAGTAGTAGGAGCCAGTTAGTCCCTTAAGATGCTGATATGTTCCCTCACTCAGGCCCTGCTACCAGCCTGCTTATTTGTCCCCTTCAATTGAATGTTGAGAGCGACTGTAGCTGGCACAGAGCAGCAGTCATGAGTGAAAGAAGAAAATACCCCTGTGGGGCAGCATTCAGAAAAAGAAAGAAAGCAAAGGAAGTTTTTCTATCTAAGCAGGAAGGAGCTCTCCTGAGATACATAGACACAAATGTTCATGGTGAGCCTTCTGGCCCCAGTGAGGATGTGAGTGTTGAGGAGATGCCTGATCTTCCAGTTAGTCAGTGTGCAGGTGACATGGCAGCTACTGCAGCATCCATATCTCCATCTCAAATGGATGCAACCATGCACATTCCTGAAGAAAAGTGTAGAACAGAGAAGAGTGGGGTGGAGGCGCAAGAAACAGCTGCTGCTGAGTTTAGTTCCTTAAGTCTAGATCAGTGGTTGGCAACCTTTGGCATGCGGCTCGCCAAGGTAAGCACCCTGGCGGGCCGGGCCAGTTTGTTTACCTGCCGCGTCCGCAGGTTCAGCCGATCGCGGCTCCCACTGGCCGCGGTTCACCCCTCCAGGCCAATGGGGGCGGAGGGAAGCGGCGCGGGCCGAGGGATTTACTGGCCGCAGCTTCCTGACACCCCCATTGGCCTGGGACTGTGCCAGAGTTTGCCAATCTCTGGTCTATATGATCTAGGACTGTGGACCCACTTCAGCAGTAGCCTGAGGGATTTCCTTGTACTTCATGGGCTACAGCAAGTGAAAAATTTCATGTTCCCCAAAGACAATGAAAATAGAAGTTTCCATCCAACACATTACTGTTGTGAAGTCCTCAATGGTGACAAAGTGGAGAGGCCATGGCTTATGTACTCAGAAACCCAGAATGTTGCATACTGTTTTTGTTGCAAACTCTTCCAGTCTAATGTTCTAGCCACATTGGGTTCTACAGGAAAAAAGGACTGGAAAAATCTGGCTAGAAATCTGGCATGCCATGAGAAGGCAGCAAATCACCAGAGAGCATTCCATAGGTGGAAAGAGCATGAGATGAGACTAAGGTTAAAGGCCATCATAGATGATCAGCATCAAGAGTAGATTGCATCAGAGTCCCTTTACTGGCAAAATGTTCTGAAAAGGCTCATTGCCACTGTGAGAATGATTGCTACCCAAAACCTAGCACTGTGTGGTACTTCAGATCAGCTGTATGTGCCAAACAATGGAAACTTCCTTAAAATTGTGGAGCTGATGGCTGAGTTTGATGCTGTACTTCAGGAGCATCTAAGAAGAGTAACCACCTAAGAAATGTACACACTCCACTACCTTGGAAAAACAATTCAAAATGAGATCATACAATTATTGGCAACAAAAGTCAAACAGAAGATTGTTGCAGATCTGAAGTCAGCAAGATATTACTCTGTTATTCTGGACTGCACACCTGAGATCAGCCATACGGAACAAATGACTTTAATGGTGTGTTTTGTAACAACAACAGAACCTAGTGAAAATGTCCCTGCAACGGTGACTGTCAAAGAGCATTTTCTAGACTTTATTGACATTGATGATACTACAGGAGCTGGTATGACAAATGTGCTTCTTAAAAAGCTGGAAGCTGTGGGAATTACGATAGCTGACATGAGAGGTCAGGGCTACAATAATGGTGCCAACATGAGAGGAAAGAACAGAGGAGTGCAGACACGGATCCGAGAGTTAAATCCTCATTCACTGAACTTGGTGGTCAGTGATGCAGCATCAACTTCTAGTGAGGCTGCTGACTTTTTTAATGTAATTCAGAAGCATCTATGTATTTTTCTCTGCATCAACTCATCGATGACAAATTTTGAAGCAACATCTGGGAATATCCACTCTGACACTGAAACCACAGAGTGCCACATGATGGGAAAGTCGAGTGGAGGCAATAAAGCCTATCAAACACCAAATTGGGAAGATGGATGATTCCATAGTTGCCATTATGGAGGATAATGCTATGACAGGAACTGTTTGTGGGAGAACAGTGGCAGAGGGAAATAGAATCATCAGAAACATACATAGCTTCAAATTTCTGTGTGGCTTAGTGTTGTGGCATGACATACTGTTTGAAATAAATGTTGTAAGCAAGAGACTCCAAGGTGTTGACCTTGATATATCTGGAGCAATGAACAACTGGACAAAGCAAAGTCATACCTACAGTCTTACAGTCAGATGAGGGATTTCAAAACTTTCTGAAGAGTGCACAGAAGTTGGCAGAGGAACTTCACACTGAAGCTATTTTCCCACCCATTCAAGACTACAAGAATCACTGAAGAAGAAGACATTTTGATTACGAGGCATGGGATAATCCCATAAGAGATCCCCAAAAATAATTCAAAGTTAAATTCTTTAACCAGGTGCTAGATTGTGCAATACAGTCAGTTGAAGAACGTTTCATGCAGCTCAAGGAACACAGCAGTATATTTGGGATATTGTATGATATTCCAAAACTCCTCACTACATCTGAAGAAGACCTACACCAGCACTGCAGGGCACTAGAGATACTGTTGACACATGATGACATGTGCGATATTGATTCGAGTGATTTAGGTGATGAACTGAAAGCCCTTTCAAGATACATTTCAGCACAATCAACTCCAAAGGCTGTTCTGGAATATACGTGCACAAATAAGATGACCACCCTCTTTCCAAATGCTTTTGTTGCTCTGCGCATACTTCTAACACTTCCTGTAACAGTTGCCAGTGGACCTTCTCCAAGCTGAAGTTAATAAAAACACAACTACGCTCCACAATGATACAGGAGAGGCTGGTCGGTCTTGCAACCATCTCAATAGAGCATGAGCTGGCCCAGACTGTGGACCTTCAGGTAGCAGTTCAAATCTTTGCAACCAAGAAGGCACAGAAAGCACCACTTTGACACTGCTCTACAGCCAAAATGCTTCTGAAATAAATGTAGTCAAACTTTAATAATTCTGGGTCACTGAGAACAAAAATGATGCTTACAATTGTTGATTGGCTCTAGTTTTCAAGATATGCTATTGCGTCAGTATATACGACCCTTGACTTGGGAATGGCGGAGGATAAGTGAGTTATAAAGGGAAGGGATCTCAATTTAAACCAGAAATGACTAAAAGACATCTTTGACTGGATCTATAAATAAATCTATAACTGGGTTTGGACAGTACTTGCTTTTTAGGCAAAACAATGAAGGATGCAATCTGAAGTTGGTATTGCGTCATACATGATATGAATTGCATCATGTTATTCCTAGAAGTCATGGATGATGCAATCATAACGAAGCTTACATCACTCTGCTGAACAAATTGCCCTATATCAGCTCTAGAAATCATAGAGTGTCGTGCTCTCTTATTTGTCAGTGTTTGATTTTGCAGAGGGACACATTTCTGTTTAGCCAAAGTGAGCAGAGATACCTCGTACTTGTGTGAACAGTGCAGATAACTTCTGCTATGTTTGTGGTGAAGTGACTTTTGCATCACAAAAGCGCAGTATAACCACTATGGTTAAAAAGCCTATTACCTTTATTTTGGCTGCAAAATTGGAGATCAGGACAAGAGGTGGGCCACACACATATGCTGCAACACTTGTGCAACAAATCTTTGCCAGTGGTTGAACAGGAAAAGGAAATCTATGCCTTTTGCAGTGCCAATGATATGGAGAGAGCCAACAGATCATACCAGCAATTGTTACTTCTGCATGGTGCCTCCAGTTGGGAAAGGTGTGTCAAAGAAGAAAAAGTGGACTGTGCATTATCCAAACATTCCATCAGCTATACGCCCAGTACCCCACGGAGAAGGACAGCTGGTTCCTGATGCAACAGAATCATTCTCACTTGAGTCAGATGAGGAAGAGGATGAAACTTCTGGTCCTGAACCATCAATGTCACAGGACCCACATTTTCTCCCATCCTCCTCCTCTGAACCACACCTCATAACACAAGGTGAACTGAATGACCTTGTCAGGGATTTGGAACTACCCAAGAGTAAGGCAGAGCTGTTGGGCTCCAGACTACAGCAGTGGAATCTCCTGGCAGGTGATGTTAGGGTTTCCATGTTCCGTGACTGTCAAAAGGATCTTGTCCCATTCTTCTTCATGGAAAGTGTTCTTGTAGCCTACAACAACATCGATGGTGTGATGGCAGCTCTCAACATCGTTCATGATCCAGATGAGTGGAGACTGTTCATTGATTCATCGAAGACGAGTCTTAAAGCTGTTTTACTGCATAATGGCAATGTTTTGCCATCAATTCCAGTTGGTCATGCAGTCCATATGAAGGAAACCTATGACAACATGAAACAACTTTTGAGGTGCATAAACTATGACCAACATCAGTGGCAGCTTTGTGGCGATTTGAAGGTTGTTGCTCTCTTGCTTGGTCTGCAGACTGGATACACAAAGTACTGCTGTTTTCTCTGTGAATGGGATAGTCGTGAAAGAGATTCCCACTACATCAAGAAAGATTGGCCACTCCGACAGTCATTGGAGCCTGGGAGAAAAAGTGTTCGGCATTCACCACTTGTTGAATCAAGGAAGATTTTGTTAGCACCCTTACACATCAAGCTGGGTCTGATGAAGAACTTTGCAAGGCCACTGATAAAACACAAGCAGCTTTCAAGTACCTCCGTGGAAAATTTCTAAGGTTAAGTGAAACTAAGATAAAGGAAGGTGTCCTCAGATTCGTGAACTTCTTCGAGATGATGCATTTGACCATGCACTGCGTGGCAAGGAAAAGACGGCATGGAAAGCCTTCCAGTTAGTGGCAATACATTTTCTCGGAAACAACAAGGCAGACAACTACAGCTTGCTGGTGGAAAACCTCCTCACGACATACAAAAGCCTTGGTTGCAACATGTCACTAAAGATATATTTTTTGCACTCTCATCTAGATTTTTTTCCACCGAACTGCGGAGCAGTGAGCGACGAGCACGTGAGCGATTTCACCAGGACATTGTAACAATGGAGAAATGCTATCAGGGCAGATGGATCCCATCAATGCTTGCAGACTATTGCTGGACAGTGACAAGAGATGCTCCATTTAATGAATACAAGAGACAAGCCAAGAAGCGCCGAGTAGACACTGAATAGGACTAAACTATGTACAGAATAGTTTTTGCCCTTTGTTTCATAATAAATTTTATTTATATAACCCTTTTGCTGATTTTTAAAGTGTTACATAAACAGGACAGGTGAAATATTATCATGTAAAGCAACCATAAACACATGAAAAGACCTAGGTTTACAATTTATGATTAAAACTCTACTATCTACACAATATACATAGATATAAAATGTAAAAACTTAAATATCTTAGAAACAGTAGCCAATCAGTTGTTTTAATTGTCATATTTGAATTCAGCACATCAAAATACATAATAAATAGCACATTTTATCTCTGAAGTAGACGACTTCTCAAAAATTGTAGACCAGTGTTATTCAAACAGATAAAAATGTCAGTGTTTACTATGCAGACAAGAAAAGTTACATTTGCTGTTCAGGCGTTTGAAAATTAAGTGTCACTTAACATTTTTGAACAAGGCATTTTAAGTTGTTAGTTCTCCTTTATTGGGGTAGGTAGCAGAGCAGTACCATGAGAGGAGTAGAACAGAAAGGAGGCAGAATTGAGACCTTTCAAAGTTTTGGCCGAAGCAAGGGGCCATGGGGGCATCATTTGAGCTCCCCGCCTCAGGTGTCAAAATGTTGTGGGCTGGCCCTGGCTACACCCTCCACAGAGGCTAGCTGAGTCCATACTTATTGTGCAGCAGAACCACAGCAGTTTTGTTACATACAATAAGGGTGGGTCTAGGTTCCCCACCCGCAGAGACACTTGGCTGTTCCCAAGTTTCAGGGCCTTTACTGGGAATCGCAAAATAAGACACAAAACGATGTATATCTTTTTTCGGTAGTGAAATAAATGCAAGAAAAAGTGCAGTCATTGTCCTTAAGTCACAAAATAATTATTTTAAAATATAAATTAAAAAAACGGATTTTTAAATTTAAGTTGGATTATTTTTATGTAAGTGAAATGCAAGTTTATTTTTACGATTAAACTGATCTAATATGAAACTGGAAATTGACAACCTATGTTAAAGGCCTAAACTTACTATAATATATGAACACAAACTGGGTGTGAGATGAGATCTACCACTTCTAAAATCTTGAATGACATGGTGACCCAAAACAATCAGTTCAATTCACTAACACAGAACTTCCTTTGTTTAATAAATCAGTTAGTTTTAAAATCAAAACATGTTTTGGTAAGATAAAATAAAGTTTATAAAAATGTGTATGTATCCAGAACATTTAAGATAGATTTAACCAAAACATTAAAATTCTGTTTGTTATATTTGGACATAGCAATGAAAAAGATAGCTATGTTCAAATCAGATCCCCCTCCGTCAATCTGCTTCAGTGACTGACATTCTGAGAGCAAAACAGAAAGCAAACAAAAGTGAGGCTCAGCACTGGGGATGGTGATTTCAGAGTGCCCAACATTTAAAGGGAAAGGACATCATATTTTCCACTCTATTTTAATATATGTATATATCTTTTTTCATGTTATCATGGGTAACATAAATCATTATATAACCTAACTTAAAGTTGCATGTGGACTATTGCAGACTCTTAAGGGCCAAGGGATTTTTCTGCCCTGTATTAGCAACTTACTTATAAGTTTAAGCATAGCACTGATTTTCTCACTCTCTTTTGATAACATGGTGATGGTGGTTAGGTATTGTTCTGAACACCAGGAGCAGTTGGTGGTAAGGAATCAATTGGATCTGGAACCAAAGTTTCTTCCAAGAAGCCATCAGAATTCGGGGTTGTAATGGAAGAAGGTTTGATTAGAGATACAGAAAGTCCTACTGAAATATTTCTGGACTCTGGTACTTGTCGAGGCTGCAACCAGTCCATATGTTGTTTCCATAAAGTAGTGTTGGATAGTTTGACAATGAACAAAACAGATCCCTTGCATTTTACAAGTTCTCCAGGTACTTATTTCACTCCACAATCATAGTTGCAAGACCACACTAAATTTCCTATTTGAAAAACAAAAAACGGTGCTGAATCTCATGTCATCAATCAGTTTGTCTTGGGATTTGGCTACAGGTGAAGCAACATCCAAAGGTAGCAGGTCCAAACAGGTGCTTAAAGATCGCTTCATAAAAAGAGTTGTGGGTGACTCCTGGGTAACAACACGTGGTGTGTTCCTTTAGACAAGTAAGAAATTGTCCAGTTTCTGCTGGTGACTCAAAAGAGATATGCTAGCTCTTAAACCATACATAGGCCTGGTCTACACTATCAGTTTAATTCGAATTTAGCAGCGTTAAATCGAATTAACCCTGCATCCGTCCACACAACGAATCCATTTCTTTCAAAATAAAGGGCTCTTAAAATCGATTTCTGTACTCCTCCCCGACGAGCGGAGTAGCGCCAAAATCGATATTGTTATTTTGAATTAGGCTTACTGTGGCTGCAATTCGATGGCATTGGCCTGCGGGAGCTATCCCACAGTGCACCATTGTGACCACACTGGACAGCAATCTGAACTCGGATGCACTGGCCAGGTAGACAGGAAAAACCCCGCGAACATTTGAATTTTATTTCCTGTTTGCCCAGCACAGGAGAGCACAGGTGACCACAGAGAGCTCATCAGCACAGGTAACCATGCAGGCCGATAATTGAAAAAGAGCACCAGCAAGGACTGTACGGGAGGTACTGGATCTGATCGCTATATGGGGAGAGGATTCAGTGCTAGCAGAACTTCGTTCGAAAAGACGAAATGCCAAAACTTTTGAAAAAATCTCCAAGGGCATGATGGAGAGAGGCCACAATAGGGACTCAGAGCAGTGCCGCGTGAAAGTCAAGGAGCTCAGACAAGCCTATCAGAAAACAAAGGAGACAAATGGTCGCTCCAGGTCAGAGCTGCAGACATGCCACTTCTACGCTGAGCTGCATGCAATTCTAGGGGGGGCCGCCACCACTACCCCACCTCTGACCGTGGATTCCGAGGAGGGGGTAATCTCATCAGTCACACCTGAGGATTCTGCAGATTGGGAAGAGGAAGAGGAGGAGAAGGACGAGCTTGCGGAGAGCACACAGCACTCCGTTCTCCCCAACAGCGAGGATCTTTTTCTCAGCCTGACTGAAGTACCCTCCCAAGCCTCAGGTGACCTCAGGGGACCTCAGGTGAGTTTACCTTTTAAAATATAAAACATGGTTTAAAAGCAAGCGTTTTTTAATATTAATTTGCCCTGAGGACTTGGGATGCATTCTTGGCCAGTACAGCTACTGGAAAAGTCTGTTAACGTGTCTGGGGATGGAGCGGAAATCCTCCAGGGACATCTCCATGAAGCTCTCCTGGAGGTACTCCAAAAGCCTTTGCAGAAGGTTTCTGGGCAGTGCAGCCTTATTCCGTCCTCCATGGTAGTAGAAAGTAATCTGGTATCATTGCATGACAAACCCTGGCAGCGTATGGTCCCAGTGTTTGCTGGCATTCAAGCAACATCCATTCTTTATCTTGCTGTGTAATCCTCAGGAGAGTGATATCGCTCATGGTAACCTGGTTGAAATACGGGAATTTAATTAAGGGGACAGAGGTGGCCCTTCCTACTGGGCTGTTTTCCTGTGGCTGAAAAGAAATCCTTCCCTGTAATAAGCCAAGCGCGGGGGGGGGCGGGGAGAGAGAGGGAGGATTGGCGCTGAGCTTTTCACGTGTGGCTAGCAGGGATCTTCCCTGATGCCAGCCACACAGTGGGAGGAGGGATAAAGCGATCATCCCAGAGAATTGGATGGGGGGAGGGTTAGTTTGTTTTCTGCTGCTGAAGGTTAACAGGAAAACCGCAGCACTCAACGAGCTTTGCTTGGTATGTGGGAAAAGAGGGTGCAGAAGCTGAAAGACAATGGCTTACCGTGGCCGCATGCAAGCCAAATTCTGTTGCCCGGACCTACGTCTGTGATCTCTAGCAGCAAAGCCACAAGCACTCAATATTAAGAGGCAAAATGCGACCTTGCACAGAAATCACATGTGCTATGTAATGTGAATAGTGTTGTTCACTGTGAAAGAGTATAAGCATTGTTCTGTAAAATGTATCTTTTTAAAAAATTCTCTCCTTTTTCCCCTCCCTCCAGCAGCTGCACATTTTTCAAGCCTCCCTCCTCCGTCCCGAAGGCTATCTCAAATAAGGCGTCGGAAAAAGAGGACGCAAGATGAGATGTTCACGGAAATCATGGAATCCACCCGCAATTAAAGAGCTCATCTGAATGAATGGAAGGACACAGTTTCAAAGTATAGGAAAGATGACAGTGAACGTGAGGACATGAGGGACCAACGTGAGGACATGAGGGACCAACGTGAGGACAGAAGGGACCAACGTGAGGAGAGGAGAGACGCTCGAGATGAGAGGTGGTGGCAGGAAGATCAGAGGAGGCAGGATGCAACGCTGGGTCTGCTGCGTGAGCAAACAGACATGCTCTGGCATCTGGTGGAGCTTCAGGAACGGCAGCAGGATCACAGACTGCCGTTACAGCCCCTGTATAACCCCCTCCCCCGTCACCATGTTCCATAGCCTCTTCACCCAGACGTATAAGAATGCGGGGGGCGGGGGGAGGCTCCGTGCACCCTCCCATTCCACCCCAGTGGATAGCCCAAGCAAAAGGCTGTCATTATTTTAACCTTTTTTTAGTGGCCTTTTCCTTCCCTCCGATCCTCCTCCCAAACCCCACCCGGGCTACCTTCTCAGTTTTCTACTCTTTTTATACTCAATTAATAAAGAATATATGATTTTTAAATGATAGTGACTTTATTTCTTTTGACAGCAAGCTGTGATTGAAGGGGGAGAGTGGGTTGCCTACAGAGAATGAGTCAATAAAGGGGGCGAATTTTCATCAAGGAGAAACAAACAGAACTTTCACACGGTAGCCTGGCCAGTCATTAAACTGGTTTTCAAAGCTTCTCTGATGTGTCGCACTTCCTGGTGTTCTCTTCTAATCGCCCTGGTGTCTGGCTGGGCGTAATCAGCAGCCAGGCGATTTGCCTCAGCCTCCCACCCCATCATAAAGGTCCCCCCCTTACTCTCACAGAGATTGTGGAGCACACAGCGAGCAGCAATAACAATGGGGATATTGGTTTGGCTGAGGTCTGAGCGAGTCAGTAAAGTGCACCAGCAACCTTTTAAACGGCCAAATGTACATTCCACCACCATTCTGCACTTGCTCAGCCTGTAGTTGAACAGCTCCTGACTCCTGTCCAGGCTGCCTGTGTATGGCTTCATGATCCATGGCGTTAAGGGGTAGGCAGGGTCCCCAAGGATAATTATAGGCATTTCAACATCCCCAACGGTTATTTTCTGGTCCGGGAAGTAAGTCCCTTGCTGCAGCCATTTAAACAGAGTAGTGTTCCTGAAGACGCGAGCGTCATGAACCCTTCCTGGTCAGCCCACGTTGATGTTGTTGAAACGTCCCCTGTGATCCACCAGTGCTTGCAGCAGCATTGAAAAGTAACCCTTGCGGTTTATGTACTGGGTACCCTGGTGCTCCGGTGCCAGCATGCACCTTGCAGAGCCGCCTGGCAGCCCATGCATCTAGAAGCCACAGGGACCTGGAGGCCACTTCCTCAGAGTCGCGGTAAGCAACTCCGGGACCCCGCACTCCCTCCTGCACCCCAACCCCCT
Source organism: Chrysemys picta bellii (assembly GCF_011386835.1). NCBI lineage: Eukaryota > Metazoa > Chordata > Testudines > Emydidae > Chrysemys > Chrysemys picta. Next base: position 266,302,540 of record NC_088791.1, on the reverse strand, counting down.
GCCCCAGCCTGAAGTCCCCTCACGCACCCCAAACCCCTCTTCTCCCACCCCACCACAGAGCCCACAGCCCCAGTCAGAGCCCTCACCTCTCCTGCACCACCCTCCTCTGACCCAAAGAACACTCTCTCTCTCTGATTTCCGGGGTGGAGGGCTCTTCATCCCAATGAACTTTGTCAGCCTGTGTCTCAAAGTGATCAACCAGGGAAAGTTGTTTCCTGCTTCCTTACCCAATTATTCTCTCTGACTCATTGTCAGTTTTGTTCTTACCTGATTGTTTTTTTACACTTTAAAATTTGTGATGTATAGTCAGTGCTCCCCCTGACTTCATCTCTTGTCTAGTTTCCGTACGTATCCATTTGGGGCTGGATGAAATCTGTGATTCAATGTATGAGCATGGGGTGTTATTGGGTAGTGATTTAAATATTAAACACCTGCCTCAGCAAGTACACCTAACATATGAATCATATACCCAAGACCCACATAAGCATCAGAGACAGGTGTGCAGCTTCTGCAGGCTGTATGTGAGGTGTACTGCTGGAGACAAGATTTGTCCCTTAAAATGGAAAGACCATCTCTGGCATAGTATCAAATGAATTGTTCTTGAAAACTACTTCCCACTGCTTTTGGAGAATTGTCAGTTCAGAAAACACTTGGCAGCATCCCGCTTTTTTTTTTTTTTTTTTTGGAAAGACATTGCATTTTTTACTTTTTTCACAGCAAATAGTTTTATACAGTAAGTGAGAATTGGGTAAAGACTTTCCCATCCTGTATAATTAGTCTAATAGCTAAGGTGATGACAATGTCAATTAATGTATGTAGCTTTTAATGTGATAATCTTTGTCTATATTGGCATAGTTATGGATTGAAATATTTTTAAGAAGTTAAAAATGGCATTAATTCCAGGTAATGTGCCAAATAAATCCCTGATGGAACTCTCTAAGCTTCAGTTGAATTACCCAAAGGATTAATTTGAGTCATTCTACAGATATTGGAGATGATGTGGAACAAGAAATAAAGTACAAAGCAATTCAATCAGTAATGAGGTAGAGTTTCCGACTTTCCAGCGGTGGATTCCAATGTGTCTATCCAGCTTGAGAGGGTCTGAAAGTCCATACTTCCTTTTTAAAAGTTTAAAACAAAGTGTTAAGCATCTCTTGTAATTAAAAGCCTTGCAGTATTGCCTACCAAAACCATTCAAAAGTCATGCTACAAATCATGATTTTAAACCAAACAAATTTGGGTTTGTTTTATTGGACTTCTCGGATTTTGGACATTTTAACGTTCATGATTTCAAACGATTTTCTGCAACTGTGAAGTCTAGAAGCTTGCTTCTACATTTTAAAGCTGAGATTCTCACATAATCATATCATCTCATGAGCTGAGTTCTTCAGAAATAAAACAATTTGTGTAAATTGGTTGGTCTAAATCAGGGCTAGGCAACCTATGGCATGCATGCCAAGGCGGCACGCGAGCTGATTTTCAGTGGCACTTACACTGCCCGAGTCCTGGCCACCAATCTGCATTTTAATTTAATTTTAAATGAAGCTTCTTAAACATTTTAAAACCTTATTTACTTTAAATACAACAATAGTTTAGTTATATATTATAGACTTTTAGAAAGAGACCTTCTAAAAACATTAAAATATATTACTGGCACGTGAAACCTTAAATTAGAGTGAATAAATTGAGACTCGGCACACCACTTCTGAAAGGTTGCCGACCCCTGGTTTAAATTGTCATAGCTCCATTGATGTCACTGTAGCTATGACAACTTACACTGGCTGGCTGAAGATCTGTCCCCATCAACTGTGAGACTGGCAATATATGAGATCTGGCAATACAGTACTAACAGTTTTGTTCTACTTTCCATGAACTACCTAAAATCTACAGCCAGCTGTCGATTCCATAGCAAATGTCAGACTTGAAGAAGCTGAAGAAAAATGTGTCTTATTTATTCTAAGGCTTTTGTCCAGAGGCACTTTGAAGCACTTTACAGGAATAACATCTGGAATACTTCTACTTTAATGTTTTACAGCACCTAAAAGCACAGTTCATACAGATGTGTGGGGTATATGGCTTGGGCCTATAAAGATGAAGTACATATCAAAAGAGTTGAAGGTATGTTTTGACTCAAAGGCATTAACTAAACCCACAGAACCACATCTCCTCCCTCCTTCTCTTTCCGGTGCATTAAGAGGAAAAATAATTAAGCTTAGGTGCCTAAAATCAGACCTTTTATTTTCATATTTTTTTCCTGCTAATGAAGTCGAGCTCTCTGTGTCAGCATTTCTGAATACCAAGCTACAGTGCTAGTGAGGGTGAACTGATTTATTTTAATCATGATGTAAATCAGCAAGCAGAAAAACTTGATTTAAATAATCAATTTTAATTCTGTTTTGAATTTGTATTTTTGTTGTTTTCCTAAAGAAAGGTTGATTTTGCATTGTATGATTAATCATTAAAACATGTTGATTTGCAATTAAATATGACATTTCTTTTTGCTAACCAGGAGAATACTCTATATCTATATACATTTATTTAAACAATTAAATAGCTTAACTTACATTATTCAGATTCTTAATATTTACATGTGAGGGGAGAGGGTCCCAGAGTTCAGGCTGCAATGTCTACACAACAATTAAACAACCCTTTAAGCCAAATCTCCTTAGCCGAAGTCAGCTGGCCCAGACCAGCCACAAATCTCTAATTGCAGGGTAGACATATCCTTAGAGGACAGTGTTTCAGTAAATTGGATTTGCTCAATGCATACCTACAAATGGAGACTGGCATCTCACAAATATCTCACAATCAACACAAAAAAACCGCTTTTTTTGTTAGAACAGGTTGTTGTTCGGTAATTTATCAGCACCTGCCCTGTTCCTGAATACCATGGATGAGTTCCTGAAGGGACTGAACTTAGTTTAAATGTACTTGGATGACCTCCTTGTTACTGGAAAGGATCAAGAGAATCATCTTCGAAATTTGGACACTGCCTTGCAACTCTTGAAAGACCATGGACTGAGAATACATTGAGAAAAAATGGGAGCCGTGATCGGCAGAACCTGCGGACACGGCAGCTAAACAAACTGGCCCAGCCCACCAGGGTGCTTACCCTGGCAAGCCATGTGCCAGAGGTTGCCAACCCCTGCTCTACATTAAGGAATTACATGTTCCACCATTATTATCACCAGTTCAGCTGAGCCAGTAATATCACTGTCATAAATGATGATGTAGCAGATTTAACTAACAGTGATAAAGAACACTAGAAGCCACCAATGCCATATCTACAGTAGGACTCTCACTGGTTGGTGCTTAGATAAACTAGTGATAGAACGGAGAGGTGGGGGGAGGGGATAGGGAAGGGGGGGGGCTTGTCGTTTTGTTTTTGTAAAGTTGCCTGGAGTAGACATCTTTTAAAAGAAAGTGGTAGAATAATTGATTGGACTAGGGGGTTGGTGAATTTGAAAAAACAAAAGTGTGCAAGTCATCATCCTGTTAAGTGTTATAGGTCGTGGAAGTTTGGGCAATAAACTCTGAGAAATGACACCTACCCTCCCCTGCTTTGCATCCTCTTCTGTTCTATGGTGACATACTCTTTGGAAAGTAGTCTGCAAATAAGATTCAAATTGAAATGGCCATGTAATAGTTCTACAAATACTTTAAAGTCATTTTAAAATAGGAACCCCAATAACTTTTTTATATTACTGCTGCCAGGCATCACCATAAGGAACGGATTATGAAACAAGTTTTATGGCCCTAAAGAAAACAATGTGACAGCAATGCTTTCAAGCCCTGAGAAGTTAGCACCTGGAGTTGTTTTAGTAAAGCAGTGACACTAACACCCAAATGACTGATTTCAAAATCTGAAGATAAATAACAACAGCAACAAGGACAAAAGCTAAAGTGTAATTATGTGCTAAACTTTTGCATGTTAGCAGAATAGGTATCCAGGCTCCAAGCTGAAAACTGTATGGTCATGCTATTACATAGAAATATTACTATTATGAGGAAAAATAATTAAACACAACTGTTAAAATCCCATTTTTGTTAAAAGTGACTCATTTTATTTAAGGCAGTAAATAAATTTTATACTTTAATTTTAGACTTAGGAGCCAGATGTATTTATTTTAATAAACCCATATATAGATAAGGATGAATAATTTCAGCATAGTTTATGCTTCATAATATATCGAAGGTATGGTACTATGTAATCATAATGCAAATCCCAATATGCCTTGGTGAATAATTCTAATACTTCAAATGAGTTATAGGTATTGAAGAATAAAGTCCATTATTAATCCATATCTCAGAGACAATGTAAACTGCCATTACTCCCTACTTTAATTATCTCATCTCAAAGTGATCATCTTTTTTGAGTTAATACAGGATTATCAATTGTAGTAATGGCTACCTATAATGCTTTGGAACACATATCCTCTAGTGCTTAGTTATTAGGGTGATGGATATGCTAGACTTGGTCTTACACTTAAAATTTATAGACTCATAGACTCATAGACTTTAAGGTCAGAAGGGACCATTATGATCATCTAGTCTGATCCCCCGCATGATGCAGGTCACAAAGCTGTCCCAACCCTTTCCCTTGACTCTGTTGTTGAAGTCCACAAATCCTGGTTTAGAGACTTCAAGTAGCAGAGAATCCTCCAGCTAGTGACCCCTCCCCATGCTGCGGAGGAAGGCGAAAAACCTCCAGGGCCTCTGCCAATCTTCCCTGGAGGAAAATTCCTTCCCGACCCCAAATATGGTGATCAGTAGAACCCCGAGCATGTAAGCAAGATTCTCCAGCCAGACCCTCATTGGCCATTGATACTATTTACCAGCGATGGCACACTGTTCGTTTGACTAAAATCACGTTATCCCGTTAAACCATTCCCTCCATAAACTTATCTAGCTTAATCTTAAAACCAGACAGGTCCTTCGCCCCCACCGTTTCCCTCGGAAGGCTGTTCCAATATTTCACCCCTCTGACGGTCAGAAACCTTCGTCTAATTTCAAGCCTAAACTTCCCCACGGCCAGTTTGTATCCATTCGTTCTCATGTCCACATTAGTACTGAGCTGAAATAATTCCTCTCCCTCGCTGGTATTTATTCCTCTAATATATTTAAAGAGAGCAATCATATCCCCCCTCAGCCTTCGTTTGGTTAGGCTAAACAACCCAAGCTCCTCGAGTCTCCTTTCATACGACAGGTTTTCCATTCCTCTGATCATCCTAGTGGCCCTTCTCTGTACCCTTTCCAGTTTGAGTTCATCTTTTTTAAACATGGGAGACCAGAACTGTACACAGTACTCCAAATGAGGTCTCACCAGTGCCTTGTATTTAGGTCTATATAGCTACATCACAGAGGTATGAAAAATCCATACAACTGAGTGTTGCAGCTATGTTGATTTAAACCATTGGTGTAGATGAGGCCAGGATAAAAAAAAATGTTTCCGTTGACCTAGCTACTGTCAGTTGGGGAGGTAGAGTTGCTACAAAAATGGGGAAACCCCTTCCATTGCTGTAGTGTGCCTCTACACTACAGCACAACAATAGCATAGCTATGGCACCATACATGAGCCACTGTAGTACCCACAGTGTAGTACAGCCCTAGACACTCTATACATTATATACCATGTCATTTGTTCAAAAGAGTGTGTGGTAAAGACCCCAGTTCAGCAAAGGATTTTAATGTGCTTAAATCTCACTGATTTCCATGTGATTACTCAACTATTTTTTTTCAATACATAGTTTAGTGAGCTACTGAATTGAAGCCTAATTAATAAATCCTTAGACCATACCCAGTACTATTATCAGATATTAATCCTGTATCATCCCACATATTACAGATGGGAAAACCCAGACAGGTTAAGTGACTTGACCATGGCCTGTGCGTTAATGGTGGAACCATGATTAGAACTGCCAAAACTGTACTCATTCATCCAGACCGTACTTCCATTTAATGACAAAATAAATAGAATAATGAAATCCTCATGACCACTTTCCCCATCATGGTTTTGCACTCTGCTTGCATTTGTAAAGACATCTGCTGGTAAATTGACACCGTCAGTTATCTTTACAAAACAAAACAAAACAAAACAAAACTTGTAACTCTCCATTGTGTGTGTCCTCTTAGAAATCAGAAAACAGTTTTCCCTGCTCAGTTAGTCCTTTTTTGTGTATTTGTTCCCTACTTCTAAGACATAGAAGCTGGTTTGTTTTTTTATTTTACTCTGTTCTCATCAGGGAAGCTGGGTAAATAATAGATTTTTTGGTTTGCTGGTAATTACAAAAAATTGAAAACAATAGTTTTGGGTTAAGTGGAACATTTTGTTACACCTAAACTATTTTTGTGTGAATTTTTCATGTCTTTAAGTTTCTAAATAAAATTAAAGCAAATTTTGAAATAAAAATGTTTCTATTTTTTTATTTGAAATACTTTGTTGTTTTTTTTAAATTAGGTATTTCTCAATTGAACAATTTGGCAAAACCTTCACGAATTCATGGAGTGCTTTTGTGTTGCCAAATCTGTATTTCTCACCCCAAAAGTTTCAGTCAAAGATTTCATCCAAGTCTAGACACCAATATCAATGATTTAATTATATCAACATAATTATGTTAATTGGGTTAGTTTTCCCTTTGAGTGGCTCTTACCAAATAGTACTGGCTCATACACATAGTAGCTGCCTATGATGATATGGGATGATATGTGTCTGTCAACATTTATATATGTTTATACATATATAAATGTCAGACACCTCAAAAACCCAAGCTTGCTTCTACTGTAGTTCCCGGTCTGCATCCAGACTCTAAACTCCCAAATTAAGCCAAGATTAGAGCTTGTTGAAAAATCATTTAGTAGGATTCCCTTCCCTCATAGAATAGTGGGGCAGTTGCTTCTGTCAATACAGACTCTGTCTAAGCTTATCTTTTCCATGCTGACACAAGACTCTCACATGCTGCATTTAAGTTGACTAATAATGTTACCTTTTTTTGAAAAGACTGTGCTGCCTTACTGCAAATACTTACTGAATACTTTGCTCTCTGAAGGGGTAGAAGTCTCCACAGGAATCTGAGCTCATTTGGTCCCCCAGTGAAGCACAAGATGAGACACGGGGGTGCTGAAACTTAACCTAGAGTGTGGCGATCATGTAGATCACCCCTGTTAAAAGCTTCTAGATCTAGCCAGTTAGGGGTATTCCCAAGAGACTACATAAAGGCCCCCCACACATTGAAGCCCAGTAGATCCATGACAGTACCTTACTTCACAAGGAGGCTCATCTGAGTGGATCCGCTTGAAGAATAAGGGCTTATCTACATTATACCACAGTTTGGATGAGGGGAGTATGAACTGCAGTGCACACCAAAGTGCTATGCTGTAATTCCCCCATGGGAAGTCTGTGGGCGCAAAATAAAGGTTTATAGTTTGTGTTAACATAATCCTCTTTAAACAAGACTACATTAATGCAAACTAGGAACTTTTTTAATTCATGTCCCTAGCATCTACATAGGGGAGTTACAGTGTGGCACTTCAGTGTACATTGGTATTCACACCCCTGTAGTCTGAATTGCAGGGCAGTGTAGATGTGACCTAAGGTAGCTTCACTTGAATAATGGTGGCAAACACAGCCATTAGTAAATAAAGGAACTACTTACCTGACCTTCGTGGTACAACTGACCTTCATGGACCAAGTTTCAAAAAACAGGTTTCAGATACTCAATTTTAGTCACCTGAGACCACTTTCAAAATTGTAAGATGCTAGTTTTACATTTCATATACATTTTCAGTAACAATACTTCAAGTGAAAGGTCACCACCTGGGGAAGATTTGAGGAAGCAGACAGCATTTGCAGTAGATGAGACATATCTGCCTGGGTAGAGAGATGTTTCTGAAGAACTTTTTTTTTTCACTTGGACCAATCCATATTATGCCAAATGGTTTGTAGATTTACAGAAAGAGTGTCCAGGTCCGGGGACAGCCACATTCTCCTACAAAGGTTCCCCTTCCCCTTCCATCGGTGGAGTTTGGCTATCTCCCTGGTCCTCTCTGTGGTATGGATTCCTTTCCATTTCAAAATCCAAAACATTTACTCATCCCTCCCCACCCCTAACCATGATATCAAATTCTGAATGGACTCTTCAAGGATAGCTGTGAGCAGGACAATCCCTGTCAACTCCTATAAAAGACCTACTACTCTGAAGCTGATGGGACCTTGGAGCTAACGTATAGGAGCATGCCTCTGTGGACTTCCTGATGTTCACATGTCTCGAGGATCCTCTGGCGTTGGAGGTAAATGTCAAGTCTCCTGCTACTTCTCTCTGAGGAGAGAAACAAGCCACCTCTGATAATGGCAGAAGCATTCAAAATACTTTTCGTCAGTGCAGATTTATAGAGTTTCTTGCTCCCCAAACAGGAGTAGTTTGTGAAGGTGTGACAAAGAGATCCATTTGTGCTTCACTAATTGGTGTCAACAGCACTTGTAAGGCCTGAAATGCTCACTACACCTTACACACTGTTGCCATAATCTGTATCAAAAAGGTGGTATGGAAGATATCATTGGGAAACTAACAACTCACTGATCATTAATATTATTGTATGATATATGCACAGGGTGTGTACAAAATGTTATGAATATGTGCTAGAATTATATTCTTAAATATATTTGGCAAGCAATGCCTAAGCACTGTCTGCTTCAGCCAACGAAATGTGGATTTAAATCAGTTTACATACAAACAGTAAACAGCACCATCAAACTAGCAAGAGTGGGGGAGATTTCAAGAAACAGAACATTTTGCATTTTAGCAAACACCAGTGGGGGAAGAAAGCATGGAGCTTCCTTCACTACCAGACTGTATGTTGCCTTCCTCACAGCTAGAAAAACTTTACTTTGAGGGGGAACCTTCAGAAGAATCCATTTGAAAGGTTTACTGGTCTATAAAGACGGGGAAGGGGTAGCTGAACTTCAAGTGACAAGCAATTGAATCAACTGATTGTATACAATATTTCTGTGCTTTAAAAGCTAATAACACACTGGTGATTAATGTCATTGTATTAACACTATATTAGGTAATATAGATACTTAATTATATTATCCTCTAAAACCTGTGATCGAAAAGGGAGAAAAATGTCTCTGCCAGACAGGAGGGAATTGCGAGGCCTCTTTCAAGCTGAGAAAGATAAATCCTTCAACCAAAAGGGGTTTGAAGTCTTTGGAAATAGGTGAGAAATTTGCTTAGGCAAAGATCTATCTCCAGGAAAACAAGGGAAACCAGCATCTTGTATTTCTGTGGATGGCCCTGACTAAGGGATAGTCAGCAATGGTTAGGAAGAACAACCTGTGAGATAAGCAAATTTGAATAATGTCTGCACCTTGCTAGATTAAGATTTAGCCCTTTAGATGTGAGCTTTCACTTTTATTTGCTTGTAACCCTTGCTAACTTTATTCCTTTTAATTGGCAGCACTTAACCTATGCTCTGTTGTTAATAAATGTGTTTTATTTTTACTACTAGGGAAGGGTGTATTTAGCACAGTTAAGTTAATAAGCTGTAATGTGCTTTCATCGCTTTAAAGAAACAAACATTTTTTTTCCCTTGAATTGTCCAGGAGATGGCTGGACATTGCTAAATACCCAGTTTGGGGAAAATCTGGGACTAGGATTGTGTTGGGATCATCTTGCTGATTGTAACCAAGGCTGGTGGAAACCAGGGTGGAGCTGTGGGGCTGTAGAGAGGCTTCATGGGTCAGAGCTGCTGTACCAGGTGCTGTCTAGCACATGAACACTAAGGGAGTGACCTGCATGCCTGTAGGCTAGCTGTGAACACCCCAGGCGAGGAGCTACTGCAGCAAAGCATTGTAGAACACTCAGAGTTGCAGGGCAAGTGGTGACATAACCCTTCACTGAACCTAGGGTGACCAGATGGTAAGTATGAAATATCAAGAGAGGGGATGGGTGGGGGGGGGGTGGTAATAGGCAGCTATATAAGACAAAGCCCCAAATATCAAGACTCTCCTTATAAAATCATGACATCTGGTCACCCTAACTGAACCCCAAGCCCCATACAAAAGGTAATGGAGGCCAAAGAAATTAAGAAATGTTTGAACAAGAATATCAATATTCTTCAAACATTCCAGCTGTGGATCCCTGCCAATGGCTACCTTCAATGAAAAATTAGACTATCAGTGTCAAGTCATTCTAATCTGTACAGTCAGCACTTTTCCTTGGGCAAAAGAATTAAAGAGATGTTTTCTTTAGTTAATATAGTCAGATCCATTAACCTATGATACAACCAGTGAGGGTGGTTTTGATTTCAGATCTAAATGTTATTCCCTGGAGCAGTACCAGTCTCACAGTCTCAAAAGTGAGCCTACCCTCCCTTAGCTATAGGCTTATAACACACACTTCCAAAGGACCGTCTTGTATGGAAAATATGGTTTGAGGCAATAAAAATTGATTATGCACTGAATCACTGCTGTTACTTCTCTTTTGTCATGCAGAACTGTTTCACCAGCCTTGATAGAATGCATTAAATGAAAGTATTGTGAGCAAAGCTCACAAACTATGACATTAGTCACATTATTCAACTAAAGGAGTTAACCAAAGGTGTTTTTGGTGGCGCTAACCCAGCCAGTAGTGGCTGCAGTATGGATGATCTGTATTAGAAGTAGGGTCATTCAACATTCAGTGTTTGATCCACAGATAATATTTAGTTGGTGAAACTGGGGGTATTTTTGGACAAAGGGACAATTCCATGAATATTTCTTAGCAGTACTATTCAGCACATGAATCTTCTCCATAACTGATCATCATTGGCAGTAGCCATTTGTTAGGAATGTACTAAGTACTAAGCAGCTGGCATGGGGGCAGAGGGAGTACTTCAGAGGCTATTCAGATGAATAGCTGCTCAGTGATAACTACATGGTTGATATTCAATAGTTTTAAAAATCTAGGAAATCATTCCATTAAAAATTCTTGTCGGAAGCAGATATTGACCCTAACATTCAGACCAGACCTAAACTTGGGGAGGCCAGACTTTGTTATGATGCCAGATTATGTTATCCTGCAGCTATACGAAGACCTGACTGCAAACAAGCACAGGTGCAAGGCTCAACCAAAAAAAGTTAGAATTTTACTTGTATCCTAGTTTAAGTGGTGATAGAAGGAAAGACTCACCATAATTCTGCTTCCCTGTTCTTATAATTTATTCTGTTGGTCCACAGATCACAAGAAAGTTGAAACTGCCCCAGCTCAAAGAATTTTGGATTTTTCAGGAACTGACCATTCAGCAGTATCCTGAGACCAATGGGCAGTGCCTCTAGAGAGTGTGCAGTTTCAGTTCCTTAGTGGACAGGAAACACCACACATTCTAAGTTCCATACATGACCAATAAATATGCAACAGTGGTTAGAGTACTAGCATGGGATTTAGGAGATCCAAGTTCAGTGCCCTGTTCTGCCACAGATCTCATGGGGGACCTGGAGCTAGTAACTTTGTCTCTGTACCTTAGTTCCTCATCTGTAAAGTGGGAATATTTCCCTATCTTACACGGGTGATATAAGAATAAACACATTAAAGATTATGAAGTACTCATATACTGTAGTAATGGAAGCCTTAAGTACCTAAAATTGAGCTCATGGCCTCATCCCTTTTCACCTAGCTACTGAAGTAGCACTGACATACAGGTGGTGATAATATAGTAAGAAATATAGTAAGTGTTCTCCCATTGCATGTCCAGCAATTGAAAAGCACTCTCTCTATAACACAGTTCCTATATCATCTATGAACCAGGAATGTGTTAGCACAATCAGATGTGTTTAATGGGTACGATCCAGTGCTATCTAGGGAAAGAATGTGGAAGAATGAATTATACCAATAAGAAAACCGTTAAAGTTACCATGTGTATATCTTTTTGGTTCAGAAAAAGCTTCACTTTAACATTAGCTACAATTTCTTTGATTGCTAATAACAGTTTGACAACTAGAAAGCTCTTACTTTTATGGGTTTTTATTTATTTATTTTTATTTAGTTTTGCTTCCTTGCTTTATGTTTGTGTAGGTTTTTTGTTGGTTGGATGAGGTTATAGAGTAAGATACTTCAAGTACTTTGGAAAAGCAAGGGTATGTTTACACTACGAAAGTAGTTTGATTTTACTTAAAGCGAATTTGTGGAACCGATATTACAAAGTCGAACGTGTGTATCCACACTAAGGACAGTAATTCGACTTTGTGAGTCCACACTAATGGGGCAAGCGTCGACATTGGAAGCAGTGCACTGTGGGTAGCTATCCCACAGTTCCCGCAGTCCCCGCTGCCCATTGGAATTCTGGGTCGAACCCCCAATGCCTGCTGGGGCAAAAAAATGTGTTGAGGGTGGTTTTGGGTAACTGTCGTCATTCAACCCTCATTCCCACCCTCCCTTCATGAAAGCGCCGGCGGGCAATCAATTTGCGCACTTTTCTGGTGATTGACAGTGCGGACGCCACAGCACCACGAGCCTGGAGCCCGCTGTGATCATCACTGCAGTGATGACTGTTGTCAACACCTCGTGCCTTATCATGCACCTTTTTCAGAGGCAGAGGCTGAGAAATCGGGCGAGGAGGCTACGGCAGCGCGGTGAGGACATTAAGTCTGAGCGGGGCACAGACCTCTCACAAAGCACGGGACCTCGCACTGTGGACATCATGGTGGCAATGGGTCATGTTGATGCTGTGGAACGGCGATTCTGGGCCCAGGAAATAAGCACGGACTCGTGGGACCGCATAGTGCTGCAGGTCTGGGATGAATCACAGTGGCTGCGAACATTTCGGATGCATAATGGAACTTTCCTGGAACTTTCTTAGTTGCTGTCCCCTGCCCCAAAGCGCAAGGACACCTGGATGCGAGTAGCCCTGACTGTCCAGAAGTGAGTGGCCATAGCCCTCTGGAAGCTTGCAACACCAGACAGCTACCGGTCAGTCGCCAATCAATTTGGAGTGGGCAAATCTACCGTGGGGGTTGCTGTGATGCAAGTAGCCAACGCAATCATTGAGCTACTGCTCTCAAAGGTAGTGACCCTGGGAAATGTGCAGGTGATCATAGATGACTTCTCTGCGATGGGATTCCCAAACTGCGGTGGGGCTATAGATGGAACTCAGATCCCTATCCTGGGACCGGACCACCAGGTCAGCCACTAACCATACATTAACTGAAAGGGCTACTTTTCAATGGTGCTGCAAGCACTGGTGGACCATAGGGGACATTTTACCAACATCAACGTCGGATGGCCGGGCAAGGTTCATGACGCTCGCGTTTTCAGGAACTCTGATCTGTTTAGACGACTGCAGGAAGGTATTTACTTCCCGGACCACAAAATAACTGTTGGGGATGTGGAGATGCCTATAGTCATCCTCGGGGACCCAGCCTACCCGCTAATGCCCTGGCTCATGAAGCCCTATACAGACGCTCTGGACAGTGAAAAAGAACTCTTCAACTACCAACTGAACAAGTGCAGAATAGTGGTGGAGTGTGTTTTTGGACGTCTGAAGGGGAGATGGAGAAGCTTACTGACTCGCTCTGATCTCAGCGAAACCAATATCCCCATTGTTATTGCAGCTTGCTGTGTGCTCCTCAATCTCTGTGAGAGCAAGGGGGAGATCTTTATGGCAGGGTGGGAGGTTGAGGCAAATCGCCTGGCTGCTGATTACGCCCAACCAGACTCTCGGGCGATTAGAAGAGCCCAGCGGGACGTGCTGTGCATCCTGGAAGCTTTGAAAGCTAGGTTCCAGAGTGAGCAGAGTAACCTGTGACTATTAAGTTTGTTTAAACAGAAGCTGAACCTGCCCCTGTTTCTTTACCCAGTTAATGTTGACTATTCTCTCCAGTTACCAACCACCTTCCCTCCCTTCCAACACACCTTTAAACATAAAATAAATTAAACTTTGTTCATTAACACCATTTTCTTTATTAAGGATTTCGCGGTAAAGGGTTGAAACTGGGATGCAGACTGTGGTGGGGAGTGGGTGTAGTGATGGAAGGGACGCTTCTAAACTCAAGGAATGACAGGCTCCTGCTCCGAGAGCGGTCCGCAGTGGTGGACTGGTTGTTTCAACGGAGCCTGCCACCCCTCCTTTTCGGGACTCTGTGTGTGGGGGCTATGTGAGTTTGTGGCGGGGATGGACGGTTACAGATCCCCTGCTGCGTGGCTCTGTCATCCAGGTTAACGACCACTGCATAAGTTTTGTAACCGCCATCCCCCGCCACAAACTCACATAGCCCCCCCCCACAGAACATGAAAACCACCTCCCAGACTGACCAGTGTGCCTAGTGACTGCAATGTGTGTGTGACCTTCTGCTGAACCTGCCCCCATGTCTGTACCCTGGTAAAGGTGACTGTGTTCTCCAATTACCAACCCCCTTCCCCCCCTTCAAACACACTGTCCTCTAAAAGAACATGACGGAAACAGTAATTAACAGAAACATATTTTTTATTAAGAACTACACAGTTAGGGGATGAAACTGGGATGGGGGCTTGGGTGAGGTGCATTTGGAGGGAAGGAAAGGATGTATCAAATCTTTGGGAATGAGAGCCTTCTGCAATTTGAGCAGTCTGCAGGGGTGGAGTGACTGTTTTCACGGCCCCTGCTGCCCCTCCTTATTGGGACTTTGTGTGAGGGGGGGATGGGACTTTGTGGTGGGGGAGGGCGGTTAGAGATAGAATGCAGAGGGGCTCTGTCCTCCTTCCTCCGGTCCTGCAGAACATCTACAAGGCGCTGGAGCGTGTCCGTTTGCTCCCTCATTAGTCCAAGCAGCGTTTGAGTCACCTGCTGGTCTTCCTGCCGCTATCTGTCCTCCCTTTCGCTGTGTTATCACTGGTATTGCAACATGTTCTCCCTCCACTAGGTCTGCTGTGCCGCCTCAGCTTGGGAAAAGACCATAATTTCTGAGAACATCTCGTCGCGTGTGTCCTCTTCTTTCACCGCCTGATCTGCCCCAGCCTCTGGGAGAGGGATACCAGGGTAGCTCGGGAGACGCTCGCAGCTGTGGGATGGGAAAAAGGGAGTGAATTCCTCACAAAGATATATTTTTGCAAACAATGAATATAGTCTTTCTCTGTGAACAAGACCATGTACAGTACCTATCACATGTGCACTCAGTACAAGGTCGAATTTTCTGTCTTCACCTTGAGTGCCTGGTGTCTTGCTGAACAGATCACACAAGTGGGGCTGGACACCGGAATTCTGCTAGCAGGCGGCCATGGTAAGCCGTAGACTTTTGGCTGCTTAAAGCTTAATTTACAGCAGTGCCCTTCTTTCACGTTCCAAGCAATGCTTCTAGCGTTGGTCAGTTCCTGCTGCCAGCGATCCGGCCTGCATGAACTCTGCCCCCGTCCCACCCCCGTTGCGGCTGTCCCCGGGAACGATCCCTGCATGCTGCCGGCGAACCGCTCAGCAGGAACGGTTCGCCTCAGGGCCGGCTCCAAGTTTTTTGCCACCTCAAGCAAAAAAAATTGTCCCACGCCCCCCACGCCCCAACTCCGCCCTTTCCCCGCCCCATTGCAACCCCTTCCCCAAATCCCCGGCCCCACCTCCTCCCCTGGGCACGCCGCATTTCCATTCCTACCCCTCCCTCCCCTCCCAGGCAAGCCTGGGAGGGAGGGAGGGGGGAGAAGCGGAATGGTGGCGGACTCAGGGAAGCAGGTGGCAGTGGAGCGGGGCGGGGGAGCGGTTCCTCTGGCCCCCCTAGGGTTACTTCCTGTGGCCCTCCATGCACCCCCCCACCGCCGCAGCTCACCTCCACTCTGCCTGCTCCCCTGAGAGCACTGCCACTGCTCCGCTTCTCCCCCCTCCCTCCCAGGCTTGCCACGAAACAGCTGATTCGCGCGGCAAGCCTGGGAGGGAGGGGGAGAAGCGGAGCGGCGGCAGCGCGCTCAGAGGAGCAGGCGGCAGTGGAGCGGAGGTGAGCTGGGGGGGGAGCGGTTCCTCTGCCCCCCACCCCCAGGGTTACTTCCTGCGGCCCTCCCTGCGCATCCCACAGCTGCAGCTCACCTCCGCTCAGGGCCGGCTCCCGGCTTTTTGCGCTCCAAGGAAAAAAATAAAAAGGAGATGGAGTGCCGCCCCTTGTTAAGTGCCTCCCCAAGCACATGCTTGGAGTGCTGGTGCCTCGAGCCGGCCCTGGTTTGCCTCCCTGCCCCCACCATGTGGCTGGGCTCGGGAAAGATCCATGCATGCTGCCGGCGATCCGGCCAGCATGAACTCTGCCCCTTTCTGACCCCCGTCGCGGCCGTCCCCAGGAACGATCCCTGCATGTTGCTGGCGAACCGCTCAGCATGAACGGTTTGCCTCCCTGCCCCCACTGCATGGCTGTAAACCGCTGGTTACAGTTATTTAAAGGAACAGGCAATCAGTCCCCATACTAAAATTCCCCTAATTCAAAGCAGGTCACCATGAGTAATATCACTCTGATGAAGATTACGGAGGCAGAGAAAGACCGCATGCTGCGTGAATGCCAGCAAACACCAGGGCCGTATGCCACCATGCTTTGCCAGGCAATGGTCCCAGAATACCTGCTGCTAGCCTGGTGCGGAAAAGTTTCCTACCATGGAGGAGGCAATAAGGCCGCTCTCCCCCGGAACCCGATGCAAAGGCTTTCACATTACCTCCAGGAGAGCTTCGTGGAGATTTCCCTGGAGGGTTTCTACTCTAGCCCCAAACATGTTAACAGACTTTTCCAGTAGCTGCACTGGCAAGGACTAAAAAGTTAAGCGCCTAGGGTAAACTAAGCATTAAAAGCCCATTGCTAACATACCATGCCTATTCTATTCAAAATAAATGTTTACAACACTTACCTACTGATATTTCCCCTGATTCACGGTCCGGGTTACCACCTTGGGAGGGTTGGTAGGGGATCTCCATGAGGGTAATGAAGAGATCCTGTCTGTCAGGGAAATCAGCGTTGAAAGCGCTGTCGACTGCCTGGTCCTCCTCATTTCCTTCCTCATCTTCCCCGTCTGCGAACATCTCCGTTGACAATACCCCATCATCAGAGTCCAGGAACAGTGGTGGGATAGTGGTGGTGGCCACACCTAGAATGGAATGCAGTGCCTCGTAGAAATGGCATGTCTGGGGCTGGGATCTGGAGCGTCCGTTTGACTCTTTGGTCTTCTGGTACCCTCTTGTCAGCTCCTTGATTTTCATGCGGCACTGCATTGCATCCTGGCTGTATCCTCTCTCTGTCATGGCTTTTGAGATCTTCTCGTAGATCTTCGCATTCCGTCTTTTCAATCGCAGCTCCGAAGCACGGACTCATCACCCCACACAGCAATCAGATCCAAGACTTCCCGATCAGTCCATGCTGGGGCCCTCTTTCTATTCAGCGATTGCATGGTCACCTCTGCTGGAGAGCTCTGCATCGATGCCAGTGCTGCTGAGCTCGCCACGATGTCCAAACAGGAAATGTGATTCAAACTGGCCAGACAGGAAAGGGAATTCAAATTTTCCCAGGGCTTTTCCTGTGTGGCTGGTCAGAGCATCCAAGCTCGGACTGCTGTCCAGAGCGTCAACAGAGTGGTGCACTGTGGGATAGCTCGGAGCTATTAGCATCGAATTCCATCCACACTAACCCTAATTCGACATGGCCATGTCGAATTTAGCGCTACTCCCCTCGTTGGGGAGGAGTACAGAAATCGATTTAAAGAGACCTCTATATTGAAATAAATAGCTTCGTTGTGTGGACGGGTGCAGGGTTAATTCGAATTAACGCTGCTAAATTCGACATAACCTCCTAGTGTAGACCAGGCCCAAGATACAGTACTTTAAAAAAAAATCTTAGTTTCCCTTGAAAACAAACTTTTTCTTTCATCAGTTGCTTTGAATATTTCAGCAGCTATTCTCTCTCCTTTTATTCTAAAAGGATGGTTAATGAATCCTGAACATTTGATGTAAGAATAGAAAGGGGTTCTTTCCCCAGGGAACCAGAAAGTACTTCTCGGTCTTTCAAATATACATGTAGAAATTTACGGCACATGATTTTTTTTTTAAACTGTTTTGTACATCTAGAGAAAAAAACAGGATAACATCAATAATACTTAACATTTAAAGATTGTCTTTAAACTTTCAGGATCCCAAAGGACTCATGGTGGTTTGTGGCTTGCACTGCAAATAGTCCCATTGATTTCAACAAGTGTTGTGCCTAAATAAGAACTGCTGCAGGATCCTGTGTAGATACTGTAGATCAGGCCTCAAACATTCAACACTGGGATTAAGGGCTGCAAAGTCACATGTATATTTGAAATGTCCTACCAATATTAATTTATTCATTTTGTCTTTATTTTTATGTTAAATTAGTACTAATTTGCAATATTTTTTCACTCAGCAACTTCATGTAATTTTCCATAAAATTAATGTCTTTTTGTACCTAAAAGCTTATTATGTCAGGAAAACAAGTAGACTTTCCTGAAAAGGTTTACATTCTACTGATTATCACTGGTACTACTCAGTCATGTAAAAGTTTGCAGGATCTTCTTGAATGGTAACGAATAATTCTTAGGCTAAATGGAAAACAAAGTAAAATTATGTTTATCTTGTTCTCCCTCCAGTCGCTAGGGCCTTAGGTCATTAGGTGTTATATGAAATATGGATATGCAAACTTTCTGTACATTCAGTATACCTGCTAGAGATGGTAAAAGTGGTAACAACATTTATTTTGAGAACTTCAATATTTATGTTTTAAAAAGCAAAAGATTCTCACCAGCTTAATAACTGGTCGAAAATACGAAAGAAGACTGACAAAAAAAAATCACTAAAAATGTTTAAATTCAGGAAGTTTTGGCCAGCTCTCAAAACTGCTGCCAATACTATTATTGTTTATTCTATTAAGTTCTTCTGCCTGTGTTTACTAAGAAGTGGAAGGGCCGTAACAGCCTGAGATTTTGGCCTTCACAGCATAACCTAATGCAACCACATGTGTATGCAACATCCACAGTGTGGCTGGTAGTGAATTAGAGTGATGCTAAATCAGTGTCCTTAAGACTTGGGCATTTAGGTTTGTAGCATGACATAGCAGGGTTTGACTTGTAGCTTTTGTGAGATACTTAAGTATCAATACCTCTCAGACCAGGAAAGCCTTGAGAATTTAACAAGGGGCTATGAAGTGTGTAGCATGACAAGGGTGGTGATACATGTTCACTCTAAGCAAAACTGGCAGCATAAGTAATATTTAAATGGATGTATAACCTTTTTAAAGGTTAGCAATTCATTTTCTGTTTTCCCTTTTCTCTGACTGAAATAAACGTCTCCTTAATCCCAATGAGATTTCAGCACATGGAGACACCACTGAAGAAAGGTAAAGAAGGGAGAATGATCTTAGTGTTAATGCAATGGACAGATTAGACATCTGGGTAAAATTCCATACTCTGCTATAGAAATCCTGTGAGACCTTGATCAAGTCATAGTTTCACGTGTGTCAAATCATCAACAGTATGACAGGGATATTACTACTTGCTTACTTACACGGGAGTTGTGAAAATAAACCCCTAAGTCCTTGGAGGGGCTCAAGGGCTTATATGATGATAGATAACATATAAGTAGACATAAGTGTCATCAAGAGAGTCAATACGAAAAGGCGTTTTTCCAAACCCAGTGGACATTTGTGACAGTTTTTGCTATCACTGAAGCATTTTTTAAAGCCATTTTATTGCATTATTTACTGGACTTACTTCACTTCCATTGGTTTTCTTCTCTTTCTCATGGTTCTTTAGCAGTTCCTGTCACCCTCTTCATGCACCAACAGATTCCCAAGATCTCTCAATACTCTCCCCTAGCTCTGTGGCTTTTAACTCATCTTGGATAGCTTCTCAAGTATCTAAATGACTTTCCCCCCAAAAGTCCCTACTTAATGATTTTACATAGAACATAAGAATGGCTATATTGTGCCAGACCAAAGATCCATCTAGTCCAGAATCCTGTCTTCTGACAGTGGCTAATGCCAGGTGCTTCAGAGGGAATGAAGAGAACGGTAATCAAAAAGTGATCCATCCCCTGTCGCCAATTCCCAGCTTCTGTCAAACAAAAGCTAGAGACACTGTCCCTGCCCATCCTGGCTAAGGGCCATTTATGAACCTATCCTCCATGAATTTATCTTGTTCTTTTTTTAATTCTGTTATAGTCTTGGCCTTCACAACATCTTCTGGCACAGAGTTCCACAGGTTAACTGTGTGTTGGGTGAAGAAATACTTCCTTTTGTTTGTTTTAAATCTGCTGCTTATTAATTTCACATGGTGACCACTAGTTCTTGTGTTATGAGAAGGAGGAAATAACACTTTCTTATTTACTTTCTCCACACCAGTAATGATTGTATAGACCTTTATCACATCCCACCCCTTAGATGTCTCCTTTCAAAGATGAAAAGTCCCAATCTTATAAATTTCTCTTCACATTGAAGCTATTCCTTATCCCTAATCATTTGTGTTGCCCTTTTCTGTACCTTTTCCAATTCCAATATATCTTTTTTAAAAGGGGGTTGACAAGAACTGCATACAGTATTCAATATGATATTTCCTGTTTTAAAAAGGCTATTAGGTAAATTTGAAAGATATGGCATTCCTCCAGTGCATCCAACTTAATTGGGTTGCCCTGCATTAGAGGTAGGTAACTGACAGTGGGTCTTAGGAAGAAAGTCAAAAAACCCTATGATGCCAATAGACAGATCTTCGAAACCTGCTTCTTTGCTTTTGATAGTCTCAAGTCAAATATCCAGTGACAAATTTTGACATTTTGAAAACTCATAAAATTGATAGATTTTCTCGGTCCAAATTATAATGCATTATCAACCCCAAGTATTCAAAAATTCATGAGTCAGACTCTGGAAAATCATGAATCTAGCTTTGAAATGTTACTTTCTGGTTTCTGAGCCTTTAGGGCTCATGTTTTTAAATGTTTCTGCATCAAACTGAGGGCTAGGCACTTACAAAAATTAGAGTCAAGATTCTCACATAATCACTTGTCTCCAGGAGTTGGAGCTTTAAGAAATATCCCCAATATTTTTAGACATAGTAAAAACATTGCAAGAGTTGACAACATTATATATTAAGAGCTTCCCAATCCACTCCTTCCTTCTCCCCCCCCCCGCCCAGACCACAAAGGAAGCTCTTGGAAATAGGTGCCTACTAAATAAGATGACAATTTTCAGCATAGCCTCATTAGATGTATTATAATTACAACCTGAAATGCATTATGCAATGATATCATGCTTTAGATTTTATAACGTCTACCTTCATAAGAAAGAGTTTATCTGGAAGGGCTCTGAAGAGAACTATATACTGAAATTTTAGAAGAGTGTTCTCTGTAGGAAACCTGATTATACCTAAGGCTCACTATATTGTTGTCATTCAAAAATGCCATATCAATACATAGTAAGACAAATATTTTCAGCTAAATGAAAAATCTTTACAGTGTTTAAGCAAAGATGGCCCCTTATTAAAAGCCCCGATCTGAATTACAATGCTGGATCCAAACAACCCTTATTTGGGGGGCTTGAAACCACATTCCCCAATTTGTATGAGGGATAAGGGAAGGGAGAAGGTGGATAGTTGTATTTAGATCATTTAGATCATCCAAAGGGGTTTCAGCTCAGAAGTAAAATTAGTCTGAAAAGTGTAAGCAAAGGACAATCATCTGGTTTGAGTTTTGGAAGAATGAAAAGCAGTGTTCTAATTTTAAAATTTTAAGTTTAACTAAAAATGGATGAGTTTTATAATTAGAATATTTCAGGATTGCTACTTTTCACAGCAGATTATAGCCTTTTATTGCTTGGAAAAAGATTAACATGAGTTGTACAAGTAGCCATTATCAACTGACACAGGATAAATAGCATCTGGTGACATCTACATACAGCTTCAACTGTAGACAGATTCATAGAGACAACTTTCTGTATGATTTAACTAAGAAATCATTTTGAATTGATGTCTGTATGTTTCTGTAGAACTTACCTAAGCCACTGTAATACAGCAGAAAAAAAATTCTGTAAAATATTCTTTATTATTTGGGCATACTATAGTATTATATGTGACCATGTACTTTAAGGCTTTAAAGGAATACATATACACTAGGGGGCAGAATGAAGCCTGTGCATTCATATGTAACTCTTGAGTTTTGAGTCTTTTCATAACATTATCATCATGACACCATTGTATTTCAGAAGATAATGGTTCAAATCCAAGTTCCCTGCTCAAACATAAATTTGGATCCAGGGCATTGGTTTGAGCCTACCTCTAATTAAATTTGTTTAGAAAATGGCTTATAGTGCCTGGATTCACTATAAATTGACATTGCTGATTTAGAATGGAAAATAGATCCTGAGATAGTGTTTCATGTGTTTTGTCTTTGGCATTGACCAGGTAATACAATGATGTTTTTATTATATCATCATATTTAATGCATCTGTTTGCGATACTTTCCTTCAAAAATAATGGCTTTCGATTACAATGGGCCTAGATAGCAGTATCTCTAGTATCACAGTCTCCATTACAACAGCTCTGGAAGAATCTTCACTTACTATATGCTGTATATAACTAATTAACAATTGATTTCCTCTCATTAAATTCTACAGCAAGGTAGTCTTGCTGGGAATGAGAAAAGTATACTTTTCAAACATGGCATTAAAGGTTTAAATGTAGCTGGGGGAGTGGGGGTAAAAGGTGCATCTGTAATTGCAGAGAACCCTATTATTCCTTTTGTTCATTTGATGTATGCAACTATCCCCAATAACGCCATCTACATATAGCCCTGTAGATGTGCATCATGTCAAAGTGAACCATTTTACGAACTGTGGTGGTTTTGCTACTAAAATAGCTTTGATCGCTGCAGGAATCTTAGGGCTAGCAATCTGGAAAAGTGAAGGAACAGTCGCATCACATGATTATTTCTAAATGTGATATGACATTTTTCAACTTCCCCGATTGAAATGACTATAAAATCATTCTATGAGTTCACCATGTGGTATTGTAAATTAACAGACATTATAAAGATCTAACAGAAAGCAGTTTGTTTCTAGGGATTTTTTTCCCAAGGAGTTGTTGGAAGACATTTCATGCCATTTCCCACACTTGATCTCATATCAAAATCTGAATGATTCCAGGTGACTCTTAAGCCTGGTTTACACTAAAATGCTTTGTCAACCCAGCAGCATCACCCAAGGGTGTGAAAAATCCACAACCCTGGGATAGCACTGCTTAACCAACATAAACCCTGGTTGTAGGCAGCACTAGGCGGAAGGAAAAATTCTTCTATTGACCTAGCTACCGCCTCTTGGGGACGTGTATTACCTACACCAATGGAAGAACTCCTTCTGTCAGCAAAGGCAGTGTCTACCCTGAAGCTTTACAACAGTGCATCTGCAGCACTGCAGCTGTGTCTCAATAGTGTTGACATTCCCAGAGAGTGGTGGTGTGTTGTATACATTTCATAAATAAGACATTTCTAATATGAAGTGCATCTTGCAATTGAGCCTTAATTAAGTCTTATAAATAACAAAAAAAAAATGATTTTATACATTTCCTTTAGAAAAGTCCAAAAGGAAAACAAAGGAAAATAAAAATGTTAGCTTCAAAAAAACCAAACCAAACCAAAACACAAGAACAAACTAAGACTATTTTATTATGGTATAAGCCTATATAATGCACTTTTTTTTTTTTTTTTGCAATACGAAGGTGAATAGTGTCACTTGATCAACATTACTGATCCGGTTCATCCTAGTTGGTTTCACTTCAGTTACATCAGTGATGATGTATAGGGGACTTAAGTGTATAGATGAGTCTTCTGCTGGTTGCCATACAGGGGTAAATTTCACCCTCATGCAAATAGTTGAATTCAGTAAGTGGGCCATTGGGATATTATCCCCCATTACTGTATGTTGGGGGTAAAATGTGGGAAACTCAGTCACAAGTCCACTGAATTTAGTCTTAATCAATTTTTGGCCTTTATTTATAACATTTGATACATAATTATTGCCTCTTGTAGTGTCTGGACATACATCTATGCCAGACAAATAATAACAGACAAAACAGATTTGGTAAATGGGTCCAAGTTACCACATTCCACCAGGCACTGGGAAGCCCTTCCACTTTCCATAATATTTGTTGACTTCTTTGATCCCTTTGTCTGGTCCTTCAGTTCTGTCCTTCAGTTTCTGGTCTACGGTTTCTCCAGTTTGGCCCATGTTCACTTAGGTTTTTTATACATTTACATTGCAGATTAATCCTCATCCAGTGGGCTTTTAACATATCAAACCTTTGAGTTTTAGGTAACCCATATATTATGCATATGCAAGTTTCAGTTACCAAACTTCTACATTTTTTTTCTGCTAGGTTTCCAATTTTCTGGGTCGAAAACTCTGGTTTTCAGCCTTCCCAGATTTTTTTTTTAAATTTATAATTACATTTGTGTACTTCTTATTTCCATCTTGCAACCCAACATGTTACCTTTGTTCTGTCAGCAACAATATAATTTTAAGCAGATCAGCAATTCTATATAAAAGAAGAATTCACAAAATCAAAAATATGCCAGCAGGATCTTTGCTTAAGTCCTACTTCACCTGTGCTCATTTGTAATCCATAATTACAAATCATTAAAATATAGCTAGCAAAGTTTTCAATCTTATCATTAGCAATTCTCCAATTTTATATTTCAATGTTATAAGTCAGCATATGTGTGTTATATGTGCTATCCTTTTAATCTGTTAGAAATGTGTGGAGCGCGGGAAAGTTATGGAGAGCATGCTATCTTTAACGTCAACATTTCTTATCTTCTTTAAATGTGGATTTTTCATTGAAAGGCCAGTTTTGTTTGGAAATCATTACGAAGAAACTTCATTAGAAATTTTCTCAGACAATGCACTTTGAAGGGGTGTCTCAATTTTAGGACCTTCATATTTGTTGCTTTTAATGGTACCCCAAATCTGCACAGTCTCCTAAATAAGAATTCCAAATAGTTCTTGTTTTTCTTGCAGATAAGGTATTTGCTATAGAGAATATTAGGAAAGAATAAAATACACAAATGCTAAGGTACCTATGTGTCTTAGGCAAAATTGGCAAATCTTTTTCAGTATCGCTATATCCCAGGCAAGGCATACCAATGCAGAAGGCCTCAAAGCAAGTTTCATAGGACAAGGTATCAGCTGCCCAAAACAAGCCCCTCGCCCCCCCAACACACACACAAAAAAACCCTCATAAAATTAGAGTATGCAGGAAGAAGCCTCAGAGATACCCTATATTCTCTTGTTGGAGAGGTAGAGTTTGTCCGTCCCAAATTCAAAAGGCCAGAGATTTCACTCCCAAACTATGAAATCCTCAGGAGCCATGGGCAATCCTGTGGCCATCACATACATCCTTCTCCCTTGACTTCCTGGCAGTAAAGTTCCAAAGTATCCACATTATCAGGGGTAACCCCCGGCCATGGTGGTCCCCAGGACTACTGGGGTATGTAGGCAGCTTTGAGGCAGAGATAGCACAACCTTATATAGCATTTATCTTCTTCAGAAAATCTCCTAAGGCACAATTCATTTTACAAGATTATTGATAGGTTTGGTATGAGAAAGGCATTCTTGCTGTATGCTTATCCGCACTTGTATAAATGCAAGAGATTTCTTCTTTCTAGAATTGCACAGGCTGTAGGGTATACATCAATGCTGTTGCTGCTGAAGAGACAGCATAATATAAATCAAGACTCCACACCATTAGACTGATTTAAGCAATGGCCAGAACTTTATTGAGCAACTAAACTAAAAATCCTTTATTTATCTGGGAGTAACAACTCATCCGGTTCAGTTCCAGTCAGGTTCTATTTCATGGCTCAATCCTACAAGATAAAGTGCCACTATTTTCCCTGCTCAAATTAGGATTAGAGTTGACCAACTGAGGTCTCCTCATCCTGACCTTTCCACATACAAAGATACTGGACAATCTTAAAGCTGTGCACAGTAGTGAAATTATATCCAAGACCATAACATAGCGAGTAACCCTAGTCATATTTATTCTTGACCCTGTGCTTGGATTGGTAGGGGCGGGAGGGGCGATAAAAAATAAAAGCACACCAGAGACAACAATGGAAACATCAGGAGATAGCTCAGTGGTTTGAGCATTAGCCTCCTAAACCCTGGGTTGTGAGTTCAATCCTTAAGGGGGCCACTTAGGGAGCTTGGGCAAAATCAATACTTGGTCTTGCTAGTGAAGGCAGGGGGCTGGACTCGATAACCTTTCAATGTCCCTTCCAGTTCTAGGCGATAGAATATCTCCATTAAGAAAAAAAAATTTCTTACCAGCACAATCCCAGTGGGTAATCAGGTCTGACCCAACTAAAAATAAATGTTTGCCAGAAACATTGGTTTTGTACAGGTGAACCCATCCTCACAGAAAAAAGCTTTGGTATATGAAAGTTATCTGAGCCTAATTGATTACCTATCCCAAAACTAATTCTTTCTGCTGAAGTAAAATTAAGAAACCCACATCAGGGATCATGGCTCCACTGTGTTAGACATAGTAAACATATGTATTAAGGTGACAATCCCTGACCCAGTGACATTGCACTCTTAGAATGTGATGAGAAAATAGGTGGAGAGGAAAAAACCTGTCTAATAGTGAAATAAATTATGTTTCTCATGGTAAGAAATATACCATTGTCAGCACACTTGACAATGGCTAAATAACTGCCATTTTGTAGGTATCACAGCAGCGGTGATTTTATAGAGAGGTTTGAAGAAGAATAATGCAGTGTGTTAATGCAGCGGAAATTTTTCCAAAACATAAGGAAATATATGGACAAAAGAGAAGAAATTGGACTAATGGTAAATGAAGACTGGAATTACTGAAAGAGCAGAGGTAGATCTTGAAGTCTCAACAACATATTAGATTTGATCAAGAGGGTGGAATTTAGCAGTGAAGAGCTTTCAGAGTTAGGACAATTGGTTTATGCGTGATGTAATGGAGAGGAGGCGAAGCCTGGGAAAGGATGCAGGTAGTGAGATTAAGGTAATGCTTTACAAAATATTTAAGCACCTAAAATAGCTGCCACCTCCCTGACATGTACAACTTGAACTGGGATTAGCCACTTCATAGGTAACATTTGACATGGGAAGGTCCAGATGTTTCAAGTCTCACAGAACCCCGGTTAAGGATTCCGTCCTCCATCCAATTACCTGGTCTTTCTGTCCCAGGTTGAATTACACTGGTGTACAATTTTTGAGAAGTCATCTGCTTCAGAGATAAAATATGCTATTTATTATGTATTTTGATATGCTGAATTCAAATATGACAATTAAAACAACTGATTGGCTACAGTTTCTAAGATATTTAAGTTTTTACATTTTATGTCTATGTATATTGTGTAGATAGTACAGTTTTAATCATAAATTATAAACCTAGGTCTTTTCATGTGTTTATGGTTGCTTTACATGATAATATTTCACCTGTCCTGTTTATGTAACACTTTAAAAATCAGCAAAAGGGTTATATAAATGCAATTTATTATGAAACAAAAGGCAATAAACTATTCTGTACATAGTTTAGTCCTATTCAGTATCTACTCGGCGCTTCTTGGCTTGTCTTTTCTATTCATTAAATGGAGCATCTCTTGTCACTGTCTCCAGCAATAGTCTGCAAGCATTGATGGGCTCCATTTGCCCTGATAGCGTTTCTCCATTGTTGCAATGTCCTGGTGAAATCGCTCGCTGTGCTCGTTGCTCACTGCTCTGCAGTTCGGTGGAAAAAAATCTAGATGAGAGTGCAAAAAATGTATCTTTAGTGACATGTTGCAACCAAGGCTTTTGTATGCCTTGAGGAGGTTTTCCACCAACAACCTGTAGTTGTCTGCCTTGTTGTTTCCGAGAAAATTCATTGCCACTAACTGGAAAGCTTTCCATGCCGTCTTTTCCTTGCCACGCAGTGCATGGTCAAATGCATCATCTCGGAGAAGTTCACGAATCTGAGGACCAACAAAGACACCTTCCTTTATCTTAGCTTCACTTAAACTTGGACATTTTCCACGGAGGTATTTGAAAGCTGCTTGTGTTTTGTCAATGGCCTTGACAAAGTTCTTCATCAGACCCAGCTTGAGATGTAAGGGTGCTAACAAAATATTCCTTGATTCAAAAGTGGTGAATGCTGAACACTTTTCCTCCCAGGCTCCAATGACTGTTGGAGTGGCCAATCTTTCTTGATGTAGTGGGAATCTCTTGCACGACTATCCCATTCGCAGAGAAAACAGCAGTACTTTGTGTATCCAGTCTGCAGACCAAGCAAGAGAGCAACAACCTTCAAATCGCCACAAAGCTGCCACTGATGTTGGTCATAGTTTATGCACCTCAAAAGTTGTTTCATGTTGTCATAGGTTTCCTTCATATGGACTGCATGACCAACTGGAATTAATGGCAAAACATTACCATTATGCAGTAAAACAGCTTTAAGACTCGTCTTCAGTGAATCAATGAACAGTCTCCACTCATCTGGATCGTGAACGATGTTGAGGGCTGCCATCACACCATCGATGTTGTTGCAGGCTACAAGATCACCTTCCATGAAGAAGAATGGGACAAGATCCTTTTGACGGTCACGGAACATGGAAACCCTAACATCACCTGCCAGGAGATTCCACTGCTGTAGTCTGGAGCCCAACAGCTCTGCCTTACTCTTGGGTAGTTCCAAATCCATGACAAGGTCATTCAGTTCACCTTGTGTTAGGAGGTGTGGTTCAGAGGAGGAGGATGGGAGAAAATGTGGGTCCTGTGACACTGATGGTTCAGGACCAGAAGTTTCATCCTCTTCCTCTTCCTCGTCTGACTCAAGTGAGAATGATTCTGGTGCATCAGGAACCAGCTGTCCTTCTCCGTGGGGTACTGGGCGTATAGCTGATGGAATGTTTGGATAATGCACAGTCCACTTTTTCTTCTTTGACACACCTTTCCCAACTGGAGGCACCATGCAGAAGTAACAATTGCTGGTATGATCTGTTGGCTCTCTCCAAATCATTGGCACTGCAAAAGGCATAGATTTCCTTTTCCTGTTCAACCACTGGTGAAGATTTGTTGCACAAGTGTTGCAGCATATGTGTGGGGCCCACCTCTTGTCCTGATCTCCAATTTTGCAGCCAAAATAAAGGTGATAGGCTTTCTTAACCATAGTGGTTATACTGCGCTTTTGTGATGCAAAAGTCACTTCACCACAAACATAGCAGAAGTTATCTGCACTATTCACACAAGTACGAGGCATCTCTGCTCAGTTTGGCTAAACAGAAATGTGTCCCTTTGCAAAATCAAACACTGACAAATAAGAGAGCACGACACTGTATGATTTCTAGAGTGGTGAATGCTGAACACTTTTCCTGATATTGGGCAATTTGTTCAGCAGAGTGATGTAAGCTTCATTATGATTGCATCATCCATGACTTCTAGGAATAACATGATGTAATTCATATCATGTATGATGCAATACCAGCTTCAGATTGCATCATTCATTGTTTTGCCTAAAAAGCAAGTACTGTCCAAACCCAGTCATAGATTTATTCATAGATCCAGTCAAAGATGTATTTTAGTCATTTCTGGTTTAAATTGAGATCCCTTCCCTTTATAACTCACTTATCCTCTGCCATTCCTACGTCAAGGGTTGTATATACTGACCCAATAGCATATCTTGAAAACTAGAGCCAATCAACAATTTTAAGCATCATTTTTGTTCTCAGTGACCCAGAATTAGTAAAGTTTGACTACATTTATTTCAGAAGCATTTTGGCTGTAGAGCAGTGTTATTAGACTCAAGATAGGCCCCAGATTTTGGTAATAACTGATGCAAAAAACATCTGTGCTATGCCATAATGGTGCAGCTCCACAGTTCAGCCTCAAAGCTGAATTTCATATCATTCCATTCCCTCACTTTTCCATCACTGGTCCACAGTCACCCTCTGCTGATAGGTGACTAGATTATGGTTCATTTGCAGGGATAAACTATTACTCTTCTAGAGTAATGAAAAGTCAAATGAAACAAGACAGACCTTAACTCTCCCCAGACCATATTCCTATTCTTTATATCCATAAGCTCTTCCTACCAAATCCTTCAGATGCAGAGAGGAGCTTCCTCCTACACAGTTATTGACCCAAAAAACAAGCATAAGTGTCCACATAGCTTCTCTCATCACAGGGCATTTCCATCTCCAGCTTTCACTACAGGTCTTAAGATGAAGCCCTATTGATGGATTCTCACAGAGTCTTTTACTCCAATGAATGACTTATGCCTCTCCAAGTTTCCTACCACTTCTGGAATTCTTCTCCATAGACCTTCACAGACACACTCGTGATTTGTTTGTTTGTTTTTTATTTTTGTTTTGTCTTTATCAGGAATGTTCCAGAATAGGTAGCTATGAAATTGGGGGCTTCAGATTCTAGTGGCAGCTATTTGATCCCATTGATTTCAATAGGAGTTTTATCCAGGTAACCCAGAGCAAATTGCGACCAATTTAGCCCTATTAAAGAAGCATTGAACCTAGCATTCTGCATTTAGACTTATTCTCTATTACACTTAAGAATCACAGCAAATGGAATTAAGTGAAGCACTGCCCAACATGATGTATAGCCTGTTTGTGTTTGAGGGATCAGGGTACACAATGAGCCTGCTGTAAGGAGATTTTTATGGGAACCTCTTTTTCTTAATTAGGATACAGGTCAAGAATTCTAATGAGATCTTTAGCACACTAATTATAGATTGGCTTAGGAGGAGCTGCTTTAGTCCCAATTAAAAAAAATCACATTTTTTTTTCAAATATTCTTTTAATAGGAGTATTCCTTTTGAAACTGGCAGAGAAGATAAGTAATACTTAATGCTGAATGATGCAGACAAGGTTATCACTCTTGCTTCATTTCTGGTGCTCATTTGGCAAAGTTAGTCAACTGGTGAAAAAGAGAGAGAAGATTAAAAGGGGCAAATGGGATTAGGGAGCACTGCAAGAAGGAGGTAAAGAGAGAAGGAAAATACAGAATTTGTCCTTCTTATGGACTTTTAGTTCCATAACCTGCTTTATTCAAAGGTGAAGAGAAAAAGGAGCACTGATAACATCTATAGCAACAAAGTAATAACAAAAGCTTTTCTAACACCTGCGGATAGCAGAAGTAATCATGGTTGGTGATATCCTTGAAGCCCTTAACTAGGAAACAGGGATGTCTTGAAACCAGCCAAGGGCATGTGTAGTGTAGTGGAGGTGAAAGAAATATAAACCCAGACTTTTTTATTTTCTCACCCCTAATCAATATCAGCATGAACTGGAAAACAGTATACAGACTGTGATCTCTTGACAGGGGAATTATAGCAAATAAACTTAGATTACCCATTGGAAGCTGTAGTCTTCACTCAATTAGTAGGCATCACAGTTTGCTGTTAACAGTGACACTGAACTTCACTGCTGTAGTTAGCCTAACACCTATCAGTTGTGTCATTTCATTTTTTTTTTCTGGAATGCTGTAAATATAATCAGATAACTGACAAATTCAATTAATCAGACTGCACGTAAAAGCAATAATAAAACTCTTTCCACATTTAAATACTCCCATTTCAATGAAAAATCCTCAAAAATACAGCAAATAAGTGATTGCTGACCTTTTTACTTAAGCAACCATGCAAATCCAGCGTATGTATGGAATAAAGGAAAACATGTTTAATTAAGATTTTCCGATAAAAAGAAAGCTGGTAATATTGTATATAACATTAAATCCTATAAGACGGAGCTTTATTAAAGCAGGTGGGGTAAGGCTGAAATGCAATGTCCAATATAAACCTCCTTTTTCAATTATTCAGAACTTCCTCAAAAAAATGTCTCCTGGGTTAAATTTTCCATGATTAGTTTCTTCCCTGAGGTGATATATGAGTATCAGGAAAACCTATCTAGACACTTTTGAAAGAATAAACAAAAACCCCCTACAATATGTTCCAAATGAGAAATTCTGCATGTGTATAACTCAAGAGTCATTTGGTTTCTTTTCTCCTGAAATGTGGATTCCTTTGTAGAGTTCTCTAAATTCTGAGAAACAGGCTGTGTTATCACATTTGAAGAGAATGGGCTCAAGAGTATGAAGTCATGAAAGACAACATTTTTCATATGATTTCCTTTTAAATTTTTTTATTCAACCTAAACTATAAGCAGTGGTGCAAGTAGATTTTAACTCATACTGGTCTGGTACCGACCCGCCAACCCTGCTCCGCCTCACAAAAAATGTTCTGTGACTAGAGCCCTGCGCGGATACAAATTTATACCTGTGAATGTGGATATCCGTGGATAGAAATCAGTATCCGCTGAACCACAGTGGCAAAAGGAGCAGAACATGGGGCTGCCACTCCCAGGAGCCAGTGCCCTGCACCAGCAGCTCCTCCAGCACAACTGTCCTGCCCCCAGCCCTGTCCACAGCCCTGTCCTCTGGTGGGGCTGCACAGACCCCAGACAGGAGACCCAGCTGTGTGGAAGGGCTGGGGGCTGGACTGGGGGTGGTACGGCCGCACCAGAGGAACTGCTGGCACGGGCCACTGGCTCCTCAGAACAGTGGTCCCATATTCTGCTTATTTTACCTCTGCAATTCCCGGGAGAGCCCTGCAGTTCTGAAAATGTGTTTTTCCAGTATGGCGTATCAGCAAGAAATGTCTGAATTATATGGTGTAGCTGACTGTACTGGTTTACTTGCACCACTGACTTTAAGTTACATAACAATCTGCTCACTAGGAAACAGTCTAATATGTTAGGTGAATTAATGTGTTTTAATTATTACATGATGTCACTCACATTATCTCACTCATTCCCTACATTAATTGATTACATGTTCATAAGCATGAATACAATTGGTGATATAGAGCAATGCAACTTTAAGCAAGCATCTAACATCACGGGGAGCTTCTGTTGCTGTTTGTGGTTTTGTAACAGCATAACAGGAAACTGTATAGACTGCACTTGAAAGAGTAAATGGTGGTGGGGGGGCGCATCTGACTAGAATAAGTTCCCTCCCATGAGGTACACTGCTAAAGTGAAGACTTAAAGAATGTAGTCCTAAATGGAATACTCATGTATATTAGATCTAATTTCTATAATTATGGAACAGGCTCTTGCCTTTTCTATGACCTCTGGAAATCCACTATACCTTGCACCATGGAAATAATGCCCATCTGAAATTACACATGACACCATAATGTTCAGACTTCCTGTAATTCTGAAATGTCATAAGGCATTGTTATAACATTTGTTAGTATACTGAATTTTGTTAGCCAAGTTTCTGTCAAAGACACTCTTCCTGGAGCTATTCAGAAGCTTTATGGTCCATCTAACTTTTCAAATAGATGAGTGTCCTTGTCTATATTGTTCTGATAAACTTCTGCTAATGATGTCTATATCAATATGTCACCGAGATTGTTGTGAACATGTATCCCCTATTTTTTTTTAAATGAACTGTCAGACAACTAATACCTTGGTGAAAACATAACAAGCTGAATGGGAGATAACAATATAGAAAATGTGTTCTCTTAACCTCAAACCATAGAAATTCTGTATGTACTCTTTAATATAACCATAATTCAGAAATGTATTCTCTTCACAGAACTTTTGAAATAACAGTTCCCAGAGTTTCCATTTTAAAGTATTAAATAAGGAGGTTGAAGCTAGCTTCCAATCATTGGCCAGATTTACAGCTGTGCTGTAAGGGAGTGAAAGAGCTAACTGTAGGTCTCACTACACGTGGAAATAATGCTGATTATCTTTAATGAAGCACCTTATGTTATGTGCTCCTGCCTAAACCCAAAACATGGAATTAATAACTTCTCCAATAATATCCTTGAAATTTCATACCCCACATCTGTTCTCATGGTGTAATTTTGGAAATTTTCAAGTTACTGTATGGTGTTTAAAAATATTCCTGTATTGACTTTTCTAAAAATGTTTCTAATATATATATTTGGCTCAGATTTCCAAACTGGCTTAGTCTACAAACCCCAGATTGTCTAGTTATACCGAAAAAAGGACAGGAGACATTTGATATGGGTATAATCAGGCCATAACTTTATTATTAGATGTCTGGGCAGATAGAAGTCTACTGTGTAGGTAATTCCATGTTTATTCTGTAATTACCTAGGGGGCTTCTACCAGCTCCACCTCTTTTTCCCTGAATGTCCCTTTGGCAAATCCATTTTGAGGATCTTACTATCCATCCCCTCTCATATGAGGGATAAGGTGGGCTATAAGAATGGGGGGTTGCCCCCCTGCCATACCAATCATAGGAGTCTCCAACTGCCCCCCATTCGTTTCTGTAATGAACAGCTCTTTTTAAGTCCTTTTTTCAAACCATTTATTTGGCTACTGTATACCTTTCCTATGGAGTACCTCCCCCCCCCCCAACCAGTTAGGTTCCCAGACATCTCTTACTGACCCCTTTTATATCGGCCAAAATAAATGGGCTCCATAGCTTTACAGAGGAACCCCACCTTCCCTGAATAATTTGGTGACCCAAGATGACCAAATTGCTGAGCCTTTTATGACCCCAACAGATTTGGTCACCACCCCTGTTAGCATTGTCATGCCTTCTCCATCCAGGTGGCACTCCACAGCTCCAATCCAGACCCTGCATTAATGCATGTCTGACAACATGGATCCGCATCAAGTCCCTTCTTGATCTTGGCAGTAATTGAACCCCTTTATACATTCCCAAATAATGTTTTCCAAGGTGTCATGCTGGTGACTGCTGATGGGCCCCAATGGAGCACAGTTGTGGCATTAGCTGATCCAATAACATGCTTCTCCTTCCATGCCAACACAGGATCACCTGTCACAGGAGCCCGACTGCCAACCCTCAAGGCCACTAGGATGTCTGCATATGTGCATAAGAAAAATAACCCTGTGCCCACAGATCCACACCTCCATGTCCTATCTGCCACCATCTGGAATGCAATCAAAACACATTAATGTTGACTCACCACCTGAGGTTGCACACAAGTATTGTATGCTTCCAAATGCCAGTGCCCAATTTTCAGAATTGCCTCTGCCCCTGTACCGAGCTGCACTGAAGCTGTTGTGGTTCCTGATTGAGAACCAAATTCGATGGGGCAGAACTAAGCTCACAGCCTTTCCGGAAGATAACAAATTCTCCCCAGCCTCGTTGATGAGTCATTGACCATCAGAAGTTTAATATCAATGCTTGCCCCTGCTGATGTGCATCACACAATTCCAAACCCCCTTCTCTCCCCCACCACACACACATACTGCCCCTAAAGAACCCAGGCATCAGCTTGCTGATCCCATAAGCACCAACATTGCTTTTAAGAATGCTGCTCTGAGCAAGGCTGCTTAGATTCCTGAGAATGTTACCTGTGATGTGTCCGCATGATTGCTGCATGGGACATTGGAGTATAGCCACCCAGCCAGCAACCTTTGAGTTAAGACTGCTGTGTGGATATGGATAACCATTTAGCCCCATTGACAAATGTAACAGCCGGGAGGCGATTCCAAGATTGTTGAGGACTCCAGTCAACATTTTGTCCAGGACCCTGTGTACCCCAGAACCTGCTGCTCTGTAATGGACCATTCAGTGACCAGCCTTCCCACACCTGTAATTGCATGAATTCGTTAAAACTTTTCTCATAGTTCTGCCATGTGAATAGAGGCAGTGGATCTCCTTGCTACATCACTAACCATCCTATCCCCAGGTTTTGTTTGACAGTGTGTTATTTATAGTCAATAATATAATATAATATAATATATGGAGATATACCTATCTCCTAGAACTGGAAGGGACCCTGAAAGGTCATTGAGTCCAGCCCCCTGCCTTCACTAACAGAACCAAGTACTGATTTTGCTCCAGATCCCTAAGTGCCCCCCTCAAGGATTAAATTCACAGTCCTGAGTTTAGCAGGTCAATGCTCAAACCACTGAGCTATCCCTCACCCCATCCTCAGAAACAGAATCCTAAACACACAGTAATCTGCCCCCATCTTCTTTATTAAGATACTTCCAAAAGAGCAGCCTTAACATCTCCAGCTGAACTGGAAATGGTGCCCTTGCCAACTTGTGGGTGGCACTTGATTTAATCCTTATGCTGGTTCCCCCTGGGACCCTTTCCTTACTGCAGTGGCATGAACATGCTGCATGTGCCCCAAAACATAATCCACAAACGGGTGCCTCACAGATGCCTGCACCTTCCCAAAGCCTGCACTCAATATCACATGCATCTGTTGCTGCACTGATACACCCCTGCTTTCAGCATTGCCCTCACATATTGTATTCAGTTGGGATGAACATCAATGCTCCGGGCATTTGGAAACCCTTAATGCTGTGAAGACAACCTTAGAAATAACAGTCTTAACCACTTGCATGAACATTCCTGCTGACTGAAGTAGAAGTTTGCTTCCCTTGTAGTTCCCCAAGCCATGAACCTGGGGATAGGAGGGGGCTGGTATTTGGTAATGAAACAAAAACCCCGGGCCCATGAGCCCCTGGCCTAGTACCAGCCCCATACCCCATTTGCATGGCTACGACCTCTGACTGCCACTGATTCCTACAACCTCCACTACATATGCCTTGTGCAGCCTTTGACCTCCCCCATCTTTTTCCAGTGCTAATGCTGAGCCTGACAGAAAATGGAGAAGTGAAAATTCCCTGGGTCTGCCCTTCCCATTCCAAGCAAAAACCTGATACCAGCCCCTAAGCCAATTGCCACAGCTCAGTTGCTGGGGGGGAGGGAGGGACAATTTTTCTATCTCCTTCCTCCTCCTTAGAGCTAACTAACTAGGTAATACCCCCTCTCTTTTTGGCACTATCAGCATTCTCCTGCCTATCTGTGCATGGACTGAGGGAATGGGATGGGAGGGGGTTTCCTCTCCCTCTTGGTCTACTCCTTCACTGCTTACCAACCTTCCTCCACAGGGAGCCAAGCTGAGCAAAAGTGCCCCCTGCTGTCCTCTCCCCTTAGCAGGGAAAAACTTGAAACCTGATTCACTAATGCCTCTAACCACAGCCAGCTGCCTGGGAGGGAGGAGTACACCCCCTCTCCTTGTCTCCCTACCCAGAGGTTATGTCAGACTGAAGGCTGCCTATCTAGCCATATCCTCCTCTCCTTGTGGAGCTACTCTGCTATGCCTGCTTCACCCTACCCAGACCAAAGGAAGGAATTACCCCCCTTCTCCTTTCTTACTGTCCTGCTTCCACGTGGAGCCATTCAGAAATGTGCTGAAGAGCTGTGTTCCCTCCTACCTCCTCCTGCTTCTGGTAAAAGGGAGGCTTCAGGTGCACAGCTGACCCTTTTAAATCCTGCATTCACAGGGGATGAGTAAGCGACCACGTTGACCTTTTTGCAGAAGTTTTCATCTCCCTCCACTCAGCCATAAAGCACTGTTCCCTTCCTTTGGCAAGCCAGCCAAATACCCCTTCCCCTCTTAAAAGTGTGGTGTTGACATTTGCTTGGTTTTATTAGCCTTGTTAAGGTTAGGTGGCATTTCTTTTTGGGATCCTGGGTTTACCAGAGGTTCCCTTCAGTTCACTCATTTATCTGTTTTTGCAAAGTGAAAGGGGGCCCTACCTAGAGAATCTGCCAGGATTTTGCAGGAAACACTTTTAGGAAAAGCTTCCCATTACAGCTTATACCTGCTACACTTGGGAGAACACAGATACAGCCTTCTGATATAATTGATTAACACCCAGGCAGTATTCTTACAAAATAAAGTATTTTCTTTATTTAGTGTAACTGATATTTCCTGTACAATAAGTCTAAACATAAATCAAAACATAAACATAAATCCCTTAGCACAATTCTTGGATACAGGCTAAAAGTACCTGAACCGTAATCATATAGTTAGAGCAATACTAAATGGCTGTATGCTGCTTGTGGTGATCAGTCGCCTGCAATCTTAAACTTTATAAAGAAAAAAACAATGTAACATTCACAACACAGAGACATATTTTTATTAACCTGAACATACAGACACATATTCATGAATCCTATTTGTTTCTATATTTTACACTATAGCTTTCATGTTTACTCTCCATTGTCTTCTCTCCCTCTGTTCTGTCAGGGTCCTTTTATGGTATGTCCTAGCAGCACCGCTGTTGCTGCTGTCACCCTCTGGTTGCTTCTTCTGCTTCCTTCTTCTGATTTCTCCTTCTTCTCCTCATGCTCTTAACGTCTCTCCTGCTCCTTACTGTCCAAACTCTCCGTTTTTGACCTGTTCTGATTGGCTATCTTTTTGATCCTTCCTTATCCTCCCATAAAATTTAGACCCTTTGTGATTGGTCTATTCGTATAGTCCAATCACAACAGCTAAATCTGGATGTCAATCAAAGCTGTTTCATAACACATCTTAGTATTATGATCTGTTTACTATTATAATCTGGTGACCCTCACCTAGTTTTGGACTGAGAATGCCTGACTGATCACTTCCTGTAGTGTTGGAGTGACATTTACTTGACTCTAGATTACATTTATCTGCCTTCCAACATAGGAGCTATGTGCTGAATTGAAAACTGCTAACTTATTCTTCTTGGCTGTGTGCCAGTATTACACACATACCAAATTATCAAACTGTAAACAATTACCTCATCCTTTTAATGTGTATCCAATTGTTAATTTATGCATTATAATGTTATGGTCTGCTGTTGTCACCCTATTTCCTGCCAGTTTAGTTAATTTTATTTTAGTTCTTCCCCTATATTCAGTTATTGGTGGCAAAACAATGTTTTCAGCTCCAAAATCTCTAGTATCAGTACTGTATGCAGAGGCCATGCTTTACTAGGACTAAAGGTGGATTTTAACATGTTAGTAAACACATGGTAACTGATTAATGTTAAAATTGTAATGCAGACAAGTCAAGTTACAATTTTAACACATATTAATTGATCAATGTCAATCCTTTGGGGGACCTAGATTTATTATGACCAACTGACACTAGTTAAAACAGAAACTGCTGAAGCTATTGCACAGTGGATTTCCTCTTTGTTAAATGGTGCATCATCTACAAGGTGTATATCACCAGGCGTGATACAGATCTGCATTGATTATCTGTAAATATCTGGCTGGAGTTTCAAGTGTTGGGCTTAATTTATAAAGACCTACATGGTTTGAGTCCTGGCTATCTGAAAGATCACATCTCTCTTTGAGCAACACAAATCTGGATGAGACCAATGAGGCACATGAGTTGGCAGAGATCTCATTAACATACAAGAGGGGCTTTTGGCAGAGTGTTTCCTGTGGGGGGATGTAACAGCCTTTGAAACTTCCTTTTTCTATTTGACCAAAACCTTGGATATGTCCAACTGGTAGCCGGTAGTGGGGAAAGATGTGATCTGAGAAGTTATCTCAGCTGGGCTAATGTTATTATAAATTACTTGGAAATTCAATATGTGTTCATTGTGTTGATGGTATTTTGGGTATTTCATATTTTAATTACAGTAAAGTTCCCAGAAGGAAGATTGGGGAGTAAAAAAGACCAAAATAAAATAAATATCAAAAACATAAGATGGCACATAAGTGCTTTCTGCATTTTGTGACCCAAGAGCTTCTGAAATCTATGGAGACTTACATTCATTTATGTAAAAACTATGAAAGATAAATTATCTTTGACTGATGTCACCGCTGTAACATTGGATTCTGTGGGTTCAGAGCTACAGATGCTGTCACTAGCTTTGCTTAATTATGCTCTAGAGTCTTTATTACAGAAATCCCCTATCAATTTCTGAGATTCATAGATACAGGTAAACTGCATGGAATTTCATACTCTCAGCCATCTTAACTGAAATATTTTATCCTCATACATAAGCATTACACACATGATTTTATAAGTTTAATATCAGCTTAACACATAGGTTAGAGAACTCTCCATTTGTCTTTGTGAGTGAAACATCTGGCTGAAAATCATCAGCTGTTTTGTCCATATTTATTTGTAAGTGAAGTGTCCACTCAGCATTACAACATTAGTTATTTCTCTCTCTCTCCCTCTCTCTCTCTCTCTCTCTTTTTGTCTTTCTTTTTTTTTTTTAGGAAAGAGAAACAAAACAAAAACATCTGCTCAGCATTAATCAACTTTTACTATATATTTTCATTATCAAAAAACGTGTGACTGTCAGCATCTTTCATTGGTGTTGATATATGGAAAGCTATTCAATGAGAATATGCAATTTAGGATCTACTGGCTTCATGTTAAATTACTATTCAGCATACTCTGGAGTGCACTTTGTGTGAAGAACACTACAGAGTCCAGGACAATGCATATACTGCAC
The DNA here is from genome assembly GCF_011386835.1 of Chrysemys picta bellii. Classification (NCBI taxonomy): domain Eukaryota; kingdom Metazoa; phylum Chordata; order Testudines; family Emydidae; genus Chrysemys; species Chrysemys picta. Next base: position 266,262,304 of record NC_088791.1, on the reverse strand, counting down.
ACTAAATAAAATACTTATACAGTACATAGGCACTGGATTTCCGTATATTACACTGGTAAAAAAAATCACTTTGAAGGAACATTTTTCCATATACTAAACTCTTCCATTCTCACAACTATGAAAACATTTTCTACTGTTACCAATAACTTGTTTACTTTCAGTAATATTGGGTTTGATATTATAACCCTTCCTTATTCAAGTAACTCCAATAAAGTCAACAGACTAGATTCACAAAAGGGCTTAGGCACCTAGCTGCCACTTTACGTACCTTAATCTAACATTAATATGCCACCAGCACTCAGAGAACCACGATTCAGTTGCAACCTAACCCAGTGGGCACCTAGCTTTCCATCTGTAAATTCTCCTTGGCATAGACTTTTCTGCCAGTGGGCATGTGCAAAACTGCTTAAATCCTGACACCACCAATCTGATCAGCCATAATTCATGCCTAAATCCCACTGGGATTCACAAATTAGGAGCTCTCTTGTGGAGACCAAGCTGGAAGACATGCTCAAAGCATGCCTGACTCACACAAAAAAGTGGCCAAAGAATGTGGAACAACCACCCCTTGGTACTCCTATGGTTAGAGCATGGAGCTAGGATGTAGGAGACCTTGCTTCAAATCCTTCTTTCTCTGAATTCAGAGCAGGGACCTGAACCCAGGTCACACCTCCCAGTTTAATGACATAACCACTGGGCTATTCGAGGTTAATCTGATGTAGGGCTTTCTCTTGTTGAAGACGGGTCAATTTGTATGAAATACTTAAATACTCATTGGGCAGACAGCAAGTAAGAATGACTCCATAGATCAGTGGATGGGACACTCAGTTGGCAGGTGGGAGACTTGGTTTCAGCTCTCTGCTCTGAATCAGAGGGAGAAAAAATTTGAATCCAGGTGTTTTGTAGTGTGGGTGTGTCAAGGCTGTATCCCCACTTTGAACTTTAGGGTACAAATGTAGGGGCCTGCATGAAAACTTCTAAGCTTAACTACCAGCTTAGCTCTGGTCCGCTGCCACCATTTCCCAATGGATTCCCTCCCTGGGAAGCCTTGAGAAACCTTCACCAATTCCCTGGTGAATACAGATCCAAACACCTTGGATCTTAAAACAAGGAGAAATTAACCATCCCCCCTCCTTCCTCCCACCAACTCCTGGTGAATCAAGATCCAAACCCCTTGGATCTTAAAACAAGGAAAAATCAATCAGGTTCTTAAAAAAAGGCTTTTAATTAAAGAAAAAGGTAAAAATCATCTCTGTAAAATCAGTATGGAAATTAACCTTACAGGGTAATCAAATTTAAAGAGCTCAGAGGACTCCCCTCTAGTCTTAGGTTCAAAGTACAGCAAACAAAGATAAACACTCTAGTAAAAGGTACATTTACAAGTTGAGAAAACAAAGGAAAACTAACACGCCTTGCCTGGCTATTTACTTACAAGTTTGAAATAGGAGAGACTTGTTTAGAAAGATGTGGAGAACCTGGATTGATGTCTGGTCCCTCTCAGTCCCGAGAACGAACACACTCCCAAACAAAGAACACAAACAACAGCCTTCCCCCCCCCCCCCCCAAGATTTGAAAGTATCTTGTCCCCTTATTGGTCCTTTAGGTCAGATGCCAGCCAGGTTACCTGAGCTTCTTAACCCTTTACAGGGAAAAGGATTTTGGAGTCTCTGGCCAGGAGGGGTTTTATAGTACTGTACACAGGACAGCTATTACCCTTCCCTTTATAGTTATGACACGCCCCCCAAATCACAGATAGTGTTGGATGTTCGGTTCCACACTGGCTGTGATTTCTTCCTGGAGTTCTAGGAGAAAACAGAGTTAATAAGACACATGTACCTTTAGACATACTACTGATTATATAAAAACTAACAATATGTTTCATTCCAAGAACAATTGTTAATCAGTTAACTCTGGGAAACTTTCCCGGGAGAGTGCATCGGCCACTTTGTTAGAAGCTCCCAAAATGTGTTGTATTTCAAAATCAAAATCTTGGAGAGCTAAACTCCACCGAAGAAGTTTTTTGTTATTTCCCTTGGCGGTATGAAGCCACTATAGCATGGTCTGTTTGTAGTTGGAAACGCCGTCCCCAAACATATGGGCGTAGCTTTTCCAGCGCGTACACAATGGCATAGTATTCCTTTTCGCTGATTGACCAATGGCTTTCCCTCTCAGACAGTTTCTTACTGAGAAATACGACAGGATGGAATTCTTGATCCGGTCCTTCCTGCATTAAAACTGCTCCCACGCCTCGCTCGGACGCATCTGTGGTTACTTGGAACGGTTTGTCAAAGTCTGGGGCCCTTAGCACAGGGTCAGACATGAGTGTTGCCTTAAGCTGGTTAAAGGCCTTTTGACACTCATCAGTCCACTGAACTGCATTTGGCTGTTTCTTTCTGGTTAGGTCTGTCAGCGGGGCGGCGATTTGGCTGTAGTGGGGTACAAATCGCCTATAATATCCAGCCAAGCCTAAGAAGGATTGGACCTGTTTCTTAGACTTTGGAACCGGCCACTTTTGGATAGCATCCACTTTGGCCTGTAGGGGATTTATAGTTCCTTGACCCACCTGGTTCCTCCTGGTAAGTCACTCTGTTTTGGCCTATTTGACACTTTTTAGCCTTAACAGTTAGTCCTGTCTGCTGGATGCGCTCGAAAACTTTTTCCAGGTGCTCCATGTGCTCTGCCCATGAATCAGAAAAAATGGCCACATCATCGAGGTAGGCAACTGCAGATTCTCCCAATCCCGCTAGGAGACCATCTACAAGTCTTTGGAAGGTGGCGGGTGCATTTCGCAACCCGAAAGGGAGTACATTGAATTCATACACCCCTGCCTGGGTGACGAAGGCTGACCTTTCCTTAGCGGGTTCATCTAGTGGTACTTGCCAGTACCCCTTGGTTAAGTCCAAAGTAGAGATGAATTGGGCATGTCCCAATTTCTCCAATAGCTCATCTGTGCGTGGCATTGGATAGTTGTCAGGACGAGTTACAGCATTTAGCTTACGGTAGTCCACGCAAAAGCGTATTTCCCCATCTGGTTTGGGAACTAGAACCACTGGAGATGCCCATGCACTCTTAGAGGGGCGGATTATACCCATCTGTAGCATGTCCTGGATCTCCCTTCGAATAGCAGTTTTGGTATGAGGTGACTCCCGGTAGGGTGGGGTTCTAATAGGGTGAGCATTACCTGTGTCAATGGAGTGGTATGCCCGTTCGGTCCATCCTGGAGTGGCTGAGAAAATTGGTGCAAAGCTTGTGCACAGCTCCTTGATCTGCTGTCGCTGCAGACGTCCAAGGGTCGTGGAGAGGTTCACCTCTTCCACGCCACCATCCTTTTTTCCTTCGTAGTAGACACCTTCAGGCCACTCCGCGTCATCTGTTTCCTGGGCTGTAAACTGGCAAACGTTTAATTCTCTGGAATAAAAGGGCTTAAGGGAATTAACATGGTATACCTTAGGCTTTATGTTGGAGGTGGGGGAGGCTATGAGATAGTTAACAGCTCCTAGGCGCTCCTGGACCGTGAATGGTCCTTCCCACGATGCTTCCATTTTATGGGCCTGGAGCGCCTTTAAGACCATGACTTGGTCTCCTACTTTGAAGGACCGTTCTCTGGAATGTTTATCATACCAGGCCTTTTGCTCTTCCTGAGCATCCTTTAGGTTTTCTTTAGCAAGGGCTAAAGAGTGTCGGAGGGTGCTTTGTAGGTTGCTTACAAAGTCTAGAATGTTAGTTCCTGGAGAAGGCGTAAACCCCTCCCATTGCTGCTTCACCAACTGTAATGGCCCCTTAACCTCGCGGCCATACACAAGTTCAAATGGTGAAAACCCTAAACTGGGATGTGGTACAGCCCTGTAGGCAAAAAGCAACTGCTGCAACACTAGGTCCCAATCATTGGAGTGTTCATTTACAAATTTACGTATCATGGCCCCCAAAGTTCCATTAAACCTCTCCATCAGGCCATTGGTTTTATGGTGGTAAGGGGTGGCAACCAAGTGATTCACCCCATGAGCTTCCCACAGGTTTTCCATGGTCCCTGCCAGGAAATTAGTTTCCGAATCTGTAAGGATGTCGGAGGGCCAACCTACCCTGGCAAAAATGTCTGTTAATGCCTGGCACACACTTTTAGCCCTGGTGTTGCTTCTGGGTACTGCCTCCGGCCATCGGGTAGCAAAATCCATGAAAGTCAGTACGTACTGCTTTCCTCTGGGTGTCTTGTTTGGGAAAGGACCCAGAATATCCACAGCTGCGCGCTGAAATGGGACCTCAATTATGGGTAGTGGCTGGAGAGGGGCTTTAACCTGGTCTTGGGGCTTTCCCACTCGTTGGCACACCTCACAAGACCGGACATATTTAGCAACGTCCTTGCCCATTCCCTCCCAGTGGAAGGACTTCCCCAACCGGTCTTTGGTTCTGTTCACCCCAGAATGGCCACTGGGATGATCATGGGCTAAGCCCAAGAGCTGTATCCGATACTTAGTGGGAACTACCAACTGTCTTTGAGGATGCCAGTTTTCCTGGTGCCCACCAGAAAGAGTCTCCTTGTATAAAAGTTCTTGTTCTACAACAAACCGGGATCGGTTAGAAGAGCTGAGAGGCGGTGGGGTGCTCCGCGCCGCCACCCAAGCTTTCTGAAGGTTGTCATCTGCTTCCTGCTCGGCCTGGAACTGTTCCCTTGATGCTGGAGACATCAGTTCCTCCTTGGACTGTGGACTGGGGCTTGGTCCCTCTGGAAGCGATGCAGGTGCTGGGGCTGTTTCCATTGACTGTGAACCGCTGTCCGCTGGTGCACTATGTGGTATCTCAGGCTCTGGCTGAGCCTCTTGGGTAGGGTTATCTGCTGCTTCCGCCAGGTCAGGCTCGCTGGTGCCCTCTGGCATTGGACTTGTAGACGGGTTTGCAAGCGCTGGACTCAGGGCTCGCAATGGTTCTGGTGCTGGTTGCGTTGCCAGTTCCTGTTCTGGGACTAGCTTAGACTGGGTCTCTGGGATTGGATCCACTACGGTTGTTGCAGTCGTTGGCAGGGGATCCAGTTCCACCACCTTTGTCTGGGTCTCCGGTAACACAGACGGGGCCCTGGTGGACAGCTCAGGAACAGGGATGGGGGTGAAAGCTTGCTTAGCCTGGCTGCGGGTGACTATTCCCACCCTCTTGGCTAGCTTCACATGGTTGGCCAAATCTTCCCCCAGCAGCATGGGAATGGGATAATTGTCATAGACTGCAAAAGTCCACATTCCTGACCAGCCCTTGTACTGGACATGCAACGTGGCTGTAGGCAAGGTTACAGACTGTGACACGAAGGGTTGAATTGTCACTGTAGCCTCTGGGTTGATGAGTTTGGGGTCCACTAGGGATTGGTGGATAGTTGACACTTGAGCCCCAGTGTCCCTCCAGGCGGTAACCTTCTTTCCGCCCACTCTCAAGGTTTCCCTTCGCTCCGAGGGTATGAGAGAGGCATCTGGGTTTGGGGATCTTTGGGGTGATTGGGGTGTAATGAACTGTAATCGGTTGGGGTTCTTGGGGCAGTGAGCCTTTATATGTCCCAGTTCATTACATTTAAAACATCGCCCTGCTAAGGTATCACCGGGACGATGTTGGTTGGTGGAGACTGGTGTGGTGGGGTGAGAAGGCGTCTGGGGTTTCCCTTGGGATGTGGGTGGGGCCTTGGGTTGTCCCTGGTGGTAAGGTTTTGTTTCGGCTTGCCCCTTCTGATATTCGCTCCAACTGCTACTAGTTTTTTTCTTTTCTGCCACCTCCACCCATTGGGCTCCAATCTCCCCCGCCTCAGTTACAGTTTTGGGCTTCCTATCTAGGATGTACCTTTCTATTTCCTCAGGAACACCCTCTAAAAACTGCTCCATTTTTACTAGGGAAAGCAGATCTTCCAGAGATTTAACATTTGCTCCTGATACCCAGGCATCACAATTTTTGTCAATGTGGTAGGCATGACGGGTAAATGACACATCCGGTTTCCACTTTAGGGCTCTGAACCGCCGACGGGCATGCTCGGGTGTTAGCCCCATTCTGAGTCTGGCCTTGTTTTTAAAAAGTTCATAACTGTTCATGTGTTCCTTAGGCATTTCAGCTGCCACCTCTGCTAAGGGTCCACTGAGCTGCGGCCTCAGCTCTACCATGTACTGCTCTGCAGCGATGCTGTATCCAAGGCAGGCCCTTTCAAAATTTTCTAAGAAGGCCTCAGTATCATCGCCTGCCTTGTAGGTGGGGAATTTTCTGGGATGGGAAGTGGTACCTGGAGGGGGGTTGTTAGCATTGGCTGGTGCATCCTGCTTAGCCTTTGCTACTTCCAGTTCATGCTTCCTTTCTTTTTCTCTCTCCTCCATCTCTTTTTCTTTCAGCTCCATCTCTTTTTCTTTCAGCTCCATCTCTCTCTTGTGGGCCTCCTCTTTGGCTTTTTCTTCTCTTTCTCTCTGCTCTGTCTCGAGTTTTGTTAATTGAAGCAGTCTCTGATGTTTTCTTTCATTTTCTTCTGCTTCTAGTTTGGCCAGTTCTATTTTTTTAGCTACTTCTTTGGTAGTCATTTTCCTGTTTTCTTGTGCTGGGTCACCCTCTCTGCAGTTGGCTGAAACTGGGAAGCTCTCAGCTCTGGCTGCTGCTGAGTTAACAGTGACTTTCTAACTAGCTACTCCCGAGGATGTAAAAACAAAAAAAAAAAAAACAATTCAGCTTGTAAATTCCCTTTAGCTTTGTTTGCCCATTTGAACACTTCTCTTAACAAAGGACCTGTTAAAAAAACGTAACACCTCTGCCTTCAGGCAAGGAGAGATAAGATATGCATCTATCTACTTCCAGCTCGGCTTTCCAAGCAGCTAGAAAGAAAAAAAAATCTCACTGGCTTTTGGGTTTAAAATGATCCCACCGCTCTACCACCATGTCAAGGCTGGATCCCCACTTTGAACTTTAGGGTGCAAATGTAGGGGCCTGCATGAAAACTTCTAAGCTTAACTACCAGCTTAGCTCTGGTTCGGCTGCCACCATTTCAATGGATTCCATTCCTGGGAAACCTTGAAAAACCTTCACCAAATCCCTGGTGAATACAAATCCAAACCCCTTGGATCTTAAAACAAGGAGAAATTAACCATTCCCCTCCTTCCTCTCACCAACTCCTGGTGAATCAAGATCCAAACCCCTTGGATCTTAAAACAAGGAGAAATTAACCATTCCCCTCCTTCCTCCCACCAACTCCTGGTGAATCAAGATCCAAACCCCTTGTATCTTGAACAAGGAAAAATCAATCAGGTTCTTAAAAAGAAGGTTTTTAATTAAAGAAAAAGGTAAAAATCATCTCTGTAAAATCAGTATGGAAATTAACCTTACAGGGTAATCAAACTTAAAGAGCTCAGAGGACTCCCCTCTAGTCTCAGGTTCAAAGTACAGCAAACAAAGATAAACACTCTAGTAAAAGGTACATTTACAAGTTGAGAAAACAAAGGAAAACTAACACGCCTTGCCTGGCTATTTACTTACAAGTTTGAAATAGGAGAGACTTGTTTAGAAAGATGTGGAGAACCTGGATTGATGTCTGGTCCCTCTCAGTCCCGAGAACGAACACACTCCCAAACAAAGAACACAAACAACAGCCTTCCCCCCCCCCCCCCCAAGATTTGAAAGTATCTTGTCCCCTTATTGGTCCTTTAGGTCAGATGCCAGCCAGGTTACCTGAGCTTCTTAACCCTTTACAGGGAAAAGGATTTTGGAGTCTCTGGCCAGGAGGGGTTTTATAGTACTGTACACAGGACAGCTATTACCCTTCCCTTTATAGTTATGACAGGCTCAGATAACTTTCATATACCAAAGCTTTTTTCTGTGAGGATGGGTTCACCTGTACAAAACCAATGTTTCCGGCAAACATTTATTTTTAGTTGGGTCAGACCTGATTACCCACGGGGATTGTGCTGGTAAGAGATTTTTTTTTCTTAATGGAGATATTCTATCGCTTAGAACTGGAAGGGACATTGAAAGGTTATCGAGTCCAGCCCCCTGCCTTCACTAGCAAGACCAAGTATTGATTTTGCCCAAGCTCCCTAAGTGGCCCCCTTAAGGTTTGAACTCACAACCCAGGGTTTAGGAGGCTAATGCTCAAACCACTGAGCTATCTCCTGATGTTTCCATTGTTGTCTCTGGTGTGCTTTTATTTTTTATCGCCCCTCCCGCCCCTACCAATCCAAGCACAGGGTCAAGAATAAATATGACTAGGGTTACTCGCTATGTTATGGTCTTGGATAGAATTTCACTACTGTGCACAGCTTTAAGATTGTCCAGTATCTTTGTATGTGGAAAGGTCAGGATGAGGAGACCTCAGTTGGTCAACTCTAATCCTAATTTGAGCAGGGAAAATAGTGGCACTTTATCTTGTAGGATAGGTCAGATGCCAGCCAGGTTACCTGAGCTTTTTAACCCTTTACAGGGAAAAGGATTTTGGAGTCTCTGGCCAGGAGGGATTTTATAGTGCTGTACACAGGACAGCTGTTACCCTTCCCTTTATAGTTATGACAGGGTGAGTGCTTTATTGTGAGTTATATGGCATAAGTGGAGCAACAACACCTCTCCTTTTTTTTTCTGGATAAATGACTAACCTACTTTAGGAACATAACTAGGAGAGGGATCACAATGAATCCTGAGCAAAAATAAGTGCCTCCCTCTCTACAGAAGTTAGATGCCTAAATCCCTTTGAAGAGAAAGGATCAGCCACACACCTCTCCTCAGCATGTCTTATTGGCTAGCTTAGGCAACTTCTCACTTAGTGTGCTGGCTTTTGTTAATCCCCTTTTTAGGTACCTAACTCTCTTCAGGCATTGTATAGGACAGTGGCTCTCAACCTTTTCAGACTAGTGAACCCCTTTCAGGAGTCTGATTTGTCTTGCGTACCCCCCAGTTATGCCTCACTTAAAATGACTTGCTTACAAAAGCAGACATAAAAATACAAAAGTGTCACAGCACACTATTACTGAAAAATTACTGACTTTTTATTTTATGCCATATAATTATAAAATAAATCAATTGGAATATAAATATTGTACTTACATTTCAGTGTATAATAGTGTTTCTCAAACTGGGATCGCCGCTTGTGTAGGAAAAGCACCCGGTGGGCCGGGCCGGTTTGTTTACCTGCCCCATCCGCAGGTCAGGCCGATCGTGGCTCCCACTGGCCACGGTTCACTGCTGCATGCCAATGGGGGCTGCTGGAAGCGGCGGCCAGTAAGTCCCTCGGCCCGCACCACTTCCAGCGGCTTCCATTGGCCTGGAGCAGCGAACGGAGGCCAGTGGGAGCCGCGATTGGCCGGACCTGTGGACGGGGCAGGTAAACAAACCGGCCCGGCCCACCAGGGGCTTTCCCTACACAAGCGGCAACACCAGTTTGAGAAACACTAGTGTATAATATATAGAGCTAATCATTGTCTGTATGAAATTATAGTTTGTTCTGACTTTGCTAGTGCTTTTATGTAGCCTGTTGTAAAACTAGCCAAATATCTAGATGAGTTGAGGTGTCAGTGCATTAGAATGTTAGACATAGTTCCCCTTGTGAATCTATCATAGCAGGACTAGTTGAACAGAAAAGATTTAAAAGTCAATGGGGGATTTGTGCTTTTAAACCCCTTATGTGTGTTTGAAAATCTCCCCTTCAAATTGCACAAAAAATGTTGATGAAAGTCAGAAAATTCCAGTCATGAATCTGCAATGTCTAGAGAAATGCTACACTTAATTAGTGTGATTTGCCAGTTTTCAGTAGAAGTTTTTATTGAGCAAAACCAAGCTGTTTATTCTAAGTTCTAAAATAAACTGTTTGTATTAAAAGGGAAAAGGATGACAGAACTTCCTGAGTACAGTCCTAGCTTTTTGATGCCCCTTGCTGCTGTCATTTTTGATGCCAAGAATCTGGCGCTTCTACATACTCAGTTGTTTGTGCCAATTCACAGTATTGGAATATCAGGCAAGAGGCATATCTGGTATCCTCACATTCCAAGATGAGGATTATGCCTTTCATTTCTTTTAAAATGAAACAACTTTACTTCTGGAAAAGAGATATAACCTCTAGCAGTCAATATCTGGCACTGGAACTTATAAGGAATCATATAAAGGAAAGATCAAAAAGGGCAGACTGCATATATGCTAATCACATAAATTGAATGAAAGCTTCCAGTGGAGTTCATCAACTTATGCACAGAATGAGTCTAAGATTTCTCAGACTACAATTGCAAAAAAGCAGCAGACATGTAATTTCCTTGGTACAGTACTTCAGTTTTCAACACGTCTACCCACTTGAAATACTTGTCCAGAAAAGTACACTACATTCTGCAAGGGAAATACCAGTTTTAATGATTTTAAAGATGAGTTGTTTTAATTTACATTTATTGAAATTACTAAAGAAGGAACAAGTATAGTCACAGTATGGTAGCAATCAAAGAGAAAGGACAAATGCCAATTTTATTTAGCAAATACACCGCTACCTCAATATAACGCGACCCAATATCACACGAATTTGGATATAACGTGGTAAAGCAGTGCTCCGGGTGGGCGGGGCTGCACACTCCGGTGGATAAAAGCAAGTTCAATATAACGCGGTTACACCTATAACACGGTAAGATTTTTTGGCTCCTGAGGACAGCGTTATATCGAGATAGAGGTGTACTACAAACCACTTTGTGCATCTCCCATTGAAGAAAAAAGAATCATGTGTGCATAATCCTGGCAATGGTTTGATCTTTAAATTGTAAAACAAAAGAGGAACAATGAAACATGCAGCAATCCTGCAGTGACAGGAAGATGAACAGGATGACCTAATAGGTCTTTCCTATTCCTTATGCCATTAAAAACCCCATTGACATAAACTGGAGCTTTGTGGAAGTAGGGAGGTAAGGATTGGGCCGTGTCATTTTATAAATGTAGATTTAGTGCCAAATTCTCCCCTTCGATGTGCCCATGTGGTTTCCATTTTTTAAAAATGTTTCACAGCTTTATCCAAATTTCAGTGATAAATATGTACAGTACTTAAGAAAATGAAGGAATAAAATAAACAGCGAGAAAAAGAAAATAAATATCAGAAAAAAAAATATGAAAGTAATGAGATAATACAAACAGAGTGAAGGAAAAAAAATAGGTAAACATCTCTCACTATGAAGTAAATTTTCAGTACTGTAAGTTTATCTAATAGGCTTTATCATCAGGGGGGAGGGATAGCTCAGTGGTTTGAGCATTGGCCTGCTAAACCCACGGTTATGAGTTCAATCCTTGAGGGGGGCCACTTGGGGATCTGGGGCAAAATCAGTACTTGGGCCTGCTAGTGAAGGCAGGGGGCTAGACTCAATGACCTTTCAAGGTCCCTTCCAGTTCTAGGAGATGGGATATCTCCATTAATTTATTTTATTTCCCAATTTTCATGTGTGCATGTAGTTTTCATTAGCTTTATTGGTATGTGCATGGTTAAGGGGAAATGTGTTCTCAGACAGGGGAAGTAATATATGTGTCTCCTTTTAAAAATAATGCAAATAGTGCATTTTTTGGCATCAGATTAATAATTTATACCAACATCCTCTAAGGGAGGATTTGGGGGATTTTAAAGTTAATATCCCTCACTTCTGTGCATTTTTAAAGCATGCAGACAAACTGGATTTAAAATAATATCTCTGAATCTTTCAGGCTTCAGCATTAAAATTCCTGGCTACAAATACCATTACAAACAGCCTTCCTTAAAGCTGTCACAGATTGGAACCAGGCATCTCAGAAATGAAATACTAATACTAGTTCATTATCTTGGCTGAGCCTTAATAAAACAAAGTGTTCATAAAAAATATATGTATTTTCCAGTTGAAAAGATAAAGAATATGACAGACACATTTAACATTAACTAAAGGTTATTTCCAAAAATAGCTGTCATGTACTCCCATCTCGCATAAAGGTTCTTGGTTAGCACACTGATAAAATGAAAAATGTCATTTGTTTTTAGCACACAAGAGTTTGGGAAGTGCATTAAAACCCTACTTTTTAATTATCTCTTTCCCACTCTTTGGAGAGTGTCTTATATTTTAAAATAAAATAATAAAATAATAATTATAATTAATAATCTTCATCTTAACTAAATGCCTATAGCAGTCCCTCTCTCAGGTCTCCTTAAACAAAACTACGAACAATCCTGTTCCTCCAACCACAGCCCTTCTTGGAGGTCTGGTTTCTTTATTAACCCAAAGTTCCAAAAAGTAATCTTCTACCCAATCTCAAGCTGGGCACAGCTCCTCCACCCTGTGTACTGTGTACCTTCTCACTGTCTGGGCAGCTGGAGGAGATGTGGGACCTAGCCTGTCTTCTTTGACTTCTCCCAAAGGGAAAAACAAAACTTTCAGATGTACCTTCTTACCCATCCCCAAATCCCTTCTTTATAGACAACTGCAGGAGACCCTCTCTCCCTACAGTTTCACTCTGCTGTTCCCCTTCTAGCTCTACCTTCACTGAACTGCCTCTGAGCCCTTATAGCTCTGCCACCTTCCCCCCATGCTTAATTGGTTCAACTGGGAGCACTTACTTTGGCACAGAAGAGCTGGTCCAATTTCAATCATAGGGGGCAAACCACCAAAGAGACCATCAATCATAGGGGGCAAACCACCAAAGAGAACAACAAAAGCTATTTCTTTGCAGACGTAATCTTGAAAGTAAAGGTTAAGCAAAATTGCACAACCAATTTTGTAGCTGTCTTAGAGTGGTCACTAATAAGGTTGCCTATAGAAGGTAGCTTGTAGTGTAGGTGGGTCCATACAGATGTAGTGCTACATAGTGTCTCACACAATTTTGTGGGAAGAACATTGTAATAACTCAAATAAACCTTTCAATAACCTTTGCCACTCTGGTAAATGTAATCTGTTGAGTGTGAAAGCTGTCAAATACTAATATTTGACTTCACTGTCAGCTATTTTGACAACACCCGTATCTCAGTATACTGGCGTATAGCTGCCTGTGCATTGATTTCAATGGTGGCAGCAATTATAGTCACCTGAAAATGTTACTAATAGGGCTGTTTGAAAATTTTTGGACTAAACATATTCCCATCAGCAGGAAAATATCTATTTTGGTGAAAATTTCCATCAGGAAAATCTACATGAAATAACTGTACCACTAATTTCCTCATGGCATAGTGAGTCATTCAGATGATCGAGGAAAAGATAACAATTCCTGTGTGATGAATGCAAGGTTCACATAGGTGTTCTCCTTCATCCACCCTTCTCAACCATTCTTCTGATACTTCATAGGGTGGGAAGAAAGGCTGGAATTTTCAAAAAGAAATATGGTGTCTAACTTCCATTGAAATTCATAGGAATTGGCTGTCTGCCTTAGAACTCTTTGAAAATACCAGACAAAAAGAATAATCACCTCACAGCTTTGATCCTCACATACAAGGGCCACACATACAAGGGTGTGTTAACAGCAGCCTCAGTTTTTAGAAAACAGCAGATGGTCCCATGGTTCTCCCACTTATTATCAATAATCTTATTTGCCCCCCAATCAAATATTCCTTGCCCCCTTCCATGGGATTTTCCATATACAGGATATAAACATACACAGCAACAGTGGACAGAACTCATTATAATAACTAATAATAAGGGATGAGGACTTGGAAATAACAGTAAGAAGTTGTTCCTAATATCAGAGATATGTCACTTGACAGAGAGATACTTCTGCACTCATGGAAATGGCTAGATCTCTTTGGAGTAAATAATGTTTGGGCTTCTTTAGAAATTAAACAGGAAGTAATAGTCGCAATTGGAACTGCAATCCAGACACTTAGGGTATATCTATATGTTAAAAAAATGTGTCAGCAGATCTCAGAGCTTAGGCAACTGATTGGGGCTCATGCAGCTCATGCTTCAGGGCTATAAATAGCAGTGTAGACATTTTCAATTAGGCTGGAGCCCAGGCTCTGAAAACTGGAAAGGGTCTCAGAGCCTGGACTCCAGCCTGAGCAGGAATGTCTACGCTTCTATTTTTAGCCCTGCCACAAAAGCCTAAGTCAGTTGACACAGGGTCTGGGGGCAGGTCTTCACTACGGGGGGGGTCGATTTAAGATACGCAAATTCAACTACGCAAATAGTGTAGCTGAATTCGACATATTGGAGCTGACTTACCCTGCTGTGAGGACGGAGGCAAAATCGACCTCCGCGGCTCCCCGTCGACGGCGCTTACTCCCACCTCCGCTGGTGGAGTAAGAGCGTCGATTCGGGGATCGATTGTCATGTCCCCACGTGACGTGATAATTCGATCCCCGAGAGATCAATTTCTACCTGCCGATTCAGGCGGGTAGTGTAGACCTAGCCTGAGACTCACTGCCATTGTTTTTTGTGTGTGCCCTGTAGACATACTCTTAGTGGCATAGTAACTTAGAGTAGGGTTAGTAAGTAGTGTGCGACAAACTTCAAAATGGAGTGTTTATTGCAAGGTCTCAATGCGTGGATGAGATGGTGTGGGGAGGAGGTGTTTAGATTTATTAGGAACTGAGGAAACTTTTGTTAAGGGGGGAGCCTATACAGGAAGGATGGGCTCCAAATATACCAAGATGGAACCAGATTGCTGGTGCTTAAAATTAAAAAGGTCGTACAGCAGCTTTTAAACTAAGGGCTGGGGAAAGCTGACAGGTGCAGAGGAGCACGTGGTTCAGACATCCCTTAGGGGAGAATCTATAAATGGAGATTCCTTGTGTCCTAGAAAGAAGGAGATGATGGTAGATTATAAAAACTGATGAGAAACAGTCAAATGAAAAAAATGTCACATTCAATTACAACATGTAAAAGCAGGCAGGTAAAAAGTGACAAGTTTTTAAAGTGCTTATATGCCAGTGCTAGAAGTCTAAATAATAAGATGGATGAACTAGAGTGCTCATATTAAATGAGGATACTGATATAATAGGCATCACAGAAACTTGGTGGAATGAGGATAATCAATGGGACACAGTAATACCAGGGTAAAAAATATATTGGAAGGACAGAACAGGTCATGCTGGTGGGGAAGTGGCACTATATGTGAAAGAAAGTGTAGAATCAAATGAAGTAAAAATCTTAAATGAACCAAACTGTACTATAGAATCTCCATGGTCAGTAATTCCATGTTTGTATAATAAGAATATAGCAGTTGGGATATAGTACAGAAACCACACCAGGATGGTGATAGTGACTGTGAAATGCTCAGGGAGAATAGAGAAGCTATTAAAATAAAAAAATCAATAATAATGGGGGATTTCAGCTATCCCCATATTGACTGGGTACAGACCACCTCAGGAAGGGAAGCAGAGATAAACTTTCTTGACACCTTAAATGACTGCTTCTTAGAGCAGCTAGTCCTGGAACCCACAAGAGGAGAAGCAATTCTTGATTTAGTCCTAAGTGGAACACAGGATCAGGTCCAAGAGGTGAATATAGCTGGACCGCTTGGTAATAGTTACCATAATATAATTAAATTTAACATCCCTGTGGCAGGGAAAACACCACAGCGACCCAACAGTGTAGCATTTAATTTCAGAAAACGGAACTACACAAAAATGAGGAGGTTAGTGAAGCAGAAATTAAAAGGTAAAGCACAAAAAGTAAAATCCCTGAAAGCTGCATGGGAACTTTTTAAAGACACCATAATAGAGGCTCAACTTAAATGTATACCCCAAATGAAAAAAACAGAGTAAGAGAACCAAAAAAGAGCCACCGTGGCTAAACAACAAAGTAAAAGAAGCAGTGAGAGACAAAAAGGCACCCTTTAAAAAGTGGAAGTTAAATCTTAATGAGGAAAATAGAAAGGAGCATAAACTCTAGCAAATGAAGTATACAAATATAATTAGGAAGGCCAAAATAGAATTTGAAGAACAGCAAGCCAAAGACTTAAAAAGTAATAGCAAAAAAAAAAAAGTAAGTACATCAGAAGCAGGAAGCCTGATAAACAACAAGTGGGGCCATTTGATGATCAACATGATAAAGGAGCACTTAAGGACAATAAGGTCATTGTGGAGAAACCAAATGAATTCTTATCATCGGTCTTCACAGTTGAGGATGTGACGGAGATTCCCAAACCTGAGCCATTCTTTTTAGGTGACAAATCTGAGGAACTGTCCCAGATTGAGGTTTCATTAGAGAAGGTTTTGGAACAAATTGATAAACTAAACAGTAATAAGGCACCAGGACCAGATGGTATTCACCCAAGAGTTATGAAGGAACTCAAATGTGAAATTGCAGGACTATTAACTGTAGTCTGTAACCTATCATTTAAATCAGCTTCTGTACCAAATGACTGGAGGATAGCTAATGTGACACCAATTTTTGAAAAGGGCTCCAGAGGAGATCCGGGCAATTATAGGCCGGTAAGCCTGACTTCACTACTGGGCAAACTGTTTGAAACTATAGTAAAGAATAAAATTGTCAGACACATAGATGAACATAATTTGTTTGGGAATAATCAAGATGTTTTTTGTAAAGGGCAATCATGCCTCACCAATCTACTAGAATTCTTTGAGAGGGTCAACAAGCATGTGGACAAGGGGGATCCAGTGGATATAGTGTATTTAGATTTTCAGATAGCCTTTGACAAGGTCCCTCACGAAATGCCCTTAAGCAAAGTAAACAATCACGTGATAAGAGAGAAGGTTCTCTCTTGGATTGGTAGCTGGTTAAACAATAGGAAACAAACGGTAGGAATAAATGGTCAGTTTTCAGAATGGAGAGTGGTAAATAGTGGTTTCCCCCAGGGGTCTGTATTGGACCTAGTCCTATTTAACATATTCATAAATGATCTGGAAAAAGGGTTAAACAGTGAGGTGGCAAAATTTGCAGATGATACAAAACTACTAAAGATAGTTAAGTTCCAGGCAGACTGTGAAGAGCTACAAAAGGATCTCTCAAAACTGGGTGACTGGGCAACAACATGGGAGACAAAATTCAATGTTCATAAATGCAAAGTAATGCACATTGGAAAACATAATCCCAACTATTCATAGAAAATGATGGGGTCTAAATTAGCTGCTACCACTCAAGAAAGAGATCTTAGAATCATAGAATATCAGGGTTGGAAGGGACCTCAAGAGGTCATCTAGTCCAACCCCCTGCTCAAAGCAGGACCAATTCCCAACTAAATCATCCCAGCCAGGGCTTTGTCAAGCCGGGATCTTGGAGTCATTGTGGATAGTTCTCTTGAAACATCCATTCAATTTGCAGCGGCAGTCAAAATAGCGAACAAAATGTTGAGAATCATTAAGAAAGGTATAGATAATAAGACAGAAAATATCATATTGCCTCTATATAAATCCATGGTACACCCATGTCTTGAATACTGCGAGCAGATGTGGTCGCCCAATTTCAAAAAAGATATATTGGAATTGGAAAAGGTTCAGAAAATGATTAGGGGATGGAATGGCTGCTGTATGAGGAGAGATTAATAAGACTGAGACTTTTCAGCTTGGAAAAGAGATAACCAAGGGGAGATATGGTAGAGGTCTATAAAATCATGACTGGTGTGGTGAAAGTAAATAAGGAAGTGTTATTTAGTTCATCTCATAACACAAGAACTAGGGGACACCAAATTAAATTAATAGGCAGCAGGTTTAGAACAAACAAAAGGAAGTATTTTTTCACACAATGCATTGTCAACCTGTGGAACTCCTTGCCAGTGGATGTTGTGAAGGCCAAGACTATAACAGCGTTGAAAAAGAACTAGATACATTTATGGAGGATAGGTCCATCAATGGCTATTATTCATGATGGGCAGGGATGGTGTCCCTAGCCTCTCAAAGCTGGGAATGGGCGACAAGGGATGGATCATTTGATGATTACCTGTTCTGTTCATTCCCTCTGAGGCACCTGACATTGGCCATATAAGAAGACATGATATTGGGCTAGATGGACCTTTGGTCTGACCCAATATGGCCGTTCTTATGTTCTTATGTTCTAACTTGTAACAAATTAATTCAAAGACTTTTCTGTGTTAATACATTTACAATGGCATACCATGTGTCTCTACAACTGCTCCAGAACAAGTCAAAATTTTGGTTCCACGTTAGTTCTGGCATTTCTTCCCACTGACTGTCGTTTTCTGTAAGGGGTATAAAATCATGCTACTCTATATTCCACTTCTGCGTGAGTGATCCTGCTGCTCCTGAATATGACCTTAGATAGAAGAATAGAAGAGCTGCTTCAAAAAAACATAAGGGACACAATCTTGCAGGCTCAGCAAGAGTGGCAAATATGAGAAAAAGAAATAATCCTGTATAACCATTTGAATTCTGTTTCACAGCAGAAGCTCATGAATTCTGGCACATGATTTAACTGGCAGACTGAGCACATACCTGGAGCTTAAAGAGATACTGCCATCCTGAACATCTGAAAATGTTATGTCTACAAGTAATGTAACAGGGATAAAAGGTGGTGAAATAACAGGGAGAAAGGGGGAATAGTAGAGATACCCCCAATTACAGTAGACAGGTCTTTTTCACTGGCATCAAGGGTCTGTCACCCGTGAAGTCCACTCCTCCCACCTATGTACGTGTGTATGCAGGGAAAGAAGAGGAGAGAAACAAAGCCCTTCGAAAACACAAACAGTTTATTTGGGAATAGCAACAAAGATAGAAAAGGGGAAAACTATTAACCATAAACAGATAATAAACAGTTGTAGTTGCCCTTATGGGTATTAACCCCAGGCCCCAAATACCCCTCCTGTGGTAAAATAAAGAAAACCAAAATACCCCAATACTCTACTCTGTCAGAGACTTCTGGGTAGAAGATGTTAAAATGCAGTTTCTTTCATAGTTGGCATTTAGAGGGCCCTGGACCTTAAATCGCCTGACGACTGATTTTGGACCAAGGCGAGAGGAACACAGGATCGGATTGGATCCGGAACCAGGTAAGTTGGTGACTCTGGATATGCAAGATACCGGAGAGATATGTTTGATTAGATGGTATACGTGCGCCTTGACAATGCTGGTTTCTTGATCCATTGCCACGCAGATGGGCAGCAACAGTCGTGGAATCCTTTTTAAAAGTACCAGGGTGCCAGTGTTCCACAGTGATTCTGGCTGGAACTGGATTTCACATGAGAGTCTGTCAGCTTTTAGCACAAAGTGTACGAAAATGTCCAACTTTACCCCAACATTGAACAATTGTAATAACTATTAATACAAACAGTACTAAAACATCATAGAGCACACAACACACAACAGTAACACATACGATTACTATGGCTGAAAGAGATAGGCGGGAAATTACTCTTTTTTCAAGTTGTTTACTCTGTACAATTGCTAGGACTTTACATGTAGATATTTCACTGTTTTGTTGAAGGTGACCTGCACTTTGTGTCTCACTGCATGACATCACTTCCATGCACTGCTCAATGTATATAAAAAGATCACATCCAGGTACTCACACGGGGACTGTAAGAATAGTAACAGCACCAGAAAACCTGAAACCAAATAGGCAGTAGGCAGACATTAATTTTATTATTATTAATCATTATGATTAAGTATTATGATTAAATGCCCAAATGTACAATAAAGACAGAAAAAGCAGGGAGATATAACAGAAAGTGAGAAAAGTATCAAAAGGGTTGAAGTAGACATTACATATGTTTTTAGTCATTCAGTAGCTTTGGGGACAGCAGTATGAAGTCTGGAAAGTCATTTTGATAGACCAGAATGAGATGCGCAACCATTCAAACACATCACAGCTACACAGAGGGCTGTTCCTGCTACAGACATGTGCACACCGAGCAATGAAGGTGGGAGGAAATGGGTGGATCTGAATATGATCGCTATTGCTGTCTTCAGGTCATTTATGTTGGAATTATCTATCTATCTATATCCATATCTATATCTAGATAGATAGATTAGATGGGGGGAAAAAACACCTCTTCCTATTTGATAAAGGCTTTCCACCATAAAGACAATACCAACCTTCCCAGCATCTCTCATTAAATGAAAGGTGTGGGGGGAGTAGAGATTTCTATAACCTCCAAAGGGAGAAGAACAGAGACTTACTGTTGCCAATCTAATTAAATTAAGAGGCATTTATATATTATAGTGATAGGTATAGTACAATATCCTATGTGACACATTTCAAGAAGGAAGGGCTAGGAGTTGAAAAGGTGTGGAAACCTGGGCTCAAGGAAAGAGAAACATAGACCTGCATGGGAGAAAATGTCAAAATCCTGCCTGAAATGTTGCTCCACCTGAGTGACCACATGACTTCACGCTGAAAATAGCGGGAATCTCATAGGAAAACCAATGCTTGAAAGTTGTTTTTGATTGTTTGTTTGATTGTTTTAAAATTGAGAGATTCATATAAAGTTCAAAGAAGCATCCAGGCCATCAAATATATAATCTGTTACTGTCAGCTAGAAAAGAATATCAGTGGGTGGCCAAGAAAAGTGGATGGGTAAATGAAAGTACCCAGAGTGAGAAGGTCAAAGAGATTCAGCTAAAACTACAATAGATCCTTTTGAAATATATGTTGTTATTATTATTTCTTCTGGCTTGAACCTTCAGTATATTTTTGAGACAGGCTTAGATACGCCCACGCCTACCCTTTATTCTGTCTGTATGTGGGTGCTAATTGTTGAATGTGAGGGGGGTTTTTTTGTCAAGTGAAAAATGTGACTTAGTGTATACGTTAATAAACAAAAGTTCTGTATATGGGTTGGGCAACTCTATCTGTCAGTTCTCCTGAAAACATATATCACAAACTGGGTTTTTTGGAAAGTGTTTTTTTAACTTGGGTTCTTCTGCCCCTTTTTATCTGGGTGTGCTGATAGCATAGTTGTTACACACTTGACATTTTATTTTTTAAATTCAGGGTTTTACGTTTTAATAGGAATCTTCTACCAGATACACCCTTGTTCTCACAGTACTGAGAGCTGCTCAGACATGACTTGTGTTTTGAAAGTAGTGCATTAACGGCTCCCTGGCCAGCTGTGCCAATTGTCTTTCTGTCCTAATAGTATTTGACAGTTGCTATTTTAAGCATATATAGATTAATTTTTCATTGATTTTCATAAAGAAAAAGACAATGAAAAGTACAAAAAGATAAATGACTGCTAGCTTGTATATATTTCCAAATACTGCATACTTCCTGGGAGCTCCCACAGAATTATGGAATTACACAGCTTTACAATTTGTCAAAGCTGTAAGACCTGACAACACAAAACCAGATGATACTACATAGACATAGGCCAGCTGTGGAGAGAGATGGATATAAGAGTTAAAATAATGCTCAGATATTCATTGTTCAGCAAACAGATATATTTGATTTGAAAGTTATCACAAGCCAGTGTCATGTGAAGGTCATTTTATGTCCTCCTATTTGAGAATAGTTACTGCTATGAAAATCACTGTTATTTTTTAAAGTTGTATATTTTCATTATGTTCCTGTTGTCAGCTTTGCCAGTCACTCTCTTGTCCTATTAATTACACAGCATTTGTTCCTGATAGAACAGGAAGCATTGCCCTTTTTTTCCTTCTAAAAACTGCATTCTTAAGCCAAGATCTGTGTTGTGTTGTGTGTCTTGCAGTTGCTCAACCATAACATTTTAAATCCTTCCCAGAGCTGTGGCCTAATAGGCCATGTATTCACTGAACCAAAGGATCTTGTTGTACCTCTACCTCTTCAACAATGGCTCCTTAACTGGGCAGATCCCTCCTTAGCAAAGCAGAAGAGAGACACAACTCTGGATTACCAACAATTCAAAACCTTATTCCTAGGAATATTCCTTATGCAGAAGAATACTCCATGCATTTGGGACTCCTCACCCAAATTAAAACAAATTCTATGAGCAATGGATTATAAAATCAGATGCTACATATTACTCAATCCCACCTAATTTGCCTTCCTAAAGTACAAATTTCATCCATAGAATAACAGCAGGAGAGGGTCAGGGGAGGGGAATCCATCATGTCTTTCTTTTCATTACTCTGTGTGATGTTCCACTCTTTACTTCACCAGCCAAAAAGGGAGGAGAGATGTAGTCAATTGAAACAAAAAGTCTGATGTTTAGAGAGTTGGTTTTATTTGTATAGTGTGTCTGATTGCAAAGGCAACATGGTGAGCAGCAGACAGCAACAACTAGCCGTTGCGGAGCACAAAGAAACAATAAACAAATATATTTTACAAAACTCTACATAAACTCCTAATTTTTCATTTTATTGGCAATTAGTGTAACCAACATAGTAATCAGCACTGTGGGTGAATATGTTAATTTGCTTCAATTTGTAATAGCTTGATATTTCACTTTACATTTTAAAATGATAAATTAATGAACGATTTTCTATTTCAGCCTGCTTCATCCTTTACAAAATTTCTTATCGGTCAGAAACCCACAAATACATATTGCACTTGTGCTGAAATCTTTCTTTTAGAGTTAATTCTCCTGCTTTCTGAAAAGCAAATATTTTTATGAAGAAATAAATAACATTTTTTGAAGCTTTCAAAAAAAACAACACAACAAAACATAACACAAAGTCTGGTCTTAGAAGAATGACAATTTCAATTTAATTTTTTTGGAAAATAATAACATTTAGCAATAACATGGCACTTTATATTTCCAAAGCACTACACAAATATTATTGTAAGCTACAGTGACTTTTCTTTATATGTAGCACCTAGCACAATGGACTCTTATTCCTGACTGGGGCCTCAAGGCCCTGATACAATACAAATCAAAATAATGTACAGTTAGAGTCATAGTACTAAGGGAATTTTGCTTTATACGAATAGATTGAAAAAATCTAATATTCCTAAAATAGTTTTTGTCAGTAAAATGTGGCACCATACTGTGTGTGTAATGTGGTACAAGTGTTTTAGAAGCCCCATTTCAGAGTACCTGTATGATTCACTCATATCTTTGTCAAGAGTAAATAATGTGCCATGCTAAACTTATACCAATTAAACATCAAAACATATTCCCTACATATTACAACCCTAATGCAAATAATATACCTGTTGCTGTTATTGTAAATCTTGTGCCAGTTTATTGGATATGCATATACTGAAATCAAAGGTGTGACTGCAGTACCTGTAGACAAGCCTGAGCTAGCTTTGATCTTGCTAGCTCAAATAAGAGACCAATGGAAACACAGTAGTGTGGTGGCAGCTCAGGCTGTACAACCCCACCTAGAAATCTCAGTAATTATTTGAGTGGCTGGCCTGTGTTGCTGCTCGTGCGCCAGGGCTTCACTGCTATTGTTGTTTGAGCTAGCTAGGTGAAAGCTAGTTCAGGTATGTCTACACATGCTGCAGTGTGACACACTGTACCCTGTCACATGCAGTCCCTCCTCTGATTGCAGAGGAGACATACCCTTAGTGAGCTGAACCTTTAGTGCTAATAGAAAATCTCTACAGACTAAGTACTGTCACTATCACATGATACGCAAGATACAATATGCAGCAGGAAGGACAGGTTCCCTTTTTAATAGTGGCAGACTATAAAAAGGCTAACACAAAGGGTCATTTAACTCCAAGAATATCTCTAAATGAGACCATTAACTGTGTGTGTGTGGGGAGGGAGGTATTGTGAGCCAGTATGGCGTGACAAGGCTTTGCCACCATTTAATTGCCTAATGATCCACACAGGGCCCAGAGCTGCCCCTACTCCTGCCCATATACTGAAGCAGTCACCACGGCTTCCTTGTGCAAAGTATTGTAGAGAAGCTGCACAACTACTATGCAGGATGTGGCTTTTAGGTGGATAGAAGACTTCATTCTCTACAGATGCCTATCCAACACCTTTTGCATAACCCAGATTCAGAAGGCAGATAGTAATAGTGGCTGCATCTTCATCCTCTCCCTGCCAATGAGGCAAATATATGAACATGTGTGGACCAAATGGCAGGGCCCTGGCACACTCCTGGCTGGCCCACAGAGTCATGGAGACTATTTTCTTGATTTCTTTTTGGCAGGGATCCTTGTGAAATGTTCTAAAATGAATTGCTCTCTCCAGACTAAAATGTAGGAGTCCAAAAAAAATAAAAAATAAAAATAACACACAAGGCTTCTCTACAAGTGGCCTTTCAAGAGAATTCACCTGAAAGAAAATGTATTGAGTAATAAACTAAAGAAGCAGGTTCATAGACTGATAGTTTGGATTTACCATATACAAAACTGATGATTTAATTATATCCTGCTTAGAACTCTAATAGTGCTGTCAGCTTAGTGATGATAGAAGGCTTTATTCTGATAATTCTGCCGTGAAAAATCATGTACTTCTATTATCTACTTTTTCTCTAAAATGTGATATATCTTAGAAATATCTTCTATTCATCAGTGTCTGTCTCTCTGTCTTCAGTCCTTTCATTACAACTTTCTGTATTTCTCTACTGTGCTTTACTCTCTGCTGCATATTGATGACAAGCACAGGGTGCATTTCTTATTACTGTTCTTTTCAAGGCAAAATATAAATGACATGAGGTTTTATTCTTGGATTTGGAATTTTTCCACGGCATTTAAAAGTTTTGTGATATATATATATATATGCTCATGTCCCAGGAAAGAGAAGAGAAAAAGAACCACATTCTCTTTGATGAGTTATGCATATATAAAGAATTCTGATCAGATGATCATCCTATAGATGAATTCTGATATCTTTAACCAGATTGGTGATGAATTGCATCAAAGAGGCCTACTCAGTCATCAACAAAGAACACCTTTGAGCCAGCTTTGTTCATTTAGCATGAGAGGTTGCTACCTCATGATCTGGAAAGGCCTTTTGGCTTCCCTTCTTGGTAAAGCAGACTTATTGAGCATGCTTCTGCAGTAGGGTTGCCAGGCATCCAGTTTTCAAATGGAACACCAGTCGAAAAGGGACCCTGGCTGCTCCGGTCAGCACTGCCAACCGGGCCATTAAAAGTCCGGTCGGTGGCGCAGTGGGGACCCATGGCTGAGGTAGGCTCCCTATCTTCCCTGGCTCCACGCAGCTCCCAGAACGGCTGCCAGGTCCCTGCGGCCCCTATGTGCATAGGCTACCAGGGAGGCTCCGCATGCTGCTTCCACCGGAGTGCCAGTCTGCAGCTCCTATTGGCTGGGAACCTGGTGGCCGCTTCCTGGGAGCCGCGGTAAGCACTGCCAGGGCCCCACACCCCAACCCCCTACCCTAGTCTGGAGTCCCATCCAGCACCCAAACGCCCTCTCAGAGCAAGCCCCCTGCTATCCTCCCATACTCCAACCCCCTGCCCCAGCCCTGAACCCCCTCCTGCACCCCAAACCTCTTATTCCCAGCTCCCTCCCCCAAGCCCGCACCCCCATCTGGACCCATCACCCTCTATGCACCCAACCCCCCCTGCCCCAGCCTGATGCCCTCTCCCGCACCTTGAACCCCTCATTTCTGGCCCCACCTGGAGCCCGCACCTGGAGCCCAGAACCCATTTCTCCCCCGGCACCCCAACCTCCCATCTTGGAGCCCCTTCCTGCACACCAAGTCCCTAATCCCCGGCCCCACTCCAGAGCCCACACCCCCTCCTGCACTCCAAACCCCTAGGTCCCAGCCCAGAGCCCTCTCCTGCACCCCAAACCAATCATCTCTAGCCCCACCCCAGAGCCCACTCCCCCATTTGGAGCCCTCACACTCCCCTGCACCCCAACCTGGAACTCTCTCCTGCACCATGAACCCCTCATTTCTGACCCCACTCAGAGTCCGCATCCCCAGCCAGAGCCCTCACCCCTTCCTGCACCCCAACCCAATCCCCTGCCCCAGCCCAGTGAAAGTGAGTGAAGGTGGGGCAGATCGAGTGATGGGGGGGGGGGATGGAGCAAGTGGGGGCGGGGCCTCAGAGAAGGGGCATGGTAGGTGCAGGGCCTCAGAGAAGGGATGGGGAAGGGGTTGGGACAGGGGTGTTCAGTTATGTGTGATTAGAATGTTGGCACCTATTTTGCAGATGCCTCTTTTGGCAAGTGAATCCTCTGTACAGTAGTTTGCAAGGATCTCTTTTCTTGTCTTATTGCCACACTACAGCTGCATTTAGTTACTGCTGCTGGATCTTTCAACGTCTAGACTGGTTCATTCAGATTTTAACTGATAGTCTTGAAGCGTTAAAATTCCACCCATTCTGTAAAAAGAGAGGGTTTTTTCATCTTCTTCCTTCTTACAGGAACTAAGCTTTATTTAACGGAGTTTTCTCTTCCGTGCACAAAATCCTCTTCTGGAAATGTTGCATTGTATGGTTCCATGTGCCAGATTCTGATCTCAGTTACACCAGTGTAAATCCAGAATAACTTAATTGAATTCAGTGGAATGTCTCAGATTTACATTGATAAAACTGCCATTGAGTTCCATCACAGTAGACACAGGACAAAGTTGAGTCCTTTAGAAAATTTCACTTTATGTGTGAAAAATCCATTTGCACTCAATTTGCATGGCACAAATAACCATGCACAAAAACATAGAAGAAATGTGCATATGCACGGATGGAGACTGTGTTTTGAAAATTTGTCCTTTAACAGTCCACCTACTAATAGACATAACTGCAGAAAGTTTGTTCAGTATTGCTTATCTAACTTTAAACTACACCCTGCTCGGCTGCAGCAGCTGTGGTGTTGGCTTCACCCACTCCTCCTAGCTCCCCAGATACCTGTTCAACTGGGGAAATAACAGAAATACAGTGCCCACTTACTCCTGTACACATGTACCGAAAGTCCAGGTAGCCAGTGAATAGATATAAATGGAATTCTTGTCATTCTTACAATGATTTTCCTACCCCATACACTGATAAATAAAAAGTGGCCAAATGATTTTTGCTCCGATTTACAAGGAAAATAAAAAAGCTCTTTGTTATGGGACCAAGCATGGAAACTTATATTCTAAATGGAGGACTTAGGGAAATGTTATTTTGGACCTGATACTGCCACCCTTACTCAGCTTCTCTGTGAGTAGTCCCAGTGGCAAAATGGGCATTATGTAACCAACAAAATCTATGCTTTATAGTGGAGACTACATCACAACTTTTGCTAGCCCAAATGCTGTATTACAAACACACAACATATATACAGTGCACAGTGTAATATAATAATATCAGTTCAAACACCTTCCATAGCATAATGTGTTGTTTTTACTGTTGAATTGTTGTCTTGGGGATGCTACTGAGACATGTATTCACCAGTTAAATACACCCTACAGTACAAGGAATTTGCCTAAGTAATTTTTTGCTGTAAATTATGGTAATTCTGAAGTGAAAAATAGGGTATTAGTGAGCTATATATTGCTTTTTAGTAATGTTGTGACTTTTACTGCTGTTGTATGAATGCCAACAGTAACTATTCAGTGAATCTGTTCACAAAGGGAAGTGTAAAGCATTACTGAACTGTTGATGTCAATGCTAACAGAGGTTTTAATATTACCATGACAGTCCATAATGCAAAATTAGTCTCAGGCAGAATGTAAAAATCCTAATTCTTATAACTATAGGATTTATCAGCTTCATATTTGTGATACACCTATTGGTCATTTGACTCCCAAAACAACATGCTGGGTTTGATTAAATTGATTTGTTTCTTCCAAGTTAATTTCTCTTTCCTGAATAACTACTGTAGAGTACAATTATTTCACCATAAATAAGTGTGGAAAGAATGATGTGTGAAATTTTAAAAATCACGCAGCATTGGCCTAACTCTGCTTCCACTGAAGTTAATGGGACCACACAAAGGCCAGTGCTGAGAGTTTTTGAAAATCGCACCCTGCATTGTTGTAAACAATGTCAAACTCACAATTTAAAAAAAAAATGTCATTCACTCCAACAAACTAATGATGCAGTACTGTCCCAAATCACAAATATATTGAGGCTCTATATATGGTAATTTAATAGAAGTAAAGAGTATAGTATAGGTGACAAGGCTTCTGAAAATGAGAGGTATGTACATTAATTCAACTGAGTCTGTCAATAAACCTAGACAGATCATTAAGACTATTTAAGTGAGGAATGCTCATGGGATTAAAGGCACGCAGGATCAGGCTCTATGATAAAAGGCTCTATGATCAGGCTGGGTAAAAATAAACATGATGATGCAATATGTATAGACATCTATACAGATGGAGAGACACTTTAGTGAATGTGAAGTCATTTTAGAAAAAATACCATTATTATTAAAGGACCAATTCTTCAGCTTGATCAGTAGGGCTGGTAGAAAAATTTCCATCAAAACTGTTTTTCCATGGAAATTTCTGATTACATTTTATTTCCACAAAAGTGTCTGATTTCCATAGTAAATGTTGAGTTTTGATTGAAAAAAACGGACACTCAAAAACTGACGATTTTAGTTTTTGGCAAAAAATAGAAAATGTGATTCAGAGTTACCTCATCCCTCCAATTTCTTCTTTGGGCCAGGTTCCCCAGTTGGACTACATTTCTCATG
Organism: Chrysemys picta bellii; assembly: GCF_011386835.1. Taxonomy (NCBI): domain Eukaryota; kingdom Metazoa; phylum Chordata; order Testudines; family Emydidae; genus Chrysemys; species Chrysemys picta. The sequence continues at coordinate 266,233,958 of NC_088791.1, read as the reverse complement.
ATGCACAACAGCCATATATGTCCATTGTAGTAACTAAAACCCCTACATTGTGTATTATTACTATTTAAGAATTGCTCTAAATTCCTAGAAAAGATAAAACAGATGGCTGAGAGAATAAAAACCCAAGTTCTAAAGGCTAGATTTGTTGCACCCTTTCACAAGAGTGTAGCACTGGTGTAGTTAGAGAGACTTCCCTTTTTTCCCTGTCCATGATTGAATTAATTAAAAATCATATTAAATTAATATCAAACACTGATATTTTAGTGTTCTGTGGTAGATACAGTAGTAAAATGTGGAACTCGATGGAATCTAATATTATAATTAAAATGTAAACAAAATTAAAACAAAAGTCAATTGTAAATGACACAGCTTTGGGCAAAATTTTGTAAACTTTAATTACAGGTTTATCTCATGGGCAATCCTGTTAGGAAAGAAAAAAGTTGCATTCATATTGATTTCTTTTAGTTTAAGTGATAAAGTAAAGAAGTAAGGCTAATGTTTGCAATCAAGGAAGCTCATGCTATCAAGTTAGTGAAATACGCCTGTGCTGAAAAGGCAGTAAGTCAAAGGAAATTACACAAATAGTGTGTTTCTAAGAACACTTGACAATAGAATGCAAATGTAACTGTTTATTTAATGTATGGACTCAACTCAGTCATATATACCAGGTTCTATCATTGTTGCTAAAACAAGGAGAACAGAAATAGAAGATTTAAACAGCTGTTCTGGCCTGTTGAAAGATAATAGTTCTTGAAGTGACGCTGTGCTGTATAATAGACTATTAAAACAAGTTTAAAGAACATCAAAAATATGGAGGGACTTTAAATAATTATGTGAATTTTAAAGCACTCATGGGATAAGAGGAAAGATACTCTCATGGATCAGTAACTGGTTATAAGACAAGAAACAAAAAATAGCAATAAATGACCAGTTTTCACAGTGGGGAGAGGTAAATAGTAGTGTCTCCAAGAGATCTATACTGGGACCTGTGCTGTTCAGCATATCCATAAATGATCTGGAAAATGGGGTAAACAGTGAGGTGGCAAAGTTTGCAGAAGATACAAAAATACTTAACATCCAAAGCTGACTGAGAAGAGATAGAAAGGGATCTCAAACAATTGGGTGACTGGGACATAAAATGGCAGATGAAATTCAATGTTAATAAATGCACAGCAATGGGTATCAGAAAACACAATCCCAACTATACATACTGTGATGGGGCAGGGCCAGATGACTATAGGAAAGTAGTGAGAAACAGGTATGTTAGCCCCAGGCTAAACAAATCCCTGTTACCATTGTAACCAAATGGCAGTTGCTCCAGGTTAATCAAGTCACCTGGGGCCAATTAAGATCCTTCTAGAAAGCAGTGGAGACAGCTAGGTTGTTTGGGACACCTGAAGACAATCAAGGGCTGGCCAGAACTAATTAAAAGCCTCCCAGTTAGTCAGTTAGAGACATGTATCAGGAACTGTAAGAGGAAGCCATGCTGCTGGAGAAACTGGGCAGGACAAACCCTCTCAGGCACAAGGAAGGAAGCCCTGAAGTAAGGGTGCATCATGGTGTAAGAAAGATAGGGTATAAAACAAACCTTCTTTAAGCAACTATTTAAGTGATTACCTTTCTTATGGTTCTTTAATTTTGATTGCTTAACTAAAGAAAAAAACTCAGGCATTGACACTGGCTTTATAGAGTTTATTAAATATTCTTAACAATAGCAACACATAATATAGGATATAAGAACAGAAAAAATGGTATTGGACTTATAATTTGGATACATAAATTAGAAAATTGGTTGCTATAACCATTTAGTCTTTTATAATCAGATCACATAACCACAATCAAAAATAACACTTTTACTCAATTACTATCTCAGGGAGGTGACTTTGTTTAGATTTTTGATTTAGAGGCCCTCAAAATAAGGCTTTACTTGTTTCAATTGGTTATCGAATCCAAGGTAGGTACTTGATGTCAACAAGGAGGACTCCCAGGTGGACAGTCTAGGACCTCAGTCTTCTCCCTTCAGTTTTCAGGAAATGATGTGCTGAAGGGGACAATTTTATCCTATTTCTGCTGGGTGGTCTAACTTGCTTCCTCTCTTGGTGCTGGTATGGACTAATCAGATGGTGACCCATACTTCTTCTGAAGATTCAAAATGTCAAACCAAAATCAGAGTTGTTTTTCTCACCATTCAATCAGGGAAGATACATCAGTTTTTGAGTTCTTCCAACTGAGATTACAAGTTTTCAATCTCTTTGTGCAACACATTTTGTCACACCAGCTTATGTAAGACAAGTTAGGCCATAAAAATTGGTACAACCATCTTGGGACACACTTTGAACACCAGCTGGTTTGCTCTGGTCAGTAACTTACCTCCGCAAGGCACCTTTGTGGTGCAGCCCTTGGCAAAGTTTGCAGTTATGCTTGCTCTCAAATTTCTTTTCCCCAATCAATAGTCTGCTAGCTGCTGAAATATCCAGTTTAAGAACATAAGAATGGCCATACTGGGTCAGACCAATGGTCCATCTAGCCAAGTATCCTGACTTCTGACAGTGACCAATGCCAGATGGTTCAAAAGGAATGAACAAAACAGGACAATTATCAAGTGATACATCCCCTATCATCCAGTGCCAGCATCTAACAATGGAAAGCTTATGGACACCCTGAACATGGGGTTACATCCCTGGCCATCTTTGCAAATAGCAATTGAATTTATCTAATTCTTTTTTAAATCCAGTTATAGTTTTGGTCTTCACAACATCCCCTGGCAATAAGTTCTACAGGTTGACTGTGTATTGAGTGAAGAAGTACTTCCTTTTGTTTCATTTTTTAAACTTGTTACTATTAATTTCAGTGGGTGACCCCAGGGTCTTGTTTATGCAAAAAAGGTAATTAGCACTTCCCTATTCACTTTCTCTACACCATTCGTGATTTTACAGACCTCTATCATACCCACCCCTCTTACTTATCTCTTCTCCAAGCTGAATAGTCCCAGTTTTTTTTAATCTCTCCTTATATGGAAGCTGTTCCATGCCCTTAATTATTTTTGTTGACCATCTGTGTATTTTTTTCCATTTCTAATATATCTTTTTTTAAATGAACTGCACACAGTATTCAAGAATTGGGTATACCATGGATTTATACAGTGGCCCTATGATATCATCTGTCTTTTTATTTATCCCTTTCCTAACAGTTCCTAACATTCTATTAGCTTTTTTGACTGCCACTACATGTTGAGCAGATGTTTTCAGAGAACTATCCACAATGACTCCAAGATCTTTTTTCTGAGCGGTAGTAGTTTAGGTCTAGCCAGTGAGTGGAATGTTCTTAGCGGCATCTAGGAACACAGGGGGAAAAAAAGGAAAGAAAGAGAAAAGTGGTGATAGCTTATAAAAACAATTCAATGTAATGAGGAAAAACAGTCCAATAATTCAATATAATGATGTGTGCTGACATAGCCAAATGTGATGTATCATACATGGGGAAATTCATAATGATACATCATTTTGCACAACCATTTACCACTCTTTGAATAAAACATGAGTGATACTAATTAATCATACAGATATAAATTATTTGGTGCACTACCAGTAGAGTGAAGAAGCAAAACCCACACATTCCATAGGTCAAAGGGAAGTTGGCATGCACATACTTTTACATCATTTTCAAATGAAAAAGGGTGAGGGGGAAGGAAGATACCAATATGAACATTTTATAATGTGCCACAAGTTCACTTTTGAAAGACAGTGGGGCAGATTTGCAAATGTCTGCTCACAGCTTTGTGCAGGTACAAAACTTGATTATACACATTAGACCTATTGTCCGGATATACTGAGCGAAGGACAGGTGACATTTGATATGGGTTTCATCAGGCCACAATTTTAATATTAGATGTCTGGGACTACCTGGCAGATAAAAGTGTGCAGTGAAGGTAAAACCACATTTATTCCCTAATTAGCCAAGGGGGCTTCCGCCAGCACCCTTTCTTTTTTTTTCATCCATGTCCCTCAAGCCAATCCATTGCTGGGACCTTACCATCCCCCCTCACTTCATAGGAGGGTTAAGGTGGCCTATAAGAAGGGGGGAGAGGAATCCCTGCCATGGCAATCATAGGAGTCCCCAACCTCCATGCCCACCCCTTTGTTCCTTTAACAAATATTTTTTAAGTTATTTTCCAAGCCAGTCACTGTATTTCTTCCCTATGGAGTACCTGCACTGTTCATCTGCATAAGGAGGCACCAGCAATTAGCTTGGCTGACTCCTACCCAAAACCAGTTGGGTTCCCAGACATTTCCCAATGCCCTCTTTAATATTAGTCAAAAACATGTTAGCACCGAAGTCTGACAGGTGAACCTCTTCCTCAGAAATAACTCTGGTGCCCCATATACTATGCCAGGATGTGATATTACCACCTCTCCGAGGTCCCAAGGAATTTGGCCATTTCCCTGTACACATACCTCCTTGACTTGTTCACCCTGTGGGGGGGGAGGGGTCATGGCTCCCTGTGTTGAAACATGTCTGACCATACAATTTTAACTCCTGGAAAAAAGTTCAAGGATCAGCCTCAAGTCCCTCCTTGCTCTGAGCATTAATTCGATTCGTCTAAACATTCCCAAATTGTTTTCCCCAAGGTGCGCTACAATTATATCTCGTATCAGAGGGGTAGCCGTGTTAGTCTGAATCTGTAAAAAGCAGAAGTTAGTCTCAAAGGTGCCACAGGACCCTCTGTTGCTTTTTACAATTATATCTGTTGGCCGCTGATGGGCCCCTACAGTTTACAGCAGTGGTATCAGGTGATCCCATAACATGCCCCTCTTTCCATGTCAACTTCATATTGCTTTACTGCTGAATCCCAGCTCCGAACCCTCAGGCAACCTAGATGCATGCCTATACACCCAAGGGACAATAGTCTGCCCGCAGATCCACACCACCATCTACTTAGCCGGTTATCCAACATCTGGAATGAGATTAAAACAAATTAATGCCGACTGACCATATGAGGTCTCACATACATTCAGTACACTTCTGAATGCCAACACCTTCTGAATTGTCTCTGCTCCCCTACCTAGTTGTGCTCCTGCTGTTGCTGCCCTGATTCTGATTGAGTGGGAACCAAATTTGTGGGCTGGCAGCCCCAACCTTGTCAGTCCCCAACTCTACACTGTAATGTATTGCTATGTTGTGATGGGAATCCTGTCACTGTCCATAAAAGGGGGCCTTCTCTCCCCAAGCCATATCGTCATGTAGGCCCTCAAAGCCCAAGGCAGACCTCAGATTCACTGCCCTCCCATAGGATAACAGATTCATCCCAGCCTACTTGATCCATCTTTGACCTTCACACGTGTATTATCACTGAATGCTCATGCCCATTGTATATTATGCAGTTCCAAAGTCCTTCCTGTATAGTCCCTACCAGACCCACATACTATTTTGCTGATCTTTAAAGCACCACAAAATGCTATCAAGAATGATGCCCTGAACAAAGCTGCCTCCTGTCCACTATGACATATGGTGCCAAGAATCTGCACGAGATCCCTGAGTATGTAAACTGTGATGGGATGACGTGAATCCACCTTGGGGCCACTGGTACGTGACCACCCCACCAAAAACCTCCAAACTAAAAAACCACTGCAAGGATCAGGATAACCATATAGCCTACTGACAATTGTAATGGCAGAATGCTGATTCAAGATTGTTGAGGATGCCAGTTGACAGGTCATCAGCAACAGCATGTATCACAGCACCTGTTCCTCTGTAATGGGCCATATTATAGACCAGCCTTCCTGATCCTGAAATTGCATGAAATCATTAAAACTTCTCTCATAGTTCTGCCATGTGAGTAGAGCAACTGATATCCACACCACACTGACAACCAATCTATGCCAAGGTTACATAGTGCTGGTGGCTTCTGCCTGGGTTTGTATCTGGCTCCTTGTGCCAACTTCTGAAATCTGTGCATCTGAAAATGAGACAAAGCATCTGCTTTGACATTATTAACCGGGGGAAAGGTGATGAAGAAATTTTTATTTCCTGCAGCCTTCCTAGGGGCCAAGTTTCGGGGGGAAAAATCTCCACAATTTCACACAGGCAATTGCTTGAATAGCCCTGCCACTCTACCCTCAATTCATTCCTGCGGAATCATTCTCTTAACAATATAGCCAAACACTGCCCCTGAGTTCAATTATTAATTATAATAATACTAATTATTATTATTTATTTTAAACATAAAGGGGATCAGAAACCCATATTAAACCCTGCCCCACAAATTCACCTCATCAGCTTTGCTGGAGTAATCCCCCTGGAGCACCTTTAACAACTCCAGCTTAACTGGAAACGGCGCCCCTCCCTATTCCACTGGTTTCAGCGCTTGCTTTTGACCAACATGAATAACTTAGCACTCAGCACCAGGGTTAAAGCCCCTGCATTACTCTCAACTACAGATGCCTTGCCAGTGTCCCCTTCCCTTGGCACAAATATGACAGGCTCATGCCAAAGCCCACCTGGGGACGCACATCCTCTGATGTCAGCAGGCACATCTGCAGTATACCATGACAATGCATCCAGTTGTAGTTGGGATCTCCACCAGTCCATCAAAATTGCAACTTAGAATGTTGCAACTCTTCACGGGTGTGATCATCAGGTCACTGTCTCATGCAAAATGGACTTTCTTGACATATCAATTGCAGGATAACAGAAGCAAGACTGATAGATCATGAGGTGGAAGATTCTTTACTTCTGTATTTTGGTGGCACCAACCACTTACATGGGGTAGCACTACTAGTGCGAGGCAAGTCCTCCTTGATAGCCTGGACGCCCGTGTCTTCTTGGAAACTTATTGCATGTCTTAAACATCAGCACGGTCACCTTGCTGTCATAGCCGTCTATTATCTGACAGAGGAATCTGTTGATTCAGTCAAAGATCATTTATACAATCAATTGGAATCTCTAGCATGCACAATCTCTCTACATGATAATCTTGTGATCCATAGGCAACCTAAATGTAGTTACTGGCTCCCTGCAAACTGGGTATGAACAGGTCATTGGTCATTATTGTTTAAGTATACCCAATGAGAACTCTTGCCACTTGCTCACATTATGCACCTCCCAGAATCTTTCTATTTTTGGGCCATGGTTCAAGTGGAGACACATACAGCAAATGTCATGGATCTCCCACAGTGGTGTTCCTCAGAAGCAGTTGGAACACATCATTACATGTGATAGGCGTCTCTTTACTTCCTGTAGAGTATATTGTAGTGTGGAATGAGTGGCTAACACAGATCACCACATAGTGGTTGCTCACATGGTGTTGACACTCCGATGAGCAGGTAAGCCCTCTGCAATAATGGAGAAGTTTGACATTGACACACTTTGCATGCCAGATTTAGCCAACAGGTTTTGTATTGACATTAGATTATTGGTAATAGATTCTTGGCTCTAGCCAACCTGCTGGATGACGGGGAGTTTGCCTGGTCTCTGCTCACTTCTATCTTCCACCAATCTGCTGAGCAGATGATTGACTATAATCACCCAGCATGCCGACCATGCTATCAGAGAAAGCCTTCCAGATAAATTGAAGGCCACAGCTTGCCAGCATGGTGATAAATGCAATCGTAATCAGCTGAAGTGAAAATTTAACATTATATTATAACCAAGTGGCGGATAACGTTGAATTTGGCTTAGGCAGGGGAGACTTAAAGCTGGCATTCTGTGCGATCCGCAACCTCAGTGGTCAAGAGGTAGTGGCTACGAATGGCATCCTGAATGACAGCTAAGGTGATCTATGTAAATTGGATGATCACATCCTCTCACACTGGGTAGAATATTATCACAGCACCCTAAACCATCCTCCAGCTGCTGCTTCCTCTGAGCTAGACGATCTGGCAGCCACTGCAGTTCCAGACCCAGACACCTGTACCGACGCACCAACACTGGATGAAGTGAAGTGTGCCATCTGTAAACTGAAAAACGGACATGCAGTCAGCACTGATGGCATCCCCCCACAGCTACTAAAATGTGCTATTGACCCTAGTGAGGTGCAGTCAACCTTGCGCATACGAATCAGGATTTGCATCTGCATGTCAGAATTTGAATTCACCCAACTTCCAGCTTCCAGACCTCTTTGTGTGTGCACTTTTGAACCTTAAATCCAGTATCTTTAAGGCAACAGTGTGTGGTCAATGATGAGCTGAGTACCATACTGTAGCAGCTGGGCTTTCCTTGGTGATTTTCTACTCAATCACACATCCAGTACTAGGCCTACCTTACTTACTTTATAAGAAGATCTGCCAAGATCACATCCATGGTGATATATTCACAGGCTAACTAATGCTGGCCAGCACACATGTTCTATGTTTGAACCAATTTTCAGTATAATTACTACATGACAGACTATCACAGAGCATCTCAGGTCAGATACTATACATAATTAAATGTGAAAGGATTTAGGCTCCTTAGAAATTCAAAATAAAAAAAGTATTTCTCAGTATATATCACACAGATTTTCTATTTGCTTTTTGATACAGGCTCTTGCTATCCAACACATGTCCCTAAAATCTTTTGAAATACAAATGCATTTTTTTTTAATTTTAGATAATTTTAAGGCTTTTTAAAAAAAATCTATTATAAATTATGTATCTGTCTGAATAGGGAGCAGCTAGCAGCTGTCTTCTCTTTCTCTCCCAAAAGGACAATATCTTCCTGCAGAGGAGAAGAGATGAGCAATGGACTTCTGTCTAGGACACGTCTTTCCCATCAGCTACCCTTGCTCTCACTGGTAGGAAAGGATGGATGCTCCTCAAATTTCTCGGCCAGACACTAGGTTCACCTGCTTCAGATTCCCCTAACTGGTGAGCCCTCATTTCACCAATCACACAGGAAAGAGCTCTAGGGCCTGATGTAAAAGCCTCCCACTGACTTCAATAGGCTTTAGTTAAGGTCCTTAAGGACAGCACTCACCAAAGCCATCGGGTGAAATCCTGGCTCCATCAAAGTCGATGGTAAAACTCTGATTGACTCCAATGGGTATTAAATTACATCCATACAGTTGGAAGGGGATAGCTCATTTTCACTCTCTACCTAATAAAAGCAGAGAATGGGAGTTTTGCTCCCTTTTACACTGAGCTCCAGGTAGGTAGTAGAAGTAATAAATGTTATATTTATTATAAAAAACAACTGGTTTGGTGTGGCTGTTTCCTCATTTTAAACCAGTCTGTAACTGTAACAGAAATACTGAAGCACTCATTGTCTTTTGTTGTGTGTGTATATCCAGCATACAATCGGAAATTGAATTACCATAGATTCAAGATTTAAAAAAACAAAAACAAAAAAAAACCCTAAGCTGGTGGGCTGGCAACTCATTTTAGTTCACACTGTTGCAAAAAAAAAAAAAAAAAAAAAGTGGGGAGGGGAAGAATAAGCGGTGCTGGAGTCTGGAACTGGCAAGCAAAATTATACAAGCATAATTGAAAACACAGACAACTAAATCACTTCACTTATTACTTGATTTGACTTTAAAAAAATTGTGCTGTGACTGGACAACACATTTTCTAAATACCTGTTAAGATTGCAAAACGTTATGCCCTCTGACTGCATTAATAGCTAATCAGGTGCCAAGTGTGCTTTTCCCCTTTGCCCTATTATTATTTATAGGAAAGTATGCCTGCTCTTTGAAGTACTTCTAGGGGCAGCACTGCAGCTATCATAGTGTGCAATTTATGAGAAATACAGAGAATATTTCTGCAAACATTTAGGTCTATACCAGAGATCAGCAAACTTTGGCATGCGGCTCACCAAGGTAAGCACCCTGGCAGGCTGGGCCAGTTTGTTTACCTACCACATCTGCAGGTTCGGCCAGCACATCCCTCGGCCCGTGCTGCTTCCCACAGCCCCCATTGGCCTGAAGCGGCGAACTGCAGCCAGTGAGACCCACGATCGGCCGAACCTGAGGACACAGCAGGTAAACAAACTGGCTTGGCCTGCCAGGGTGCTTACCCTGGCGAGCCGCGTGCTAGAGGTTGCCGACCCCTGGTCTACACAATTTTTTTTATTATAAAATCACAATTTTTTTCACACATTGTATTATGGACAATATGTTTAATCAAATATATTTTGAAATATTAGGACAAATTTAGTGGACTTGTTTCTGAAAACCAAACCAGACACTAAGTGAACCATTTTAACAAAGGAGCCAAAGTGTTTACAACATCAGAACATGTATGTCTTCTAGAGTTACTCACAGTAACGTAGACCCTCTGATGTCAATGGGACTACTCAGGTGTGTAAAACTGAGAACATGCATAGTTATTTGCAAATAACAAAGGCCTCACTCTGCATTTTTTTTTTAATCAAGGCCCGATTCAGGAAAGCAATTAGGCAAGTGCTTAACTTTAAGCATGTGTTTAATCTTCACTGACTTAAAAGTTAAACATATGATTAAGTGCTGTTCTGAATCAGGGTCTATATTATTGTTTGGGAAACGGTATGTGTAACATACTTATTAATTTAAGCTAACTAATATTACCTATTAAGAACTAGTCAGAGGTCAGAGCTGTCACTGCAATCAACAATGGATTCAGAGTTAGGTACAATGGCTACCATTTAAAAGAAAAAAAAATACTTGCAGTTGCCATAGAGATGTATTTGAGATTAATTGCTGTTATTTCCTTTATCACTGTGTGCTAACCACTGATTGCTTTTATGTTAACTTCTGAATGTTATCCTCATCCCCAGTGTGAAGGTAAATGAACAGAATGCCCAAGGAAGTAAGTTCTATATTTGAATTACTGCACATGAAAAGAAAAAGATTTAGGAGCCTAACTGACACTTTAGGCACCTAAATCCCAGATTAAAGTCCCACTGATATTCACAAAGACCTCCCTCACCTGCTCCCAAAGTCTTGTAGGTACCTAAACTCATTTGGCACCCATTTTTTTTCAATAAAAGTTCCTTCGCCCCCATATTTTTGCCTCTGAGCATGTGCACTGCAGCTTGACACCATGTATCCAGATGCCTAAATCCCAGAATAATTCATATCCAGGGGAAGATAGGTGTTCCTCTATTTAACTCACCTTCAGTGCCCAATATGGTAAGCATGCTGGCACCTCATTTACCAGACTGTGCTCATACAGAGAAGTTTATGCAGAACATGGTTGAGGGGAGAGTAGGAGGGGCAACTCCCTCATAATTTTTGGCCCACTGGTTAAAGTATTTACCTGGGATGCAGGAGACTCTCCACTTCAGTCTCCTCCCACCCCACCTGAGGGTAAGTAGGGATTTGAATGGGGATCTGCTATCGCTCATGTGAATGCTCTAACCATTGGGCTACAATATATTCCACAGCAGGGCTCCCTCTGTGTCTTCTTGCATTGTAGATAAATGATTTTAAAAAGTCATGAAAGCTGGTATCCTTTGTCTCCTACTGCCCAAGTGAGTGCCCTAAACACCAGGCTAGAGAGTCCATCTCATGCTCCCTCTCCTCACTTGCCCAATGATTGTTGCATTATTTATCCACCGTAAACCAGCTTCAGCAGGAAAGACTGTTGGAGCACATTAGAATATCTCAAAGCCCAGTAGTTACAGCACTTGCCTGAGAGATGGTACATCACAGTTCAACTCCATTCTCTGACTCAGTTGGATAGGAGACTTAAACTAGGGGGTCTCCTACATCCCAAGTGAGTACTCTAACTCTAAACGTTATGACGGAGATCTGTTCCCCCTCCACCCTCAGCTTCTTGAAAAAAAGGGCATAGGCACCAAAGCCAAGTGAGGGTTTTCTGCTGAGGGAGATGGCTGCCTGATGTCCAGACTTATCTCTGAGAGTGGCACAGGACTTAATAGACTCCCCTCAGATTGGCATCTCTCATTAGCTATTTTAGGCAAAGAGCTGCCTAGCTTGCTGGCTTTTGTGAATCCCATTCATTCTGAAGTGCCTCCCTCATCCCTTTAATTGTTTAGGGACACTCAGGCTTTGTGAATCCAGGGCACCTAAATTTCTTTGTGACTCTTACACTTATATGTTTTTATTGTCTATGAAATAGATAACAGCAAAAACTGAAGAGACCAAACAAAGAAATGTTGTACTATTTTCAGACAAAAAGTAGGATAGTTGTCTAGTGAAAAGAAATAGCCATGTAAAGTAGATGTGTATTTTAAGTACTGCAGGTGTATTATGGAATTGAATGTTGATTGCAGTTCTCTTCAAAGAAGGATGAAACACTCACATCTGATAGTTAAGAAAAGAGCAGATTTTATACCTGGGTCACTGAAAAGTGTAGGAGCTAATGGGAGGAGTGTCAGAATTCCAAAAGGGATACTGCGGCACATCATTGTCATGGGTGAGACTTTTTCGGAAGTGGAGAGCTGGTGAAAAGCTGTTCAAATACTTAAGCATGAAGCAAAGATGAATGTGAGGATGAATTCAAGGAAAGCGTCTGACCTCCTGAACATTACGGAGGGAAGATTCACACAATTCAGAACAAGCTGTAGGTGAAGTCATGCCAGGAGAAGATCCCATCTATCTTTTACCATAGAAGATCAGGTTTCAGAGTAGCAGTTTTTTTTCTCTTACTTAATTGGCCTCTCAGAGTTGGTAAGACAACTCCCACCTGTTTATGCTCTCTGTATGTGTGTATATATATCTCCTCAACATTTATTCCACTCTATATGCATCCGAAGAAGTGGGCTGTAGTCCACAAAAGCTTATGCTCTAATAAATTTGTTAGTCTCTAAGGTGCCACACGTACTCCTGTTCTTTTTCCATAGAAGATCAGTGGTCCAATCCCTCACCACCGCCCCCCCATTACAAGATGGTGTAATAGCTAGAAAAATGCATTATATCTGTAATATTCTATACCTTGGGGGAGCATCCTGGAACCCCCATATTCCTCATTTTTATATAATTGTGATCTTACATATAAAGCATGCCTTGTAAGGTATCAGGGAAAAGGTTATGAACCACTTAAAGAAAATTGTGTTGTATGGTTGTCACTAAAACGTGCTGTAAGTTGGTGAATCAGCAAGATATTAGCTCCCAAGAGGCAACAGCAAGGAAAGTAACCAACACCCGGGCGGGGTGTCAAAAATCCCATCAACAACCATTGTCCAGCAAGGAAGCTACAATTCAATGAATCACCTGCATGAGGCCACACCAGGGGAATTGATCAACCTTGCCTAGAGACTCAGCAATGCCCCCAGACATGCCTGGACTTGTGTTTTCCAAGCACATGGACTGAGGGTATAAAACAGACAGAGTGGACACATACTGGGCCCTTCTCCTGCCCCCACCTATGCTGCAAGCAACTAAGACACAGAGAAGAAAAGACTCCAACAGAGTAGATTGGCCAGGGTTTAAGGAACAAACCTATCTATCCATTAAGGGGTTGAGAAAAACTGCTTAATCTAGATGTTGCCCAGTCTAATAAGGTTGAGAGTTTAGACTGCGTCCTTATATTTTATTTCTTTTGGTAACTAATTCTGATTTTTTGCCTATCACTTAAAATCTATCTTTTATAGTCAATAAATTTGTTTAACTATTTAACTTTTCCAGTGAGTTTGTATGAAGTGTGTGGCAAATCTTCTCAAGTTTTGCAAAGACTGGTGTATGTCCACTTTCCATTGCTGAAGTGGTGAACCAATTAATAATTCCGCACTGTCCATCTTGAGCCGTGCAAAACATTATATTCCAGAGTGCTGGGAGCCGGGGGGATTTGGCTCTGGTGCCTTTCTCTGTGTGATACATGAGTGGCTCTGGGATCATATTAGGCAGTGGTACCCAATTGCTAACATGTGCTGACAGAAGTGGAATATGTCCATGTCTGAATATAAGGCTCTATATGGAAAAGTACACTAATATCTTATTTTCAAAAGTATTATTGCTACATGTTTATGACAAAAAATGATCAGTAACATTACCAGTTACTGATGAATAATCGCTCGAGTCAGATCACAAACTTAACAGACTTGCTGCTACCAAACTGGAGCTTTCACATGATTTAATAGGTCTTTTATTCCCCCCTCCACCACCACCACCTTGGAGAAAACCTTCTTATTAACAGACCCCTTTGTTTATCCCAGATATGATTTGCTCATTGTTGCCAAATGCTAATAGATCAGTGATGCTATCTTTACTGTCACTGCAGTTGAGTTCACTGAGCTATGGTAGTTTAACAATAATACAACACCAACTCCAGTTCATTAAGGCCACAGAAACCAATGTGGAAAGCACACAGAGGATTTATTAAATCTGATTTCTCAGAAAGGTGTAATCCATTTTTACATTATAAGAATAATTGCAATAACTTTCAAAGATGTGTATACATCAAAATAAATTATCTCTAAAAAGAAACCTTTTACTTTACTTTATTATTCTTATTGATAAACACACTAATAAAAATTAAATGGAAATATCTTGCCATTAATATCCTGGATCTTCATTCCTGTGCAAAGGGATAAACTAAAACTATTAATTTAGCATTACAGGAACAATCTTTGTTTTTCTTCATTCTGATCTGCAATTGCATCTATGCGCCAATACATACCCTGTGGAGTAACAGGATAATTATGTTTTAATATTCCTGCAGTCTGAGGGTGTTTAAAAGAATGATAGACAGTCTTTATAATATAGAGTAGGCAATTCTATTTTACGTTAATTCTTTATATATAGCTTGAGTTACCTCATAGCCCAAAGCCACATATGAACTAATGTCACCATACAACTATGAAATCATTCCTCACAATATGAAATTAGAATCGATAATGGCAAAAAAATATGGGGCTAGATCCTCACTTTTTGCAAATCAACATGCTTCCATTGACTTCACTACAGCTATGCTTATTTATACCAGATGAGGATATATAAGAGACAACAAATCCGGCATCTTGGCAGAGGTAAGACTAGATGGCCCTTGTGGTCCCTTTTAACCCTATGATTCTATGATTCTAGGCTTTTGCCCAGAACTTTAGAACTCAAATGAACAATGGTTTACACTGCAAATCAGCAAAATACTTAAATATGTGCTTGACTTCACTGACACTTCAGCACATTCTTAAATATTTTGATGAATCAGGCTTTCATTGGTTAATAGGGGCTTTCATGGTTAGTAGAGAAGATCATATGATAGAAACCAAAACTAATTATGATCATATTAAAATAGCCAATAACCAAATGAACTTTAAGAATACACCTCTTGGCCCTCAACACTAACATAACCTCACTGCAACACTGACATATTTAAGATGTATATATAGTACCATAAATATATTTACCTATATTCATTTGAATGTGACCATTTACCATCTGAAACTTTTAGTCACCCAAGTTTTCCTTATTCATGAGAACATACCCATTATAGTAAATGACACTGTCCAGGTAAAGGTTACAGGAACAGAGGGTAGTCTTTTGGAATACATTTAATTTACAAAGCAATTTCTCTGTTGGTGTTTGCTTTTAATTCAGCAGGGAAAAAAATCTTTGTAGGTTATGTATTAATGTAGGTTATGTATTAATAAACTTAAAATATTAAAAGAAAGTATGACCTTTAAAGAAAATTGAGCACCTCAGATGGAAAACCGAGAAATCACTGAATGCAGGTGTGACGGTGCCCCCCATAAGGCTTTATGGAAATATGTTTATGAATGTATATATGACATAAGTGGAATATGTTTTATGCTACATATGCCATGTAACCTATCTCTGCAAAGGTTATGATCTACTGAATCTATTAATCCTATTTGTATGCATGTATCATTTTTGTATTCAAAGTTATGCATATTGGCTGTGTACTTGCTTGATTTTTAAGTAGCCTTAGTAAAGCATTTGGTCAGCTTCTTGAGAAAGGAATGTGAAAATTAAATGCCCAATCAAGAAGCACTTAAGGGACCATGGATCTTGGAAGGCTCCAATCCACATAAAACGTCTACATGAGGATGTTCAAGATAGCATGTGAGCAAAGGCCGCTGCTTGTAAAACCTGAGTTATGCATGGACATGTGACTTTCCCATGTGACTCCAAAACTCCATCTTGGAGCTGAACTTTACATAAGAGCGAGGAGGGGGTCTCCACCCACAAGAGAAAATCTATTTAAACCCGTGGAAGACCCCTCCATTTTGTCTTCAGCTGGCTTAAGAGATAGCCTCTCCACCCCAAAGATACCTGAAAGAAACTGGAACAAAGGACAGTAACTACAGGGAGTGAGAGTGATTGCCGAACCCAGACTAGAAGGAGACAAGTCTATAAAAGGAAGCTTACTGGAATTCCTCTAAGGGTGAGGTTTTTATCTGTACTCAGTTTTCTTACTGTATTAGACTCAGACTTTCAGGTTTTATTTTATTTTACTTGGTGATTCATTTTGTTATGTCTGCTATTACTTGGACCCACTACTTCCTGTATTTAATAAAATAACTTTTTACTTGTTAATTAACCCAGAGTATGTATTAATACCTGGGTGAGGCAAAAAGCTTTGCATATCCCTCTATCAGTGTTATAGAGGGAGAACAATTTATTTGGGGTTTTGACCCCATTGGGAGTTGGTCATCTGAGTGGTAAAGACAGGAACATTCCTTAAGTTGCTTTCAGTGAAGTCTGCAGCTTTGGGGCATGTGGTTCAGACCCTGGGTCTGTGTTGGAGCAGACTGGCATGTCTGGCTCAACAGGACAGGGTGCTGGAGTCCCAAGCTGGCAGGGAAAGCAGGGGCAGAAATAGTCTTGGCACATCAGTTGGCAGTTAGCAAGGGGGTTTCTGTGATCCAACCCATCACAGCAGATATCAGAAAACTAAACTGTGGTCCTGTGGAAAAAATAGTATGTTATCATTTCATTAAAGGCTTATAAACCATACTTATGAGAGGGCCAAATTAACATTGCATAGGCAATCATAATTACCATGACCAGAAGGGACCATTGTGATCACCTATCCATTAAACTTCTCCAAAACAAATCCTAGAGCATATCTTTTAGAAAAAAATCTAATCTTGATTTTAAAATTACCTGTAATGGGGAATCCACCACAAATTGGTAAATTTGGTAAATTGTGATAATAGTTAATTACCCTTACTGTTAAAATGTACATATTTAGCCATATTTAAACACATATTGTTTGTTTGCACCCAATTCACCAAGCAATCTAGATTGCTCTGTATTAGTGACTTGTCCACTTTATTATTTACCATTTCTTCTGTCATGGGGTGGGACATGCCAAGTGGTGTTACATTGTTTAAAAGCCTCTGCCTTTAAAAACAATAAAATGAAATAAATGGTCCTAGACGTTTTAGTAACAGAGGGGTAGCCGTGTTAGTCTGAATCTGTAAAAAGCAACAGAGGGTCCTGTGGCACCTTTAAGACTAACAGAAGTATTGGGAGCATAAGCTTTCGTGGGTAAGAACCTCACTTCTTCAGATGCAAGTCTAGACTTTTTAGTTACACTTAAATATTGCTTTTTGGCATGTACATGCTGTACTGAGAAATGTATGGGTGGAAACTGCTTTCCTCAGGGGGAGGGTAACGATGCTACTAAAGACTTAATCACAACATATCTGTGCCTCCTGCTGGTCGTCCAGGGAATTTGCGTTTCCAGCCTCCGGAGTGCCCTCTGCAGGCCAGTGTCCTGCTTGCCACTGGGCCCGAGTCCCTCCTGGATCCCGGTGCCTCTTTCAGGCCGGGGTGCTGCCCCCGGCAGTACCCCCACAGATCTGGGTCTCCCCTCCCTGGGGAACCTCCACCCTCAATCCCCACCTCGCCTCAGACTATGGCTACTGCCAGTCTTGAACTAGCCCCTGTTCACTGGGGCAGACTGTGGTGTAAATGCCACTCATCATCGGCAAGGGGGGTTTGGACCTGCTGCCTCTGCCTACCCTTGGGCTGTCCCGTTGCAACCCCAGTACCTTTTCAGCCTTTAACAAGGCCTGAAGCCTGGGGGTTTTCCAGGCCGGAGCTCCCCAGCTCCTCTCGCCTTCCCCCAGCCCTGCTACACTCCAGGTACCTTTTCTCGGCTCCCAGGCAGCCAGGCCCTTCTCCCTCAAGAGCTAGAGGGAGAGTCCTCTCAGGTTAGGGTGACCAGACAGCAAATGTGAAAAATCGGGACATGGGGTGGGGGGTAATAGGAGCCTATACAAGAAAAAGACCCAAAAATCAGGACTGTCCCTATAAAATAGGGACATCTGGTCACCCTATCTCAGATCCTGGCTTCACTAGCTTTTACTGGGCCAGCTGCAATCTGATTGGGGCATGGCCCAGCTGTGGCTGCTTCCCCACTCAGCGAGCCTTTAGCTTTCAGCCCCAGCCCTCTCCCCAGGCTGGCTTAAAGCCCTTTCAGGGCAGGAGTGGGTGACCACCCTGCTACACTTCCATTTTTGTGTCACCTACAAATGTTATAAAATGATTTTTATGATTTTATTCCACGTCTTTGGTAAAAATGCTAAATGCAGGGTCAAGAACAGATCCCTGCAGAACCCCCCTAGAAACACCCCCCCTCAAGGATGATTCCCCATTTACAATTACAGTAAACCAATTAACCAATTGAAGTTAACCTATCATTTAACCAGTGTTTAATCCATTTAATAAGTGCCATGTTAATTTTATATCATTCTCATTTTTATTCAAAATGTCATACTATACCAAGTCAAATGCCTTACAGAAGTCATAGTATATTATATCAACACCATTACTTTTATCAGCCAAACGTGAGCTAATAAATATTATCAAATTAGTTTGGCAGGCTCTATTGTCCATCAACCCATGTTGTTTGGCATTAATTAATCAAATCCTGTCTCAGCTGCTCCATTATCTTGCCTGGGATCGATTTCAGCCATATCAATACCTCTGTCATCCCATTTGCCATTTTTAAATATTGGCACAAAATTAGCTTTCTTCCAGTTTTCTGGAACTTCCCAGATGTTCCAAAATGTCTTGAAAATCAATATTAATGGTCCAGTGAACTTCTCAGCCAGCTCTTTTAAAACTTGGATGTAAGATATCCAGACTGGCTGATTTTAAAATGTCTCACTTTAGTAGAAGCTGTTTAAAATCCTCCTGAGGGACTACTAGAATAGAAAGAGTATTAACATCATCACATGGTGATACTTCTCCATCTGTTTTTCCCCAAATACAAAACAGAAATATTTATTGAACACTTCTGCCTTTTCTTCATTATTATTGATAATTCTACCATTGCCATCAAGTAATGAACCAAAGGGTCGTCCATATTTTACATAACATATTAAGGGGTGGCTCAGCCCTTAATTGGCATGTTTGTTTCAATGTTACAAAGGGAGAATGAGTCTTGAAAATCATCAAAAAAGGTGTCCATCATTTATGGACAGTCCCCTGTACCATTTTCAAAATTATTTTTTTGCTAAAGAGCTCCATAACTGTGCTGGCCTATAGATTTCTCCTTATCAGTTTTCTATATTTCTCACATTCTGATTTATATTCATTACATTGACTTCCCTTTTCTTCCTTTTCCTATGTAAATGATAAATAAATAATAATAATAATAATAATGTAATTTTCTAATAATTATTATAGCTGAACTAGAACATACCTTTTTGAAAAAAAATATCCTGTCTTGATTTTAAGATTTCCAGTAATATTGAATCCATAATAAGTCAAGGAGAGGAAAAATATGATAAAATGTTTAGAAAACATCTAAGACTGAAAAGAAATGGGCATAGCTAGTCTTGAGAAGACTGAGGGGAACACGATAACAGTCTTTAAATAGGATAGGTAAGCATTGGAGCAGATTGTACCATTTTGGCTGAAATTTTCCCAATACTTTCAGCCAGAGATAGACAAATGGCATGAACCATTTCAGGCCAAAGGGTTAAAGTTTGGCAAAGTTATAAGCCACGGAAAACAGAGTCTCATAATGGGAAGTGTCAGGCAACTTCAATAATACCCAGCATTACCACTTTTGCCTATAAGAAAACGCCTACTGTAACTACAAACTTGCCATTTACATATTTAACAATGTATGGATTATTTGAGATAATTCCTTTTTCTAAATGTAGGAAATACCACAATTGCTAAAAACATGGGCATAATTTTAGGAGAGGAAGAGGGGACATCTCCCTTCCAACTTTCAGCCTTGTTGGGGGACATGACTGGGAATGGAAGGTTTGGTGAGAGAGGGGAGTGCTTTGGGGTGAGAGAAAGCATAGGGTGGAAATTTGGAAACAGGAGTGAGGGAGGGAATGTTTGAAGAGATGGGGAATTTGAGAGCTTCATTTGTGGTAGGGTACAGGAGGGAACTTTTATAGATTCATAGATTCATAGATTCTAGGACTGGAAGGGACCTCGAGAGGTCATCGAGTCCAGTCCCCTGCCCGCATGGCAGGACCAAATACTGTCTAGACCATCCCTGATAGACATTTATCTAACCTACTGTTAAATATCTCCACAGATGGAGATTCCACAACCTCCCTAGGCAATTTATTCCAGTGTTTAACCACCCTGACAGTTAGGAACTTTTTCCTAATGTCCAACCTAGACATTTCATCAGATGCAGCAATCCCTTGCTGCAGTTTAAACCCATTGCTCCTTTTTCTATCCTTAGAGGCTAAGGTGAACAAGTTTTCTCCCTCCTCCTTATGAAACCCTCTTAGATACCTGAAAACTGCTATCATGTCCCCTCTCAGTCTTCTCTTTTCCAAACTAAACAAACCCAATTCTTTCAGCCTTCCTTCATAGGTCATGTTCTCAAGACCTTTAATCATTCTTGTTGCTCTTCTCTGGACCCTTTCCAATTTCTCCACATCTTTTTTAAAATGCGGTGCCCAGAACTGGACACAATACTTCAGCTGAGGCCTAACCAGAGCAGAGTAGAGCGGAAGAATGACTTCTCATGTCTTGCTCACAACACACCTGTTAATACATCCCAGAATCATGTTTGCTTTTTTTGCAACAGCATCACACTGTTGACTCATATTTAGCTTGTGGTCAACTATAACCCCTAGATCTCTTTCTGCCGTACTCCTTCCTAGACAGTCTCTTCCCATTCTGTATGTGTGAAACTGATTTTTTCTTCCTAAGTGGAGCACTTTGCATTTGTCTTTGTTAAACTTCATCCTGTTTAACTCAGACCATTTCTCAAATTTGTCCAGATCATTTTGAATTATGACCCTGTCCTCCAAAGCAGTTGCAATCCCTCCCAGTTGGGTATCATCCGCAAACTTAATAAGCGTACTTTCTATGCCAAAATCTAAGTCGTTGATGAAGATATTGAACAGAGCCGGTCCCAAAACAGACCCCTGCGGTACCCCACTCGTTATGCCTTTCCAGCAGGATTGGGAACCATTAATAACAACTCTCTGAGTACGGTTATCCAGCCAGTTATGCACCCACCTTATAGTAGCCCCATCTAAATTGTATTTGCCTAGTTTATCGATAAGAATATCATGCGAGACCGTATCAAATGCCTTACTAAATTCTAGGTATACTACATCCACAGCTTCACCCTTATCCACAAGGCTCGTTATTCTATCAAAGAAAGCTATCAGATTGGTTTGACATGATTTGTTCTTCACAAATCCATGCTGGCTGTTCCCTATCACCTTACCACCTTCCAAGTGTTTGCAGATGATTTCCTTAATTACTTGCTCCATTATCTTCCCTGGCACAGAAGTTAAACTAACTGGTCTGTAGTTTCCTGGGTTGTTTTTATTTCCCTTTTTATAGATGGGCACTATATTTGCCCTATTCCAGTCTTCTGGAATCTCTCCCGTCTCCCATGATTTTCCAAAGATAATAGCTAGAGGCTCAGATACCTCCTCTATTAGCTCCTTGAGTATTCTAGGATGCATTTCATCAGGCCCTGGTGACTTGCAGGCATCTAACTTTTCTAAGTGATTTTTAACTTGTTCTTTTTTTATTTTATTTGCTAAACCTACCCCCTTCCCATTAGCATTCACTATGTTAGGCATTCCTTCAGACTTCTCGGTGAAGACCGAAACAAAGAAGTCATTAAGCATCTCTGCCATTTCCAAGTTTCCTGTTACTGTATCTCCCTCCTCACTGAGCAGTGGGCCTAGCCTGTCCTTGGTCTTCCTCTGGCTTCTAATGTATTGATAAAAAGTCTTCTTGTTTCCCTTTATTCCCGTAGCTAGTTTGAGGTCATTTTGTGCCTTTGCCTTTCTAATCTTGCCCCTGCATTCCTGTGTTGTTTGCCTATATTCATCCTTTGTAATCTGTCCTAGTTTCCATTTTTTATATGACTCCTTTTTATTTTTTAGATCATGCAAGATCTCGTGGTTAAGCCAAGGTGGTCTTTTGCCACATTTTCTATCTTTCCTAACCAGCGGAATAGCTTGCTTTTGGGCCCTTAATAGTGTCCCTTTGAAAAACTGCCAACTCTCCTCAGTTGTTTTTCAACTTACACAGATGGAGGCCTTGGTTTTTATGTATGGACTCACAGCACTATGAAGAGTTGTGCCCACTGGTAAAACTATACCACTGGCCATAATTCTGTGACAGTAATGGCAAAAGCAGAAAGACACATGTTTTTAAAGGTGTCCATTGCAGCTAACATTAACTCTATATTTTCAATAATCCCTTTATTTCTCTACACTTATGATAGAGAATATTGCAAATGTTGAAGTAAATTTATTTAATTATCTAAGGCAACTGTAAAATGCTTCTAGCTCTATATGACTTACAATTAGGTAGCAGCTTTTATTCCAGAGCACTTTACAGATGATCTGTAGTGATCACTTCACTCAGTAATGACATGCAGACACCTTCAGGGTTAATCAGTTTATGTCAAAGGGGGGAAAGAAGGTTGAGTACAGGAAATAAAGACTATACTTCTAACTGAAATTGCAGAAAAAAATTAAGTAAGTTATCAGATGAAGAAGATTGCATAAAAGTATTGTGTGAACAGCACTGTATAAAATAATATTATATCTGATGTAAATTTTCTTTCTGGCAGAAAAAAAAGGAGAATTGGAACTAGAAACCATGAGATTTAGTTTAGTGCAAATTATTGTATTTGTACATTCTGAGGCAAAGAGAATGTTCTCAAGAGGCTCCTTAAATTCACCATTAATGGTCATATACTATTGCAATGTGTTTTCTGAAGTTGAGGAGACCAAGGCCCAAATTATCACAACCACACACACATAATTTATCGAACCTTATAACTGCAGGGGCCAGAGATCTCTTGGAAGTCTAACAACCTATTTGTGTGAGTAATCACAAAACTTCAATTACAGTGGTAATTTAATGTGGAAATGTTTGTAGAAATTCTGAAAAACTGGGTCCAAGAACTCTTTAGTCATGTTATAGTCATAGGATTTATAGGTCTTATACTATTCAGTGGAGGCACAAGACAGACTGGGTCTGAATAAATATTAAAAATAGGATCCCAGTCAACTCACTTCTCAAGGAATAGAATATAGCTGCTTTCTTACTCCTGGGGGAAGTTTGCATCACTGCACGTGTGCAGAATTCATGTCCCACACAGATTTCTTTGCTTCCCGACAGAAAAATGAGTTTTGATCGGGAAGCAAAGGGAAGCAGCATGAGCAGTCACACACCCCTCTCTGTCTGGTTGGTTTGGGTGCCCAGAGCAGCTGGTAGAGACGTAAATCATGGTGTGTGTGTGTGTGTGCAGTTGTGCGTGTGACAGACAGAGACACTCTGTCTCTCTCTCTCTGTATCGTGGCATGCTTGGTGTGGAGAGGCAGAGCTTTGGGATGCTTCTGAGAGGTAGGCGTGGGGCAGGCTCTGTCCCCTGAGACAGAGCAGAAAGTAGCAGCCTGCCTGCTTAGTGATTGTTCCCATTGTCTTTGTGACTCTCCTGAGCAGTATAAAACAGGTGTAAATGTTTTAAGACTCTTTTACATTGCCAGAGAGGTGTAAAGAACAATACAGCCTTATAAATGCTTATGGTTCTTTAGTGATTAGAACTGCTCTAAATTTTTCAGCTGACAAAGTTTCCTATCAAAATATGCTCCATGAACTGTTTGCTAGTGACCTTTCTAGAGATGGTCAGTAGCCAATATAAATTGTAGGTTTGATTCACCAGCCCTCACTTGCTCTTCAGTTGCCTATGATGTAACACTGAGACTATGGCTGCATATATTTGTTGATTAATAAACAGAAATAAAATGTCAAACCTAGCTACATTACTATTAGGCAAGAGAGTTTGGGGATTTCCTCCAATACTTCACACTCTCATTCTCCATCCATTGTATTGTGGTTTAAATAACTTACCTAAATAATTGAAAACAGCATGATTATATTGCATTATTTTGATAAATAAAATATGCAGAATTTTAAAATATATTTTTAAATTTCGTGTAGAATTTCCCCAGGAGTAACTGAATTTCAGTGGAACAGGCACATTGTTCCATTAATTCCTTACATTTTAAAAAAGCCTGCCTCATTTTCCCACAGGGCTCATTGTTCAGCTGGTTACTAAGCTGTTGAGTAACTAGGGGTGTGAATTGGTAGCCTAATAAATGGGGGAAGAAGAAATAGACAGGCAGGAAGAGCAAGAAGAGTCTTGGGGAAAACATAGCAGGATGAAGCAAGAATGGGAATGTAGGAAAGAGGGAAATGAAAAGAAGGAGAAACTGTATCCTGTGGACAGAAACAATGGAGCATGGATGAGTTAAGGAGAGGAAAGAAGCAGAGAAAACAATCAGGAAATGGGATAGAAAAGATGCTTCTCAAGACCGTGTACTCAAAATTAAATGAAAAAAGGGAGTACAACTTTTCATATTATGAGCAGAAGAAAAGGATAGAAAAGAGGGAGAGATAAAAGTAGTATGCAAAGGACTATGTAAAAGAAGAAATGGGAATAGAGAATGTTTTTAGGCAGTGAAAGAATACATGCATGCAGATAGAGAAATGGGAGTAGGGCAGGAAAATAGTTACACACACACACACACACACACACACACACACACACACACACACACACACACACATATCCCAACAGCTAAGTTGCTGTTACTCTTTGATATGCATTTTTAAAGTGCTGCACCAGTGCAGTAGATAATATTTTTATTTATTAATTAAGTGCTTATCTCTGGACACAGTAAATGGGATAACATCCCAAATTACAAAATAAAAATAAAAACTGGGCACAATGCCCAGAAAAGCCAGATAGCATATCTCTCTTTAAAAAAGAGCTGGAGAAAAACAGAAAAGAAAATATTTTGCATGGATCCATTAAGACCGGGACACAAAAGGAGCCCAGTAGACATATTCATGTTAGGAGCTGGAGGAGAAGGCCCAACCCCAAGTCTGATTCAAATAGAATCTTGTAATACAGAAAGAGGACATTTCAGCTGACTTCATATGTCCTGCAGGTGATGTTGGATTGGGGGAGGGAAGGTAGGATGAGCCTCTTGGTCAGTCACTCAGACTCTAAGACACTGTGGGACACAGTTAAACTTTAAATAATAAAAAAGGGTATAAAGAACAGTTTTCAGATAACCTAATGTTTTAACAAAAAAGAAGCTTACAAGAAGTGAAGATTGGACAAATAACCAGGGAGGAGTATAAAAATATGGCTCAGCATGCAAGAGTGAAATCAGGAAGGCCAAATCACACTTGGAGTTGCAGTTAGCAAGAGATGTTAAGAGTAACAAGAAGGGTTTCTTCAGGTAGTTTAGCAACAAGAAGAATGTCAAGGAAAGTGTGGGGCCCCTTACTGAATGAGGGAGGCAACCTAGTGACAGATAATGTGGAAAAAGCTAATGTACTCAATGCTTTTTTGCCTCTGTATTCACGAACAAGGTCAGCTCCCAGACTACTGCACTGGGCAGCACAGTATGGGGAGGAGGTGACCAGCCATTTGTGGAGAAAGAAGTGGTTCAGGACTATTTAGAAAAGTTGGATGAGCACAAGTCCATGGGGCTGGATGTGTTGCATCCGAGGGTGCTAAAGGAGTTGGCAGATGTGATTGAAGAGCCATTGGCCATTATATTTGAAAACTCATGGCGATCGGGTCAAAGGCCAATGTAGTGCCCATCTTTAAAAAAGGGAAGAAGGAGGATCCGGGAAACTACAGGCCAGTCAGCCTCACCTCAGTCCCTGGAAAAATCATGGAGCAGGTCCTCAAGGAATCAGTTCTGAAGCACTTAGAGGAGAGGAAAGTGATCAGGAACGGTCAGCATGGATTCACCAAGGGCAAGTCATGCCTGATTAACCTAATTGCCTTCTATGATGAGAAAACTGGCTCTGTGGATGAGGGGAAAGCAGTGGATGTGTTATTCCTTGACTTTAGCAAAGCTTTTGATACGGTCTCCCACAGTATTCTTGCCAGCAAGTTGTTGTATCACCCAGGCAAGGTATTGACAAACTTGCACAGAACTTTATTTACAGTGGAAATCTCTTTACCAAGCTGTAACTGCACACTCTGTAGCTCTCACTCAGCCTCCTCATGGACCTAGACAAATTAGAAGATTGGGCCAAAAGAAATCTGATGAGGTTCAACAAGGTCAAGTGCAGAGTCCTGCACTTAGGACGGAAGAATCTCATGCACTGCTGCAGACTAGGGACAAAATGGCTAGGCAGCGGTTCTGCAGAAAAGGACCTAGGGGTTACAGTGGACGAGAAGCTGGATATGAGTCAACAGTGTTCTCTTTTTGCCAAGAAGGCTAATGGCATTTTGGGCTGTATAAGTAGGGGCATTGCCAGCAGATCGAGGGGCATGATCATTCCCTTCTATTCAACATTGGTGAGGCCTCATCTGGAGTACTGTGTCCAGTTTTGGGCCCCACACTACAAGAAGGATGTGGAAAAATTAGAAAGAGTCCAGCGGAGGGCAACAAAAATGATTGGGGGGCTGGAGCACATGACTTAGGAGGAGAGGCTGAGGGAATTGGGATTATTTAGTTTGCAGAATGAGGGAGGATTTGATAGCTGCTTTCAACTACCTGAAAGGGGGTTCCAAAGAGGATGGATCTAGACTATTCTCAGTGGCACCCTGATGACAGAACAAGCAGTAATGGTCTCAAGTTGTAGTGGGGGAGGTTTAGGTTGGGTATTAGGAAAATTGTTTTCACTAGGAAGGTGGTGAAGTACTAGAATGGGTTATTTAGGGAGGTGGTGGAATCTCCTTCCTTAGAGGTTTTTAAGGTCAGGCTTGACAAAGCCCTAGCTGGGGTGATTTAGTTGGGGATTGGTCCTGCTTTGAGCAGGAGGTTGGACTAGATGACCTCCTGAGGTCCCTTCCAACCCTGATATTCTATGATTAATGTGACAAGCAGAACAGGCTTCTGTGCTGAGAGCAATCCAAAGTGACAGTTCCAGACCTGTGCCAGAAGCAGGGGCTCCCTTTCTTAATAAGAAGAGTGCATAAGCTGCTAATAAATTCTTCAACATTCCCACAAAGATTAGTTTTGTCTTATTCAGATAGACTTACAAAACTGCCCCTCATCAAAACAAAAAAACATCTGCCAGTGGTAGTGTAGAGCTAAAGTCTAAAGCAGTTCCATAGTAAATGAGATGCTGAACTGCAAGCGTACATAGCTAATATCTAGATCCATATCACTTATCTCCCCTATCAGCCTTATAAAAGGCCTTTTTTTCTTGGAGAGAAAGGGACAAAATCAATGAACAAACAAACCAAAGAAGTAAGTAGACAGGATAGAGCCTTGTGGCAACCATCTTTCAGATTTCCCATTGAACACAGGCATTAGAGATTGGTTTTGCCGACATGCATAAGTGATCAAATGCATCAAAGGTTGTTGTAGATCCAACAATAGCAGCAAGAACAGAAACCTCTTCATCGTCAAGAGATGTTTCTCCATCCACATTAATCAAAGCCCTCTCAGTGCCACGAAACACTTATATTAACTTTACGCCAGTGCAGCTCCATTGACTTTAACAAAGTTACACCTGATTTACAACAGTTTAAGTGAAAGCAGAATTGGTCCTTAAATGTTAAGGTAACTGCTTCTTTAAGACACGGTTAAAGCATTGCATGTGAGTGTTATCATGCATAAATACCAATGAGAAGTAAAAGAAGAAGGAAATCCTACATGAAGTCTCATTATATGCATAAAAGCAAATACACAGGCCATTTATATTTATATTCTTTAGTGTGATTAGCCCTAAATCTGCTCCCAAATAATTGAATGGTAAATTCCTAATGGGAGTAGAATTGTAGCTACATAGATTAAAATTTGAAATTAAAATAAAAAAACACACAAATTTGAGGAACAGCAACACAAAAAATCCCTACCTATAATCTAGACCAACTTTGTGACTTTCAATGCCTTGATCCTTCTTTCTTTTCCACCATATCGCTCAACTCTTTCTCTCTCCAGAAACAAATCTGGGTATTATTTTAAAAAGTCAAATATGAATAGAATGTCCAGTGTGAGGGAGAAAATCAAGGTTTCATTTTTAAAGCTAGTTTTTCAACAACTTTCCAATGTGAGACAGAGATAGTAACAATTCTGCTAATAGCATATATGGGGGCATAGAAAACTGAAATGTGGCCATCCAACACCCAGAAAAAAAAGTAATCTTGCAATCTTTGGCTTCTCATTTAAGCCTTCCTCCTATCTAACTACTTTGACAAGAATCCCAAAGATGAATGTCTAGCTATAAGTGCATGTTGTCATGAGGAAGTGAGCAAACGGAAAAGCAATGAATGATTTAGTACTTCGTCGTCAAAACAGCATTATGACCTCTGTCATGATGCTGGTTTAAAGCAAAAATACTAAATCACAGCTTGACTTTCCCCTTGCTCACATCTCCATGACAGAATGTACTTTCAGCAAGACATCCATTCTTAAAGTGTTCATCCTAGTGCTCTTTCAGTAGCTGATAAATAAGCAAATGTAAAGCAGTAGTCTCAAAGAGGGGCATTTAATAGCTTGCAATAAAAGAACATTTAGTAGGTTCTAATGTTACAAGGTCACAATGAATGTAAAAACAAGTAACTTAACTACTAACTACTAATGAACTGTAGAGATTGTTTAATAGATTACATTTGTATATATTTTAATAGAATATTTAAGAAAATAGACAAATAGCAACAGAACACAAAAAATCCTACCCTGCTTCAGTTTGAGACAATGGCAAAACTCCCTTTAATTGAATGGAGACAGAATCAGGCTAAAGTAATTATAGATATGTTGTGGATTTGATTAACAAGCTACATATTATAAATTGGTATGCATCAACAGACATATTAAGATTTATACTTTTATACAAACGTTTGATGCACATTTTAAAATATACCTCTAGACGTCAAATAAAATCAAATACTCTAAAATCAAACAATCAGACACAGAAACAAATACAGGTAAATTCTAGGTCATACAAGGGTTTTAATAGAAATGAATACTGAAGTAAAATTTAAAAAAATCTGGGAGACTAATGGTTTTCCTCCAAAAGGTGTTGAGCATACAGTTAAGAGTTGCTATCCTTACAATGGTGAGTTTAAGTGGTGGTGAACCAATATTCAAATTAACTAGCACATGTATCAAGACATTTTCTTAAACTATGCATATCTATAAATAATGTTATATGGTTGGAAGTTTAAAAAAAACACACAAACACCCTCTTTGTTGATATAGTTTTTATATACAATACAATACAAAAACACCACAAAACACAATGCAACATCGGGGTTGCCAAATCAAGAACTCAAATGCCAGGAAATGCTACAAAATGAAACTTGTCCATCTATTTTATTATATGCATTAACAACATTAATTCCCAATCAGCAAGGTCTTAATTCATCAGATTATGTAAGAACATGCTTAACTTTATGCACATGCTTATTTTTATTGACTTCAGTGGGATTTAAGTATGTGCTTAAGTACTTTATGCAATAGGCATAGAATTAAGCAAATGCTTGACTGAATTGGGGTCCACTAAGTAATAATTCATGTTAATTAATTAACAAGGAAAATAGCAATAGACAATGAAATATGGGTACAATGGGATCTATTTACTCTTGCAAAAGACTCTTCAGTTTTTGACCTCTAGCTTTGCTTACTTGATTTTTTTTACTGTATTAATGATGAATTATTGTAAGTAATGTAAGTTTACAGTATTTTTTATGTCCGATGGATGAGACTGTCACACACAAACCTGCACATACAGCTGTCCAACAATGTTCTAGATCCTTCCTTGAACAGAGATTGCCACTTGGTACAGAAGTTATTTGGATATAGACAAATGTCTTATAGGACATAAGAAAAAGATAATAAATTCATTTTGATTGATGATCCCATGAGGATCTGAACCCTGGTCTCAGACAATAAAAAGCTAACATACTTAGCTATTTTACCACCCTGTTAGGTGATGAACAACATGCAGCAGATTTATAAATAAGTATTTTTACACATACTTGCAAGCTAGAAAAAAGTGTCTCATAAGAGTTCACATTTCCACTGCAATATTAAATTTATGTAAAACTATTGAAATTTATGCACGTTATTTTTCACAAAAGGTCAATTTAAAAAGACAAGAAAGAAGTTTTTGCCCACAGCTACAATCTACTAGAGAACTGTTTAAAAGAAAAAAAAACCTCTCTCACTATGTTATAACATTCAGTCTTGAAACTTCTATCACATAAATTATGCAAATTTTCATAATTAGTATTTATGCTACCATTCTGTATGCATTAAGCAGACTGAATATAAGAACAAATGAACTTTTTTACAGGACTGGAAGTACACTTTAGGCATAGCAAAAGAAAGGGGAAACAGAGAAGTTAAGTGACTTGCCCAAGACTACACCACAAGACAGTAGTACTGTAGAGCTATACTAAGAATTCAGTAGTGTGTGATTCCTAGCCTTGTGTTCATATCTCTAGTTATAAAATATTGGAGGCCAAATCATGATATCAATGATCAAATTTGAGATAAAATAATTGGGATCAAGATTTAGCCCGTAGGTACTATACCAATGAAGGAAATGTCTTTCCTGACTGTGGCTGGTGAAGATTTATGGGCCATGAAAATAGATGTATTATAGCTAACGCAAATGCCGATGCTATCCTAATTTGTAAGGATCAAATTCCTTTTTGAACCTTACAAAGTGGTTTGCCTTTAATATATTTTATTTTTAAAATATATAATTTAGATATGTTTTTAATACTACAGGTAAATCAAAATAACATTGCAAACTGATGTGAATATGAAATCAATGACTATCATTTACATATTTATTTTTTTGAAAAACAGACAAACACTTTCTAGCAACTGTAAACAGCATAATGTTAATGTGCAAAAAATGTTTTTTAGATTTTTAGAGCATAGGAGGCAGAGTGTCATTATGGTAACAAATGGCCTGATTCTTTAAAGAGGAAATGACTCCCCTGATAAGGTTGATGCTGTGTTTCTCCTCTTTGTGTGTATGCACATCAAGATTGCTCTACTGTTTGCAATGCCTTAACCCTAATTTAATCTGATCCACGGAATTTCAGTCTGTGCTGAATTGTCCCCTTGCACCAGGGGAATTCTCTATTGGTGATTTGTGACCAGAAGCCAACTACTTTGTGTCCCCTGGGTGAAATAAAATGTCACCTTTCAAAAGAGAAACTGGCCCATAAACAGCAGCATTTTGATAAAATGAATGCAAATCAAATTCTTCAAGATTTTGTGTAATTTAATGTTCCAGGAATACATTTCCAAAGAAATCTTATCCCAAAAGTATAGAAAACTTAAATCCTGGACATCCATTTTGTATGAATTACTAGGTAAAAAGGTCATAAACCTCTGTAAGTGTAGTTGAGGATTTCAAGACAGGCTATTAATATACAAGGGGAGAGTGTCATCCTCAGAAAAACTGCAAGCAAGCCTAAATCTACCTGTACTGATATACATCAGGGAAACAAAGCAGAAGTAATGATAATATTAATTCCAGTTCAACACAGCAGGGTGGGGTGGGGTGGGGTGGGGAGGAGAGGGGAAGAACAACAGGCTGATTCTCCACCCTTTTGCATGTACCTGTGCCCAAGGAGTGCAAAATCATTGTAATATGCTTCCAAATCAGAATTTTACACTTCAACCAGTGGTACTGTTTTACAACCAACTTTGCACTCACTGGCCCAGATCTGTACTGATGCACTTGTGCAAAACAGCTGCAAACCCTGTGGATTTGGGCCAATGGCATAGGGTTACTCCTCTTCTAGTCCCCTGAACTCATAACAGGGGTGAAAAGGGAGGTGGTCAGAATACAGTTGAATTCCACTGATACCTAACTGCTGAAATATCCTAGGGCCATGAGTATCCAGGAGTATGTCAGAGCAGCCCTCAGGTTCCAGGGATTAGAGTGGCGGAGAAGGTGTAAAAATGGCTCAAATGTTTTCAGTAAGAGATGTATGTGAGTGCTGTTCTGCTTGTCTGCAGACAGAGTTCCAGGGTGAGGAGAGGAGAAACCAGGGAACTGGTGCTGGAATCAGCATGCTCCCTTCTTCATGAGCCGATCATATAATGCTAGTGTTTTCATTCCAGATTTAATTTAGGTGCCATAGTTACCTGCATCTCTGTTTGACATTATCTTGAGAGATGTCACCTTGTCCACTCACAACTGTATTTATCATATCAGGTAATTCTG
This sequence comes from Chrysemys picta bellii, assembly GCF_011386835.1. Taxonomy (NCBI): domain Eukaryota; kingdom Metazoa; phylum Chordata; order Testudines; family Emydidae; genus Chrysemys; species Chrysemys picta. Next base: position 266,201,440 of record NC_088791.1, on the reverse strand, counting down.
AAAATAAATGCAGTAAATGCCAAAAGAGAATAGAATGTACTAAAAAAAGTCTCAGCAAGCATCACTGTGAATGGTAGGAAGGGGTATTTAATTACATTGCAGGTTAAATGATGGAGAATTAGGTATGACCATTAAGATAACTTATTCAAAGTAAGCCAAGAATTAGATTGCACTAAAATTAGTAAGGTGCACAATTACTATTTCATTAAACATAATAATTTATTATAAAAAATGTATGCATCAGAAGTATCATATCATCAAATAGTCTTATCTGTGTAGTGTTCTAGATGGTATTTAGACAGATTTGAAACTGTCTATCAGAACAATCAAAGAAAATACATTAAATGATACCACGATCACAAATTGTAGGCCTGCTTCTGAGCTCACTGGATGTGCTTTACACTGCTATAACTGCAGATTTCATTTAATAAAAGTTATTCATTAACATACTGGGTTCCTTGTTTTATTATATTGGTCTATGCAAAAGAGATGCACAAATTCCAGGAACTTCATTTTAATATTTTTATAATGATCTGTCTAATTAAGATTATTTGTATTAACAAACATGGTACAATCCTCCCCCCCCCCCCCCAACAAATCATAACAGAAATGTAACTGTACTCTGATCATCTTCCTTTTTTTTTTTTTTGCCTGGCAACACCCCTTACTGTAAGTGCAGGGGGACTAGAAGTGAAGTAACCTTGTGCTATTGGCCCAATTCCATAGTGTTTACAGCTGCTTTTGCTGTGTGTCAGCACTGATCTGTGCCAGTGAATGCGAAGTTGGGTGCACCTTTCTAGAAGATGTGAGTGCAATAACCAGAGAAGTATACTTCCTTTTGGCGTTTGCACCTGTGTCTGTCCATTAAAGTTAATGCTTTTCAGATCCATTATGAACATCAATTATCCATGGGTTGTCTCTCATAATTACTGAACTCACTTATACATACTTGTGAACATTCTTCTGCCTCATAGATTAACTACTGAGACTGCCAAACTGCATTTTAATGACCAAATCTGCCTCACCCATTGCAGAGAACATCTTTCACAGGGCATTGCCATTCAGAATGATGCTGAGGTTTTGTTTTATAAACATCTTTGTACACCTTTTTGCCTTAACAGCTCAGTATTTTGAGAGTTACATTTTATAATTAATTTTGTATTATCACATATAATCATAACAATCGTATCTGAACACTATCAGGTTTTGCTCTCTACCTCCTAGTCATATTTTGTCAGGACTAAACATGGCCTGTTGCTTTTAACCTTTATACATAGGTCAGGTTTTCTAAATCTTTTTTTATTTGTGTTGCTCTCCTATGGACTCTCTCCAATTTGTCCTAAAATGTGGTGCCCAGAACTGAATACAGTAATCCATCTGGGGTCTCACTAATGCCAAATAAAGTGGGTCAATTGCCTCTCGTGTCTTACCTACAATGCCCCTGTTAATATACACCAGAATGATAGTAGACTTTTTCACAACCGCATCACATTGTTGGCTCATATTCAATTTGTGATCCACTATAATCCCCAGATACTTTTGAGCAGTACTACTGCCTAGCCTGTTACTCTTCATCTTGTTTTTGTGCATTTGATTTTTGCTTCTTAAGTGTAGTACTATTCACTTGTCTTTATTGAATTTTATCTGGTTGATTGCAGACCAATTCTCCAATTTTTCCAGGTTGTTTTGAATTCTAATCCTGTTCTCCAAAGTGCTAGCAACTCCACCCCATTTGACATCATTCAAAAATTTTATAAGCATACTCTTTATTCCATTATCCAAGTAACTAATTAAAATATTGAGTAGACCAGATCCAGGACAGATTCTTGCAGGACTCCACTAGGTATACCCTATCAGTTTGACAGTTTGAAACCACTGATAACTAATTTATGAGTATGGTTTTTCAATCAGTTGTACATCCACCTTATACTAAATTCTAGATCACATTTTTCTGGTTTGCTTGTGAGAACCACACACATTTTCTGTGTTAAGAAGTTACAGCTTTTCTGCATTTTCTAGCCCAATTCTCCACTACAGCTGATCTGTGCTTGTATGTAGTAGATGGAGATATCCACAGGGGGTAGTGGTGATTCCCAGATTTCAAGTCACTTATTCTGGTGGAAGTTGGAACAGCAGGGGGGCCAATTTAACCTCTGTTGCTGACAAACTCTTTAATTTTAAAAAGACTACTTCCTTGCTTAAAGTTAAGCACATACCTTAGTGCTTTGTGAGACTGGGGACAGTGCATTCAACACCTTGAACTGAACACGTTTGAACCCTAAATCACAATCTCTGAACATAGGACATAGACTCCCAAATAAGTAAATGAAAACGGATTAATCATAGATATCTGAAATATGTGACAAGATCACCCAGAAATCATTTCAACTATCGTTACATTAATACTGTGGGAAAAGTGGCAATGATATGAAAAGTTTGCATTTAATGAAATAAATTATAACTAAAATGGAATGCAAATTTCCATCAATTGGGATTTTTTTCTAAAATGTACAGAATGCTATAGCAAGACATTCATATTGTTTTGTTTCTTTCTTTATGCTTTTCTGTTTTTATTTTTTAAACACAGCTAGGAAATGGAGGCAGAGAGAGACTAAAGGCTAGATTTTCGAAGTTACTTAGATTAACCAAGTTCCAAGCTAATACCCTATGTGCTGGATCATTCTTTCTCACATTAAAAAAAAGTGAAGAGGAGGATAAAAATATGGAGAATGATGGGGATTTGTTTTTTCTTAAGCATGTTATTAATTGCTAGCCTATATTTTAAAGATGGCTCTCAATAGAGTGATTTATAGATTTTTATACTGTAGTCAATGCTGACATCCTATTTCTCCCTGTAACAACAATATACATAAAGTTATCCCTGTCTCTGAATTGGTAACGCCTGCAGTTTTGAGTCATAAGCAGTGCTTGCTTATTTTATCTAATGCTGCTGCTCAAAACTACATCAGCAAGAGCTCTACATCTTGGAATTTTTTTTAAAAAAAGGGGTAGGATAAATTATTGATCCTGTGTCTATGTCCATTCATTTCTCTCCCAACAAGGAAATAACTCACTCCTTCAGTCTAAATCTTCCTGATATGTTATGCTTTCTTAGCCTGGTCAACTCACATAGCCCAAATAATCAATATAATATTGTGATGATCTGGGTTGGATTTGAAAATAAAGGGAAAAATTACATTACCTGTTTAAGCAAAAGCAAAAAAAAAAAAAAACCAAGACTAGCACTGCCATGTAATTGAACACTAAATAACAATGCATACACAAAAGAAGGTGGAGTTAAGCTTGAACGCAGAACCCTTATTTTAACATTTTATTTTATTTTATGTGCTTCACTTTGTACTTAAATCTTTCTTAATATAGTTTTTTTTTTGCACAGAATTTCCTAGTTTATTTAAAAAAGAAATCAAGAAAGAAACAATAAAATTCCATCACACGCTGTTCACTATTAGACAGCATTAGAATATTCTGTAATCAAACAATGTATCAGGAACCCTGCTTCTTTCTTAGCACTTCACTCCAAATCTTTGTCTGAGCCCCACATAGGCCTGAATAGAAGGTTTTGATTTGGGCAGATTAGGGTCTGGCAAGGAGCAAAGCCACAGGATCTGCATATTTGTGGATTCAATGGCCTAATGCCACATACAATTGAAGAATTACGTAGAAAAAATAAAGGGAAACTGTGATCGGTGTCAGTCCACCTACCCGCTAGGCGGTGGTGGGGAGCTACGACATCACTGGCCGGCCTGGGTCACGCCTCTGTCACTGGGGAATTAGTGGTGGGAAGGATGCCAGCCAGTGTCTGTAGCATGCCCCTCAGGCAGGGGAGCGCCAGCAAAGGTCAGTAGCGCGCCCCTCAGGCAGGGGAGCGCCGACAAAGGTCAGTAGCGCGCCCCTCAGGCAGGGGAGCGCCGACAAAGGTCAGTAGCGCGCCCCTCAGGCAGGGGAGCGCCGACAAAGGTCAGTAGCGCGCCCCTCAGGCAGGGGAGCACCGGAAAAGGTCAATAGCGCGCCCCTCAGGCAGGAGAGCGCCGACAAAGGTCCCGGCGTGGGTCGGCTGGGTAGGGGAATGCAGGCCCACCCTACACCACTGCGTTCCAGCCCAGGGCCCTGACAGTGGCAGAACGAGGGTCCCACCACTGGGTCAGCGGGGTCGTCCCGCTACATAGACTCACCACTGTGCAGCTCTGTCCCTGGGCTACTTCCTACCCGATTGCTCGTCCGAATCCCTCTGGTCCTGCCAGTGCGTCGGGGTAGTCCGTTGTTGGCAGCTCCAGCTCCCCCTCGGGCTCAGGCTACTCCAGCTCCTCCCGGTCCTTGGCTGCTGGCAGCTCCAGCTCCCCCTCTGGCTCCTCAAGTCATTCTGGGTACTCGGCAGCGGGCAGACCTGGCAGCCCCAGTCCTTCCTCCAGGTGAGGTTCCCACTGGTCCAGGGCCTCCCCTGGCACGGCAGCAGGGTCTGAAGGGAGCAGCCCACGGTCTGCATCTGCCTCCCTCCCTGGTGCTGCCCTGACTGAGCTAAGGGCCCCGCCCTTTATACTTCCTGTTCCACCCCTCCCCTTCTGGGGGGTGGAGCAAGCTTGGCCTGGCCCCGCCCACTCAGGCTGAGAGAGCAGCCCTTTACCCTCAGATTCAGAGGGCAGCCACCCTGGCTCCCTACAGAAACAAATTTAATATTTAAAAATTCTAAAAGTTAAAGGGAAAAATTAAATGACTTACCCAACTTGGCATTCATTGCACACTGAAAAGATATACAGCCACTAAGCAGCTAAATTTATCACTCCTGTTTATATCTCTATTTCCTTTTACTATGTGCTTCAGGGATTTCTTCCCCCAGGGAAGAGATCTAGCATCCTTTACTTTCTCTGTGTATTTCCGATATGGTAAGTAGCAGCAGAAAGCAATGGTTGTACGTGAAATAAAAGTGAGGCAATGACAATGTGTTTAATACTCAAAAAGTTACTATGCAGTCTTAAAATGTCTTGATACAGGCATGGTAATTTAGTGATAAATAAGCAATCAATGTCCTTTAGAGTATCGTAATAGCCATTCCTTACAAGAAAAAAGGGTGACCATCCTAGGCTTACTCTGATAACCAAAAGAGAGGAGAAATGTAGGAGAAATGTCCTAAACAACCAGTAAAAACATAAGGAAGATTACTAGTGTAAATTTCACTTTTTCTTAGACTCATGATCCTCCACATTCTCTTACCTCTCCAGGAAGAGTTCAGTACAGCAAATAATGCAACTACAATGTTGTTCATGGTAACAGTTCAGCATTATACATAATTCATGGATTCATAGATCCTTAGGCCAGAGGGGACCACTGTGATCATCTAGTTTGACCTCCTGTATAACACAGGTCATAGAACTTTCCCCAGTTAATTCCCTTTTTATGTACCATAGCTGTAGTTAAACTAGAGCAATAATAAAACAGAACATAGCATACATGCCTACCCCTGTAGCCTTTCAACTAAAAATTGACAGGAATATTCTTTTCCTGTAAGTTTCTGTTAAAAAAAACACTATCTTTCTATTTAGCTTTAAATACAGTTTCATTGTAATAAATAATAGAGAAAGGCTTAGTGCTGTAGTCTTCCTATTCAGTAGTCACTGAGTTCAGTGGGAATAAGGACTGCAACATCAGGATTCCAGACACTCCTGATATTGCACCCAGAAATTGCTTCCCAGAAATTATTGCACATTTTCAATAGTAAGAGACTGGAAGGAACAAGCCAAATATGCAATAATATTGTAAAATTCCACTGCCAAGAATGAATTGCATTAGATCAATTTACCTATTGTAGTTTCACAGGAGATAAATCTTGACTGACCAACCACCTCACTGTGCCAAGATGTTATTTGATGCAGCATAACCTTGTCTCGCTGCATGAAACAGGGAGGATTTGGCACGTCCATGCAAAGGATGGGTATACACTGCATATCATGGAGTTCTATTCCATGGGCTTTACTCAACTTCTCCTGTGCACACAGGGAGAAGGCAGAAGGAAGGAAGGATAGGTTCATATTTGAGTCGATCCACCATCTTTGCAAATCATGAAATGAATATGCAAGAGCAGTGGGAAGATCCTGCAACCCAAGAATTGCAGGAAGACCTAAAGACCAGTTTGAGTACCATTAACCTTAGCATACAGCCTGTATTACAAACAATATAGAAATTAATTGATTAAAAGAAAGAAAGAAACAAATGAAAACACACATTTGCATAGATTTGTGTGTTGCTGACTTTCTCTAGAAAACTGTTAAAAAAATCTAAACAATTCAACATGGGTGAATGAAAAACTTTAAAAAATTAGAATAGAAATGTATCATTAACTTCACTAGGCAATTGTGTTATTCGATGTAATTGTAATCCTTAAGAAGTTGCCTTTTAATAATTGATCATTCCATAATTACTGCTGTATTAAATCTAAAGGAAAATTAACTGCTTATTTGATACATTAACTTTGAAGTGTGAGCCATTTTCTTTTAACCAGTCACTGAAATTATATTCTACTATATGTTTTATCGATTAATTCGGTACCCTATATTTTTGGCATACATCTTGGAAATGTATTCCAATAACAAACATTTTTCTTTTCTTTTTATATGGTGATTTCTAACACCAAACATATCCCAGGCCTCTCTTTAATTCTCCTCTGGGTTATTTCCTTCCATTCACTTCTGATGGATTAGAATATACATGTGTGAAACCAAGGTCAAGGCTACAGAAGGCTGATATGAGCTCTGTGGAACACTAAGACCAAAATAGGACTGGGTCACCGAAGGCTAGATGTTAGAGGGATTATTCCTTCACCTGCTCACTTCCCTGGTCCTTCTCGCATGAACAGAGAGCAACAATACCCGAAGTCCAAAGGCGCAAACAATTTGATGTTTATTGGGGTGAACTTCCAGCAAGCATGATTCCAGTTTCCTTCCTCAGTGTCCCCCTTCCCAGCTCTGACACCACAGAGCCATCCCTGTTCCCATTCCCTGTCCCATTCCCCCCTTAGCAAAATATGATTCCAATTTCCCCACGCCCATTCCCTGTTCCCATTCCCTCCCCGTTTTATTTCCTGATTGACTGCAGACTATATAGTAAAATTTGATTTTGCTTAACTATACCTTAACCAATTATTCTACTGAAATTTAACTAACCAATTTTAACATACTCTAACATGGTTATTTAACCAATTATATTTTACCACCTTAATTGGTTTACACCCAACAAAATTAATTATACAGCAGACAGAAACAATTACAGAACGAGACAGAGACCATGCAAATAAACATACAAAACAATACAGAAGCGAGGATTTCACATCCCAGCTATTGATAAGTGAGTTCTTGCCAGATAGGATGCTATCAAACTAAGTTTCCTTTTACATCTTTTAGGCTCTTTCCTTTCTCTGGAGGTGATAGGAATATCAGGACAGAATTGTATTCCTAACAGCCCAATAGCACCTTATTTCCATGTGACTAGTTTGGAATGTGAGGATGTGACCGTTCACTTCTCAGTTTATGGCTGCCTCTGCTGCTTAGCCAAAGGCCTTACTTAGCCTAACTAGAACAGAGCCTCAGACTGTCCCTTACACATACAGAGAGAGTGATTTTGATTCTCTCTTTTATACCTCTATAACTAGCTAAGTGATAAGAATACACGTAAATTCTTAAAGTATAGGCTTTTACAGACAGGCCTGAATATCTATATCCTAACATGATTCTGGGATGCATTAACAGGTGTGTTGTGAGCAAGACACGAGAAGTCATTCTTCCGCTCTACTCTGCTCTGGTTAGGCCTCAGCTGGAGTATTGTGTCCAGTTCTGGGCGCCGCATTTTAAAAAAGATGTGGAGAAATTGGAAAGGGTCCAAAGAAGAGCAACAAGAATGATTAAAGGTCTTGAGAACATGACCTATGAAGGAAGGCTGAAAGAACTGGGTTTGTTTAGTTTGGAAAAGAGAAGACTGAGAGGGGACATGATAGCAGTTTTCAGGTATCTAAAAGGGTGTCATAAGGAGGAGGGAGAGAACTTATTCACCTTATCCTCTAAGGATAGAACCAGAAACAATGGGTTTAAACTGCAGCAAGGGAGGTCTAGGTTGGACATTAGGAAAAAGTTCCTAACTGTCAGGGTGGTTAAACACTGGAACAAATTGCCTAGGGAGGTTGTGGAATCTCCATCTCTGGAGATATTTAAGAGTAGGTTAGATAAATGTCTATCAGGGATGGTCTAGACAGTATTTGGTCCTGCCATGCGGGCAGGGGACTGGACTCGATGACCTCTCGAGGTCCCTTCCAGTCCTATAATCTATGAATCTATGAATCTATGAATCTAACACTAGAGATGATCTGTCCAGTACTGGCGGTGGCAAAGTATGGTAACAGCCATCGTATGTATCATGCACCCTTGGAAGAAGAGAAAAAAAAATTTACAGCAAAAAAGCTGTGGAGGTTAATGTCAGTGTATGTGTGTGTGTGTGGGGGGGGATTTTCCAAGATGCCTATGGGAATTAAATACCCAACTCCTGTTGAAGTTCAGTTTGGTCATCATCTGAGCTGGTGAATTAGCCAATAAGGGGCTGAAGTAATCCATTAGCCCCTGTGCAACTAAGGAACTATATACATGCCCTGTCTTTTTGGCCAGGACCCCATCTCTTGAACCTCCTAATAGCAGGCATCCAGGATGACATGTCCCTGATAAACTGGGATTGGAGGAGGATTAGAAAATGTCTCCTAAAATGCTGGGGGATAGGGATGGGACTCCTAATTGCTGGTATAGGTGAGTGATAATCTCTTCCCTAAATCTCTTACCACTCATATGAGGGGAGAGCTGGGGTCTGACTGTGCAGGGTTGGAGGCTGATAGATTTAAGAAAAGATTTAAGAAGGAATCACAACCCGTACTGTATGAGTTATTGCTGCTCCTAGGTAAGTTAATAAATTGTGGCCTAATTAAACCACATGCCTTGCCTCTTATATTTCTTCCTGTGTGTCCAGGAGAATGGAAGTTTTGTTGCTGATGTCAATGGGGTCAGGATTTCAGCCAGTGTTTCTAGCAGATCCTTAACTTGGGCTGCTCTGATTTCTCATCTCCACAGCACAGAATGAAGGATGCAGAGTGATGGATTTATTTGCTTGTGGTTTTTTTAAATTTTATTCAAGTATCTATCTCAGTCATGAGATATTTTCCAGAGGAAGTGATAATTTAGTTCCATGATAGTCTGTAGAATAACTTCTGATTGGTTGTGACTGATATTATTTTTAATCAACATCCTTGTAACTCATGCTTTTAATACGTATGTGACTTATTTCTGGATAGCTCCATGCTGATTTATCTCAAATTTCCATATGTGTGTTATTGGAGCTGGTTGAAATATTGTAGCTAAAACATTTTTTTTTTATTTTTGTAAATGCCTTTGTAATGAAAATGTTTGTTGCTTTTGAAAATATAGGGGTTATTAAAGATCAATTAAAATCAGTATTTTCTGTTTCTTTCAAAAAATTTCATAGAAAGTACCAGTTTCCAAAGAGCTCCATCTTTATTTACCTTGTACCCAAGCTAACGTTCTTCATTCTTTACAGATGCATACACTACATTTTTATGTTTGTGTTTATTTGGTTGTTTTGACATTGCTAATCTATCCAATATATTGTGGTTTTAATTCCCTTAGTTTCCTGCTCTCCATTTTCTAGCAGTTTTTCCAGTTTCACTTTGCAAGCTGAGTGATGGGGCTTCCTCAGCTTTCCATGGGAAGTTATTCAATGGCTCTATTATTATTTGTACTGAAGTAGAAACAAGGAGCCAGAGCTATGGACCAGGACCCCACTCTGTTAGGCACTGTAAAGATACAGAACAAAAAGAAACCCCCACCCAAAAAGCATATAATCTAAGTATAAGACAAGTGACAACAGATGGAGACAGACAGATATAAGAGTATAAGGAAACAATGAGATTATAATTTCTTCTATCCTCTTGTAAAATCATCTAAATAAGTCAAATCTACCCCCTACCTAGAAACACATTATGCCATTGCTAGCAGAACTCCCTACTGAAATAAAGAAGAAATTCAACTTGAAAAGAACGGTGAATGTTGTGTAAGTGTCTGAGTTCACCAAAAGAAATATATGGCAATATGAAAGACTACTTTTATCAAATATGACATACTTGTTCCACCGAAATCACCATACTGACATGAACATGAGCAAATTGGAATGCTCCATGTTGGAGGAACCCATATTTTTGTTGTTCAGGAATTTCAATTTTTTGGCAAATGAAATTTTGCAATACATATGTTTTATATATATATATATGTCAGATCCATATATCAAATACTATAGAAGGTATCATCTGCTAATCTCCCTGCATCAAATGGGTTAGGAAAATGCTTTGTGTAGACCCTTAAAAAGAGTATTTAAAGGAAAATGGGGCTTAAATCCTACAATATTGTTTCTGAAAATTTACTTTTATCACGTACGTTAATGCCATACAAGGTCAGATGAAAGTTCTTCAACATTGCATGTCTAACAGCGAAGTTAAACACCTGCTGATAAGATAACTTATTTTCTCTGAGTATGCAGTGCTTGACATACACAGTGAAGAGGAGCTTCAGCAACTGTATAAGGGCCTATATCTTGCACCATGGCCCATGGGATCCTAGTCAGACCTCATAACCTGACCACCACTGAGCAGCTCACACAGAACTCATAAAAATGAGGGGGTAATGGAACTCTGACCCCTCCAAGATGTACCGCCCTGGAGGATCCTGACTGGGGGGACAATGACTGGCTCCACCAATTGACCGACTACTTAAGTCAGAGCGGGACAAAGGAACAACTGAAAGACTTCCTGACTGGCTGCTGTACCAAATCTGACTCTTGTTTGTCCCTGGTTCCTGGTTCTGGCTCTGACCCCTGCCTTGGACTCTGGCTCTTACCACTAGATATGACCATCCTTGCTCCAGCCACTAGGTTAGACCACCCACATTTTGGTCCTAACAGCTTGCTTGGACTACTGACCCCTTCGAGAGATAGGTTGTTCTAGGCATGGATCTGACAGACCACCTCCTGTCCTAAGGAGCACTGACATTGCACAAGCAGGTAGCCTACTTTCTGGCAAACAACCAAGAGATGCATGCATGGCTACAGAATAGGCCACTGAAAACCAGATACTGCAAGAGCAAATGACACAACTTTGCACTGAGAACTCTGCACTTCGACCCCACCCTTCTGCACCACCCTGATTCATTGTCCATCATCTCCCTGCTGGAACACTTTAATGGGATCACCAAAGATTTCAAGTTTTTGTGAATCAGTTCTGCCTCCAATTCCTGTTTCACCTGCAGACATACTCCTCTGAAGCACCCAAGGTAGGCCTGGTAGTTGGCCTCCTGACTGGAGAAGCATTGCAGTTGGCTTCCTTTTTATTTGAGACTGATGGTCCAGTATTGTCAAACTGGGGCACCTTCCAGTGAGCAATATCAGCTATCTTTGATTATTCCAATTGTGCATGCACTTTGGAAGCCACCGTGTGTAATCTCTGGCAGGAGCAAGGTACAGCTGCCTCCTATGCAGCACATTTTCATCGGCTCACATCAGATACAGTCTGGAATGAGGTGGCTTAACTAGGCAAGTTGCAGGGGGACCTGCGAGAAGAAATAAAGAATGAGCTGGACCAGATCAAGATGCTGGCAGTCCTGGACACTTTTATTGATCCAGATCAATAATCAATTGTGGGAATGACAAGAGAAAAAAAAATGGAAATATACAAATGTGTCCCTGTTTATCAAACCCAGCCCTGCAGGTGGAGCTGATGCAGGTAGCCCTCACCTGCCAGCACCTCACCTCTGAGGAAAAGGAGCATCATTAACATATCAACCTGTGTTTTTACTGTGATGAGCCAGATAGTGTCATCTCCAGAAACCCCACTTGAAGCCCAGCCGAAAGGGAGCCAGGAAACAAGACAGTCTGAGCCCAGTCAGGGGGACTGGCCTGGGGTCCCTAACAAAGTGTACCTTTGAATCCTGAACAAGGTTCCTGACTGGAACTCACACCAACTCCAAGCGAGTGACACCACACCTACAAGTTCTAGTTGAGTTACACATATCTGTGTATCCCCATCAAATTTTCCTGCAGTTGGCAGTCATCAACTCAGGCACCACAGATAACTGCATCATCATGGATGTAGCCTGAACCCTACAGATTCCCCTACAGCCAAAATCAATCCCAGACCTGGGATGACAATTGACGGAGCTCTCTTGTCCTCTGGGCCCATGGCTACAGAAACCTTACCCTTGGAGGCTACCATCCAATGACAAGAGGAGATGTTGAAATTCAGTGTCATGCTTTCCATAGATATGCCTCTGATTCTGGGTATGTCCTGGCTGGTCTACCATAGCCCATACATCAAGTGGAGGGAACTGAAGGTCAACTTCCCCTCAGGGGAAGGTCAACTCCCCTCTGGCAGTAGTGCCAGACTGCAGTGGGTGGGAAGCATGCAACTGTTTCCTGGGGATCACAAGCAAGAGTACTCAGCCTGACCAGATTCCCATGGAAACTGAACATGAAATCCCCACACAGCACAGTTATTCTGCTAATGTATTTTTTTAAAAAGAATTTAGACTCCTTATCACCGGGAGTAGAATTACCCCACAGAATGTCAATCAAGATGAAGATTCTGTGTGGGTGCATTTATGACATGTTGGATCCCAAGTTTGTCGCCCGGCAGGCTTACCTTCTAAAAAACCTAACCCCAGGGGTTTATACGCAAATTCACCTTGCCTACTGAGGCACTAGTACTTTTATTGAAGAAAGATGGAAGTCTCCAAGTGTGTGTGTAGATTTTCAGGCTCTGAACCAAATCACAATCAAGAATTGTTATGTGATGCCACTCATCCCTGATCTGTTGGACCATGTGGGGTTTGCCCAGGCATACACAAAGCTGCTCCTCTGATGGATATACAAACTGGGATGCATTAGAGAAGGTGATAAGCAGAAAATTGCTTTTCAAACCAGATATTATCTGGTATCTAGTAATGCTATTTGTTTTGACAAGCACAACCACCTTATTACAGCATTACATCAGTGATGTGTTTTGGTACATGCTAGACCAGTATGTGGTAATATATCTGGATGACATACTGATTTTCTCAGATAATGCAGAGCAGCACACCATGCATGTCTGTACCATCCTCAGAAGTCTATGCCATCATGACCTCTATGCCAAGCTGGAAAAGTGCATCTTCCACCAGTCCTCTGTAGAGGTTTTGGGGTTTCTGCTGTCTCCACAGAGTGCTGAGATGGACCCATTTAAGGTGAATGCAGTCCTCAATTGGGCAGCATCCCAGAATATTCACAACCTGCAGCATTTCCTGGGATTTGCTAACTTCTATTATCAGTTCATCCCAAGGTCGTCAGAAAAAGTTTCCCCCCACATCTCTCTGCTCCATAAAAGCATTAAGTTCCACTGGGCTCCTAAGGCTCCATAGGCTTTTGAATGGCAAAAAAATTGCATTCACTTCTGCCCTGTACTGGGCCAACCTGATCCCACACAAACCTTCACCAGGAAAGCAGATGCCACCAACATGGAGATTAGGGCAGTGCTTTCCCAGAGACAAGGCCCCCAAGAGGTGTTACATCCATGTGCCTTTTACTCCAGGAAACCCTTCCCTGCAGAACAAAACAATGAAATCTTGGACAAGGAGCTCCTGGTAATTAAGGATGACTTCAGAGAATGGTGCCACTACCTCCAGGAGGCCCGGTCCCCAGTCCAGGTGTATACCAACCATAAGAACTTGGAATATCTGAATAGGGACAAGGCTCTTAATCAATGACAGCTTTGGTGGGCCCTGTTCTTCTTCCAATTTGATGTTATTATTTGTTATCATCCAGCTCCTAAAAATAGCAAGGCCAATGCACTGTCACAGAAAGGAAATCATCCTCCTGGCCCAAAAGGCCAATCACTGAAGCCTCAAACATCCTCAAGCCCCAGAACTTTCTTGGTTCAGCTCCCCCATCAAGACCTGCTTGTCTTGATCCAGTCAGCCTTAACCCATGGAGGTCCCCTGATAAAAAGAAAGCATTAAACTAGGAGCCTCCAGTGTCCATGATGGGATATTCTACGTGAAAGAATAACCCGGTATCCCCCCTGGAACCCTAATAGTTGCAGCTCTGCAAGCTTGCCATGGTTCTTCCCCTGGCAGGGCATTATTTCAGCCTTACCAAGACCCAGCAGCTTTCTTTGTTCTTTTTGTGGAATGCTAGCCACAATACAGACCTATATCATCTCCTGCAACATCTGGGCTTGTGCCAAGGTGCCACACGATAAAACCCTTTGACTCCAACAGCACTCAAAAGTACCATCCACACCCTGGTCAGTTGCCACTCTAGACTTCATAGTGGAATTACCCTAATCCAATGGCTTTATGACAAGAGGTTTTTACTCACGAAAACTTATGCCCAAATAAATCTGTTAGTCTTTAAGGTGCCACCAGACTCCTTGTTGTTTCTGACCATAGTAGATCACTTCTCCAAGATGGACTACTTTGTTCCGTCCACCAGCCTGCCGTCTTACAAGGAAAATGCCCACCCCCGGGTGGAACAGGTTGTTCAACTTCATGGTCTACAGAGTGCATCATCTCCAATTATGTCCTACAATTTGTGTCCTGCTTCTGACAGGAGGCCTCTGAATATTAGGGGTTTGCTCCAGCCCCTCATCCTCCTACCAACCCCAGATAAACAGCCATACAGAGAGAACAAATCAAATTCTGGAACAGTAGTGCTATATTAATTATCATCAAAATGACTGATCCTCTCTAATACCCCTGGGAAAGTTTGCGTACAACAACGTGGAACATGCTTCCACAGGGCAAAGTCCTTTCTTTTCAAATTATGGGTTTCACTCTTGTTTCCACCAGGCGCTGCCCACAACTTTCTCCATGTCTGCAGCTGCAGACTGGGTACAACTGATATGTCAGACCCAAGAGGACCTGAAAACCGATCTGGAGGATGCTAAGACGAGTTACCAGTACAATGTGGATCAGCATCAACAGCAAGGTCCTGTCTTCTCTGTAGGCCAAAACATTTGGCTCTCAACCAAACATCTACATACGAATAGGCCACTCTGCAAACTAGTTCCTTGGCCCCTCCTGAATTCATTGTCAAATCAATTCAGTGACTTTCAAACTCCACCTACCTTGATCCCTGTGCATACAAGTAGTGTTCCATGTGACATTGCTGAATCTTTGCATGCAAAACCCATTTCCCTGACTACCACCAACACTCCAGTGAATGTCTAAGACCACAATGAATATCACCTTGGTCGACTGGTCTTTCAGCCCTCGTTTAGATTGTGCTGATCACAACATGTCTTCCATTCTTATTGTTTCGTGGCCTTTCTTCTCCATGTGCATTGAATCGTCTCTCATCAGTGTCCTGCAGTTACAGGTGCAGACTGAGAGGGCAGTCCTTTTTCTGACCTTTGAGATTCTTAACAGCCTCTCATTGACTGAAATCCCACCACAGTCATAGAATGTTTCAAGGAACACACAAGGAGTTGGGACCCATTTATTCATGTTGTTTTAGTCATTTCTTCATCCACCCACTGGCTATGCTGTCAATGGCACGTTGACTCCTCAACTGCTGCAAAATCCTACCTCAGTGCCTCAAAGTGGTGCATCAGTGACCCTGGCTTGTCTGACAGTGAGGATAGCAGAGTGTATTCTTCAGTATTAAGGTACCAACCCAGGGAGAGGACAGCTGTCCTCCTTCTTGAGGTTGGGTGCTAGCTAAGTTGAGGAGGTAAACAATGAATATATTGCCCACAAAATCTTGACTCCAAAAGAAAGAGCATACTTTGATATTTGGTCAACTGGGAATGCTACAGACCAGAAGTACTTTCCTGGGAGCCTGTGGACACACTCCCAACCTAGTGAGAGCCTTCCATGACTCTCATCTTGAGAAAGCAGGCCCAAGGCAGCCCTGAGAGCTAGGAGAGAGGGTGATGTAAGGGCTCATGAGTCTCACACTCAGATCCATGGGTTCACAGGCAACCTTCTCACCCTGGACACTACTGAGCAGCTCACCCAGAATTCCTTCAAGTGAGGGGCTAGCAGAACTCTGACCCCTTCCACAGGGGTCCACCCAAGAGGACTCTGACTGGGGGACTATTACTGGCTCCATCAATTGCGGGACCAGACGGTTTAAATCAGAATGAGGCACATGAAATTATCAGACCAACTGAGGGTCTTTCCAGCTGGCCACTGTGCCAGACCAGACTCTTCCTATCCTATCTCCTAGAACTGGAAGGGACCTTGAAAGGTCATTGAGTCCAGCCCCTTGCCTTCACTAGCAGGACCAAGTACTGATTTTGCCTCAGATCCCTAAGTTGCCCCCTCAAGGATTGAACTCACAACCCTGGGTTTAGCAGGCCAATGCTCAAACCACTGAACTATCCCTCCCCCCCTTGTTGATATCTAGTTCCTCGTTCTGGCTCTGACCTCTGGCTCAGTCCAGGGACTCTGATTCTGGCTCTAATCCCTGGCTTGGATGCTGGCTCTGTCCACTGGACCTGATTTCCCCTGCTCCAACCACTAGCTCAGACTGAACATATCCTCATCCTGACAAACTGTGCAATAAATAGTTTTTCACTAGTTTGTGATGAATTTAGACTAAAAAGGTGTGATTGCACCGGAAATGTCAATAGCTAATGATAGAATTATGTTAGACGTTATGCACAAGTTATTATATCTAGGATCAAGTGCATCAGATAATGTGTCTCTAGATAACAAGCTTAATTCTTGCATCAGCAAGGCAACGACTACATTCGGCTGACTGGATAAGTATATGTGGGGATAACAGGAAACTGACAATGAACACCAAGATATTGGTCTACCAGACATTAATTTTGATCGTGCTGATGTATGGCGGTGAGACCTGGACCACCTACTATGGGCATGAGAGAAGGCTAAACAACTTCCATACCTTCTAGCTTTGTTGTATTCTAAATATCATGTGAGAAACCAAAGTTCCTAACACCAAAGTACGTGAGACAGCAAAAGTGCCATGTTTAATCACTATTCTCATGCACAGACATGTTCATTGGCTTGGTCATCAGCACTGAAAGGGCAATGGACAGATTCCAAAGGATTCCTCTATGGAGAAATTGCAGATGCTCCAAGGTTACTTGGCTGATCTAGGTTCAGGTTCATGGATGTTTCAAGAGGGATTTGAAAACTTTCAATATCACCTCTGCAAGCTGAGAAGTTGCAGCTGACAACAGGCTACACTGGAAGTCTGTGCTGCACCAGGGAGTCAAAGGGTACCTCTACACTGCAATTAGACACCCAGACCTGCTCCATGACAGCTGACTTGTGCTCACAGGGCTCAAGCTAATGGGCTGTTTAATTTCAGTGTAGATGTTTGGGCTCAGGTCGCAGACCGGGCTCTAGGACCCTGTTCCAGCCTGAACCCAAACATCTACAATGCTATTAAACTGCCATAGATCTGCAAGCACAAGTCAGCTGGCACAGTGTAAACATACCCAAAGAGGCTAAAGGGTGGTGGTTCAGTGAAAGGAAAGCAAAGAGAGAGAAGAAGAAAGTGCAGTAGGCCTCAAGCATTACTAGTGCACTGGCTTCATCTTCTGGCAATGCATTTTATGCCTGCATTATCTGTGATGAGGACTGTCACTCAAGAATTAGACTTTTTAGCCACTCATGATGCTGCAACTGAGCATCTTTGGTGCTTCCACCATTGTCTTTCAAGACAAATGGTGGTCACCACCAATCATCCTGCAAAAAATGGGATATGAAAATTATTTGTATAGACAAATGCAAAGAGCATTAAGAGAAAAAAATGAGGTTAAGATCCTACAATATTGTATTGCAAACTAGTTTTAATCATGTATGTCAACACCACAGAGAAATTCCAGCAGTTATTTCTTAAATGTCAATTATTAATCACATTCAGTTTGCTTAGAGCACATGTAGCAAAATAACTAGATGAAAAACACCAAAGAGTAAGAAACTCACAACATATGGCTTCCTGATTTTTATGTCTAGATCAAAGGGTATTGATGTGGGAAAAAAGCAGATACAAATGTGGA
This sequence comes from Chrysemys picta bellii, assembly GCF_011386835.1. Taxonomy (NCBI): domain Eukaryota; kingdom Metazoa; phylum Chordata; order Testudines; family Emydidae; genus Chrysemys; species Chrysemys picta. The sequence continues at coordinate 266,183,322 of NC_088791.1, read as the reverse complement.
TTTGGGGGAGCAGAGATATATCCTGTTGAGAAATTGAAAACACAATGATGAAGCATATATTGATCAACTGTTATTACTAGTTCAAGGTTCAGAATATATAAAATTAAATTGATATGGTTGATACAATATCATGTGATTTTCAACAGATGGATCAAACCTTAAAGGCATAGCCCAATATTGTGAAATCAAAATATTTAAATCTAAGGAAAATCAAACTTCTTTATACTTATCCTTCTCATCCTCCTCTTTAGATAGAGATGTTAAATGGGAAAAGCCCTTGCTTGGAAATGACATCTAAATCTCCTTCTTGGGCAAAGACAGAGTTAATTTTGATGCTCTCCAATTCTGTGATTAAGATCTCATCTTATGTATTAACTTAAGGAGACAGTTATACATGACAGGGGAGAGAGGAATGAATAACTTAAGAAACACAATAGACATTCTGTCTCCGGCTTGTAGGAAGACTTTAGGACCATTTACATGATCTAATTAGCCACTGGACCCGGATTTCACTTCTTCGCTCTGGAAAACATCTCTCTGGGTTGCTCCAGTTTTGTTCTTGACAAGAGTTCACAGGGATGGACTACTCAGCAATAGTGTTATGCTTGCTATGAGACCATGTTTGGCAGGGTTAGATTTGTCATGCCTGGCTAAGAGAAATCCAACTGTTATTGAGAAATCCAACAGAGAGATTGTGAGGAGGGGAGTAGTAGGAAGAATATGGTGAAGAGAAATTGATAGACTGGAGAAGCGACCTATAGTTCACCTCTCGGTGATTGCTCAAGATAGAGTCATGTCAATAGTGATGCCACCTGGTTCCATCTCCTTGTCAGGCTCATTGCAAATACAGTTTAAGAATCAGAAAGAGGCCCCAAAGTGTCATGGTAACTTGCTATATTCTAGTATCTGGTAGTAGTCATGGAGACTACCTACCTTGGTAGTGATTCTGAGGATCGTTGATATCATGATGCTGCTTCTGCTCCAAAGTTAAATCAAATTGCCAAGAGGTCCTCCAAAAATAAGTTTCAAGGGATATCAACCTTATTTCATAAAAAATGTCCAATCAAAACAACATTCCCCATAGTCTATAAAAGGAGACTTTGTCATTATTAACATTTATACTCTGGTAATTTCTAAAGGTCATGAACAACTTGTGCCCCCTCATGATAGGCATACAAACACACGACGAATGGCAGTTGCTGCCCATAGGCTGAACAATATCTTAAAATTCTGATCTTTTGCTGTAACAATTTTCAAACTTCATTTCTGGTGTGCGCCAAACAATTCCTTTTCTGTAAACAAATTCCGTTCTCGCCAGTACTTTGACTTCATTTCATACTTCCTTTCAACAACATTTAGATAACATGTTTTATATAAATAAAATAATAAATATGGAGATATCCCATCTCCTAGAACTGGAAGGGACCTTGAAAGGTCATCGAGTCCAGCCCCCTGCCTTCACTAGCAGGACCAAGTACTGATTTTGCCCCAGATCCCAAGTGGCCCCCTCAAGGATTGAACTCACAACCCTGGGTTTAGCAGGCCAATGCTCAAACCACTGAGTTATCCCTCCCCCCCTTTTAGGTGAAGACAATCTCATGTTACTTTTCACTTACTTTGAACAATTAAGAATTTCTACCAAAGGTAGGGTATATCGTAACAGGCCACTGCACTTCAGCACAACTTGTCACTTGTTCAATTATTCCTACATTGGTTGCTATTTCTCTGGAGCTTGAAAAAAATCATTCTATTCTAAAGCTTTATATATAGGCTTGGCAGAATTTTTATATATATATAATTTTGATAGATACTGTGGATTTTTAAGCATATTTTTAGATTTTTATTGATTTACATTTTAACAGTTGTGGATACTTTTGGGGGCATCAGACAGTAATTATTTAATGACAGTTGACATTAACATTCAAACAATTAGAGCTTTATAACTACTAAAATACACATTGTCAATATTACATCAAAATATACAAAGTAAATATCCTTAAGTCAAATTCTAAATATAGTTCTCAAGCAGCATTTTTCTTATTTTGCCAATCTGTAAATGTAGCATACCAATGGAAATATTTTTTCACTAGTTTGTGTATGTATGGTGACATCAATGTTGACCAACATTTACCGATAAAAATCTAACCCTTCCAATCCAATTTATGTATTACTGACATTTCCCACAGCATCAGACTTGGTTTAATTAGAAGCAATGCCTCATACAGAATACACAATGAGTTCTGAGCTCAGTGATTTACACCTACTGTTCATGTAAGTAGAAACAATGAGACTTTGCTCTGTTTTAGAAGCATCCTACTGAGACTAAATTAAATCAGTAATTGTTTTGTTGGGGGAGAGGGACTTACATAAATACCTACATTTTGCTATTGCTTCTTGGTATTAGTGGAATGAGAATTAGTCCCAAAGACTACCATGACCACAGATGAATCAATAAATATCTTATCCTCCAGTTTCATTATTTATTCAATACTGTTCATCTCCTTCGATATTCACTCAAAATATAATTATTGACTAATCTAAACAAAAACAAAAAACAACAATTTCAAAAAGCAATCAGCACAATAAATTACTCTTTCAACCACAATCAGCTCTCATGTAGAAAAAATGGTTTTAACACTGGCAACTTCCCCACATTAACATAGAAGAAAAATCAAAATCTAACGAGTGTATTTATTATTTGTTGAAAAAATACTTTTTAGAATTATCTCCAAAGAAAATATACATCTCCTTGCACATGGTGCTTCCTTTGGCACTAACATTTGATTAAAATATAATAGCAGCAAATTAATCAGATTTCATAAAAATACACTAAGTCAAATACATGGGTATAAAAGCATGATACACTATAGGAATTCTCCAAAAACAACAAATAAATCTGTTAGTTTTAAGGTGCCACCAGACTCCTTGTTGTTTTTGTAGATACGGACTAACACGGCTACCCTCTGATATAGGAATTCTCATGTGGATGAGTATATAGCTGTTATTTTCCATTTCTATTATATGATTATTACTATATGAGGAAGTGCAATTGTTTACCATACGCAATCAATAGAAACAAAAGTAAACATCAACCTATTTTATGAGGTAATGGGAAAATGTCCATACAGTGAGACAGTTATTATCATGTTAATTTGTTTGTATTTATTTAGTTATTTTAATGATTTGTAATTCATCCATCACATTGGCATCTGGGCAAAATCAAAATAGAGCCAAAAAATGAGTTTTAGAACTAACAATGGTTATTTTAAATTGATTTTTAATGTATTTTTAAAACTTATTTCAGAAAGCTAGAAACATAATTATTGGACAAAGATTTTAAAAATAATACATTTAGCATCCCTTTGTATTAGTACCACCAGGCCAGATTAAATTTTTTTTTTCCATACTCACATCTGTAGACATATATTTTTAAAAGTGCTCAGCATCCATTTTAGGCATTCAAATTAAGTTGGCAGATTTGCAAAAGTGCTCAGCACCTGTTAGCTCCCATTATTCTCAGTTGCCTAAAGGAGAGTTGAAAAAAATCTGTTTTTCTTTCAACATACACACACACAGAGCCCTGAGTCAGTGAAGCACTTAGACACATGCTTAATTTTGAACATTTTAGTAATCCTGTTCAACAAAAGCACTTAAATGCATGCAGAAAAAAGAGAGGAATAATATAGCCCAAAGAGTAGTGAAATACTGTGACATCCACAACCTGAAATGTTGTACCCCGCAACTGTTTCCCCCCCAAAACACTGTCAGAAGCAAGAACAGTTGTCTATATTACTGTGTAGAGGCTACTCAAGATCATCTCAATACTTTAGGCCAAAAATAAAACAGAAGGGACACCTCAAATGAGAAAAAATCTGTCTTTGAATCCCATGGACGTCAATAGGATACAAGGATTAACATAAATCATCCTAATCTAAAAAATACCCACAAAACCATGAGAAGTATGACTAGAAAACTGTTACAATCTGAACCACAGATGGAACCCAAAAGGCATTCTTACAGGTGAAATATGAAGTCTCCATTTTCTAAAAACTCAAATTTTGTAAATGTGTTCAGAAACGTTGAATTCCAGTAGGCGGTCGCACAAAATTGTAATATATATTTCAAACTGTATTTTATGTAAGTACTTTGGGAGAGACACAGTTATTTGTTTTCTGCTTGGGCTTCTAGGTATTACGATAATAAATAATGATACAAAGCATTGTATGCACATTTGGTTTTTCTACTTATTCCTACCTTGGGCCAAATTTGAAAAGGAAAGAAAGATGGGGTCTCTGTGCAAAACATGAACATGCAATCACATTACATGACTTCTCTAATACCTAACATCATTTCACTTAAAGTCGCATTTTTCAGGAACATAACTACAATGTTAAGTGAGGAGTTACTGTATTTATAAACTCTTCAGATTTGTTTGTACTCTGTCTTCTAATAAGTTTTGACATTATACATACTCTGGGGTCAATAGGATAACCAACTTTTCTTATGCTACTATCTTCTTACAGATTTAAAGCAAACTGGTGCATTATGAATTGGAATAATAGTCATTTTGCCACAAAAAAACAAAACAAAACAAATTTTTTGTTAGTACTTTGAAAAATTAAGGACATGTGACTAAGTTGGAGTATTTACTGGCATTTGTTAAGAGGCGTTGTTATGAAATAAGAAATCTGACTAACCAAGACCGTAACCATGTAGGAATTCAGTCTTGCAACATAGGTCAGGATTAAGTCAGCTACTTATTGGGGAGTGGGGAAATACCCACTAACAACTGGGTCAGGTTAGTTAATTCATTCCTGGATCATACTTCTTTGGGGAATATTTCTTTGAAAATATATAAAACTTAAAAGCTTGTCTTTGAATAAATTATATTCCTTTTGGGATGGCTCATGTATTCTATTTTAATTAAGTTTTTTATTGAAGTATATTTAGATAATTAAGAAAAAGTAGTCAGCAATTGAAATTTGCCAACAATAACAAAAATAAAATATTAAAATAAAATCAGTAGTGTTTATATTAAGTGAAAGTCTGAATAGAAGTTAATATTTTAAAGGAAGATATAAGAATAAAGAAGGCAAATACACATACACACATACTTATTATATCACTGCTGCGTTTTGCATTTTCCTTTGCCACAGCATTTCTGGTATTCAATTTAAATTAAGAAATTTCACATATAATATAGTAATATCAGACACCATACCATTGTAAAATATTGCTTTTTTAAAAATATGTCCACTGAATATATTAAAATAGGACCAAGTGGCTCACAGAAACTAGCAGCCAACCTGAACCTTTCCACTGAATTCTGAAACTTAGTTCTGGTTTGAAAAGATTTGGCTATTTATTTGTGGTTTTTGTTAGTTTATTTGTTTTTCATGTATGTGCATAGAATCATAGAACCTTAGGACTTGAAGGGACCTCAAGAGGTCATCTAGTCCCATCTCTTGCACTCATGGCAGGACTAAGTATTAATCTTTGCACTTCCTGATTTGGGCCAGAAGCAAATGTGCAAAAAAAGGAGAGATCAGATGATTTTATAATCTTTCCAGCTCAACCCAGGCTAATAAGAAAGAGAAATCTTGTAAGAAACTGCTCTTGTAAGATTAATAGGCTGATTTTTAGACCAAGGAGATCTGGAGAAGTTAAAATAACTTTTTTGGAAATTTAACTACGTTGAATATCAATACCTTTTGAATTTTTTCTCACTAGTACTCCTTAACATAAAAATATTTTGTATTTCTATACACTGTTCCATCTGCGGATCTCAAAAATTAATGGCATATTGCCCATTCTGATATCCACTGATCTCTGTGACAGTTTTTTCACTGACTTCATGAGATAAATATTTACAATTTTTAGATGGGGAAACTGACATGCACAAGTGTTAAGCAAATTGCCCAAGATCATGCAGTAAATCTGTGAGTGAGATTATATTCCTATACAACTGACTCTCCTGACTCTCAAATCCTCTGCATTAACCCCTAGATTTTTTCACCCCCTTTGCCAAATCAAAACAGTATTTTCTTCTCAGAGAGCATGAGTTTTTGGGTAAAGTTTGTTCTGCCCAATTGAGGCTAGGGGTCCTTTAGGGATTCTCGGGGAAGGACAAAATTTAAGCAAGCAAAGTAAGGGGAAGGAAGCACATAAGAAAATAAAGCCCTTTCCCAACTAAACACAATAGGGGATAATAAGCAAGATAACTACAGACAAAAACACATAAAAAATGATGTTTAACTAATTACTTATGACCATGCAAATAACAGCCAGATGGGAGAGCATATACATAGTGAATTCAAGCCAGCTACACGACGCACGCTCGGGCAGGATTCGGAAGTGGGAGGGTCAAGCCCAGGTTGATCAGACCTGGACTGGCAGTGACGTTGAAGCGTTTCGGGACACCTCTAATTGCTATACAGGGGCGACTAAGTATATAGTTCAGAAAGTAAATGTGGCATGCGTTGATTGGCTTTTAGTGCCCAAACTGTCTTCCCCTTATTAGGAAGAACAATATAATGCTGAAACTGCAGAAATGTTTTTTTGCGGTAAACACTATGGATACATCCCTCATAAGTTTCCTGTGATAAGCACGATGCCCTAATAAGGTCGTGCAGTCTATTGGGGACTCTTTCCTTGCTTCGGGTTCACCGCAGGGTTGAGAGGCAGCCTGGCCAAAACCAAATGGGGGGTGTGGTAGGGTGTATTAACAAAGCTCTATTGCAAACGCTGCCACCGAAATTTTGGAAATAAAGAATCAGGTTTAATTTTATTGCAGTGGTGTGCCTCAGTAATATTTTCTGTTGCAGTAACTATATGTGGCACCACACAACTTACTGTCAACCTACGGAAATCGTTCTGAAAGCCAAAACTACTACTAAAAAAGCCAAAGGCCAAAAGAAGATTAGATAAGTTCATGAAGGATAGGTCCATCAATGGCTATTAGCCAAGACTGTCAGGGATGCAACTCCATGCTCTGGGTGTTCTTAAACCTCTGACTGAGAAAAGCTGGGACTGAACAACAGGGGATGGATCACTTAAAATGTCCCTGTTCTGTTCATTCCCTCTGAAACATCTGACACTGACCACTGTTGGAAGACAGGATACTGGTCTAGATGGACAATTGGTCTGACCCTGTGTGTACATTCTTATATTCTTATACCATATTGCCACAAAGGAGGGGCTTTTTGTCCCTTCCAAAGCAGATATGATTCAAACAAACAAACAAGCAAAACTTCTTAATAACTTTCAAACAACTTTAAAATGTTTAACTGATTACTGAAAAGAGCACAACAGCTGGAGGATAAAGACAGACTTGAAACCATGACACACACAGCCATCAGGGAACAACCAATCATGAGGAGAAATGTTTCTGTGAGTGTATTTCATTAGTTACCATAACTGAAATAATTATGACACTCCAAAAAGCACACACACTAAAGTAATAGGGGACTGCTTTAGATGAATCACATGAGAGCGATTAATAGAGATGGTAAAATTTGGAGGCTGGTTCTCCTAGGGTACTACCCTCAGGCTCAGCCTATTTCTTAATCATGAACACTTCAAAGAAAGCTGGAAGTCTATATCCATATTAGGGTGGCCAGATGTCCCAATTTTATAGGGACAGTCCCGACATTTGGGGCTTTGTCTTACATAGGTGCCAATTACCTCTCACTCCCTGTCCCGATTTTTCACCCTTGCTATTTGGTCACTCTAATCCATATACATTGCTCTCTCTGCCTTCATTAGTCTAGACTCTAGTCTAGAGAAAATGAAGTGTTAAGTATGGTACAGTCATTAATTTCATTCCTTTATACTAGGTGCAGTATTAAGAGAACTGACAGTCTCTTATCCAAAGTAAATAAAAAACTTCAGATTACATGGAAAAGAGAGGTGACTGATGGATAAATCTGTGGGATGCTAAATATTCCAATAACTATTTGAAAGTTTCTTTTTTATTTTCATTTTCTGTGATCTTGAAGAAAGAGAAAGTGGTAAACTAACAAGGTGTAATTCTCTCTTTTGCACTCAGTCATGTGTTTCTTCAACTCATCATTTAGTGTCATAACACATATTCTTTAGAATATATATTTTGCGTAGAGTGACCCATGGCTTTATTTTGGACAGAGAAGGACTTCAAGCAGGTCTCATTAAACATCTGACCCAATGATACACTCACATGCCTCAAGAGCTGTGTGTGGCTTTCATAAACAAACCTAATAGTATATTTCAATACGCATGCCATGTAGAATAGCTTGTTTTCTAACTTCAGTGTACTTACCAGGTATGCTGTTTCCAGAGAAACAGCCAAGAACAGAACATCTGCTGGAGTTCTTTAGCAGGCATCTATACTGCAATTTTAAAATTTGGAAGAAACAAAATATTTCTTAAGCTTTACACCAACATATTATTTAGGCCTAGATTCTGCCACCCTTACTCAACCAGAACAATAGGACCGGTTGAAAATTTTCTGTCAAAAATGTTTTGATAGAAAATTGGGTTTTCAATTAAACAATTTTTTTCATAATTTTTTTCCACAGAAAATTTTGACTTTCATTGAAAAAGTGAACACCTGAAAACCATCCAGCAAGGCTCCTATGATGCCCCACTGAAATTGTTAGAATATTTCAGGCCCCATGTTCCTCTCTGGGCAGTGCTTCTTAGCTGCAATACATCTCCCATGCATATGGTTAGACCATTTCATTATTGGGAGCCAAGTACCAAAATAAAGAGCTCATGGTAAGAATTTCACCTGGTTTATTTTTAAGATAATTAATGTATTCTACATATCTCTTGCTTTAGAATAAGTAGATTGCCTACAAGGTATTGACCCATTTATTGTAAAATATAGCCCTACGTTCCAATGTTCTGATACCATAAACTGAAGATAAATATATTCTTTAAGGTGATGTTGTTTCCTCAAATCTTTTTTAACATATTATTTTCCCAGAACTCCTGAGTAAGGAGCTCTACAAATTTAGACTTCCATTTCCACACATATAATGAAAAATTATTAATCTTTTGTAGTTCAGTCACCAGAGCAAAGTCTTCTCTCACTTCCACAGGAGTAGATCTGAAGTAACTCCAAGGAAATCAACTGAGGTACTCAGCATTATACTGGTGTAACTGAGAGGAACATCAGGCCCAGTGTTCTAGATCTGCCAAAGTATTTTAGAGTACGTTCAAAATTGCACTAGCAGTTTAATCTTATGAAGCAATTCTTTAATAATAAATGTATCAATTGCACTAGCAACTATATTCCCATAAGATTAATTAGCACCAGTCTTGATGGCATTATGTCTTTAGCGACTCAGAAACTATTATTTCTTCTTTTTATTGGATGCATGGCAAAAAAGACCCTCAGAAATCCAGTGGATCACCATCTTTAATAAATCCCCCTGTAATTGCGCTGATAGAGAAAAACAAGAAAGAGAGACTGAATGATCCCAAATGAGCTTTTAAAAAAAGTTGCATTGCAATATGAAATACAATGTTGTAAATTGTCACACTGTAGAACTTTAGTATGTGCTTTAATATTTAAAATACAAAAGAACAGACAAGTTACTAAGGATGGTCTTCAAATTCTAGATATTCTAAACAGTGCTAACAATGAGTTCTTTTGATACATATCTTCAGTGTATTCTGAATGCCTATAAAACAAATATACCTCTACCCCGATATAACGCTGTCCTTGGGAGCCAAAAAATCTTACCGCATTATAGGTGAAATCGCATTATATCGAACTTGCTTTGATCCACTGGAGTGCACAGCCCTGCCCCCCCCGGAGCACTGCTTTACCGCGTTGTATCCGAATTTGTGTTATATCGGGTTGCGTTATATCGGGGTAGAGGTGTATCTCACATTGAGAAAAATTAGTATAATTCAAACACATTCCTGAAACATGGAAGACAAGACAGAATTTTGCTCTATTAATATTTATCATTCGTAACATTGTCTCTATAAGACAAGGCTTTCACTCTCTCTATTTATTATACCACATAGGGTAATAGGCCTATGACAATATTCTAAAAAAACCCCCAAACATGACATTGTCTCAGAGTCTGGGTCACTTGACTCAGGCTTGCGGGCCTTGGGCTGTGAGGCTAAAAATAGCAGCATAGAAGTTTGGGCCCAGGTCTGAGTCCTGGTTCTGAGACCCATCTCTGCTCATGGGGTCCCAGACTCCAGTCTGAACTTGAATGTCTACACTGAAATTTCATAGTCCCACAGCTGAAGTCCTCTGAGCCTGAGTCAGCTGACCTGTGCAAGCCATGGCTGTGCTGTGGGGCTTTTATTGCAGTGTAGATGTACTTAAGTTACTAGCGATTTTGGATGGCCAAATTGAGACATCTCAGAAGAACTCAATCTGTAGGAAGTACTTAGAGCTCACAGCACTGACTTGCTGTAAATCAGGCCCTTTACAGGTGTCTCAAATAGGGTACCCAAAAATTGATAAACTCAAAATCATTAGACACTTCTGAAAAATTAGACAATTATTTGTCATGAAATTTAGTGCAAAAATTCCAACCCAACCCACCCAAACCAACAAACAAAAGAATCTGAGTACGTGATTACAGGTTTATTTGTGTTGACCTCCAGCTTGCTTTCTGAATCGTCTAACCCTGATACTTCACTGCCTAGAACACCAAGTCAGAGAAGTAGTCTTCTAGAATTTATTAGAACTCTTGGAACTAGACTAAATCTTGATGTGTTAACTGTATCCTCTCCAGATCTAATTTCAAGTTATGTATATACCTCATTTCTGAAAGGAAAACACAAATGGGGAATAAATAGGAATAAAATTCCCCTTTTCCAAGTATTGCTTTCTTGTTATATGGAGAGAAACACTTCCTACCCTATTTGAAATTTTGGTGTGGTGGAAAATTGTGCTTTTCCAGCGTGACCAGAATAGAACACTCTTCAGAGTATTCTGGTGTTAGAAATAACAAGTGTAATTTAAGCTGCCATGCCAAAAGTTGACTATTTCAGGTATCATCAAGGTTGTATTTTAGCAATGTAAAAACCCAGGGAATGATTATTTTCTCATTTTCTCAGTAACAATGAAATAAGTCCATTTACTTCCTCAGGTTTCTCCTTATTTATGGTGCTGCCCACAATGCCAGGATTTAAGAAGACACATTCATGCAAAATGTTAGGAAATAGCACAAATTAACTCACAACTGCATAGAATGGATCTAACATAACTACTATCAAACAAAAGTTCACAGGAGAATCTCTCCATGAGAAAACATGCCTTAATCAGCAGCAAAACAAACTGAAAATGACTTAATAGAAATATGTCTGCAGTGAGTGGCTGGACTAAGGGGAATGGTATGATGAACACCAACAAAGGGCCACAGATTAGTACTCTGCTTCATGTTTCTGTTGCATTAAATTTCTGGTATGACTAATTCTACCTAATACAGTACATTACCCTTTCAGTGGAAAAAAATAAATAGTTTTAAACACTTGTATCAAAGGGACAGAATGTCGAAAAAATAAATAAATCTGAATTCATTTATTTCTCTGTAGTTTTGTCTTAATATATTTTCAGTAGGCATTTCCTTGAAGCATGATACCTGCTTTCATGTATATTTCTGGGGCAAAATATCCACCACAGAAGCATAATTAATAGCTTCTTTGATACTCTACCCTTATAAAAGTGGTCTTTCAAGTGATGATACAAAGACGATAATGAGACTGATTTTAATCCCACTTACACAGGCGTAAGTGAAGTCAGACTCGAGCTCTAAAAGCAAAAAATGTATTTAATTAGAACTAGTGTATATATATATATATATATATATATATATATATATATATATATATATATATATATATATATAATTAGAACTAGTGTGTACATATATATATATATATACACTAGTTCTAATTAAATACATATATATATATATATATATATACACACTAGTTCTAATTAAATACATATATATATACAGAGAGAGAGAGAGAGAGTCGATTCCTCTCCTCACTTGCACTGGTTTATGCAAATCTTGAACCTGCCTCAAATTATTATTAAAATTTATATACATTTATATTTCAGTAGTGCTTAGTGGCATAAACCAGACCCAGGCCCCACTTGTGCTAGGTATTATACAAAAACATACAAAAAAATCCTGGCCCCACTGAAGCTACTGGCAAAACCTGCATTGACTTCAATGGGACTTGAGTGTGTCCCACGGGATCTGAACCAAAGCTGGTTCAAGTCATAGGAAAAACTTCAATTAACATCCATGGTCTTTGGTTCAGGCCTCCAAAAAGGAAAATTTCTTCTTTAAAGAGCTTGCTGTCCAGAAAACAAGAGATAACAGCTGGTTGAGACAAACTAGCAGGCAGAGGATGGGTTGGATGAGGGGGTGATAATAAAAATAGGATAGTTAGCATATAATAGCCGAATATAGAGATCTTAGCCAACCAGTAGCAGAAATCACATCTCACTTTGTGCCTTGTCATTATCAAATGGCAATTTTCTGTATACATTTCTGTATAGCAAAGGTCAATTTTAAGGAGGGACAATCCTTTGGCTGCATGATCTGTATGTAACCACTACAGTATTATCCTCAAACTCTGGCAGTAAGAAATGCTAACAATGTCAGGAACCACTAAAAAAGGGATAGATAATAAGAACATTTCATAATGCCATTATATAATTCCATGGTATGCCCACATCTTGAATGGTGCATGCATTTCTTGTTGTCCTATCACATAAAAGTTATATTAGAATTGGAAAAGGTCCAGAGAAGGGCAACAAAATTGATCAGCGATATGGAACAGCTTCAATGTGAGGACAAATTAAAGAGATGGGGACTGTTCAGTTTTGAAAAGAGACAACTCATGGATATGATAGAGGTCTACACCAGGGATCTGCAACCTTTGGCATGCGGCTCGCCAGGGTAAGCACCCTGGTGGGCAGGGCCGGTTTGTTTACCTGCCACGTCCGCAGGTTTGTCCGATTGTGGCTCCCACTGGCTGCGGTTTGCCGTCCCAGGCCAATGGGGGCTGCGGGAAGCGGCACGGGCCAGGGTGCTTACCCTGGCGAGCCACATGCCAAAGGTTGCCAATCCCTGGGCTATACAAGCATGAATGGCGTGGAGAAATGAATAAGTAAATGTCTGTTATCCCTTCAAATAACACATGAACCAGAAGTCACCCAATGAAATTAATAGGCAGCAGGTTTAAAACAAACATAAGAAAGTACTTCTTCACACATCACACAGCCAACTGTAAAACTTGTTGCTATGGGATGTTGTGAAGACCAAAAGTGTAACTGGGTTAAAAAAGGAATTAGATAAATTCATGGAGGATACTCTATCGATGGTTATTAACAAGATGATTAGGGACACAACCACATTCTCTAGGTGTCTCTAAGCTTCTGACTGCCAGAAGCTGGGACTAGGCAACAGGGGATGGATCACTTAATAACTGCTCTGTTCTGTTCATTCCCACTGAAGCATCTGGCACTGCTCACTCTCAGAAGACAGGACATTGGGCTATTTGGACCATTGATCTGACCCAGAATGGCCATTTTTACGTTCTCATGTCCCTATGTTATACTATTTGAGGAGAAGGGAGGATTCAGTCTGACTTAGGTGAGGGTGGTGATGGTGGGGGGAGGAATATCTCCCCCCCGCCCAGAAGTGATGCATTTGTCCTTAGAAGTAGTTATGGGAAGATAATGGAGTTTTCTGGGTCAGGAAGTGGGAAATGTGTAATTTGTCCCAGCCAGGGCTGTTACATAAAAGGGGCTCATGTTATTAGCACCACAGCCTTACACTCTCACTCCACACCTCTTACAGTACATCACAGAATGGTGAAGCATGAACACTAGTATTCCTTTGTGACACCAAGGAGAAAGGGTCCACACTGTCAGAACCAATGCCAAAGCTGGCCCTAAGTCCAGTGTTCTGTGTTCACCAGTGTCTGATGCCAGATACATCAAGAGGGAGGCCTTGAACAATGAACCAATTCTCCACTATTCCATAGACAGTATCACCACAGATATTGATATTCTCTCACCATTTTAAACAAGAAAATGTATAGCATATATGATTACAGCTTGGGTGCTCAACACTTTATGAAAATCAGGCCCTGTAAGTTGTGTCAAGTTGGAAATAAAAATTGAAGCACTGAAAAAACTCGTGTCACTTTTAAAAATCGTGGCACAAGTTTTCAATTCTAAGCCATGGTATATTTCAAGTGGACAAGAAAACAAGCAAAACATGACGTTTTCAGTTTGAACACAAGGAAAACTGGTGAAATTAAAAGGGTTAAAAGCCAGCGGTGAAGAACTATGCATTTCCATTATTATGATATCTCGGATACTTGTTCCTTCTAACCAAAAGGAACAGAAAGGGAACAATTCCACTTGTATTGCACACTTAGTGGATAAATTACAAAGTTTGATGCATCACACTACGTAGAGCACTATAATATGCTCTGGAACAGAAATAATATGTTCCTATTTTGTATTCCAAAGTTATTTGCCTAAAAATCTGTAAAATTTCAATTTATTTACTGACGATGCCACTTGCTATCTCTATATACATGGAAGACGGGCAATAGCAAATTAGATAGATGTAATAATAGTAATATTTTACATTTATTCTGAAAGCATGTTGAGCAAGCTCATGGCTATGCAAATGAGGGCCTTTTTGTAGTATGGTTAATATCTCACGTTGTGTGCCCAGAAGGCTGACCCTCAGGAGGCTGACTCTGAAAAGCAATCACAGAACCAAATAAATTACAATAAATTATTAACCAGAGAAACTTAACAATACAACAAGACTTATGATACAGGTACAAAGTAAATGGGACTGCTTGGAATAGTGTCCATGATAGGAACGTAGAGGCTTGGAATAATAATAATAACAAAAAGGTACATAATGGATTCCTGGTAATGTTATTGGATACATTTGCAAGTAAATAAAGTTTCTTTCATGTTTATGGATACAGTTGACTCATATTAGCCTATATCAGTTTGAAAGTTCCTTTTTAGAAAAAAAATGTTTCTACAGCTTTATGAAACAGTGCACAGAAGAGCTATGTGTTATCTTAAGAAAGCTCTGGGCCATCACATTCACATCTCCACTGATATATAGACTAGTTGTCAAATGTTTGATTGCATGTCTATCACAGCATCATTAGAAAAACTTGCCTTTCTGGCAGCTCCCAACTGCTCAGCTTGAAAGTAAGTATCAGCAAGAAACATGTACCACTGGAAACTAAACGCATACTAGTATCAATTTACTGCATCATTTCCATGAGAGCTACATTTGTATAGTCCTGGAAGTAAATAAACAAAGAAGACATATTGAGATTAAAAGAGGAATGAAAATAAAAACTAGAAGAGGAAAAAGAGTAGGAAATTGAAAAAAAATGATGGGAAAATGATTTTCAATAAAGGTGGTATGAAGAATATGAATGAAGAAGAAAAGGCTAGGAGATAGGGGATAGACATAATGCTTTGTCATGTTAGTTTTTTAAACAACTAACAAAATCATCCAAAGCCCAAGATTTGGTGGTGATGTGGGACTTCAACTATCCGGACATAAATTGGGAAAATAACACAGCGGGGCACAGACCATCCAATAAGTTCTTGGACTGCATTGCAGACAACTTTTTATTTTAGAAGGTTGAAAAAGCAACTGGGGGGAAGCTGTTCTAGACTTGAATTTAACAAATAGGGAGGAACTCGTTGAGAATTTGAAAGTGGAAGGCAGCTTGAGTGAAACTGATCATGAAAGCATAGAGATCACAATTCTAAGGAAGGGTAGAAGGGAGTACAGCAAAATAGAGACAATAGATTTCAGGAAGGCGGATTTTGGTAAGCTCAGAGAGCTGATAGGTAAGGTCCCATGGGAATCAAAACTGAGGGGAAAAACAACTGAGGAGAGTTGGCAGTTTTTCAAAGGGACACTATTAAGGGCCCAAAAGCAAGCTATTCTGCTGAGTAGGAAAGATAGAAAATGTGGCAAAAGACCTCCTTGGCTTAACCACGAGATCTTGCATGATCTAAAAAATAAAAAGGAGTCATATAAAAAATGGAAACTAGGACAGATTACAAAGGATGAATATAGGCAAACAACACAGGAATGTAGGGGCAAGATTAGAAAGGCAAAGACACAAAATGAGCTCAAACTGGCTACGGGAATAAAGGGAAACAAGAAGACTTTTTATCAATACATTAGAAGCAAGAGGAAGACCAAGGACAGGCTAGGCCCACTGCTCAGTGAGGAGGGAGATACAGTAACAGGAAACTTGGAAATGGCAGAGATGCTTAATGACTTCTTTGTTTCAGTCTTCACTGAGAAGTCTGAAGGAATGCCTAACATAGTGAATGCTAATGGGAAGGGAGAAGGTTTAGAAGATAAAATAAAAAAAAGAACAAGTTAAAAATCACTTAGAAAAATTAGATGCCTGCAAGTCACCAAGGACTGATGAAATGCATCCTAGGATACTCAAGGAGCTAATGGAGGTATCTGAGCCTCTAGCTATTATCTTTGGAAAATCATGGGAGACGGGAGAGATTCCAGAAGACTGGAAAAGGGCAAATATAGTGCCCATCTATAAAAAGGGAAATAAAACTATGCCAGGGAACTACAGACCGGTTAATTTAACTTCTGTGTCAGGGAAGATAATGGAGCAAGTAATTAAGGAAATGATCTGCAAACACTTGGAAGGTGGTAAGGTGATAGGGAATAGCCAGCATGGATTTGTAAAGAACAAATCATGTCAAACCAATCTGATAGCTTTCTTTGATAGGATAATGAGTCTTGTGGATAAGGGAGAAGTGGTGGATGTGGTATACCTAGACTTTAGTAAGGCATTTGATACGGTCTCGCATGATATTCTTATCAATAAATTAGGCAAATACAACTTAGATGGGGCTACTATAAGGTAGGTGCATAACCAGCTGGATAACCGTACTCAGAGAGTAGTTATTAATGGTTCCCAGTCCTGCTGGAAAGGTATAACAAGTGGGGTTCTGCAGGGGTCTGTTTTGGGACAGGCTCTGTTCAATATCTTCATCAAAGACTTAGATATTGGCATAGAATGTATGCTTATTAAGTTTGCAGATGATACCAAGCTGGGAGGGATTGCAACTGCTTTGGAGGATAGGGTCAAAATTCAAAATGATCTCGACAAATTGGAGAAATGGTTTGAGGTAAACAGGATGAAGTTTAACAAAGGCAAATGCAAAGTGCTCCACTTAGGAAGGAACAATCAGTTTCACACATACAGAATGGGAAGAGACTGTCTAGGAAGGAGTATGGCAGAAAGGGATCTAGGGGTTATAGTGGACCACAAACTAAATATGAGTCAACAGTGTGATGCAGTTGCAAAAAAAGAAAACATGATTCTGGGATGCATTAACAGGTATGTTGTGAGCAAGACACGAGAAGTCATTCTTCCACTCTACTCTGCGCTGGTTAGGCCTCAACTGGAGTATTATGTCCAGTTCTGGGCACCGCATTTCAAGAAAGATGTGGAGAAATTGGAGAGAGTCCAGAGAACAGCAACAAGAATGATTAAAAGTCTTGAGAACATGTTCTATGAAGGAAGGCTGAAAGAATTGGGTTTGTTTAGTTTCGAAAAGAGAAGACTGGGAGGGGACATGATAGCAGTTTTCATGTATCTAAAAGGGTATCATAAGGAGGTGGGAGAAAACTTGTTCATCTTAGCCTCTAAGGATAGAACAAGAAGCAATGGGCTTAAACTGCAGCAAGGGAGGTTTAGGCTGGACATTAGGAAAAAGTTCCTAACTGTCAGGGTGGTTAAACACTGAAATAAACTGCCTAGGGAGGTTGTGGAATCTCCATCTGTGGAGATATTTAAGAGTAGGTTAGATAAATGTCTATCCGGGATGGTCTAGACAGTATTGGGTCCTGCCATGAGGGCAGGGGGCTGGACTCGATGACCTCTCGAGGTCCCTTCCAGTCCTAGAATGTGTGAATCTATGAAGCATGTGGGCTTATGTCTGAGTGCTATTCCTGCATGATTTTGATTCACTGCAACAGGTATTTGTACAAAAGATTAAGGCTAAGATCCTTGGGCCCAGGTGAGCTATGCTCGATGCGGAGGAAAGGAGTAAAAGTGTCTTATAGGTAACTTTTTGCACTTCCATGTACCTGAGTTGCAGAATGGTTACTGTCCCCCTCACACATAGGATTATGGATGCTTTAGCATATGTTAGTTGCTAACATGGCCGGTTCTAGGAGTTGGGGGCTAACTCCCAGGAGTTGGCATACCCCTGTGCTTTTTTCTCCTCCACTCTGACTGAAAGTCCATTTTGTTCTGCTCTTATTGGCTGGCTGTGGTGTATTATGTTTGCGGGTGGAGACTTTTTACTTGGTGTTGTGGGGGTAGGGGTGTAAAAAGCATTTTTCATCTCTCCATGGTGAAAAGGAGGAGAATCTAGGGAGAGTTGTCATACATGTACAATGTTTTATCTCACTATACATATATGTATATAAATATATATATATATATATATATATATATATATATATATATATATATATATATATATATATATATATATATATATATTACAACATGGAACCTCTCTTTATGGGAAGAGGAGGATCAGAACGGGAGCCATATCTATCCTGGTGTTCAGATATCCCTTGCTTCAGTGACGGGACAGCACCAGTCTTCGGTGGCAGATGGTAGTCACTACTGAGGTGGTCTTTGATGATCCTGGCCTTGCCAGATGGTGCTGAGGATTTTTTGTCAGGACTGTTTTTGGGTCTTGCATATTGGCTATCAATTGAACTGACTGATTGGAACGTAAAATGGACCAAATCAATCTTGAAAGTTGATCCTCACTCTTTGGGGTTTGGAATCCTTCTTATTGATTGTTCGAGGAGCTATAACATCAGTAGAGTGTTCCTAGATTTTCTCTTCCTCACTGAAAAGGAGTGACACTCTGAGCAGCAGTCTGACATATGACTTTCATCAAGGTAAAACAGACAGTGATTATGGCTGTCTGTGAGAAGAGTGAGTCTGTCACAGGACAGGCACAGTTTGAATCTCCCATATTAGGCCTGGATAGTGGCATGGCGCACTAAGGAGAAAAACTAAATTTAAACTAGTTTTATTATTATTATAAAACAGAAATAAACAAAGGAGAAATTTAAAGGTAATTAACATGATGTAAGTACCTAATTTCTTAGAAGTATGCTCTCCTAAGGGGTAGCAGGAGAACACCATTCATTCTGTCTCTGCCACAAGTGATAAGAAGGAACTGAAGGACAGTTGGGGCCACTCTTTCCTTTATGTCCTTGTGTAGCGGTACACAAGGACACGCACAGCACAGGCATGACCCACCAGACACTACTATTCAAAGATTTCAATTTTACATGCAGAGGACCCATGTGCACCTTGAGTGGGATACACAAGGACACATAATTTACTCCCCAAAAGATATCATGTTACCTAGTTGGTAGTGCAGTTTCTAATTTTTTAGTTGCATTGACCTCTGAATTTACTCAGGGTAAATGTTGTTGATTTGATCAACCAGTTCATTCGTTATTCTCGTATTCATGTACTTCCATGGACTTGCAGTTATTCCTTTAAAACATTAACTAAAAATTTGTTGTTCAGTAATGAGCACTGGTAATGTTATTTAAATATTATTACCTTGAACACCACAATGTTAATGACAAAAAAAATAAATTTAGTATTTTTTTAAGATTAACGCTAATTTAACATTTAGCCTTTCTACCCCACCCAACATGATTCTCCAGCAGGCTGCTGTTAACATTGTTTCAAAATTCCTAACAGAGAAAGCCAATGTATTTTTTTATACATAACTACTTTATCCGTGTTTGTGTGTGTGTGCGCATCATATGCAGTCATGTGTAAACAGGAGAATAACTGGAAGGGGAAAGAATTTGCCATTTCCCTTTCCAAACCCTAATCTGAATAAATAGAATATTATTTTAGACAGGTATCATCAATATGATCATATCTATCTGACTCACCAGAATTCTTTTCTAAGTAGCTGTGTTTTGGATGAAATGTGATTCCTCTCAATTGCATTGGTCATTGCCAGTTTGGTTGAGAGTCTGTGCTCGTATGTGGTTTGTTAATTTGGCTCAATATCGTTTACCAGTAGTATATTTGAACTGTAGAGCATCTTTTTATACCATTTTTGTTTTCTATTTATACTGTATATTTCCCTTGGGGTCAGCCATTGATGTGTATTATTTAGGTTTTCATTGTTTTCAGATTATAGCTTGTTAAGCATTTAGAGCTTTAAATCGTACTTTATGCAAGTAGTCTTGCATTTTGCCTAACTGTTTTTTTGGAATACTCAAGGCTGAATGATTTCTAGCCATCTTAAATTAAATTTGAATAAAAAATTGACTTTTGAAAAATCACCTGTATCAAATATAGAGGTTTTAAAAAAAAATCAATAGCAGCAAGAAATGGGATATTTTTAGTTCATGCTTTCCTTTAGTAAACTTATCCAAAAATATATTTGAAAAAATAAACTGGGTAGCTAGATGTAATTCATCCAGACTTCAGTGACTGTGGAAACTTTTGTAACATGCTTTTGTGATGTTCAAATTAGATTATCAAACATCTTTATTTTCAAGTTTGGCAACACAATTGTTAGAGAAATTACAACAGATGTCAATCAACTGATTCAGAACAAAAAAATTAGGAATACTTTCTGTCACATCCCTAAAACTGAACACAAGTCATATATCCTGAAATCCTCTGTGCTGGGATCAACATTTCATCTCACGTGTATTGAGAAGAATCTCACTGGTTTCAGTCTAAATTGTCTGCATGATATTATTTTATATTCAATATAAAATAATTGCACTAAAATCAGGATTGAAAAATTAAGCAATCAAAACTCAAAAATGACAAAATTAAGGTTGTTTATGCAACTTTCACTCTGCCTTCTTGTGTGTATGCCTTATGACAGTATTTTTTATTCTAATCATGCAGTATTTTTCCGCAGGACCTCTGCTTCATTCATTTAACAAGGCAGCCATTGAATATTTCTTTTTATCCTTATATTAACATACAGTTTCATACCTCATTTAGAACCTGATCTAAAGCCTACTGAAGTCAGAGGAAATAGTCTCATTCAATTCAGAGTGCTTTGGAAGGCCATTACTTCACATCACACAAAATCTATATTTCATAGAGAATATTTTCTCTATATAACCTTTTTTATGGTGCACATAAATGTACTAACCAGGAGTTTCACAAACATCACTGAATTTATTCTTCCAACATACTTGCAAAGTCAGGAATTATTAGAATCCTCATTTTACAGAAACAGAATTGAGGCACAGAAAAAATGTGTAACTTGCCTGAAGTCATTTGGGAGTTCTGTAGCAGAGGTTGGAAAATAATCCAGATCTTTTGGGTCCCACTCATGGCTTAATTGCCAGCAGCTGTTGTAGACTTTTATCCTCTTATGTAGACCAACCTCTAGAGGGAGACAAAGACTCATATTCTCACAGTGTGTGTTAGAGAGAGAGAGATGGAGAATGATGAACCTTTCATTCCTAGGAGCAGGTTTATCCAAGTTTGGGTTAAGGTACATTGACAAGGGAAGCTTCCCACTGCCTATATCATATCTGTTCCATTCACATATAGCCCAAGCCTGCTGCCATTGATCGCAATAGGAGTTTTACCATTGCCTCCAAAAGGAGCATATTAAGGTCCTGTCATAATTGTAAAGGGAAGGGTAACAGCCCTCCTGTGTACAATATTATAAAATTCCTCCTGGCCAGAGACTCCAAAATCCTTTTACCTGTAAAGGGTTAAGAAGCTCAGGTAACCTGGCTGACACCTGACCCAAAGGACCAATAAGGGGACAAGATACTTTTAAATCTTGGTGTGGGGAAGGCTTTTGTTTGTGCTCTTTGTTTTGGTGGTTGTGCGCTCTTGGAACTGAGAGGGACCAGACATCAATCCAGGCTCTCCAAATCTTTCTGAACAAGTCTGTCATATTTCAAATTTGTAAGTAAACAGCCAGGCAAGGCATGTTAGTTTTATCTTTGTTTTCTCAACTTGTAAATGTACCTTTTTGCTAGAGTGTTTGTCTCTGTTTGCTGTAACTTTGAACCTAAGGCTAGAGGGGGGTCCTCTGGGCTCTTTAAGTTTGATTACCCTGTAAAGTTATTTTCCATCCTGATTTTACAGAGATGATTTTTACCTTTTTCTTTAATTAAAAGCCTTCTTTTTAAGAACCTGATTGATTTTCCTTGTTTTTAGATCCAAGGGGGTTGGATCTTGATCCACCAGGAGTTGGTGGGAGAAAGGAGGGGGGATGGTTAATTTCTCCTTGTTTTAAGATCCAAGGGGTTTGGATCTGTATTCACCAGGGAATTGGTGAAGAGTCTCTCAAGGCTACCCAGGGAAGGGAATTAGCACATTGGGAGTGGTGGCAGCGGACCAGATCTAAGCTGGTAGTTAAGCTTAGAAGTTTTCATGCAGGCCCCCACATCTGTACCCTAAAGTTCAAAGTGGGGAAGCACCCTTGACAGGTCCAATTACAGTATTCAGTCTTTTTCTCAGTCAATCTGACTTCTTTCACTAGCAGTAAATTCACTTAAGAATCTACAGGCTCAAATAAATGGTTCAGATTTTATTAAGGTACAATATGTACAATACAAAGCAGATGTACTAACTAATATTTAAGAAACCTTTCCCCTCCAAAAGGAAAACAAAATAGGGAACTTAAAATTGAGCACAGAGTTAAAAAAAAAACTTTACGTGACTCCTTTATTTAGTTTACTGCCAACTTCTACAATTGCTATATATTTTTTTCAGTTTTCTTAGCTTTCTGACAGTACAAGACTCCCACAAGAATAAAAAGATGACAAAATGAAGCATACTTAGTTCTAAAAGACAGTTATTATAGACAGATTCAAAGAGAGAGCCAGAAAGTGATTGTAGATACATCTAACGTAAGTTACAAGTTTTAAGAATACAATATTACATTACAGAAAATTAGCTTGTCCTCTGTGTCTAAGCCTAAATTGAATTGCACATTGGGCTGAAATCTTCCTTGCTTAGTTGCAGCCCAAATTTGTGGCACAATTAACATACCAAAATTTGGAACACTGGTTATGCCTAGCTCTCCTTTTATTTAGATAAATCCTTAGGCTAAATTACTTAATTTAGTGGCTTACTGAAACTAAAATGATTAGTTAACAATCTCCATAAAACAAAAATGTCCAGCATAGCATTTAGGGCATAATCCTGCAAACAGTCACTATCACATATCGTGCTTAACTTTGTGTGTGGCTCAACTGAAGAATAGGAGTTCTGAAGGTATGAAGCTGACTCCAGAAGGCAGTCCTAGAGACACACAACCCAGTTTCCATTCACCTAGTGTTTTGGCTAATTGGAGGTCAGTTTTATTGAGAGTTCATCTGAAAGCTGAAAAGAATCCAGAGTTTTCTATGATTATATTTAATAATGACAGGAACTTTGCTTTATGTTTTGTGCTGAATAATTCAGTATGGGTATACATTTACTTAAATGCATTAGTGTAACCTATCCAGGTGCAATTTTGAAAAATCAATCCATGTCTTCTTTAATATCCTTATCTAGCAAAAATTAAATCCATCCCTCCACCACAAGATATTTAATAGACATTTCCATCTAATTGAACCCAAATGTGCCTGTAATTACAAAAACAATGTCAAGAGGCTTCCATTTTGACAAAGGACATTTGAAAATTTAATGAGATTTAAAACTCATAACAGGTTTATCTAAGTTAAGTATGAATTAAGTACAAATATTTTTCTAGCGTAGGAATTTAAAAGAATTAAAAAGTTGATATCTTCACGTAATGTCATATTGTGTTCACATAACCTTCCTCCAATATTCAACCTCGGAAATTCAATTCTAGGCATCATAGTTGAAATCAGTGCCTCTATAAAAAGAACAAACAGAAAATAGGCTGCAGATAATATACCTCTTTGTTTCTCCTATATTCCCAAAGTATTAGTCATTCACAATGTAGCCTTAAGTTTTCTGCAAAGAGCTTTAAAAAAACTCAGTATATGGCAATTAAGCTTTTAATGCAAAATATATAAGCAATCCTAGCCTTGATTCTCAAATGCCTTCTCAGAGTCTAATATGGGAGAATAGAGCTGGTCAAATAGTTTAAATGATTTGTAATTGTTTTTGAATAAAAGTGCTGAGTTCAGTTTGCTCTAGTTCATGGTGTCATGTTTGTTAGTCTTGTATATTTGAATAAACACAAGCATTTGACAAAATATTTTCTGGTCCCACAAGCTTCACCAATTTTATCACAAATAATTATCTAAATATTTTAACCAAAGTACAATTTTTGTTATCTGCTATTTAATATTCCCTCAAAGTAATCCAAACATGGAGCAAACCATGAGAGTACAAAACCTGATTTAGGAATGCATTCTTATAGCACTTCAAGTTAATAGTTAATAGAGTATGGATGGATTTAAGCACTTGCTTCAATTCTGTCTGAATTGGGGGCCAAAGTGAATGGTCAAAGCAAATACAAGAAAATTATTTAATATTGTGAAGGATTGTTTAATAGCAAGAGTGCTCCATAGATACTCTATGAAAAGAATTATCATGCTTATCAAGAATGATTGATCTTGATGGAGTTAGTCTGCATTTATTTACTCAGGTGTAACTGAAATCAGAATCTGTTATATCAGATATAAGACCTTGTAATAGACACTAACCAGCAAGAAAATTGATTGTTTCAAATGTTTTATGAAGCTTCACAATCCAGCCCGTGGGACTTTTTACTTGGATGATCTGTAATAGCATTATGGATTTCTGCTCCAGAAATTGGGATTTCCAAAGGCATTGGCTTATCAAAGGAGTTTGTTGTTGATGTTATTAATTGCATTCTTCACCTAAGCCTGCTATAGGCCCCTAGCTGGTTAGCCCTCAGATGTGTGAGTTGCACAGCATATCTTCTTATGTCTCTTAATCTCTTCAGTTTTAATAAGCGGTTTGTGTTTTTTATTCTTAATGGACCTAGTTACTTAATGGTTTTGATTGGCCTTTTATCTAAACTGAAAGAATTTTGTCCAACTTTTTCTCATGTTTGCTTATTTAGCCTGAGGGGGGGGGAAATTGTCTAATCAACAGAACATTAAAGTTTACCCCAGGCATTTCTCTGTTCTCTCAAGTTACTTGCACCTCCTTGTTTATTTCTTTAATTTATCTATTTATGTTTGCCTTCCAGGATCTTAATTACCTCTACTAATTCAAGATATTTTTCCACACACACACACACACACACACACACACATTTTAAATCCCTCATTGTTATTAGTTGGCCTGTATTAGTTGGCCTGGGTGATTATTCCAAACCGTATCACCTAGCTTCCTCGGAGTCTAATGCAATACAATGCACTTTAATTTGCCTCCCAAAATCAAACATTATACCCCGAGAAAGTTCATACTTAAGGTTAACCATAAAAGAAATCCTGACATGCCAAGATAAAATATACAGTTAATATACCCTTAATTCTTAACCTGTTAGTGACACTATAAAGAAAAAGGAAAAAAGACAATCTAATGTGTCTTTCAAAATCAATGTAATCTATATTAGGACAAGAAACACTGTTATACATAAAGCCAGACATAGACTATGCCAGTGCATGAGGTATAATAATTATAATTTATAATTAATGGAGATATCCCATCTCCTAGAACTGGAAGGGACCTTGAAAGGTCATTGAGTCCAGCCCCCTGCCTTCACTAGCAGGACCAAGTACTGATTTTGCCCCAGATTCTCAAGTGGCCCTCTCAAGGATTGAACTCACAACCCTGGGTTTTGCAGGCCAATGCTCAAACCACTGAGCTATCCCTCCCCCCCTTGTTGATATCTAGTTCCTCGTTCTGGCTCTGACCTCTGGCTCAGTCCAGTGTAGTTATACCAAAGTAAGTTAGTAGTTTTTTGTTTTGTTTTGGTTGGTTGATTTTTGTTTTGTTTTTTTACATAAAAGATTAGATTCTGGAAAAAGAGTCACCAGTACTGCTAAATAAATGTTATTAATTGCAAATTAACAAAACAAAACAAAAATCAACCAACCAAAACAAAACAAAAAACTACTAACTTACTTTGGTATAACTACATGACTCAGGGATGTGCAACTTAGTTAACTGACCTTACCCCTCCCACCGCATATAGACAGTACTGTGTTGGCAGGAGAGCTTCTCCCAGCAAATTAACTACCACACTCACAAAGGTGGAGTTATTAAGCTGAGAGAGAGCTCTCTCACGTTAGCTTAGAGTGTCTTCACCAGTAGCGCTACAGCGGCACAGCTGCATTGGTGCTGCTGCTCCAATGCAAAGTTGTAGTGTTGACCTGTCCTCTGTCTCTTATAGTCGCAGAGACAATCTCAAAACTGTGAGCCAAGCAGAACTGATTCAGTGACATTTGATTGTATTTGCAGAACCTACAAACATGATTTTGAGAGGTGTGACCTGCCCCATTCATCTCAGCGGGGGGCTAACTCAGAGGCCTAATGACAATTTAAATGTCAACATTGGTAACTTTTTCACAGCTCATCACAGTATCTAAGGGAGAAGAGGCAGGATCATTCTAGGAAGATCTAAACAGTCTTCTGTTGGTGACAGCTCATTGTGGAGAGCTTTCCCAATCAAGAAGGGGAGCCAGCAGAGCCCACGGGCGCATCTGAGCCCCTGCAAGGAGGAGTGAAGCTCAGGAAGCCCAGTTCATATGGGAGCTTCACAAGAGGAGCATAGAAGAGACCCTCGGTGTACTTGGACACTAATGAGTGGGAGCTGATCCAAGCCCAAAGAGCCCAGAGAACATGCACGATCATATTTTGAACATCTCCCTTGTGAAAGATGCCCTGGGGGTGGGGGGGCAGTGCTTATTTTGTATTTAGAACCTGGAAGAATACTACCATCTTTTTCAGTTCCCCAGTTTGACCATGGCACTAACCATAATTGTATGTTTATTTCATGGATCAATACAGGGAAGGGTTAATGCTATTTGAGAGAAAAATTAACCATAAAAATGAAACAAGTTAAAGTTCATGCACAATTAATGCACACTTACTGAGCCCGATCGCTTGGGCATATGCTGTTTGTTTTGGGGTTAATTACAACAACCCTGTAATGCAGCGGTTCTCAAACTTCATTGCACCTGACACCCTTCTGACAACAAAAATTATCACACAACACCAGGAGGGGGGAACCGAAGACTGAATCTGACCGAGCCCAGCTGCCTCAGGCGAGAGGAGGACAAAGCACAAGGACTTCAGCCCCAGGCGGGGGGCCTGTAACCTGAGCTCTGCTGCCCAGGGGTGAAACCAAAGCCAGAGCTCTGCCGCCCCGGGCAGTGGGGCTCGGGCTTTGGCTTTGGCCAGGGGCCCCAGCAAGTCTAACGCCAGCCCTGTCAACCCCATTAAAATAGGGTCACAACCCACTTCCGACCCACAGTTTGAGAACAGCTGCTGTAATGAATTTGACCCTAAATTACTAATATGTACTTTTAACTTTAACTTAATGTAGTTTTTATATGGGATAATTAATTATAGTTTATCATTTTTAAGTCTAGTGGCATACTTCAGCACTATTAGTCATCTGAGGAGGTTTATGAATCCACTATTGCCATCAAGCTAGTGGAGCTGGCCTTTCAGATCAAGTTATAGAAGCTCAGGATTATAAATCCCAGGTTCAATCCCAACAAATGACCTAACTGCAGAAATGGTAAGTATCTGTGGTCTGCTACTCCCAGTGAAAAAGAAATGATAGCTATGTGGCTCTTACAATATGAGAAAGGTATTGGTACCATGATGTATGATTATTTATATAGACTCAATAGTGTGCTTGGCACATTATGAACAAGTATGACTAGAAGGTCTCTGACTATTAGAGTTTATAATCTACATATTACTACTAATATTATTACTGTTATTAAAGCACTAACTATGGAATTTAGTGTAAGTGCTCTAAAGTGGGCACTTCTGATTTTGGGTAATGTATGCTGCAGTCCTAGATTAGGTCCTTTAGTGGCAGTTGTTTCTATATCATCGAATTTATACCAGATTTAATATAATTCACAATTAGAGCCTCTAATTAACTGAACACCCTTCCCAAAGTTTTCTGGATCTTCTGTTTAGCCACCACAGCATGGCAAACACCTCACCTGTGATTTTGTAAGACCCTGCAGAGGTGGTATGGTCCACTGTGACCACAATGTATCACACTCCTGGTCATCTCATCTTTACCTTGTGGTCCCACTGTCTTTATCCTAGTCACCCGTTGCCTCATTTTAAAGTTATACTGTAAGATTTTTTTTTTTTTGTTCCACCTGACCTTTAAGCTCTGCCACAATACAAATACATAAATAATACTTACATACTTCTGCTGGCATAATTCAACTAGTCTGTCTGAAGCCCACTATATATAGTGTGGATTCATGTGTGTTTGATGAATGAGAGCGTAGGGGAATAATAAGCTTTTTTGTGTGAAGAACATATGCTATGCCCAACACCACTTTTGCAACTCAAGAAACCTCACACACACAGAGAATGAGAATGGAGGGGGCTAATATGGGTGGTATAGGTAACTCTTCAAAAGGTTAAACTTTGAGCATATAGTGATATTACTTGATCACAACGTAAGAATATAGTCAGAGTGAGTCACAGTTGTTGGTGACAAACACAAATTTGATGAAATATGTAAGTATCAATAAAGTTAAGTAAAAGAACACATTCTTCCTTTGTTTAGCTTTCAATCCCAGGCACATAAGCACACATTAAAAATGTCCTCTATTTTCCACCAAGTGCAGTTGTGTCTCAAGATGACAGATTTGTAACTCCCTTTTTGTTGGCTGACTTCCCTATCACTGAATTTTCTTTTGTGTCAGCCTCATTGCTAAAACACAAACTGGATCTTTCTCCTTTTGCCTTTTTGTACTTCATTAATTGCTTTGTTCCAAAGTCTGATCCTCAATACATCAAAGGTCCACTTTCGTCATAGTTAAACACATGGCACATTCCAGATAAGAGTGAATAACACACTCTGAAATATCACAAACTCTTCCAACACCATGGACACCAAATGTTCCAAATTAATTAAACTATTATTGTTGAATTTGTTGACAGATACTATGCATTTAGGCTGGCAAAAGGTGGTGTTTCACCTGAACTACTTAATCAAGGTGATAAGATGCACAGCAGAAATGCAAAAATAATGGCATTGGAAATATGAAGCAACTCAGCTGAAATGAAAATCTGGTGGTAGAAATAAGATGGAGAAGAAAGGAAGCCTGATGACAGAGACAAATTGAGGTTGTTTAGCACAGAGAGAGAAGGAATGTGGTAGATGAGTGAAGGAGAAGCTTAGCAGAGATGGGAGCCTCTACTACAGAGGTTATTTTGAAAAAATGTCAGACTTAACAAAGGTGAGTTTCTGCAAGGTTATATAAAGTTAAATGATAATCCAATACCTTGCACCTAGTGTAATTGTTTACATCTGTGAAAAAGGGTGTGTAATATATCATTCTCATCTAGAAGTGTTTTGCATCTATATCACATATGTATACATGTAAATGATTAAACGAGGTGTAAAACTGTAGGAAATCTGAGTCAGTGGCTTGATTTAATTATAATATCAGGTTTATCTATCTATCTATTTTTTTTTATTTGCTCACTCCCTGTTCTGCACAAGAGAAAGCCTGAACCTGTAAAGAATACAATCTTCCTCTAGATACTACATACTTTAAAACAGCAGTGAAAAAAGAAGTATTTTAAAATAGTTTAAATTTAAAAATTTGTTAGTCTCTAAGGTGCCACAAGTCCTCCTGTTCTTCTTTTTTTAAATTTAAAGTGATTATTATTCTTTTTATCTTATCCACAGCACTGAAGAGATGAATTTCCTTCTGCTACTGTTTGGAGTCAATAGAACTGCTCTGGATTTATACCAGTATAATATAACTGAGATCAAAATATGACCCCTGATTTATCATGTCCATTTTCAAATTCCTTTGATACTTGATTAGTTCCTCTGGTCCAAGAATCTACACCAATTAGAAGAAGGAAAATAACATCACCTGTAGCCTCAGAGTATTTGATATTTTCCTGTTCCAGGATGAAACCTACTATGTAGACATCAACATTTTATCAGTCTAGGTATGTGTATGACTCCTATCACTGTAATTTCTCAGTGCTTAAATTTAAAGTTGCTAAATAATTAATTATGACATATTGTCATGTTCCCAGTTGCAATCAAGACCAGTACAGGTTTTTGTCATCATGTAACCCTAAGTACCTCAAAATGCTCGGCTGCTGTGATTCTCTTGCCTGGATGCTTCCAGCCATCATATAAGCATGCACTTAATGTCTATGTGTTATGCCTTGGTTCAGCACTCTGACCCCAGCAGCCTGACTACAACACAATAGCCCCACTGAGGGTCATTTTTCCAAGTGTAAGCAAACACTTATCAATCCCAGATTTTCCCCAAACTGTGTGCTCTGTTCCCTTATGTCTGTCTAGTGATGGATGCCAAGATGACTTCCCCTCTCTCCTTATATCTTCCCAGAATTACTGTTTGTCCCCAGACTCTGGACCACCTCATGCTGCTTATCCTTTCCTGTGGACTTCCCATCCCCCTGCTGACACTAGATGGGGAGGGCTCTGAGTTACTACAGAGAATTTTTTCTCGGGTATCTTCCTGGTGGGTCTTGCCCACATGCTCTGAGTCTAACTGATCATCATATTTGGGGTAGGGAAGGAATTTGGGGCCAGATTGGCAGAGACCCTGGGGGAAGGGGTTTTCACCTTCCTCTGCAACATGGGGCATTGGTCACTTGCAAGTTTAACTTAGCATAGATGGTGAATTCTCCATACCTTGAAGTCTTTAAACCGTAATTTGAAGACTTCAGAAACTCAGCCAGAGGTTGGGGGCCTATTACAGGAGTGGAGGGTGAGGTTCTATGGCCTGCAACGTACACAATAAGTTGATTTTGAGTTTCAGATTCCCTTTTTTATAGCCTAGATAATGTTTCTCTCTCCTGTCATCTCCCCTGCTTGATGGCTTTTTTATCTTATATGTAAATGGATCTTCCTTGTCTCTGCCTGATGCCCAAATTGAACAAACAAATACACTTTCCTTTGTCAAGGGCAGACTGGGCTTATGGATTGCTTTTCAAACACATTTTAAGAACATTA
This sequence comes from Chrysemys picta bellii, assembly GCF_011386835.1. Lineage (NCBI taxonomy): Eukaryota > Metazoa > Chordata > Testudines > Emydidae > Chrysemys > Chrysemys picta. The sequence continues at coordinate 266,152,094 of NC_088791.1, read as the reverse complement.
TTCTAGCATATATTAATAACTCTTTGTACACACCCAGTGCACACATAATGCAAGATTATTAATGATCAGTGAATTATGTGTTTTTCAATGATATCTTGCATGTCACCTTTTAGATACAGATTATGACAACCATGTGTTAGGTATAGTGAGTATGTCAGGCCTGGCAAGAATTGCTGACACAGATTAGTGAACCACATATGGTCTTCTGTGCCACACATTATAATTACGAAGCCTGATTTTCAAATGTGTTGAGCACATGATGCTGTCATTATCCTCAATAAGAGCTATACATGCATCATGATTTGAAAAACATGCTCCCTGCTGAAGTGTAGACATATCCATAGTCATTATCTATGATGAACAAAGTAGTTGAGCCACATTACGTTCCTGACTATCACTTTACCTACATATCATCTCAACAATGCAAAATAACTAGGTAATATTTCTATCTTAACTACTGCATTGTATACTATGCAAATATTTTCTCTTTTAGAGCAGTGGTTCCATGATATGCTAATATTTATTCCAGATTGATAAATGTGTGTGTGTGTTTTTTTCCTATACTATGCTGTCCATCCCTGTAAACTAACTTTGTCCATAATTGAAGAAAGTACCTACATTTGGATGTAACTTTAAATTGAAGTCAATGGGCTACTTTCATGCTTAAAGTTAGGGACGTGCATAAGTACCTTCCTGAATATTGGGGCTTAGAACATATTACTTAAAATATTCCATTTTTAAAAACAGTTTCCAAGTCCCAGTTATCTTGGTAATTTGTACCTGGCTCATCATTTTTAAGGCTGGCTTTGAACAGCATGCCACTGCACTACAAATTGAACCTCCCTAGACAATGTTATTCTCTGAAACTTTGCAGATACATAATACTATATTTTATATTGCAAAAACTATGAACTGGGATTAAAGTGATATATAAAATCATCTCTATGTTATTAGAAACACTACCCTGAAGCAAGTAGATAGGTCTAAAGTGCTAATGCAGAAAGGGAACTTGGCAGTTTTACTTAAAACTCTAGCAAGTGTCAATCTAATAAAATAGTACTTTTTATTTCTGGTGGTAATGTGCAATTTCCTGTAACCACCAAACCACTAAATTCATCATGCACTTTGAGCTGTAATACCTTTGGTGATGTCCATTAAGAATTGGGACAGATTCTTTCTTTTACTTAAGCCTGTAAAGTACATAGTTCATCCTTTTAACTTTGATTCTGGCAGATGAAATATACTTTTGCACAATACAGCTATTACTACCTCCGTCTGTCAATGTGACATTTACCTATTAACGTTATTCATTATTACATGTTCAAGACACCACCACTATATTTAGGATTGATGCACAAGCTTTTTTTTTTTTTTTTTTTTTTTTAAAGCCCTACACCATCTGATTTTCTGAGTTTAATAAACAATACTGATAATTTCTTACTGGATATGGAAGTTGCCAATCCACATATACTTTCATGCACAGAACTGTGAGTGGAACTAGCCTGTCGGTAGTGTCATTAATTAAGGTTCCTATTTGTCCCAAAATTATATAATTCCAGACATCCTAGACAAAATGTAGGAACTTTGCTCTAAAATTTAAGTACGTGTTTTTGAAGTGCTCTGTACAGCAATGCTCCAGAGAAGCAGTAAGGGTTTGCTAGATGAATGCAGCAATTCTCTGATAGAGGTGACAGACCATGCTGCTATCAGTAGGGGTGAGCAATTAACCGGGTGAAATTCTGGCCCTACTGAATTCAGTAGAACTATTGCCACTGACTTTAGAGAAGCCAAGTTTCATCTAAAGTGTATAATATTCCCAGTACAGGCCCTAGTTTAGGAAAGAATTCCTATTTGGGAAGGACAGTTAAGCATGCACTTAAGTACTTTCCTGAATCTGGGCCATAGCAAACACACCAAACTGCCATCTCCATGTGTATTAACTTAGGAAATACAGGCACCTATCAGGATGCGGGGGGCGAGGGGGAGTGACAGTTAGGCTGGGTCCCAAAAAGGACAAAGACCAAGAGGCTATGACCATATATTTTAATCAACTTGAGAGCTATTAGGCAATGTCTCCAACATCACAAAATTTTCTTGCAGAAATCTGGATCACATCTCTATTATCTCTCCTGTTTTGCTCAATACCCAGGTAGAACATATGCACAGTATTTTCTGCGCACATCATCTTTTACACTACTAGGTAGGGTCTACTTGCAAACTCTCACTTACTCTAGGGAAGGAAGAAACAAGCTTCTATCATAGATGCCCCATTCTGAGCAATACTCAACAGAAGAAACAGGATAACCATGCCAGATCCCCTTCTACTAGACCTCTAAGCCAAAAACTAAATTCCTCCTCCATCTCTGGGGTGAACTGGAGCCTTCCTTCCATCTTGTTAATCCTGTCATAAAAATGTAAACTGTTCCTTTTCCCTGTCTACTGAAAAAACTAGGCAAGATAGATTCATTACAAGCTCCTACCTTACATAGCCTTCCACCCAATAAGTGAACCCAACCATGTGTCTATCTTGTGAGATCCAGTGGGCTTTCAGTATAAGATTATAAATCTAAGTACAACCTCCTCTGACTGACTATAGACATAGTAAAGTACAGTAACTCCTCATTTAATGTTGTCCCACTTAACGTTGTTTCAATGTCATGTCCCTGCTCAATTAGGGAACATGCTAGTTTAAAGTTGTGCAATGGTCCCTTATAACATTGTTTGGCTGCCTGCTTGTTTACAAGGGAGCATTGCACAAGTTCCACTTCTCTGCCTCCTCCCTCTTCCTCCCAGTGCTTCCCCCACCGCCAAACAGCTGTTTGGCAGCACTTAGGACTTTCTGGGAGGGAGGGGCAGCAGCAGAGACACGGCGCTTCCCCACTCCTGCCCCTCCCTCCCAGAAAATCCTAAACACTGCCAAACAGCTGTTTAGCGACGCTTAGGATTTTCTGGAGGGGGCGAGGAGTGGAGACACGGGGCTTCCCTGCTCCTCCCCCTCCCTCCTAGAACTTCACGCTTAGGACTTTCTGGGAGGGAGGGGCAGGAGCAGGGAAGTGCTGCGTCTCCGCTCCTCCTCCTTCCTCCCAGAAAGTCCTAAGCGCCGCTAAGGACTTTGGGGTGGGGGGAGGGATGTGGCGTGCTCTGGAGAGGAGGTGGAGTGGGGGTGGGAAGAGGTGGGACTGGAGTGGAGCGGGGACAGGAAGAGGCGGGCCTGGAGCATTCCCGGCAAAATCCGAGCCTGTTCTCCGGGGAAGCTGCCACTGTTGCACCAAAGGTGCTTCCTAGCGTCCTTGCCTGCAGCGGGCTGTGCCTGTTTGCGGTAAGTCAGGGGCACTTCCTAACCACAGTACAGTACTGTACAGTATACAGTATAATGCCTCTTGTCTACCCCCAAAAAGTTTCCTTGGAACCTCATCCCCCGCATTTACATGATAACTTATGGGACAATTGGATTCGTTTAACATTGTTTCATTTAAAGTCGCATTTTTCAGGAACATAAGTACAACATTAAGTGAGGAGTTACTGTATCTGGGACAGTGAGACAGACTGACTCATGGCTTCTTCAATTCCCTCCTAACCTGACATTGATAGTTTTCTTATCTTTTGTGCCTAAGGTATGAAAATAGTATCTTTAACTCATAATGACGTTGCCATTCTGCAGCTTCTTGGGTATTCCCTGTGCTTACCTAAATTGTAACTGTCATTCCTATTATCAGTAGTAGAATATTAGCACCTAGGAACTCTCATGAAGGTCAGGGTCCCATTGTGCTAGGCATTGTATAGGCAAGTATAAAAAGACAGTTCTTGCCCAAAGGGGTTAGTTTAAGTGTTAGATAGGCTTCAACAGCTAAATTGGGTGGGGATAGTGGAATACATACTAAAATGATAAGAGTTTAGTAAAAACAGCTAGCCTTGGCTCAGCCCTTACCCAACCAGGGCCAAACAGTAATGGTTTGTAGGCAGCAGAGAAGCCATAGGTTTGAGGGATGAATTTAAATAACGGTAAGGCAGGACATTTATGAATTGTGATGGATTGTTTTTCTCTCAAATAGGATCATCCTGGGATAAAGCATGGAAGTTATTGAGAGAAAGTGGATAAGACACAGCCTCATTTTGGGATGAACTTCACTGCTCCCATGTTCAACAATTGGCCTAGCTCAGCAGTTCTCAAGCTTTGGGTCAGGTCCTCAAAGTGGGTCACAACCCTGTTTTAATGGGGTTGCCAGGGCTGGTTTACACTAGTTGGGGCCCGGTGCCAAAGCCCAAGCCCGAGGGCTTTAGCCCTGGGCGGTGGGGCTTAGGTTACAGGCCCCATGCCTATGTGAAGCCCTTGGTCTTTGGCTTTGGCCCCTGTCCTGGTGAGGTGGGGCTCTAGCTTCTCCCCCTGCGGTAGCAGAGCTTGGGCAGGCTCAGGCTTTGATCCCTCCTCCTGGGGTCCTTTAGTAATTTTTGTTGTCAGATGGCGGTTGCGGTGCAATGAAGTTTGAGAACCCCTGATGACTTCTCTCTTCTTTTCACTCTGAGCTAAAACATTGCATGTATACAAATACATTGTCAAAAGCAACAAATGACTTTTTTTAGCGTTTCCTCCCCTCTTTTCTATTCTACTGTGTTTCCTGACTAAATTACTATTTACCATCATTTTTTAGACACCCAAGTTCACTATTATTTCTACAATTAATATAATATTATCAAAGATTATCTCATCATAATACCATATCAGAAGCAGAAATTCCTAGTTTTGGAGGAGAGATTTACCCTCTGGTCCACACCCACACACAGACTGAAAACACCACCATGCTTACCTTATTCACCTTCCTTACAGATGTTCAAAATCCCATTACCAAAGTGCAGTTAGGATAAGCACTTTGACCACATCTAATCTGTATACCCTTTAGAAGACCACAGGCTACTTAATTCTCCAGAACCTTACCAACTTCCCATCCCCCAGATCTTAGAAAGGAGTTGACATTTGCTTACAATACATTTGTTTGACATTTCATATATCGTTCAGTTTTTTGAAATTATTAATATTTACAGATATTTATATTAAGTGGATATTTCTGTTGTTGTTGGGCATAAGGCAGAGATAAAGCTATTTGTAGAATCTTACCTTTGCTCATCTAAGGAGGACAACCAGCACAAAGTGACCAGCCATCTCTCCTCGGGCCACCATGAAGTGTACTGTGGACTTCCAGTTAAAGACCTGGGCCTTTTGTTATATGTATAAATTAGATTATAAACTCTTCAGGGCAATGTCTTTGATTTCTTATTTATTTGTAAGGTTTACGCACACCTTCTACCATATGAAAACAAATATGTCAGTGCCATACAGTGTCCCGAAATAATATTATGACATCACTATCCTTCACAGGTTTGAGTCTATCCATATGTCTATCTCAGTCATATCAGAATGATATGACAACACAAAACTACAAAAACAACACAAGACAATTGATTCCTTAAATATTCAGGTAAAATCAAACATCAAGTATAACACTACTACTGAGGGAGCAAACATTTAGTGTCATATCATGATTAATGATCAGATAAACTTGATGTCCTGCTCACGTTTTGTATGTTTTGGAAGTTTCATTCATTAATATGAGAAGGTGGGTTATTAGTTAAGATTTAGGGGTTTTTTTTATTTGTTTGTTTTTAAAGCAGAATAATATAAGGTCATCACTTTTCTGGCATGTAAAAGTGTTTATCATGATGTACAGGAGTTGGCCGGGGCTCGACCCGCTCCGGGGCGGCGGGGAGCCACACCGACTCACTACCTGCTGGGGCTTGAGTGCTTTGTCTGGCTGCCGGTCTCGCCCGGCAGCCCTTGCCATCCTGAAAGATACAGGAAGCCTGACCCTGGCTCAAGGCGGGTACCAGCGTTAGGTCAGGGCTCAGACCCTTAGTCAGGGCTGAGCCACAGTAAATAAAGTATTTAATCCCAGGCCCTAGGTCAGGGCGGGGCAACAAACGCTGAGGCAGAGCTCAGGCCCTCAGGCAGGGCTGAGCCACAGTAATTGGCCTGAGCCTCAACAGGCCTGGGAGAGGGGGAGACTGCCACCCACAGGTTGCGTGGCAGGGGGGACGCAGGCCCTCACACTCCACTGCGTCCCAGCCCGGGGCCCTAGCAGCAGCAGAAGACCCGCTGCTTCGTCAGTGGGGATCCTGGCCGCAACACACTGACATCGGCTCTGGCAGTGCTGCAGCCAGACTGGGGTCGGCTGCCCCCGGGCTACTTCCAGACTCCCCCCTCTGGGCCTACCTGGGTGCTGGCGTCGGCCTCGGGGGGATCCTGGACCATGGGTTTGTCCAGCCAGGGATCATTTGGCAAGTCCGGGAGCTCCTCCAGATAGGAGGTGCAGGGCAGGCCCAGCGGCTCCTCTGGGTAGTAGGTGCCGGGCAGGCTCGGCGGCTCCTCGGGGTAGCGAGCGCAGGGCAGGCCCAGCGGCTCCTTGGGGTAGCGGGCGCAGGGCAGGCCCGGCGGCTCCTGGCGGTCACTCCGGGCCGCGGAGGTTTCCCAGCACCGAGCTAGGCTGGAGACGTCTGGTCTCTCCGGATGTTGGGGCCAGACTGAGTTCTGAGGGCCCGGTTTTATACTTCCGGGTCGCTGCCTGACCCTCCGGCCTCCGGATGGGCTCTTCCCCTTCCGGGGCGGCGGGGAGCCACACCGACTCACTACAGTGAGAAAACCTTCTGATGGTAAAGGTTTAAAATGTTCTAGTATTTTGCAAAGTTAAATTACAAGATAACCAGGATATTTTCTCTCCTTCTAAAGTCTGTAAGTATTCCTAGCATATTGTGTTTTGTATGACACTAGAGTAGAATATGGACACTCTTTTGATGAAGCGACAAAGATTGATGATTATATCACAATAACAATTTAATAATTGACTCAGGAAATTAACTCTTGCTATTGTAAATTAAGCTAATGTTAGGATTATCAATATTGTAGAGTAAAATATCTAATGGCATGAAAATCGATCCTTGAACTTTTTCCAAGAGTTAAAATTGTATGGTCAGACATGCTTAAATGCAGGGCAAGGAGTTCTGTGAACAGGGAGGTGGTCAAATTCTTTGGGACCATAGGAGGGGTGGTAACTTAGCATTCTGGGATAGTGTATGGAGCACCAGAGTTATTTCAGGAGGATGGAATTCACTTGTCAGATTTACGTGCTAACATGTTTTTGACTGATACAAAAGAAAGCATTGGGAGATTTCTGGGAACCCGACAGGGTTTGGGGAGAAGGCAGCCAAGCTAATTGCTGGAGCCTCCTTGTGGCAGATGTCCAGTGTGGCTACTCCATGTGGAAGGTATATAGTGACTGGATAAATGGCTTGGGAAAGGACTTAAAAAGGAGGTGATTGTTACAGGAACGAACGGGGCGCAGGGGAATTCTATGATTGGCACGGAAGAGAGCTTTTCTTATAGCTCACCTTAACCCCCCTACATGGGGTCTGTGTGAATGGTAAGGTCCCAGCAATGGGTTGGCTGGGTGACCTGGATGGAAGAAGGTGGGTGGGGGAGCATAGACTGATGGAAGCCCTCTAGGAAGTTATTGAATTAACCTGCACCATATACTTTTATGTGCCAGGTAGTCCCAGACATCTAATAGCAAAGTTGAAGCCTGATTAAAATCATATGTAAAGTCTCCTGTCCTTCTTTTGATATAGCCAGACAATCTGTACTTAAATCAACAAAAGGACAACAGATTGATTATATGTTTCATTATATAGAATACAAACAAGTAAAAAAAAAATCACCATCCTATTAGATTCTTCAGTCTGCATTCTTTTGAGGATAGACCTTCTTAGAATTAAAGCCACATTTAGGGTTCTGCTCTGTACTCTCAATTTAGGCAACACTAACTATTGTAAAATTGGGTCATTAGCAGCTTTTAAGAATATGAATATTACCTACATTATGGAATCATTATTGGTGAGCATGTTTTATGAACTATTTTGTGAGGGATTACTCTGAGCAAGTAATTACCTTAACATTTGCATACATTTAGACTGGTTTAGTTTCACACCTCTTAAAACCTAAAGAAAAATATTTTTATTTTTCCTTTGATTTAATGTATTTTCCTGTAGTAATAATAAATAAAATAAAAATTAAAATAATAATAATAAAAACACTACATTATTCTTTTATTTCTCTTTAAAATAATTCAGTCAGCTCTGCATTACTGTGTCTGTTATAGCTATTTCTATTTTCATCCATTTTTCAACAATGTTATCCTTTCACATTTTTCATTATCTCAGAGAGTATCTTCAGGATTACCATCCTCCATACTATAGCTTATTTCTTTGTATTCCACTTGATTATATTATTAGATATAACACCATTTCTGCAAAAAGAACAGGAGTACTTGTGGCACCTTAGAGACTAACAAATTTATTAGAGCATAAGCTTTCGTGGACTACAGCCCACTTCTTCAGATGCATATAGAGTGGAATAAATATTGAGGAGATATATATACACACATACAGAGAGCATAAACAGGTGGGAGTTGTCTTACCAACTTTGAGAGGCCAATTAAGTAAGAGGGAAAAAAAAACTTTTGAAGTGATAATCAAGCTAGCCCAGTACAGACAGTTTGATAAGAAGTGTGAGAATACTTACAAGGGGAGATAGATTCAATGTTTGTAATGGCTCAGCCATTCCCAGTCCTTATTCAATCCTGAGTTGATTGTGTCTAGTTCGCATATCAATTCCAGCTCAGCAGTCTCTCGTTGGCGTCTGTTTTTGAAGTTTTTCTGTTGTAAGATAGCCACCCGCAGGTCTGTCATTGAATGACCAGACAGGTTAAAGTGTTCTCCCACTGGTTTTTGAGTATTATGATTCCTGATGTCAGATTTGTGTCCATTAATTCTTTTGCGTAGAGACTGTCTGGTTTGGTAAATGTACATGGCAGAGGGGCATTGCTGGCACATGATGGCATATATCACATTGGTAGATGTGCAGGTGAATGAGCCCCTGATGGTATGGCTGATGTGATTAGGTCCTATGATGATGTCACTTGAATAGATATGTGGACAGAGTTTGCATCGGGCTTTGTTACAAGGATAGGTTCCTGGGTCAATGGTTTTGTTCAGTGATGTGTGGTTGCTGGTGAGTATTTGCTTTAGGTTGGGGGGTTGTCTGTAAGTGAGGACAGGTCTGTCTCCCAAGATCTGTGAGAGTAAAGGATCATCTTTCAGGATAGGTTGTAGATCTCTGATGATGCGCTGGAGAGGTTTTAGTTGGGGGCTGAAGGTGACAGCTAGTGGTGTTCTGTTATTTTCTTTGTTGGGCCTGTCTTGTAGGAGGTGACTTCTGGGTACTTGTCTGGCTCTGTCAATCTGTTTTTTCACTTCAGCAGGTGGGTATTGTAGTTTTAAGAATGCTTGATAGAGATCTTGTAGGTGCTTGTCTCTATCTGAGGGATTGGAGCAAATGCGGTTATATCTTAGAGCTTGGCTGTAGACAATGGATCGTGTGGTGTGTCCTGGATGGAAGCTGGAGGCTTGTAGGTAAGTGTAGCAGTCAGTAGGTTTCCAGTATAGGGTAGTATTTATGTGACCATCGCTTATTAGCACAGTAGTGTCCAGGAAATGGACCGCTTGTGTGGATTGATCTAGGCTGAGGTTGATGGTGGGATGGAAATGATTGAAATCATGGTGAAATTCCTCAAGGGCTTCTTTTCCATGAGTCCAGATGATGAAGATGTCATCAATGTAGCGCAAGTAAAGTAGGGGCGTTAGTTGACTCTTCTGCCCTTGTTACTCATCCCCCAAGTCTGTATCTGTTTACCACAACACTTACTTATTATTTGTATTATTGTAACACCTAAAAGGCTTAGTCATGGACCAGACCCCATTGTACTAGGCACTGTATAAACACAAATATAAAAAAGGACCCTTTCCCAAAGAGCTTATATTCTAAGAATAAGAAAAGGGACAAATGGATACAGACAGATTGATGGAGGAGTACAAGGAAACAATGAGACAGTATTAGTCACCATGATAAACAGTGGCTTGAGCACACTAGTGGCCTAATTGAAGTTTTGTGTAGTTTTGAGGAAGTTCCCCACCCCCTTCCTACTTCCACCCCTATCTCTATCCATTTATAGCTCCTGATCCACCCCCTTCTTCTCCGATCCACCCACACTCTCCCTGGGCTCCTATTCACCAAATCCAGCTCTTTCCCCTATCTTCCTCTACTATCATCCACACACAAATAAAAGAAAGTTACAGTTGATAATGGAGCTGTGAGAACTTCATGATGAGTATGAACAAAATAGAGTTGATATGGTTGTATTTGTGGATTTGATTCATAGAAACATTTAACATTTAATAACAATTTAACTTCTTCATGGGTAAAACAATGCATTTTCCCCTTAATATCATTCTCTTTAATGACTGAATCATTTTAACTAAAATGTCCCCCCAAAAATCAGCACGAGGTAGACACCTCACATGGAAAATTGCAGCCTGAATTGTTAAAGTTTGGAGATGTGATAAGCAACTGAAAGCAGTGTCTTATAATGGAAAGCGTCAGACAACATTAGGCTTGGTTTTCACTTAAAAGTTAGGTCATCATAGCTATGTCATTCAGAGTTGTGGGGGGGGAAATACAGATTCCTGACCAACATAGCTATGCCAGCCTAACCCCCAGCGTAAACACAGATTTGTTGATGAACAAATGCTTCCATCAATAGGGCTGGTCTATACTGAAAACATATATTTACATAGTTTCATCTCTGAGAGGTCAGAAAAATCCACACCCCGAGTGTTGTAGCTATGCCGATCTACCCCCCCGCCAGTGTAGACAGTGAGGTATTGAAGGAAGAATTCTTCCATCTACCTAGCTACTGCCTCTCAGGGAGGTAGATTAACTACCCTTCCTGTCACTGTAGCAAATATCTACAATACTCGTGGGGGAATTCTTCACCAAAAAATTAAAAATGTTGGAACAAAAAATAAATATTCTGCATACAATATTGTAAAATTCTGAAAAATTCTGCATATTTCATTTGTTAAAATAACACAATATAATCATACCAGTTTCAATTATTTTTAGTCATTTATTTCAAAATACCTGTCTGCAAGTATGTCTGTGACAATACAAACAACAAAAAAGATTCAGGAAATGTTTTTTGACAAATAGATTCCTTACTAGGCATATTAGTACAGAACTCTGAGTAATAATTCATGTAATCTACAATACAGAATCATATTTCTGGCATCCCTCAGAAGCAGTGCAAAGCCTTAGGGGAATCAGAGGTAATAGAGGAGCTGAGGGAGAGGGACTAAATTTCTGGGAAGGAGCCTGGTGTGAACTTGGAGGGTTGTTGGATATGGGTGGGAAAAATATGGAACAGGATTTTTTCGGGGGCGGAGGGGGATTGTTAGGGAGCTTCCCCCGTATAGCCCCTGGTTGACCCCTTGTCTCTTCCATTCACTCAGGCACATCTGCCCTGTCCCCATGTGTCCCTGCATCCCCATGTGTCCCTGCACCTCCACTCAGACACTCACTGCCCCCATCCCCATGTGGCCCTACACCCCCTCCCCATGTCCCTATGTAGCTCTGTACCCTCCTCCCCTGTCCCTATGTGTCTCTGTGCCCACACTCAGCCACCACCCGTGGCTCATTAATTATGTGTGCATGCAGTAGCACAGAATTCCCCCAGGAGTACTACACTGCAGCACTACAGGTGTGCAGCTTCAGCACTGTGGTTGTGCTGTGGTAGCGATTTAAGTGTAGACATAGCCTTAGTTTGAGGTGATGGTGGTTCTACTCCAGTGGAAATACCCCTTTTGCTAGTGTAGGCTGTGTCTAGCTACAGGGTTATGCTAACATAGCTAAGCCAAAATAGCTATGTTGGCATAGTTTCCATAGCTAAGGCATAGACTTAAATATACCCAGTACTGCCATCTCCACCTATAATGCATACATAGACTCCAGACATTTTTCTGCTCTTCTCTGTTCATTTCAAGTGCACTCACCCACAACTCCTCACTATGTAGTATGACAGTAAAATGTATGATTTACAACTTTTTTTTCAAATGGGTTTTCTTTGAAAATAATAAAAAAATGGTTTATAGAAGCTATCAATTTGTCATTAAAATAGCAAAATTTCTTTGCAAAACATGGCAATTTACAGGAAAATGCTTACCTCTTGTCTATGGTGAAATTTTACCATGTTTGTAGCAAAAAGTTATATTCACTGATAAAAATAATTAAATGTTGCTATGGATCCACTCCACAAATTCAGCCACATAATCTGTATTGTGGTCATACAAATTGTAAAGCTTGATAGAGATCCATTCTCAAGTGTAACTTTACTTGCTTTCCTTAGGTTTCTCACAGACAACTTTAACGTCATTAAAATTTTGGTTTGATAGGTAACATTCTCTGAATGTAGGTTGTAGTACAAGCCGTGTGGACTTCATAAAGTTGCAATGAATGTGGTTGATTTTTTGTTGTTGTCATTATACCAAAGTAAAGAAATCTTAAGAGATAGACACTCTTTTCTCCAGGAGTGAGATCAATTTCACTTCCTGGCAGTTTCTAAATTGTGTTTGCCAATTGCTAGTGAAATTATGGAGACGGATGATCACTGGTCTTGACCTTTCATTATTCCAAGGCCACACTGAGAAGGAGCAGTATGCAGCTTTTAAGCTTTCTTGCTTTGTTTCAATTTACAGAATCTCAGGTTTCATTTCTCAAAGAACAGAATGAGATAAGTGTCTTGGAAATCTTATGGGAGACCTAGTGTTGCTATGTTATAGATCCTGCTTCTCATCTTTTATGGCCTCAACTTTTCTTTCATTGTTATATACAGGATAGAAATAATACTTTTTGTTAAGACATGGTCAGTGGGAAAGCCAGTCCTTTGTTATATCAGAATATATCTACATCACCTTGTAATTAAACACTTTATATAAATTGTGAATTGCATTTGGGTTTCAGGGATCCCTTTTGTGCTTCTTTTAGCCTGAGTTCAAATTAAAACAAAAAGTTTACAGTGAGTTCATGGTTACGGATTTAAAATAGCATTAACTTCAGAAAATATCAGTGTAGGTCACATTAGCACTATATTCTAAAAATGACTAAGAAGCCTATTATCTAACCGTTTTTAAAGACAAGTTTTACAGTACAGGCTAGACTATTTAAACAAACAGACAAAAAAACAAAAACACCTGTCCATCACTAAGGGTCTTATCACACATCCATTGTGCATATAGACTCTTCCCATCCCCCAAATTACTGTACTTTACCAGTCACTGAGGCTATGTCTTCACTAAAAACATTGCAGCAGCACAGCTGTGTCCCTGTAGCACTTCAATGTAGTCACTACAGCAAAGGGAGGAGCGCTCTCATCAATGTAGTTAATCCCAAAGAGGTGGTAGCTAAGTTGGTGGAAAAATTCTTCTGTCAACATAGCACTGTCTACATTAGTCAGCTTATCTAAACTGGTCATGGTGTGGATTTTTCACACCCCTGAGGGACATAGCTGGGTTGACCTAATTATTTAGCATAGACCTGACCTAAAACAGAGCTTAGTAATGTCTCAATTTATAATGTAAATACAAGTCAGTTGAGAGAATGTCATAATTATAAGATAAAATTATATGATTTTCATCAGTGGAAATGTGAAGAGAACTCCCATGGCCACAAAGTTTCATCAATGCAACTCTGTCTTAATAATTTGCACTTATATAGTGTCTTGCATCCAAGGTGCTCAATGAGCTTTACAAAATTTAATAGATGTGACTGAATGCAGCCTGTCTTCACACCCTACAGACTGTTGCAATAATTTTTGTACATGGTTCCGACCTCACAGAGGGGATGAACTTTATCTAGGGGTAACCCTCAGTAAAATGTATTTCAGATGGTGACGGGTGTATAACAGTGAAGGGCAAAAACACCCAAATGTATCTCTCCCTAACTAGCCCTCTTTCTCTTTCACCTAAGAAACCAAAGGAAGAAGCCATTTGACTTTGGAGAGATTCTGAGCTAAAATTTGGTTAGCCTATTTGGTTAGCTGGGAGCATATGGTAAGAATTTTATCTTGAACCAAGTTTAGTTTGTTAAGATTCAGCACTAGAAAGTGTTTTAACTTTATTTCTTTTGCAGCCATTTCTGACTTTAGTGCCTTGTACTTGTACTCACTTAAAATCTATCTCTTTGTAGTTAAATAAATTTGTTTTATTCTTGAATCAATACTAATCCAGTGTTGTGTTAAAACTGAACTGTCTGGGAAACTCTATTAAAGGTACCAAATTGTTGTACATTGAGCCCTTACAGGGACCACCCCCAGGAGAGGGCTGGCCAGTGCAACATGCATTATTTTTGGAAAATTCAGAAGTTGGAGTGTTTTGGGGTCATTCTGCAGGTAGTAACCAAGTCTGCTGGGGCCACTTCTGGCAGGCTGCAGCCATTTGTGAGGAGCCCAGATTGGAAGCTACTGCAGCAAAGCATTGTAAGGCATCCCAGATTGCAGGGCAGGTGGTGACACAACCCTTCACTGGTCTGGATTGCATCCCAGAATGTGTTGATTAAGCTATATCACATATTTTGTGAAAAGGGAATTATTATTTTACAGTTGAGGAAATTGAGGCAGAGAAAGTTTTAAGTGACTTACCAAAGTCATATAGGGAGTCTGTGACCTAGACCCTAGGGAAAGTGACTTACCAAAGTCATATAGGGAGTCTGTGACCTAGATCTCATGATTCATAACCTTGATGTCAGGACAATAGTAGAAAGGTATCAGTACAAGACTATGGTAAGACACCTAACATAATTGTAAAACAGTGTCAAGATGGGTTTTGGTAAATCAACTAATTATTCACAAAACATAGTGAAATAATGATTTCTTCGAAATATATACCCAGAAATAAACAAGACAGGCTGGCTTCACACCTTTAATACAAACGGCTTGGCAGAACATAGGGTTTTTGAACTCTAGGGAAATATTTCACTGCCATGAAAGAGTTTGAAGGCAAGTAAATATTGTGTAACCCTTGTCTGTATCACAATCTGTCCCATCACTCACACTTGTGTCTAGACTTTTAGCTTCATAAATCAGCAAATGAAGCAGCAGTGTCAAACACCTTTCTAAAGGTCAAATTGTGCAGTCTTTCCTCAGGCAAAAACATCACTGATTTCAAAGGTAGTTTTGCCTAAGTAAGGACTACAGCTTTCAGCTCCAATAATGCAATTAACTAGCAAGTGGGCGGGATGATGTTCTCTTTTAAGTGGGTGGGGATGTAGTCCTTGTGGAAGATCTTGCTATATTAAGTTTGAGAAACTCTACATTAATGTTTTGGAAGCATTCTGAAATCCTCAAATGGAAGACACTATAGAAATGAGCATCTCAATATCTAAAGTCTCTTTCTCCACTCTCAAGATCATTGCTATGTTACTGAGAAACAAGAGTGTACAACTATAATGACTGTCCTAAGGTGTTTACAATCTCAAATGTAATTAGATTGATATAACTGATACATACCTTAAAAGGTGTACATCTGGCAGGTGCAATTGGTATATAATATTGAAGTAATTTTTCTACATAAAAGTTTCATTCTCTTCAATACAGGTTTACTTAGCAGCAGCAGCACAAAATCACAGTACTCACTCAATGAGTAAAGGTGTGTGGTGTGGCTAACTGGGGATTCCTCGGGCTGCTTGCCTCACTCTTCTGAACAAAACTATTTTTTTTTCATAAATTGTCTCTGCCTGAGTGCCCCAATAGCCTTCCATTTCAAAAACACACCGAGGGGGGAGGAAGGGGAGGAAGGCAGCACTGTTTCTCTTCTCAAAAGCCTGTCTATTCATGCTCTGGTCTTCCTCCACCAGAAAAGAAGTCAGCCATTTATATATCATGATAAGTTATCAGGGTAATGCAAGTCATCTACCTACAAGCGAATAGCTCAGCTAGACGCATAGCTATCTACCCCTCAGGACTCCCTCTGCACTGGAATTTCACTCCCAGGGACCCACATGAGCCTTCTGGGATCTAGATTATGAACCAATCCACATGGACTCCCTGCAAGCAACACTTGGCCTGTATACTTCACTGCACCATTTATAGGATTGACCTGTTTTCCTCAATGGTGGAATCAGGGAAAAGTGCTTCCAGCCCACGAGAATCCCCAAAAGGCTGACACCCATCACAAGCTATAACTCCACGACTCCTCCACCTTGCATTTTGCAATTTCCAGGAACATTAAAAGGCAGAGGATGGGGAAAAAAATGTATGCTCTCTTCCCCAGTGTCTTTAGATTTTCCCTTTTTGCAGATATAGACTAAGCCCAGGAGGATGCTAGTCAAATCCAGTTCAGTAAATTTGAAAAGCAATACTTCAGCAAAACAAAACAAAGCCCAGAGGGAGTGTGAGCCAAATGGATTTAGTAATAGATAATTTTTCACTGTATTTCTAATTCAACTATAGAAACGCCAAAGTACTCAGATACTGCAGAGGCAGAAAAAACTTAAAAGCAGATAGAATTGTTACATGCAGTAAGCTTTCCCTTCACAAGGCAGATCCTGCATGGATCTGGGTGCCCTCAGTTCTCCATAATGTCGATTATTAGTTCAAGCTACACAGCAATTTGCTGGAGGTGATAAGCACCCTTAATAAGCAATATGTTCAAGGTCCCACATACTCTCCAGCAAGATGAGCCAAAATTCTGCAGCAAGAACCCTGGATTTTGTGGCAATCTGATGTAGGCATTATGTAGCATCTAAATTTAATTTTAAAAGGAAATGTTTAATGAATTAAACATGTAAATCGGTACAATAGGCCCTTATGCTATTTAGATATTGATTTACGGTACATTTATTTTAGGCTGGCCTCATAATCTCATTTTTGATACATTACAAATTCTTATTCTGGCAATGAGTAATTGCATTACAGATGTTCTTAGGGATAAAGTGGAGATTTTGACAGTTATATAAAGTGTAGCTGAGGCTTTTGTCTCCTGAGGGTATTTTGAAGGCAGTTTGGAACTATGGCTAAGCACAATAGTTGGGTGGGTCTGTCAAAATAATCAGCACTGAAATAGCGCACAACTATTTCAACACTACATTGGGGTATATTTAGCTCAGCTTTTCAAGGTTTACTTTTTAACCTGGAGGGCTAGAATCATTGGGAAAGATCTCCTGGACTGTTCCTGCAGTACAAAGGGACTTGTCTTGCCACACACCCTCCCTGCATCCGATGTGCAGTTCCAGGCTCTCCTCAGACTGAGGAGTGGATAAGGCATAATAGCATCTCTGTAACCCCACCTTGGGTTCGATGCTGAGCACAGGACAGCTTCACTCAAGGATATGACTATTTTTGTTTACAAAAATTCAGGAGCAGGGTGTGAATTTTGAGTCAAATTCCATGGCCACAGGCTCATGGAATACTTGTTGGTGTAACGTATATTTCAGTACACTTAGTTTTATGTATGTTTTGTCTATTTAAAGTGAACGTTTTCTTAATGGGTAAAATATTTACTTTTCTTATTGCCTTTATTATTTGTATTACTATAGTGCCTAGGGGCCCACTCGTGGACCAGAACCCCACTGTGGTTTGTGCTGTACAAATACAGAACAAAGAGACAGTACCTGCCAAAAGAACTTACAACATAAGTATAAGGCAAGAGAAAACAGATGGATACAGACACATGGAGGAATACAAGGAAACAATGAGACAGTATCTGTCATCATGAAAGGCAGTGGTCTGAACACACCAGCAGCCCAATACTTATCAAGTTTTTTGTAGACAATATGGCAAAGGAGAGTTTTAAGGAGTGTTCTGAAAGAGGATCACGAGTCAGTTTTGTGGATGTTTATGGGGAGCTTCTCCTAAGCATTAGGGACAACATGGGAGAAAGAATGAAGATTTTTTTTTGGAAAATTTAACAAATGATGATAGAGGCTGGAATCATGGGATAACTGGAGGTGCGAGTCAATCTTTATGTTTCGTTGACCCCTTTTACTTCTATTTCTTATGGTTGCCATATACAGAACTTAAGAGGCTATAAGAATAAACAAAAGAGAAAAAAACTGATTATACAAAAGCAGGTTTTTTTAACAAGTTTCTAGGGAAAGCTTCACAATTATCCACTTTTTTGGTAGCCATAAAATAATTTGCATATATCTGGGGATACCAAAAATAATTATCTGTTCAGCTTATAATTCTCCTCCTAAATATTCAAGCAGTGAGTATTTTTGCAACTAACCCCAAAGGAGTGAATCCTTTTGACTTCCATTAATCTGAACAGCATCTGAAGGAGCTCAACTCATTCCAGAATTGGACCCTATTCCATAACAGAAAAAAGTTCCTTGTCATTCCTTGCTTGTAAAAAATAAAACCCTGACAACTGTAAAATGCCAATTCATACAGAAATATGTATTCACTAGAAATAGCAGTGTATCTGACCTGAACATACTCAAGTGTGTTGTCTCGAGCAACACCTGAACCCTATTGCAAGTGTGTTGATTATTATGGGCTTCATTGGCCACTTATTTAGAGTCTCTATCCTTCAGTGGTGCTGGAACGAGGAGTGCTCCCCTCTCCCTGGGCTTGAAGTGTTAATATCAAATACATGGTTTCCATGGTTTCCATCAGCAGCACCCCACTATAAAAATTGTTCCAGCACCCCTTCTCTCCTTCTTTTTTCCTATGGTGTATCTCCTCCTATACTTTAGCTTGAAGAGGGTTGCTTTATTATATCAGGATTAAATGACTAATTTAGTGATTGAATACTTTATTGAATTGTAAAACACCTCAAGAGTCTTGAAAGTAAAGATGCTTTATAAATAGTTATCATGTTAGTTTGTATAGATTATATAACTGTTATATAATTACTGTACACTATAAAATGTCTTCTATAATTTACAAGTTGGAAATTATGATAAAAATGGAAATATGATATGTGACCGCAAGGCTGGAGTCATAAAATTCTTGCTACCGACTTCATATTTTAATTTAAGGCCTGGAAGGCACGTATAAAAGGTCTATTTTTTCCAATCCCCTTGTATCCTTTCCTCTTGTCTTTAATAGGCTTTTCATTACACCACTTAGTTCTGGTTGAAAGCTTAACAGATCTTCCTATTATCAGATCTGCTCCACTTTGGTCTAGTGCCAGACTGGTTTGCAGGCATCACTGGGGAACAAGGAAAAGTTTGACTATATCCCCTGGAGTTGACAGAATCTCTAAAGAACTTCTGCTAACTGCCAAAGGCCAATTTGATGGTTTCACTGATACCAATACTTACACTCCATTTCTAACAATATTTCCATAATAATTGTCCAGATACCTATTTGGAAGAAAACTTATATTTATGTCTTAAAAAACATTGGTCTAATCTTGCAAGGTTCAGAGCAGCCTGAACTCCCACATAAGTCAATAGGAATTGAGGGCAGTCAGTATCATATGTATGTGTTCAGCACCAGGATGGGACCCAAAGTCTGACATGAGAGATGAATCAAGTCTGCTTCTTTCCTGTGTTTAGTTCCTTTTTCTGTTGGCAATATCTTTATGTTGAACCATTTTTATGTACGTTTTGATCTCGAGTTTTGGTTCAGACCCTTTTTCTATATCAAGGTGTATAAAGTTACACTAACTCCTGCTGATATGTAATATCCCAGCTCTATCATAATTTATTTCACATACACAAAGCTGAAGTCATTAGGATTTATATTGTTAAGTGCACTGGAGCTGTGGGGGGGGGGAGAGTATCTATCATTCCTGCCCAGGGCTAGAATGTAGGACTGAAGCACAAGCTTTGCCTCTTCTGAAGCCCCATGGATTCTAATACAGCTTCCAGATGGGAGTAATGACCACAATCGCTTTGTACCAATAGCACAGAGTGTTAGGGTCACTATGATTGAAACTGAGGGCACTCAGCCTCCACTCACCTTATCTATCTGTAACTCTCAGCTTCCTATGTTCTCCTGTGCAGGGCTAGCAAGGATGTCAGTACCCTCCACTACCCACCTACCCTGAGGGACTACTCCTTCCTCATTTCACCCCATTGATCTTACATCCATGCACAGGCTGTCCTTTCCTGGAAGAATTTCACTCTAAGCACACAAAGAGATGACATTTAAATGATCATATTCTGCCCCAGCACTGAACCATATTATTATGATATCCATAAACAAGAAAAAACAAAAACAAAAAGCAACAACAACAATATCCTTCAATCACATAAGTAAAGCCTTACAGATAAACTGAATTTGACTTTATCCTTCAAGCATACCCTTTGAGATGTCACATATTTTAGCAGGATAATCACTTACTATGTATACCCATTTGTTAGAATATAGATATTTAGGCCTGTTTGTAAAGGCCTATACTTTAAAAATTTAGGTGTATTTTTATTACTTAGCTAGTTATAGAGGTACAAAAAAAAGAATTAAAATTACTTTTTGTATGTGTAAGGGATAGTTTGAGGCTTAGTTTTTAGGCTAAGTAAGGCCTTTGGCTAAGCAGCAAAGGCAGCCATAAGCTGAAAAGTAAACGGTTACATTCTTACATTTTAAACTAATTACATGAAAATAAGGTTCTATTGGGCTGTTAAAAATACAATTTTGTTCTAATATTTTTATTACCTCCAGAGAAAGGAAAGAGCCTAAAACATGTAAAAAAATTAGTTTAATAGTTTTTTGATGGGAAAAACTTACTTATTAATAAACACAGCTGAAAAACCCTTATGTCTGAATAAATGTAGTTGTAAAATCCTCACTTCTGTATTGTTTTGTATGTTTATTTGCATGGTCTCTGTCTGGTTCTGTAATTGTTTCTGTCTGCTGTATAATTAATTTTGCTAGGTGTAAACTAATTAAGGTGGTAAAATATAATTGGTTAAATAACCATGTTACAGTATGTTAAAATTGGTTAGTTAAATTTCAGTAAAATAATTGGTTAAGGTATAGCTAAGCAAAACTCAAGTTTTACTATATAGTCTGCAGTCAATCAGGAAGTAAGGGGGAGAATGCGGGTGGGAAAATTGAAATCATGTTTTGCTAAGGGGAAAATGGGAACAAAAATGGCTCTGTGGTGTCAGAGCTGGGAAGCGGAACACTAAAAAAGAAAACTAAAATCATGCTTGCTAAAAGTTCACCCCAATAAACATCAAATTGTTTACGCCTTTCAACTTTGGGTATTGTTGCTCTCTGTTCATGCGAGAAGGACCAGAGAAGTGAGAGGATAAAAATATAAGCCCCCTAACACCATTATTTCCATATATTGAATATTATATATATATCTTATATGCAGGTTACATTAAAAAGAAAAACCCTATGTAAGAAATATACTTTGCTGTAGTGCTTTTAAATGAGATGCTCAATGAATTGCAAGGGAATGTGATCTTCTGGATACCCTAAAACATTATTCAACGGTGAACATCGATTTGACATGCTGTTATTGGACATTGTGAGGTTTAAACTAGGTCTATGTGGCAACAAGTGTATGACCCAAGAAAGGCATCCCAAAGGCTAAACATCTTAATATCTGCTTAAACAGTTCTGCCTGTACTTTCCTATTTTCCTTGCTATTGATGGACTTGAAATACATGTTTATTTAATATTGTAATTTTTTTTTTTTGGGGGGGGGGTATTTTTTTGTTGCTGTTTGAAATAAAATGTCTTTTTTTCATTGGTATTTTACTGATGGTGAAAGTCTTTTAAGGTATACATGCAGTATACATATAAAAATAGATATTTCACTACTAATTTCAGTTCATTTTTGTGAAAGACCATTCTATATAGTATCAAGTATTTATATATATAAGGGGTAATTAACTAGGCACTTTACTGTAACAAAAATAAATTATGGAACAAAGAAAATTTCTCCAAATGTATTCATACGTATCCTTTTTTAAAATATCAGAAGTTAGTATATTACTCTTTCATTCAGTGTATTCCAAAACAAATATTTAAACATCAATACATTTTAGGTCTTCATTGCTATTTTAGATGTCCTTTTTAATAATTTTTATTGTCACAACGGTTACATGAACACTGATATTTAAAAGAGAGGGTTCTAGTTCCGTGGGTAAGGTATTACACTTGGTTTCAGAAGACTTGGGTTCTGTTTACTGGACCAGTGACCAGCTTTGTAATTTTGGAGGCATGTCACTTCACCTCTGTCTGCCTCTGTGTTTTCGTCTACTAAGAGTATAAAAGCTCTTCAGAACAAGGACTATCTATTAACATGGTCTTGTCTATGCTAGAAAAGTGCTAAATTCGGCAAAATGAATTTTTAAAAAAGCTGTGTAATTAAGCTGATGGAAACACCTAGTGTGCACACATATTATTAGGTTTAACCCTGGCTTATACTGGTCTAGCTTGTCTTGGCATGCAAAAAACAACACCCCCCACCAAAAAACCCCACAAAAAAACAACTACCTAGCAACTTACCTACTGCACTGTATTACTATAATATCCTGTATGTTTTTCCATTAGTCAGGGAACACTTGGGGTCTGATCTGAAAACACCTATCCATATGGGTAACTTCATGTATTCAAGTAATCTCAATGGCTTGTGACTGTTCCTAAACTATTCTACCCTGATATGTGGCATGTGAAGGTTCAGTTTGTTTATGTAAAATTGGAAGGGGGAGAAGAAAATTAAAAAATAGTTCAGTAAGAGGTAGCTTCAACATTAACAATGGAGGGGATATAATGGAGAGGTGACAGTCCCTCCCTTTTATAAATGCATGATTTTTTTTAAGTTAGTGATCAGTTACTAAATACAACACATAGTTTTATTATCGCTAATGCTAAATATTAAGGCCCCAACACTACAAACACTTGTATGAATAACATTAAACATATGAGGGTTCCATTCACAATATGGCACAGGATCAGAACATTCTTTTATTGTATTTTAGATTTGCCCTGATTTGTCCCCCATTCTCATAAGCAGGCTTTGTTTTCCTGAGCTTCAGAACACCTGAATAGGCCTTTTCTTCCTCTTTATATAATTATTATCATTAATAATGTCCATGTCTCAGTTTTCCCATCTGTAAAATTGGGATAATGATAATGCTACTTACTTCTCTTTGTGATGTGCTTGGAGATCTATTGATGAAAAATACTATGTAGAAGTTAGGTATTAGTATTATGGTTATTTATTTATTTATGTATTTGTGTTACCGTAGTGCCTAGGAATCCTAGTCAAGGATCTGGACCCCATTGCACTAGGCATTGTGCTAACACAGAACACAAGATGGTCCCCGCCCTAAAAAGCTTACAGTCTAAGTATAGGAGAAGATACCACAGATGGATACAGACATGGGACTACAAGGAACAAATGTAAGAATATTGGTCAGCATGAGAGGCAGTGGTCTCAGCATGCCAACATCCTAATCATTTTCATTTTTTTTTGGTAGGCATCACAGCAGGAGGGTTTTAAGGAGGATAATGGGTAAGGCAAAATAATGTATAGGACTAATAGACATTTTGGCTTGTGCATAGAATATGGGGAATTTGTAGTAAGTCGCTATACTTGTTTTTGCATGAAAGCCAAGGAAGCATACAGCCTTATGGCACCTGTCTGTCATATCTAGAACCACGAGTTTAAATCTGATTTAGGTGACAAGTAAAAGTAAATTTAATGGTCTCAGGTTTCTTTCTGAATTATTTTCCACATCATAAAGTCACTGCACAGTTTGGTACAAGGCAGAGCCCCTGGACTGGAATAGCTTGGGTATCATTGCTGATCAGGAATGAGAGGTATGGAAAAAAATGTCCAAAGGTGCTTACCCAATAACTGCCCACACTGTCCAGTGCTGCTAGTCACTCACTATCAGTAGTAACAGCATTTACGATGATGAAACAAACATTAACCAAATTATATTTCAGATAGTAACTACATTTGATTTTATTTATAAATCTTATGAAAATATTCATATCTGTGAAATTTCTTATTTTAAATGTCTATATATTCAAAATATCTAACTTGATTTTTAAATCCATAATTTATTTCATGAAGAAAAATTTAAAAAGTCAGTTACCATTTCCTACAAAAGAGATTTGCTTTCCTACAAAAGAGAGAGACATATCTGCAGAACATTACTATCTGCACTGTGATTTGATTATTACTACTGCAGTATTTTCTGTATATACATGTAGCCAAGTTAAAATTTAAAATAACTCAATACCTTGTTGTTTCACGTAGGGCTCAACAAGTTGCTAAGCATCTTCAACTCCCA
Source organism: Chrysemys picta bellii (assembly GCF_011386835.1). Lineage (NCBI taxonomy): Eukaryota > Metazoa > Chordata > Testudines > Emydidae > Chrysemys > Chrysemys picta. Next base: position 266,127,892 of record NC_088791.1, on the reverse strand, counting down.
TTTGACTTCACTGCAAGTTAAGTGCATACAACACCTTGAGCCCACTTATGCTGCACATATTTCAGGACTGGACCCACTGGGTAGCAAAAAAAACACAAAAAAGCCGACATGATTATCTAATGCATTCTTGGATTGTCTTGGAAAAAAATATCCTGTGTATGACACCATCTTCACATCTTTGAAACAGTGAGCCTTTGTGAACTGGTGTCATATTTACACAACTTCACTTAGGAGTAAGAGATCTGTTTACATTTAATTAAACAGTGATAAGTGTCTACTGTACTTCTCAGTTCTCTTGTGACCACATGATCAAACTATTAAAAAGACCAAGGCTAAGTTATTGCAGAGCTAACAAACACTAAAGATCTGGAATTTGATGATATCACTGGTGCCTGTTTATTTCCAGCTCAAACAATTTGAAAGAGACTTGTAGAGAGTCCTAAGTGACTAGATATTAATCAATATCTGACACAAATACTGATTTATACCTGACATGAAATAGGCCAAAACATATTGGCTAAAGCCACAATACATTTGAAATGTATTATTTGACTTTCAATTGTGTCAGTAATATAACTTGCAGGGCACTGAATGAATTCATTTCGTGCTTATCCTGAGCGATTGGACATTGGATGGCATTTAACTTTTTAATCAAAGCTAATGTCTCTGTAAAATTCCCTTTGTGCTTTGATCTGCCTCCCAGTGAACACAGAAAAGTAAGCACAGCTTTCCCAAAGAGTGATTTCTACAAGTCTGATCATGTAGTGTCTCTTCCCCTCATAATTTTCTATACCTTATCGTGTCCTGACTAGTGCATAATGATACCCTTATTAGTGTAAGATTTATTGTGGCAACCCACGTGAACAGCATACCAACCATAGGATAGTGGGAGCTTTTTGACAAATTTCCTGCAATAGTTTATGCTAAATGTGAACCATTATTTCCTAAATAAAACAACAGGGATCTGAGACCTTGTGTTTAGGCCTAATTCATTCAGATGAATTTTCTCATTACTATGGGCCAGATTCCTTCATCTCTGTGAGCAAAAGGAACCCAGATCTAGTGGTTATACACTTGGAGGGGACCCCGGGAAAGGGAGCTACAGTACTGGACAACATTTAGGCCATGGCTTCATCCTGTGCAACTCTATGAAATCTCCTCTTCAATTGTTCTAATAGAGCTTGGGACCATTGTTGGTGGGCAGGAAATAAGGGAAGGCTTTGTAGAATCATCTCCTCCAACTCTTTTCCTTCAACACCTATAAGGGATCCCCATATGAGAAAATGCTGATGCAGAATGAGTCACTGCACTGAGTGAACCCCATTTATCTTAACAACCTGCCTAAGTCTCCACATCATTAGATAATGTTACAAGTTATTCTTGCTAACAAAAGCATTTTCTCCTCAAAAAGAAACAAACATAAAGAAAACAAACAAACAAAAGCCAAACACACACCACACATAGTAAATGACACACATTACAGAAAAAAAAATCACCCACAAGCTCCTATCACTATAAAGAAAAAACATAAAAGGAGAATAGAGTTGAGCACTGGTTCAGTGTCAGCTGAGGCAGTTTATTTTGATACTCTCATGACCAGTCTTGTATATGACAATATAAAAGGAAGAACGAGTAAAATAGAACATTCCCAGACAAAATAATTAGTTAAACAAGCATTCATCTATTTAGAATACTTATATGGGCTCTATCACCCTGGCATCCCTGACAATTTTGAATATATTTATTTTCACAACAGCCCTGTGAGGTATAGCACTGCTATTATCCCCATTTTACAGATAGCGCCCTGGCAGATTATGTGACTAGCCCAACACCACACAGAAAGTCTGTTGCAGAGCAGGAACTTGAGCCTGGGTCTCCCAAATTACAGTGGAGTATCCTAACAACTGGACCATCTTGTCTTCTTAAAGTTGTAAATATAAATCCTGTAAGGCAATATACCCTAACAGGTGACCTTAGGGGGGAGGGATAGCTCAGTGGTTTAAGCATTGGTCTGCTAAACCCAGGGTTGTGAGTTCAATCCTTGAGGGGGCCACTGAGGGATCTAGGGCAAAATCAGTACTTGGGCCTGCTAGTGAAGGCAGGGGGCTAGACTTGATGACCTTTCAAGGTCCCTTCCAGTTCTAGGAGATGGGATATATGTTGACTTTAGTAAGGCTTTTTTGATACTGTCTCACCTGAGCTTCTCATAAGCAAACTGGGGAAATATAGCCTAGATTAACCTACTTTAAAGTAGGTGCACAACTGGTTGGACAACCATGCTCTGAGAGTAGTTGTCAATCATTCACTGTCAAGCTTGAAGGGCATATCAAGTGGGATCCTGAAAGGATCTGTCCTGGGTTTGGTTCTAATCAGTATCTGCATAAAGCTGCACCAGCACATCCCTCGACTCACGCTGCTTCCTGCCGCCCCCATTGGCCTGGAGCAGTGAACCGTGGCCAGTGGGACCTGAGATCGGCCGAACCTGCAGATGCGGCAGGTAAACAAACCGGCCCAGCCCGCCAGGGGGCTTACCCTGGCGGGCCGCATGCCAAAGGTTGCCGATCCCTGGTCTGGAAAAAATGGGATGAAATTCAATAAGGCCAAATGTTAAGTACTACATTTAGGAATAAATAATCAATTGCACACATACAAAATTGGAAATGACTGCCTAGGAAGGAGTACTGCAAAGGATCTGGGAGTTACAGTGGATCACAAGCTAAATATGAGTCAACAATGTAATACTATTGCAAAAAACAAACAAACATCTTTCTGGGCTGTAATAGCAGGAGTGCTGCAAGAAAGACATGAGAAGAAATTCTTCCACTCTACTAAGTACCGATAAGGCCTCAACTAGAGTACTGTGTCCAGTTCTGTGCACCACACTGTGGGAAAGATGTGGACAAACTGGAGAAATTCCAGAGGAGAGCAACAAAAATATTTAAGGGTCCAGAAAACATGACCTAAAGAAAAGTGAAAAAAACTGGGTTTGTTTAGTCTGGACAAGAGAAGACTTGGAGGTGGGGGGAGAGGGACTGACAAAAGTTTTCAAGTATGTAGAAGGTTGTTATAAAGAGAAGATTGACAAACTATTCTCCATATCCACTGAGAACAGGAAAAGAAGTAATGGTCTTAAATTACAGCCAGGAAGATTTAAGTTAGACATTGGGAAAATCTTCTTAACTGTATGGGTAGTTGCACCCTGGAAAAAATTACCTAGTGATATTGTGCAATCTCCATCATTGCAGGTTTTTAAGCACACATTAGACAAGCAACTGTCAGGGATGGTCCAGATAATACTTAGACCTGCTTCAGTGCAGGGAACTGGACTAGATGGTCCCTTTTAGTCTGAGGCCTTGGCTACAGTTGCAAGTTACAGCGCTGTAAAGTCTCCCCAGCGCTGTAACTCACTCCCCATCCACACTGGCAGGGCACTTACAGTGCTGTATCTCCCTGGGTACACCGCTGCAGGTACTCCACCTCCCCGAGAAGCATAAGAGATACAGCAGAGTGGCTACGACTCATGGGTGTGAGTGTAAACACTTGCAGCTCTGTACTAATCACCTTGTCAAGTGGCTAATCCTCTCCATTGTTGTGACCAGCTGCAGGAATGCGGAAGTGCCGGTTTCAAAGCTCGTACCTCAGAGAAAAAGCAAAGAGTTTGTTGTTTGCTTTGAGTGAGTGAGTGAATGAATGAATGAGCAGGGGGCCGGGAGTTCAGAACTTGCAAAATAGAGTGCTGACACGCTCCAAAAAGCACTCTCTCTCCCCCCCACTCTCCCTGTCACACTCCACCCCTCTCCCCCATTTTGAAAAGCATGTTGCAGCCACATGAATGCTGGGATAGCTGCCCATAATGCACCGCTCTCAACACAGCTGCAAATGTTGCAAGTGTGGCCACGCCACTGCGCTGGCAGCTGTCGGTGTGGACAGTCTGTAGCTCTTTCCCTACTCAGCTGTACGAAGACAGGTTTACCTCACAGCACTGTACAGCTGCAAGTGTAGCCAAGGCCTGACATTTCTACAGTTCTATGATAGAGATACAGATCTCTCTCATAACAAAGTATCTAAAGCAGAAGAACATTTTTTCTCCACGTGCCGGTCTCACGAATAAATTGAGTGAACTCCATTATCATATCCACTCTCCTGCACGCAAATCTTAAAATGTGGAAAAGGTTACATACTTTCTTAAAACATAAAAATAAGAAATTTGGTGTCCATGACAGATGTGAATTTCCCATCATAATTTAAAACTAACTAAATAAATAAAGTGCACATATGCCTCTGCTTGTATTTGAAATAAACAAAACTATTCCCAGAGTGTCTGCCGTTTCCCATATGTTGAAGAAAAAGCAGATTGGAGTGAAAAAAAGGCTTTAGTCTTATGAAAACTGTTTGACCTAAATTAAAATGGGATTTACAAAGCTGCCAACAGAATGGACTACTGCTAGCAATATATTTAAGTTATAATGAAATGTGATTTTGGGAGGTTACTGACAGATTATACTGTTAAGGCATAGACAGTCCCTGTACTACATTAGTGACTTTCCTTGGACTCAGATTTTAAATTAGTAGATACGGGCCTTGGAATTCCTTCTATAGAGAATTGTATCTGGTGCAGGACATTTTAATTTTAAACACTATATAGCAGCTTAGTGCAGTTGAAAGTTGAGTTTTAGCAAACACACACACATACACAATTTAATAGCTATATCAATAGAGACAGTTAAATATATTACAAATGTAAGTAAAATCACACTTGGGCACTCTACTCACCTAATTCCATATTTAGGTACCTAAGCGCTGATTTAATAAAAAATATGTAGAACTAATGTACAGCAGAGGACATTTTAAATACAGGCTTCAAGAAGAATTTGACACTGTTACCCAGAGTTTTTCAGAACCCAAAGTATTGATAATTTAACTGTTTCTCTCCAGGCAGTATTGGGAATAAATCAATGGAAACACAGCGCTTCCATTTGATAAATGATTGATACAAGTGATCTTGCACTTATACAAAACTACTATTTATTAGATATTAAGCACACACACATGCACAATAGGTTTAGGACATCCCATATATAGTTACCCACAGTCTGAGATGGTTTCTAGTGATCACCAGCTGAACTTCCAGGGGCCCTCTTTCCATTCAGCTGATGGAAAGTTCAGATTACAGTTCCTTGCCCAAACAAAAGCTCCCTTGGACTGCTCCAAGGTATTTACTTTCACCTAATTTTTTGATAGCTAAGTCTAACAAAGCACATAACCTATATTGACTCCTAGTGGGTCAGCATAACAACCTCTACTGGGTCACCAATTCTCCTAATTTCAACAAAATACTCATTATCTCAAAACATCTCTAATATTTCTAGCCATAACAACAACATGTTAGGGGCACCTAAAACCAAGGTCACTATTCACTCACTCTCTTCCATAACGTTCTATCACATCCTGCAAGTATACAGTTGTCTGACCTTGTCTCACAAAGGCCTAAGACTATTCCTAGCTATGTGATGTTTGGTTTATAGAAGGCAGTAGCTGAATATACTAAATGACTGACTGTAGTACAGTCAAGTTCTGGGGTACATGCAGGAATGTCAAATTCCGGGTAACAACACCTCTTTTATCCTCCATACATTATATAGTGCATAAACAACACTACTTTTGCACCATTTCCCTATGAACTCAAAGGTTATTTACACTATGTGCTAAACTCAGGACAGACAGCTGTAATGGGGTGGTAGAAAACAGTCCCAGACTGTTAAAAGGCCCTCCTCCCTATCAACTGAGGAGGGGCGACTACAGGTCAATCTGGTTCGGCTGAGAAGGGGTTACCAAAGATCAATTAGGATCAGCTGAGCGGGAGTTACCTGAGGTCAATTAGGATCAGCTGATTCCAACTAAGGGCTGCCTGAGACCTTTTTAAACCCTCCTCCCTTAGGAAAAGGAAGGAAGGAAGGTAGGTGTATGTGTGTGTGCTAGTAGGCTAGGAGCAGTAAGATAGTGGTAGTGTCACCAGGAGGGGAGGCTGCATTCCCTCCCATAAGGGAGAAAAACAAGCCCAAAAGACTGGCTGAGAGAAGGAATAGACTGTCTCTGTGCAGCCAAGGACTATTTTACCCAAGCCTGTCTCACCAAGGCTAAAAACAGCTGAGGCTGGTGAGACCGAGAAGGTACCTTGCCACAATGTTTTATTTATTTTGCATTCTGTTTTGTGTTTGTTTCTTAAAAAAAGAAAGTTGTTTCCTTTTACCATTTGCTATTTATTATTTGTAGTGTGTGATTAGTCACCTAAGTAATACTGAGTGGATAAAAAAAATTTTTTAGATGAAAATAACAAATGATTAGCAATTAATACTGAATAATGTTCTTTTGGATTGAATTAATAATCATAATTAAAAGTGTTGTGAGACTTTGGGGAGTTGTAAACAGTTTCATGACCAGCCAGCAGCCATACCAGTATTCATGAACAAATAAAAGAGAACTCAACTTGTTACTTACATTTCTGAAAGAATTTGTGAATAATTTTCATTCAACTAACTCTATAACTGAGCAACTGAACAAAGGAGGTTATAATGAGTCATTATCTCTCAACCTTCAAACCTGCCAATGTGTGTGACACAAGATGTTGAAATATGTGCCAACTGACCAAAACATAGAAGTCTCTTTTCTTGTTCATCAGGCAATAATTAACAGATTATAATAGGTTTTATCTGTTGTTAAGGACATTTTCTCATTGCATTAATAAAATAAAACAGTACTGGCATTGGTAACACACCATGCTCCCTTCCTTGGCCTTCTCTCCCACCTTGACCATTAATCTGTTGCAGATTCCAAACGTGGTTTGATTCATACACAAAATAAAAAATCCTTAAAGAGGTTTTATACATAAAAAAAATATAACTTGTCCATTAGCCCAACAAAACCCAGATGTTTCATATTATGTGCATTGGGGGCCCAGATAGAGGGTAGGACATTTGGGGATGGAGAAGCCAGCCTGGTCTTCTCAAAGAGAGAGGGTGTCCCTGTTGATTTTCATAGGAGGGAGTTGGGGAGGAGGCAGAGAAAGCATCTCCAGGGCCAGACACTCCCTCCAGCTCTATTCCTGCCTTCTGAGTTCTGCCTTCTCATCCATTCCCTATCTGAAATCTACTATGAATTCCTGGGCAGTTCTCTCACAGGTCTTTTTCTACTACTGGTGGTGGAGAGGAGTGGCATAGAGGAGATCCAGAGCTGCAGGCTGCAAGTTCCTGTCTTCAGAAACATTGACTGTGTGGTGCAGCAAGACAGGGAGGCTAAACCATTTACAAAATGGCACTTACCACATATAAGAGCTTTGATGACAGTCCTAATACAACCTTAACAGTAATAAGAATCAGTTGTGCCCACTATAATGTTTAAAATTGGTAAAATTATTTGCAGTATGAAGTTCTCTTAAATACCAATATTTACCAAAGAGAATTAGATTACATGATCCAGATTCTCCATGGGTATATGGCAGCACAGCTCTACTGACTTTGATGGAGCTATGCTGATTTACATCAGATAATTATCTAGCCCCATAAATCCTTCTCGATTTGATCTCTGGTCATTACTATTTAGCATCAGTCATGGAATTTACAATGACAAAAATATCTGACGCTAAATTAAAATGATTAATAATTGCAGACTAATACTCTTACAACTTAAGCATCTGTAATACCTAATTATCCTAATACAGGTCTTATACAACCATATTTGTAATTAATTTGGAGAGGTAATCAAATGTTAACATTATGGTAATATGTATTATCTTCATAACATGAATTGTGTGATTCTGATTAGACATGGATCTTATCAAATAAAGAATGCTAAAAATAGGAAAAGCTCAACTAAATTATGTGACTTTTCTTTCTTAGCCAAAAGAATAGTGGCTGTATTTACTCGACCAGTTGTATCTGTGCCTTTAAAGTACCAGTGTCCCTATGATATACCCATGGCAGGTAAACAGGAGACTAGACTTTAGAATCTACTCTGATTAAATAAATATAACAGGCATCAGTTATATATAAGGAGTAAGCATTTCTTTCAAATTACTTGCTGTGTCAGATGACATGAGTGGCATGTTAATCTCTAGTTAAAACATTATGGGATGATTTACTGTATTTTTTCCCCTTGGAGGTGCCTGAATGTCCATGATTTTCCTTTAAGCAAGTGAATTCTTCCAGCTGTGAATTAGCTATATTGCCATGTCTTTACGAGTTTTGGATCTCATTAGAGATCATTATACTCATGAGATATACTCTCATCTCACAAACAATCTAAGCAATGCCTTTTCAACCTTGATTGTGTTTTTTGTATTCCCAAATTAATGTCTGTGCACTGTGATAGACTAAGAATATAAAAGAAAAAAAACAGTCTGGCATCACAAATTGTTTCTGAATTATCTTGTGGATAACAACAACAAGTATCACTTCTTTCATTCTTTTAGCTAACTTAAAATTAAAATCAGATTTGCATTAAACCCCACTGATAAGAGAATAAGAAATGAGAATTCATTTTAAGGGATTATAATATTTTGTGATAAATGTTCATGGAGAGGGTTGACATGATAATATATGCAAAGGTGGAATACTTAATGATTTTTAAAGTAGGTTTCAGATGGCAGACTACCATGAATTTTAGTTCAGCATTTTTAATTGCAATATTTTCACATTTCAAGCAATGAAGTGAGATTTTATTTTTAACACGAATGTTTACTGAAAAACTAGTCAATCATCCTTTGGGCATGGCAGAAGAATGGAGATTACAAAGGTGAGATGCAGTCTGAAATGGTCTGTTATAGCTGTGAGGAGCATTTCAACACATTGCAGGGTGGCAGAAAGCCTCTGAAGACAGAACAGGAGTACTTGTGGCACCTTAGAGACTAACAAATTTATTAGAGCATAAGCTTTCGTGGACTACAGCCCACTTCTTCCGATGCATACAGAGTGGAATAAATATTGAGGATATATATATACACACATACAGAGAGCATAAACAGGTGGGAGTTGTCTTACCAACTCTGAGAGGCCAATTAAGTAAGAGAAAAAAAACTTTTGAAGTGATAATCAAGCTAGCCCAGTACAGACAGTTTGATAAGAAGTGTGAGAATACTTACAAGGGGAGATAGATTCAATGTTTGTAATGGCTCAGCCATTCCCAGTCCTTATTCAATCCTGAGTTGATTGTGTCTAGTTTGCATATCAATTCCAGCTCAGCAGTCTCTCGTTGGAGTCTGTTTTTGAAGTTTTTCTGTTGTAATATAGCCTCCCGCAGGTCTGTCATTGAATGACCAGACAGGTTAAAGTATTCTCCCACTGGTTTTTGAGTATTATGATTCCTGATGTCAGATTTGTGTCCATTAATTCTTTTGCGGAGAGACTGTCCGGTTTGGCCAATGTACATGGTAGAGGGGCATTGCGGCACATGATGGCATATATCACATTGGTAGATGTGCAGGTGAACGAGCCCCTGATGGTATGGCTGATGTGATTAGGTCCTATGATGATGTCACTTGAATAGATATGTGGACAGAGTTTGCATCGGGCTTTGTTACAAGGATAGGTTCCTGGGTCAGTGGTTTTTGTTCAGTGATGTGTGGTTGCTGGTCAGTATTTGCTTTAGGTTGGGGGGTTGTCTGTAAGCGAGGACAGGTCTGTCAGACAACTCCCACCTGTTTATGCTCTCTGTATGTGTGTATATATATATCCTCAATATTTATTCCACTCTGTATGCATCCGAAGAAGTGGGCTGTAGTCCACAAAAGCTTATGCTCTAATAAATTTGTTAGTCTCTAAGGTGCCACAAGTACTCCTGTTCTTTTTACGGACACAGACTAACACGGCTGCTACTCTGAAACCTCTGAAGACAGGAGCTTCACCTTAAGACAGTAGCATTTATCAACCCACCAAGCCAGAGCACAATAGCTGTAAAGATGCTACTCCCCAAAGCAGTCTGAAGAGATGCTAATGGCACTAATTCATGTTGAGGAGCCTGTGCAGTGTCTGTGTTACTGTGCCTTCAAGTAACATCAAGCAAAATGTAAACCCAGCTGTGCAGCCTGAGAGCTGGCTTCCAGCATAAATGTTAGAACTATGACCTCAGTATGGCAGGAAATCTCATTGACAAAAATGAGGGTGACAATAAATGTGTGGGCAGGGAGAATAAATCTTAAAGTTATTTTAAAACATTTTTTTTCTCAATCTGCAAGTATGTTCTCTAATGAAAAAGCCGCAAACTAGGCAAGGTCTGAATTAATCAAAACAATCTCTGTAAATTGGCTCCCATGTTCAGAAATGCATTAATACTCATGGGAGAGGGTGGTGAAAAAAGAAGGTAAAATGTGAAAGAAGGTTTCATTGCCATACAACAGAAAGAGAAAGTAACAAGTAGAAACATGGATTTTAAATTAATGTAAGAAATCCATGACCATATAGCAACTTACTGATTGTCATTCTGCTGAATACTATGGCTACCTGGGACTCTGTGATAGCAGCATAGACAGAACTCAGATCTTAATGCTCTAAAAGTACAGGCACCTGCCACTGGAAATTAAACAAAGAAAAAAAAATTAGTCCTGACTTTTGGGGTAAACCCAAAAAACCCCAAAAATGTACTTTCCCCTCATCCCCCCAAAACACCTTATGGGTCATTCCAAGTGCTTCTCCCTGCCCACCAGCATTTTGTTTGTCTCATCTAGGTGTAAAATGAGCCTGTTATTTTTCATCTAAATCACTATTTACTTCCTATATTGGGACTGCAGGGTAGCTGCATCCACAATTGAGGATCTTTGTGGGGATGCATATCTGCCCACTACTGCCCTTTGTTATCTCTCTGAAACCAATGCAGTATTTCTCAACTCTGCCAACTCTGCAAAGAGCCACAGATGTATCAGCAGAACTTTGTGATAGACAGTGCCAAAGGTTGCCAGTAGGCCTAAGAACACTAGTATGGACATTTGGTGGCAGATACTCAGGTGGTACAAATTGTCATAGCTCCACTGAATTCATACCCTTTGTCCATACCATGAAGGGAATAATCTGTCAATATGACAGAGCATGTTATCCATGCCAAACTCCGTTCAGAAACTAGATAGGAAGAGTCTAAAAAAGGTGAGTGTTGGCATCTTTCAAGCAATTATGTTGACTATGGTATTTGTATCTCAGTGTAATAACTGAAATTGACAGACATCTCTGTCAGTGTATCAATATTTACTTTGTTTTGTAATTATGGAGGTGCCTTTTGGATTACATTTACTAAAATAGTCTATACGGTGCTGAATATGTATTATATTACAAAACTGTGGTGAGGCCCAGTTGATTGCAGTTCAATACACATTTTCTTCCATCTTTATTTAATTGAAGGTCTTTACTTTTAGAGACTATGGTTGGGTTCTTTAACTAACAGCTTTGGAGTGGTTTTATCAAAGGTAGAAATTTGTAGTGGGTAGCGATACCCTAAATTGCAAAATATTTTCCATGTGGTGTAGCAGATAGGCTACTGGTAAGGGATTCAAGTGACCTGAATTCTATTCCTGGCTCTTCCACAGATCTGTTCAAGTCAATACAACTTTGTATGTCCTTGACTTCCCAATCTTTTTTTTTTAAATATATACTGTAAGCTCTATGGGGCAGCAACAGTCAGTACATATTTGTACAATATTTAGCACAATGAGGTCCTAATCTTAATTGGGGACTTTATGTCCTGCAGTAATACTCATGGTAAGAATTAGAATTATAGTATGAAAAACCTATAGTCTTCCTATCAAGCCATAGATAATAGGAACTGGAAAGGTCTCCTGAGTCAACAAAGCCAACATCTACAAGAAAAAGTATTTACTTCTACACAAAAGAGCTGATATCTTGCAAATCCATATTCACGAGCATTGCTGTGTTTCCTTGTCTCTCTTGCCAACAGAAGTTGGTCCAATAAAAGATATTATCACATTTATCTTGTCTTTCTTATATCAATATCCTTTCCTTACAAGGTGTTAGGGGATGAGCATTTTTTTTTCATTTTATTTAATTTATCACCACATAGCATAATAATGTGTGCTATTCCTTTAAAATTAAAAAAAGAATTTCACCTGGAAAACACTAATTTTAGGAAAATCATTGACAGGTGAGAGTTCTCTGTTAAAGATCACATTTCCAGGACCTATTTCAAAATTATTGAAATACTCATATACTCTACTGTGCTCCGTTGAGGCTACATAATGAAGATTTGAGGCTTGACTCTGAATGCCCATCCTTCTGGGAAGTTTAAACTACAACTGTAATGTTTTCAATGTAGTTTTAAATATGAATAGCATAATAAAAACTTAAAAAATCACTTTATATCCCATCATTCAAAGCTAGAAATTCAACCTCAGTCCCTTTGGATTATCTTTCAAATATTTCATTTTATGGATGTTCTTCACTACATGCTTTTTGCCAGATTTCAGTAGTCCAGTGAGACATTTGTTTGACACTTCAGCTGAGATATAAATTTCCATTTGTTAAGATAGTGTAATGAAAAAAAACTGTAGATATTGAAGGATGTTCAATATTATAATAATAATATAATATTATGAGATTACTGATGTTCAATATTATATTTAAATGAAATAGGTGTTCTATATAGTGTCCAGATAAGATATGTAAATACTTTTAAACACAGGGCAGTATTTTGTGGCACGTACAGAAACAGTGAGCTCTAAACCACATGTTAGGTATAGATTCAGAAAGCATGCTAGAAGCTCTAAGGCAGTGCTGAGCAATATGCAGCCCACAGGGACTGTGCACTTCCCACAGCTCCCATTGACCAAGAATGGCAAACCGTGGCCACTGGAAGCTGTGGTCGCGCAAAGTAAACAAACTGTCTCGCGGCCCGCCAGCAGATTACCCTGATGGGCCGTGTGTAGCCCATGGGCTGCAGGTTGCCCGCCACTGCTCTAAGGACAGAATAATTGCTTCCCAAGGAAAGCCACAATGTATTAGGAGGGTCTTTAGGATTATTTTTGTCTTTATCTGCTGGAATATTGCTGGACTCTTGAGGACTATTTATCCTTAATTTAAACAGGATTTCTGGTTTTCAAATGAGCATTGCAAAGAGAGATTGAAATCATATTTATTACAGTGAAAGATGGCACATTAGCTAAAGACACTAAAAACAGGAACATTCCAGGTAAACACATCAGGTCACTGAGTTACACTTCTATTTTAAGGACAGCAAAGCCATGAAAGCCAGATGGAAGGAGCATTTTGAGTAACACAAGCCATTATGCAAACCAGGAACAACAAGGCAGCAGGGCCAGATGGCATACCAGATGATGTCAAGTTTGGATTTGAAGAATGTTAAGGAAGCTCCACAAACTTTTTCTACATATCTGGTATAATGAGAAGATTCTGGAAGACTTGAGAAAAGTCAACATTGTTACAATCTTTAAGAAAGGAGATAAGTTGAAGTATGGAAATGTGTGCCTTGCTATCTACCACAGGGGAAATTCTCTCTCATATCCCCTTAAACCGATTACTTCCCCTTGCTAAGGAAATATTGCCGGAATTGAAGAGCAGTTTTAGACTTTCTGTGCAGCAACTGACATGATCTCTGTTGCCCGTCAAATCCTGGGAGCAAAATCAGGACCTGTACATGGCCTTCATCGATTTGATAAGGTCTTCGACTCTGTCAATCATGAAGGCCTTTGGAAGGTGCTGGCCAGATTCGGCTGCCCTCCAAAATTTATTAAGGTCCTAAGGCTTCTCCATGATCAGATGACTGCCACTGTTCTCTCTAATGGCCTGGAGATAGACCCTTTCATCATCAAAACTGGGGTTAAGCAAGGATGCATTATTGCCCCAACCCTTTTCTCCATCTATTTAGCAGTCATTTTTGTCCTCGTTAAAGACTGACTCCCCAGTGGAGTTAACATTCAGTACAGAATGGATGGGCTACATTTTAATCTTCAGCATCTCTGTTCGAAGTCTAAAGTCCTCAGGGTATCCATTAGTGATTTCAGAATACTGATGATTGTGCCATTTTCGTGCACACTGAGAATGACCTTCAGTCCACAGTGGATTTTTTTGCACAGGCTTACCAAAGCCTAGGACTCTCACTCAATATTGAGAAGACTAAAGTGCTCCATCAGGAGATAGCAAACAGAGCTGTAAACAGGAGTTTGAGTGGGAGTTTGCAAGGGGAGTTTGAGGGGAAGACTGAGAGAGCCAGGCAGAGGAACAGACAGGCTAGTGAAGGGAGTATGTGGTGGTCTGGCAGTGTTTTGGTGCTCGTTGGAGGTTTGTGGGTGGTGGTGGTTTGATTTGTGTTTCCCAGACTAACAGAACTTAGGTGAGAAGGCTATGATAGATACAGAGGCAGCAGTGGTACTGACCCAAGCTGTGGAAGACACAGTGAAGATGACTGGATGTGGAAGCTGCAGTATGTAGGGGGGATGGATAGCTCAGTGGTTTGAGCATTGGCCTGCTAAACCCAGGGTTGTGAGTTCAATCCTTAAGGGGGCCACTTAGGGATCTGGGGTAAAATCAGTACTTGGTCCTGCTAGTGAAGGCAGGGGGCTGGACTCAATGATCTTACAAGGTACCTTCCAGTTCTAGGAGATAGGATATCTCCATTTATTTATTTATGTACATGATCCTGGAGGGGATACCTGAAAAGAGTTTTGTCTGCATGAAGTGCCGCCTGGTAGAGCTGATTGAAGAATAGATCTGAGGATTGGAAATGCAGGTGGAAACTCTGAGTTTAGAAGGGGGTTTGAGCGGATGATGGAGCAAAGACATGAGGAGGCTGAAGGGAAAAGCTCAGACTTGCAGATGGAAGTGGGACCAAAGAACTCTGAGGGGAAACCGCTGGGTGAGGAAAGTGGACAGTGGAAGCATGTGACTAAGAGAACCAGGCAGTGGAAAAGACTGGCTAGAGAAGGAGAAATAGAGCTCAGGAACAGGTTTGCAGAGCTGGAAAATGAAGAAAGGGCACAGCAGGTGGTCACTGAAGGTGAGAGGGCAAGGAAGAAGAGAAGAGCAGCTAGTCCTATAGGAAGAGGGGAAGAGTCAATGGAGATAACACCAACTATGAGCCCCATGAGGATACGAGATGGGTTGTGGAGGATTGCAAGGGACAATAGGAATTGAGAGGACTTACAGCCAGAGGGAACAGGGGATAGACCAGAGAATTACACCATCACCAGGAAAAGGCAGGTCTAGGTGATTGGGGACTCCTTACTGAGAAGAATAGACAGGCCTGTAACTAGAGCTGATCCAGAGAACAGAAGGATGTGCTGTCTGCTGGATGCTAAGATACGGGATGTGGACCTGAGGCTGAAGAGGATCCAAACGGGAAAGAATCCACTGATTGTCCTTCATGTGGGGACAAATGATAAGGCTAGATTCTTGCTGGAACGTACCAAGGGAGACTGTGCCAGACTGGGGAAGACGCTTAGGGAAATCGAGACTCAGGTGATCTTCAGTAGAATTCTGCTTGTTCCTAGAGAAGGGCAACAAAGGTGTGACAAGATGATGATCAACAGATGGCTCAGGAAGTGGTGCTATAAGGAAGGCTTTGGGATGTATGGCCACTGGGAAGCATTCATGGACAGAGGACTTCTCTCAGGATGGACTTGATCTGAGTAGGGAGGGAAATAGATTTCTAGGATGGAGGCTGGCACAACTGATTGAGAGCTTTAAATTAGGAATTTGGGGGAGATGGCAGGGCTGCCCAGAAGGGAGGGCGAATGGGGCAATTTGCCCCAGGCCCCGCAGGGGCCCCCACGAGAATTTCGGAGGCTCCCCCCACCTCTGCCTTCCCCCATCCCCCTGTGCTGCATCCAGGAGCGGCCTTGGACAGCGCTGCAGCGGTGTGGCTCAAGCGGGGACTGAGCTCCCCCCTCTCAGAGCCACGTGGTAAGGGGGTGGGGCTGCGCACTCCTGCCGAGCGGCGGGAGCTAAGGTCCCACTGGAGTCACGCCGCTGCAGCGCTGTCCAGGGCTGATCTTGGATGTGGCGCGCTGAGGCACCAGGGGATGGGGGAGGTGGGGGTAAGCAGCATGGTAAGCTCCTCTGAGCCGGACACCCTATCCCCCCCACAGCCCTGATCCCCAGCTCTGAGCCCAGCCCCTCTGAGCCGGGCACCCCCGACCTAGAGCCCAGCTCCCCACCCAGCCCTGGGCAACAGCAGTGCCATCCCCAGGCAGCGACAGCTCATTGGCACCAACCATCACCATCACCCAGCAAGAGCCTATTATGTAATTGCAAATGTATACATACCATTAAATCATTTCTTTCCAAATCATGAGATTGTCTCAAAATCATAACATTAGATTATATTTAAGATTCTTTTTATTTACCTTCTGGATCTGAAACTTTAGGTGCCCTTGACTCATTCTAAAGCTTTTCTCTACAACCATGAGGACTAGAAACTTACTTTTTTATTTTATTTTTAATGAAAGCTGATATTCTCATGTATTCCCATGGATCCAGGGCTAGGGCCTTAAGAAATATACCAAATACCACAAGAGAAGAAAAAAATTGAGAATATGAGAATAATATTAAAACTGGAAAGAAGACCAGGAAATTGTCCAAATACATAGTATCAAGCCACTGAAAGCTAGAAATAACCAGATCCAGTATATAGTCCTTATCATGAATCAAAATGGGACCACGTACACACTGATGAGAAAAATCTCTTTGTAAGGTCATCTATGTGTATATTAAAAAGCTCCAGTAAGAAAATCTTAGAAATTGCAAGTGCTCTTTTTGACAACTCCTAGAAATGGGACAGATATTGAAGTGAAAGCCAGGGAGGTAATAGATAATTGCAAAAGAACAAAAGTGCCCTACAGACAAGAGCTAAGTACTCAATATCTCAAACTACTTGAATGTGTTATGATTACAACAGAAATATTTTTAAAATACAATACTGTCTGTCTTAACTGAAATTTTTGAGAAAAAACAACACAAGTAATCTGGTGGAGAGGATAACGGACATTGACTCATCCTCATTCAACTTTGTTTACATCAGGACTACTTGACATAATGTCAAATATTCAGCAGCAGAGGTCTCGTGGGGAAAGAGATGTATGCCCCCAGGAACTGGTTGAAATGCTAGCATGATGGCCATCATCTTGGTCAATACACCAGAAACTGAATCGGGAACCTCCAAAGTTAAAAAAGCCTAAGCCACTGAGCTTGAGCTAATGCTCAAAAGCTGCTGACTGTAGAAACTCATAACCTCTGTGATTTGGCACAGAGGAGGCCCTGTAACACACTCGCCAGTGGGATACATGCTACCTCTAGTCAATGGAAGGTCATCCTGAGCTGTTTGAGTCCCTGATGAACCCATACTTATGTGATGGCTGCCATCTTGACTGACATACCAGCTTTTACCACCTACAGTGTAATTATGCCTGTTTTTATTATCCGTACAAATGTCAATTTTTATTTATTTATATTTGCAAGGTGCTTAACTTTTGGTATATCACTGGTATATCATAGCTGTGAATTCCTCAACTGAAAAATTACCTTTGTATGTCCAGTTCTGTGTTTTGAGAAGCTAGCAATAGCAGAGAATCTAGAAACTCCCTCCCTCCAGGTATGACCACCTCTCCACCCAGGATCATAGGAGCTGCTGTATCAGAGTATTGTGACTTATTTAGCCTTTGACAGTCCCCAGCAGAAATAGTTCAGTAGAAAGTACTAGAAAGCCTACATTATTCAGAGTCTTGTGAAGTTTCTTTCTGACCCATTATCTAGTGGTTAATTTAAGCCCTGGATACAGCTGGTCAAAAAGTTTCAACAATATTTTAATGAAAAATGTTTGTTTTATGACAAGCTGTAGCCTAAACACATGATACAACCATCCCTCCCTCTGACACACTGCCCCCAGCCAAGTGACATTTGAAAGTGAGGAATTAATTAAATGAAATGTGTGTGTGGAGAGAGAGGAAATAAAGAGTAGAAAATGTTGTGGGAAAATATGGAATTGATGGATTTTGGAAGGAGGAAGATATTTTATATCACATGTATTGGCAGCTGAGTTGAAAAGCTTTTGAGGCATCCCCTTGTTAGAAATTTGGCAGCATATCACTATCTTAAAATATTCCATCCCTTCATTAACAAATATAAAGATGTCCTTCTGACATCTTAGACTACTGTGAAGTGATCAAGGGCCTGATTCTGCAAAGTGCTGTGTATCCTTACTTCTGAAGTGCTCAGATTCTTACGAGTGTAGAGTTCTAGTCAGAGTGGGTCTCTGGGAGTAGAGGAGAGAATGTTGTGGAAAGATTGGCATTATTATTATTTCTTTGTTCCAGATTTTAAATTATCCTTTGCCACTTACTTGACCTACTCGTTTGATATCAGGAAAGCTGTCAAAAATAATGGTGAGCTCTTATCCAAAAAGAACATTTTTAAGCTTATGAACAAGGGCATTTTTAGAAGTCAAGTAGCAAAGTGATTCACATGTACCATGGCTCATAATCTTTGTGTAAATTATATCCAATATCATTTGGTAATTCCTAAATTAAAGTGACAAGTAACTCTTCCCACATGGCATGGCTATTGTTATACATGACTGCGTGGGCACATTTAGCCGTCTTAGCTTCAGTGAAAAAGCAATGTGAGAATGTATTTTACAGAGTACAGTACAGTACTGGTGCGTCCACCACTTTTACACTTACCAGATCTTTATTTATTATTTTAATGTAGGAAATTTAGGTTAGTATCATTGACACCTCAAGTATCACTGACATGCTGTTCAGAGCAGGGTCTGTGTCTTCAGATGTGTTTTTACAATCCTTAGCAAAATGAGGCCTCAATCCTAATACATATATTAAATTAGATATAAACACCGCTCCTCCCATGTTATACTTTTGTTTTCTAGATTGGAGAATCCTCTATTGGCAAATTTCTGTTCTGCATGTAGGTACATAAAGCAGTACATGTAGGTACATAATGCTTCCCATGGCTCCCGTTGGTGAAGAATGGCAAGCTGTGGCCACAGCAGATGGTCAATGTAAACAAACTGTCTCATGGTCCACCAGCGGATTACCCTGACGGGCCACGTGCGGCTTGAGGGTCCTGCAGGTTTCCTACCACTGACATAGAGATTGATCAAATCACCCCTTAACTTTCTTTTGGATAATTTAAGTAGATGGAGCTCGCTGAATCTATCAGACATGTTTTCCAACCCTTTCATCGTTCTTGTGACTCTTCTCCAGAACCTCTCCATTAAAAAAATACCCAAACCATTCTTACTGAAGAGTGGATAATTTTTAATTACATGATCACGTACTCTTTTTTAACCGGATCCCTTCATTGTGCAGTACACAGATGGACTGTGTTCTGGGAATGAATCAGGATTCTATAATTAATAAGGATATTATCTGTAGAAATCATAGAAATGTAGAGTTGGATAGTTCATTGTGATCCAGTGCCATCTCCCTGCACTGAGGCAGGATGAAGTGCACCTGGACCATCCCTGGCAGATGTTCATGGAATCCCCGCCATTGCAGGTTTTTAAGAACAGGTTAGACAACCTTCCTAGATAACTTGTTACAGTACTTAAATTTCCTTATATTTAGATTCTTCCCCCCCCCCCAAATATCCAACCTGAGCCCAGAGACAGGGCTAAAGAGATTACCAATGGCACAGGGACAGGCCCTGTTGGACCTCTGAGCCCAGAAAGGGCTTGTGCGTTCATGCATATTGACTGTGTGTGACTTGGTTGGAAGCTGATCCACTGAGGAGACTTCTGACAAGGACAACAGCTGGCAGGAGGCACCGCCAAGAGAGAGACAGTGCAGAGTCACACCCATCCAACAGGAGGCACTCTCGAGAGGTGAGTGCACACCATCCCAAGTACCCAAAATTAGTGGACAGTTTTGGGCTTTGTTTCATGGTGCCTCGGTTCATTAATATTTTTTTGTAAAAAGTAGTATGTGATTCTGTAATGAAAGACTGTATCCTAATATATTTGCAGAATGAGGCCAAATTAAGGTTGCACCTTAATTCTGGCATTTTCTAACCTTTGAGTATCTGACTCTGCAAACTTAATGTTCCTTTTATGCAATTTCCTAAGTTTTTAAAAGACTTAAATTGAAAAATATAAAATTGCTATTGCATGAAACATTTGACTCCCCAGATCCTCACACGTTTTGCCAATGGGTTTCACAGCTACTTGCTGGACAGCCAAAGGAACGCTGAGATTCAGAAATACTGTGTTCTAGGCCAGGTATTGTAGAGGTGTGTTCTCTAATGGTTACAGATCCTTCTGATTCTCTCTGTCCCCTTGTATTGCCACCACCCCAACTCTTGCCCCCTTCACACAATGCCATATGATACTCCTCCTGTCTCTGGCTCCTGCCCATGTACCCCTTTTTTCTATTTTTAACCCCTTTGCTAAGGGCTCCTGCCCGTCTTCATCCCCTCCCACTCTGCTTCTATCTTGCACTCCCAGCTCCTCCCCCTTCTTTCTGCTCCTGTCACTCTTTTCCTTCAGCTTTTCCCTCATACTCCCAGTTCTTGATCCTAACTCCTCCCCCAACCTCCTGTCCCTTGTTTTCCTCCCAATATTCCTTTCAGCCTCCACCCCGATGCATGAGTCAGGATGCCTCCTCCTTCTCCTTCACACTGTCTGGGCACCAGCAGGTTTATAATTAATAATACAGGATAGACAGTCTTCCAGATACCAACTCTTCTGCTTATAACGTGGTCAAGTTAGGCAAATTTTCACAGGGACAGCAATGTGCCATAGTCAGTGGAAATGAAGGGCCCATGTTCCTTCAGGGACAATTATTGATTGGATACGAGGGGAACTGGAAACTGAAGAAGTTAGTCTGAAAACCACGGAACCACAAACAGAGAGATCAACAGGGATTAATAAAGTTCCACTTGTTCAACTTAACCTACATTCGGGTTCACTCTTTGCAAATGAAACATGGTGGCAGTGTCTGAGCTGTGAATTCTCTGAAGTGCAGCAGCTGGTAGCAGGAGACATGGAACTCTGTCTGAAGCCTCCCAAAGCCCTGGATTTTGCAGACAGAAACCTAGGCCAACAGTGGACCTGGTGGAAGGAGGCTTTCATGCTGTAAACAGACCTGGCCATATAGGAGGACGACAACAACAGCAGGAAAGTAAAACTATTATTTTACCTTATTGGGGAAATAGCCAGTGAGGTCTGCAGCACTCCAGTACTTACCATTGCCTCAGGCCTCCGTGGTCCTAGGATCCCTGGGGAACCATTGCTCTCCAAAGCAGAACAAAACTGTGGAGTGACACAGGTTTTCCATTAGATAGCAATTCTAAGGGGACTTTACAAACTCCCTGATTCAGGTTGAAGGAATACCGGGTGGGAGTCTGGGCATCCATTATTTGTATTTAATATTTTAAAAGCATTTTTATATAATAGAGAAGTTGTATCCTGATCAGTGGAAGTGGAGTCAGAGGACCAAAGTTCCCTAGAGAGAGTATCATTAACAGGAAATGGAAAAACGTGGAGCTAGTCTGTAGGCAATGCAGGCACATGAAAACAGCAATCCACAGGGATTAGTCTACAGAAAGGATGTGGACAAATTGGAGAGTCCAGTGGAGGGCAACAAAAATGATTAGGGGTCTGGGGCACATGACTTACGAGAAGAGGCTGAGGGAACTGGGCTTATTTAGTCTGCAGAAGAGAAGAGTGAGGGGAGATTTGATAGCAGCCTTCAACTACCTGAAGGGGGGTTTCAAAGAGGTTGGAGCTCGGCTGTTCTCACTGGTGGCAGATGACAGAACAAAGAACAATGGTCTCAAGGTACAGTGGGGGAGATCTAGGCTGGATATTAGGAAAAACTATTTCACTAGGAGGGTGGTGGAGCACTGGAATGGGTTACCTAGGGAGATGATGGAATCTCAATCCGTAGAGGTTTCTAAGGCCTGACTTGACAAAGCCCTGGCTGGGATGATTTAGTTGGTATTGGTCCTGCTTTGAGCAGGGAGTTGGACTAGATGATCTCCTGAAGTCTCTTCCAACCCTACTCTTCTATGATTCTAATCAAATTCCAGTTATTCAGTGTAACCTGCATTCAGCTTCATTTTTTTTTAATGAAACATGCCCACCCCATCATGCTTGAGAAGGTTGCAGCCATTTTTTATGCATGTGAACCTAATCAGTTGTCCATGCCTTTGTCACTTTGATTTTACACTGTAGTGTATTTTACATGAGGTTACTTTTTAAGACCATTCCAACAAAACAATGCAGAATAGGGCTGACCATTTGGTATACATAGTATGATCAGTTTTAAGAAATATCAGTTCATCGCTATATAATTAAAGTAGGCTGCATAATATTCCTGAAATAAATTAACCTCATTTTCCTGAATCAATCATTTGTTCAAAATTTCAGGGATAAACTGATGTTTTCCTTCCCAAAATTTAAAAAAAAATTACCAAAAACTAAATGAGCTAAAGACTTGCTCAACCCCAAAATTACCTGAAATAATCCTAGTGTTAATTATTTGTAAAGGGAAACAGAGCTTTCATCAAATTCATAATGGGTTAATTTTTCATTCAGCATATTTTTCAGAAAAAGAATTTTTTGTAAAAATATTCCTTTCTTGATGCCTCTTTAAATCCACAAATTATCGTTTTATGGCTTTAAAGTTATCTAGTAAAATACCCAACTATGCCTAAAATCTATCTCCACTCCACTTGAATAATTTTAATGAAATTATCTTTTATATTTTAATACCACTTTTTAAACTTAATGAGAGTTGATGGTAGCTGAACATAAATTAGGATTTAAAGTATAGATTAAATGAACCACATTTTTGGGGGATCATTCTCCCAGTCTTTAATGAGGGGAAACTGTTTGCAATTTTTATCAAAACTTTGAAATGCACTTCATTTAACCATTCATATGCTTTAAATCCTAGTATGTCCTGACCATGTTATACAAATCAATTAAGAAAGAGTAGGTCCAAAATAAATTAAAAAAATGAACAAAAAAACCCCACCCTGACAGACAGTCCAGACACACATTTCCATAGGAAATCAACAATAGAAAATAATGACAGGTTTCAGAGTAGCAGCCGTGTTAGTCTGTATCCGCAAAAAGAACAGGAGTACTTGTGGCACCTTAGAGACTAACAAATTTATCATGAAGTTGATGGATTTCCACTCCATACGGCTAAATGCAGTGCAGATACAGACTAACACAGCTGCTACTCTGAAACCTGTCATTATGCAAGGAACTGCATTTAGCCGTATGGAGTGGAAATCCATCAACTTCATGATAAATTTGTTAGTCTCTAAGGTGCCACAAGTACTCCTGTTCTTTTTAATAGAAAATAAAAATCTCCATCTTAACCATCTGTCAAAAAATGAGAGTGAAATGGCAAGAAAAATAGTAGTATCTGGAAATCAGAAAGAAAAGAAGAATACAACAGGTCAAAAAAGCTTCACTAAAATTTGTGCAATTTTTTTTTATTTTGTCAAAATTTCAAAAACTCTCATCCACTCTAAAGTGGCATGATAGTAGGGACTGTTCAACAAGCCTGTCTTGCCAACAAACAAAAAAGCCCATCAAATTATAGTTAAACAAAGACATCTACCAAATGTTAAGGTTTTTTCCTGTTTGAGCTTTCTTATCTTCAGCTGTGAAGGGTGAAAAGTTTCTGCTGAGGTTGGGCGTGGAGGCAGATGGGTTGTCAGCTAATTTTGAGCAGCCAGATACTAGGGCAATAAGAGCAGCCCTGCAAGGGGTTCTGCATCTCCATGAGGCTTTAAAAACCTGTTTCAGTAATGAGCCACAGTAATGCGTAATGCTTATCTATTCTGTGTCTTCCCATACCATCCCTCCCTTGGATCAATTTCCCTGTAAACTCCCCTCCCCCCCAACCCCTGTGAATGGAAAAAATAATGAGCATTTCTTTCTCGAAGCATTTACTTTTATTATGTAGACATGAAGAAACTGAAAAGAACAGAAAAATAAGTTAACCTTGGGCAAACAGGAGGGGAGAAACAAAGTCAGCTTCTTTTCTAAGGCCTGGTCCCCACTAAGCCCCCACTTCGGACTAAGGTACACAAATTCATCTACGTTAATAACGTAGCTGAATTTGAAGTACCTTAGTCCGAACTTACCGCGGGTCCAGACGCGGCAGGAAGGCTCCCCCGTCGATGCCGCGTACTCCTCTCGCCGAGCTGGAGTACCGGCGTCGACGGCGAGCACTTCCGGGATCGATCCCAGAACATCGATTGCCTGCCGCCGGACCCTCTGGTAAGTGTAGACGTACCCTAAAACACGATACTTTTGACTATCAAAGATCTTGGAATGGGTGCCTTCTGTTCTTTGAACCTTCCCTAGGATTGAGCGGAAGTGATATTGCACTCCCCTGCCCAGCCTCATGGAATGTTTGGGGGAGGAGGATTGTGAATGAGGTGATGCTTGCAGGCAGTTCTGCAGGATCTGCTGAGGGGGCCTAGCAGAATCTCATCTTGTGTGGCACAGTCTTATTCCTGGGAGGCTCTCCTTCTCTCCATGTTGATGTCCAGATTCTCAGAGAGTGAAATCTTCCAGGCTCTGAGCTCTGTCTCAGCTTTCCCGAGGCATTCATTATCTTGTTGAACATGTCATCCTGCATCCTCTTTTTCTGACTTCTTATCTATGAAAGCTTCTTTCCCATTGTGGAAGATGCCCTGAAGGCCAAGCTTTCCACTGTAAGGCATGCAAAGAACAATGCAACCATCGACAGTGCAGACATTGTTTCTGGTGCAAGGCTGCTATTAAAAAAGAATCCCTTTACTACACTCCACTGCTAGCCAGAACATAATCAGAATCCCTAGCTATTCTATGAACTGGTTTTCTGTTTCAGCCATAGTGATTATGGCCCCAAGTCATGGGGAACAGGCTTTGTGATGTAAATTGTGGCAAACTCATATCAGCACTACAGTTGGGCATTTGAACAATGTCCCCTCCCCCTAGCAACATGGATGTTGCTTGCGAACAGGGAACAGCATTTACACTCCCAAATTGCTGTCTTCTGGGGGAAGGTGGTGGGGGAGGGGGAAGACACAGGAAATCTTCCCAGCCCATCCTTTAACACTGCTCATGGAAAGCACGGTTGAGAGACCCAGAATTCAACGTGTGTGAGTGGGGGAGTGGGGGGGAGGAATCATATGCTCGACTGTTTGCAGTGCAAGCACTTGTAATGAGAACTTTCCCCATTTCCCCTAGGTGACCTTATGTGATATCAGTCTCCAGAGGGTGACAGCGGCAGCAAGGGAGCAGATGCTGCAAGGTATAGACCTGGTCCTCATGATGCTGTGCTGTTTACCCAGGGGCGGATTAGGGTTTTGTGGAGCCCTGGGCAAAGTAAGTGGAGGGCTCTCCCCAACCCTTCTGTCTGCAGTCTTCTCCTGCCTCATGCTCCTGCTGAGGAAATGGGGTCGGGGTTCAGGGGCTTGCTCTGCCTACCTACCCAGCTCTCCTGCTAGGGGGCGGGGCATGGGGGCTTGTCCTGCTTCACCCAGTTGGTGCTCCTGCCACTCCCTCGCTCGAGAACCGGGATGGTGGAGCAAACCCCTGCGCCCCAATCCTGTTCCCCGGCAGGAGTGCTGGGCAGGTGGGCAGAGCAGGTCAGGGCGTGGGGGTGTCCATTTTTCCAGGGGCTCCCAATTGGCTGGAGCCCCTGAGCATGGGTCCCACTGTCCCAGTGGCTAATCTGCCACTGTGTGTACCACAATGATGACAGCAGAGTTAATACATGAGTGGCA
Organism: Chrysemys picta bellii; assembly: GCF_011386835.1. Lineage (NCBI taxonomy): Eukaryota > Metazoa > Chordata > Testudines > Emydidae > Chrysemys > Chrysemys picta. The sequence goes on along the minus strand of NC_088791.1, from coordinate 266,102,135 downwards.
TGGCAAAATGTCCTACCATGGTGGAGGAAATATGGCAGCCCTCCCCAGAAGCCTTCTGCAAAGGAATGCAGAGTACCTCCATGAAAGTTTCCTAGAGATCTCCATGGAGGATTCCTGGTCATCAATGTGTACATAAACAGTCTTTTCTGGGGAGCACCCTCTGCATAGCTGGAGTGGCCATGGGGAAGCAGATACCCACCACATCTAATTTTTTGCTCTGATTATACATAAAATATAATAGCATGTAACCACTACAGTTTAATTGTAAATGTAAACTCATTAGAGGTGCCTTCCATGGCATCACACTCTGCTACCATTCTGTTCCACAACTGGGTGGGCTCCATGGTTAAAAACAGCTTCTGGCTCCTGGGGAGAATTGATCCACCTCTTACCTGTCTCCTATTCTCCTCCTTCTCTTCCTCATCCAAAATGTCCTCTTTATTGTTGCCTGACATGGCCCAGGATTCGGACTCCTGGGAGGAATCGAGGCTGCATTTAGGGCTAGTGGTGGGGTCGCCACCGAGAATCACATGCAGCTCATTGGAAAAGTGGCATGTCTGTATGGCAGAACCAGAACGACTGGTTCACCTCCCTTGTCTTCTGGTACGGTTGCTGAAGCTCCTTTATTTTCACATGGCACTGCTGCATGTGCCTGGTATAGCTCTTCTCCCCCATGCCCCACCCAATCTTTGCATAGTTATCAGTGTTTCTTCTGCTGGATTGGAGCTATGTCTGCACAAATTCTTCTCTCCACACAGCAAGAAGATCCACTACCTCCTGTGTACTCCAGGCTGGAGTGCGTTTGGGGTATTGAGTCTCCATAATCAGCTGTGCTGGCGAGCTCTCCATAATGATCAAACAGAAAATGGGATTTCAAAAGTTCCTGGGGCTTTACCAGGGGAAGCGTTTTTTCCTGCGTACCTGAATGCTGTGCAGTGGAGTTGAAAAGACTCTCCAGAGCGGTCACAGTGGAGCATTGTGGGACACCTACGGAAGGCCAGTTAAGTCAAATTACATCTACACTACCTCTATGTTGACCTATGAACAGTGAAGTAAGTGCTATGCCTCTCGCAGTGATGGAGTACAGAAGTGAACATTACATTTGACTTAGGTCAGCTGAAGGGACCTAGTTGTGTAGATTCATACATTATTAGCTTGACTTAAGGCAGCTTCTGTCGACCTAAATTTGTAGGCCAGGGTGCTACTCCAGCACAAGTCTGTCCTTCCTAGCAATGAAGTGCTGCACTTAATTAAACCAATTATAATTGTAAGAAAAGGAAAAAATATATATATACTATCTCATTCAAAGTCATTAATTAAGTAAATTGAGTACTTTTGCTATGTGCATTTTTGACTTTCGTTAATAATATTGGGATACTAAGAATTGTGTGACTAATAATAAATTATTGCATTTAAGAGACTTTTTCCTTATTGCAACATTTTACCATCACTTATGTTTTAACATTGATCTATAATCACCTTGTCTTCTAAAAGGTCAGAGAGAGTCAGTTTTCATGCAGCAAAGATTTTTCATAAAATGTGACAAACTGATTTGGCTTTTTTAAGGTCCTCAGATTGTAATCATGTGGAGTTTCTTGCAAACTATAATTATATAGCATGCTTATAATTTCATCCAGCACAAACTTTGCTATTAGCGTCTTATGTCAGGATTACTTTATACTTGGGATGTGAAAATGCATTCAGGTCATTTTTAACCCACAATTTAGTGATGAAAACCTTTAAACCTTCTTTTCTATTTATAATTCTGTTTTGGCTTTCATTCCTTATCATTTCTTGTTTCTCCAGTGTTAGGTGTTTTAAGGGCATCCCTGCTGGCCTTCACTGAAGTTTCTATGCTAAAGAAAGGATTATTGAAAACACAACAGAATGTCAGTAATTTAGTTGGTAAATGGGCCAGCATAAGAGAAGTTTTTTGGTGCTGCTGTTTAGGGTAAAACACAAGGTCCTCTCTCTTATTGAGTTGAATTTCTTAAAGTTTGAGCACTCTTCTCATGATTATTGGTAAGTGTAAAAACAATTTTACAATTACATGCATAGACTCATATTTATAAGCACAAAAGAGACTCGATAAAATTCTGACCCCACTTTGAAGTCAATGGGAGTTTTGCCATTGACTTTAATAGACCCGGGATTTCATCCCATGTTTAGAAGCTGGCACAAAAGAGAGAATATAGTTAGAAGAATATAAATGCAGAAGACCTGTGAAGGAAAATAAAAAAATAGCCATGACAGAAAATGGATTTATATGGATTTGCTTCTACAGATGTGAGTGAGCTGAAAATGTGTTCATGATGTCCTGTTTAGTTATAAGGGATCTTTGTGTAGCTGTTCCTGGGAGGAACTTGCACAGCTGTTCATTAGTATTGTTATGTTAGAAGGTGTTAATGGCTGTCATCAAGGGGGTCTTTGATCTGTAGACCATCACAGAGGTCACTAAAACTGATGGTTGTGCTAGTCAAGCAATTAAATGTCCATCTATGTCGTGATAATTGGAAACAATAGTAAGCCACCACCCAAGACAACAGAACATATAGTGAAGTTGAGCCATGTGGGCTGAATGGGTTCCCTGTGACTGATTTTAAAACACGGGGACTGGGAGAATGATTGGTTGCAGCTGTGTGTGTGAGAAGCAGAACAGATACACTGAGAGAAGCAGACATTAGTGTGGCCCTGAGATGATGCTTGGAAAGAGAACTATTTTTGTCACAGAAGATACTGAGAAGTCAGACTTGGATGTCTGAGCAAGGAAACTGCCTGCTGTTGTTTGTTCTTACTGTGTTCAGGAACATAGGACATTGTGTATGTTCTTTGTAAATAAACAGGATTTCACCAAAGAAATAGCTGGCTCATGTAACCAGTTTCTCCTTCTAATGGAAACAACACAGCAAATCCACAAATGTTGGCTAATCATTTCGGACAAAAAGGGGAACAGTATTTCCACATGTATTCTGAAATAATTATAATTAAGAATTCCACAGATTTTCCAAATTTTACATTAAATCCACGTGAAAAGTCATTCAGATTTCCAGTGGCATGATAGAAAACACTTTTACATTTTGAAAAAAAAAGTTCCCTTTCATATCCTTCTATGCATGAGATCTGTCATCCTGCCCAATTCAGATCTCTGCATGAGAAATTACCTCTAGCTACGCTTAAATAACAAACTAACATAGTGACTTAGTTCCTTGGTCAATAAATACTCAATACAGTTCCCTCTATTTAATTGGGAATACATTCACTGTCCCGAGACATCTATACAGAGCACATCACCGGCCACCGCCAATACCGAGAGTGAGCCGGCGTGACTTCGTGCACCCACAATGAGGAAGAGACCTGTAGACTTCCTCTGTTGGACCTTATTCCCTGAGCCCTGAACCCACCAAACCAAACTGACCATATGAGGGTCATCCTATCCCCATTACCCAGCCCGCTTATTTATACCCACAATTGTCTGTAATTCGTGTATGAGTGATGTACCCTCATTGCTTGCTGACTGTACCTTGATCTCACCCACCATATTGGGGATATTGCAGACTGTATATTTTATGTACTATTCAATACCAAAATACTAACATCCCCTATACTCTGTATGTTACCCCCGATGACTAATAACTGACGTTTCAAACTCTCTGTATCATCTAGTTTTAAATTAGTGACACTTGCTAGCACAGGTATTGCGTAGGGACTCAGGTCTTTCAATAAACTGATTATCAGAGTGTAAATACAGAAGAATATCTTTACAAATGTCAAAATATTGAAGTGAACTTGGCATAATTGTCAATTCTGATGCATTTCAACAAAAATGGTGCAAATGTTTAAACTACATTTTTGCTATAGATCAAAATAGGTTTGGATTTTTCTTCTTTTAAACACTAATTAAAAATGGCTTTATGTTACAAAATTGAAACTTAGCATTTTCAGAAATCTTTAGTGAGATAGGATTTTGGGGGAAAGTACAGTTGTAATTTAAAATCATTCAATAAGTCTTCATTTTACCATGTAAATGTTGATCACCTTGCAGAAATTGTAACCATATGTTTGGTTAAAAGACCACTTGTTCATACCAGGTCTATGAGCAAATTTAGTAAAATGAAAATAATATATACTGTTAATAGATTACCTAGACATGTGGTAAATGATCTGTGTCTTGTTCTCTGTACATCAAGATTTGATGTACGTCTTCAAGATATGGTCAAGCTCAAGCTCTTAGAATTTGAGCTAGATACACAAATCACCGTGTAACATTTTCCATGGCTTCTGTTACATAGGTGGTCAGTCTAGAAGACCACAATGGCTTTAAAACCTAGAAATTTACGAAGTTACCAATCTCTAGGGTCAAAAACAACACAACAGAAACGTAGAGGGGGCAGAATCATGGCTCTGATCCCCTCTGCACAAGGAGCACTCTTTTTATAGGTGCAGCAGCAATAATGACCATACTGCACCTGAAGCGGGGGGTGGGGGGATATTGTCCAGACTTGCCAGAGGAAGGTAGCCGTGCTTTATGGGTGTGGGGGAAGGAGGTCAGAAACTACTGCAAAAAGGTGGCTGGAGGGTCAATTTGGTGACACTGATGAACCCCCAGGGAACTTAACAGTGTAAGGTTTTAAATGGTGCATTCCCTGGCATAAGAAGCCCTTTCTCCAGGCAGCAAGAAATGCAGCAGCAGTGAGCAGAGGTTACAGGCAAACTAGGCAGCATGGCACCACATGGATGCAGGAAATTGAGAGTGGGGATGGGAGGGGGGATTTCCCCCTTCTCTGGTAAGGGACAGGCAGAGACAGGGCAAAAGGAGGAGACAGGGATGGTGAGTCAGCAAGTAAGATTGCAGGTGCGGGATATGATCAGCAGGGAGGGGGAAGGGAGCTTTCCTCCCTCGCCTCACAACCCTGTTGTGAATAGAGGCATTGGGGATCTGGTTTCACTTTTTCTCCTGCTGTGGCAGATTAGGGCTGGGAGGAAAGTACCTTCACTGTGAAGGGGGAAAACAAACACTGCACAGGGCAGTGCAAGTGGGGTTGAAGAGGCAGATGGTGACCCAGGGATAGGATCATTGCAAGAGGGGTAAGGACTTGATACCAGGATGGGGCTGGTGGATCCTAGGGTGATGTGTTGGGTCCGCCAAGGCAGCTTCATAGACTGAGGATGGGGATGTTCCAAAGGAAGCAACCACACATGCAGGTGAGCTGGCTTTGTTTGCCAGTGGGACAGTCAGCAGTGATTTGCTGCAAGTGGTCAGTGATGTTGTTTCTGAGGTTGTTTCAACAACATTGTGGGACTTCCGAAGTGTACTTGGTCACCCAGAAATGGGACATCTTTCTCCACTGAATGCAGATGGGGGGTGACTTTGCCTTCAGGAGTGGATGTAATCTGCAACAGACAGAGGTTGGTGGGTGTGACATAATGTGATTAAAATCTGATCATGCAAATCATTGTTGCTACCACTGTTATATAATTGCAACAAATCTTATACAAAGTGTGTTAAGTAAGGTGTCAATAGAAATTGTATGATTTGCTGGTTATGATTATGCTATTTGTATTCATGTACCATTTTGGTATTTGAAGTTAGGACTGCTGGATCTATACCTATATTTCAAAATGTTTGCTCCTAGGTAGCTCGCACAAGGTAGTTAGCCAGCACATCTTGGAGTGACTATTCAAATTGAGTGGCCCATCAAAAGAACATTTAACTCATAATGGAAGACGCCCACCTACTCTGAATGGACTTCCCTGTGAACGTGCTGTTTGAAGTATAGGTAATGATTTCCTGCTATGACTATGCGGAATCAGGCATGGGCCCATGTGACTCCAAACTCCTTTTTATACCTTTGATGTTCCACTATCTGTGCTGAAGGCTTTTTTTGAAACAATGGATTTCCCTCCACATGGCAGAAGCTATAAAAGGCAAAGGAAACATCTCCGTTTTGCCTCTTTCCTGCTCAAGCTATGGACTATGGACTTATACTAATGGGAGCATTCTAACCAAGGAATTGAGGACCTTCCAATGATTTGGAATCAACCAGAGACTTTACTGAAACCAGCAGTTTATTCCATCACTGCTACAAGCCTGAACCAAAAACTTTGCATTTATTGTATGTATTTAATTCCTTTCACCAATTTTAGCTCTCACCTTTCTTTCTTTTTATAAACAAACCTTTAGATTTTAGATACTAAAGAATTGGCAACAGTTATTTTTTGCGGGGGTGGGGGTTAAAATCTGAGTTGTACATTGACCTGGGTGTGTGCCTGGTCCTTTAGGATCAGAAGAGCCTTTTATTTGATAAAATTGGTTTTAAAGAACTATTCTTCCTAAAGTCTGTTTTTGGTGGTGATGCAAGGACTGGAATGCCTAAGGAAACTGCTCTTCTGAAGTACTTGTGGCACCTTAGAGACTAACAAATTTATTAGAGCATAAGCTTTCGTGGCTGCTACTCTGAAACCTGCTCTTCTGAGTTGTTAGCCAGTGTGGTGAAACATAAGTTTACTTTTATTGCTGGTTTGGTATATCTCATGGGAGAATAATCTCCAGTTTTTGGGTGTAACTGCCCTATTTCTTAGCAGTTTGTCAGGAATTTGGTATTCTCAATTGTGACCCATGGAGGCATGGTTACAGGGGCATAAGTAGCACATGTGATAGCCTGCCACACAGTGTGGCAACTGGTGGTGGTTCCAGGGGCCTCAGTAAGATGCAGGTTTGAGCTCAAATTGCGCCCCCTAGGACTTTAATGGGTCCTGGATGGGTAATAAATAGGTTGGGACTAGGAGTTGGAGACCCTGAAGCCATATCAGACCCATCTGGGGGCATCCCAGGTGGGGACACTAATGACATTACACAGCTGCTGCAAACTAATATGCAATTTTTGCAACAACTTTGGGCATTCAGGGGTGAGGGGGCCTGGATGGGGTAACAGGAGGACATGAATTTGAGAGGCAGGAGATGGGCAGATGGGGCAGATCCGTGCCTGGGTATGAGAGCCCGCAGCAGGGATGAAACCCCTGGGCACATTTCGACTCACTGGTCCTGGGATAGGGTTGAGGATTGGAGGGGGAGAGGCTGTGGGGCAACAGGGCCTAGAGGATGCCCCATCAGTCAGTTCTGAATAAGTTATGCTGGGGTGGCTGACCCGATGGGAGCTCACTTTCTTAATACGACTAAGGATGGATAAAATCCTGAGAGGTGAATATGTGGACATTTTATCCGTGTTGCACAGGGAGATGTTGACCGATAGTAATCCAGGGCAGAGCAAACAGAATAGGGAGCTGCCCAAGTGGCCAAGGATACCTAGAATTTGAGGAAATTGGGAGGCTGTCTTCCTTATCTGTGCAGGTGTTGTTTAAGAATATGGATATAATCAGGTGGACTTATAATACAATCAGGGGCATGTCTTGGTTTAATTACGATAAGCATTTTGATTGAGGGCAGCAACACAAACTGGGATCCAGTGGGACACACCTTATGATATGTTGTAATCCTGTTCAGCATTTGAAAAATATAGTACAATGTTGCACTGGGCAGTGGTGTGGGAAGCTGGACTATGCCACATAGTGCATTATTCAGATGACATTTTGTTTGTGGGACAAGCAGGGTTGGATGAGTGCTCAGCTGTTGGACACATTTTAGGCCCTGGCTAAACATTTAGGGATACCCCCAGTGAAAAAGAAAACAGAGGGCCCTTCCACTAGATTTATCTATCCATGGATCGAGCTGGATACAAGGGCGGGCATATCGCAGCTTCCCCAGGATAACATTCAGAAGCAATTGGGATGGCTTTGGAGAGCTGTAGGAGCCAAGAAACTCATGCTACGAGACCTTCAGGCTATTATGGGGCACCTGAACTATGCCTGCAGGGTTATTGCTCTGGGGCAGGTATTCTGTACCTGGCTTGTGGCAGCAATAGTGGGAATAGCCAGGCCACACCATTACATACATACAAGTTATTAGAAAGATGAAGGAAAACTTGAAGGTGTGGGAATGGATTTTGAGTCAATTTTATGTGGTGTCATTATAGATGAAGGAATGGTTATTAAAGGCAGGTTTGAAAATCCATTCAGATTCTTCAGGCGGTATGGGTTTTGGGGTGTTTACCAAGGTGGGTGTTGTGCCCAGAAATGGCCCACCATCTGGATGTAAAATAGGGTAATGTGTGACATGACTTCCCTGGAACTTTTCCCCATTTTAGTTGCAGTGGTTATTGGAGGACCTGAGTTGGCTAATAAAAGGGTGTGTTTCTTGTGCGACAACATGGTGGTGGTTCATGTTATCAATTGCCAAACTTCCAGATTACACAGGATTATGAATTTAGTGAGGGCATTTGTGCTAGAATGTTTAAGCCTTAACATCTGTTTATTCCAAGCATGTTCCCATGTTGGATAATAGCATAGCAGATGCCTTGTCTTGTTTTCAGTTTGACAGATTTGAGGAGTTTACACCAGGAGCTAGCAAATAACCTGAGTGGATGCCACTGATGCTATAGAGCCTCAGTGTATGATGTTGTTAGTGGCATGGAGTTCTTTGGCTCTGGCCATGCGGCTGAGCTGTGAAGGAAGTTTTAATGTGTTCTTCCAATTTCAGGATCCTGAATGCTGGTCATCGATATGGCCCATCACAGCAGGGTAGGTGCTGTGGTACATGGTCATTGGCTATCTGGCTGCTGGTGTCCTCGATGATCCTGGCATAGTGCAAGGGACAACTGAGTTCTTTTGGGAGGATGGGGGTTCATGTGTCACACTTGGGGGCTGACATGTTTTTGGCTGCTATAAAAGTGGCCTTTAGGATATGTCTGGCAATGCAACTGGGTTTGGGCGGTGGGAGGCAGCCAAGCAGATGTCAAGTGCAGGTACTACATAGATAAGGCATCCAGTGACCAGATAAATGGCCTGATAAAGGACTTAAAAAGGAGGTGCTGGTTAAAGAAACAGAACAGGGGTGTGGTTCATATGATTGTTAGGGCACAGAGCAAATCCCCCTTTCTTATAGTCCCCTAGGTTGATGGTAAGGTCCAAGCCATGGGTTGACTGAGGGACCTGGATGGAAAATGAAGGGGGGCTGGTGGAAGCCCGGGGTAGTTATTTGCAGGAACATGGAGTTGCCTGCACTGTACAGTTTTATCTACCGGGTAGTCCCTGACATGTAATAATAGAATTGTGGCCTGATTAAATCCATATCAAGTGTCTCTTGCCTTCTTTCAGTACAGCTGGACAGTATTCCCCATGCCCACATGGGAGCTCGAGGAATCCTTGCATCTCTCTAATATCTTGTGAAATACATGCAGGGCAATATGCCTGCATGTCAACCCCAACACATGACCATGCCTTAATGACAAAAAACTGGTCCAAAAAAGAATTCAGCACCTTAGTAAACAGAAGAGCTGGCCTACAATTTTCCAAAAATGCAGCATTCTAGAATACAGCTTCAATGAAATCAAAACATTTCCTGGGAACATAAAGATTTTCTTAAAGTTTTTCAACAACAACAACAACAAAATCAATGTTTCCTTTTAACAAGGCCCAACGATTTTGAAAATATTTCAATTTTTGGAAAGTTTTGACTCCTTATTCAGAATCAGGAGAAAAGGAAATTTTGAAATATCAGAATTTCTTATAGGACAGAAATTCCAAGCTTTCACCAGCTCTAGAAAGCAGTTCTGTTGTGCAATTAGTCATGCTTCATTTCTCAAATACATCTATTTTTATATAGACATCAATTTGGCACTATACTGTCAGCTGTTTTACACTGCTTCCAATTAAGATATTTTGACACAAGCATTGCATTTAAAATAAAAAGAGCAAAGCACATCTTCAAATCAAAAGGTGTGTCCCACCATACCCTAAGAAAGCTCTGTAAAATTTTAGAAATTAATACTAAAAAGACTTTTAGAGAAATATATCCAATGATGCTTTATGAAGTTTTAAAATATTTTCTGTTTACATTTTATGTTCTCTCTCAATTCTTTCCAAATGCAGTGCTTGTAAAAGACACAGTTCTATAATGAGTCTCAAGCTTTAGTGAAAAGGGTATCACTGCTTTCACTCAAGGCTACAAATTTAACATAGTACATCAATTATATGCATTGCTATGATACACGATTAGTACTACAAGGTAACTACATACTGTTATCTTGATTAGGCAAAAATGAATTATTACTGGCTTTAATAGTATGGTAATCTGACAATGAAAAGTGGGCAATTTGTGTTCTATAACTGCATGTAATTGTTATTAAAAATGATGTGACAAGATTTACCAAGATCTGTAGCTGGATAAACATTATGGCATTATATACACGAGTATTGGATTCAGTGGGAGCTTTGCCTAAATAAAGAGTGCAGCATGTAAAACTCGTGTCAAAATATTTGATTAAAAGCAATTGGGTGGAAGCAAACTGTGGGATCTGTATGCCAAAGCTTATTGAGCACTTTGCTCAGTGTGGAAGTGGCATACAGATCCCACAATTACAGTTTTAGGCAGATTCCATTCTTCATGTTAAATTCTGAAAGAGTCTGAAATTGGATTCAAGTGCAAGATCAGGATATCAGTCCATCACTCTAATCTACACAAAGGGATTCATTATACTCATTTATATTTAATTTATTGTGTGTGTGTGTGTTACTGAGTGCCCTATTGACTTCTTTGCAAACCACTTCATGCCCACCCTTGCACTGAACAATTTTTCTCCATTCATTCTGCACAGAATTATTTGGTGTTCATCAGAAAAAACATTTAACCACCAGAACTGCATTTTAGGGTGCAGTTACATTGGTTTTGAAGTTAATGATTTCTCCAAACAGGCGAAAACCCACCTAAAAGAAATCAGTTTCACAGCAGAGTTTAAGGGAAGATCTATTTCTCAGTAAAAGAATGATAACACAAACTTAATAAAACCTTAGCTATAACATATAGGCTAACCTGTGGGTTTTTTTTTTTAATAATCCAGAATTGTGTTCAGAGGTTTTCAATTACAATGGGTTAGATATTTTAAATACACTTTCAAACCTAAAATAAAGCATTCATTATTTTTAAAAAATGATATAAATTTTAACTAGCCCTACATGAGCGTGTAACCCCTGTTTGAGTGTGTGTTGCCACTCCCCCCTGGGCCTAGTCTGGCCCAGGAGGACATGAATCTGTTCCAGCTCATGCTTTTTAGTCATGGATTTCCCTGGTTCAGTTCCCTGTGTATCAGCTAAAATGGTAGTTGGATGGGGGCAGAGCATGCAAACTTGGATGCATTCACTGTGGCATAGAAAGTCAAGAGGTATCTAATATCAGTAATGATCCCACTCCCTTTCTCACCAACCAGTGGAATAGGGATAGTACAGGCAGAATACACAAATAATCTTCTCAAATGACATAAGAACATAAGAATGGCCATACTGGGTCAGACCAAAAGTCCATCCAGCCCAGTATTCTGTGTACCAACAGTGACCAATGCCAGGTGTCCCAGAGGGAGTGAACCTAACAGGTAATAATCAAGTGATCTCTCTCCTGCCATCCATCTCCACCCTCTGACAAACAGTGACTCCTTACCCATTCTGGCTACTATCCATTAATGGACTTAACCTCCATGAATTTATCCAGTTCTCTTTTAAACCCTGTTATAGTCCTAGCCTTGACAACCTCCTCCGGCAAGGAGTTCCACAGGTTGACTGTGCACTGTGTGAAAAAGAAATTCCTTTCATTTGTTTTAAACCTGCTGCCCATCAATTTCATTTGGTGGCCCCTAGTTCTTATATTATGGGAACAAGTAAATATTTTTTCCTTATTCACTTTCTCCACACTACTCATGATTTTATATACCTCTATCATATCACCCCTTAGTCTCCTCTTTTCTAAGCTGAAAAGTCCTAGCCTCTTTAATCTCTTCTCATATGGGACCTGTTCCAAACCCCTAATCATTTTACTTGCCCTTCTCTGAACCTTTTCCGATGCTAGTATATATTTTTTGAGATGGGGAGACCACATCTGTATTGAGTATTCAAGATCTGGGCGTACCATGGATTTATATAAGGGCAATAAGATATTCTCCATCTTGTTCTCTATACCATTTGTAATGATTCCTAACTGTAGTGGGGCGGCAGCAGCCAATCAGAAAAGGCCTGTGGAGAGCCAATCAGGGCCAGGCTGGGCCCTATATAAAAACTGCCTAGCAAAGGAGAGGGCAGTCTCTCCCTGACTAGCAAGGGAAGAGGACTGGCTCCTGAGGTAAGGAGGTAACACCTTGGACAGAGCAGTGCTGTGCGGTCCGGGGAGCAGAGGATAGCTCCGGCCCAGTTGCCAGGCTGTGGCCCCTGTTAAAATGGGTCAAGGAGGTGCATGGGGTCACAGGGGAAGTGGCCCAGGGAAGATAGGTAGACAAGAGGGGAGAGAAGGATGGCAGAGAGAGGCTGTGTCTAGAGAGTCCCTGGAATGGGACCCAGAGTAGTGGGTGGGCCTGGGTCCCCCTCTTCCCCCCTTGCACTGCACCTGGCCACAGAGGTGTGTGGCTAAGACAGACTGCAACTTGCCCTGAGGTGAGGGGCTAGACATTGGAGTCGTGGATGGCCACTGAGGCAGGTGCAAGCCAAAGGACTGCCGTTAAAGTCCCCCTCCTCCCCCAGAAGGGGGTGAGAATGGAGTAGTGGGCATTGCCGGAGGGCAATGTCCAGAAGCGGACACCACCCAGTGGGGAGCAAGGTGGTTCCCAAATCACCAGAGCAGACAATGGGTGAGACACCACGTGCAGAGGGCACTCCACAGCTGACAAGAACTAATTCCTGGAGCAACCAGCAGGAGGCACCAGCGGTGGTGAGTCCTGACCCCATTACACTAACATCCTGTTTGCTTTTTTGAGTGCCACTGCACACTGCGTGGACGTCTTCAGAGAAATATCCACGATGACTCCAAGATCTCTTTCCTGATTAGTTGTAGCTAAATTAGCCCCCATCATATTGTATGTATAGTTAGGGTTATTTTTTCCAAAGTGCATTTATCCACATTAAATTTAATTTGCCATTTTGTTTCACAATCACTTAGTTTTGTGAGATCTTTTTGAAGTTCTTCACAGTCTGCTTTGGTCTTAACTAGCTTGAGCAGTTTAATATCATCTGTAAACTTTGCCACCTCACTGTTTAGTCTTTTCTCCAGATGATTTATGAATAAGTTGAATAGGATTGGTCCTAGGACTGGCCCTTGGGGAACATCACTAGTTACCCCTCTCCATTCTCAAAATTTACCATTTATTCCTACCCTTTGTTCCCTGTCTTTTAACCAGTTCTCAATCCATGAAAGGATCTTCCGTCTTATCCCATGACAACTTAATTTACCTAAGAAACTTTGGTGATGGACCTTGTCAAAGGCCTTCTGAAAATCTAAGTACACTTAGATCTCCTTTGTCCACATGTTTGTTGACCCCTTCAAAGAACTCTAATAGATTAGTAAGACATGATTTCCCTTTACAGAAACCATGTTGACTTTTGTCCAACAATGTATGTTCTTCTATGTGTCTGACAATTTTATTCTTTAGTATTGTTTCAGCTAATTTGCTCAGTACTGATGTTAGACTTAACGGTCTATAATTGCCGTGATCCCCTCTAGAGCCCTTTTTAAATATTGGCGTTACATTAGTTATCTTCCAGTCATTGGATACAGAAGCTGATTTAAAGGACAGGTTACAAACCATAGTTAATAGTTCCACAATTTCACATTTGAGTTCTTTCAGAACTCTTGGGTGAATGCCATCTGGTCCTGATGACTTGTTACTGTTAAGTTTATCAATTAATTCCATAACTTCCTCTAGTGACACTTCAATATATGACAATTCCTCATATATGTTGCCTACAAAGGACGGCTCAGGTTTGGGAATCTCCCTAACATCCTCAGTCGTGAAGACTGAAGCAAAGAATTCATTTAGTTTCTCTGCAATGACTTTGTCTTTAAGTGCTCCTTTTGTATCTTGATCGCCCAGGGGCCCCACTGGTTGTTTAGCAAGCTTTCTGCTTCTGATGTACTTAAAAAAACATTTTGTTATTACCTTTTGAGTTTTTGGCTAACTGTTCTTCAAAACAAATGACCAAATCCTATGGGGCATAAAAGTGTCTTACTCCATGACAGGTGAGCTCAGCAACAGTGTGATCGATCCTTAGGATTATCAGACTCCTTTGGTAAACGGCAGCTATGATCTGCAGACTCAGAAAGAAGCAAGGAGCTAATGCACCCTCTTTGTTCACCCTGGATCCCTATCTGTCTCTGTCTTTCCTTCCACAGGCACTCTGGAGACTAATATTGCCAAGGCTAGTAGTTCTATGGGGTAAGGATATACTGGAGGAGTTAGTATTTAGGGGTCAGAAAGACTAAGAAGGTCTTGAAGAACAGTAAAGCAGAGGTGGAAGATGGGGAGTTGAGAAAGGTGCAGTAAGTTAGAAGTACAAAAAAAAGCAGGGGATGGGAACAGAGAAAGCAAAACTGCTGTCTGAAAGAGAAGATGGGGGATTACCCTGAAGGAGCATCAAGGCACAAACGATCTGGTATGGAGGGTCATAGGGCAGAGGCATTATTGGGGAAGTGGGGAGAAAGCAGTCAGGAGCCAGCAAAGCAAAGATACAAGGGGACTCTACAGAACAGAAGTCAGGGGCCAGCGTGGTACTCCCAGTTTGGTGGGGAGAAGGAGTAGGGAGAGGAAGTGGAGAGGTTAGGGAAAGCAAGGCAAAAGCAGCTGAAGGAGGTAGAGTAAGGCATTGGAAATGAGTGTGTAGCCCTTCTGCCAGGTGGAGCTGGCAGCAACCAGGGCCGGGTTCAATATCTAGGGGTTCCTTTTCAACAATACAAAACAGAGCTGGCTTGAGCCCCTACCCAGTAACCTGGGAAAATTACACACCACCCCTGGGTACCTCTGAGAAGCAAAACTTCCCCACTCACAATCACAGAGTCTGAGTGAGTGCAGAAAAGAAACTTTTCATGCAAGGAGGGAAGTCACACAACATTAATTAGGGAAAATGCCACAACTGGGATTCATAAACATAAAACTGTGAGCAGAACACCCATCCCAGAGTGTGTGGGGCAGTGCCTTGTGCATCATGTTCTTGAGTTCTACAACCTAAAAGTTCCTTTTCTGTGCCTTTCTCTGCTCCCTCACCATACCCCACTCACAGTGGTTATCCTTGGTCAGTGAGGACCCAGGGTTACGAGAACTGTACAAAGTTCTTTGCAAGACTGATGCTAAAGTTTTAATAGATGTCATTACATAGGATAGCACAATGGTTCTCAAGCTTTCCAGACAACTGTACCCCTTTCAGGAGTCTGATTTATTTTGTGTACCCCCAAGTTACACTTCACTTAAAACCCACTTGCTTACAAAATTAGACCTAAAAATACAAAAGTGTCACAGCATGCTATTAGTGAAAAATTGCTTACTTTCTCATTTTTATCATATAATTATAAAATACATCAATTGGAATATAAATATTGTACTTACATTTCAGTGAATAGTATATAGAGCAGTATAAACAAGTTATTGTCTATGAAATTAAATTTTATACTGACTTGGCTAATACTTTTTATGTAGCCTGTTATAAAACTAGGCAAATATCTAGATGGCTTGATGTTCCCCCTGGAAGCAAGGCCGGCTCTGGCTTTTTGGCCGCCCCAAGCAAAAAAAAAAAAAAAAAAAACGGGGTGGCCAGAACAGCAAAGCAAAAAAAAAGGCATGGGTGGAGGGGGACTGGCTGCGGGGGGGGGGGGGGGGGGGAGGAAGCAGGTGGGAGACAGAGAGAAGGGGGCGGCCAAGGCTACAGCAGGGGCGCTGCCACACGGCCCCTCCCGCTGCGTCGCCACCTGCCGCGAGGGCTCCGCTTTGGTCGGCGGGGAGGGAAGGAAGAGGACTACCGTGCAGGGCGCTCTGGTTCTCCGCACTGCTGCCCCCTACAGGGCGGCCGGAGAGGAACAAGAACAAAAAACAAACAAAAAAAAGCGTTCGTGCTACCCTAGGATTGGGTGGAATGCCGCCTCCAACAATCTGCTGCCCCAAGCACCAGGTTGCTCAGCTGGTGCCTGGAGCCAGCCCTGCCTGGAAGATCTCTGCATATCTCGAAGAGTACACATATCGCTGGCTGAGAACCACTGTATGTGAAACAGAGTTTGATTCAGTAAATACCACCTTTGATTTGGGAATCTTATTGCAAATTTTATGGGGTCTACTATACTTTACACTTTTTTTCTGTACAGTTTATTTCACAACCTATTAGCTGCAAGAACAGATTATTGTAATTCTCTCTTTTATGGCCTGCTGGATAAGGCTATCTCCAGATTACTGCATGTCGAAAACTCCTTGGCTCATATTTTAACTTTCACCGGTAAGAGACAGCATATTAGTTTTATCCTGGGAGATTTATATTAGCTTTCTGTTTCAACTAGAATTATCTACAGGTATTAATTCTATTTTTAAGTCATTAAATGAACTTGAATCCCCATATATCTCAGAACTTCCAGCAAAACACATGCCCTACCAGCAATTTCACCCCTCTGATCAATGTCTTGTGATTTTTTTTCCTTTCAAATGGAAAAAAAAGAATTATGACTCAAGGGTTTTGAATTTTTGTAATTTTTTTGTTTTAATGTTCTGCCTCTTTTTTGACACCGTCTCTTATATTTTCTAACTAACTCAGATTTACAGGATAAATTTGAGAGCTATAATGCCTAGTATTTTTCAATCTTTTAGTATATTCTATTATGCTTTTATAAAGTGAAATAACTGGGCATAAGAAGTGCTAAATTGACAGCTGTCTTATCTGAAGCCATCAGTTTTTCTACAGTAAAGATACACGGCCAGATCCTCAGCTGTTGTAAATCAGCTTAACTCCACTGAAGTGAAGAATGGTTTAATCCCCAGTCCCACTTAATTCTTGAGACTACCAAAATGGGTGCCAATCTGATAGTGATTTTTGTGATGTGGACCTTTGGCCACTGGAAAAAAAGCATCACTCCATTTCACATAAGCCACCAAACAGCTGCTGCATCATAATGCCTTTTGCTCATTCCAGTGGGCTAGATTGCAGCCAACAAACTTTAGAAGTCATATGTTCAACATCCTCTTAGAATCCAATAACTCCAGGCAGCATTATACTACTGATGTTTAGAAGTGAACCCCCTATAGAAATTAATGGAGAGTTTCATAGACTCATAGATTCACAAACATGTTATATCATCATATTTGAATATTCTAAGACTACTTGGTTTTAATTATTACTTTGAAGTGCACCAAGATACTTTTGTTCAATGGATGTTGTCTTAACCTAATTAATTACTGGTTCTATAGTTGGCACCATCCAAGTATTCATGAACTTATCCTCACAACCACTTTAAAAGGGAAGGAGTATTACTATACAACTTAAAGATGGGCAGCTGAGGCCCAGAGAAAACAGATAACTTGCTCAATATTGTACAGGAATTTGCTGGCAAAATTAAACCCAGATTTTTATGCCTTAGCTATAAAACCAGTCCTTCCCCCTTACTGTCTTTGTTCTGCCTTTTGGCAAAGGATCGTTTGTCTTAAAAATCTGGTCAACCATAGAATCACCTTTGGGATAAAAGGGATAGCATCGGTATTTACAGAACTTTAGGTCATCATTTATTTGTAGTTGATTTTAATATAAAATTCACTGTTGCATTGTTAGTCATCAAATGACATTTAGATTACAGTAAAAATCTGATGTTAATTTCTGTTCACTGGGGCATCTTCTTGAGATTTTTTTTTTAAATAGTGCTACTTCAATTTGTCGTCATGCATTTTCTTTTTGTGTTTTGAGCTGTACCTGAGCCCAAAGTCTTGTGTTGATTATGAGTTTGGAATTGGTGTGATTATAACCTGGGTTCTTTACCCTTCTCTTCTGCTTTCCCATTTGTAGGATCCAGATGGCTAAATCTGGGTCTGAGGCATTGGATCTCTCCAGGCAACCAACATCTCCGGTGATTTTTCCACTCTCTCCATTACTATGTGTGTGACAGTAAGAGCCAACATATGCTTCACCCCATGGAATATAGTGACTCTGGGAATGTAGCGTTGGATATTGCATTTGTGGTAAATCTTATTACAGTCCTAGCTGGGGCAAGATATGTTTGTCATTTTGTATGGTATGCATTTGTTTTGTATGGTGAGTGCAACCACTGTTCTTTTTTTCTTTCAATGGAACTGTATTACCAGGGACTCCACAACCAGTGAAACCCCTGGAAATTCACTGCACCATATTTAATGAGGTTCTACAGCATAGAGGGGGCTCTGAAAGGAAGTTAATGGAAAGGAGGTAGGTGAATCACTCATGGAAAATCAATCACATAATATTCCTTCCTCAGAGAGTTCTGCAGGTTACAGTCTGGCCCTCAGTTGTCATTCAGGCAAACTATTGAATTCCTAGTGAATTTGTCTGAGAGGGGACTGAGTGAGAACGTCAGAATTTGGCTCTGTCTCAGGAGGAAACAAGTGAAGGGTGAAGAGAGAAGTCAAGAAGTTCATGCAATATGAGTGAACAACAAGAAAAGGAGACTAGCTCTGAAGGAGGAAGTTTGCAATGCTGCACCTGACTGACAGGTTATGAGTGGACACTAGCTTCTTAGACAATCAAGACAATTTTTATTGTAATTTTTGGTGAAAACTTGGTTTACCCTCATTCTTCCCAACAACTGATTCTGAATTTTAAAATTAGTGATAACACTCTTAAGCCAGATTTTCAGTGGAACCTCAATTTAGACAAATGAATGCTTGGACCAATTGCTTTTGTATATCACTTATATACATAGGTAAGGCTGCGTGTTTGTTATGCAGGTCACGGGAGTTACAGATTCAGTGACTTTCTGTGACCTCCAGGCCGGTGCAGCTGGCTCTGGGGCTGCCTGAGCAGATCAGGCAGCCCTGGGCCAGCTACACTGGCCACTGCTGGGAAAATTTGTGTGTGGGAGGGGGTTCATGGCTGGGGCAGGGTGTTGGGGTGCAGAGCGGCACTTACCTTGGGGGGGCTCCCTGGAAGTGGCCGGCATGTCCCTGCAGCTTCTAGGTGGAGGGTCCAGGGGGTTCCTGGCCAATGGGAGCTGTGAAGCCAGAGCTCATGGTGGGGGCAGTGCGCGGAGCCCCCCTGGCCTTCCCTCCCCCTTGGAACTGCAGGAACACATGGAGCCAGATAGGAAACCTGCCAGCTCTGCCAATCCTTCCCCCTTCCCCCCAGCACCAGCGGGGGTCCCAGGACACACACCGCTGCCCTCCCCCCAGCACCAGCAGGGGTTCCGGTCTGCGCGTGCAGCCTGCCCCACTCAGCACCAGCAGGGGTTCCGTGCCACAGAAACACCTGGCACTCACAGCCCCCCGCCCACGTTTTAGTTAGCAGTATATAGTACAAGTCATGGACAGGTCATGGGCCGTGATTTTTTGTTTACTGCCCATGACCTGTCCATGACTTATTCTAAAAATACCTGTGAGTAAAATGTAGTTTTACACATATGTATTTGTGCATGAAAAGTGCATGTGCAAGAAAATGGATGTGGAAAGCTGTGTTCATCTGGGAGGAGACAATCTTTAATAAAAATCAGGCACTAAAACAATGAAGTATTTCAAAGAATGTATACATCTCTATCACTGTAACCACTTGCACATTTGGTGTCATTTTAATCCTCTGATTCTTTTTTAACATTTCAGATGATTATAAGTGTAGTGGAATATAAATGATCATCAACTTTTAGAAGTGCTGTTACAATTTTTTGAATTGTAGACAAAGCTAGGTGATTTTCCAACTTGCCTGAGCAGTTATCTAGAGCCAGACAGGAACATGTGTTGTGTTGAGGCACAAGCATACTAACACTCCACAAGTGGGTAAAAATGTTATTGTGCTGGGTGTAGTAAGAGTCTTATGCTTATATTACATTCCTCATGTTAGCAGTTTGGCAGGGCCACCGGGGGGGGGGAGGGAAGGGGGAAAGTGGGGCAATTTGCCCGAGGCCCTGGGCCCCACAGGGCCCCCCCATGAGAATATAGTATTCTATAGTATTGCAACATTTTTTTATGTAAGGGGCCCCCGAAATTGTTTTGCCCCAGGCCCCCTGAATCCTCTGGGCAGCCCTGCTGTTTGGTGGATCCACAAAGGGGTTTAAACATTAATCAATGCTGCACTATCTAACATTTAGGCTCACTTTCTGCCATCTCTCAAGTGAGTGCCCTACCGCTAGCCTGTAAAGCCAGTCTTGCTCTCTGGCATAATTAATATTTAATTTGTATCAAATAATTAAATATTAATTAGTCCAGAGACCAAGAGTCTAGCAATCCTGCCCCACTTGTATCCATTTAGAATATTATTGCGACAATCATTCTCCTAACCCATCACTTTGACCATATTATCCTTTTCTTTGCATCCCTCTGTTTGCTCTTTTTCCATTGTATTAAACATACTGTACTGATCTTCACTTAAAAACCTATCACCACTGTTTTCATCATTTCTCATTCACTATCAATGTATCAAATCATGCCACCAATTAGCCAGTGATGCCAGATGCCACTTCCCACTTGTTAGCTTTTCTAACAAGCACCTTCATGCTTTCTCCCATGCTGCCCCTCACTCTTGGGAGAAACTCCTATTAACATCTGCAAAGCTACTGCATTATCTCTCCTTTGCCATGATGCCTGCAACAGAATACTTGACAATGGTTAGGTCACTGGCATGCTAAAACCACAGCCTCTGCTGATCTGTTTCTTTGTACTCACCTGTCTGCATCCAGCTGTTGTCTCTTATTTTATATTTAGATTATAATCTCTTTGGGGCAGGGACCATCTTTGTGTTCTGTGTTTGTACAGTGCCTAGCACAGTCGAGTCCTAGTCCATGACAAGGATGGCTAGCTGCTATAATAAATGACAGCTATGTAGAAGGTAAATACCACTCTAAACAAGGATCAAGGACCTTTGGTTAACACATCAGCTAATAGATTAGATGTTGTATATAATATATTTGTGAGTACTTTTCCATGGATCAGAGATACTGCTTTAGCAAAAGCAACATAGAAAAGACAGCAATAAGCATTCTGATAAGCAGTACCAGATAGATGTGATAAAGTAGAAATAAATTGCTTAAGAAGAAATTCTATCATAAGTGTTAGACTAGTTGATTTTCCTTATGCACTTGTAGCTAAACAAGTGACCAACTGCTAACAAAAATGAACACAGAAAATATCCTGATTGAGTGAGAAATTGCAAATATATGCAACTCATGGAATGGAACTTGATGCAAATGACTAGACAAGCTGACATGGAAGGGCCAAATTGTCTCTTGAAGTATGCAAGAGTCTAAACCCAGAACACCGATAATACTGAAATACACACGCATGTGTGCTGCGGTACTACCACAAACAAACTGAGCAAAGCAGCTTGCAAAAGTCAAGCTGTTGTAAAATACATAAATCAAAAATGTTCAGAGAGCTATAAAATTCAGAATTGTTTCATTTGTGTGTAGTTATGTAAGTCTCTTTCAGCTCAGAATTTTTCTTGTTAGTGCTAGGTCCTGCTCTCTGGAAAGAAAATTGATTTCTAACGTTTTCTTTCACCTAGCTCCTACCTACAATATTTCTTCTATTCAGAAACAATCACAAAAAAATCAAGTACCCATTCAATACATATTTTCAGCAAATTTTCAGATTTAGTTGGTGTTGGTCCTGCTTTGAGCAGGGGATTGGACTAGATGACCTCCTGAGGTCTCTTCCAACCTGAATATTCTATGTCTGGGACCAGAACATGTTAAAGAATAAGACAGGATTTAGACACCCCTGTGCCCCCGCCCTCTTTTTTAACACAATAATATTGAGGCATATTGTGCCATTCACTTTCAAGCCGAACTTTAGAAATCAGATGGGGAATTCAGCTTGAATAAGTATTGGATAATATATACTATTTTTAGATAATTATTGCAGACTTCTTGGGAGGATTAATCTATGGAAAGATGAAAGTTTAGGGGAACTCCTGAAATATTTCTCTACGTATGGGGACTAAGGAACAGAAAAGAATATATGTTAAATATGGAAAAATCACTGGAGGAAGCATTGAACGAATGGACCTTGAATTAACTGTTTCTCATGCTTATAGGGAAGAATGCATTATAATACTTTGATTTATTTCTTCAAAGTTAATTTATGAAAGGAGTCTGAAAAGATGTGTCTCATGTGTGGATGGGCAAGAGCTTTAATATATAGATCTGAATCACAGATCCACTAAAATTAGGGGAACTTGAATCCTGGGTTTCGGTTCATCCCGCTGTAAAAAAAAAAAAAAAAGTGGCCAACTGCAAAATCTGAATCCAGGGTTAGCTAGAGCACATGCATGGCTTATGGGACATTAATGTTTAGTTTAGACACATTCTTAGAAAAATACAATGTAAGAAACAAACAAACAGATAAGAAATGCAGAGAGAAAGTATGTGAGGATTCTAAATGTGACCTGCAAAATAAAAAAAAAAGGGGGGGGGGAGAAAAGCATGTGCCCTTTTTTGCTTTATTTACATATAAAAAGTCCAGAAAATATTGTTTTTGGGTTTTTTTAGTATTAAAATATGCAATGGACAACTGGAGAATACGAGGCTTTTATTCAAACTGTTAAAGCTCTTTTTTGGGGTTGTTTTGTCAACCTCTATTTTAACTTAAACAATGTATCAAAAGATGTCTTTGTTAATGTTGCTGCAGTCCTGCTTTCAATTAAGGGCTGAGACAGCTTCCAGTTCACATTTGTGACTCATCCAAAAATTCCCTTTAGAAAAACAGAAGACCAGACATACTTCTAAGGTAAAACATAAAACAGATGAAAACCTTGAAACAAAGAGAGAGAGAGAGAGAGAGAGAGATTGACTCTTCTTAGGCTTTATAGCATAAATAGACTTACTATTATCTCTGTTGTAGCAGCATTCAGAAGTCCCAATACAGGCAGTTTGCAATCTATTACAACATGCACCATAAGACCATTCCAATTTCCACTGATTTTAGTGGGAATTAGATTGGTCCAAATATGAACTGTAGTGAGAGGATAATAATCAATTAAGTCTCTAATGTGGGCTTCTCACACTCACCTACCCCACCATGGTAGACTGTGGAAGAGTATACTCACTTCTGGACCACCACCTCATTATTAGGTATGGCATAGCAAGCTCTCTTCCTCTAGCATCCCCTGCCGAGGACACTCCTACCCCACAGTGGTCTACCTCTTCCATGGCTCAGCCGTCCGGCCAGGTTATGTTTAGTTCCACCCCTATCAGGGCAACTGTACAAAACTAAGACTCTTACAAAAGTTCTTTAGCCCCCAGCTCTGGTCCCTGTGACTTTGTTCTTATTCCTTTTTTAAGGGCCTCTCATCACCTTTCCCAAGGGCTGGTAGAGGGAATCCAGGCACTACCCTGATTTTCAGTCTATAACCAGCAGCTAAGGTCTGTTCCTTCAGTCTTCTTGCTGCTGCCTCCTTGGACTTCTTCTTACTGTAGCCTGACAACAGGCTTCTCCCAGAGCCTCTCTAAGTTCACCTTTCTTGGAGGGCCAGGGCTCTCCCCTGGAATCCACTAACAAATCCCAAAACAAAAATATAAATTTGAACCCACTTCTTCCCTCTGCAGGCTTAACTTTTCATCTCTCTCAGTTCCCCAGCTGAATATCTCCCTGGAAGGCCAGAAACTACGTCCTCCTCCTTGCTGGCTGCTCCAGGTCTCTTTTGGCCTCTTGACAGACTCTGCTACCAAGGAGAGGATCTCAGGGCCAATTCTCCCCTAAGATTTCTCCCTGATCCTGCCAGCCACTCTCCTCTCTAGTCTTAAAGAATGACTTCAATTTTTTCCCTGCACCCCCTTCCTAATCTGTAGTTCCCTTATTTGTAATCATGACTCAGCACCTTCCCCTGCTGTACGTCATCTTTAATTATACCTGGCCCATCCTCCAAGTGCAGCCAGGTAGTATAATTAGCCTCAGACCCATATTGACCCTTTCAGTGCCTATGTGGTGTACACACCTGATCACAGAGCCTCATACATTGGTACAATGCTAGAATATAACTTTTATTTATTATCTGATTAATGTGTGCTAATCAACACACTGACATAGGTGCAAAAGTTTAGATAGAAATTAAACAAACATATCTAAAAATTGACTTAACAAATGCAATAAAGTTTCTTGTATTTGTTATTTTACAGCTTTCTTTATACCTGTATAATTTTGTTCTATTAGTAGCTGATAAAGGAAGATAAAAGAATGTCTCCACATGTAGTCTTTATTTTTAATGATGGCTGTGAGATGGTGAACACAAGTGGTGATATTCAATGACTCCTTTGAGCATCAAAATGTTAGCAGGAAAAGCACAGTTAATTGCATCAAACATAAAAGATGGCAGTTTAATTTGCCATGATCCCTGAGCTAATTTATCTTTGTGGGAGATATCAGCAAGTATTTTGCCACAGTCATTTAAAGAAGATTTTAAAAAGCGATTAAGACAACATTGCAAAGAAAATTGCTGCCTCTGGGTTTAATAGTACTGACATAAACAGGCTCAACTATCAGTCAAAAACATATAAGGCCCAATCCTGTTCCTAATTAAGTCAATGAAAGCAGGATCTAAAAGACAGAAACTAGACACATTAAAGTGCCCCTTCGCTAGACAACTTTAGTGATACATGTTGTAGCAAGGTTATGTCATATTCTCACTTATAAGTTCAACAAAGTCTATTACATGCTTCCTTTTTTGTCAGGGAGCTCACTTTAACATGGAAATATATGGTTCTCCTTAACAGCTGTAAAAGAAAAAAAGTATTATATACATTTTAGAAGTCAGAAACTAGCTATAGCTGGCTATAACTACCATCAATTAAGAGAGGGGGAAAATGTACATCTATTTTTTTTGTGGCAATCTACATTTTCAGGGTTTGGTTCTGTCTATAGCACAAAACTGATATTTGAATATTCAGACTATACTATAAATATTCTGGGTATAAATGTAATAATAATAAATGCAGTTTCATTTTATTTTTATACTTAATACATAATAAATTGGCAGCTAATAGCTAATTTGATTAATTATATTTATGTGGAGATATTGGCAGTGTGCATGAGTATCAAGTGTTGCCCTGGAGTCAAATGATTATACACATTCATAAAAAAAATATTAAACCAATCAAAGAGGAAAAGGAAGGAAAATGAGACAGGGGAAACTGCAGTAATAAGAGAGTTATTTTGTGGTAACAAATGCCTTAAAGCTTTTTTTTTGCACACTGCAGACAACTACTTTTAGTCATTCTATTTGGGATGTTGAGGCTAAAAGCATAAAAGCATCTCTTCTCCACCTTTTCAATAATGAACATATTTTCTGCTCCATTACCCTCCATTAACTAGCTAGCATTAGTAGCATTATACAATACCTCTGTCATTCACTGAGGCTGATATGAATATAAATTGGAGTGTTTTGTGGGAAATAGTCTCTGGCTTAAAGGGAAAGAAATAGGTCACTTCACCTTCAACATGGCAGGGGTCTTCACTTGCCAGGGAAGCAGGAGTCCTGAGGTGTGTCCCCATTCTACATGTCTCCCATGTATAGTAGAAAGCTGACATCCTTTAGTGTAGAAACAAGATTTCTTTTTGCATACTATAATACATTTACCTCTTAAAACATTTTTCTTTCAATTTCTTTGAAATGGAAGGTCATCAAACATTCAGACAGAGAACACTGTATACATTTTTAAAGAGATTATGAAAGTTTCAATTTATTTCAGTTCATTAAACATTGTTTGTCTGCTTGGAAAGAGTATGTATAGCGTAAAAATGCAAATCAGGGACATCAGTAGAAAATGGGATATCAGGCTCAGAATGGATTCAGCTTATGCCTTGCCTTCCTACTAGTCTGCAAAAGCACCTAGAAAAATATTGGCACTACTTAATGAATAATAAATAATTAGCAATAAATATGTTCTGGAAAATCTTTGGAAGGTTTCTTATTTGTAACTAAAACTATCCATCCATCCCTAATGATGGTGCCTTGTAATAGACCTGTCTTTGGACACAAATCTGGGGTTGTCAATATCCAGGCTGGTGTAAAGAAGGGGCCGAGGGGGAGTTTGAGAATTCAGAATCTATATTAAACCATTTTTCCAATACCATCCCATTGACCAGTGTATGCAGCCTAATTTAGGATTGTTGTTAAAGGAGGAGTTCTATTCCCACTCTCATCTTATGGGACCTGGTAGATCACTGTAGTGGGAGCTAGTAATAATGATCTCAGGAAAGGGGAGAATAAAGCTCAAGAGCCTTTACAGAATGGAAAGAAAGGCAGATTGAGGACATCCATCCATCTGGAGTTATCTAATGCATATTGGGGGTAGAGTGTGAACCCCATTCTTTAGCTAGTCAGATCTAATAGTGGATGTGAAAAGAAGGGCTGGGCTATAGCCCTGATCCCTCACTCCCATTTGGCTAGCTGATAACACTATAAGCATAAAATCATACTTCAGTGTTAGGATTATGACTGTGCTCAATCCCTTCATAGCATCTTGAAAAGGAGAGTTTCCTTTGAACTTCCCTATTCAAGGGCTGGACAAAGGATTTAGACTGTGTAAATGGTAGAATGGTGATGCATGTAGCAAGAGCAAACAAGAGGTTGCATCCAGAAATGTTGTATCCAGAAATACAACAATTTTCCTTGGTCACAAATTCAAAATGACAGAAACATGAGATAGAATCTCAAAGAAGACTCTAATAAATACTGAAACAATTTCTTCAGCTAAATGTGTTTAAAATATCATCTTGAAAGAAAATAGCTAAAGTACACAATGCAGTTTAAACTGTAAAAAAAATTATTCTCAGGTTTGGGGTTTTTTTCTTCCGTCTCTGCTAACCAAGAATCCAACTGTTGTGGAAGAAAAATAATTTGTGACTACTCAACACAACAATTGAAATAATAGTAAGTTATTATTTGACAAATATTATAAGAACACTTGGGTGAATGCATACAGACTGTATCAGATATTTGGGAGAGACTTTACAGAAATAGTTACCATGATGCATTTGTAGATGGATCCATGCATAACAGTGAGGAGGAAAGCTACATATCCAAATGACAGAACCCAGAATCCATGTCCTAAGTGCTCCAACTATGAGACAGGGGTCCAATCCTGTGCAAATACCTAAAGGAAGAGGTAGTAATAACCACATTGTTCTGTTGGGAGCTAGACTTTATCACTCATGGAATGTGCAGGAAAAGAATATGCAGCCATCTATACACATGGATCTCAGGATATCAACTTAAGGGCAGGGCTATTAGTCAAGAGGATCTGAGGTACATCTGGATTAGGGGTTGCAACACCGACCTTTTAGGCATTCTCCAGCCATGGAATTCCTGAGTCTAGGTAGCCAGCTTTCCGTACAGTGGATGGGGAGAGTTAGTCACCTGACAATGGGTTTTTCAGAAACCAGCAAACTAAGTGGGGAGCCACCTAATCCAGAGAGTAGGAAATTCTAAGGAGAGTGGTGAGGCCTAAGCCCCTCCCCTCAAAGGATGTTAAGTGACTAACTCAGATCCAGAGGGAAGCATCTCTCTCCATTTGGGATTCTCAGGTATGAACTATCTCCTTGAGTTAGGCACCTAAGCCATGTCAGTCCTTTCCTGGGAGAGGATAGGGATGAGAAAGGAGAATGAGACCCCTGCCCCAAGACAGCCAAAAGCCCAGCAGTTAGAACAGTCACTTAGGATGTGGGACATGCCGATTTGAATCCCTGGGATATGAAGCCGGGACTCAAATCCATGTCTCCTGCCTCCCAGGAGAGTGTACTAACAGGCTAGTTGATATAATGGAGAGGGTTTCTCTCAGTCTTTCCTGCTGAAACTGTTCTACTTTGTACAAATAAATACTCATGGGCCACAGGGAGACTGGTTCTGTAGGCCAGTGGCCTGATGGACATAAGTGCTTAATTACCACTCTAAGTGCCTAAGACCCCTTGAATCTAGCTCTGTGTGCCTCTGCACCATACCTTTATCCTTCATGCTGTTCCCTGCTTCCTTGTAATCACTCTGCCAGAGACTCCCTTTTCTTTCCTCTGCCCTGAACACATTTCCCTAAAGGAAGTCCCACAGTGTTCAAGTGTCCTGTGAAAAACTTACACTTTCACATTGATTTTCCTCTTGGCTGCCATAGAGGAAGTTAAATGTAGTGTGTTCCTGCCTTCCCCTCTTTCCTTTCCACCCTGTCACCATGTGCAGATCCCCATAAATGTAGAGGATTCTCCTTGGGATCCATGCAGGTAGCCCAACTGCTTTCTTTTTCAGACAGGAAGGCTTGGACTCCAGCTTCTTCTCTATTCATTTCCAAGGTTTTTCTCATCTGACACTACGTTTTACAATTTCTCTAATGCAGCATATATTAGCCATTTAACATCTTTGTTAGGAATGGAACAATTTCACAGAGTTAGTGTTTTCTGGAACCACACACATCAAATTGTATTTTGCATTTAAGAGTTCAGAAAACTAGTTAGATGTTGTTTATGTTTAATGTCTTTGGACTCTCTCTGTTTCCTTCTCTCAGTTTTTATGTAGCTGATGTCATTTAAATGTGTTTCCGTTAGTTGGTTGGTTGGTTGAATTGTTTTCCTTCCTAAGGGTGAGCCAATTAAAATAAAAGGTGTTACAGATCTGGCTGAGGCCCCCTAGTAGATGGTCACTAGTCTGTTGCAATTGGACCTAACCTTTGGACCTAACCTTACCCATGTGCTTCTAAGCCAGCTTCATCTAAGCTAGGGGTTCCCAAACTTGGTTTGCGGCTTGTTCAGGGTAAGCCCCTGGCAGGCCGCGAGACCCTTTGTTTACCTGCGCGTCCACAGGTACATTCGCTCGCAGCTCCCAGTGGTCATGGTTCGCCGTTCTCAGCCAATGAGAGCTGCGGGAAGCACCTCAGAATAAAAGTGTTTTAAGAGTGAAGTTTTCAGGGTGGATAGGTATATAGTGGGCAGAGGTAGGGGTCTGCCTGTAGATCTGGGGATATCTGGGGAAGAGAAGAGGCAGAACTGAAAGTGTAGTGATGTTAGTAGGAAGGGATGTCAGAGGGAACTCTGAAGCTTCATCAATTCCTGCATGGATTAAAAAAAAAAAAAAAAAAGCCATGTGGTTTGCAAGGAATAATACTGTTGTAGAAAGAGGCTTTTCCCCTGTTCCAACCCCTCAAGTGCCCCAAATTCCATGGAGTCAATTTCTTGGAGGTCCATCTAAGGGACTTTTACATGATGCCAAGAGGATGTTAGGGCAGAAAGAGAAAAATATAGATTTAAGGTCTGAGATACAAAGAAATGTGCCCAGACATTTGGGTGAGGAATGGGAGCAGAAAGACACACCCACAAACTTTTAGTGGAGAGAAGATAGGCAGGGTGAGATGTAGGTAGGAGTAAAAAGGAGAGTATAGATTATACGGTAGGGGCAAGATCCAGCAGAAGAAACATGGATACAATAAAAACAAAAACAACTCCCCTTCCCCCCCCCTCCCCCCTCCAAAAAAGAAATCTGATACAAAAGCATAGAACATTGACAGTTGAGCCAAGGGTCAACGCTGGAGACCGAGGCAAGAATCAGGAACAAGACAGAAAAGGGGGAACCAGGAGCAAGGCAGGCAAACTGGTTTTAGGAGTCAGGAGAGAAAACAGAGTCCAATATACCAGCCAGGAAAAGCCCAGTTGTGTGGACAACTTCCTTTCTTTTTCTTTTTCTCTTTTTGATGGCGAAGCAGACTTAACTGAATAATCTATACCTGCCACCAACTATAATTCCTCAATACTTGGTGGTTTATATCCTTTCTCTCTGCCCTTGCAGATAATGTAACAGTGCCTTTTTAATAATATACTCCTTTTCCCTGAAGTTTTTACTAAATAACATATATTTTTTTTAACCTTAAGATGAATGAACTTCTCTAAAAGCTTTTCCCTTTCTTTATCAAAGTCCTTACACACCCATAAAAGGTGATCAATTGTTTCTTCCACCTTATGTAGTACACACAATCCATCTTTGTGTTTATTTATTTGAAAAAGATTTTTGTTTAAGCCACAATGGCCAGCTAGCACTCTAAACTAAAGCACTTCATTAGTTCTACACAGGCCCTGAAGCATGACATAATTAAGGCTTTGATTATATCATGGAGGTCACAGAAGTCACGGAATCCATGACTTCCATTGACCTCCATGACATTTTCTGTCTCGGGGTGGAGTTCCCAGCCAGCCCCACCCCCGCAGCTCCCAGCCTCCCACCCTGTTGGGGTCACCCTGCAGCTGTCCAGCTGTGTCAGGGGGGATGGTAATCCCTGCAGTTGTCCAGCCCCTGTAGCTGCCTAGTTAGGGCAGGCAGCGGGGACTCCCTGCAGCTACCCAGCCACAGCCAGCTGCTGGGGGACACGCAGCTCCAAGCTGCCCTGAGGGAAAGGGGACCCCAGAGCTCCCAGGCACCACCCCAGCAGCAGTGGGTGCTGAATCCACCTACCCCTTTTTTCAGGGATATTTTTAGTGAAAGTCATGGACAGGTCACAGGCTTCAGTGATTTTTTTGTTTATTCCCCTGACCTGTCCATGACTTTTATTATAAATATCCATGAGAAAAAACTTAGCCTTAGTCATAATCCTCAACGCTAGGGCACAATACAAAAAAAACCTTTTTCCTGTTTTTCTTTAATTCAAGTTTTCTGCCGTTCCTCTTTAAATTGTTCTGTATTAGGATTTACTCACGGGCATTTCTATGTCACTCCTTCCATTTCTGACAGCATTTTTAGCTGTTTTGCCCACCATTTTGTTCCATTACTCCAATATGCACTGGGATCCAAGCTACATGTATCTCCATGCTACATGTATCCCCATCTATACTAACTCTGTTATTAAAAATATAATTTCATTGATTAAATAATTTCTACATACTATGACACACTTTTTTATCGCCATAAGGCCTGAGATTGAATTTAAAAAAATGACCTGCTGCTGGGTATACATCCCAGATCCAATTTAATGCTAGCATTTTTGCTACTAGGTCAGCTGTCATGACAGCTATATAATTAGATATTCTTTTAGATGTATTATTTCCCGATTTTGGTATGCACTCTGCCATCCCTACTCTTCCTGTTTTTTGTTATTGTTCCCCCCCCCCCTCCCCTTTTTGGACCCATCTATATATATTTGACAAAACTGACTCCACTTTTCATGTATATACTGGTACATTTTATTTGTAATACTGTCTCTTTTTTACCCTTAACTTTATAAAATAAATCTAAATCTACATTTGGATATGCAATTTCCATTCACAACAATTTTTTCCATAACTAAAAGTTTTGACTTCATTCAACTTTTCCTTATCTTTCAAATCCTTCATCCACACTTTAACTGGAACAGCATTTGGCATTCTAACATTGTGTGCTGTAGTTCACCTATTGAATTCCTAACATTCCTCATATATTTATTTGATACGTTCATCATTGTGGTTCTCATTAACTTTGGCTCAGAAAGTTACGTCCAGTAGTTTAATTTGTAGTGTAACTGTCGTTTCACTAGAAGCTATCTCTAGCATGCACATTGATGTTGTAATAAATGCATCACACACAACTCAAAGTAACTGACACCCCCCTCAAAATCCTGTGTCTCTCTTAGTATTTAAATAGGAAGCCTTGACCAATCAGAGGTCATGGTGTCCCTCTAGTCAGGTCCAGGGAAGCACTTCCTGATGTAACTTCAGGTTTCATAGTCTCTCCTGCTCGGCTAGTTCATAGTATGCTTCTGGATAGGTTCAAGGAGGCAACAGTCATCTGGGAATGCTGTGGACCTAGATTCAAGATCTGTGCGGTTGTGACAAGAACAAGGAGGAAAAGGGCGGCAGAATACATAAAAAAGAACATGGGAATGAGGACCACACTTGTCTAAATAGTTAAAAGCAATGGATCTGTGGAAATGGTGGAGAAGCCAGTAGTAAGGAGTTGAGACAGGAAGAAAACACCTAAGGGAAAAGTGTAGAGACTGTTTTCTCCCTCTCCACCATTTGCTTTGAGACATCCTAATATTTCTTTTGGTTCTATTGTGCTCCTTCCTGTAGGTGGATCATTGTCACTCTTCCAGGGCTTTTTGAACCTCTCTGTTTCCTTTTTCAAAGCTTTTCTGGCACCAGTTTCAGCTGTTCCTCATGAACCTACTTTATGTCATAGTCAATCTTTGCTTCCAACATGCCTTTTCTAGCTCCTTCATTAGGATTTGCCTTACTGTTTAGGCAGAAAAACGGGTTTGAAGCATACTGAAAAATGAAAAAGCATAAGGTCACAGTTCAGCCATGTGAAAACAGACCAAGTTGAGAGACTGGGCAGATAGGGAACACAATCAACAACTGGTGTTATGCCTTTAATCCTTCCCATTTGCTTTAAACTGTAGTCTATGCTTTTTTTTTTTTTTAAGTCCAAAGAAAGAGAGATTTTTTTTATTTGAATACATTAATTGGTAGAACTATCTCTGCACATGTGCAGTGTTTAGGGCTCATCTAGAAGAGCCCCAAAACATCTGTGACAGTTACTGGACATGCCCAGTAGCTGTTTCTGAAGATGTATAAGCTTTCATTTATGTCAAACAATCTTGTACATCACACACCTTTTGAGAGCAGAACCTATCAGAGCTCAGAGGGGCAGAGGTTAACAAATATAAGAGTTATAGAAGCAATTCATTCCTTGGCTTGTCCCAGTGGTGTAGTGGTTAAAAAAAAAGGTGGTAAACTAACCTAAATTAAACTCCATATTCCCCAAATGATAAATGGATAATCACTGTTTACCCTTGACTACACTACTGATTTGTCCCCTGGTTGGAAGGGACAGAAGTGAGGAGTGCATAGAGCCAGAGGTGCCTCAGCTAAATGGCTTTGTGGGCTAAAACCACCTCCAAACAGGGATTCGGACAGAACCGACAAGGTCTTCCACAATGCTCTGTGAACCAATTCCTAGAGCAGCTACAGCTGGCCAGGTGGTAAGGACCATGAGATACATCTCCCAAAATCCTAGCACAAAACTTGTGTAACTGCAGCACCAGTATGGCTGTGGGTATACCGGATGTGGGGATGTGTAGCTCTGCAATGTGGAATCTTGGAGGCAGGCTTTGCTAACATGTTTCCACATGTCCACAAGCCAGTATGTGAATCCACACTGCAGCATAGACATACGCAAATACAGCCCTGTGGACTCACCTGCTGATCCACACAGGGCCAAGAGATGGGTCTGCTCTGAAGACTGGGTCCCAATCCCTGTAACACATTGGATACAGTTCAGTGCTATTCCAGTTTTATTTACTGGCAAAGCCCTTGATTAGGGTAACATTTGGTTCACCACACGGTCTTGTATGGACCTAGAGAGAGAACTGGGGGAAGGAGGGGAAGCACTTGTCACTCCTAAAGGATACACAGCCTGTTGAATTTATACATTTAGCTTTTACATGTACCAATTATGTAAAGAATAGGGGGAAAGTTCAGTGAGGTGAAGATTTGAACTTTCTTACCTGACTTAGATGGACTAAGATAGATAAACTGAGAAGATAGAGGGCTTTAAACTAGGTTCGACGGGGACAGGTGAGCAAAGCTCACAGGTAAGTGGGGAACATGGAGACCTGGGAGATGGGTCGGAAACAAGAGGGAGTGTGGGCTATATTGTCAGAGAGAAAGGAGGGTCAGGACAAAACTGGGAGGCAAGCTCAAACCAGTATCTTAGATGCCTATATACAAATGCGAGAAGTATGGGTAATAAGCAGGAAGAACTGGAAGAGCTAATAAATAAATAAAACTATGACATTGTTGGCATCACTGAAACTTGGCGGGATAATACACATGATTGAAATGTTGGTGTGGATGGGTACAGCTTGCTCAGGAAGGATAGACAGGGGAAAAAAGGAGGTGTTGCCTTATATATTAAAAATGTATACACTTGGACTGAGGTAGAGATAGACATAGGAGACGGAAGTGTTGAGAGTCTCTGGGTAAGGCTAAAAGGGGTAACAAAACAAGGGTGATGTCATGCTAGGAGTCTACTACAGGTCACCTAACCAGGTGGAAGAGGTGGATGAGGCTTTTTTTAAACAACTAACAAAATCATCCAAAGCCCAAGATTTGGTGGTGATGCGGGACTTCAACTATCCAAATATATGTTGGGAAAATAACACAGCGGGGCACAGACTATCCAATAAATTCTTGGACTGCATTGCAGACAACTTTTTATTTCAGAAGATTGAAAAAGCTACTAAGGGGGAAGCTGTTCTAGACTTGATTTTAACAAATAGGGAGGAACTCGTTGAAAATTTGAAAGTAGAAGGCAGCTTGGGTGAAAGTGGTCATGAAATCATAGATTTTGCAATTCTAAGGAAGGGTAGAATGGAGAACAGCAAAATAGAGACAATGGATTTCAGGAAGGCGGATTTTGGTAAGCTCAGAGAGCTGATAGGTAAGGTCCCATGGGAATCAAGACTGAGGGGAAAAACAACTGAGGAGAGTTGGCAGTTTTTCAAAGAGACACTATTAAGGGCCCAAAAGCAAGCTATTCTGCTGGTTAGGAAAGATAGAAAATGTGGCAAAAGACCACCTTGGTTTAACCACGAGATCTTGCATGATCTAAAAAATAAAAAGGAGTCATATAAAAAATGGAAACTAGGACAGATTACAAAGGATGAATATAGGCAAACAACACAGGAATGCAGGGGCAAGATTAGAAAGGCAAAGGCACAAAATGATCTCAAACTAGCTACGGGAATAAAGCGAAACAAGAAGACTTTTTATCAATACATTAGAAGCAAGAGGAAAACCAAAGACAGGGTAGGTCCACTGCTCAGTGAAGAGGGAGAAACAGTAACAGGAAACTTGGAAATGGCAGAGATGCTTAATGACTTCACCGAGAAGTCTGAAGGAACGCCTAACATAGTGAATGCTAATGGGAAGGGGGTAGGTTTAGCACATAAAATAAAAAAAGAACAAGTTAAAAATCACTTAGAAAAGTTAGATGCCTGCAAGTCACCAGGGCCTGATGAAATGCATCCTAGAATACTCAAGGAGCTAATAGAGGAGGTATCTGAGCCTCTAGCTATTATCTTTGGAAAATCATGGGAGACGGGAGAGATTCCAGAAGACTGGAAAAGAGCAAATATAGTGCCCATCTATAAAAAGGGAAATAAAAACAACCCAGGAAACTACAAACCAGTTAGTTTAATATCTGTGCCAGGGAAGATAATGGAGCAAGTAATTAAGGAAATCATCTGCAAACACTTGGAAGGTGGTAAGGTGATAGGGAATAGCCAGCATGGATTTGTAAAGAACAAATCATGTCAAACCAATCTGATAGCTTTCTTTGATAGGATAACAAGTCTTGTGGATAAGGGAGAAGCTGTGGATGTGGTATACCTAGACTTTAGTAAGGCATTTGATACGGTCTCATATGATATTCTTTTCGATAAACTAGGCAAATACAATTTAGATGGGGCTACTATAAGGTGGGTGCATAACTGGCTGGATAACCGTACTCAGAGAGTTGTTATTAATGGTTCCCAATCCTGCTGGAAAGGCATAACGAGTGGGGTTCTGCAGGGGTTTGTTTGTTCTGTTCAATATCTTCAATAACGATTTAGATATTGGCATAGAAAGTACGCTTATTAAATTAGCGGATGATACCAAACTGGGAGGGATTGCAACTGCTTTGGAGGACAAGGTCATAATTCAAAATGATCTGGACAAATTGGAGAAATGGTCTGAGTTAAACAGGATGAAGTTTAACAAAGACAAATGCAAAGTGCTCCACTTACGAAGGAAAAATCAGTTTCACACATACAGAATGGGAAGAGACTGTCTAGGAAGGGATACGGCAGAAAGGGATCTAGGGTTTATAGTGGACCACCAGCTAAATATGAGTCAACAGTGTGATGCTGTTGCAAAAAAAAGCAAACATGATTCTGGGATGTATTAACAGATGTGTTGTGAGCAAGATACGAGAAGTCATTCTTCCACTCTACTCTGCTCTGGTTAGGCCTCAGCTGGAGTATTGTGTCCAGTTCTGGGCACCGCATTTCAAGAAAGATGTGGAAAAATTGGAGAGGGTCCAGAGAAGAGCAACAAGAATGATTGAAGGTCTTGAGAACATGACCTATGAAGGAAGGCTGAAAGAATTGGGTTTGTTTAGTTTGGAAATGAGAAGACTGAGAGGGGACACGATAGCAGTTTTCAGGTATCTAAAAGGAGGAGGGAGAAAACTTGTTCACCTTAGCCTCTAAGGATAGTACAAGAAGCAATGCAATGGGCATAAACTGCAGCAAGGGAGGTGTAGGTTGGACATTAGGAAAAAGTTCCTAACTGTCAGGGTGGTTAAACACTGGAATAAATTGCCTAGGGAGGTTGTGGAATCTCCATCTCTGGAGATATTTAAGAGTAGGTTAGATAAAAGTCTATCAGGGATGGTCTAGACTGTATTTGGTCCAGCCATGCGGACAGGGGACTGGACTCGATGACCTCTTGAGGTCCCTTCCAGTCCTAGAATTTATCTATGAATCTATAGTGAGAGCCTTTTGGAAATCTAGGGAATGGATGTTTTATATGCTCAACCTAACACTTGTGCTGCTTTTGATACAGGCTACAGATTTCCTATCTTACCAGCAACTGAGGAGACCAGTCAACTATTAACCCAAGGGCTGGCATGGTGCCAGTTGTAAGGATCCCCAGACTTTTGTTTTACTGACAAGGCTTTGAAGTATGGAAATGAACTGAGATGCTGCCATTCCTCTCAAAGTCTGAAGAGTCCTGGTTACACATGCTACATGTCATGGCCACATTATAGAGACCAGAAATCATCTCTGAAAGTAAATTAGAGGAGAATGTGTTTATGTGTGTACTAAAGGAGAGAAGTGTAAATTATGTGGAAAGCTTACATTTAAATATATGTAACAGCAACAAAGTGGTAAAGTCTGAATAAGGAACACCAGTAGATTTACTATCTAATAGCTTTTGTTTAAGATGTTATAAGTATTCCAAATAGTATTTACAATGTTTTCTGTGAGTATTAAACATTTGTTTACTAATAAATTGTATGGTACTGTCTCTTTGAAACTGACTGGGAACTATTATTAACAGCTACTGCAAGGTGTATATATATATATACAGTAGCCCTGAGGTTTAATCTGAATAATGATTTCTGAAAGGTCCTGAAAAGATAGGACTCTGGCCTGTGATTTAGGGAACAGTTAAGAGATGTATGAAAGAGGGTGGAAGTGGTAATATATTCACCAACACAATGTCTACATTCAGATTTCACTTTTTCCCTCCTCTCTCTTCAATTTTTGACAGTCTCTGTCTTACCCACCTGTTCCTGTTTGTTTGTTTGTTCGTTTGTTTGTTTTCAGCTCACCTGAGGTCCCTAAGTCTCTGTGTCACACATTTTACATAATAGAAACTCATATACTAATACTTCATAAATTCATTTTCATAAGTAATTTTTTTGTTTGTTTTTTGTTGTTGTTTTTTTAATTTCCAGTTACATTTGCAGGCCCATATACTTGCCTGCTATATGATTGGAATTGTCACATAACCCTTACCCCTCTCATCACCAATGTTAATGCCAAACTATAACAAAAGATACAGACGACTGTTAAATAGGAAGGCTGGTCAGATGGGTCACACACAAGACTGGGAGCCAAGAGATCTCTGTTCCATTACCAACTCTGCCATAAACTTTGTGTTTGACCTTGTGTGACCTATCTTTGTCTCAAGATACATCAATCCTGCAGAGGGAGGTGTAATTTCCAGCATGGATAGCCATACACATGCTGAGCTTTGATTGAGTTGGTGTGCTAAAAATATCAATGTAGCCACAGAGATGTGGGTGGTAACATGGTCTAAGCACCTAAGTATTTACCGAGAGTCTTGGACAGGACTTTATTTGGCTGCAGCTACACTGTTATTTTTTAGTATACTAGCTTGAGCAAAGCTAGCATGTGTGTGCCCTACCCAAGCTGGAAATTACACCCCCCACTGCAGGATAGACATACCCTCAGTCTCCCCATTTTACACATGAGAATCATAATACTTACTACTGTACCAGGGGAGTGTGTGAGCCTTAACCCATTAATATCAATCAATCTTCAGAACTTTATGAGCAGGATTCTGACACCCTTTCTCACATTGAGTATTATCTTACTTTGTGGTTTTCCACTGATATCAACAGAATTTTTAATTCAGGGTCTACCAAAATACTTTCTCTTTTTTCAGAAGAACAAAGATATTCATTGTCACCAGAAAAATAAAAACCGTTCTGCACCAAACTATTGTATAAATATGACCTGTCTCTCCACTTCTGTATACCAGTAGTTGAATCCATCTTCATACTTCAAGTGTTTGCAATCAGTGCATATAGATGGTCAAGGACAGGTGCAAGCTTCCTGCCTATAGGAGATGAAAAACCCTTCCAATTATTGAGATGATCTGTTGTATTGTCTCGTGGAGCTGTGGAGCATATTGTTCTTCAGAGATGTTGAAAAAATGGTTAACATCTGAGTGAACTGAACCATTTGCTGGAGAATAGACAAGCTTCTTTTGACACTCTCAGATTTTCTTTGATGTCTTCATAAT
The DNA here is from genome assembly GCF_011386835.1 of Chrysemys picta bellii. Classification (NCBI taxonomy): domain Eukaryota; kingdom Metazoa; phylum Chordata; order Testudines; family Emydidae; genus Chrysemys; species Chrysemys picta. The sequence continues at coordinate 266,063,529 of NC_088791.1, read as the reverse complement.
TTATACAGATTTGGAGAAATATTTTGACAGGTTTTGTTACTAATAAAATATTCACAAAGTACATCTGTCGCTACTGGCCAAAGCATTGGATCAGATGGATATGTTCCTGCAACACTGCTAGCTACTACTTATTCTTTTTATCAAACCCCATCCCATGGTAATTGTAATGACAACCATTTCTATGCCATGGACAAAGGTGGCTGTGATGCAATGACTGTGGTACCTGTGCACTGACAACTATTGTCCTCATTGGCTTTAAACAGCAAGACAACTGTGCTGTGAGTAAATCATCATCTTGATGATATCTGCCTTTGTGCTGTATTGACTGTCTGTAGTAATTGGTAATGCACGTGGCTTAAAAAATTCCTCAGGAGCACATTTCTACTCCTTTTCTTCCTTCTTGATCTCCTGACTCCTAATTCATTGTAATCTAAATCTGGGTGAACTATTCACAATAAACAGTTTATTTAATAAACAACTTCTTTCTGTTCATGAAATAGCCACAAAGCGTTATTTTTCCCAAATTTGAAATTATTTGAAAAAGAAATCAAAGTATTTGCAACATTTTTTCTTCAGGTGTTGGCTATTTGCACTGAGTGAGTGGTCATTAAATAATATTGTATTAGCTCTTCTGCCTGATTGGATGACATTCAAATCCACAAAGAGTTGTTAGGATGTCCAGTGTACATTCCCAGCTGTATTGTACTCCAAAGCAAATAATATATATATTTAGTATTAGCTAGCCTAGCAGAATAATACAATGTTATTGTATTGGTTTATTCACAATAAATGCAGCAATTAAACTATAATGAACTGAAGTGCATCCATATAACATTGTTATGCCAAATTAAAGTACTTTCCTTGTTAATAATTTCAGTCACATAGCTCTGAACTTGTTCAAATTAACCGCACAGCATATATTCCATGATGCAACATTCTGCTGTTCAGCTGTAAGCTCTATGGTTTCTCTTGCAGTACGCTGAGAGATGTCTACCAGAAACTACAGGAATTCTGAGACCAGGGGTCAAACTGACAAACTCCCATAATTGCTCTTCTGGTATCCAGTAACTTTGCCAGGCAATTTTCAACTGCTGTCAGGAAGCATGGAGGGCACGCTAGTGTTGTGATCATGACAATCATGAATAAGAACATTAATATAAAGCAGGAATCGGCAACCTTTGGCATGCGGCCCGCCAGGGTAAGCTCCCTGGCGGGCCGGGCTGGTTTATTTACCTGTGTTAGAGGGTCCCTGGGTCAGGACCCAGAGTAGCATGTGGGCCTGGGTCCCGCCTTTCCCCCCTTGCACTGTACCTGGCCACAGAGGAGTGTGGCTGAGACAGACTGCAACTTGCCCCTGAGGTGAGGAGCTAGACTTTGGGGTTGTGGTTGGCCACTGAGGCAGGTGCAAGCCGAAGGACTGTCATTAACACCCCCTCTTCCCCCACTCGGAAGAGGGTGAAAATGGAGTAGTGGGCGCTGCCGGATGGCAGTGTCCTGAAGCGGATACTGCCAGGTGGGGAGCAAAGCAGTTCCCAAATCAGCAGAGCAGACAATGGACGAGACACCATATGCAGAGGGCGCTCCACAGCTGACAAGAGCTAATTCCCGGAGCAATCAGCAGGAGGTGCCAGCGGTGGTGAGTCCTGATCCTGTTACAGGGAGAATTCTGGGGGATGGTGGGTGGATAGGTGTGTAGAGAGGGAGCAAAACCAGGTTGAGAAAGGGGGTATGGAGGAGGAAAGCATAACCAATGGGTGTAAAATTTAATACTCTGGGGAAACAAAACTGTATAGATTTAAATATCTGGAGTGGATTGACATGTTGAAAATATTTGGGAGGGGGAGGTTAAATGCTGAGCAGGTGGAGAGAAGTTCCTAATTCTGCCCAATATGGTGATGAACAGCTAGTATGCAAAAAAAAGGCTGGTTAAATCACCCTATGTAGTTATATTGTAATACAGTTCATAATACTTATTGGTAGAGCTCCCTTTCACTACATTTTCAGGCTGGCTTCTGGTAAAGTTCTCCTCCAAAATGAGGCTTTCCATAGGTTGTGTAATCTCTATGTTATATAGCTCTTGGCTGCCCAGATAAATCACCTCCTGGTCAGACCCCCATGGCACTTGGTGAGCAAACTCAAGTTAATCTGATTTAACATCTGTATAGACAAGCTTTAAATATTTATTGAACTTGCTCATTTCCTTGCTGCTTCCTATACTCTTGTAATCTTCCATAACCCTTTCCTGATCTTGTTAAAATCTATATTCTTCACAATTGTAGAACTAGCATCTAAATAATTTCTTCCAATGCTAACTGAGGGTGTCCTCATTGTTCTCAGGTACAGAAAACAAAACAAAAATTGCTTTCAAAAGCAAACAGAGATGGTGTCCCTATTTCAGAGGCATTTATTGGCTTGCTTGCAAAAATGACAGATTCCAAAAGATAGTGCACACAGGGTGCCTTGAGATAATGGACATAGCATAATAGAGCCATAATAGTACCACTTGAAGAAGCTTCATACGTACATTGAAGCGCTTCTTCACTGATGCTTCATTAAAATAACTCTCCATGGCACACTCAGTCATGGTCAATCAGAAGTTGGTCACCATTGCAAAAATACTTCTTTCACTGTCTCTGAGCTGCACAGCATAAAAAAAGAATTAAGTCTAGTTGTTAACCAACTGATTCTGGATGTCACAAGCAGGTGAAATTCCATTTAGCACATGCTTAATTACCTGCTTAGAAATAAACAGTCTGTTATGCTGAGGATATTCTCACATTAACTGGAGTCTAATAGACAATGTGCTCAGTAACACCACCCTTCCTTCCACCACACTCCCCAAAGTCCTAGATAGGGTGATGCTCGGCATTATTATGCCTACCTTTTAGGAGCCTAGAACATCACTGGGATTCACAAAGCCTGTGTTAGGCATCTGGGCTCCCTATACAATGAATAGGCATCTTAGAATGGGACACACAAAAGCCAGCCTGCTAGGCTGCTCCTCACCTAAGCTAGCCAGTGGAAGATGTCAAGCTGAGGGGGGATGTCTTAATCCCTGTCCCTTTCCTGGAGATAGATGCCTAAACCTGGGCTGCAGGGAAGCAACTTTCTCTGCTGGGAATTTTCAGCTGCAAACCCTGTCTTGGTGTTTTGTGCCTATGCCACATTTGCAAGAAGTTGGGGGTGAGGATGGCCTCCCTTATAACTTTTAGCCCCATGGTTAGCATATTCACCTGGTTCAAATCTCACGCCCCCAGAGTGGTCAAAGGGATTTGAACAGGGCTTCATCACCTCTCAGATGAGTGTCCTAATGACTGAGCTATGGGACATTCTGATGTGGGGTTATCTCAAGCTATCCTGTTGAAGCTGTTCCACTGTGGATAAATAGTTTTTAAAAATGGAGCAGGAAGACTGGAACCTGGGTCTCTCACATCTCGGTTAGTACTCTAACCACTGAGTTAAAAGCTATCTTGTCCCCTGACCCAGGCCATTTGGTCTAAACTCATCTATAAAGGCTCAATCCGGTAGGCAAGCTCAGAGCATTCATATTGGATCAGTCCCCACAGGCAAGTTATGTGAAGGAAACTTGTCTTTTCCCGTTTGTGCATTGCTCTGGGGCCTCGGCATCCAGATGCCTGGTGTGAGACTGGTGTGCACATGAGCAGAGGCAGAAACATAGGTGCCTAAGGAACTTTACTACAAAAAAATATAGGCATCAAGAGATTTTAGGGTTCAGAGGCAGCTGAAGTGGGGGGTTTGTGAATCCCAGTGGGACCTGATTCTGGGATTTAAGCACTTAAAGTGGCAGATAGGGCTAGATTTAAATAAGGATTTAGGAAGCTAAGTGCTTTGTCCTGCTGTCTGCACATGTGACGGGACAGAGGATCCAACAAAAGTCTGTCTCCACCCCACCACTTCTCTCCCCTCTTAACTTAAAAAAAGAAAAAGAAAATCAATTGCAGCAGTAGAAGCACCTCAGTTACACATGCATACGACACACAGGTGAGAAATACCCTTTCTTTCCATAGTTAAACATAATTTTCCTTTTTTTGCATCATTCTTCATAAATAGTTACAATTTCAGAGTTAGTACTCTGGGAAAATGTTATGTAATTACTTTTCATGCAGTTTCAACCAATACATATTTAAAAAATGACAAAGCAATATAGAGATACATTTTTGTAGCTAATGATTTAAAGGGTAGAATGCTGCTATTTCCACATAAATTCCCAGTTGCTAACACATCATTTCCTTTAACTTTGTGATAGGAAAAGCTTTCCTTTAATTGTTAGAAATTGATTAAGCAACACTGTCACTGATTTTCCAATGCATAAAGAGATATGATCAAGTTCATTTAATTGTTATGTGGAAATTGAAACTCACATAGTGAAATTCAAGAGAACAATGCTTAATGAGAAAAAATAGATGCAATAGCCTGCTAAAGAATTGGGGATCAGATCTAGGATTAGGTTATATTGGGTACTGTATGAAAACCCAGCTAACCATGCAGTATTAAGTTAAACCATGTTGTAAAATAGTTTACCTTTGTGTATGTGTAGAGAGGGCTCTGGAAGGCAGAAGAATTCTTTCTTCAGAAACAAGTTCAGTATTTGGGATATAGCATAATACTGAGTTGAAAGTCTGTGAGCACCGTTGAAAACCTCCTGACACTTTCCCATTGGTGATAAATCCTGTTTTATAAGCTCAAGTAGGAAAGGTCTGATGACTGAGTAATCTTTAAACAGCTTGTTCTCATCCAGTGTTTCCTGCAGGGAAAGATCTTCTATAAGAGCCAAAAGATCATTGGCAACCAATGGTTCATTTAAAGAGAAATGAGACAGTTGTTTTTTAGATAGCTGCCTTCAGGGAAGTCAGACTTGCATACAGTTTGAAGTGCTTCATTTCTGTTTGGGGGGAAAGGAAAAAATATGTCTCCAGCTGTCACAGTGAGTGGATGAAATCCTGAAGTTTGCAAAAGGCCTGATCCTGAAAGGTTATTCACAGAAGTTGAAGACACTAGGATTGCTTATGTGACTAAAGCGATGTCTACACTACAAGCTCACATACACATAGTTGCAATAGTTCTCCTCAAGCTAGCACAAGTATACATAGCATTGTACCTGTGGTAACATGGGTAGCAGCAGCAAAGGCACAGCTGAGCAGTGCTAAGTGCATAAACACCGGTTTCAGGCAGATTTGTATTCGGCATGTTTTAGTCTATCCATACAACCCTGGCTATGTCATTTAATTTTGGATCAACAAAATAATCTGCAGGAGCATGATATAATTAGTATGTTGAGTAAGTGAAACATCCACAGTGCACACACATGCACTAGAGGTTGGGTGAAACCTCATTGAAGCTGAAGGGGAGCATAAGATGTGCCCTTCATTAAGGCTAAATGTAAAAATAAATTTTGCTCCTTTATGAAATAGATAACTGAAACAATAGGAGCTACCATCCAAAACACATACCATATATAAGGATGGTTATGAAGCTTAGGCTTTGACTGGAGATTGAATGCAAGCACACAGCGCTGCGTATTGTTTGAGGGAGCTATGTGTGTAAGACATAAGCAACAGAAATGCTACAGAAGCATACAGAGAAGGCAACCAGGAAGTCCCAGAGACAGCACTTCTCATTTGACTGAGAAAAAGGCCTGGTCTACACTACGACTTTAATTCGGATTTATCAGCTTTAATTCGAATTAACCCTGTAACCGTCCACACAACGACGCTAGTTAATTCGATGTAAAGGGCCCTTTAAATCGATTTCTGTACTCCACCCCAACGAGCGGAGTAGTGCCAAAATCGATTTTAACAATTCGAATTAGGGTTAGTGTGGCCGCAATTCGATGGTATTGGCCTCCGGGAGCTATCCCACAGTGCATCATTGTGACCGCTCTGGACAGCAATCTGAACTCGGATGCACTGGCCAGGTAGACAGGAAAAGCCCCGCGAACATTTGAATTTCATTTCCTGTTTGCACAGCGTGGAGAGCACAGGTGACCACAGATACCTCATCAGCACAGGTAACCATGCAGGCTGATAATCGAAAAAGAGCACCAGCATGGACCGTGAGGGAGGTACTGGATCTGATCGCTGTATGGGGAGAGGATTCAGTGCTTGCAGAACTTCGTTCTAAAAGACGAAATGCAAAAATTTTTGAAAAAATCTCCAAGGGCATGATGGAGAGAGGCCACAATAGGGACTCAGACCAGTGCCTCGTGAAAGTCAAGGAGCTCAGACAAGCCTATCAGAAAACAAAGGAGGCAAACGGTCGCTCTGGGTCAGAGCCGCGGACATGCCGCTTCTACGCCGAGCTGCATGCAATTCTAGGGGGGGCTGCCACCACTAACCCACCTGTGTTCGTGGATTCTGGGTCGGGGATAGTCTCGACGCCTGAGGATTCTGCCGATGGGGTAGAGGAGGAGGAGGAGGAGGATGAGCTTGCAGAGAGCACACAGCACTCCATTCTCCCCAACAGCCAGGATCTTTTTATCACCCCGACTGAAGTACCCTCCCAAGCCTCCCAAGCCTCCCAAGCCAGTACCCAAGACTCTGACCCCATGGAAGGCACCTCAGGTGAGTTTACCTTTTAAAATATAAAACTTGTTTTAAAAGCAAACGGTTTTTAATGATTACTTTGCCTGACTTTGCATTCGCGGTCAGTTCAGCTACTGGAAAAGTCTGTAGCTACTGGAAAAGTCTGTTAACGTGTCTGGGGATGGAGCGGAAATCCTCCAGGGACATCTCAATGAAGCTCTCCTGGAGGTACTCCGAAAGCCTTGCCAGAAGGTTTCTGGGCAGTGCATCTTTATTCCCTCCTCCATGGTAGGACACTTGACCACGCCATGCTTGCAGCAAGTAATCTGGTATCATTGTCTGACAAAGCCTGGCAGCGTATGGTCCCGGTGTTTGCTGGCATTCAAGCAACATCCGTTCTTTATCTTGTTGTGTAATCCTCAGGAGAGTGATATCACTCCTGGTAACCTGGTTGAAATATGGGAACTTAATTAAGGGGACAGAGGTGGCCGTTCCTACTGGGCTGTTTGCCTGTGGCGGAAAATAAATCCTTCCCTGCAGTTAGCCAAGCGCAGATGGGAAATTGGCCCTGAGTTTTTCGCGTTTGGCTAGCAGGGATCTTCCCTGTTACCAGCCACGCGGTGGGGGGAGGGGTACTGTGATCATCCCAGAGAATTCATGGCGAGGGGAGGGGGGGGCGGCGGCGGGGGGGGGGGGGGGGGGAGTTAGTTTGGTGCCTGTAGGGATCTTCCCTGATACCAGCCACGCGGTGGGGGGAGGGGTACCGTGATCATCCCAGAGAATTCATGGCGAGGGGGGGAGGTGGCGGTGGGGGGGGGTTAGTTTGGTGCCTGTAGGGATCTTCCCTGATACCATCCACGCGGTGGGGGGGAGGGGTACCGTGGTTAGTTTGTTTTCTGGTGCTGCTGAATGTTAACAGAAAAACCGCAGCACTCTACTTGCCTGAAGGGGCCCAGACAAGCCCCACCACACTGCCCTCCCCCCCAACTGGCTGAGATTGGCCAGGCTTCTGCAGCACTCTACAAGCTATGCTTGGTATGTGGGAAAGTAGGGCGCAGAAGCTGTAAGAGAATGGCTTACCATGGCCGCATGCAAGCAGAATTCTGTTGCCCAGACCTGTGATCTCTAGCAGCAAAGCCACAGGCACTCAGCATTAAGAGGCAAAATGCGACCTTGCACAGAAATCACATGTGCTATGTAATGTGAACAGTGTTGGTCACCGTGAAAGAGTATAAGCATTGTTCTGCAAAATGTAGCTTTTAAAACAATTCTCTCTTTTTTCCCCTCCCTACAGCAGCTGCAAATTCCTCAAGCCTCCCTCCTCCATCCCGAAGGTTATCACAGATAAGGTGTCGTAAGAAGAAGACGCGAGAAGAGATGTTTTCGGAAATTATGGAATCCAGCAGAAGTGACAGAGCTCATCTGAATGAGTGGAAGGAAACAGTTTCAAAGTATAGGAAAGAAGTCAGTGAACGTGAGGACATGAGGGACCAACGTGAGGACATGAGGGACCAACGTGAGGAGAGGAGAGACCAACGTGAGGAGAGGAGAGACGCTCGAGATGAGAGGTGGCGTCAGGAAGACCACAGGATGAAGGAAGCAACGCTGGGGCTGCTCCAGCGTCTGGTGGAGGTTCAGGAACGGCTGCTGGAAAACAGACTGCCGCTTCAGCCCCTGTTCCACCCTCCCCCCTCCCCATGTTCCGTATCCTCCTCACCCAGACGTGTAAGAACGCGGGGGGGGGGAGGCTCCGTACACCTTCCCATTCCACCCCAGTAGACAGCCCAAGCAAAAGGCTGTCATTTTTTTAACCTTTTCTTTGTGGCTTTTTCCTTCCCAGTAATCCTCCTCCCAAATACCACCCGGGTTCCCTCCCTCTTTTTCTAATCTATTAATAAAGAATAAATGATTTTTAAATGATAGTGACTTTATTTGGTTTGAAAGAAAGCTGGGGGAAGGGGCAGGGTGGGTTCCTTACAGAAAATCAGTCAATAAAGGGGGCGGGTTTTCATGAAGGAGAAACAAACAGATATTTCACACTGTAGCCTGGCCAGCCATGAAACTGGTTTTTAAAGCTTCTCTGATGCACACCGCTTCATGGTGTGCTCTTCTAATCGCCCTGGTGTCTGGCTGCGCGTAATCAGCAGCCAGGCGATTTGCCTCAGCCTCCCACCCCGCCATAAAGGTCTCCCCCTTACTTTCACAGAGATTGTGGAGCACACAGCAAGCAGAAATAACAATGGGGAGATTTCTTTGGCTGAGGTCAGAGCGAGTCAATAATGAACGCCAGCGACCTTTTAAACGGCCAAATGCACATTCTACCACCATTCTGCACTTGCTTAGCCTGTAGTTAAACAGCTCCTGACTCCTGTCCAGGCTGCCTGTGTATGGCTTCATGAGCCATGGCATTAAGGGGTAGGCTGGGTCCCCAAGAATAACTATGGGCATTTCAACATCCCCAACGGTTATTTTCTGGTCCAGAAAGTAAGTCCCTTGCTGCAGCCCTTTAAACAGAGTTGTGTTCCTGAAGACGCGAGCGTCATGAACCCTTCCCGCCCAGCCCGCATTGATGTTGGTGAAACGTCCCTTGTGATCCACAAGTGCTTGCAGCACCATTGAAAAGTACCCCTTGCGGTTTATGTACTCGGTGGCTTGGTGCTCCGGTGGCAAGATAGGGATATGGGTTCCGTCTATCGCCCCACCACAGTTAGGGAATCCCATTGCAACAAAACCATCCACTATAGCCTGCACATTTCCCAGAGTCACAAACTTTCGTAGCAGCACCTGAGTGATTGCTTTGGCTACTTGCATCACAGCAGCCCCCACAGTAGATTTTCCCACTCCAAATTGATTCCCGACTGACCGGTAGCTGTCTGGCGTTGCAAGCTTCCACAGGGCTATCGCCACGCGCTTCTCAACTGTGAGGGCTGCTCTCATCTTGGTATTCTGGCGTTTCAAGGCAGGGGACAGCCCTTACGCATGCGAAAGTTCCGCAGCCACTGGGAATCGTCCCAGACCTGCAACACTATGCGGTCCCACCAGTCTGTGCTTGTTTCCCTTGCCCAGAATCGGCGTTCCATGTTTAGAATCTGCCCCATTAACAACATGATCTCCAAAGCACCGGGGCCTGTGGTTTCACTGAATTCTGTATCCGTGTCCGTGTCCATGTCCTCATCATGCTTGTCGCTGCGCTGCCGCTGCCTCCTCTCCTCGTTTTTCTGGTCCTGGCTGAGCATAAACTCCACGAGAACGCGCGAGGTGTTTACAATATTCATGAGTGCTGTCTTGAGCTCAGCGGGCTCCATGCTTGCTGTGGTATGGAGTCTGCAGTGTTCACCCACCCAGGAAAAAAGGCGCGAAAATGGTTGTCTGCCGTCCGTTGCTTTCATGCAGGGAGGGAGGGAGGGAGGAAGTGAGGCTGTACCCAGAACCACCTGCGACAATGTTTTTTGTCCCATCAGGCACTGGGATCTTAACCCACAATCCCAATGGGCGCGGGAGACTGCGGGAACTATGGGATAGCTATGGAATTGCTACCCACAGTGCAACGGTGCAGAAATCGACGCTAGCCCCAGTACTTGGACGCACACCACCGAATTAATGTGCTAGTGTGGCCGCATTCATTTCGACTTTATACAACCTGTTTCTCAAATCCGAATTATCTAAATTCGGATTAATCCCGTAGTGTAGACATACCCAAAGTTGAGAGAGCATGCTTTGGGCAGAGTGCTTGCTGGCTGGCTGGCTGACTAGAGCACTTTTGGAACTGTGCACAAAGAAAATGTCCCCTGCTATTTGATTATACTGTGTTGAGGGAAATAGAACATTGTACAGTCTTTGTATATAAACAAGAATGTATCAAAGAAATACCTGACTCCACCATTCATTTCTCCTCCTAATGGAAACAACATGCAAGTCGCCAAATATTTGACCGAATCAAAAGGGGTAACATTATCACTATATTTATCTCTATAAATTTAAACCAAAATACATCATCAAAATGCCCCCAAAAAAGAGAGCTGATTTCTGTTGCAATTTCTTCAGGTGATTTTCCATTGTTTCCTGAGAGCTTGCTGACTTTAGCTTTACTATCATATGGAAAACAACTAAAACTAGAGCAGGAGACTGGGAATCAAGGACACTTCGGTTCATTCTTGACTGTATCCCTAGCTCATTTTCTGGCACTGGGCAAACTTCTAAGATCTACATTTTCAAACTTGGGCTAGAAAGATAAATCCATATGTCATAACTATAAAGGGAAGGGTAACAGCTGTCCTGTGTACAGTACTATAAAATCCCTCCTGGCCAGAGACTCCAAAATCCTTTTCCCTGTAAAGGGTTAAGAAGCTCAGGTAACCTGGCTGGCATCTGACCCAAAGGAACAATAAGGGGACAAGATACTTTCAAATCTTGGGGGGGGGAGGCTTTTGTTTGTGCTCTTTGTTTGGGAGTTCGTTCTCTCTTGGGACTGAGAAGGACCAGACATCAATCCAGGTTCTCCACATCTTTCTAAACAAGTCTCTCCTATTTCAAACTTGTAAGTAAAAAGCCAGGCAAGGCGTCTTAGTTTTACTTTGTATTCTCAACTTGTAAATGTACCTTTTACTAGAATGTTTATCTTTGTTTGCTATACTTTGAACCTGAGGCTAGAGGGAGGTCCTCTGAGCTCTTTAAGTTTGATTACCCTGTAAAGTTATTTTCCATCCTGATTTTACAGAGATGATTTTTACCTTTTTCTTTAATTAAAAGCCTTCTTTTTAAGAACCTGATTGATTTTTCCTTGTTTTTAGATCCAAGGGGGTTGGATCTGTATTCACCAGGAGTTTGTGAAAGGAAGGAGGGGGAATGGTTAATTTCTCCTTGTTTTAGATCCAAGGGGGTTGGATCTGTATTCACCAGGAGTTGGTGGGAGAAAGAAGGGGGGGTGGTTAATTTCTCCTTGTTTTAAGATCCAAGGGGTTTGGATCTGTATTCACCAGGGAATTGGTGAAGGTCTCTCAAGGCTACCCAGGGAAGGGAATTAGCTTTGGGATGGTGGCAGCGGACCAGACCTAAGCTGGTAGTTAAGCTTAGAAGTTTTCATGCAGGCCCCCATATTTGTACCCTAAAGTTCAAAGTGGGGATACAGCCTTGACACCATATTTCAGCACTGAACTAATTTTCCTGATTTTCAGAGGTGTTGAGCAGCAAATCAAAGTCAATAGGATCTCAAGATGCTTGGCAAATTTCAAAATTTGGTCATTTTTATTTAGGTGCCTACAGATTTAGTTACTTATCTTTTGGCACCAAAGTTGGAAAATTTTAACATTCTTTTGGTTGTATCGCCATAGGAAAAAAGTGTCTTCTTATGTAGCTTTAAATAAAACACAACTAACATGAGGAGAAATCCTAGTGAAGACAAGTCTGGTTCTAGTTTTAACACATGTTAGCAGTTTCAAGGTAAAGGCTATGGTGGAACCTAGTGTTTCACTTGGCCTATTAACTAGAGTTAAAAGTACAGCAGCCTTCTCGTCACAAGTATTTTAACCTCATGCCAGTTATCATGTGTTAGCTAACTAGAGGTAAAAACATACCCTTTCTTCTGATGAGGACAAGGCCATAGGGCTAGATTTCAAAGGTATTTAGGCATCTCAAGATGCAAATATATGCTTAGTGTGGATTTTCAAAGCATGAAGGTGCCTAAATTCCAATCAATGGGAGTTATGCACCTAGGCACTTTTGAAAACCCCGCTAGGTGCCTATCTGCATATTGAGGCACCTAAATATCTTTGACAAATCTGTACTTTCATGTCTCACTTAACCTATCTGTAAAACAGACATAACAGTACCCAGCTTGTAAAGGTCTTTGAAGCCTCTAGTTGAAAAGTGCTGTATAAAGGCAAAGTTTTCTTCTTATTCTCAATATATTCTTTCAAAGGATATCAATTTTCCTTGTATGGCATAATGCAGCTTACATGTACACCTTAACTGAACAGGCTATTAGATTATTTGTAACTGATTGATTTCTTTGTGCATATGCACATTCCTTCCCTTTCTCTTCTGATTACATCCCTTTGTCTTCTGTTTCAGTTAGTAAGCAGGAAATGCCTTTAGTTTTGCATTTTACACAATGGTGTTTTACATTCATATTCTGCCTGCTTTTGTTGTAAACCCAACATAGTCAACTGATGTCATGAGTAGGTTGTTGTAGAATATGTAATATTCTTGTCATAAGGCTGACAAAGGAGGTGCTGTAGTCATAATGAACAGGTCAGATTATGAAAAGGAGGCTGCCAGGCAACTTTCCAAGACCACATTCTACAGGCCACTATCGTCTGATCCCACTGAGGAATACCAAAAGAAACTACACCATCTGCTCAAGAAATTCCCAGCTACAGTACGGGAACAAATCTACATGGACACCCCCCCAGAACCCTGACCTGGGATATTCTATCTGCTACCCAAGATCCCTAAACCTGGAAACCCTGGATGCCCCATCATCTCAGGCATTGGCACTCTTACAGCAGGATTATCTGGCTATTTGGACTCTCTCCTCAGACCCTACGCTACCAGTACTCCCAGCTATCTTCGAGACACCACCAACTTCCTGAGGAAACTACAATGAATTGGTGTTCTTCCTGAAAACACCATCTTGGCCACCATGATGTAGAAGCACTTTACACCAATATTCCACATGAGGATGGACTACAAGCTGTCAGGAACAGTATCCCTGATGAGGCCACAGCATGCCTGGTGGCTGAGCTTTGTGACTTTGTCCTCAACCACAACCACTTCAGTTTTGGGGACAACTTATACCTTCAAGTCAGTGGCACTGCTATGGGTACCCGCATGGCCCCACAGTATGCCAACATTTTTATGGCTGACTTAGAACAACGCTTCCTCAGCTCTCGTCCCCTAGTGCCCCTCCTCCACTTGCGCTATGTTGATGACATCTTCATCATATGGACCCATGGAAAGGAGGCCCTTGAAGAATTCTACCTGGACTTCAACAATTTCCACCCCACCATCAACCTCAGCCTGGACGAGTCCACACAAGAGATCCACTCCCTGGACACTACAGTGCAAATAAGTGATGGTCACATAAACACCACCCTATACCAGAAACCTACTGACCGCTATACGTAACTACATGCCTCCAGCTTCCATCCAAGACACATCACACAATCCATTGTCTACAGCCAAGCCCTAAGATACAACCGAATTTGCTCCAACCACTCAGACAGAGACAAACACCTACAAGATCTTTATCAAGCATTCGTAAAACTACAATACCCACCTGGGGAAGTGAGGAAACAGATTGACAGAGCAAGACGGGTACCCAGAAATCACCTACTACAGGACAGGCCCAATAAGGACAATAACAGAACACCACTGGCCATCACATACAGCCCCCAGCTAAAACCTCTCCAGCGCATTATCCACGATCTACAACCTATCCTGGAAAATGATCCTTCACTCTCACAGACCTTGGGAGGCAGGCCAGTCCTCGCTTACAGACAACCCCCGAACCTGAAGCAAATATTCACCAGCAACTATACACCACACCACAGAAACACCAACCCAGGAACCAATCCCTGTAGCAAACCTCGTTGCCTACTCTGTCCCCATATCTACTCTAGCGACACCATCAGAGGACCCAACCACATCAGCCACACCATCAAGGGCTCATTCACCTGCACATCTACTAATGTTATATATGCCATCATGTGCCAGCAATGCCCCTCTGCCATGTACATTGGCCAAACCGGACAGTCCCTCCGCAAAAGAATAAATGGACACAAATCGGACATCAGGAATGGTAACATACAAAAGCCAGTAAGTGAACACTTCAATCTCCCTGGTCATTCTATTACAGATTTAAAAGTCACTATCATTGAACAAAAGAACTTCAGAAACAGACTTCAAAGAGAAACAGCAGAACTAAAATTCATTTGCAAATTTAACACCATTAATCTGGGCTTGAATAGGGACTGGGAGTGGCTGGCTCATTACAGAAGCAGTTTTTCCTCTCCTGGAATTGACACCTCCTCATCTATTATTGGGAGTGGACTACATCCACCCTGATTGAATTGGCCCTGTCAACACTGGTTCTCCACTTGCGAAGTAACTCCCTTCTCTCCATGTGTCAGTATATAATGCCTGCATCTGTAACTTTCACTCTATGCATCTGAAGAAGTGAGGTTTTTACCCACGAAAGCTTATGCCCAATAAATCTGTTAGTCTTTAAGGTGCCACCAGACTCCTTGTTAGTCTTGTCATATGTTTCAAAAGCTGTGGCCAAAATTAGCCCCACACATTGATTTTTATCCAAAAAATCACAATCTATTTTGTCCAACTCAATAGCCATTTTTTTGTTCTTTGCCAAAATAAATGCTTATCAGAAATTAATCAAGCTGTTTCACTGACATCTGCCTGTGCTCTTCTTATCTTTGAAAAATATAACATCCCTTGGCCCGTGCCACTTCCCGCAGCCTCCATTGGCCTCACTAAGTGGTCTAAGTGCCACTAGATGGGACAAAACAGCACACCCAGGAGGTGTGTCTCACACACACATACACACACACACTGAAAGGCAATAAATAAATGTTGAGTTGAGGTTGCTAGGTGGTATGTCGGCCCCTTGCAGAATGCTGAGCTGAGCAGAACTGAGAGTTCTGAAAACCAGGAAATGCAGAGTTAAGGTTGCCCATTGATGAAAGAGGGCAGAGTTAAGGTATGCCCCTGCAATCTTAACTTTGCTCTCTTTCAGCAATATCCCAATAAACCCCATTAACACAAATACCTTTGGTCTGCCAACCACACAGTTGCTGAAGTGTACAATCTCTTCACCTCAGTTTACAACCCATTCACTTTTACCCACAGGAGTCTATTTAACTCTTTGTCCATTTAAAGGACAAAAAGGAAAACGGGATGACATACTACCAAGGAACCTTAACTACATGTTAATATAGCTTTTTGCCATTGAATTTCTTTGGGTTTTTTAACCCAAATGGTTAAAATTTGGCAAAGATATAAGCAGATGGAAAAAAAAAAGGTTTTAAAAGGCAAAGTGCTGGGCAACTTTAATAATTGGCAGTGTTACCAGCACAACATGTATTATAGTGAGAAAAAGTTAATCCCAGATGTTTATGTTGAATATTGTACTAACCAGAGTGTAGGGAACGTCTATTGCATAAATAAGTTTTTAAAATACTTCATTAACAATATTTCCCCCCTTTCATGACATATCTTTGCTTTTCTGCATTCTCTACAGAATGCATTATTCCATAACATCTTTGATATCAAAAGTCTCATCCACAAATTGGTATCAGTACTGGACAAAATATCAGGTTAGTTCAACATTCCTTTGCAGTTTGCAAAGTTTGTCTTTAAGCATTGCTGAGAGCCACGCATGTATATCCTTCCTCAAGTAGGTCTCAGCCTAGTTTCCCCTCCCAGCAGTGAAACTATAGAGTGGGGAGCCTAAAAGGCCTAAAAGCACCATAAGGCTTTTTTTTTTTTTTTAAATAGAGCTCTATTGCACTCTCTGAGAAAGAAACAAGGAATAAACAGTGACCTTACAGAGTGTAGTCCCTTGGAACATGAAAGAAGAGCCTATAATTTTAAATAACTATTACAATTCTTTTGGATTTTGTTTTACTTTTGTTATCAAAATGTTTCTATAATAAAATCCAGGGTAGTTTAAAAATGTATAGGTTATACAAGCAATAGTGTGAGAATAGTACCATATCAGTATGATAGCATTCATGCATAAGTCAGGATAAGCACCTCAGGGCTGAGTGATATATAGTGGAGGTAACTTGCAGGTAATAAGAGAATTGTACAGTCATAGAGCATGACTTTTAGAATAAGTAGTTATGGCAGGTTGAATAAAACATTTTTATTGCTGCATTGTCTTTCAGGTTTTAATATGAAACTATACTAAACCCAGTGGAGTCAAATCAAACACTAAGCTTCAGAAAGAAATCATAGGTGTTTATTTTATTTTCTGTGGGCCAGGTTTTCCTTATGTTCTAGTCACTTGGCACTTGTGAGTCCATTCTCCAGGATGCAACCTGAACTGCTGTGTCCTCTTACCTCTCCAGCCTGGGATGCATTTTACACTATTTTACTAGTGAGCTCTCTCATAGCCACCACCATGCAAAGCACTCCCAGCTGAGTACATAAATACTATACCCAGCCTCCATGAATAATATACAGGATGACACCCACATATCCCTCAGTCCCAGCCTTGTCCCCCCCAAGAAATGTCTGTCTTATACTGGTCACTAGCCCACTTGACCATACAAGATTATAAACAGTCCATCATTCCAACAATGAAATTAATGGGCAGCAGGTTTAAAGCAAATAAAAGGAAGTTCTTCTTCACACAGAGCACAGTCAACTTGTGGAACTCCTTGCCTGATCAGGTTGTGAAGGCTAGGACTATAACAGTGTTTAAAAGAGAACTGGATAAATTCATGGAGGTTAAGTCCATTAATGGATATTAGCCAGGATGGGTAAGGAAGAGTGTCCCTAGCCTCTGTTTGTCAGAGGATGGAGATGGATGGCAGGAGAGAGATCGCTTGATCATTGCCTGTTGGGTTCATTCCCTCTGGGGCACCTGGCATTGGCCACTGTTGGTAGACAAGATACTGGGCTAGATGGACCTTTGGTCTGACCCAGTACGGCCATTCTTATGTTCTTATGTTCTTGGTTAGAAATATTATAATGAGTAGTTCCTTATTAAACAACCCTACTACACTGAGGATGACTTGGAGAGGCAGAATATCCTACATAATACAACTCAATGGTGGTGTAACCTTAGGGGAAAAAACTGTTTATGTAGACAAGAAATTTGAAATTATTAAAAAAAAAAACAGCAGTTGGATTTCAGAAGTGACTTACTGTATTTAAAACCACCAGTCTCAGAGAAAAGGGCTTGAATAAACTTTTTGGAAAGAAATAGCCAAACATAGCCAAACTGCAAGAAAATAAAATGCATAATGAAAAGTCTAAGTATATTTCAAAGAGCTACAAGCTCGTCCTCAGATGCAGAAAAGTATCACTTTGTCCAAGGGGAATGTGGACTGTCAAAATGCAATCTGTCACACACATCAGCAGTGATGCTACTTTCAGGAAGCGTGCAAGCTCCAAATGCATTGAATAAAGTCCAAGACAAAGAGATTGCTTTTTAAGACCCCTTGACACAAACAGAAACCCTTTAAATTGCATGTTGTACTGGACTGAGAGGAAATTGAATTCTATTCTGCAGCTGCACAAGCCAATGCCAAAAGAGAATCAGCAAACAATAAATTGTACATTATGAAAATAAAAGTCTTCGTCTAATAAATAATAATGAGATAGCTCAAATACCATCTGAACAAGTGACCACAGTTATCACCAGCTTACTCTTCAAGCTACCATAGTTCATATGTGAAACAAAGGCCTTAAAAATAGTAAAATGGCAATATTATATGGTTAATATCTATACTATCCCTAATATTTGTATAACCCTTTGTGCCAGGTATTTCAGGTTTAATAAGAGCCATTAATAAGTATAAATAAGGGCCAGATTCTGATACATAAGAATATTTCTGTGGTCACACTCTAATTGTATTTCTTAACTAAATATGGGGTTAACCTAAGTCACATTCATCACAGTTTTCCAAGAAAATAAGATTAAAAAAAGAGCTTGGGTTACCAATTTGTTACTACACATGCTGGATACTGAATCACTTGCAGTCTAAAATAAAATCAGAGGGCAAGAACTGTGTGAAACAGAGGAGAGGATTAACTGTGATTCAGAGACACAATTCCTCCTCTGCCACCCATTTGAGCAGGAGGAGGAGAAAGATACATCTGGAGAGAAGCTGATTCATAGATTGCAAGGCCAGAAAGAAATCACTGTGATCATCCAGTCTGATCTCCTGTGTAACACAGACCATAAAACTTTCCCCCAAAATGCCTAGAGCAAATTTTTTAGACATGAAGTCTTGATTTTAAGATTGTCTGTCATGGAAAAATCCACAACCATTTGTGGTATATTGTTTCAATGGTTAATTCAATGGTGTTAACAATGTAATCTTTATTTCCATCTGAATTTGTCTACTTTCAACATCCGGCCTGTTATACCAATTGAATCCTGTTATACCTTTCTTTGCTAGACTGAAGAGACCATTTAAAATAGTTGTAACCCCTTAATCAACCCCTTAATCTTCTCTTTGTAAGCTAAGTACTTTGAGCTTCTTGAGTCTATCACTATAAATCAAGTTTTCTAATCCTTTAATCACTCTTTTGGCTCTTCTCTGAACCTCTCTTGTTTATTAACATCCTTCTTGAATTGTGGACACCAGAATTGGGTATATTATTCCACCAGTGGTTGCACAGGTGCCAAATAAAGAGGTAAAACAACCTCTCTGTGCCCACTCAAGAATTTCCGCACACCTCCCCCCCCAAATGATTTTCAGTCACTGTTTCCCAGGAAAGAGTCCCCTATCATGTAAGTATTCTTTGTTCCTAGGTGTATACATTTACATTTAGATATATTACACATAGTTACTCCTGGGAAAATTTTGCACCAAAACAATTAAAATTCTGCATCAAAAATTACATATTCTGTGTACAGTACTTTAAAATTGGCCTGGAGCGACAAACTGCGGCCAGTGGGAGGCACGATCGTCCGAACCTGTGGACGCGGCAGGTAAACAAACCAGCCCGGCCCATCAGGGTGCTTACCCTGTTAGGCCGCGTGCCAAAGGTTGACGATCCCTGATCTAGAGAGAGAGAAACAGCCTGATGCTGGCTGCCAGACCTGTATGGAATTTCCTGCACACTGCCTCCTTCCTTCAGGACAAGTTGAAAACTGCAGCTTCCAGAAACCCTCCAGTTTCCCCTCCCCCTGGCAGTTTCCTGTATTTGTGAGCTGGAGAATCAGGTTCTGCTGGATCCAGTGGTCCCTAGTGGCTGCCAGCAGCTCTGCAGCACCAATTCTGTAGGGAAAAATGAAATTCTGCACAGAATATTAATTCTCTGCACATTCTGCATTGTGCAGTGGTGCAGAATTCTCCCAGGAGTAAGAAGTAAATTTGTGTGGAAGGAAGCAAACAAGTGCTTGAAGTATTGGTATTAACACCCAACAATATAGAAGTGATTAAGCCCACTTTTCCGGGTAGACTTCTCTCTTGCCCATTTGTTTATGATGTCAAAGTACTGCTCAGAAAGGTCCCCTATTTAAGTTTGTGGACTAACCAACCCACTCTCTGGTGGATTCAACACAAACACTTATGTTGTATAATCTGTAATGCAAAACCTGTCAAGATCTAATATCATTTTGCAATATTCTACTCACTTATTTGCCAAAACAAGATTTTTTCCCCCTTCGACAGATGAGGAATATTGTTAATTTAGGGGGCGGTGGAAAAGAAAAAGAAAAAAAGTTGTTGTCATTTGTCATGGTAAAGGGAAGACTAATATAGATTGATCTCAGGCTGGTAAATTACTATGACAGTTACCAAGAGCTTGGGCCAAATTCAACCTTCCTTTGCATCTATGTAACACTCTGTGAATTGCACAGATGTATGTAAGAGTAGAATATTACACATAATCTATATACCTTTGTGATTATTTAAAGGAGCAGAGTCATTTAATTTTTTAAATTATATATATTAAAAATGGATATATATGTATCCAGTTTCTGACACAGCAGACTTAAAACAGTGTATCCTTAAGTGTTTTCACCCTACCCTTTCACAAATTCCAAAAAGTGTATAAGTGTTTTTTTTTTCTTTTTTCATATTTAAATCTGAAATGCAGAGGCTAGCAATAAGAGAAACACAAAACTAAATGAACTTTTTAAAACTTCCAAAAAGTTGTGTTCAGATTTTGCATGAAGGGTTGACTTGATTCTTATTTGATGTTAGTCAGTTCACCAATTTCAATAATTAGACAACTTTTTGGTGGCCTCATGCTCTCATAAGAAGCATCATCTGTGTGATGTGTGTAGTTAGCTCTGACACTTGTGATACCTCAAATAATGAATATGGAAGCATTGCAATAGCAAAGATTCCTGCTTGTCCCATATAATTTCATGTGATTACGAATCTAGACATCTCCCATACTTAATGAGATCAGATAGTAATGTCATAAACTAAGATATGTGAATCTGTATCTTTTTGCTTATTGTTTTCCTGAAAATACAAAAAACTTGTCATGTCTTGACACTGGCACAGTGTCATGTGACATTAAAAATAATGGCACACATATATTATGAATAAAGAGACATATTCCCATCTCTCCCAAACTCAGTAATGAGGAAAAACTTCCACTGGTTTCAGTGGTGCAGGAATAGATCCTTATACAACAATGACACATTTTTAAATGTACTTTTTCACCTTTTGATTATTACTTTTTTTAGAAAGATATAAAGAGGGAATTCTGGCAGGCAAAAGGCCTCCATTTTATTTTTAGCAGTAAAACTAATGTGTGAAAAGATTTGTTGTCATCTCTGAGAACAGTACAGGAATTAGAATATATCCCAGCACACCGAACACATCTCTTATGAATAGAGAAATGTATTCTCCCTAAAAATGAAACAGACATGAGCTATATTAACAAATACATTTGCAGGTTCATATTTGGGATTTTATTTCTTCCACTTATTCGACAAGGAGATGTGAACAAGATCTTTAAATCTTGATGTCAGGTGGATTATGTGTAACTCTTGGAGATGACTCAGCATATGGCCATCAAATAAATGCAGAAAGATGGAAGATTTAGGATGAAGAGACAATTTACAGGGGAAAATTATTCATAATATAATTTTGTAGAGTATGATCAAATTTGATCATACACTCCTTTTAACATTAATTACTTAAGAGCCATTGAACAGTTATGGGTGCAGTGCATTCTACTCCCTGAATCTTTGACACACATACACCTATATGCACAAACAAATTTTGCAAATTGAGGTTGTCATGTTATTGATTTGAACTGGGACCATATAGAACATGGTTGCAACCAAAATCCTGTAGTGGCACCAAATCTTGTATAAAGGGGGTCAAATGAGGTGTCTAAGACAAGGTTATGGTTTGCTGGTTATGATTATGCTGTCTATATGTGTGTATCAATTTTGTAGTTGAAGTTATGAATATTGGCTCTATACTGTCTGTATTTCAAACTTATGCTATGCTTCTGGGAAACTTCCCAGACGAGTTGATGTTAGCTCTGCCTAGCCTGCTTGATGGCCCATTAAGGACCATCAGCTATACAATGGACCCATTGAGAAAAGGCAGATACACCTTGCAACTCAGCAAAGTATGCAGGGACTGGCCCATGCGACTCCTGACTCCATTTTGCTGTAATTTTCCACAGTAAGGACAAAGAGGTGTTCTTACATCTCAAAAAGAATATAAAAGGTGATGCCTCTCCCTCCATCTGGTCTTCAGTCCTGCTTCTTACCTCTTGAGGGACTTTGCTACAAACTGAAGCTCTACACAAAGGACTGATGACCCATCCCAGCTAGGGATGTATTCCAGAGACTTGATTTAAACCTGCAGTTTATTTCATCATTACTACAAGCCTGAACCAAGAACTTTGCCATTACTGTATGTAATTGATTCCATTTAACCAATTTTAGCTCTCATCTATTTTTTTTTCCTTTTATGAATAAACCTTTAGATTTTAGATTCTAAACGATTGGCAACAGCGTGATTTGTGGGTAAGATCTGATTTGTATATTGACCTGGGTCTGGGGCTTGATCCTTTGGGATCAGGAGAACCTTTTTTTTTTTTTTAATGCGGTATTGGTTTTCATAACCATTTGTCCTCATTACAAGTAGCACTGATGGTGATACTGGGAAACTGGAGTGTCCAAGGAAATTGCTTGTGTGACTTGTGGTTAGCCAGTGGGGTGAGACCCACGTCCTCTTTGGCTGGTTTGGTTTGTGTTAGAGGTGGAAAAACCCCAGCCTAGGGCTGTAACTGCCCTGTTTTAAGTGATTTGTCCTGAATTGGCACTCTCAGTTGGCACTCCCGCCAGAACCGCATTGTTACGGAGGTTTTTACACTGCTTTACTCAGCCAAAACTTACACTGAAGGCAATTGTGCCTTTATGATCTGCACATGTTGGTTTCTCCTCCCCTATGACCCTGAGTGAAAACCTCAGGATTTGTCCAACAGTTTTTATTCCAATTGACTTCAATGTTTCATCATGACATGGAATGTCTAGCTGTTTGAAAAAAAAAGTTATTTTTATTTAAATTATTGCCATGTTTGACCAGGGTGGTAGAGTATAGTTAGTACCTAATAGTTAATTCTGAACACATTCACTCATTTTAATGAGCTGTTAACTTGAAAGCATAGCTGGGACCATTTAAATGTTCATGTCATTAAGTAAGGCGGTAAGTACAACACTATCTTTATTTTTTCCCCTCAAATATTATTTGTTCAGGAATTGCTCTCCCTTTACTCACCTGACTTCCAAGAGTGGCCTCAACTATCAGCTAGATATAATTAAGTTCTCTGCCATTCTGTCTTCACTATTTTTCTTTGTTATCATTCAATTTTCTTTTTCCTGGCTTATCAGTTTCTTACCGAGTTGGGTTTCAGCAGAGATGTCGGGCTGTTAGGAAGCTGACATTGGCTCCTTGATTCTCTGCCCAATGCTAACCCACTGTGGCTGCTTTAGTCTGTGCTAATTTACCATACCACAGCTGGGTGTTGCTGGGACCATATACCAGATGGAAGTTTCCCAGAGTATCTGATGAAGTGAGATAAGCCTTTTGTTGCATATTTTTCTGTAGTTTAGTCAGCCACCGTAATCAGTGACTTGCCATGAACTTGGAGCCTTGAAAAGTGCTATATGACTGCAAAGTAGAACTATAATAACTATTGTTATAATATGGAAGGACTAAGGACTTCCCCTTAATAAAGACCCACTCCAGAACCGTATGAACTAATCATAATGTCATTGGTTTTAACAAAAAGGAATTAGATAAACTAGAAACTGAAAAAGCTGCTCAAAATTATTTTTATTTTGGCAAACACAATGCCACCTGCATCTTCCTTTCAATACAATACCTTTTTCACTGGAAGCTGGCAATAAGTTCCTGTTGACTTAAAATATCTGGTTTCTGTAAGAACTTACTACCTATTGTGTGTTACAAACCTAACAAAATCACCTAGCTTCCCTGAGAAATTTGGTTTTATGTTGTTATTTGTGCACACCATTGTTTCTTTTTCTCTGAATTGACTTTACTTTTGTATTGAAGACTCCTAACAGGTATAATAAATGAACATGTTTATTTTTTTAACTGCATGAGAGATTTATTTTTGAACGCTGCATTGGCATTTTAGATATTTGAAAAGAAGTGGTGTTGTTAGAAGTCATAGGAAAGCATACATGGCAAATTTTAGTCCTCAGCAGTAACTGCTGTAATTGCTTCATGGTGATCTGCTGCTGCTGCTGCTACCTACCATTTTTTGACCCTAAGTCAGCAGCAAGTTAGCCTTGATAGTCTAAGGGTACATCAACTGGGAAATGTTCTTTCCCATTGTATAAAATTTTGTTGCTTCAGACATCAGAAAAGTGTAGAACATTAGTGAAGGTCCATAAGTTCAGGTGACAATGCACTGAAATTGGCAGCAGAACATTTAATTTTAAATATAAATCATTTGGAGATGGAATCTAGAGAGAAA
The DNA here is from genome assembly GCF_011386835.1 of Chrysemys picta bellii. NCBI lineage: Eukaryota > Metazoa > Chordata > Testudines > Emydidae > Chrysemys > Chrysemys picta. The sequence goes on along the minus strand of NC_088791.1, from coordinate 266,039,311 downwards.
ACTGTTGGATTGGGGAGATACAATTTAGCCATCCCTGACTAATGTACAGTTTACTTGATCCCCTGATGGATTTCAGTCTGCACTGTAGGAGAGAGAGAGAACCTAGAGCACTGGGCCCGGTGTAGACCTGAGGCCTAAACCGTAAGCAGCAAAGTCAGGCCATACCATGAACCAAAGTCAGGCCATGTGTTAAAACAGATGCTTACAAGTTCACTGTCCAATACACTAACTTGGCACTGCTAGTATTGCTAAAACATAGGCGCTCCTAAGAAGCTACGGATACTGGGTATGTCTGTGAACACATTCCAAAATATTACTCCAGGTACATCCTAACACAACACAAGATAAGAGGATTTGACAGAAGTGATGAACAGGGATCTTTGCCCAAGACATCTGGAGTAAGGAGTAAGGGGAGGTAACAAACAGATGTCATGAAACACGCAAGGTAGTACATAAGTTGTCTCAGTCTATAAATGTTGGGATACTTCACCTTTGTGTGGCCTAGTTGACAGCAGAGACTCCCACTGCTGACTGAGCCACTCCTTGCCACTGGGCACTCATATGTTAGTGCACCTGTAACCATGGAGCCAAGGTGCTAGTACTGTGTCTTGAGGGCAATGAACCTGGCCGATTGCCTTTGTCACCGAACCCTGCCTGCAGTCTTTCCTTATTAGTAACATCGAGGTCTGCTGAATTAGCAGCCTACATTCTCTGCAAGTGCTAATAACCCATGGAGCTCTAGAAACAGAAGCACTGAACTGTCCTAATGACCTGTCAGTAGCAATATGAACAAATAAGGTCAGTGTAAGGTTACTGCCTTCCAGAACACAATTCCTGACATTTGCATTTATTACCATGATCATCCTTGATGCAGATGCTGGATCATTGTTGGTCTAGCTGTCTCCAGATGGATCATTTCAACATGAGTCAAGACAGAGGCAGGTACATGGTTGTTGCTGTCACTTATTTGTTTGTTTGTTTATTTTTAATCTAACCTCCACTGCAAAGGTCATCCACTCCAAAACGGGATACATTTGAGTGAGTCCATCTAGTATGAATGTCCACGAATGAAATCCTGGCTCCACCATTGAAATCAATGGGAATTTTGCCACTGATTCAAAGGGTCGAGAATTTCACCCTCTCAGTAGAATGAAAAAGGGAAATATAGCAGTGTACACATTGCTCCACTTTGTCTGACCGTTCCTGTCCAAGCAGGCATGATTTTGGAGTCACCAATACTTAATGTTGTGGATGATTTCAAGATTTATGAAGATTACAATTGTAAGATTAATTCAGTATATACAGGCTAACAAGACAAACAGGACTATCCCAGCTATATTGTGGAACATTTACACATAATTGAGCATAATCCAGATCTCATTTGCAGTCTATAAGTGGAGACTGAGGGTGTGGTCACCACATATTTGTCATGCATGGTCTGACCCATTGCCTTCATAAGAATTCAGGGCTCACCTTTGTACCCTTCAGTTTATAGAATCTATTTTATTGGTCTGTTCTTGAACACTGATGGGCCTTGTTGGTTTTCAGAGTGCACAGAAGAGCTGGTGGACCATCTTAACAAGAGACTTGTTTTGTTATGTAGTCTCATATATACACATTAGGAAATTGGAGGAGTTATGTATTTGCTTCAGCTGTGGACCCATTAATGCAATGAAGACCCTCATTTCCATTTTACATTTTCACCTTAACCAAAGATGAAAAGTGTGGAAGTTATCTGCATTAATTTTATTAATGTTCATATCTATATATCTAACATAGGAGGGGCCAAACCCAGTTGAGCCTGCTGGAGGTAAATATGGTAGGTCAACAGGTGTGGGCTCCTGGTAACCCACTCTAAAAGCAGGGTGAACTGCAAGATTCTATTCTAAGAAAAATGCAGGTGTAGGCTTATCACTTGAAAGAAGAACCCATGAAGCAACAGAAAGATATCACAGATGAAGCTCACCTTGAGGCACCTTGAGTTTTACGACTCTCCACTTTTCCCTTTTATCTATCTCATGTTTAAAGAAAAATATTTATGTTTTCTACACAAAGGGAAGATCAGTGGATTTCTTGTGCCTGCTCCTGCACTACTGAAAATAGCTTGAATCTCTCCTTCCTGGAGGATTCTGGTACCTTTTCTAACACTCACTTCCCCTGGGAAATTCTGTGCAAGTCTTCAAGCCACATAGTGTTTCATAAAAGAAAAGGGGGAGGCCTCATGAGGCCATATGCTCCCAAAGTCTTGACTACCTGGAGTAGGTGATGTGGGGAGGGTACATGGGGGAGTTCAGGTAGACCCTGACCCCAGTTGCTGTTAGCGGTGACTGTTGGCACTGTTATGAGAGAGGATGAGAAAACAGTTACAGGACATTCATCGAATCATGTTTTGAAAATGTTCTAGTCTAGAAAATGTAATAGGAAATTGTTCTGAAAAGCAGATATTTAGGACTACGTCATTTCTCTGCTCACACAAGGTACATTAGAAGATATTTTATTCTTATAAAAGCAATGGATTTTGGCAACATTTTAAAACCAATGGGCAAATTCATACATTGTTTAATTCTGTTCACATCAGTAGAGTTACACCAGGGATAAATTCAACTCTCGTCATGCCTACATTTAAAATACAGCTATCCCACCATCGTAGTGCTGCAGTTGTGCTACTGTAGCCCTTCCAGTTAAACACTCAGTACAGTGATGGGAGGGGTTCCCCCACAACTGTAGTTAATCCACCTTCCTGAAAGGTGGTAGCTAAGTCAATAGTAGAACACTTCCATCGACATAGCACTGTGTAAACTGGAGGTTAGGTCAGCATAGCTACATCCCTCAGGTGTAGAGATTTTTCACACCCTTGAGAGAGATAGCTATGCCAATGTAAGTTTTCAGTGTAGACCACTCCTCTGTAGATCCTGTCCTGCTCCCATTAAGATGATGACAAGTCTCTCATTTAATTTTAAGAGTGTAGATCTGGGACCCAATTCCCTACTCCATTCTATTTTTTTCTTCCTTATTGAACTTCCAAAGAATTAAGCACACATGGTTAAGTTTAAAAAGCTGTCTACATTACTTGCTCCCTTCAGGAGAGCTACTTAAAATTCTTCTGATCATAGAATTCTAATTCTAGAATCCAATAATTGGATTCCAACTCATAAAGTCTGGGCTTTGCAAAATTAGCTTATTAATTAAGATGTATCATTGATCAGAATCAGTGAATTCTGAACATTCTAGCCATAAAGAATGATTAATTATGAACATTATCAAAATAACTGAAAAATATTATTCCCTCTTATCTCCATAGGTAAATAGCTGTAATTTATTTTGGGACAGGTGCATCATTAATTACTCTGAACAAGGGTAAATTCAGAAATTAGAAATCAAAAAGTCTGGTATTCTTTTCAAAATCAGAGCAAAATTTAAAAAAAAATCAGTTTATCAATGGGCAAACATGCATCTCTTAGAGAAAAATAATTCAAATATAAAAAAGCAAAATTAGTGTAAGTTTATTGCTGATTTTTGCCCAGTCCCAGCCATCTCTGTATGTGTAATTAGGTAGAAGCATGAACCTACAAACTTCTAAAGAGTCAACAGATGGTTCATTCCATCATCTGTTACAAACTATGTGCCCTAGGTGAATCATTTCCATACATCTATTTGTATGCTTTATTACGTGTCAGAGGTGGAATGATTTATGGATGAACAGAACTGTCTGCTGCTTAGGCAAACCCTAATGGGATGACCTTATTTTAGTTTGGCCCATCCACCCTATTTTCTGCTCCACACTTGCACAATACCTTGTGTATGTGCCATGATTTCTGATACTTTTATTGCAGTGCAATGATTTATAGTTGAATAGTCCAAGTCTATTCAAAACATGTTTGCTAGTACCCTTGAACCAATCTCATTTCAATTTTTTTTTGTTTCTATGCACATGTAGATCTCATGTTAGAATTTGGCACAAGATGAAAGTGACAAATCAGTGTTGGACAATTACTTTTTACATATCAAAATAAGAGGTGTGCAATAAAGTTGTTAATGTTAACATTACTATTGAAACATGTACATTTCTATTTCCTGGTTTGGGGGATTTTAGCTGTGAAATTTTAACTGCAAAATAAAAAAAATATACATTTACTTTCCTTGGTTTTTTGGTGGGTGAGGTGAGGGGTATTGTTTGTTTGTTTCCTTAACTTACATTTCACAACTGGAGATGAATGGGAGTATTTTTGAATCTCATATTGTAATACATTCTCTAAATGATTGCTTATCAGAAGCTGTTGACAAGCAATTTCATTATTAATTATTTTATACTTAGTCCCAAATAAGTCTTTTTAAATTCTGCCCAATAATCTGTGTTATGTTGCCCACAGAGTTTTGAAAAGGCCTTAACACATTAGTATTCACAAACTGAGATATATCTCAGATGTATCTATGTATTTTCCCTTAATTTACAACTAAAACTAGTATTCTTATTCTCCACTACCTTTCAGATTTAATGAATTGCTAGAAATTAAACTGGTATGATCTCAGGAAATGAACCAGCACACATTCTCACAGGGGAAATATTTAAAACTCATTATTCTTTTGTAACATAAAAGATCAACAAATCTGGCAAAATATTCTTCAGATTGCGGTAAATAAGCCCACCATTTATTTTTCTGGATTAAAAACTGGCAGAGTGAATATTTGCTGTGTTTTATGCTTTATACATAATGACCATATAAATAAGATTTGTGTTTTTTCACACTTCATGCTTCATTTTCTGCAAGACTCAACAAACCATAACAAATCTGAATCCTAAACAATAAAAGCGTAGTTCTGAGATGCATGTTCTTCATTTTTCCTTCATTGGTGATGGCTTGGTGATTTTTTTCTCTCTCTCGCCACAAAAATGTTAAGCTCTCAAAAAGAACTAAATCTCTTGGTCAAATACTCATTTTAGACTTCAATTTGGATTTTTCTACTCTTTTTAGTCCCTTTAAAGTAAGGGGATCTCTAATCAGACAGCAAGCATTTAGCAGTTTCATCAAAGCCTAGAATCCTGCAAAACCATTTTACTAATCCTTTGTAATTCTATAGTAATAAGTACCAGAGGGAGCAACACTGGAAAAGAGACTTGCATTTTATTCTTGGCTCTACCGCTGATGTGACCTTGGACAAGTCCCTTCATCACTGGCATGGGCATGGAAGTGAAAGATACACAGACACAAAGTACATGGTTGAATGGTAGTTGCAACTTTTGCTAATATACATAATCTATAAGAAATGAACATCCTGGCAGCAACCAGCCCAGAGAGGTATCTTAGTCTTGCCAATAAAACATTAATATTTAAGTCACGGATGACCCTTACAGGATCCATCACAGGATTTAACAAATACTGAAAGCTTCCTCCACTGTCTCCTAATCCCAATGAATCCAGGGTTCAATGAAGGCCCTCCAGCATGAAGGTGCTACCTCAGGTGGCCCTAGTAACTGTAGGAGTAGCATCCTCCCAAAGCTCTCAGGAAGAATGTACAGGGATGCCTCACCATGAGTGATGAATAAAGTAGGTATCCTGTGCCATGTTTTCCTTTTGTGAAATATGGATAGTGATACTTCCCCTCCTTTGTAAAGCTCTTTCAATCTACAGAGGAAAGGTAGGGCTATAGAGATATCACATCATCCACCACTGAAGTACCTCTGGCATGGAACACATAGCTTTTAAAAAGTTCATAGATATATTGCATGAGAGTTTTGAGCAGGTAATGAAGAAGAATATTATACCAAACTGGGATATAAGGAGAATTTTGGTAAGTGGAATGTAATTACCTGAGTTGGAATTTGTCCAGAAAAACCAACAGAGTCTCTTAAATAATTATTTCTCAGATCCTGTAAGTTGCTGAGCAACCTCAAGCAAGTCAGTTAATGGGAGTTCTGGGTACTAAGCACATAACAGGATCCAGCCACAAAAAGTTTGGCTCTCTCATTTGAATGGTGGCCCTATGCTAAAGTTTAATATTGACTCATGAAGAAACATGCTATATACTGAATTGCCAAAAACATTTCCTGTTGCAGCTGGTTTCATTAGCAGCATTATGAAAGACATCATGGGAACGTTAATGACCACAAGTAATCAGGACCTAGGGTTATGTCTCATATGAAGGCTGATAGAAAGAATACCCCCTTCTGAATCACCATCAATATTTCTTGCAGCAGGTGATTCTTGGAGGTGTCCAGTCCAAATGCTAGCCTGGCTCAGCCTTGCTTGTGGCAGCTTGAGGTCTAATGGTATTACAGCACATGGTGGTAGGTCTGCAGGTCACATGTATCTGATGCACAGCTATATGAAAATGTTTGTATTAAACTGTTCACTTACGTGTCATAAAGGGAAAGCTGCTTCTTCCTGCTCTGGGATAATTTAATTGGTTTAATGCAGGGAGCACTTCAAAGTCCCTCTATCTGGGTCAGGTTTAACCAGTAGTGAGTGTATTGTCTTAGGTATAAAGTCAATCCAAGCACACACATAGGTATAATTTTAATATTGTTTTACTACCCGAATTGCAACATCTAATAGCTTGTGGACTCCCACAGCTCTTGCACTAAATTTCATTATCAGCGGTGCTGAGATTCATTCATTATAACAATATGGTAGTCTTAAAGAGACACACCATTACACCACTTTCCCAATTCTTCACAAACAGTAAGGGCCTCTAGCTTTGTCCCAGTAATAATCAGGATCACCATTGTTGTGCTCCAGAGTTGTAGTGGTCTTTCCCTTAGAATATTCCTGGAACTATGATGGTTTTGTACAATCTTTTCTTCCTTAAATATCTCTTTTTGTGCCCATTATACTGAATAGAAGACAGGTGGTATCAAGTCTTACTGCTTTTTCCTTTTCATAGAATGTCAGGATCAGAAGGGACCTCAGGATGTCATCTAGTCAAACCCCCTGCTCAAAGCAGGGCCAATCTCCAGACAGATTTTTGCCCCCGATCCCTAAATGGCTCCCTCAAGGATTGAACTCACAACGCTGAGTTTAGCATGCCAATGCTCAAACCACTAAGCTATCCCTCCCCTTCTTTTCTGTACTGTCAACTAACATCCAGAATTTCACTAAAAGCATTTTACATTTCCTTTATTCTGCATCCACCATTGGAGGATCATTGTTTGTACTCTGAGCTCTTGATTGTTTTAATACCTTTTTACTTCTTCTCTTTCCTTTCCATTGGAGAATATTTTCTTGCAACATTGATGACAGTCTGTAAAGAGTACTTACCTCTTGCTCACCTTCAATCAGTTAGATGTGATACCACAGTCTTTTTCTTACCTTTGGTGCCCCCAGCATACTGCTGGCTGGCCTTGGTGCATCTTTAGTGGCTTGGATCTCCAAGTAAACCCCTTTTGGGGTTTTAAAAAGTCCAGTATATAGTCTATTTGCCCTTGGTAAGGTCTTTATCCCTGTCTATGTTCCCTTTCAATACAGCTCTCTATCTGGGCTCCCAAGTAGATGCATCCCCCTTCTTGGAGTTTTACACTCCTTTACCAATGGCCAGGGTTGTCGGAGGATGGGCCTGCCCATCACTCCAGGTTCCAACCCAGTAACCCTATAAGCAGGAGCCATCTACTGCTTACTCCAATCCATCACTGCTATTTCCTGCGGCCTCTTCCTACCAGGCCCTTTTATCTCCAGCCCGATCTCAGAGCCAACATCCTCCTGTCCTTCTCCCTCTGCAATCTCAGCTGTGTAAGTTCAGCCAGCCATAGACTCTGGCTACTTAGTTGGGTCCTTTTCCCAGAGAGGAGCACCCTTCTTCACTCCTCAGGAACCAGCCAGGAACTGACCTGTTCCTTTTACCTGGGCCTGCAGGGCCCTGATTGACTGTTACTCTTTCCTCTAGCCTTTGGAGGACCATGATTCTGTGGTTTTCAAAATGGCTGTTCTGGAGAGTCCTCTCTAGGCAAGCCTGGAGGACCCACCTTCACTGCTCTTTTCCCGTTAGCTCAATTCTACTTGGGACAGTGTGTAGGAGGACCGTGGGACCACCAGCAGGGAGACACTATGGCTGAATACAACTGAGACACAGTCCTCCCCAAATGCTGGCCAAGATGACTATTTTCCATAATGGTAATATAACCCTCTGCTAACTGTGCATGTGTTTTGAAAACCATTCTTACTTTTTGAGATTTAGCCTGATGGGACTCCAGGCTTACATACCTTTAGAATACACACAGACATTTACATAAATAAAAATATAAAGCACAGTTACACTAGTTCAGATACTTAAGGAACAATCGAGCCACTAAGTGGGGTTAGGAAGCCATTTCCCCATAGGTATATTATATTATAATTGCTCATTATGAAGGTTTTATATTTTCTACTGACACATTTTGTACTAACAATTGTAAAATGAAGTATTCTGACCTAGATCAACCATAGGTCTGATCAGGTATGACAAAATCTACATTCCAGTTGTATCCACTATACTCCACAGGTAGACTGATGAAATAGGCCCTCTACCCTGATGGGCACAAAGGTGATTCCTGATCTCAAATTTTGGGAGGTGATAGTCAGACCATGACAGACATACCTGGGTCACAAATTCTTACATAAAACCACTTCTTACAGTTGGAAACAATTAAATCCACCCATCCACAGGCACTTGCCACTGAGGCAGTGAGAAAAAAAAAACAGAGTCAGAAGCTATAGTTATAAGGGTGTTTCATCCTAATAATACTCTATGCTGGGATTCAGAGACATTTGAAACAAATATTTAAAATAAAATAATAAAATAAATAAAACATTAATGAAAACTAGCTTTCAAAAATATGCCAGATAAGAAGAAACCTAGCCATCTGTATTACTTGATACAGGGTTTGAGATTTCTAGATATGCAGAAAAACATTTGTGTATCATTCTTAAATTGTATTCAATATTGTTGTATCTTTGTTGGCCCCGGGATATTAGAAAGACAAGGTGGGTGAAGTAATATTTTTATTGATCAGGACCTGAAGAAGAGCTCTGTGTAACTTCAAAAGCTTGTCTCTCTCTCTCACCAATAGAAGTTGGGCAATAAAAGATATTACCTCACGTATTTTGTCTCTCTAACATTTTTAGATGCATGTTAGCTTTCTAAGCTATGAATTCATGAAGTAAAAAGTAAGCTTAGGACAAAATGACATAGACTTGTTCAAGAATTCCACTTCAGCTTCAACTAGTGTTTCCCAGAACATTTTTTTTCCATTGTAACAATTTCTTCTATGGAGGTGTGATCGTTACTTCTGAGTTTCTGTTTTGCCAGTGTTGCCATCATTTTGAAGTACACAAAAAGCGTACAAACTGTGCTAGCATATGGGTATTTCTAATAAAATGTTATGTTAATATGTTAAGGTTGCAGTGTGAAAACATTCAAAAGTCAGGATTAGAGCTGGGCGAATAACAGATTTTTTTGGGTCACTGGCAGTTCTGAAATGTCAAAAATAAATTGTTTCGGGTTGAACTATTTTTTTCATACTTTTGGTGAACTGAAAATTAAAAAATGTTTTGGGTCAAACAAAATATTTTATTCTGACAAAATCAAAATGTTTCATTTTAATTTCAGTCATTTTAAAACATTTTGATTGCAGGCTGGGTCACTGCTTCCCGCAGCACCCATTGGCTGCGAACGGCAAACCGCAGCCACTGGGAGCTGTGAGTGGCCGTACCTGCAGACGCTCAGGTAAACAAAGCAGCTCGTGGCCCGCCAGAGGCTTATCCTCAACAAGCCGCAAACCAAGTTTGCGAACCCCTGAGCTAGCCCAATATCCTTCCAATAGTGGCAGCTACCAGAGGCTTCAGAGGGTATGGCCAGAACAGGACAATCTATCGAGTTATCCAGCCCATTGTCCAGTCCCAGTTTCTGGCAGTCAGAGGCTTAGGGACATCCAGAGCATGGGGTTGTGCCACTGACCATGTTAGCTAACAGCCATTGATTGACCTATCTTCCATGAACTTATCTAATTCTTTTTTGAACCCACTTATGCTTTTGAGCTTCACAAAAAGCCCTGTCAAAGAGTCCCAAGGGGCTAACTGTGTGTTGTGTGAAGAAGTACTTACTTACATTTGTTTTAAACATGCTGCCTATTTATTTAACCAAATAACCCTAACCCTACCCTATTCACTTTCTCCACATCATCCCTGATTTTATACATCTCTGTCATACCCTCTCTTAATTACCTCTTTCCAAGATGATCAGTCCCAATCTTTTTAATCTATAGTCATATGGAAGCTGTTTTACACCCCTAATTGTTGTTGGTCTTCTCTGTACCTCTTCCAATTCTAATATATATATTTTTGAGATGAGGTGACCAGAACTCCACACAATATTCAAAGTGTGGGCATACCATGGATATATATTGTGACATTGTGATATTTTCTGTCTTACCTATCCCTCTGTGATAGACAGGTGATCAGGAACAGTCAACATGGATTCACCAAGCGCAAGTCATGCAACCAACTTGATTGCCTTCTATGGTGAGACAATTAACTCTGAGGATATGGGGAAAGTGGTGGATGTAATATACTTTGACTTTAGCAAAGCTTTTGATATGGTCTCCCAAATTATTCTTGCCAGCAAGTTAAAAAGTACGGATTGGATGATAGAAGTATGAATTGGATGGCTAGGAAACTGGCTAGATTGTCGGGCTCAATGGGTAGTGATCAATGGCTCGATGTCTAGTTGGCAGCTGGTATCAAGAGGAATGCCCAAGGGGTTGGTCCTGGGCCCAGTTTTGTTAAACATCTTCATTAATGATCTGGATGATGGAATGGATTGCACCCTCAGCAAGATCGTGGATGACACTAACCTGAGGGGAGAGGTGGATATGCTGGAGAGTAGGGATAGGGTCCAAAGTGACCTAGACAAATTGGAGAATTAGGCCAAAAGAATCTGATGAGGTTCAACAAGGACAAGTGCAGAGTCCTGCACATAGGACAGAAGAATCTCATGCACTGCTACAGGCTGGGGACCGACTGTCTAAGCAACAGTTCTGAAGAAAAGGACCTGGGGATTACAGTGGATGAGAAGCTGGATATGAGTCAACAGTGTGCCCTTGTTGCCAAGAAGGCTAATGGCATATTGGGCTGCATTAGTTGGAGCATTGCCAGCAGATCGAGGGAAGTGATTATTCCCATGTATTCGACACTGTTGAGGCCATATCTGGAGTACTGCGTCCAGTTTTGGGCCCCCCGCTACAGAAAGGATGTGGACAAATTGGAGAGAGTCCAGTGGATGGCAAAAAAAATGATTAAGGTGCTGGGGCACATGACTTATGAAAAGAGGCTGAGGGAACTAGGCTTATTTACTCTGCAGAAGAGAAGACTGAGAGGGGATTTGATAGCAGCCTTCAACTACGTGAAGGAGGGTTCCAAAGAGGATGGAGCTAGGCGTTTCTTAATGGTGGCAGATGACAGAACAAGGAACAATGGTCTCATGTTGCAGTGTGGGAGGTCTAGGTTGGATATTAGGAAAAACTATTTCACTAGAAGTGTGGTGGAGCACTGGAATGGGTTACATAGGGCGGTGGTGAAATCTCCCTCCTTAGAGGTTTTTAAGCCCTGGCTTGACAAAGCCCTGGCTGGGATGATTTAGTTAGGGTTGGTCCTACTTTGAGCAGAGGGTTGGACTAGATGACCTCCTGAGGTCTCTTCCAATTCTAATCTTCTATGATTCTTCTGTGATTCTTTGCTAATGATTACTAACCTTCTGTTAACTTTTTTGGACTGTCACTCCACATTGACGGGTTGTTTTCAGAAAACTAACCACAATGACTCCAAGATCTCTTTCTTGAATGGTAACATCTAATTTAGACCACATCATTTTGTATGTATAATTGTATGTTTTCCAATGTACATTACTTTGCATTTATCAATACTGAATTTTATCTGCCATTTTGCTAGTTATTCCTCTAGGGTTTTGAGATCCCTTTTTAACTCTTCTCAGTCAGGTTTGGATCTAAATATCTTGAGTAATTTAGTATCATCTGCAAACTTTGCCACCTCATTGTTTACCTCTTTTTCAAGTTCACTTATGAATATATTGAACAGCACTGGTCCCAGTACAGATCCTTGGGTGACCTTGCTATTTACCTCTCACTACTAGTTTGAAAGCTGGCCTTTTATTTCTATCCCAGGTTTCCTGTTTTTTAACCAGTTATTGATCTAGGAGAGGACCTTCTCTCTTATCCCATGACTGATTGCTTTGCTTAAGAGCCTTTGGTGAGGGACCTTGTCAAAGGCTCTCTCAAAGTCCAAGTACACTATAATTACTGGATCACCCTTGTCCACATGTTTCTTGATCCCTTCAAACAATTTTAAGAGATTGGAGAGTCACAGTTTCCATTTATAAAAGCCATGTTGACTCTTCCTCAACAAATCATTTTCATCTAAGTGTCTGATAATTCCGTTCTTCACTATCATTTCAACTAATGTGACTGGAACCAAAGATCAGCGTACGGGACTGTAATTGCCAAGATTGCCTTTGGAACCTTAAAAAAAAAGTCTGTGTTATGTTAGCAATCCTCCAGCCATCTGGTACAGAGGCCGATTTAAATGGTAGGCTATGTACCACAGTTAGTAGTTTTGGAATTTCATATTTGAGTTCCTTCAGCACTCCTGAGTGAATACTATTGGCTCCTGGTGACTTAGTACTGTTTAATTTATCAGTTTGTTCCAAACTCTCCTCTACTGACACCTCAATCTGGGACAATTCCTAAGATTTTCCAACTAAAAATAATGGCTCGAGTAGGGGAATCTCCCTCACATCCTCAGCAGTGAAGACTGATACACAGAATCAATTATTTAAAATAGTCTCATATTTGCATGTGTTTGTTGATTTAAAAAAAACACAACAGAAAATATAATGACCTGCTTCATACACAATACTAAGTTAGCTAAGAGCAAAATATATAAGGAAACCAACTTGAACACTACCCTCTCCCAAATCTCTATCCCGAACTGTTATAAAAGGCTAGAAGTCCAGTAAAAGATTTCTTCTTCATCATGTAAAAAGTGACAAAGAGTCCTATGGCACCTTATAGACTAACAGCCGTATTGGAACATAAGCTTTTGTGGGTGAATACCCACTTCGTCAGATGCATGTGACGAAGTGTGTATTCACATGTGTCTGACGAAGTGTGTATTCACCCACGAAAGCTTGTGCTCTAATACGGCTGTTAGTCTACTAGGTGCCATAGGATTTTTTGTCGCTTTTTACAGATCCAGACTAACACGGCTACCCCTCTGATACTTCATCATGGTGAAATAATCTCATGCACTTCAAGATTAACTGGCTAGATGCATTACTACAATTTAAGCAAACCAAGAGATAAAATAAAAAATAGGGCTCATACAGATTCTCCTTCTGCAACTTGTAGGAGAGGATGAGAGGAACCAGGAGACACCACAGTCTTAGAATACTTCCATCAGTGAGGAGACAATTGGAGGAAGCAGGGGACACTGCCTAAGTAGCATAGTTAGGGCCATACCAAATTCACGGTCCATTTTGGTCAATTTCATCGTCATAGGATTTTTAAAATTGTGTCATGATTTCAGATATTTAAATCTGAAATTTCATGGTGTTGTAACTGTAGGGGTCACCCCTGACCCAAAAGGCAATTGCAGGGGTGGGGTCACAAGGTTATTGTAGGGAAGTCACGGTATTGCCACCCTTATTTCTGCCATCAGAGCTGGCCTCTGGAGAGCGGCGGCTGCTGGCTGGAAGCCCAGCTCTGCAGGCAGCACCACCGGCAGCAGCAGTGGAGAAGTAAGCATGGCATGGTATGGAGTTGCCACGACCCCCCTAAAATAACCTTGCAACTCCTCACAACCCTCTTTTGGGTTGGGAACCCCGGTTTGTGAAATACTGGTCTTCTCCATTATATTTGTATAGTGTAGGGTAAAAGTATACAAAAGACCAGATTTCACAGAGAGCAGATTTCACAGTCCATGATGCATTTTTCATGGCTATGAATTTGGTAGGACCTTAAGCATAGGAAATATATGGGGAAGTGATAGTGCTGTCTTAAGCTCAAGGAGTATTTGGCCTCTCCTTCAGGACTCCTTCTGGAACTAGGCTAGTACAGGCTTCTTTGCCCATCCTTACTAAATATACCACCACCTCAGAAAGCTAATGGGATGTAGTGAGAGTAAATTCTGGTTGGAGCAGCATTAACTCTATTATTGCTTATCCTTATCAGGGTGCTCCCTTCTGGCATTTTCTTCTGTAGCAGCCACTCAGCTTCAGTGTCCGAGCTGGTTTTCTGCTGCCTTGTTTGGAGGTTTCTATGCCCCATTGCACTCCCATTGGCCTATTTGTTGAGATGTATTCACTGCATGGAGTGCAGCTGCTCCCCACTACCAACCTTCATGCCCCCAGAATTCCCCCTTTTAATTAGCAGAGCACCAGCTTCCAGACTTCAGTTGAGTGGCTTCCATTGGATGAAGGTAAAAAAAGGTGGTGACATACTACAACCACTCTTACCATTTCTGGCACCAAACATGTCCTGCTGGCTTCTGATCTTCATTTTTAAATTAGTTAAGGGGTTGACAGAGGAGCGCATGGGAAACCAAAATGCATGCTTCCACCCATCTTTTGTTGTTCTTACTTTGTATTTACTTAATTTAAAAGTTAATAATTTGTGAAGAAAACCCAAACAAAAAAGATGAAATATGCTCAGCTAGAGAAAGCTGATAACATCACCAATGGCAGTCCTGGTTTATTTAATGATAAAAGAAATGTGTGACTTTTTTCAGAAAATACATTCTTTTACTTTATTAATCTTTTCAGAGAACCAGTACAGAAAATGGGAATATTTTGTATATATTTACAACAAACCATATATAGATTCACTGCATGAACTGTAAAATAGCACTATAACGGGCAATTAGTATGTTACATTCTGTCTCCAAGGGTTCTTGGGGCAAGGCTATTGTTATAGCTCTTATGTCTCTCTAGTTAGTTGCAAGACTTCAATATTAAAATCTGTTACTTTACAGTGTTGTGTGGTGCATTTTGCTTGTTTTTTTTTTTTTCCATTTTATGATTCTGGGGAAAGTAAGATTAATTTTCCTTTTATTTTATTTTTTTTAATGAGAAATGGTTCTTTGGGTATTCAATGAATGTACTTCAGATGATGTATTAATTAATAGACATAGGTTTATTATTTTTCAGTGAGTCTGATTTTTCCCTTTCAAAGAATTTCCCACCCCTTCTGATTTGTAGCTACATGTAGCTAGTAACAGCACTGGAAAATTCTTTCCAGAATAGTCCAATTAATGAGCATCTCCACAAGAGATTACATCTTCCACCTTATCACACTCTCTTCACTATAGATAGCTACCTCACAGGGGTGTAGTGAGGCTTAATACATTAATGAGGTGATACTCAGACTTTAGGGGTTCAGAAGCTAAATTATAGATCAACATTACGAAAAGAGCCACAGTAGTGTGCATTCATAATTTATTTTACTATAGTACTATATATTCATATTTAAACAGTATGATATTGTTAATAACTTAGATTGGTTAATAATTGAATCAGAGACTATTTTAATATCATGTGCTGCAAAGAGCTGCAGGAGACACATTAAAGAGCCACTTGTGGCTCACGAGCCTCAGTCTGAGTATCACTGCATTAATGACTGCAAAACACGTTGAGATCTGCCAATACATAGTGCTATTATACATGCAAAGGGTCATTTACATTGCATTGCATTACATTATTTCCCAAGAAAAATCACATCCGCTACATTTCAAGAAACTTTCTGGGGCTTGGTCATCCCAAGAAATATATGTGTGCAACCTATGGCTTAATCATGTTATGGAGTCTAGAATTCTCTTATCTAATAATAAACATATATATATATATAGATCAGAGGTGAAGATTGTAGTCTTTGCTATAACAAAATTTACTTTCTCCCCAGAAAACATCTGTATATATATATATATATATATATATATATATATATAGGCTGTCAAGTAATTAAAAAATTAATTGTGATTAATCACACTGTTAAACAATAATAGAATAACATTTATTTAAATATTTTGGATGTTTTCTACATTTTCAAATATATTGATTTCAATTAAAGCACAGAATACAAAGTGTACAGTGCTAGCTTTATATTTATTTTTGATTACAAGTATTTTCACTGTAAAAAAACAAAAGAAATTGTATTTTTCAATTCACCTAATACAGGTACTGTAGTGCAATCTCTTTCTCATGAAAGTTGAACTTACAAATGTACAAAAAAAAACTGTATTAAAAATAAAACAATGTAAAACATTAGAGCCTACAAGTCCACTCAGTCCTACTTCTTGTTCAGCCAATCACTCAGACAAACAATTTTTTTTTACATTTGCAGGAGATAATTATGCCCGCTTCTTGTTTCCAATGTCACCTGAAAGTGGAAACAGGCATTTGCATGGTATTGTTGTAGCCAGCATAGCAAGATATTTATGTTCCACATCTGCTAAAGATTCATATGTCCCTTCATTCTTTAACCACCATTCCAGAGGACATGCGTCCATCCTGAAGATGGATTCTGCTCGATAACTATCCAAGGCAGTGTGTACCGATGCATGTTCATTTTCATCATCTGAGTCAGATGCCACCAACAGAAGGGTTATTTCCTTTTTTGGTGGTTTGGGTTCTGTAGTTTCTGCATCAGAGTGATGCTCTTTTAAGCTTTCTGAAAGCATGTTCCACACCTTATCCCTCTCAGATTTTGGAAGGCACTTCAGATTCTTAAACCTTGGGTCAAGTGCTGTAGCTATCTTTAGAAATCTGATATTGGATCCTTCTTTGTGTTTTGTCAAATTTGCAGTGAAAATGTTTTAAAATCAAACAACATATGCTGGGTCATTATCCGAGACTGCTATAACATGAAACATATGGCAGAATGTGGGTAAAACAGAGTAGGAGACATACAATTCTCCACCAAGGAGTTCATTCACAAATGTAATTAATGCATTATATTTTTAACGAGCATCATCAGCATGGAAACATATCCTATGGAATGGTGGCCGAAGCATGAAGGGGCATACGAATGTTTAGTATATGTGTCACATAAATACCTTGCAATGCCAGTTACAAAAGTGCCATGTGAACACCTGTTTTCACTTTCAGGTGACACGTAAATAAGAAGCGTTATCTCCCATAAATGTAAACAAACTTGTTTGTCTTTGCAATTGACTGAACAAGAAGTAGGAATGAGTACACTTGTAGGCGCTAAAGTTTTACATTGTTTTGTTTTTTAGTGCAGTTATGTAACAAAAAAATAATCTACATTTGTAAGTTGCCCTTACATGATAAATTTCAGAGTAGCAGCCGTGTTAGTCTGAATCCGCAAAAAGAACAGGAGTACTTGTGTCAACTTAGAGACTAACAAATTTATTTGAGCATAAGCTTTTGTGGACTACAGCCCACTTCTTCGGATGCATATGCAAAGAAATCTCTTTATCATGTAAAAAGAACAGGAGTACTTGTGTCACCTTAGAGACTAACAAATTTATTTGAGCATAAGCTTTCGTGGGCTACAGCCCACTTCTTCGGATGCATAAGCTTTCGTCGGCTACAGCTCACTTCTTCAGATGCATTCTATGCATATGCATCCGCAGAAGTGAGCTGTAGCCCACAAAAGCTTATGCTCAAATAAATTTGTTAGTCTGTAAGGTGACACAAGTACTCCTGTTCTTTTTACATGATAAAGAGATTCTACTGCAGAACTATTTCTTTGCCATTGTTACAGTGCAAATATTTGTAATAAAAAATACTAATATAAAGCACTGTCAACTTTGTATACTGTGTTGTAATTGAAATCAATATATTCAAAAAAGTAGAAAAAACATCCACAAATATTTAATAAATATCAATTGGTTTTCTATTACAGGAGTGGGTGGGTGAGATTCTGTGGCTTGTGTTGTGCAGGAAGTCAGACTAGACAATCATAATGGTCCCTTCTGACCTTAGCATCTATGATTCTATGAGTGCGATAAAAACTGCAATTAATCACAAATAATTTTTTTAATCATGATTATTTTTTGAGTTAATCGCTTGAGTTAACTTTGATTAATCAACAGCCCTAATCTATCTATCTATCTATCTATCTATCTATCTATCTATCTATCTATCTATCTATCTATCATCATTAGCAGTAGCACTACTGCTCAGCCCAAGACACACAGTGATAAGTGATGGTGGGGGCAATCTCAAAATGGGAAACCTAGAAACCTACGGATATTGTTTACGCTGAGACATTTATGTTAACAGATATTTTGGCCAAGCGATCACATGGGTTGAAGATGCTTCTGCTACTGCCATTTAGATATCTGCATTCTTCATTTGATGCTACAGCTATTGTCGAGCCCATTTCCATGTGTATTTCCAACATCAAGGGCTTTGCATCACCCATTTTTCAGTAGGAGTTATTTTCTTTCTGTACAGCAGTTTAACTGTTTCAGCTTTGTTTCCTGTGGCAGTTGTTCCTGTGTCTTCTCCTAATGTCAAGTCTGATTCTAAACATGGTTGAAGAGGGGAGTAGTGCTTCTTTTTAATCCCGTCTTCTTATTTTTTGGCTGGTCTTTTAAAAAAAAATGTTTGACTTTCATTTGTATGGAGTTTTGAGAAAGGGAACACATTGTTCTAAACTGTGCTCTTTCTCTCTCTCTGCATCTGATAAAATAAGGAACTGCTTGTCTTTACAGATTTTTGCTGCTCATTACACTGTATGCAATGAAAACATAATACTCCCACAAGCATATGCACACACACTGTCACCTTGGAGATTCAGTATTGTAGTGGGAAGGTGATCACTTACTAATATCCAGATAATACATAATGCCAAGGCCACTCTGACATTTTAAAATGTATGTATTTTTGGTTAATTGCACTGGTTTTATGGATTCCACAATAGTTCTTTTTCATTCAAACTCAGGAGTCTGGCATTTCCTTGCACCGTATTGTGCCCAGTGGGATTTTACATTAGGAAGGAGCACACTTGTGCTTTCACTCCTATGCACAGTGCTTCCCTATTGGTGCCATCAGAACTGGAATGAAACTGACACTATCTTAGTCAATTTCCTATATGGCTCCTGTGGGAGAAGAGCTGTATGTAAAGGGAGCAGAATTTTCTTCTGCTGGGATGCTTTTCAGAGGGCTTGGAAGGAGAAAAGACACAATTTTGTTTTGCTTCTTCATTTCATTACTTCAGCAGAAGTAGAAAATCTTATCTGTCATAGTGCTATTCCTGAAGAGTTCTTTGCCAAGGCAGCTTTTTCGTGGGGCCTCACTCTGCCTAGAAAAGGGCCAAGTCACTCATTGGATTCCTGCTCCATTTCTGTTGCCAGAGATGGTGATTCGGCCAGAAAATGAATGTTTTCTACCCCATCTTTTCTTCTGCTGGACTGAGAAATAGGGCTGGCAAATGTTTTTCAGAATTTTGGACTGAAGCACCCTAAGAGGCCACTTATTTTGTTTATAATTGACCCTTGTGCTTCCCTGGTAATTGCTTGTGTTGATTACTAATGCTTATGTAAATCTAAAACCCGTTCCTGTAAGAAATGTTTCCATTTCAATGTATGTCATGCAGACATCTTCCCATGTTCTCTAGCACCCAGTTAGAATACTCCAAGAGTTCATCTCAAAAAGCAAGGACAGTATTGACTTTGATCCCATGCACACCAGTCATGAAGTGCTTTAGACATCTTGAAAGATTAGGAAATGCCGGGTTTAGTACAATATCTTAAAAATATTAAATACAGGAACCAACTTCTCCTAATATAAATAATATACGGTGTTAGGGTAGAGCTCTGATTTCTCATATTGGTGACACTGAGTGGTATTGGATATTTTTCTGAATTTTTTTCCTAGTTCTATTTTATAACGGACAATTCTGTGTTACCTTAAAATATAGCAGAACAAATTATGTCATTGTAATTATTCAAATGCTTCAAATGTCACTATTTAATAATACACCATTGTATGTTATCATTGCAAAAACAAGACACAAAAAGCATGTCTCCCAGATTATGCATGTGCAAGACTGACAAACAATTCTATTTCCACAATAAAAGATTTGAATATTACATTAGAATAGGTTGCTTTCTAAGACTGTTGATGATTATTATTGTTCTGAAATTAGTGTTTCAAACACAAAAAATGGCAATTCTCTGAGTGCAGGTTTAGAGTCAATTTTTCTTGGAGAAAATGAATTCACTTCTCATTTGCATTCATATCATACAATATTTTTCACATTAATAGAAATTCTGTAAAAAACAAGCAAATGAATGGCCATGTTTATATGTGTTTTTTAAATTAATATAAAGTATTTAAGTGAACTATAAACAGGTCATGGTAATGACCTGGGCACTCAAGTGACTTGGGACCCAAAGTCCATTTTAAAAATGGGTTTTCTCTTCCTAAGTGATTTAGGAACTTTTGAAGATTTTACCCATAGATGTTATAGTCAGTAGGGTCCATTATGATATTCTAGTCTTTTAAAAAGAAAAAATAATCCAGATTATAGAGTTTCATCTAGTAATGTCTGCATCAAGCCCATAACTTGTGCTTAAGATAGAGCATATTATTTAGAAAGACATCCAGTTTTCATTTAAAGACTTCAGGTGATGAAGAATCCTCCACCTTCCCAGGTAATTTGTTCCAATGGTTTATGAACATCACTTAAGAAAATGTGCCTTGTCTAACCTGAATGTATCTAGTTTCAACTTCTGACTATTGGATCTTATTATATTTTTGTTGGCTAGATTAGATAGGCATCTACTATCAGAAATCTTCCCTGTGTGTAGGTATATTGTATCTAGGGGGTTTCATTTACCCCCACATTCTACTTTGTTCTAGTGGAGCTCCGCAAAACCCTAGTGGGGGAAAAAATGTGAGTCCTGTTGTAACCTTCAAATCTGAGGCCTGGCTTGCACAGTCTTCCCCTGAGGTTCCAAACAACCAAATTAATGTTTAAATACAGTTAACTAAGAATGACCGACATGGATCTTGACTGTCCCACACCACTCACCCTAGTAGGACTTGTATTAGAGGAAGAAATAAAGGCCCAGATCATCTCAGGGACATGTTTGTGAGGATCTGCTCCATCCTACTTGAAACTGCATAATCATGCCCTCTTTCCTTGGAGACAGCTGTTTCTGTGGAGTTGTGATTTGTGTGTGGAAGAAGACTAAGCTGGCTAGGGAAGGGCAGTTATCAGACAGAGAGGTCTTTTCTATGTCTCCCTACCCCCTTTTATATGGAATAAAATGCTTCTACAGAAGTTCCTTCTGGCATCCATGACAAGGGGGAGCTCTGATAGTGCATTACCTATTGGACCAAATTACCAGAGATAATGTGTGTGTAGAGCAGGGGGAGTGTGTACAGATGCCCTTTGCTTCCAGTGGATCCACTGCATAGTCACAACTCTATCCATCAGGACAAAACCTTCTGCACAGCACAGAATGAAATTTCCTATTGAAAGTATATGCTCAGAAGTGGGCAATCCAGCTAAAACCTGTCATCTGATGCTAATACAGGATCGAGAGATCACATCGTCTTAAACAGGCAGCTAATGAATTTGAACTTGGCCAAAAATCCGCTGTACACAAATCCTTCTCCCATACGTATTCTAGTGAACTTCAACCATGCTGCATTAAAAGATACAAGATATTTATAGTACATGTATCTTTAATATGAAATGTATTCAAACCAATCTAGTAATTTTATCTCCAATGACATCTTCTCAAGGCAGCACAGTAACTTATTTTATCCATCACCATTTTGTAGTGGGTACTTACATAGTTTTAAAAAACATCACAGGTTTCAATACTTTGCTTAGAACATGAAAAAATATTCCATGGATTTCTGTTTTGATTTTTGTCCACGCAGCATCTTTGGAAAGATGCAATTATCTTGCCATGATTTAAGTCTGTGGATCTAAGGAGCCTATCTACTCTATTTCAAAACTAATAGCAAGACCACTAAGCAGCACTCTTAATCTTCTACTTTCTCCTATCAAACTGGCTTCTTATAAGAACAATGTCTGAATTTCCAAGATTTTTTGGAACATATGATTTATTTATGGTACAGTTCCCTTTGAATTTTACAGTTTAAAAGTGTGTCTTGATTTTTTTAAATTTTATATAGTAAAAGATTATGCAGGAAAGAGAGGACTGGTAGATAATCTAAAACGAGTTAAAGAGTCCTTTGAGACTATTCAATATTCACCCAAGATTTGCAATCTGAAATTGGCCTTAAGTATAGCATTTTGCTTTACTAAATTATGTATCAAGGATACATTTTGATGCAGGATGGAATTGAAAATAAGATATTGTGACTACTCTAGAGGGCTGATCAACTCAGAGTGCTCAGTCATCAATTGTGCTTATGTTGAGTTTGGTACAGACAAGGCAAGGAAGGGCAGAGGTGTATTACAACTTTCCCTCCCACAAACAAAGAACTTGGGGTCAACCAGGGAATGATTTAGCTCAGTGGTTCTCAAAGCCAGTCCGCCACTTGTTCAGGGAAAACCCTTGGCAGGCCGGGTCAGTTTGTTTACCTGCCATGTCCGCAGGTTCGGCCGATTGCTGCTCCCACTGGCCGTGGTTCGCCTGGAGCGGCCTGGAGTGGCGAACTGCGGCCAGTAGGAGCCGTGATCAGCTGAACCTGCGGATGCGGCAGGTAAACAAACCAGCCTGGCCCGCCAGGGGCTTTCCCTGAACAAGCAGCGGACCGGCATTGAGAACCACTGGTTTAGCTCACAGAGTACATTTAACACAGACTTAGGGTTGTTCTTCTGGGTTAGGCTTGCCCTCCAAATGCCCCATTCCACCAGGAGTATGTGGCATGATTTCTACTTTGTTCAATATTGTGGGGAAAAATCTCAAAAATTAAATAGGTATCTAATTCAGAAACCATTAACTTCAGTGGAGTTATACCAGAGGAGAACTGGGCCCTATGTCATTTGACTTACTGTACAGAGTTTGACTGTGGCATTAAATCACTGCTCATAACAGACCAGAAGCCAAACGGGAGCTCCAAGAGACATGGTGCCACAGCATGTTTACAGTGGAACCACAATCTACTGTAATTAATGTTAGGTCTATCACCATCTTACAGTTGCTGTTCTACTGTTTCTTGTTTGCACTTGACATACAGACCTTATCATCATAAATTCTTAATAGTTGCTGAATAGTCTTGTATAAAAATTCAACTTGTATAGACAATGGAGAACAATTAACAAGCAAGTGATGAAAACTACCTTAAGTTTGGGAATTTTTCTCTGGCAGTTGGAGCACATTGCTTTAACTTTTCATACTATATTTTGTTCTAGACACATATATTTCATGTAATGGGGAAAAAATCTTGACATTTATGGTATGCTGGGGTTTAATTATTGATAAAAGCATCTGGATAAAGAGACAATTTTTCTCTGACTTAAATATCATTAAAAGAAATTGCAAGAACGGGATTATTCCGTGGAGGAATTGTGTCTTTTAAGACTTATTTGATGAATACCTATAGCACAACAAAACTTCCAGAGATTTGTGAGCAACAGGGGTGCAATTGCACATATTGAGACAGATGGTTCTCACAGGTTATCTGGTCATACTGGCCTCATTTTAGTTTGATTTTCAACTTTTTCTTTGGACTCTTTGGATTTCATTGCTCCCAACTGGTGCATGTTAACTGTTTGGGGGCAGAAACTATGCCTCATAACAAAAAAGTCCCTCTTTCCATTTTTTTTGCCCTATGGGATCTCTGGCCAAGGTGACTTTTGGGTACTACTCCCACAGCAGCTTGCCCCCCTGGCTGGGAACCAGAGTTAGCAGATTTTTTAAATAATTCCTTGACTACAAGTATAGATTTAATCTTTAAGAAGTTGGACACTCTGCATAGCATTGGAACAGGAACTGATAGACAGAATCCTTTTCCAAAAGATTTCTACAATGAGACTGAGATCTAGTCTCACTCTTAAGCACATGCTTAACTTTAACCATGAGAATAGTCTCATTGACTTTAATGGAAGTATTCATGAGCTTAAATGCTTGGCTAGGTCAGGGCCACAGATAACTCTTTTGGAAACTTCCTGTTCAAGCTATGAGGTGCATTTACTTCTCTGATCAGAGAAAATAAAGAAAATCAAAGAAAGCTTTTAAAGACAAAATGGATTAATTCAATATTATAGAAAAAAAAAAGAAATCTGAGATTTTGAAGACTACCTGAAAGTGTCAAAAAAGGAAGGTTAGAGATTTTTTAGCTTAGTGGCTTCATGTTAAACTGACACGGCCCACTCCCCCTCCCCAGCTCCCAGTGGCCGTGGTTCACCATTCTCGGCCAATGGGGGCTGAGGGAAGCAGTAGGTCTTCAGCCCTAGCTCTTCAGACCCAGCTCTGGCATCTTTAATTTCAACCCTTGATTTGGGATCCCAAAAAAGCCCTGTCCGCTGTGGGGTTTACACTAATTTACCTGTGTCCAGAAGGGGAACTCAGGTCTGCCCAATACTCTTCCAACCCAGGGATCCTATGAACAACAGCCACATCCTACTTAATTCCAATCATCTGCTGCTGTTTCCCTGGGCCTCTTTCTATCAGGCCCTTTTATCTCCAACCCCATTTCAGGGCTAATATGCTCAGGTACTTCTCTCTTTGCAATCCCAGCTATGTAAGTTTAGCCAGCCATAAATTCCTGCTATTTGTCAGGCTCCTTCAGACATAGAGAAGCCCTTTCTTGATGCGGACAGTCCCAGCTCCTTTTATCTGAGTCAGCAGTGCCCTGATTGGCTGTTTCTAGCCCCTCTAGCCTTTGGACCATATCTTAATGTTTTCCAAAATTCTACAGAGTGTCTTCTAAGCAAGCTCTTTTCCTCTCAGCTCCCTGCTTCTTGAACTCTAGGGCCTCCAGCATGGAACCACAAGGGTCAAATGCACCCCATCACAGACTGTTTATGGATTTTGCAAAAGTTTTGTTATTGAGACTCATTATCCCTCGTTCTGATCTCACACTGGTATAAAGCAGAAGTAACTCAGCTGAAGAAATAGACAATATGACAGAACAGGTTCTTGCAGCAGGTATCCATCTGTCTTGATGTACCCAAAGAGCCTGTCAGTTGAATATTTAAAAAGTGCTTCCCTAATAGTTTTTTTCTTATTTCCTTCCCTCCCCTCTTAATTTAGGCAATGTTACAAGTTCCTAAATCTAGATATGAATTTAATGTTGACTGTTGAGACTTTGATGAAAGCAACAAAGAATCCTGTGGCACCTTATAGACTAACAAATGTATTGGAGCATAAGCTTTCGTGGATGAATACCCACTTCGTCAGACGCAAGCTTATGACCACGAAAGCTTATGCTCCAATATATTTGTTAGTCTATAAGGTGCCACAGGATTCTTTGTTGCTTTTTACAGATCCAGAATAACACGGCTACCCCCCTCTGATATGAGACTTTGATGGAATCTCTCCATGGCAATTATAAGTATATTTAATAATTATAAACAATTATTTACTGTTCTGTTCTCCACACAGAGTTTCACTTTTCTATTGTCATGGTTCTGTAAAAGGACGCTAATTGGTGGGGAAATGTTTTTATAAGAATCCTATTTTTTTCTGTTAGAGAGAGAAAGAGAGAAAGAAAGAGTATATGTTTGTGTGTTGATTTGTTCCTTATTATGATCAAGCAGGGATCAGCAATCTTTGGCATGCGGCTCATCAGGGAAATCTGCTCGGCCCATGCTGCTTCCCGCAGCCTCCATTGGCCTGGAACAGTGAACCGCAGCCAGTGGGAGCTGCGACTGGCCAAACCTGTGGACGCTGCAGGTAAACAAACCATCCTGGCCCACTAGCAGATTTCCCTGACTGGTCGCATGCCAAAGGTTGTCAATCCCTGTGATAAAGCATTTATCAGCCTTCATTTGTAATAATTTTCTTAATCACTTACTAATGTGATGTGATGCTCTCACTTTATATATTAATAAAGCAATGAAACAAAAAGAGAATTCTTAATAAAATGAAGAGATAAATAAGAAAGGATAAAAGTATATGAAAGGTATATCATACCATGCTCCTAGTACAAATCTTTGCTTGAGCTGCAGGCAAAGAAGATAATCCTTCTTTGTTTTAAATACTTTCTATTGTGATTTGCTATTTTGTTTAAAATGAATTATCAGTTACTAACTTAGGAAAATCTTTACTGTAGTGCACCATCTGACTAGCAGGGCTGTGCATTTGTTTGTTCTTCAAGGCCAGAAAAGAAACAGAACCTCCATCACAAATTGTTGAGAAGCTGTAGTAGTCCACAGGGCTTCAGTGCTCCAACTCCACAGGGAACAATGTCCTGTGGATTCAGATCAACTGGCAGATAAAGCAGCCAATCCTTACCCTTTTTCCCAGCTTGCCTCTTCCTCACACTCAAACTAACTTTGTAGAGCTGCATGTAGGGAGCCTTAGAGCTTGTCTACATAGAGGGGTAATGCACATTATGGGGGTATGATTTCTAAAGCACACTATTGTACTACATTAAAGCTCACAAAAGAACCTTTAGTGCACACCGGTAGGATCTATACACAACAATTAATGTACAACATGTTAGTGCACTTTGGAAATCACACCCCTGGAGGGTGCATTACTTTAACATGTAGACAAACCCTGATGGAAGTGAGCTCCGTGGCATACAAGGGATATGTACCTGAGCCTGATCTCTCCAAGTGCAGCCTGAGTGAGATGGGGGGGCTGGGAGGAAGCAGTATTTGCCCTATAAAATATAAGAGGAAATGTATTTTAATACAACATTTAAGTATCATCATACATCATTTAACTATTCAAGTATTCTGTGGAAGGGCAAGAAAGGTCAGAATAATTATCCCCAGAAAAGAGAGAATTTTATAAAGGCAATGTGGTCCAATGGCTAGGGCGCTGAACTAGAAGTCAGGTGGTTTTTGTTCTATTCCTGGCTCTGCCACTAACTTGCTGTGTCAATTGGGGTAGGTCTCTATGTCTTAGTAACCCGCATGAAAAATAAGGATAATAGTAGCTTTCCTTTGTAAAGTACTCAGAGATCTATGGATGAAAGGTGCTATATAAAAGAGCTAAGTATTATTGTAAGTAGTCACCAGCTAAAGTGTAGGTGGTAATATAGACATGAATAACTAGTAGGGATTAAAACAATATATTCAGAAAGATAAGTACTCTTACACGAAAATGTTTGCTGAAAGAGTTGGTTGTAAACAACTGCAGGTGTATATCTGTACTCAGTTTTGTAAAGATAATAGCACAGGTGTTATGCACCTGTTATATATAATCATATTATCTTATCAACAGTCATTTTACACTAATTTAGGTTTTCAAGATGCTTGAAAAGACATCAGTCCTTTTAAGGGAAAAATAACATAAAATAAAAATATGGTGAACTTTTTTTCTCAAATTTTTTTCATGATTGTAAGTGAATTAAATCTACCGTGTACAAATATTTTCTTCAAATCATCCAGTTTAATTTAGCATTTTATTTAAGGAAAACAATATTTGTAAGCAAGACAGTTTTATTCCTCAGCCCTTCATTAGCCTCATTAAATACCGATGCAAAATATTCATTTAGATATTGTGCCATGCCTAGATTATCCTTAATCTCCACTCCATCTACAGTCTTAAGTGGTCCCACTTCTTCTTTCTTTGTTTTCTTCCTATATATATGGCTATAAAAGCTCCTACTATTGGTTTTAATTCCCCTTGCAAGGTCCAACTCTACACGGCTTTTGGCTTTTGTCACTCCATCTCTACATGCTCTGACCTCAATAAGGTAGGTTTCTTTGCTGATCCCTCCCATCTTCCACTCCCTGTACGCTTTCTGTTTTTTCTTAATGACCCCTCTGAGATGCTTGCTCATCCAGTTCGGTCTAAATCTCCTGCCTATGAACCGTTTTCCCTTTCTCGGGATACAGGCCTCCGACAGCTCCTGCAACTTCAACTTGAAATAATCCCAGGCACCTTCTGCCTTTAGATCCCTAAATATGTTAGTCCAATCCACTTCCCTAACTAGTCCCCTTAATTTATTAAAGTTAGCCCTTTTGAAATCGTAAACCTTAGTCTCCGATTTAATTCTGTTAATCTTTCCATTTAGTTTAAACCGAATTAGCTCATGATCACTCGAGCCAAGGTTGTCCCCTACAACCATTTCCTCAACGAGGTCCTTACTACTCACCAAAACCAAATCTAAAATGGCATCCCCCCTCATCGGTTCAGCAACTACTTGATGAAGGAATTCATCAGCTATCACGTCTAGGAAAATCTGAGCCCTATTATTGTTACTAGCATTTGTTCCCCAATCTATATCCGGGAAGTTAAAGTCTCCCATGATTACACAGTTCTTATTAGTATTTACTTCCCTAAAAACGTTAAAGAGTTCTCTGTCCATATCCAGGCTAGATCCTGGCGGTCTATAGCACACCCCAAGCACTATCCCAGGGGAGGCTCTAGTAGTTCTTTTACCCAATGTGAGTATTGCCCAACCAGACTCCGTCTTATCCATTCCATCACTTATTATTTCTTTACAGTTTACCTCATTATTGACATACAATGCTACTCCCCCACCTTTACCTTTGATCCGGTCTTTTCCTAAACAGCACATACCCTTCCATACCTGTACTCCAGTCATGACTACCGTTCCACCACGTTTCAGTTATTCCTACGATATCCGGTTTCATTTCTCGGATCAGGAGCTCCAATTCCTCCATTTTGTTGCCTAGGCTTCTCACATTGGTGTATAAACATCTTAATTTATGCCGTTTGGCCTCTCTCACATTCGTTATCCCATTTGGTATGGACACCGTACTGCTACTATGACCTATTAGTCTAGTATCCATCCCCCGCCTCCTTATGTCCAATCTCTTCCCCCCGTCTATATCTGTTCTTATCTCATCGTCCTCCCTCTCAATGTTATAATCTGGTGTGGAGATTAACTGGACATCTCCCAACTGTCTCCCCAAATTCCTAGTTTAAAGCTTTTTTGATGAGATGAGCCAGCCTCCCTCCCAGAAGTCTATTTCCTTCCCTACTTAGGTGAAGTCCATCCCGTGAGAACAGTTTTCTGTCCCCGAAATCCTCCCAGTGGCCATACATCCCAAAGTCCTCTTTATAGCACCACTCCCTTAGCCAACTATTTATCATCACAATCCTGTCACCCTTTTGCTGCCCTTCTCTAGGAACAGGCAGAATCCCACTGAAGATGATCTGAGCCTCGATTTCCTTAAGCATCTTCCCCAGCCTGGCATAATCTCCCTTGATTCTCTCCATCGAGAACCTAGCTGTGTCATTCGTTCCTACGTGAAGGATGATCAAGGGGTTCTTACCTGCTCTTTTTAGGATCCTTTTCAGCCGCAGGTCCACATCCCGTATCTTAGCACCTGGTAGACAGCACACCCTTCTGTTCTCTGGGTCTGCCCTGGTCACAGGCCTGTCTAACCTCCTCAGTAAGGAGTCCCCAATCACGTAAACCTGCCTTTGCCTGGTGACAGTGCGATCTACTAATCTATCCCCTGTTCCGTCTAGTTGCAACCCCTGTCCATTCCTATTTTCCCTTATAATCCCCCTTATGCCATCCTGTATCCTCCTGGGGCCCAGATTTGGTGCTGTCTCCATCAACTCCTCCCCTCTTTCTATGGGACTAGCCGCTCTTCTCTTTTTCCTCCCCCTCCCCCCTTCAGTTACCACCTGCTGCACCCCTTCCTCATTTTCCAAACACCCAAACCTGTTCCTGAGCTCTATTTCTCCTTCACTGGCCCTCCTTTTCCTTGGCCTGCTTCTCACGGTCACATGCTTCCACTGCCCTTGTTCTCCCCCCGGCATTTCCCCCCTCACAGGTCTTTGCCCCTGCTTCCACCTGTACCTCTGAGCATTCCCCTTCAGCTACTCCTTACCTTTGCTCCATCAGCTGCTCAAACTCCCTTCTAAACTCTATCAGGGTATCTACCTGCATCTCCAAACCTCGGATCTTTTCTTCCAGCATCTCTATTAGTCGGCACTTCATGGACACATACCTCTGTTCAGGCACCGCTGCTAGGACCATGGACATACCACAGCTGCCGCATGCAATCATCTGCATTGTGTCCCCTGCTGCTTGGCTCATGGCTGCTGTTGTCTGTGCCTGCCTGCTCAGCTGTGCCTTCCGCACCTGGGGGAACACAGCACATGGGGCACCACGCCCTCCTGCCTCCCCTTCCACCTCCCCCTGTAAACTCTCACTCAAACTCCCCTGTTAGCAGCCCTGTTCGCCGGCTCCTGTGCCGCTGCTCGCAGGTCATGTTTTGTAGACCTTTAACCATTTTTGTTCTCTTCACTGGACTTTCTCCAATTTGTCCACATCTTTCCTGAAATGTGGCACCCAGAACTGGACACAATACTCCAGTTGAGGCCTAATCAGAGTGGAGTAGAGTGGAAGATTTACTTCTCGTGTCTTCAAAACCAATGAGGAGTCCGGTAGCACCTTAAAGACTAGCAGATTTATTTGGGCATAAAATATCACAGGTAAAAAACCCCACTTCTTCGGATGCATGGAGTGAAAATTACAGCTGCAGGAATAAATATAGTTGTCACGGAGTCACCGGGCGATGCTCTGGAACTACTCCATATGAAGCCAGTCAGGACTCTGGGGGAGCATGACTACTCTCTATGAGCATAGTGTCTCCAGGGCAAGAAGCTTACACAGCTTCGACCTTCCTGGGGCTGATCTCGGAGCATGAAGCATCCCCTTCCACACCGTACCATGTGCTTCCCACAGCGAGTCCACACAGGCAGGTCTCTTGGGTAAGCCAGAGGGCCCTCACCCCAATTCCGCAGTTAGACGTGACTCTTAGCCAGCCAGTAAAACAGAAGGTTTATTAGATGACAGGAACACGGTCTAAAACAGAGCTTGTTGATACAGAGAACAGGACCCCTCAGTCAAGTTCAAACCCACCAACGTTCACATGGATGCCCCAGCATCTCTCCCATTCCTTGGCGGGAGTTACACCAGGCCCTTCGAGTTTCAAGCCCTCCCTTCAGTTTATTGTGCTTGATGGCACTCACAGACCACATGTGGGAAGGTTTATGCGGCCTGTGCCCTTTTGCCACCCTAAAACCCCTGGGGCTCAAACAGATCGGGTCTTCTCCCAGCATTCCATTCTGGAGGGCTGTGATTCAGGCTCTCTTGGTTAAGAGCCCCCATTTTGACCTTGGCCACCCTCTGACCAGGTGTCTCTGTCACCAGCAACTTGGCATTAGCCCCTTTCATTTGATACAGCCACGTTGGAGGAGAGAGGTCAATATACACAGTAAAGCACCGCCCAAATAGATACAGCTGCAGCTTTTTAAGGGCATGTACCATGGCCAGGCATTATGCCTGCATCTGTAATTTTCACTCCATGCATCTGAAGAAGTGGGGTTTTTTACCCTGAAAGTTTATGCCCAAATACATCTGTTAGTCTTTAAGGTGCCACCAGACTCCTCATTGTTTTTGTGGATACAGACTAACATGGCTACCCCTCTGATTCTTGTGTCTTACTTACAATACTCCTGCTAATACATCCCAGAATGATGTTCACTCTTTTTTGGCAACAGCGTTACACTGTTGACTCATATTTAGCTTGTGGTGCACTATGACCAATAGACAAACCTCCAGTTACTACATCACTTCCCCTTTCTCCATTATTAACCCCACTCACAGTTTGGTGTCAGTGCCTAGTAATGCCAGAATCCTGAGGTGTATGCAGATAGACCTGTCTCCAGTCCCATGTGAAATGATGAAGTGATGCCTGGTATGTCCTAAGACCCCACCACCTAACCTAGTTATAGTGATTTCAACTTCATTTTGTGGCTGGGTAGAAGGGGCCTAACCAAAAGTCACTCAGCTCTGCTGCTGTTTTGTGCATGCTCATCAGTAGAGAGCCTCTGCACATTGCATACCAACAAAATTCCTCTTCTGTTTTAACAGAGAGTCCTTCCAACATCACATGATCCTCATCTATGACACTTATGCAGAGTGCTTGTTCCATGAAACACACTGCTTATGACAAGGTAGGAGCCTTTTCCCCCATCTTAGTTCCGTTCCACTACCAACCAATTCTAAGTTTGTATACAGTTATGGGGTCTCCCAAAGTGTCACTGGAGGAATTATATATAT
The DNA here is from genome assembly GCF_011386835.1 of Chrysemys picta bellii. Lineage (NCBI taxonomy): Eukaryota > Metazoa > Chordata > Testudines > Emydidae > Chrysemys > Chrysemys picta. Next base: position 266,007,148 of record NC_088791.1, on the reverse strand, counting down.
ATGAAGCTTATGCAAACAAAAATATTTCTATAGCTGTACTTCCCCTGTTCACCAATAGATGGGGACATAAACCTCCTTCTCTGGAGCTTCTGTCCATTTGGAGTTCTGGGTAAATAGCTTATACAAATGTAGCAGCTCTATTCTTCTTCCTATTCATAAACAGATAGGAACAGAAAGCTCCTTACCATCGCAGGCTTCAGGCCACAAGACTTACATCTGCAAATGTAAATTGTACATATAATTAAGGTGACTGTATTTTCAAAATCAAAAACTAGGACACTTTTCTAGCAACATATTTTAGAGTCACAAAATACTCCCATATTCTGTATTTCAATGATGGACAACCTGGGACCCACGGGTGGCATGCGGCCAATCAGGATAATCCATTGCCAGGCTGAGAGACAGTGTTTACATTGACCATCCACAGGCACAGCCATCCACAGCTCCTAGTGGCCTCAGTTAGCCATTCCCAGCCAGTGAGAGCTGCGGGAAGCAGCAGCCAGCACATCCCTGAGGCCCATGCCGCTTCCCGCAGCCACTGGGAGCTGCGGGTGGTGATGCCTGCAGACGGTCAATGTAAACACTGTCTCACAGCCTGCCATGTGCAGCCCATAGGCCGCAGGTTGCCCACCACTGCTATATCCTGTGGGTTTTTTTGGTTTTGTTTTGCTTTGTTTTCTGTTCTATTTGCCTGAAGTAGATCAAAGATGGCTTATCTTATTACCGGGTTCCTGTCTGTCCAATTCTTCTCTTCTTTCTGTGGTTCTGGTGACTATAGAGAGGAGCAAAAAGAGGGTCAGAGGAACTGTCAAGTATCCTTCTCCCAAACCCCTTTTTCACACATGTCCCCAGAGATGTCAGAGCAGGGCTTTTGCACTGACTAGACTTATTCACCAACTCTTATTACAGAGCTGTCACCTGACATGTAAAGACAATCTTTAGCCATGGACAATGATTCGGTGAAAGTTACAACTGCTGCATGATGTCAGTGAAACAGGGCTGTAAGAAATATTGTACACCAGCACAGAAACATGTCTTAAGCACAAATGTTGTAGTAACAAAAAAAAATATTGAGAATTTTGATGGATTAAATAAAAAACCAGGACATTTCAGGAGTCCAATAAAAGTTCTTGAGACACAGGTCATCATATGGGGAAAAAATGGTTGTCCCAGCAAAACTGGAGACACTGGAGATAGGTGACGTTAAATATATTTTGTTGGCTCAACTTCTGTTGATAAAAGGGACAAATGAAAGATATTACTTCACCCACTTTTTCTTTCTAATATCCTGGGACCAGCACAGTTACAATACTGCAACCAGTAAAACTGGGGCATATGGTCTCTTGTGACATATTCCTCAAAGATTTACTGTAGCTTTAGAAATGTATAGTTATTTTTATGACATAGACCACAAAACATAGTGACTAAATATGAATAATACATTCCACTCTATAGCTAGAAAAAGTAGTCAAGGAGAAATAGAATATATTATTTTGTTTCTGTTGCTGAGTGACAGGGTTATTCACAGTGAATCGGGACAATGCAGTTAAATTAAAATTATTAGTTAAACTTAAAATAAATCCAAACTAATTAATGTGCTAATCATAAGAGCAATAAAAAGGGAGAGAGAATTTTATCATGACTTTATTCTGAATCCTCCTGCAAACCTCTGGTTTTTTTACTCAGTCTGTCAAGGACAAATTCATTTTTGGAGTTATCTCATTAATAGCTAAAATATGGATGTCTGTAGCAACTGAAGGCCTGATCCTGCATTTACTCAGGTAAAACTTCCATTGAGTGCAACAGGAGCTTTGGCTGAGAAACTGTAATAGGATCAAGACCTCATTATCACTGGATTAACATTCCTGTCATTTTAGCAGATGCAGAAACATTTAATTTGTTATTTGACATGTGCTATACAAATTGGGAGCGGTCACATCACATTACAGTAAAACCACTGCAGGCAAGTAAAAGGCAATGCAATATTGCCAGGCCCAAAAATCCCAACACTTTCAAATACTGGAGTTAGTCTTGAGAATCCATCTCATTGAGTTAAAGGGATAGATAGATAGATAGATAGATAGATAGATAGATAGATAGATAGATAGATAGATAGATAGATAGATAGATAGATAGATAGATAGATCAAGGATTAAAAACCCAGGAAATTCAGAGTTAAGATTATAGTTTATATTTTATTTTCATTTGCACCTTTTCTAAGTCCAGTTACTTAGAGAAGGAGCATTTGCAAACACACAGTTGTTGGGAGAAGTCTGACACAGGGCAGGATTCTGTGCAGAAATAGAGCTGCAGATTGGGGATCAGCATGCCCTGTATTATTCAGGAATGTGCAAGACTAAAAATGATGGGATGCTTGGGATAACCAAAGGATTTGCACAGTATGGAATGGGGAGGTGGGTGTGTGTGCGGCAGGAAACTTAGCTGAGTCTTCAAAAAATGTATAAAAAACATGAAACAACATAATTTGGATTATTAATTTTACCCTTCCATCTGATTTTCATCGGATAAATGTCTATAATTTTAAAATTTGATATATGACCATTTTAAACAATTCAGACTTTGGATAAGTAACTGGGATCCTGAATAAGATACGAAAAGGTGAGTAAGTATTAAGCATCAGGCAGTCACATTGCTGGAGAACCTAGTAAAGCTCATGGCAGGGCAGAGACCAAAATGAAGGACTCCTCACCCTTGGGTTCGCGGGGGGGCAAGAGAAAATTTTTGCTGTCCAGTAATGACTCACTCACGGGAGCCAGGGAGCAATAGAACGGGGGGGGGGGGGGGGGGGGGGGAGAGGAGAGAGTCTGTGTCCAATCTCACCTTCCTTCAAATCTCTTACATAATCCTCTCTCCATCCCATACATCCCTTTCCTCCTATCCATCCCATTCTCCTCTACAGGTGAGGAACCATTTTAGACTCATTTTTACATGTTTGTGCTCTCTAGTATCCACCTTCTTTACCCTCCCCAGTGTATCCCACTCTCCTCCCCCACCAAAATCCCTTCTCCAGTCTTCACCTTTTCCCACATTCTGCCTCAATTTCCCCCCCCCCTTCTTTTATTCTTTGATGTTAGGGTGACTCCTCTAGTCCTACAACAGAATAAGAGAAAGCGGGAAGGCAGACCTGCCTAACCTATGGCTTTTAACCAAGGCTCTGGCTTTCAGGTCTTTTATCTCTCTTATCTCCCTGAGCTCTCTTTCTGTGTCACTGACTTTTTCTTCTTTTTTTCTTTCTTTTTTTTGGGGGGGGGGGGCAGCTGACAGAATGGGTGGGCAATGTCAGGGGCTGGTTACTGAGACTCTTTCCTTTCATTGTCCCTGCTAGCCAATCCCTGCCTCCCTGTCCTCAGTTCCCCCCCATCTTCTCTAATGAGAGATCACAATGATCTGGGGGAGGATGACCCATAGTCAGTAATTCTGTGCAGGTGACAAGAGAGGAAGAAAGGTAAGGAGGTGTAGCAGTTGCTGATCAGGGAACCTACTTCAGTCTGTATGTGAGCTATTAGGGGAGGGGGGAAACTGAGGCACCAAAAAGGGGAAGAGGACTATAGACTGGTAGCAGTGGGAGGACTGTAAGGAAAAAGAACTGATTGTTGGAACAAGAAGGGATAGAATTGATGGGAGAGAGAATTAGTTGATGCGGGAGGAAGAAAATTTCTGGAGGGAAGGAAGAAAACAATGGAAGTGGAGGAGAGGACTGTTGTAAGTGTGTGGGGTGATAGATGGATTTGTGGACTGTGGACTGGGTTTCCTAATAGGGGACTTTACAATTATGGCTGTGTGAAATTTTTCAGACAAATAGTTTATTCTAGGAAAAATGTGGTTTTGGTTGACCTGAAACTAGTCAGGAATTTGATACAAATAGTTATGAACATTCACAAAATGGCCAAAGAAGAAGGCAGTGGTGGAGAAGTGTTACTGTGGTTGTCATTGTTCCTCCTACCCCTGTAACTTTTAGCCCAGTGATTAGGGCACTCACCTGAGATGTGAGGCCCATGTCCAAATACTCACTCTGAAACAGACCTATAATTAACTTTTTGAGTCACCAAAAAATCAGAAAAAAATTAGATTTGCTTCAATCTGAACCTTTTTTTTTGAGAACTGCCACTGAACCAAAAAAAAAATCAATTATTTGCCAATATCTTTTTAAAAGGTTATATCATATTTCTTGTGTTCATTATAGTTTGATGTCACTGAAGCTGAACTCAATCTCCTATTTATCCTGTAAACTAAGTTCCACACCTGAAAGTATACAGAATCCAGGTCAAAATCTGTCCACCACCATGCTTGGGCTATCCAGCTCCAATAGACTAATCTTTGTCTGTGAAAGTATCCTGTCACAAAAATCTAGTACATCTATATTTGACCTTTAATTAAAGACTCTTTCTTTGGGTCACTGAGTTTTGCTAGTCTCTTGGTAGTTGCTTAAGACAGGTCTCACAGAACAGTATATTTTTGCAAAAATAAAAGCTAATATGAAATAAAACTTTTCTCCTCTTCACGGAATGCTATAGGTATAAGTACTATTTTATCTTTTCTCTGGAGTAAAACATCTCTGTTGCTCCATGAGTAGTTATTTACTCAACTTTAGCTACAGTTACTCCTGGGTTTCTCAAAGTATTTCACATTACTATGTTTCATTTTTTCCTACCACTCGCTGTGATCTTTTCTTATAAGGTCTCAGATAGCTCAGTATATTTCTTCCCTTTAAATCTTTTTTCTTTCGTCTTTATCAATTGTCCTCCTGCTACTTTCTCTTAAATGTTTTGTCCCAATTTAGTCTTGTTCTTGTTCCATTTCAAAGATTGGATTCTACCTTTCATCCGAGAACTAATTTCTGTCATCTCCTCAGAATGCATGGGTCTGCTATATTTTACTGCTTCTGTACTACTTTATTTCAGATCTCCAGATTTTGTGTTCAGCTGAATAATATAACTACAGCTGCACGAAACTCAGGACACAAAGGTTTCATGCATACAATTTGTTTTAATTTGCATCTTTCCTCTTTGTGGTTTTATAAAAAAAATCTACGGTCAGACAGACAAAACCAATGAGATTAGCATGATTTTCCATAAAACAATAAAGTACATCAGGTTTGGAAACCTGGGGAAAATGTTTGACTAACCTAGCTGCATTTTCATGTTTGCTGTGAAATTGTCTTTCTCTATACACTTTTCCTTAGAGCAAATAATAAATAATAAATAATAATAATAATAATAATAATAATTAATAAACCCTACACTTCACCACATAGGCAGGAATAGTGGATAAGGGGGTTGGAAACCAGGCAGAGGAACTCCCCACATCCTAGCTACAGAGCAACCTAGTCTTGGCCAATCCCTGAGGCCTTGCCTGATGCAGAAATGTTTATGGTGAAGCTGCATTGCTACAATGTGTGGGAGCATGATGATAGAGGTACCAATTAGGTTGTGTTTCTGTTTAAAGAAAGTAAAACCAGGCGAGTGGATGCAGACGGGAGAGCTTTCTACATTTTTCAGTGTTCTAGCATAGAAAAGGAAAGAGCCAAGACAGTGCAACATTCAGGCTTAGTCCTTCCCACCACCTATGCTAGTCTCCTCTCATAAAATGAAGTGCTTTATGAGAGAGAACAGAATGAAAATAGAGTTCTCTCAGTTCCTAGCCTAATCACACTATTGTACCTCCATTGGGAAACTACTTATCATAACATACAACACCGTAACATTGCTTGCAAGGGCACATTTTTTTCCAGATCCTAAATTGCTATTGTGGCTGGTTTGTCCTTTCTAATGGGTGGAGGAGAGGGGTCTGTATAGTAACCCATCACTCAATTGTCATTGGGGAAAACAAATCTCAGCTCAGTAGCCCCTGACTACCCAAATGGCTTATCCAAATTTTAGAGCAGTCAACCAAGTCTATGGCCTTGGCTACACTTACCAGCTAGTTCGACGGCTGGAAATCGAAGTTCTGGGTTCGACTTATCGCGTCTAGTCTGGACGCGATAAGTCGAACCCGGAAGTGCTTGCCGTCGACTGCGGTACTCCAGCTCGGCGAGAGGAGTACCGCGGAGTCGACGGGGGAGCCTGCCTGCCCAGTGTGGACCAAGGTAAGTTCGAACTAAGGTACTTCGACTTCAGCTACGTTATTCACGTAGCTGAAGTTGCGTACCTTAGTTCGAATTAGGGGGGTAGTGTAGTGTAGACCAAGCCTTAGTTATATGGATCCATCAGAAAGCTAGTTAAGAACTTACTCACTATGGCTAGGTCTATACTACCCTCCTGAATCGGCGGGTAGAAATCGACCTCTTTCCCGTCGGGACGCGACAATCGATCCCCGAATCGGCGCTCTAACTCCACCAGCGGAGGTGGTAGTAAGTGCCACCGACAAAAAGCCGCAGAAGTCGATTTTGCCGCCGTCCTCACAACGGGGTAAGTCGGCTGCGATACGTCGAATTCAGCTACGCTATTCACGTAGCTGAATTTGCGTATCTTAAATCAACTCCCCCCTGTAGTGTAGATGTATCCTATGAGAAGATCAGGATAGGCATTATGCATTATCAGTCTTCCTCTGATAGCATTCTGTAGGGCTGAAGGATGGTCTAGTAGTTAGCCAAGCTGTGGGAGACCTGAGTACAAGGCACAGCTTTACCACACACTTCTTGTGTGACTTTGGGTAAATCATTTAGTCTCTCTGTGTGCCTCAGTTCTCTCTCTCTCTGTAAAATGGGGATAATAGCATTTCCCTGCTTCATATGTGTGCTGTGAGACTATAAACATTAAGGACTGTCAGTTGTTCAGACTGTAACTTCATCTCAAGTGTGGGTGCCTGTATCATGGATTTTAGATTCATGATCTTTGGGAAGGAACATTCTGTGTGGGTTTTGTGTGTCTTGTATATTGGTATACAGGTATATTGGTGGCACTTAAATTTTCAACATCTGAACAATCTAATCATCTGACCATACTTAAGGGGGGAAAGCACCCTCTTTGGAACAGAAAGTAGCCTCTGTGTTTCAGGACAACAGAGATGAATGGAGATTCTATGAACAACATCATGCAGACATAGAGGTAATTTGGGGACTGAAAGGATCCTAATCTATTAACGTGAGCTGGCTGAAAACTATAAGTTATTTTCATCTACATGTTTTGAAAGAAATGAAAAATCTGATTAATTTAAACATTTTCAAGGCTGTTTGGATGAAAAGATTTGAAACTAGCAGGCCAGGCCGGTTTGTTTACCTGCCTCGTCCACAGGTTCGTCTGATCGCAGCTCCCACTGGCTGCGGTTTGTCGTCCCAGGCCAATAGGGGCAGCAGGAAGCAGCGACCAGCACATCCCTCGGCCCGCACCACTTCCTGCCGCCCTCATTAGCCTGGGACAGCGAACTGTGGCCAGTAGGAGCCATGATTGGCCGTACCTGTGGATGTGGCGGGCCGCGCGCCAAAGGTTGCTGATCCATGCACTACAGAATCAGATTCAAACAACCATCTCTGGGATTGGTGGTTTATTTCAGGGTTTCTGGTTTTACAGATCTAGCAAATTCCAGCAAACTCCAAAAGCACAACAAACCCCCTTTCCCCAAATAAACAGGGTAACTCTGAGGTTTCATCAAAACTCCATAGCTTTTAACTGCAGTGCAAAGCACTAGCGCCCTCTCCCGGAGTATCCTAGCCTCTTTGCTATGCCTCATCTGCAACAAATTAGTTTCCAGCTAGGTGGAACTCCCTGAACTGCCTTTGAAGCCTTGCTGAGAGTTGATGCCACAGATAAGGGTCCGGTGTCTAATATCTGTCTGTATTGACAACCCCTCATCAAAAGAAACCTGCATTCAGGTTCTGCTTCCCTTGGCACAGTTGGAACTGGAAAGTGTAAGCTGGCAGTGCAAGTTACCGCATATCAGCCAAGCACTGAAACATTTCATTGTATACATCCAATGTACATGGCATAAACCATCACCACACTGAAAGGCCCAATTAACAAGAAGAATTTGTGTACATTGGCCTCTGGGGAAATCAGGCATTTATTTTCTATTGTGACTATGTAGAATCACTGGGAGTTTCTGACTCAGATAGTGAGTACTAAAGTCTCCTATTCTGAACACTAAGGTGTCATTATGGAGCAAGAAGATTTGGATGAAGCTTGTGCATAAGAATATGAACTTCTGTCACAGCATATACATCAACTTGGTGAATGCTTCATCATTTTGTGGAGTTTAGTGGCTCACGCTTGGGACTTTTGCTTGATAAATATCTGTCAAGTAAGTGTCTGAGGTAGAATCAGTCATCAATAGTTTCCAGAACTCTTGTGTTTTGTGGCACAAGATTCTTTCCGAGGGCCTCCCCTTTGTTTAGGAGGCCCTGAAGGCAGCCATTCACCAACTACGCCAATCTTCATCTCTAATATACTTACATTTCTTACAGCAGGCTAAGAAATTGGTCTTTTACTAGTGCTGGAGAAATGAAGCAATACTAAGCAATTGCAATTTCTGAATGGACTGAAAACATGATCCAAATATTTGTCCTTACATTAATGGTGACATTGGAGCATGTGATCCATATGCCACTTAAATGTGTCTGGGCTCCTGATGTTTGGTAGCATGAAACCGCACTGTAAAGTTGTAGGTAGAAGAGGAGGGACAACACTGTATAAGTGTTCCTGCAGAGCACCATCAGTCATCCAGGAAGCTAGTAGAAAGGCAATGCCTCCTCATCGAAGCAGCCTTCAATAAGGGAGCAAAGTAGGACTTAGCTTCTTACCTAAAATGTTAGTGCTTCCTGCATTTAGGCTAAGGTTCTGGGTTCAAACACTGTAAATGGCCCAAGTCCAATCAGTTAAAAAAGGTGGGGATCTAATGTAGAGCTTGAACTTCAGTAGATTTCAAACACTTGGGGCAGGCTTTCCCACATGGATCTTTGTCCTTCTGTAGAATCTAATCCAAATAAGAGATATTTGATTCCAGTTAAGGTACTTAGTCCTTCAGTTTAAGTAGTAGAAGCTTATGCCTTTAGTACTAAGAGTCGTGTTCCAACCGCACTGTTGACCCAAGTGGGGTCAGTTATACATGCAGTGCAAAGAGCATGGCAGTAAGTGGGAACAACCACCAGGAGTGTGTTCTTGTATGTGTGTGTGTAACAAATGCTGTCTTTCTTGGAACTCTGGCATGTGGTAGATTTTGCCAGCCTCTCTTTGTCAGATCTCACCAGGGTGGCAAGCTTCAAAAATTTGAAATGTTCAAAAATGAGATGAATCTCAAATGAGAAGGAAAAGTAGTGATTTCAAATGTGATGTCTGGTAGTGATAGTAAGATGCAGTCTCCATGGCAGACTAACTCAAATCAGTTAGTGTTGAATATTAATCTGTTGACGCTTAATGCTGTTTCCTGGAGAGACTTCTTACTTTTCAATTTTATAAAGGTTTTTTATTGGTGACAAAAACTATTGTGGGCATTTTTAGAAGTTTATATTTATCTACATAATATTTGCTTAGTACTATGGAGTTCATTAAGAGTACAAACAGATATTTTAGGACTATAATTTAAATTTTATTTTTCCAGTACCAATTTATTTCTTGCATTAATAGAAAATAATATAAAGGCTTTACAATATTATTCAGTTTACCCCTACTCATTTCAACCATCTGCATAATGAAATATATTTATCCATCAGTTTAGAAGGGGCACAATTAAAAGGCTATGTAATGAGTTATGTAATATACACACACAAAGCATAATGAGGTCCTGTGGGACATCAGATATACCCTACTTTTGGGTAAATAGATTTTAAAAAACACTTTATGATGCTCTCACAATTTGTGTAAAATTTCATATCCCTCAGGTATGCATTAGAATTTCTCTTCTGTGTATTAATGCATACAATATTCTACAAAATTAGCATTAGATATACAGAGGAGCTATTTCAGAAGTTCATCTTCAATCAGAAGCATCATGTGAAAAAGGTTCACTTTCAAAAATGTTTTTTATAAATATTTTCTATTTAAACTTGGTTGGATCTCCCTAGTTTCTGTTCCCATTATTTGGCCTAGTTAGCTCACTCATTTCTTAACAGCTAGTTCAGTCACTCTGTGATTAAAACATAACTCTCTATATTAATAATCCTTCTAACAGCACTGTTTTATCAAAGAACATGGGTTAATGAGGGTGTAACAAAAATAAAGGAATTTAGATGTTAAATAAGTATCCCACAGTAATTACCCATGCATATATTACATGGTCACACACAAAACTCTGGTACTCTGAGGACTTGATCTATAAGATCATTAGTCCCACATCACAACTGCACAGGAGGTCTGCAAAAAAGTAGTTAACACATTACTGGAACAACCAACAAGTGATCTGTGCCCCAAAATAGGCATGTAATGGTATGATATAATGCCTCAGGTATTTTCTGATCCTCATGTTATGTCAGATCTTGACCTCTGATTTCACAGCAATAAGTATTGTAAAAAATTCTTACTAATATGTTTGATGCCTCTAAGCTTCACTGCCACCTCTGATGTGGAACGAGAGTAGGAAGGGCAAATGCTTGTTTCATGGGAGTATGGTGAGTATAATTTGGTTGTGTCGGGACCTCATGTAAAAAGCACACTTCGACATGCACAGATCACTTCCTAAAGAGATTATGCTACAGGCTAATAAATCTTAATGGCATGATGTCCCCCCCCCCCAGATAAGAAGCTTACATTTTCCATTCTTAATTTAACCCCAATTATACTTCCTTGCACTACTCAGATTAACTCATTTCCAGCCTTGATTTTTACACTTTAAATATCAGTAGATTGTGATCACGACTCGACTTAGTTGTCTTTTTCCTAAATTCTATCTATTAAGCTGTTTTAATCTTTCCTAGTAATTCGGTCCATATGGCCCTCTGATCATTTTTAGGTGCTCTCCTCTGAACTCCCTTCAGTTTGTCAATAGCTTTGTATTAATGAGATGTCCAGAATTCAATGTAGTATTCCAGATAGTGTTACCCCAAGATTTGGACCCAAGACACTCCAATACTGGCCTGTCTATAATTATAAACAGATTGCTAATTTATTCTGCCCAAATGGGGAGAAAGGTGGTGACCCGCCCTAGAGGAATTGCCAGGGGATTTGTCCCCAAACCACAGACGACTCCCTAGAGCAGGCTAATCCTAGTAACCCTTGGAAGAACACAGATACAGCCCTCCACTCAAAGCAATAGTTCTTCAAAAACAAAGTCTTATTTATTGAGAGAAAGTTAGGTGGTTACAGTATATACACCATAAAGCAAGAAAGGAAAAGAAAAAAAATGACAATGTATAATAGGTAGTAAGGCACAACTGGATTACACTAAAAGATTATACATTCAATTGACACAGAAGACTACACAGACTATATGACAACTACAAGTTTGGGTATTGGTATGCAGTGACCCTACTGTACATATGCATAAGGCCTTTAACATTAGACTTATTAAAATGTAGCATACAAGTACTCTATGCATATATAGAGAACAGCATTACAATATAACATTAAAGAAACATTAAGATTACCATTTTGTGAGCAGTGATCAAACAGTCACAGTGGAGTAGGGTAGATCATACTCAGAAGCAGGCATTCAGTTTTATTTACAGGCATACTCAGTTATTTCTCAATAATCATCATAAAAATTTGGGGGGAGGGATAGCTCAGTGGTTTGCTCATTGGCCTCCTAAACATAGGGTTGTGAGTTCAATCCTTGAGGGGGCCACTTAGGGATCTGGGGCAAATCAGTACTTGGTCCTGCTAGTGAAGGCAGGGGGCTGGACTCAATGACCTTTCAGGGTCCCTTCCAGTTCTAGGAGATGGGATATCTCCATTAATGTTTTTATTTTTTTTAATTTTAAATCAGATTTATAATCTTTCAACAATCCCTCTGAATCACCTTGGGTCCTTCTGCTGTATCCAGTATACTATAGCTGCTTGCTATATTTTCCTTCTGCTGCTGTTTCTCTCTAGTCTTCTCCACTCTCATTTACATATACACACCAAGTCTACTTCTGGCCAGCCTTATAATCAATTTCTGGCCTCCTCTGATTGGTTGACCTTTCAGGCTGAGCGCTCACTGCATGAGTGGCAGCTCATTCAGCCAATCAGTTCTGCCCTGACATAATAGCTACTCCTCCCCTTTCTTGCAGATGTTTTGGAATGAGTTGAGTCACAATTCCTGAACTTTGCTCAACCTTTCTTTCTTACTTGCTATTGGTCAATTTAGTCTGTTTCCTCCATCTTTGATGTTTTCTAATAGAAAATCAGCATGTCCACCATTTGGGATTTTTAGCTTCAAACTATCATTAATTATTATTTATCTAAAGCCTTAATTCTAAAACTAACTACAGTTTTAAGCAAGCCAAAGCATTATGCTACTGTCGCCATCTTTGTTATGTCAATCTGGAGAGGTGAATTTTTATGATGTTTTTAAACCTCTTCCAAGGGTTCACCTTGCCAGCAGATGCAGTCATATGCTGCTGTCATGGATGTTGCCAGCTATGGGGAGGGATAGCTCAGTGGTTTAAACATTGGCCCCCTAAACATAGGGTTGTGCGCTCAATCCTTAAGGGAGCAATTTGGGGATTTTAGTTGGGGATGGGTCCTGCTTTGAGCAAGGGGTTAAACTAGATGACCTGAGGTCCCTTCTAACCCTGTGATTCTATGAGAGAACTAGAGTAGTTAAAAATAAACAAACTCTTTTATCAATATGGTCACTGTTACCTCTCTACTTTGTGTATCAGTCCATACTGCATTGTAACCTCATGCATGGCTCATGCATTACTGCTTCCAAGTTTCTCCTGTTCATTGAATACCGGTGCTTCAGTTCAGCTTTCTCCAGATGAATGTAGGTGTGGGAGGACTGCTGGAAAGATCCTCTCTAATGTGGGCACAGGCAATCTCTTCCCTTTCCTGCTGGTGCCTGCGATGTATGCTGGGGCTCTTGCTTTGGCAGTGCCAGCACTATTAAAGAGAGGAAGCTGTAGTGGGTACCCTAAAGGAATTCACATGCTGAGAAGCTTCTTGTCTCTTTGCAAAATTTAAAGAAACAAGCTGTTCATTACACACCAAAGGAGAATTTTCTTTATCAAAATCTTTGCTTGGATATTTTCCGGTGGGTAGCTCAGTGGGTCACTGTGACCCTGAGATTTAAACCCTGAACAAGGCCTGTCAGAGGCCATTCTAGTTCCCATTCCTTGGTGGTCATTGGTGCCCCCATCCAAGATTGGCTTATATTCTTTCTGTGTCTTGACTTATTTTCATTATCTCCCAATTTAGTATTATCTGTAGTGGTGGCTGTAGGTAACAATTTTAGGAGGGGGGATGGAACTTGCCTTAACTCTTCATAAATTCATTCCTGAATGGTACTCTTGAAAGTGCTACCCATCTGAAGATGGGTAGTCTTCAACCCTTTCTCCAAATTTATTTGTAGATGCTGGTGGTGTTTTTCTCTCTTTAGTACAGCCTACATTAAATTCCCCAAGCAATAGCTGCTGACTCAAGATTTATTAACTCACAGCTTTCAATCAATTTTGAATCCACCTGTCAGGGTGTTCTTTTCCAAACCAATTTGAACCAAATCTTCAAGTAAAGAGTTCAGGAGACCTAGTCTCAAATTCTTTGCTAAAATCCAAATATGATACCATAATTCTGCTACTAATGTAATTTATCTAGCAAGATATATTCTTTGTAAATTAATTGTACTTTCTATTCATAACTCTGGTATTCTCAAGATATTTAGCCATTTATTTTCTATGCTTTTTTCCATATTTTTATTATATATTTTTAAACAAAGGATGGTAGTTGGACTTATTGTGCAGTATGGTAATTGTTAGAGTTACTTGACTTTTCCAAAAATTGGTACTTTGTTTGCTTTTCTGCAATCTTCCGAATAACCACTGTTTCTCAGCAAGAACTGCCATTCACAGAATAAGTTTATTTGATCATCTCCTTATTCTCTACAATGAGTATTTGATAGTAGAGCAGGTTGAATGATGGGAATAAATGCCAGAGTTCACAATTATTATTCATAGACTATTATTCTACAGTCTATAGAGCTGATTGAGTAATTGAAATGTATTGAAGAATAAGAATACAAAGAAAATATGCCAACATTTGCAATCAATATTATTCATAACAAATTATTGAACCAGCTCCAGTGGGTAATCACCCTAACGTGCAACAAAGAGAGCCACATGGAACAAGTTTGCCTTTCTCTTAAATGCTCTATATTATGGTGCTACAGAAGCCTCACTAGTTCAAACTGGTACCAATGTAAAATGATCTCATAAGAATGTCCTTACATTTCCTCATATGTGTAACATCAGGACCAGTTTTACAGACATGATCAGACTTTCCTAGTATATGCTAACCTCCTCTTTAACACAGTTTTAATACAATTTTCCTTACTTCTCAGACCTTCTCTGTATATAAATTTACACTCATTTAGGTAATATTATCCCTAATGAACAGGAGCCAAATCAAAATAAGTCACTGTTAAATCAAAATAAGAGGGTGTCACCAATTTAAATGAATTTCAAATATTAGTTAAACTGCAATGACTTGCTAAAGACAGTCCTTAATTGTTCAAGCTTACCTTATACCTTGTGTAGTTATTATACACATGTATGAAGTGGTCATAAAATCTTACCATTCAGACTTGGTAGCTTTCTACACCCAATTTTGACTTATTTTTTACAGGTCACTATGACTATAGAAGTCATAATGACCCGTTTCTTCATATTTCTTGTTGAACAAAAATCTTTTAAAAGAGTTCATTTTGGAGTTGTTATTTTCATGTCCATAATGAAAATAGATACTCTTTCTTCCTAGCTGCTTCTTGTTTTCTGATATATTTGAAAAAGCCTTTCCACTTTCCCTGAACACTTCTGGCTAACATTACCACATTGTACTTTATTTTGCTGCCTTTATCTTTTCACTACAAGCCTTAAAGGAATAAATATTCTTGTTAGATTGCCTTCCTCTTATTAACTTGATCATTGCATTCACGGTCCTTGCATAATTTCTTTACAGAGGTGTTGTAGTCTGTTGTCCATTAGTTACAATGTATTTTGATTCACCACTCTTTTGTGTGATGGTGAATTGTAATATTTATTCCCATTGCACCTTATTCAATAGAGGATAAATATTGTTACTTGTATGAAGCCTAAGTAGAAGGTTTTGTGCAGGTAGACTTTTTGGAAGAAAAGAAAGAATGATCCCTTCTATGATGAGAGTAACGTTGTTAGTCTGTGACTGTTACTGGAGCTCTAAAGTTGTGGTAGTTTGAATATTCTTGTACCTCTATTCCGCAGGCAAATTGACCAATAGATTCATGCAGTGTTGGATTCACTGACCCCCCACTGCTTCTGCCCAGTCCATCCTTTCTCTGACCCCCTTCTTCTATGGCCCCACAGAGATGAATCCCATGGCACAGGATCTATGATCTCCCACCAAGTTTCCCTAAAAAGGGGTCGGTCCTGGGGGCAGTTTTGTTCAATATCTTCTTTAATGATCTGGAGGATGGCGTGGACTGCACTCTCAGCAAGTTTGCAGATGACACTAAACTGGGAGGAGTGGTAGATATGCTGGAGGGTAGGGACAGGATACAGAGGGACATAGACAAATTAGAGGATTGGGCCAAAAGAAACCTGATGAGGTTCAACAAGGACAAGTGCAGAGTCCTGCACTTAGGACGAAAGAATCCCATGCACTGTTACAGACTAGGGACCAAATAGCTAGGAAGCAGTTCTGCAGAAAAGGACCTAGGGGTTACAGTGGACGAGACGCTGGATATGAGTCGACAATGTGCCCTTGTTGCCAAGAAGGCTAACGGCATTTTGGGCTGTATAAGTAGGGGCATTGCCAGCAGATCGAGGGACGTGATCATTCCCCTCTATTCGACATTGGTGAGGCCTCAACTGTGTCCAGTTTTGGGCCTCACACCACAAGAAGGATGTGGAAAAATTGGAAAGAGTCCAGCGGAGGGCAACAAAAATGATTAGGGGGCTGGAGCACATGACTTATGAGGAGAGGCTGAGGGAACTGGGATTGTTTAGTCTGCAGAAGAGAAGAACGAGGGGGGATTTGATAGCTGCTTTCAACTACCTGAAAGGGGGTTCTAAAGAGGATGGATCTAGACTGTTCTCAGTGGTACCAAATGACAGAAGAAGGAGTAATGGTCTCAAGTTGCAGTGGGAGAGGTTTAGGTTGGATATTAGGAATATCTTTTCCACTAGGAAGGTGGTGAAGCACTGGAATGGGTTACCTAAGGAGGTGGTGGAATCTCCTTCCTTAGAGGTTTTTAAGGTCAGGCTTGACAAAGCCCTGGCTGGGATGATTTAGTTGGGAATTCGTCCTGCTTTGAGCAGGGGGTTGGACTAGATGACCTCCTGAGGTCCCTTCCAAGCCTGATATTCTATGATTCTATGATTCTAAAGCAAGTCTTTAGAATTCCCCGTGAAATTGTAGAGTGTTCTAATGCAGACAGGTATCTCCACAGACATTGATGTGGGTGCAGGATTTGCCCTTAAATGTAATCACCCAGAATTTATTAAACATACCACCTTTATACCACATCTATCTGTGAATTTATTCCTATGCTGAATTCTGTTAGCCTGTGGCCCCTGGTTCCATACTTCCCTTCAATTCTGCTTTTCAATCTGTTCATGATCGGTACTAAAAGGATTAGTTGTTTCTTCTCTTACATGTTAATCATTAGCCCTGTGATAAAGAAGAGTTTACCAAAATACCATTCTCTTTATCTGGGCCACTGCTCAGGATAGCTTGCCTTTGCTTGCCTTTTGGTGGCTTCCTTTCACACCTTTATCCTGGTCACCATTTGGATGACTGCCAATCTTTGACCTATTTGCAATTTGCTCCTGCTCATCTTCTGCTTTGTTCTCTAGGATAATTACTGAGTATACTTAATGTTGGGGATCACTGTAGATCAGGGGTTCGCAAACTTGGTTCATGGCTTGTTCAGGGAAGCCGCTGGCAGGCTGCGAGACACTTTGTTTACATGAGTGTCCACAGGTACGGCTGCTCGCAGCTCCCAGTGGCTGCGGTTAGCCATTCCCAGCCTGTGGGAGCTGCAGGAAGCGGTGTGGTGCAGCTCCCATTGACCAGGAACGGTGAACCACGCCCACTGGGAGATTGGAGTGGCCGTATCTGCGGACGCTCAGGTAAACAAAGCATCTTGCGGCCCGCCAGGGGCTTACCCTGAACAAGCCGCGAACCAAGTTTGGGAATCCCTGCTGTAGATTAACATGCTCCTGTTTCAACATAGAGTCTATGATTTTTCTTCAGTATTACGCAGGGGTGTCTATAATTAGGAATGAGCTATATTCTATAACATTTGCTTTAATTAAATATACCCCCAAATCTCCACTGAAGTATGATTTTTTTCAACCCCCCCTGAGGTATTTGGATGCCCAGTTCCCATTAGAAATTTATAGGAATTGGGTCCTCTGGCTTTGAAAATTCTAGCCTATCTAATTTATGGAAACACTGATATTTGTCACTCTAAAAGGAGGCATATACAAATAGAAAAAAGTAAGAAGTTGGTGGCATTAGCTTCCATAACCATGTGAAAGATGCCAATGTTTGATGAAAATTAGAGATATATAGAAAATTTGGAGTCACAAGCCAGAAAAAAACTTTCAGCAACTGAACTATGAATAATCAGCTGATAGTCATATATTGCTTGAACAGTCTTATTACATTTAAATTAGATGCATATTTGAGATGGTTAATTTGAAGTGTTATCACTACAGTGCTCTGCTGAATTTTTATCGGGTAGACTTGTAGCGTATAGTTGGTGTCTAAAAGCTTTTCATTTACAATATTGCATGAGTAAACCCAGCCTGACTGACACAGATATTTTCATTTCTATTAAATTATGTATTTTTAAATTTTCTACTGAAGTTCTATGATGAGAATCTGGAAATGACAGACCATTAAACCTGAGGACATAGAAATAGAAAAAGAAATAGAAACATCTATGGGCAAAATTGGCAAATATTGTCATCAATGCAACATCACTATAGCACTGATTGGTATATTTTAAAGATTCAATTTCCTTCTTAAAAATGCAAGAGACTTACATATAAATCAATGTGCAGAAATTGAAACACGTGATTTTATATGCTGATTATATTGGTTAGTGGTATTATAGTTAGGATTGTTATATATTATTATTAATGTATTTCTTTCCAACATATGACACAATATGCAAGACACTATACACATATAAAGGAAGGTAAGATACCTGTCCCAATTGGAGAACTAGCCATTGTTCTCCTTAGGATACATCTGCACAGCAGCTAAAAGCTAGAATTCACAGCTCAGGTAGACATAGTTGCTAGCTCTACTTGAGCTGACATCTAAAAATAGCAGTGTGGCTGTGGCACAGGTAGCAACTCAGGATAGCTGGCCAAATACAATCCTGGCCAGCCCCCTGGGTATGTACTTGAACAGCTAGCCTGAGCTGCCATCTGTGTCACCACAGCCACACTACTATTTGTAGGTGCTAGCTTGAGCAGAGCTAGTGTGTGTAAGTGTACCCAACCTCGGACTCAACACTTTCCAGCTACCACATAGACATACCCTTGATATGTTTTTGAAGGTAATCACTAATCGCTTTGAATAACTAAATTAACTTCAGTATTTGTAGTATTCTAGGTATTACCTATACAAAAAGTTTAGGTAGTACTGCAATTGCTGAGGGAACTATCTATTTAAAGTAAAACTAATGACTCTCTAGAAGTGTGACAACTGTATACTTAATTTGTGATTATTGAAACATACACACACACACACACACACAGATAGTATATAGCAAAGGCTAGATCCACAAAGGGATCCATGAGAGGTCTGCCCCTTAAGGGTAGTAGTGGTTAGGGGTCCGAATATCCCCATCACACGGTTTGACCCTTTTAAGATTTTGGGTCCTCTGACCTACAAAGAATGAAGAGATATTGGGAGGGAGGAAATACTCCTGGGAATAAATAGTGGTTGGGAGAAATCTCACTGTTATCTCTTTAAGGGCCCGGGACACAGATACATACAGAGTGGTTGGGGCAAGATTCATAGAATCATAGAATATCAGGCTTGGAAGGGACCTCAGGAGGTCATCTAGTCCAACCCCCTGCTCAAAGCAGGACGAAATCCCAACTAAATCATCCCAGCCAGGGCTTTGTCAAGCCGGGCCTTAAAAACCTCCAAGGAAGGAGATTCCACCACCTCCCTAGGTAACCCATTCTAGTGCTTCACCACCGTCCTAGTGAAGTAGTGTTTCCTAATATCCAACTTAGACCTCCCCCACTGCAACTTGAGACCACTGCTCCTTGTTCTGTCATCTGCCACCACTGAGAACAGCTGAGCTCCATCCTCTTTTGAATCCCCCTTCACGTAGTTGAAAGCAACTATCAAATCCCCCCTCATTCTTCTCTTCTGGAGACTAAACAATCCCAGTTCCCTCAGCCTCTCCTCATAAGTCATGTGCTCCAGACCCCTAATCATTTTTGTTGCCCTCCGCTGGACTCTTTCCAATATTTCCACATCCTTCTTGTAGTGTGAGGCCCAAAACTGGACACAGTACGCCAGCTGAGGCCTCACCAATGTTGAATAGAGGGGAACGATCACGTTCCTCGATCTGCTGGCAATGCCCCTACTTTTACAGCCCAAAATGCCGTTAGCCTTCTTGGCATCAAGAGCACACTGTTGACTCATATCCAGCTTCTCGTCCACTGTGACCCCTAGGTCCTTTTCTGCAGAACTGCTTCCTAGCTATTTGGTCCCTAGTCTGTAACAATGATTCTTCCATCCTAAGTGCAGGACTCTGCACTTGTCCTTGTTGAACCTCATCAGGTTTTTTTTTGGCCCAATCCTCTAATTTGTCTAGCTCCCTCTGTATCTGATCCCTACCCTCCAGCGTATCTACTATGCCTCCCAGTTTAGTGTCATCTGCAAACTTGCTGAGAGCGCAGTCCACACCATCCTCCAGATCATTAATAAATATATTAAACAAAACTGGCCCCAGGACCGACCCTTGGGGCACTCTGCTTGAAACCGGCTGCGAACTAGACATGGAGCCATTGATCACTACCCGTTGAGCCCAACGATCTAGCCAGCTTTTTATCCACCTTACAGTCCATTCATCCAGTCCATACTTCTTTAACTTGGTGGCAAGAATACTGTGGGAGACTGTATCAAAAGCTTTGCTAAAGTCAAGGAATAACACATACCCTGCTTTCCCCTCATCCACAGAGCCAGTCTTCTCATCATAGAAGGCAATTAGGTTAGTCAGGCACGACTTCCCCTTGGTGGATCATTGCTGACTGTACCTGATCACTTTCCTCTCCTCTAAGTGTTTCATAATTGATTCCTTTAGGACCTGCTCCATGATTTTTCCAGGGACTGAGGTAAGGATGACTGGCCTGTAGTTCCCTGAATCCTCCTTCTTCCCTTTTTTAAAGATAGACACTACATTAGCCTTTTTCCAGTCATCCAGGACCTCCCCTGATCGCCATGAGTTTTCAAAGATGATGGACAATGGCTCCGCAATCACATCTGCCAACTCCTTTAGCACCCTCGGATGCAGCACATCTGGCCACATGGATTTGTGCTCATCAAGTTTTTCTAAATAGTCCCGAACCACTTCTTTCTCCACGGAGGGCTGGTCATCTCCTCCCCAGACTGTGCTGCCCAGTCCAGCACTCTGGGAGCTGACCTTGTTTGTGAAGACAGAGGCAAGAAAAGCATTGTGTACATTAGCTTTTTCCACATCCTCTATCACTAGGTTGCCTCCCTCATTCAGTAAGGGGCTCACACTTTCCTTGACTTTCTTCTTGTTGCTAACATACCTGAAGAAACCCTTCTTGTTACTCTTAACATTTCTTGCTAGCTGCAACTCCAAGTGTGATTTGGCCTTCCTGATTTCACTCCCCTGTCCCAACTAACAGGGATGAGTATTAGGAGGGAACCAACATATATACTGTCTCCTATCTCATAGCAGGGCAAACACTGGCAGGAGAAGGTTGCCTGCATTCATGCTGGAGGGATATTTTGAGGAAAGGGTCCAAATGAAGGAGAAGCTGGCTAATCCCCTACCCCAGCTCCAAGGAGGAGAGCTGAGAGAATGCTTGTCTGAAGGAGGGAGATACTGACTGCCCTAAGACAAGAATCAAAGGGACTGCCTGAAATACAACCCTTAACTGAGAAGGAAGGCTGGGGGAGACTGCTGTCTGAATGATGGAGACACAGACTGCCTTAAGGCAAGAGACAGAGGGATTGCTCAAATATAGCCCAGCTGGTGTCAGAGCAACTGGGAGTAGCTTTGAGGAAGTGCCTCCAAAGCTAGCTATGAAGAAGCCATGAGGGACATAAATCCAATGTGGTAATAGTGAGGTGCTCAGACTTGGAGCAGACGCCAACTAGCAGATCAATGGTAGGGACATTCTAGGGAAGTGGTGATGGGATTTAATGTATTGTCTTTAGCTGTCTAAAATAGAGTTCCTGGGCTGGAACCCAGAGAAGAAAGTGGGTGTGGGTTCTCCTACCTCTTCTCCAGATGAAGAAGGGAAGTACAGGCACCAGGAGTGGAAGATACAAAGAACTACAAGTCCCAGAAGGAGGCCGAGGTCTGGGTTTAGAGTGCGCTAAACTCTGGGTTTTCTTATTTTGGACTTTGCTGTTAACCTTACATGAGGAAATGGACTGAAGTGGCCTGAGAGCTAGGCAACAGAAGCAGCAGAGTGTTGTGGAACCTGGATTGACAAAGAGGAGCTATAGTGAAAGAACCCCAGCAACACTGCATTCTGACACAAACTGGAGCTCTGATAGTGAGCATATGTCATAACAGGGACTTAGATGCAGCTGCCCACTTTTGTGGATCCTACTGTTAAGCTCCTAATTCTCCTCATTCATTGTGTAGGCCTTCTGGGGGCCCAGTTTGTGGCTGTAGCTTCCAGTAGGCAGCAGGGTGCCTAAATATTGGGTGTTATTATACAGAGTCAAGATAGCCAATAGGAAATGCCAAGGAGAGGAGTATGTCCTAGGCCCTGCTGTCAAAGGAACTTAGATGCCTAAACTGGACTAGAAAGAGGCACCTCCCTCTGCTTGGGATTCACAGCTGTGAACCCTCTCCTGGAGATAAGTTGATTCTTGCCAAAAAAAATAAAAATAAAAAAAGGAGGAGGTGGTGGTGGGGTATCATCCTTTATAACATTTAGCCCAATAGTCAGAGCAGTCACCAAGGATGTGGAAAACCCAATTTCCAGTCTCTATTGTAATGACTATTTAATTATTTATATAAAGTGGAACAGCCTCCACCACCAAGAGTCCCAGGAATACAGCCCAGTGATAAGGGCACACCCCAGAAAGGTGAGTCACATGAGTCCATATCCCTACTCTACATCATGCACAGGGGAGATTTAGGCCCGAGTCTCCCACATCCTGGTTGAGTGCTCTAGCCACTGGACTTGGCAGTGATTGCCTATTTTTTTTTTTTTTTAGTATGATATTGATTATGTTTAAGCATTGTTTCTTTTTGTTTACATTTTCACTGTTGCAAGAAAGTGTCTGTGGGGGGGTGTCAGACAATTATTTAATGAAAATATACTCTAAGATTCAAAAAGTTAAAGCTTTGTATAAACCATCAAAATGCAAACTGTCAACATTACACATCAAAATATATAAAGTACCTGTTTTTACTATGCATTCACTAGTCCATTTTAACAAGCCTAATTTAAAAGTGTAATGGGATTTTGACTCCAACTTCTCAAGAAGCATTTTTCCTACTTTGCCTATTTGTGAATTTTGATCATAATCCATGGAAATATTTTTTCATCGGTTTGTGTGTATACAGAGAAATATATGTTTACCGACATCTAATGATAAAAAATCTAATTCTTCCAAGCCTAACTAAAGGTGATGAGGGCACCTCCTCCTCTGGATGTGTCTTGTGTGGACTGGGCCCCACAGGTAAGATAGATGGGGCAATACCTATTTTGAGGATCCCACAGGTGCTTAAGCTAAGCTAGGACTTAGGCTACTGTCTACCTGCTCACCAACAAAAATTTAGGCACGTAAGGAGTTTAGGTTCCTACAGGATTAGGCAATTGAGAGGAGGTTTTGAAGATATGAATTTTAGACTTAGGCCTCTGAAGTGGCAGTTAGGTGCACAAATCTCGTTGTGGATCTAGCCCCAAAAGTAAACAGTAACATAATGTAAACATAATGTGCCTGAAAAATTATCATTGAGACTATCAACCTGGGTTAACAATTATGATGGTTGGATCTGAGGAAAAAATAAGTATTTCCACTTAATTCTAGCCTCCTCCTTCCCACCCTGCGAATCTCAACTAATTGGTTTCAAATTTGACAAAAGATGTATTTTCCACAGAACATCCCAAGGCCATACTATAAATGCCAAGTCTGAAATTTTAAAACAAAGCCCTTTGTGAACCATCCAAGCTCTTCTAAAAATATGTCAAACAGAGCCAGATTTGCCAATGGCATAAGCAGCCTGCTTTGTGGCCAATGAATCTTCTCCTGCTTTAGACAGTGGTAAATTTGACCCCTATAAATTTAACTCCTTTGCTGATGAATTTTATTGCAGTTTCTGCACCACTGCTGAAAACTGGAGCATTCTTCCAGAGTAATTACACAGTGTGTGATTTGACATGATTAAGAATATATTGACCAGCCCTGCAAATATGTTTTAGTCTTTCTGGCACACAGGCTGTCCTTTTGTGCAGAACTTGTGTGCTCCTTCAGTATAAATATAAAAGATGTGTGTACAGTGCAGTCCTGATTAAACACTTATGCCAACTTGAAACAACACAGTGGAGTGTAGGCCTGCAAGATTCTGGTTGGCATAGGGGCAGTGCCAACAGCAATCTGTCTGCCCAGCAAAGATGCAGCACTGCAGTGATATCAATTCAGGCCACCACTGCTCTGAAACGAAACCTGTATGTTGATTAGAGCAGGGATCGACAACCTTTGGCACGTGGCCTGCCAGGGTAAACCCCCTGGCGGGCCGGGCTGGTTTGTTTACCTGCCGCGACCACAGGTTCAGCCAATCGTGGCTCTCATTGGCCACGGTTCACTGCTCAGGGTCAGTGGGGGCTGCAGGAAGTGGCGCGGGCCGAAGGATGTGCTGGCTGCAGCTTCCCGCAACACCCCATTGGCCTGGAGCGGTGAACCGCGGCCAGTGGGAGCTGCGATCGGCCGAACCTGTGGACATGGCAGGAAAACAAACCAGCCCGCCAAGGGGCTTACCCTGGTGGGCCGAAGGTTGCCGATCTCTGGATTAGAGAGTCTCAATTGCCATTACACCACAATTTGGTATTTCTTTTTCTTATCATATTTCTTTTGTTTTTACTTATACCTCCTTATGGATTCAGCCATATTGTGCTTATTTTCCTTTATTCTAATACTTTAATGATCTGCTATTATTTCTTTCAATGTGATATGGTTTAAATCAGTGTGATGTATTTCATTACTGGAGTCAGCAGGAGTTGATTATTAAATTATCCGTTACTGGAAAACAAACAAAACAAGATTGATCAACTCTATATGGAAGTGCATAGTAGCTACCTTATTAACCATATAAATATTAATTAGGAACAAGCCCATTTGTCAAAAATAAAAGAAACAGGCACATGTTACACATATATGCATCTCATGTGTACACGACAAACATGTGAGCAGTAAAACTGATAAATATGGAAAAATACCCGAGTCCTGATAGAGTGACAACTGCCCACAATTCATTTCTGTCATTAAATGTAAAAAAAAAAACCCACAAAATATCCCATTATATAACTGAAGTTATTAAAGTGAAAATGGAAATGTAGCAAGGCTGTAGGCCCAACTCTTAGACTAAGTCCAAGGATTGGTTCTAGAACAGCATGCAGTACATTTCTTACCAATTTGCAATAGGGCCATGAAGGATGATTTGAGGATTGCTAGCCCTGGACAGCTTTTATTTTCTGATGGGCTGTATCTGAAGTGGGATCATAACATTTAATTTACAAGGCATTGTGCACTGTATTCTAGATCTATCATGGTAAGGCTTTCTATAATGCCCATAACTATAGCATCCAAATCTCTTTCTTGTTTTGTAGGAATGGTTGGGTTTTTCCTCTCTTTTAATGAGTTTTGGATTTTTTCCCCTCTGATGGAGGTTTGGAAAGAAATCCCCTCTTCTCTAGAGCTTTGCAAATTAGGGAAGATGGCACTGAACATTTATTACAGGAAGACATTGAAATAGCTGGGCATCCTTATGAAAAAATGAAGAATATTCATCAATAAAATAGACTGTGGCTGAAAGGGCTGGTTCAGGGAACACTGCTAAACCTGCAATGGCAAGGTTCTTTCCAGCTAGTGATGGCCCCACCCTATGACAAAAACGGTGGCGATTTTAGTGTAATGTTTACTGTTCATGTTTAGATGCTGAATACCATGGGGAAGTAGTTGCTTTGTGTTTGCTGTCCCTGTGTTAATGCTGACTTAATTTAGCTCTGTGGTTGACACTGAAGGTTCTGTGGTGATTATTTGTTACTGTTTTATTTCTGCAACCTTCTGTTTGAAAACTGCCAATTTCAATCTATTAGACTGAAGCTATTTTGAAACCCCAGGAAAAGTAGCTCTATATTGATCTATGCAAACATGAACACCACATTAACTGTACATGGGTGGGTGATGAGGAGATGTGGACAGAAGAGGGGAATTAGACATTGTTAAACTAAATATCCCATCCATAGATCTTGAGCCAGAAGAATAGAGGTGATAACTTTCTTATGGTTACCTTAGTTCCTCCTGTGCTGCTGAGACATAAAGCAGCCCCATTCTTCCATTAATTATGGTCACTTGCTAGTTGAGGTACTTCTTCCCAAGTGATGTGAATGCCTTCAATATCCTCTGTTAGTATCTTCTGCCAGTTCTTCCCTGTTCTCCCTTACTTTGTTTCCTCCCTCAGTTACCCAGTTCAATGCTTGCTTAGCATGTTTCCCATCATCCAGAGAGTCTACAGGTCCCAACCACCCTAAGCCTTCTTTCTTTGATATTTACTATCATCTCCTACTCTGCCATGTCTTACTCACATTTGTTATTTTTCTTTCCATGAAAAGCATACTATCTTCTAAAGCCATGAGCAGCTTCCAATCTCTTTCTGTTAGCCACTGTTATCTGCCAAGTCACTGCTCTGTACAGTAGTATGCTCACTACAATTGCATGTTATAATCTGACCTCTAGTTTGGTGTTTAGACCTCTGTTTGCCTAGTTAGGCATCCTTACAAAAGTTATATTTCCTTTTCCTAAGCTTATAGGAATATATTTATTGCAGTCACCTTCAAAATGTCATTGCAGACCCCAGGTAGTAGAACTCTACATGTTCAATTTTCTTTCATTTGCAACTGCTGTCAAGTTTTCTGCCTTCATAATCTTGGGTTTCTCTCCATTCACTTTTAATCTTTTTTTTTTTACAGCTTCTTGTTCTATCTCTGATGTAAGGACAATCATTCCATTCTACACAATGTTTAGTAAATAATTGTCATCTACAAAGTAAAGCTTTTGTCAGTCATCTCTGCTAACCTTTACACCATCCATGATGCCTTTTTGTTTTCTCGTTCATCACCCAGTAAATTGCTAATGTAAAGTAGGATTTGTGATAATAGTCACCCTTGTCTAACGCCAATCAATATTGAACCAATCACCCAGGCCTGTATCTGAACTCATGGAGCATAAACTTCCTTATTATGTTAATGTGCTTGTCTAGTAGCAACATTCCACATGGTCTCTCTCAACAATGTTGAATGCTTTCCTAAAGTTGATAAAGTTGATTAAGATGGGTTTTTTTGCAAAGCAGTAGCTTTTCTGATGATCTGTCAGAATGTGAATATCTGTTCTCAATAAAATCTACCTGGATGGAACCCAGCCTGTTCTTCTAGTAATATTTCTTCCACTTTTTAATTCATTTCATTTAGCATAATCATAGCCAATACTTTACCAGGGATTGATTAGCATAAGATCACCCTTTTTTTGGCAATGCCACCATGATACCATCTTTCCAGTCTTGTGGCATTTGTTCTTTCACTCTTATTTCATTAGAATTTTGCTACCTGCTAGGTCAAAATTTTGCCTCCTGCCTATAGTTTCTCTTCTTGAATACAGTCAACCCAAGGAGGTTCCCCCTTTTTTAGGCTTTTGATTGCTGTTTTAATTTCACCAAATGTTCCTGGTCCCTGTGTTATTTTCAACTTATATTTGGCATTTCTCTTGAACCTGTGCATGCTCAGTGGCTCTGGAGAGTTTAATATGGAATGGAAATTTTTTTTTCCCATCAAATGGCTTATTTTTCATTCATTTTCAACACTTGTCCATGAAAATTCCTGATGGGCATCACCTGTGCCATTCCAGTTCTTCCTGAGGGGTCTTTCACCATTCTATAGGGTTGCTTGAAGTCTCCCCTCTGTATTGTTGCTTCTGCCTCTGCAGCTTTCTCCAGAATCTAAGGGTATGTCTACACTACAAAATTAGTGTCATAGTTTATAGAAGCCGGTTTTATAGATATCGGTTTTATACAGTCGATTGTGTGTGTCCCCACATAAAATGCTCTAAGTGCATGAAGCCGGTGGACCGCGTCCACAGTACCGAGGCTAGCGTCGACTTCCAAAGCGTTGCACTATGGGTAGCTATCCCACAGTTCCCGCAGTCTCCGCCGCCCATTGGAATTCTGGGTTGAGTTCCCAATGCCTGATGATGCAAAA
Source organism: Chrysemys picta bellii (assembly GCF_011386835.1). NCBI lineage: Eukaryota > Metazoa > Chordata > Testudines > Emydidae > Chrysemys > Chrysemys picta. Next base: position 265,979,367 of record NC_088791.1, on the reverse strand, counting down.
CAGTGTCGCAGGGGGTTCTGGGTCCATGCAGTCAGACCCCTCCCCCTCCGTCAGAGCAACGGCAGACAATCGATTCGCGCCTTTTTACTTGGATTACCTGTGCAGACAACAAAGCACGACAAGCATGGAGCCCGCTCAGCTCAGCTCAGCTCACTGTCACCATATGTCATCTGGGTACCGGCAGACGTGGTACTGCATTGCTACACAGCAGCAGCTAATTGCCTTTTGGCAGTAGATGGTGCAGTATGACTGGTAGCCTTCATCGGCTATCTGGGTGCTGGCAGACGTGGGGATGCATTGCTACACAGCAGCAGCCCCTTGTCTTTTGGCAGTAGATGGTGTACTAAGATTGATATCCGTCATCGTTGTATTCCAGTTCAATCAGCGGCACCTGGGCAGACATGCTTTGTCTCCTGGAGACTCAGTCCTGCCGGCAGTCCTATTGAATCGTCTTGACGATGATGGCTAGCAATCATAGTACAGTATCTTCTGCCAAGTACCCAGAAGATGCCGAGGGCTATCAGTCATGCTGCACCATCTGCTGCCAGCTTAAGAAATAAAAAATAGATGTATTCATTTGCTTCCCCCTCCCTCTGTGAAATCAACGGACTGCTAAACCCAGGGTTTTGAGTTCAGTCTTTGGGGGGGTCATTCTGTGTGACACTTGTTTGTGTTTCTTCCTGATGCACAGCCACCTTTGTTGATTTTAATTCCCTGTACCTGTACGCCATGTCGTCAGTTGCCCCTCCCTCCCTCCGTCAGTTTCGCGCCTTTTTTCAGACCAGACACCATAGCACTGGGATCATGGAGCCTGCTCAGATCACCGCGGCAATTATGAGCACTATGAACACCACGCGCATTGTCCTGGAATATATGCAGAGCCAGGACATGCCAAAGCAAAACCAGGACCAGCCGAGGAGGCGATTGCAGCACAACGACGAGAGTGCTGAGGAAATTGACATGGACACAGCCCTCACACAAGGTATGGGCCCCAGCAATGTGCAAATCATGTTGTTACTGGGGCAGGTTCATGCAGTGGAATGCCTTTTCTGGGCCCGGGAAACAAGCACAGACTGGTGGGACCGCATCGTGTTGGAGGTCTGGGACGATTCCCAGTGTCTGAGAAACTTTCGCATGCGTAAGGGCACTTTCATGGAACTTTGTTACTTGCTTTCCCCTGCCCTGAAGTGCCAGAATACCAGGATGAGAGCAGCCCTCACAGTTGAGAAGCGAGTGGCGATAGCCCTGTGGAAGCTTGCAACGCCAGACAGCTACCGGTCAGTTGGGAATCAATTTGGAGTGGGCAAATCTACTGTGGGGGCTGCTGTGATCCAAGTTGCCAGGGCAATCAAAGACCTGCTGATAACAAAGGTAGTGACTCTGGGAAACGTGCAGGCCATAGTGGATGGCTTTGCTCAATGGGATTCCCAAACTGTGGTGGGGCGATAGATGGAACCCATATCCCTATCTTGGCACCGGAGCACCAAGCCACTGAGTACATAAACCGCAAGGGGTACTTTTCTATGCTGCAGCAAGCCCTGGTGGATCACAAGGAACGTTTAACCAACATCAACGTGGGATGGCCGGGAAAGGTACATGATGCTCGCGTCTTCAGGCACTCTGGTCTCTTTCGAAAGCTGGAGGAAGGGACTTTATTCGCGGACCAGAAAATAACCGTTTGGGATGTTGAAATGCCTATCGTGATCCCTGGGGACCCAGCCTACCCCTTAATGCCATGGCTCATGAAGCCGTACACAGGCAGCCTGGAAAGTAGTCAGGACCTGTTCAACTACAGGCTGAGCAAGTGCCGAATGGTGGTGGAAAGTGCATTTGGACATTTAAAAGCGCGCTGGCGCAGCTTACTGACTCGCTCAGACCTCAGCGAAAAGAATATCCTCATTGTTATTGCTGCTTGCTGTGCGCTCCACAATATCTGTGAGAGTAAGGGGGAAGACATTTATGGCGGGGTGGGAGGTTGAGGCAAATTGCATGGCCGCTGATTACGCGCAGCCAGACACCAGGGCGGTTAGAAGAGTACAGCAGGGCGCAGTGCGCATCAGAAAAGCTTTGAAAACGAGTTTTGTGACTGGCCAGGGTACGGTGTGAAACTTCTGTTTGTTTCTCCTTGATGAACCCTCCGCCCCCCCCACCCAGTTCACTCTACTTCCCTGTAAACCAACCACCCCACACTCTCCGCCCCCCTTTGAGCACTGCTTGCAAAGGCAATAATGTCATTCTTACTTCACATTCATGCATTCTTTATTAATTCATCACATTACTAGGGGGATAATTGCCAAGGTAATTGAAAGGGGTGGGGGAGGAGGGAAGGAAAAGGACACACTGCAGTTTAAAACTTTAACACTTATTGAAGGCCAGCCTTCCGATGCTTGGGCAATCATCTGGGGTGGAGTGACTGGGTGGCCGGAGGCCCCCCCACCGTGTTCTTGGGTGTCTGGGTGAGGAGGCAATGGGACTTGGGGAGGAGGGCTGTTGGTTACACAGGGGCTGTAGCGGCGGTCTCTGCTCCTGCTGCCTTTCCTGCAGCTCAACCATACGCTGGAGCATATCAGTTTGATGCTCCAGCAGCTGGAGCATCGACTCTTGCCTTCTGTCTGCGAGCTGATGCGACCTATCATCTTCAGCCCGCCACTTGCTCTGTTCATCCCATGATTCAGCCCGCCACCTCTCCTTTCGTTCATACTGTGCTTTTCTGTAGTCTGACATTGACTGCCTCCACGCATTCTGCTGTGCTCTTTCAGCGTGGGAGGACATCTGGAGCTCTGTGAACATATCATCCCGAGTCCACTGTTTTCTCCTTCTAATCTTTGCCAGCCTCTGTGAAGGAGAAACATTTGCAGCTGGTGGAGGAGAAGGGAGAGGTGGTTAAAAAAGACACATTTTAGAGAACAATGGGTACACTCTTTCACATTAAATTTTGCTGTTCACATTACACAGCACATGTGCTTTCATTACAAAGTCGCATTTTGGTGTGAGAGATCATTCATGCAGTGCCAGGCAACAGAATTCGGCTTGCAGGCAGCCATGGTAAGCCACAGTCTTTTGGCTTTTTTAACCCTCATAACATGTGAGAATGGCTTCAAACAGTAGCGCTCTCATGTCCCATACCAAGGACCCATTGGGTTAGCCATTTAAAATGGGTTGGCAATGTAAAAGGAGGGGCTGGGGTTTCTGGTTTAACATGCAGCACAAACCCAACTAACCCCCTACACACACACACACACACAATTCTCTGGGATCATCCCTTCACCCCTCCCCCCCGCACCGCCTGGCTAACAGCGGGGAACATTTCTGTTCAGCCAAGCAGGAACGGGCACCTCTGAATGCCCCCTTAATAAAATCACCTCATTTCAACTAGGTGACCGTGAATGATATCACTCTCCTGAGGATAACAAAGAGAGATAAGGAATGGATGTTGTCTGCATGCCAGCAAACACCGGGACCATAGGCTGCCATGCTTTGTTATGCAATGATTCCAGATTATGTTCTACTGGCCTGGCGTGGTAAAGTGTCCTACCATGGTGGACGGGATAAGGCAGCCCTCCCCAGAAACCTTTTGCAAAGGCTTTGGGAGTACAAGAAGGAGAGCTTTCTGGACATGTCCCTGGAGGATTTCCGCTCCATTCCCATACACGTTAACAAACTTTTCCAGTAGCTGTACTGGCAGTGATTACAGGGCAAATTAATCATTAATCATTAAACACGTTTGCTTTTAAACCATGTGTGATATTTACAAAGGTACAAAGGTACACTCACAAGAGGTCCCTTGTGTGCCCTCAGGGTCTGGGAGCACGCCTTGGGTGAGTTCGGGGGTTACTGGTTCCAGGTCCTAGGTGATAAACATATCCTGGCTGTTGGGGAAACTGGTTTCTCCGCTTCTTTGGTGTGATGGCATGCAGCTCCACGTAGAAGCGGCATGTTTGCGGCTCTGCCCCAGACCTTCCGTTTGCCTCTCTGGCTTTGTGGTAGGCTTGCCTTACCTCCTTAATTTTCACGTGGCACTGCTGTGCGTCCCTGTTATGGCTTCTGTCCTTCATGGCCTTTGAGACCTTTTCTAATATTTTGCCATTTCATTTACTGCTACGGAGTTCAGCTAGCACTGATTCCTCTCCCCATATGGCGAGCAGATCCCGTACCTCCCGTTCTGTCCATGCTGGAGCTCTTTTGCGATCCTGGGACTCCATCATGGTTATCTGTGCTGATGAGCTCTGCGTGGTCACCTGTGCTTTCCATGCTGGGCAAACAGGAAATGAAATTCAAACGTTCGCGGGGCTTTTCCTGTCTTCCTGGTCAGTGCATCTGAGTTGAGAGTGCTGTCCAGAGCGGTCACAATGAAGCACTGTGGGATAGCTCCCGGAGGCCAATAACGTCAAATTCTGTCCACACTACCCCAAATCCGACCCGCAAAGTCCAATTTTAGCGCTAATCCCCTTGTCGGAGGTGGAGTAAAGAAAGCATTCTATCTTCTCTGTTTCTGGTTTCTCTCTCTCTCTCTCTCTCTCTCATGTGCCTCTAAGGCTTCGTCTACACTAAACCCCCAAATCGAACTAAGGTACGCAACTTCAGCTACGTGAATAACGTAGCTGAAGTTTGAAATACCTTAGTTCGAACTTACCTCGGTCCACACGCGGCAGGCAGGCTCCCCCATCGACTCCGCGGTACTCCTCTCGTCTAGCTGGAGTACCGCAGTCGACGGCGAGCACTTCCGGGTTCGACTTATCGCGTCCAGACAAGACGCAATAAGTCGAACCCAGAACTTTGATTGCCAGCCGCCGAACTAGCGGCTGGGTGTAGACCTACCCTAAGAGTTCTGTGTCTTGCATTGTTCCTTGTTTACCTTCAGAACTTTCTGCTTGTCAATCACTGTCCATGTTCTAGATATAATCCATGTATCTTTCTTCTGCCCTCTTTGGATGCCAACCATTTCCTTTTGCTGTATCCACTACCTCCTTCTTCCAGTCTGACTATCAGTCTTCCAGACATTCATCAAATTATTCCTATAAAATACTGGAATTGTTGCTAAATGCAATCTGATCTGTGTTTCTTTGTCCTTGAACATCTCTACTGCCATAATGCTTGTTGTGTCAGAAAGCATGTGGATGAAGGGGATCCAGTGGATATAGTGTACTTGGATTTTCAGAAAGTCTTTGACAAGGGCTCTGACACAAAGTAAGCTGCCACGGCATAAGAGGGAAGGTGATCTCATGGATTGGTAACTGGTTAAAAGATAGGAAACAAAAGGTAGGTATAAATGGTCAGTTTTCAGAATGGAGAGAGGTCAATAGTGGTATCCCCCAGTGGTCTGTTCTGGGACCAGTCCTATTCAACATATCATCATAAATGATCTGGAAAAAGGGTGAGGTGGCAAAATTTGCAGATGATACAAAATTACTAAAGATAGTTAAGATCCAGGCAGACTGTGAAGAGCTACAAAAGGAACTCTCAAAACTGGGTGACTGGGCAACAAAATGGCAGATGAAATTTAATGTTGATAAATGCAAAGTAATGCACATTGGAAAGCATAATCCCAACTATATATATATATATAAAATGATGGGGTCTAAATTAGCTGTTATGACTCAAAAAAGAGATCTTGGAGTCATTGTGGAAACATCCACTCAATGTGCAGCGGCAGTCAAAAAAGTGAACAGAATGCTGGGAATAAGTAAGCAAGGGATAGATAATATGATAGAAAATATCATGTTGCCTGTATATAATTCCATAGTATGCCCACATCTTGAATACTGAGTGCAGATGTGGTTGCCCCATCTCAAAAAAGATGTATTGGAATTGGAAAAGGTTCAGAAAAGAGCAACAAAATTGATTAAGGGTATGGAACGGCTTCCATATGAGGAGAGATAAACAAGACTGGGACTTTTCAACTTGGATAAGAGACGGCTAAGGTGAGATATGATTGATGTATATAAAATCATGACTGGTGTAGAAAAAGTAGATAACTAAGTATTGTTTACTACTTCTCATAACACAAGAACTAGGGGTCACCAAATGAAATTAATAGGCAGCAGGTTTAAAACAAATAAGGGCTTGGGACTGGCCCTGTTACTTATAGTGGCAGAGTTCATGGTTGGACAGCTGAAGTATGGAGAATTTTAAGAGCTCTGGCAAAGACATGGAAAATACTCATATATAAATTAGAAAAAAACATCCTTCACACCAGCTGATTTAATGCCAGTGCCCTGTGAATTCAGACTGGATTCAGTTCATTAGCCTCAGATGACAAGATCTGTTCAGCCTGTTCCTCCATCTCACTGTCTCTTTATTTCTCCAAATGCAGACATATTGTGCATATGCAGAATAAAGATGAAGGGGTTTTCCGAACTCACTTTAAGAGTTCAAATTATTTTGGGCTACAAAGCTACATTATATCTGGAATTACTATACTGTTTAATATTCTCTGTTCAGCTGTTTCCAATACATAATGACCTCAGGCAGATGAAGTCTTCATCAGCGTCAAAAGGGCCATATACACATCGCACAGTCTTTGTCTGTGTCCAAAAATATATATTTTTGTGGAGCCTGGCAAAACTGCTCTAGATCAAGTTCTGTCATTTTTTTTTTTACCATTAAAGTCAGGTTGTTCATTAAGATGAACAAGGCTGGGACTAGTTTGGTTTTTAGAAAATTGTTTTCCAGCATTGCAAAATGAAAGCCAGATGTTATTCAGATCCAGATCCTACTTATCTAAATCTCCACACCTATCACTTCCAAAACCAAAATTAGAACCTAGGAGGTAGGGAAGACACATTAAAATTTGTACTGTCTCACAGATGTGACAAAACACAAGCAAGTTGGGCAGTTTGCACTGAGAATGCTCATCCACTAGGTCCCATAAAAAGAGACCTCTGAGACAGCATATTTTCCAACATCTAGTGCCAGGCTTTCCCTGCAGGAGTTAATTTCTCTCTCTGAATAAGAGCCATCCCTAACAATTAAATATAATATTTTGCCTTTGAATGTGCCTGATTGTTCCAATTGGCAGGTATTAAAAAAATGTAACTCACTCAAACAGCTGACACATTTTTTTCCTGTTGCTATGATATCCCAACACTCCTGATTACTGTAGACTGTATGCAACACACATTTCAAAGTTCAGGTGTAAATCTCTATTCGGCTTCAAACCTCCTCACCAGCTGAAGATCTGGTCCCCAATATCTCAAAATGACTCTTTAAATTGCTGCAGAAAATGCATATTATACATATTTAATTATGATTATTTATATAAAAGTACTACCTAGGGTTGTTGTCACAGCATGATATACTCACCATTGGGTGGTGCCTCCTCCTAGAGATTAGCTCTATCTGGTACAGCACCCCCATTCTTCTTTTCCACCATGGCAACTCTCCTGCCACATCTCAAATCGCAGTAGGGCTGCTCCACGACTTGGTCTTGTGATTTCCCCTTCTGGGAGAGTCTTTCCAAGTCCCTCACCACAAGCAACATCAGGCAATCCTCACAATCCTGCTGCCCTGACTATGTGACTCCCACAGCGACTCAGGCAGTCTTCCCATTCACTGCCCCATGCAATACCACTCTGCGGTGATGGTAGGGAAACCCAGGGCTGCCCTCTGGAGCCACCAACCTTACTGATCTTGCCCCTGGACTACTTCCTATCACACTTCTCCAAGCTTTTCACTCTCCAGCCTTCCTAGTCAGACCCATTTTTCTTACACCTCCTAGGAAAATCATCCCTCCTGGGTTTCTATTCCTTCTCTCAGGGGTTTGTATCTTCCCTTCCTTCTCCCTTTCCTCAGGGACCGAGACTGAAGGCTTCCTTCCTTCACACTGTTGCCAGCCTCCTGGCTTTATAAAAGCCCTGCCTGTTCCCTCACAGGTGAGCTTCCTTCTAATTAGCACCCTCCACATAATCTACATCTCCCTCTCTTCTCCCCCCTTTCCCCCCTCCCTCCGTTTGCAGCATAATTGGCTGATTGGGCCACCAGGCTTAGTTTAACTCTTTCAGGGTCGGTTTGGGGAATACACCCATCACAGGTCCCAGCTAAGATCAGGACCCCATTGTGCTGTTCATACATGTACCAAGATACGGTCTCTGCTCAAGAGAGCTCAAAATGTAGACAGATAAGATAAGATAGAAGTATTACTATTCATATTTTACAGACAAGGAATTGTGGCGCACAAAGATAAACTTTCCTAAGGTCACAGAGGAAGACTCTGGAAGAGCTGCAAATTGAACCCAAATCTAAATCTAGTATCTAAACTACAAGACCTTTCTCTTCACCTAATTATCAAGCAATTAAAAAAGTGATCATGATTAATTGTACAATTAAAAAAATAATCATGATTAGTCGCACTATTAAGCAATAATAGAATACCATTTATTTAAATATTTTTGATATTTTCTACATTTTCAAATATATTGATTTCAATTATGATGCAGTATACAAAGTGTACAGTGCTCACTTTATATTTATTTATTATAAACATTTTTGTAAAAAACAAAATAAATAGTATTTTTCAATTCACCTAGTACAAGTACTGTAGTGCAATCTCTTTATCGTGAAAGTTGAACTTACAAATGTAGAACTATGTACAAAAAAACCGTGCATTCAAAAATAAAACTTTTGAGCCAACAAGTCAACTCAATCCAAATTCTTGTTCATCCAATTGCTCAGACAAACAAGTTTGTTTACATTTTCAGAAGATAACGTTCTGTTCAATAACGGTGCAAAGCAGTGCGTACCGATGCATGTTCATTTTCATCATCTGACTCAGATGCCACCACCAGAAAGTTGATTTTCTTTTTTGGTGGTTTGGGTTCTGTAGTTTCCGCATAAGAGTGTTGCTCTTTTAAAACATCTGAAAGCATGTTCCATACCTCATCCCTCTCAGATATTGGAAGGCCGTTCAGATTCTTAAATCTTGGGTCAAGTACTGTAGCTATCTTTAGAAATTTCACATGGTATCTTCGTTTCATTTTGTCAAATTTGTAGTGAAAGCGTTCTTCAAATGAACAACATGTGCTGGGTCATCATCCGAGACTGCTATAACATGAAATATGTGGCATAATGTGGGTAACACAGAGCAGGAGACAAACAATTCTCCTCCCCCCGCAAGGAATTCAGTCACAATTTAATTAACACATTCTTTTTTTAATGAGTGTCATCAGAATGGAAGCATGTCCTCTGGAACGATGGCCGAAGCAAGAAGAGGCATATGAATCTTTAGCGTGTCTGGCATGTAAATATCTTGCGACATCAGCTACAACAGTGTCATGCAAATGCCTGTTCTCACTTTCAGTTGTAATTAAGAAGTGGACAGCATTATCTCCTGTAAATGTAAACAAACTTGTTTCTCTTTGCAATTGGCTGAATAAGAAGTAGGGCTGAGTGGACTCGTAGGTTCTAAAGTTTTGCATTTTTTTTGTTTTTGAGTGCAGATTAGTAACAAAAAAACCCTGTATTTTTAAGTTGCACTTTCATGATAAAGAGATTGAACTACAGTGCTTTTATGGGGTGAATTGAAAAATACTATTTCTTTTATCATTTTTACAGTGCAAATGTTTGTAATAAAAGTAATATAAAGTGAGCACTGTGCACTTTGTATTCTGTGTTGTAATTGAAATCAATATATTTGAAAATGTAGAAAAACATCCAAAAATGTTTAAAAAATTTCATTTAATTTCATGGTATTATATTGTTTAACAGTACAATTAATCACGCTTAATTGATGGCCCTAATATAGATAGATAGATAGATAGATAGATATAGTACAATTGTCATAAATATATATTTGGCTTATTTTCCAAAAATATTTTTTTCCGTAACATTTTTTTTTGGTAGAAAAATCAGCTTTATTAAATGACAATGAAGTTTTGGCAACGAGGATTGTTTTAAAAGAAACAAAATCATTGAATGTTTTTCTTTCACATTTTCTTTATATTTCAAAATTGTCAAAAGTAGCCATTATACTGTAGTTTCATACATAGGGATAATTGTGCTTTGTGTTATATGAAAAAATTGCTATGTTTGTCTATTATAATGGTCCTGTTGCTGTTAGTTATAATAGCAGTCCTACCTTGTTTGGCATGATTGAGATTATTGTACTACATTTTATAATGGGTATATTCTAAATATAGACAGTTCTGCATAGAAGGCCTCCCAACTCCTCTGTATTTCCTATAGCTGGACAACCAGGGAGAGGACCATACACTACATCAATTTAGGGGGTGTAGTCTATGTGGGCACACTCACCCTGTGCACTGGTGAAGCTGTCTCACTAGTGCTCAATTTAGCCATTAATCAGACAAAACAATTGGAATAGCCAAAGAAATGCATATAGAGCATGAGCACTACAAGAGTGAAAGATAAGCCTATGACTCTGCACACACACATCTTGTCAGTTCCTTTTAAAACATATATGAAATTGGGACTCCAGAGTGAAGGCCAGGCTGGAAGTCTGCAGTGAGATTAATCATGACTGGAAGGATGGGAGTGAGGCGGCACAGACTGCAATGTCAGGGGCAGAGTTTCAAGCATAAGGGGAGGAATGTAAAAAAACACAGAGCTTCACATGGTAGAAAGTGGCAAGGAGAGCTGAGTTGACAGTGGTCCCCTCCTGGGTAAACAGTGATCCAATCAGTGGAGTGTTGCAACTATAGGTTAATCTGGCTTTAATATGGATGAAAAACCTCTGATTCTGCCATAACAAAGGGAACATACTAAAAATTATGGGACTGATTCTCGTTTACACTAATGCCTCTTCATATCACTCTGAGGTAGAGGAGCATTAGTGTAAATGAGATTCAGGCCCTTCCCTATTAACATGTGAGAAATCCTGGGTGGAAGGGTTTTGCACATGGAAAGGATAAGAGCAGGATAATCTGTTTTCCCAGTTTAAACAAAACAATCTCATAACGGCTGCCAAGGAAATGAGGAACATCACTTGGCTAAAAAAGTTAAATTTGTACAGACACATTACTGCTTTGGTTCATTAAAAGTATACTGAATATACTATTAGTTGACCACAATCTTCTAATTGGTTTAATTTGAAATGGGTTTGTATAAAGGTGGCATAGTCTGTGGAGAGTTCAGCATTGTCTTATCCTAGGAAATATTTTTAAATATTAATTTCTAATAGATTCCATTTTGGTTCTTATGACCTACATGTTACTATTACTGAGTTCCTTCCAGAATTTAAAAAATTTACACAGTAGCCTTCATATTTCAAGTGAGGTCTTCCTTTCCATTGTGTGTGTGTGTGTGTGTGTGTGTGTGTGTATTTTTAATTACAGTAACTCCTCACTTAATGTTGTAGTTATGTTCCTGAAAAATGTGACTTTAAGTGAAACGATGTTAAGCGAATCCAATTTCTCCATAAGAATTAATGTAAATGAGGGGGTTAGGTTCCAGGGAATTTTTTTTCGCCAGACAAAAGACTATATATATCTATATCTATATATATATACACACACACACACAGTATAAGTTTTAAACAAACAATTTAAAGCTGGTACACAGTGATGATGATTGTGAAGCTTGGTTGAGGTGGAGAAGTCAGAGGGTGGGATATTTCCCAGGGAATGCCTTACTGCTAAATGATGAACTAGCAATTGGCTGAGCCCTCAAGGGTTAACTCTCACATTCTACAAGGCAGCAGGAATGAGAGAGGGGAGACAGCATTGCAGACAGAGACACACACTGTGTGAGAGAGAGAGAGATGCGCATTTCCCCTTTAAGTATGCTGACCCTACTCTTAAGTAAACTGCCTTGTTAATTAGATCAGCTTGCTGAGACAACAGGTGCTGCCAGCAAGCTCCCTCCATCCTGAGCCCTGTTGTGTGTCCCCCCTGCTCTATGGAAGATGGGGTAAGTGGGATGCAGGAGCAGGGGGAGGGGGACACCCTGACCGCCTCCCTTTTCCTCCCCTCCTTCCCCCCCCCCCCCCCCGCACAGCAAGCAGGAGTCTTGGGGAGCAGCTCCAAGGCAGAGGGCAGGAGCAGCACATGGCAGTGGGGGGGCGGGAACAGCTGAACTGCCAGCAATTGATAGCCTGCTGGGCAGCTGCTGCACAGGGAACTTAGGGGACCGGGGATCTGATAGGGGGATCTGATAGAGGGGGATGCCAGTCCACCCTGGTTCTAAGACCCCACCAGCTAGCTGCAACAGGCTGCTCTTCTTGCAAGCAGTGGAAAAAGCAGGCCTGCTGCCAAACGACATTAGAAGGGAGCATTGCACAACTTTAAACAAGCATGTTCCCTAATTGATCAACAACGTAACAACGAAACAACGTTAACTGGGATGACTTTAAGTGAGGAGTTATTGTACCTGATGTACTGTGTGGTGTTATGTGGAAGGCCAAGATGAAGTGTGCTTTCTTTTATAACTAGAATTAACACGGCTTGTGGTAGTCCGTACTTCCTATGACAGCGAGCCCTACACTCCTGGGCCCATCCTCAAAAACAAAAAAGCCCCACTCTTTCAGTAGATAATTCCATTGTACCTGAGGAATTGAGTTGCCAGTGCCAGTTGAGACTTCAGAGAGAGAATCTGATCCTATGTAATTGACTGCAGTGGGCACAGGATCATGTCTAGAGCATGGTGATCTTTTTGTTATACCAGATAGTTCATGCAGTGTGGGGCTTCCAAAGATTAAAAAAAAAAAAAGTTCTTTATGTGCTCCAAGGCTAATTGTCATTTCTTGTAGGAAAGGTTGAGCAATATCCATTGAATGCATGAACTCCATAAGAGCTAGTATAATCACCCCAAGGCTGCCTCCAATTTTATGGTTAAATCACGTCATTGGTTGCGGGGGGAGGGGAGAGCAGAGCCTGCATTCAATTATGTATAATTTTGCCAAACTGTTTGGGCTGAAAATTTGCATGCATGAAATTCATTTGGAACATTTCATTCAAAATAGTGTCACTATTACTGAGACTGAGACTAAGGAAAAGTATATTGTTTTCTCACAATCTTTTCTTTGTAAAGTTCTAGCACCACCTTTTAGGAACTGGGAAGTGGTTAGATCAGGAGTCAGGAACCAAGCCAAGATTCAGAGTTGGAAGTCAAACCAAGGATCAGAACCAGTAGTCAGGGTAAGGGATAGGTGCAGGAACCAAAGACAAGGCAGGGGTCAGGCACAGAGCAGGACCAAGGCAGGAACTAGGAACAGGATAGGAGTGGAGTAGAAAAAGGATTGGATGCAAATCACAGAAGACTGGGAAAGAGCAAGGGCCTGTGCAGCAGCAACCGGGAGCATGCACAGTTGCTCAGACAACCCACGCAAGTCACTTCCTGGCTTAAGTTTTGGGTGCGAGCCAGTCAGGTGCCCCAGGTGTTGGGCATCCTGATAGGACTTCTTGTGGGGCCTGACTTTCCATATTAGTGAGGTAGAGCTGTAATTTGGTGGCAAGGAAGGAGTGTGCATGATCTAGGGCCCCCAGAGCCCTAGATTCTGGACATACCAAAACCACCCACACATCCTTATACCCCCATGCTTTGAAGCAGGGACTTGAAATTTGGCCAGGAGGTAGCCTTTGTGTCAGGGATGTGCCATTAGTGTCCTGTGGAAATATGCTGAAATTCTGCCAAGTTATAAGCCTTTGAAAATCAGTCCACACATGTTCAGAAGAGACTTATATGTTAGCAACTAAATTCCCTGAAAATTCTGTATGCAGTGGGCATGTTGTAGCCTACCGTGAGGCTGATCTGAGAATGACTTTCCCTGCAATCACAGTTCTGGGCTATTGTGACATGCTGACTCTTGGTCTGGGCATCTGAACTAGGAACCACGGAACCTGTCTCTGCTGTGCTTTCAATGATCACCCTTCTACTTGGCCCAAGCAGTATAGAGAAGGAAATTGCCTGATTCAGATACAGAGAGGGCAATATCCAGATGGCAGAGGAGGGAACAGAGTAGATAGGAGCAAAAAGCCAAAGTGTGTGTGTGTGTGTGTCTGTCTGTCTGTCTGTCTGTGTGTAAAATAGGACTGGAGGTTGGCAGGGCAGAGGGGGGAAAGAGGGAAACTGGGATTGATTGTTACGGTGAAGGGGAGACTGGGACTGATTAGATAAGGAGAAGACTGGAAAACAGCAGTAGTGACTGGGAATCAGTACCTGTGAATGGGAACTGATATTGGATGAAGAGCCTGAGGCAAGACTGGCAGAGAAAGAGATTGAGATTGAGAACCAGAGGTGAGAGGGGAAGGGAGACAGAGCTGACTAGGAGACAAGGTGCCTGGGGAGAATTGAACTGGCTGGACAAAGAAATTGGGACAAGGAACCAGGGAACACTGAGACTGGACAAGGAGCCCAGGGTGGGAAATTGGATCTGGGAATGAGGGGGACTGAAAATGTTATCCTCACTCTTATGCTCATTAGAGTCCAGGTGTGGAAGAGACAGATAGATTGAAAAACTAGCAGAGGGGAATGTGGAATTGGTTGGGCACGGAGACTGGGACTGCCAGAGGGGTGACACTAGGACTTTCTGGGCAAGAATACTGGGTCTGGAATAAGGAGTGGAGACTGGAACTAGCTAGATGAGGAGAAAGGGATTAGCATGTGGAGCCAGAGGTGGGGAAGAAAAGATTGGGACAGGGATAGATTGTAAGGATTGGAACAAAACTGTTCATGCTTTGAGGGAATGGGCAGAAGAGTCGGTGACCTCTAGAATACACTCTCCTCCAGACTCTGGAATGGAATGCAAGATTCCTTAGTCTCACCTTCTCTGGCAAACTGTGTTTTATCTGTCTCTAGTGATGGTCCTCATAGAGGATGACAGTTTAGTATTTCTGTACTCTGAGCACAACTGACAGTTGTCTGTGTGCGTTGGATCTAAAGGTTCTAACCCTGCTGATGATTGATGTGTGTTAGTACAATATCCCATGATGGAATTTCTGGTGTTTTCTTTCAGTTTGTGTTTTTTAAAAAAACTAGTAAATTACACACAAAGCTACATAAAAAGACCTTTAAGGTTGCAATGTTAAACACACAGTTGTTACAAGACATCAGAATTAAGGTTAACTATGTAATCTCTTGTTCGCTATAAGCATTATGCATATGCATTATCATAAAGTTATTAACTGTATAATCTCATGCTATTTTCAATAATGTAATGTGTGATATCAAGCCATTCTGCTATCTGTCATAAAAAGTTAATCTGTTTCAGTACATATTAGGTGGATATCTGCAATGACTTCAGTAGAGATTTGGGTGATTAAGTCTGCCTTATTGTCAGTGTAATAATAAAAAAAAAAAAAAAAAAAAAAACTCTGCAAGGCAAATTAATGCTCTGTGAAACCAGCAACACTGAAACTAATGATTATGAAATGATTATTGCAATTTAAAGCATTCTAACAGTTTGTAATATCTACAGTTTAAAAACTGCAATGTAGTGCTCTGGCTTGAGGGCTATAACATAGTTGAACAGCTGTTGAGGAATTATTAGCATTAGAATCTAATTAGAAAATGTCTGTAACTGTACATTTTCTTTTTTGCTAGAAGATGAAAGATACACACTAAGGGCTACATCCACAAAGGGATTTAGGCAATTAATTACCATTTTAGGCATCTAAATCCAGTACTTAGGTGCAACTGAAATCCTCAATGCCCCCATTCAGCTGCCATCTAATTGTGTAGGCATCTGAATGTCTTCATAAAGTCCTCTAGGTGCCTACGTTTCTGACTCTGCACATACTCACAGCCACCTCAGTTTAGAAACCCAGATGCCTATCTTACACCTAAGTCCCAGCGGGTTCCTTAACCTGTGCATTCCTCCACCTAGCTTACTGGATCTAGTAGGCATTCTAAGATCACACAGACCAACCAGAGGGAGGTGGCGTCTCCCTTATAACTTTCAGCCCACTACTTAGGGAACTCACCCAAGATGTGGGAGACGTGGTTCAATTTTCCATCTGCCTGATGTGGAAAGAGGACTTGAACTTTGGTCTTTCCCATCCCAGGAGAGTGCCCTAACCACAAGACTGTAGAGTCATTCTTCTTTTCTCACTGACCACAAGGGAGGCACTGCCATCATTCTCCTCTCCTTCTGTGGCAGTAGCTTTTACAAGAAACATCTAAGGTGCCTTACTCCAGGAGAGGATTCATAGCTATGAATCCAGAGTGGAGATATGGTGTTGAACACCTATGAGGGATGGAGCTTAGTTCCCACCCCTCTTCTCAGCATTTCCTAGTGGTTAGCTTAGTTGGCCCCTTCTAATTGTGATGGCTTTTGAAATTGGATAGTAGATTCCACTGTATAGCAAGGCACCTAAAAGTTAGAAGATGAAACAGTGAGAGTCACAATGATCATGCCCGTTTGGGGATCAACACTTGAAATGATATATCTTGGACAATTATAAGTATTGCACTTCCCAGTTTATAAATACCATGTCATTTGCTAACTGTTGTGAAAATAAACACTGAGCCGGAAAGCCAATGAGAGTACACGTGTTTGATATCATAGATCTCAAGCCTTTGCAAATATACAAAAGGATTCAGAATAGACCTCATGATGATGTTTCTGTAAAGATCCAATAACTCAAACAATTTATCAGAACAAGACCATTAAATATCATTCAATTTTGGCTCTGATATTATGCTCCTTTGAACTCAGTCTTGGGTCTTTATCTTATATTCCTTATTCAGAGAAAATTCCCATCTGAGGGAGCTTTGCCTGAATAAGGAATATAGGACTGGACCCTGATCCATTAGCGAAAACTGCAAAGGGCTGTTGATCACAAGATTGATGTGAAAATATACTTACATGCATTCCACTAAGAATCTGAAGACTTCCACTAGCTCTGACTCAAGTCATAAGACATGCTGACATATGCTTTCATCACTTACACTACTTATTATATAAAAAAGTGATGTGTACATATTTTGAAGGTCAGATGTCTCACGAGCCACAATGTGTATAGTGTCTAAATACTCCGGAAAGCAAATGTAAAAAAAAAAAAAATTAGGAGTTTGGAGGAGACAAAGCCCCTGATTCTTTATAAAGCACTGATTTTACTTCCTGGGATAGGAAGAGAGACAAAGGGGAACAGTCTTGACTTGGATAGGGGACACGGTAAATAAAGTCCATTAATTTGTGTCTGAATACTGGTGATATCGTAGCATCAGAGCCTTCTTGATCCTTTGCTAACTTCACACTCAGCAGCTGATCTTCCAATGAGCTGTCTCAGACCAACTATCCATATCTTCACTGGTCGTCCCCTACTGTGATGACTCACCACCATTTCTTCCATGATAACTTTCTCAACGTTCTAGCTTTACACCTGCTGTGACCAAAGTACATAAGTTTACACCTGTTGATGTCTGAAAGCAGAGTCCACTTCTCTCCAAGAGTATTTCTAATATAAGCATTCATCTTCTTGTCTGTCCAAGAGTCTTCACCAACACCACCTATTAAAGGGTTCAGTTTTCTCCTTGCCAGCAACATTATCCATACACATCCATAAATCGCTACCAAAACAAAAACAAAAAAAACAAGCTTTTCACAAGTCAAACCTATGGATATTTCAGAATATCACATCTTTCTCACATTTTCATAATGGAGACCACAGATCAGCCAGCTATCCCTACTCATCTTCTGATTTCTTTTGAGCAGTCTCTTTCATTGGATATGTATGACCCCAGATAATTAAATTCATCTACTGCTTCTACAGCTTGACCAATAATTTTGATTTCTGTTTGCACACTTTTTTATTGATTATGTCTGTGTACATACACTGCATGTTTGTCACATTCTGGAAAAGTCCGTATTTCTCACTAAGTGTTTCTTCAGACGCCATCATGCATTGCATTTCATCAATGTTTGCAGCAAAGAGATCAGTTAAGAAGTGCCCACCAATAGAAATCCCAAATCCTTCCACCTTATCAAAACCTTCCATGACATTTCTCATAATGATTCTGCACACATTTTGAAAAGACTTGGGGATAGAATGAACCCTTTTCTGACATCCTGCCCAATGGAAAGCCATTTGGTGTCCCCTGCTGCTGTTCAGACCATGGTGCACCTTTGACAGTAGAGGCTTGTAGTGAGTTCAATAAGATGCTTTCGAATTCTCCAGAGACAGTCATGTAGGATGGTATCAAACTCTTTGGAGTAGTCAAAGTCTGACCTTCTGTGAGCATACCTTATCATAGAATCATAGAATATCAGAGTTGGAAGGGACCTCAAGAGGTCATCTAGTCCAACCCCCTGCTCAAAGCAGGACCAATTCCCAGCTAAATCATCCCAGCCAGGGCTTTGTCAAGCCGGGCCTTAAAAACCTCCAAGGAAGGAGACTCCACCACCTCCCTAGGTAACGCATTCCAGTGTTTCACCACCCTCCTAGTGAAATAGTTTTTCCTGATATCCAACCTGGACCTCCCCCACCGCAACTTGAGACCATTGCTCCTTGTTCTGTCATCTGCCACCACTGAGAACAGCCGAGCTCCATCCTCTTTGGAACCCCCCTTCAGGTAGTTGAAGGCTGCTATGAAATCCCCCCTCATTCTTCTCTTCTGGAGACTAAACAATCCCAGTTCTCTCAGCCTCTCCTCATAAGTCATGTGCTCCAGACCCCTAATCATTTTTGTTGCCCTCCGCTGGACTCTTTCCAATTTTTCCACATCCTTCTTGTAGTGTGGGGCCCAAAACTGGACACAGTATTCCAGATGAGGCCTCACCAATGTCGAATAAAGGGGAACGATCACGTTCCTCGATCTGCTGGCAATGCCCCTACTTATACAGCCCAAAATGCCGTTAGCCTTCTTGGCAACAAGAGCACACTGTTGACTCATATCCAGCTTCTCGTCCACTGTGACCCCTAGGTCCTTTTCAGCAGAACTGCTACCTAGCCATTCGGTCCCTAGTCTGTAGCAGTGCATGGGATTCTTCCGTCCTAAGTGCAGGACTCTGCACTTGTCCTTGCTGAACCTCATCAGGTTTTTTTCTGCCCAATCCTCTAATTTGTCTAGGTCCCTCTGTATCCGATCCCTACCCTCTAGTGTATCTACCACGCCTCCTAGTTTAGTGTCATCTGCAAACTTGCTGAGAGTGCAGTCCACACCATCCTCCAGATCATTAATAAAGATATTAAACAAAACCGGCCCCAGGACCGACCCTTGGGGCACTCCACTTGAAACCGGCTGCCAACTAGACATGGAGCCATTGATCACTACCCGTTGAGCCCGACGATCTAGCCAGCTTTCTATCCACCTTACAGTCCATTCATCCAGCCCATACTTCTTTAATTTGGTGACAAGAATACTGTGGGAGACAGTATCAAAAGCTTTGCTAAAGTCTAGAAATAACACATCCACTGCTTTCCCCTCATACCTTTTATATTATAGGTCTCTTTATAATTAATCCTTGCATTTTTCCTAGATGTATTCACTTTTGTCTCATCTGGTCTGCTTTGTATATTCCACTCCTTGTATTTTTTCCTGACGATTCTATGCTCAGGGTCAAAAAATATGACTTCACTGCCATAACATTGATACATTTCCTTGTCTGGAACTTGAAGCATCCAGGCTGGTTAGTGATATTTTCTACAGTTTCATTCAAATGGAGGTTGTCTTAACATTTCTTGAATGAATGTTCTCTATTTTTCCTCACATAATAATCCTCATTTTAGTGAATACAAACTGAATTTGATTTCACTCTGTTAAGTGGTTAACCATTACTGCAAGAAAGAAACCTATTTTCTGATCTTAAGAGAGGCAGGCACTCTGTAATTTATTATAGTGCCAAAAAAAGTGACTAGCTGAATTTAGGGGATCAAAGCTGAGGGATCCCTTCCCAATGGTAATGTGAAGGAACTGGTGTTAGCAAAGGGAAGGAATGAGAACCCTGAGTCACTGTGACTCCATATTGTATTTAAAATTAATTAGAAATTGATAAAGACTTTTAAGTCAACTTATCTATCCCTCTGCTGTATTACACTGTAGTCATGGATTTTATAACCAGAGTGGACTATTAGATCAGTTAGTCTGACCTCCTATATAACACAGACCATAGAATATCATCCAGGAACCCTGTACTGAGTCCAATACCTTGTGATTGACTAAAATATTTGTTACTTTTTACTCTGAAGATTCTAAAGTGCATTATAAACTCTAAATACAGTACTAATGAAATGCAACCATATGTGAGGTGGAGGGTGGCAAATATTTAGTGCTCACCATGTTGAACAACAGTGCAGGAGGGTATTATATCCAGAACAATGGGTCAGATCATGGCTCTTATGAAAAAAAAATGATATGGGATCTTTAGTGTTCATGCCAAGCATAAAAGGTTGTTTTCTTTAAAGACTCACAGACTTAGTATACTACAGGAAAGTTTTATCTTTATCTTAGAAGGAAATAAAAAATCTCCGTTGGTGTCATTTTGCCCTCAATGGAGGACTATTTATCTTATGAGATTCGCAGAAGAAAAAAAACCTATAAGTCATAAAATGAAAGTTGGCTTTCAGTACTTGATTCACAATTCTTAAAGTGAATATAATACTAAACAAATTTAGTGAATTTGGAAAAAATGTGGAATAGTATGAAATTTTACACTAGAAATTATTTTTGAAACTGCAGGCTATTTCATTATTTACCAAAAAAATTATAAAGCAAAACTTAAATTTCCTGTCACCTGAAAGTATTGTTTTTATTTTATGGAGTAGATGTTTTTCTCTAAAGAGAAGTTGACAGAGTTAAGCTGTTAACTGCCTCTGCCCTTATCCCTGCCCTTGTCTGTGCATCTCAGTTTAGGCTGTGTGGTGATCCAAGACATTTCAGCTGTTCTAGAATGTTATCACGGTATGTTTGCAGGAAATGTGTTACTTACAGCATTTTCACTGCCTTTTGTAGACAGTGGTTTGTGATAACGAATTCTCTGGAGGACGCAAAAATGTTATTCCTGGAGAGAATAGAACAAACAAACCTCTATAGTCTTTGTTCTGTTTGCTTTACAGTCTAATTGGCTTATTACTGGGAGTTTTCCAATTGCTATTCATTAGAATAAATAACTCTACTGCTTTTTTTTTCCTTAACTGGGTAATCAAAATAATTTTCCAAGGAAGATCAATAGTCAATCCTGCTAACAGAATCTGAACTTATGACATCTATTCAAAATATCCCTTTCCCTTCCCTCCCCCCCCCCATGTCCTCAGAAATGTGGGAGACTTTGGAACAGCAGGGGAAAGAAACCCCTTGGTCCTGTTTTAAGAAGTATATATGGCGCCCATCCATGTGGGCATTCAGCCCCCTTGTGGTCTTGAGGAGAGGACTGATTGGTGGGACACAAGGCCACAGCAAATCCTATTGCCTCCCATGAACTTAATGGATTAGTTTATAAACTATTTCCCCAGGCCAGAGGACTAGTCTGCATGGAAAGAAAATATCAAGGAGGCAGCAGAGGAGCCAGCCGCAGTTATGCACAGCCACAGTCTACCCTATGTATGATTAGGGGTCCCCAGAAGCCTCAGGCTTATCAGTGGTATCCCAGGAAGTACTGTCTGGAAATCAATACTGGGGTGCACCAGAGACTGTGAAGGTATCAGTGGAGAGTACATTGGATAGGAATAGTCTCTGAAATACTTCTTAAATGCCCCAGTTTCCGCTCTTTGAGTTAGGGTCTTAGTTGCAAAATTCTCCCCACCCCCTTGACCCTCAGATGAGGGAGTGTGTTGGAGTCTGAGAAACAGTGCTGGGACCAGGTTAATTGGGAAGGGAAGTGATAGCATCCCTCCACCAGGTGAAATGGATTATAAAGGAAGGGTGACCTGCACTGGATGAGTTATGGCTGGATAGTTTCCAGAAGTCTTATGCAACCTAGATAACTATGTTTCTAATATTTTGTCTCCCTACAGTTTACAGAATAAATCGCAATATTGGAAAATGAGCACTGTCATTGGGCATGATGATGCCTAGAGCTTTATTTTACAATTAAAAAAAATGTATAATAAATTCCACAGTCCAAGAATATTTTCAAAATTGGGAGTCTTTATCCTTCTAAAATCTTTTCCTAAGTCCCTATTTCAAACCCAGTTCATCAAAGCATTGTGCATGATTGACAGATAAGTCAATTTCCTCCAATATCCTTTAAAAACCTTTTTGAGTCAAGTTAAAATATCTGTAGAAAATATTGTACTAAATGCAAAGGTTATGTATTATTCTGGGCCAGAACTGTGTGTACCCTCTCCAGGATGTGAACCCAGGGAAGATTAATGAGCTTCAAAGGGCTGCACTTAACAATGTGACAGATGAGAATGAACTTTTTGACAAACAGGTTCAAATGGTTTGCTGTGGGAGGTGAATGCAAATTTCCCATCTCTAGTCTCGAGACATCTAGATAGATTTATGTGCAGTGCTGGAAGGAGCCAGTGGTCATAGTACTTGTTGGTACCAATGACATAAATAAAGGTAGGAGAAAGGTCCTGGTGGCCAAATTTAGATTAAATTTAGATTTAGGTAAGAGATTAAAGTCCAGGACCTCCATGGTAGCATTCTCTGAACTGCTTCCAGTTCCACGTGCAGGGACAGTTAGACATGCAGAAATTCAGGGTCCCAATGCGTGGATGAGATGATAGAGTTGAGAGGAACGAAGGATTTGTGTTTATTAGGAACTGGGGATCCTTTTGGGAAAGGAGAAGCCTATACAGGAAGGATGGGCTCCACCTAAACCAAAATGGAACCAGATTGCTGGCATGTAAAATTAAAGAGATAGTAGAGGAGTTTTTAAAGTAAAGGATAAGGAAACTAAGGAAAATCAACGGGTGCGGAGGAGCACACAGTTTGGATAGAGACAACATTTAGGGGAAGATTTATAAAAGGGCAGACTCTATATCCTAGTAAAGATTAGAGGACAGAAGCTGAAAAAGTACAGGTATAGAAGACAAACAGTCAAATGAAAAAGAGTCTCATTCAAGTACATCACATGAAGGGAGATATAAAATTTGTCATTATTTAAAGTTAAGTACTTACATGCAAATGCTAGAAATCTAAATGCTAAGACGGGTGAACTTGATACCTGGAATTAAATGAGGATGTTGGTCTAATAGGTACCACAGAAACATGGTGGAATGATGATAATCAATGAGACATAGTACAAAATATATAGGAATGACAGAATTGATTGTGCTGGAGGGAAAGCAGCACTATATGTGAAAGAAAACAGCATAAAATATAGTAGAAATCTTAAATGAATCAAACTGAACCATACAATCTTTATGGGCAGAAATTCTGTGCTTGAATAATAGAGTATAGCAGTAGGTGTATATTCGTGACCACCTGACTAGGCCATTGTAGAAAAGGTAAATTAATTCTTTACATCAGTCTTCACTGCAAAAGGTGTGAGAATCTCACTCACATCCAAGGTATACTTTTTAGGTAACAAAACTGAGGAACTATCCCAGATGAGGTGTCAGTCAATGAGGTTGGGGAACAGATTGACAAATTAAACAGTAATAAGTCACTAGGACCAGATGTAATTCACCCAAGAATTCTGAAGGAACTCAAATATGAAATCGCAGAACTACTAACTGGCATGGAATCTAATGCTTAACACTATGCGATGGCTGGAGGACAGCTAATGTAACTCCAATTTTTTAAAAAAGGCTAGAGCTGATCCTGGCAATTACAGGCTAGTAAGCCTAACCTAAGTGCCAGGAAAATTCTTTGAAACTATAGTAAAAAACAGAATTATCAGACACAGATGAACACAATACGTTAGGGAAGAGTCATATTGGCTTTTGAAAAGGAAAATCATGCCTCACCAATCTATTAGAATTCTTTGAGATAGTCAACAAGCATGTGAACAAGGGTGATCCAGTTGATATAGTGTACTTGGACTTTCAGAAAGAATTTAACAAGATCCCACACCAAAGGCTCTTAAGCAAAGTAAGCTGTCATGGGATAAGAGGGAAGGTCTTCTCATGGATCAGTAACTGGTAAAAGATAGGAAACAAAGGATTGGAATAAGTGGTCAGTTTTCAGAATGGAGAGAAGTAAATAGTGGTGTCCCGCAGGCAAGGCCGTCTCTAGGTGGGCATGGGGTCGGGGGCGGAAGTGACGAATCCATCACTTCCGGGACCAAACATGCCGGCCAATTGCACCAGCCTGCAGGGCCCCCCCAAAGCATGGGAACCGGCACAGTCACCCCAATTTGCCATACCCAAGGGATGGCTCTGCCCACATGGGTCTGTACTGGGACCAGTACTATTCAACATACTCATAAATGTTCTGGAAAAGGGGGTGAACAGTGAGGTGGCAAAGTTTGCAGACAATACAAAGTTCCTCAAGATAGTTAAGTCCAAAGCAGACTGCTTAGAGCTACCAAGGGATCGCACAAAACCGGATGACATGGTAACAAAATGGTAGATGAAATTCAATGTTGATAAATACAAAGTAATGGGATTATGATCCACCAAAACAGGTAAATATGTGTTTAACTTTAAGCATATACTTAAGTGCTTTCCTACATTGGGTGCTTAATCACATGCTTAATTTTAGGGTGAGTAATATCATTGGTTTCAATTGGATTATTCATGTACTTAAATTTAAACATGCTTCAGTGATTAGCTGGATCAGAACATATATATGTATGTAAGTGCCTAGCAGTTAGGCAGCCTAATTTAAAAACATCACTTATTAGACTTAGTATTGCAAACATTTTTTCCAGAAGAACCAGGATGCAGCTGATTTGCTCACTATCACAACAAACCTGGATCCAGCAACCAGTCACAAGGAGGGATATGTTCCTTCAAAAATAAATAAAAATGTTCATTTAAAATGTACTCACTTACAAATACAATGGAATACTTTAATTAACTAAAAAGACCAAAGGGCTAAACCCTATGATTCTTAGTCAGGTTAATTCTCTTGTAATGCAGTATTTTTGTGGGTAAATTCATATAAGTTTATGTGAGTAAAAATGGAGTAAACACAGTCAGGGAAAAGGTGTGCATGATCTGCAGAAAGGCCAGGCAGGATTGCTTTGTTTGAGGAAGAGCAGAGTGCATCCCCCGGGAGTAGGGAGGAAGCATATGCCCCAAAGTGGGTGGGGACTATGAGGCATGTGGGAGAGATTGGGCCTGTGGAACTTGCCAGCTGTGTGGGAGTAGCAAATCTACACCACACAAAGGATGTAATAGCAGGCATGCTGCTTCTGCTGCATACCTAAGAGTTCTCCTGGCACTCAGGTCTCAAGGAAGAATGCCTCTGACTTTACAATGCCTACAGTTTAGGGCCATACTTTCAGGACACAGCCAATCCCAGATAATGACCTCAGAAGCATAACCACAGTGTGAGCACAGAAACTTGCCATCACATAAATTCCAGTTGCATGCTCTGTGTCCCAAAATGTACGTCTCCATGTCTTTGCAATAAAACCTATTAATTGGCAAGTTATTTACTAGAAAGGACCACAAAGCTCCAATGGTATATACTTTATGTGAGAAAACAACCAAAGGGATAATCTTCCAAAGTAGCAAAGCTTCCCCATGAGGGTTTTTTTTTTTTTTTTTTGAAGGGGGGGTGGGGAAATCACTGTGAAAGTACCTAATGATTGTAGTAAAAATGCACCATGAAATAAAGAAATTAGAGCTTATGATTTTTTTAAAGTAAAGCAGAATGTCCTCCAATTGCATATTCATATTTGCACTTGACTGGCAGTGGCTGTTTATAATTCGTAAGTCCTCTTATATAAAACTAGGTCTAGTTTGTACTTCTACTGATGTAACTACCATCAATATATAAATTCAGATTGGCAGTTTTACTCTTCTAGTAGAAAGTCTTGGTTTTTCTTTCTTCTATACCTCAATGAGAATGCCAATAATAATAATAATAATAATCAAGAATATAATTGATATTTTTCAAGTGACAAACACCTGTAAATAACCTACCCCAGGTACAAAAGAGGTTGATAGTATTGGCAGCCTGAATAGTTTCCAATGAATTTTGATTTTAGAATACAATGTATGACATAGTATTGTTCCAAAATGCACTATTTTAGCTTCAAGAACAATTTATGGCATGTGGGAGCAAATGATTCTGTATAAGTGTGTTTAAAATAAAAATGGCTAATTTTACTGTTATGGAGAAAACAATGGGGGTTTTGCTTGAATAATGATTGTAGATTCAGGTCATAATGTCACCTTTAAAATTGCCTTTTTTGGCCTAAGTCTCATTTACACTAAACTGCCTTCACCGTGATAGTGAAAGAAAGATAAAGTGAAGTGAGAGAGGCCATGGAGGTGGTAGTCAAATCTAAATTGTTTTTTTGGCAAGGACTCAAGATTTGGGTCAGAAGCCAGACCAAAAGTAGAGTTCTTAAAGATTTCAGCTCCAAATGCTATCAACCACCTTTGCTGGTGCAAAACGCAATGGATATTAATTACTGAATACAGACCATTAAGGAAATAGTTTTTTCCTAGCTAGGAATTTCTGTTTTGTTCTGACTGTGAATAATTATATCAAGATGTCAGAATGCTCCTATATCTCTCAGAATGAAAGACGCATTACCTGGACTACATTTTTATTTGTATTTATTTTTTCTTGGAGCTGAATACTCACTACTGTAATACCATATCTTGAGGCATGCAATGGAGCAATACTAATTTGTACAGTACTTTCTGCAGCTTTCATAATTATTCCTTTGCTATTCCAGCCCTTATTTGCATACGTTTCTCCAGAATGAATTGTTGACACTGGGGAAGAGCATTCACTAACAGTCCTCTGTAGCCATGTCAGTAGAGTAAATAATTACTATTAGCAGTTATTGATGGTTACACAGCTTTCTAGTTTGGATACCAGCATTTTGAAACTCTATTTTTCCAGTATACATTATCTTGCCCTTTATTTAAAAGACCATAAATTAATGCTGTATTTTCAAATAAATGTGGTTACCAAAGCTAAAGTTGCTCAAATTAATAATTAATTAAGTATGAATTACTGAAAAAATATGCTGTTGTAGTAAAATGGTGATCAATGTTATTCACACCTTATTTATTTTTTCCCCACCTCTGGTTACATATAGATTTATTCTTTACTGTTGATAATTAGTTTACAGGTGCACACCCAACAGACACTTTAGCCTGGATAATACATGAGTAATTGAAAGTGCAGATTGTGAAACTCAATAGAATCTTTAAGTAATTACGATTCTCTTGCTGAGCATGCAATAGTTTAAAATGAAAAATTAAACTTTCAAATCATAAACAAATTTCTAACTGGTATTTTTATGTATTTTGGGAGTGGGAGGAGGGAGTGAAGAGGAAAGAGGGTCATCGTTGATAGACTGTGAACTCATATGGCTGTTTCATTCCAGAGTGACTCTAAACATGCCACAAATAATGAGATTTAAAATGGAAAATTAAATTCCCTAATTGTAATATTGTGAATATGATATTAAACCACAGCATGTTCCTTTACAGTACATCACTTACTGCCTTATGAATCAGAGAGTGGGAATTCATGCGAGTCCATTGGACTATGCAGCTCCATTTTCCAAAAGTGCAATCCACCAGTGATTTTGAGAGAACTAATGACCACCCTCTATATTAAATGTATCATCATGGTTAATAAGAAATCCTTATCACCCTCACAATTGCTTTCTTCATCCTATAATTAACCTTTGAGTGATAAGTCAAATATAGAACATATATATAATCTGGAAAGCTTCCTAGATACAGCATAAGAAAAGGAAAGTGTTTAATGTCTCCTTACTAAATAGGGTTATTGAGAGAGTGACAATGCCACCTGCAGCAACAGGGGAGCATATTGAATAAAAACCTGAGGGCTGTTTTGAATAGCCTTTTTGCTAAAGCTTCTTGTTCCTTATTCAAGGAGAGAGTCTCTCTTTGGAATAAGTGAGTTATTTTATGCACAAGTTATGCAGTCTTGTACTGTATGTGCAGAGTGTTTTTTAACATAAATGTGTGGGCAATTCTGCTAAATATCAGCACCCATTAAAGTATGAGCGATGGCACTGAGTGGAACAATTATAGCAAACTTGACTCAGCAGTAGCTGTAGTGGTTCTGGGATCTTTAGCCCATGACCCTTTCGCCCTCTATGGCCCCTAGTGATTTAAGGCTTAATGCTGCCTTCTGAGAAGACAATGGGAGTACTTAAATATAAGCCCCGGGTCTCAGGTGCCTCTCGGCAGTGCCCTAGTCTTGCATGCAATGTAGTATGACGTACTTCAAATCAGTCTTGCAAACAATACTACTTGTTTTGGAACCAATCAAGTGTGTACATAAGTAACTTATGTTACATTGTGATCTTTTTATTGTTACTTTCATCCTCCCTCCCTATTGCTTATTGTACAGGTCATATCTTGTCTCAAGTTTGATTTTATCAGGAACCATCTCTACTTACATCTTTGCGCCAATGGACACCGGTCCAGAGTGGGGATTTTAGGAGCAAGCACAGTAGAAATTATAGTTAGTAATAATGATCCAACATTTTGACCATACCATACTCATCTGCAAATCAGATCATAAAACTGGAAGGTGAGGTAGCACAACTCTTATTAAGATAGGCAAGGTATCAAAGCTGATTCCCCACTCTGGCAATTTGAGTGCAGAAGGTGGGGGTCTGCAAGGATTCTAAAAATTAATACTGGCCGCTCCAGGCTGGTATTAAACTCCCAAGGTTACAGCGTTTCTCTGACCTTGGATGGGTAGATGCTGCCACCACCCAAGTGCAAAACCATCCGCCCTCTTGAGAACCCAGGAAGGAGCACTTGGGAATTCTTTCCTGTGGGGTACCCTCAATCCCTTCGCCTCCCCACCCCCCGGGGAAGAGCTGAGAAAGAAAACAAAGGAAATCAGCTGTTGCCACCAGCTAATTAAACAACATATGGATAAAACTCTTAGGACAGGGGTGGGCAAACTATGGCCCATGGGCTGGCTCTGGCCCACAGGCTGTTTTAATCCAGCCCTTGAGCTCCCGCCGGGAAGCAGGGTTGGGGGGCCACTTCACGTGGCTCTTGGAAGCAGTGGCATGGCCCCCCTCCAGTTGCTATGCGTAGGGGCATCCAGCGGGCTCTGCTCTGCATGTTGCCCCTGCCCCAAGTGCTGCCCCCACAGATCCCCTTGGCTGGGAACCACAGCCAATTGGAGCTGCAGGGATGGCGCCTGCGGATGGGGCAGCGCGCAGAGCCACTGGCTGCACTGCCGCATAGGAGCCGGAGAAGGGACAAGCTTCTGGGAGCTGCTTGAGGTAACCGCCACCTGACGCCTGCACCCCTGAGCCTCTCCCCATGCCCCAACCCCCTGCCCCAGCCCATATCCCCCTCCCACTCTCCAAACGCCTTGATCCCAGCCCGGAGCACCCTCCTGCACCTAAAAACCATCGTCTCCAGCCCTATCCCAGAGCCTGGAGCCCACTTCCGCACCCCAAACTCCTCATTCCCTGCCCCACCCTGGAGCCCGCACCCCAAATAAGAGCCTTCACCCCTCCCACACCCCAACCCAAATTTTGTGAGCATTCATGCCCCCCATGCAGTTTCTATAACCAGATGTGGCCCTCAAGTTTGCCCACCCCTGTCTTAGGACACAACAAACCCAATCCTGTTCTTAAAAAAGGTACATTTTATTAAAAACAAAAAGAAAAAAAATACATCTGGAACTTAGGCCATTGCTAGATTTAAAAAGAACAAATATAATAATTAAGCATCAAAATGGTTTTCTTGACGTCCAGGTTAAAGGTTACAAGCAAAACAAAAGCATCTGGGATGAGCACAGAGGAGTCCACAAGCCATAAAGAAATAAAAGAGATAAACCTAATTGTGTCTTCCTAGACTTCCCTGATCTACTTACATATCTGGGGTTTCAGATAAGTAATTTCTAGGTATGATTTGATGATTTTTCATACCTGGTTTAAAGCTTCTTACAGCATTGCTGCTCTGTGTCTTCTCTCTCCAGAGAACAACAGACAGACAGACAAAGGGAAAGTTTTTCCCAATTTTAAAAAGTTTTAGCCTTCCCATTGGCTCTTTTGGTCAGGTGCCCACTCCCTTCCTTTCACCTATGGGCTTTTTTAACCCTTTGCAGGTAAAGTACGTAGAGAACAGCTACCAACAGGGATTTTGTAGCTAACTCGCTGGCTGGGTGTTCATAAAACCACCTCCCCCCTTTATTTATCAGGGCAAAAAGGGTAGCAGCAAATTTGCAGCTGGGAGGGAGAGAAAAG
This sequence comes from Chrysemys picta bellii, assembly GCF_011386835.1. Classification (NCBI taxonomy): domain Eukaryota; kingdom Metazoa; phylum Chordata; order Testudines; family Emydidae; genus Chrysemys; species Chrysemys picta. Next base: position 265,949,201 of record NC_088791.1, on the reverse strand, counting down.
ATTCTGGACAGGAAAAGGAAAGGTAACTCGGTGGTAGGTGGAGGGGGAAAGATCAATAGAGCAGACACACTACATTCATTATAATATTCAGGCCTGAAAAAAAACAATGTTGAGTTTCTCCTCTTTTTGCAATTACTGGAGACAGAGAGCGGGGCTCATACTGCTTCCAAAAAACTCATTCGAGGAACCCCTACCTGCACAGTTCCTCACTCTGTCACTTCCTTTGTTTGAATACTAATCTACTTAATTAGTCTACCTTTTTTCCTTCTCAGTTTTGATTGCTGTAGCTTCAGATTTAAGAAAATTCTAACAATTTTGGACAGAGCTCTGTAGATTGAGAGGCAATCTTGAGACACTGAGTCACTTTTTCCAGCTTTGCAAGGTTTATACCAGGGATAGGCAACGTTTGGCACGTGGCCCATGTGGAGTGCGGCTCCCACTGGCCACAGTTCACCATCCCAGGCCAATGGGAGCTACGGGTAGCGGCACGGGAAGAGAGATGTGCTGGTCGTGGCTTCTCCCAGGGAGTGACTACAGACTTTCCAACTAGCCCCTCTTTCTGCTGCCAATTTCTGCCTTTAGAGCCCCAACCCAGCTTGTTCCTCCTCAGCTGGGCTCCCTCACTCAGTCAGGGGAATACATTTTCACTTGATTCCTCTTAACTGTGGCCTGTTAGGTTAATTAGTCCCCTTCTTAGTCTTTATTAACCCTTTCAGGGCAAGTGTGGAGTGAACACCCCATCACAGACACATTTAGGGAATAAGGTGGCTCCAGATGAGTGAGCCTCACTGGTAGCCTTAAGGAATATACATTTGTTTGAGCTTTTGGCAATCAGACCAGCTATAAAAGCATCCAAGCAGAACTTAAGCAGAGATCCTGCCAGACTGGATCTACCACTGAGAAGCAATTACACATCAGATCCCAGCTAATTTAATATGAACTACAGGGTGTGGAAGTTGAAAAGAGGAGACTGTTAAAGTGAGGCGGTGACTAGTGTCCAAAAAAAGTCTAATGCAATGATCCATTAAAATCTGGTTTAAAGTCAAGCAGTGTTGCCGAGGTAGAAATATTTAAAGATAGACAAGCATGGCTCTGGCATTCCTTTTGGACAAGTCCTTGAAAGTCAGGTGCCAAGGCCTGTGTTTCCTGGATCACTCCTAGCCTATTTAGAAGCAATGGACAGTTAGCCATCTGTTTTGAGAGCACTGACAAATTTGAAAAAGGCTGTGTTAGCATAAAACAATCCCAGTTCCTCATTCTTCAGATTTGACTCAAAGTGTTACAGCTTTGATGGATGTAAGTCATGGGAATGGATTTCGCTAGTGGATGGTGCTTAGCCTCAGAAGCAATGAAAGCCATGGCATCTTCCTAAGAAAAGCAGAAGGAGAGACTTACCCCTACTGTGATGTGGTGTACAGACCCCATACTAGAAAGACAAGGAATAAAGAGCTGCTTGGGGCCAAGTCCTACCCCACTGCACCTGAAAATCCTGCTCACGCTGGAGGATGAGCTTAAAAAGAGCATCTTAAGAGATTGACACTTAAGAGATGAGCTTAAAAAGAGTAGCTCACTGGCAGCAAGACAGTGGAGAAGAACTATTCTGCATTCTGAGCTCTTGAAGAGTAGTATAGGAATTCTGGTTGTCTGAAGATTGGATATAGTGATCTGACCAAGCCTACAAAAGGATATGTGGTTCTCTGAAGGTAGATATTGGAAACCTAGTTGGGTGGGGGAGAAGACCCTGAAGTTAGAAGAGTTTGAGCTGTAAGATCTTAACCCGAAGGTGGGGGAGCCCTGAGACCTCACACTTAATCCCGAAGGCTTGCCCATTGTGAGACTGTTTATACATACCCTGAAAGGTATGAATACATGACCTGGCAAGAGGACAGAATCACTGGAAGGACATAGCACTGCAGAGAGGAGTGGCAATAAGAGAGGAGAGATACACAGGAGAAAGGCAACCTGCCACATCACTAGATGGCACCAATGGAGAGCATCTGTCCCCATCACACAATCATAGACGGCAGACAGGTTATCAGGGAAAGGAAATTGTCAGTCAAATTCATATTTTTCCAATGTTGAGTATGTCTAATGCACAATTCCCACTTGCTTAACCTTGCTTTCTACTGTGTGACCCTCTAGTGACAACCACAGTTCAACCTCACTCCTGCCTTCATCTCCCTAATCCACACGCACACAGATCCCTTCAATTCCCAGTGAGAAGTGCCTCCAATCCAACACTTTTTTGCTGATAAAATCTTCTTGAACCCCAATCACATCACAAAAATCTTCCTTTGTTTTTGATCTCTGCAGCATTGAAAAAAAAAAGTTATGCCAGTGCTTTGTTGCCCCGTTCTTTGAACCTGTTGGGCTGGTGGACTTTAATTTCATATAGTGAATCTGAAATGAGAAATGGTTCAGACATGAAGTCTAACAATTTTTATGGCTAAACCTCAACCCTTAACCTAGGCATCCCAAAGAAATGTGTTTGAATTTGCCATTCCCTCTTGTCTTTCACCAAAAGTGCTAAAATGCAAGGAGAGAAAGAAAGGGGGGCAACAGGTGGAAAACATCCTAAATCTGACTATATGAGCTGGTAACAGAACTATGCAAAAATATTCCCTACATAAACTGAAATAACATGCTGTGGCTTAAATTTTTGAAAATGTAAAAATGTTAATCAAAATTCTTCCTTTTGTGTGAGAAATTCAAGGCTCTGAGCTGATCAAACTAATAGAAATAAATGCTCCAACTAGGGCTAGGTCACAGCAGCTATGTCCCCTGACACAGCAACTTGAATGAAAACACAGCACGGTGAACCAAGGGCCTTCAATTGAATAGTTTCTGTCCATATTAAGTCTCTTTCTCTGTCCAGATATTTGGGAATGTTTCTTCAGGGAGCGTTGAGGTTCTCAAGAGGCATTTTTATGCCTTATCTATTTATTGCATCATGCTTTTAAAATTCTGCTGACATTTCTTTTTCATAATAGAGCAATTTAATATGGAATACATTATTTTGTTTAAATGTGTCAATCAAATGTTCAGTGAATTAATTGAAGTGAAAGACACCAGCTCCATTTCAAACTGTTTTCTGAAAACAATGTGCCCAAACTTAAGGTTTGCATATAACAATGGACATCCCCTGACATTATTTCTGAAATAAAAGGTAAGGAAATAGAATTTTGACTATAACTCACTTGTGACAAATTAACAAGAATCATGCTGCGCAGCAATGACTTGTGATAGCTGAATAGAATGATGATAATTCATACCATTTTCCATATTTTTAAAACAAAGCTGGGTGAAGAATAATCGAGGCTACAGAAGAACATGCTATGTCGATGCAAGACACATTCCCTCTTCACTTCAATAGAACCTTTCTAAGTAACTGAACTGGTAATAGTTTGTTTACATATATACATTCCTATAACTGTTACAAAAAAGCTATAATGTGAACTCCTTGCTCACACTGGTGAGCAATTATAGTAGTAGCCCCATTGACTTCCATCATGCATTCTTTGAGGAAACAGTGCTTGTTACAGGTTGAGAAAAAGTTATAGATTGCTAAAGAGAAAGGCAGATCTGGGTGTAGTCAGATCAGGTGTCAGAATAGGAGTCCTTAATGGAGTCAAGACTGGGATCTGGAGTCTTCGGTTCCCACTAGTCCTATACTTACACAGTAATTCTAAGTTCCATCACTGTAAACTCTGATTTAGTATACTCTTTCTAGGCACCCAGATAGCTTTCTGGACTGGCAGGCTATCAAACCAAACCAGCACCTTGTTATCAGCATTATAGGTTACTCCTGCAAAGAGATACAGAAAATTATTCATAGAAAATGATACATTAATTAAATGTATACTTTTTCTGTTTGCAAATTATCCATGTTTATTAGTGTGTTTGTTATTCAAAATTGTTTGGATATTTTCTGAGAAGATATGTCAGCCTATGAGTTGTTCACAACATACTTACTTTGGCTATGTCTTCCACATATTGTTGTTCATTATTCATGATGTTTGGTCATCTAATTCAGGGGTATTTTTTCTGATTGAATGAGAGGCCACTGGACTGAGACTCTGGAGACCTGGGTTCCATGTCCTGCTCAGCCATCACTCTTGTGTGAGACCATGGGAAAGTCATTTAACTACTCTGTGCCTCTGTTTTCCCTCTCACCCCATATCTATATAGATTATAAACTCTTCAGGGACTGTTTCTTACCATATGCTTTTATGGTGTCTAGCAGAACAGGACTCTGATCTTTAATGAGATTTTCAGGTATGACTACAATACAAATAAATAAGAAAGCAACTTTGTGATTACTTAAAACATTGTCATAAAGTCACCATTTCCAAATTTGGGTGACTAATATCAGGCACCCAGAGACAAAATTTTCAAAAAACAACTAGTGATCTGTTGGGTGCCTAACTGGAGACATCTTAAATGGGCCTGATTTTATTTCAGAAAGGGCTGAGCACTTACCCTCCTAAAATTAGGCCCCTTCACTGTGTTTCAAGTTGGACACACCAAAATTAAGGCATGCAAAATCACTAAACACTTCTGAAAATATATGCCCTAAATCCATATTTGTCCAACTATATAAATGGGCTGATTTTCAGAAGTACTGAGCACCTGCAATTCCCTTTGAAGCTACTTTTAATGAAAAATTTGCCCATCTTTTCCTAGCAGAGTCCACTGAAGAATTGAAGAGACAACAGTAGATTCTTTATATGGAAACATAAAGGTGATTTGAGGAAAGCTTATACTACATTATTAAGTTCTTTGTATTTTTTTAAAATCTTGTTTGCCTGAGGATTGTGTGTGATAGCTGTGTGTTTGGGTTTACTCAGTCTCTGCACATTTGTTCTTAATTAAAGGCTGGAAAAAAATAACTTACATATAGGCCACATATCGAAAAGAGGAGCCCAAAGTTAGGTTCATAACGCAATATGTTCCTAATGATCTGATTTCAAAAGTGCTCAGTACCCAGTACCTGCCATGAGAGTCTGTGGACTTACTTGGCACACAGCACTTTTGACAATCATGTTACTTATTTAGGAGCTTATGCAGTGATTTAGGAACCTAACTTTAGGTTTGACTCCTCTCTTTGAAAATCTTGGTCGTAATCTCTACTTTTGTTCATTATTTACCATACACACCTATGCCCACAGATAGTCATGAATCCCTACTGAGGTTGCTTGAATGTGATCAACAGCATAACGTGAGAAGCAATTGCTTCTCATGTCTTGAGAAGATATTCTTCCATTCTATCCAGTTCTGGGTGCCACATTTCAGGAAAGATGTGGACAAACTGGAGAAAGTCCAGAGAATAGCAACAAAAATGATTAAAGGTCTAGAAAACATGACTGTCAGGGAAGATTGAAAAAAAAAAGGGTTTGTTTAGTCTGGAGAAGAGAAGACTGAGAGGGGACATGATAACAGTTTTCAAGTACATAAAAGGTTGTTATAAAGAAGAGGGAGAAAAATTGTTTTCCTTAACCTCTGAGAATAGGACAAGAAGCAATGAGCTTAAATTTCAGCAAGGGCGGTTTAGGTTGGATATTAGGAAAAACTTCCTAACTGTTAGAGTAGTTAAGCACTGTCTAGATTAGGGATCAGCAACCTGGCGGGCCGGGTAGGTTTGTTTACCTGCCGTGTCCGCAGGTTCGGCCAATCACAGCTCCCACTGGCCGCGGTTCACCTCTCCAGGCAAATGGGGGCTGTGGGAAGCGATGTGGACCGAGAGATGTGCTAGCCACGGCTTCTCGCAGCCCCCATTGGCCTGGAACGGTGAAACACAGCCAGTGGGAGCAGCAATTGGCCGAACCTGCAGACGTGGCATGTAAACAAACCGGCCCGGCCCACCAGGGTGCTTACCCTGGTGGGCTGCGTGCCAAAGGTTGCCAATCCCTAGTCTAGATCATCACATTGTCTCCATGTGCAAACTATATTGCCTACACTGCTTCTAGGAAATCTGATGCAAGGAGAATTATTTGCCTACCATTTAGTATTAATGTATTTTTCCACTCAAATCTCTTGCAATTTTAGTTCAATTTTCTCATTATTAGTTTTCATCTAATACAGATACTCAGGCCTCAGTGGTTCAGGAGCCAAATTAGCAGTCAACATTACCCATAATAGCCACTTGTGTCTTGTGAGCCTTAGCCCTGGTCCCCACTAAGCCCCCACTTCGGACTAAGGTATGCAAATTCAGCTACGTTAATAACGTAGCTGAATTCGAAGTACCTTAGTCCGAACTTACCGTGGGTCCAGACGCGGCAGGGAGGCTCCCCCGTCGATGCCACGTACTCCTCTCGCCGAGCTGGAGTACCGGCGTCGACGGCGAGCACTTCCGGGATCGATCCGGGATCGATTTATCGCGTCTTAACCAAACGCGATAAATCGATCCCAGAACATCGATTGCCTGCCGCCGGACCCTCCAGTAAGTGTAGACGTACCCTTAGTCTGAGTATCACTGATCTAATATAGTGTTTGTTTCAATGGTTCTAAAATAAAGGTAACTAAGACAGTCATGGAAAACAAATTGTATGAAACATTTCAATCCGATCGCATAGTTTTTCCTCTTATTTAATCACAATTGGATCTAAAAAGTGAAGATTGCCTTATCTTCCTTCTCCTCATTTGTTTCTTTTTGGGGTTTCTTGGGGGTGGTATACTTAAAAGAAAAAAGTACTTAATGAATAATGCATAACTCCTAAGTTTTAACAAAATGCTCCCAATTTTTGCTTGATTTATAGTCACTTTTAAAACTGCAAGACAATAACAGGCAAGCGTTCCTGTGGACTTCTTTTCCATGTTATTTCATTTCTGTCATTAACACTGGAGCATTGACATGCATTAAGTCAGACATTGTCATGTGTTCTTAAAACTCTGAAAAGAAAAGCAACAACAACATATATATATATATAGAGAGAGAGAGACTCACAGAATGGAAAACTATGTTTTCTCTTATTACCATAAAAATCCCTGAAAAATGTTTCCCATGCAACAGAAGTGCACAATATGACCTATCATCATTATGATCATGTGTATGGGAATAGTCTTAACTCTCTTATTCCCAAACCAACAAATAAAAACATCAATAAAATCAGAGAATCTGCAAGTGAGCAAAGATGAGTAGACTCAACCAGGGAAAAAGGCATTAATGGTCATAAAAGACCCCAAAAAATCCCACATCATAATTCAGAACTGCCTTTTGAATGGAAGTAATCAGCCAATTGCAATTTCCTAATTGGACCACAGTTGGCCTTAAACATGCATGTCAAAAGGCAAAATCAGCTTCAAATGAGCTAGTCTCTAATAAGAAATTTCAGGTTATAATTTGGTGCATTTCATTAACTAAGCAATGGGGCTCAAATTCCTCTTTCACTGTCCAAGATTCTTACAGTTTGCATAGCTATGTTTGTGCAGTATTTTTAAGCCACGAGTGGTGTCATTGCCATCTCCAGAAAAAAAGAGTTCTGTTCTCATTTGTGATGAACTACAACTAAACCTAGAGATGGCTAAGGGAAAAGGATTTTCTCACTAGGATGGGGCAAAGCCTGCACCTGAGGTCAGATGTGAAGTATATGGTCACTCATTGAGTAGAGAGCCAGAAAAAAAAAAAAAAAAAAAACTATTGAGAAGAATTTTCCCCTAATTCTGAAATTACCTTTTCAATTTCTTCTACATAAGCAAACTTAAGTCTCCTAAGACTCATACATACCTTGCCCTGGAAGTCATTGCCTTTAAATTATTTATTAATGGATTATTATTGAAATAATGTCAAAGTAAACAATTTAAGTTACTTTTTTAAAATGTTCTGAAGTAGCGCTGGTGGAAAATTTCCCATTTAAACAATTTTCCAATGGAAATGTGGGTTTTCAACTACATAATTTTTTGTCTGAATTTTCTGTTTTCCATAGAAAACTTTGACTTTTTGTCCAAAAGCTGGAACCTGAAAAAGTGAAACAATTAAAAAAAAAAAAAATACTGCCGGCAGTCGTGCTTTGTTGGAGTTGTAGTGTGGGTGCCTCCTGCCTCCATTTTTCTCTAAGGGCCAAATGCTCTAGATCTATGTTTCCAATTATGGAGCATGGCCACTCATGATGCTCAGCAATAGGAATTATTAAAGAAAGCATGCCTTACAGTAATAGATTGAAAAACTCTATTAAACCAGGGATCGGCAACCTTTGGCATGCGGCTCGCCAGGGTAAGCACCCTGGTGGGCCAGGCCGGTATGTTTACCTGTCGCATCCACAGGTTCGGCCGATCGCGGCTCCCACTGGCCTGGGATGGTGAACCACAGCCAATGGGAGCCATGATCGGCCAAACCTATGGACGCAGCAGGTAAACAAACCAGCCCGGCCTGCCAGGGTGCTTACCTGGTAAGCCGCATGCCAAAGGTTGCCAATCCCTGTATTAAACTTAGCCAAGGGAAGGTGAAGGGTTACTTGATCAGAGCAAATATTTCATAATGGCTCTTTAGTCCTCCAGAGGATGCAATGGCCACAAGTTGAAGCTAGACAAATTCTGACTGGAAATAAGGCCTACAATTTTTAAAATGACAGAAATTAAGCATTGGAACAATTTAGCAAGACTGTTTTCCATCGTTGACAATTTTTAAATCAAGATGATATTTTTTTTTCTAAAAGGTACACTTACGAATTATTTGTGGGAAGTTCTGTGTCCTGTGTTATAAAGAAGGTCAAACTAGGTGACCACAGCCGTCCCTTCTGACTTTGGAGTCTATGAATCTATTTAGTCCAGCAAGAGAGCCTTGACCTTAAAGGAGAATGAGGGCATAAGGCCCACATAAGAACTACAAGTACCATGAGGCACCATGGCAGCATTTACAAATCAACATTTTCAGTTTTCATTTGAAAGTTTTACATATGTACACACACACACACACACACACACACACACACACATTTCCCCCCTCCCCGAGAAAAGTCAAAGTCAAAGCTTTCCATAGGGGAAAGACCACTTTTGAGCAAGCACTATTCTAAAGCTCTGTCTCTATTTTGAACACTTGTTTGAGCACTTGGCCCAGCCCCAGCAAAAGCACCTAATATATGAATAGTCCTATTTCGGTCATGGCTTAAGAGCATATACGGGCTTCACCACACTCACACATTTTTTCTCTAATATGTTGAGGAAACTGTTGGTAGCACAAAATTACATTTCTAAGAGAAAAATAACAAATCTCAGGTCAAATATCCTTCAGCTTTGTATATTCAGGAAAATTATAAAGGTACCAAGTTTGGCATGTCTTCAGAGTGACCATCTGCTTGCATTCTCCCCCATTCATCCGGGGGAAGGAGGAGAGGAATGCCATATACCAATATAAGCAGTTTCTGCTAAGAAAGCAAATGTTATGGCTTGTAGATGTACATGTTGACACAGACAAATGATTTGTCCTGTTGGAGAATAAGCCAGCTGTGTAACAAACTGCCACTATTCAATTCACCAGAACAAACATTCAGAAATCTTGATAAGAGTGCTGGAACAATTCTTATGAAATGATAATGAAATGAGATGTAATATGTAAAAAATAGGGCTGTCAATTAATCGCAGTTAACTCATGCGATTAACTCAAAAAATTAATCGTGATTAAAAAAATTACTCATGATTAATTGCAGTTTTAATCATACTGATAAACAATAGAATATCAATTGAAATTTATTAAATATTTTGGATGTTTCTCTACATTTCATATATATTGTAGACTGTGTTGTAATTGAAATCAAAGTGCATATTATTTTTATTACAAATATTTGCACTAAAAATGATAAACAAAAGAAATGGTATTTTTCAATTCACCTCATTCAAGTACTGTAGTGCAATTTCTTTGTCGTGAAAGTGTGACTTACAAATGTAGATTTTTTTATTATATAACTGCACTCAAAAACAAAACAATGTAAAACTTTGGAGTCAGTGCACTCAGTGCTACTTCTTGTTCAGCCAACCACGAAGACAAACAAGTTTGTTTACATTTACAAGAGATAATGCTGCCCTCTTCTTATTTACAATGTCACCAGAAAGTGAGAACAAGCATTTGCATGGCAATTTTGTAGCTGTCATTGCAAGGTATTTACGTGCCAGATATGCTAAACATTCATATGCCCCTTCATGTTTCGGCCACCATTCCAGAGAACATGATTCCATGTTGATGACGCTTGTTAAAAAATAATATGTTAATTAAAATTGTGACTGAACTCCTTTGGGGACAATTGTATGTCTCCGGCTCTGTTTTACCTGCATTCTGACATATATTTCATGTTATAGCAGTCTCGGATGATGACCCGGCACATGTTGTTCATTTTAAGAACACTTTCACTGCAGATTTGACAAAACACAAAGAAGGTACCAACATGAGATTTCTAAACATAGCTACAACACTCGACCCAAGGTTTAAGAATCTGAAGTGCATTCCAAAATCTGAGAGGGACAAGGTGTGGAGCATGCTTTCAGAATTCTTAAAAGAGCAACACTCTGATGCGGACAATACAGAACCCAAACCACCAAAAAAGAAAATCCACCTTCTGCTGGTGGCATCTGACTCAGATAATTAAAATGAACATGTGTTGGTCCGCTCTGCTTTGGATTGTTATCGAGCAGAACCTGTCATCTGCATGAACACATGCCCCCGGAATGGTGGTTGAAGCATGAAGGGACATACGAATCTTTAGCACATTTGGCACGAAAATATCTTGCGATGCCGGCTACAACAGTGCCATGCAAATGCCTGTTCTCACTTTCAGGTGACATTGTAAACAAGAAGCGGGCAGCATTCTCTCCTGCATATGTAAACAAACTTGATTGGCTGAACAAGAAGTAGGACTGAGTGGACTTGCAGGTTCTACAATTTTACATTGTTTTATTTTTGAATGTGGTTTTTGGTACATAATTCTACATTTGTAAGTTCAACTTTCATGATAAAGAGATTGCACAACAGTACTTGTATTAGGTGAATTGTAAAGACTATTTAGTTTGTTTTTTTACAGTGCAAATACCTGTAATCAAAAATAAATATATATAATAAATATAAAGTGAGCACTGTACACTTTGTTTTCTGTTTTAATTGAAATCAATATATTTTAAAATGTATAAAACATCCAAAAATATTTAAATAAATGGTATTTTATTATTGTTTCACAGTGCGATTTATCATGCGGTTAATATTTTAATTACGTGATTAAACGCAATTAATGTTTTAAATCGCTTGACAGCTCTAGTAAAAATGTGTCTGTTTACAGCAGATGAGACAGACTTACTAAAGATGTTAGATTCAATTCCCATATTGAACAGAAGACCAGATGTACAGATCAACTTGACCAGTGTTTCTCAAACTGGGGTTACCTCTTGTGTAGGGAAAGCCCCTGATGGGCCGGGCCGGTTTGTTTACTTGCCCCGTCTGCAGGTCCAGCTGATCGCGGCTCCCACTGGCTGCGGTTCGCCGCTGCAGGCCAATGGGAACTTTTGGAAGCGGCAGCCAGTATGTCCCTTGGCCCGCGCCGCTTCCAGCAGCTCCCATTGGTCTGGAGCAGCTAACCGCGGCCAGTGGGAGCCACAATCGGCCGGACCTGCGGACGCGGCAGGTAAATAAACCGGCACAGCCGACCAGGGGCTTTCCTTACTCAAGCGGTGACCCCAGTTTGAGAAGCACTGGTGTAATAAAAAAGGCCATAAGCTGGACAATGAAAATTGGAAAGATGATATCAGAGAGTGAAGAGAGGGATGGAAACAGATTAATACCACTAGAGGTAAGAGATCAGAGTAAATGAAGGACATCATTTAAATCTGTTATGAAGAACAGTTCAACAGGCTGGTGAGCTGGTAAAAGAAAAAAAGACTATACCTAATTTTACGTAAGAAAGACCAATGCCCAGCAGGGGTTGCTTACCAAAACAAAACAAAAAAGATGGAAAATGTTAGCAAAGAATTGGCTTTTGTAAATAGTAATATTTAACTCAGAATGGTTGGCAGTGGTAACACCTAACTATACTGGTATGAGTCCTTTTCCCTGCAGTGGAATGACCAGTGTTATAATAACAATTTACTGGTGAATTATATTGTTTGTAACATAGTTTTATGCTTATTGGGAAAAGTAGTGAGCATTGAAAAATGAAGTGTAGGCAAGGGTGGTTTTTTTTTTAATTCTTTCATTTAAAAAAAAATACTTGAAAAAGTTTGTTATGATTCAAGATAGTTGTACAAGAAAACACTTCTTCTATTTCCTCTTCCCCCGCCCCACCCTAGCATTATTTACCTTTTAAGGAACATTTTACTAATAATACAGTCTATCAGTTACTTATTGCTGTGATTCATAATTTGATTTTCTGTAGCAAAATAATTTTGAATAGCAAGCCTGATTAACTTTAAAATTATTTAATCCTTGCCACTAAATGTTTAAAAGGTGAATTTAATAGTATATTCAGCACTTTCCCAGATGATCCCTATATAACCCTATATAAATAAATTACATGGATTTGAACAAGTGTATAGGCATATTTATTTGTTTTCCTAAAGCTAATTAAGTGTTTTAAGAAAAGTTGTTAGAGCAGCCACCAAAAATCTTGTGAGAACCCCTGCTCTAGATAGAGTATCAAGATATCAGGCAAATTTCAAGAAGGTGTGCCAGATATTGAAAGAATAAGGAGAAAAACAGTGACTGTACGTCCAAGTTTCCATATGATGTAACAGTGTTCCAGGAGCTCCTTTCAGGAAATATCCTAGTTTTTATTTAAACTAACACATCTGGGTTTTGTAATTTATTTTTACAAACTTTCAAGACACATTGCTACAACCAGTAGAATTTGTATTGCTTTTATGATGAACAAGCAGTCCAGTTGCATCTATCATCAGTGTAATGAATTGTGTTTGGAGTAGAGCTGAAAGGAATTTTCTGTTATTATTAATATTATTACTATTTTATTATTGCCTATCAGGAGTGCAATAAATAACAAATAGAAAAATGTTTTCCAAACTTTTTTTCTGTTTAACTTTTTCACTACAAAAATGGCTTAGTGTAGATGTGTTTAGAGGTTGTGGTGACTGCAGTTGTATAGCTACTGTGAAGGAAAAGCAAACAAGACAGCCAGCACTAAATTTCAAAATCAGAATTTTTTAAATATGTTTTTCTAATAAGTGTAATAAGTATCCAGAAAATGTCCTAGACTATTCAGTAGTTTAGGGAAACTGAAACTAATGTCATTACTGAAGTCTGAAACAAGGATTTTTAATCCTACTTTAAAAGATCAGCATAATTTTAGCTATGATGTCATCACCAACACCTAAATATTATCAAAGCTCAAAAAGTTATTCTTGGCTGTGTTTTGACTGGCAATTTGTTTTCATTTTTTTGTTAAATATAGAGAGAGCTGTATTTTCAAGTTCATTCTTTAGATTGTGATTGTTCAAGTAGCCAGTTGCACAGCTGATGATTCCTCACATGTAGCTAATTCTGTTGCAGGTAGGAGGATAATGAATACACTGCCTTGCCAACAAAGTTGCTAGACATGTAATCACTACCAGTTCATTGTTCAGGTGCACAGAAATCAAAACCTTCTGGATCTTTCTTTAAAACTGAGTGAAAAATACTTTGATATTGTTATATTCTCAATCAGCATATAAAGTTTGGTGTTTTAACTAGTTGTAGCCAGAGATACATTCTCTTAGATTCTTGCAAATTATGTTTTCTTACAGATGGTCATTTCAATGCATGTAATACTAGTGAAGGACACTGTGCCACGAAAATCTAATTATTGGCCAGCATTCATGCCTCAAACAAAAGGCAGCTTTGACAGTGATGGTTTTTTTGGTCTCCATCTGGAAAGTTGGGCTCTATAAAGTAGTTCAGTAATGTAAGTTTCCTCTCATAGCAACTACATCATCCCTTTACAATTAAGTTGTTCTGCATTTTGTTGGAGAGCAAGATTGTCCATTTGCTACAAATTATGTCAAAATGGAACTGCAGGGTGTAGAATATTGTGGAAAATAGTTAATAAAGCAAATATTTTGCTAAATATCACCAGTGAGAATATTATTAGAATTACTTTAAAGAAAAAAATGCCTAGGGCCAATACTTTGCTTTAACCTTAGAAAAAATGGAATTTTAAACATAAATAGAGGAGAGTAGAATTCTGTAACAAATGAGTGGTCTTTTCTTGGGACAGTGTTTGAACTCAGCTCCAATCATAAGCAAAAAAACACAAGTTTGAGAACAGGGCTGTTACCGTGCTGTCCTCCAAAAGAAAGAAAGAGAAATAGGCCAGGATCATGGACATGTTCTGACTCTCTCACCTCACGGATTCTCATTTTGACCTTCATCGTTAGAATCCATCCTAAACATACTCTTCCTATTTTTGCAGTCTCACAGTTTAAAATCTCCCTTAAGATCGACTTCAGGTGTGAATAAGCTAGAAAGACTATACTAGGGATGTGCTTGATTTAGTAATCCAACAGACAGAATGCCTCTGCAGCCAATGACATTTTCCTCATGGCAGACTTCTCTGGAATCAACAGTAACACCAATGATAATCCTAAAGCAGTGACACATGACCCAATATATGTGAACTACAAGAATTTTCCTGGAGAATTCCTAATATTTAGCCCCATGGAATCACAAATAGCTCTCCTAAACAGAGAGGAGAAAACAGTTCATTCAAAGAAGCACATTATTCAGTCCAAAAAAAGAAGAACAGGAGTACCTGTGGCACCTTAGAGACTAACAAATTTATTAGAGCATAAGCTTTTGTGGACTACAGCCCACTTCTTCAGAGTACCTGTGGCACCTTAGAGACTAACAAATTTATTAGAGCATAAGCTTTCTTTTTTTTTTTTTTTTATATATGGAGATATCCTATCTCCTAGAACTGGAAGGGACCTTGAAAGGTCATCGAGTCCAGCCCCCTGCCTTTACTAGCAGGACCAAGTACTGATTTTGCCCCAGATCCCTAAATGGCCCTCTCAAGGATTGAACTCACAACCCTGGGTTTAGCAGGCCAATGCTCAAACCACTGAGCTATCCCTCCCCCCATCCGAAGAAGTGGGCTGTAGTCCATGAAAGCTTATGCTCTAATAAATTTGTTAGTCTCTAAGGTGCCACAGGTACTCCTGTTCTTCTTTTTGCTGATACAGACTAACACGGCTGCTACTCTGAAACCTATTATTCAATCCAGAAGCTCTCTCTTTGCCATTTTGGCCCAGTTTAACCTGTATCACTTGCAGACTGGTATTACCTAGCAATCTCATTTAACTTTGTTTGTCCCAAAATTTCCTTCTTCTCTGGCACATCGTTTAAAATAGTCTTTTGAAGTGCATAACACTTCCCAAGGTCATGTCTCCCCTCTAGAGAATTTACTCCAATCCCATAATAACACAATGTACTCCAAAGATATTTAAACTTAATTCAAAACAAAAAATTTTAAGGATATTGCAGGAAATTGCCATATCTGTCACGCATGCACAATGCTTTGTGGAACTGGGTTTGGACTTAAGACAAGATTTTAGATTGATAAGACTCCCATTTTTAAAAATATTCTCCTAGGAGTGTGAAATTTAATATAGATTTTATATTTTTTAAATGGCAAAATGAAGCAATCATCAAGCCCAATGACAGTGCTCATTTTCCATTACTATGCTTTATCCTGGATTCTGCAGGAAGACAAAATATTAGGAATCTATCAAACTGAGCACCAGCAATTAGCGAGCTAGCTAGATGGTTGATAGATAGATAGCAATCCATTTGACAGACTGCATTCTAAACCATCTCCTTATGTTAGGCTGTGAGAGAATGCATAAATGTCTTTCATTACTTTTTATTATATTAGTAGATATTTTCAGGAAAGTGTTATTTAGATGAAATTATTTGTGGTTATTGTTGTGAGAAAGATGTTACAAAGAGAGTTACTGCAAAAAGCTACTGCATCTCTCTCAAAAGGTAGAAAAAAATTATTTTAATTACGGGTGGAAATTCATTTCCTAGCTATGAGCAAGTGGAGAGAAGTAGTGCCTTAGTTATCCAGACTATTGTCTTTGAGGGTCTAGGAGTTCAAAAGTAGGATCTATAAATTAATTTGATATGAGACCAATATTTAACAGCCAATTTAACATGCTATGAATCATGAGATTGATGAATTTTTGCCATTCTTTGTTGTTGCATGGTGGACCAGGTGGAGTTTCTCCCTGGATTTTTATCCTTTGGTACAGCATATCACCATAGTCAAGTTCGAAGGAAATGAACTTTATGAGGTGTGAATGTGTTAATCCAAAGTGGTGCAGATTTCTGTCCAAAGAGGATAACTTTTATTAGAGGAGTATCCAGGGGGCAGTTGAAAATTCAGACTGTATGCCATCTTCACAAGGAAGAGAGACACTCTCATTTGATGTAAGTGTTACAGGCTTAACTAATTTTTCAAAATGCTATTCCCCAAACCAATACCACCTCCATCTTGCGACTTGATTCAGCAAATTGCTTTTCGCTCAGGGACACCAGGAAATCTGGCTGATGAAGCATAAATTATGTTTCACTGTGTATTTACCTTAAGCAACTAACTAAACTAACTATCCTTAGCCCGATAAAATTTAAGTTGTCCCTGCAAAATGTGTGTTTCATGCCCACACAAACTGGAAATTCCATGTTAATTTGTGTGTTTGCATATACTACTTTTATGTTCTTTCGTTTTATTTAAAATTTGTCCCATTACACAAAAGGGGGAAATTTCTTCCAGAATTTAAATTATAGGTGGATCAGTAACACCATGTTTTCTTGTTGTAGTACATGTAACTTCCATTTGCCAGTGTTGGTGACTTCAATTAGTTTAAAATAGCAACTATGTTTACTTGTCCCACTTAATTAGAGGGCTCTCCAGTAGCCATTCATCAATCCCTTTACGTAAATTACTGTGTCAACTCCTCTGCAGTGGTGGCATTCTTTGAAGTGCCAGTATGGATGAACGTGGACACTTCAAATGGAGATGTACCTAAGATATAATACAGGATGGAAGTAGTTAACTAGTAACCACTATTCTCAGAACTGTAATGATATCATTAAATATATTGACCTAACAACACAGGAAGCAAACAAAATCCATTTAATTTGAAACACTGTGGAAGGGAGAAAATACATTTGCCAAATAGTAAAAGGAGAAAAAGCTGACCAGGAAAGAAATGTGGGGCAAGCCCTCAACAAGTATAAATCAGTATCCCTCCCTCTGACCCATTATATTTCCACTTTGAGGAGCAAGAGAAAGAGAATTTTACAAATCTATATGAAAAGTATGTGCCACAAAACCTGTGAGTACAAACAGTCACTTTAGATATTTTGAGCTAAATAAAAGTTAACGTCCCTATTCCTAGGCAGTTGATTCAAAATCATATGACTCGGATCTGGATAATAATTTCAGACAATGAAGTCAAATCAAATAGCTTCTCCAACGAGTTAGCAATTTGTTATAAGAAATCCAGCAAAGTCAGGGCAAACAGAAGAGTGTCATATTTTCTTTGCAGGTTCATTGAGATCAGGATTCTGGTTTATCAAACTAGAGACAAAAGCTGAAATTCCACAGGGAGGTTGTATCAAACAGTCTGACACTCTCTAATTGAGGCAGCCGACTGGAACAGAATGGGATTTAAAACATGTACATAGTTTACCTAGTACGCTGGTGTTCAACTTTCATTCTTAACAAACTAATCTCTTCAGTCATAATTGAAGCAGTCATCAAAGGTTTGTTTAACTAGTTTGTTGTCAAAATGAAACTCTTGAGAACAAGTTACAACATGCTTGTAAGGTACTTATGTCAATGCTGATGTCCTTGAAGTCAATGAAGCCATCTTTAGACATTCTATTCTGTTTGATATAGCTGGACAAGTATGAAAAATTACTGACACAGAAGATCCATCAGGCAATATTTTTGACAGTAAATCTTTACAATTCCCACAAACATTCCCAGTACTTTTGCAACTTAATCAGTTAAACCATCCTAAGTCCTCTAAAAGTCCCGGATCACGTTTTTTCAGTCTTCAGACATGTTCCTTGAAAACTATGATAGATGCATAGATATTTTAATAAAACATAAGAATAAAGTGTTACCATTATTTAATCCATTTGCAGATATGTAGCATGGATTAAGGAAGACGTTATTCCAGGATAAATTAGGTAGGTCAGATCCTCAACTAGTGTAAACTGGCAATGCCACATTCATTTCAATGGATGTATGTCAATTTATAGCAGCCAACGCATATGGTGGAAAAAGCATTAACACCAATTTAGGTCTTAATCATAACAGATATAGAATTATAGAATTGTAGGACAGGAAGGAATCACAAGAGGTCATTTAGTCCAGTCCTCTGCACTCAAGGCAGGACTAAGTATTATCTAGATTAGTGGTGGGCAACCTGTGGCCGCAGGCCACACATGGTCCGTCAGGGTAGTCTGCTGGTGGGCCGTGAGACAGTTTGTTTGCATTGACCATCTGCAGGCATGGCCACCCGCAGCTCCAAGTGGCTGTGGTTCCTGGCCAATAGGAGCTACGGGAAGTGGCACAGGCCACAGGGATGTGCTGGCCACCACTTCCCACAGCTCCCACTGGGAGGGAATGGTGAATCGCGGCCACTGGGAGCTCTGAGCAGCCATGCCTGCGGACGGTCAATGTAAACAAACTGTCTCACGGCCCACTAGCAGATTACCCTGACGATCTGCATGCATCCTGCGGGCCGCAGGTTGCCTCCCACTGATCTAGACCATCCCCAACAGGTGTTTGTCTAATGTGCTCTTAAAAATCTCCAATAATGGGGATTCCACAACCTCCCTCGGCAATTTATTCCAGTGATTAGCTACCCTGACAGTTTAGTCCAACCTAAACCACCCTTGCGGCAATTTAAGCCCATTGCTTCTTGTCCTATCGTCAGAGGTTAAAGAGAACAATATTTTCTCTCTCTGCCTTGGAACAACTTTTTTTTATACTTGAAAACTTACAATGTCCCCTCTCAGTCTTCTCTTCTCCAGACTAAATAAACCCATTTTTTTCATCCTTCCGTGATAGATCATGTTTTCTAGACCTTTAATCATCTTTGTTGCTCTTCTCTAGACTTTCTCCAATTTGTCCATGTTTTTCCTAAAATGTGGCACCCATAAATGGACAGAATAATCCAGTTGAGACCTTATAAGCATGGAGTAGAGTGGATGCATTACTTCCTGTGTCTTGCTTACAACACTCCTGCTAATACATGCCAGAATGATGTTTACTTTTTTTGCAGCAGTATTATACTGTTGACTCATATTTATATTGTGATCCACTGTGACCCCCAAATATCTTTCCACAGTACTCCTTCCTAGGCAATCATTTCCCATTTTGTATTTATCCTTCGTAAGTAGAGTACTTTGCATTTGTGCTTATTGAATTTCCTCATACAGGTCTGTCGCATCTTACGCACATTTAACATGCTCGATTTCAACTTTATGTGGTCGACAAAAACAAAAAACAAAAAAAAAAGGAGAAAAACAACAGTTTTAATACTATACCTGTAGTGCAGGTGATTTTGCCTGCCACTGAACTCAATGGGGTTTTGGCTATACGCAGTTTTCGCTTTACGCTAACTGCGGAACGAAACCCCCACGTAAGACGAGACAAACCTGTATTTACTTCACACCATTTCTCCAGTTTGTCCAGATCATTTTGAATTTTAATCTCATTTGGTATAAGATTTGTTCCATTTGTATCATTGTTTCTACCACTGTTTTACAATTGCAACAAATCTTATACCAAGTGCATCATGTAAGGTGTTGATGGAAAAGTTACAATCTGTCAAGTATGATTATCCTGGTTAAATCCATGTATCATCACTGTATCTGAAGTTTTGAATATTGGCTACGTATCTGTGTCTCAAACATGTTATATGCCTGGGTGACAACCCTCAAATAGATTTACATCATGGCTAGACATCTATGTGTTGGTGGCCCATTAAGGACACTCAGCTCACAATGGGCATTTGAAGAAACTCATCCCACCCAGTAAGCCTTTCCAGTGGCCGTCTCTGTGACTCAGCAAATCATACAAGGACATGAGACCAAATACTCCATATTTTACCAGTAATTTTCTATGCTCATGTGAGCCTGGACTCCATATTGGACCAGTAACTTCCCACACAGCTGGGCTGGGCTATAAATTGCAAACTATGACATCACTGATTTGCCTCTTTCTTGCTCCAATTCTCTGAACTGTGGAGTAACAACGAAAAGGAGTATTTTGAACTATGGACTGAGGACCTTCCAATCTTTTGGAAGTTACCAGAGAGACTTTTGCAATCCAGCAGTCTATTCTATACAAACCTGATGTAAGGACTTTGCAATCATTTGTGTGTATATGATCTGTTAACCATTCAATAACTCTCCTTTATTTTCATAATAAAATCTTTAGTTAGTTTACTAAGGATTGGGTGACAGGATGAGATTTGGATGAGATCTGAAATATATATTGACCTGGGGGTAAGTGTCTGATCCTTTGGGATTAGTAGAACCTCACATATGGTGATTTGGGTTTTCAGTAACCTCTCACTGTATTTGGCTTGATAGGAACAAAGGGCTGGAATGCCTAACTTGGACTGTGTTTGGCGTCTTGTTAACCAGTGTGTTGCTACAGAAGCTCTTTTGAATCTTTTGATACTGATTTGGTGAATCTAGTTATAGAATAAACCACCAGTTTTGAGGGATTGTCTACCCTGTTTCTTGTAGTCTTCCCTGAGTGTGGCATTCTCAGTGTGGTCCATCCCAGCCATCTGGTTACATAGGATAACACCTCCTCCCTTTTTTTCTTGCTTGTCATTCCTGAGCAAGCTGTACCCTTCTATATCAAAATTTTAGGCATGCATATTATCATATATAGTGTCTGTGATGCCAACTATGTCATAATTGTGTTAATTAACTAACGTATCTATTTCTTCCTACCTATTCCCCATACTTCTTGCATTAGTATATAGCTATCTAAGATACTAGTTTGATTCCCCCTATGTTTTTTCTTCTCTCTCCCTTATCCCTCCTATAATGCCCCATGCTCCCCCGGCCAGATTCCAACCTTTCTCCCAGGTCTCCATATTTTTGACTTGCTGTTTTCTTTTGTCTTCTACCCCCATAAAACCTAGTTTAAAGCCGTCCTCACTAGGTTAGGCAGTCTGTATCCAAATATGTTCTTCCCCTTCCTTGATAGGTGGACTCCATCTCTACTTAGAAGTCTTTCTTACCAGAACAACATCCCATGGTCAAGGAAGCTGAAGCTTTCCTCATGACACCATCCTTGTATCCAGGTATTCACCTCCAGGATGCATCTGTGTCTGCCTGAGTCCTGCCTGAGACTGGAAAGATAGAAGAGAATACCTCTTGTGCCCCCAGCTCCTTCACTCTTACTCCCTGTAGTCACTTCTGATCTTCTCAGGGTCAGAATACCCCACAGTATCATTAGTAACATTAGTGCGCACATGAATGAGTAACATGAAGTAGTAGAATACTGCACTCCTTCCATAACATCTTGGATATGGGCCCCTGGCAGGCAGCATACCTCCCGGGATGCCATATCAGGCCGACAGATGCCTCCGTCCCCCTCAGAAAAGAGTCACCAAACCCCACTACCCTATATTTCCGCCTGGGAGTGGTGACTGTGAGCCTCCCAGCCTTGAGGGTACATGACTTCTCCTCCTCCACCTTTGGGGGCAATTCCTCAATGCTTTCATTGCCAGAGCAGCATAGCAGTTCTTTATCACTATGGGGGATGGGTTGGGAATAGGGGTGGAACATTGCCTGCTGCCAGGAGTAACCAGCAGCCAGTGTCCTCCCTGTGACAGAGCCATATCATCCTCCCATGGGGATGTGACAGTAGTCCTCTCCAGCTGATAGATTCTTCAGCCTTCAACGCCTCCATATGAATACTCTCAATGAATTCCTCATGTGCATGGATGCTCCTCAGCCTAGTCACCTCCTCCTGTAGCTTTCTCACCTGTTTCCTGAGTGATTCCACCAGAAGACTCCTTTCACGCTGGATGGTCCCCGCAGCCTGGCTTTTTGAGAGTGGGAAATGCAGGCCACAGTTTCTGAAAATCCACACCAAGGTCTTCGTAGCGGCATCCACGGTTTCTGTTTGGATACAGGTGCAGGTGGATGAGACAGAAACAGCACTGGGGCTCCCTAGCTCAACGCACTGAACCCATCACATGTGACGGAGAGTGCGGGCAGAGGTTGAAACCTGCTAGGAGGACTAATACAAGGAGAGCTTACTGAGGAAGCCCCACAGAGACCATGGATACCAACAAGATATTAAAATGAATTCTGTAAAACCAGCAGCAGCAAGCTACCCAGCAACAACAACAAGCCCAGCTACTACAGCAAATGACACAGCAACAACAACAGATGGCCCAGCACCAAGAGCAGCAGGTGATTAGGGAGCTATCTGCATAACACCAATCATAGCAAGAATGTCTAGTTCAGCAGATGCTGGTGCTCCTGCAACTGAGGGGACATCCTGGACCTACCAGATTGGGCCAGAGTTCAGAGAACGCTCATACTGGGTTACCAGTGAGGTTGACCAAAATGGGACCCGAAGATGACCCAGAGGCCTTCTTGGTAACATTTGAGCAGGTCACCATGGTGGCCCTCTGGCCTCCAGAACACTGGGTTAGTCTAGTGGCTCCATACCTAACCAGTCCTGCACAAATGGCCTACTGGAACTTAGACCCTACAGGAGCCCTCAATTATGCAAAAGTGAAGGCTGCCATCTTAGACCACACCGGGGTGATCCCTGAAACATTCCGCCAGCAGTTTCAATGCAAGAGGTATTTCCTGGGAGCATGACATTGGGTGGCAGTGCAGTGACTCCATGATGCCGGAGGTGGTTGGAACCCAAGAAGTTGACTGGGCCTCAAGTGGTGGAGGCTATTGTCCTGGAGCAGTTTACAGAGATCCTCCCCCAGGGCGGGAAGAAGTGGGTTTGCCGATATCAGCCGAGGGCTCTTGCTGAGGCAGTGTCCTTGATGGATGATTACCTGACTGCAGAAGGACCCCAACTCCAAGATCCTAAACCAGGGAGTCCCGGGGATCGCAGGAGAGACCAAAGCGAGAGATTGCCCAAACCAGAGGAGGAGGGACCTTGGAGTAGGCCAGGGCCATGAGGGTCAACCTCCCACCCAGGAGTCATGTGGAGACCTAGCGGGAGGCCTCAAGGGAAAGAGGCCCCAGCTGGCTGGCCTGGGCCGACATCACAAAACTCCGAAGCAGACGCATTGAAGAGTTGATGTTATGAGTGCAGTCAGGAGGGACACTTCAGACATGATTGTCCCTTCATGGACTGCAATTATGGCCAGGTCTAGGTAGACTGTTCTTGGGCCCAGCCAAGGGGCTCACCGAAACTGATAATCCCTATGCAGGTCAGTGACACCCCAATATCCAGTCTTATTGACTCAGGTTACAGCCAGACCTTCATACAGGCTGTCAAGGCTATATCCCCACTTTGAACTTTAGGGTACAAATGTAGGGGCCTGCTTCTAAGCTTAACTACCAGCTTAGGTCTGGTCCACTGCCACCATCCCAATGGATTCCCTCCCTGGGAAGCCTTGAGAAACCTTTCACCAATTCCCTGGTGAATACAGATCCAAACCCCTTGGATCTAAAACAAGGAAAAATCAGGTTCTTAAAAAGAAGGCTTTTAATTAAAGAAAAAGGTAAAAATCATTTCTATAAAATGAGTATGGAAAATAACTTTACAGGGTAATCAAACTTAAAGAGCTCAGAGGACTCCCCTCTAGTCTTAGGTTCAAAGTACAGCAAACAAAGATAAACACTCTAGTAAAAGGTACATTTACAAGTTGAGAAAACAAAGTAAAACTAAGATGCCTTGCCTGGCTTTTTACTTACAAGTTTAAAATAGGAGAGACTTGTTTAGAAAGATGGGAAGAACCTGGATTGATGTCTGGTCCCTCTCAGTCCCTAGAGCGAACGAACTCCCCAAACAAAGAGCACAAACAAAAGCCTTCCCCCCCCCCCGCCCCCCCAAGATAAGAAAGTATCTTGTCCCCTTATTGGTCCTTTGGGTCAGATGCCAGCCAGGTTACCTGAGCTTCTTAACCCTTTACAGGGAAAAGGATTTTGGAGTCTCTGGCCAGGAGGGATTTTATAGTACTGTACACAGGACAGCTGTTACCCTTCCCTTTATAGTTATGACACAGGCCGACCTGGTGAAGTCACCAGACTGAACGGAGGCCCCTATATACTTCCAGTGCATCCACAGGGAAGTACTACCATACCCCGCTGCTAAGGTAAAGCTAACGGTGGGTGGTAATGAGGAGACATGCTGGGTCAGCCTGGCCAAAAAACTAGTGTACCCCACAGTCCTAGGTTGTGACTGGCACTGGTTTGGGGTCACCAACGGAAATGAACCACAGGCCCCAGGCATGGGGACTCCTAAGCCATAAGGAGGAAGAAGGACGGGAGGAGAGACATCCCCCCTGACCTCACAGAAGGCCCGGGACCACATCCTGTGGGAGGGGAGATGCTCAAAGTGGAACATGAATGGCTGCTGATTGATGGGGACTTTCTGATAGAGCAAACAGAAGACCCAAACCTGAGTCATGTGTGGGAGCAATTGACCTCAACTGAGGAGGAAGGGAATGTTAACTCATGGACACCCCAAGGATCCTGATTCGAGGACCACAATGAATGCCTACATCAAATAACAAAGGACATACCCAAGAAGTGGTCCAACAACTGCTGGTGCCACATAAGTTCCTGCATGACTTGCTGCGGTTGGCTCACTCAGTGCCCTGGGGTGGGAGAAGACCCTACACTGGATGGCCCTTAGGTTTTTCTGGCCCGGCATCCATAAGGAAGTGAGTAACTTCTGTGCCTCCTTCCCTGAGTGCCAACAGGCTGGTCCCAAAGGGATACCCAAGGCGCCACTGATCCCCTTCCCTAGTGGTAGGAGTGCCATTTGAGAGGATAGGAATGGACCTAATCGGACCCTTAGAGAAGAGCAGATTGGGGTTCTGCTACATATTGGTGGTAGCAGACTATGCAACCTGATACAGCGACCGCCATAGCAAAGGAACTTTTGGAAATGTTTTCCCGAGTTGGGATACCAAAAGATATACTGACGGACGAGGGCCCCAACTTTTCATCTCGACTAATGGTGGAGCTATGCAAGCTACTAAACATCCGGGCCCTGAAGTCTTCCATCTACCATCCCCAGACCAATGGCTTAGTCAAGAGATTTAATGGGACCTTAAAATTGAAATTCGTAGAAGACGACCTGCGACATTGGTATAAATTGTTACCGACCTTGCTATTCGCTATACGGGAGGTACCCCAGGCATCCACAGGGTTTTCCTCCTAAAAACTGTTGCATGGTAGGCAACCCTGGGGGATCCTAGACCTCCTTCATGAGACCTGGAAGGAACAAGAGTTCCAAGTTACAGGGTCAGTTCCATACATATTACAGCAGCAGAAGCACCTAAAGAAGCTTGAAGGGTTTGCCCCCAAAAATCTAATGAAGGCCCAACAGACCAAGGAGCAGAGATACAGCCAGGGCACCTGCCTCCATAACTTCAAACCCAGTGACTATGTCTTGTTACTTCCCTCATCTGAGTCCAAATTCTTATCCAAATGGCAGGGGCCATTCAAAGTGGTCCGAAGGGTGGGACCGATAGATTACGAGGTCCGCTTGCCCGGATGGCGATGTGATACCTGAATGTACCATGTCAACCTTCTAAAGGCCTGGAGAGCCCAACAGGACATGCTAATTGCCCATTACCCGGACTACCCTGACCCAGTCCTTTCTGGCCGTTCTATCACCCCACCCTGGATGGACAAAAATGGTATACAATCACATAGCTACCAGTCTGGGACAGAAGATACAAGATCATCACCAGCTGTTACTTCAGAAGATGTGGGGGATTGTCAAGGAAGAATTTGAGGCAATGCTAGCCTTGGGGGTGGTGGAAGAGTCCCATAGTGAATGGAGAAATCCTATCGTCCTTGTTCCAAAACCAGACAGGGCCACGAGTTTCTACATAGATTTTTGGAAAGTAAATGTGATCTCCCGGTTTGATGCATACCCAATGCCATTAGTAGATGAGTTACTGGAACAGTTGGGGAATGCCAAATTCATATCTACTCTCAATCTAACAAAGGGATGCTGGCAAATTCCCCTGACTCCAGCTTCCCAGGAGAAGACAGCCTTCGCTACACCATTCAGCCTCTTCCAATTTACGACCATGCCATTCCGGCTACATGGGGCCACCATGACCTTTCAGAGGGTTATGGACCAGCTATTGTGGCCACACAAGCAATACATGGCAACCTATATTGACAATATAGTGATATACAGTACTAATTGGGAGGAACATCTTAGACATCTGACTGTGGTGCTGCAAGCCCTGGGAGAAGCCGGGTTGACAGCCAAGCCCTCCAAGTGTCACCTAGGGCAAAAGGAAGTAATATATCTGGGATACACGTTGGGGCGGGGGCAGCTGCGCCCGCTCGTGAATAAGATCCAAGCCCTAAGAGACTGCCCAATCCCCGCAACCAAGAGGCAGGTGAGACAGTTTCTGGGCCTGGCCAGCTACCACAGACACTTTGTTACAGTTTGTCACATTATCAGCAGCCCTAACAAACCTGATGAGAAACTCCCAACCCAAATGAGTACAGTGGTCCAGGGACTGTGAATATGCTTTCCAGACCTTGAAGGAGTGGTTAAGTCCGGAGCCAGTCCTTTTTCACCCAGATTTTACAAAAGGGTTTGTACTCCAGACCGATGATTCAGAGGTAGGCCTTGGAGTGGTACTGTCACAAGAGCATGAGGGGGAAGAGCACCCAGTACTCTATCTGAGTAGAAAGTTATTCCCTTGTGAGACAAGGTATTCCACAATAGAAAAAGAGGCACTGGCTGTGAAATGGGCCATTGAAGCCCTGCAATACTACCTGCTAGGCAATCACTTCCAACTCAGAGAAGTCATTCTTCCGCTCTACTCTGCTCTGGTTAGGCCTCAGCTGGAGTATTGTGTCCAGTTCTGGGCGCCGCATTTTAAAAAAGATGTGGAGAAATTGGAAAGGGTCCAAAGAAGAGCAACAAGAATGATTAAAGGTCTTGAGAACATGACCTATGAAGGAAGGCTGAAAGAACTGGGTTTGTTTAGTTTGGAAAAGAGAAGACTGAGAGGGGACATGATAGCAGTTTTCAGGTATCTAAAAGGGTGTCATAAGGAGGAGGGAGAGAACTTGTTCACCTTAGCCTCTAAGGATAGAACCAGAAACAATGGGTTTAAACTGCAGCAAGGGAGGTCTAGGTTGGACATTAGGAAAAAGTTCCTAACTGTCAGGGTGGTTAAACACTGGAACAAATTGCCTAGGGAGGTTGTGGAATCTCCGTCTCTGGAGATATTTAAGAGTAGGTTAGATAAATGTCTGTCAGGGATGGTCTAGACAGTATTTGGTCCTGCCATGCGGGCAGGGGACTGGACTCGATGACCTCTCGAGGTCCCTTCCAGTCCTATAATCTATGAATCTATGAATCTATGAATCATCACAGATCATGCACCCCTCCGATGGCTCCATTCTATGAAAGACACTAAAGTCAGGATTATGACCCGGGCCGAGCCCATGCAAAGGTGGACTTCTTTTCCCAAATAGGGGATGGGGAGAGAAGGAGAGGGGACCACCAACCAGAACAGACTTGAGGGGGAGGATGTGTGACAGGGTGCACCAACCCCACACTGCCACCAAGGGTGGATAAATCATTGTGGGCGCAGGCGACCATGCCACTTTTCCCCTGCTGCACATGCTCCAGGTGGAGAAGCCATATAAAAGGAAGCAGCCCAGATCAGCCGGGGAGGGCAACAGGGGAGGAAGGACATATCTTACTGACTCCTGTGACACTCCTGGCTGGCAGAACCCGAAGACCCGGACTGCTCTCCAGGTGACTCGCTGATGATGGAGACTGCCAGGGAAGCTGAGCTGCCACCCGCTGAGGAAGCTGATGCCTGTTCTATGTCCCAATGCAGAGGGAAGTAAGGCCTATAGGCGGTTAGTTTGTTCCACACCACCCAGGGGTCATAGACTGACGATCTTTTGCCCTGCCCAGAGGGCTAACTCCTCAGTGTAACTCCTTGTCTCAGCTCAGAGGCTGGTGGGCCATAAGACTGTTTGTTTGCTTTGCCAAAGCCTGGGGCCTGCAGGCCCATAGACTGTTTGTCTGCTTTGCCCCAGCCCTGAGGCTGCAGGGTCAGAGACTGTTTGTCTGCTTGCCCCCATCCAGGGGTTATAGTCTGCTTACTGCTTTGCCCCTTCCAGGAGGCTAATTCCCCAATGTAACTGCCTGCCCCAGCCTGGAGGCTGCAGGGCCATAAGACTGTTCTTTTCGCCCAGCCAAGGGGCTCCAGACGGTTGGTCAGTTTTGTCTGTCCAGAGAGTACGGACTATTTACAGAGTGACAGGGTGCACTAACCCCCATTGGCCAACAGGGGCTCCCTAGCTCGATGCACAGAACCCGCCACAGGAGGGTTATTTTTTTCGTTTGTTGGTTTGTTTTTGATGTAACACTGAAATTTTCTATAGAAAGCCAGACACCTTTTGTTACAAAATTAGTTTAGTCAAAACCCCAGTTTTCTGTCAAAGAACGGTAGTGATGGAAATTTTTCAACTAGTGTTCATGTAGGTGCAGAAGGAATACAAAAATTCAAGGCTCTCATAATGAAACAGCCACTGCTACTACTAGAATAGCAAAGACATCGTAAGTCAAATCATAGTAACTCATTTAGTTATTAACAAAATATTTTGGGCCACTATCATGGATAGAAGGTCCCGAAGATTGGAAAACCTGTGTTTGAAGGTGTCTGTGGCAATGTAAGGCCACAGATCTAGATCTGTTGGATAACTCTATGTGGCCAAGAGTAGGTAAATTAGAAAAGTGTGGTTAGAGTGGTGGAAGACATGCTGTTTCAATGCATTCCCACAGGCAGGCAGCAGTGGAGGGCTCCTATTAGAATCTTTTCACATGATTAAACAATGAATGCCCTGCCCCACCTTCAGGATGAGTCAACTCTGAAACATGATTTCTGCTGAGGGTGAGATTTTTATCCCACCCTTTAAACACTACCTAATTCAAATTTCCTTTTCCCTCAGGGTCCTAATTCATTGCTAATCTATTTTATAAACAAAATGGGCCAAGTTCAGTCATTATGTAATTCCATTGACTTCAATAGATTTGCACCAGAGATTACTTTGGCCCACAGATCATTATTATTACATGCATTTTACCTATATTCTCAGTGATCCTACAGTTCATCAGATGGACTTCAGCCTTGTTTGAAACCCATTCAAGAAAAAAAATATTATACCTCTACTAAAACAATTTAAATTTCTGAAGACGTCTATTATTTTTAAACTAGGAAAAATACAATGAGGCAAGAGAGCCTTTATAATTTTTGGACTTCATACATTTGGTTGATTTTGGCATCAAGTACCTTAGAACTATGAATCATGCCTTTTACACTGATGAGATCATGCACTCATTCATAATCAAGTATCAAGCTGTTATAATATCAGTGGTACTTACTGCTATTGTGTGACTTTAAGCTGTTAATGAAAATCTCTCATATATATCCACTGGAATACATAGGAACAAAAGAGTTACACTGTCAGTGAACATGGTTTCAACATAAGGAAGCTTGTGAAAATAGGATAGGACATGATGACACCACCAAAGAAGGATGGTTTTTCGTACACATTAAAATAATCATTCATCAAATAAGGAGGACTCATTAAGACATGCAAAGCTTTGTTTGTTTTACCATAAAAGTTTGATTTTTTTCTCTTAGACTTGTTTTCTTCCAGGGACATTGGGCCAGATTTATAAAGTTATTTAGCTGCCTAAATATGTACATAAATACCTAATCAAATTATGTAGGCATGCTTAACATTTTTACAAGGATAATTAGGCATCACCTAAGCCTGCTCCACAAGCTTTTTTTCTCAGGTGTCTATATTATAGACCTTGGGCATATATAAGCATTTTGGGAGCACTTTAAGTTGTGCTGGAATATTGTGATATGTTGCTATGCTCATAAGATTCCTGCTCTGCACCTAGGGGCATTTGCAGTCCTTACTGTCAAAATATCTATGACAATGTTCTGTCCATTTTTTAGCCCAGATGCTAGAACTAAAGCTCTTCAGCCCCAATCATCATTTCCAGTGAAATGATTTCCACTGCAATTTAAACAGCAGTGTGTGAAGAAATTACCTGCGTCTAGATCTGCAGAATAACCAGGTCAAGGAGAGATTCTTGGGTATGGTATTGTTTTAGGAATTTACAAAAATTGTTCTCTTGCAAAGAACCATATAAACAGTTGTTTCTTTGACTGGACAATGTAGATATATATTGGAGGCTTTTGATGTATACAGTCACTAGGGTTCCTGGCCAGACCATCAGTGTATCTGGGATTTGCCATGTTAACTAGATGTGATAGGTTATAGATAGGAACCTACCTTATACACACATGGTTTAGTGGTGCCATGAGGTCATTTAGGGTACCTAAAGATCCATTCTTGCATCTCCTTTTTACTGGCTTTCCAACATTTATGTTTTGGAAAACTCCTGCACCCTTTGTGTTGTTACTATGTATTTATAACTTTAACTCAAACTTCAGTCTTTTGTCCTCAGTCTTAAATTTATATCCAGGTGTATTAATTGTATACCATCAGGGGTGCAAGTAGGGCGGTACCCTCCAGTATGCAGTGCCGTCAAGAGATTTTTAGCAGGTATGGGGTACCGGAAAGACTTTCGGCTGCCCCTGGGCCTGTAATCTGCAGGAGCAGAACACAGCTAGGGAGGACATTAATTCTTTATATGGCTTTAACAGCACAATAGATAGGCTAACAAACTTAAACAAAGGTTTTTTTAAGCCTGTTAGCCTATGTATTGTGCTGTTACATTGGTCAGGAGTCCTCAAGGGGGATGAGGGGTGGACAAAGGTGTTTAAACA
Organism: Chrysemys picta bellii; assembly: GCF_011386835.1. NCBI lineage: Eukaryota > Metazoa > Chordata > Testudines > Emydidae > Chrysemys > Chrysemys picta. The sequence goes on along the minus strand of NC_088791.1, from coordinate 265,918,184 downwards.
GTGTTTTTGATTCTGTTTCTCCCCATTGCTCTGAATTATCCATGACATCCATACTGCATCAGATCAAGTTCAAATCATTAGAGGAATGCCTCTGCTTGCACTGACCAGAGGATGTTTGGATTCTGATGTCAGCCCAGTTCTTCAATCTGATGGGAATCAGGCATTGTCCCCAGTGTACACAGAATTCTTCTTTGCAGCCTAACTAGTCTAACATGTATTTTGTTAACTGGAACTAGAGCAGCAAAACAAAGAAAACTAATGTCTTATTTTCCAACTTTGTGGGTGAGAGACCTATAATTGAAGATTATAATGCTGGACACTGACAGCCTTAAACCAGCCAGCTGCCTCAGGAACCTGCCAAGAACTTTGCTGAAAATATGTTCTTCATCTTAGCAATGGAGCTAATACTTATCACACATTTGCCCAGCTTTGTTCGAATGATACTCCTTCTGATTGACAGCTCAAGCATTGTCAGTTTCATCCAGAACAATTTACAAACTTGGACCCTAATCCTGTAAACTCTTGATCAGTTGATCAATCCCACTGAAGACAATGGGACTATTTGCATGACCATGGACCACTTTTGTGGGCTGGTAAAAGTTTCAGGAGTCTGTTCCTATAAAGTTGAATCCCCCATTGAAATGCAATGTTTGGGTACAATACCATAAAGCAGTTTAGGATAAAGTTCTACTTAAAATTTGTCTTTTAATAAATCATATATATGCTGAAATGACTCCTCACCAACTCCCATATTCCATATAAGCAGATTGAATACTACATATTTGGGGGGAAAGTGAGTAGTTAAGCATGTTGATGTTTGTATATACAAAGGGGATATCAGAGGGGATGGGGAGACCGTGGGGGCTCTGGGCTGGGGGTGAGGTGGGGAGGAGTCACATGGAGGGTCACAGGGAGCGGTCACGTGCCCCCCTTTGTGTCCCTCCCATGAGTGCAGTACCAGCAAGAAATTATTTCTACTTGCAAAAATGCTGCTATGTATATAAAGTGTCACATCTGTACATGATTAAACAGTCTAAACGTAAAGAAGTGAGTCTTGTTGGAAGGCAGATATTTGAAATGGTGGATTTGCTGATAAAGACCAATACACTTCAATAGAGAAACATATTAAATCTGCATGAAACTAAATGAATTATATATGAAACAGAAACTTAGAAAACAGCAGCCAAAACTGAATGAACATTAAAAAGGGGAGCATGTGAAAATTACTTGGCAAGAAAGGTAAACAAAACAAGTGGAACGAATCAAAGTTGCGGATATCCTGAAGATTAAACAAACCACATAGAAGTGGGTTGGGATAAAACATGAGAAGAAATTATGAAAGATGGGCTAATTGAAATAGCAGCTTTCAAACAACATCAAACCCTACATGCTGAAACTTAGTATGTGTGTTTAAAATTGGATTATATAATACTTAGTAATTCATGGGCGGGCTGTTACAGTCATAATCCAAAACATAATCAATGTGCTGAGTCTGTCCAGAGACCAGACAGGACTGCTTTTCTTCCTAAATGGGGGTTAAACTAGATCAGTTGTTCTCAAAGCCGGTCCGCCGCTTGTTCAGAGAAAGCCCCTGGCGGGCCGCGCCGGTTTGTTTACCTGACACGTCCACAGGTTTGGCCGATCGCGGCTTCCACTGGATGCAGATCGCCGCTCCAGGCCAATGGGGGCTGCAGGAAGTGGCGGCCAGCACATCCCTCAGCCCACGCCACTTCCCGCAGCCCCCATTGGGAGCCACGATTGGCCAAATCGGAGGACGCGACAGGTAAACAAACCGGTCCGGCCCGCCAGGGGCTTTCCCTGAACAAGCGGCGGATTGTCTTTGAGAACCAGTGTACTAGATGACCCTTGCAGTCTCTTCTAACCCTATGATTGTAAGCCAGGTATACTTGGAGAAAGCTTAATTAGATGGTTTTTGAGTTGTCCATTTCAGTTTTTTTCTCCAGAAAACTGTTTTTTACCTCAGAGAAGAGCAGAAATTAAAACCGTCTCAAAAATATGCTCAAGTACACTATTTTTATTTCAGTTTCACACTTTATTTTTTGAACTTATCCTAATAATGTGTGGAAGGGGAATGGAATAATAAAAAAAAAACAATATTAGAGCAGTTTTTCAGGGACTAATCCTTATTTGTATTAATGTACTTATTTGTGTGCATTCAATGCTCTGCAGCCTTATCTTTTGTGTGGTCATTTACACCAGTGCAAAGATAAGTGCATAGTAGGCATAAAATGGCACAAAATTAGAATGGTGGTATTTTATGCTTACATTGCACTGGTATAAATGACTACACAGTGTGCAGGCTAAAGAAGTATCAGACCCTAGCGTGACCAGAGATTTTGCCTCAGTTGCCCGAAATGCCTTACAACACTTTAAATTGGAAATTTGCAGAAAATCCTCAGGATGGGGTTTAAATTAGGAAAAATTATAAACTGTTTAACTGGACATAAAATGAGTGGTGATAGAATTAGGACCCTTTGGAATGCTTAGAACAGTAATTAGTTTTAGGAGTAAATCTTGAATTAAATACAAATTAAAAATATCTTAAATTAGAAAAATCTAGTAATGGCGGCTGTCGGGTGATGTAATATAGTGGGAGATCCCATTTCTAGTGCACATAAGGGTCCATTGCCTATGATGTAATGATTCCACTTCTTATGATGCAATGGTAAATTCCACTTCCTGTGTGGAATGACTCAGCAAAATTCTATAGAGATACATTGAAGCCCATACATGGGGCTTTCAAAGAGGAAGTAGCTTGGCTTCATCAAAAGGTCAGCTGAAAAACTCCATAAGAATACATTGAGCCCATAGAAGTCTATGGGAGGAGGAGGAGCTACTAGTACAGGTGACTAATTACCATATAATTAACATACACTAATCTCTGGAAACTGATTGGCTGAACTTGGTGTCACATGTTGGTATGTGACATAAATTAGAACGTGTAAATCTCTGAAAGCTGATTAGCTATAATGTATTATTGTAATTCAGCCAATGAGCTGCAAATCATATATTGAGGCAACAGCCAGCAGGCTAAAACCTTGTGGGGGACAAGGACCTGAAGGAGATCGGAACCCTGCAGGACACCTGAAAGGAAGAAAATGCTCACATTGCTGCGACGACCATACCAGTGGAACCCTGTTGGGTAAGAAAGCTAAATATTGCATTACAGCAACAGAGTAGCTAGCTACACACGATCACAAGCATCAACAATGCTCGCTAGCCTCAGACTTTGCTAGCGTCCATTGCTCTCAAAGCAACCGGCAGCAGCACCACAAGCCATAGCAATGGCTTCCATAAGTAGCTAACAGTCTTTCCATCCTAGTCAGACCGCACGACAGCTGCAACCCATGCTTGCTAGCACTGCTCCCACGCAGCTCTTGCAGCAGCAGTAGCAGCAGTCCACCCAGGGTTCCAAGGTTGCCCTGGGCAAACACCATTTCTGTCACCCAGCTAGCAGGAGGCTACCACAGAAGCCATCTCAGCAGCAGCCAAGTAGGCTTCCGTATCTACTTCATCTCAGTGGAAATGTCACCTCAGTGGAATCAGGCAGCCGCTTGAGCAGCAGCACAACATAGCTGCTCCATGCCAACAACCCACAAAACATGCTCCCGAGCACCGAGACTGAGCAGAAGGAACAAAGATGGTCTCAGAGGGATTAAAAGGAAGTTTCCTGTAAGCCTAATATTTCTGTTTACCCATTTATTCCTGACATGTGTGAGTTTCAAGTGTAAATAAAGCTAGTTGCTTGTGGTCTGAGTGAGATGTTCTCCTACCCGTTTAGTAACTGCCAGGCCAGTGCTTACTAGATGGTTTGTTTTAAGTATTTAATATTGAATGTTTAATTAATATATTGTTATATGCTAACTGGTTATATTGTTATAAGTTATAGCGTATTAAGTGAATGATTATACAGTTACAGGCCACAGAGTTAAATTGAAATTATTATTGTAGTGTTGTGTCTTTATTTGCCGTGCCGCTTTATTCTCCTTTTAACTGTAATCCCATTTTATCTATCTCTATTCTTTTACTGTAACTGCTCACTTCTAAATAAATATTACTTTTGTTTTCAAAGATTTACTGCTTGACTCTATTCTTGATTGGAGGTCTGTATCCATGTCCTTCAAGGGGAAGTTAGCTAACTGCGGCTTTTCCTGGAAATTCCTTTAGGGAAGGCCACAACCTTAATTACCGGAATAGATACACTAAAATTAAAGGTTTTAAATAAAAGCAGCATTTGTACACAACATCATTGGCTTAATGTAATTGATCTCAAATCTTCTGTTAACACTAGGTGAATAAGCTTCAGCCTATGCATTGTTTAGTAACTCTTCAGTTTGAACCTTGGCTATTCATTATTTGTAGTGATTAATCATCTAAGTCACAGAATACCTGCTTCTAATATATGTATTTATGTTAAATAGTAACTTACACCACAAATAGCCCCATTAAAATTAATGAGACTGCTTGTGGAATATGATACTATTCAATACAGTTAAAGCGGTCTATACTTACTGTGGCCAGTATGTATATTGCATCCCCTCAGAATGGATATTAACAGTAGCATTGCAGGGAGGCACTGCTTAGACAAGTAGAGTAAAAACACCCCAGAACCTGAGGATATGCTATTTTTAGCAGTGTAGTGTCCCCCTGGAACCTCACTGCTGGAACCTTACCCCGTTAGAATCATAGATTCATATGATATCAGGGTTGGAAGAGACCTCAGGAGGTCATCTAGTCCAATCCCTTGCTCAAAGCAGGACCAACACCAAATAAATCATCCCAGGAAAGGCTGTGTAAAGCCGGGCCTTTAAAACCTCTAAGAGTGGAGATTCCACCACCTCCCTAGATAACCCATTCCAGTGCTTCCCACCACCCTCCTAGTGAAATAGTGTTTCCTAATATCCAACCTAGACCTCCCCCACTGCAACTTGAGACCATTGCTTCTTTTCTGTCATCTACCACCACTGAGAACAGCCGAGCTCCATCCTCTTTGGAATCTCCCTTCAGGTAGTTGAAGTCTGCTATCAAATCCCCCCTCACTCTTCTCTTCTGAAGACTAAATAACCCCAATTCCCTCAGCCTCCCCGCATAAGTCATGTACCCCAGCCCCCTAATCATTTTCATTGCTCTCCGCTGGACTCTCTCCAATTTGTCCACATCCAATCTGTAGTAGGGGGACCAAAACTGGACACAATACTCCAGGGGTGGCCTCACTAGCGTCGAATAGAGAGGAATAATCACTTACCTTGATATGCTGGCAATGCTCCTACTAATACAGCCGAATATGCCATTAACCTTCTTGGCAAGAAGGGCACACTGTCGACTCATATCCAGCTTCTTGTCCACTGTAATCCTCAGGTCCTTTTCTGCAGAACTGTCGCTTAGCCATTCGGTTCCCCAGCCTGTAGCCGTGCAGAGGATTCTTCCTTCCTAAGTGTAGGACTCTGCACTTGTCCTTGTTGAACCACATCAGATTTCTTTTGGCCCAATCCTCCAATTTGTCTAGGTCACTCTGGACCCTATCCCTATCCTCCAGCATATCTACCTCTCCCCCCAGCTTAGTGTCATCTGCAAACTTGCTGAGGGTGCAATTCATCCCATCATTCAGATCATTAATAAAGATGTTGAACAAAACCGGCCCCAGGCTCACTATCCATGTCTTCCTTCTAAGAGGCTCTTCAGAGGATATATGTACTGCTCACAGGAGACTGAAAGGCAAAAACAACCTGTGCAAACTCCCTACAGGCCAACTCCCTCAGCACCTGTCATAAACAGATAGTTACGGGTTAATGCCTCTTTTACCTGTAAAGGGTTAAGAAGTTCACCTAGCCTAGCTGACACCTGGCCAGAGGAACCAATGGGAGGACAAGGTGGTTCAAAAGGAAGGAGGGAAGTTCCCTTTGTCTGGGTCAGTTTCACTTTTGACTGGAGGGAAAAGCTCCAGAATTCAGCCTCTTATCAAGTAGGGAGTATTAGTGAAGGAAATAAATAGGGTTATGTTTACTTCTTTGTAACCTGTCTTGTGCAATTAGAGGAATAATCAAATTGGGTATTTGGGTATTTTTTGTGTACCTAAATTTTTGCCCATGGGAGCATCCTCTGTGTTTGGAATCTGTTGTCTGTGAGAGTAGCTGGTATGCTAATCTCTCCCAGAGGGTTTTCTTTTACCTTTCTTTTCTTTAATTAAAAGCCTTTTTTTATACCTGATTGATTTTTCCTTGTTTTTTAGATCCAAGGGTGTTGGATCTGGATCCACCAGAATTTGGTGGGAGAAAGGAGGGGGGATGGTTAATTTCTCCTTGTTTTAAGATCCAAGGGGTTTGGATCTGTGTTCACCAGGAAATTGGTGAAGTCTCTCAAGGCTACCCAGGGAAGGGAATTAGTGCTTGGGAGTGGTGACAGCCAAACCAGATCTAAGCTGTTAATTGAGCTTAGAGCTTCTCATGCAGGTCCCCCACATCTGTACCCTAAAGTTCAGAGTGGGGAAGGAACCTTGACAGCACCCTTGGATGCATTAGATTTGAACCCATGGACTTATGCATGTCCAACTTTTCTAAATAGTCCTTAACCTGTTCTTTCACTACTGAGGGCTGCTCACCTCCTCCCCATACTGTGTTGCCCAGTGCAGCAGTTTGGGAGCAGCCTTGTCTGTGAAGACCGAGGCAAAAAAAAACATTGAGTACTTCAGCTTTTTGTACATCATCTGTCACTATGGTGCCTCCCTCATTCAGTAAGGTTCCCATACTTTCCCTGACCTTCTTGTTGCTAACATGCCTGTAGAAACCCTTCTTGTTACCCTTCACATCCCTTACTAGCTGGAACTCCATTTGTGCCTTGGCCTTCCTGATTACACCCCTGCATGCTCTAGCAATACTTTTATACTCCTCCCTAGTCATCTGTCCAAATTTCCACTTCTTGTAAACTTCCTTTTTGAGTTTAAGCTCACTGAAGATTTCATTTAACTGTTAAGCCAAGCTGGTTGCCTGCCATATTTTTTATTTTTTCTGCACTTCGGGATGGTTTGTTCTAGTGCCCTCAATAAATCTTCTTTAGAATACAGTCAGCTCTTCTGCACTCCTTGCCCCCTCATACTAGCTTCCAGGGGATCCTGCCCATCAGTTCCCTACGGGAGTCAAAGTCTGCTTTTCTGAATTCCAGAGTCCATACTTTGCTACTCTTTCTTCCTTTTCTCAGGATCCTGAACTCAACCAGCTCATGGTCACTTCTGCCTAGGTTGCCACCCACTTCTACTTCCCCTACCAATTCTTCCCTGTTTGTAAGCAGCAGATCAAGAGTAGCACAGCCCCTAGTCGTTCCTCCAGCTCTTGTACCAGGAAGTTGTCCCCAGTACTCTCCAAAAACATACTGGATTGTGTGTGCATTGCTGTATTGCTCTCCCAGGAGATGTCAGGGTGATTGAAGTCCCCCATTAGAACCAGGGCCTGTGACCTGGAAACTTCAGTTAGTTGTCTGAAGAAAGTGTTGTCTACCTCATCCTTCTGATCCAGTGATCTACAGCACACACCCACCATGATATCACCCTTGTTGCTCTCGCCTCTAAACTTAACCCAAAGACTCTCAACAGGCTTTTCTCCAGTTTCAAACTGGAGCTCTGAGCAATCATACCGCTCTCTTACATACAATGCAACTCCTCCACCTTTCCTCCCATACCAGTCCTTCCTGAACAGTTTATACCCATCCATCACAGTGCTACAGTCATGTGAACTGCCCCACCAAGTTTCTGTTATTCCAATCACGTCATAGTTCCTTGATTGTTCCAGGACTTCCAATTCTTCCTGCTTGTTTCCCAGGCTTCTTGCATTCGTGTACAGGCACTAAGATAACTAGCCAATCGCCCTACTTTCTCAGTATGAATCAGGAGGCTTCCCATCTTGAATCCTCCTCCTTGTTTCTCCTCCTGGTATCCCACTCCCCCACTTACCTCTGGGCTTAGGTCACCGTCCCCCAGCGAACCTAGTTTAAAGCCCTCCTCACTAGGTTAACAAGCCTGCCTGCGAAGATGCTCTTCCCTCTTTTCGTTAGGTGATCCCATCTCTTCCTAGCAATCCTTCTTCCTGGAACACCATCTCATGGTCGAATAATCCAAAACCCTCTCTCCAACACCACCTACGTAACCACACATTCATCTCCATAATTCGACAGTCCCTACCTGGGCCTTTTCTTTAACAGGGAGGATGGACGAGAAAATGCCTTGCACCTCAAACTCCTTTATCCTTCTTGCCACAGCCACGTAGTCTGCAGTGATCTGCTCAAGGTCATTCTTGGCAGTATCATTGGTGCCCAAATGGAGAAGTAGGAAGGGGTAGGGATCCAAGGGCTAGATCAGTCTCAGCAAACACTCCATCACATTCTGGATTCTAGCTCCAGGCAAGCAGCACACTTCTCAAGTCTCCTGGTCTGGCAGATGGATGTCTCCATTCCCCTTAGGAGGGAGGCCCCGAACACCAGCACCCATCTCCTCCTCTTGGGAGTGGTGGTCATGGAACCCCCATCCCTAGGACAATGCATCCCATGCTTTCCAGCCGATGGGGTCTCCTTCTGATACCTACCCTCAGAGGGCTCTTCTAAATCCTTCTCCACAGTAGTACCTGTGCAGAGAGCTTGAAAACAGTTTCACACCTCTATCTGCATTGGGGGTACATAGGTTCTCCACTTTCTTCCTCTGGAGGTCACATGCTGCCAATATTCTTCCCTGTTCTGCACTGCACTCTCTGAATCTTCAGCACATTTTGCTTCCAGAACCAAACACTGACTTCTATCCAGAAAATGTTTATTTTCTCTGATGCAATGCAGGGTTGAAACTTGGTTGTCTAGTCCTCTAACCTTCTCTTCCAATATCAGACCAGCTTGCACTTCGTACAGACGAAGTTGCATCTGTCCTCTGGGAGAAAGACAAACATGGAACATTCTGAGCAGGTCACAACAACTGATTGCTCACTCCCAGGCCTTCCCTCCAATCAATATAATATAAACTGTTCAGGAAGGACAGGCAGGGCAGAAAAGGTGGGGGAGTTGTGTTGTATGTAAGAGAGGAGTATGACTGCTCAGAGCTCCGGTATGAAACTGCAGAAAAACCTGAGAGTCTCTGGATAAAGTTGAGAAGTGTGAGCAACAAGGGTGATGTCGTGGTTGGAGTCTGCTATAGACCACCAGACCAGGGGGATGAGGTGGACGAGGCTTTCTTCTGGCAACTAGCAGAAGTTGCTAGATCGCAGGCCCTGGTTCTCATGGGAGACTTTAATCACCCTGATATCTGCTGGGAGAGCAATACAGCGGTGCACAGGCAATCCAGGAAATTTTTGGATAGTGTAGGGGACAATTTCCTGGTGCAAGTGCTGGAGGAACCAACTAGGGGCAAAGCTTTTCTTGACCTGCTACTCACAAACAGAGAAGAACTAGTAGGGGAAGCAAAAGTGGATGGGAACCTGGGAGGCAGTGACCATGAGATGGTCGAGTTCAGGATCCTGACACAAGGAAGAAAGGAGAGCAGCAGAATATGGACCCTGGACTTCAGAAAAGCAGACTTTGACTCCCTCAGGGAACAGATGGGCAGGATCCCCTGGGAGAATAACATGAAGGGCAAAGGGGTCCAGGAGAGCTGGCTGTATTTTAAAGAATCCTTATTGAGGTTGCAGGAACAAACCATCCCGATGTGTAGAAAGAATAGTAAATATGGCAGGCGACCAGCTTGGCTAAACAGTGAAATCCTTGCTGATCTTAAACACAAAAAAGAAGCTTACAAGAAGTGGAAGATTGGACAAATGACCAGGGAGGAGTATAAAAATATTGCTCAGGCGTGCAGGAGTGAAATCAGGAAGGCCAAATCACACTTGGAGTTGCAGTTAGCAAGAGATGTTAAGAGTAACAAGAAGGGTTTCTTCAGGTATGTTAGCAACAAGAAGAAAATCAAGGAAAGTGTGGGCCCCTTACTGAATGAGGGAGGCAACCTGGTGACCGAGGATGTGGAAAAAGCTAATGTACTCAATGATTTTTTTGCCTCTGTCTTCACGAACAAGGTCAGCTCCCAGACTGCTGCACTGGGCAGTACAGCATGGGGAGAAGGTGACCAACCCTCTGTGGAGAAAGAAGTGGTTCGGGACTATTTAGAAAAACTGGACGTGCACAAGTCCATGGGGCCAGATGCGATGCATCCGAGGGTGCTAAAGGAGTTGGCGGGTGAGATTGCAGAGCCATTAGCCATTATTTTTGAAAACTCATGGCGATCGGGGGAGGTCCCAGATGACTGGAAAAAGGCTAATGTAGTGCCCATCTTTAAAAAAGGGAAGAAGGAGGATCCGGGGAACTACAGGCCAGTCAGCCTCACCTCAGTCCCTGGAAAAATCATGGAGCAGGTCTTCAAGGAATCAATTATGAAACATTTAGAGGAGAGGAAAGTGATCAGGAACAGTCAGCATGGATTCATGAAGGGGAAGTCGTGCCTGACTAACCTAATTGCCTTCTATGATGAGATAACTGGCTCTGTGGATGAGGGGAAAGCAGTGGATGTGTTATTCCTTGACTTTAGCAAAGCTTTTGATACGGTCTCCCACAGTATTCTTGCCGCCAAGTTAAAGAAGTATGGGCTGGATGAATGGACTGTAAGGTGGATAGAAAGCTGGCTAGATCGCCGGGCTCAACGGGTAGTGATCAATGGCTCCAGGTCTAGTTGGCAGCCGGTTTCAAGCGGAGTGCCCCAAGGGTCGGTCCTGGGGCCGGTTTTGTTTAATATCTTTATTAATGATCTGGAGGATGGTGTGGACTGCACTCTCAGCAAGTTTGCAGATGACACTAAACTAGGAGGCGTGGTAGATACACTAGAGGGTAGGGATCGGATACAGAGGGACCTAGACAAATTAGAAGATTGGGCCGAAAAAAACTTGATGAGGTTCAACAAGGACAAGTGCAGAGTCCTGCACTTAGGACGGAAGAATCCCATGCACTGCTACAGACTAGGGACCGAATGGCTAGGTAGCAGTTCTGCAGAAAAGGACCTAGGGGTCACAGTGGACGAGAAGCTAGATATGAGTCAACAGTGTGCTCTTGTTGCCAAGAAGGCTAACAACATTTTGGGCTGTATAAGTAGGGGCATTGCCAGCAGATTGAGGGACGTGATCGTTCCCCTTTATTCGACATTGGTGAGGCCTCATCTGGAATACTGTGTCGAGTTTTGGGCCCCACACTACAAGAAGGATGTGGAAAAATTGGAAAGAGTCCAGCGGAGGGCAACAAAAATGATTAGGGGTCTGGAGCACATGACTTATGAGGAGAGGCTGAGGGAACTGGGATTGTTTAGTCTCCAGAAGAGAAGAATGAGGGGGGATTTGATAGCAGCCTTCAACTACCTGAAGGGGGGTTCCAAAGAGGATGGAGCTCGGCTGTTCTCAGTGGTGGCAGACGACAGAACAAGGAGCAATGGTCTCAAGTTGCAGTGCGGGAGGTCCAGGTTGGATATCAGGAAAAACTATTTCACTAGGAGGGTGGTGAAACACTGGAATGCGTTACCTAGGGAGGTGGTGGAGTCTCCTTCCTTGGAGGTTTTTAAGGCCCGGCTTGACAAAGCCCTGGCTGGGATGATTTAGCTGGGAATTGGTCCTGCTTTGAGCAGGGGGTTGGACTAGATGACCTCTTGAGGTCCCTTCCAACTATGATATTCTATGATTCTATGATTCAACCACTCAAGGCCCACCTGGAACAAAGCACTCCCAATTCACACTATTCAAACAATCAAGCACATGGTCAAACAGTCTCACTATTCAAACAAACAAGCACTAGGTCAGTGCAGTGAAAAGGCCCTGGCAGTGGGGAAAGGCTCTGGCAGGGGACATGCCTATATGTTTCTGATGATTGAATGGTGAAAAAATAAAGTCTATGAATGGTAAAGTGTTTGATTTATATAGTATAATCACAGTTTCTTTCATCAATTGCAAATAGATTATTTAAGCGTTTATATAGGAACTCTGCCATGGACACCTCAAAGAGAAGATCTGGCGACCCTGTAGAGAAACCAGGAACATGTGGAATCCCATGGATTTCTGCCTTTCCTTCCTTTCAGAGGCTATTCTGCCAATGGCAAAGTCCCCCTATAGCTGTTCAATTGGAGATAATGGTGACCAGTTAAGGATAAGCCTGACTACATTTCCAATGAGAAATCTGGGGCTATTGGATTTTAGTGCGGTTTGAAAAGATAACCCATATGCCACCTTGTCCCAGGCATTTCAACACTATGAAACTGTATCAGATAGGTTTATGAGTCCCAGAGAGTTGGGGGAGATACTACAGACATGGCATTCCCTCTCCCTCCAGGACAGCTTTGCAGGAGCAGGATTCCTGCTCGCCTCATAAGCAGAGAAAAGAGATGGGACCTCTAGTAGGTTTTTTCAGTTTTACAGTAAAGGGGACATCAATAATTAACAATTTTAAAATTTACTGAAATGTAAAGCAATGTTTTTAGATGTGACCAAAAATAAAATAATACTCTCGCATATCTCTTGTGCATAGGCTTGATATAAATAGCGGAGGGGAGAGGGGGAAGGAGAGGAGAGACTAAATGAACTCTGATTAAAAATCAGGAAAATATATGTGTTAAAATGTTCAGTTGAGTTATGGCTGTCTCCTATATATTACAAAAAATGTTTCAGACAAATTCTTCCAAATATGAATAGAGGTATTGCGGCCTTAAAATGAAAGGCTGTGGGAACATAAACACCAACTAAAACAGTAAATGTTCTGAAGAGGTTTATTTTCCCTCATTGGTTAGGCAGCTGTTTTTCAAAATGTGTAAAAATCCACAGGGAAAACACAGAGAACTTTATTCTCTGCAATCTTGCACCTTGTGTAATTATTTACAACTGTGTAAAGTACATGTAAATGATACCATCTGTTTTGCAAGTCCATATATAACTATACAAGGTGCATGGCAGCAGAGAATCAGGCTCAAAATATAATTGTCTGGCTATACTGAAAGAAGGACAGGAGGCATTTCACATGGGTTTAATTAGGCCACAACATTATTATTACTTGTCTGGAACTACCTGGCAGATAAGTGGACAGTGCAGGTAACCCCATGTTTATTCTGAAAAGCCCCCCAGGTAATTAAACAGCTCTCCCTCTTTTTCCATCTAGGTCCCTCCAGCAAATCCATTGCCAGGACCTTACCATCCTCCCCCTTTCTCCTGCCCCCCCTTATCAGGGATGAGGTGGGCTATAAGAAAGGGGGGTTGGCCCCCTGCCATACCAATCATAGGAGTCCCCAACTGCACCCCATTCATTCCTTTAACAAACACCTCTTTTTAAGTCCTTTACCAAGCCATTTATCCAGTCAGTGTATACCTTTCCTATGGAGTACCTACACTGGACATCTGCCACAAGGAGGCACCAGCAATTAGCTTGGCTGCCTCCGTCCCAAACTCAGTTTGGTTCCCAGACATCTTTTACTTCCCCCCGTTTATACTGGCCAAAACAAATGGGCTCCAAAGCTTTACAGGGGGACCCCATACTCCCTGAATAATTTGATGCCCCGAATTCCCAAATTGTGGAGCCTTTTATGATCCCAAGGGATTTTGCCACCCCCGTTAGAATGTGTCGAGCCTTGTCCACTCAGGTGGATATTACGGCTCTCAGACGGACCCTGCATGAACGAATGCATGTCCAACAACACAGATCTGCATCAAGTCCTTTCTTGTCCTGGACAGTAATTGAACTCCTTTACACATTCCCAAATAGTGTTCACCAACGGGTGTCACATTATGATGGTGACTGCTGATCAGGGCCAGCTCCAGGCAGCAGCGAAGGAAGCAGGTGCCTGGGGTGGCCAATAGAAAGGGGCAGCACTCCGTCCGTTATTGGGGGGCATGTCCAGGTCTGCGGCGGCAATTCAGCGGCAAATCCTTCACTCCCCCTCTTCCTCTTCGACGGCACTTCGGCAGCAGCTCAATCATTCTTTTTTTGTTTAGTTTTTTTTCTTCGCCGCTTGGGGCGGCAAAAAAGCTGGAGCCGGCCCTGCTGCTGATGGGCCCCTCGGCACACAGCAGTGGCATGAGTTTGTCCAATAACATGCTTCTCCTTCCATACCAACACCCTTAAGGCCACTAGGATGTCTGCCTATGTGCCTAAGAAAAACAATCCTGTGCCCACAGATTCACACCAGCGCCTCTATGGCCAGTCTGCCAACATCTGGAATGGAATCATAACACATTAATGGCAACTGACCACCCGAAGTTGCACACCATATTGTATGCTTCAAATGCCAACGCCCAATTGCCAGAATTGTCTGTGCCCCTGTACCCAGCTGCACCACTGCTGTTGTGGCCCCTGATTGCGAATGACTGAGAACCACATTCCATAGGGCAGAACCAAGCTCCCAGCCTTCCGGAAGGTAACAAATGCTGCCCAGTCTCCTTAATCAGCCATTGACCATCACAAGTTTAATATCCCTGCTTGCCCCTCCTGGTGTACAGCACCCAGTTCCAAGCCCCGCCTCAACAGTGCCCTTACATAACCCAGGTATCAGCTCACTGATTCCGAAAGTACCAAAACTGCATTTAAGAATGCTGCTCTGAAGAAGGCCATTTAGATTCCTGAGAATGTTAGCTGTGATGTGCCAGTATGACTGCTACATGGGACATTGGAATACAACCACCCTGCCAGCAACCTTTGAGTTAAGACTGCTGTGTGAATATGGATAACCATTTAGCCCTACTGACAAATGTAACAGCCGGGAGGCGATTCCAAAATTGAGGACTCCAGTTGACAGGTTACTCATTACCCTGTGTACCACAGCTATACCCCGGGTACCGCTCTGTAATGGGCCATTCGGTGACCAGCCTTACCGCTCCTGTAATTGCATGAATTTGTTAAGATTTGTCCTATAGCTCTGCCACGTGTAAGGAGGGAGTGGATCTCCATGCTACAACGCTAACCATCCTATCCCCAGGTTCCAGGTAGCTAGCAGAATTCACTCAAATGTGCCCCCATCTGCCTTATTAAGATACTTCCAAATGAGCAACCTTACCATCTGCAGCTGAAATGGAAATGGTGCTCTTGCCAACCTGTGGGTGGCACTAGATTTAACCCTTATGAAGGTTCCCCCTGGGATCCTTTCCTTACTGCTGTGGCATGAAGACTCTGCACGTGTCCCAAAACATAATCCACAAACAGGCCTGCTCTGATGGATGTGTACACAGTTCCGAAGCCTGCACCCAATGCCACATGCATTTGTTGCTGCCCTGACACACCCCTGCTTTCAGCGTTGCCCACACGGTTTGTAATCAGTTGGGATGGACATCAATGCTCTGGGCGATCCTGTATGCTTTGGAAACCCCGAATGCTGTGAAGACAACCTTAGAAACAACAGTCTTAACCACTTGCATGAAAATTCCTGCTGACTGAGGTAGAAGTTTGCTTCCCTTGGAGTCCCCCAAGCCATGAAACTGGGAAGGAAGGGGGAGGACTGCCTTTGTTAATGAAACAGAAAATGCCTAGCGCCAATCTGCCCCTGGCCAAGCACCAGCCCCATACCCCAGTTTCATGGCTACTACCCCTGACTGCCACTGACTCCCACAACATATGCCCTGTGCAGCCTTTGAAACCCCCCGCTTCTCCCAGTTCTAGTACTGGGCCTGAAAGAAAGGGGAGAAATGAAAATTCCCTGGGTGCCCCCCAAAGAAAAAACCTGAACCAGCTCCTAATTATTATGATAACCTAATTATCATAGCTCGGTTGTTATGGGGAGGAGGGGCATTTTTCTGTGTCCCTTCTCCTCCCCCTACCTATACCCCAGGCTAATCTGTTCCTTAGAGCTGACTAACCAGTTAACTTCCCCTTCCTTTTATTGTTCTGTTTCCACAGGGAGTCAGCAGTCCTCTGCACTTAGCAGGGAGAACTTGAAACATGATTTTTTCCCCCCTTTGTCTCCCCCTTCACTGCTTACAGTCCTGCCTCCACAGGGAGCGGAGCTGAGCAAAATTGCCCCCTGTCATTCCCTGACCTTAGCAGGGAAATTTGAAGCTTGATTTACTAATGCCTTTACTCACAGCACAGCTGGGGGGCAGAGGGGAGGAAGAGGGAGGGCACTCCCAGTCCTTGTGTCCCTACCAGGAAATGAATGAGACTGCAGGTTGCTTCGCTAGCCATATCTCCCTCCCCTTGTGGAGCTACTCTCCCATGCCTGCTTCACCATATCTGGGGCCAGAGGAAGAAAGGAATTGCTCCCCTTCCCCCTTTCTTACTGTTCTGCTTCCATGTGGAGCCATGCAGCTGAGAGATGCTGAAGTGCTGTGTTGCCTCCTCCACTTCAGATTGCTTCCTGTAAAAAAGGGAGCTTCAAGCACAGGGCTGCCCCTTTTAAACCCTGCATTCCTAGGGGATGAGTCCCCTTTTGCAACAGTTTTTAAACACCCCCCCCACCACCATACCATAAAACACTGTTCCCTTCATTCAGCCAACCAGCCAAATACCCTTCCCCACTTAAAGGTTCAGGACAGTTATTCTGGCATTTCCAATAGACTATGATGATCCAGTAACAAAATTTAACTTTATATATTATAAACCATTAAACTATTTACCAAAAAGGCTCCATTGCACTGAATGGAATTAATGCAAAATTGTATAAATATGCTGCATCTGTGGTTTGAAATCCTATTTCACACATAATAAACCTGCTCCTACATACCCGTTACTTTCCCTCAGCAGAAAGAGGTTAAAATTATACCCATATTTAGAGAAGATTTAGCAATAGATCCTCATAATCGCAGACTAGTATTGGTTTTGCCTCAGGTTGCAAAGCTCATTGAGCAAGCTGTACACAAACTGTTTTATAATCCACATATTAATGAAGGTTGGGAAGTTTTCATTTCACTGTAAAGATTCCATTACTGTAGCAATCCTGAGGTTTACCCATCTCATCTTACAAAAGCACTGACACAGTTCAATATGTATTTTATGTCAAGCTGTTCTGAGCTCTAACCCAACATTTTTCATATGATGCACAGTATTATATTTTGCAACAAACTAACTCCATATTTGCTGTCTACCAGCGTCATGTTGGACATATTTTTCAAAATTGGCCCTCAATGTTTTTTAAATCATTGTTTAACTTAGTTCTTTGAGCAATGCTCTAGGTTTATTATTCACCTAGAGTCAAACCTACAAAAAACTACTGGCAGGTAGTGTTTACTGAAGCACTATGCATTTGTGCAAAGTGCAAGTGGGATTATTGACATTATTGTATGGTAGTAAACATTTGCGGGATCAGGCCACTAGTATTATATAATTACCCCAACTATGTTCACACTTATTCATGAATAATGAATTCTAGCATAAAATCCTGGTCTCCCTGAAGTCAATGGGAGTTTTTCCATAGATTTCAATGGGGCCAGGCTTTCACTCCTTGTATTTAGAATACATTTAAGTGTATCATATTAAATCTTTTACAGATTTATATTGCCCCTTCAGGATCAAAAGCTACCCTTCTTTAAGATTCATGTTGCAAAGTCAAGGACTCAGTCAAGTTAGAAAATGCCAAAATTAAGGTTGCCTGTGCAACCATTATATGACCCCTTTGGGTGTGTATGCATTATGATTGTGACATTATCCAGGGTACAATCTGGACTGTTGAACATCTGTGTTCCCTCAATTTTTCAACCTCGGGTGCCTTTTTCACTACTTCATTATGAGAGCAACCACTCCTGGTCAGCTCACACGCAGCCTCTCGCATATAAATCACTCCCAGCTATCCAGTATGATTGCTATCACCAGCCACCCATTAATTATATGGCAGAGCAACACCAGCAAACTCCAAGTTCTGGACTTTCCCCCAGAAATGTGAGTCTTGAACAGCACCCCCCTGGATAATAAAAGCTCATATAAAGTCTGTCATTCCATTAACAGAAAGTTATATGCACAAATCCTGTTATACCAAATGAAGTTTCCGAAACATTTCAATCCAAGCACACTGGTTTAGATAAAACAATAAAACAACTATAGAAAAATTGATTTTAAGTGATTATCAGGAAGGAAGCATAAAATCAGAATTTGACTACAAAGAAATAAAAGGTAAAATGCAACTAATACCTAACTTAACAAGCTAAGTGAATTCAAAGCAAAAGTTTCTCTCACCACATACTTCAGCAGTCTTACTTGCTGGATTCCTTTCAGACATGAAACCTCCCCCAGTTTAGTGTTACTTTCTTTGTCCTTCCGGTGGTGTTAATGCTGTGTGCAGAGAGAAAGGGAGGAGTCTTTCTGAGTGTCTGTTCTGCTTTCTTATAGTTCTCTTTTTCTTTGAAAATTATCTCCAGCTGACCTTCAGGAGACAAAGTCTGTGGGGACTGGAACTTCCAGCTGTCTCTTTGCTAAGGTATACATTTTTCACTCACACCGTTTTTTCTACCAAATAATGGCTACTTGACTTGGTGATAATCCATTTGACCTTGTTGACACCAGGCTGAGGTGTCTGTTTGTCTTTTGTTTCGGAGTTGTGGATGTTTTTACAGACTTGTCTCAGTATCATACAGTCAAATCTTATAAATTGACATACAATGTTTCCACAAACATTTTGTCAGGACAATAATGATCAGAAAATTATGAGTTTTCAAATGATACATCACAAGGCATAGTTTGTTCAAAATTTATCATAGTCTTGTAGAAGGGGTGAAGATTAGGGTATAGATTGTCACAATGATACAGTATCTAATTATATGATCACATGCTATTTATTATTTTGTTATTCCATGAAAAAAAATGATTTCAATATTTTATCCCAATTTGGGATGAAAACAAATGTTGAAATATTGGCATTTTCTGTGGGAAGGAAATTCCATTTTTTATTCACCAATAATGACAACCATATATGTATGTAATAGGGATATTATCATATAGAAATATACATTTAGTCTGGGATTTTCTGTGTTGTCTTGAGGATTTAGACACAGATGCCAATGAAGTTAATGTAAACCCCTTATGTTGCACTGGAAGTATCAGCCTTAAAAATTCTGAATTTTAAATAGATTTATTCAAACTGTAACATAAAGCACCATGAAGTAGTATAAGGCAGAATGAAGTATGCTTCATACAGCACTGAATCACTGAGCATTATTTTAGACTGAATATCTGTAACAGTACTATGTGTACGAAATGTATAATTATTTGGCTATTTCAATAGTAGATGTAGTAAGATATTAGCTGTTTGTATATTCAAAATTTTTCTCTTCTCATGAAAATGATTTGTATTTAAAAGGCATTTCATTCATTTTGCTTCATAATTAGTTGTGCATTATACACTCATTTTCACCAATCAGATTGTGACTATGTAGGTTTCTTTAGAAAGCACTGCTGATAGTGACTATATGCCTAGCTTGCACAATATATTCAAAGCAGCAAGACTATAGGGAAATTTAAAGCTTTGTTATACTTACCCTCAAGCCGTTATAAAATCATGCCATTTGCAGTACTGATTTCTACTATATGTTCTCTTTTGCTAGCTTTAATTGGCAATGAACTCTGGGGATGGTGCTCTCTCTTACATTAGATGCACTCATACCTCAATGGTCCAGTTGCTATGTTCCGTATATTAATGTCACACACATACACAAAGCCCTGGTAAAGGTTCCCTGAGCTCTACCCACCTTGTGTTCCCTGAATCTGAAAGGAGTCCAGGCACTGCACTGGGGTGGAGTCTCTAAGCACCCTCTCGTGCATCTCCTTATGAGAACTAGAACACTGAGGTTCAATTTCCTAGACCCTGAGACTAGTGCTGAGCCCTCAGATCCCTCCAGAACATAAACATACCCTCTCCCAGCACTGAAGATATGTGGGTGCTCTGAGTTTACAATTTAACTCTTCAGGGGCATGTGACAATCAAAGCAAACTGTCACACAGATTTTACACAGGATTCAAAATAAAAAAATATTCTTTACTTAACACACAAGATACACAGATATAGCCAAAATAATACACATGTCTATGCTTCAGTTTGTTCACTACCCTGGAGATCTCTTTGGGCTTTGGGCAGAGCCCTATAGAGGTGCCCAGGATTCTTTTCCTGGAAATCATGTTTTTTCTTCAGAATCATGGAGCCTTTCTCCCTCTCTAGGTCATCCAGCTTTCTATGACCTCAGCTGGGCCCTCAGAACTTGATGTATAAATATATACAGATAGGGCACTATATCTGGCTGGCGGAAATTGTCCTGATTCCACTGAATCATAGAATCATAGGACTGGGAAGGACCTGGAGAGGTCATCTAGTCCAGTCCCCTGCACTCATGGCAGGACTAAGTATCATCTAGACCACAGAAGTCAAGGGAGTTATGCAGATTTACACCACTTGAGGTATAAAGCAGGGGCCAGATAATGCCGTCTTCACTCATGCCGAACTTCCAATTAATTCAATGGAAGTATGGCACAAACACAATCTGTGAGTGTAATAACTAAACAGCAGAATGGACTACAGTATGTAAATGTTGGGGCCAGCCTGCAGCAGAGTCAGTCTCCTGGCAACTCACTGAGTGCAGCTGGCCCTAATAGAAACTGTTCATTGTACCAGCAGGTCAGTGACTATTCAACACATTCCTATCCTGGAGCAGTGTTTGGTCCTGTACCTGCCTCCAAGGCTTCTAGCTTTGCCCCTACCCCAGCCTGTAGGTGCTCCGGCATTGAGCTCCTTCCTGATTTCTGACTCCTGGATAAGAATCTATGCTCCACCTTCTGACTGGAACTCTGGTTAACCCTTCAAATTAATCTTTGTTCTCTGACTCCTGGGTATAACCTTTGTCTTCTCTTCTGGCCCTGGCCCTTCTGGATTCATCTGTAATTGGTAGGCTGGAGTCCCACTTCAACCACTAGGCCAGACCACCCATGACTCAGTCACTGACAGTTTGAGCAGCCCAAAAGATTGAACAAGGGTGACTAAGTGGTTGAACTACCCTTCAAATGTATTCTGCAGAGGCAGCTGTATCCCTGCTGGATATTGTGAGAATCCTAAAGGCCCTGAAGGGTGAGATTATGACTTTGTAGGTACAAACTGCTGTCCTACAGGCTCAAGCCATCTCACCTGTAACTGCCACCCTGGCTTCTAGGGAGCTGGAAATTCCAATGCCAGGTAAGTTGGACTGTGACATTTTCCATGGTGTTACGGGTCCCACTGGTTCCACTCATTCCACCAGCCTGGGTGTCCTCACACTGTCCTCATTGCCTTACCTGTGTGTGTGCGCCAGAGAAGGCAAACACCCAGCTGCAGACACAGAGTGAATTCATCTCTGTGTGGGAGGAAGCAGCTCGGGGATTCATCCAGCACTCACGTGCACATCCCTTTTGGGGAGTAAACCCAAAATAATATTGCCTTGTGCTGTATAGAAAGATCTGAACAAAGATCCCTGTCTCCCTGAATGTGGAGAGAGATATGTACAGTTTCTTGCCTCCCCTCCCCCAGTTATGAATTGCACAAACTTGAATATGTTATAAACAAGAAATAAGCTTATTAACTACAAAGGGTAAATTTTAAGTGATTATAAGGGATAGCAAACAAAACAAAGCAGATTGCTGAGCAAATAAAACAAAACACAAACTAAGCTTAATACACTCAAGACACAGGTTACAAAATGTAATTCCTCACCCTAAATGTTGTTTTAGGTAAATTGCAGAGTTTCTGTAGCTTTAAGTTCCAGTTATTTCTCTTTTCAGACTAGACTCCTGTCTTAGTCTGGACTCAGCCCTTGCCTTTCCCTCAGCTCAGTTCCTTTGTCTCTACAGGTAATTTCAGCTTTCTTTCTTCTTGGGCAGGAAGGCAATGGAGAAGAATCTTGTTTGCCTTCCTCTCTAGCCTTAAATAGAATTTACATAAGGCTTGGGCAGCATTTGTTTCCAGTGGGAAAGTACCAGCAGTGTCCAAGGTGGTACAAAGTACCATTATCACCTGACCTAGAAGTGTCAAAGCAACCATGAAACCAGGTTTATTTGCAATGTCCACAGGAAGAAACTCCCAGAAGATGGAAGATCCACATCTTCAAAGACTCATTTTTTTTTCTAATGGCCCATCAAGACTGATTGCTTACTATCTGGTTGGTGTCTGCAAGTATAACCACAGTTGTAATTGTCACATAGTCAATATTCCTAACTCTAGATACAGAAATGATACATGCATACAAACTAGATAATCACATTCAGTAAATTCTAACCTTTCCAATGATATCTTACATGAGCCATCTTGCATAAAATATATTAGTTATGCCATAGTCATATCATAAGCATATTTCTATAAATAATATGGAGTGTCACATCACACATGGTTTCATGAGGTAGTGTCAGCTCCTGTTCATACTTTGGCACTGGTTGCTCTCCACTGACCAGACCCAAGTATGACTTATTATTAGTCTCTTAACTTGGGAGTCCCTGGTTTAAGGATCTCCACTCCTGGAGACTTCTAGCCTCCTGATGGGACATTTTCAAGAGTCACTCCAAGCTATGGTAATTGTGTTTGAGGATCCAAACTGCAACCAATCTACCAAGAGCATGCTTCAGGGGTTGCATCAGGGAAACAGGTCAGTTCCCAAGTTTGCCACAGAGTTCTAGTAGCTGGCAGCATACACTGAATGGAATGAAGTGGTACATTGCTACCATTTCTAATAGGGGTTAAAAGAGGAAATCAAGGACAAGCTAGCATGCATGGCACTCCAACTTCACCTGGACGACTTGGTCAAGTTCTGTATAAGTATAGATGGCCGCCTGACCGAAAGCTGCCTGGAGAGAGTTGAGTTCCCAACTCCCTTCCATGTTCTTATCAGAGGGGCCCAGGCAGATTAGCCAAGTTTGGCTTTGCCTCTGTGATACAGTGAATGGATGGTGTTGGATGTTAAGCCTATACCTGCTGTATCGTGGGGATTTTGGACACTACACCATGGGATTCCCCAGTAAGAACTGAGCCATGTCTCAACCAGGAAGACTGCAGGCCTTAGAAATGATAAGGAGGTCTGGGATGAGCCTGTGTTCTTCCCCTCACTCCAGGATATTGCATCCCTTCTTGTCTACCAGCACCCTGAGTATGGATGGATACTCTGCCAGAACCTTCCAACTCCCCTTCTGTCTACAACATTCCACCATATGAGAGGTCAGGCTGAGGGCATTCGGAGACTAGGGGGGCCTCCGACAATATCATGGACTTAGACTTTGCCAAGGTTCACAACATTCCAACTCAGAGAAAGAGCATCCCTGATTTGGTGGAATCTATTGAGGGATCCCTCCTCTCCTCCAGCCTGGCTACCCATCAGACAGCACCCTTGATGGTTACTGTGTTCCAGGCTCACCAAAATGTTCTATGATTCCATCCTATCTCTGCACCTCACCCCTCTGTCATCCTCAGCATTCTCTTGCTCATCACCCATGATCTGTACATCTACTTCAGGCTAAGAATGGCACACTTCACATCAAGACTCTGCCATCAACTTTGCTTCCCAAAAACAAGTTCCAGATCAAAATCCTCCCCCTCCCCACATTAACTTTGCCACCTACCTGAGAATTCAGAGTCCAAAGAAGGTACACTGTGAACCCATTGATAGCATCAGGAATTCCAGTGAAATAGTGGTATTATACCAATGTTTTCAAGAAAAAGAGGGCAGATACTTTGCCACCCCAACACACAGTTACAATTGTGCAACTGACCTGCAACTCAGATCTGAGATCCATTTTGGCTGCATATAATCTGTCTCAGAATCGAAACTCTAGATGTTCCAAGAATACCTAGGAGAACGGCTTCACTCATCCCTCCACTTTTCCGGTGGTGGCTCCAGCTTTTGTGGCAAAGACAGATGGATCCTTACAACCTTGTGTTGATTACCGAGCTCTGAACAAAGTGATGGTCCAAAACCACTACCTTTGCTAATAATTAACAAACTTGTTAAGAGGTTCTGCTCAGCCAAGATTTTTGCTAAATTGGATCTTCATGGGGCCTACAGCCTGGTCTGAATCAAGAATGGTGATAAACAGAAGACTACGTTCCACACCTGATATGGACAATTTGAATATTTAGTTATGCCTTTTGGGTTATGTAATGCTCCAGTGATGTTTCAGCATTTTGTCAAGTCATATCTTCTGGCACAAATTGGATCATTTTGTAGTTATTTATTTGGATGATAATCTTGTCCTTAAAAAAAAATAGGGCATTGCATGAGCAACATGTATGTCACATTCTCAAGAAGACTCCACCAAAACCATCTTTACACCAAACTGGAAAAATGTGAGTTTGACAAAGACACAATCAAATTACTTGGGTATATCATTTCCCTGAAAGGCTAACAAAGGACCCATGGAAAGTGTCTGCCATTTCCGTGTGGAATGTTCCAAAGGACATAAGAGGCATTCAGCCGTTTCTCAGATTTGCCAATTTTTATAATGATTTTAATCAAAGGATTCTTTCATCTAGTTGCCTAAATAACTGCTATTCTTTGAAAAGGAGTGCACTTAGTCTTGTTACCACAGGCACAGTTCATGTTTGGTCTGCTAAAAAGATCGTTTGCTTCAGCTTCCATTCTTGTTCACTAGCATCCTGCCAAGCTCTTCATCATAGAGGCAAATGCTGCAAACTCTTCCATTGGAGCCCTTTTGTCACAACACACTGACTTTTGTAACCAATTCCATCTCTGTGCCTTTTATTCATGAAAACTTACCCCTGCTGGGAAGAATTATGATATCTGGGGCAAAGAGTTACTTGCAATAAAGGCAATTTTTGAAGACTGGAAACATCTTCTAAAAGGAGCTTCATTCCTAGTCCAGGTACTTAATAACCACAAGAATCTACCTCTACGGTGAAGAGCTTGTCAGGATCCTAATGCACAAGTGTGGAATCACTGGTTACTTTTCTTTTCCAGATTTGATTTTGTCATCACTTACCAATCTGGATCACGAATGGGAAGGCAGATTCCCTGTCCTGCAAAGACAAATATGCTGAGTCAGACATGGCACCCTTGGCTACCATTTTACACACATCATTATTCAAGGGATAGTAAAAAGGGACCTGATGTCCCTCCTGCAGTCCCTACTTCCCCAAGACCTCCAAGCTTGGAAGATCTGTCAGACCCTAGATGCTCCTAACATTCTGCCCAGCTCAGGGCTTTTTTGAAGAATGGTCTGCTTTATTGCGGAAGGCACCTTTATATCCCAAAGGGGCAGCCTAGACTTGAGGTGTTAAAGATGTGTTAAGGTACACCAATTACTGGCCATTTCAGCTACTTACAAATCCAAGACAAAATATTACAGAGTTTCTGGTGGCCAAGGGTGAGTACTGATATTAAGAGGTAGTTGAATAATATCATCTGTGCTGTCAGAACAAGTGCCCACATGCCAAACCACTCTGCCTTCTTCAGCCTTTGCCTACCCTATCTCAACCCTTGTTGTTGGTATCTTTGGATTTGGTCATAGAATTATTGTGCTCCTAGGGATGCACCATCATCTTTGTTGTCATTGAACTCCTCACTAACATGGCACACTTTATTTCCATTTGCTCCTTCCAAATTACCTGGGAAACAGCTCACCTTTCCCTAAATCATATTTTTTTGGCTCCATGGGCTGCCAACTGGAGTAATCTCAAATTGAGGTTTGCAATTCACTTCCAGTTTTTGGCGTGAACCTGCAGACTCTTAGAATGTAAATACTTACCTCTTTGGCCTATAACTTGCATCCCAAAGAGCAGACCGAATGAGTGCACCAGGTCCTCAAGCAGTACTTCTGTTGATTTCTTAATTATTGTCAAGATGACTGGGCCATTATCTTGCCATATGCAGAGTTTGTGTACAACTTCACCCATGCATCCACCCAGCATAGACCATTCTATAAAAATCTATGGTTTCCATCCTTGACTTCATTCGGCTGAACGACCAGACTCCCATGTCCCCACCACAGCAGATCTAGTTGCCCACCTTCACCAAGAGTTTACTGAACACCTTAACGACTCCAAAGGTGATAAAAACATCATGCCATCCAAAAACACCAAGCCACACCAATCCTGTCTGTAGGAGATAAGGTCTGGTTGTCTTCCA
Organism: Chrysemys picta bellii; assembly: GCF_011386835.1. Classification (NCBI taxonomy): domain Eukaryota; kingdom Metazoa; phylum Chordata; order Testudines; family Emydidae; genus Chrysemys; species Chrysemys picta. Next base: position 265,892,121 of record NC_088791.1, on the reverse strand, counting down.
AACACCTAAAATCCACCCATCCCTGAACCAAGTTGGTCCATCACTACCTAGGCCCATTTAATATCACAGAACAAATTAACCCTGTAGCACATTTGATTCTGACAAGTGCAGCCTAAGAACATAAGAACAGCCATACTGGGTCAAATCAAAGGTCCATCAAGCCCAGTATCCTGTCCTCTGACAGTGGCCAATAGCAGGTGTCCTAAAGGGAATGAACAGACAGGTTATCATCAAGTGATCCATGCCCTGTCACCCAATCCCAGCTTCTGGCAAACAGAGGCTATATATACACACCATTCCTGCCCATCCTGGCTAATAGCCATTGATGGACCTATCTTCCATGAATATATCTAGCTCCCTTTTGAAGCTTGTTATAGTATTGGCTTTCACAACATCCTCTGGCAAGGAGTTCCAAAGCTTGACAGTGTGTTGCGAGAAAAAAATACTTTGTTTTTGTTTTAAACCTGCTACCTATTGCTTTCATTTGGTGGCCCCTTGTTCTTGTATTATGAGAAGGAGTAAATAATACTTCCTTAGTTACTTTCTCTATACCACTCATGATTTTATAGACCTCGACCATATCCCCCCTTAGTTGCCTCTTTTCCAAGCTGAAAAGTCCCAGTTTTATTAATCTCTCCTCATACAGAAGCCAGTCTATACTCCTAATAATTTTTGTTGCCCCTTTCTGAACCTTTCCCAGTTCCGATATATCTTTTTTGAGATGGAGTGACCACATCTGCATGCAGTATTCACGGTATGGGCATACCATGGATTTATATAGAGGCAATATGATATTTTCTGTCTTATTATCTATCCCTTTCTTGATGAACATTCTGTTCACTTTTTTTGACTGCCGCTGCATATTGAGTGGATGTTTTCAGAGAACTATCCACAATGACGCCAAGATTTCTTTCTTGAGTGGTAACAGCTAATTTAGACCCCTTTGTTGTATATGTATAGTTAGGATTACGTTTTCCAATGTGCAATACTCTGCATTTATCAACATTAAATTTCATCTGCCATTTTGTTGCCCAGTCACCCAGTGTTGTGAGATCCTTTTGTAGCTCTTCGCAGTCTGCCTGGGACTTAACTATCTGGAGTAGTTTTGTATTAATCCTTCAAGGTCCACCTGGTTTTCCAGTACTTTCTGAAACTTTATGTGGAGAATCTCTTTCCTGGCCACTCCACTCCACCACCACTTCCAGTAGCTGTCCAGAGCCAAGAGAAGTACGAGGTCCAGGAAATTCTACACTCCAAACAAGTTTGAGGCAAACTCTGTTATATTGTGGAGTGGGAAGGTTATGGGCCAGAAGAGCGATTGTGGGAGCTGGTAGAAAATGTCCATGCTCCAGAACTCTCATGTACCTTCCATCAGAAATGACCCCTGAAATCAGATTCTATGGCCCCATGAGGTACCCTTGAAGGAGAAGGGTACTGTCAGGGACCAGCATGTAGTAGAGTCAGTCCCCTGGAAACCTGGTATGTACAGCTGGCCCTGATAGAAGCTGTCTGATTGGCTGCAGAACCCTGTAGCCTGATACTTAAAGAGATTCTCCACATAAGTAGCAACAGCAGCAGTCCAGAGGCTGCTTAACTCATTCTTAACCTGCAGATGTACTTGGTCCTGTTTCTGCCTCCACTGTCTCTAGACTTGCTTCTGCCTCAGTCCCATGCTGTTCCTGCTCCTGCTTCTTCCCCTGCCTCTAGCTGATCTCTGACTCCCAGGCCAGACCCTTTGCTCCACCTTCTGCTAGGATTCCAGCTAACCCTTTGGCTTAGGCTTTGGTTTCTGACTCCCAGCTATGAAAATCTGCACTTTTGAAAATCTGATCACTTATTTAAATGCTTACCTTTAGGTAGCCATTTTTACAAATGTGGCCTACAAGTATATCTTTAAAATCCTAACTATAAGATGATTTTAAAAGGAATATTCTTTTTTTCCAAAGAGCAAAAATATATAGAGATTTGTCAGACTTTCAGCAGTTTTAAATTTGTTCTTATTAGAATCATGGAAGTAAACAAATTATCCTGGTATTTCAGTTTATAGTGAGAAGACCTTTATTTATAATCCTGCAATTACACATTTAGTTTCCCAGGCATATCAGAGATAAAGAATGTGAAATGAATTTGAAAAAACATGGTTTGATTCACACACTCCGTAACCACAGTTTTATAGTTTCCATTGACTTAAATGGAATTACACCAATGTAAAACTGGTATAACAGCTTGAAGAATGAGGCCCACAGCTTCACACCACTATACAACAGCTCCAAAATAATAACAATTCAAGGTAAAGGATAATCTTCAGTTATATAAAACAAATGTCTCATTGATTTCTATCTGATGGACTAGCTCCTCTCATCTGACTAAGGATGCTCTCAGCAGAAGACTGGAGGTGGTGGGAGGGATCAAGTTGTCTTTTGGTCATTTTTGCATGTCCCCCATTATCGTTGGCTGCCAAGCAATCCTATATGTATTACAGATGTTTAAGGGCTATTCTAATCTATGCTGGCTGCCATGGGCCCCAAAGGGTCATTCTGACACCTGGATATTGCTGGAGTGCAGCAACACCCTTGCCATGCCCACATTTTTTCCCAAGTCACATTTTTAAGCTAGGGAACTCAGTGCTACAGAGGCTATATGCCACTAAAGGATATTCCTCTTTTGGCTGGATCCACTGATTTTAGGGCAGCTTTCCATCAGGAAGGGGATGCAAAGCTCACCTAATGAACTGTAGAATCTGGCCCCATATGCTCAAATTAACTATTTTGGAGCTATACCTATTCTTAAGCTATTTAGAGGCCAGGCAAATTTTTGTTTATGTACCATCATATGGAAGGGTGCTTCATAGAAGAGACAGGGAGATATAATAATAAATTGCTTAAGTATATTATTAATATATAGGTCCAGAACCTTGAGTGGAACAAAATTGTGAAGATTATTTTAAGGCAGCAGCTGAAGACTCCACTAATATAGCAGCCCTATGTCAGCCCCTGATGTAGGGGATATTTTAGAATGGGCACTGGATTGGGGAGGGAGAGCATCAGAAGCAGGAAAGGGCTATCTTGGGTGGTGGAGTGCCCCTTGGGAACAAGGTAAGATGGAAGTGATATTGTGCTAATTTGCAGTGGGTGGCAGTTTGGCACCCTATAGCCCCAGATTCCAGGGGGGAGTTTAAGAGTACAAGTGCTGCTCTGACACACCTAGGGTGTAGCATGTTGTGTTTTAACAAAGTACAGTATCATACCACTTTGTTCTCTTTGGGTAGGTCTACACTGGGATAAAAATTGTGTGGCTGGCCCAGGCTGTGAGACTCAGGCTTCAGGCCTGAAAAATTGCTGTGTCGATGTTCGGGCTTGGGCTGGAGCCCAAAATCCTGGACCCTCCAACCTCACAGGGTCCAAGAGCTCAGGCTGGAACCTGAGTCTGAACATCTACACAGCAATTTTTAGTGCTGCCACCTGAGTCAGCTGACCCATTGTGCCATAGCACTTTTATCCGCATGTAGATGCACTCTGAGTTTTCTAATGCTGATTTTACTAGACTGCTAGACTGTCAGAATGCTTTTAATCCCGAGTCCTTGCAATCTAGGAGTGGAAATGTCAAGGTTGAACTGACTTTTTTTGGGTCACAAGTTTATAGTGGAGATGACTCGTTTCACCTTCTCTTGTCACTTTCCATATAGGGCTAAGCAAATCTAGCTGAGAATTTTTTTTCATTCAATTTATCGTTCTGCATATGTTTGACTTTCATATTCTTTCATTTTGAAGTATTTTCTATTCAATTTTAAAATTGGGTACATTAAATTATTTTTTAAAATTTTTTATTGTAGCTTATCTAGCCAGAATTGGGGCATCATTGTGCTAAGCACTCTACAAATACAAAGTAGAGGACAGTCCCTGCCCCAAAGAGTTTACAGTCTAAATCAGGGGTCGGAAACCTTTGGCACGTGGCCCATCAAGGTAATCTGCTGGCGGGTGGTGAAACATTTTCTTTACGTTGACTATCGGCAAGCAAGGCCCCCCACAGCTCCCAGTGGCCGTGGTTCATTGTTCCCGGACAATGGGATCTGCGGGAAGTGGCGGGCCCCAGGGCTGCTCCCATTGGCCAGGAATGGCAAACCGTGGCCACAGAGCTGCTGGGGGCTGTGCCTGCAAACAGTCAACCTAAACAAAATGTCCAAACAAAATCCAGTCTGCCAGTGGATAACCCTGATGGGCTGCATGCTGGGTTTGTTTACCTGCCGCACCCACAGGTTTGGCCAATCGCAGCTCCCACTGGCCGCGGTTCACTGCTCCATGCCAATGGGGGCTGCGGGAAGCGTCATGAGACGAGGGATGTGCGGGCCACCGCTTCCCGCAGCCCCATTGGCCTGGAGTGGCAAACCGTGGCCAGTGGGAGCCGCGATCGGCCAAACCTGCGGACGCGGCAGGTAAACAAACCGGCCCGGGCCACCAGGGTGCTTACCCTGGCGAGCCGCATGCCAAAGGGTGCCGATTCCTGAAATAGACCAACAATCCCCAAATAACCCAATTGTTATTTTGTCAACTTCTAATACAACCTTTACCTATTCAACTCTGTCTCTGAATTCTGCCTCCAGTCCTGTGCAAAGATTTATAAATGACAATTATAGTGAAATCTTTACTGAGGACCATCTCAACAGGTAATCCCCTGTCTGAAGAGACTAGTTTAAGGAATGCCAAAGTTTCCAACACAATTTTGTTCATCCTTTAGTTAAAGACTACCTCCAGTAGACAATCAATTTTCACATGTCCCCTGGGTGTTCTCTCAGAGACAGGTTTCATTGTACTGCTATAGAGAAAGAAAGAAGCCTGCAGTTCAGTATTATACATTCTGTTACATTTTTTTCATTAGTTATATGCGAATCCAAACCCTTCAGTTGGAAAATTGATTTGTAGATTTAAGCTTACACATTTGCTCTGTTCTGATTCCAAAACAAACTGCTTACATGAAAATACAATTAAAGTACACATTATTTATTCCATGACAAAGTCTATGGGAGTTGTTTACAAATCACAACATAAAATCTCATAGAAAAAGTTTGTTTTTCGGGCCATCAGTGGCACGTACGTTTGAGTAGAACAAAAGACTTGTATGTCTTCTAGCCCAGAGGATGTCATTGCTTCTTTGTTTAAAATAATTATGTAGTGGTCTGTTGTAATATTTTGAAGACAGTTATACTTTCCAAAGGGAGAATGAAATATTCACATTAGAGCTTTCCCATATTTAAGCACTTGTGAAATGAAACAGCCTGTAACTTCTCCTCTTTCACTGACTCTTTAAAATTAATCATGAAGAAAATAGAAAATCATTACTAGGAAACACTGTAGGTGCCACAAATGTTTATGGCATGGTAAATCATAATGTGTTTAGGTCAGTTCTACAAGGCTATCTGGGTCCCTTGGCAAGCTGGGTGCACCTTGTGCAACATGCATTTTAATAAGCCAAATATGATGTGAATACACTCTGGAATAAAGAAAGTAGATCACTCCTGTAAATGGGGGATTGTATTCTGCAAAGGACTTGGGACTAGTTCCACAAGAGGGACTTCAAGGCAGCATTGCATCACTTAACTTTTAATGCCCTCTTTTCTAGTGGAATCCACAGCCCTTAGTTAGGTGCCCAGACTTCCTATATAATGCATGGGATGACTTAGATGCCTATGAAAGGAATCCACAAAAATCAGCAAACAGAGCAGGGAGCTATCTAAGTTAGTCAACAGGAAATGACGAGGAAAGGGGTGAGTCCTAACCCCCTTTCCTGAAAAGGATTTAAGCACTTAATTCCACATTAAAGGGAGCTACCTCTCCCCACTTGGGATTCACAGCTGTAAACTCTCTCCCGGTGTGTGTGCTGCCTAAGCTCTTTCTTGCAAAAAAGAAGGAGAAAGAGGGTGGGTGCTCCTCTTACACCTAATATCCCAATGGTTACAGAACTCAAGCTTCTGGGAAATGTAGGTTAAATTCCCCCACCCTCTGCCCAAAGTGGAGCAGAGATTTGCGTCAACATCTCCAGAAAGTTTCCTGACCACAAGGCTATGGGATAGTCAGGGATGGGGGTGGAGCTCCCTTCATTTCTTCTGTTGAAACTTCTCAATTTTTGTATAAATAATTAAATAGTCATTCAAACAAGGACTTAGGTCTCCAACATCTCGGGTTAGTGCCTTAACAAGCAAGCTAGAGAGTCATTTTCTTACATTCTCTACACAATGAATATTTAATTATTCATAAAAAGTGGATCAGCTTCAACAGCAAAGATTGAGCGACTCATCCCAGAATACCATATATCCCGTGGCTAGGACACTCATTCACACTGTGGGAGACCGAAGTTCAAGTCTCTGCTCCATAGCTGATAGAGGGGCAGTTTGAACCCCAGTCCACTGTTTCATGGGTAAGTACTTTAACCACTAGACTAAAGGTTACAAGAGAGCAGGGACTTCCTCCTCTGCAATTATGTGAGAGGCCAGATCTGGCAGCAGCCTCTGAGAAAGCCTACCAGATCAGACCTCCAATGGGAAGATAGGTAGGGCAACACTTAGCTTGAGGCTCCTGACAAGGCTTAGGCATGAGGTAGGCTCCCAGGTGTCAGACTTTAGGCAGCAGTATGCACACCCAGCATCAGAAATTTAGCTGCCTAAGGGATTTTATCACTGGAAATTTAGCAGCAAGGGAGTTAAGGTGCCTAGGATTAGGCAGGGATTTTGAGGATCTAAATTTTGGATTTAGGCACCTAAAGTTGCAGTTAGGTGTCTTTGTGGATCTAGCCATATGCAGTTTTGAAGGATAACCAACTTAACATGAGCTCATAGCTCAATGCTTGGATGGATAAACAGGGAAATATTAAGGAGGAGTAGAGATGTGGTATTTCCTCTTCACCCAGCAATGGTAAGATGATTAGTGGAATACTGAGTCCAGTTCTGGTGTTGGAAATAGTGCAAATGGGTTAAAAAAAGAGCCACAAGAATGGTTTAATGTTTGGAAAACTTGCCTTACAGTGAGAAACTTAAGAAGCCCAATCTATTTCAATTATTAAAGTTTATGAGGTTAACTGGGTCATAGTCTATAATATTCTAACATATAGAGGAGATTTCTGGTATTAGAAAGCTCTTAAACCTACTAGACAAAAAGCATTGTAAGATCCATGCTTATAAGATGAAGCTAGAGGCAAACTGGAAATAAGGTAAATATTTTTACAAACTATGAGTAACCAACAATTGGAACATCTTACCAAGGGATGTGATGGATTTCCCTCACTTGAAATGATTCTATCTGAAGTATTTAACTATCAAAATGATAGTTTTAGAAATTTTAGAAATTTAGAAAAGATATAATCATGAAGTTTGTTACAGGATTTATTGGGTTACATTCTATGGAGTATGTTATGCATGAGATCAAACTAGTTATCATAATAGTTGCTTTATTCTTAAAAATCTATGATCAAATGTATCTACGAAGAATCCTTTCACCATTAATCTCCAGATAAAGTCTGAGGGGCATTGGTAGGGGATTTTTGTTATCACATTAGCTCTTATAGAGGGCATTTCATCAGTAGATCTCAATTCCCTTTACGAAGAAAGTCAGTATCATTAGCCTCATTTTACAGATGGGAAAACTGAGAAGCAGCATCACCCAACAGACCAGTGGCAGATCCCAGATTAGAACCTAGATTGTCTGAGTCTCTGTAAAGTGAAGTGTGTGTGTGTGTGTGTCTGTGTATGTATTTTCACTATTCTAATACCAAGTGCCAAAAAAATCATTTGGGATCTGATCTATAGCTGATGTAAATCGGTATAGTACCATTAAAGTCAAAGGAGATGCACTGGTTTTTAAAAGCAGTAATCTGATCATCTATTTATGTTTGATATCAAGAAATGTTATAGGTAGGCTTTATGATTACGAATTCAAATAACAGATTGTTTTAATCTAATTCAAAAAATTAATTAGGGGCAACTGAAATAGATTATATGATCCACTGTCATAGAATCATAGAAGATTAGGGTTGGAAGAGACCTCAGGAGGGCATCTATTCTAACCCCCTGCTCAAAGCAGGACCAACCTCAACTAAATCATCCCAGCCAGGGCTTTGTCAAGCCCTAAACTGGGACAGGCACCAATCAACATGAGGCATTAAGTGCCTACAATATTTAATTTTTAAAAATGAAGTGAATTTTCTGCATGTGAAAGGTGTCTGGTTACATGTTTTGAAGCATTTATTCCTCTTTTTGTCTATTGAGCCAGGTACAACACAGTTAATGACAATGTTCTGTAATTTGTGCTATAGTGTTTAGTTAGAATTTGTCTGTGACTACCAGAAACCATGCTGTCAAACCAGTTTTTTGTTTTTGTTTTTTTGGAGGACTTAAAAAGGAAATGTTGGTTAAAGGAGAGGAAAGGGGTGTGTGTGTGTGTGGGGGGGGGGTTGTTTCAGGATCCTGTGACTCGTATGGCAGGGAGCCACCCTCCTCCCCCCCCCTCCCCCCCCCCCCCCCCCCGTTTCTTATGGCTCACTTTAGCTCTTGTTTGAGTTGCTGGTAAGATCCAAGCAATGGCTGGTGGAATCCCTGAGTCAATATTGAATGAACATGGAGTTACCTGCACTGTACACTTTTATCTGCCAGGTAGTCCCAGACATATAGGAATAAAGTTGCACCGGATTAAAACGAAGTGTCCCCTGTTCTTCTTTTGGTATATAGACAGACACTTTAAATATTCTCTAAGAATTAAATTTAAAAGTAATATTTTGAGAATGGAAAGACCTTTATATAGAAAATAAGGGCACTAGGACTCATTGAAAACATAATTTCAGCTCCTACTAAACCCTGGAATATAAAAGAATATCTCAGAAAATGGGCTAAATAAAGGAAAGAGTTAAAACTCTAAACTTTAAAGATACTGAGAGTTTTCAAACAAGGTCAAAAGGCAGTTATCACTCTGCTGCATATGCAGTAACGGACTGCTTATGCATGAGCTGAAGATTCTTCTAAGACTATCCCATGAAATGGCTGAGAGGATGAATGGGTGACAGCAGCTGATATTTAAATCCAGCTAAGCCCCAAAAGAGGAATGCCTTCCCCCTCCAGTGAAATGATGGAAGAAGAATATAAATCTATCTAAACTGAACAAGTAACAGTCTGCTCCCATCACTCAATTTCATAGCACTCTCATCTCAACGCATCCTGTTCACCTCTTTACAGGCAAGCAAGCAACAGCAACCACACAACTAAGAACACAACAAAAAGGAACCAGCATGTAGAATAAAAAGAAGCAACCTTATATTAGAGCACTGTTTCTGCAATATGAACTGGTGTGATGGAGTTTGCAAAAGCACTACCAAGAAGTTAAATTTACTTTTTTCTTGTAATGATTTTAATGCGATATTGAAATGCTCATTGTAATTTAAGATATTACAATAGCTTATCTGTTAAAAACCAGAGGGTTCAGGCAATATATTCCTGCAGAGGAGACAGAAGATAATTTTGGTAAACAGAGAGAAATAGTGGGATTTAATGTGTATTTAAGATTTTTTAAGATTTAACAGATTGTAACCTAAGTAACCATTATTTATTGCTCATTTGTGTTTTGTTTTTCTTGCCTTTTCCATTTCTTTAATAATAAAATAGTCATAGCTATTAAATAAGATTGTTTTGCTTGTCTTAATCCCAGTATCCCCTAAGGCATGGAGATGTGACTAAAATAACAGGAGTCAATGCCTGAATAGGCAGTAACAGAGACAACTGTTAAGATTTGACTTGTCATTTCTTGTTTCATTAGACTATACAATTTTAGTAGTTTTGGGAATAAAATTACTTGGCACTCAATAATTTAAACTTGCCTCTCTTGTCTAGAAATGGTGAAGACCTCAGAAGAAAATCAATGTTGTCACATGCACTCTTCAATGCTAGGACATAGTTTGCACATCTATGGTGGGTATCTTCTCTCTCCACATACCTTCCAATAAACAGAAGAGATTTAATTAATAATATTGCTTAACTTTCTGGCTGTGAGATATCATACGTTAAAAAAAAAAAAGAAATTTTCAAGATGGTGAGCATCTACAGATCCCATTAACTTCATCTGAAGTTGCGAGCACTCAGCACTTCAGAAGTCATACCCAGGACACCTCAAGTTAGGCAAATATAAAACGAGTGAGCACTTCTGAAAGTTTTGTTTTTGACCTGTTTAACCTCATCTAGAAGGTCTGTGACAGTCAAGGACAGACCCCTTGTAACCATGCCACTGTGAAAATACCAAATACAGGACAAACTGCTGAGAAATAGGGCAGAACACCCCAAAACTGATGGTTATTCTCCCATAAGATATACCAAACCAGATACAAAAGTAAACTTTTGTTTCACCACAATGAAGTTAGAAAAGGGGTCTTTTTAGGCACTCCAATCCTTGTATCACCACCAAAAACACTAGACTTAATGATTAGTGATTATCTAAGGCCAATTTAATGAAACAAAAGGGTTCTTCTGATCCCAAAGGACCAGCCACATACCCAAGTCAATATATATCTCAGGTCTTACCCAATAATCATGCTGTTATCCATCCTTTAGTATCTAAAATCTGAAGGTTTATTTATAAAGAGAAAAAAAAAGAGCGATAGTTAAAATTGGTTAACAGAATCAAATACACCTCTACCTCAATATAACGCTGTCCTCGGGAGCCAAAAAAATCTTACCGCGTTATAGGTAAAACTGCGTTATATCGAACTTGCTTTGATCCACCGGAGTGCACAGCCTCGCCTCCCCAGAGCACTGCTTTACCACGTTATATCTGAATTCATGTTATATCGGGTCACATTATAGAGGGGTAGAGGTGTACATACAACAAATGTGAAGTTTTTTAATCAGGCTTGTAGCAGTGATGGAATAAACTGATGGCTTATTAAGTCTCTGGTTGCTTCCAAATCATTGGAAGATCCTCAGTCCTTTGGTTAGAATGTTCCCATTAGAGTAAGTTCATAATCCAGAGGTTTGAGCAGGAAAGAGGCAAAACTGAGATGTTTCCAGGACCTTTTATAGGTTCTGCCAAGTGAAGGGAATCCCATTGTTCTCACTGTGGAAAATTACATGGAACAAGATGGTGTTTGGGGTCACATGGGCAAGTCACATGTCCATGCACGATTTCGCTTAGTCACAGCAGAAGCCATTACTTATACTCCGATGGAACATTCACAGGAAAAAAGAAGAACAGGAGGACTTGTGGCACCTTAGAGACTAACAAATTTATTAGAGCATAAGCTTTCGTGGACTACAGCCCACTTCTTCGGATGCATATGCTCTAATAAATTTGTTAGTCTCTAAGGTGCCACAAGTCCTCCTGTTCTTCTTTTTGCGGATACAGACTAACACGGCTGCTACTCTGAAACCATTCACAGGAAAGTCCATTAAGTGTAGATAGGTGTCTCCCATGGTCCATTTTGAGTTAAATGTTCCTTGATGAGCCATTTAACTTGAATAGTCCCTTCAAGTTGTGCAGGTTAAATACCTTGTGGGCATTACCACAGGAGAAAACATTTGAAATACAGCTATAAAGCCAATACTAATAACTTTAAATACAAAAATGATAAATGCATACAAATAGCATAATCATATTCAGCAAATCATAACCTTTCCATGGACAGCTTACTTGACATACTTGCACAAAATTTCTTGCAATTATAAAACAGCAGTAGCAATGATGATCTACATGGTCATATTTTAATCGATAATGTCACACCCCTATTCTTCAGGGCTCTATTCTAGTGCTTAGTCACATGATCATCTCTTCTTGCAGTCATTGTCATATTCCTACCCTCTAACTTCTGCAATGAATGAGGCAGGGGATCTTACAGATGAACATTCTCATTGACTACATAATTCTGCCTCATTCATCATCCATCCTATGTACTGAATGTAGCCCCATTGAAAATATGGCTATATACATATCAGTCAAGGATTTTTTTTTTTTTTTTTTAGCATTTCAGTTGAACCTTTGCCAGATAGTTTATTGGCAACCCATTAGCGGATTAATGAGAGTAGCATCAGTCCCCATATTGAAAATGAAGGATTTGTTTTAAAAGAAGTAATAATTGGCACAATCTTTACAAGCTCTGACACGGCATTGTTCAGTGACAAGTTTAATTAATAGCCATTTAACACCACAGCCTTACATTTATCAATTCAGCTTTTAGAACCATGTCAAATTTTCAGTCTGAACCTAAATATAAGGTTTTTTTTTTAAAGAATAAGTACATTTATGGCTGTACCAATTTATAGGGAGAAGCATCACTAAAGTAGAAATCAACTAATTCAACTATTTCAAAAGCATTACAAGAAACCTTGCTTGTGCAATTATTTAATTGTAAATACAGTGAGTTTTAAAGTGTTGCCTGACACTTCACATTCTCAAGAGGAATCCATTAAATTATATTTAAACAATTAACAATGGTAACAGCATGGTAATTTTATAGCACCAGTACATAGAAAGTGATTAAATTTTTTAAAAGCCCTCACATCTTTTCCAGAGGAATATATGGATTTCTTTACTGGATGAACTGTGTTATCTTAGTGTAACATGTAAGAGGGGAAAAACATAATAAACATAATACATATCCAATCATAATTTGGAAATTAGTTTAAATGGGCACTTATAGCAAGAAATCAGAAAATGAGTCTGCTAAAATCTTTAGCAGCTTGTGCTACTCTGTCATGGATTGCCCAAGTACAAATTCACTCTCTAGTACACTCTGGGGCCAAACAGTTATAAGCTATGTCTAACTATAAACAGACTGGAAAGTTACAATCTAGCCATCAACTTTCTTTAGCAGCTAAAAGTGCAATAACAAAAACATGAGAATAAACTAGACTACACTATATTGTTTCCCCTTCATCTTTGATTGTTTATATGGACAGATTCAGTTTGAGCCTGAGCCAACACTCACTGAAGACACTATCCCTCCCCTTCCCCTTAACCCTTGGGTTGAGTGCTGTAGCTATTTTTAGAAATCTCACATTGGTACCTTCTTTGCATTTTGTCAAATCTGCTGTGAAAGTGTTCTTAAAAAGAACATGTGCTGGGTCATCTTACGAGACTGCTATAACATGAAATATATGTCAGAATGTGGGTTAAACAGAACAGGAGACATACAATTCTCCCCCAAGGAATTCAGTCGAAAATTTAATTAACACTTTTTTATGAGCATCATCAGCATGGAAGCATGTCTTCTGGAATGGTGGCTGAGGCATGTCTGGCATGTAAATACCTTGCAACGCTGGCTACAAAAGTGCCATGTGAACGCCTGTTCTCACTTTCAGGTGACATTGTAAACAAGAACCAGGCAGCATTATCTCCTGCAACCAAACTTGTTTGTCTGAGTGACTGGCTGACCAAATAGGACTGAGTGGACTTGTAGGCTCTAAAGTTTTATATTGTTTTGGTTTAGAGTGCAGTTATGTAACAAAAAACCTACATTTGTAAGTTACACTTTCACAATAAAGAGATTGCACTACAGTACTTTTATAAGGTGAAGTGAAAAATACTATTTCTTTTATCATTTTACAGTGCAAATATTTGTAATAAAAATAATATAAACTGAGCATTGTACACTTTGTATTCTGTGTTGGAATAGAAATAAATATATTTGAAAATGTAGAAAAATGCTTAATACATTTCAATTGGTACTCTACTGTTTAACAGTGTGATTAATAGTGATTAATTTTTTGGAGTTAATCGCGTGAGTTAACTGTAATTAACCGACAGCCCTAATTTATATTTATGAATTCATTATATATAATGAATCTAAATGAGAAGCTAGGATTGTCAAAAGTTGAAAAGGGAAGAAAAGGGACAGAAAGAGAAATCTACGGCCAACAAACATAAGGACAATAAGGAGTTTTTTTTAAGGATATTAGGAATAGAGAGAATCCTAACAATGCTAGGGTACTAATGTTTTAAAAGCAGAGAGGGAATGACATGGGTATGTATAGGCCTACCAAACTGACATAGGTCCCAAGCAAAATAGAGCAGCTGATATGGCACTGAATTAATAAAGAATTAAAGGAAGGTGATATAATTAATGATAGTCAATATAGTTTATGGAAAATAGAACTTACCAAATGTGATATCTACTTTTTTTAAAAATTAGATTACAAGTTTGGCTGATTAAGATAATAGTGTTGATGTAAAATACTTAGGCTTCTGTAGGGCATTTGACTTAGTACTAGAAGACATTTTGACAAGTTAAATAGATTAAAAACTGGCAAACTGATAGGTCTCAAACTGTAATTGTAAACAAAGAATCATCATTGAACAGGAGTGTTTCCAATAGGCTCCTGCAGGGATCAGTATGTGGCACTATGCTATTTAACAATTTTATTAAAGATCTGGAAGAAAAAAAACCCTAATAGAATCATAGGCCTTGGCTACACTTACCGGCAAGTTCGACGGCTGGAAATCGAACTTCTGGGTTCGACTTATCGCGTCTAGTCTGGACGCGATAAGTCGAACCCGGAAGTGCTCGCCGTCGACTGCGGTACTCCAGCTCGCCGAGAGGAGTACCGCGGAGTCGACGGGGGAGCCTGCCTGCCGAGTGTGGACCAAGGTAAGTTTGAACTAATTCGAAATAAGGTACTTCGAACTTCAGCTACGTTATTCACGTAGCTGAAGTTGCGTACCTTAGTTCGAATTAGGGGGGGTAGTGTAGACCAAGCCATAGAAATATAAGCTTGAAGGGACCTTGAAAAGTCATCAATTCCAGCCCTCTGTGCTGAGGCAGGACCAAGTATACCTACACCATCCATGAGAGATGTTTGTCCAACCTGTTCTTAAAAGCCTCCTATAACAGGGATTCCATAACATCCCTTGGTAATTCCAGTGCTTAACTATTCTTATAGTTAGAATGTTCTCACTAACCTAAATCTCCCTTGCTGAAGACTAAGCTGACTATTTCTTTTGTGGCCTCCAGTGGATATAGAGAACAATTGGTCACAGTTCTCTTTATAACAACCCATAACATATTTGAAGATTTGTCAGCTATCCCCCTCAGTCTTCTTTTCTCAGACTAAACATGCCCAGTTTTGTTTAAAACTTTCCTCACAACTCAGTTTTTCTAACCCTTTTCTCGTGGTTGTTGATGTCCTATGGAGTCTATCCAATTTTCCACTTATTTCCTGAAGTGTGGCACTCAGAACTGGGTACAGTAATGCAGCTGAGGCCTTACCAGTTCCAAGTAGAGCAGGTCAATTTCCCCCTGGTATTACATCAGACACTCCTGTTCATACAGCCCAAATGATATTAACCATTTTTCACAACTGCATATAACCCCCAGGCAGTGCCACCACCTACTCACTTATTTCCCATTTTGTAGCTGCACATTTGATTTTTCCTTCCTAAGTGAGGTTCTTGCACTTGTCTTTATTGAATTTCATCCTCTTAATTTCAGAGCATCATTTTCAATTCTAAACCTGACCTCCAAAGTGCTTGCAAATCCTCCCAGCTTGGTGTTATCTGAAAATTTTATAAGCATGCCGTACATTCCATTATTGAAGTAATTAATGAAAATATTGACTAGTACCAGACCGAGGACTGACCCCTGTGGGATTCTATTTGATACATCCTCCCAGTCTGACAGTGAACCATTGGTAACTACTCTGACTGTGGTCTTTCCTCAGTTATGCAAACACTGTTATGGGGCTCAGGAGCAATCATTACTAATAAAGGCTCATGCCACCTCTTGCTCTGTAACCCTGGATGCCTCACGATGCTTTGCTGCTGTAGCTCCCAAACTGGGACACTCACAACCAGCCTACAAACATGAAGGTCACACCTTGAGTGTCAGTGCTAGACAACCCTGGTTCAGCAGCTCTGACCCCAGGAACCTCTTTACATAGAATCATAGCATATTAGGGTTGGAAGAGACATCAGGAGGTTATCTAGTCCAATCCCCTGCTCAAAGCAGGACCAACACCAACTAAATCATCACAGCCAGGGCTTTGTCAAGCCGGGCCTTAAAAACCATTTAGGGTGGGGATTTCACCACCTCCCTAGGGAACCCATTCCAGTGCTTCACCACCCTCCTAGTGAAACAGAGCTTCCTAATATCCAACTTAGACTTCCCCCACTGCAACTTGAGACCATTGCTTCTTTTCTGTCATCTGCCACCACTGAAACAGCCGAGCTCCATCCTCTTTTGAACACCCCTTCAGGTAATTGAAGGATGCTATCAAATCTCCCCCCCCCCATCACTCTTCTCTTCTGAAGACTAAATAACCCCAGTACCTTCAGCCTCTCCTCGTAAGTCATGTGCCCTCTCATCATTGTCATTGTCCTCTGCTGGACTCTCTCCAATTTGTCCACACCCCTACTGTACTAGTGGGACCAAAACTGGACACAATACTCCAGGTGTGGCCTCACCAGTGCTGAATCACTTCCCTCGATCTGCTGGCAATGCTCCTACTAATACAGACCAATATGCCATTGGCCTTCTTGGAAGCAAGGGCACACTTCTGCTCATATCCAGCTTCTTGTCCACTATAATCCCCAGGTCCTTTTCTGCAGAACTGCTGCTTAGCCAATCAGTCCCCAGCCTGTAGAAGTGCATGGGATTCTTCCTTCCTAAGTGCAGGACTCTGCCCTTGTCCTTGTTGAACCTTATCAAAGTTCTTTTGGCCCAATCCTCCAATTTGTTTAGTTCACTCTGGACCCTATCCCTACCTTCCAGCATATCTACCTCTCCCCTCAGCTTAGTGTCATCTGTGAACTTGCTGAGGGTGAAATTCATCCCATTATCCAGATCATTAATGAAGATGTTGAACAAAACCGGCCCCAGGAATGACCCCTGGGACACTCTGCTTGATACCAGCTGCCAACTAGACATCGAGCCATTGATCACTACCCGTTGATCCCAACAATCTAGCCAGCTTTCTATCCACCTTATAGTCCATTCATCCAATCCATACTTTAACTTGCTTGCAAGACTATTGTGGGAGACCATATCAAAAGCTTTGCTAAAGACAAGATATATCACATCTACCACTTTCCCCTATCCACAGAGCCAGTTACCTCATTATAGAAGGCAATCATGTTGGTCAGGCATGACTTGCCTTTGGTGAATCCATGTTGACTGTTCCTGATCACCTTCCTTGCCTTCGGATTCCTTGAGGACTTGCTCCATGATTTTGCCAGGGACTGAAGTGAGGCTGACCAGTCTGCAGTTCCCCGGATTCTCTTTCTTCCCTACAGCCCCATTGTGGCTTCCACCAGCCATGTTTACTACTTGCAGGGTGACTCCAACACACTGCCAGTCTGAAATTTTCCTCCAACTGTGTGCTCTGTAATGTCTAGCCCTCTCCTGAACAATTTAGAAAAACAATAAGGTTTCTTTGTTCCTCTATAGACCAAAAGAGCATCACAGCTTATTAACCTAACTGGGGTAAATACACTTTTCCTTTTAAACACAGCTCTTCATTTGTTTGTAATAAAAATAGAACAAATGTATTAACTACAGCACATAGGTTAAGTGATGCCAAGTAAAAGGAATACATTTAGAAAGTGTTAAAATCAAATAAAGATGAAAAACATGCATATAAATGTCTAAAACTTAATGTTTATTTATATCTTGTTAGGAGTTTAACAATGCAACCAGAATAGCTTGTACATGTTATTCCCTTTCATGTCTTAATTGCCTTAATTATGTATGAGATTGTGTCCAGTTAACCTTAGGATCAAAGATATAAGATACTGTAGGAAACTAATAATATTACCTACATTGTCTTCAGTTTAACTATCTACGTTATAATGAAGTATTGTGTAATCACCTTATGTGAATGAATGGAACTAGTTTACCTGTGTATGCATAGGAAATAGAAGATTAGCTTCAAAGCAAAAATCTGCATTGCCTATTCTTTCCTGGGGGAAGGTCCTGCTGTGACAATTTCTGTGAGGCTTGTCAGCCTGCTCAAAGAGCTATAAAGGAAAGCTTCCATCCTGATCCTTTCAGCTCTAGTCTCCTTAAACTTTGAACAGTGAAAGTATAAGTCATAAGATGAAGACCTTCCAAATAATTATTTGATATACCCTGGAAGATACATGGAAGAACTTGAACAGATTCTACACCTGGACTGCCTGTTGGACTATAAATCTTTAAAATGATTCCAGAAAGACTTCTACAAATCAGCAACCTCACCCTTTCTGCTATGAAACTGACCAAAGAACTTTACACATATTTGTATGTATATTTAAACCTTTGCCACTCTTCTTTCTTTTACTATTTACTATTAAACTGATACTATTAAGCTATTGGTATCAGTGAATTATAGGGTAAGATCTGAGACTCATAGTGACCCTAGGAAACACTAGCTGATTCTTGCGTCTTTACACTTTCCTTTTTCAGCCACTTATCCATTGAATTTGTGTACAAAAGTTCTAATGAAAACAACACAGAGAGACTGCTAACAACTAACAAAGTAGAAAATGAGAAGATTCACTCAAGTCTCACTGAAGCGAAACAGCACTCCAGAGAGAATGACAATTACTGAGGCACCTTAACACTGCTACATGGGCTACAACGTGCTTCCGGCTGGTTTGGCTTGCAAACAGCTTTTCTTCCGCCACAAGATCTGTCCCTAGGAGGGTGTCCTGCGAGGGACAAATTAGCTTGGACCACCTCCCATGTACAGCGTGGCCCCTGCTCACTCTGCCCTCCGTAACAACTTCCTCTGTCTGACAATGACAGGGTTCCAAGCTGCCCCATGCATGCCTGGGGTCTCAGCTGCCGCTCTGCCCACCAAAGGGCTCAGGCTACTGGCCCCACGCTGGGGTCTGGGCTGCCGGCTCTGCATTTTGTGGGGCTGCTGTTGCTGGACCCTGTTGACAGCCCCAGTCAACTTAGCTCCACTGAGCTCATGCTGCAGGTCCCGCTGACTGCCGGGGCTTGGGCTGCCAGCCCCAACTGCCCGGCCCCGCTCTCCCTGGGGCTCGGGCTGTCTGCCCTGCAACCGGGTCCCACCTGCTGCCTCCAATGCCCAGGGTTCTCTGGCCGCCATTAAAGAAAATTTTCTGGTGAACCCCATGTAACATTCTGCGAACCCCAGTTTGGGAACCACTGTTCTAGATTGTTTATGAGAATGTCAGGTGGGACTGTCCCAAAATCCTTACTAAAATCAAGTTATATCACTTCTACTGTTTCTGCCCTAACCACTATGCCAGTAACCCAGTCAAAGAAGGAAATTAGGGTGGCTTGGCATGATTTATTTTTTGACATTTCATGCTGTGTATTGCTTATAATTCTGTTACCCTGGGGGTTCTTACCAATTGTTTGTTTAATAAATGTGTTCCAATATTTTCCAGGTACCCAAGTTATGTTGACTGGTCTATAATTCCCTGAGTCCTTCTTTTCCCGGCTTTTTAAATATGGTCCAGTCTTCTGGTTCTCACCCATCCTTCATGAGTTATCACTGATAAGTTTGCAGATGACACAAAAAATGGTAGAGTGGTAAATAATAAATAGGACAGATCACTGATATAGAGCAACCTAGATCACTGGTTCTCAAACTAGGGCCGCCGCTTGTTCAGGGAAAGCCTCTGGGGGGCCGGGCCATTTTGTTTACCTGCCTCGTTCACAGGTTAGGCTGATCGCGGCTCCCACCGGCCTTGGTTTGCTGCTCCAGGCCAATGGGGGCTGCAGGAAGGGCGGCCAGCACGTCCCTCAGCCTGCCCCACTTCCTGCAGCCCCCATTGAGTTCAACTCAGATGAAAATCCTATAGTGTTCACTACACATCATCTGATCACTGAGGTAGCTTTCACATGCACTCTATCCAATCAACTATTTGATTCCCCTTTAGAAATTGTAAATGTGGCCTTCCTTCCTTACATTAGGAAGGACATCAAAGACATCCTTTAACCCAGCAACATCACACACTGATTATAAGTAAGTTTTTATCAGCTTGTAACCCTTTAGGTTGCTTTGCTCTGTCGGTTACTGAAACTAAACAATTAAAATCCCCCAAGAAAAAAACCTGTCAAGACATCAATAAAAAGGGAACCTTTACTTAAAAAAAAAAAAAAAAGTCTTTCCTCAGCTTATGACACTGGTTCACAGATGGTGACAAAATACCTCACACTCAAATAACAAATCAACTAATAAGCCCTTTCCTGGCTGTTGTTCTACTACCTTCTGCACTGACATTGCTTAAGTATAAAACAGTGCCCCTACACCATCATACGTACCAGGCTCTGAACGAAAAAGCGGGGCTCTTTTTCCAATCTCTCTGAGCTCCCGAAACTTTCTGCCTACAACATTGTCTTGTTTCCTGGATCCCCATTAGATCTAAATCTTACCCAGCAAAAAACAGAAAAATCATTTGCCTCTGGCACATGCTGAGGATGGAGTGAGCATTCCACACTTCAATTTTAATCCCATCTGTATAAAGGTTCAGGTCCAAGTAATCACAGTGAGGGGAGGAGGGGTGCAAGAGCTTCACTCCATAGGTTCTAATGGAAGAAATTACATAGTATGGCTGTCACATAACTTTGTATGGATTTTTGAAGGATATATGCAGGCTTGCTAGTAAAATATTTATTTTCTGAATAGACGAAATGGGACATTAAGAAATACCATCCAGGGAATAAACCACCCAGGAAGTAATTTAATGGGCTCCCCTAGAATGTAATGGTAAAGGTCAGTTCAGTAGCCAGTGAGGATCAGGCTTCTGGGCCAGCCTCCTCACAATTGAATCATATACTGCGGTCATGGCATCCTGGGATAAAGCTGCCATTGTGAGGAGGCTGGCCCAGAAGCCTGATCCTCACTGGCTGTGCCTGCCACATAGGATTTCTTCCTAGGCAGCCCCTCATGGGACCCATGGCTGGGAAGAGACACCTCAGGTCCCTCCTTATTGTCACTGTTCCTCTCTCATGAGATGCCTTTGTGTTCCATCATCAGAATTGGGACTTCCCTTAGTGCTGCTGGGAATCTCACGGCCAAGAAAAAACATATTCGAAACCTCTGAAGATTCTAGACAAACAAACAAAAAATGCTTCTTTTTGGCCACTTTTCTCTCTGGTTGATTCATATTACAGAGGGAACCCGAGTACGACACCCCTCTCCACTCACAAGAGAAGGGGGCACAACAGGCCTGGCTACTGAACTGACCTTTACCATGACATTTCCAATACAGCCCAACTTTGGCAAAACTCCACTGTATTCCTGACCCTCTTCCAGACCCCATGCAAAGCATGATATAGAAGACATGCCCTTAAGCCACTTCCCAGAGTAAGAGGACCTAAGTTCCACCTCCTCCATACCAGGGGCTCCCTCCAGCAGCCGCTCCCCAACAGCATGTGAACTTTTTTGAACAGATACTCCATTGCCGTTCCCTCCACTCCATATCCTTCCCCACCCCCTCAGTGCAGTTCCTCACAGGTACCAGCTCATAATGTCAGCTGGTAGAGCCACAGGATCCACCAGTCTGTGCACCGTATCTTCTGCATCTCCAAACAAAAAGATGCGTCTATCGTCACATTAAAAGAACTTACTAGAGGAGCAAAGTCTCCTTCAGCCCCACCATCTGAGGCTGAAACAATATTGGAGAACTTTGTCTCTGGTCAAAATGACTCTTTAAGACAGAGAGAGCGCAAGAGGGAGGGTTACAATGAAAATGAGTAGGCAGCCTTTAACCATAGCTCTCATGAGTACGCCACCTACCGTATATTTAAGGATAAGTTAAAGTATAATTTGGATATTATTTTGATTTTTTTATTACTTGCCAATAGCGTATTCAGTGCTATATATGACACAATGGAACATGTAATACCTGACACAGAGAGACATTCCATATAAACAGACAGACAAGTTTGGAAACAAAATCACTATGTTAAGTGCTAGCTTAGAGCATCTGTCTTTTTTTTTTTTTTAAATGGGTTGGCAACAGCAGTTTTACTGGCAAAGTCTATAGTTTGTAGATCTCATGGAAGAAATGAGTTTTAAACATCTTAGTTCAATTGCATATAGTTGACGGCTCTTAAAGTTGAGGCTGAAAACAGTAAAGTTGCCCCTGTTGACAAGTCAGTTCCCAAAAGGCCAATAGTTAAGCATGGGCTGCTTTAGAGAAGACAGGTGTGAGTTAGTTTCCTGTTGCTAGGCAACTGGTTTCTAAGTGGCAGTTCTCCTTTCCGAAAGGAACTGTATGCTGTTCTGTCTGTGAGTGCTTACACACAATGCACTCTGATATGAAAAAATAAACTCCATTTGTACAACCAAAACATTTCATTCTTTAAGAAGAGAGATGAGCTGCTGACCCAAAAATTCTCTTCTATAAACTATTATTCTTCGGTCATCTTTCCAGTTGTGTCAGTTTTTGTGCAATTAATCTTTCAGCGGGGATTTTTTCCCCCTCCTATACCTTTTGGTCTTATCTCCATCCATATTTAAAAGACTGTTGAATGTATGGATTTTGAACATACAACCCAAAAATCGGACATTAAATTACTCTTAATAAAAGTAATTTAAATGTATACCCAAGAAAGAATCGGATTTTTCTGATTGGCTTGTGAAGTTTTACAGTTTGATCTTGCTGTTTATTGTGAAATGTATCACTTTCCTTGTCTAATCTCAACTATCATATAGGGTTGCATTGAAATTGGAAAGCAGAATGTTTATCTTAAGGATCTAGAGATATTTAATGTTGCATTTTATTGAGATTTGTTAGTATATTACCAGAAGGCATTCAGATGCATTAGACTACAGAAACAACCAGAATGTTTCTCCAGGATTTGAATTATTGGGTAAATTATCCTATTTGTGAATTCTTTGGAGTTTTAGAACATTTGTTTGTTGGAATGATATACAGTGTTGTATTACTTTAAATGGAATATATGGGCCCACAAAGTTAAAGATGTTAACATGACCCGGTCACTGTCCAACATTAAGCAGAGGGAAACAAAGTTCATATACAGCATACAGAGACCTATAACCTGCTTATTACCATGGCAAACACACCATTAAAAATATTTTTAAACTTTGATTAAAGATATAGAATAGAAAGAAAAACAATTTAAGCATTTAAGTGTAAAATATTAAGTATGGCTTTTATTTTAACTCTTTTCCTTTTTCTTTAGCCATAGAGAGATTTTAAAAAGGAACCCCCATTTGACAGTTTTTTTAAATGATATTGAAAATGTTGATACCTTTTTTGGGGTGGGAATGGGGGAGAAAGTTCATTGAAGTGGACTAGAAGCTGTTATGTCTGATTTTAAAGTTTGAGCCTGTTTACTAGAATAGAAACCAAGATGGGAGAGAAAAGTAAAGCAAAGATAGAAAATGCAGCTTCTGTCTCTCTTGTTGGCTTTTTCTTGCAATCTCACTGCTAGAAAATCACAGGTACAGCTCTGTTCCATTCCAAGACTTGGCAAACTTGTACCCTTGTTGAATTTGTTTATGACATCGCTTTAGCTGCTTCTTAGGTCACAGGTGTTCCAAAATCTATAGTCTTGTTTGTCTAAGCCAAACTCTGATTAGAGAGCAGGCAAAAGGAGAGGGGTAGGAAAGAGAAGAAATAAGGTGAGAAAGGGAAAAGGTGGGTGGTGGGCAAATAAAGACTTACAACCCTGCTGGTATTTGGAATGTAGCCAGAGCCAGTGGAGATGGTGATGTCATTTGGTTCCCTATCTCTGACCCAGTCTGGTCAGAACATTCATAATGATCAGGACAAAAAAGTTCCAATGGTGTTAGGGCAGATCCCAGAGGCCCAGGAGACAGCAGCCATGATGGGAAATCTTACTCCTTCCCTCTTTCACTGAACCAGCATTCACATGCAATTGTCCCCTCCAAGTCTTTTCTTTTAAGGACCCCAAAAGGGAGTTATGGAGCAATTAGGCTATCCCCTCATTATTTTATTCACCAATTATGCCTGATTTCCAACATTCCAGTTTTGGTTCACTCATTTCCAGTCTCACATTCTCTTGTCTACCAGACATAATGTTAACAAAGGCCTTGAATTATATTAGTAGGCTTTTTCATTTATACTAATTAAATATTTTTGTTTCCCTTTTGCACCTTTTTCTAGTAACATTTATTGCTATAGTTTATTGTCATGTTTTATGAACTTGCACTTAATTGTAAGATTGTAAAAAGTAAGGTAAATTTGTAGTCTTAATTATTTCAACAAGTACTGTATAGAAATTGGGGGTGTGTGGCAGGACAAAGACTCACCAGCAGCGGCACCGGAGGCAGCAAACAGGGCGGCTAACAGGGGAGTTTGAGAGGAAGTTCTCATTGGAGGAGAAGGTATCGGTGTTTGTGTCTGTCTTTGTTGTCCTTGTGTGTTTGTAGAGGCCTGCAGGGGCAGGGTGCTGGGAGGGACGCCGAGCCCTGATTAGGGGGCGGGGCTTGGCTGAGTAGGGGGCCCATAAAAGCGGCCACGCAGCCAGGCAGCAGCACAGCTGCGAGCAGCGGCACCGGAGGCAGCAAACAGGGGAGTTTGAGAGGGAATTTGCAGGGGGAGGTCAAGGGGGAGGCGGGAGGCCGCGGTGTGGGGCGTGCTCTGTTTCCCCAGGCGCCGTGGGCAGAGACTGCAGCAGCCAGGAGCCAAGCAGCAGCAGACAGAATGCAGATGGCGGCATGTGGGAGCTGCGGTATGTACATAGTCCTAGCAGGGGACCTGGAACAAAGGTATGTTTGTATGAAGTGTCGCCTTATTGTGTTACTGGAGGAAAAGATTAAGGGACTGGAGATGCAGGTAGATACCCTGGTGGAGTTCAGGCGGGGGTTTGAGCAGCTGATGGAGGACAGGCAAGGCAGGGCCGAAGGGGAATGCTCTAGGGTGCAGGAGGAGGCAGTAGTAGATGAAAGCGAGAGGGGAATGGAAGGGGGAGAACAAGGGAAGTGGAAGCATGTGACTGTGAGAAGCAGGCCAAGGAAAAGGAGGGCCAGTGAGGGGGGAATAGAACTCAGGAAGAGGTTTGGGTGCTTGGATAACGAGGAGGAGGGGCAGCAGGTGGTGACAGAGGCTGGGAGGGTGAGGAAGAAGAGAAGAGCGGCTAGTCCAATAGAGAGAGGGGAGGTGTTGATGGAGACAGCGCAACACCTGGGCCCCCAGAGGATAGAGGAAGGCACAAGGGGGAGCATAAGAGAAGATAGGAACAGACACAGGTCAGGACTAGAGGGATCAGAGACTAGATTACTAGATCGCAATGTTGCCAGGCAACGGCAGGTCTATGTAATTGGAGACTCTTTACTGAGGAGATTGGACAGGCCTGTGTCCAGGGCGGACCCGGAGAACAGAAGGGTGTGCTGTCTACCGGGCGCAAAGATACGCGATGTGGACCTGTGTTGTACTTAAAGTACTGCACAGGATCTTTTCAGGGGGAATAAGACAAAACACCACATTTATTAGTAATACATGTATTCATTAACACTGTATTATATGCATATAATATATTACACTTACACTCACACATACACACACACACAAACACACTCCGTCTTGTTGTTACCAATTAGTTGCTCCCCTTAACTTCACTGGCCAGGTGAGTTAGATGGGGGAGGGGGTGGAGCCGGGCTTCTGCCGATCCAGATCGATGCTCCCATGTTGACAAGACGAGACCCGGGGTCCTCTGCAAGACACCTCACTTTTATAGCAGCTTTCCTCCTATGCAAATCTATACCAGATTCAAACTCTGTGTCTGTGTCCATTGGTCTTTTGTGCTGCTTTCTTTTGAGTGTTGTCCCAATGCTGCAAAGAGGGTGTTTCCAAAAGAAGGTGCTTGCTTCTAACCCCCGAGGCCGTCGGTATGTCTGCTTGTCTTTAATGAGCCCACTTGACACGTTTTATTGTTCTTGGGTCTGGCTCCCAGCCCCTCTCCAACAGTTGAGGCTGTCTGGAGGTGCTGCCTTCCATGCCTTGCTCATCCACACCTCATTCATTCAATAGGGCAATTGATTAAGAGTGGGGGGGGGGGGGGAGAGCTCTTGTTCTACTGCTAGCAAAAATAAATTTTTCTTCTATCTTATTCTATCCTTAGGGGTTATAATATTATACCAAGGGCAATGCAAAGTTTCTAAATGAGGCTTTGATACAAAGTCCCATGAAAACAGAGGTCACACGTGGGTAGACCCACCACAAGGTTCTATGAAGAGGCACAATGTAAAGTCATATGAAAATTATCAGAGATTTATCTACACCTGCGGTTGAAAAGGATCCTAAAGGGAGCAGGTAAGAACCTCTTGATAATCCTTCATGTAGGAACAAATGACACAGCTCGGTTCTCATTAGAGAGAATCAAGGGAGATTATGCTAGGCTGGGGAAGACTCTTAAGGAGATAGAGGCTCAGATTATCTTTAGTGGGATTCTGCCTGTTCCTAGGGAAGGGCAGCAAAGGGCTGATAGGATTGTTAGAATAAATAGTTGGCTAAGGGAGTGGTGCTATAAGGAGGGCTTTGGGATGTATGGCCACTGGGAGGCTTTCGGGGACAGACAGCTGTTCTCGCGGGATGGACTTCACCTGAGTAGGGAAGGAAATAGACTTCTAGGAGGGAGGCTGGCTCATCTTATCAAAAGAGCTTT
Organism: Chrysemys picta bellii; assembly: GCF_011386835.1. NCBI lineage: Eukaryota > Metazoa > Chordata > Testudines > Emydidae > Chrysemys > Chrysemys picta. The sequence goes on along the minus strand of NC_088791.1, from coordinate 265,865,553 downwards.
AAACTAGGAAGTTTGGGGAGACGGTTGGGAGATGTACAGTTAATCTCCACGCCAGATTCCAACATTGAAAAAGTGAGTGAGATAAGAGAAGATATAGCCGGGGAGTTGAGATTGGACACAAGAAGGATAAGGGGGAAGGACACAAAGAGGCCTGTAACACATAGTGTTACTAATGGGAGACAGGCGAAACAACATACATTAGGGTGCTTATACACCAATGCGAGAAGCCTAGGTAACAAAATGGAGGAATTGGAACTCTTGGTCCGAGAAATGAAACCGGATATCGTAGGAATAACTGAAACGTGGTGGAACGGCAGTCACGACTGGAATACAGGTATGGAGGGGTATGTGCTGTTTAGGAAAGACCGGAACATAGGTAAAGGTGGCGGGGTGGCGTTGTATGTCAATAGTGAGATAAGCTGTAAAGAAATAATAGTTGATGGAATAGATAACACAGAATCCGTCTGGGCAATAATCATGCTGGGTAAAAGGACTACTAGAGTCTCCCCAGGGATAGTGCTTGGGGTGTGCTATAGACCGCCGGGATCGACCCAGGATATGGATAAAGAACTATTTAATGTGTTTAGAGAAGTAAATACTAATAGGAACTGTGTGATTATGGGGGACATTAACTTCCCAGATATAGATTGGGGAACAAACGCTAGTAGCAATAATAGGGCTTAGATGTTCCTAGATGTGCTTGCTGATCACTTCCTTAATAAAGTGGTAGCAGAACCGACAAGGGGGGAGGCCATTTTAGATTTGATTTTGGTGAGTAGCGAGGACCTCGTTGAGGAAGTGCTAGTAGGGGACAACTTGGGCTCCAGTGATCATGAGCTAATCCGGTTTAAACTAAACGGAAGGAGTAACAGAATTAAGTCAAAGACTAGGGTTTATAATTTTAAAAAGGCGAATTTTAATAAATTAAGGGGACTGGTAAGGGAAGTGGATTGGGCAAACGTATTAATGAATCTTAAGGCAGATAAAGCCTGGGATTACTTTAAGTTAAAGATGCATGAGCTGTCAGAGGCCTGTATCCCAAAAAAGGGAAAAAGATTACTAAGCAAGAGATTTAGACCGAGCTGGATGAGCGACCAACTCAAAGGGGCAATTAGGAAGAAACAGAAAGCGTACAAAGACTGGAAGAGGGGAGTGATCAGTAAGGAAACTTACCTTAGTGAAGTCAGAGAATGTAGAGATAGAGTGAGAAAGGCCAAAAGCCGTGTAGAGTTGGACCTAGCGAGGGGAATTAAAAGCAACAGTAAGAGGTTTTACAGCCATATATAGGAAGAAAGCAAAGAAGGAAGAAGTAGGACCGCTGAAGACTATAGCCGGAGAGGAGATTAAAGATAATCTAGGCATGGCACAATATCTCAACGAATATTTTGCATCGGTGTTTAATGAGGCCAATGAAGGTATTACTTATACTAGCACCGTGACAGAGGGGCAAACAGAATGGGGGATTACCGTTTCCGAGGTGGAAACAAAACTCTAACGCCTTGATGGGGCTAAGTCGGGAGGACCGGACGATCTTCATCCGAGAATATTGAAGGAATTGGCGCGGGAAATAGCAGGCCCATTAGCGATAATATTTAATGAATCAGTAAACTCGGAGGTGGTTCCGTTAGACTGGAGAATAGCTAATGTGGTTCCTATTTTCAAGAAAGGGAAAAAAAGTGATACGGGTAACTACAGGCCTGTTAGTTTAACATCTGTAGTGTGCAAGGTGCTGGAGAAAATTCTGAAAGAGAAAGTAGTTGAGGACCTCGAGGTTACTGGCAAGTGTGATAAATTACAACATGGTTTTACGAAGGGCAGATCGTGCCAAACGAATCTGATCTCCTTCTTCGAGAAAGTAACGGACTTATTAGATAAGGGAAATGCGGTGGACCTAATATACCTGGATTTCAGTAAAGCGTTTGATACTGTACCCCATGAGGAATTATTGGTTAAACTGGAAAAGATGGGGATCCATATGAAAATTCAGAGGTGGATAAGGAATTGGTTAATGGGGAGAATGCAGCGGGTGGTATTGAAGGGTGAACTGTCAAGTTGGAGGGAGGTTACCAGTGGAGTTCCTCAGGGTTCGGTTTTGGGACCCATTTTATTTAATCTATTTATAACTGACCTCGGAACCGATTGCAGGAGTGGACTGATAAAGTTTGCGGATGATACGAAGGTGGGAGGCGTTGCCAATTCAGAGGAGGATAGGGATATTCTGCAGGGAGACTTGAATGAGCTTATGAATTCGAGTATCAGAAATAGGATGAAATTTAATAGTGAAAAGTGTAAGGTGATGCATTTAGGGATGACTAACAACAATTTTAGCTACAAGCTGGGGACGCATTGGTTAGAAGTAACGGAAGAGGAGAAGGACCTAGGGGTTCTTGTAGACCGTAGGATGACTATGAGTCGACAATGCGACGTGGCGGTGAAAAAAGCCAATGCGGTCTTGGGATGCATTAGGCGAGGTATATCTAGCAGGGATAAGGAGGTGCTGCTTCCGTTGTATAAGGCACTGGTGAGACCTCATTTGGAGTACTGTGTGCAGTTCTGGTCTCCCATGTTTAAAAAAGATGAACTTAAATTGGAACGGGTGCAGAGAAGGGCCACTAGGATGATCAGAGGAATGGAAAACCTGTCGTATGAAAGGAGACTGGAGGAGCTCGGGTTGTTTAGTCTGACAAAACGAAGGTTGAGGGGGGATATGATTGCTCTCTTTAAATATATCAAAGGGATAAATACAAGGGAGGGAGAGGAATTATTCCAGCTTAGTACTAATGTGGACACAAGAACGAATGGATATAAACTGGCCGTGGGGAAGTTTAGGCTTGAAATTAGACGAAGGTTTCTGACCGTCAGAGGGGTGAAATATTGGAATGGCCTTCCAAGGGAAACGGTGGGGGCGAGGGACCTGTCTGGTTTTAAGATTAAGTTAGACAAGTTTATGGAGGGAATGGTTTAATGGTAAAACATATTAGCTGAGGAATACCAAGCAATGGTAGGCAAACAGTATAATAGTTAACAAGGGTTAGGCTGGAGACTCTTGCCTACATGCTCGGGGTCTTGCTGATCGCCATGTTTGGGGTCGGGAAGGAATTTTCCTCCAGGGTAGATTGGCTGAGGCCCTGGAGGTTTTTCGCCTTCCTCCGCAGCATGGGGCAGGGATCTCTAGCAGGAGGGTTCTCTGCCAATTGAGGTCACTAAGACACAGGATTTGGGGACTTCATCAGCAGAGTCAGGGAAAGGGTGGGGACGGTTTTGTGGCCTGCAGCATGCAGGGGGTCAGACCAGATGATCATAATGGTCCCTTCTGACCTTAAAGTCTATGAGTCTATGGTTGTCTCAGGAATTAGCTCTTCCAGCCCAGAGCACCCTCTGCAGGCCAGTGTCTTGCCTGCTGCTGGCCCCTGTGTCACTCCCGGACCCCAGTGCCCTTTACATTAGGGTTTTGCCCCCTGCAGTAATCCACAATCTGTGTCTCCCCACCCAGGGTAACCCTCAACCCTCTATCCCCACCTTGCCTCAGTGGCTACTGCCTGTCACCATTTAGCCCCCCACTCACTGGGGCAGACTGCAATCTGTAATGGCCACTCATGATCAGCAAGGGGTTTAGGACCTGCTGCCTTTGCCTATCTCTGGGCTGCCCCTCTACAGCCCCAGTACCTTCTCATAGGCCCTTTTCAAGGCCTGCAGCCTGGGGTTTTATCAGGCTGGAGCTCCCCTGTTCCCTTTGCCCTTCCCCAGCACTGCTCTACCTCAGGTATCCTTCTCAGCTCCCAGGCAGCCAGCTCCTTCTCTCTCTGAAGCAAACGAGAGAGACTCTCCTTTTGATCTCCTTGCTCACAGCCTTTTTATAGGGCCAGCTGTGGCTTGATTGGGGCGCGGCCTCAGCTGTGACTGCTTCCCCAATCAGCCTTTTCCCCAGCCACAACCCTCTCCAGGGCTGCTTTTAATCCCTCCGGGCAGGAGCGGAGTGACTACCCCGCTACATGGGGAAATAACTGAAGATGTATCTTGTAGGCTTCTTTTAGTTATTTCTGTCTTTATGACTTCTGCCTGTGGTACAAGGCATCAGTCTATTCTCTGCAGTTTGTGCTGCAGCCTTATTGGTAGATGGAATAAACATTCACTGAGGAAATGAGGAACTGGTTTAAAATTTTAGCAAGATATATTGTAAAAAAATATAATACTTTAAAACCCACTGTCCAGAAATACCACAAGGACAGCCCAGTCTGATGAGCTCATTTTTCTCTGATTCATCAAACACATAAGCCACAGCCAGGAGCAGAATAAAATGAATCCACAGTCAGTCCCACTAAATAAGTTCCTCTGAATAAATTAACTTCCTTGTTACTCACTAAGATTCAAGCAATGTTTGTTTTCAATTACATTGAAAACCTGTGAGACAGAGTAGATGCATTTGTCTAAAGAAAGAAAGAAAGAAAGAAAGAAACCAGGATAGGATTTTAACAGGACCTGACAGCTGCCACCTCCAAATGACACTATTCCTAGAAAAGACATTTAATACCATATGAGATATTGTTAAGCAAGAATTATTCCTTTTAATCATGAATCATAGAATCATAGAAGATTAGGGTTGGAAGAGACCTCAGGAGGTCATCTAGTCCAAGCCCCTGCTCAAAGCAGGACTAACTCCAACTAAATCATCCCAGCCAGGACTTTGTCAAGCTGAGCCTTAAAAAACCTCTAAGGATGTAGTTTCCACTGGCTCACTAGGTAATCCATTCCAGTGCTTCACCACCCTCCTAGTGAAATATATTTTCCTAATATTTTTGAGGGGTTCAAAATACCTTTGTTTAAAAAAATATTTTATATTATAAAAAATATTAAAAAAGTCAAAATCAAAACTGGAATGCGTTTATTTATTTATTTTGACTTTGTTACATTTTTTATAATATAATTTTTTTAAACAAAGGTATTTTGACCCTCCCCCTTCAAAATATTCCATTTTGACATTTTTAAAATGCCTTGTTATGATTTTTTTCTAAACAAAATTTCCTCCAAATTGACACATTGCTGTGGAAAGTTTCAGTTTCAATGAAAGACCATTTTCCGATGGAAGAACATTTTGTCAGAAAATTTTTGAACATCTCTAGTTACAAAGTAATGGGAATGACAGTTACTACATTTCCCAGGACTGATTTTTTTTTTTATTTTGATAACTATTCTAGGAATGGACAAAAGAATAAAGGAAAGTGTTAGCTCCACAGCATAAGCTTTCCAAAAGTATACTCACAGTTGCCACCAGTCTCAGTATAGATATGGTGAGTTGATAGTGATAGCTGATGCCTGTCATATCATCCCCTGAAAACCTCCTGCAATTATTCAAGTAAGATAGCCTAATGTTTTAAACACAAAGAAACAGAAATAAATAAAAATGCAGATCAGTTACACAAACACTTCTTCACTTGGTTCTTTACAAAGTACATAGACTTAACAAAAGCTATGCAAAGTAAGAATATATAAGCAAACAGTGCTGACAGTATCATCACTATTTTAAGTTTCTGAGCTGTTTTTGCTAAGTGAACTCCCTATAGGGAGGCAAAATTCTGGAGTTGTAGCAAGCAGAACAGTAGTATCAGCATGGCCTAAGGGAGCCATGCAGCTATGAACTTTGGGTAGGGGCACCTAGAAGTATTGAAGGTATGTTAGGTCTCTGGCTCATAGCTGTCCCATTTTGTTATGTAGATGAGCCCAACCCACCAAAGGAATGATAATGTACAAAGATCCTGAGTGGGAAATCACTATTAATAGTTTTCTCTGAGTATTTTGAGGGGGAAAATGTGTCTTCCTTCTATAGCAATTTTCAGAATATATGCATATTTTAGGTGCATCAGTACAGCACATGGCTGTTGTCATGAAGTTGTGTGAAAAATGAAATAATTACCAGGCTCACAAACAGAAATTAGTACTATGTAAGCAGTTTGTTATGAAAATTAATACTGGTGCATTTCATCATTTTACACAAGAAAGGAAAAACACATTTTTTCAGGTGCATCGTTTTTGCTAGTTTTTAATATAAGCTAAATAAAGCTTTTTACAAATAAACTTGCAAAATGAATTAAATTTTGAACATAGAATTATAGACGTGCAGTACTAGAAGGGACCTCAATAGGTCAGCTAGTCCAGTCCCTGCACTCAAGGCAGGACTAATTAATAATAAAAGCATCCCAGACAGGTGTTTGTCTAAACTATTATTAAAAACCTCAAATGAAGGAGATTCCAGAACCTCCCTATGCAATTTGTTCCAATGCTTCACCATCCTGACAGGAAGTTTTTCCTAATGTCCAACCTAAACCTCCCTTGCTGCAATTTAAGCCCATTGATTCTTGTCCTATCCTCAGAAGTTAAGGAGAACAATTTTTTACCCTCCTCCATGTAACAACACTTTATATACCTGAAAATTGTTATATCCCCATCGGTCTTCTCTTTTCCAAACTAACAAACCCAATTTCTTCAGTCTTTCCTCATAAATCATGTTCTCTAGTCCTTTAATACATTTTGTTGTTCTCCTTTGGAATATCTCCAATTTGTTCATATCTTTCCTGAAATATGGTGCCCAGAACTGGGCACAATAATCCAGCTGAGGCCTAATCAGTGCAGAGTAGAGTGGAAGAATTACTTCTCATGTCTTACAACACTCCTGCTGATATGTCCCAGAATGATGTTCATTTTTTTTTTTTTTTTTTTTGGCAGTAGTGTTACACTGTTAAGTCATATTTAGCTTGTGATCCTCTATAACTAAAATTGGCCCATGGAATTTCAGAGTTCACAATAATTAATTATAAGTATTTATGTAAATCTAATGGTTCTAGAAGATCTGTCATATTTTAAGTGCTGACTTTAGTCAATTTTTTGCACTTGCACAAAAACATACTATAAGATTCTGAGTGTGGTTTAAATGATGAATTGAAGTTTGTGATTTTTTTTTATTTTACAAGGTTTATACTGCACTGTCTTGCCCATGAAGTTTATGGATGTATTAGGTTTGCATGGCTCTATACCTCTCATCTATGAAATATTTCAACTTCTACTGGGCTTAAAATATATAAAAGAACATAAAACTTGTAAGTATCAAAGTTTACAAAGTATAGGCCAACTGGATATTTTAACTTTCCTTAGTCCAAGACGGATCGTTTAAGAAAGAAATAATCTCTACAAAAAATATTTTGTTTCTCTGAAAAATATATGTCCTTTATAAAAATTGTCAGTTTCCACCTTCAAATGTAGGGCATTCCATGGTTTATGCCAAAATATTAAACAAAAAATGTAAAAAATTCCTAGCATAGTAAACAAAAGTTTTGTTTAAAAGGTTCATAGCCACTAGAGATGTTCAATATTGTCATCTAGATGAACAGGAAATGTTTCTCTTCCTCTACTCATTACAATATATATCCAGAGGGCACATTAAAAGTGTTGTCTATTTATTCATTTGCTAATACAAACAGCACTTATTGTTCTTTTAGTGCCCACCAAGTATCATCAATATAACCCCTCTTTCTGCTATTTTTTCCTCAAAGAATTTGTGGAAAATATTCTCCTTCTGCTTTCTGCAGAGTACTGATATAAGCTGTCCCACACAAACACATTTTGACTGAATGATGTCTTGGTTGCTAAATCAACCAGTTGGAGCAGCCATGTTTTTCCATCTTTTTCACAGTATGGCTGAACTTGTTAAGAATAAACAAAATTCTTTTTTGTCTTTTATCAGCTCTATGAATAAAAATACTCTTCTGCATTTACAATGAGCAATGCAGCTACCAGTGACTGATTCATCTCATGCTTTGTCATTTAGGTGACCATCATACACCAGAAATAACAAACGGTGAAATGAAATAACAAAAGCTGAAGGGTAAAATTTTCAGAAAGTATCTAAGTGCATAGGAACTTAAGGCTCATTTTCTCAATGCCTTTTGTGGCGACGAAAAAGGAAGGAGACAGAGCGCCAGGTCGTGGTAGCCGAAAAAGCCTCCCAGGGACTTTTCTCTGGGGTTTTTATTATCTTGCTTTTCTATTTACAACACTTATAAGTGGTTGAATTTCTGCGCATAGGAGGAGCATATAATACTCATCAACATGACTTAACAAGGTCATATCTTGTGCACGTCAAAGCGAGCAGCGAGGGTGATGATTAGGTCAGCCAATAAATATTTTCTAATCACAGGCGTGGGGGTGTAGGCCACTCCGGCCTTGCAGCCACGGGCGCAGTGTGCCGCAGCCGTGAACTAGCAATTCGGGAGCTGTGTGTTCCTACAGCCTTTCAGTGAGATATAGGATCTTAAGTGATTAATTTTTGAAAATAGTACATGAAGGGAACAATTAGCAAATAACTCATAGGTTGAATATTGTTTGTGTAAAGCATACAAATAATATAACAAATAATAAATACATTAATATAAATTTGGATTTTTTAATGAATGATTAGGTGCAGAATAAAAAGACCATATTTACAATGGATATTATTCTAATGGATAATATTACCAGCTTTGCTACTAGTATATGAATGTATTTTTTGTATATGTAATGCATAGAGTTAATGAAATGCAAAATGGAATAGCTGTGAAAGACTTTAAGGAACAACAAAAAAGGTTACTTGTTTTTAAATACAACATCTTACCAGTATCAAAACTAACTTTGGTCTACTGCATGCTGTCAGCCAGCACCAAGTCATAAATCAGCCATTTCTTCCCCTCCATCTGCTGGCTAATGATCACCTTGACAAATAGCCACATTCACTCCAGATAATGCCACCACGCTTGTGCATGTTTCAAGATGAACTGTTTAACCACAGCTACCTACAATATTATGTGACAAGAAACAGATTAGAGACTCAAGGACAGGTAACCCGGGCAATTATCTGGAGCAAGTGAGGGTAGAGTTCTACTAAATCACTTGACAGTAAGAGGAACATTAAAAAGAAATTGAAAGGGGAACATTAATTATTTGATCCATAATACCTGCTAGACCCCCTCAAGAGGCTTTTTGTTAAATTTAGTGCTTTCCTTTGTTGCAAAAGATCAATTTTATAAGTACTGCTATTCCTTCAAAACCTTTGAAATAACACTAAAACAAAATGTCCTTATTGCCACTTATTGATATTTTAATTACCATTAAAATAAATGTCTATTAACAACATACACAAAAATATAGCTGCAATCTGATAATTACCTTGAAACTTGTATTTGTTGTGACAGACCCAGACCAGTGGGGTACAGGAGTCTGGTAGAGGGCAAACATAACGGTCACTGGATGAGTAGTTTTCTGTTCCCTGAGTGACCAGAGCAGGGGCTGCACTAGAGTAATCAGGAACCTGCTAGAACCAGTTAAGGCAGGCAGGCTAATTAGGACACCTGGAGCCAATTAAGAAGAAGCTGCTAGAATCAATTATGGCAGGCTAATCAGGGCACCTTGGTTTTAAAAGGAGCTCACTTCAGTTGGTGGTGTGAGTGTGAGGAGCTGGGAGCAAGAGGTGCAAGGAGTGAGAGGGTGTGTTGCTGGAAGACTGAGGAGCACAAGCGTTATCAGACACCAGGAGGAAGGTCCTGTGGTGAGAATAAGGAAGGTGTTTGGAGGAGGCCATGGGGAAGTAGCCCAGGGAGTTGTAGCTGTCATGCAGCAGTTACAGGAGGTACTATAGACAGCTGCAGTCCACAGGCCCCTGGGCTGGAACCCGGAGTGGAGGGTGGGCCCGGGTTTCCCCCAAACCTCCCAATTGACCTGGACTGTGGGTTCTTCCAGAAGGGAAGGTCTCTGGGCTGTTCCCCAACCCACATGGTGAATCTCTGAGGCAAGAAAATCAGCCAATAAGGATCCACCAAGATAGAGGAGGAACTTTGTCACATTGTGTAATGACAGATGACATCACATTAGCACAGTAAGAATGATGGTTTTGCTAGCAAACTATTATTACAGTGCTTAACCATTATAAATGGATATCCTGATCCAAGAAGATTAGTACAATTTCCACTTATAAAGACATTTATAATTATAAAAAATTTAAAGTTTTATCAGAAATCAATGCTTAGATCTTGCAAAAATGCATTCCATATGATCTCTGCATTTTAATTGCTAGCAATAATTCCTTACATTCTTCAGAGACTTCAGGAAATTCCCTTAGTGAAAATAATTATTTTATTCCAGGAGATGATTGTGCTGTTTTGGTGTTGATATTATATTCTTTATCACATAGATTTCTTTTTATTTGCCTATGTTTCTTTCTCCCTCTTGTGGGTGGATCTGCATTCAGAAATATAGGACATCTTGAATGATTCATAGTAGGTAAAGCTTAGATTAAGGGCCTCATGTCATGAGGAACAGGGAGGAAGATACTAGGGATGTATGGATCATGAAATCTGTGAGAAACTCTTGGCAGTAGCTGATCAAGAAAGAGTGACGCTCCCATAATCTTTTCTTGCTTCAACACATTCTAAATATATGTTGAACCAATGGTATTGTTTACCAAACAAAAAGAAATCCTGAAGAGAAGGAGAAAAAACAGGAATCCATAGCTGATAAGAAGCAGTGAGGTTGTGTATTTCTCCAATGTCTTCTAAAATTTAAAGTTAGGAATAGTGATGTGGGCTCAATTCCTCAAGAGATCTTCCCTCAACATCTATTTTGTTTCTAGCTGAAAAACAAAATGAATATGGCCTTGTGATGAACCAGCTCTATCTGTGTTCATTATGAATTCTGGTTGGTATTGTGAAGTTGTATTATTCAAAATGCTGTATCTTGAGTGCCTATATGTATTTGGATCCACCATTTATAATGGGTATACACCACACAGGGACAATGGGGAATAATTAAGGTTAATGATGACTCTTTGGTCCTATGGTAAAAAGCAATTGCATAGTTTAAAAACAACAACAACAAAACACACACTGTTATATTACCTCTCTGAAGGGAAGGTAGGAACAGTTGAAATTTTACAGGAGTAGAACAGCAGCAATCAGGTGACTAGGATGGGTTTAAATAGGGTTTCATACAGGAATATTGGAGCCAGACAGAAATCAGAAATGTGGGGCAGGAGAGGAAAAAGTCCATACAATCTGGGAAAGAGACTCCATGAGGAGATGAACCAGCATGTAACAGCCTGCATTAGTCAGGGGACGCCATGCCTGCCTGCCGCCTTAGACACCAATGTTCCATAAGGCCTCCCAAGAGACGGATGAGCTAGAAAGGACATGCAAGTAGTGTTCATGGTTTTATATGATCTATACTATCCTGATCCTTTAAGATATTAAGAAAAAGCACTCATTAAAGTGTTAGACTTTGGGAAAAGTGTCTCTCCATGCTTTAAAATTACTGTATGTCGCTGAGAGAGTTGCATCATAAACCAGAAGCTTCAGACCTTTGGGGTGGAGTTCTTGGAAAGGATGTGTTTACATAACTGGGATATTTTGGGGATCAGCATTGGCCCTGAGGGCCTAGAACAGATGGGCTGCAGGACTCTGCTCTATGAAGAGGTAACAGACAAGAGTCAGTCCCAAGGAACTGGCCCAGAGAGGCCAAGAGAGGAAACAGTACTGCAGCTTGCTGAGAAGCTAGGGGCTTAAAACACTGGGAGACTGAGGCACACAGAGTCTTGTCCGATGGATAGCTGGAAGGGAATTCCTGGCTAGATCTGTGACAGGCCTTATGTGGTTTTCATTTGTGTAGAAGGGAATGACACAGTAGCAGTGCCTGTGCTGAAAGGACAAAAGGTACTACTCTCTCCTACTGCTCTCAAAGGTGAGAGAGTCACCCCAAACAGAGCAGGGAAGGGCAGAGGGGTGTGGGTCCATGTTCATGACCCCTTACTCGTCAGCTTTCAGAGCTGGCTGGGTACACAAGGGGAATAGAAATCACCCCTTAGTCACAGACAAAAGTCATACATCCATAAACACACTGGTGAACTGGTATGCATTTGATACAGTCTATCGTGAATTTTTGCTGCTGTTTTTCAGATATGCAGCAGGAGTTAGCAGGATCACCGTGAAATAGCTCCAGTCACATCTCTTGATGGGCACCTGCTTCTGCACCCCCAAAGCTTTCATCTGTGTAGTCCCCCCAGAGATCCATCCTCTACTCCCATCCTGTTCAACATCTGTATAGACTTAAATGTAGTTTAGCCCATAAATGTGGATCTCACTACAGGAAGAGATCAAGGTGAGCATGGGCCATCATGCCTGAGAGAAATATATCTTTGTGTGTTCTCGATACTTTTAGAAGGCACTCAGATATTAAAGTGGTGAGGCCATATTAAAGAAAAGCAACAGAGAGAGAGAGAGAGAGTTTTGCCAGGTGTAGCATTGCAGAGGGATGGAGAAATTAAGGGTGGAAAAATAGCCAATGTCAATATTGCAAATTAGACCTTGTATTGCCAGAAGAAAAGGGGGTCAACAAGGTGAAGTTGGCCAGATCTCAGCCTGGGCTTAGCCATCATCTCTTTACATTTTGCTCCTGGGTCTCCCCTGGAATTCTCATTCCTGGGCAAGCTCTGTGTTTCCTGTGAGTGGTAAGCTCACTCTTGGTATCCTTTCTGAGTCTAACTATCTCCAGTCCCTGGCAATGCTCCTCAGGTCCAGCTACAAGGCATTGACAGAGATCAAATGTTCAGAGCCCCCCTCAGGGCTGCAATGCCTGTCTACCCTAAACAAGGTTGGGGTGGTGAGAAAGGCTAGGGCTGGGCTAGGTTTCTCTGGCTACTAGGCTCCCTAGCAGCCTCTCTTCTTGGGCAAACCTTCCTGCTCTCTGGCCAGCTTCACCTTTCTAAGCTCCCCTTCCCCAGGTAGAGCATGTTCTCCCAGTGTGCCTAATCAGCACTGCTTCATTGGAGGGATGCTCATTAGGCTTGCTGTTAGTGAGATGGCGGCATGTACCATTACACCAGAAGCTGTATTAGCACTTTTGTTTTTAAAGTGTGGAGCTGAAGTCAAAGTCAGAAATGGAAGACTGGAGGGACTGGTAATGAGACACACAACTAAGTCTTTGAGTTTTGACCTATGGAAAAAATGTTCTGTTTCTTTAAAACTAAAGCTGTTGGAAATTTTCAAGCAGAACCTATTTCCATCAGAATATGCTGATTTGTTAAAATCAAAACATTCCAAGGGAACCTGCTGATTATGACAAATTTTCAATGAAAGCCAGGCTATTTTCTGAGAATCTGTCTGGTTTCCTCCTCATCTGCTCACCTCTCTGGCTCCTCAGAAGCCCACTTAGCAGGTGCTGGGAATCTCAAATATCCAGGTTCCATGGCAGACCACCAGGTGAGCTCCTAAGGTTTCAGAGTCTGCCAGCACGCCTGGTGGGATGCTGCAGAGTTGGGGATCCCAGGGCTTCCGAGCTTTTTCACATGAGCCCTTAAAAACTCATCTGTATTTTTCATAAGATTGGTCATTTGTCCTGGTCATCTTCCTTCACTTTCTTGTATTCAGGACACTGCATGCTAGTTGTCCATTTGGATCTTGACCATACTACCATCTGCAGTTTGTGAAGCATTTTAGTATAAATCTCACTCAGGTGTTCAGATACAGCAGTAACAGGTGTAGAATAAGTGCTTAACTAGAATAGACAAATATACATTATTTTTTTGTTAATTATTATTAGAATTATAACAATGGTTGAAACCTGCATTGTGGTTCTTCATTTCTTTTATTACACATTATACAAAAAACGAGTTTTGTTATGTGTACGGAGCCTCAGGCAATGAACTGAGGAGATGAAACTACATTGTAGTTTAGAATATAAAGAAACCTAAAATCAAATGTGTGAAGAATTTAAATGAAAAGGTGTTGAGGTGGTTACATGACTGTTATAGGTAGTTTTCACTTAGTACTTAATGTAACTTGTGATACAATAAAATGATATTATAGTAAATAATATCTATTCCCCCTCAAGCAAAAAATGTAACTTTTTTAACAGAAGTAGAAATACATCTGCTTACTTTGAGTTTTCTGTTTTACTTATTGTTTTTTTCTTTGTGCATTTATGTGGGTGAATTGATTGTGAGGAAGCTACTGAGAATTTTCCTCTCCCTTCCTGAAGTGTATTGAAAGGAGTGAGTGAAAGTTGCAGTTATTTTTGTATTAGGTCTCTTTTTGTGTTGTCCTTTGTTGGTGTGAATGCAACATGAGAAGACGTCTGTCCATAACTTACATAACGCAGTAGGGAATGGGTGGGCCTTAATTTTGCAGGTTTGTTTCAGTGTTACACAGTATTACAAAGGGTGGGTTGGTCTTGAAAATCACCAAAAAAATGTGTTACATTATTTATGGAGAGCCCCAAAGTTATGGGACATGTGAACCAAGAGGTAAGGGAACCTGATCTTGGAAGTTTCATGATATCCTTAGCATTAAACATGGTTCTGAGTTCACATTCAGAAACAGATGCTAGTCAAAATTCTGAAATTTTTATTATATTTTCATTTAAAAATTACAGGTTTTCATTCAGCTGTATTTGTTTCCATCTTCTACTATAGATGCCCAACTCTTCCTCAAAATAAATTTCAAAGCAGTTGGAAATATGTTTGAGCAAGCCTGAGTGTCTCCAATAGTGGCTGGTTGACACAGGAGTCTCAGACTAGAGTCACTAGTGTGAAGATTATGTTATTTTCCAGAAGTTCTATTGCTGTGATTCACATGAGAATGTTGTACAATCATTAATGGGGTATGGAGGGAGATAGAAATTTTAATAATCTTCCTAATAAGATGTGGTTCACACTACAAAAAGTTTGAAGATACTGGACCAGAGCCAAATTTGGATCTGTATCTGATTTTAGTTTCCCTTAAGCTTAAGGGGAAACTGCTGTTACTCTTCAGTGTTTGGGCTAGTTTATTTATTTCTGGTGACACTCAATAGGAGAGGTATGCCTTTGGAATGGCAGAATATTCCTTGTTTTAGGATCCCTTGGCTTTACAAACACTTACGTTCTGAATATGGAATGTTGCTTAGATTCTTCCTATATGAGTGTTTAATTCTGTAATGTGAGATCTTTCTGTAAAAGGTTGATGCTCTTCTGCTAGCGATCCTTAAGCAGAGATCCTCATGAAAACAATTTTTGATGCTGGAGTGTTGCCAATTACCTTGTCTTCTCAAACCTCCCATTTTTGAAGGAGGATTGCAAAGTCAGTAGCTGGTTTCATGAGGATCTCTGCTTAAGGATGGCATCCATAGAATATCAAAGTTGGAAGGGACCTTAGGAGGTCATCTAGTCCAACCCCCTGCTCAAAGCAGGACCAATCCCCAGACAGATTTTTGCCCCAGATCCCTAAATGGCCCCCTCAAGGATTGAAATTGCAACCCCGGGTTTAACAAGCCAATGCTCAAACCACTAAGCTATCCCCCCGCCAGCCAGCCAGCCTTCCTTCCTTCCTTCCTTCCCTACCTCTCTTTGAGATGAGAATGTACTTGTCATTCATTAATCTCCTGCTGATTTAGAAATTAGCCAGATAGAATAAATTATCATATTGGACCTCCTAGTAGGTTTAGATATGTGTCCGTTATTGGTTTGAGTATTGAGACTTTGCTGGTATACCTCAAGCAACTGTCCAGTGGTTCAGTCATCACTAGAGCATGAGTTAAATGGTGCTGCTTGACACTTGCTTTTATCACTGGGAAATTTGAAAGAAACTCTTGTTATTTCCCAAGTTTATGTGTGTGTGTGTGTGTGTGTGTGTGTGTATATATATATATATATATATATATATATATATATTAAATGTGACTTCTTCATAAGATCATTTCTAAACAGAAGACAGAGTTTGAACAGTATTTTGAGGACACACAGCTGCACATCTCTTCATTGTGGATTCTGCCATTTCAGTCTCTGATCTAGAGCAATGCTTACACAATATTACCTGCTGCAGAACTGCCTTATTCTCAAACTTACGGTAATGGAAGTCTCTGTTTTGTACATGCTATTGATGTGAAAATGCACACTTCTTCATGTGCAAGCTTGCTGAAGGGATCTGCGGGTAGTGTACAATGTATTGGGGATCGACTCCTGTACTCCACCTTGGCAGGAGGAGTAAGCAGAATTGACCGGGGAGCTGCGGCAGTTGACTCGCCGCTGTGAGGATGGCCAGATAAATCAAACTAAGATACTTCGACTTCAGCTACACACAAATAGAGTAACTGAAGTTGCGTATCTTAGTTCGAACCCCCCTGCTAGTGTAGCCCAGGCCTTAGGCTGTGAATGTTGCTATCCTTTTAAACCACATCCTCTCCAAGGAAAGACATGTATTAGATGTAGTATGAAAATATGTTTGTTTATTCCTTTCATTTTCACACTCTGCACAAACAGCAATCTAGCTTATCCCATGATGACCTCTTAACACTAATAAAGAAGTATCATGCTTAATAACTAGAATGGCTTCCACACAGGTTTACGGCAGGCAGCACTGTAGCTAGTTCGGAATGTACTTTCTTTGTCTTAAGCAATCATGATCAGGTTAAACTTATCCTGCAGTCTTGCTATCGACAGCCAATGAAGGGGTTGATCATCTTTTAGTTCAGGGGTTGGCAACCTTTCAGAAGTGGTGTGCCGAGTCTTCATTTATTCACTCTAATTTAAGGTTTTGCGTGCCGGTAACACATTTTAACGTTTTTTAGAAGGTCTCTCTCTAAGTCTGTTATATAACTAAATTGTTGTATGTAAAGTAAACAAGGTTTTTAAAATGTTTAAGAAGCTTCATTTAAAATTAAATTGACATGCAGATCTTATCAGTTTAGTGCAGTGGTTCTTAACCTGGGGGTGCAAGATGCCCTTTCCAGGGATGCGAGATTTTTTTAGAAGGTAAATCATTGAAAACAGGTTGCCAACCCCTGTTTTAGTTGGTACTATTGGTTTTTAAAGCCCTGAGTGGTGTGGATGCTGGTTATGGTAAGATATCTCCTCTCATAGCTTTGTCCTTCCAAGAACACTTGCACAGACACAGCATGCTTTTTAGGGATCTCACCATCACCCCTGAATCTGGGTGATTACTGTTTGATATGTTGAAACCTATTGTATGAAATTTGCCCATTATTAGATTTATGTATGTTACAATTCAGCTCCCTGCTTCTCTCTTCTTCCTCTTCTTTTCATATTCACAGATTTCAAGGCCAGAAGATATGTCTGGTCAAGACAAGGAACTTCCCCCAAATAACTCCTGTTTGAACTAGAGCATATTTTGGAAACAAAAATCCAATCTTGATTTAAAAAGTTGCCAGTGATAAAAAATCCACCACAATGCTTAATAGGCTACCTCCCCTCTCTGTTAAAATTTTACTCTATTTCCAGTATGAATTGTCTAGCTTCAACTTCCAACCAAGGAATCTTGTTATATGTCTGCTCAATTGAAAAGTTCACATTGGCTTCCTCCATTTGCTTTCAATTAATGTAATTTTAAGACTGTGATTTTAAAAGTTATTTTATTATATTCTTATTTTGTTTAATAATCTATTTCCTCCCTGCTTTGGAAAGGACTGCTATATAATGCAATTATTAATAATAATTTTGCCATTGATTCACCTTCTGAAGGTTTGAGTGAATAAAACTGAAATCAATGTCCGTGTCCAACTATAAAATAGATACATAAATGTTGTATCTTTTACTGCATGGTTATGGACCTCAACTAAAAACACACCATAGTTGAATAAGTCTGAGATGACACTTAATCTATAACTCCCCATTTTCAGTCAGTTATAACCTTACAAAACTTTACATTATTTAAAAAAAAATGTTCTGAATTTTCTCATGTTTGGTCTCAGCCCTAAAGTAACTTCTTTTGGCAGGTTAAATAAAAAAATTGGCCCAGCTATTTTTGAGTTATCCAGGAATGAAAATAAATCATTTATGACTTGCCCTCCCTATTTGTACATTGAGATAACTCAAATTGTGGTTTGTTTTAAAATGTCAATGGTATTAGCTTGTTTAGTTTTCCTGAATAAAGACTAGTATCTTTAAAAAATATTTAGATTCATTTCATGGCTGGCCCTTGCATAGGTGCACCAACCAAGGAGAAGGTGCAAAGAGTCCCTATATCTTCTATTTGAACATAAAGGTGAATTGGGAGTGCAATTACTGTGTAGGGCTAGTGCTAGCTATTGCAAAGTGGGTGGGGAATAATGGGAGGGAGGGGCTGGGCAGAGCCATAAATATATTGCCCATAAGGGGATAATTTATCAGTTGAGGAAACAGAACTTTTCCAAGAGCTCAAGAAGTCTATAAAACTCACTTCCAGAAGATATAAGAATGACCACAGATTTTATGATCTTCAAGACTACAGCTGTAACTCCCTTTTTTGTTTTTGAAAATCTTTTTGGCTTAGCTCTTCCTCAGTAAGTTCTTCACACACAAACCACATGCAGTCACTCACATATATAAACAAATATAGACAAAGCAAACATACCACAAAAAACTATAAAGTAGACAAGCTATTTTCCTACAGATTGGGAAAGGTGGTAGAGGGAGAGAGAGAGACTGCTGCTGTTTTTATTTTTAAATGCTCAGAGATCAGGATGATGGAAATCATAAGTACACAGATAAACAGACTGGAGTTTCATGTACAGAGTGTTACAATAATCCAATATCAAGAGGGCAGACTGTGGTTGCATCATGTGAACGGCATAGTGGCATCTCAAGAGAAAATCATGGTTAATGGTGTGAAAAAAAGCTGACAGATCTAGAAGAGAGTCAGCCCAGGTTTATGAGGAATTTTAGTGAAGTGGCCAAAAATAACCCACTACAAATTAGAATGAGGCTACCAAACTTCTTTTCACTGATGTGTTGTGAATCCAGATCTTTAGAAGCTAAAATTCTGGTGCTTTAAACATGCTGCATTATCTATGTTTTGGAAAGCTTTTTTTAAGTGTTGTGATTTGTGATCGTTTTATTAATTCTCATATTTCAATAATAAAATTCTAATTTTCTGTAACACCATATTGTCAAGTAACCCATTTATATAAAACATTCAGTTACAGCTTGTATATAACATTTAATTGAAATCAAAGCTAATATCCAAAAAAGAATCCTCTGTCTTTTTTGTAAGCGATATCTTAATAGGAAATAATTTCATGAAAACTTCACTTGAAGTCAAAGAGAAAAATCTCAATTTTCCCAATTTAAAAGATGTTTCCATACATTACTGAATCAATGTTATTTGCTTAGACTGATCACGGTTACCATGCTGGTAAACTTAGTGTACCAATAATTCCTGAAAAATGAAAAATAATGAAATGTGCCTCCAAAATTTCAGTTAATTTATTATACTGTAAAGAAGTACAAAATATTGAAAGTAAAACCCCAAGACATGGGAAACTCACTAGTTAAAATAAAAAAAAATAAATAAAAAAGAACTTTGTGTATTTAAGTATTTCCATGCTTTCAAGTGATCTTAGATAGTTTGGAGCAAACATGATTCAGTTAGGGAGGAAAATTGGGCACAGTTTCAAGTGAAACTGGCTGGTTTTGACACTAGATCTGGTGATACTCCATGGTTTTGCCTCAGTTCCAAATGTGATTTTTTTTTTTTTTTTTTTGGTTTGATCAAACCTTAAGCTCAAAACATATTGATCACGAACAAAAGAAATGTTCACATGAATCACTGAGAAATTAAACTTGAATTTTATTCAGCTGTACTGCAGTGAACAACAAATACTATATCCTTTCTACTGATAGTCATTTTTAGATTTATAACCACCAGTCAAGTGAGGTTAGGTGAAAATCCAAGGGTTCATTTTATTTTAAGTGTATCACTTCTCCTTTACAGAATGGAAGAATACAGTACACCTTCCTGTGGGAGAAGTTAAGACTGTGGAAAGGCACAGCCAGTATGAACTTCTGGATCTGCTGAGAAGTCTGTGTATAATGGTGTGGACCTTAGACTAGCTTCACAGAGAGCTAACCCCATCCCATGAGTCCTTTATTCTTTTTCTATATAACAGTCTCATTGTTTATGTAGCTGTGCGGCCTTTATTTCTGATTGCACACCTGCATCATGAATTTTCTTTCTGAGTGGACTTGCAAGCACAGAAAAAGTCCACAGAGAAATCCATGCTCTGCAGAGGGGACTATGTCATGTCCAACGGTGGCTCTGTTTCCTATTCCTTGTCCTCAGAATGCCCATCTAGCTGCAGGTTATCCAGATTTAACAAGGAGGGAATTCCGTTGTGTTTAGAAAAAAAAAGAAATGGCATGACATGAAGACACGGACATCCCTCTGGTACAGATCTAGAACTTTTCTTCTCCATTCCTGCCTGTACAATGTGGTGAAGAGAAGCATGTAGTACAAAATATGTCACATATAACTTTTGATTATGCTGTGATTTCTCCATATATTTATTAGGATTGTCATCAGTGTAAACATTCATCTCCTCACTCAGTGCTCCAGACAATGCAGAATATTTCTTATATTTTCATATTATTCTCCAGCTCCTAACATTTTACATTTCTGGCTGATGTCAATTTATTGTTAATTTCTGAAATAATCAACTTGACTATTTGCTTGATTGACAGTTACTTACCTGTATTTTTCATTAGGTGTGTGTTGATGAGAGTATATTCTTTCCCACATTTTTTCTTTTATTTGTATACAAAATTGGTTGTAATTTGTCTGTCAATATAGCAGAAGAATCTTAGGAGAGATTAGAGTACTAATTGAAAAGAATAATGTGTTGATTTTGAAAGAAAGAAATTAAAAGCCGAATGAGCAGGAATGATTCACACTCCTACCACACAATATGATGCCCTTTGATATGTTCTTAAAAAGAATTTGAGGGTTTTTCTTATTGAATGCCACAGATATGTGGTAGCTTATATCAAAGTCAGAGACAAGCTGGAGTCCTTTTGGCTATGCCAGGGAGTCAGAAAAAGGAAAGGTGACAGACTAAGAGATTATTAGTTAATTAGGTAGAAGGAAAACTTGTTATATTAACCCAAATCATTCCCATGGCAGGATTTGCCTGTCACTGACAAAAAAAAGGAGCTAATTTACAATCACCCCTCTCCACCAAAAAAGAAATAGTTTAGAATCTGATACTACTAGAATCTGACTTCAGTGAGACTGCTCATGCTGTAAAGAACTATTAATTGTGAGTAGGAGTGTCAGAATGTTGCCATAAATTATTTTTAATATATTCAAGTCAAAGCAAAATATTAATAAGGATCCAAGAATTTTCTTTGCCCTCACTTAAATTTTGTATGCATTGAGGAACAGTGATACAATGCTTGTCATGGCCAACATCATCCTCATCTTTTTTGGTACTAAGTGTTCTTTTCTAAAGTGTGGAAGCATTTGTCTTTGTGTAGATTATGTGCCAGAGTATATTTTTCTCTTTCTTCTATGTGCAACTTGACTCATCCTTGGAATGAAGAAAAGCTCTCCTTCCATGTTACAAGATCATTCTTCACTTCTTTCTTCTGTCCAACCAGGGCCTGAACAGAAACGAGAAACTATTTCATGCTCTACTTCAAAATGTATATCAAATCTGTGTGATCAACGAGCCACAGCTTACTCCAGTGGATAACATCATCAAGCCAATTGTTGATATTGTAGGTAGACAACCAAATCTTCAGGATGGTATTTGTCAAATGCTGAAATCAAATCCATGTTCAATCTGATACAGGCAGTATCTTCTGAGGCAAACTAAATGATCTGTCTATCATATTTGTTTCTTGCCAACATTATATAGTTGGATTTTCAACTAAATGGTTTCCAGACCCTTAGAAAAACAAAGACCAGCTAATCACGTTTGTCTTGTTGTTCAAGAAACATGTTCTTCTTAATTTCCTCAAAGAAGGGCATACATAACAATATTTCCAGTATTGCCAATGCACTAGTCTGCCTGATAGAAATGTGAAAATCTCACTTTTCACATATTGTATTTTGCAAGCTCAAAATATGAAGAATTGTAGAGATCCCTTGGCAGGTGTAAGGATGTAGAAGAGGCACGGTTTTTACACTCCCCCTTGATGTTTATAGTCCATTGGAACTCCTGAGACCTGCACTGGAACAACCCTGCCAGTTAATTTGGGGTGCTTATCACAGTTAGGTAAAGTTTTAAATAGAACTGGGGCCTCTGTATTTAACCCTATTATGACATCTCATTGTTAGGGTTCACATCAATGTTGAAACATCAGAATTTCCCATGGGAAGGAGATTCTGATTTTCACCCACACCTAGCATGTCTTCATGTTTTTCTACATATCTTAGCACAATGCATCCCTAATGCAGTTGGAACTTTTTGGTATCACTGCAGCTGTATTCATAGAGAACAATTGATGGGCAGAGAGAAAAAGAAAAAGTATGGAACACATTATTAATTAAGGATTATTCTCTGGGCATTAAGAAACAGTGGAGCACAGTAAGCTGCAGGTGCATTGGTTAATCCTAATGACAAATGATCACAGGGCAACAGACACAATGCATCCTTGATGCTTAACATCTCTGATGCTTCATGTCTCTAACAGAAATATTTTTACCCCACAAATCTTGACAGAGAATCACTGTGCAAGACCCATTTGCTTTGGCTTTTACAGGGCAGGATTTATCCCTGTCTAAGAAAAGTTCAGATACTGTTTACTATCCAATAGAAATCTAGGATAACCTCATGGTTAAGCTGAGGATGCAGGTCTAACAGGACTAAGCATAGCAACTAAATGTGAAGTTCCTGAAAAAGGAAACCTGCTTTTTGAAGGATTGTGGATGAACCTTTTAAATATTCTAAAATGGCCATTGAGATTCTATCCACACATGGACAAAATAAAATCAGTGACACTTTGATTTATCTTATGACAAACACTTCACCCAATCAAAGAAAAGCACAATCGGTAAAATTATAATTTGCTTTCCTTTTAAAAAAAAGTATTAATATGTATTTCCTGATTGGAAAATTGATGGTTTTCACTGCACATTTATTGATTTTTCTAATAACTGATTGTCGGAGAGTTGTTTCTGGACACCTTAATAACCAGTTGCCTAATAAGAGTGGTTCAGTGCATTGTATATTGTTTTATTGAACAATTTTGTCACTGTGTTATATATGCACATGAGCTCTTAAATTATTTCACTTGTTAAACATATTGTTCTCTAATCTTCACTGAGGTGTTTTAAATTAAATGATTTAACACATGGATTAATTCAAAAGGGTTTATTTAACACAGTAAGGAAGTCCAGTTGATTTAATCACTGTCCTGACTTCTAACTAGTCATTACATAAGCACCTGATTGAATCATGTATCAAAATGTTGGTAAGGCACAGACAAAAGGCTGATAATTAGAATTTATGCCCTTGATTGTTCAATAAGAGGTCTGTGCCAGTAGAGTCTGTGCTTGTGTAACCCACACACCTTCTGGGTGTGGTGTTCTGTCCCATCTAGTGGCACCAAGACCACTCAGAGACAGTTAAATGAGTCTGCTCTACAAGCTTGGCTAACAGGCAGTTGGCTTTTATCTCATGTGGTAGAGGCTCATGCACTAAGCTTCAAAGGTCCCAGGTTCAATCCCGACGACTGGGGTCTGTTGGTATTACAGTTGCATAGCATTGCATTGGTTTTAATGTGGTTCTGTGTGGCTTGGCACACAGGGAGCTCATTGCTATGTTGGGACCCATGTCTGAGGGTTTGTTTGTTTTTAAGTTGTATAATTTTGGCTGAGGTGTTATAGAATATAACTCTGATATGTATCAACCTACAGGAAATGTGATTATTCTCTGTAGCCCTAACTACTGGTGCTAAAATATGTCCTTATCTTCTACAAATGACTAGATGCTATTCATTATAACTGACTCTTTTGCCTTATTGCCCCCTTTGTCTCATATCCCCACTCTGAGCTTCAGATCCCCAATGTGCTGTACAAAAGTACATGGAAGGGTCTCCCTGTTATTTTGTACCTGGAGTCCTCTCTCTTCTCTTTCAGATCTCTCATTAAAACCCAATCAGAAATAGTATGTAATAGCTCATTATCAGTAACCCCTATACTGTCTCTCCGCATAACTGCTACCTAGTACACTGTTCTATGTTTGTCTTGTCTTCCCCACTGCCTTATGGGACTTCTCACTTGGGTAAAATACCTATATGCTTGCAGGATCCAGGACTTGTGTAAGGCAGGTCTTTGATGTTCTGCCCATGTCTTAGAATTCATAGTCTGCTTAATATTGATCTCGTTAGTTAGTATTAGGTTGTGCTATGTTTTTTCAGACACAAAGAACATATAGCTATTTTCAGCAAGATGGGTCTTTGTTACATTCAGAGAACAAAATGTGGAAAAAAAAACATAACTATCTATGAAAAAGCATGGAAAGTGCTTATTCTCTCACCTTCTGAACTCAACTCTGAGAACATGACTGCTGTTGAGCCCTACACACACACCACATACAGTGCTTAAACCATAGAGGTGAATCATACAGAAAACAAAACTATCACAGCTTCATCACCACACACACCACTTTCCTCCCCTTTAATTTATGTCAAAACTAAGTCTAGCAGTGTGGGTGTCTGCATTTATGTTGAGGAGGATACCTGTCAAGAGGACATTTGTCACTTGTTTCTCTTCCCATTCCTCATCTCTCCTTTGAGATTCACTTTCTACCGTAACATCTTCATTTATGTTTTCATTTACATTTTCAAGCCTGTAAAAGTCATAGTCATTTTCCTTACTTGACAGTAACTACAGGGCCACCAGCTTCTATATACATTTATTTTCTTTCTGAGTTTTGTAACATCTGTCAGTGTGCTTTTTCATTACTTCTCCTTTTATTTCTCATTGTGACCAATACCTTCTTAACAACTCTTCCTCACTTCCTTCCTTGCCTAAAATTTTGCACCCAAGTCTGCTGGCTGATGCTCAGAATGATGGAAGGCATATGTTGATGGGTTCTTTATCCCAATATCAAAGTTATCACTAATATTTTCTTGTCTAGCAGTTTGTTCAGTCAGAAAAAAAAAAGCTTGTTGGTCTAGTTGAATACATGGACCTAGACTTTGCCACTGTCCTAGCAACATTCTGGATCTGTATAGTCTTTTTTTCATCTGGTAAGCTAGACTCTCTTTATTGAATAATACCCTTCCTGGGGACAAGTTTATTACAAAAAAAATTGTTCAGATATTCGCAAACATAAGTCCCAAAACATAGTCCATTTATAACCCAGTGCAAGAAGACCTTAAAAATAAAAGGTTTCAGAGTAGCAGCCATGTTAGTCTGTATCCGCAAAAAGAACAGGAGTACTTGTGGCACCTTAGAGACTAACAAATTTATTAGAGCGTAAGCTTTCGTGGACTACAGCCCACTTCTTCGGATGCATATAGAGTGAAACATATATTGAGGAGATATATATATATACACACATACAGAGAGCATGAACAGGTGGGAGTTGTCTTACCAACTCTGAGAGGCCAATTAAGTAAGAGGGAAAAAAAAAACTTTTGAAATGATAATCAAGATAGCCCAGTACAGACAGTTTGATAAGAAGTGTGAGAATACTTACAAGGGGAGATAGATTCAATGTTTGTAATGGCTCAGCCATTCCCAGTCCTTATTCAATCTTGAGTTGACTGTATCTAGTTTGCATATCAATTCCAGCTCAGCAGTCTCTCGTTGGAGTCTGTTTTTGAAGTTTTTCTGTTGTAAGATAGCCACCCACAGGTCTGTCATTGAATGGCCAGACAGGTTAAAGTGTTCTCCCACTGGTTTTTGAGTATTATGATTCCTGATGTCAGATTTGTGTCCATTAATTCTTTTGCGTAGAGACTGTCCGGTTTGGCCAATGTACATGGCAGAGGGGCATTGCTGGCACATGATGGCATATATTACACTAGATACAATCAACTCAGGATTGAATAAGGACTGGGAATGGCTGAGCCATTACAAACATTGAATCTATCTCCCCTTGTAAGTATTCTCACACTTCTTATCAAACTGTCTGTACTGGGCTATCTTGATTATCACTTCAAAAGTTTTTTTTTTTCTCTTACTTAATTGGCCTCTCAGAGTTGGTAAGACAACTCCCACCTGTTCATGCTCTCTGTATGTGTGTGTATATATATATCCTCAATATATGTTTCACTCTATATGCATCCAAAGAAGTGGGTTGTAGTCCACGAAAGCTTATGCTCTAATAAATTTGTTAGTCTCTAAGAAGGTGCCAAAAGTACTCCTGTTCTTCTTAAAAATAACACATCCTTTCAGCCATTGACACAACACATACCACATTCCCATGATTTCTGCTGTTCTCAAACTCAGTCAGTCCTCCTCTCTCTCGCTCTGCCAAGACAACTGCTTCCGCTCTTCTGGTGGGAGCGCTCTCTTCCCACAATATATTCTGAATCATTATATAGACTTCTGTACCAGATTTAGAAATAAATGAAATAGTCTGGGACCTGTGGCTGGGAATGTAGTTGCAGAGGCTTCTTCACAGCAGCAATCCTGCAGGCTGACCTGACGGATACACATGTGGTCAACTTGATGAGCAGGGATATTAAACAGCATCTGTCAAGCTTATCTTGCTATAGTACTGTATCTTGAATACCCTAACCATTAGAAAGGGGTCACTTAATACTTTATTCTTTGGTACAACTGATACAACTCAACTTTTCTTTGCCCCTTAGGGGAAAAAAAACAGAATGAAAGTGTGTAAACTCAGTCTAAATACTAGAGCTAGGTGGGAACTGGATTTTCTGTTTCACAGGAAATTCTGCAATTTTTTTTTCCATTCTGAAATGGAACTAGAACAAAATTTTCCATTTTTTTCTGTAAATGAAATTAAAAAATGCATTTTGGATCAGTTGATCAAATCAAAACTTTTTGTTTCAGTTTTGACCTTTAACATTTTTTATTTTTTTAACTATAAAAAATAATTAATTTTGTTTCCAAAAGTCACTTTGAAAGGAAAAATTAAAAATTCCAGTTGGAAAACATCAAAACAGGATGTTATGACATCATCAGATTTTCATTTTTATTTTCTAAAATGGTATTTTGTCTTAACAAAACTTTTCAATGTTGAAAAAAAAATGTCAGTGCAAAAGTTCTAACCAGATCTATTAATACTCGCTTCCTTGTCTGATAGAAATAAATATGCATCAGATCTCTTGGACCCAGTTTATTATTTATTTAAATTTTACTCTCCATATCTTTAGCAGCCTGACACAGATCACTGTGATCAGGATACAAATGATCAGATTCCATGTCTCATCTTCTTGCTCTGTATCAGTCTCCTTCCTTTAAGATGCTGCATGTTGCATGGCAATATTTGCAATGTGCAAGGCAGAAACAAACAATTGATTTTACAAGGACTGTGTAATGAGGTATTACCTGATATACCAAGAACCTGTGACATGCATTGTGAGAATATATGGCTTCATTATATTTTTCTTCTTATGAACTCCAGGGAGGTTGAACCTGACTTATTAGCCTGGGCTTTATGGAGAAAGAACTGTCCCTTGGAATTGCAAATTGACTGTACCATTTTAAATTGATTGGCTCCTACCTAACAGGTAAGATGCAGCTGCTGATAATTGCCCTGTAGCTAACCTCACTCTATCTTTTGATCAATGTCAAAGAGATTAGCTAGACCAGATTGTCTGAGATAAGTATGTAGAAGTCATGATATGTCCCTGGGGACTTTGTGACTAGATCTGTGATGCTGCTTTTCAAAATGCACATTGATCATGAATATGATGGCAATGTGAATTTGTGGCTCTTAAGCTGTCTGATTTTTCTGTGTGGCCTCAGGGGGATGTTGGTGCAGTCTACAATACACAGGGTGTCATAAAACTTGTTTTATGATTTCTTTGTGCTGCCATCCCATTTGAAAACTAATACACTAACTAGCTCTCTTGAGGACAGCAGTGAGAAGAAACTGATTAGTAAACTGTGAGGTGGCTGATTGGCTGATAACAGTGTTTCTGATATTGCACCAGTGTAACATTTCCATTGTCAGAAACTGTGAGGCAGTCCTTACCTTAACTGTGATCAGTTTTGCATGGATATGCTGCATCTGACTTTCCAGGCCTCCACTGACCCCTTCACACAGATTATGGATTATATGCCAAACATGTATCTCTGGATCATTCATCTGCCAGCTTCAGAAAGCTTGTGTGCTGTCTGTACACCTTCTTCCTCTCTAGATACTGATATCTCCTCTCTGTGCTGCTTATCTGTCTTTGTTCTTGTAAGCACGGTCTGAATGAGTTCTCCCCTGACATCTAGTGATGAGATGGGGGGGGGGGGGAAAGACTTCAGGAGCAAAATGTGTTTACATACACACACCTACTCTACTTAGATGTACAGCAGATAGAGCTGCTTTACCAAAGCAATCAATTTTTGCTTGGTTGGGTTACAAATAACTCTAAGATTTGGATGCAGGGGTAATGAAATGTTGTTATCCTTATTGTACAAGTAAAGGTCAATGGAACTGTGCTTGGTAGGCCCTGATTGAAGGGGTCACCCTAAACTGACCCTCAGTTGCTAAGCAGGAGGTAGGGATGCCAAATCCCAGTGAAGGTCCAGGGGTGTGAATTCTGCTTAAAGGTCTTAAGCACTACTTGACCTTTGGTTCTCCAGTGTTTAGTGAGAGCTGATTAGACTCAATTAAGAGTTCTTCTTTCCAGTTGGTGATTCCTACAGATGACATCATTGCTGAGCAATTCTAGGGCTAACTCTTAGACCAGATAGGGGGACCTTTTTTTAATCACGGGCCATTGACACACAGAAAAAAACAATTGTGGGCCACACACAAGTAAAAAAACAACTTAATTTAAGTTTGTTTTTAGAAAGAGAAATATAAAATGTTCAACTCACCTGCCTGGGGGCGCCCAGAGGCTCAGAGCTTCCCCTCAGCAGTGGAGCGAGCTGATGCTTGCAGATCCAGTCTCATATGGGTGGGGTGAGAGGTAAGGGGCACTGAGTCTCAGGGCTTCCCGCCTAGGCCGGGTGAGCTGCTGCTCAGGGCTCCAGCCCTGCGGGGAGTGGGGAGCCAAGACTTGCAGGCTGGATGAAATTAAGCAACAGGCCAGATCCAGTCTGCGGGCCATAGGTTCCCCACCCCGCCTTACACCTTGTGTTAGGACACTAAAAGATGACACAAAGACTGTACTTATAGTGAACATCCCTACTACCTACTGAAATCACTGAGAGCTTAGCTAAGTGGCAGACCTCAGAACATCACATCGCAGAAGCAGTGGCAGCCTGCAGTAGTGGAGAAATGGCACCATAGAGACTGTGGCATCTCTGAGCCAGTTGCCATTGCTCAAAATACCCTCTCCTCCAGAGACGGGAGCTGAACCCCGGAACGAACCTTTGAATTCTGGATCTTTGCTAACCAAGGACAGCCAGCTGTGAGTAGGATGCAGCAGTGAAGAGGGGAGTTATGTGTTAAAGAGACAGTTGTCAGACTTTCCCACTGCAAGATGGGAAACTGAGGCAAAGGACACTGCCCAACGCTCTGTGAGCTCTGGTTTGTTTATGGTCTCATGCTCTTGAATGTGGTGTTTTCCCAAATTAATGCTGGGTTCCCTTTCCTTTTTAATAAAAGTTCTCTGTTATTATACACACTCAGTGCTTTTGAGTGGGGAAGTATTGCCTCTTAGAGGCACCCCGGGGTAGAGTTAAATTTTCTCAGATTACATGGTGGAGGCTGAAGCAAATTTTGTTTTGTATTATTAAGAAATACTGAACCTGGCTCTTGCCGCTACCAAGCCCACTCAGCAGAAGGGTTACATTCTTATTTGCTAAAAGGTTCACCAAAAGCATTTCCCCTTGAATTTACAGTAGCTACTAAATCCCACTAGATGAAACTACATATGTGGATTCTGTCAGGAGCAGCTTTTTTTTTTTTTTTTGTCTGAGAGGTTGGCCTCATAGCCCACTGATAGTTGATTGCAAACTTGTTCCATCTGCAATCATTAGTGTCTTCATGCAAATATCACTTCTAGGTGTAGACACTTTAATCAGCTTATCTGAACAGCTGCACTGGTTTGAATAATATATAAAGCTATAATGCTCAGGATTTGCTTAATGTGTTCATTGAAATACGGTGAATAAGAAATGCAAAGGGGTTCTTTTAATGAATCTAACTGAGATGTGGTAGAGTAGCTACAAGAGTATCTAAATCCCATGTCAGAGGTAGTTTAGATGGCACTTTTCCCCCAGCTGCAACCAGAATTCCTCCTAAAATGTAAATGCTGCATCAGTAGTGCCACACCTATGCATAGGGTTCAGGCCAACCTCTCCCATACTGCTAGTACCTGTGAAGGCACTGGACTGGCCCTTGGTCCCCATAACATTGATTAACATTTTGAAAAGCTTGCACAGTTCAGTTTCACAGTCTGAATGGTACAAAGGGTGTTACTGTTTTGATCCCTTGGGTATTTGTGGCATTTTCATAACAGGACTATAAGTGGTCACAAGTTTCTGAGAAGCTAAGAGGAAGCAGGGAGATAAGTGTACTGGTCTGAGGAAGATGGGCACTCTTTTTCCTTTAAGTGACATGAACAATATTGTAACAAGATTATATGTGCCAGAGACTGAAATACTATATTAATACCTCTTAATATCCATTATTTTGTATGGTCCCTGATTCGTCCAAGTGGTGTCACATGTGCAGTGGGTATTCTTCATTGATGAATTTTGCTTATTATCTGTGATTTAGATAATTCATATACAAAATAACATGTAGCTAGACAATCCCCCTATTGATTACACATTAAAATAAATTCAAATTATTCCAATTAGTACTGTAGCACAAAGCAGAGTTACTGTAAAATCAACTCATCCCCCCATATCTTCCCATTTGAGCTGATCTCATAACAATGAATATTTTGTTCTGATTTCAACTT
The DNA here is from genome assembly GCF_011386835.1 of Chrysemys picta bellii. Lineage (NCBI taxonomy): Eukaryota > Metazoa > Chordata > Testudines > Emydidae > Chrysemys > Chrysemys picta. The sequence goes on along the minus strand of NC_088791.1, from coordinate 265,834,739 downwards.
TTGGTCCTCCCATCCTACTTCTTTTGTGTGGTTTATCATGATGAGCACAAGAAATTTGGAGCTCTGGAGTTCAGTCCTTTTTGGAAGATGGGAGAATACCAGCAGCAAAGGCTGCTGACACTACATTAAATACACAAATAAAGCTACATTTTAAAAATCTGCAGTGCAGATCCTAGAGAAGAATTTGCCCCAAGGACTCTAAATGATTTATGCCCTCTCCAAACTGAAATCATTCCTGAAGTATCACTTGCCCCACAGCAAAGTTATTGGAGTTTATATACATAGATGCAATTACTGTTCTGTCATGTATATGTTCATTTTGTGCTCAGATTTTATGATGCTAGTAACTTTATACTTGTGTGCCATAATTACATTAAATTAATTGTCTTAAAGGAATATAAATATGGCACACCACTTCCAAGGCTGTTTGGGTGCTTCCCTAAAAACTATCAAAAGAAAAGTGATCAAGATTACATCTTGCCAAAACCTATAGGAATTTGGACTTTGACAAAGAACTAAAACCACAGTGTTTCTGAAGTCATTAAAGTCTTCCACTTCCCACCCCAATTCTATTATAATGATCTGCCTTGCATGGATATATGTTTCTCGGTAGCAACATCATCATAATCGATAATCTAAGCAGAAAGGCCAAATATTGAATCATCCAGAGAAATTTACCTACAAGCTGGCACAGTCTTCTCTCTAGGCAGACATCTATCTGTTATAAATGAATCCAGCTCCTGTGCTTATAATCCCCCACGGGTCTGATAGTGACTGGGCACTGTTTCTAGCTCTGGGTCTCTTGGGCACACTCCCAGTTGCAGAACACTCTGATGTCCTTCAGACCCTGCACTTTAGGTACTTTACATCCCTAAACAAGTAAAACATCCTTCCTGACCCCCCCCCCCCCCAGTTGCTCAGACAAGTTCCTGTAAGGCCCTGTGGGTCTACACTGTGGGCTTGCAGAACTGCTAGGCATCTGATGTCTCCAGGCTGCCACACAGCAGCAGCCAACCAGCTCGTGCTCCACTGCCCATTACCTGGTGTGGACACAGCCTATGGGAAGTCCTGCCTCAAGGGGTTTGATAGGCAATAGTGCAGAACACCTTTAGCTGCCATGACCATTCCTGCTCCTGAACTCCTGACTTCAAACTTGGCTTGATTTGGATTTTGCCTCTTGACCTAGATCTCGAAACCTGTCTGGGGCTCAGAGTCTTCATATCGACTTTGCCCTTTGCCCTTCATATCGACTCAACCCGACTACAAACTCCTCTTCTACTCCCAGCCTCAGGTTTGACCCTGCTCTGACCCTTGCTCCTGACTGCCTTTGTTAGGATCCTGACAGATCCTACAGATGCACAGAGACCACCTAACTGTGGAAGATCTTGTTTCTGAGTTACACCCTTCAGAAACAATGTGGCAATAAAGCCCACTGGGCTAAAGGTTATAAACACATACACAGAGAGAATTTGCTGGACTGATTTTTCTAATTTGATGACAAGTTCTGAACATTTTCAGAACCGAAACAAATATTTTTCCTACTTTATTTTCATTTGGTGGCCCAACAGAAGAATCAGTTACTCACACAGATCTAGTCTTAACTCAGCATGCAGGTTATAGTACACAGGAAGTTGAAGTAAAAGTTACAAAACTAAAGTTCACAATTTGATGCAGACATACCCTCAAAACCTAGATGTTGTCCTTCTAGGTATGGGTTAAGCTGCATTGTCAGGGCAATGCGAAGAAGTTTATATTGCCACAGCTGCTATCACAGTTTTTGTAAACATATACGATAGACTTGACCTGTTTGTTTGTTTTGTTTTATTTTTTCTCATCTTTTTTTATTTGTTTATTTATTTAATTCATAGAAAGTTTTCCCTTTCCTTCAAATGCTGATTTGTAGAAATCAAAATGTTTCATGGGAATGTATTGATTTTGCCAAAATTTCATTTTGATAAGGTCATTTTTATTTAAATCAATGGAAGTGAGGCAACTGGGCACTTTTGAAAATCCTACTGGGTACCTAAAGACCTTTGTAAATCTAGCCCCCAGGTTCTTCTGAAAAGTTTACCCACAGTTAAAGCTACTTATTTCTGTGCCTAGTTATTATTATTATTTCAGAAATCCTAGTTTTGTTTGTGTTCTTGTCCTATGAGATTCAGTAATTTTCTTTACTACACAGATAAAGATGGTAGAGAATTATTTGTAGGTGAGGTTCCAGGGTAAACCTCAGACACAGGGCCTCACACACAGAAGTGACTGTTTTGCTAATGTTACTTTGGTTTACGATGGATCGTATACATTTTCCCGCACCTCTGCTGTTATAACATCCAAAGCACACTTTAGTCTAAATGGTAATTGCTGTGTGCAAGAGATTCTAACAGTGTTACCAAAGGCCTGATGAAACTTTTGGTCTAATACATGGCAACTCATTGTGCTCTGATATGTGTGTGTGTATTTGGCTTGAAGTCAAATGAAATGCTTAGAGACCAATTAGTAGGAAAATCATGCTGCAATAATTTATGAAAGGCTATTACTTGTACTTCATCTTATCCTAGAGAAAGTTTGTGTTCTAGCAGGCTAAATTAAATCACTTAGATATTTGCTGACTGAGCTACTCACTTGTAGAGGTGGAACATGCCAGAGGAGTCCAGAAAGCAGAATTCCAACAAGATAAGCAAAAGCTTCTGTATTCCTGCTAAAGGCTCTTCTCTAGTGAGCAAAAAAAAGAAAAGAGTTCCACAATCATGTTTCCACTGCAGTTTTGTGACCTATTTAGTAAATGCTTCAGGGACTCCTGTAAAGAAAGTGACGTATAATAGTGGGGAAATTAACACTGTGTTTGGAGACATATAACAGTGTCTGTTTTTTCTAATGTCTGTTTGATGAAGGGGGAGGACAGAGCTGCAGGAAAAGCAGTGACTATGTCATTGTAGGCCACCAAATCAGAAGAAGGAGATGGATGGCATTTTTAGAACAAATAATGGAAGTATCCCAACAACCTGGTAGTCATGAGGAACATTAACTATACATGTACTACCCACATAGCTGTTGGAAAAACAATACAGCAGGACACATACCACCCAACATGTTTTTAGAATGTGCTGGGAACAACTTTTTGTTTCAGAAGGTGGAAGTTGTAACTAGTGAGACAGTTATTTAATACTTAATTCTGACTAATAGGGAGTATCTGGTTGAGAATCTGAAGGTGAAAGGCAAGTTGGGTGAAAGTGACCACAAAATTATAGTTCATGGTTCTAAAGAAAGGAAGGAGAGAGAGCAGCTAAATAAAGATAATAGACTTCAAAAAAGCAGGTTTAAACAACCTCAGGGAACTAGTAAATATGGTTCCATGGGAAGGAAATCTTAGGAAAATCATTGTTCAGGAGACCTGGCAGTTTCTAAAAGAGACAATATTAAAGGTGCAACAACAAACTATCCCAATGAAGAAGAAAGATAAGAAAATAGCAAGAAACCAATATAGCTGCAAGGATATACAAATCAAAAAGGAATTGTACAAATAGTGAAAATAAAGAAAAATAGCTATGAATGAATATCAAAGAATAATACAAACATGTGAGGACAAAATCAGAGAGGCTAAGGCTCAAAGTGAGCTCTGACTAGTAAGAGACATAACATGCAATAAGTTGAGGTTCGATAAGTAACGTAGAAGTGAGAGAATGATGAAGGAAAGTGTAAGTCCATTATTTAACAGGGAGGGAAAACAATTGAGGGACCACAGTTAAAGCTAAAGTGTTTAATAATTTTTTACATCAGTTGTCTCTAAAAATGTTAATTGTGACCAGATGCTTAACACAATTAATATAAACAAAGAATAAGGAGCTCAGGCCAAAATAGGGAAAAATGGATTAAAGATTATTTAGAGTTATATGTTTCCAAGTCAGCACAGCCTGATGAAATTCACCCTAAAATACTTAAGGAACTAGCCAAAGCAATCTCTGAACTATTTGCAATAATCTATGAGAACTCATAGAGGACAGGTGAGGTTGGCTGTCCGGAAGGCAAACATAGTAGCTATCTTCAAAAAGGGGGGAAATGAGGAGCTAGGGAATTATAGACCAGTCATCCTAACTTCAATACCAAGAAAGATACTGAACAAATTATTAAACAATCAGATTGTTCAAGTCTGGAGGATAATAAGTAACAGACAACATGGAATTGTCAGAAGAAATTATGCCAAACCAACCTAATTTCCTTCTTTGACAGCGTAGCCAGTCTAATGGATAGGTCAGATGTGGTAAAAGTGATATATCTGGACATTAGCAAGACTTATGACACAATCCTACATGACATTCTCATAAGCAAGCTAGGGAAATATGGTCAAGAAGAAATTAGCGTAAGGTGGATGGACAGCTGGTTGAAAGACTGTACTCAAAGTCTATGTCTACACTTATGGAGGTGTCTAGAGTACAGGCTCTACATGCAATAGCTACACTCCATAGTGAAAGGCAGGCTGCATCCACACTTGTCACTGCAGCATGTAACTACACACCACAGTGAAGGGATGTAGCAGTGGGAAAAGACTCAGGCAGCTCCCCACTGCCATAGCTTTTCCCTGCTGCCTTCCCCCTGCCAGGGTCTTTCCCCACTGCCAGAACCTTTCACAGTGAAAGAGAAAGACTTTGGATATCTTGCTAAAAACAACAGCGTAGATGTGGGAGGTGCTGCCTGGGCATGTAGCTAGCCTGTGTTGTATTGTGGAGATTCAGATGTGTAGGGCACTTTACCCTCCTCTATTCGTCTAAGCCAGGCCTCATTGTTTACACAACTATTTATACCCATGTTAGCTGGGCATGCAGTGTCTGTACTCTACATGTTACCATAAGTGTAGATGTACCAAAAGATTAAATATCAGTGGTTTATCAAGATAGGATGATGTATATCACTAGGGTCCTGTAGAGTATATCTTGGGTCCGGTACTATTCAATATTTTAATTAATGATTTGGCTGATGGAGTGTAGAGTATGTTTATAAAATTTGCAGATAACACTAAGTTGGGAGTAGTTGCAGGCACTTTAATATTAGAATATTAGATAATCTTAGAATTCAGGATGATCATTATAAATAGGAGAATTACTCTGAAATCAACAAGGTGAAAAATCAAATGTACAAATACAGAATGGGGGAGGTATAGTTGATCAGAATTTGAATAAGTCAACAGCGTAATGTTATTGCAAATGTCATTCTCGGATGTAAGAGAGATAAGGTGGGTGAGGTAGTATCTTTGTGTGGCTGAACATCTGTTGGTGAGAGAGACAAGCTTTCGGGCTTACAGAGAGCTCTTCTTCTTCAGATGACTTCTTGTCCCTCTGTGGAAGTGGAGAACAATTGATCACTTCCCTCCTCATCAATGAAAGCAGTAAACAAATTGGAGAGAGTTCAGAGGACAGCAACAAAAATGATAAGAGATTTGGAAAACAAGACTTATAAGGAAAGGCTGAAAGAATGGGCAGATGTTTACTTTAGAGAAGAGAAGACAGATGGAGGAGGGGGCATAATAACAGTCACTGAATATATAAAGGACAGTTATAAAGATGACAGCGATCAATTGCTCTCTGTGCCCACAGAGGGACAAAAGTTAAAGACTTAGTTTGCAGTAGGAGAGAGTCAGGTGAGATATTATGAAAAACTTTCTAACTATAAGTAAATTAACTACTGGAATAGATTACTTAGGGAGGTTGTTGAATCCCTGTCATTGAAGGTTTTTAGCAATAGATTACACAAACACCTGTCAGGAATGGTCTTGCTATATTTGATCCCATCTCAGCATGTGGAGAATGGACTAGATGACCTCTTGAGGTCCCTTCAGTTCTGCATTTCTATGATTCTATTATTACTGAGGGAGATTCTGAGGGACTGGAGAGGAATTTGATTTCAAGGATAGCTTGGGAAGGGGAACAGTGATTGTCAGATGTGGATGGAGGGAGAGTAAAATATTTGGTGTCCTTGAGGGTCTGGGAGTCAAATCGGAAGCCAGGAGGGAAGAAGTAATTGTTATAAGAATTTATTTTACTATTGTACCCTGAGAAAGCCAATATTGTTGGTAGATAATTTGTTAGAATTATCTGTTAGAGTGCCCATCAAGCTGCTGCAGCTCTGCTCACTATGAATTGTTAAACCTGTTCCTGTGTGTCTTACCTTCCTATGCAGTACTGTCAAAGTCAAGGTTATTTAACTGTTGTAAGAAAATGAAACACAACAAAACAACAACAACAAACCCAGAAGCATACTGAGAAGAAATCAAAGTAATAAGCCAGAAGAAATCTTGTACAAAAGCTACAAATTTGCATTCAGACTTTCACCACATCAAAAAGAACAATTTACCCAAATTTTGAGGAGACAAAGTGAGAACTATTTATTTCTACATGTATAAAGCTAATGTAAAATCCCCATTTGGCTTTAGAATTGTGGCCAGCTGTGTTTGGGGTGGGGGGGGGGGGAGGCTAACAGGATACATGTGATATCCTCTTTGTTGACAGAAGCAGTACAAACTCTTCTGTTAAGAGTTATAGGAAGCAGTTAAAAAAAATCTCATAGGATTTCAGGAACAAAAGTATGCAGAACTAAACAGGAACATAGCTGCAATTGAAAACATTTCAAAGAGAATAAAATAAAACTACAATAAGATAAAAAAGATTCATGGAGTTAAAGAATAAATAGCAGCATGATGGTTGCATTAGCTGTATAAACAACATTTAATGTACATGAGGATGCAAAAGTTTTGCAGTGATGGCACAAATAGACAAACACATTAAGAAATGTGTAGGTAAAATATAAAATGCATTTGCTATTGAAAATTCAAAATCATAAGATTCAATGTTGCTAAACTGAATGGATGAGGAGGTAAAAGATACTTATGATTTACTGCTCAGTAAAACACCTAGCAGAGATAACAAGCCCCTCGAGAAAGCCATTCTAGTTTTAAATTACTCTCTCTCTTAAAAAACAAACAAACAAAACACACACACACACACACACACACAAACATAGCTTCTGAAGCATTTATCTTCACACAACCATGACCAGAACCAGATAGAACATTGACCAATTTTCATATTCAGTTACATCAACTTGCAACTTTGCATAGATTAGTGTGGATTGTGAGCTCAGGATGCAAATTATATAACATTACATTCAACACTCTCCAGAGATAAACTGTTAGTGAACCAGAGCTTATGTTGGCCTTTAGATGGGTCAGAAAGTTGCAGTTTCATGGACAGTGCATATCAAAAAAGAGTGGCATATTACTTCCCACAGAATGCATCTCTGACCTTCCTGGTGTTACCATATTCAGCAAATTGAATCTGAACCTGGGCTACAGCCTACAAATAAGAGGAATGTGCTCCAAAATCCTATTAAATTACAATGTTTTCTACACCTATAAGATAGAGAAAATAGAGGCCTGGATTTTCAGATCTCTACTGCAACTTTGACTTTACAAAATGTCATACATGAGACTCTGTGAGCTATAAGGAAATATCAAGTGGTGTTGAGGGGTAAAAGTAGTAGTAATGTTAATTTCCTTGTGCGCTAAATAGACAGTTCTAGAGCAGAGGTGGGCAAACTACGGCCCGCGGGCCACATCTGGCCTGCAGGACCCTCCTGCCGGCCCCTGAGCTTCTGGCCCGGGAGGCTAGCCCCTGGCCCCTCCCCCACTGTTCCCCCTTCCCCGCAGCCTCAGCGCGCCACACTGCCGGCGCAATGCTCTGGGCGGCCGGGCAGCGCAGATGCAGAGTCTGGCCTGACCCAGTGCTCTGTGCTGTGCTGTGGCGTGCCTGGCTCCAGCTGGGCGACATGGCTGTAGCACCGCCAGCGACTGGTGCTCCAGGCAGCATGGTAAGGGGGGATGGAGCAGGGGGGGTTGGATAAAGGCCAGGGGAGTTCGGGGTGTGGATAGGGGTTGGGACGGTCAGGGGGCAGAGAACGGGGGGTTGAATGGGTGCACGGGTCCTGGGGGGCAGTCAGGAAGGAGGGGGGTTGGCTGGGGCGGCAGGGGGCAGTCAGGGGTGGGGGTTCTGGGGGCAGTCAGGGGACATGGAGTGGGGGGGTGGATGGGGCAGGGGCCATCAGGGAACAGGCGGGGTTGGATGGGGCAGGACTCCTGGGGGGGGCAGCAGGGGGTGAGAGGTGGGGTTAGGAATAAGGGGCAGGGGCCAGGCCACGCCTGGATGTTTGGGGAGGCACAGCCTCCCCTAATCAGTCCTCCATACAATTTCTGAAACCCGATGCGGCCCTCAGGCCAAAAAGTTTGCCTGCCCCTACGTTAGAGTGTACCTGTATGTTGACATATATAATATAACGTAACTGGAGTAAAATCCTTATCCTTGTTTTTGGTTAGCAATTTCTGAAATAAAAGGATTATTTTAACTGTAGGATGCTGATGCTGTATTTATCTTGATTCCAGGTTAGTACAACATCTCTGGGATAAGGACCCAATGGAATTTGTTGAGGTTTCTTCAGGGTAATCATGTGAAACAAGAAGGGAAACCGTAATAGCACTTTATTTTTTTCCACTCTGAGATTTCCTCATCGGACCAAGTAAGAGATTTTGGATATATAATTCACAGTCATTAAAATTGACCTTTGTTTGAATAAAAGCTTATTCTTGTTACCAATGTCCATTAAAATTGCTGTTTAGTCAGAAATTGAGATGTCTGATTGTATTACAGACAATTATAATTACTCTGCTTTTGGCTGTCCTCTGTGGTAGTTATGCAAAAGATTTCAGGAAATATTCTCTCTGTGTGTGTGTGTGTGTGTGTGTGTGTGTGTGTGTGTGTGTGTGTGTGTTAGTACTTTAGGAGAGCTAATGAAAAAATACACAGCGGATAGTAAATCTGCTTTCACATATTGAAGCACTACTGTTTTCAGAGATACAAAATACCACAATGTTCTCTACTACAGATTTTACAAGCACTTATTTTCAAATAGTTTTGAATGAAAATAATAATGGCCGTTTTGCTTTTCTTACACATTTCTTTCTGTGATTGCCGTGTATAGTTTAGCATCTGTTCTAATGACTTCCGGAAAATAAGGGTGAGTATATTGCAGGGTTACCAGTTTCACAATGTTACTTTGATGTCCGTGGTTATGGTGTTACAGCTGCTGAATATAACCAAAATCTATGTGCTGTATTTTTTTTTTTAGCACTAAAACTAAACAGAGAATGAGGTAACATTTGTCAGAAAATCTTGAATGTTTGAGTTGTTATCTCGTTTGGAGGGATGTTTGTTGCAGGAGGACAACCACCTCATGTCACTTCTCTATGCACCACTTTCTACAGACATCCCTTCATTTCTTTATTATTTATTTTATCTTCTTATTAATTTTATTTGTTTACATTTTTATGCCATGAAAAGTTTACTAGGAACTTTACAGAGACATAAGAAGACAAATGCCCTCTCCTGAAGAGCAACATATAGTTGGATGATTGAGAAAATTATTGAGTAGTGATATTTAATGCCCATCATATTCCTGTAATTCCATTTTTTAACACACAAAAATCTTGCATTTCAGATGTTAAAACTATTTTGAGATGAGGACTAGTATTAGGCTTCCTGGAAGCCTGCTTTAAGGATGGGTTTCTAGTTGAAGGTATGGTAGACCTACACAAGTAAGGGGTTCCAGACTGAGGAGGAGATGCATGGATAAAGACAGAGACAATAACCTGAAAAAAGGCACAGTAGCTAGTCTTGCATGGGTGGAACAAAGGCAGTGATTGAGACAAAAGTGTGGAAGAAGCAGGGACAAAATGTAGGAGATTGGAGTTTAAAGACAGAAGGTGATGATGGCTTTAAAGAGGATAGGCAAGGTAGATGATTTTAGTAGTTGTATCTTGGATACATTGAAGAGGAAGAGGATGAGAGTCAAGAAGAGCAGAAGGCAGAAGCAGTCAAGGAAAGTGGTGATCAATGGGTTACATCAGTGGATATGGAGAGGAAAAGATGGATTTTGAAGCTGTTATGGAGGAAAAAAATACATAGGTGGGTTATGTGGCATTCACTGTGTGGGATAAAAGATAGAAGAGATTTGAAATGGCACCAAGGTTGCAAGATTGTAGGACAGAGAGGATGGTAGATTTTCCAAAAGTGAGAGAGGCTTGAAAGGAAAGAGGAGAAGTCCAAGATCCTGTAAAAAAGTTGGCAGTGGAAATTTGAAACAGCAATATTCAGGTTTCTGTAAATGTGTTGTCTTTCAGTGCAAGGAATACAGATAGGAGATACTTCTCACAAACAAAAGAGGGGGGTTCTTTTGGTTTGTTTTAAAATTTTGAGAGAGAAAAACCCAACACTTCCTATATTTGACCCTGCACTGTCAACACTTTAGATGCATCAGGATATTGTCTCTAATGCTGCTTTAAGGCAGACACGTTTCAGAAACATAACTGTTTATTTTATTTCCCATATCTTGTCTCAAGTTGAAAAAAATATGGTATGATGGAGAACAAAATAAATAAATACAATAGAAAGATAAGGAAATTGTCTGAGATATAAACCCAGAGCCTGATTCAAAGCCCATTGAAATGAATAAGACCCTTCCCAGTGACTTCATTGGGCTTTCAGTCAGGTCCCAAATTGCCTTATTTTTTTCTCTAATATTTAGTGTATTAGTTAAATAGTATATGAAAGCTGTCTATGGAATATCCACACAATATAGAACTGACTTATTTTGGGAGTTAAATTGAATGCATTAAGGTTATGTTACTCCTGTCAAGAGTTTATGTTGCTTCATTCTAACCAACACAGTAACCTGATTGGCCTTGTCATACTGACATTGAGAGCTGTATTGTTACTGGCAACTGACAGCAAAATAAAAATAAAAATTGCAAACATTGCCTGTCAGTAAGATCCATTATATATTGTATATGTCAGTATAAATGACAAGATATTCTCCCCCCCTCCGCTTCTTCATATTGTTAGCAGTCAGCTTAATAAAGACAGATATCATATGTCAGCTCCTATGGTAGTAAGTTTATACACTCTGAAATGGACCTTGGCAAGCTAACAAAAAATGGTGGATTTTGTCAATATTGATATGTGCCGTTTGACTATCCCCCCAAATGGAAGTAATTGTAAAAAGCTAAAATATCGTACATTTCTGTACTGTGAACCAATTTCAGCAGGTGGCAACCTAGGCAGCAGTGACCATGAGATGGTTGAGTTCAGGATCCTGAGTAAAGGAAGAAAGGAGAGTAGCAAAATATGGACTGTGGACTTCAGAAAAGCAGACTTAGACTCCCTTAGGGAACTGATGGGCAGGATCGCCTGGGAGGCTAATATGAGGGGGACAGGAATCCAGAAGAGCTGGCTGTATTATAAAGAAGCCTTATTGAGGGTGCAGGAACAAACCATTCCGAAGTGCAGAAAGAATAGCAAATATGGCAGGTGACAAGCTTGGCTTATCAGTGAAATCTTCGGTGAGCTTAAACTCAAAAAGGAAGCTTACAGGAAGTGAAAATTTGGACAGGGGAGGAGTACAAAAATATTGCTAGAGCATGCAGGGGTGTAATCAGGAAGGCCAAGGCATGGTTGGAGTTGCAGTTAGCAAGGGATGTGAAGTGTTGTGACGGGTTGGATCACAGAAACCCCCTTGGGAGCTGCCACCCGATGTGCAAAGACTACCCCTGCTTCTGTTTTCCCTGCCAGCTCAGGACTCCAGCACCCTGTCTTGCTGAGCCAGACACTCCTGTTTGGCTCCAACACAGACCCAGGGTCTGAATCACTTGTCCCAAAGCTGCAAGTTTACCTGAAAACAGCTCACAATAGTGTGCTTGTCTTTAACACTCAGATGCCCAACTCCCAATGGGGTCTAAACCCAGATAAATCCGTTTTACCCTGCATAAAGTTTATGCAGGGCAAACTCATAAATTGTTCGCCCTCTATAACACTGACAGAGAGATATGCACAGTTGTTTGCTCCCCCAGGTATTAATACATACTCGTCTAAACCCAGATAAATCCGTTTTACCCTGCATAAAGTTTATGCAGGGCAAACTCATAAATTGTTCGCCCTCTATAACACTGATAGAGAGATATGCACAGTTGTTTGCTCCCCCAGGTATTAATACATACTCTGAGTGAATTACTAAATAGAAAGTGATTTTATTAAATACAGACAGTAGGATTTAAGTGGTTCAAAGTAGTAACAGACAGAACAAAGTAAGTCACCAAGCAAAATAAAATAAAATGCACAAATCTATGCCTAATCAAACTAAATACAGATAATCTCACCCTCAGAGATGTTTCAGTAAGTTTTTCTCAGACTGGACACCTTCCAGGCCTGGGCACAATTCTTTCCCCTGGTACAGCTCTTGTTGCAGCTCAGGTGGTAGCTAGGGGATTCTTCATGATGGCTTCTCCCTTTCTCTGTTCTCTTCCCCCCCCCTTTATATATCTTTTGCATAAGGCGGGAACTCTTTGTCTCTCTGGGTTTCCACCCCCCCTCACTGGAAAAGCACCAGGTTAAAGATGGATTCCAGTTCAGGTGACATGATCACATGTCACTGCAAGACTTCATTACTCACTTGCCAGCACACACATATACAGGAAGACTCACAGGTAAATACAGCCATCTGCAGACAATGGGAGTCATCAAGATTCCAAACCATCATTAATGGTCCACACTTTACACAATTACAATAGGCCCTCAGAGTTACATTTTATATTTCTAGTTTTAGATACAAGAGTGGTACATTTATACAAATCAGATGATCACACTCAGTAGATTATAAGCTTTGTAATGATACCTTACAAGAGACCTTTTGCATGAGGCATATCCCAGTTACTTACATTCACTTATTACCGTATTTTCTCTAAAACTATCTCAGTTACATTATATTGACTTATTATCAAGTTTTTATAAAACCATATAGACTGCACAACGTCACAAGTGTAACAAGAAGGGTTTCTACAGGTATGTTAGCAACAAGAAGTAGGTCAGGGAAAGTGTAGGACCCTTACTGAATGGGGGAGGCAAAATAGTGACAGATGATGTGGAAAAAATTGAAGTACTCATTTTTTGTTTTTGTTTTTTTTGCCTCAGTGTTCACAGACAAAGTCAGCTCCCAGACTACTGCATTGGGCAACACAGTATGGGGAGGAGGTGAGCAGCCCTCAGTGGTAGAAAAACAGGTTAAGGACTATTTAAAAAAGCTGAACATGCACAAGTCCACGCGTTCAGATCGAATGCATCCAAGGTTGCTGAGGAAGTTGGCTGATGTGATTGCAGAGCCAGTGGCTATTATCTTTGAAAATTCATGGTGATCAGGGGAGGTCCCGGATGATTGGAGAAAGGCAAATAGAGTGCCCATATTTAAAAAAGGGAAGAAATAGAACCCGGGGAACTACAGAATGATCAGTCTCACTTCAGTCCCCGGCAAAATCATGGAGCAGGTACTCAAGGAATCCATTTTGAAGTACTTGGAGGAGAGGAAGGTGATCAGGAACAGTCAACATGGATTCACCAAGGGCAACTCATGCCTGACCAACCTGATTGCCTTCTATAATGAAATAACTGGTTCTGTGGATATGGGGAAAGCGGTGTATGTGATATAACTTGACTTTAGCAAAGCTTTTGATACAGTCTCCCACAGTATTGCCAGCAAGTTAAAGAAGTATGGATTGGATGAATGGACTATAAGATGGATAGAAAACTGGTTAGATTGTTGGGCTCAATGGGTAGTGATCAACGGTTCGGTGTCTAGCTGGCAGCCGGTATCAAGCGGAGTGCCCCAGGGGTCAGTCCTGGGGCCAGTTTTGTTCAATATGTTTATTAATGTTCTGGATGATGGGATGAATTGCACCCTCAGCAAGTTCGCAGATGACACTAAGCTGGGAGAGAGGTAGATACGCTGGAGGGTAGAGATAGGGACCAGAGTGACCTAGACAAATTGGTGGATTGTTCCAGAATAAATCTGATGAGGTTCAACAAGGACAAGTGCAGAGTCCTGCACTTAGGAAGGAAGAATCCCATGCACCGCTTCAGGGTGGGGACCGACTGGCTAAGCAGCAGTTCTGTAGAAAAAGACCTAGGGGTCACAGTGGATGAGAAGCTGGATATGAGTCAGCAGTGTGCCCTTGTTGCCAAGAAGGACAATGGCATATTGGTCTGTATTTGTAGGAGCATTGCCAGCAGATCGAGGTAAGTGATTATTCCCTTCTATTCGGCACTGGTGAGGCCACACCTGGAGTATTGCATCCAGTTTTGGTCCCCACACTACAGAAGGGATGTGGACAAATTGGAGAGAGTCCAGTGGAGGGCAACAAAATGATTAGGGGCTGGGGCACATGACTTACAAGGAGAGGCTGAGGGAACTGGGGTTATTTAGTCTGCAGAAGAGAAGAGTAAGGGTGGGATTTGATAGCTGCCTTCAACTACCTGAAGGGGGGTTCCATAGAGGATGGAGCTAGGCTGTTCTCAGTGATGGCAGATGACAGAACAAGAAGCAATGGTCTCAAGTTTTAGTGGGGGAGGTCTAGGTTGGATATTAGTAAACATTATTTCACTAGGAGTGTGGTTAACCACTGGAATGGATTACCTAGGGAGGTGGTGGAATCTCCATCCTTAGAGGTTTGTAAGGCCCGGCTTGACGAAGCCCTGGCTGGGATGATTTTGTTGGTGTTGATCCTGCTTTGAGCAGGGGGTTGGGCTAGATGACCTCCTGAGGTCTCTTCCAACCGTAATATTCTAAGATTCTATTAATTGTAAACTGGCTGCACACTGAGCCAACAGATCCCAAGGGCAGTTGACCTGGATGTGCGAGGGGAGTGGATAGTCCTGTGCAGTCGGAACGGGGTGGTTGTTTAAAAAGGTAGAAAGCGTATGGAAATGTATTGCTCCCCAAGCATGTCTGTGCTCATCCCCAATCCTCTCTCTGGATTAAACTGGTGTTACAGAGGTCATGATGATTACTGCAGTCATAAAAATGCTCAGCTGCCCTATGGGTCACTGTAGACTGAGGCTTAGGGGTGGAGTTCCAAAAAGACCATAGATTGATTCCATTTTAAAATGGAAGGGAGTTTAACTGGAGAAGCTTGTGCTATAATTACTGCTATACATAAGTATGAAGTGCTGCATTGCAATAAAGAATTAGTAGAATTAATATATTGCACGCTTTGCTTATTCTGCTAAACTACTTGAATGGACACTATACTACTTTTCTTTTTTGGAGTACAAATGCAAACCTAAAAATATGTCTTCACCAATATCATTTCAATCAGCAGTATCATTGCATTCATCTGACTGAAAGGATTAAAAAACCCACACTTTTATTTGAATTTGCTCAGCTGCATTTGGACTCAAGACTCTGCAGTTCTGCTAAAATTTTTTTCCTCGCCCTGTACCAAAATGTGACTTGAACAATAAAAGCAAGATCCTCAACTGTACCTACATTGGATAGAGCTATATCAATTTACAGCAGCTGAGGATCTTGCCTATAGCTTAATTATGCCTTGTATCATCTGTCTCTGATAAGGTATGAAGGAAATCAGTACACTTGAAGGCAAATTATATCACCCAAGTTCTTTTCACCAGCCTCTATCGCCTGGCACTGTCCTTAATCTTCTGTAGGCAGCATGATTCGTCTTCAAGTAGTCCAAAAAAAGTTCTATATGCTAAGGGCTCCAGTTTTTATAACATATATATGTGTATTTCTTTTTTATAGAAAATATTTTATGCTTTAGTTAGGAAGGCTTTGACTGTTCTGTATTCTCTTATAAAATATCTACAATTCTGTTGATTGAAAACTAACCAATGTTTGCAATAAAATTCATGCAAGCCGTTCTGGTCCTGTGAGTGACTCATTAAATATAGATAGGAGACTCCCTGAATGCTAATATAAACTGCCTCTCCAAAATTCTCAAAGGAAAAATAAATACTCCAAGCACATTTAAAAACCAAGTGTATGTGAGACAGGAACAGAGCCCCTGCAAGTCAGGAGCTGCAAAAATATTTCACACATTTTGAGCAAGCTTGTTTTACTATTTCAATAAAGCACTGTGTGCAACCAATAGGAGGTACATCAATTTACTACACAGGAAATAGCATTACTGCTTCAAGAATCCCCCATACTACAATTTGCTTCATGAAGAAATGAACTTTGGCATTAACTTTCTTTCTAAACAGCAAACAACTCCCCTGGCTACTGGGAGTGATGCTGTAAAAATCAAACTCTGTTTACTTATTAGAATTAGTGAATTTATTTATGCAAACTTTGCTCATAGATATTGTCTGTTTTTCCCCCCCCCTCAAGCCTTTTCTATCACTTTTGGCAAACTCTCCTCCCTCTTCCTCAAGTTTGAAGTCCAAAGTCCTGCCCACGTAGCAGAATTAGATGCATGGTATCCTGTCACATCATGCTGTGACATTATATTAAACCAGAGGAGAAGCACCCACCAAAAGGATCAACCCTACCATTTAATGCAGCAGATAGCTATTTACTTCTGGTCTTCCAGTCAAATTCTGATATTGCTTAGGTCTGACAAGAGCACAGCACAAAGAGGTGTGGCTATGAGCCCTTTCCTTTGAGAGAATGTTGAAGAGTTTTCAGCCTGCTATTGATAAGTCTATAGCAGGGCTTTATTAAATGTAGAGTGCAAGATGACCACAACTGACGTGGTGAGTCCTGGAAATAGAAAAGCTCTCTCTTTGTCTGGTGATTTAGTCAGCAAAGGGCTAAAAAGACCCACATGTGGTACTTGACAATTAGCAAAGACACAAAATAACCTAACCTATTTTTTCCACTTCTTGTGTGTTTCCTGGTTAAGATTATCTAAAAGAAGAAGGCCAACACCCACTATCTGTATATCTCTTCAGTTCTCAAGTGTGGCACGATGACCCTCATTTTTTGAGCATCTATTATAACTGAATTGCAGTAAATCTGTTCCTTTGTTGATCTTTTCACATTGATTGAACAGAAGAAGGGGATTTGAAATAATGGAGTGATTGGTAGTCCATGGGCTGTTTGTTTGTTTGTTTGTTTCCAGTTTATTTTCCAACATTTTGTAGATTCATAGATGTTTGGGGCAGAAGATCACGTAGTCTAACCTCCTGTATAATTTATTTTTATTTTCTTTGTCTTTCATACAGTTTTCAAATGTGAGCACCTAGAAAGTTGGATGACTAAAACCACGATTAGGTATTTAAATAGACACAAAGATGCTTATTTTTTAAATGGCTTTTTTTTTCAAACATAGAATATGACTTGGTTATAAAAGAGAGTCTTAACCTAGAATACACAGATATGGTTTAAGTTTTGCCATATACCGTCATCCGGTCTTGAATATGCTTTTTCCATCCCTTGCTGCTTCTTCTTGTCCAACTTTCTCTTCAAGTTTCATTTTTCGTGGGGAATTATAACTTCAAATGTCTTATTCTTTAAACTGGAACATATTTTAGCCATATGCTCTAGACAGGCAGGGAGTTTATTGCAGATGCCTTCTAAAATGACTCTGCCATTTAAGTAGAAATATTAAATGCAATATGTTTTCATCATTTACACATATTTTCATGATTTCATGATCATCCTTTCTTCACTTTATTCCTTATAGTCCAAGAAACACTGGTGGGTAATAACACACAGATTTGACAACACATTCTTTAAATCTCTATCAACATCACATGCCAGTATGATCTATTAAGGAATGTACTCTGTTCTAGAGTGAATCCATGCAACAAAAAGATGTGTAATCTGGAATTGGTACAAACGAGTTTCTGTCTATACAAGAATAATATTTTCCTTTCACACACCGTCTCTCCTACTTGCATAGCCTGCCCCTCCCTTTCTTCATCTGACTCTGAACGTCTAATTTAATCTGTGCTTTTAAAAAAATGTTCTAGTAGTTAAAATAGTTCACATCCCTTTGAGAGACTGGACTCTTCTGTTACTGTAAATTGTTTTATTAATAACTAGGGCTGACTTTTTCAGATTCATGGATAAATTGATGATAACACCAGGCTACTCTTTTTCTTTAGATGATTTAGATTATAGTAATTAACTTTGCAGCTGGGATAAGAGGTATTAACCAACTATCTTCACAGTAGTCCATCTTTCTAACACCTCTTTTAATCTCACACAGTTTAATAGTAAGGATAGACAAGCATCAAAGCTGTGGATCTCATGAAGTTCAATATTTTGAAAACTGACAGCTGTTTTGGGGCGTTCACAATGTTTGTAAAAATGGCTTAATTTTGTGAACTTTTTCTTCCAGCAACTAATGCCATCCTTTATTTCAACTTAAAACATTCAGCTAAGGTATATGTTGGTTAAAGGAAACAATTTACTATATATTAAGGAAATAATACCCCAAAAGCAAGATTGGGAGGAGGGGAGATCATTTATTGCACTCTACGTCTATTTTGCCAGTAGATTTTTCTGTCTTTCCCTCTTTTTGATCAAGGACTTTCTGAATTTATTTTTCCATTATGCTTGACATATGATATATTTGTGTGTGTTTGTGTGATCTTTTATACTCTTCTTTCTTTACTCCACAACAGGGGTCAGCAACCTTTGGCATGCGGCTCGCCAGGGTAAGCACCCTGGTGGGCTGGGCCCATTTGTTTACCTGCCGCGTCCGCAAGTTTGGCCGATCGCGGCTTCCACTGTCTGCGGTTCACTGCTCCAGGCCAATGGGGGCAGCGGGAAGCGGCGGCCAGCACATCCCTTGGCCCGCATCGCTTCCCGCCGCCCCCATTGGCCTGGGACTGCCAACCGCAGCCAGTAGGAGCTGCCATCGGCCGAACCTATGGACGCGGCAGGTAAACAAATGGGCCCGGCCTGCCAGAGTGCTTACCCTGCCGAGTCGCGTGCCAAAGCTTGCTGATCCCTGCTCCACAGTGTCTCCTAAGTAGACCACAGACCCAATAGTCTGGGTCAAACTGTCAAGCCCAGTATATTTGAACAACATCTACGTTAACACAAAAGCAGCCACTGCCCAACATAAACTTCTATTTCTCTATTAACCCTCACTAGAAAAGGGTTTATTTTTTATACAGAATTTTCTCTCCAGCATGCCATTCTGGTGTTTATGCTTTAAATTTGGCAATGCAAAACAGCTGTACCTCTAAACTAACTAACCATTTTGTAATTGAAAGGCTGGCTGTATCTTTGTTTTCTTTAGCTAAGAAATACCACTTATGTTTCCTCCTACTTTTTCTTTCTTTTTAATTGAGGAGGTGTAATTTTACCTTTCACACACTATCAAAATAGGTAAGATTCCCTTTTTTGATTGTTAGCTTTCTTAATAAGTATCCTTGAAGATTTAAATTCTCCGGTGGATTAGGGCTCTGCTTGTTTGCCTGGAGTTGCTGTGTGGCACATTTTAGTTGTGCACGTGCCTTTGTGTCTTCCACTCCATATGCTGGCTTAATCTTCAAGCATTGGTGTTTGTTGTTGTTGAAGTTATTATTATTTTAAAGCTTTTTATACATCCATCCACGAACTGTACTGAATGAGACAAATTGTAACTATCCAAATCCAATATAACTTCCCCAGAACTCGCAACATTGGACTGCAAAAGGATTAATCCTCATAATGGTATTGCAGAAAGCTTCTTAGGGGTCATAATTAGGGATGGGTGATTTTTCTTTCTTTCTTTTTTTTTTTTTTTGGATCCATAGTTTATTTACTGAAAAATAGTTTGTCAACCCAAAACTATTCATGAATTTGGTCCAACTAATTTTGTCTGGGCAAAAAAGTTTTTGGGGCCAGCTACAGAAAAGTTAGACAGTGACAGTGCTTTATAAAGATTAGATGAAAAATGGAGTGCATGCATGCATCCTTTATAACCTTTAGCCCAGCAATTAGGGTATTTGGCTGAGATGTGGGAGATCAAGGTTTGTATCCCCACTTTAGAAAAGGAACTCTCTATCCCAGGTTAATAGACTAACAACCAGGCTACAGGATCTTCTACATTCATTCTATCTAGTTGAAGCTATTCCACTTTGAACAAAACATAAATATTCATTGGGCCAAAGAGATAGTGAAAGAAAAATACTCTGTTGTGGTGTGATTATCTTCTAGCTACTTAAAAAACAAAAGGGATACATACAGGAAATGGAGCGAGGGACATGTCACCAAGAAAGTGTACATGAAATAGGAGTTCTTCAAATATGTCAGACAGAAAAGAAAGATCAAGGATGGTGTGGGTCCACTGCTCAATAGAGAAGGTGAGCGGGTAACAGAAGGCATAGGAAGGCAAAGCTGCTCAATGGCTAATTTGCTTCAGTCTTTTCACAAAAAGTAACATATGGCCGGATGACTCGTGAAGTTGCCATAGATCAGGATAAGTAAAGAATATGTCAGATCTTCAGACCAATTTGAATGAATTCAAATCAGTGATGCCAGATGCTATTCATCCAAGGGTACTGAAGGAATTAGCTGAAGAAATCTCGGAGCTACAGACAATTTTTGCAAACTCATCGATGACAGGAGAGGTCTTGAAAGACTGGAGTAGGGCTAACATAGCACTCATCTTAAAAAAAGGGGGAAAAAGGAGGAGCCGGAGAACTATAGACCCAGTCAGCCTGACTTTGATATCTGGGAAACTACTAAAGCAATATATAAAACGTTCTATTTGAGAATACCTGGAGGATGAAAGTGTAATCACTAGCAGCCAGCATGGATTTATCAAGAACAAATCATGCCAAAGCAGCTTGATTTCCTTCTTTGACAGGGTAATTGATTTGGTGAACAGGGGGAATGCAGTGGGCATAATATATCTTAACTTCAGAAAGGCTTTTGACACAGTCTTGCATGACATTCTGATCAGTAATCTGGAGAAATGTGGGCCTGGTGGAACTACCATTATGTAGATACATAATTGGTTAAACAATCACAACAAAGAATAACTATTAATGGGATGATTAATATTGGAAGGAGGTTCAAGTGGGTTCAACAGGGGTCTGTTCTAAGTCTATTATTGTTTAACATCTTTATTAATGACCTGGATTTAGGAATAGAGAGCATACTGATCAAATTTGCAGATGACACAAAGCTAGCGGGGTTGCTAACACTTTGGAGGATAGAGCTAAAATTCAGAGGGATCTTGATAAATTGGAGAACTGGGCTATAGACAACAATATAAAATTAACAGAACCAGAGCATGCAAGTCACAGGAGGTTATAGTTCCACTCTATTTGGCTCCAGTTAGGCCTCAGCCGGAATATTGTGTCCAATTTTGGTCACCAATATATAGAAAGGATGTAGAGAAACTGGAAAGGATCCAGATGTGAGGAACAAAGATGATTAGTGGGATAGAAGACAAGCCATATGAGCAAATGCTGAAGAAACTGGTTATGTTTAGTTTGGAAAAGAGGAGATTAAAGGTGGGGCAGTTTTCAAATACTTGAAAGGCTGCCATAAAAAGATGGAGAAAAGTTGTTCTCTCTTGCCACAGATGGCAGGACAAGAGGCAATGGATTCAAACTACAACATAACAGATTTAGATTAAATCTCAGGAAAAAACTTCCTAACTGTAAGAACATTAGAACAGTAGAACAGACTGCCTAGGGAGGTTGTGGAAGCTTCTTCACTGGAGGCTTTCAAAAGGAGGCTGGATAGTCATCTGTCTTGGATGGTTTAGACACAACAAATCCTGCATCTTTTTATGGGGTTAGACTAGATGACCCTTGTAGTCCCTTTCAACTCTATGATTCTATGATTCAGACACTCTACTGGAGTATAGGAGATGTGGACTGAAATCTCTCCTCTGAATCAGAAAGAGAGAATATTGGAATCCACATCTCTTACTTTCCAGATAAGAGCCTTAATCACCAGGCTATAAAGTCATTTTCACTCTCTTGCTTTGATCCAATGAATATTTAAGTTTTTATGCAAAGTGGAACAGCTTCAACAGGAAATATTGAAAGCAACGTACCCCAGATTAGGCTATAGCTTTGTGGTCAGTATGCTCATATGGAGATCTGAGTTCAAGTCCCTTCTCCAGAGTGGAGATTCAAGCAGACTCTTCTGATTTTTTTGACAAATTAAGAATATATTTGGAACTGAACAGAATATTTTTTCTGATTTTTCAGTTTGTCGGCACAACAAAACAATCAGTTGTTTAATTGACACTAATCACAAGTAATATACATGAAAAGACAGAACAGAAAATAAGCAGAGAAAAATAGGTAGACATTAATAGAGGAAGGTAATATGTGAAAGGAGTCTTCCCGAGCTGCGTTCTTTCCACTACTTTCCCATTCCTTACGTTGTCTCCAGGTTGTCTTCTTTTTTACTTTCCCTTCCTCAGTTTGTCTAGCTCCCATGGCTGTGGCTCTTTGGTGTGAAAGACTATATTGTATGGTGACAGCCTGTACAAGAGAGCAGTGTAGTTGGGGCAGAATAGCATCTGCATGAGTTGTCTGTGTGTGGGGGTGGGGGTATTGATTGTTTTCCCCATAGCATTATGGGGGAGGGCAGTGAGGGAGATCAGTGAATCTCCCACTAACTTCAATAAGGGCAGGATTTTTCCTTCAGTATTTATGAAAAGACAGTGTTGGGTGAGCTACTGCAGTTACCTCAGACATCAGGGTGTGTCGTAACTACTGATGAAACATGACCTATATGAATAGCAGAAAGAGCATATTAAAGGGGTACGGTTAAAGGTCACTCTCCCTCTATTGAGTGCCAGAATTATTTTCTGAAGGTGTTTGCTTTAATTTTTAATGTTTGTTGTTTTGGGGTTGTTTTGTTTCCATGTCATTGGACATATAAACATTACATTAGATGCACATGCTCTGTAAAAGTCCTTTTAAAAATCTCTCTTAAGAGAGAGAAAGACTCTGTTAAGTGCTTAAACTCTCAAATCAAGTAATGCCAAAGCTAAGGCTGAATGCCTCATACTCCATTGACTTCAAAGCAGTTTCTCTGGATGTGCAGCCATGTAACTGAGATTACATTCTGCTCCAACATCTCTGGGTGCAAAATATTTCAAGTTTTGCTAAAAGGTGAGACAAGGCTTATTTTTACAATATTAGCAAGATTAAATAAATAAAATGTCTGCAGTGCATAACATACACACAGAATTAATTTACATTTATATTATGATATTACATCCCTACCTGCAGGTTCTAGCAGCAACAAAAAAGTTAACATACAACATTTTTATCACAGTCAGAGTGAAAGCAATAAAACAGAGCCTTACCAAAAAAAAAAAGAGTCCATAATCCGTTCCATTTTCATACTGAGAATGTAGAGAGACATTGAAGGGATATGAAATGATTCTATCTAGATATTATAATTGCTTATTCTGATCTGATATAAAGTAGCAGCTGGCTCCAGTTCCTATAATTGGAATGCACACAAACAAAAGGATAAGCTGTCCGTATTTTTGCCCTTTTGAATGTCAAAGCATGTTTTAACCATAGCAAAATATCTTGGGACTTTCCATTATTTTCCTCAAGATTAGTCTATTCTGTATCTTATACAAAGTTTGAACCATGAGAAGGGAAGGTGAGTGAATCAAAAGAATGATGAGAACATAGAATTGTAATAAATGTATGAAATATGGTAGAGAAACAGTCTTAACTATCCTCAGCAGTTTCAACAGGATCAATATTTATTTTCTCTCTGAAAATGTTGTGTAGTACTATGCAGTACTCTTCTGCTCCTGAAGTAGTTTCACTTTGTTGGGAGCAAAGTGACACTTGCATACAGAAATCAGGGTGTTAGGAGACTTAATTAGATGGACACGAACTACTTGAAATAGAGTCAGTTTCAAAAGGTGTGTTAGAAGTAGTTTCAAGTACAACACATATCCTTAATCTCAACTGGTATTTTTAGGGGGTTTATCATCCTTATTAAAAAAAGTTTTATTTTTATTTTTGCTGTATGACTAACCTTCCAAACAAAGGAAACAGTTCATCTGACTATGAAAAAAATGATGTCAAATGAATAATGTAAATTTAAAACAGCTTCATTTTTCTGTAACCTTTTGGTTTCAGTGATCTTAGGAACTGATTGTAACAATCATGCAAAAATATCACTCAAGTGTAACAGTTTATAGTAGACTATTAGTAAAGCACTTTGAGTTTACCTAATAAAAAGTATTACAGAAGTACAGTGTAGGTACTAATGACATAGGGAAGGATAGGAAAAAGGTTATAGAGGCCAAATTTAGGCTGCTAGGTAAGAGATTGAAGTTCAGGACCTCCACGGTAGCATTATCTGAAATGCTTCCAGTTCCATGTGCAGGGCCAGTTAGACAGGCAGAACTTTTATAACTTTTAAAAAGGTTGTAGAGTAGTTATTAAACTAGGGGCTGGGGAAAAACCGACAGGTGTGGAGGAGCACATCGTTCAGTCAGAGACATCTCTTATGGGAGGATTTATTAATGGAGATACTATATGTCCCAGTAAGGTGGAGAGGATGGAAGATGATAAAATGTAGGTAGGATCTCATGAAAAACAATCAAATGAAAAAAAAATCCCATTCAATTACATCATGTAATGGCAGACAACTAAACAGTGACAAGTTTTTAAAGTGCTTATATACAATTGCTAGAAGTCTAAATAATAAGATTGGTGAACTAGAGTGCCTCATATTAAACGAGGATGTTGATATAATAGGCATCACAGCAACTTGGTAGAATGAGGATTATCAGTGGGACACAGTAATACCAGGGCACAAAATATATGGATAGGACAGAATATGTCATGCTGCTGTGGGAGCGGCACTACATGTGAAAGTGCAGAATCAAATGAAGTAAAAATCTTAAATGAACCAAACTTTACCATAGAATCTCTACGGAATGTAGTTCCATGCTTAAATAATAAGAATATAGTAGTATGGATATATTACCGACCACCTGACCAGGATGGTTATAGTGACTGTGAAATGCTCAGGGAGATTAGAGAAGATACAAAAAAATACACAAAAATAAAAAAATACAGTAATAATGGCAGATTTCAACTATCCCCATATTGACTGGGTACATGTCACCTCAGGATGGGATGCAGAGATAAAGTTTCTTGACACCTTAAATGACTGCTTCTTGGAACAGCTAGTCCTGGAACCCATAAGAAGAGAGGCAATTTTTGATTTAATGGAGCACAGGGTCTGGTCCAAGAAGTGATTATAGCTGGGCCGGTTAACATCCCTGTAGCAGGGAAAACACCACAGCAGCCCAACACTGTAGCATTTAATTTCAGAAACGGGACTACACAAAAATGAGGAAGTTAGTTAAACAGAAATTAAATGGTACCATGCCAAAAGTGAAATCCCTGCAAGCTGCATGGAAACTTTTTAAAGACACCATAATTTAAATGTATACCACAAATTAAAAAACATAGTAAGAGAATCAAAAAGTTCCACCGTGGCCAAATTAGAAAGTAAATGAAGCAGTGAGAGACAAAAAGGCATCCTTTAAAAAGTGGAAGACAAATCCTAATGAGCAAAATAGAAAGGAGAAGAAACTGTGGCAAATGAAGTGTAAAAATATAATTAGGAAAACCAAAAAAGTATTTGAAGAACAAATAGCCAAAGACTCAAAAAGTAATAGCATTTTTTTAAAGTACAATATATGCAGGAAGCCTGCTAAACAGCCAGTGGGGCCACTGAACAATCTAGATGCTAAAGGAACACTCAAGGACAGTAAGGCCATTGCGGAGAAACTAAATGGATTCTTTGCATCAGTCTTCATAGCTGAGGATTTAAGGGTGATTCCCAAACCTGAATCATTCTTCTTATGTGGCAAATCTGAGGATCTATGCCAGATTGAGGTGTCATTAGAGGAGGTTTTGGGACAAATTGATAAACTAAACAGTAATAAGGACCAGATCTTATTCACAGTGGAGAGAAGTAAATAGGTCCCCTTACCAGCCACAAGTAAAGTGGTTTAAAACCCAAGAAGGGGACCATGATTATTTGGGAGCCCAAACAGGAATGTAAAAGGACCAGAGCGGGATTGAAGATCATAACAATGGCCACTAGACTGTTTGTTGTATAAGCTGGCCCCAATGTTGTTTTGGGACTTCATCTATTCTAAGTTACTTACCCTCAGTCCTTTCTTTGTGTCTGAAAATAAAGTACACACACCACCACAAAAACCCACACCAAAGTTCTGCTTTAAAAGCTAAAGGATAAATGTTTCACTCCCCACACACTTTCTGCTTCCTTTTGATTGCAGAATGAATGTCCTGCAAGGAAGCAATTTGTCAAATAAAGACACAGTTTCTACTGACAACCACAGAAAAAAATATGTAACTCTATAGGCACAAACAAAATATTTTGTTAGAGTTAAAATCAAACATAATGCCAATGCTACAACTTCAAACCAACCTCACATACTGGGAAAACTATGTCCAGAATGAGATGATAGTTTGTATTTCAATTGTTACACATATAAGCTGGGAAACTGAGTCACGAGTCCACCCAAATCAGCCAAAATCAATGTTTGCCTTTATTTATAAATATTCAGAAATAATCATTGTCACCTATAGGCTCTGTCATAAATATATGAGCAGATAAGATAGAACAAGTAGGGGCCCAAGTTACCAAGTTCCAGGGTATTGGGAAGCTTTACTCCACTTCATGATGATCATCTCATTCTCTGATCCAGTATTCTCCCTCAGTTTCTCATATGGTTTTCTCCAAGTTGGGCCCCTGTTCACGTGGTTCCTTGTTACATATTCATTAGCTTTCTTCCAGTTGTTAACATTGCATCTTAAATAACCCATACAATACGCATGTGAAAGCTTCAATTTACAGAACTCATGCTTTTATGTCTTCATGTCACCTCTCTCACGTTTTTTACTAATACAGGGATTTTTAGCACTATGTTTTGTGTATTTTATTATACTGATTAACTTCCTCTTTCTCTAAATCCTCCAACACAACACATTCCATGAGGAAAATATCATATTTATTCTGACAGCTATAAGCATTACTTCAGCATGCCTACATAAGAAAAAGATTGGCAAGACAACACTCATGTCAAGCAAAGGCTGATCCAACATCTTGGCATAAGTATAAAAGGAAGTATTTCTTCACACAATGCACAGTCAGCCTGTGGAACTCCTTGCCAGAGGATGATGTGAAGGCCAAGACCATAACGTGGTTCAAAAAAGAGCTAGATAAATTCATGGAGGATAGGTCCATTAATGGCAATTAGCCAGGATTGGCAGGAATGGTGTACCTAGCCTCTGTTTGCCAGAAGCTGGGAATGAGCAATAGGGGATGGATCACTTGATGATTACTTGTTCTTTTCATTCCCTTTGGGGCTCCTGGCATTGGTCACTGTCAGAAGACAGGATGCTGGGCTAAATGGACCTTTGGTCTGACCCAGGAGGGCCATTCTTATGTTCTTATGTTCTTAAGTACTATCATGACTTGTCCAGATGCATTCACTAAACATATTCATTAACTATTAATATTAAACTAACAATATAACCCTTAATTTTACCGTTCAACAATTCTTCATTTTTCAGTATAATAATTCAATGCATCTGTATCATCCTAAATTATTCAGTAACACTTTATCATTTGACTAAGATAGTTATGAAGAACAACGTAACTTTAATGCCAACATTTCCTTATTTTTTTCCAAGCATGGACTTTCAGGGGACTTTTTGCTCCAAGTCTAGCATCATGCTTGTAAATTACTAGGGCCTGGTCTACACTAGGAGGTTATGTCGAATTTAGCAGCATTAAATCAAATTAACCCTGCACCCGTCCACACAACGAAGCTATTTAGTTAGACATAGAGGTCTCTTTAAATCGATTTCTGTACTCCTCCCGGATGGGGGGAGTAGCACTAAATTCGACATGGCCATGTCAAATTAGGCTAGGTATGGATGGAATTCAACGCTAATAGCTCCGGGAGCTATCCCACAGTGCACCACTCTGTTGACGCTCTGGACAGCAGTCCGAGCTCGAATGCTCTGACCAGCCACACAGGAAAAGCCCCGGGAAAATTTGAATTCCTTTTCCTGTCTGGCCAGTTTGAATCTCATTTCCTGTTTGGACATTGTGGCGAGCTCAGCAGCACTGGCAACGATGCAGAGCTCTCCAGCAGAGGTGACCATGCAATCGCAGAATAGAAAGAGGGCCCCAGCATGGACTGATCAGGAAGTCTTGGATCTGATCGCTGTGTGGGGCGATGAGTCCGTGCTTTCGGAGCTGCAATCGAAAATATGGAATGCGAAGATCTACGAGAAGATCTCCAAAGCCATGACGGAGAGAGGATACAGCCGGGATGCAACGCAGTGCCGCGTGAAAATCAAGAACCAAAGCGGCAAATGGACGCTCCGGATCCCAGCCCCAGACATGCCGTTTCTACGAGGCACTGCATTCCATTCTAGGTGCGGCCGCCACCACTACCCCCCCAGTGACCGTGGACTCTGACGATGGGGTATTGTCGACGGCCGCTTCCTCGGAGATGTTCGCGGACGGGGAAGATGAGGAAGGAGATGAGGAGGACGAGGCAGTCGACAGCGGATACAATGCTGATTTCCCCGACAGAAAGGATCTCTTCATCACCCTCACGGAGATCCCTTACCAACCCTCCCAAGGCGTTAACCCTGACTCTGAATCAGGGGAAACATCAGTCGGTAAGGGTTTTAAATATGTAAACATTTATTTTGATCAGAACAGGAATGGAATATTAACAATGGGTTTTGCATGATTACTTTGCCCTAGGCGCTCTACTTTTTAGTCCTTGCCAGTGCAGCTACTGGAAAATTCTGTCAATATGTCGGGGGATAGAGCAGAAATCCTCTTGGGACATCTCCATGAAGCTTTCCTGGAGGTAATTTGAAAGCCTTTGCATTAGGTTCCTATGGAGAGCGGCCTTATTGCGTCCTCCATGGTAGGAAACTTTTCCGCTCCAGGCTAGCAGCAAGTACTCCAGGATCAGTGCCTCACACAGCATGGCCGCATATGGCCCTGGTTTTTGCTGGCATTCACGCAGCATGTGGTCTTTCTCTGTGTCCGAAATCCTCATCAGAGTGATATCACTCATGGTGACCTGCTTTAAACTAAGGGAACGTTAGTATTGGGATTGATTGCCTGTTCCTTTACATAACTGTAACCAGCGGTTTACAGCCATGCGGTGGAGGCGGGACAGGGGCAGCATACAGGGATCTTTCCCGGGGACAGCCGCGAGGGGGGTGGGACAGGGGCAGAGTTCATGCTGGCCGGATTGCCGGCAGCAGGAACTGGCCAACGCTAGGGGCATTGCTTTGAACGTGAAAGGAGGGCACTGCTATAAATTAAGCTTTCAGCAGCCAAAAGTCTACGGCTTACCATATCCGCCTGCTACCCGAATTCCGCTGTCCAGCCCCGCTTGTGTGATCTATACTCCAAGACCCCAGGCACTGAATGGGAAGGCCGAAAATTCGACCTTGTCCTGAGTGCGCATGTGATAGGTGCTGTGCATGGTCTTGTTCACAGAGAAAGACTATGTTCATTGTTCACAAAAATGTATCTTTGTGAAGAATTCACTCCCTTTTTCCCATCCCACAGCTGTGAGTGTCTCCCGACCTACCCCGGCATCCCCCTCCCAGAGGCTGTTGCAGATTAGGCGCCGAAAGAGAAGGACACGGGACGAGATGTTCTCCGAACTTATGAGCTGCTCCCGAGCCGAGGCGGCACAGAAGACCCAGTGGAGGGAGAACATGTCGCAATACCAGCGATCACACAGCGAACGGGAGGACAGGTGCGGCAGGAAGACCAGCAGACGACTCAAACGCTGCTTGGACTAATGAGGGAGCAAACAGACATGCTCCGGTGCCTTGTATATGTTCTGCAGGACCGGAGGCAGGAGGACAGAGCCCCGCTGCAGTCTATCTCTAACCGCCCTCCCCTGCCACAAAGTCCCATCCCCCCTCACCCAAAGGCCCAAGAAGGAGGGGCGGCAGGGGTCGTGAAAACAGTCACTCCACCCCTGCAGACTGCTCAAGTACCAGACGGCTCTCATTCCCAAAGTTTTGATAAGTCCTTTCCTTCACTCCAAAAGCACCTCACCCAAGCCCCCGTCCCAGTGTCATCCCCTAACTGTGTAGTTGTTAATAAAAAATATGTTTCTGTTAATTACTGTTTCCATCATGTTCTTTTAGAGGATAGTGTGTTTGAAGGGGGGAAAAGGGGTTGGTAATTGGAGAGGACAGTCACCTTTACCAGGGTACAGACACGGGGGCAGGTTCAGCAGCAGGTCACATACACATTGCAGTCACTAGGCACCCTGTTCAGTCTGGCAGGTGGTTTTCATGTTCTGTGTGCGGGGGCTATGTGAGTTTGTAGTGGGGGAGGGCGGTTACAGATCTTATGCAGCGGTCCTTAGCCTGGATGACAGAGCCATGCAGCAGGGGATCTGTTACCGTCCTCCCCCGCCACAAAGTCACATACCCCCACACACAGAGTCCCAAAAAGGAGGGATGGAAGGCTCCATTGAAACAACCAGTCCACCACTGTGGACCGCTCTAGGAGCAGGAGCCTGTCATTCCTCAAGTTTAGAAGCGTCCTTTCCATCACTACACCCGATCCCCACCACAGTCTGCATCCCAGTTTCAACCCTTTACCATGAAACCCTTAATAAAGAAAATGGTGTTAATGAACAAAGTTCCATTTATTTTATTTTTAAAGGTGTGTTGGAAGGGGAGCAATGGGGTGAGGGGGTATGTAACTGGAAAGGATAGTCAACATTAAGTGGGTAAAGAAACGGGGGCAAGTTCAGCTTCTCTTTAAACAAACTTAATAGTCACTGGTTACCCTGCTCACTGTGGAACCTAGCTTTCAAAGCCTCCCGGATGCACAGCGCTTCCCACTGGGCTCTTCTAATCGCCCGGCTGTCTGGCTGGGCGTAATCAGCAGCCAGGCGATGTGCCTCAACCTCCCACCCCGCCATAAACGTCTCCCCCTTGCTCTCACAGAGATTGTGGAGCACACAGCAAGCTGCAATAACAATGGGGATATTGGTTTCGCTGAGATCAGAGCGAGTCAGTAAGCTTCTCCATCTCCCCTTGAGATGTCCAAAAGCACACTCCACCAGCATTCTGCACTTGCTCAGTCGGTAGTTGAAGAGTTCTTTTTCACTGTCCAGGGTGCCTGTATAGGGCATTAGCGGGTAGGCTGGGTCCCCGAGGATCACTATAGGCATCTCCACATCCCCAACAGTTATTTTGTGGTCCGGGAAGTAAATACCTTCCTGCAGCCGTCTAAACAGACCAGAGTTCCTGAAAACACGAGCGTCATGAACCTTGCACAGCCATCCGACATTGATGTTGGTAAAACGTCCCCTATGGTCCACCAGTGCTTGCAACACCATTGAAAAGTAGCCCTTTCGGTTAATGTACTGGCTGGCCTGGTGGTCCGGTCCCAGGATAGGGATGTGAGTTCCATCTATAGCCCCACCGCAGTTTGGGAATCCCATTGCAGCGAAGCCATCTATGATGACCTGGACGTTTCCAAGGGTCACTACCTTTGAGAGCAGTAGCTCAACGATTGCGTTGGCTACTTGCATCACAGCAACCCCCACGGTAGATTTGCCGACGCCAAAGTGGTTCGCGACTGACCGGTAGCTGTCTGGCGTTGCAAGCTTCCAAAGGGCTATGGCCACTCGCTTCTGGACAGTCAGGACTGCTCGCATCCGGGTGTCCTTGTGCTTCAGGGCAGGGGACAGCAACTCACAAAGTTCCAAGAAAGTTCCCTTCTGCATCCGAAAGTTTCGCAGCCACTGTGATTCATCCCAGACCTGCAGCACTATGCAGTCCCACCAGTCCGTGCTTGTTTCCCGGGCCTAGAATCACCGTTCCACAGCATCAACATGACCCATTGCCACCATGATGTCCACGGTGCGGGGTCCCGTGCTTTGCGAGAGGTCTGTGCCACTCTCAGACTTAATGTCCTCACCATGCTGCCGTAGCCTCCTCGCCCGATTTCTCAGCATCTGCCTCTGAAAAAGGTGGATGATAAGGTGCGAGGTGTTGACAATGGCCATAACTGCAGCGATGGTCGCAGCGGGCTCCATGCTCGCAGTGCTGTGGCGTCCGCGCTGTCACTCACTAGAAAAGTGCGTGAACTGATTGCCCACTGGCGCTTTCAGGGAGGGAGGGCGGGAGTGACGGTTGAATGACGACAGTTACCCAAAACCGCCGTCGACACATTTTTTTCCCCAGCAGGCATTGGGGGCTTGACCCAGAATTCCAATGGGCAGCGGGAACTGTGGGATAGCTGCCCACAGTGCACTGCTTCCAATGTCGACGCTTGCCCCGTTAGTGTGGACTCACTTCGACTTTGTAATATCGGTTCCACTAATTTGATTTAAGTAAAATTGAACTACTCTCATAGTGTAGACATACCCTAGGAAGCTTTGTCAGTAATTTTGTCTGCTGCAATTTGAAGTAATTCAGTTTTAGGGCCTTGGTATTTAATTGTTTGCAAAACACACATTATCAGTCATGCATTATTACATGTGCAGACATAACTAAGCTCCCCAACAGCTCTGAGGTATCAATGTTATATATATTTTTTCTTATTTAATCTTCATGACAGGCATTGTGAAGATGTTCTACTGGAAATGACAAGTATAGCTACAATAATAAATATTATACCATAATAAATAATAAAACACTTCCAAGATACATACAAACTTTTTGTTGGTATGTAGCTATTGATATTTGAGATAGTAGCCAAAGCAATATGATGATGTGTCCCAGGGCTATAGATTTGCAACATTTGAGAATTACAGATGACTACTTTTCTGCATGGATGTCAGGATTCTCTGTTGTGCAACCCTGATATATTTACATAGAGGAGATCTATGAGTCAGAGCTTTCTCTGTTTTATTGTAAACACAAATACATATCAAGATTATTTATTATTCATTGGATACTAAATTTAAAATGGGTGGTTAAGGTCGAATTTTAAGATGATCATGCTTAAAAGTAAACATAGTGCTTGAAAGGATTGTAAGAGATGAGGATCACTTGGATTAATTAATGTATTATGGAGGCATTTGTCATCAGCCTTTTATGTTAATTCTGATAACAAGAGTATGAGAAGTTTAAAAACTTCACAGGTTACATCTTTTGTGATCAATCTGTGTGACTTACAGAATATCAATTAATTCTCCTTGTGCCCCTTTGAACTCAATATCATTAACACTGTTACTTAAATCAATGTAGTTTGAGGGTTTCAACCCCCTCCCCCATTTTTGGTTAGCAGGACATTTAGAGCTTCTAATTAGGGAAGCAACAGAAGCTCAGTCAAATTCCTTGTTCAGTTTGGCCATAGCTATTTTAAAAACATTTGACTCAGTCTCAATACAGTCATTTGGGACCAACTTTCAGAACTGAGGCTTCAACAGGACTGGAGTTATGGTTATTTGCAATACTTTACTGATTCAAATTTAAGGGACTTTAAAAAAATAGACAGGTTTCAGAGTAGCAGCCGTGTTAGTCTGTATCCGCAAAAAGAACAGGAGTACTTGTGGCACCTTAGAGACTAACAAATTTATTAGAGCTTAAGCTTTCGTGGACTACAGCCCACTTCCAAAGAAAGCTTATGCTCTAATAAATTTGTTAGTCTCTAAGGTGCCACAAGTACTCCTGTTCTTTTTTAAAAAATAGAAAAGCTCTGGTATTTTTCAATATTTGGGGTTGTTTTTGCTTGGCTGATTTACTATTTAAAATATGAATGTTGTTTAAGAGTTTCTTTCCTTAAGGTGACTAAAAAAACCTTTTATTCTACAATAAACAAGCTGTTAGCTTGGGAACTTTTTATTAGATTTCCATTACAAAAGTTCACAAAGAAACACAAAATAGAATACTCTATGAATATGTGGAGAGAGAGACTTGTACATTCAATAATGATTTATATGGGAGAATCCCACCTACTGAATTGCCTGAACACTTCCTCTTGGATCATTTTTTCCCCCTTGAGTTCCCATCCACATTCCACCAAGGCTTAAACATTATATTCATGGCTATTGACATTTGAGATAATAGCCTAAGAATTATGGCTCTATATCTTTCAAGAATCAAAAACTTCTTAGATTTTCTTGTACTAGTATAAAATATATATGAAAATGCTATGTTGTTTTGCATTTATTTTCCCCATTTGTAATTGAAATCTATAATAAAAGCAATATTGCATTATGTTCCTTTTGATATAATTGTGTTTTGTTTTGATTTTTAATTATCTGTTGTGAAGGAAAAAATAAAGCTGTTTTTCAAATAGGTATAGAAAAAAAAAAAACACTTAAAATGTTAGAAATTGATACTTTTCCAGTTAAACAGTACATGCTATAAAGTGGGTGAATTCTTCAATTTTTTGATGAACTACCTACATTTGTCAAATGTGAATGTGCATTAATGGGATAATTTGCAGGATTTTTTGTCTGTTGTAATAGATTAAAACTTTCATTGTGTATTGAGTATGTTGTTTCTATGTTGCTGAATGAGGCACAACATTATATAAAATATAACCTCAAAAGCTCATTAAAAATAGTAAGTCATGCAGAATTCCTGCATAGAGTTGTAGGGATTGATCCAAGGGGTTAAGGATCCTGGCATTAATCATTAACTCAATACTACAAAATAAGGGTAGTTAAATGCATTTGATCAGAAAAATATTAATAGGTGCCTTATTTTCAAAGATGCTGAGTGCTTATAGCTCCTGTGGACATCACCTGGAATTGTAGGAATTCAGACTTTAAAAAAAATCAGAAACCAAGCTTCCCTTCAGTCGTTCATATAAAGGTAAATACTACAGTCAATAGAGTATAGCATTGAAAAGCAGAAATGGGGACACCAGTCTAGTTGGAAGTTACCTGACTTTCACAAACTCATTTCAAAATTTCTTCATATCCACAGTGTCTGAGTTTGTGATACCTTCCGTCAACCCTCCCCCCGAGCACAACAAAAATAACCTTTTTGTTTTCTCAGGCATCTTTATTACAACATATGCTTTTTGTTTATCTGAAGGGAACCATGAGGTATTCAAACAATGACGAAAGCCAGAAAAGGTAACTGTATGGCTCTAGTTCTCTTTCAAGGACAGACATAAAAATGCATCACTGACCAGATGGGGCAGTTGCTAAACTACATATTAATAGCCATTGAAACAACTCACCCACTCAAAGTAAAAAGAAAAAGCCTGGCAATTGCAATATTGTTCATATCCCCCTGCCACTTCATAAAGTTAATGAACTTTTATTACCTAGAAATCATCTGTTTTTCTATGTCAGAGAGAACCACATTATTTATCATTTAAGGTTCTGATCAATTCATCTGTGTTTAGAATATTAATTTGTTAATAGCCTTCATCTCCAAGCAAGGCCCATCCCATTTGGCTCATCCTTAAGGGAAACCCACACACTACTAATGTGAGAGGTGTTGAGCTGTTGGAATAATCATTCAGGTTTCTGTTTGCCCGCAAACAGCACAAAACCATTAGTCAAGGGATATGTGAGAAACGTTAATATTAGGGGAACTAGTGAATGGATAAGTTCGTGCAGAGCCAGTGAATGGATAATAAATTCATGCAAAGCTTTGATCTGGGCTTTGAACACATTGTTGCTGAACTGCTCTGCTTCTCGGTATGTTGAAAAAATAATTTTGATTGGTCTTACATAAGCATCTGAGTAGATAAATGCCATGTGACCCTGATATAGTGGGCACATCAATCTGCTGTTACCAGCTGTTGTCCTATTTTTAGGAAATAGGGACCTGGTGGGATAAATTAAGATGGGGACTCCTTGGGACAGAGAATGAGAAGGTTAGAGTAGGTATTTCTTTGCAGACAGTGCAGCTTATTTTAATCACTAGCAGTGTCTCTAGGTGGATTACACTCAGGTATATGTAAATCTAGCTAGGTTCACATTAAATATCCCTCAGGAAACTCTGCATTTTCTGATAGCAATTTGAATTTCAAGACTATATATCCTCCTGTGCTAAACAGCCATGCAGAACTTACATCTGTTAGTGGGAAGTTAAATTTGGAAAGTCAGGCCAGCATGGCTTCTTTAACAAGACATCTTGCAATGTCCATTAGTGGTTCAGCCAGGCAGCAGTGCAAGAATTGCTCTTATGGGTATTGACAGGAGAGTGCTTTTCCTGAGTAGGGCTGGACTTAAGCACAAGATTAAGTGCTTTCCTGAATTGGTTGCCCCATCTTTAGTGAAAGGGCAGCTAATTTGTTGTTGTATTTGCAAGCAAATGTTAATGTGAAATTAATCACTTGAGCTGCATGCTTGCTAAGTGTTTGATATATCAAATAATATATAGCTAAAACTAGGACCCTGACCAAAGAAAATGAACATTCAATAAGGATAGGAATATTACTGAGACATTACAGTAACGTTATCAGAAACTGCAGATATACACGTTGAAGAGCTACAGTGAACTGGATGGTAATAAATTCCTTCATAATCATCAAAAACCTTTAGTAAATCAAAAGCTCTTAGATAAGCTTGAAAAACTTTTATTTCAAACAAAATGTTCCATTATTCCTTTTCAAAAAATAAATAAATCCAAAACATATATCAGCCATAATATTTAGTAGCACTCAGGGAATTCATTAGCTCCAATACCCCTTAAGTATGGTGCAACTTCAATTCCTGAACACTACCTTCATCCCCATTTAATAATAGTAATTAAAAAAAGAGAGCTATGCCCACTATTTTGTTATTTAGTATCAAAGTCCTGCTATGCTTAACAGGTTGCTAGATATGAAGACTTCTAAATGTATGCAGAAAATATTCCCACAGTAAATAATACAATCTCTTGATGACCCCAGCAAAATCCTAACTGATACATCTAAAAAGAGTGGTCCATTCCAAAAAGAACAACTGACAACTTACTTATAGTGGCACCCAGTAGGACGATGTTCTAAAATGGACTTAAAATGGACCATACATTCTTATATTTCCTCAGAAAGTAAGTTGTTTATTGGTATGAACTTTCATACCGGCTCAACGGGTAGTGATCAATGGCTCCATGTCTAGTTGGCAGCCGGTTTCAAGAGGAGTGCCCCAAGGGTCGGTCCTGGGGCCGGTTTTATTTAATATCATTATTAAATATCTGGAGGATGGTGTGGACTGCACTCTCAGCAAGTTTGCAGATGACACTAAACTAGGGGGCGTGGTAGATACACTAAAGGGTAGGGATCGGATACAGAGGGACCTAGACAAATTAGAGGATTGGGCCAAAAAAAACCTGATGATGTTCAACAAGGACAAGTGCAGAGTCTTGCACTTAGGACGGAAGAATCCCATGCACTGCTACAGACTAGGGACCGAATGGCTAGGTAGCAATTCTGCAGAAAAGGACCTAGGGGTCACAGTGGACGAGAAGCTGGATATGAGTCAACAGTGTGCTCTTGTTGCCAAGAAGGCTAATGGCATTTTGGGCTATATAAGTAGGGGCATTGTCAGCAGATCGAGGAACGTGATCGTTCCCCTTTATTCGACATTGGTGAGGCCTCATCTGGAATACTGTGTCGAGTTTTGGGCCCCACACTACAAGAAGGATGTGGAAAAATTGGAAAGAGTCCAACGGAGAGCAACAAAAATGATTAGGGGTCTGGAGCACATGACTTATGAGGAGAGGCTGAGGGAACTGGGCTTGTTTAGTCTCCAGAAGAGAAGAATGAGGGGGGATTTGATAGCAGCCTTCAACTACCTGAAGGGGGGTTCCAAAGAGGATGGAGCTCGGCTGTTCTCAGTGGTGGCAGATGACAGAACAAGGAGCAATGGTCTCAAGTTGTAGTGGGGGAGGTCCAGATTGGATATTAGGAAACACTATTTCACTAGGAGGGTGGTGAAGCACTGGAATGCGATACCTAGGGAGGTGGTGGAGTCTCCTTCCTTGGAGGTTTTTAAGGCCCGGCTTGACAAAGCCCTGGCTGGGATGATTTAGTTGGGAATTGGTCCTGCTTTGAGCAGGGGGTTGGACTAGATGACCTCTTGAGGTCCCTTCCAACCCTGATATTCTATGATTCTATGATTCAAAGAGATTTAATGCCCGCTGAATTTTTTATGTACTTTTTGTTGTGTTTCTCTTCATAAATTGATCATACTGTCAACCCCTTTGCAAAATTATCCTGTCCCACCACATTACTACACCAAGCATCCACAACTAATAGGGTCAGAAGTGGGTAGAGAAAAGAAGGTTGACTTGCCTTTTAGGTGACTTAACTTTCTATTTCCTATTTTTGAGGGTTTAGGTCAGGTTGGGTGTTGAGTGCACCTGGTTTGGAAACGTCTGTGTGTGTGTGTGTGTGTGTGTGTGTGTGTGTGTGAGGTAAAATTTACTAGCACCAATGGAATTATTCAGGGGAATCATGATGTGAGGATTAATGAGTTAATGTGTGTACAGTGCTTCAGAAATAGAAACACTGTCTGTTATTTTCCTCAACAACTGGGACAATGATGCATCAGCTGAAACAAAAACAAAACAAAACAACCCAAAAGTAGCTATTGTAAACAGTGACCCAAGGTCCTACCAAACATCTACTAGCTTCATTAGGCACTGAACAAAACAATAAAATATTATCTATTACATGCTCATCACCATGGAAAATAATTACTTACACCCATCAATTAGTCTAATTAATATTGATCTATGGTTCTCTCCTTCCTACCTCCAAACTGATAGATGTTTGATTAATCATATACATATGTGATGTCTGCTGAAATAGATCCGTGGTTCATAGAATATTAATGAGAACACATTACTTATGAAAGCAGGAGTAGTGTATATGTATGAATGTTGTAACATATATCTAAATAACATTAATCACTTCCAGTTGGGATGAAAACTGTGACAGTGCAGGAACAGCAAATTACAGACAAAATTCTGTAAATTAAGAGTAACAATGCATCAGAAATGACAAAATGCGAGAGATGGAGCTAAAAACACATGGGCTGATTCACAAAAAATGAATCGCCATGATTCTGAATGTAACTCCATTTAGAGCAAAGTAATGACTCTGGGGATTAAGCTAGCTGAGTATCTGTGAGCTCTACAGTCAAGCACGGAAACAGGATATGGTCTGCTGATACTATGAAAAATCATTACACTTAGGTTCACTATGTGGTTTCCACTTCCCAGTTTGTGTGGATGCCTTACATCATAATCAGATCCAGTTATGTCTCATTGGCATTTTAAAAATAAAATTGCTTTTCTAACAAAAACATTTTTGGAGAGGGAGAACAAAAGATACTTATTATTAGCAAAAGCCCTAGATAGCTAAGTGGAATTGTTCATATTAATAACTTCAAAGCTTGTATTTCTGAATGATCAGCACATTTAGCTTTCTGAATATCCTTTTGCAATTTACAGCTACTTCTTACCTTGTATAGGTTTTTTTTCCCCTTGTCTCTAGCAGAATAATATAATCTTAGAGAAGCAAAGTAAGCTATTGTTACAAACTAGATATTCCAGGGACTATTTTAACCTTCATTCTTGTCCCCCTATTCAACTACATCTTACTGAGATGCAGCTTTCACTTGACTTTTTAATTTAAAATGGGGGACAGCCTCAATCAACACTAGTGGCATAAAAGTAAAATAAATATGGAATTATTTTTTTGTAAATAGGATGATGGAAAAATCATCAAATTAGGTGCTGGTATAGATCTATGGCTCACTTTTTATTTTCAATTTTACTTAATAATCAAAGTCTCTGAACAGGAAATCTATGGAAACAGGAGAACCAGTAGGAGAGGCCCTTGAAGACAAAATGAAACCATCCATTTAAAAAAAAATCACATGCTTAAATACATATTATATATTTACTCTATAGAAATTTACACTGGACATTACATTGATGTGGATATAGCAGCAAAACCAGGACAGACACATGCATAGAATTATGTGGCTGGCCACAACTTTTATTGAACTTTATCACAATGGGAGAAGGCTACCTGCCAATCACCCATACTCTGCTATACTAGGCATTTAATTGGTTCTGGTGCTGGGATTACAGGGCTCCTTATCATATAAACCATAACATGAGAGGCTCTCCTGAGCCTACACTCCAGGACATAGCTCTCTGTGAGTCCTAGCAGCCTCCCCACAGCAAGGGTATAGAGAGTACAACAGAGTGGGAACCTCATCCTGTGAGGGTCACAAAGTTGGACCTCAGCCCATGAAGGACACAAGGTCTCACGCTATCACTTGGGCCAAAGACCCATCATCAAAATCCCTAGTCTTTTACATCTGGGAACCATTCATTTTATTCTCCTAACTGCACTGGAAACCAGCCAGAGGGGGTGACAGAAACTAGCTTCACCACTCCCCATCCAACCACAATACCTGGTATCATAATACCCTCCAAATCTATGCAGTTGCATTCCATAGCCTGATGTCAGCACCTCCATCTGATAATTGTATGCCATCATTCCTGAAAACTTCTGGGTGATTATAATGGATGTTCCTGTGCTGTATCACTGAAACCACTATCTCCAAGAATATCTTGGTGACCTCCCTATTTACTTTCTTTCTAGCCATGTCCACGCAGGCTGGGTCTGCTTCCAGCCCTTGCATGTCAGTGAATGCAGAAGTGGCATGAGCTGATCCCACTGCATGCCTCTTCTGGATGCAAACATCTTTGGCCCTGAAGTCCAGCTGAGATACATCTGACATCCTGGCTGCCCTCTTTTGAGCCCAATGGACTACAGACTGCCTGCAAATCTAAATATTGCATATTCTCTGGGTAGCTTCTGAAACAAATAAGTGCATTGGGTTAGTTACATTTTGCCACTCCCAGACATTCTGTTCCTTGGTTCAGACATAAGTCCTGTAACACCTTGAATTCCAATGCCTATTATCTGCACCTGCCATGGGCCAAAACCCACTGCAGCCTCTGACATTACTGTCCTGTTCCTGAAAGAATGAATACAAAATCTACCTGGATCAAGACTGCAGTAGCTCATGGTTTTTCTCAGCACCATGGCAAATTAGTACCTCGTCAAGAAACTGCCATCACCTTGTATAACAGCAGACTCAGCAGCTGTCCCTGGATTTGTAGTAAGACTTTTATTGGGCACAGGGGTTTGCATGTTCTTTCAAGCCCCTTCTTCCCTTCTGGTCCATTTATGAGTAGCTTAAATGCAAGTATACTCCTCCTGCATCTAGTCGTACATCCTTTAAATTCAATGCATGCTAGGACCTGTCTTCAGCTGCCAAAGGAGAGACGTTATGGCCGCTGCTTCCCTCAGCTCCCACTGGCTGGGAATGTCGAACTGTGGCCACTGGGAAATGCGGGGGTGCTGTGCCTGTGGATGGTCAATGTCAGCAAAATGTCTCACAGCCTGCAATCAGATTGCCCACCAATGCTGTACACACTTAGCAAAAAAGGCTTGCTTGAGTCAGCAAAGTATAGGACTGGAACATGTATTAGGCAATTAATGATTTATTGAAAAGCCTTTTCACATCTCTCATCCTGTCTGGTGTCCAAAAGCTTTTAAGGGGCATTGTGGCTCTGTTTGTGAGACTTCAGACTTCCCCTTACTCTTGCCTTAGATTTGCTTTTGCTGGACTAGTATCCCCTGGTGAGATCATTCAGAATACCAAATCTACCCAGGCCAAGATAGAAGTACCATCAGGTTTTTCTCAGTACCATGCTGAATTGGTACCATGTCAAGAAGTTGCCATCGTGTGCAAACAGCAGGCCTGGCTGCAGGGCCTGGATTTTTTAGTAAGGCTCTTATTGCCTTACCGGTCACAAGCGCTCATCTGCACATTTTTTCAACACCACATAAATCCCCCTTCTCTTATGGTCTATTTTTGAGTATCTTAAGTGCAGGGACACCACTCCTGAAGATAGTATCACATTTGTTATAGTTAATGAACACTGAGAGTTGTTCACAGCTTCTCCACCAAAAATGTGACAGATTTATATTACCAATTTGCCTGGGACTCAGGTGATTAGGCTGAGGCTGCAGGATCTTTAGGGGAGGAGATGAAGGAGCACACCAAGTGACTAAGTTTAAAGCTTTATTAACCAAACAACAGTGTTGAGTACTGGGTGCGCCCCATGTTACTTAGAGGGAGGAAGATAGCGTGAGTGCCCAAGCCCTAACCAACTTTTATACTTACACACGCACAACCCAAGGCTGGCCAAGCCTGGTTGTAATGTAAGTAAAAGAGGGGGAAGGGTAGACAAGAGTTCTGCCCTGTGCACAGGTTGTTTAGGGTTTGCTGTAAATTTTTGACTTGCTTCAGCTTTCGGGAGGGTTTTAAGCCTTGGGTTTTTCCGGGGGCGTTTTTGTCCAGGGACCCTTATCCCCCATGTGCTTTGTACCAGTTTGAACCAACCTTTTGTGGCTCCCTTAGGTTCCCCAAAAACACTGGCTTCAGGGTCATGAGGCTGTTGTTTTTTAACTCCCTGGCCTTCACAATTTTTTTAGTTTTGCAACCCCGTTAGGTCTGCCTGACTTAGTTTTTTTTTTTTTTTACAGGATTTTGGCTGTTTGGCAGCAAAGAGTTCAGCGTGATGGAAAAACAGTTTCTCTGACAACGGCAAAGTTGGTGGTGAGCTGAATCTTAATTCTTGTACAATACTATGCTCACTTTATTGTTACATCATCCTCAATATCTCCTCTATTTCAATTTCTTTGTATTATTTATCTGTTATATCGTTGATATTCAGAACTGCTAATGCTGTTTGAGGAAATAAAAACATATTTTTCCAACTATGGTTTTAGCACATTAGCCATTATATGAATTCAGATTCAAGTAGGGGAATGTTCTAAATTTCACATCTGAAAGGAATGGGTCTCCTATACTGGTAAACAGGTTATTTTCCTTCCCGTCCTCATCCATTATGACCCACACACCATGGCAAGCTATTTCAAAATCTTCAGAAGTGAGTAGAGATTTGGGATGCCTCAATTTTTGGGTATTGAATCTGAGACACCATAAGGACCTTGATTTTTCAGAGAGTGGGTGCACAGTATATTCTAAAAAAGTTCCAACCTTATCAACAATACATATGCAAATATGTACCTTATAATAAATGCAGCTTTACGTTGCAAGCAGGATGTGAAGGGCCCCTTTTGTGTCAGTTCATACAAGTATTCTAGTATCTAATTAGATTGTAACATCTCTGTGATGGGGACAACCATTTTTTGTTATTTTTTGTACAGTAACTAGCACAGCAACACTTTGATTAATGGCCTCTAGGCACTGCAGTACAAATAAGTACTGAGTCTAACAACTCAGGTGAACCAAACACTGTCACATACACAGAATTTTTATAGAAAGTGATTATATTAATCCCAATTATATGCCAAAACAAGAGAAGTACCAACAACTAATAAAATTCCAGAGGAAGAAAACTAGGAGTTCCAGCAGATGTAGAGAGTTATCAGAAGTGATGTGTGGAGTTAATAGAAGTAATTGAAGAAGGACTAGCAGAGTAGTTTTACACTTGTAAATGTTGAGATGCCAGAATTTCTCCACACATTTGTAATGGAAAGCCATGGCTCAATTTCTTTATAGCAGCCTTCTTCAGTGCATATGCATGATCCCAGAGAATTAAATTAATCTATTGTCTCTACAGTTCATCCATTAATTATGTTGTATGCTTGCATCCTGTTATTATTGAGCACATCAACATGCCTGTATTTTGTTTTTACAAAATTCAGGAATAATCTGTATTCCTCACTAACTATTTTCACAGACTCCAACATTGCACTTTGTTAGATTGCCTTGATTGTTGCAGCAAACAGCATCATATCATCAATATATCTGAGGCTGATTAAGAAGTGGCCATCAATGGAAATCCCAGCTTCTTCCACTTTATCAAAAGCTTCCAGTGCTTGTCTTATAATAAATTCTGTATACATGTTGAAAAGACTTGGAGACAGAATGAACTCTTGTTTCACCCCCTGCCCAATGGAAAAACACTTGCTGCCACCCACTGTTGTCTACATCATGCTCCGTTGTTGACAGTAGAGACTTGCAATTAGTTCAATGAGATGCTTTGTAATCCTCAAGTCTGCCAGTATCCTCCAGAGACAGTCATGTCAGACACTTAGATTAGTCAATCTATTGTTTATGTTTTTCATTATACTCTCTGAATTTTTCAGTGATTTGACAGATATGTGTGATTTGATCACATGTGCCTCATCCCTCCTTGAAACCAACTTGTGGTGGTAGTTCTGCTTCTATCATTCTCTTTCTGGAATTCTGAATTATGTAGAGAAGCATTTACTAGTGCAAAATCAAGTAGCTGG
Organism: Chrysemys picta bellii; assembly: GCF_011386835.1. Taxonomy (NCBI): domain Eukaryota; kingdom Metazoa; phylum Chordata; order Testudines; family Emydidae; genus Chrysemys; species Chrysemys picta. The sequence continues at coordinate 265,790,543 of NC_088791.1, read as the reverse complement.
TACGGTACTGCACTCTGTTATGTTCTCTTTGGTAAGGGCAGAAAGAGTCCCTTCATCTGGTTAATTTCTAGTCATCCATACATTGTTGCAAACCTTCTATATGAGATACAGACTATGGTCAACAACTGCTTTTAGCAACTCTTCTGGTATGTTTTATACCCCTAGTGCTTTCCTAGGCTTCATTTTCATAATAGTATGCAGCACTTCCTCTCTCAAGATTGATGGCTCTGGCTCAATATTCTCTTTTCTGTGATCCTGTATTGTAAATTGCTCTGATGAGGCATAAAGACTGGTACAGTAATCTTCCCACCTGCATTGGATATCATCTCCTTTAATAAGAATTCTGTCATTACCATCTTTTATTATGCTTGGTCGTGGGGAAAACTTTTTAGTAAGACCACTGAACATGACTTCTGTATTACTTTTTTTTAAATTATCAAATTCTTCACATTTTGCCCTCATGTATTCACTTTTGTCTCGTCTAATTGGCTTTGAATTTCCCTGGTCAATTCCTTGCATTCTTCAGTCTCCAAGCCACACTCTTTCACCCCTTGCTGTCTTTTCACCAGCTCAATTAATTATGGTATGGTCTAATGATTACTTTTTTTTGAAAAGCATGCTTTGGCAGCTTCAAGTGTGATAATTTTTATTTTGTTCTAAAGTTCATTTGGGTTGTTCTCTTTCACCTGGGACAATTAATTAAACTTTTTCTTTACAGAAGTTATGTAATTTAATTGTATTTTTGGACAAATCCAGACAGAATGGACCTGCTTAAATCTTGTTTTTGAAGCTAAAAGTTGATGGTCTGACCCTTACTCTGAACATAGAGAAAGTCTTTATCTATTGGACACTTGATCTCAAGTGTCCCTGTATCATTGTATAGTCCTTTTTGTTTGTGAAGCCATCAGATACCTCCATTTGTATAAATGCCTAGGAATTTGGGTGAAGATGTTTGTAATGACCAGATGATTAGAGCTGCAGAAGTCAACTAACACCTTCCTCTCTCATTTTGTAAACTCAGACCATTGTTTCTCATTACTTCTTTATGACAGCTTACAGCTCCAGCTTTTGTGTTCAGGCCTCCAATTATAAGAGTGAGGTCTGTGCTTAGTGTTTTAACAAGTGTCTCTTCAAACTGTTCAGAGAACTCAGCAACTGCATTAACATCAGCTGCTGTTGGAGGGGTGTAAACCAGTATGATTGACATATTAGCTTCACTCAAAGATGAATTGTAAAGATTATATCACTGACTGAATTGCATGCAAGCACACACTTTGATGTCTCCTTGCATAAGTGTAACCCCATTTTCTGTCACTTTCTCCAAACCTGAGAAGTACACTACATACCCATTCATCATCATGAAATGATCCCTCTCATTCCATTGCAGCTCTGAAATTCCACACATATTTATCTTCTATCTTTCCAATTCTTTGGCAACAATTCCCTTCATACATACTTCTAATATTCCATGTTCCTACTCTGATAATTCGTAGGAGAAAATACAGAGGCTAGTTTACCATTGCCTTGCCTCTATTTTGTGGCTGTCATTAGTTAAATTGTGGCTTAACTCTCCTACTTTTGATGACATTTCCTCCATTGAGGATCCCACTATCCTCCACAGATGCAGATCTCTCCAAAGCTATTAGCAATTCTTGAGGCTTTGGCCAGTTGCAAGTGGTACTGACTACTGCCATTATGGTAGCAAGCTAAAATGCAGCCTGACCTGACCTCAGTGCAATCTTGGAACGGTGTAATTTTTGTTGATTTTGTTGGATTAACCTATTAGGTAACTTAAAGAGCATTCAGTAACAAGAACTTGAACATTTCTTGAACACTTACCATAGATTAGTAAATTTCATTGGACTACTAGACTATAGAGCACACATCCATCAAATCACAGTGAACTGAATAATGGCTTTGCTACAAGCCCTGTGTAAAGCAGAATGTGCATCTGCTGCACCCAGGATAGATACAGAAAAGGAATTATGCCTCTGCCTGCCTATCTTTGTGTCACCCATCTCCACAGTATTTGGGAACTAATCCCAGTGTTCTCTGTACAAATTCTGTATATGAAGATAGACTGATTAGATTAAAGTCTTCCTACTTAACATTAAAGTAAAATATAACTATAGCTCTGTTCCCAGTTTATCCATCTGGTTAAGTGGCAGCAGATTGCCTGCCACTTAGCCAGATGGGTTACCATCCTCCAGGGTTCAAAAATGGAATGGCTTGTTACACACTTTAAACCAGTATGAAAGAGATAGCAGTTGCTTTATTCAACAATCTGCCATGTACTTCCTATATAAATACTAAAAACAAAAAACTATGCATTCTCTTATATTCTGAACATCTATCTAATAACACATACATTGAATTCTCAAACCATCTAGTACATTTCTATAAATCCAATGTGTCAGTTACCTAGAGAGATTAGGTTCCGAGCACATCACTCTGGAATGAGTCTTTACCACTCACTTTCCTCAAATACACTTCTCCAGGCAATTTAGCAAGTCTCTATGAGACTTTCAGGATGTTTAATCTCCAGCTTGGATCCTCTCAGTACTAGCCTTTCATAAAAATCTGAGTTATTCTCTTGTTCCTTGACAGTTTCTCGTTTCTGTTTTGATGATAAAAGATCAGTCAGATGGGAGATGGCAGAGTCCACACCAGCTGTCATTGTGTTGACAGTTTCTGGGATTACTCATAGATCCCTTTGATTACATTGAAATGTGTCCCCTCATCTATCTGAACTACATAAGATCTTGGATGCAGTTGTTCTTTAATGGTACCCCTTTCGCCCTATATTAGAAGTGTGATTCCTTAGGCACACTCCATCACCTGGGTTAAGAGATAGGAGATCACGGGTCCTTTTGGCAAAATAATATTTCTGCTTCCACTTCTGATTTTCTTTCATCTTCCGTATGGTTTCATTGTTATGAGATTTCAGCAGGTTATCAATAACTGGTAAATTCTTCTTCTATTATTCTTCTTCTCATTAACAGCTGAGCTGGAGGAAAGCCATTCTCCCTGGGTGAGCTACAGTAAACCAATAAAGCTTTATCAAATCACCCCCATTGTCAAAACTGTTTTTCATAAGGTTCTTTACTGTCCGTATAGACCTTTCCACAAGTCAATTTAATTGGGGGTAACTTGGACTTGATATTTTGAGATGAAAATATTTTTTGATCCCAATCTAGGGCAAATTGCCTAAAATCTGCACTGGAAAATTGTGGCCCATTATCGCTAAAGACTTCACCTGGAAATCCATGTCTGTAGAAGATTCCCTTCATGCTGGCTATCACTGACTTACTATTAGTACTGTGCAGTGTGCAAATTTCTGGATACAGAGAATAATAATCTGTGACTATTAAATAATCCTTTGATTGCCAGGTAAATAAGTTGGTGTCTACCTTCTCACAGGACTTTTGTGGAATTTGATAAAGTCTCAGTGGCTCTGTCTGTTGGCATGGCTTGTATTTCAAGCAGGAAAAGCAGTTTCCTACCACATTTGTGATATTGTGATTGATCCATGGCCATCTTGTGCTTATTGTTTGCACTTCTCAATTCCTAAATGAACCTGGATCTTCCGTAGCAATTCTTTTCAGAGGCTTGTTGGAATTACAGCCTTACTGCCCTTGAAAGTCGCCCCATCCAGCCCAATAAGTTCATGTCTGCAGTTCCAATAGTAACTTATACTTGGACAGCAAATGGTTATTTCTTCAAGTCACCCTTTAATGATCACTTCTTTAAGGATTTTGAACAATTCATCTTTCTCCATTTGTTGCAGTTTCCTCTTAGCTATGGGTACTTACTTTACAATCCAATCTACATAGGCTTGCATATCTGTTTTTAAAGTCTTCTGTGATTTTGTGGGAGCCACTGATCTGGAAAGTGCATCTTCAGTAAACATGAATTGATTGGTCACAAGAAAATCATATTTTTGTAGCTTTATCATCAGTCTTTGAATCCTTAAGGTACAACCATTTAGTGGTTTGCTAAATAACACTATCAGGGGCTTGTGGTCCATTTCAGCTTCCACTGTCTGTCTATAAATATACTGATGGAATTTCTCACAGACAAACAATATTCCTAAAAGCTCCTTTTGGATCTGTGCATGTCTGGTTTCTTCCTCAATCCTCATGCTTCTGTAAAATCACTGTTCTTAACCCAGACTGTGAAGCATCTGCTGAAATTTTAATAGGCTTTCCTGGTGCACAGAATTTCAACACTTGTTCTTGTATTAGTTTTAAACCTTCCCATGTTTCCTCCTGTTCTGCACCCCAATACCATTCATTTTTATTCTCTAGGACTTTCCTCAAAGTCGCTGCTTTGATAGATAGATTAGGTATGAATTTTCCAAGATAATTAACCATTCCCGGGAATCGTTGGACATTTTTCTTTGATTGGAGATGTGGCATCATTTCCGTGGCTGAAATCTTCCTTTTATCAGGTTTTACATTGTCGTTGGAAATAATGTCCCCAACAAAAGTCAATTCTGTAACCCCTAAAACACATTTCTCTAATTTAGTTAAAGGTTTGCAGCTCAAGTTGTCTGCAGGACTTCCCAAAGTCTACGATCATGCTCCTTTTTTGTTGAGGCCCAGATGATGATGTCATCTATTGAGGTGTCAACACCATTAATATGTTCATAAATCATATATATGGTTTTGTGGTACACTTCTGGTGAAGCTATGCCAAGCATAAGAAACATCTTCCAAATGGGATATTAAATGTGCATCGCTTTGAGCTTTTCTCAGTTAATTTTAGCTGCCAAAAACCTGAGTATGCATCCAATTTACTGAAATATTAAGCATTTGAAAACTGAGCCATAATCTCTTCTCTGGTTGGTAGTTCAAAATGTTTTCATTTTATAGCCTTGTTGAGATCTCTAGGATCTAAGCATATGCATAGCTGGCTGTTACTTTTCTCCACAATCATGAAGGAGCTCACCCATTCTGTTGGCTCCTCAATTTTTTTTGTATTACTTACATTGCTTCCATCTTTGCAAGCTCAACCTTGAATTTACCATGGCACCTTTCTAAAGAAGTGGATAACTGGAGAGACATGGTTGTTTATCTGGATTTTAAATTCATCCTGCTACCAACTCAACACTTGAAACAAGTCATGATATTCCTGAAAGAGTGTCTCATAGCCATATTCAGTATGATCTTGTAGACCCATTTAACCAGATTGAATTTCTCACATGGAGCCAGGCATAAAATTGATGTCACCTCTTTTGGCACTACAATGAACAGGAGTCTGTAAATGGTGATTTTATGGTTGATGCTGGCAATGCACCTTTCTTTCACTGGTATATTTGATCTAGAATAACCAGTTCTATTTTTGTTGGTCCCATATTGGGTTATTTTTAGTCTCTCATAATCTTGTTCAGACAGAATATTAACCTGAACATCCCGTGTAGGGATGGTGTCCCTAGCTTCTGTTTGCCAGAAGCTGGAAATGGTCGATGGGAGATGGATCACTTGATGATTACCTGTTCTGTTCATTCCCTCTGGCCACCTGGCACTGGCCACTGTCAGAAAACAGGATACTGGGCTAGATGGAACTTTGGTCTGACCAAATATGGCCATTCTGATGTTATATTTTTATGTTCAGGTTCAGTGGCATAATAGTTACATTCACTATCATAGGTAGTAACCAGTACCTGTCATCAGGCTTGCTAGATCTATGAAAAAACTCCTCAACCAGATTGTCTTTAATTGAATACACTTGACTTTTCTGCATTTGTGATCTGCAGCATTTTGCAAAATGATTATTTTTCACACATTTATAACAGAGTTTTACAAAAGCAACACTGTTTGGAGCTATGCTGTGATCCTCAACTTCCACATGAACATCTTTAGCCAGTCTTCCCCCTAGCACTAGTTTTCATGGCGAGTGGCTCCACTCTTTGATTTGACCTAGTCTGGCTATATTCTTTTGGACTTAGTACATGGATGAGCCCTTCTGGTGAACTCATCTCTTTGGCTTGTGCTTTAGAATAATAGAATATTAGGGTTGGAAGAGACCTCAGGAGGTCATCTAGTCCAACTCCCTGTTCAAAGCAGGACCGACCCCAACTAAATCATCCCAGCTAGGGATTTGTCAAGCTGGACCTTAAAAACCTCTAAGGATGGAGATTCCATCACCTCCCTAGGTAACCCATTCCAGTGCTTCACCACCCTCCTAGTGAAATAGTGTTTCCTAATATCCAACCTAGACCTCCCACACTGCAACTTGAGACCACTGCGCCTTGTTCTGTCATCTGCCACCACTGACCTGACCTCCATCCTCTTTGGAACCCCCCTTCAGGTAATTGAAGGCTGTTATCAAATCCCCGCTCATTCTTCTCTTCTGCAGACTAAATAAGCCCAGTTCCCTCAGCCTCCTCTCATAAGTCATGTGCCCCAGCCTCTTAATCATTTTCATTGCCCTCTGATGGACTCTCTCCAACTTATCCACATCCTTTCTATAATGGGGGACCAAAACTGGATGCATTACTCCAGATGTGGCCTCACCAGTGCTGAATAGAGGGGAATAATCACTTCCATTGATCTGCTGGCAGTGCTCCTACTAATGCAGCCCAATATGCCGTTAGCCTTCTTGGCAACAAGGACATACTGTTTATTCATATCCAGCTTTTCATCTACTGTAATCCCCAGGTCCTTTTCTGCAAAACTGCTGCTTAGTCAGTCAGTCCTCAGCCTGTAGAAGTGCATGTGATTCTTCCATCCTAAATGGAGCACTCTGAACTTGTCCTTGTTAAACCTTATCAGATTTATTTTGGCCCAATCTTTTTGGCCTTTCAAAGTTTCTGCTTCCGTGCATATTTGAAGAGCTTTTTCTAAAGTTAAGTCTCCTTCACCGAGTAGTTTCTCTCTTAGCACATTTTCTTTAATGCCACAAATGATTCTCTCTCTGACCAGAGACTGTCAGTTCACCCAAGTCACAGGTTTTACTGAATTTCCTTAACTCTGTGATATATTGTTCTATGGTGTCATCAAGGGATTTCCCTACACCCCCCTATAATTTTCCAAACACCTCCCCAGTGGTCAACTACTTGCCAATTTAGTCATTGGCTGGAAATGTGAATTGAAATTGAAACATTAATACACACTTTAAAAGCATATACAGTTATAATAAAACACTTGTACCTGAAAAACTGTAATAGGTTTGAAAAGTATGAACAAAGACTAGATTCTTCATACAGCTGTTTTTCTGACAATGTTGGCACATTTGTTTTGGCAATGTGGGCCAACCTTATTAATTCAAATTATGATTTGTAAGCAAGGTCTGAATGATCTCTCCCCTGACAACTAGTGATGAGCCATGGGAGAGGTGAAGGTTTCAGGACCAGATTTTATTTACATGAATTCACCTACTCTGCCTAGGTATCCAGCAGACCAAGCTGTGTTGCCCAAGTGATCAATTTAGTATTTAATGTGGGAGTCATAAAATGTTATTATACTTTTTGTATGAGTAAAGGGCAGCAGAAATATGCTTAGCCTGTCCTGATGGGGGGGGGGGGGGGTGTTACCATCAATGCTTACTTTTTGCCTTGTCTGAGTGCCGGCACCTCTAGGCTTGGCAGTTCATAACCCCGGGACCTCTGGGTTGGCCACATCAGTTAAAAAATCTTGCTTGAGCCCTGCAACTTCTTTCATTAGAAATTAAGCACTGGTCACCCTCAACTGAACTGCACTCTCTAAGCAAGGGGTTTGGATGGAATATCCCAGTGGAGAGATAGGGAGCAGGGACAGGGGTTTTGCTTGGTGCTGTGGGCTATGCCTAAGAGTCACAGACACTATTTGACTTGTCCCTTTTCACTATTTAAAGATAGAGCTTATTAGGCTCCATAGAGAGTCTTTTGTTCTGTTAAGTGACCACTAGAGCTGAAATCCCTAATAATCAGGTCTAAGTACTTACACCTGCTGCAGGACAGGAAAAGAAGGCCCAGCCTGCACTCACTGCAAGGTTCCCGCACTGAGAGATGAAATCACTGAGAGCTGGGTGGACCCTCAAGAGACCAACTCGCAGAGGTCACAGTGGCAGGTAGAAGCAGAAGGTAACAGTGCTGGGCCATTGGCATGACAATCAACAGTAGCCAGAGTGACCAGCCCAAACAAGTGGTGAGCAGCTGGAAGAATGAGCAAGGTGCCTTCTCCCCTGCACCCCACCCCAGGGTGGGAGGTGAACTCATGCGAAAGCACCTCTGAACTCTGGGTCTTCACTGACCAAGGACAACAATTATGAGTGGGGTACGGAGAGGGAGAAGGGACATTAAAGGAACATTTGTTCGGTGGACTACGTTTTAGTGACTTTGCTCCGGAATGCTAGCATTTGTGACAATGCTACACTTGTGTCGGGGACTCGAACCCAGATGGCACGGTTCGTTGTCTGACCGCAGAGAGACAGGCAACACCAGCAAGGTCCAGTGACAAGCTCTTTATTGAGGAGTACAAACAATAATAGAGAGTGGCCCGTTTCCAGAGAGAACCAGCCATGATTACAATAACAGTTCTGTCGCGTCATAGAAATTTGCTTAAAACAACCCAACCCCCTTGATTAGTTAGAAACTTTTAATATCCATGCATATCTATCTTTCTTGACACTACAAACCATTCATGATGCCTCAGCAACTTCTTATCAGCTTTGTTGTCATGCACCAGAAACTAGGAGAAAGGGGGAGTTAAGAACATACAAAGAACAGAAACAGGGAGTGAAGGCAGTATGTCTCCTAATCTATCTTCTGAGCTCACTGTTCTTAGCACACCTGGTACAGGAATGCAACTCCCCTTTTATCTTACTTTTTTAGCTTAAACAACTATGTCTTCGATTCTGCCCGGGGACTACCCAGAAACCTCTGTTGGCCTAATTCTGGTTAGATTGGCATAACTGCTCTACAATTTTCTTTTTGGGTCTAACAATCCCCCATTTGTCCCTAGAGTACCTTAAAGGGACTCTTGGGACATACTGGCTGCAACTCTTACTGAATTTTAAACTAATTACTACTGGGTGGAGCACAACTTGGTGCCTATTCAACACCCACATCAGAGAATAACATACAAAACTATTAGGCCACAAATAATTACCACAGCGCTGCGAAGCAACTTATGAAGCCAGCCACCTATGTCTGGAACCTAATTAAACAGGTTGCTCCACCAAGAATCAACCCGCTCCCCTCCATGGTCCTTTGCTACTTATGTGAGGTTTGCTCTGTCCCAGGTGGCATTATAAACATCAGGAACATATACGCAGCATTCTTGTATTTCCAGGAGGCATTGATATTAATGGCATAAGAAGGGGTGTATGGCAATAAGGTACAGGTAACATTGTTAGTTACTGGAATAATTTCTATGCAGATAAAATTTCAGATGGCAGAACAAACTCTTTGGGTATTCGTTTGATTATTCATTAACTGGGTGACCAAATACCAATAAGGGCCTCTCTCATTTAACACAGTGCAAATTCCAGGAACAGCCATTATATTTACTTCACTATAGAACCCATTAATTTCAATTACAAATTCTTGGGGTTCACTTGTAGTGATATTATGTATTTTTATCTCCACTGATTTATTTTTTTGTTAATTGTTCACTTATATGGGATATCCTGAACCTTAAAAATAATTTTTTCAAACAATATTTAAATAAATCACTAAAGTGTGAAGGCCTTGACAATTGGTTTTATTAAATATATGGCATTGTCTGTATTTGGATGTGTTACAGGGGTAATAGTGTAATGGAGGAGATGGCAGGGGCAGTGGCAACAAGGTGCCTTTGCTACTTGTCATTTAAAATCCAATTAGGGAGGGCAATACATGCTGAAGGACTTATTTAAAACACAGGGCACAGCCTATAGAATAAACCCCAAAATCCAATCAATACCACATTCCTAAGCATGGGGCCCACAAGTTTTTTCCTGCCAGTGTATAATTCTTTGTTTCTTTACCAGGGTCAGTTCTTAATGTTTTTTGTAGTCAGGAATCCCTGGACTTTGGTGGTTTTAATGGAGCGAGTGTTCCTTCTTCTCTTTTTTTGAAACAGTGTGGTTCAGCATTATACAGGAGAGAGGTTACTAGCACATTATCCTGTAATGGTTTTGCTTTTTCCAGAAAAATCCAAATGCACAGTAGGTCTGTCAGTGGACAAGGGAGAGGTTACTAGCACTTCACCTTGTCTTTTTTTTCTTTTTCCTGCTGTCCAGAAAGCACAGCAGAGCTAGAAGGAGGAATAGGCTGATCATTAGTTGGAGAGTCCTCCTGAGGTGGAGGGGTCTTTTTGCAGTGAGAAGCATGGGTCCAGGTAGGCATCCCTTGGCACTTCACAGCAGTGTTGGTGGTTAACAGGACTTGGAAAGGGCCTTTTCAGCATGGAGTTAAAGCAGTCTTTCATTGATGGACTTTACGTAGACTCAGTCATCTGGTTTCAATGAATGGCAGGGCTGCTACGGTGTTTGGGTAGTGCTTCTTTACCTGTGGAAAAAAAATCTAACACATTTCATTAATGCCTGGCAGTGTTTTGCAGATTTTACAGCTGCTTGGGCTTATTCAAGCCCCCCTTTTCTTGGCTGTCAGCCAAGTCTTAGCTGTGGGCAGTGTCCTTGGATGGGACCAGCGTCTTATCTTTGGACTTTGCTTGCTAGCTATTTTTTTCCAGTTAACTCATTCTGTTCTTTTCTCTTCTCAAAGAAAACTTCCACTCTTCACTCATACACCTTTTTCCAACAATGAACACATACACATTGCCATTATACAGTACATTAGTCTTATTATTTAATGTATGCCGTATAAACCCTTCCAGTAAAATAACTTATATACAGAGCTTTGGAGCAACAAATCAGGACAAGCACACCCACTTTGAGGAGTCCACTCAGTATAATCTTTGGTGTCCAATAGCTTTCCTCCCTCCCCAACCCTCTGGCTAGAAATCTGAGGTAGCCAGAAGGATCCCATGTGCAATATGGGGAGTGGATTAACCTTTCATGTCCTTGCTTCCAAAGACTGTTGATATGCAAATTTTAACAACAATTTTTTTCAATTAAAAGATCTGACCAATGAAGATTTTATTCTTACTTAAGCAAATGTATTAGACTTTAATATATTACATTTTTCCAGATTTATCCAAACACTTTGTATTCCAAGTTGAATAAAACAAGTATCTGCTTTTTTATTTAACCCTTCTATTTAATTTTGAACTAGACTGTCTTATGAAAATATTAAACACAACAATTCTGGCCACAAGACAAACACCACAAGACAGGACATAGAACACAAAAATAATTCCTATTGTACCAGTAAATGTACGTTGAATGCTGTTCAGCTGGCATCTGTTTTCTCTGATGATCTGAAAGACAAAAGAACAGAGGTCTACCCCTTCTGGGCAGTCAGTCATTTGCTTAAAATATTTCAGGCAAAACAGAGGAATTACCCCATATTTCCTTGTATTTGTTTCATAGACAGCCCAAGTTTCAGTGGCTTCTACCTTATCAGTTAGATAATTTGCATTAATACGGATGCTTTCTGGCTTGCTTCCAGATCCAAAGCTATTCACAGCTTAAATATTCTTACTTTAAAAAAGGACACAATTAACTTTCCCAGACTTTTGATTGCTTTTTACTTCTAACTCCTGCTTTCAAACATGCAGTGATCTGAAAAAGACAACACAACCTATATTGGTAGGTTTGCATTCCTTTTACCTCTGCTACAACATACACTGCACATATTCTGGGGAAAATGCACATCCTCTCCACAATTCCATTTCCACAACGCTAGCCACATCAATTTCTACACAAGCGGTAACTGTTCTTTTTATGCTTACAAAATCTCCATACACCCACAGCAAAGTGACAGCTCGACCACACAGAGCCAGGGTCACTATCCTTCTCTCTCTTAACCAGATCTTTTATCTGCTATTTTGTTACCCCAAAACAAATTTAAATCCTTTATTCTCCTGGCTTTGACTACCCTGCTGCAGCCACAACCTTTGGTCTTTATATAAAACATTTTAAATCTTGTAAAGCATTAAGTCACCTTAAGGATTAAATGCTAAATACCTTAAACAACACTAGTTTCCTGTGCCTGGCAAAAGTATTCTTGGTTTTGCAACTTTAAACAATACCAATTCATCTCAAACTTATAAAATACAGATTGTACACAGCAGGAGTGTTCTTCAGCAAATTCAACTAAATTATTAATAGTCGAATAATTCCACTTAAATAACCTCTTGCCTGGATTACTTACAGACATTCTTACCAAGTTTCACTGCTTAATTCCCTTTAGCAACTACAGAGTTAACTTCTCACTCTCTTTTCTTAAATCACTTGCTTGTCTCCCAAAATGACACCCAATCAACTCAGATTTTACCATTTTAATTATTGTCCTGGGGATTTGAAATCCCCATGCTTATAATTACTTACTCCTTTCCTTCCACTATGCCCTCAAGGTTTCCAACCTGTTTTCTAATTTCTCTGTCTGTTGCCTGCCCGCTGGAGCCTGATCCTGCTTTTCTCGCTCAACCGTCCCTTCCATGGGCACCGGCTTGTTCCACTATCAATTTAGCTAGGAGGGTGGGCTTCTCAACTAGCCCCCACCCTTCCTGGTCTCTTCCCCTAAACATTCTTACTCACAAAGCTACCCGAGTCCTCCCTCATGAGGCTTGCCACCAAGGCAAAAATGCATGGCCCATTGGCGTTTAACTATTCAATTTTCTTTTGTGGCAAACACACTGCCGTTACAGCATATGCAAACACAAATGGTTAAATTTTGACAAGTCCCTGAAGGGCCGGTACTTGCTTAGCCAGTGCTTCCTTTTCTGCCTGGAAGTCCTGTCTCAAGGCTTACAACTTGCCTTGGGCATAGGTTTGAGTTAATGCCTGGTTCATGATCTATGCTCTTAATTGCTTAATTCTAGTTATCATGTACACAACTTTTCCCTTTTCTCCAACTTCTCTATTGCCCAATCCTGCTACGACTGGGGTAGATCCACCTGACACCCTTCCCAGTCAACCGGGGTGGAGAAAGGAATGCTAAACCCCTCTCCGGTTCTCAGACTTACTGCGGCTGAGAGCGGGCACACTTTCATACTCACACACGTACGTCCAGACTGGCCACGTCTTTGTATAACGTCCAGAGAAGGGGAAGAGGGGGACAAATGAGCAGTAAAGGAAGGCCATTGAATTTGGCATAAATTTCTCATCTTAGATTTATTCAAACTGGTTGTTCCAGAGATTCCCTTTCAATCTCTGAGTATCAGAGACAACGGGGTGTCCCCTGGCCATTTACTGCCAAACTGTCCCATTTAGACGGTAAGGGACTCTAACCCCACCTTGGGGACTCTAACCCCAATCCGGGGACTCTAACCCCAATTCGGGGACTCTAACCCCAATTGAGATGGAAAAGGGGACTCTAACCCCACTTCTCAATATCTAGCGATCGCTTACCTCCCCAGGGACTCGAACCCTGAAGACCTGACCTCCCCAGGGTCTCGAACCCCGAAGACCTGGATCCTACTCAACGGGTAGGTGGACATTGCTGGGTTTCTACGGCTTCAGCTGGTTCACAGAACACACCTTATCGCCGACGCAGGGATCAGGTCACCGGGCAAGGCTCCTCGAAACCGGAGGATGCGCGCTGTGTTGCTTCAGAGCCTGATCCCGCGCTGGAGAGTCAGACGAATCCCATCTTGGGTGCCAAATTTGTTCGGGACTCAAACCCAGATGGCATGGTTCATTGTCTGACCGCAGAGAGACAGGCAACACCAGCAAGGTCCAGTTACAAGCTGTTTATTAAGGAGTGCACACAACAATAGAGAGCGGCCCGTCTCCAGAGAGAACCAGCCACGATTACAATAACTAGTGAGGTTATATAGACAGTTCCGTCACGTCACAGAAATTTGCTTAAAACAACCCAACCCCCTTGGTTAGTTAGAAACTTCTAATATCCATGCATATCTATCTTTCTTGACACTACAAACCATTTGTGATGCCTCAGCAACTTCTTATCAGCTTTGTTGTCATGCACCAGAAACTAGGAGAAAGGGGGAGTTAAGAACTTACAAAGAACAGAAACAGGGAATCTCCTAATCTATCTTCTGAGCACACTGTTCTTAGCACACCAGATACAGAAATGTAACTCCCCTTTTATCTCACTTTTTCAGCTTAAACACCTATGTCTTCCATTCTGCCCGGGGACCACCCAGAAACCTCTGTTGGCCTAATTCTGGTTAGGTTGGCATAACTGCTCTACAATTTTCTTTTTGGGCCTAACACTTGGATCAATCAGAGACGTATCCATTTAAAACATACTAGAAGAAGGAAAGACTTCAGTTCTGAAGTTGACTAATTAGGGGACTTACATTGACTCCTTAAATGAAGAGGACAAGAAGTGTTTGTTAAGCCAGCTGAAAAAGTAAAGTACACAGTCTTGATCCTTACATTTCTACAACAGCAACTTCTGGATTATATCAACTTCTACATTGTTTTTACAAATGTCTGTCTTATAAAACACCAACAGTTGAGTGGAGTGAGGCACTGCTTGCAATGGACAGAATGGATCAGGACAGAATAGAGAATTTGAACACTGAGTGGAATATCATGCGATGAACAAATAAAGATTTGACTTCAACTTTTTCTTTGTCATCACTAGTGCTATTTCCTGGGATGAAAGAAGTAGGAATTCATCTCTTTCCAGTCCCAGTTCTTTTTCCTCATTGACTAGAATTTTGTGTTCTGAAAGAAGTTTCCTTCTGTGTGATCATGAGCATATCATGAAAGAAAAATAACCAAAAATGAATGCACTGCATTCAAGAAGTTCATTAACAGAGTTGTGCAAAATTGCAACAAGAAACCAAAAAGGATGTAGATACAATGCTTCACAGTAGGCTTGTGTAGCCAACTTTAATTTGTGTGATGATTTAAAAAGATGAGTTAAATCTAATAAAATTGTAGGGAAACATTTTTCAGTTTTTACTATGGTGCCATACAGCCCACCTTCACCCTAAAAGTCTCACCCCTCATCGGTCCTCACCCCTGTATTTTAAAACAAACCCCGAATTTCAATTCC
Organism: Chrysemys picta bellii; assembly: GCF_011386835.1. Classification (NCBI taxonomy): domain Eukaryota; kingdom Metazoa; phylum Chordata; order Testudines; family Emydidae; genus Chrysemys; species Chrysemys picta. Next base: position 265,775,482 of record NC_088791.1, on the reverse strand, counting down.
TGGGGAATATACTGGTGTCTTCAGTTTTTTTGCTTGCATGTAAAAAATTGTCTCTCTCAAAGGTTTCATTCCTTTTTGGCATTTTGTCTATATTTTACTTAACTTCATGCTTTCACCTTCTTGAAACTTAAAGTTGTTCTAAATATCCAATGCTTCCTCTCCAACAACATTCAAAAAGATTGATGATTTCACATTATAATTTTTCTCCTCTACCCCATGTCTGCTAAATACAATTCAAATCTCTGTCTGAATGTTTCCCAGTTCTGTGCAACATTGCCTGACAATTGCAGACTGGATGGAGGTTACAACACATCCATTTTTTCTTTTGTTCCCCTTCTTAAGCTAATCATGCTACTATTATGCTCACCAAATACATGTACAAACCTCTGTGCTTGGTGCTCCACCTGTTTCTCTGGTGCCTCCCTTTGTGTCTGCGTTCAGTTGCAAACACAGGAATTAACTACAAAATGATTGCAGTTTCTTTTTTCTCATTTAGCACTTCTGACACCATTTAATGATCATGGGATTCATTACATAACAAACCAGTGAATGAGAAAGGAAAAAAACATTAATAAAGCAAACTGGCTGACTCCCCAGAAGTCCTTCCTGACTTGTAAGACAAATTCCTTTTGGAATATAAGGAATAGAGAGAGGTTCCATCTGTATCCAGCACCTGAGGAGACAAAGTAATCAAACAATTTTACCTCTGTGATAGGTGCTGGGCCAAGACTGCCAGTAAAATGCTGGAAAGGAGACAGTGGGTAAAATAAACCTTCTTGAACAAAGACTGCATCTTGCTCGATTAAGTTTTAGACTTTTAGATGTGTGTTTACACCTTTATCTACTTATACCATCTTTACATTTATTCTTTAATTCAGTGGCTCTCAACTGTTCCAGACTACTGTACCCCTTTCAGGAGTCTGATTTGTTTTGCATACCCCAAGTTTCACCTCCCTTAACAACTACTTGCTTACAAAATCAGACATAAAATGCACAAGTATCATAGCACGCTATTATTGAAAAATTGCTTGCTTTCTTATTTTGTCTGTATGAAATTTTAGTTTGTACTGAATTTGCTAGTGCTTTTTATGTAGTCTGTTGTAAAACTAGGCAAATATGTAGATGAATTGATTACCCTCTGAAAGACCTCTGGGTACCCCCAGGGCTACATGTATTCCTGGTAGAGAACCACTGCCTTAATTAATATCATATCATCATGTTCTTTTTTTAATAAGATTGTTTGCTTTTACTATAAACCAAATCAACAATGGATTTGAAGGGAAAGGTCTATTTACCCCCACTTAAATGAATAAGATGTGATGTACTGACTCTTTAACAGAGCAGCAAACTTAATATCTTATGAGACTGTACAGTGTTAGGGGCTGTACATTTCAGAGAAACATCTCTGAGGAGCTCGGGGACTGGAGTTCACTAATTGTTACCTTCTAGGTGAGGTTCAGGCTGGGAGAGCGCTGAGGAGTCTGCTGATGAGGAAGATAGACTGGTGTGGCAGGGAGCTGACACATAATCTAATCTCCAGCAAAACTCCCTCTTGCTGCAGCATAGGTAACACAGTGGGTCAAAACTCTGGTTATCCCCAGCAGCATGTTCCATGATTGTACATTCCAGGGATTTCTGGCAAACCTGGTATGCCACTGTCAGAGGCATGATGCTGGATTAGATGTATATGGCATTTCCTGGGTTCCAAATCCAGAACAAATGCTCAGTCCCTGATGTCTATGTTCTAGCATGAGGCTAAAATAATTCTTGGAGCATATAATGCTTTATACATAAAACCATTAACATGTATCAGTTCTTTAAAGTTATTTGGATGTCTTCAACATTTAAATAAATATCTTATTGAAATTTTCTTCAAGATGAAATCCTAGGAATTTTACAATAGGTTCACTGAGATATGTGCCAATCATAGGCTGATTATGAAGTGCTGCTTCTAAAGATAGAAACCCTTAAATTGGTACTGTTCTTGAATGCTTACTCACTTTGAAAATTAAAATAATTAAATGTGGCAAAAGACAAAGCCAGCATCCATATGCAAAGGTGGGTTTTGTCAGGTTGTGTCAAGTAATGAAACATCTATATTGAGCACTTATTTTTTTTTTTAGTTAAATGTACTTTTCACCTAAGAAAGGGGTGGATTCAGAAATACTTGTACTTTCTAAAGTTATCCATTTGAAGAGATCCCACGCTTGGGTTTGTGGTGCTGTGTGAAACAAAAGCAGGAATTTCCCAACGCCAACAGAGAGCATTTCATGCCAACTTCTGCCACAAAAAACAATGGCCCACTGATGCCGCAACTACTGATTTCTTTCTTTGGGTCAGACTAGCTAGAGGAATTAAAAATCTCCCCAATACATCCAATCATTCTTTGAATTTTCTTTGAATTTTATATTTACATTAATCTCTTAAGGGAACACAGCATACAATCCATTTATTTACCTCTTTGGCTTGTTGTTTGCTTACATCTTTTAAACCTTGATTCTAATGCACAAATTGACAGCTACTGTATATCAGCATAGTGAAAATCACTGAAATAATTTTCTACAAGAAAAACCTAAGTGCATTTTTGAAGCCTCGGGAAAGCAGTCTCCAAACAGAACATTCCATTCTGTGCTTTTTGTATTGTATAAATTGCACACCACATACTTTTACCTCATACACATGCCTCTGGAAAGGATATTACAGAATAAAATATTTCTTCCAATTAGATGTCAGATATTAGTCCCCTTCATATAATCTTGAATGCATTTTTTCCTTGTTTAAAATATTGTAGGTGGAAACATACATCTACATTATATCTTTGTTTGCAAGTATGCCTGGGATACACACAAAGAATGTAATACTATGACATTATAGGACTGATTTGCTATTCTTGTTCTGGCAAAACTCCCTTTCACTTAAATAAGAGGGGGGTTTTTGGGTTAGCCCTAGATAGCTCCAGTAACATCACTCCATTTCTTTCAAGCCTTCAAATATTAATTCGCTTCATGCCAGTTAGTCATATAAGTTTCATCCTTCTAGGGTCAAGAATACATTGTGAAAAAAGAATACTAGCATAAGAAATGAACTGACAGATTTATTAGTTGTGTTCAGAATTCATGGAACACTGGTAATTTGACTAGGCAACTATCTCTGCTCTAGCAGATTGCCTGCCAGGTGGGATATCACTCTCTAGGATTAAAACATGAAATGGGTATAAACCAGCAGGAAAAAGATAGGTTGTTGAACAAATAAAGGGCTTTGTAGTTAAAGAATGATGTGCTCCCTTATATTGTGAACCCACTGAAACAGAGCCTCTCCTTCTTATATTTCAGGGCCAGAAGAGATCATTGTGATCCTCTAGTCTGACATCCAGTGTAACACAGGTCATAGAACTTCCCCAAAATAATTCCTAGAGCATATCTTTTAGAAAAACATCCCAATGTTATTTAAAAATTGCCAGTGATGGAGAAATCCACTTGATAAATTCTTCAGGATTTGGAAATTACAGTGCACAGAATAAATTACCATAATTAAATAATACTTATAATTAACATAAGAACATAAGAACGGCCGAACCGGGTCAGACCAAAGGTCCATCTAGCCCAGTATCCTGTCTACCGACAGTGGCCAATGCCAGGTGCCCCAGAGGGAGTGGATGAACAGGCAATGATCAAGTGATCTCTCTCCTGCCATCCATCTCCATTCTCTGACAAACAGAGGCTAGGGACACCATTCCTTACCCATCCTGGCTAATAGCCATTAATGGACTTAACCACCATGAATTTATCCAGTTATCTTTTAAACACTGTTATAGTCCTAGCCTTCACAACCTCCTCAGGTAAGGAGTTCCACAAGTTGACTGTGTGCTGCATGAAGAAGATCTTCCTTGTATTTGTTTTACACCTGCTGCCTATTAATTTCATTTGGTGACCCCTAGTTCTTGTATTATGGAAATAAGTAAATAACTTTTCCTTATCCACTTTCTCCACATCACTCATGACTTTATATACCTCTATCATATCCCCCCTTAGTCTCCTCTTTTCCAAGCTGAAGAGTCCTAGCCTCTTTAATCTCTCCTCATATGGGACCCGTTCCAAACCTCTAATCATTTTAGTTGCCCTTTTCTGAAACTTTTCTAGTGCCAGTATATCTTTTTTGAGATGAGGAGACCACATCTGTACGCAGTATTCGAGATGTGGGTGTACCATCTATTTATATAAGGGCAATAATATATTCCCAGTCTTATTCTCTATCCCCTTTTTAATGATTCCTAATATCCTGTTTGCTTTTTTGACCACCTCTGCACACTGCGTGGACGTCTTCAGAGAACTATCCACGATGACTCCAAGATCTCTTTCCTGACTTGTTGTAGCTAAATTAGTCCCCATCATATTGTATGTATAGTTGGGGTTATTTTTTCCAATGTGCATTACTTTACATTTATCCACATTAAATTTCATTTGCCATTTTGTTGCCCAATCACTTAGTTTTGTGAGATCATTTTGAAGTTCATCACAGTCTGCTTTGGTCTTAACTAGCTTGAGCAGTTTAGTATCATCTGCAAACTTTGCCACCTCACTGTTTACCCCTTTCTCCAGATCATTTATAAATAAGTTGAATAGGATTGGTCCGAGCACTGACCCTTGGGGAACACCACTAGTTACCCCTCTCCATTCTGAGAATTTACCATTAATTCCTACCCTTTGTTCCCGGTCTTTTAACCAGTTCTCAATCCATGAAAGGACCTTCCCTTTTATCCCATGACAACTTACTTTACTTAAGAGCCTTTGGTGAGGGACCCTGTCAAAGGCTTTCTGGAAATCTAAGAACACTATGTCCACTGGATCCCCCTTGTCCACATGTTTGTTGACCCCTTCAAAGAACTCTAATAGATTAGTAAGACACGATTTCCCTTTACAGAAACCATGTTGACTATTGCTCAACAGTTTATGTTTTTCTATGTGTCGGACAATTTTATTCTTAACTATTGTTTCGACTAATTTGCCCGGTACCGACATTAGACTTACCAGTCTGTAATTGCCGGGATCACCTCTACAGCCCTTTTTAAATATTGGCATTACATTAGCTAACTTCCAGTCATTGGGTACAGAAGCTGATTTAAAGGACAGGTTACAAACCTTAGTTAATAGTTCCGCAACTTCACATTTGAGTTCTTTCAGAACTCTTGGGTGAATGACATCTGGTCCCGGTGACTTGTTAATGTTAAGTTTATCAATTAATTCCAAAACCTCCTCTAGTGACACTTCAATCTGTGACAGTTCCTCAGATTTGTCACCTACAAAAGCCGGCGCAGGTTTGGGAATCTCCCTAACATCCTCAGCCGTGAAGACTGAAGCAAAGAATCCATTTAGTTTCTCCGCAATGACTTTATCGTCTTTAAACACTCCTTTTGTATCTCGATCATCAAGGGGCCCCACTGGTTGTTTAGCAGGCTTCCTGCTTCTGATATACTTAAAAATATTTTGTTATTACCTTTGGAGTTTTTGGCTAGCCTTTCTTCAAACTCCTCTTTGGCTTTTCTTATTACATTCCTGCACTTAATTTGGCAGCGTTTATGCTCCTTTCTATTTGACTCACTAGGATTTGACTTCCACTTTTTAAAGGAAATCTTTTTATCTCACGCTGCTTCTTTTACATGGTTGTTAAGCCACGGTGGCTCTTTTTTAGTTCTTTTACTGTGTTTCTTAATTTGGGGTATACATTTAAGTTGGGCCTCTATTATGGTGTCTTTAAAAAATGCCCATGCAGCTTGCAGGGATTTCACTTTAGTCACTGTACTAAATTAACACAATATGTAGCTATTCTACAACAAAAGATAAAGAATAATATTTTTGAACAAGGCATTATCATACTTAAAAGAAAAAAGTAGGGCTATATCTCCCATGATGCACTGTGGTCTCCTCCTGTTACTGAGCAGTGGCAGTGCATTCTGGGAGATGTAGTTCAACTGGGGATCCCTGTCCACATAAGAGAATGGGACATGAGGCACCTGAATTACCAGTCTCATGAGGCACTGTGGCAGCACTTCTTAATCAAATGTTTCAATTTTCAGGGGAAATATTTCTGATTTTAGTTGAAAGTCACAATTTTTTGTTATTTTTTCATTAGAAGTTGAAATTTTCACAGAAAGTGGACGTGCTTCACAAAGCACTTTGTTTTGCTGAAAACCCTTTTTCCATTGGAAAACAGTTGAAAAAAACAGCCTTAAAGAACAAGATTAGTTAAAAGTTACCATAAAACATACAAATAATAACAAATGTACTTTCATATTCAAAGAATTCAACAGTTGGCCAATTTAAGGCTTATATACAAATTATATAGTGTGATTATCCACCACTGAAAACAAAACACAAATGAATGGATGAGGTTGCTATTTAAGTTTGCACAGTGCTACACAACAGATTAAGAAAGGAATGAAAGAGTACTATATTCCCCTGAGGGTGTCTAGGGAAATTTAAATAGACAGAACATCGTGAGTTTAAATTTTAACTAGGACACAAATACCTTGGTGAAAGATGCAGTATAAGAGCCAGAATAGAAACCTTCCTACATTCAGATTAAAAAAGGTTCCAATGTGCACTGTGATTCTGGCAGACCAGGTGCCAGTTCATGCCAAGGCCCCTAGCACTCACTGCACACTGACAAATGCATAGCTGAAAACCAGTCTGGCTCATCTGTGTGTTAGTATTATTACAATAGGTATTAGATTTATAAAGATGTGTTAGTGTTTGGACTTTATGAAATGCATGTGAGTTGCTGCATGCATTAATCTCACTTATAATATCTGTATCCCATGTCATAAGGTAATATTTAAGTGTTTGCTCTGTAACTATAAAAGTGTTTGCTATGAAACTGGAAATGGGAGAAGCATTACCTAGTGTGAAATACTAGTTTACCACAAGAAGTGTAATTTCCTGCCCAACAAAAGAAGGCCTATAGACACCAGACAAACCATTGTGAAACATCAGTGGACAAAAGACATTTTTGAATGTTTCCCCCACAGCCATGAAGAGGGGACATGCACAAACAATCATCCCATCAGAGCTTGAACTCTGAGGGAAGGGAATAAAAACCTCAGTCAAGACGAAATTGTCATCAATATGTTGCTTGGAATTTCAACAGGCCAAGCATAAACAAGGGATCCCCAAGCTGCTTAGCCTGGGTTAGCCCTAAATAACATGTAGAGCAGGGGTTCTCAAACTGGGGGTCGGGACCCCTCAGGGAGTCATGAAGTTATTACATAGGGGGTCACGAACATCACCCTCCACCCCAAACCCCGCTTTGCCTCCAGCATTTATAATGGTGTTAAATATATAAACAAGTGTTTTTAATGTATAAGGGGGGTTGCACTCAGAGCTTGCTGTGTGAAAGGGGTCACCAGTACAAAAGTCTGAGAACTCCTGATATAGAACTTGCACATTTACCACAGCTTTTATTACTTTTTGCAACCTAAAACTGTAAACATAGACTGACCAATGAGTTATTTGCTTTAACCATGTAAATTACTCTAATTTCTTTTTCCTAGTTAGTAAATCTTTAGTAACTTTATTACAGGACTGGCTGCAAGTGTTGTCTTTTGTGTGAGATCTGAGGTACAATTGAGCTGATATAAGTGACTGATCCTTTGGAATTGGAAGTAACCTGAATATTGTTGTGATTTTTGGTATAGTGGCCATCTATCATAAAGGCAAGCTTGCCTGGGTTGCAAGATAAACTGGAGTGCCAAATGGTTCTCTGTGACTCCATGTTAAGGCTATTATAGTTATTGAAGAGATCACACTTGTAACTTGGTTGGAGAAATATAAGTATAGAACACACAGCTGATTTGGTGATTCTGCCCTCGTTTGTAACAGTCAGTCATGAGGTTGGCTCGAATGTTTGTGATTAGGGTTGCCAACTTTCTACACAAACAAAAATGAATACCCTTGCCCCGCCCCCCTGCCCTACCCCTCCCATGAGGCTCCACCCCTGCCATGGCCCTTCTCTGAGACCCTGCCCCTGCTCACTCCATCCCCCTGTCACTTGCTTTCCCCACCCTCACTCACTCGCTCATTTTCAGTGGGCTGGCTCAGTAGGTTGGGGAGCAAGAGAGCTCCATCTGGGTGTGTGGGCTCCGGGGTGTGGCCAGAAATGAGGAATTTATGGTATCGGAGGAGGCTCCAGGCTGAGGCAGTGGGTTGGGATGTGGAAGGGAGTGAGGGCTCCAGCTGGGGGTGGGGACTCTGGGGTGGGACCAGGGATGAGGGGTTTGGGGATCAGGGTGCTCTGGGATGGAATCAAGGGGTTCAGAGGGCAGGAGGGGGATCAGGGCTGTGCCAGGGTTTGGGGCACAGGAGGGGGTCCAGGGGTGTAGGCTACGGGTGGCAAAGCAAGCAGCTCCCGGCAGCAGCAGCATGTCCCTTCTCTGGCTCCTATGCAGAGGCGTGGTCAGGCAGCTCTGCGTGCCGCCCCGTACACAGGCATCACCCCCGCAGCTCCCATTGGCCATGGTTCCCAGCCAATGGGAGCTAGAGGGGCAGAGCTTGGGGCGGGGGCAGCATGCGGAGCCCCATGGCTACACCTACACATAAGAACCAGAGGGGGAACATGACATTGTGTGTGGAACCATGGCAGACAGGGAACATGCGTTAGCCCTGCTGTGCTGCTGACTGGACTTTTAACAGCCCGGGCAGCAGTGCTGACCAGAGCTGCCAGGGTCCCTTTTTAACCAGATGTTCCAATCGAAAACTGGACACCTGGCAACCCTGTCTGTGAGCCACTCCAGACAGCCTGACATACACATTCAAACAAACCGTACAAGGAGCCTCTCTGTCTTTGGGCACATCCATGCAGATATAAGACACAGTGAGAGGTCTTGTGATCATTCAGTGCAAAGACCCTGCAGGGTTAGTGCTGAGCACTTAATGCTATGCAAAGGGGACAGCAAGGACTGGTTTAGTGTACACACTCCATCCTTATTAAGATCCAGATTATTTCAGAACTCCCACTGAGAAGAGCAATCCTTGCCCATAGATACAGATTACTGACATTGCAGGAATTGGGAAGATCTCACATTAGCAAGAATGAAATTTGGAGGAATGTGCATGTAACAGACGTGAAGTTGCTATTTAATCATTTATGGAAATTTTATGTTGACCTGGTTATTGGGATGCTCACTGTATGATTATAATGAGTTATAGTGAAAAGGCTGATGGAAAAACAGAGTACATTCAGAGAGCCCAGGAAGGAGACAGAGGTGCAGCTAGACCTGCAATATTCACAATGCAGCATTGTAAACAGAGTTAAGATCCAAGATTTTACTTAGGAGCGATATCTCCTGTTTCAGTGCAGCATATGGTATATTATACACTCGAATAGATGTGACAGAAGAATTTAGTTTATATTCTTGTAATTAAAAAAATTATTTGCTATGGAAAAAAGCATGCTGTTTGGGGGAAATGTGTTTCAAACAAAAATTCTGTAACATTCAATATAAAGATAAGATTTTTAACACTTAGATTTATGGTGAAACATGCCGAAGTGAAATGATTCAAAAGATAAGTTTGCCTGAGCAAACTTACCTCTGTCATGATGCATATTGCTTTGCAATATAGTGCTATATGATCAAGTACTATTCTCTGTAGGACTTGTGCCTGCATACTAGACTGCACAGTGAATGAGACAATTGCTTATTATTAATTAATTATTATTATTACTTAATATTTTATGGAATCAACATGTATTAGGCACTGCACAGACACATTGGAGCATACAGCTTACCAAAGCTGATTGTCATAATTCCCTGAAGTAACAGTTTCTGGGGTCTAGAATTTCTGGAAATAATATCAAAATCATAGAATCTATCAGTTTTGAGGCGTTAGAGCTCAAGATGACTTTTGAATATCAGTTGGTTCCGATAACCATTATTTATTAAGATGTATGTTCTACCCAATTACATTTTGCACTAGAACAAATAAAGTGTCTGTATAAATGTTAATATGGCTCATTTTCACCCTTTCTTGGCTTTGGTTTCTCTTTACTTGTCCATATTTACTTCTCATATGTGTGCACAATAGTGTAGTCTACCACAGGCGTGCATCTAAGGGCAGAATTTAATGCTGGGGGTATGATGTTGTGCCAGCCTCAACATGGCCTCTTTGCATCCTTCCTCAGGTGTAAATAACTACATCCACAGTTTTGTGCCTACATTTATTTGCAGACATAATTTAGTAATCTATGCCACTGATTGCACAGGTAAATCACATATTTAAATATCCAGTTCACATTAATTAATAACATCCATAAATAGTTTAATCCATAATTGTATTCACCTGCAATTTGAGGATGAAAGTGTGGAGGCCAACTTTCAAAAATAAATATCTGGTGCTACTGTGTATATATGTGGAATTAGGACAGATGAATTATGAATAGGGATAGCATTACCCTAAGCAAGTCTGTCCCAATAGTGGATCTGAAAACAAAGTATAGCATATATACAATATAGATTAAAGCTTTTTTCCATTGACTGATTACAACATTTTATTATATTGAAGTCTCCTTGTTTAGAAGATTGCTGTGTTTTGTGAAAATTTAATTAAAGTGAGATTTGAGAAATAACTAAATATTTCTAATATTTTATTAATTCATTGACATACCAAATACTGGACATGAGCATAATTACCTAGTCTGGTATAAATGTAGGTTTGTAGAGCCTGATTTTGAGCCCCCTGGCCTCTACTTTGCATATCCAGGACATTCATCTGAAGTGTGTAGGTGCAAATAGAGCAGAATAGCGCTACCTGTCTCCCTCTGTGATACACAGAGGATATGGATCTGTTACAGTTCTCAACTTGTGAGCCTGGCTCTTCTGATCAAGCTGTAAAGAGACTCATACTTTTAGGTCTGTATGTCCTCAGTTCAGTCTTTGATGATGGCTGTCACAAACACTAGTGCATACTTGAACAGTTTTAACACCTACACACCCAGGCACGACCTCATGCTTCCATAGTACAATTCTGTCCTATTAATAAACAGCCAGAAACAAATGATTATAGAATATCAGGTCTGGAAGGGACCTCAGAAGGTAATCTAGTCCAACCCCCTGCTCAAAGCAGGACGAATCCCCAGACAGATTTTTACCCCAGTTACCTAAATGGCCCCCTCAAGGATTGAACTCACAACCCTGTGTTTAGGGGGGGGGCAATGCTAAAACCACTGAGCTATCCCTTTCCCCAGGAAATGTACTCATAGATTCTGTTCAGAAATTAGCTTGCAATTATGCTTTACAGATAATCACATCTATCTAATGTGTATCTAAGTGTCACATACCCAAATTAAAAGCATCAGTTCCTTCTATCCATTGTCTGTAGCATATTTGTTTAAGAAAACAGATAATTGGATTCTGGCAATTTAGGACCAGCTCCCCAGCTGGCATAAGTCTTCATAGCTTCATTGATTTCAAAGGAGGTACACCAATTTACATTAGCTGAGGATCTGTTTCTTTACATTTGAAATGTTTATAATTACTGTAATCCCAGTAGTAACACACAACAAGAGACCAAGAAGCAAAGTCCTTACATAAACCACAGACTAAGACTTGCTATTTATTTAGTTTACAGTACAGTGAAGAGGTTCAGGCCTGATCTGACGATGATATTCCACCAGTAGTGCTGAAGCTTAGTTACTGTCCAATATAAAGCCCCTCAGTAACAGATGAATAATTAGTGCTGCTTTACTCTGGCTCAACCAGAACTTAACCAAATAGGAATGAAATATGGTACTCTTAATAGTGTTGAAGTTGTGAACAATTCAATAATTCAGTACCAGAACACAAGGCATTTTATACCTGAGATTTAAAAGGCCAGATTTTCAAAAGTATTCAGCTTCTATTTAAACTAAATACAAATTAGACTAATGTTTCTTTAACAATAACTGAAACTAGTCCCATTACTATATGGATAAGGTGTCTGGTACTGTTACTCCTCCTTTATATTAGTGGAATTCCCTTTGGTTATATCACCATGGAAGTGGAATAATGCACTAGAGAATAAGGCCCAATTTCTAACCTCTAAGAACAACCATCTCTCAGAGCTTTGTACACAAACAATAATTCAACAACAGTAAAACCCTTTCTGCTTTATTTATGTAGATAACCGTATAACCTTCATCTGTAAAATTTAGGATGATAATGTGGTTTCTGACTTTCAACTGAGTATTGCTTTCAGATGAATTTCATAATCACAATAATTGTCCAGCAATTGAGTTTATAACCTTCACAGACTCCTTTAGGCAGCCTAGCCTCACATAATTTCTGACAAGTTGCTTAATTGTTCGTCTAGATCCGTAGATTAGTTTGTCTTGCTGGACTGTAAACTCCTTGGGGCAGAGACTGTCCTCTATTTTTTCACAATGCCTATTCTGATTGAGTCCGGATTGTGGTTTCTCGGTTATACCCCAAAACAAATAAATAAATAGAATACTACAGGAGCTGGAGCTTTAAGAAAAAAAATGAATATTGTGAGACTCATGAAAAAATCATCAGAGTTGGCAACTTGTATCCTCTCCTGAGATTTTTTTAATTAAAATATTATGTGTTGCATTTGGAAAGTAAATCACTTGCTTTTACAGAAATATTTCTATGAGCCCCATGGTTGTAATCTCTGGCAGGGATCTCTTAGAATTACCCAGAGAAGGAGTGGGCCCATTGAGGCAGAGAAATCATTCCTATCCTCCCCACTGTTAGTGTTACCATATTTCAGGTTCCCAAAACTGCCCGGGAGTGGGGGTAGGGGTAATCGAGGGAACGAGGGAGGGGAAGCTGTAGCAGAAATACAGTTGGGTATGCTCGAGGTGGGGGTACTCACTAGCAGTGAGATGCAGTGTCACTCCCTGTCATGATGTTAGGATGGCTGGCACAAACCGAGGATGCAGTGACAGCCATCAGTCAGTGCCTCCCTGTGGAACCCCATCCCCAGGGCTGGGAGGTGTGACCTGAGTAGGCTGCATCCAGCAGCTTTGACTGCAAGAGAATCGACCAATCAGTTATGGATGCAGGGGATGTACCAATCTGAAAACAGACCAATCAGAACTCTTTGAGCTACAATATATGCTCTGCAAAAAATCCCAGACATTTCCTGTTACCTGAAAAATTCGCACAGTCGGAGGAAGGATCCTCAAAAAAAAAAAAAAAGAGTTGATGTCCAGGAAAACCCAGATGTACAGTAACCCTACTTGCAATGCTATGGTAGACGGTGACAGTCCCCAAAGAGGGACTGTTAGATCAATCATGAATTTCCAGATCACCTCAAGGCATCGTAAGCAGGCAAAATCAGTAGGAAAGAAATTCAATGTCAAGTCTCTTGAAGACATAGTGGCTCGGGACAAACTTCAGCAGTGTCTCCAAGAGAAGTTTGCTGCTATACCTACAGCTGATGATGATAATAAAAATTTCTGGAAGGGATTAAAGACTGCCATTCCCTCAGCATGTGCTGTGTCCATTGGCTATGTGACCCACCACCACCAAGATTTGTTTGATGAGAATGATGCTGAGATTCAGGGCCTGATTCACCAAAAAAGAAAAGCTCATTGCATGTGGCAAAACGATGTATCACACCAGCAGAAGAAAGAGTCATACAAGCAACTCAAGGCAGAAGCCCAAAAGAAAATCCATAACATCAAAAATAAGTGGTGGAGAGAAAAGGCCAAGGAGATTGAGCTTTACACTGATAAGCATGACATCAGGAGGTTTTTTTTCCAGGCAATAAATGACATTTACGGTCCATACTCCCATGGATCCACACCACTCTGAGCCCAAGATGGGTCAACATATTTTAAGGATAGTGAAGCCATCAAAGCCAGATGGAAGGAGCATTTTCAGTTACTCCTGAACCTTGAGTCAACTGTCTCTATACCTAAATGACCTGAAAGAACATCTCTTGCTGACCCCACCACCCTTCAAGATGTAACAAGAGCCATTATGCAAACTAAGAACAACAAGGCAGCAGGGCTAGATGGCATACCAGCTTAAGTCTACAAGTTTAGAGGTGAAGAACTGATAAGGAAGTGCCACAATTTTTTCCCTATATCTGGTGTAATGAGAAGATCCCAGAAGACTTGAGAAATGCTAACATTGTTACAATCTTTATGAAAGAAGATAAGTCGGAATGTGAAAACTATCAAGGCATTGCCTTGCTATCTGCAGCAGGGAAAATTCTTGCCTGTATCCTCTTAAACTGATTACTTGCTGAGGAACTATTGCCAGAATCTCAGTGTGGTTTTAGACCTTCCTGCGGGACAACTGACATGATCTTCGTTGCCTACCAAATCCAGGAAAAGTCTCAGGAACAAAATCAGGACCTCTACATCACCTTCATTGAGTTGACAAAGGCCTTTGACTCTGTCAATCGTGAAGCCCTGTGGAAGGTGCTGGCCAGATTTGGCTGCCCTCCAAAATTTATTAAGGTCCTAAGTCTTCTCCATTATCAGATGACTGCCACGGTTCTCTGTAATGACCTTAAGATGGAGCCTTTCATCATCAAAACTGGGGTTAAGCAAGGATGCCCCAACCCTGTTCTCCATCTATTTAGCAGTCATTTTGGTCCTCATTTAAGATCACCTCCCCAGTGGAGTTGACATTCAATACAGAATCTTTAATCTTTGACATCTGTGCTTGAAGTCTAAAGCCTTCAGGGCGTCCATTACTGATCTTCAGTATGCTGATGATTGTGTCATCCTCATGCACACTGAGAATGATCTTCAGTCCATATTGGATTTTCTTGCACAAGCTTACTGAAACCTAGGACTCTCACTCAATATTGTGAAGACTATCAACCTGCTTCAGGCTTTGCATATGACCAACCACAAATCACCATTGAGGGTCAGACTTTGGAGATAGTTGAGCACTTTTGCTACCCCGGTAGCTAACTTTCTCAAAATGAGAAAATCGACAGTGAGATCCAGCACAGGATCCAGTGCGCAGGTGCTTCCTTTGGGAAATTGCTCCGACACATTTTCACGGACCATGACTTATGGCAGGACACCAAGATCCAGGTCTATAAAACAATTGCTGTTCCTACACTCCTCTATGGATGTGAAATCTGGGTGATCTATTGACAGCACCTCAAGAGTCTGGAGAGGTACCACCAACGATGCCTCTGGAAGATGCTTCACATGAAGTGGCAAGATCGCCGCACTAACGCCAGCATCCTTGCTGAAGCCAGTGTCACAGGCATTGAAGCAATGATTCTCATGCACCAACTTCACTGAGCTGGACATTGTGTGTGGATGTCAGACTCTCACCCCCCCAAAAAAGTCCTCTGCTCTCAGCTCACCCATGGTCAGAGATTCTGTGGTGGTCAGAGGAAACGCTACAAAGACACACTGAAAGTGTATCTTAAGAAACTGATGTGGACATCACAAGCTAGGAGGAGCAAGCCACCAACTGACCCCAATGGCGCCATATCCTCTATCAGGCAGTGGCCCACTTTGAGGAGAATCGCCTTGCCCTCGAAAATGAAAAGAAAGAGAGAAGTAAGGAAAAAGAAAGAACATTCTCCCAACAGGCAGCTGGCCTGCCACAAAATGTCTGTGTCTATTGTGAATGGATTTGCGGGATCAGACTTCTGAGTCATCTCAGGACCCATATGTAAATCCATGGTGGAGATCATCCATGAATCGCTATGGTAGATGGCAGTTTATCAAAGAGCTGTCATTGCGCTCTACATCCTTTTCCAGCATTTAACCGATCTCAGACACAACTTTTCTCATCATCTTCCTGGGCCAGGCTGAAAATGGTAAAGCATGGCTGCTCTACTTATAGAGACCCTCCCAATTCCATATGTTATAGATTTTCCCTCTAAGTACATGTAGACTAATTCTGGAAACTCTAGCTTCATTGATTTTTTCTGAGAGTGTATAGGATTGCTGGTATTCTGGGAATGGCTCCACAATGTGATGTAGGTGGTGCATTGCACAACATATCATTTTTCCTGTACATATATTAGCTTTTTATCAGTGAATATTTCCAGACTGGAATAAATAAATAACATGCTTTACTTGGTTTGTACTGCAGTAAAGTGCATTGTATTGGATATCACAGAATAATTATAATATTGCAGTATATGCTATTACAAAGTTCCTCCTCTATCTTGGCGGGTCCTGTGCTTATTGGCAGATTTACTTGCCTCAGAGATTCACCATGTGGGTTGGGGAACAGCCCAGAGAACTTCCCCTCTGGAAGAACCCATAGTCCAGGTCAATTGGGAAGTTTGGAGGGAACCCGGGCCCACCCTCTACTCTGGGTTCCAGCCCAGTGCCCTGTGGACTGTAGCTGTCTATAGTGCCTCCTGTAACAGCTGCATGACAGCTATAACTCCCCGGGCTATTTCCCCATGGCCTCCTCCAAACACCTTCCTTATTCTGACCACAGGACCTTCCTCCTGGTGTCTGATAACGCTTGTGCTTCTTAGTCCTCCAGGAGCACACCCTCTGACTCTCAGCTCCTTGCACCTCTTGCTCCCAGCTCCTCACACTCGCACCACAAACTGAAGTGAGCTCCTTTTAAAACCCAGGTGCCCTGATTAGCCTGCCTTAATTGATTCTAGCAGCTTCTTCTTAATTGGCTCCAGGTGTCCTAATTAGCCTGCCTGCCTTAACTAGTTCTAGCACCACTGATTACTCTAGTGCAGCCCCTGCTCTGGTCACTCAGGGAACAGAAAACTACTGATCCAGTGACCAGTATATTTGCCCTCTACCAGACTCCTGTACCCCACTGGTCTGGGTCTGTCACAATGCATATCATCATTGCTAGTTGCAATAAAAGACATGCAGTAACTATATAACACAAAATACTGCATCTAATACATAACTTTTTGAACCACTTAAAAAGCCACATTGAAAAAAAGGTGAAAAGCCCACACAAATCATAAATATTTGTGACCCCAAAACTTTTTGTGTTTTAATTGTTATGTATTTCTGTTTAACTAAATCAGTTACAGTAGTTTGTCTACTGGTTACTGTCTTCGTATAAGACTGTACATATTTCATCCACTTCAATACACAGTCAATGAGTCACTGTTTATGTGGGAAATGATAATATTGTTTCATGTAAATATTCTATTATGGGGGAGCTGGAATGTGTACTTTCTAAGGGCTTGGCCTGGGGTGACTGCATACTGCACGAGGAATCACAGAAGCAGACAACCTGTCTGTTGCTAAAGCAGCTATGCCAAGGGAGAGAGGGGGGAACTGGGATAGATTATCCCTATTCCCTGGACCCAGAACATGGCCCCAATCCGTTTTTAAAAATACACCCTGGGATAAAGTCTTCTCCTGCTGACCCTTGTTGTAGTTAATTCTGTAACTCAAGTAGTAGCAGTTTGTGTATCAATGCTGAAGGTTTAGAGTTTCAATCATGATGATGCATGAGGAGGGATTGTTATAGCTGCATGTAATATAATTTGATTTTACCTTTTTTTAAGGTACCTAGGAAGTTACATATAAAAATCTATGTTAAAAGTACATTATTTAAATTGCAAAGACAAGCACTTGAAAATAAAAAAAAAATGTCAGATTATGGTAGCCCATCAAACCATAATTTTGCCCCCTCAGTTTATGATGCAGCCTTTCTACAGCATAAAATCTTTGTCCAATCTGTCTCCTTCATGTACAGTTCTGTGACATACTCCTACATTTCTTACAGCTAACTGGAAAGCAAGCAAGTCAAGTTGTACACTACTGATTGTAAACAATGTTCAGGAACATTTTTCTATTAACCCAAAGTAAATTTCAGTACCTAGTGCTAACTTTTTATGTAGTATCTCTTGGTAATATGTTCCAAATAGTTAATGAAACTGTAAAATGAGCTCTGCATACATTTCCTCTGATCAGTTAATTTTTTAAAACCAATGTTTGTCTTTTGGAAATTCAAGTGATGCAGTCGTTATGAAATGCAAACCTTGCAAATATATACCATCCCTATGAACAGGTTTTGCTACCAGCCCTTCTTGTTTTACTTTTTCATAATCCCAATAAATATTTTTAACGGAAAATGAGATTTCCTTTACTTCATGCAACTTCTGTCTGTATGACATTGCCTATTTTTCCATATTCATATTTCTAGAAATCAATTCTCTGAAATGATTATTACTCCTAATATTAACACAAGAGCTTGTAAATATCGTATAAGCACTACAAGATAATTATGTAGTTGCAACGTAGACAGTATTCCACAAACATATAACACAACAAAAATAACTTCATTGACATCCTCCTGAAATATTTTTCATTTCAGAAGTAGTCTATAAATGTATGTTCTCCAAACTGCATTATACAGCAGGGCAAACTAGAAGATAATAGTGGTCCCTACTGGCCTTAGAAAGTATTCTTCAGCCTCAGGTTGTCCCAAGGCTTAACAGAGAGTGGACAAATCCGGCTCTTCTGCCATCAGGGGCAGCTCCAGGCACCAGCGCACCAAGTGCGTGCCTGGGGTGGCAAGCCGCGGGGGGAGCGGCCTGCCGGTGGCTGTGAGGGCGGCAGACAGGCGGCTTTTGGGGGCATGCCTATGGGACCGGCGGACCTCCTGCAGGTATGCCGCCCAACTCGCATTACCAGCGAACCTCCCACAGGCGCGCCACCGAAAGTCTTCTGCCTGCCATGCTTGGGGAGGCAAAAAACATAGAGCCGCCCCTGTCTGCCATGCATTTAGTTTTAAATGATTTGATTAACATTCTTTGATAAAAATCATGTCTTAATAGTATTTAGCACTCTTGCATGTACATATGATACCGTAAAGTATTTGTGTTTAGATATCCACTCTGTGTTATAATTAGCCATGCAGAAATGAAAATAGAATTGGTACATAAACAAGCAAAAAGAAAACATGAAAGCAAATTGCCAGTGATTGTGAGTCACATGTAGATCTTTTGGACTTCAGATCTTTGAGTCTAATTTGGTGGTGTATGCCTTTGGCATTCTTTATGGATGAAGTATCATCCAGACCAGATATTTGTTGCTGGTATATTGTAGACATTATGTCTTAAAAACCTGCATCTATTATTTCACCATACTTTACAGATATTTTTTTTTGGTAATCTTGAGTTGATTTTTGTAGCCATGACACTTTTTTCCCCCTCTCAGGGTCATCCTCTGGTCCCAACAGAGTCTATCCCAGGGGTCAGCAACCTTTCAGAAGTCTTCATTTATTCACTCTGATTTAAGGTTTTGCATGCCAGTAATGCATTTTAACGTTTTTAGAAGGTCTCTTTCTATAAGTCTATAATATATAACTAAACTATTGTTTTATGTAAAGTAAATAAGGTTTTTAAAATGTTTAAGAAGCTTCATTTAAATTTAAATTAAAATGCAGAGCCCTCCGGACCGATGGCCACCAGGCAGTGAGTGCCACTGAAAATCAGCTCGTGTGCCACCTTTGGCACGCGTGCCATAGGTTGCCTACCCCTGGTCTATCCACTAGAGAGCTCAAAGGGAGCCCACTTAGACACAATACTTTCCTCCCAAGTATTCAGAGGTCAGCTAGAGGAAAACACCCTCTTCACCAGCAGCTATCCCAATATATTCCACCACAAGGTATGAAATGTTTGTTCTTTTGAGCTTTTTGGAGGACATCCAGATTCTGGGTGCTGTCTGGGGCCCAAATGCTCTCCCCATTACTTCACTAAACTTGCAAATGAAGCTAGCTCAGTGTTAAATCAAATGCTGTTTCAAAAGAAAGGATGCCAGCATCTGTCCTCAGTGTTGCTAAATACCAGATTACACTAAGACAATCATGTGCTGCCAGATCATTTGTCTGAACTGACTATAATGGAACAGCCAAGAGAACTTTAGTATTCAGAACATTGCTGAGGGCAATATGGGCACTGAAATATATTTTAAATAATGTTAGTGTTGTGTTTTCTGAATAGCCAGGGTGAATATTAAATGCATAGGAACACTGAACCGAATAGAATGTTTGGCCAATTAAATGTTTATCAATTTGTTGTTTGAACAAAAGATGTTGTCATAACATAACATAACATAACAACAAAGATGCTGTTCTTGTATTAGGTAACTTTTTGTTAATGACCATTGCTGGAAATTGTTTAGTGGGAAAAACTCAGAAGAAAGACAGTGTGCAGAAGAAAGGAAGGATGAGTGATTCCACCTGATTTATGTATAATCCACATGAGAAAACATAAGGTATTTATTGCTATTTCTGTCTCAAAATAGACTTTTACCTATTCCCCATGAAAACATTCTTAGCATGTCTAAATATCTCTCAAGTAAAACTACATAACTAGTGAAGTGGCATCATACTACCTCGAAGGTACTAATAATGAGCCAAATCCTGTTCTCTTTTTCATCGATGATAATTAAATCATGGAGTTATTCTGGAATCATGCTGGTAAATAAGGTTGGGACTATGTCACATACAGTACCAATGTTCTTGCTACTAGAATAGTGTATAGTGAAAATTATGGGCCAGAATTACAGGAATTAATTTCAGCATTTTGCTCAGTTTTGGAGGAAGTGGTACAAATGTGGCTTTAAGCCACTTTTGTGACTCGCTGATGTGATGTGGCAGGATGGCAGCCCCTGAAGTGCTGTTCCAGCAGCTGGAGACTTCCCTGGTGCAAGGATTTCTTAGCCATGCCCCCTTTCTCCTGGGAAAAAATACCCTTAGCTGAAGCCAGAATATGTGTGTTCAGATCCCTAACCTAGAGTCTGCTGGTTGCTACAAATATGTCCTTATCAGGTTCTGCTATAAGTGATATCATCTCTATGTAGAGATAATTCCACATACTCTGGATAATGGAGGGGTCATATCCTGGAGCAGAACTTCACACTCTTGACATTCCTTGCAGGAACTATTGAACATATCCTAGAAATAAGGGCTTACTGAACCCAGCAGCACCTGACACTGTTAAAAGGTGACTTTCAGGGACTATCATGCCCCTCAGGTCTCAGCTAGGGATGGTTTAAGTCAGTATTTGTATGAAAGGAAACAGGAAACTCAGTCCTCCATCAGTTGCTCTCTCTCCCCCAGAATCAGGACTGAACACTAGTTCAGTTTACTAGTTCAAATAGTATAATAGCATAGTTCTAGCAGGAACTGTACTTCTGGAAGTTCTCTCCTTGGCATGAGATGTCAAACTGAAGTCCTGACCATGCATGGGTTACTGGGGATTTCTCATATATTAGAAAGTACCACATTAACTCTCAGTTTCAAGGACAAATTTGTGCCACTTCTGACCTTTATGTAGAAAAAAACAAACCAACAAACCTGTTCATATTTGTAAAGAGGACAGCTCTGATTTGTAATTAAAGAAAGGATGAACGTGGGGCCTCTTAGTGTTATCGTTACAGAATCATTTTACAGATTCGAGATGCTTTTTATAAAACAGGGTCCTGTAACTGCTTTGCCTAGATGTTAAAGATCCCAAGAGTATCTTTTTATAAGCATATAGCACTTTTGTCTTTGACTACAATTTCCCCTTTCCCCTGAGAAAGGTGCATTTCAGTCGTTGACCAAGTGACTCCAGGACGATCCTTTCTGGGGAAAAATGCTTGATATCCATCTTAGTTATTACCCTGCTATTAATGAAACTTCTAATGATGATATGGGCTCTTTGGACCAGACCCCCCTACTTCCTCTCCCGAATGAGTAGCCTCTGCTTCCCTCTGTGATGGCATGACATTTCTGGCTCCCCTCTTTAGCTCCTACAGCATGGAGCAGAAACCCACTTCTGACAGAGGAATCTTCATCCTTCAGCCATCTGAGCAGCATCACAGAACTACTAGTCAGAACGACTATAATCTCCTCTCTTCCAGATGTTTCTGGTCAGTATATTAATAGGAGTCTTGGCTTTTGTCTTCCCCATTTTTGCCGGTTTCAAGAATATCCCTTATGTCTCATGTCAGCCAAGCTTACTGACTATATCCAGCTCCTATCTCACAGACTCAAATGCCATAATCCCTTGCTTCTCCTATGGTTCCTAAGCCTTGGGAGGCAGCCTGTGCCAAACTGCCCATGGAGGACCTGACAGGGCTGAGGAAGCCAAGCCCAGCCACATTGTTGGACTTACAATCACTGTTCTGAGACCACCTGAATCATTCTGAGATTCTTAGTGGGAAGATGCTGTGCACTAAATCCTGCTGACTATGAACCTCCTTTGTTTGGCCTCTTGAAAAGGAAGGTTTAAGTTCCTCCCAGTCATAAAATGGACATGCTTGCTAAGCAGAACGATTACTGACCCACGGAGCAGCCTGACATTCAGATATCAGGAACCAACTGAACTTTTCAACAGCTTGTTGGGGATCCTGGAGCGTGAGAATGTTTACACCTCAAGCTGGAAAATGTGATTCCCAATGGGAGGAGACATACACGCATGAGCTCTGATACAGCTAGCACACTAATAACAATGGCTAAAACAATCTAAAACAGCCAGAGTAGCATGCATGATGGGAGGGGCTACACATCCACAGTACATGCCTAATGTCTCGGACAGGTAGGTACTTGGGGTGGCTATTCTCTTGTTGTAGCCCAGTAACTCTATCAGAGATAGCATGGGTACGTCTTCTAGAGCTGAAAATTATGCCTCTAGTTCGAAGTGAGCACCCTGGGCTGACTCACGAGGATTAAACTGAAAAAACACTGGGCATTATAATAATTTATGTCCAATACTATGGAGCAAACCAGTGTTCAAAGCGTGCCAGAAACATTATTAGCTGTTGTAACAGTGCTTTAGCTCTCCCCCTCCCACCTCTGTGGCTGCCTCTGGCCAGTTAGAATACTAATAAGATGTTAATATCTCAAACAGACATTTTTCTCTCCCTGTGAATCTGCTGCATGTCTCCACTGCCACATTAACAATCAACTACACTGCCCTCTGATTCTCTGCCTGCTATTACTGCCTGACCTTTTCTTCCTGTTTCACTGCTCAGTGGACTCTGCTTGCTACACTATGTACTCTTTTCTATTCCTGTGCCTTGTACTGATTGAACACTCCCTTGTGTCACTTGTAAATAATGTTCACCCAAAGCATTTCTACTTGTTGATTCAGTCTTAGTCTATCGGGTATCTATAACACAATGACAAGAAAAAAATCTCCATGTAAGAGTAGATGTTATAAGTTCCTTAGCCCTTTTCATATGAGTTCAGCCTGGCCCCTAACTGGTGACATATCAGTCCAAATTCACCTCTAGGGTAAATCCCCAAATTCAATCAATGAATTAAGTTCAGGGATGACTCTGGCTCACTGTGTCCTAACGGTTTATATCTAGAGTGGCATTGTCCTTATAGTTTGTATGCACGGAAAGTGAGTTGAATGGCCTAACTAATGCACCTTACCACTCTTCTAATTTCACTTGTGTTTTACACTTACCAACAGCATTTATTTCTCAACTTGAATCAGCCAGTCACAAAGATCTTAGACTTCTACTTTTGAAAGAGAGTAGACTCCATCCCATTTGCAGAGAGCAGGACAGTTTCATGAATTCTTACTTAAACTATAGAAAGTTATAGTACACTTTTGTAATCCTTGCCCCTTGCAAGGTCTATGTTGGATTTTGCAATATAGTAGTAACTTCCCTGAGGGAACAGAAAGCGATCATGGCCTTCCCTTTGTTTGGGCCCTCAGAGTACTACCAGAGAAAATTCTCCAGTCTCTACTTTGTATTTCTGATCTCTATACTGGATAAACAAAAATCACTCTACTTTTACCTCAGGAAGACCAGATTAAGGGGGCAATAGGCAGATTATTATAGCAGCATCCCAAAATTGATCTGTTTGGGGTAACAACGATCAGCATCCCAAAAGCACTGGCCAGGGAAGATATAGGTAGGTCATATGGTGGCTTGAATTTATTCATAAGGGCTTTGAATGCATTTTAAAGCTATCTTTCCCTAATCTTTGGAGAAGAGTGTGAGGGGATCCCCAGGGCTCAGCATGGGACTGTGGCACTTCGGTGCCCCCCTGAACTCTCTCTCGCCTGGATTACCTCTCACAATGCCTTGCTAGTGACCAGCAACAAACCCCTCCTGGCGCTGTTATCACTCCGCACAACCGTATGGGGAGACCCCCACACCCAGCTACACTACATGAATGCTCCCAGAGCCACTTGTGAATCACACAGAGAAAGGCACCAGAACCAAATCCCCCCAGCTCCTAGCACTGTACTTCAGGAATATACTGTCTTGCACTGTTCAAGATGGGAAATGCAGATTTATTAATTGGTTCACCATTTCAGCAATGGAAAGTGGAGATACACCAGCCTTTGCAAAATCTGAGCAAATTTGCCCCACATATCATACAAACTCACTGGTAAAGATGAACAATTAACACATTTATTGACTATAAAATGTAGATTTTTAGTGATTTTAAGTGATAGGCAAAAAGTCAGAGTTAGTTACCAGAAGAAATAAAATACAAGCTCTCATCTAAACTCTCAACCCTATTAGACTGGGCAACATCTAGATTAAGCAGTTTTTCTCACCCCACTGGATATTACAGTCCTTAATACACAGCTTTGTTCCTTAAACCCTGGCCAATCTCCTTTTTTGGAGTCCTGTCTTCTTCTCAGTGTCTTAGTTGCTTGCAGCATAGGTGGGGGCAGAACAACAACCCAGTATGTGTCCACTCTGTCTGTTTTATACCCTCAGTCCATGTACCTGGAAAACACAAGTCCAGGCATGTCTGAGGGCATTGCTGAATCTCCAGGCAAGGTTGAGCAATTCCCCTGGAGTTGCCTCATGCAGGTGAGTCATTGAATTGTAGCTCCCTTGCTGGACAATGGTTGTTGATGGGTTGATTGACATCCCGCCCTGGTGCTGGTTACTTTCCTTGCTGTTGCCTCTGGGGAGCTAATATCTGGCTGATTCCCCAACTTACAGCATGTTTTAATGACCACTGTACAACACAATTCTTATAACTTCATATGCATTAATGATACACATATATGGATAGAGAAATGACCTTTCCCCTGATACCTTACAAGGCATGCTTTATATGTAATATTATGATTATATGAAAATGAGAAATATGGGGATTCCAGGGTGCTCCCCCAAGATATAGAATGTCACAAAGAGCATCTTTTGGTAAGCAATACTGTCTGTCCTATCTATTTCTTCCCTGTGCCATATTAGGTGAATCTAATTATAGCAGTATAATATGAAAGACTTGTGGAAAATAGTCCAAAGATTTATTTTTCTTACATTAAATTTCCTAAGTATAGTACATTTACTGAACTCTAAAATAGTCAGATTAAGGTGATCTACCATTTTTTTAAACACCGTGTTGCCGGCACAGAGGGCCCGAAGGGGGGCAACAGCGGGGTTCGTTGCCTGGTGTGATTCACGCCAGTGAACACACCAGGGTGGAGAAGCAGACAAAGTTTATTCAAGAGCTCTGAATAGCACTAGGAGACCAACATGTCTTAAATCAAGCACGCTGATACAAGCAGTTTTTCCCTTTTTATCCTTTCCTTCCTCCCCCCCCCTTACCTACCTCCCCCTGTAGCAGTTACATTAAATAACCTTGGTTGTGTAGCTTGTTCACAATGTTCCCTTCTGCAAGTTATTTTGTCCTTCAGCTAGAAGCATGTAGGTTCCCCTTATCACTACCGCTTTCCAGCTGCTGGCCTGTGAAGTTAGTAAAGTTTAACATGGAGGGGCTTTGGTTCACTTTGGCATAGAGCGGGGGTGCTTCATCGACTCTCGTGGTCTTCCACACCCCCCCCCCCCCGAGTTACCTAGGGTGATGCCTAGTGACACCAACAACCAGAAATGACTCCATTATTTCACTCAAGCTTTGCTAAGGTAATTGCAGTTCTTCTGACTTAACATACTGAAATAAGTACATATCTTATTTTTGTTTTATTGAGCAGACTACTTCTCATTTTATGGTGTGGGGTTAATATACACCTCTACCTCGATATAACGCTGTCCTCGGGAGCCAAAAAAAATGCATTATATTCAACTTGGTTTGATCCGCTGGAGTGCGCAGCCCCGTTCCCTCGGAGCACTGCTTTACCGCATTATATCTGAATTCATGTTATA
Source organism: Chrysemys picta bellii (assembly GCF_011386835.1). Lineage (NCBI taxonomy): Eukaryota > Metazoa > Chordata > Testudines > Emydidae > Chrysemys > Chrysemys picta. The sequence continues at coordinate 265,749,433 of NC_088791.1, read as the reverse complement.
TTGGGTCGTGTTATATCAGGGTAGAAGTGTATGTCTGCCACAATGAATGTAGTGCTCATATGAGTGCCATTCCTAAATATAGGTATATTTCTTAAAAACTACAATTAACAACATTGCATGTTCTGTGGTTATCACCATTTCTTCTCTCAATTCATCCCTTTCCTTTGTCCAGAAAGAGCCAGCAGCTGGAATCTACAAGTAAAGGAAATGAATAACTTCTTCAGAAATACTGTCAGCAAAGCTTTTTCCTCAATTAAGAAACAAGTCAAGCTGGAAAATAAAATAAGATGCCTTTAAATAATTTTAATTTATCTTTTTCCAGTCTCTACCTTTTTATTACAGAATGAAATCCCTCAGTCACCTTCTCTCTCCTGCCCTCCCAAATCCTCCCAAACATTGTTTGTTTTACGCAATAATTATTTATCTGATCCAAAGCTTAGTGAAATGAATGGAATTCTTTCCACTGACTTCAGCGTTCTTTGGGTTAGGCCCTTTGGTCCTGATCACTTTTCTTAAGCAGTTATTGTTGTTTATTATTTGTAATATCATCTAGAGGTACTACTAATGGACCAGGACAAACACAGAACAAAAAGACAGTCCCTGCCCCAAAACACTTAGAATCTAAGTATAAAACAAAAGACAACAGCTGGCTACAGACAGAGGAGGAGGCAGATGAAGAAAGTACTAGTCAGCATGTTTTATGTTGGCATCATGGGTAAAGAAGAGTTTTAAGGAAGGTTTTGAAGGAGGATAATGAGTTAGTTTTGCAGATGTTTATGGGGAGCTTCTCTTAGGTATGAGGGACAGCATGGGGGAAAGCACAAAAGGTGCTTGTTTGAAAATGTAACAAGTTGGTGATGGAGATGGGCACCATTGGCCTATTGGCGATGGGAGTTGACCTTCTGATACTGAATGAAAGGTGATAGGTAGGATGAGGATAGGTCTGTTAAGGGTCCTCAAAGTGACGACAAGTAGCTCATGTATGTAAGATAGAGAAGGGGGAGCCAGTGATGGGATGCTAAGAAGTTAGTAGCAAAATTCTCATTTGTTTAAGCAAGATCAGGTTCTTTAGCAGTTCTTTTTGACTTAATTATAAAGCAATTGTAAAATAGACTGACCTCTTTGAAAAATTCTTCCCACTAAGAAAGAATTAAAGCATTATCACACTTCATAAAGGAAGCAAAGTAAATTTCTACATTTGTTTGTCTTTTTCTTCTCTCAAAAGGGAGGACTGCAGGACATGTTTTGTTTTCTTTCTTTTGTTGTTATCTGGAAGCTTCATTCAGTGTTGTATTCACAGCCTTTGAATGCATTAATGTATGGGTTAGATACATTGCTGTCAGTTTCTGGTTCATCTGAACAGCATGAGAAAGCTTAGTCCATTTGTGGTTTGAACTAGATTTTGACAGAATTGTTAAAGCAAGACACCATGTACTAAACACATAAACAGAGTTATCCAAGCATAGGAGTAAACTCATTCTATGACTGGCTCAGGAAATTGTATAAATCCCACCATTTGTCTTTACCACTCTTATAGAGCATCTGCAGATTTTGCCAATTGACAGCTCCTATTTATGGATTGTGTGCAGAGTTGGTTTTATTTCTACTTTATACCAATTGTTGCTTGTGTCTGAAGTACATGCATTCAGTTTCTTTTTTGTTGTTGTTGTTGCTATCAGCCATTTCATGTTCAATGCTGAATGTAAAAGGAATTTTCAGTTTTATTTGATGGCTCACTAAGCAATATAGTATTTCTATAGAGCAAAATTTTACCTCTTCAAAACAGTATTTTGATACGAATTTTTTTTTAAATTATTCTCTTCTTTTCACTTTGAATTCTTATCTTAATTTATTTCAAACAGTTATTAACTGGCATGATAGTCCTTCACCTCAATAAAAGTACAAGTCTATGTTTGTATCATTAGACCAGAATAAAAATCTACGTTGGACTATGTTATTATTTTTATTACATTTCAATTGGCAAATATATTCCCTTAAATGTGGGTCACGACCCAGTACTGGTCCAGTTCCTAGGCAGGGGGACCACAGGGCTCCACATGCTGTCCTCACCCCGAGCACCAGCTCCACATTCCCATTGGCCAGGAACAAGGGGGAGGAGGGGTGCCTGCAGGCGAGAGCTGTGTGGAGCTGCTTGTGTGCCTCTGACTAGGAGCCGGACCTGCTGCTGGCAGCTTCTGGGGCATAGTGCAGTCTACAGTGCCAGGACAGGCAGGAAGCCTAAATTAGCACCCCCGCTGTGCCGCTGACCGGGAACCACCCAAGGTAAGCCCATGTCCCAACCCTGCACCCCAATCCCCTGCCCCAGCACTGAGCCCCCACCCCAAACCCAGAGCCCCTTCCTGTACCCCAAACCCCTCATCCCCAGCCCGACCCAGAGCCTGCACCCCCAGCCCAGAGCTCTTACTCCCTCCCACACCCCAACCCCTGCCCCAGCCCTGAGCCTCCACCCAATACTCGGATCCCCCTCCTGCACCCCAAACTTCTCATCCCTGGCCCCACCCCAGGCCTGCACCCCCCAGCCCAGAGCCCTGAATCCCTCCCCAACTCCAACTCCCTGCCCCAGCCCAGAGCCCCCTCCTACACTGCAAACCCCTCATCCCCAGCTCTGTTGGGTCACAGGCATCAACAATTTTCTTCAACAGGAACACCAGAAAAAAAGTTTGAAAACCACTGCCCTATACTATACATCAGGGATTGGCAATCTTTGTCACGTGGCCCACCAGGGTAAGCACCGTGGCAAACCAGGCCGGTTTGTTTACCTGCCACTGATCGCGGTTTGACTGATCGAGGCTCCCACTGGCCGCGGTTCGCCGCGCCAGGAAAATGGGGGCAGCGGGAAGTGGCGGCCAGCACATCACTCAGCCCGTGCCGCTTCCCACTGCCCCCATTGGCCTGGAGCTTCAAACTGCGGCCAGTGGGAGCCACAATCAGCTGAACCTGCAGACGCGGCAGGTAAACAAACCAGCCCGGCCTGCCAGAGTGCTTACCCTGGTGGGCCGCAGGCCAAAGATTACCGATCCCTGCTATACAGATTTCAGAGAGGAGACCAGCGTTTCTCAAGTGGGGAGTCCTGATCCAAAAGGGAGTTGCAGGGTGGTCTCAAGGTTATTTTATGGGGGTCACGGTATTGCCACCCTTACTTCTGCCCTGCCTTCAGAGGTAGGTGGCCAGAGAGTGGCGGCTGTTGGCCAGGCACCCAGCTCTGAAGGCATCACCCCTCCAGCAGCAGCTCAAAAGTTAGCGTGGCAATACTATACCATGCCACTCTTAGTTCTATGCTGCTGGCTTCAGGGATGGAAGGCTCGAGAGTGGCGGCTGCTGACTGAGGCCAATAAGTGCAGGCAGCAGCGCAGAAGTAAGGATAGTAATGCTGTACCATTCCATCCTTACTTCTACACTGTTGCTGACTGCAGCTCTGCCTTCAGAGCTGGGCTCCCAGCCAGCAGCTGCCACTCTCCAGCTGCCCAGCTCTGAATGCAGTGCCGCTACCAGCAGCAGCACAGAAGTAATGGTAGCAGTACCACAACCCCCAACAATAACCTTGTGTCCACCCCACAAGTCCTTTTTGTGTCAGCACACCCCACAATTCCTTTTTGGGTCAGCAACCCTACAATTACAACACCTTGTAATTTCAGATTTAAATAACTGAAATAATTACCTTTACAATTTTTAAAATCCTATGACCATGACATTGACCAAAATGAACCGTGAATTTACAGTAAATTACATTACAAGACACCAAATAGGAAAATAAAAATAAAGTAGAATGTCATTTTAAAGTTCTCAGCACTTTCACATGTGTAGGTCATACATGTTTCCTAATCATTGTCCTGCATTTCAGTACAATCCTTTGAAAGTTACATATGTTCAGGTGTCAGGGAATTTGTTACTATCAAACAAAACTGTAGTTATAATTCTCAGTTCTTCCTACCAAAGATGATGCACACAAAACATGTTAGTGCGCTTTAGATGAAGTGCTGTATACACATGATAGACCTGATGAAGGCATGAACTCTAGGTGGGCAGACTCCTACACCCACATGGATCCTCATTGCAGGATCAAGATATAAATTACCCTAAAGTAGGAGAGATGAGGAGTAAGGAAGAGAGCAGATTAGTCAGTTGAGAGAATGTGTTAGCTTAGTGGGCTGTAAGTATGAGGATTCTACATTTCTTTTTTACAGAAAAGCTAGTTCGAAAACCGTTTATAGTTTTCAAGTTTATTAAGATGAATTTTCCCTGTACTTCCACCTGTAAAGTCACCCACCTTATATACACAACCTCCGTGGATGTGAATAGGTCGCATCTCTTTAGTTACTCCACTGCTGGATAATAAGTAAGAAAAGATCAAACAACATGTCTTACTGACATTTACAAAGTAAAGAGGAAAAAGATCAAAGTTACTTGAAGTTAATAGTTCTAACATTTTATTTGTCCTCAAAGTCTTTTTTTTTAATGGGTAAGTAAAATATTTTTCATTATGAATGTTCCTGCTAAAAGTCAAGTATATGGCATGCCTAGGCAGATTAATTTTCATTACAATTTTGCAAAGCTATTTGTACCAGTGTTGAAAGGCCATTCCGAGAAGCAAATCAACTTAATATATGTAAAGACAATACCTGTGATTTGTGTCACCTTACGTGTTGAATTTGGCACATTATAGTTTTTAAATGGTGAAAACATCAGGCCCATATTCACAGTATGTGGAGATGGTTGAGGATGGGTTTTGTTTAGGGCATTCAACAGGCAAGTTCTTTTTTAGCATTTGAGCAAAAATAGGTACTTTGGAACCTCAAACCCAGTCATTCTTGCTAGCCATTTTTCCATCTACCTACAAACCAATTTAACCAACAGATACATGTAATGCTGTTGAACATTAGCATAGCATAGCAAATCTGGACAATTTTCCATCAGATTAGTTTCAGGCCTCCTGCTTCTTTCCTCTAATAAATGAAGTTACTAAATTTGAAAGCACACTATTAATAGTTGAGACCCAAAGTTGGAGATGGGGGAGGCAGAGCATAGGGAGATAGGGCAATGCTATCTGTAAACTAAGAACTTTCTCCCCTTCCTTCCAAGCACTATTTGAAAGGCAACTGTCCAGCTCAGCAAGGTATGCCCCCATGCAGCTGGGTTTTACACTGGTTCAGGCTCTAGCCGTTTTGGCTCAGACAAGCAAGACGAGAAGGCTCCTTTGCTCCACTGCCCAACCAGGGTGAGCCAGGCTCGCCAGGAGATCCCAACCTGACACCATGCAAGACTAAAGACAAGGGCAGGGGCTGGTCAAGTATCCCAATAGCTTCCCCACAGCTCCTTGTATCAACCCCACACCTCTGCAGGGTGGGCACAGTGACAGGGGCAAGAGGCACACACTGGGGTCACCTTACAGTGGGGAGCACAGGCCACGTGGTTGCATGGAGGTGGGGGGGATCACCCTGCAGCTCCCCACCATGACACAGACTTGGTGGTGAGGTTGCACCCGACCCTGACACAGCGCAAAGGATGGGCCTGCCTCAAGCCTGCCTCAGAAACACCATGGACTCTGCCCCTCCGTAGCAGGTGAATTGTGATAGCGAACAAGAGGGACAGTCTCACGTAAGTACATAGCCCTCCCTCCCCCCAAGGTGGTGATTTATGTCTCTCCCAGCTGCTCCTGACACCCGAACTGACACACCTGCTCAGGACTGCTGCCTGGGAGTGGTGCATGACCCCTCCCACAGCTTCCCTTCACCTCCCTTTCAGATTCACAGATTCTGCAGTGGCGGGGGGAAATCCGTGGAGATCATTAATTCTGCTCAAATTCTGCATTGCGCAGTGGCACTGACTTCCCCAAGGAGTAAATAAGAGTAAAGCTTGTTTGTACAGGAGACAACACTTTCTTGAGGCCTCGTTCCCACAAGAACTAAGAACCATTACAAACCTCACCACCTTCTGCTCTAAGAGCATGGAGCATTTATTTGACCTTGCTTTCTGTAACATAAATACATAGTGGTGTGTGTGTGTGTGTGTGTTATATAACAGTAAAAGAAATCTTAAAAAAAAAAACACACAAAACCTTTGTTAATGAAGATTTAAGTTTGCCCGCAGATAGCTTGTGCTCTTCCAAAACTCAAACTTCTGACAACCAAGAAATAGAGTAAAAATAAATGACCACACAATCTTAACTCTGCCTTGTCTGGAGCTGGCAATAACCACTGGAAATTATCTGAATGCGCTTTCCCTGAATTCACTATGTTAGGTGTAGATGTGGAATGGAGGAGAAATAAGTTGGAGCAGCTTAGAAAAGCTATGATTGTGATATGAGGAAATCTGGGTCTGATTCCCCCTATATGTGTTATCAAAGGAAAGAGGCATATACAGATCTTGAAATTCCTTTCTGCATCATTTCAATACAGAACTGTGTAGGTTGTATCAGTGTCAGGACACTGGCTTCTTCTTGTCTTGGGTATTGTCAGTAGTGAGGTGGGATATGAGATCAATCTATCAATGTAATAATGAATCAGGGAAAGTGTATGTTTAGGTGGTTTCCTGTATGCACGTGTGAAGGAGTTGTGAAAGGGTATGAAGTGGCTGTTAAATTTTACAAGTGTAAAAAAATGCAGTACAAAACACTCCACTGAATGCATCTCTCCCTCTGGAGTGAGGATGAGAGAACAAACCAGTGCCAGATGTTAGTCATGTTGCCTACTGCATTACTGGAAGGCACTCAGATACTATGATGATGAGCATAATGAAAGAACCCCAGCAGAATATAATTGAGATAGAGGCAGAGTTAAGATATTTTATTTCAGGGCTCAAGTGATTCAGAGTCCCTGAGCACATTCTCCACAACATGGGTTAATATAACTTCATATCCCCCAGTCCATCACCTCCCCAAAATCCAGCTCAACAAGCTGGCTTTCCTCTGTGGTGAGGGGAAAATTAATTATGAAAACCAACAGATATTATATTTTCTTCCATGTATAAGAAATTAATCAATTTCAGAGAATTCCCCAAAACACAATATTTGCTGGTCTAAAAAAGAAAAAAAAAGTTATCCTTGGTATTTAAGTATATTGTACTGTTAAATTTCAAACTTTGTACAAGTGAAAGCATGTCAGAAATAATTTTATGTATTCTAATGGGGAAAATAACACACATTCTATTTTATAGGGCAAGGAGGTATTTAATCATCTTCACCAGGACTTTCATATTCTTCTTCATTTGTGTGAAAAAATCTTGCTGTTTAATTGCAGTCTGGTACTGAAAATAGGTTAAGTGTTAGTGTAGCCCAGATAAAACTGTTTTCTGTCATGTGTTACAAAGCAGTCTCAATCGCATTTTAAAGAATAGTATTGAAAATTCTTTTTTTCTGGTCTAAATTGGCACCATTTTCAATGTCGGTTCAGGAGAATCACTGCTAAGAATGGTTTTCAGCAACAATTCAATTTCTAGTTGAGCCAGAGCCAGTATATTTTGGCATTGTTGTAAATTACACATATAAAATATTTTAAAATCTTTGTTTACCCTTAATTTTTCAGGGAACAATACTGAAGTTGAAAGTACAAAAACAGAGACTCAAAGAGTGAAGACTTATGCAATTTTGTGCAGATCTAAAGATGTCACAGAAAATATAGCTCTTTTCATACAAGGACTGTACATTCCCTTTTGAACTCCAGAGCACATTCACAACATGCTCCCTGTCAAATGACAAAGGCAAAATCTGTATTACTGTACCACAGGACTGATGGGTATAGATGAGATTACACTAGAGGTAATTTAATACAAGGGGTTTAATTGGAATCCAAAATAACTGGAAGATAGGAAGTGGAGGCCCAAATACAATTGAAGAACTTTAAAAAGATAACTTTGGAACCAACTTCTCTCTTTAAGCAAAGTTCAAAAAATTTTTATTACAATCCTGAAATGTAATCAAGTAATATCTCCAGATTACTTGATTTAATATAATTCCCTATCAATTCTAATTTCCAATGTATTAGCTTTCATTAGTAACCATGTTAAAGTGCTCTTAATCTATGTTTGTGTTACAGCTCTCGTATCTTCCAATCGGGTCTAAATTAAAGATTTTAGGTGACACTGAAAATACAACTGATTCAGAATAATCAAATATAGGACCATATCCCACTGCCACTGAAATTAGATGTTTTGTGAATGGTAGCAATTGATTATAAACTTTGTCGGGAAGAAATTTTTCTATTTAACGTTAGACATTTGCTTCTGCAGACATGTTTAAGGGTAGATTTTGAAGACATGTTTAAAGGCAGCTGACTGATGTGCCTCAAGATTGTAGGTTTGAGAGGAGAGACAATGAGATGAATAGGAGGCAGGGTGAAGAAAGTCTTCGACTTTCGATTTGGTAATGGGGAGCTGGTAGATTGTAATGTGTCTCAGCAGTGAAATCAATTAGCAAAGCCTGCTGGATCTGGATCTGCGGCAACTCTAGCCTAAGCCAGTTGGCCTGGCCATGGGCTAGATAACCACATTGATCCAAAGACTGACTGAGGGGGATCTAGCTGTCTCCTGATTATCAACCCTAATAAGGGTTAATAACACTGAAGCTCAACAGAGGAAGCTGTTAAATAGAATATAACAAGTTGAAGAACCTGGAAGACCAGGTGCCTGCCATGTAAATATACACAGATGCCTTTGTAAGTACCAGTGCCTGTAGTATGAAAGAATAGGGCCCTCATCTACTTATGATGTCTGAGGAAGGCTACTAAGTACAGGGACTCAGTCCCTTTGGCAATACACCCTGGGATAAGTGTTACTGGTGAGGAAATGAGAAACTATGAAGGGGAATACAACTCAGAAGAATGTCCCTAGGGGGTACTCTGGAAACATGTACAGGCTCTTCAGGAAGTAGTAAAAAACTAAAAGGATCCAATGGTGAAGGATAATACAATCAAAAAAACTCTGGTTATGACTGTTAGACACTGCCCCACACCCCCATGATAGAAGGACTTATTAGACTTGGAGTATGGGGGTGGGGAGGGTTGTGACAACCTGTTAGGCTGTAGGGGGCTGTAACAATGACTCACAGGTCAAAATCATCTTCCTGAAGCATCTGGTTGGCAGGGGACTTTGTGATACCAGTTACTCATACATAATAGTGAGGCAAACTTCAGACTGTAACAGAAATACACTAATACAACTCAGAAAGCCCATATCACACAGCAGAAAAAGGTCTTTGTATCTCTCTGGTTAGCTGAGCAAAGGCATCTGGCTGCAGGGAGGCACATATTTCTACTAGCAAACCACAAACTGGCTCCACCTAATTTGTAGGCATGCTCAGAGACCACTTAGCTCTACACAAAACAGAACGGTGGATGAGAGGAGAAGGTCGCTCTCCCTTATAACATTCAGTTTCCTGGTTAGCACACTCACCTAAGATGTAAGACACCCACAGTTCAAGTTTTCCTTCTGCCTGATGAATAGAAGGGATTTGAACAACAATCTGTCCTTTCTTAAGTGAATGTTTTACCATTGGTCTATAGAGTGATGTTCTGGCCAAATTAACAATTTTTTTCTAAAAAAATGTGGAACATCATCAATAGGAGAGATTGAGGGAGACCCACATCCAAATATCCTATTGCCTATTTGGATCTGGACCAAAGTACTTTGATAATTTTAGATGAAGGCGGAAACTATTAATAATTTATTATTATTTTATTAGTTTTAGCTTTATTAGTTTCACTTTCTTATTTTTATTCAGTAGCTAGATGGTGCAATGTTGGGACAGACACCACTATATCAGTTATGCTCAGAGCATATTTTCAAGCTTTTCTTTGCACCCATGAGGTCTAGAAATACAATAAAATAATAATAATTTAAAATCGGAGACACCGGCCACATACATATGGGTGGACCCTTAGGCATTATAGTCTGTGATATGACTTAATCTAGCTCAGGTTTTGTGCTTTTTGCTTTGTTTTGTTTTGCTTTTTTCCCCCCATGTCGTATCTATGTTTGGGCTTAAAATTAGTACGTAGGCCACACTGCGCACTATGGGTGGGAATTTTCAAAACTTGCTGAGCTCTATTTAACCTCCAGCCTTACAAAACATATTTTTATAGTATATCCTTTTGAAAATATAGTATTTATGGTTCATATATATTGTTTTAATTCCCAAACCAATTTCCTCATTATTTCTATTACTCTTCACTCTAGCATCATTAACTTTTATATATACATTATATGTTCACACCTTAGCTACCTTCAGCTAAGTGACTAATGAAAAGAGAAAATGCACACTATTTTATACCATTTTATGCAAAATTAAAGTAGATTATTATAATTAGCACTATGTAATAATTTGCACTGATTTTATTAAGGTTATTTTATGTCATTATTAAAAGTTAATGTTGTTTTCAGTTCCTGATTTTATAACAAGCAGTTTACAGACCTTGGCATGAAGTCATAGTGTTATCAAGGGAAATTAAACTGAATGAAATGCTAAATTCTGGACTCAGGAATATTATCTCTATCACCTTGGTCGCAGGTAAGTAATACATACTCAGTGTTAAGGTGTAAAACCAAAAAGGGATTTATTGGACAAACAAGGCAAACAAATTTAGGAGACAAAGCAAATTCAACATTATAACAGGAAAATAGTAAAATAGCTTGTAGGTTTGTTCTCACGGGCGATGAAGCAATGGTTTCACTATAAACCCTTAACTTACTGACAGAACTTTACTTGTGGGAAGATGATTTCTGGTGCACAGATGGAGATGAACAGACAACTGGACATGCCACAGCTACCAGTCGAACCTGGACCTTCAACTGCGCTGTGATGGGACACAGGAGGAACACGGATCTGGCTACAGGAGATGGTCTTTCAGGTAAGTAACAGTGATGGATCTTGAGTCATGATGCATGCGCAAATAAACGGGACACAGGCTGCCTCTCAGATGGACAGCACCCTGTGCTGGGCGCACCGAGTATTTATAAAGTCTAGTCACATGTCCTTTTCCGACCCTTTTCTTCCTGCTGTTTAGAGAAAAAGCCACCAATGTTCTAACAAAAAGGACACTCAAAATGGAGTCCACACAACAACTTGTATGAATCCAAGATGGTGATTCAACAAAATAGCAGACATAAATAAATAAGCGTTTCAATAGGGTTAGGTTTTATTAAAGATTTCTTACTTCATTAGTCTTTCTAGAAGTTATTCCTGCTGACAGAAATTCACAGCTAGTGGATAAAAGGAGATTGACTTTAGACAGAGTAAGGCTGAATTTTTTTCTCATGGGAAAAAGTTCCATTATTCATTAATAGGGCCCTGCCAAATTCATGGTCCAGTCTGGTCAATTTCATGGCCATAGGGTTTTAAAATTGGTAAATTTCACAATTTCAGATGTTTATATCTGAAATTTCATGGTGTTGTAACCAAGGGGTCATGACCAAAATGGGTCCATGAGTGGGGAGAAGAATTGCAAAGCTGCTGTAGGGGGGTCCCAAGATTGACACCCTTACTTCTGTGCTACCTTCATAGCTGGGCTCTGAAGGGAGCACCTCTCGGATTCCTGAAGTTAAAGAAGATTCCCAGAGGTGGAGATGGGTAGGATCTCCCCCATACTGCTGAGACACCCCAGCCAGTGGCTCCTAGCTGCTAGTCCATGCCAGGGACAGATTAAGGCAGGGGCCCCTGGGCAATTTGGGGTCTCCCCAGGAAAAATGGATGCCCCAGGCCTGGAAAAAGCTCCAGGGCAGACGCCCCTACCAGGCCACCCCAAGACTTGGCAGGAGCCACAGGGGAAAAAGCCTTGAGCCTGGGCAGCCTTGAGCCTGGACTGCCCTGAACCCCCAGCTGGATCGCAGGGGGCGGAAGCCCCACGTCCGGGCTGCACTGAGCCCTGTCTGGAGTGGTGGAGGGGGAGGTGGTAACTCCAAACCAGGACTGCCCCTGTCCCAGCTGCAGCTCCGAGGATCGGAAACCCTAAGGGGAGTAAGCACTGAACTCGGCACCAGAGCTACAGCAGGATCAGTGAGGGCGGGGCGCAGAAGCCCAGAGCCTGGGCTGCCCCAGCTGCAACCCCTGGGAGCGAGAGCCCCCTTACCCCTCCCCTCCCCCAGCCCAGCAGAAGCTGCTGTGGGAGGAAGCTGCAAGCTCGGTGCCTGGCTGTGGCAGGAGCCACGGGGGGGAGGGGGGCGGGAACGAAAGCCCGAAGCCCAGTTCCTGGGCTGCTGCAAGGCAGAAGTGAGAGTGTAGCACCCTCATTTCTGCTCTGCCTCTGGATTTGGATCTGATCTCCCCACCAAGAGCAGCCATGCAGGGAAAGGACAACTCCTGCCCCCCCACCCCCCCAGCATAGCTAGAGTAGCAGCTAGGAGCCCCAGTCTCCCAGCAGCAGGGGAGATCAGATTTTAATGGGAAGGGTTGATTTCATAGTCCCTGACATGTTTTTCATGGCCATGAAATTGGTAGGGCCCTATTCATGAAGCAAAAATGGCTGATTTCATGGAGATGTTAAATTCCACACATACACATTTTAATTTATGAAGCAAATATGTACTTGTCATGTTTTATTGGATACCTGAAAAAAAATAATTTCTATTCACTTTTTAGTACTAAGTTCTAAATGCCAAATCAAAAAGAAACCTGGCCCCAATTCTACCAAAATCCATGATGAAAAATAAAACATTCTTAAATCCAAGTGACAAAAAATAATCAGTACCATTGCACATTTTTTGTATTGCATTAGGAAAAAACACTGACTTAACTAGTTTAAAAGGTTTTTTTATGTCCGGGAGTTACTTCAGTTCTGTGTTCTGTCTTTATTTTTATTTTTGAAAACCAAACAAACCACATAAAACCACAACAATAATAGCTAATTTGTACCTTGAATGTAGTGAATAAAAATGAACTTCCTAGTTTAAATTTCTTTCTGTCTCTCAGTTTCTCTAATCTGAATGGTCCTCAGACATAGTGATACCCTGAAAAATAGATGATTATCTGAGAGGACATAATTACTTCAAGCAGTCAAAATAATGAGTGACCTAGCTAGTTAGGTCAGCTGGTTCAAAATATTATTTCAAAAGCTGTAATTACTAAAGACAAAAGAGATGGCTAGAGACACGTACATTCCAATTTAACTGATCCAAAAAAGAAAATTACTCATATAGAGAGTCATATCTGGGAATGATATTTAAAAACAGCCAATCACCCAGGCACAAACATGTAGTCCCATTCAGTTTAGATGATGTATGTCATTATGGAAATGGAAGTTGTTATTGTGAACCTCAACAAGTTTCATATTTTGGCAGAAAGCCTAATTTTAACCATGGAAACGACTGAAATAGAGGAAATTGTTTGCATTGATACTTAGGCAGCACAACAAACTAAAAAAACGAACCAAACAAAAGCAACCCCCCAACCTAATGTTACTTCCTATCATTTGATTCACAGTAAAGTGCCAGCCTAAACTGTTATATTTGTTTTCATGTCCCTATTATATATCTTTTAAAATATCATTGGAGATCATGGGAGAAAAACTCACTGCACAATGAAATCATTATGTTCTGGAGTTCTGATTCTAACTTATTTTGGGGGGAGGGTGAATCAAGTTGAAGAATGAACAGTGTTATTTGTGGGAGAACCCAAAACTTGTTTTTTTTTAATTGAATGAAAGTACATTACATTGTAGATTTATTTATTTATAATCTGTCAGAAATTAATTAGTGAAGGTAGATTTGATTTTGGAAGTTTCTGGAAAGTTGTCTGAGCTTTTAGCCTTCTAAAATATTAGAAGTTTACATTTGATGATGATGATGATGATGTGGAAGACCATTTAGGAAGAGAACTGAAGAAAATAACTTTTGATTTTGACTTCCTATTTAATTTCTGCAAGTAATGAATACTCATTCAATCATCAGGTATATTCGGGAACAACAAATAAAGAGTTGGGTATATGCACTCCCACTTTTAACTTCAAAATGTTGCTAGATAAATATTTGTAGCCATCACCCCCTCCAACAACTCACATTTCCTCCTTGTCTCTTTTTGCTTCTCTCGTGGTGTGTGTGTGTCCATCTTAGCCTTCTGCTACACAATTCACTGGGAGAGGACACCTCCTTTTGACCAAGAATATAAGGGAGAGTAATTAGGCTACAGACACTGTTTTTTTGCCTTGGCTATCTCACCTTAGAAGTAGAAGAACTCTGCTGTCCTACACCTATCATCATGTACTATGATCTGTTCCTATGGCTGATCTTCCATGGTTATACCTACCCACAACAAGGTTATGCAGTATCTGAGGTTGGAGTTCCTGCATCTATTTGTCAACAGCCTCCATCCTGAGCAAGTGACAGTGCCATCTTTCCCCTTTCTTCCACGATCAGGCAGTTTCTCCTCATGACTTTTTTATGAGAAGTCTTTCATGATATATGATAGTTTGAAGAGTTATCTTTCTTGCACTCTATTATGTTGGGCATTGGAATATAACATACCTCTTTGTGTCAATCTCTCATCGCATATGATATCTCCCATTCACCACATATGTTTGCAGAATATGCACATAAGGTTTTTTTGTTACTACAGAGAATGGCCAGAACGTATGCATATACAAAACTATTAGCCATGCAAACCTTTCATATATGAGCCAAGTTTTCTGGAATATTTAGCTGTGACATTCTCACTACCTTTCCCAGACCTGAAGAAGAGCTCTGTGTGGCTTGAAAGCTTATCTCTTACATCAACAGAAGTTGATCCAATAAAAGATATTACCTCAACTACTTTGTCTTCCTAAGTCTTCTGTAAATCAGTTCTATTTCACAAGTAACTTCTTGTAGTGTCACACAGTGGGGAAGCTGTTCGAATTGCTTGAGAAGTAGAATAGTTAAGAAAGGTGAGTGGGGGGTTGGAAGTTAGGAACACCTGGATTCTAGTCATGGCTCTGACACTTACACTTTGGGCAAGTCACTTCAACCCCTACTCCTGTTTTCCCTCCTGAAAAATATGGATAATAGTACTGACTTGTGTCCCTCAGAAAGATGTTACGAGGGTTAATAACTAACTAATGTGAAGTGCAAAGCAGCATTAATACTTATGTCTTATTATTTAAAAATCAGATGCAGCATTCAAATTAAGTTTCTGGTAAGGCTGGTAGAATAGCATTTGAACGCAGTATTTGCTTAATGTCACTGGCATTCATCAAGGACTAGATTGCGACCCAGATTATATGACTGCACAAGGATTTAAGGGGAGCAAGAAACTCTCTTTATATTCCTATGTGGACTATTTGGTTGCTGGGACCATCATCATGAGAGCAAGAGGGTTTTTTTGTGCTAATTTTCTCCTGCCCCAGAGCAGATAGGAATGGGAAGAATTTTGGAGGAGTTTTACCTGTATTAACATTCCTATCTTTAGTTCCTTATTTAAAAAAAATATATTACCAAGAACACATTTCCAAGACCACAATGGTGGTAATTCTTTGAACCACCATAAATACTAAGCTTAAAATATGAACTACGAGGTGCAAGCTCACCTTCTATGGTATACCCCACCAGGGTGTAATCCCACATTATAACTTTGCTC
This sequence comes from Chrysemys picta bellii, assembly GCF_011386835.1. NCBI lineage: Eukaryota > Metazoa > Chordata > Testudines > Emydidae > Chrysemys > Chrysemys picta. Next base: position 265,733,880 of record NC_088791.1, on the reverse strand, counting down.
TGCCTTTATAGTTTAATTATGTTATAAAAAACTGGTAGAAAATACACAAATATTTCCATTTATTACCACAGGAAATTTAGGAGTGAAATAGAGCATAGTCCAATTAAAATACCATTCTCTGGGTCCATACCAGAAGCAGTCTCTTTCAGCCACTACCCAATACTTGTTATTACTAGCATGGACAGTGTTTACATTACAGTCCCACTGTCTCAGTTATACTGTGCAATATGGATGCTGTTCCCCCAGAGTGAACCCACATGACGGGCAACTCTGTCTGTAAGACATTACACCTACATATGTGTGTCCCCTATGCAAACAGCAGTAAAAGTATGTGGTTTTGCAACAGTACTTGAAGAGGGAATCACAAATGAGAGCACCAGACAATTTGCTCAATGAATGCTTTCAATTAATGCTTTTGTGTGGTATTCAACAGCTCTGCAGCTGATGTAAAACCACTTGATTAATCTGTTCTGTGAAAAATACCAGTGAAATTCACTACATAATATATCTGATGAATACTTTATGTGCTATTCCCTTAGCCTTGATATCCTAGAAATGCAAACAATACAAACAGACTCTGATTAGAAGAGAGTTGTGTATTTACTGTTTGTTTATTAGTGTGTTAGCTAAGTGCATTCACTTTTTCAGTGTGAAAGGTATGTGTGGAACTTTCTAGAGCTTTTTATTTCTTTTTTAAAATTTTATGTAGTATTTTATCTTTCAAGTCACAAAGCAGAACATGATGTTGCTATGGGCGTGCATTTGAAGGGGGGGGAGGGGGAAGTTACTATGAGAATTAGGAACTGCAAATACCAGGTAATTTTAGAGTAATCTATAGGACATGTAACTTCTATGTACTACATGGTAATTGTTCTGCTCGGCAGAACAGTCTGTTACTGAATCAATATAATAGTTAATTATTTAAAACATTTTTATATGTTTAGGTTCTTATGTAACTTACCAGCATTTTCAGCAAATAGTTTATTATTGATGTTAAAGATCAGTTTCTTTCAAATATTCATTATTAGAGCTGGTCAAATCACAGATTTTTTTGGTTCACTGGAACTGTCATTAAATTAAAAAATAGATTAAGCTAAAATAATATTTTTAATGTTTTGTTTGATCTGAAATTAAACATTCTGATTTTTTGAGCATATTAAAACATTTTTAAATTAAAATTGAAGGAAATTTCTAACTAAAAATGTATTTTAATCAAAAAGTCAAAACCGTTTTGTTTTGAAAACGTTGACATGAAATTAGTTCCCTCCCATTTTTCCCCCAAAGTGAACAATTTGGCAAAATCAATGTACATTTGCTGAACATTTCAGTGTCACAAAATCTGCTTTTCATGGAAAGTAAAAGTGGTAAAAATAAAAAAAAATCACCCAGCTCTATACAATATAATAAAACTCAAGAAGTCACATGTTTATGGAAAACTGGTACAATAGTTTTCTGGATTGAATTTTTTTTTCTCAGTTGAAGAAATATTTGCTGAAAATATTTTCCACTATTCAATCAGTTTTAGCCTGAAAGCAATGAAGAGGCTTTGCACTCCCACTTCCTACCTTCTTTGCAATCATCTCCTTTTCCTTCCATTTTTGCTTTGCCCAAGCAGTATAACTAACCACTTTTTAATTTCCTTTCCTCACTTCTGCATCTAGCCTCTCTTCCACACAACTCCCTTCTCATCCTGTCCACCAAACATCCAATTTCTCCTTCAAATCCTTAATTAGAAGCACTCCTTCACTAAGACCTAGGCACCTGAATCATCTTCACACACACTTTGGTATATGTCAGCTAACCAGATAACCCATAATCAAGATCCTATACAGCTGTATTTGTATTACAAAGACTATTTGCAGGGTCTGTTTTTTTTGTAGGGTTTGATCATAAGGCCCTGATTGAAGGATGTATAAGAACTTGTCAGGGTTTTTAATTCCCCAGTTATGCATTGGTCTGCATAGAGAATGACAGTCTGTTACTGAATCTAATTTACAGTATAAAAATTAATTATTTAAAACATTTTTATATGTTTAGGTTCTTATGTAACTTACCAGCATTTTCAGCAAATAGTTTATTATTGATGTTAAAGATCAGTTTCTTTAACATCAATGCAGTTATGCATTGGTATGCAGAGAATGACAGTCGTTTATTACAATGTGACCTGCACATTGGTTTAAAGACAGAAATAGTAAATCTCTGTATGTACAAGATTCTTATATTTACCCTGCAGCTACATAAAAATTAAGTTGTCAAGTATTACCATATAACTAATTATAAGTAACCAAGACTGAGTGCAATTAAGTTATTATGGCAAAATCAGTAATTATTTGCTAGTAATTATGACAATAAATTGTCCTTTGTTCTCTAGTTCCTGAACTCCATATAATATGGCAGCCTTTTGTTAATTTAACCTGTACAATTTAACAAATTCAACATATTTTCACTATTATACACAGTTACAAGAAATATGATTTAATGACTAGTTTAAAGTATTTACTAATGTCTTCAATAATAAGGTGATAGCATGCAAACAAAGAAGCAAAGTTTATATCATTTTATTTATTTAAAACTTATAGATCCATAGTATATTATAGATTTGTTAGTTAAAGCTACAAGACAAATTCAACTCTCAGTCCACTGTTAATTTCACTACACAAACTTTTGCTTAAAATTTCCTTACAGATTACTATTTTGCCTGCTTAGAATTCTGCAGTAGAAGACTATTATTAGAAAAGTTTGAATTTAATTAGACCAACTCTTTTAATGTTTTTGGTCTTACAACGGAAAAATAATGTGTGTTCACATTTTGAAAATGGATTTTTTTTTTCTTGTCCACTCATTACTTCAGAATGATTTGGCTTGAAGAATTCAAACATGTTTTGGAAGAGACATCTCTGTCAAGAGCTGGGAAGAAAGAGAACCATCAGGAAAGGGAATGAAGCCTATTTGTGATTTCTCTGTTTCCCACCCCACTCTAATGACATCATTAGTCTCAGCCTGTCCCCATTGTAAAACCTGCTGCAGCTGCTTCTGTGGCTGCTAATGCAGCTTGAGTTTCTGTGACCCCCAGGGTTGGCTCTTCCCTCCTTGAATTTCTTCCTTCCCCAAGGCTGCACATGGCTCAGTGGAGGGGTTGCCACGAGGGTTTTAATGGTCCAAAGGTGCTCTGGCTACATAGTTTATTTTGGCATGCCTTTTAAAAATGATGCAAGAAGTTTACAGCTGTGTTACAGTTACTGACATCAGAACTAAGAAGCTGAGTTACAAGTGAGCTGTCTGAAACTCAGTCCGGAAAGGTTGTGTTGTCATAAATCCATCTTGCTAATTTTTTATTTGTTATGAAATATGAATTATTTTTAAACACCAAATTCTTCATGACAAGAGGAGCAATTTAAAAAACAAACAAACAACCAAACAAAAAACAAGGAATAGTGGGGAGAAAACTGAAGCGGTCTAGAGGAGCAATGTATTTGACTCAAAGGCCTGGTCTACACTATGACTTTAATTCAGATTTAGCAGCGTTAATTCAAATTAACCCTGCACCCGTCCACACAATGACGCCATTTAATTCGAAATAAAGGGCTCTTTAAATCGATTTCTGTACTCCACCCCGACGAGTGGAGTAGCGCCAAAATCGATTTTAGTATTTTGAATTAGGGTTAGTGTGGCCGCAATGCGATGGTATTGGCCTCCGGGAGCTATCCCACAGTGCACCATTGTGACCACTCTGGACAGCAATCTGAACTCAGATGCACTGGCCAGGTAGGCAGGAAAAGCCCCGGGAACATTTGAATTTCATTTCCTGTTTGCCCAGCGTGGAGATCACAGGTGACCACAGATAGCTCATCAGCACAGGTAACCATGCAGGCCGATAATCGAAAAAGAGCACCAGCATGGAGCGTATGGGAGGTACTGGATCTGATCGCTATATGGGGAGAGGATTCAGTGCTAGCAGAACTTCGTTCTAAAAGACGAAATGCAAAAACTTTTGAAAAAATCTCCAAGGGCATGATGGAGAAAGGCCACAATAGGGACTCAAATCAGTGCTGCGTGAAAGTCAAGGAGCTCAGACAAGCCTATCAAAAAACAAAGGAGGCAAACGGTCACTCCGGGTCAGAGCCGCGGACATGCCGCTTCTACGCAGAGCTGCATGCAATTCTAGGGGGGGCTGCCACCACTACCCCTCCTGTGACCGTGGATTCTGGGTCGGGGATAGTCTCATCAGCTACACCTGAGGATTCTGCGGATGGGGAAGAGGAGGAGGAGGAGGACGAGCTTGCAGAGAGCACACAGCACTCCGTTCTCCCCAACAGCCAGGATCTTTTTCTCAGCCTGACTGAAGTACCCTCCCAACCCTCCCAAGCCAGTATCCAAGACCATGACCCCATGGAAGGGACCTCAGGTGAGTTTACCTTTTAAAATATAAAACTTGTTTTAAAAGCAAGCGTTTTTTTAATGATTACTTTGCCCTGAGGACTTGGGATGCATTCGCGGCCAGTACAGCTACTGGAAAAATCTGTTAACGTGTCTGGGGATGGAGCGGAAATCCTCCAGGGACATCTCCATGAAGCTCTCCTGGAGGTACTCCAAAAGCCTTGCCACAAGGTTTCTGGGCAGTGCAGCCTTATTCCGTCCTCCATGGTAGGACACTTGACCACGCCATGCCTGCAGCAAGTAATCTGGTATCATTGCCTGACAAAGCCTGGCAGCGTATGGTCCCGGTGTTTGCTGGCATTCAAGCAACATCCGTTCTTTATCTTGCTGTGTGATCCTCAGGAGAGTGATATCGCTCATGGTAACCTGGTTGAAATATGGGAACTTAATTAAGGGGACAGAGGTGGCCGTTCCTACTGGGCTGTTTGCCTGTGGCTGAAAAGAAATCCTTCCCTGCAGTTAGCCAAGTGCAGGGGGGGCGGGGTAATTGGCCCTGAGCTTTTTGCGTTTGGCTAGCAGGGATCTTCCCTGATACCAGCCACGCGGTGGGGGGAGGGGTACAGCGATCATCCCAGAGAATTCATGGCGGGAGGGGGGGCCGGAGGGTTAGTTTGGTTTCTGCAGGGATCTTCCCTGATACCTGCCACGCGGTGGGGGGAGGGATAAAGCGATCATCCCAGAGAATTGGATGGGGGGGAGGGTTAGTTTATTTTCTGCTGCTGAAGGTTAACAGGAAAACTGCAGCAGTCAACGGGCTTTGCTTGGTATGTGGGAAAGGAGGGCGCAGAAGCCGAAAGACAATGGCTTACCATGGCTGCATGCAAGCTAAATTCTATTGCCCGGACCTGCGTTTGTGATCTCTAACACCAAAGCCACAGGCACTCAATATTAAGATGGAAATTGCGACCTTGTACTGAAATCACATGTACTATGTAATGTGAATAGTGTTTTTCACCAAGAAAGAGTATAAGCATTGTTCTGTAAAATGTATCATTTTAAAAACTTCTCTCCTTTTTTTCAACCCTCCCTCCAGCAGCTGCAAATTTTTCAAGCCTCCCTCCTCCGTCCTGAAGGCTATCTCAGATAAGGCGGCATAGAAAGAGGACAAGAGACGACATGTTCACTGAAATAATGGAATGCACCCGCAATGAAAGAGCTAATTTGAATGAGTGGAAGGATACTGTAACTAAATTTAGGAAAGATGCCAGTGAACGCGAGGTCCTGAGGGACGCTCGGGATGAGAGGTGGCAGGCTGCAATGCTGGGGCTGCTGTGTGAGCAAATGGACATGCTCCGGCATCTGGTGGAGCTTCAGGAATGGCAGCAGGATGACAGAGTGCCGCTATAGCCCCTGTATAACCTCCCTCCCCCCTCACCATGTTTCATATCCTCCTCACCCAGATGTGTAAGAACGCGGGGGGAGGAGGCTCCGTGCACCTTCCCACTCCACCCCAGTGGACAGCCCAACCAAAAGGCTGTCATTACATTGAATCTGTTCAGTGACCTTTTACTTCCCTCCTATCCTCCTCCCAAACCTCACCCAGATTACCTTGTTGGTTCTCTCCCTATGTTTATAATCAGTTAATAAAGAATACATGATTTTTAAATGATAGTGACTTTATTTCCTTTGAAAGAAAGCTGGGGGAACGGGGAGGGTGGGTTCCTTACAGAGAATGAATGAGTCAATCAAGGGGGCGGGTTTTCATGAAGGAGAAACAAACAGAAATTTCACACTGTAGCCTGGCCAGTCATGAAACTGGTTTTCAAAGCCTCTCTGATGCACAGCGCTTCCTGGTGTGCTCTTCTAATCGCCCTGGTGTCTGGCTGCGTGTAATCAGCAGCCAGGTGATTTGCCTCAGCCTCCCACCCTGCCATAAAGGTCTCCCCCTTACTTTCACATAGATTGTGGAGCACACAGCAAGCAGAAATAACAATGGGGAGATTTCTTTGGCTGAGGTCAGAGCGAGTCAATAGCGATCTCCAGCGACCTTTTAAACGGCCAAATGCACATTCTACCACCATTCTGCACTTGCTCAGCCTGTAGTTGAACAGCTCCTGACTCCTGTCCAGGCTGCCTGTGTATGGCTTCATGAGCCATGGCATTAAGGGGTAGGCTGGGTCCCCAAGAATAACTATTGGCATTTCAACATCCCCAACGGTTATTTTCTGGTCCGGGAAGTAAGTCCCTTGCTGCAGAGTAGTGTTCCTGAAGACGCGAGCATCATGAACCCTTCCCGGCCAGCCTGCGTTGATGTTGGTGAAACGTACCTTGTGATCCACAAGTGCTTGCAGCACCATTGAAAAGTACCCCTTGCGGTTTATGTACTGGGTACCCTGGTGCTCCGGTGCCAAGATAGGGATGTTAGGGAATCCCATTGCAGCAAAGCCATCCACTATGACCTGCACATCTCCCAGTCACTACCTTTCGTAGCAGCACCTCAGTGATTGCTTTGGCTACTTGCATCACAGCAGCCCCCACAGTAGATTTGCCCACTCCAAATTGATTCCCAACTGACCGGTAGCTGTCTGGCGTTGCAAGCTTTCACAGGGCTATCGCCACTCGCTTCTCAACTGTGAGGGCTGCTCTCATCTTCATATTCTGGCGCTTCAGGGCAGGGGAAAGCAAGTCACAAAGTTCCAAGAAAGTGCCCTTACGCATGCAAAAGTTTCGCAGCCACTGGGAATTGTCCCACACCTGCAACACTATGCGGTCCCACCAGTCTGTGCTTGTTTCCCAGGCCCAGAATCGGCGTTCCACGGCTATAACCTGACCCATTAACAGCATGATCTCCAAAGCACCGGGTACCGCGGTTCGATAGAATTCCATGTCCATATCCTCATCACTCTCCTCGCCGCGCTGCCGTAGCCTGCTCCTCGCCGCCTGGTTTTCCAGGTTCTTGTTCAGCATAAACTGCACGATAAGGAGCGAGGTATTTACAATGTTCATGACTGCTGTCTTGAGCTGAGCGGGCTCCATGCTTGCCGTGGTATGGCGTTTGCACTGTTCACCCAGGAAAAAGGCGCGAAACGGTTGTTTGCCGTTGCTTCCTGGAGAGGGGGGAGGATATACCCAGAACCACCCGCAACAATGTTTTTAGCCCCATCAGGCATTGGGATCTCAACCCAGAATTCCAATGGGCAGAGGAGACTGCGGGAACTATGGGATAGCTATGGGATAGCTACCCACAGTGCAACGCTCCGGAAATCGACACTAGCCCCGGTACATGGATGCACACCGCCGAATTAATGTGCTTAGTGTGGTTGCATACAATCGAATTTATACAACCTGTTTTCCAAATTCAAATTATATAAATTCTGATTAATCCCGTAGTGTAGACATATCCAAAATGTCTAAATCAATATTGAAGGTAGTTGTGGAAACATAAAATTACAATCATAGAATAGTAGAATCTAAGATCTTGAAGGTCCTGAGAGGTCATCTAGTTCAATCCCCTGCATTCATGGCAGGACTAATGATTATCTGAACCATCCCAGAAATGAGTTTGTCTAACCTGCTAAATAATGCTAGAATAAAAGCATTGTTTTATCAGGGAAAAGTAGAGAGCAGTGTAATGGCTACAAGATAAGGTCACCAAGGTGAGGGGTACACAGGAAGATGTAAATGGCCAAGAAAACTATCTGAGATCACAATAGTTAAACAGCATAAAAGAAGGCTGCTAATTTGGGACAGCATGAAAAGTGAAGGATTTCCACTTCAGTGCTTAATTCTGAACACATGCTTAATCTAAGTTAATTGATGTGCTCAGTTTTAAAATGATTCTACAGTATTTGAAACAGCTGAAAAACAAACCTGAAAATAGGGTTTATAATGGAATGCTGAATGTGCTTTCAAACACAGTTACTCCACCATATGTCATCATAATATAGGCATATATACGGTGCATAAAGTATATGTATAGCTTTTGTTATTGGGATCCAGAATGGAAAAAGGGAACAAAATAGGAACACTTAATGGATGATCCTGCTGCATTGGCTCATACACAATGCCATAAATAATGAATACATGGGTGCAACTGTAGTGTTATATAATTTTATTATGGATATAAAGAGCACTAGAAATTGTTCAGTGAGCAGATGCTTTGCAATCAGCATTTGTACCAGTAAGTTAGAAACATTGAATGCATTTGCAGTATTTGCTGACTTACAATTTTGAAAAATAGTAATACCTTTATTTTTAGTCTATTTCTAAAGAATCATAAAAAATGTAAGAGATGTTTACAACTCTTGGCTAAAAAAGAGGATTTCCAAAACCACTTATAGCACCTGCTAATTATTAGTCAGGGATTAGCTGCATGTATGACAAACAAAAAGAGGAAGGATTATAAAATATAATTAAAATGACTTGCACAATTATTGCTTGTATTGCAGACTGAAGAACTATACGCTATTTAATGCCAAATCCCTCTTAAATGAGTAACTGAACAAGGAATGAAATTATATGTGGGTAACACTGAATAGTAAGGACTGCGTATCAACATTTGTGTGTTGAGTCCACCTAATTTATGAGCCCTTACAATCAGTACAGAAGATGTAAAATTCACTGAGGTTCTTTTCAACATTTTTAAATAGGGAGGTCTTTAAACTAGTGTTCCTGACCAGTGTGGGATGTAATTACTTATTCTAAAGAATGGGGAAATTGCTTAGAAGTTACAGAGAGAAAGGGATGTATCTTTATAAGTGTCAAGAGAAAAGGCTTCTGTGGATTACATCTTTCTTTTTTAAGTAAATGTGCATTTAGAGACAAGTACTGCAGTTCTTACTAGATAACTCAATGGAAACATGCTAATAAGTGGATGGGGGAGGGATAGCTCATTGGTTCGATCATTGGTCTGCTAAACCCAGGGTTATGAGTTCAATCTTTAAGGGGGCCACTTAGGGATTGGGCAAAATCAGTACTTGGTCCTGCTAGTGAAGGCAGGGGGCTGGACTCAATGACCTTTCAGGGTCCCTTCCAGTTCTATGAGGTATGTGTGTGTGTATATATATATATCTATTAAAGGACTGGGTAATGACTAAAGGATTTGATCCTAATATGTAATTTAAGATGAGAATGTATTTACCTCAGATAAGGAAAGAAACAAATTTATCAATCTTTTCAATCTTCAAAAGAAAGAACATAGCACAGAATTATGGAATTTGTAATACTAGATAAGACGAGTAAGTCTGAGATCCAGAGAAGGGTAAAAAATAGGTCTGTCAAATGATTAAAAAAAAATTGTGCAATTAATTGCACTGCTAAACAATCATAGAATACCATTTATTTAAATATTTTTGGATATTTTATACACTTTAAAATATATTCATGTCAATTACAACACAGACTGTGTACAAAGTGTACAGTGCTCATATTATAATTATTGTTATTACAAGTATTTGCACTGTAAAAAAAATAGTATATTTCAATTCACCTAATACAAGTACTGTAGTGCAATCTCTTTATCATGAAAGCTGAACTTACAAATGTAAAATTATGTATAAAAAACTGCATTCAAAAATAAAACAATGTAAAATTTTAGAGCCTGCAAGTCCACTCAGTCCTACTTCTTGTTCAGCCAATTGCTCAGATAAACAAGTTTGTTTACATTTTCAGGAGATAATTCTGCCCGCTTCTTGTTTACAGTGTCACATGGAAGTGAGAACAGGCATTCTCATGGCACTGTTAACGCATCACAAGATATTTACGTGCCAGATTCATATGTCCTTTCATTAGGGTTACCATATCTCATAAATAAAAAAAGAGGACCCTCCACGGGCCCTGGCCCCGCCCATTTCCCCACCCCTAGCCCCACCCCAACTCCGCCCCTTCCCCACCCTAACTCCGCCCCCTCCACCCTTCCACTCCCAGCCAGGGGGAAAGGGCTGCCCCAGTGCTACCGGCTTCAGGGTTTGCCGGGCAGCCCCCAGACCCTGCGCCCCCAGCCGGTGCTTCCCCAGCGCAGCTGGAGCCCGGGAGGGGAAGCACCCAGCCGGGGGCGCAGGGTCTGGAGGCTGCCCAGCAAACCGTGAAGCCGGTAGCGCTCGGGCTTTGGGCAGCCCCTATGCCTCCGGACCCTGCGCCCCCAGCCGGGCACTTCCCCTCCCGGGCTCCGGCGGCGCAGGGTCTGGAGGCACGGGGGCTGCCCGAGGTCGGTAGCACTCGGGCAGCCCGGCTCTTAAACAGAGCCGGAGGAGCAGAATTCAATGAAATTATGAAAAATTTATACCATCTGACTAGCTCCCCTGCATGTACATGCAGTGGGGAGAATCTTTCTTGAGCACTGCAGTCATCTACATATGAAAATAATTTCCAAAGTTTTGGTCATGTTGTTTCTTATGGACTTGGGTCTCATGACCCTTTTGTTTATTTGCATCTGTAAGAAAATGGATGTCTTTGCATCAAAGCTGTATAAATATGAAATTTCACTTTTTTGATGTGAAAGTCATCTTCTCTAGAAAAGGACCAACTTTTGATTAAAAAAAGTTCAGTTTTGCTTGAACAACTGGTCTATATTACCCAAATTTTCTGCAAAATGGCACCTATTTTTTAATTTTGTAACAGACCTTGAATAATTTTGAATTTCAGCAGCTTTGATTTTCAATAAAATTATTTCACCCCCTGTTATACCTATTTTAACCCTAAAATGATCTATGCTGCTTTTTTCCCTGAAAGATTTAGTAATTGATTCATTCGTTAAATTAGATATTTTAAAAAAAATGTATTACCTATTAAAATAGGTTTAAAATACTCCCTATAAATTACTTAACAAAAGGTTTCAGAGTGGTAGTCGTGTTAGTCTGTATCAGCAAAAACAATAAGGAGTTCTTGTGGCACCTTAGAGACTAACATATTTATTTGGGCATAAGGTTTCATGGGCTAAAACCCATTTCATCAGATGCATGGTGTGGAACATGCAGTAGGGAGGTATAAATACACAACATATGAAAAGATGTGAGTTGCCTTACAAAGTGGGGGGATCAGTGCTAAGGACCCAATTCAATTAAGTTGGAAGTGGGCTATTCTCAACAGTTGCCAAGAAGGAGTGGAAATCACTTTTGTAGTGCTAATGAGGCCAATGTAAACAAGGTGGCCCATTTCAAACAGTTGACAAGAAGGTGTGAGTATTTAGCAAAGGGAAATTAGTTTTTTATAAAAACAAGGAGGAGTACTTGTGACACCTTCGAGACTAACAAATTTATTTAGTTTTGTAGTGACCCATCCACTCCCAGTCTTTATTCAGGCCCAATTTGATCGTGTCCAGTTTGCAAATTAATTCCAATTCTGCAGTTTCTCGTTGGAGTCTGTTTTTGAAGTTTTTTTGTTGAAGAATTGCCACTTTTAAGTCTGTTATTGAGTGTCCAGGGAGATTGAAGTGTTCCCCTACTGGTTTTTGAATGTTATAATTCCTGATGTCAGATTTGTGTCCATTTATTCTTTTGCATAGAGACTGTCCGGTTTGGCCAATGTACATGGCAGAGGGGCATTGCTGGCACATGATGGCATATATCGCATTGGTAGATGTGCAGGTGAACGAGCACCTAATGGGATGGCTGATGTGGTTAGGTCCTATGATGGTGTCCCTTGAATAGCTATGTGGACAGAGTTGGCACCAGAGTTTCTGGCAGGGTTTGGTTCCTGGATTAGTGTTTTTGTTGTGTGGTGTGTAGTTGCTGGTGAGTATTTGATTCAAGTTGGGGGGCTGTCTGTAAGTGAGGACCGGCCTGTTTCCCAAGGACTGTGAGAGTGAGGGATTGTCCTTCAAGATAGGTTGTACATCCTTGATGACGCGCTGGAGAGGTTTTACTTGCGGGCTGTAGGTGACAGCTAGTGGCATTCTGTTACTTTCTTTGTTGGGCCTATCTTGTAGTAGGTGACTTCTGGGTACCTTTCTGGCTCTGTCAATCTGTTTCTTCACTTTACAAGTGGGAATTGTAGTTTTAAGAACACTTGATAGAGATCCTGTAGGTGTTTGTCTCTGTGAGGGATTGGAGCAAATGTGCTTGTATCTTAGCGCTTGGCTGTAGACCAGGGGTCGGCAACCTCTGGCACGTGGCTCACCAGGGTAAGCACCCTGGTGGGCCGGGCCAGTTTGTTTACCTGACGCGTCCACAGGTTTGGCCGATCGTGGCTCCCACTGGCCGTGGTTCGCTGCTCCAGGCCAATGGGGGCTGAGGGAAGCAGCACAGGTCGAGTAATGTGCTGGCCACGGCTTCCCGCTGCCCCCATGTGATGAAGTCTGGGTGAAAGCTGGAGGCATGTAGGTAAGTATAGCAGTCAGTAGGTTTCCAGTATAGGGTGGTGTTTATGTGAGCTTATTAGCACTGTAGTGTCTAGGAAGTAGATCTCTTGTGTGGACTCGTCCAGGCTGAGGTTGATGGTGGGGTTAAACCTATGAACATTAAAATATTTCCACATACTCTTAAAAACCTATGAAAAGTCAAATCCAAGTTTTCTTCTGTCTTTTGCAACAGTCCTGGTTAACAAAGCTAAAAAAAAAATTCTAAGAAACACTTTAAGACATCAAGAATCCATAGACAGACTGTAATTTTCTTTGTGCTGTTTGACATCAGTGATAATGCCATATCATCAAGATGTGCTCCATGCTGTTACTCAACATCTTGGCCTATTCAAGATAGAGCTACAATTTGTTTAGTCATAATTAGAAATTTTGAGGGGAATGTCACTATTGAGTTTTCCCCATTCAGTATATTCCATTCTTCATCTTTTCAACATTTATATGAAAAACCCTTCAAAGAATACTGTGGGTTTCAGTGGCAAATTTGCACTTCTGTGGAAACATATGTACAAAATGTGATATCCTTATTCCACATGTGGTCCAATGGAATGAGAGGCTGCTCAGCAAACATAAGGGGATCAAAATCTGTCCCAGAGAGAATGTGGACTAGATCATACTCATCCCTGCAAAAAGCCTCACAACCTCAACCCACATAGAATTTGGTATAACTGCTCTCTTTGTGGTGAGAGATAACACACTGGTTAGTGCCATGACCAGTGCCAAACTCTCCAGAGGATGTGTGTGATAGGGTATTCAAACACCACACTGGGCAACAAAGGGTTAAGGAGCTGCTCAGGGCTCAGCCAGCTGTGCCCTGCCATGTCTGTAAGAGATGCACAAGCTGGATGAGTTAAATGGGAACAGCACAGCTAACTTGTGTGCAGCTCCCGAAGAAAGGTCTGAGAGAAGGCATGATCTCTCCCACCCACAGTTGCCTGAATGTCTCTCCCTGAGAGAAGGGAGGACCAGCTTCACATAGACCCTGAGAGAGAAGCATTTCACACTCTCACATATTAACCAGAAGAATGGCCATACTGGGGCAGACCAAAGGTCCATCTAGCCCAGTATCCTGTTTTCTGACAGTGGCCAATGCCAGGGGCCCCAGAGGGAAGGAACAGAACAGGTAATCATCAAGTGATCCATCCCCTGTTACCATTCCAGCTTCTGAAAAACAGAGGCTAAGGACACCATCCCTGTCCATCCTGGCTAGTAGCCATTGATGGGACTATCCTCCATGAATTTATCTAGTTCTTTTTTGAACCCTTTAATAGTCTTGGTCTTCACAACATCCTCTGGTAAGGTGTTCCACAGGTTGACTGTGCATTTTGTGAAAAACATACTTCCTTTTGTTTGTTTTAAATCTGCTGTCTATTAATTTCATTTGGTGACCCCTAGAACTCATGTTATGAGAAGGAGTAAATAACACTTCCGTATTTATTTTCTCCACACCAGTCATGATTTTATAGACCTCTTTCATATCCCCCCTTAGTCGTCTCTTTTCCAAGCTGAAAAGTCCCAGTCTTATTAGTCTCTCCTCAGACAGAAGCTGTTCCAGACCGCTAATCATTTTTGTTACCCTTTTCTGAACCTTTTCCTGTTCCAATATATCTTTTTTGAGATGGGGCGACCACATCTGCATGCAATATTCAAGATGTGGGTGTACTATGAATTTATATAGAGGCAAAATGATATTTTCTGTCTTATTATCTATCCCTTTCTTAATGATTCCCAACATTCTGCTTGCTTTTTTGACTGCCTCTTTTCTTGTAGGTCCCAGGACTAGCTGCTCCAAGAAGCAGTCATTTAAGGTGTCAAGAAATTTTATCTCTACATTCCATCCTGAAGTGTCATGTACCCAGTCAATATGGGGTAGTTGAAATCCTCCATTATTATTGAGCTTTCTTTTTTTAATAGCCTCTTTAATCTCCCTGAACATTTCAAAGTCACTATCACCAGCCTGGTCAGGTGGTCTGTAATGTATCCCTAGTGCTATATTCTTATTATTAGAGCATGGAATCTAGAGAGATTCTATGGTACGGTTTGGTTCATTTAAGATTTTTACTTCATTTGATTCTACACTTTCTTTCACATATAGTGCCACTCTCCAACCAAAACAACCTGTTTTGTCCTTCCAATATATTTCGTACACTGGTATTACTGTGTGCCACTGATTATACTCATTCCACCAAGTTTCTGTGATGACTATTATTTCAATATCCTCCTTTAATATGGGGCAATCTAGTTGACCCATCTTATTATTTAGACTCCAAGCATTGGTATATAAGCACTTTGAAAACTTGTCACTTTTTAGCTGTCTGCCATTACATGATGTAATAGAATAGGACTTTTTTTCATTTGACTGTTTCTCATCAGATTCTACATGTATTTTATCATCTTCCATCTTTTCCTCCTTACTAGGACATAGAGCATCTCCATTAATAGACACTCCCCTAAGGGATGTCTCTGTCCGAACCACATGCTCCTCTGCACCTGTTGGCTTTCTCCCAGCCCTTAGTTTAAAAACTGCTCTGCGACCTTTTTCATTTTAAGTGCAGCATTCTGGTTCCATTTTGGTTTACGTGGAGCCCATCCTTCCTATATAAGCTCCTTCTTCCCCCAAAATTTCCCCAGTTCCTAATAAATCTAAACCCCTCCTCCCTACACCATTATCTCATGCCTGCATTGAGACTCTGCAGTTCTGCCTAACTGGCCCTGCATGTGGAACTGGAAGCATTTCAGAGAATGCTACCATGGAGGTCCTGGACTTCAATCTCTTACCTAGCAGCCTAAATTTGGCCTCCAGGACCTCTCTTCTATCCTTCCCTATGTCATTGGTCCCTACAGGTACCATGACCACTGGCTCCTCCCCAGCACTGCACAAGCCTATCTAGATGTCTCAAGAGATCTGCAACCTTCGCACCAGGCAGGCAAGTCACCGTGATGTTCTCCTGGTCATCGCAAACCAAGCTATCTATGTTTCTAATGATCGAATTGCCCATTACTAATACATGTCTCTTACTACTAATTGGAGTTCACTCCCCCAGAGAGGTATGCAAGAAGATACCACAACATCATCTGGAAGGAGGGTCCCAACTATGGGATTGTTTCCCTCTGTGCTCCAGTTCGATGGTCTCCTTCCCTGAGACTTTCATCCTCCCCAACAGCACAGAGACTGCCAGACTGGGGGTTGGACTGTTCTACTCTGTCCCAGAAAGTCTCATCTATGTAACTCTCTGTCTTCCTGAGCTCCTCCAGTTTAGCCATTCTGGTCTCCAAAGCCTGTACATGGTCTCTAAGGGCCAGGAACTCCTTGCATCGAATGCATACATACGCCACCTGCCCATAGGGCAGGTAATCATACATGCTGCATTTGGTTGCAATAAACTGGATAGCTCCCACTCTGTTGCTGGACTTCTGCCTGCACTCTCTTTTTACTCCTGAAGCTTGTTCCTTTGTTGTTGTTTTGTTTTTATCAGGGGTTTTGGGGGGCTTTAAGTTTAAAATATGTTAAATTTATCTAGCCCCCCCCCCCCACACACACACAACTCCCTCACAAAACTCCCCTGTTAGCTGTTTCTGTTCGCTAGCTCCTCTGGTCGCTTAGAAACAGGCTTTTTAAAGCCCTGGTCTTCCTGAGTAGCCCCACCCCCTGGTTAAGGGTTTATAGGTACTAAAAGGCTTAGGGATCAAAGCCTCATTAAGAAGCTCTCAGCAATCAGCCTTGCCTATCAGGCCACTCCTCTCAACACACACACTGTCAGCACACAGTTCCCCAAACAAACAGACCACATAGTATATTTCAGTAAAGCAGCAAGCATGCTACAAACACAAACACAGGGACTGCAGACAACAAATTTACCCCAAGGGTCATATAATCGCTCCTCCTTCACCTGGAGAACTCCCTCACAGAACTCCCTTGTTAGCACCGCCTGTTCGCTAGCTCCTCTGGGTGCTTAGGAGCAAGGTTTTTAAATGGACTTAGAGCAGGGATTGGCAACCTTTAGCATGTGGCCCGCCAGGGTAAGCACCCTGGCGGGCATGGATGGTTTGTTTACCTGCCGCGTCTGTAGGTTTGGTCAATCGCGGCTCCCACTGGCCGTGGTTCGCCACTCCAGGTCAATGGGGGCTGCGGGAAGCAACGCAGGCTCAGGGAGGTGCTGGCCGCCACTTCCCGCTGCTTCCTGCCACCCCTATTGGCCTGGAGAGGCAAACCATGGCCAGTGGGAGCCGCGATCGGCTGAACCTGCGGACATGGCAGGTAAACAAAACCGGCCTGGCCTGCCAGAGTGCCAAAGGTTGCCGATCCCTGACCTAGAGTGTCTGCTTAAATGGATGATGGAGAACCAGAAACATTAATAGGCAGCCCAGCAGCAGCTAAAACCCCTGCATTAAATGACTACCTAGCAGAAACAGTTGGTACAGGACTTCAGGGCACAACAGCAGGTGCAGGAGCAATGACTAGTCTAACAAGGCATAGTCTTAATGCAGCCAGGATTCCTCTATGGCTTCCCCTCCAGAGACAATAACCCCGATCCTGGGTATCCTGCCCATACCCATGACAGTTACAAAAAAGGGGCCCTGAGGAAAACCCATATGCCTTTTTGGCAACATTTGAACAGGTGGCAATGGCAGTTCAATGACCACCTTACTAGTGGATCACCCTGTTGGTACCTGATGGGCCCAGTGCAAGTCACGTATGAGGTGATGGATGCAGTGTCTGTCCAAGACTATACCCAGGTGAAAGTTGCCATATTGGAAGACTTCAACAACATGGAGGAGACCTTCCAACAGAGTTTATGGAGGGATAAATACTACTGGGGACCCTTGTCCTGTGTGGATATCCAGAAACTGAGGAACCTGTACAAGTGGTTTTTGAAGCCAAAGATGCAGGCTGGAGTTGAGGTGCCCACATAGTCCCAGCCAGGTTAGGGACTGGATGCATAAAACACCAGCAAGGGTCCCTAGCTGACGCGGTCCAACTAATGGAGAATTATTCAGCAGCACAGACAGCCATAATAGCTGACAGAGTCCAAAGGGGTCCCTCAACTCAAAGGAGAGCACAGCCAGAGGAACTGGTGAACAGACAGGGTGGCCACCAAAGCATCAGCTTCTAAGGGCACCAACCAACCACCAAGCCTTAGACTGGGACCCAGTAGGAAACCCCAGCCTGGACAAAGGTCTTTGGGACCCCTGTGGGCTCCCCCACCTGAAGGCCAGGAGAGGGAACCAGACAAGGCACCTAGGGAAGGGAACCCCCAAATATCAGGCCCCCAGCCAGCGGCTCCTCAGCCAACTTCAGGAGCATGCTTTTCATGTGAGTGTCCGGGTCACCAATATCACAAATGCCCTTCTATGCAGTATAGGCAGGTATGAATGGCAGAAATCTGTGCATGTAAGCACACTCCAGCGAAAGTAACAGTCCCTGTACAGATAACCAAAACTGAGGTTACAGTCCTACTGGATTCTGGGTGTGGGCAGACCCTAGTCCAGAACAAAGTGGCCCCAAACCCTGAAGCCCCCGGGAATACTATCTTCCTGTAATGTATTCATGGAGATGTTACACCCTCTCTCAGTCCCCAAGAACAGTTGACCATTGGGGAGAACACAAAATCCCTTCTATTGTGGATGGCCTTAATAACAGCCTACCCTGCTATATTGGTTTGAGATTGGGAGTATTTCTCCAAAGTATTGAGGGGGTTTAAACCAACTCCATAGACCTCAGAGAAAGTAGCCGAGGAGACCCGTGGAGATGGGAGCCCAGAGTTGGTGACATTGGCTGGTGTAAGTGAGGAGCTGGACTCTGGAGAAGAGGTATCTGGACAAAAGGAAGCTCCCAGAAGGAATCCTTAGAAGAAGACCATATTGACCCCCCCTACAGGAGGGGGACATACTGACCAGAGAAGTGGGATTAATAAGGGGCCAGAGGAAGGATGAAACCTTAAGTTGGGTGTATGACGAATTGCAGGTAGTTAACAGTGAAGTGATAGACTCTCAACAAGAGGTGCAGTACCCCCTAGTTTGAGCTCCAGGGGGAGCGACTGTACTGGTTGGAGAAAGACCACTGATGGGGGAAGTTTGGTTGCAACTCTTCATCCTCCGGCCACACAGGTGAGAAGTCATGCAACTGGCACATGCTATCCCCTCAGCTTGTCACCTTGGACATGAGAAGATCCTGGCCCAAATTAACACCAGGAAATTAAACTTTTGCAGCTCCTGCCCTGAATGCCAACTAGTGGGACCAACAGGAGGAAAGGAAAAAGCGCTTCTCATCTCCCTCCCCATTGTCTATATCCCCTTTGAAAGGATTGAAATAGACCTCATTGGCCCCTTGGAAAGTAGTGCAGCGAGGTACAAACAACTATTAGTAATAATCAGTTATGCTACCTACTATCTGGAAGCAATCCCACTGTGCAACACCAAAGAAAAGGTTATTGCCATGGAACTGCTGAAAATCTTTGCTCAAGTAGGGGTACCTAAGGAGATCCTCATGGATCAAGGCACTAATTTTGTGTCTTGGCTGCTGAGGCAGGTCTGTGATCTTGCAAAATAAAGACTTTACACAACTCGGTCTTTTGGTGGAACAATTCAACCAGACCCTGAAGTGAATGTTAAAAGAGTTTATGCCTGGGGACCTCTGTCATTGGGATCAGATGATCCCCCTATTTATTTGGTATTTGGGAAGTCCCCTAGTCATCCACTGGGTTCTCCTCATTTGAACGCTTGTATGGGAGACAACCCCAGGGAATTGTGAGCCTGGGCCAAGAGATGTGGGAAGGGCAAGTTCCTAGGACAGATAATGTGCTACGATATGTGCTTAAGCTCCAGGAGAGGCTTGAGACCTAGAAGTCTTTGCTAAAGAAAACTGACTCAATGCTCAGTGGATGCAGGCATGAGCCTACAACAAAGGGGCACATATTTAAGACAGGTGATTGGGCACCCCAGCTCCCAAATGCATAGTCCAAGTTACTTGCCAAATGGCAAGGATCCTATGAAGTGGTACATCAAGTCAGGCCAGTTAATTATGAAATTAGGCAGCCTGAAAAGAGGAAACCCATACAGATCTCTCATGTATACCTTATAAAGTCATGGGAAGAGAAAGAACGTTTATTTATTGCCCCTTACTGCTTTGAGCCATAATTGGGGCCCCAAGTGCCCACCTCGCTGGCCCCAGGTTCTATACCAGTGGGGGAACATCACTGCCTAGAACAGAGGGCCAGTGTGAGAAGTCTCACAAAAGCTTTCTCAATGGTGTTCTCTTCCTGGCTGCAGCAGATCCATTTCATGCACTACCACTTACAAATGGGACCTGGTCGACTTGTCTGAGGGAATCCCTGACCCCTCGTCCAAAAAAATGCAAGAGGCCATAAAGCAAGAAGTTCAGGTGATGTTGGAGCCAAGAGTCATAGAAGAATCAATGGCAGGACTATTGACAGATCCCACTCATACAGGAATCACAGTAGAAAACTGCTTTTTTCTATGCCATTTGGCCTATCTCATTTTTGGCCTCCACAGTGTCCCAGCAACATTTCAACAGCTCATGGATTGAGTCCTGCAACCACATAGCTCATATGCAGCTGACTATTTAGATGATTTGATCATCTACAGTCAAGAGTGGGAAGAACATCTAGCAAAAGTCACCACCGTACTTCAGTCTTTACAGTAGGCTGGGGTAACAGCAAATCCTACAAAGTGCAAGTTTGGGAAAGAAGAGGCCACTGACCTGGAATATACATTGGGGAAGGGCCAAGTCCAGCCATCAGAGTTAATGTCCAGTCCCTCAAAAGCATGTCCATGCCCCACGATGAAGAAGTAAGTCAGAAAGTTTTTGGGTATTGCAGGTTACCATCAATTTGTGCCAGGGTTTTTGACAATAACTGCGTGTCTCATGCACCTAGTTAAGGACAGTAGCCCCAAGAAGGTGCATTGGTCAGAGGCTTGTGAAAAGAGCTTTCAGAAATTGAAAGAACTCCTGTGTAAAGAGCCTGTCCTGTCCAGTCCTGACTTCTCAAAATAATTTGTTTTACAGACCGACACTTTGGAAATGGAACTGGGTGCTGTCTTGTCCCAGAAAACAAATGGAGAGGAATACCCAGTACTCTATTTGAGCCATAAGCTGTTCCCATGGGAATAGCCATATTACATAATAGGTAAAGAAGGTCTCACTGTGAAATGGACAGTGGACTCTACAATATTACCTCCTGGAAAATCCATTCAAGCTTGTCACCAAACATGCCTCTGTGAGATAATTAAATGCCATGAAGGACACCATCCCCTTGCCCCCGGCTTATGCACTGGTACCTGTATCTCCACCCCTATGCCTTCCAAGTTCAGCACGAGCAGAAAAAGATCCCTAAAATGCTGACTTTTTCTCTGGGGGTGGGTGAACAATCTGTGTGCCCTGGCTCCCCGGGTTCC
This sequence comes from Chrysemys picta bellii, assembly GCF_011386835.1. Lineage (NCBI taxonomy): Eukaryota > Metazoa > Chordata > Testudines > Emydidae > Chrysemys > Chrysemys picta. The sequence continues at coordinate 265,712,735 of NC_088791.1, read as the reverse complement.
ATCTTGAGGAGGAGGTATGTGATGGGAAATACAACCCCCAGATTTGGCAAAAATGGGTTAAGGAACTGCTCTGGACTCAGTCTGCACTACCCCACCACAACTGCAAGAGATTCACAGACTGGAGGAGGAGATAAAAAGGAGCAGAACAGATCACTTGTGGAAAGGATAGGGAAGAGAAAAGGCCTTAACCTTGCAACTCCTGAAGAAAAGACTAAGGAAAAATAGGAATCTCTCCCATCCACAGTTGCCTTAAGATCCCTTCCTGAGGAAAGGGAGGACCAGCTTCTGAAAGACCCTCAGAGGGAGGCATTTCCTCCTCTCACACACTAATCCAGTTAATTTGTGTTGATTTCCTGTGTTTCATTTATGGACTACGCTGAAGGGTAGAGACTCAGAGCTAACCTGGCTGGACTGCCAAAGCACAAGAGGAGTCAACTTCTGCTCAAAGAGGCAATGTCATGCCAGGCCATGAAGAGGCGCCATGCAGTAAGCTACACCCCTTCATGTTTTCTTGTACAGACTGTGAATTGTGGACATTACCGGGTTGGTAAGAAGTGGCCCAGAGACAGGGTGTCAGATCGTTTTGTCACCCCTCATAGGGCCATGGGCTAGAGTCCAGTAGAGTGGGAGGATCTGCGGTCCTCTACAAAAAAATCCTTAGTCAGTCAAATGGCCTAAGACCCTGACCACTAGGCAGCTCTTCCCATAAGCTAAGACCATCACAGGGTGGAATAATTGTTTTCTCTCCCCAATATGGGGGAGCACATGCTGCATCCTGTAAAACTACACTGCAGCAATGGTGCATCTTGGGGTTCTGGGAATTTTTGGAACTGACACAATCTTAAATCTCCTGGAGGTCCTACTGGGGCAGTGTATCTCTGTATGGCCTTATTGTGATGCAATAGAATGGATACCTGGTCAACAAGAATAGAAGAAAAATGAGTGAAAAGTGAATGTAAGTGAAAATATCAGGAAGGTTCTTTTTGGTCTAATTTTTTCCTATTCTCACATTGAAACATGCAAATTAAAAGGCCAAAAAGACCAATATATATTAAACTTGACAAATTCAGATTTAATTTATTTTTTAGCTCTTGGATTGAGTTTTTGATGCTGCCTACCTAAACAATCTTTTTATCCCCCTAATTCTAAAGCAGGGATCGTCAACCTTTGGCACAAGGCCATCAGGGAAATCCGCTGGCAGGCCGGGATGGTTTGTTTACCTGCAGTGTCCGCAGGTTTGGCCTCTCGCAGCTCCCACTGGCCACGGTTCGCCATTCCAGGCCAATATGGGCTTCAGGAAGCAGCGGCCAGCACATCCCTCGGCCCACACCATCCCATCCTTGGAACGATCCCTGTTCTAAAGCCAAAAATAATATACACATGAAAAACTCTTAGAAACCCCTTAAATCCCATTTCTAATCCCATAATCCCCCTAACAAATTTGAGGGTAGTTTATATTGTTATCCATCTTTTTTGGATTATACATTTTAATGGAAGTTATATAAAGAATATCTGATGATTTGTCATCTAATCAAGACTAAAACTGTAATTCCCAAAGATGCTTAATAAATTTAAACCGCTAAGGATCTGATTAAGATAATTAGAGTATTAGATATTAGATGTAACGGTGGCCAATGGGTATATTAATGAGTTCCAAATGGTTTAGAAATATGAACAGACTAAGGATTTTAAAAGCACTTTTGAAACTATTTTAAAAATAGTTTGTCTCACTGTGAATCTTCCGCAGTGGAAGAGTAATCAATGTTGTACTCCCTGACCATATTATATTAAAGAAAAAATGTGATTTTTTTCCATTCACATAAATGGGGACTGTACTAACTATATACTCTGAAGTAATCCCCAATTTGTATTCATATTGGTCCTCATCCAAAGCCTGTTAAAGTCAATGAGAGTCTTTCTGTTGACTTTAAAGTGATTTGGATCAGATCTTTCAACAGGTATGGATCTGATTATTCCGAAGAGGATGTTATTTAAACACTTCTGGACATCAGTATCAGAAACTCAACCAAATTAACAATATTGGGCCAATTTTGATGTTGGATGTATGGATTATTAACTTTGAAAGGAGTCACAATCCCAAGTTTGCTCCAGTTACAATTTTGAAACAAAACCAATAAGCTCCTACTCATTTAATTTGTAACCTGAGCCAGTAAACATATGTAGTGAATTTTCCGTGAAAATTTTGAAAGAATTTTTAGAATGGGCCTTTATAACCAAATTGTGCCCTTGGGAAGAAAGCAGAATAACTTCAAATTGTCTATTATAGTGGTTCTCAACCTCTCCAGACTACTGTACCCCTTTCAGAAGTCTTATTTGTCTTGTATATCCCAAGTTTCACCTCAATGAAAAACTACTTGCTTACAAAATCAGACAAAAATATGAAAGTGTCACAGCACACTATTACTGAAAAATTGCTTACTTTCCTATTTTTACCATATCATTATAAAATAAATCGATTGGAATATAAATATTGTACTTACATTTCAGTGTATAGTGTATATAGACCATCATAAACAAGTCATTGTCTGTATGAAATTTTAGTTTGTACTAATTTTGCTAGTGCTTTTTATGTAACCTGTTGTAAAACTAGGCAAATATCTAGATCAGTGTTTCTCAAACTGGGGTTGCCGCTTGTATAAGGAAAGCTCTTGGCGGGCCAGGCCAGTTTGTTTACCTGCCCTGTCCACAGCTCCGGACGATCACGGCTCCCACTGGCTACGGTTCGCCGCTGCAGGCCAATGGGGGCTGCTGGAAGCGGCGGCCAGTAAGTCCCTCGGGAAGCATTTGTTCAGTTGTTTGAAAGTTAAGTTATTTGTTACAGATGAACATTGCCATTGCTATAAGAGAGATTTTTTTTTTTTTTTTTTTTTTTGCAGGAGCTGGTCAAGAGCTTGCAAAAGTTTCTACAGTTGCACACTTTAGAGTTAACTAGTTCTGAATGGTTCCTTATCTGCTCATTTATGCTGCAGCAGCACCTTTTTGACAATCAAGTATATTTATTTAATATACCCTATGAAAGTGCAATTTCAAAAAATGTGCAATATATAAATCTAATTAACCTTTTTGGGATTTTTGGAATGTCAAAATACACCTGAAGCCTATGTACATTTTATATGTCAGCAGAATTGATGCTGTGTAAATAGAAATGAATGCATTTGAGAAATTGAGGTTGGAGATATAGGACATATATTTCAAGATCTATATTGAATTTTGGGGCACAACGGGGAAATTAAGACCCAAAATCTCTAGTTTGTTTTGTGCAACCATAATAGTATCAAACTCGCAAAAGATGGGGAATTCAAAGTTAAGATTGACATTGAGCCCTGATGATGATCTTCCATACACTAGTGTAAATGAGGAGAAATGTCACTGCAATTATTAGAGATTCCAGTATGAGAGGAGACCCGGGTCCTCTCTCTTTAAATCAAAACACGGTGCTATTATCTCTCACCCTCTGTTATTTTTTGTTCTTTTTCCTGGATGACTTGAGCTAATGGTGAAATGTCAGCCTGAAGAGGTACAATAATTTGTTTCTAAATCTAAACTTAATGTTTAAATACAAAATACTTCCTAGGGGACATAGAGATGGATGGATCATGAACATAATTCTACTTGACTTGACTTGAGGACTAAACTTGTCAGTTTAAACCTGAGTGTTAAATATAAGGGCCAGAGCACCCAATGGCTTAAACTGTGCATTATGGACATAATAAATTAACTTCTAAAATGTCTGTGAAAGTTAGAGGTAAGTCACTCAGACTGGCTTACTCAGCATTGTCCCTGCTGGTTTCTCTTTCTTCCTGTTTTCTTGCATGAAGAATTAGCTGCAGGGCACACTGGAAAGTTGGTTGGTGTATGTAAATGAAGGGATGGGACAAAGGCTCCCAAGAAATACCATATCATGTCATCCAAATCCAGAGTAATTTATAGAGTGATAAATCCTGACAATGTACTACACCTTTAGGCTGTATTAGCCTCATGGCTAGAGTGGTTAAGTGATGGCAATAGCACCTTGCAGAGGCTGTTTCTACAGTTGCTATTATCCGGAGCATTCCCCAGCTGGCATGATAGGTCTCTCCCATTAATCTACTGGTTTCACTGCACATCCTCTATTGAAGTTCAGGAAGTAAAACAGAGTTAACCTGCTGAGTTGTATGTTTCATAACTGGAAGCCAATTGGAGTGAGATGGTGGGTGAGATGATATTCATTATCTGGGGGTTACTGGTTGCTGTGCAGCATGGCTAGGACATTACACCACAAGTAATTTAAGCAAATAGGCAGAACACACCTCCATGAAGTCACTAGTGTGCTTTTCGTGTGGAATTTATGGGATGTTCCTGAGTCTGTAACACAAAAAAATACTTCAGCAAAACCAGGAGTAAAAAAATAGAATAATTCTGATATTTACCCCATGTGGATTGATCTGGCCCTAAGTGTTTATAAATTATACATCTCTAGGTAGTTTCTTAACACTCCCTAAATAGTTTCATTGCTGAAATAAAAGGGAATGTTAAAGTTTAATTTAAAACTTTATGCTTTTTCATTAAAGTTTTAAATTAAGCTTTACCATTTTAAATTGAGTTATATATGTGTGTGAAATAACTCACAGACAGATTTCAACTAATGAAAGACATAATCATATTTTTATATATATATAATTTATATTATTTTATTTTGTAATCAGGTAAAACAGTTGTTACATTAACACCCCACTAATCATCTAAGAGGCTAGCTGAAGTGGAGCTAAACAATATTTAAATAGAACAGCAACAGAATGACTCAAAATACAAAGGGAGTTGTAGCTATGCAGGAGTTAATAGCTGAGTAGGAAAAGTATGACAGTGATTAGGAGAAATGGAGCTAGTAAATATAGAATATCTTTTAAAAGTTAACTAGTTATCAAAAGACGACTTTGACATTTTCAGTGATTGAAAAGATATCCTGAAGCAAGGAGTAACATCTGCTACCAAGAATTGCTATTGAAATATATAAGGGAATTTAATATGTAACATTCACAAGGTGACATGCATATTAACTACAAGCTGGTTTCTGTTCTATAAGGAAAGGTAGAGGGGCTAAATGACCATTGAAATATCTCAGATAAACAGCAAATGAAAGAAAGATGGAGAATTAAAGTCAATGGCTGACTGATGAACAGTGATAGGCAAAAAGGCTATGAGAAGAAAAGAAAGGCAGAAATAGGTAGAGAACCATTTAATCTAGATAACTACAAAAAAGTGATCCTCTAAAATTGAGACAAACAGAACAAAGCTCAAAAACCCAAGATCAAGAGGTAGGCTTTGAAAGGGAGTCACCATAAAGAAAAAGAAGAGGCATGAAATACTGATTGGTGACTTCAGAGTTAGGAATCTGGTCCAGAAACATCTGAAACCCATTAAAAGAAAACAACAGACTAGCACAGTACAGTGTATGTTGCCCTCCATGTGTCAAGGCAAATGATATCACACTAAAGGTGTTATCTATCCAAATGTATTCTGGGGAATTCCTACTTATTATAGTCCATGTGGAAACAAACAACAACACTGAAGGAAATGTTTGTACAATGAAAAAGCACTTCAGTAGCCCGAGAAGACAAGCTAAATAGCATCAACAGAAAATGCTCTGTCCACAACTCTCACATGATTTGTCATGGACTTTTGATCTGCATTGTTCTGGAGGGTAACTATCTCAGCAATTCATAGCTTGGAAATTCAGTCTTTAACACAGCTGAGGAATGATCCATTAAACTGTTTTAAAGATTAGGACCAAAGCCTTAAATTGGCACAGAAAGCTGATTTGGAGCTAATGGAGGGATTTGATTATGGGCCTGATATGCTCATGGTAGTCTAAGCCCTGGAAAAGGTGGGGATCCACATTCTACATCAGTGGTGCCTGCTCGTTGTCTTCATACTCAGCTTCAGATACAGTGAATTACAATAATCTAGCCTGGAGATGGCAAATGCATAATCACAGTGGCCAGGAAGGAAGTTTTCTAGTGATCTATAGGTGAAAGGAGGTGTTTAAAGGACATGTCTATATGGTGAGTTAGTGAGCAGCAAGCTGGGGTATGAAAATATAGTGCTCCAGCATGGCATGCACTAATGTCCGGGTGGACCCTGATGCTGTGCTCATGTTCCCTAGTGTGCTCTTACCTAGTGCTATTTCAGCAGCAGGGTTTACACCAGGGATCGACCTTTGGCATGCGGCCCGTCAAGGAAATCAGCTGGCGGGCCGGGATGGTTTGTTTACCTGCAGCGTCCGCAAGTTCGGCCGATCGCAGCTCCCACTGGCCACGGTTCACCATGCCAGGCCAATGGGGTCTGCCGGAAGCGGCAGCCAGAGCATCCCTTGCAGTTTCTCATTGAAGTCTGTTTTTGAAGTTTTTTTGTTGAAGAATGGCCACTTTTAAGTCTGTTATTGAGTGTCCAGGGAGTTTGAAGTGCTCTCCTATTGGTTTTTGAATGTTACAATTCTTGATGTCTGATTTGTGTCAATTTATTCTTTTGCATAGAGGCTGTTCGGTTTGGCCAATGTACATGGCAGAGGGGCATTGCTGGCACATGATGGCATATATCACATTGGTAGATGTGCAAGTGAATGAGCCCAATGGTGTGGCTGATGTGTTTAGGTCCTATGATGGTGTCCCTTGAATAGATACGCAGGCAGAGTTGGCAATGGGGTATGTTACGGGGATTGGTTCCTGGGTTAGTGTTTCTGTTGTGTGGTGTGTAGATGCTGGTGAGTATTTACTTCAGGTTGGGGGGTTGTCTGTAAGCAAGGACTGGTCTGTCTCCCAAGCTCTGTGAGAGTGAGGGATCGTCCTCCAGGATAGCTTGTAGATCCTTGATGATTGCTGGAGAGGTTTTAGTTGGGGGCTGTAGGTGATGGCTACTGGCGTCCGTTCCTTTCTTTGTTGGACCTGTCCTGTAGTAGGTTACTTCTCTGAGTACCCTTCTAGCTCTGTCAATCTATTTCTTCACTATTCCCAGGTGGGTATTGTAGTTTCAAAAATGCTTGATAGAGATCCTGTAGGTGTTTGTGTCTGTCTGAGGGATTGGAGCAAATGTGGGTGTATATTAGGGCTTGTCTGTAGACAATGGATTATGTGATGTCTGGATGAAAACTGGAGGCATGTAGGTAAGCATAGCGGTCAGTAGGTTTCCAGTATAGGGTGGTGTTTATGTGAATTGCAACAAAAAGGTTCTAAAGGACCTGTCTACACTACATATCAACACAGCATGCAGCTGCTGAAGTTTGTACATCACTTGTGCATAAGCATAGTTTGCTGCTTGTGTCAGCACTGCATATATTCACCAGGAGTGTTTTTGTTGATGCAAAATATGGCACACCACATGTAGGTAACCCTTCACCATCAGGTACAATGCCTTTTGGGAACTTTTTGCAATGTGCTGTGGGGTATAAATGTGTCACTCAGGAATCTATGGGAGTTCGAATCAAGATACCAGCATGCACCTTTCTCCATTCCATAATGTCATATACTGTAACTTTTGGACCTTTAAAACAATTCCCACAAATCTGTGTGGCACTTTTCAGCATCTGTCATCTCTGACAGAAGCATGGAGTCTACAGAGTGCTGCACTATTCTCATGAATGTTGCAAATGCTGGATGCATGATTCTTCTGTATTAGCAGGCCCACAGGAAGTACCACAACAGTGGGGAACATGATTTCTTAGAGGACAGTTTGCTGAGCAAGAGTGAAACCATGTTGTTGGTGGCATTCACAGAGTAGGCAGATGGTGAAGTGCTGCTTTTGGGACCAAGAAACTAGCACTCACGGGTGGGATCACATTATAAGGTGGGTTTGTGATGACAAGCAGTAGCTGTGGAACTTTCAGATGTGAAAGGCCATATTCCTGGATCTACGTGCCAAGCTCACCCCAACCTTTCAGCCCAGGGACATCAGAATAAGAACTGAATTGACAGTGGAAAAGAGAGAGGTGATTGCACTCCTGAAGTTTACAACACTGGGTTTATAACAGTGAGTGAAAAATCATTTAGGAGTTTCAAAATCCACAGTAGAGCACATTGCCATGCAAGTGTGTATGACCATTAATTATTTCGTGCCACACAGGACTGTGTAAGAATGCAGGGACTAGAGCCTGGATCTGCCTTGGGGGCTGCTAGGTATTGTGTAGTTCTTACTGAACACTTATAAATGTGTGTGTTTTCATGAAGGTATGAATTATGGAGTGCTTGCTGTATATGTACAAATACTCTGTGCTTTGAATGCCTCTATGCATTCTATAATAAGTGTTGCTGCAGGTAGTTGTATTCTCAAAAGATAGTTGCATTCTCCAAAAATATAAATGTTACTAACAAAGCAATGTTCAAAACCCCCCAACCAACCAGCAATGCAATACAAAATTTAACTATAACTTAATATGGCATGGGACTTTGAAACTGGAAAGACAGCAAACACTTCTGTCAATTTCAGTGCGTAAATATAGTCCATTGTGGTTATGCATACACCAACCATGGTTCCCACAGGTAAGTATGGGAAACTGTGTTTTTCCTTGCCTTCCCGTGGCATGGAATGGTAGTGGTGAGGATGCAGCCCATGATTCAGCATGGTATGTTGAGGGCTGTAGGGAGCTGCTACGAGGGAATTCTCCAAGGACCGCAAAGGGTGAGGAGTGCCGGATATTTGGACCTGAAGGTCAAACAGGTTCTGCAGCATATGGGCTTCTTGCCTAAGAAGACTGACTATGTCCTGGTGCATCTCCTTTTGTGCCCGTCTCCTGTCCACTCTTTCTTCTCCATGCCATCTGCCATTTTCGCCCACCACCCCTTTGTTCACAGTCTGATGCAGCACTGGCTTCCAGGATCTTGCTGAATGTGCCCTCCCTAGTCCGTTCTTTCTCCTCCTCATCAGGATCAAGAATTCTGCAGGTGTTGAGGAAGTAGCCCTCAAGGCTGCAACATTAGAAGCTTCTGATAAAAAACAGACAGATGTATTATTGTATTTACAGTCATAACAGAAAGGCAAAGATATATGTTTCACAACTCCCTTCCCTTCTTCCCATACATTTTTTTAGTAAGACATGCTTATTGACACTTCAGCTTTGGAGTGTTTCTGCACAGCACTGCCCTCTAGACCCAGCCATAGTGAATATGGCCCACCAGAGCAAGTGGTTGGGGGGGCAGAGAGGAGTGGGTTGAAGGAATTTTAGTTTATAAAACAATAAAATTTCGGTCCCTATTTCATGGATACGAATATCGGGCAATGGCTCTGAGCATTGGCATGATTTTCCATAGGCAGTGGTGATTTTAGTGGATATCTCACTCCTGAAGGTTACAAAGGCACAGAGAGCAGAGCTGCTACTGGCATCCTGAAGCCACCTGAGCCCACATGACACTAGCCTATTTACTGCACTGATGCCAGCTGAACTCATCGCAGAGTGGCATGGGAAAGTGTCCTACCATCAAGGAAGAGATTACTCAGCCATCCCTAGAAACCTTTGGGAAAAGATCTCAATTAAACTTTCCCGGATATACTCAGGAGGATACAAGGGACATCCCTATGTACACAAACAAACTGCTCCATATGCCCACCCCCCATCTATCTCTACCTCTTTTCATATGAGATGAACAATTAAAAGTCAATACCTGTATCTTGTTAACTTGGAGATGGGCTGGGCATCATCTTTAAAGTTAAATATTATAAGGAAAAATATATTCACATACTTACCAGAGTTCCTTCCCCTTAATTGGACTCCTTCAGGCTTGGCTGGCAGGACTGTCTAGACTGTGATGGAGTATCAAATAGGTCCAAGCTTCTGGCATTTCTGGAACTCTCCATCCTTTCTCCTCCTCCTCCCTGTTCATATTAGGTGTCTCTGGCTTGGGCTTCTGGGTATCAAAGTGGTCTAGGGGGTGCTGGTGGGGCCTCCATTAAGTATGGCATGGAGCTTGTTGTAAATTTAGGTGGTCTATGGCTCGGCACCAGAGTGATTGTTGTCCTTCTTGGCCTTGTGGTATGCCCAATGAAGTTCTTTCTCTTTTAAATGGAATTGCAGCTGATCCCTGTTATAGCCTTTTGCCTGGAACCATGTGCAATCTTTTCATGGATGTTCACATTTCCATGACTGGTCCATAACTGTGCTTGCACAGCCTCTTCTCTGAAGAGTCCAATGAGATTCACCACCGCCTGTCTACTCCATAAAGCATGTAGCTGGCATAGTCAGCAGGACAGTTGTACAAAACAAGGGTGAGCTGCTAGGTGTGCTTGCAAAGGTGGGCAGTTAGGAAAAAGCATTTCAAAAATATTCAGGATGTTTAAAGCATGATAATGGCTTCTGATCTCTGTGCTCCCAGGGATGTGAAGTTTACAATTGTGACCAGAGCAGTCATTGTCACAAGAAATGGAGCATTGTGGGACATTATGAAGCTGTTAAGGTCAACACAGTAATGCAGTGTCTACACTTGCACGACATTGACCTCAGTAGGTGAACCATGACTTCACACCATTCGGGAAGGTGCTTTTCCTACATGACCGTAATGGGGTTCTTACAGCAGCAGGCGATACATTTGAGCAGAGACATTTGCACAAATAGGTTAACCCAAGGTGACTTGTGTTGACTTAACTTTGTAGTGCAGGCTAGGCCTAAGCTACATAAAAAAGAATGTTAAGATACAGAAATATGTTCCAATTGGAAAACAAGTCATCTTGGTTCTATGAGGTATTGATACAGAGGATCTAAGTGGTTCTGATCTATTTTTGTGATCACAAGGTACTTAAGTTTAGCCTAGTAACTAATAAATTTACAGACTGTTGTGGTGCCAGGTACCAGATTTCAGGAAAGCAACTATAAGGGTCCACTGGGTTCTCCTTCCTATATTCACAGAGAGGGAGCAAAGCAGCTGCTATAATCCAGTCAGTCCCAGTGCTACTTCACAGTTTGAGAAGGAAACTTTCTTTCCCTTTATGCACTCCCTAATTCTCAGTTTTGTTAGTCAGGATGAGCACAGGATTTGTTCTTACATTTTTAACACTAGAAAACAATTATCTAGTTGTGACTGTGGCTGGATATTCTACTTGGTACTAAATATGAACTAAAGACACCTGTTTATGCACTTTCTTTAATACAAATCCCACCACTATCGGTATCCATAAGTATTTAAAATTCCAATTAAGTTGAATGAATCCCATACAGATGGTGAGTTTGAATAGCTCATTTGATAGAAGAATGATACAGTTGATTACCAATTATCTTTTTGGCTATTCTGCTGAAAGAATTGGGAAGTATAAATTACAGAACTGTTCATGAACCAGAAAAGATGCATATTAATTTTTAGATAAAAAGAGAGTTGAATGTTGAAAACAGTGATAACTGCCCATTTGATTTGCATTTAGTCACATCAGTTTTCCTTGACTGTAGAAATGGACGTTATAATTGCATTTCAGTACCAGAAGAAAATGCCACCTTTAAAAAAAAAAATAAACTGTGGCCCTGATCCAACAATTTGCTGCCTGTGGGTGACCACCTGCATTCATGTGGAATCCCATAGATTTCATGGAGCATATACTCTGTCTTTTTTCAGCCTATTTGTAGTAGGATTGACCACTTCCCTTGCACTCCCTCATGGCCAGATGTGCCTCTGTGGTGCTCTAACAGTTCCTTTTCTTTTTCCACTCTCACCAAACAAACAGTCTCACAGGACCTTCCAGTCAGGTTTATTCCTTTTTCATTTCCCAGTACAGGAAAACAAAATTGAAAACATCATAACAATTACGCTGCTGGTCTTGAGTTCTGGCCTCAGGGATATCTCTTGCACAGCTTGCTGCCGGGCCTCCTCTTTCTGGCAATCTCAGCAACCCTCACAAAATCCCACTTGCACTGCAGCTTCCTGCTGCATCTTTTAGTAGAAACATCTGATCCAACCTAGGTGTGGCTCCCTCAGAATCAGGGTGGCTAGACCGAGGTCCTCCAGCTCTTCAGGACAAGCCACCCTGTTACATTATTGCTGTACTGATTTGACAGTGGACTTCCAGGATTTTTTTGATGAATGCCTTTGTGTTATCATGCAGTTAGAGATTACAGCTGATTCTTCAGTCAACATCCTGACAGTAAAGTGAGGTATAATTGAACTACACAAAACATGATAAAAGAAAACACTGCTCTACAGCCAAAATGCTTCTGAAATAAATGTAGTCAAACTTTACTAATTCTGGGTCACTGAGAACGAAAATGATGCTTAAAATTGTTGATTGGCTCTAGTTTTCAAGATATGCTATTGGGTCAGTATATACGACCCTTGACTTGGGAATGGCGGAGGATAAGTGAGTTATAAAGGGAAGGGATCTCAATTTAAACCAGAAATGACTAAAATACATCTTTGACTGGATCTATGAATAAATCTATGACTGGTATTGGACAGTACTTGTTTTTTAGGCAAAACAATGAATGATGCAATCTGAAGCTGGTATTGCGTCATACATGATATGAATTGCATCATGTTACTCCTAGAAGTCATGGGTGATGCAATCATAATGAAGCTTACATCACTCTGCTGAACAAATTGCCCTATATCAGCTCTAGAAATCATACAGTGTCGTGCTCTCTTATTTGTCAGTGTTTGATTTTGCAAAGGGACACATTTCTGTTTAGCCAAAGTGAGCAGAGATGCCTCGTACTTGTGTGAACAGTGCAGATAACTTCTGCTATGTTTGTGGTGAAGTGACTTTTGCATCACAAAAGCGCAGTATAACCACTATGGTTAAGAAAGCCTATCACCTTTATTTTGGCTGCAACATTGGAGATCAGGACAAGAGGTGGGCCCCACACATATGCTGCAACACTTGTGCAACAAATCTTCACCAGTGGTTGAACAGGAAAAGGAAATCTATGCCTTTTGCAGTGCCAATGCTTTGGAGAGAGCCAACAGATCATACAAGCAATTTTTACTTCTGCATGGTGCCTCCAGTTGGGAAAGGTGTGTCAAAGAAGAAAAAGTGGACTGTGCATTATCCAAACATTCCAGCAGCTATACTCCCAGTACCCCATGGAGAAGAACTGCCGGTTCCTGATGCACCAGAATCATTCTCACTTGAGTCAGACGAGGAAGAGGAAGAGGATGAAACTTCTGGTCCTGAACCATCAATGTCACAGGAGCCACATTTTCTCCCATCCTCCTCCTTTGAACCACACTTCATAACACAAGGTGAACTGAATGACCTTGTCAGGGATTTGGAACTACCCAAGAGTAAGGCAGAGCTGTTGGGCTCCAGACTGCAGCAGTGGAATCTCCTGGCAGGTGATGTTAGGGTTTCCATGTTCCGTGACCATCAAAAGGATCTTGTCCCATTCTTCTTCATGGAAGGTGTTCTTGTAGCCTGCAACAACATCGATGGTGTGATGGCAGCCCTCAACATCGTTCACGATCCAGATGAGTGGAGACTGTTCATTGAGTCATCGAAGACGAGTCTTAAAGCTGTTTTACTGCATAATGGCAATGTTTTGCCATCAATTCCAGTTGGTCATGCAGTCCATATGAAGGAAACCTATGACAACATGAAACAACTTTTGAGGTGCATAAACTATGACCAACATCGGTGGCAGCTTTGTGGCGATTTGAAGGTTGTTGCTCTCTTTCTTGGTCTGCAGACTGGATACACAAAGTACTGCTGTTTTCTCTGCGAATGGGATAGTCGTGCAAGAGATTCCCACTACATCAAGAAAGATTGGCCACTCCGACAGTCATTGGAGCCGGGGAGGAAAAGTGTTCAGCATCCACCACCTGTTGAATCAAGGAAGATTTTGTTACCACCCTTACACATCAAGCTGGGTCTGATGAAGAACTTTGTCAAGGCCATTGACAAAACACAAGCAGCTTTTAAGTACCTCCGTGGAAAATTTCCAAGGTTAAGTGAAGATAAGATAAAGGAAGGTGTCTTTGTTGGTCCTCAGATTCGTGAACTTCTTCGAGATAATGCATTTGACCATGGCAAGGAAAAGACGGCATGAAAAGCCTTCCAGTTAGTGGCAATAAATTTTCTCGGAAACAACAAGGCAGACAACTACACGTTGTTGGTGGAAAACCTCCTCAAGGCATACAAAAGCCTTGGTTGCAACATGTCACTAAAGATACATTTTTTGCACTGTCATCTAGATTTTTTTCCACCGAACTGCGGAGCAGTGAACGACGAGCACGGCGAGCAATTTTACCAGGACATTGCAACAATGGAGAAACACTATCAGGGCAAATGGAGCCCATCAATGCTTGCAGACTATTGCTGGACAGTGACAAGAGATGCTCCATTTAATGAATACAAGAGACAAGCCAAGAAGCGCCGAGTAGACACTGAATAGGACTAAACTATGTACAGAATAGTTTTTTGCATTTTGTTTCATAATACATTTTATTTATATAATCATTTTGCTGATTTTTAAAGTGTTACATAAACTGGACAGGTGAAATATTATCATGTAAAGCAACCATAAACACATGAAAAGACCTAGCTTTACAATTTATGATGAAAACTCTACTATCTACACAATATACATAGACATAAAATGTAAAAACTTAAATATCTTAGAAACAGTAGCCAATCAGTTGTTTTAATTGTCATATTTGAATTCAGCACATCAAAATACATAATAAATAGCACATTTTATCTCTGAAGCAGACAACTTCTCAAAAATTGTAGACCAGTGAAATTGATAAGTTTTTTTTTTTTTTTTTGGTTTGAGGTTTCAAATAATATTGTAGGTTATGTATGCTGTGTGTTTTTTCCTCTGCAGATATGTCTTTTAAAAACTAGATGACTATTTGTGACTATAGCATGCTGGGAGCAGTAGCTTTTATGCAGTGACAATCATGGGAGTGATGCTTAATTTTCACTTTCCCTCTCACTCGGTGTAATGACTGCCTTCAGTAAGAGGCTGTATTCCAACAGTTTGTTCTCCCTGGGAAGCATAGCTGCCAAGTTCTGCATAGATCTTCAAGTGACATCTTTGCAGCTCTGAGCATGAGAAGCGAGCAGGTTTTTTCTGATTCAGCCTGTTTCCCCTTATCTAATAACAATAAATTATTGACAATATTTCCATTCTCAGATCTCACGTAGATGAAAGCACCTTGAGAGGTAGGTTAGTATCATTAGCTCCATGGGTGATATAAAATAGGGATGGACTCCATGGTCATAAAAGGAATCAATGGCAGTGCTAGTAATGGAACTAAGGAGTTTTGACTCCCAGGCCTGTGCAGCATTTACAAAAGCCATGCTTTCTTTATTTGCAGCTATAATGTTTCATATCCTCCATTCACTCTCTATTTTATTTTCTTCACTTTTTTCCTCTTGTTTAATACTCTGTACTTTTTCCCTCAACCACTGCGCTGTCTTGCCAACATGTGCCAGTCCCCCTCTCCTCCTCCTCCCTCTGTGTTCTTTCTTTCCTTGAATTTCTTTGTAACTTCCCTGGTCTTGTTCCTCATGCCCTTGGTGCCAGTTGGGAGTGGAATTTGCTGCTTCTAAGGGCAGGGAAAAACAGTGTTGACTACCTATTACTTCCCACCACCTGTATTGAAAGTCACTGTAGAGATGAGCGATCCAGTGGAGGTCATAGAGAGGAAGCTTTGACTGCCTCCTCAGAAGCCCTGAGGGTATTCTCTTGTAGCCAGGGCCGGCTCCAGGCACCAGCATTCCAAGCAGGTGCTTGGGGTGGCAATCTGCAAGGGGAGGCATTCCGTGTGTTTTTGCTGTCCCAAGCAGGGCGCTGAATTGCCGCCGCAGACGGCGGGGGCAGTCCTTGTGCTGTTAGGGCGGTATGCACATTTCCATGGTAGCAGCAATTTGGTGGCAGCTTCTATGTTCAGCTACCCGCGGCGGCAATTCGGCAGCTTCTGTCTTCCGATTGAAGACAAAAGCTGCCGCCGAATTGTCACCGCCGCGGAAACACACATGCTGCCCTAATGGCACATGGACTGCCCCCACCGTCCGTGCAGCAATTCGGCGCGCTGCTTGGGGCAGCAAAAACAGTAGAGACAGCCCTGCTTGTAGCTGGGAGGAGGAGCTTCAGAAATCTTACACTCTGCCTGCAGCTTTTCCTGTAAGTTACACAGACACACACTCAACACTTACTAACAGCTGGTCTACACTAAAGCTGTAATTCGACTCAAGTTATGCTACTTCAGTTACGTAAGTTATATAACTGAAGCTGATGTAACTTAGGTCGACTTCCAGCGGTGTCTAACACCATGCTGTGTCAACAGGAGTTGCTCTCCTGCCAACTTGCCTTTTGGGAAAGTGGAGTACAGATGTCAAGGGGAGAATGCTCTGACATTGACTTAGTTTGTCTTCACCAGACCCGCTAAATCAACACCGCTGCATTGATCGCAGCAGTGCCAATTTAGCTAGAAATATAGACAAGCCCTTTACACCCATTTACCAAGAGTAATTTACATGACTGTTTATACAATCACTGAATTGTCCAAAGTTTCTTGAGATTTCACAGGCCAGTAGGAAGGAAAAACCTCAGGGGAAAAAATGGTAACACATTCATGTTAATACTACTCAGCAGCGGCACCGGAGGCAGCAAACAGGGCGGCTAACGGGGGAGTTTGAGAGGGAGTTTGCAGGGGGAGGTTAAGGGGGAGGCAGGAGGGCGCGGTGTGTTGTGTGCTCTGTGTCCCCAGGTGCTGTGGGCAGAGACTGCAACAGCCATGAGCCAAGCAGCAGCAGACAGAATGCGGATGGCTGCATGTGGAAGCTGTGGTATGTATATAGTCCTAGCAGGGGAGCTGGAACAAAGGTATGTTTGTATGAAGTGTCGCCTTATAGTGTTACTGGAGGAAAAGATTAAGGGGCTGGAGATGCAGGTAGATACCCTAGTGGAGTTTAGACGGGGGTTTGAGCAGCTGATGGAGGACAGGCAAGGAGGGGCTGAAGGGGAATGCCCAGGGGTGCAGGTGGAAGCAGAGGTAGAGGACGGTGAGGGGGGAATGGTAGGGGGAGAACAAGGGAAGTGGAAGCATGTGACCGTGAGAAGCAGGCCAAGGAAAAGGAGGACCAGTGAGGGGGGAATAGAACTCAGGAATAGGTTTGGGTGTTTGGATAACGAGGTGGAGGGGCAGCAGGTGGTGACTGAAGGTGGGAGGGTGAGGAAGAAGAGAAGAGCAGCTAGTCTGATAGAGAGAGGGGAGGTGTTGATGGAGACAGCACAAAACCTGGGCCCCCAGAGGATAGAGGAAGGCACAAGGGGGAGCATAAGAGAAGATAGGAACGGACACAGGTCAGGACTAGAGGGATCAGAGACTGGATTACTAGATTGCACTGTTGTCAGACGATGGCAGGTGTATGTAATTGGAGACTCTTTACTGAGGAGATTGGACAGGCCTGTGACCAGGGCGGACCCGGAGAACAGAAGTGTGTGCTGTCTACCGGGCGCAAAGATACGCGATGTGGACCTGCGGTTGAAAAGGATCCTAAAAGGAGCAGGTAAGAACCCCTTGATAATCCTTCATGTAGAAACGAATGACACGGCTAGGTTCTCGTTAGAGAGAATCAAGGGAGATTATGCCACGCTGGGAAAGACGCTCAAGGAGATAGAGGCTCAGATTATCTTTAGTGGGATTCTGCCTGTTCCTAGGGAAGGGCAGCAAAGGGCTGATAGGATTGTGAGAATAAATAGTTGGCTAAGGGAGTGGTGCTATAAGGAGGGCTTTGGGATGTATGGCCACGGGGAGACTTTCAGGGACAGACAGCTGTTCTCGCGGGATGGACTTCACCTGAGTAGGGAAGGAAATAGACTTCTGGGAGGGAGGCTGGCTCATCTTATCAAAAGAGCTTTAAACTAGGAAGTTTGGGGAGACGGTTGGGAGATGTACAGTTAATCTCCACGCCAGATTCCAACATTTAAAAGGCAAGTGATGAGATAAGAGGAGATATAGCCGGGGAGATGAGATTGGACATAAGAAGAATAGGGGGGACGAACACAAAGAGGCCTGTAACATATAGCGTTACTAATGGGAGACAGGCTAAACGATATACATTAGGGTGTTTATACACCAATGAGAGAAGCCTAGGTAACAAAATGGAGGAATTGGAGCTCTTGGTCCGAGAATTGAAACCAGATATCGTAGGAATAACTGAAACGTGGTGGAACGGCAGTCACGACTGGAATACAGGTATGGAGGGGTATGCGCTGTTTAGGAAAGACCGGAACAAAGGTAAAGGTGAGGGGGTGGCATTGTATGTCAATAATGAGATAAGCTGTAAAGAAATAAT
The DNA here is from genome assembly GCF_011386835.1 of Chrysemys picta bellii. NCBI lineage: Eukaryota > Metazoa > Chordata > Testudines > Emydidae > Chrysemys > Chrysemys picta. The sequence goes on along the minus strand of NC_088791.1, from coordinate 265,694,468 downwards.
AGTTGATGGAATAGATAACACGGAGTCCGCCTGGGCAATACTCACATTGGGTAAAAGAACTACTAGAGCCTTCCTTGAGATAGTGCTTGGGGTGTGCTATAGACCGCCGGGATCGACCCAGGATATGGATAAAGAACTATTTAATGTGTTTAGAGAAGTAAATACTAATAGGAACTGTGTAATTATGGGGGACTTTAACTTCCCAGATATAGATTGGGGAACAAACGCTAGTAGCAATAATAGGGCTCAGATGTTCCTAGATGTGCTTGCTGATCAATTCCTTCATCAAGTGGTAGCTGAACCGACGAGGGGGGAGGACATTTTGGATTTGATTTTGGTGAGTAGTGAGGACCTCGTTGAGGAAGTGGTAGTAGGGGACAACTTGGGCTCCAGTGATCATGAGCTAATCCGGTTTAAACTAAACGGAAGGAGTAACAGAATTAAATCAAAGACTAGGGTTTATAATTTTAAAAAGGCTAATTTTAACAGATTAAGGGGACTGGTAAGGGAAGTGGATTGGGCAAATGTATTAATGAATCTTAAGGCAGATAATGCCTGGGATTACTTTAAGTTAAAGCTGCATGAGCTGTCAGAGGCCTGTATCCCCAAAAAGGGAAAAAGATTACTAAGCAAGAGATTTAGACCAAGCTGGATGAGCGACCGACTCAAAGGGGCGATTAGGAAAAAACAGAAAGCGTACAAAGAGTGGAAGAGGGGAGGGATCAGTAAGGAAACTTACCTTAGTGAAGTCAGAGAATGTAGAGATAGAGTGAGAAAGGCCAAAAGCCATGTAGAGTTGGGCCTTGCGAGGGGAATTAAAAGCAATAGTAAGAGGTTTTACAGCCATATAAATAGGAAGAAAGCAAAGAAAGAAGTGGGACCGCTGAAAACTATAGCCGGAGAGGAGATTAAAGATAATCTAGGCATGGCACAATATCTCAACGAATATTTTGCATCAGTGTTTAATGAGGTCAATGAAGGTATTAGGGATACTAGCACCATGACAGAGGGGCATACAGGATGGGGGATTACCGTATCTGAGGTAGAAACGAAACTTGAACACCTTAATGGGGCTAAGTCGGGCGGACCGGACGACCTTCATCCGAGAATATTGAAGGAATTGGCGCGGGAAATAGCAGGCCCATTAGCGATAATATTTAATGAATCTGTAAACTCGGGGGTGGTTCCGTTAGACTGGAGAATAACTAATGTGATTCCTATTTTCAAGAAAGGGGAAAAAAGTGATCCGGGTAACTATAGGCCTGTTAGTTTAACATCTGTAGTGTGCAAGGTGCTGGAGAAAATTCTGAAAGAGAAAGTAGTTGAGGACCTTGAGGTTAATGGCAATTGCGATAAATTACAACATGGTTTTACGAAGGGCAGATCGTGCCAAACGAATCTGATCTCCTTCTTCGAGAAAGTAACGCACTTATTAGATAAGGGAAATGCGGTGGACCTAATATACCTGGATTTCAGTAAAGCGTTTGATACTGTACCCCATGAGGAATTATTGGTTAAACTGGAAAAGATGGGGATCGATATGAAAATCCAGAGGTGGATAAGGAATTGGTTAATGGGGAGAATGCAGCGGGTCATATTGAAGGGTGAACTGTCAGGTTGGAGGGAGGTTACCAGTGGAGTTCCTCAAGGTTCGGTTTTGGGACCCATTTTATTTAATTTATTTATAACTGACCTTGGAACCAATTGCAGGAATGGACTGATATAGTTTGCAGATGATACGAAGGTGGGAGGCGTTGCCAATTCGGAGGAGGATAGGGATATTCTGCAGGGAGACTTGAACGAGCTTATGAATTGGAGTATCAGAAATAGGATGAAATTTAATAGTGAAAAGTGTAAGGTGATGCATTTAGGGATGACTAACAACAATTTTAGTTACAAGCTGGGGACACATTGGTTAGAAGTAACGGAAGAGGAGAAGGACCTAGGGGTCCTTGTAGACCGCAGGATGACTCTGAGTCGACAATGTGACGTGGCGGTGAAAAAAGCCAATGCGGTCTTGGGATGCATTAGGCGAGGTATATCTAGTAGGGATAAGGAGGTGCTGCTTCCGTTGTATAAGGCGCTGGTGAGACCTCATTTGGAGTACTGTGTGCAGTTCTGGTCTCCCATGTTTAAAAAAGATGAACTCAAACTGGAACGGGTACAGAGAAGGGCCACTAGGATGATCAGAGGAATGGAAAACCTGTCGTATGAAAGGAGACTAGAGGAACTCGGGTTGTTTAGTCTGACAAAACGAAGGCTGAGGGGGGATATGATTGCTCTCTTTAAATATATCAGAGGGATAAATACAAGGGAGGGAGAGGAATTATTCCAGCTTAGTACTAATGTGGACACAAGAACGAATGGATATAAACTGGCCGTGGGGAAGTTTAGGCTTGAAATTAGATGAAGGTTTCTGACCGTCAGAGGGGTGAAATATTGGAACGGCCTTCCGAGGGAAACGGTGGGGGCGAGGGACCTGTCTGGTTTCAAGATTAAGTTAGATAAGTTTATGGAGGGAATGGTTTAATGGAAAAACATATTAGCCAAGGAGTACCGAGCAATGGCAGGTAAATAGTATAATGGCTAACAAGGGTCAGGCTGGAGACTCTTGCCTACATGCTCGGGGATTTACTGATCACCATATTTGGGGACGGGAAGGAATTTTCCTCCAGGGTAGATTGGCTGAGGCCCTGGAGGTTTTTCGCCTTCCTCCGCAGCATGGGGCAGGGATCGCTAGCAGGAGGGTTCTCTGCCAATTGAAGTCACTAAAACCCAGGATTTGAGGACTTCAACAGCAGAGTCAAGGGAAGGGGTAGGGACGGTTTTGTGGCCTGCAGCATGCAGGGGGTCAGACCAGATGATCAAAATGGTCCCTTCTGACCTTAATGTCTATGAGTCTATGAGCTAGGGCCACATTTGTAGAAGTTTCTGGGCTAAATTGTGCACACACTTTTGCAAGCCCGTAGTTATAGGGATAAAAAATCCAGTGCATGTGGGCGAAACCTGATTTATAAATGCCTATAACAACAGGAATGCACAAATCAAAGTTTGCACACACACACACACATTCCAGTGGGCAAAAATGCTGATGAGCACAATTTTGTATGTAATTTTAAAAAGTTTGCTTTAGTGACTTCATGAAGTGACTTATTACTATTAAATAGATCTGATTCACATCTCCTTTAAGTCAATAGGAAAAAAAAAACATAATTTATGCTCATCTTTGAATGTACTCAAAGTTGGTTTTTATGGTACAAAAACAGACTAACCAAAATAATCACTAAAGGAGATACCCTTTGTCAAAAAAGGGAGAAATGTCTTTTTATAATAGAATTGCAAGTATTAAAACAGTTAACAAATTCATACCAGTAATAATTCTTACAACAATTGTGATATTAGTACATTATTAAGTAGTTCACCGATCAGTGGGGTTATGGTGGAAAAAAAAAATAAACAGGTGTTTGGAGAGTTTAAGTGCCTACAGAGTCCAGGGGCATCTGAGCAGTGGTTTTGAGAATCCCAGTGGGACCCCATTCTGGGATTAGGTGCCTAAGTAGTAAAGTGCCTAAATTCTGCATCTTGGGGTGCAGGAGGGGTTTGGGGTGGGGGTTAGGGTGCTGGCTCCGGGAAGGGGCTCAGGGTTGGAGTGCGGCCTTCCGCCAGCAGCTCCCAGTCGGCAGTCCAGCATGGCTGCCGCTAAGTCAGGCTCCTTGCCTATCCCTGCCCCATGATGCTCCTCTGTGGCCCTGGGAGGGCAGAGGTGGGCGGCACGTGGCTCTGAGTGCTGCCCCTTTCTGCTTACAGATAGGAGCAGCATGTGGAGGGAGACACCTGCCCCACCACCACCACCGGGGCTGTGGAGCGTGTGGCCTCTTCCGGGAGCAGTGTGGTGCCAGGTGAGGCAGGGAGCCTGTCTTAGCAGCAGCCCCACTGCACTGACAGAGATCGCGATCGACTGGGAGATCCTCTATGATTGACCAGTTGATCGCGATTGACCCGTTGGTGACCACTGTCCTACACCTACAGGGCAACAAGACCCTTGAAGTCAATGACACAAATTCCTTTGGCTTTGTGGGTACAGGTTAGGACCCCAAATCCTGCTTACTTCACAAAAGTAAAGTTTGGGCCCCTTCAAATGACACCGCACCTCCCCTGAAGTGGTATTAATTGTGTTAACCCAGCTAGCTTTTTGGAACTGTGTTTATGTAAACAACATTAGGGGCATTATCAGAAGGAAAACAGTGCCAGATGGACCAGTGCAGTGTTGGAAATAACTGCATGACTCAGAACAAAACCACACTCTATTGTAATTAAAAGTCATGAATGTAGTAATTATGGCTTCGCTGAAATACTGTTTAGGGCTCTGCAAATGCCAAGATTTTACTATTGCAGCTATATTTGTAGCTTCTCCGAGACCCACTACCTATGTCTATGACGTTCGCACACATATTTATAGCAATTGTATGCTAAATACCATCAGCAACTTCCAAAATAAGATTTACTTCTTTTTGAGAAGTTTTGCATATTGACATAATACTTTCAAGTCATGTTGGGATTCTGATACTGGCAGAACTAAGTCTAGCACACTCCTTATTTAGTGTTAAGCATCTCTTAATACTCTCCTTGGGTGTCAATCTAAACAAGTGTGCTACATGCTGTTTCTAAAAGAGAAGGAAAAATAGTCTTTGCTGTGGCCATGCGCTATGCATAGTAAAGAAAGAAAGGCATTAATGAAAATTGAGTACCAATTCAGGAATCAAACATTCACTCATAACACAAGGAAAAGTTTCAGGCAAAACTTCCACCGTATTAGGTAGGAGTTTTGCCTGAGTAAGGAATACATTATTTGCCCCATGATGGATCTTTTATTGCCATGAGATGTAAATACACCTCTACCCCAATATAACACAACCCGATATAACACAAATTCAGATATAACGCGGTAAAGCAGTGCTCCGGGGGGGGGGGGGGGGGAGGGGCTGCGCACTCCGGTGGATCAAAGCGAGTTCGATATAACGGGGTTTCACCTATAACACGGTAAGATTTTTTGGCTCCTGAGGACAGCGTTATATCGGGGTAGAGGTGTATTATGAGAGTTCCCGTCAAACATCTTTCTGTTTCTTCTTTCCTTCCTCCTGACATGTTCTTTCCCTTCTGTCAGTGGAGATTTGCTTGAAGATCTCCTGATATTTTATACAAGCCCCTCTGCCAAATTCACTTATCATTGGGTCTCCTCAAGAACTTGTCCTTTCCACCCCGCCCCCAAGGAATTTCAAATCTATGTAAGATTCCCCCCCAGAAGAACACTATTTCCCTCCGGAGGGTCAACAAATGTTTTGATATGGTGTGAAAGGAGCCTTCATACACTGCAGATATGGAGTTTTTGAAGAGTGGTGCTTCGTGGTGAAAGTAGAAATACAGCAGGAAGGATGAAATTATCATTCAGGTTGCTTAATAAACAAAAGCATACATAAGTGTCAAGAGGAGTAGATCATAGTGAGGCATATGTTGGAACCAGATAAACAGCACCCAGTCTACTTATGTACCTACCCCTGTCAGCCAGACAATAATGTTATTAAATATTAAATCAGGCAGCCACTACTTAAAGCTAGTCTTAATCAAATGAGAAGATTTTTACCATCACCTTGGATTTTTATTAAAATAATATGTAGCTGTTATATAGGGCTTTAGCTCTCAAAGCATCTTTAAAAAAAGAGGTAAGAATCATTGTCCCCATTTTTCAGATAGGGAAATTGATGCAAAGAAAACCAAAGTGTGATGGGAGCACACTCACTGCCAGTGCCACCTAGTGGTCAGACAAGAGTGTGACAGGTTTTCTTCCTCCTGCTTTTTTAAATACAGCTCCACCCTGCAATCATCTGTCCTTTCAGTGACTTTGCCCTACAGAAAGTTCAAGTTCACCCCTTTCAGAGTATGTATAAAGAGTCCAATAATGGGGAAGTCTTCAGAATTCAACACAGGAATTGATGTTTCCCCCTTGGGTCAGAGTCTCGTGCCTTGGGTCTTGTATCTACAGGGTTTCCCCCATTAGGTTCCCTGCCAAGGCATAGACTTCCACTGTTGTCATACTTTAGGGCAAACTTTTTGGCCTGAAGCTGAATCAGGTTTCGGAAATTGTATGGCGGGCCGGTTGGGGAAGGCTGTGCCTCCCCAAACAGCCAGGAGTGGCCGGGACCCTGCCCCCTATATAGCCCCCCCCCACTTCTCGCCCCCTGACAGCACCTCCCACCCAGGACTCCTGCCCCATCCAACCCCGCCCCCCATTCCCTGATGGCCCCCCCAGGACCCCAGCCCCATCCACCCCTGCTCCTTGTCCCCTGACCGCCCCCAGAACCTCCAACCCTGACTGCCCCCTGCCACCCCATCCAACCCCCCTCTCCTTCCTGCCACCCCCGGGACCCCTGCCCCATCCAACCACCTCTTCTCCCTGCCCCATGACTGCCCCTGGAATCCCTGCCCTGACTGCACCCCGCTGCCCCATCAACCCCCCCTCCTTCCTGACTGTGCCCCGGCACCCCTGCCTCCATTCAACCCCCCTGTTCCCTGCTCTCTGACTGCCCCAACCCCTATCCACACCCAACCCCCCTGACCATCCACCCAAACTCCCCTGCCCTCTATCCAACTCCCCCTCTCCCTGCCCCCTTACCGCGCTGCCTGGAGCACCGGTGGCTGGTGGCGCTACAGCCGCGCCGCCTGGCTGGAGCCAGCCATGCCACCATGCAGCTCATAGCACAGGGTGGAGCCAGCCACGCCACCATGCAGCTCATAGCACAGAGCATTGCACCAGCAGTGGAGCAAGTTGAGGCTGCAGGGGAGGGGGAACAGCAGGAGAGGGGCCGGGGGCTAGCCTCCTGGGCCAGGAGCTCAGGAGCCAGGCAGGAGGGGCCTGCAGGCAGGATGTGGCCCGCGGGCCGTAGTTGGCCCACCTCTGCTTTAGGGGTTGGTAGAAGAGCCCAGGACCACCTGCTCCACTGAGTTGCAATCCAGAGCCCACAGGTAGGCAACTAAGTCCTGCACCCTGGGGTGCTACAATGCTGTGCTGCTCCCTGGACCACTTCCTTCCAGTCCCCTCTTTTCTTGCAGGGTAAAGTAAATAACTAAAACACAAAGTTACGGTCTCTACCTTCAGAGAATCACACATCCCTCCTTTGTAGGCTTGGTCAGATCACTATAGCCAGGCCTCCAGCAGCACATGTTTGTGTAGCACTTCTTCCCAGGAGCTCAGAATGCAGTGGAGCTTATCTTCACTGTCTGTTTGCCCCTGAGCTACTCTGCTTCCATATTTAAACTCCTCCTCCAGCCTGTGCTGGCTTTGCAGGTGCAGTAGGGCTTGGCCACCTGGGCCTAGAACAGCTCCTTATCCATTCCTTTCCAATGTGGGGTTTATACACTCCATCAGAGAAAGACTTTAAGATGAGTTTTTAAGATCAGTGGTGCCAAAAGAAGCTGAGACTATTGAGGAGAAAATAGAGGCTCCTCTTCTTTGGGAACTTTGATGAGAGTAGTTTCAGTGGCAAGTAGAACACTGGTAAGTATCAAGGAGTTGGAGGGGAGGAACAAAGACAACATTTATTGATGAAGCATTGAATGAGTCTAGAGGTGTGCAGATAAAGAACCAGGCCTTGATTCTCCACTCCCTCCAAGCTGTGCTTAAATACAGTGGAAGGTGATGGCTTGAGGGAACAAATTGCAGCTCCCTGATTAAGAGCCACTAGGCCTACAGCAAGTTAAATCTGCTCACAGGCAGATATAACTGACAGGATATCTCCTCCTCTCCCTATTTTGCCCATACCCAACCCTTGGAATTCAATTCTTTCTTTCTTTTTTTTACCCCAGTATCCACAGCCTTGCCCTTCTACCAAGGGTGTAGACACAAAAGGAGGCAGAATCACTTCCACCTGATTTATATCAGCAAAGAGTTCTCCTGACCAGGCAGAACTTCCACTGGCCCTCTCCAGATGTTTGATTACCTCTTTGAAACACAGACGGAGAATCAGATCCAGTGTCAATGGGTGAAATCCTCCTTATCTCTCAGTCATTAACAAAGTCAATGGAGATTTGTCATTTAAAGCAGCAGAAAATTTGGCCTATTATATTTGAGACTACTTGCATGCATAGGAAAAACAGGATTTGTACCATTGTCTCTGTTTCCTTTCCTGCTGCAGCCTGCATATCGCCTCATCACTGCTGCTTTGAAAGCTTTCTATTTGACCATTCCTGTTGGTCAAAACATCTTTCTTAGCATCAATGAGGAATTGTGGGGTATCTCCTTCTCTTCAAATCACATTTGGAATTGTATACTTGTGTCTCTCTTTTATACATTCTCAGAGCTCTTAGCAACAAAAATATAATACTAATGTCCTTCCACAGAACCTCATTATTTTTATTTGTTTTCAACAAGTATCCAGCTAATTCCTTGCCCTTTCAACGCAAACAAGTCTTATGGAGGCATATAGAAGCTAATGTTGTCAATGAAGTGTTACTCCTTTCTATATTCTCATTCCATTACTAAGTTTGGCATGGATATGTCTTGTTCTGCATTTAAGATTTTTTCAAAACTGCTAAGGTAAAGCAAATCAGAAGACAGTCCTCTCAGTCAAAGCCATTTAAAATAACAAACAGAAAACACTTATTTAGAATGTAGGACTAGCTGAGATATTCTTTAAGGTTACAAGCAAAAAACACTGACAAGTTTCCTGAAGCAGTTACAGGCTAAATCTACTAGATTGTGCTAATCTGGATCACAATAGGATATTATTCTTGCTCCTAATGTATATGTTGAGCAATTTATTTTGTCAGGTTGCACCCAAGGCAAAATAATGCCATCATATAAAGCTAAAGCAGGTCAAGAAAATAACACATTTTTTCTATTAGAAAACTACAGAATTACTCCAAATCTCATAGTGGCAGCTTGTATACTACTCTCTAAGCGTCAGTCTGATATTGAAACGGTTGTGATACAACACTTAGAGGGCTTGCACCATAAATAACAAATGTAATGTCTTAGAATCTTTGTACAATACCACAAATAAGATTCTACATGGTATAAAATGTCTCAATATTGTTTTTTGGGTTTAGTTTTTTTAACTCATTGTGAGCCCAGGTATTTTTTCCACCCATAGAATTAAATGGATATTTTGCCTCATTAAAGATTGAGTAAGCATGGGGCCCTAGGTCATCATATCACTAAATTAATGAATATAAGTTCTAATACCTCAAAGGTATTGGGTGGTACTTCCCCCCACCCAAAACTGAAAGATTGTAAGGAGAGTAAACGAGACTGTAAGAAATCCACATGTTTGTAAACATTCTCAAATGTCCACTGTAGGCTTGATTCTACATTAACTGTGTACCCAAAATTCCCAATGAAGCCAGTAAATTTTGGAATACATAACGAACACAGGTTGGGCTCTAAAGGTCTGTCTACACAGTGCGTGGCAGCCCCCAGCAAGTCTCAGCATCTTAGTGGACAGACTCAGGCCTGCAGGGCTCGCACAATGACGCTAAAAATAGCTGTGTACATTTTGCATCAGCAGATCTTCATCCGCAGATCTTTAAGGTATTTACAAAGGAAGTCAGTATAACTATTCTCATTTTACAGATGGGGGAACTGACTCTTCTTTTGAAGGTGACCAATTTTGTGTTTTGTAATATATATATTAAGGTAATGGGCCAAATTCAAAGAAAACGTCAAGGGAGACTAAAATGGTGTAACTTACACCTTTTGATCACCTAAGCTTGTAAGTTACACCAACTAGGCTTCCTTCAATTGCATTAGATTCAGTCAGCCAAATTCAGAATCAAACAGTTTCTAATTGGTGTGATTTACATGCTGAAAGGTCAACATATGTCCACTTTTCCCAAAAAAATCAGGACGACTGGGACAGGGCTTAAAAAAGGGACTGCCCCGGCCAAAACAGGACATATGGTGACCCTACTCTTGATGTCAATGAGGCTTTTTGAGGGAAGAAGGTCTGCCTACCTGCATCTGATTTCAGGTACCTTAGATTCTACTATCCCAGTACACCTTAATACCATTTACTTATGTGCAATTTATACCACCTTATAAATTACCTTTTAATTTTCTCAGTAATATTATATAATAATATTGGATGAATTCTCAATTTGACAACAAACCAGACTCCACTCTTTCACAGAATATGGAATTGAGAACTGATGTGTCACTTGATCCCTATAAAATCCAGTCAATTAACGTTTACTTTTAGGTTTAGGAAGTAATCTAATTGATGTTCAAAACATTTTTTTTTCATTTCTTCTAATATTCTATTATTATATTTGTTAAGATTAAATATACAGCTATGTGCAATAGGCATGACAATCTGAGATATATTTGAATTGGATTTATGGGATCTAAATGCTCTATGAGTTATATGTTTAATGTATTTTGAAGTATAATATATAGATTCTAATGCCATATTATGTATTTTAAATATCTTAATTTTCTGGTATTTTAATATATGCCATATGTTCAGATACAGTTTTTTACATCCTATATTTAACTGGGCACATTCTCAGCCCTGATCAATCTTCCTAATCATCAGTTTCACAGCCTCAAAGAAAGTTAAACCTGTGGAGAAGTAGCTGTAACTTATGCCACTGGTGTAAGGACCCTCAATATTTTTTTTCTACACCATGCCCCCATCTCCCAGTCCCACACCCTCCCTTCTTGCACTGTGTGTGTTGAGGGACAGCTGGTGTAGGAGGTAGTAGATCCATCACCAGTGGCCTTCTGTTATCTATAAGTCCACCCCTGTATCTACGGTCTCTCAGTGTCTCCCTCTGTGAATTGCCCACTTTCCCCTTTTGCCACTCATAGCCTTGGTGAATATACCCTTCTTTCATTGCTTAATTTGTAATGAAAGAGGTCTGGAGCTCAAGCAATATTTTTACTTTCATAACTGATGCAGCAAGCCCAGAGAAGCCAGGGCTATGAACTGACAAGACTAGAGGTGCCACGGCTCAGCCCTGGCAAGTCCTGGCACAAATTAAGCACTGCCTTCTTTCTATGCTCTTTTTACCAAGATGAGTGGAATGCCGCAGGTTCCTGAACTCTGTACCTTAAAGGCCACATTTTGGGGTTACTTGAGTGTAAGACTGATGAGGTAGAATTACATGAACTTCCAAGAACCAAATTCTTTATAAATCAAGATTTATTAAAGATTAAAGTGTAGAGAGAAAGGGATTGAAAACAACATATCTTGATTTAGAATTTGTGCCAAAGGTAAACTAGATAAGGCTATCTGAGTTTAAAGTGCAGAAAAGAAAAAAAACCTCTCATCTTTATGGAAAGCAAACTGTCTCTATCCACCTTTTTTACCATCTTAGCATACCTTTGTATCTGTCTGTTCTTTAATGCTATGCCAAGTAACTTTAGCAGGCCAAAGAATTTAGTCCAGCCTGTATCCAAATATATGAACAAATCACAATATATTTTAATGTATGTGAATATCGTCCATAAATTCCTCGTGCAAATATTTTAGTCTGTTAAATCAGTTACTCAGATCACTCTTGGATAATTGTGTATGCAGGTTAAGCAATTTTCATTCTTGCTTAGCTTTTTCAGGTAATGTGAAGATTTCCTTCAGTGACTCTCAAATGATCTTTGCTTTAAAATGATCAAAAATATTCCTATTCATCCAGAGAGTAGAAACTAGCAGTCACAAGAGCTGAAAAGCTAACTTGTGTTTGGCCTGTTCAATAGAACTTTAGCTAAATTGAGAAAATATTTCATCTCCCACCCAACCCTTGAGGTTAATACATTCCTAAATTCCCCAAAGCTGCATTGATCAGCTGAGGATGGAACACTCATGATAATATTTTTGCTAAAAGCTCTGAAATACTGAATTAACAGTATATTGTATCTTAGAACTCTAGCAATATAAAATAAACTGAAACTTGATATTGATCTCTGTTTGTAGCTATTGTCAAGGCTCCTTCCCCACTCTGAACTTTAGGGTACAGATGTGGGGGCCTGCATGAAAACTTCTAAGCTTAACTACCAGCTTAGATCTGGTCCGCTGCCACCACTCCCAATGTGCTAATTTCCTTCCCTGGGTAGCCTTGGGAGACTCTTCACCAATTCCCTGGTGAATACAGATCCAAACCCCTTGAATCTTAAAACAAGGAGAAATTAACCATCCCACCTCTTTCTCCCACCAACTCCTGGTGGAGCCAGATCCAACCCCCTTGGATCTAAAAACAAGGAAAAATCAATCAGGTATTAAGAAAAAGGCTTTTAATTAAAGAAAAGAAAGGTAAAAGAAAACCCTCTGGGAGAGATTAATTTACCAGCTACTCTCACAGACAACAGATTCCAAACACAGAGGATGTTCCCCTGGGCAAACCCTTAGTTACACACACACAAAAAAAACCCAAATACCCAATTTGACTATTCCTCTAATTGCACAAGACAGGTTACAAAGAAATAAACATAAACCTATTTATTTCCTTCACTAATACTCACTACTTAATAAGAGGCTGAATTCTGGAGCTTTCCCACTCCGGTCCAAAGTGAAACTCCACAGACAAAGGGAACTTTCCTCCTTCCCTTTGAACCATCTTGTCCTACCATTGGTTCCTCTGGTCAGGTGTCAGCTAGGCTAGGTGAACTTCTTAACCCTTTACAGGTAAAAGAGGCATTAACCTTTAACTATCTCTTTATGACACGCACTCCAAATCTCAGACAGTGTTGGACCGCACTGGCTGTGATTTCTTTCTAAACTTTAGAATAAACAGATTAATAAAACACATGCACCCTTACATATACTACTACTTAGGTAAAAACTACACAATTTTTCACATTTCAAGGACGATTTTAACCAGTTGATTCTGGGAAACTTTCACGGGAAAGTGCATCAGCCACTTTGTTAGAAGCCCCTGAAATGTGTTGAATTTCAAAGTCAAAATCTTGAAGAGCTAAACTCCACTGAAGAAGTTTTTTGTTTTTTCCCTTGGCGGTATGAAGCCACAGCGCAGCATTGTTGGTTTGTAGTTGGAAACGCCGTCCCCAAACGTATGGGCATAGCTTTTCCAGGGCGTACACAATGGCATAGCATTCTTTTTCGCTTATTGACCAGTGGCTTTCCCTCTCAGACAGTTTCTCGCTGAGAAACACGACAGGGTGGAATTTTTGATCCGGTCCTTCCTGCATTAAAACTGCTCCCACACCAAGCTTGGACGCATCATGGTTACTAGGAATGGTTTGTCAAAGTCTGGGGCCCTTAGCACAGGGTCAGAAATGAATGTCGCCTTAAGCTGGTTAAAGGCCTTTTGACACTCATCAGTCCACTGAACTGCATTTGGCTGTTTCTTTCTGGTTAGGTCTGTCAGTGGGGCGGCGATTTGGCTGTAGTGTGGTACAAATCGCATATAATATCCGGCCAAGCCTAAGAAGGATTGGACCTTTTTCTTTGACTTTGGAACCGGCCACTTTTGGATAGCATCCACTTTGGCCTGTAGGGAATGTATAGTTTGTTGACCCACCTGGTGCCCCAGGTAAGTCACTCTGTTTTGGCCTATTTGACACTTTTTATCCTTAACAGTTAGTCCTGCCTCTCTGATGCGCTCAAAGACTTTTTCCAGGTGCTACAGGTGTTCTGCCCATGAATCAGAAAAAATGGCCACATCATCGAGGTAGGCAACTGCAGATTCTCCCAATCCCACTAGGAAACCATCTACAAGTCTTTGGAAGGTGGCGGGTGCATTTTGCAGCCCAAAAGGGAGTACATTGAATTTATACACCCCTGCCTGGGTGATGAAGGCTGACCTTTCCTTGGCAGGTTGATCTAGTGGTACTTGCCAGTACCCCTTGGTTAAGTCTAAGGTAGGGATGAATTGGGCATGTCCCAATTTCTCCAATAGCTCATCTGTGCGTGGCGTTGGATAGTTCTCAGGACAAGTTACAGCATTTAGCTTACGGTAGTCCGCGCAAAAGTGTATTTCCCCATCTGGTTTGGGAACTAGAACCACTGGAGATGCCCATGCACTCTTAGAGGGGCGGATTATACCCATCTGTAGCATGTCCTGGATCTCCCTTTTTATAGCAGTTTGGGCATGAGGTGACTCCCGGTAGGGTGGGGTTCTAATTGGGTGAGCATTACCTGTGTCAATGGAGTGGTATGCCTGTTCGGTCCGTCCTGGGGTGGCTGAGAACATTGGTGCAAAGCTAGTGCACAGCTCCTTGATCTGCTGTTGCTGCAGACGTCCAAGGGTCGTGGAGAGGTTCACCTCTTCTATGCCACCATCCTTTTTTCCTTCATAGTAGACACCTTCAGGCCACTCTGCGTCATCTGTTTCCTGGGCTGTAAACTGGAAAACCTTTAATTCTCTGGAATAAAAGGGCTTAAGAGAATTAACATGGTATATATTAGGCTTTATGTTGGAGGTGGGGGATGCTATGAGATAGTTAACAGCTCCTAGGCGCTCCTGGACCGTGAATGGTCCTTCCCACGATGCTTCCATTTTATGGGCCTGGAGTGCCTTTAAGACCATGACTTGGTCTCCTACTTTGAAGGACCGTTCTCTGGAATGTTTATCATACCAGGCCTTTTGCTCTTCATGAGCATACTTTAGGTTTTCTTTAGCAAGTGCTAAAGGGTGTCGGAGGGTGCTTTGTAGGTTGCTTACAAAGGCTAGAATGTTAGTTCCTGGAGAAGGTGTAAACTCCTCCCATTGCTGCTTCACCAACTGTAATGGCCCCTTAACCTCGCGGCCATACACAAGTTCAAATGGTGAAAACCCTAAACTGGGATGTGGTACAGTCCTGTAGGCAAAAAGCAACTGCTGCAACACTAGGTCCCAATCATTGGAGTGTTCATTTATGAATTTATGTATCATGGCCCCCAAAGTTCCATTAAGCCTCTCCACCAGGCCATTGGTTTCATGGTGGTAAGGGGTGTCAACCAAGTGATTCACTCCATGAGCTTCCCAAAGGTTTTTCATGGTCCCTGCCAGGAAATTAGTTCCCGAATCTGTAAGGATGTCGGAGGGCCAACCTATCCTGGCAAAAATGTCTGCTAATGCCTGGCACACACTTTTAGCCCTGGTGTTGCTTAGAGCTACTGCTTCCAGCCATCGGGTAGCAAAATCCGTGAAAGTCAGTATGTACTGCTTTCCTCTGGGTGTCTTCTTTGGGAAAGGACCCAGAATATCCACAACTACTCGCTGAAATGGGACCTCAATTATGGGTAGTGGCTGGAGAGGGGCTTTGACCTCGTCTTGGGGCTTTCCCACTTGTTGGCACACCTCACAAGACCGGACATAATTAGCAATGTCCTTGCCCATTCCCTCCCAGTGGAAGGACTTCCCCAACCGGTCTTTGGTTCTGTTCACCCCAGAATGGCCACTGGGATGATCATGGGCTAAGCTCAAGAGCTTTACCCGATACTTAGTGGGAACTACCAACTGTCTTTGAGGATGCCAGTCTTCCTGGTGCCCACCAGAAAGAGTCTCCTTGTATAAACGTCCTTGTTCTACAACAAACCGGGATCGGTTAGAAGAGCTGAGAGGTGGTGGGGTGCTCCGTGCCGCCGCTCAAGCTTTCTGAAGGCTGTCATCTGCTTCCTGCTTGGCTTGGAACTGTTCCCTTGATGCTGGAGACATCAGTTCCTCATTGGACTGTGGACTTGGGCTTGGTCCCTCTGGAAGCGATGCAGGTGCTGGGGCTGTTTCTGTTGACTGTGAACTGCTGTCCACTGGTGCACTATGTTGTATTTCAGGCTCTGGTTGAGCCTCTTGGGTAGGGTTATCTGCTGCTTCTGCCAGTTCAGGCTCGCTGGTGCCCTCTGGTGTTGGAGTTGTAGACGGGTTTGCAAACGCTGTACTCAGTGCTGGAAATGGTTCTGGTGCTGGTTGTGTTCCCAGTTCTGGTTTTGGGACTGGCTTTGGCTGGGTCTCTGGGATTGGATCCACTACAGCTGTTGCAGTCGTTGGCAGGGGATCCGATTCCACCACCTTTGTCTGGGTCTCTGGTAACACAAATGGGGCCCTGATGGATGGCTCAGGAACAGGGATGGGGGTGAAAGCTTGCTTAGCCTGGCTGCAGGTGACTATTCCCACCCTCTTGGCTAGCTTCACATGGTTGGCCAAGTCTTCCCCCAGCAGCATGGGGATGGGATAATTATCATAGACTGCAAAAGTCCACATTCCTGACCAGCCCTTGTACTGGACATGTAACTTGGCTGTAGGCAAGGTTACAGAGTGTGACATGAAGGGTTGAATTGTCACCAGAGCCTCCGGGTTAATGAGTTTGGGGTCCACCAGGGATTGGTGGATAGTTGACACTTGTGCCCCAGTGTCCCTCCAAGCGATAACCTTCTTTCCACCCACTCTCAAGGTTTCCCTTCGCTCCGAGGGTATGAGAGAGGCATCTGGGTCTGGGGATCTTTGGTGTGATTGGGGTGTAATGAACTGTAATCGGTTGGGGTTCTTGGGGCAGTGAGCCTTTATATGTCCCAGTTCATTACATTTAAAACATCGCCCTGCTAAGGTATCACCGGGGCGATGTTGGTTGGTGGAGACTGGTGTGGTGGGGTGAGAAGGCGTTTGGGGTTTCCCTTGGGATGTAGGTGGAGTCTTGGATTGTCCCCAGTGGTAAGGTTTTGTTTAGGGTTCCCCCTTCTGATATTTGCTCCAACTGCTACTAGTTTTTTTTCTTTTCTGCCACCTCCACACATTTGGCTCCAATCTCCCCCGCCTCGGTTACAGTTTTGGGCTTCCCATCTAGGATGTACCTTTCTATTTCCTCAGGAACACCCTTAAAAACTGCTCCATTTGCATTAGGAAGGATAACTCTTCTGTAGATTTAACATTTGCTCCTGATATCCCGGCATCCCAATTTTTCCCAATGTGGTAGGCATGACACATCTGGTTTCCACCTTATGGCCCTGAACCACTGATGGGCATCCTATCCTATCTCCTAGAACTAGAAGGGACCTTGAAAGGTCATCAAGTCTAGCCCCCTACCTTCACTAGCAGGACCAAGTACTAATTTTGCCCCAGATCCCTAAGTGGCCCCCTCAAGGATTGAGCTCACAACCCTGGGTTTAGAAGGCCAATGCTCAAACCACTGAGCTATCCCTCCCCGTGTTAGCCCTAGTCTGATTCTGGCCTTGTTCTAAAAAGTTCATAACTGTTCATGTGTTCCTTAGGCATTTCAGCCACCACCTCTGCTAAGGGTCCACTGAGCTGCGGCCTCAGCTCTACCATGTAGTGGTCTGTAGTGATGCTGTACCAAAGGCAGACCCTTTCAAAATTTTCTAAAAAAGCCTCAGTATCATTGCCTGTCTTGTAGGTGGGGAATTTTCTGGGATGGGAAGCAGTACCTGGAGAGTGGTTGCTAGGGTTGGCTGGATTATTCTGCCTAGCCCTTGCTAATTCCAGTTCATGCTTCCTGTCTTTTTCCCTCTCCTCCATCTCTTTTTGTTTTTGCTCCATAGCTCTTTTGTGGGAATCCTCTTTGGCTTTTTCTTCTTTTTCCCTTTCCTCCATAGCTCTTTTATGTGCAGCCTCAGCCCTGGCCATCTGTCTGTCATGTTCCTTTTCATTCTCCTCAGCCTGGAATTTGGCTAATTCTAGGTCCTGTTGCAAAGTTTTTTTTTCTTTGCCTGACATTTTCCCCCTGGTCTACCTTAGCTATCTGCGGGTGGGAGGGGGGTGGGGAATAGCTTGGAATCTTTGGTTACTATAATGTGACACTTAAAAAAAAAACAAGTAAAACAGGCTTTTGTGACTTGTCTTGGCAATGTTAATGACCCTCCAGTGCTCACAGCTGGAGCTTCCCTCCTAACAAAAAGCCCTCTGTTAGAAGCTCTTATCTGTTTGCCTTCAGGGTATCTCTCCTTCACTGCTTCCCCAGCATCTCAAAGGAGGGGAAAAAAATCTGGCTTTTGGTTCCTAAGAAATCCCTCACCCCTGCCCAGCATCTCAAGTTTCCTTCCCCACTCTGAACTTTAGGGTACAGATGTGGGGGACCCGCATGAGAAGCTCTAAGCTCAATTAACAGCTTAGATCTGGTCTGGCTGCCACCACTCCCAAGCACTAATTCCCTTCCCTGGGTAGCCTTGAGAGACTCTTCACCAATTCCCTGGTGAACACAAATCCAAACCCCTTGGATCTTAAAACACGGAGAAATTAACCACCCCACCCCTCCTTTCTCCCAACAACTCCTGGTGGATCCACATCCAACTCCCTTGGATCTAAAAACAAGGAAAAGTCAATCAGGTATTAAGAAAAAGGCTTTTAATTAAAGAAAAGAAAGGTAAAAGAAAACCCTCTGGGAGAGATTAACATACCAGCTACTCTCACAGACAACAGATTCCAAACACAGAGGATGTTCCCCTGGGCAAACCCTTAGTTACACACACACACAAAAATACCCAAATACCCAATTTGACTATTCCTCTAATTGCACAAGACAGGTTACAAAGAAATAAACATAAACCTATTTATTTCCTTCACTAATACTCACTACTTAATAAGAGGCTGAATTCTGGAGCTTTCCCACTCCGGTCCAAAGTGAAACTCCACAGACAAAGGGAACTTTCCTCCTTCCCTTTGAACCATCTTGTCCTACCATTGGTTCCTCTGGTCAGGTGTCAGCTAGGCTAGGCGAACTTCTTAACCCTTTACAGGTAAAAGAGCCATTAACCCTTAACTATCTGTTTACCACAGCTATAAACCAGGGATCGGCAACCTTTGGCACACGGCCCATCAGGGAAATCCACTGGTGGGCCTGGATGTTTTGTTTACCTGCAGCGTCCTCAGGTTTGGCTGATCGCAACTCCCACTGGCTGTGGTTCGCCGTCCCATGTCAATGGGGGCTGCGGGAAGCAGCGTAGGCAGAGGGATGTGCTGGCCGCCACTTCCCGCTGCCCCCATTTGCCTGGAATGGTGAACCGCAGCCAGTGGGAACTGCGATCGGCTGAACCTGCTGACACTGCAGGTAAACAAACCGTCTCGGCCTGCCAGCGGATTTCCCTGACGGGCCGCATGCCAAAGGTTGCCGATTCCTGCTATAAACAATGGTAGAATGTAATTTAGTGATTGATTTCTTTGTATTTTATCTAATTGATAAACCACTGAAACATTAACAAGCTCTTTGAGAAGAACTGCTCTGGCAAAATCCAAAGAGTCACTGCTGTGCTTTTATCACAAACCAGGCGTCAGACCAAGATGATAATGTAGAATCAGAGTACCTTCCAGCATGCAAACGTGCAAGATTCATCCCCCATATAAATTCATTAAAGTAAATAAAAATTAAAACAGGAATTAATTTGGCCCCTTATTTTTCATGCCAAGCAGAGCCAACACCCTCAGCTGAAACCATATACTTGCATGCTGACTGATAACACTTAAAGATCTGGCAGAGTATCTATCATACATTTCCCATTTCAATACAGCAGAAAGTGCATGCTGCATACTGATGGGTTTATTCAAATACTGCTCTACTCAAAACATCACTGATTCAGCACAATAGTAAAGAAACATTCAATTTTATATTTGCTCAATCTGGTTTGTGTCTAAATAAAAAGACTTTACTTCCAATGGTGTCTGTTGCACATGTTATCTATTCTTCTCACAAAACAGTATGGTATTTCCTAGAAGAAAAATGTGACTATATTCTTTTTTTATAAGGACAATAGAAAATAGTAATTGTTCTTTTCTTTGTTCAAGAGTTGGATTCAATAATATCAATGGGATTATGGGATCAAAAGATGTGCCTCTTAAAACAGACAATTTTCAGAAATACTGGAGAAATAACTAGCAATGTCAGTTATTGTTAATAGACACTATCCAGAAGTTTTCCTCATCATCAGTGCTTGAGACATGGTCCAGTTTTCGTTACCCCAAAATTTGGACCCAAGGCACCTGTAGCGAGGCGGTGGGATACCCCACAGTCCCGCCAAGGGACGAGTCTCCCCTAGTACCAATGTGGGCTGAGCCAGTGGGTCCTGCGCTCGCCCCCCAAAGGTCACGGCGCAGGACAGGAAGTAAAAAAGCCCTGCTGCAAAGCTCAGTTGGAAGCCAGCCGCCGGAGAGGCCAGATGCCTGTGGCCTAGCTCCGGGTTGGGGAATGCCGGCAGACCGTGGCCAACCCGAGGACTGGCCGGGCCAGCCGAGCCTACCCCTCGCCAGCTACCCCGAGGAGGAGCCGCGCCTACCCCTCGCCAGCTACCCCGAGGAGCAGCCAAGCCTACCCTTTGCTAGTTACCCGGAGGAACCAATGGTGCTGGAAGCTGCCGAGGAAGCCAGCCAAACCCAGGTACCTTATGAGGGGAAGTCTGGAAGTAGACCGGGGGCAGCCAACCCTGGCCTGGCCGCAGCAGGGCCAGAACCAATGTCAGTGTGTTGCGGTCAGGATCTCCACTGACGCAACAGCGAGTCTTCTACCACTGCTAGGGCCCCGGGCTTGGACGCAGTAGAGTGGGTGGGCCTGCGTCCCCCCCTGCCACCCTACTCATGGGTGGCAGTCTCCCCCTCACACCAGATGCTTAAGGGCCTGAGCTCCTGACTCTGTGTTTGCTGGCCCGCCCTGACCTAGGGTCAGGACCCACACTGAACTATTGGCTCTGCCCCTGCGTAAGGGCCTGAGCTCCTGACTGTTTGTTTACTGGCCAGCCCTGACCCAGGGCTTGGGCCCAGAGCGAACTATTGTGAGGCGGTGGGATACCCCACAGCCTTACGAAGGGACGAGCCTCGTCCGAACTCTTCTACAGCACCCCAATACTGGCTTGCCTATAACCATAACCCAATTGTCAATGTAATCCACCCAAATGGGTAATGAGGGGTGGCTCGCCCTAGAGGAATTGCTGGGGTTTTACCAGGGAAGTTGTCTCTGACTTGCAGAGGACTCCCCAGAACAGACTAGTTCTGCTAACCCATGGGAGAACATGGATACAGCCTTCCGCTCAAAGGATACATTTAAAGGCAATAATCAATACACTGCAATGTAATACTTAAGGTACACAGTGATCCTGCATACATATGTATAAAGCCTTAACATAATGTTACCATCCATTACTGTGCCTAATACAATGTAGCCTACATGACTTTTATACACATGTACAAGAGATTATTATAATATTGCCAGGGCTGGCTCCAGGCACCAGCCGACTAAGCACGTGCTTGGGGCGGTATCTTAGAAAGGGCGGCCAATGTTGGGGTGGCGGTGGGGTTTTTTTTCGGCAGGGCGGCGCTCGAGGGTTTTGTTTGTTTGTTTCGGCCGGGCAGTGCGGGGGATGTTTAGGCGGCGCAGCACGACGCTGGGGCGGGGGTTTGGGCGGCCCGGCACTCGGGGTGGGGCAGGGGTTTGGGCGGCTTGGCCAAGCGCTCGGGCGTCTGGGAGGCCCAGAGAGGTGCTCGGGGGGGGCGTGCGGTGCTCCGGGGCCGGGGGGGGTTCAGCGGGGGTTTGAGCAGCCTGGCACTCTGGGGGTTTGGGCGGTGCAGTGTGGCGCGGCGCTGGGGGGGGGGGGGGTGTTACGGTGCTCTTCGTTTTGCCTGGGGCAGCAAAAAAGTTAGAGCCAGCCCTGAATATTGCAGATTAAAGAAACACTTACCATTTAACCTTGACATTCTCTGAGTGTTGGCCAAGCAGTCACAGAATGGGTGGGATAAATCTCACTCAGAAGAAGGCATCCAGCTTTATTTACAGACATAACCATACGTTCCTTTTAGCTAGAAAAGAAATCAGACTTACTCTTTTTCTTCTTAAATCCCTTTGATATGTTTTAAGACAGGGGTAGGCGAGCTATGGCACATGTGCCAAAGGTGGCATGCCAACTGATTTTCGTGGCACTCACGCTGCCAGGTCCTGGCCACCGGTCCAGGGGGCTCTGCATTTTAATTTAATTTTAAATGAAGCTTCTTAAACATTTTAAAAACCTTATTTACTTTACATAAAACAATAGTTTAGTTATATATTATAGACTTATAGAAAGAGACCTTCTAAAAACATTAAAATGTATTACTGGCACGCAAAACCGTAAATTAGAGTGAATAAATGAAGACTCAGCACACCACTTCTGAAAGGATGCAGACCCCTGTTTTAAGAGGTCCTTCTGCTCTGTCTACAATAGCTACTTTCACTACTGCCATTACTGCTACTGTTGCTGTCACTGCTGCCACTTTTCTCTGTCCATCTCTGTTCGCCTCAGCTTCTCCGTTCTTTCTTCATTTCACGTTTGCTGCTCTTTCTTCATTCTTCCTCTCTCGCAACTCCTTCACACACCACACACATACCAGCCTGCTGCCTGTCAGGCTTACACGACATTTCTAGTCTATCTCTGATTGGTTGCTTTCTCAAGTCTAGCTCATCAGCATAGATCCTCCCAGTGGAGTCACACATGCTCAGCCAATCAGCTTCACCTGTCCCTCAAGCTGGTCCTACTCCTAGCCCCTCCCTTCAGGTCTATTGGAATATGCTGAGTCATTCTCTGTTGAACTTTATTTGACCCCTATCTATTGTCTGCTATTGGTCAATTTGTTCTGCGTCTTCCATTTTAATGTCTTTAATATAGAATCACTGCGACCACCATTTTGGATTTTTAGCTATAGACTATCACTATTTATTACATATCTAAAGCCTTAAAACTAACTACAATTTTATTCAATTTAAAGCATTATGATACTGTCACTACAGTTGTTATGCTAATCGGGGGAGTTGAATTTTTCAGGATGCTTTTTCCCTCTCTAGCTGTTTGTTTAGAGCTGTGTGACTGTATGTCTCTGTCCTGGGTGCTGCATTTCTTATACAGGATCAGAGCAGCTAAAAAAACCCTCATGTATCATTTTCACCTTAAAAAGGAAAAGTTGGTGAGTTATGAACACCACATCTTCCTTCCATTCTAATACATTTTCTCTGAAGAACTCCCATCCAACCACTGATGCTGGTTAGCTTACAAAAGTAGTTAAGATCACAACCTGATCAGGCTGAAGCTTACCCTGGGGGAAATAAAATTTGGTATCTAAAAATACAAGATGATGTTCCTGCTTACAATAAGAAAGAAAGGAAGAAAGAATATGCTTATCAGAGTGGAACTAGTAGTAACAAATGAAGAAAGGGATAAAACTGAGTGACACCGTGAAGATGGAATCAAAGTGCACATCACCAGCAAGAAAAGTAGAGCTGTTATTGGCAGAAATGCAAGTACATGCTGAATGTTTATTACATTTAAATGAACAGAGACAATGATTTCACTGGTTAGACATCATCTGGAATATTGGGGGCAATATGGATAACCTAATTTAAAATAGTTTTGGCTCCAAGATAGTTTAATGATAAGTAAATTACACCGGGAATGGCTGGAAATCAAGAATTTCATTTTGCCAAAAAAAAAAAAAAAACCTGAGTTTCAGAATTTGTTTTCAGTCCACTTTGGAATGAAACCAAGGCCTTTGGAAATTGTTTGTGGAAAAAGACAGACAGATTGACCCACTCTAAAACAGCCAATAAGCCTGGTAATTAGGGTACTCACCTGGGATATGAGCAACCCAGGTTCAAGTCCTTGATCTGCCTGATTTACAGCTGAAGTTGGTCTCCCAGCTGCAAGGTGAGTCATGTAACCAATTGGCTATTCTACGGATAGTGTTCTCTCTGTAGTTTTGACTGAAATTCCATCCTGGACCTGAGAAACCTTCCTGATAAAAATGTTGTGAACACTGATAAATTTCTGATAAAAGTTTTGATTTTGATTCATTGGCATTTTCTGACCAACCACAAAAGAAAATTCCTAAGACATTCTTGACTAACTCTGATTTATACTCCAAATTTCCATTAATCAAAGAAAGTTAAATTCCATTCAAATATTACTTAAAGGATGCTATGATTGGAAGGTTTTTCCTCTCTCTCAGGAATCCAAAAATATCCTAAAGTACAACCTTTTTTTTTTTTTTGGATGAAACTTTATTAACCCTAATTTTGATGAAATTGTCTACATAACATTGAGGTCGAAACTAATATTAACACCAATCATTTCTAAAAATCAAAATAAGGATGTTAAGCAGTCTACCACTGATTGCCATTAAATATGCTGAAGTACAAAATTACAGTCTACATATTCAGATACTGTTAAAGTTCCCTTTATACAGCTTACATCTTAAATTTTGTTACTTTCATAAAAAGGAATTCCAAATGGGCTTCAGATACAAAAGATGTTTTGTTAGCAGTCCATTATGAACACCATCAAAGTTTAGTTTTATGCTAAACTAGCATTTTTATTTAAAGCAAGACAAATACTATCCGCCTTTCTGCCTAAGGGTCTGGTTTTGTGACCCTGACTCTGAGTAGTCCCATATGTGTTGTTCTTTTTAATGTAATGGGACTACGCACATAGTCAAGTGGAGGTTGCAGAATTGAACCCTAATGGTTTGCTTTACAGAAGCACATTTTTTAGCAGCTTGAAAAGGTAAGGGGTGAAAAAAATGTAAGGCTTTTTTTGGCTTTGTATATAAGAAAAATGATAAAGCATTTCTGAGCTTTCATAAGAAAGTCATTTAAACAAAAGAAGTAGTAGAAGTAGCCTTAGGTAGCAAAGACCACTGCTGAACTTACTTTTGAACAAAAGAAGTGAATGCAATGACCTCATTTTTGATGGATTTGTATGGTAATCTGTAAATTTGACAGCATTTTATGTTATTTTGTTTCTTTGTTATTAAATCCATTTCTAATCCTTGTTTATACATATAGGCTTGGAAGGATTAGGACATTTTTATTGATAAATGTTGGTAAACATTGATTTCACTTTACAAACACAAACTGAATAAAACATATTTCCATCGATAATAATCAAAATTTACCATAACCAAAGTAAGAAAAATCCTGCTTGAGTTCTTATTAGAGTTTTGATTTAAGGATGTTTACTTAGTATGTTTTGACTTGTAATGTTGACAATTTGGTTTTAACTGATATAAAGCTTTAACTTTTGGAATATCAACATATACTGTTCTTAAATAATTGTCTGATTCCCCATTGGCTGAGTCTCACATAATTTCATGCAATTGTAGCCATTTAAAATATGTAAAAAATGCTCAAAAATTAATATAAAAAATTCTGCTGAAATGATTAAAAAAAAATCTGCCAAGCCTATTTATACACTGTGCAGTTTTGTAAGATACAAATTGATTTTGTCTTTCTTCACCTTTAAAAGAAATCTTATGAATTAGCAAGATAACTTTTATTTCCTGCTAAAATTTGGAAGTGAGAGAATAAGGAGCTGAATCAGACAACGAAGGTAATAGACCAAGCTGTAATATAGATAATATAGGCAATGCATGCATACAAAATACAGTACTGTACATGAATCCAAGATGTCCAGCGCAGCCTCAACAACTAACAGTCATAGGATGAAATGGCACAAATCACATGCAAAAAGTTGGGAGTGGGAGGACCAGGACTCAGAATGTATTAGTCCTATAACCACATTCAGAGGTTCATAAACAGGACAGTGGAAAGTTAGGTAGTGTCGTGTTTTATGGACACCAAGCATGCAGTGGATGTCATATAGTCATCCATTGGACTACATGGACCATGGAACAACACTGGGTCTTAAACTGGGTAACATTTCCTTGTGACATTTTGTAACACAACTTGTAGAAAAAATGTTTCTATTGGGGAACTTGTTTTGTGTTGGACTGATATTCAAAACACTGGGAAATCCAAAGTACTCTGAAATGAAATGCATATATAATGCAGACATAGGTCCACTACATTGTTGTGATTTGTTTTTTTGCTGGGATTGCTTTAGTCCTAATCTTTTCTCCTCGTGTTTGTTACCTTAGAGGTATTTGATCTTTACATGTGTGGAGAGTGACCAGTGTTATTATTTTTTTTTTTTTTACAAAGAACATATTTTAGGTTGTCAATGATTATGGGGGTTCTAGGGCCATTACATGTGGTATCTGAAGTTGTTGATTGGGATACTATATTGTGAGATTGTGCCAGCTGAACCACACTCCTCCCTTTCACTTTTTTAGGAATGTTTTAATGTTACCCTAACCACTCTTGTTCCAATTATCCACTATTGCAATGTCCCCTTTGTCCTCCCTTACTCAACAGTAGGAGTCTTTATGCCATGCATGTTTTTCAGAAAATGGAATAAAATGAAGCACCAAGATAGCCTTTTCCTTTTCCTTAGTTAAATGTGTCAGGATACTTAGTGCAGTGGCATATCAATCACCATTTCAGTCAAGACAGCAGAAAGTTCATGCTGCCTCTAAAGGGCCTTTCTTCCTTTGAAATGCAATTGAACTTGGACGACTTCTCTCATAATGCTCCCACTACCATGTTGGCACATAAAAGTCTATGAATGAGCTCTGTTTTCTTCTGCACATGACTGTAGGTATTCTTAAGCATGTTGCCTCAGGAGTGCCTTCTTCTTAAAAAAAAACCACCAGCAACTGGAAATGTGTGTGTACATTGGCACACACTGTGGTGCTGTGGAAAAACAATTTGGCTTGCAAACACTGGTGCGCACACCAAAAGGTGGAAGTTAAACCAATCTAAATGTGAAATCCTGGATCCACTGAGCTCAACAGCAAAACTCCCATTGACTTCAGTGGGGCTAGGATTTCACCCTGACTTTATTATGAACTCTTTTTTTTCAAATCCATCTTTAAAGTCTCCTGCACAGAATCATTTACCTTCACCACATCCACATTGTATTCACCACACCCACTGTTCCATAACTCACCTTACCTGTGAGCCATACCAACATATCAAGGATCACATAGGGGTCATGGCAGCATGTCCCCTTTAGTGTATTTTGTGCTGCTTTTGAAGCACTCAGTGTCTTTATGTACCTTTGTCATCCTGTATTCCAAACACTGGTGCCAGCATGATCAAACCCATAATATTGACTGAAGTACAATTAAATTACAGATTTTAAAAATAACAGTACATGTTTAAAAATGTCTGTCACCTTCCCAAATTCGGCTAATTAGAATCAGTACTTTTACTCACAGTGCTGATGTATGGTGCCACCATCTCTTTTTAGCAATAGAAACTTTCTTCAACTCTAGTCACTGTAAGCAGAGGTTATTGTTATAGCTGATGATTCATATGCTTCTGTAGCAGTGCAGACAACACTGTATGCTGCAGAGAAACGGGCGGAGCTAAAGGATAATTAATTGCTAATTCTGATTCAAGGGGAAGAAGACACAGAAGCTAATACAGTTGCTGTCATTGGTGTTCTCTCTAAAATGATGTTTGCCTTGTTATACTTTATCATAGTGTTCTGTTAGGAGTCAGTCCTTCAAACCCCACAAAGGGGCTTACAAATTCATAATAGCCTCAATTCAGAACTAGCACACATGCTACACAGATCAGTATATTTATTTATATGGTTTGGGCCTTTTCTCTCCAATCTTTGGGAACAGGTGATCAACAGACAGTGGTTCTCTGTTCAGGGCCTAGCTTCAAAAGGTTGGATTTTTGAATAACTGACATCAGGCGTCCGCATTCACCTCCCCCTCGATATTTCCCAGGAATTCCACTTCACGTGTATTGTGACAAAAATCATTCTTGTCTGCCACATTGTTCAATATAGTCCTTTGATCATCCAGGCCCACAATCATACACAATCTTTGCATTTAATAGAATGGACTCCAAAGCTATTTAAACTTAAATCAGTAAGATTTTCCAAGGAAATTGTCACACCTGTCACATACCTAATGGAAGTAATATAGGAGCCTTAGTCTTTTCATTTCTATTAGAGGGATGGGGGCTTGTTCTTGTTAACAAAAAGGCCATCATGTATTATCTTCTTCCACTATGGTTTTTGGTTTCTCTTCTCTTTTCCTTGTTGTATTTCTCTAATCCCATCCTAAAATATTCTAAAATCCAGGTAATAGTTCATTACAACATCAATCTAGTCCTTTTCTCAGTACAGAATTTTTCAGTCCAAGCTGCCCACCTTATCTTCTTCCCCAAGTCCTCCTTGTGTGAATCTGAAACATACCAGATTTTTGAGCAGGTTTTAACTCACAAAAATGTGTTAAACAGCAAACAGCACTTACCTTGGACCTTCAGCGCTATTCTAACTACATGACAGAAGTTTAATATTTCCTAAGTGCAAATATGTTTCAGTCATGAATGTGGAGTAACAGATTGTGCATAATAGTGCTGAAAAGCCACGTTTGATTAGTTTGGTTTTGCATTTGAGACATTTTGCACAATAATTTTTGCAACATAAAATAGATTTCAGAGTAGTTGTCCATCAGTTTCCAACTGTCTTCTGATTATAAAAATGAAACAATTTGAACTAATATTTGCTGTCAGATTCAGTGTGGTTTTTTTAAGTTGATTGGAGGCATTGTACGATCTGATTTCCTGTGCCATGCAAACAGAAAATCAGACCCCAATCCACAAAAGCAGAGGAAAAGATTTTGGGACTATTGCTTAAGGTTAAACATGTGCTTAAATGCTTTGATGGATTAGGGCTTTAATTATTATGAATACACTTGAGAAGCAAGAGCTCCGATTTAAATAGGAAACTATTTTTTTTTCATAGGGAAGAACTGAAAATTTTAAAAATCTGTCAAAAAAGTATTTTACAAAAGAAAATGCTCATTAAATCTAAGGAAATTGCTGTGAATATTCTTTTTATTAGGTACAAAGTGCTTGAGGATAAGACAAAATATATATTTTTGTAAAAATAAAAAACCTGTTGATTTAAGAGAAACAAAACTTCTGTCTCTGCTGTTTTTAATCACGATGGTAAATAAACTGATTTAATGTTTATTGCTGCCTGATTTAATAGTATTTTTTGTCAAAACTGGCGAGTCATAGCAATGTTGTGTTGTCTAGTTACATTAATTAACATAATAGCTCTGATTCAACTTCTTTCTGCAGTTTAATATTATTATTTTATAAAGTGATAATTCCTGGGTTATGCTGTAATGCACGGGTTCAGAAACTTGGTTCGCGGCTTGTTCAGGGTAAGCCCCTGGTGGGCCGCGAGATGCTTTGTTTACCTGAGCATCCGCAGGTACAGTTGCTTGCAGCTCCAGTGGCCACGGTTTGCCATTCCCAACCAATGGGAGCTGTGGAAAGCGATGTAAACAAAGCGTCTCACGTAAACAAAGCATCACGCGGCCTGCCAGTGGCTTACCCTGAACAAGCCACGAACCAAGTTTGGGAACCACTGCTGTAATGTTAAATTTAACTGACAGGAAAATACAAAATCTCAAGTTTATGATTCTTGTTTCATAAATTAGCAGCAGTTACATTACATGTGATACTTGATTTATTACATTTATTTTTTAAGTTTCTTTCCTCTTGGAAGATTTCAAGTGTCAACATGAAACATAGCTGAAGCCTTCCTCCTTCATGTCCAAATTGTGGGACCATTACTTGTGTTGTTGAATGTTGACTTTAATGGAACTGCTTCTAAGAGTAAGACAGGATTTTTCAGTCAGACCTCTACATGTGCTCTGTTTCTCTCTAGCAATTTTGGGGCTGACTGAATCCAGAACAAGATATCTGCTTTTCCTGTCTCTACAAGAATGAGGGGGGATTTGATAGTTGCTTTCAAGTACCTGAAAGGAGGTTTCAAAGAGGATGAATCTAGATTGTTCTCAGTGGTAGCAGATGACATAACAAGGAGTAATGGTCTCAAGCTCCAGTGAGGGATGTTTAGGTTGGATATTAGGAAAAACTTTTTCACTAGGAGGGTTGTGAAGCACTGGAATGGGCTACCTAGGGAGGTGGTGGAATCTCCCTCCTTAGAGGTTTTTGAAGTCAGGCTTGACAGAGCCCTGGCTGGAATGATTTAGTTGGGGCTTGGTCCTGCTTTGAGCAGGGGGTTGGACTAGATGACCTCCTGGGGTCCCTTCCAACCCTGATATTCTATGATTCTATGATTGATACATTTTCCTCTTTAAAGAACTGTTGTTTTGCCATAACTGCTAAATTCTGCAATAGGAATGGAATAATTTTAAAAGGATATGCTATATTATGCAGTCCATCACAGTAACAAGCATTAACAGCCTCAGTTCTCATAACTTTAAATTAATTACAGTGTAACCAAGTTTTAAATAAATGAGAGATCATTTTGGTTGCTTATTGTGAAGACCCTGCAGGTAAGCTTTTTTCTGTATTCCAAGGCTTTCACTCTAAATTCAAGACAGAGCGTATGTCTTCACTGCAGTTAAAAAGCCATGGCTGGTCCCTGCCAGCTGACTCAGGATAATGGGATGTTTAATTGCTGTGTAGACATTCAGGATTGGGCTCAATGCAGGCTGTAAGATCCTTTGAGGTGGGAGGATCCTGTGGCTGGAGCTCAAATGCCTCAATGAGCACAATTAAATAGCCCCTTAGGTCAAGCCTTGCAAACCCAATTTGGCATTTTTAATTGAAGTGTAGGCATACCCAGAGTGACTTCATGCACAGGGAGTCTCCAGTAGCTCACATTGACACATGCTAAGGAAACAGCCGGAAGATATAAAAATGGGGGCAGGTCCAGGCTAAGAACAACTTGAGAGATTACTCTCACCTATTAGTTGAAATGGTTGAAACTTCTCTCTGTTTGCTTGGAATGACTCCAAAACTCTGGAAAGCAACAGAGGATAACTAAAAATGAAAGTTCAGGGTTCCATAATCTACATTTAAAACTCACAAGGAGTTCATTTTAAAAGCTTCCCCTCTCTGAAGTGGCAAACAATCAAAATTAATTTAAATCAGCTTGGATATAGATAATGTCACGTGCACTGAAATCTAACTAAAAGAGTCTAGCAAAAGGGTAATGATACTTCAAAGTACATAGTTGGGGAATGTATCCACATGTCTTGGAGGGATTAATGTTAAGTAGTGTACTTATTTAATATCTGATGATGTGGGAGAATGAATAAATGACAAGCTAATAAAATACACAGAAGATGCTTCAGTTGGAGGAGTTGTAGACACCAGCAAAAATAGAGAAATAATTCAAAGAGTCCAAGGCCTGGTCTACACTAGGCGTTTATGTCGAAGTTAGCGCCATTACATCGAATTAACCCTGCACCCGTCCACACTGTGATGCTATTTAGTTTGACATAGAGGTCTCTTTAATTCGACTTCTGTACTCCTCCCCGATGAGGGGAGTAGCGCTAAATTCGACATGGCCATGTCGAATTAGGCTAGGTGTGGATGGAAATCGATGCTAATAGCTCCGGGAGCTATCCCACAGTGCACCACTCTGTTGACGCTCTGGACAGCAGTGCGAGCTCAGATGCTCTGACCAGCCACACAGGAAAAGCCCCGGGAAAATTTGAATTTGAATTCCTTTTCCTGTCTGGCCAGTTTGAATCTCATTTCCTGTCTGGACATCGTGGCGAGCACAGCAGCACTGGCAACGATGCAGAGCTCTCCAGCAGTGATGGCCGTGCAGTCTGTGAATAGAAAGAGAGCCCCAGCATGGACTGATCGTGAAGTCTTGGATCTCATCGCTGTGTGGGGCGATGAGTCCGTGCTTTCCGAGCTGCGATCCAAAAGAAGGAATGCAAAGATCTACGAGAAGATCTCTAAAGACATGGCAGAGAGAGGATACAGCCGGGATGCAACGCAGTGCCGCGTGAAAATCAAGGAGCTGAGACAAGGCTACCAGAAGACCAAAGAGGCAAACGGACGCTCCGGATCCCATCCCCAGACATCCCGTTTCTACGAGGCACTGCATTCCATCCTCGGTGCGGCCGCCACCACTACCCCACCAGTGACCGTGGACTCTGAGGATGGGATACTGTCCACGGCCGGTTCCTCGGACATGTTAGGGGACGGGGAAGATGAGGAAGGAGATGAGGAGGGCGAGGCAGTCGGCAGCTCTCACAACGCTGATTTCCCCGACAGCCAGGATCTCTTCATCACCCTTACAGAGATCCCCTACGAAGCGTCCCCAGCCGTTACCCTGGACACAGAATCTGGTGAAGGATCAGCCAGTAAGTGTTGTAAACATCTAAACATTTATTTTTAACAAAACAGGAATATTAACAATTAAAAGAATGGGTTGTTCATGATTAGTGTGCCCTAGGCGCTTAACGGTTTAGTAATGGGCAGTGCAAGTTTTGAAAAGAAATCTAGCAATGTCCGGTTTTCAGTGATTGTCCTGCACAAGCCGCTCTACTGTTTATTCCCTGCTACTGCAGCTACAGTAAAATGCGGTCTATATGTCCGGGGATAGAGCAGTAATCCTCCTGGGACATCTCGATGAAGCTCTCCTGGAGGTAATTTGAAAGCCGTTGCATGAGGTTCTTGGGGAGAGCGGCCTTATTGGGTCCTCCGAAGTACGACACGTTGCCGCGCCACGAGATTATCAAGTACTCGGGGATCATTGCTCTGCACAGCAGGGCGGCATACGGCCCTGGTCTTTGGAGGCTTTCCCGGAGCATTCTCTCTTTGTCGCTCTCGGAGATCCTCATCAGGGTGATGTCGGCCATGGTGACCTGCTTTTAATTAGGTAGGGGAATGTTAGTGTTGGGACTGCTTTCCCGTTCCTTTACAGAACTGTAACCGCTGGTTTGCAGCCACGCGGTGGAGGCGGGAGAGGGGCAGCCGAAAGGGATCGTTCCCGGGGACAGCCGCGAGGGGGTGGGACAGGGGCAGAGTTCCCGCTTGCCGGATTGCTGGCAGCAGGGACTGACATTGCTTTAAATGTGAAATGAGGCCAGTGGTAATATAAAAGTTTTAAACTGCCACAAGTGTACGGCTTACCATGTCTGCCTGCAACAGAAATTCCGTTGTGCTGCCTCGCTTCTCAAATGTGCTGTTCAAGACCCCAGGCACTGAATGCGAAGGCCGAGAATTCGACCTTGTGCTGAGTGCGCATGTGAAAGGTGCTGTGCATGGTCTTGTTCACAGAGAAAGACTATGTTCTTTGTTCACAACTACATTTATCTTTCTGAGGAATTCACTCCCTTTTTCCCATTCCCACAGCCACATCTGCGACTGTCTCACAACCTAGCCTGGAATCACACTCCCAGAGGCTAGCGCGGATTAGGCGTAGGAAGAAGAGGACACGGGAGGACATGTTCTCTGAGCTTATGGCCTGTTCCCAAGCCCAGGCAGCACAGCAGACCCAGTGGCGGGAGAACTTGACCCGAATGCACCAAGCCAACATGGATCGGGAGGAGAGGTGGCGGCAGGAAGACCAGCAGGCGACTCAAACGCTGCTTGGACTACTGAGGGAGCAAACGGACACGCTCCGGCGCCTTGTGGATGTTCTGCAGGAACGGAGGCAGGAGGACAGAGCCCCGCTGCAGTCCATCTCTAACCGCCCTCCCCCGCCACCAAGTCCCATACCCACCTCACCCAAAGTGCAAAGAAGGAGAGGTGGCAGAGTCCCTGCTAAGTCTCACTCCACCCCTGCAGAGAGCTCTAGTAGCAGAAGGCTCTCATTTCCCAAAATTTGAAAAGTTCTTTCCTTCCCGCCTGACACAAGCCCACGTCCAAGTTTGACCTCCCAATGCCATGTGTAGTTGATAATAAAAAATTCGTTTCTGTTAACTACTGTTTCAATCATGTTCTTTTGGAGGAGGAGGGGAAAGGGGGTTGGTAATTGGACAGGACAGTCTCCTTTGGCAGGGTACATAGTCGGGGGCAGGCACAGCAGCAGGGCACATACACAGTGCAGTGATGCAGTGACTAGTTACCCCTGTTAGTCTGGGAGGTTGTTTTGATGTAATGTTGGGGGGGGGGGTGGGTTGCTCTGTGACTTTGTGGCGGGGGAGGGCAGTTACAGATCTTAAGCGCCGGTCCTTAGGCAGGATCACAGAGCCACACAGCATGGGATCTGTAACCGTCCTCCCCCTGCCACAAAGTCACATAGACCCCCCATACACACAGTCCCGATCAGGAGGGGTGACAGGCTCCGTTGAAACAAGCATCCCACCGCAGCGGAGCCTGTCAATCCTTGAGTTTAGAAGCTGCATTCGCGTCACTACACTACACCCGCTCCGCACCACAGTCTGCGTCCCAGTTTTAAAAAATTCCCGCGAAAACAGTATTAAAGAAAACGGTGTGCTTTAACAAAGTAGAACTATTTTTATTTCGACACGTGTGTTGGAGGGGGGGGTGAAGGGGGTATGTAACTGGATAGGATAGTCAACATTAACTGGGTAAAGAAACGGGGGCAGGTTTAGCTTCTCAGTACACAAACTATAAAGTCACAGGTTACCCTGCTCACTCAGGAACTTTGCTTTCAAAGCCTCCCGGATGCACAGCGCTTCCCGCTGGTCTCTTCTAATCGCCCGGCTGTCTGGCTGTGAGTAATCACCAGCCAGGCTATTTTCCTCAACCTCCCACCCCGCCATAAAGGTCTCCCCCTTGCTCTCACAGAGATTGTGGAGCACACAGCAAGCTGCTATAACAATGGGGATATTGGTTTCGCTGAGATCACAGCGAGTCAGTAAGCTTCTCCATCTCCCCTTGAGACGGCCAAAAGCACACTCCACCACCATTCTGCACTTGCTCAGCCGGTAGTTGAAGAGTTCTTTTTCAGTGTCCAGGGCGCCAGTATAGGGCTTCATGAGCCAGGGCATTAGCGGGTAGGCTGGGTCCCCGAGGATGACTATAGGCATCTCCACATCCCCAACAGTTATTTTGTGGTCCGGGAAGTAAATACCTTGTTGCAGCCGTCTAAACAGACCAGAGTTCCTGAAAACACGAGCGTCATGAACCTTGCCCGGCCATCCCACGTAGATGTTGGTAAAACGTCCCCTGTGGTCCACCAGTGCTTGCAGCACCATGGAAAAGTAGCCCTTTCGGTTAATGTACTGGGTGGCCTGGTGGTCCGGTGCCAGGATAGGGATGTGAGTTCCATCTATGGCCCCACCGCAGTTTGGGAATCCCATCGCTGCAAAGCCATCTATGATCGCCTCCACGTTTCCCAGGGTCACTACCTTTGGCAGCAGTACATCAACGATTGCCTTCGCTACTTGCATCACAACAACCCCCACGGTAGATTTGCCCACCCCAAACTGGTTCGCGACTGACCGGTAGCTGTCTGGCGTTGCAAGCTTCCAGAGGGCTATGGCCACTCGCTTCTGTACACTCAGTGCAGCTCGCAAGCAGGTGTCACTGCGCTTCAGGGCAGGGGACAGCAACTCACAAAGTTCCAGGAAAGTTCCCTTCCGCATGCGAAAGTTTCGCAGCCACTGGGATTCATCCCAGACCTGCAGCACTATGCGGTCCCACCACTCAGTGCTTGTTTCCCGTGCCCAGAATCGCCGTTCCACGGCATCAACATGACCCATTGCCACTGTGATGTCCTCGGCGCTGGGTCCCCTGCTTTCTGACAGGTCTGTGCTACTCTCAGACTTCAGGACATCACCGCGGTGCCGTAGCCTCCTCGCCTGACTTTTCTGCATCTGCCTCAGGGAAACCTTTATGATAAGCTGCGAGGCGTTGAGAGCGGCCACAACTGCAGCGATGGTCGCAGCGGGCTCCATGCTCGGAGTACAGTGGCGTCCGCGCTGTCAATGACTGGAAAAGCGCGCGAACTGATTTCCCGCCGGCGCTTTCAGGGAGGGAGGGCGGGAGTGATGGACGGATGACGACAGTTTCCCAAAAGCACCCTCGACTCATTTTGTTACCCAGAAGGCATTGCCGGCTACACCCAGAATTCCAATGGGCA
Source organism: Chrysemys picta bellii (assembly GCF_011386835.1). Classification (NCBI taxonomy): domain Eukaryota; kingdom Metazoa; phylum Chordata; order Testudines; family Emydidae; genus Chrysemys; species Chrysemys picta. Next base: position 265,658,829 of record NC_088791.1, on the reverse strand, counting down.
GAGGGGACTGCGGGAACTGTGGGATAGCTGACCACAGTGCACCGCTTCGAATGTCGACGCTTTCACCGTTAGTGTGGACGCACAAAGTCGAATTACTGTCCTTAGTGTGGACACACACGTTCGACTTTGCAATATCGATTACAAAAATTCGATGCAAGTAAAATCGAACTACTCTCGTAGTGTAGACAAGGCCCAAGAGAGATTAGCACATTGTTTTAAACAAATTAAAAAGGAGGAATGTTGCAAGATAAAACATATGGGGGAAAAAACCAAAACACAGATATAGGCAATAGAAGTGAGAAGCATGTAAGTCTATACTGCTGAAAGATACTTAGTGACAGTGGGTAGTGGATAGCAAACTAGTCCTGAGTGTGAGATGGAATAGGGATGCAGGTAAAGGTTAAAGGTCAGTACATTTCTGAGTTGTATATTATACAGAGACAATATATCCAATGGCTAGTGTGACAAAGTTCTGTCCTTGACTTTGCGAGGCCTTGTAGCTGACACTCTGGACAAGAGGTGCAGTATCACTGGACATCTTCATGTACTCCTGGCCAGAAGAACCTCCGCAGGATCCGTGCCTGGGTTTTCTCTACCCCTAGGTGTCCTCCAAACAGGTGACTGTGGGCAAGGCTCAATATGGCTTTTTGATGTTTTTGTGGCACCAGAAGTTGATGCATCTCCGGCTCCTGCATTTGCACCACACGGTACAGGAGATCTTTCTTCACTATAAAGTAAGGTCCTGGACCCCGGACCTTCCCCTCCACTGGTATCCCATCTATCTCAGCCACCTCTTTCCTGATGTTATCATATTTAGGGTCCTCTTCCTGGTCCCGCCCGAAAGTCTCTCTCCCGGGACTTACCTGTCTGAGCTCCCAGGGGCCAGCTTCTGCTTCTTCCAACGGCTCACTGCTGTCATGGCTGGGGCCAGCCTCTGGCTCACCTTCCATGGTGGTAGTTTCTCTGATGGCTGCTTGTGTCCATCTGCCTACTAGGGCGGTCTTCTGGCCCTGAGTAAGGATCCAGGTTCCCAAGGCCTTCTCAGCCTTCCTCTCTTTTTTTGTCTTCTGGGCCTTTTGGGGGGCTGAGAATAGACCCTGAGAAATCTCAGCGAACATTGGGGGTTAACATTCCCCCAATGATGAGTCGCTGCCATCAGGGTTCCCACTTCCCTCCAGTCTCTCCGGGGGGAGTAATTTATCAAACCCTGGATAGTCCCTCCCAATGACTACAGGATATGGGAGTTTAGGAACCATGCCCACTGTCACCTCAATGGGTTTCCCCTGAACCTCTGTCTCCACTGGGATGGTGGGGTAATGGCTCACGGCCCCATGCACACATGTCACTGCTACACGTTTGGCTTGTAGCAGCTGGCTACTTTTTACCAGCTTACCCGATATAACGGTGATGGCACTCCCCGAGTCCACAAGCGCTGTAGTCTCTGCTCCATTTATCTTCACCGGCCTGGTGTAGTTATGCGGGGCTAATGTGATGCCTGCAAGGTGGATAAGGGAGCACGGGATCTCCCAATCCCCCAAGTTGCATTGCATAGGCTCCTCAGTGCTGGGACACTGTGCTGCTATGTGTCCCCACTCCCCACATGCATAACATCTATAATTGTTTCTAATCACTCCCCTATCACGGAGGTTAGGGAGTTTAGTCCCAGGTTCCCCCCACTCAGGCCAATCCCTTCCTTCTGAGGTCCCCGCTGGTTTTCAGCCCCCCCCCCCCTTCCTCCACCTAGGACTCCCCAGGGGTTTGGCTGTCCCACCTTCCAGGGTTGGGGTTGGGTGCTTGCTTCGAAAGGGGCCTTCCTTGGGTAGTCGGGTCAATTCCCTGGGTGTCATGCGTCTTTCTACCAGCGTGATCATCTCATCATAGGTGGATGGATCGTTCTGGCCTACCCATTTGCGGAGATCTGGTGGCAGTCCTCGCATGTAATGGTCCATGACCAGGGTTTCCAAAAATCTCCTCCGGGCTGCACACCTCGGGCTGTAACCACTTCCATGCGAGGTGTATGAGGTCGAACAGCTGGGACCTCGGGGGTTTGTTCTCCTGGTACTTCCACTCCATGAACCTCTGGGCCCACCACTGTCATCACCCCTGATCGTGCTAGGATCTCTGCCTTCAGTCGGGTATAGTCAGTGGCGTCCATGGCAGGCAAGTCAAAGTAAGCCTTCTGGACCTCTCTGCACAAAAAAGGGGCGAGAATGCTGGCCCACTTCTCCAGGGGCCATGTCTCAAGCTGAGAAGTCCTTTCGAATGAGAGGAGATATGCGTCTACATCATCTTCTGACATCATCTTTGGCAGACAACCAGTGGCCCTCAGGGTTCGTGTCCCATCTGACCCCCGGGCCTGGGTGGTGAGGATCTTTAGCAGGTCCACTACCTCTTGCAAGAGTGCACGATCTTGGGTTGCCTGGCCCATTAATAATTGATTGGTTTCTTGCTGTAGGCGCATAGACTCCTGTTGCACCTTTGCCTGAACCCGGGTGGCCTCCTGCTGGGCTGCAGTGGCTTGTACCAGAGCTCTTACCACCTCCTCCATTGTGATACAAAGCAAACCAAAACAAACAAACAAACAAACAAACAAACAAACAAATCCCAAACCCCAATGCACTTTTTTTTCTAACCTCTTTCTTCCGTCACGCTGTGAATGATGATCCCATTCCTAACACCAGTTGTGACAAAGTTCTGTCCTTGACTCCATGGGTCCTGCATTTCCTGACGGATATTTGCTAGCCTCAGAGGCTCACTGTGACCCTCCAAACAGCCCTTCTCTCTCTAGAGGCAAGGGTCACAGTCTACTGAGCCATTTTTATCATAAGCCAGCAAGGGAGGTGAGGAGAAACAACCCTCCCTCACAGTCTCTGTTGTCTCCCAGTATCAGTGATTAATCAGGGAGGGGAGGGGGGAGCCCGGGCTCCAGCCCAGGGACCCTAAACTTAGCAGCTATGAAAGCTGACTTTTTGGAAATAGGGCATGTACAATTCCCTGGGCTACTTCCCCACAGCAGCCCCCATTCAATATCTTCTTCACAATTACCTCAGGGCCTCCTTCCTTGCACCTGATATGGATTCATACTACTTCATTCCTCCAACAGCACAACTCCCTCCTATAGCTCCTGACACCCACACTGCACTGACTAACTGAGAGGCTTTTAATTAGTTCCAGCCAGTCCTTAATTGGCTTCAGGTGTCCCAATCAATCTAGCTGTCTCTCTTGCCTTCTAGAAGGATCTTAATTGGACCCCGGTGTCTTGATTAACCTGGAGCGACTGCCATTTGGTTACCATGGTACCAGGGATTTGTTTAGCCTGGAGCTAACATACCTGTTCCTCACTACTTTACTGTAGCCATCTGGCCTTGCCCCATCACACTAGGCAGTCAGTATGCTTTGACTTCTGCTTGCTTGTTTCTTCAGATTTGTTTGTCTCCAACAGTTGTATTTTGTTGTATTCTCAGACTGTAGTAATTCCCTTTATTCTGTTCTGATATGACAGCAAGTAGACTAGGACTACTGCATTCAGTTGTGAGCCTTTGGGTACCAGTGAAACGTTGACAAGTTTGACAAGTTCAAAATGGAGCAATTGAAATTATTAGGGATCTGGAAGGACTGATATCTGAGGAAATATTAAGGGCCAGATTATCATTGGCCTATGCCTGGGTAACACTGACAGACCCTGGTCGTGGGCAGGCAGGCTCGAACGTGGGGCCTCTGGAGCTTAGTGCACGAGCCTCTACTGCATGAACTAAAAGCCAACTGGCTGTTAGCTAAGGCTGTAGAGAAAACTCATTAATCTCTTTCACTTTAAGTAGTCTCGTGCCACTAGATGGGGCAGAACACCACACCCAGGAGGTGTGTGGGCTACACATGGTTTCATGAGGAGAAGGGAGGAAAGGTGCATGAAGCCTATCCTCCTGTATGCCAGGGATAGTCACAGTCCATGCTTGGGTGGAATGCAGAGACATCTCTCCTGTGCATCTTGCAAAAGGCAGATTAATTATTCTTAAACCTTTCATTAGGCCATATGCTGTCTTGCTGAGCTGATTTACTTCTGGTGGAGCACACGTTACACTATCCGAAGAGATGGTGCAGTCTGTGTGTTCCTTCAGAATATTGGGCATTCAGGAAAGGAATTATGCCTTCCTAAAGCACAAAGCTTCCCAGAGATTCCACCTTTGTGATGTGATTTACCACCGCCCATTACTCAGGACTAGGTGTACTTTACACATGCTGGCCATGAAAATTAAGTATGGATAACATGTCTAAAGAATGTCTAAAGAGGGACATGCTAGTATATAAATTAATCTTAAACATCGAGAAGATAGAGGAATTATTTTTGATAGAATGGGATACAACTATGAGTAATGATATGAAACTAAGGGGGCAAATGTAAATCTGATCTTCTTAAGTGTTGGAAGGAAGATGGGCAGAATGACTAATAGTAATGTCTCTTTTCGGTTTCTTACTTCTGATTCTTTAACAAAGTGCAGAGTAATATACAATTGTAAACTTTGTGAAGCAGTGGGATCCGATCTGTGAATAAAAGACTATCTAATTCTGATGTCTCTGTTTGCTAGGGATTGGTAAATGCAGTTAGAACTGCCAACAGTCAATCCAAATGATTTCATAAATTGCATGATATACTCTCTAAATGTCACATTTTGGATTTAAACATGAAAATGATGTCCTGACCACTAATGGTCTTTAAAGATTCTATACTCTCTAATGCAGGAGTAAATTGATTCATGCTGACATCCTAATACAAAATCTAATTTGGATAATTTCATTCTTCTTACCTTAAATTCCTACTGTAGTTTCAACAAGATGTGATGATCTTTTACACTGTGCTTAAATGCAATTGCTGTGCTGTATTTTTGTGAACTCTTAGCTAGCTACCATGTGCCATTCCAAAAGTAAGTGAATTTAAGTGGTAAGTGAATTCCTTCCTATTTCCTAAATTTCTACAGCACTGCAAGATCTTTTGGGATCAAACAAACTACATAAACCTAATATATTATCTATATCAGTTTCTATGTATTGACACACAAACAGAGAGATTTTAATAGAGTACCCCAGCATTTTAGTGTTCTTTTCCCTATCAGTAACTATAAACCAATGATTTTTATAAAAGAATGAATGCAAGAGTAAAGGGAATGGTAGTTCAAAAGTCAAGAAAAAATGTATTTTGAAGGTATTTGCTTTTCACCGCAGGAAAATCATCACTGCATAATACTTTATAAAGCTGAAATTTCGCCACCTATCAGATCATCCTTTCAATTAAGATTCATTTTGTGTTAGGGAATCTCTTAGAGTTTATTGACTAAAAATGAAAATGCTCCAAGGCAGAAAGAATTGGAATAGCTTAAATCATTTCTAAAGTTTGTGGGAGTGTATTGTGAGATTAGATTTAATTTAGTGTTTCTTTTTTTAAGGTACTCCTTGGTGCATCCACCAATACCAGTACATTGACTGGTGATTCAGGATACTCCTCACAGGGCAGATCCTGAGATTTCAGTGAGCTTCCTTCAGGCACCATGACCACTGAGGAAGAAAAAAATAGGATCAGATGTTCAAATAGAATCTTATATTTCTACTCATTGAACTAAACAATTGACATGATATACTGTGATTTTAGTAAGTCTTTTGACACATTCCCCCATTACCTAGTGAGGTCAATAGAAAGGAGCATAAATACTGCCAAATTAAGTGTAAAAATGTAATAAGAAAAGCCAAAGAGGAGTTTGAAGAATGGCTATCCAAAAACTCAAAAGATAATAACAAAATGTTTTTTAAATACATCAGAAGCAGGAAGCCTGCTAAGCAACCAGTGGGGCCCCTGGATGATCGAGATACAAAAGAAGCACTTAAAGACGATAAAGTCATTGCAGAGAAACTAAATGAATTCTTTGCTTCAGTCTTCATGGCTGAGGATGTTAGGGAGATTCCCAAACCTAATCTGTCCTTTGTAGGCAATATATCTGAGGAATTGTCACAGATTGAAGTTTCACTAGAGGAGGTTTTGGAATGAATTGATAAACTTAACAGTAACAAGTCACTGGGCCCGTCCAGATGGCATTCACCCAAGAGTTCTGAAATAACTCAAATGTGAAATTGCGGAACTATTAACTATGGTTTGTAATCTCTCCTTTAAATCAGCTTCTGAACCCAGTGACTGGAAGATAGCTAATGTAATGCCAATATTTAAAAAGGGCTCTAGAGGTGATCCTGGCAATTACAGACTGGTAAGTCTAATGTCGGTACCGGGCAAATTAGTTGAAACAATAGTAAAGAATAAAATTGTCAGACACATAGAAGAACATAAATCATTGGGCAAAAGTCAACATGGTTTCTGTAAAGGGAAATTGTGTCTTACTAATCTATTAGAGTTCTTTGAAGGGGTCAACAAGGGAGATCCAGTGGACTTAGTGTACTTAGATTTCCAGAAAGCCTTTGACCAGGTCCCTCACCAAAGGCTTACGTAAATTAAGTTGTCATGGGATAAAAGGGAAGGTCCTTTCATGGACTGAGAACTGGTTAAAAGACAGGGGAACAAAGGGTAGGAATAAATGGTAAATTTTCAGTATGGAGGGGCGTAACTAGTGGTGTTCCTCAAGGGTCAGTCCTAGGACCAATCCTATTCAACATATTCATAAATGATCTGGAGAAAGGGGTAAAAAGTGAGGTGATATTAAATGATATTAAACTGCTCAAGATAGTTAAGACCAAAGCACACTGTGAAGAACTTCAAAAAGATTTCACAAAACTAAGTGATTGGGCAACAAAATGGCAAATGAAATTTAATGTGGATAAATGTAAAGTAATGCACATTGGAAAAAATAATCCCAACTATACATACAATATGATGGGGGCTAATTTAGCTACAATAAATCAGGAAAGAGATCTTAGAGTCATTATGGATAGTTCTCTGAAGATGTCCACGCAGTGTGCAGCAGGAGTCAAAAAACAAATAAAAGGAAATTCTTCTTCACAAAGATTCTTCTTCACCTCCTTGCCTGAGGTGGTTGTGAAGGCTAGGACTATAACAGGGTTTAAGAGAGAACTAGATAAATTCATGGAGGCTAAGTCAATTAATGTCTATTAGCCAGGATGGGAAAGGAATGGTGTCCCTAGCCTCTGTTTGTCAGAGCGTGGAGATGGATGGCAGGAGGGAGAACACTTGATCATTACCTGTTCGGTTCACTCCCTCTGGGGCATCTGTCATTGGCCACTGTCGGCAGACAGGATACTGGGCTGGATGGAACTTTGGTTTGATCCAGTATGGCCATTCTTATGTTCTTATGTTCTTATTCTAGGTAAGTTTGGTCTATATTAAATTACTATGTGGTGTGTGCACAACTAGTTGAAAAAAATCATATTCAAAGAGTAATTATAAATATTTCATTGTCAAACTGGAAGGATGTATCTAGTGGTGTCCTGCATTGGTTATTAAATAATAGTTCCGTGGCTATTGAATAATTTCATTAATGATTTGGAAAATTGAGTGGAGAGTACACTTTTAAAATTTGTGGTTGACAACAAGCTAGGAGGGGTTGCAAATACTTTAGAGGGCAAAGATAAAAACGTTAAAAAAATCTTGATAAATTGCATAATTCGTCTGAAATCAACAAGATGAAATTCAATAAAGAGAAGTGCAAAGTACTACTCTTAGGAAGGAAAAATAAAATATACAAATACAAAATGGGGTATAACTGCAGAAAATTATTTGGAGATTATAGTGGATAAAACAATGAGTCAATGGTGTGATGTTGTTGCAAAAAAGGCAAATATCATTCTGGGACAGGAGTTCCCATTATTGGTTTGCGGCTTGTTCAGGGTAAGCCCCTGATGGGCCATGAGCCACTTTGATTACCTGAGCATCTGCATGTACAGCCACTCGCAGCTCCCAGTGGCCGCGGTTTGCCGTTCCCGGCCAATGGGAGCTACAGGAAGTGGTGGTCCGGCCTGCTCAGCTTCCTGCAGCTCCCTTTTGCCTGGAACTGCGAACCGTGGCCACTGGGAGCTGCGAGCGGCCGTACCTGTAGACACTCAGGTAAACAAAGCATCTCGTGGCCCACTAGGGGCTTAACCTGAAAAAGCTGCGAACCAAGTTTGGGAACCCCTGCTGTAATGCTAACAGAATTATGTATTAGGGGACTGACACACAGTTTTTCACCAGGAAATCTCTCTCTCTCGCTGAGGCAGAGGAGTAACAAAAAGTAACTCACAGTTCTGGACGCCCTGAGAAAGTGTTACAATTTGGTCTGTGCACTGATTTTATACCAGTATAAATACTTCACTTGGGAGTAAAAAGCAACAGAGGGTCCTGTGGCACCTTTAAGACTAACAGACGTATTGGAGCATAAGCTTTCGTGGGTAAAAACCTCACTTCTTCAGATGGGTTTTTACCCATGAAAGCTTATGCTCCAATACTTCTGTTAGTCTTAAAGGTGCCACAGCACCCTCTGTTGCTTTTTACAGATTCAGACTAACACGGCTAACCCTCTGATCATTTAGGAGTGTGATTTTTTTTTAAAATTAAATAGTTATATTAGTAAAGCCCATAGTGTGGATGCAGTGCTTCTATCAACATATGTATTATTTGTATTACTGTAGTGCCTAAGAGCCCCAGTCTTGGATAAGGACCCCATTGTGTTAGACACTGTACAAACACTGACCATAAAGACTGTCCCTCCCTCATGGAGTTTACAATTTAAATATAAGACAAGAATGACCAGGTGAATATAGACTGAGATATGAGGGAGCACAAAGAAACAACGGGACAATATTGATGAGCACAATAAATGGTGGTGGCACATACCAGTGGCCTAACTTATGTCAAGTGTTTTGTAGGCCTCATGGCAAAGGAGAATTTGAGGAAGGAGGAAAATAAGATAGTTTTGAAGATGTTCATGGGAAGCTTCTCCAAAGTGTTAGGGCAGCATGGGAGAAAACATGAAAGTGCTTGTTTATACATTTAACAAATGGGTTATGAAGGCTGGCTTTAGGCAGGCTCATCCAAGGAAGCAGTTGACAACTTGATAGTGAGTAACTGATGATAGGTGACATGGGGATAGGACCTTGAAAATGAAGACAAGTAGTTTATGTGTGATTAGAACTAGACAATTTTAAATACTTATTTGCTGAAAATTCTTTTTCTGATTGAACTAATTTATGAATTTGGGTTGAAGTCGGTGAATAGCTTCAGCCGAATAAATGAAAAAAAAAAGAGTTGAAATGGTTCATTTTGACATTGTTTAAATGAAACATTTTGAGTTTTCTTTATAAAATGTAACTAGATTAATTTAAAAATAAAGTGTAAAAACACCTGAAAATGGAATAAAACAGAACAAAAAAAATCAGATCAGTTAAAAAAAAAATCTGACCCGAAGTTCTGTAGGTAATGTATTGGAGAAAGGGGAGCAAGTGGAGGGATGCAAAAAGAGCTGAAAGAAAGAAGTTAGGGAAATTATCTTTGCATCAGCTTTTTGAATGGATATGATTGTGGCAAAATTTCAAATGTCAAGGCCAAAAAAGAGGATGTAAAATAATCAAGATAAGAGATGATGAGAGCTTGGGCAAAAAAAAAAAAATGCTGTGTGGATAAAGAGGAAAAAGATGTGTATCAGAGATGTTTGTGGAAATGTGAGAATCCAGAGATGGGGCCAAGTCAAAGATGACATGCAGGTCATGGAGCTGAGTGACAGCCAGGAGAGTAGTGTGGTCCACTGTGATTGCAAAATAAGAACCAGTGAGGGCTTGTAGGGAAAGTTTAGAAGTTCTGTTTTAGCCATTTGAGCTTAAGCTGATGGCCAGACATCCATGATGAGATGTCAGTGAGATGGGCTGAGGAGATTTCAGTTTAGACAGAAGGGAAAATGTCTACAATAAAGAGGTAGAACTATGAGTCTGTGGACAACACCACCATCCCTGCCTGTCACTCAGTCCTGTAGCCTGGGTATCAGATTCTGACTCAGGCCTCTTTCTATGTCCTCATATCTAGGCTATGTCTAAGTCTTGCAGATCTTTTTTTTCTTTTTTGCATAACAGCTTTAGGATATGGACTTTCCTATCCTGCACAGCTAAAACTCTCATCGAGTGTCTTATCATCTTGTGTCTCGGTTGCTCTAGCATCCTTTACTCTGGCATTGACAAATAAGATCTTGTTCTACTCAGATCAATTCAGAATACTGCTGCAAAGATCTTTTTTTTCTTGCTCGTTGCTTTGGCCATGTCATCCCTCCCTTTGTAGCCCTCAACTGGCTCCCTCTTCTCTGCTGTAGCAAATGTAAGCTACTTGTCTACTTTCAAGGCCCTTCAGACCCTATTCCAGTGGTGGGCCGCCGCTTCTCACAGCTCCCATTGGCTGGGAATGGGGAACTGCAGCCACTGGGAGCTGTGGTGGCCGTGTCTGAGGATGGTCAATGTAAACAAACTGTCTTGTGGCCTGCCAGCAGATTAATCTGACTGTCCGCGGGCCACAGGTTGCCCACCACTGCCCTATCCCCCTCCTTCCTATCATCTCTCATTCACTATGAAAAGGTCATCTCCCACCTCTAGTCAGCCCATGATGTCATCCTTCATTGCCCACTTCTTAAATTTTCAAATAAGCAACTTCATGCTTTCTTCCATGCCAACCTTCATGTTTGGGAGGTGTTGACTGGTTCTTTTCCTCGCCACTCAGAATGCACAGTTTTACAGACAGACTCTTGAGCTGAAGAGTGTCATTTATTTGCTGCTCTAGTGAGTGATTAGTTTACAGAATCAGGGCACAGTGTAGGGTTAAATGAAAGTGCACACCCATATTTAGGTGCTTGCCTTAAATGTATTGTTACAAATTTTTTTATTATATATTGTATAAACACTTTTGTGCCTAGCACTAAGATTAGTTCACTAATTCAGTTGTTTACCTGATTGAATTGCTGAACAAGTTGTTTACCTGCAGGTTTTTTGCTGCCACAAACAAAACAAAAAAAAAAAACCTCCCGGAATGCCGCCCCTGGAATTGTGCCACCCCAAGCACATGCTTGGTTTGCTGGTGCCTAGAGCCGGTCCTGTTTACCTGATCAGGTTGCTGGCTTAGCTTTTTATCAGGCTGTTCTCTTTCCTTGCCAGACAAGCAGGCATCTTTTCACATGTCCCAACACTTAAAATATACTTTCTACATATTGCATCCTACAGGATGTACCCTATAAACATCTGGAAAGCTAAATAATTATTCTTCACATTCCTCCTTTAAACTATCTTTTGCTGTGACAGCTACAAAGAGGACATATCATACTGACCAATCGTGTCTCATTGTACCATGTACCCTCCCATCTGTCTGTGTTCATCAGTTGTCTTCTCTCCTTTAATTGAAAACTCTTTTGTGCACAGACAGTCTTTTTTTTTCTGAGTTTGTACAATGCTTAACACAATGGGGTCCTCATCCATGAATGAGGATCTTAGGTGCTATGAGAATACAAATAATAATAATTAATAGTAATAATAATAGTATCAGAGTGTTTTACAAACATTAATGAATTTATCTTCACAATATCCCTATGAGGGTAGGTGATACTATTATCTTTATTTGGTAGCTGGGGAATAGAAGAACAAAGAGATTAAGACCTAAATTGTCAAGTATCCACTAAGTTTGGTTGCCCAAATTGTGACACTTGGGGACTGATTTTTGAAAGTACTTAGCATTTTTATAGCAAATCATTTGTTCAAAGCACAGTTCCAGTTAACTTTAGTTGCAGTTGCAAGTGCTCAGCAAATCTGGCCTCAGGTGTCTGGCATTGGACACCAAGGAATAAACACACAGTTAGTGGGTACCTATGAAAATTTTGATTTAAAAGATTTGCCCTACATCATATAGAAAATCTATGGCAAAGGCGGAATCAATTTCTCCTGGGTGGTATCCTTAAACAGGAGACTATTCTTTCTCTTCCTTCAATCCCTTGCCTCATTCACTACACAATCATTTAACTTCAGCAACAAATGAAAGAGGAATCCTGCAGACAACAACCTCATTCATTACACAACAGTGATTCATCCCCAGAGCACCATCCATCCTGTGCACTGAATAAGGTAGGGATGCTATGGGAACAAAAGTATGTGATCTTGTAATTAAAGATTGGTTGCAAAGATGCATTATGATACAATCTTTGAAGTTATGACTATGTTTAAAAGCATCACCCTTGAGCCAAGATCTGGTATCCCTTTTAGTTCTCAAACCACAACTATACTATTCTGAGGCATGAATAACATAGTATGATGTATAATATAAATCTATGCCAATTGTTGTGGTAATTTTTAACTGGGATTCATCTGATTTTTAAGGAGTACTTCTCTTATCTGTAATTAATGTCAGGAGACAGACACTAGTTGTATAACAAATGTTTTTTTTTTTTTTTTTACAATCACAAGTTTATGGTAAAGATAACTTATGAAGCTTAATTCATGTTACTTCTATTGCTTTACCTCAGGGAATTAAGGATCTCATATCAGAAGCAAATCAAGGTAAAAAATTTAAAGCTTGTTATGCCAGTTATTTCCTAACAGACATGTGACAGAATTGAACATCTGGGAGTTGGGAAATGTTCATGAATACCTCAGGATTATCCCCTTTTCAAAAACATCCAATTTATGAATTTGCATAATTGTAATAGTGCATACCAGAACCCTGAGGCAGCATGGTCCATATATGCAATAGTTGGTCAGACTGGACCAGGGAGTGGCAACCTTTGGCACGTGGCCCACCAGGGTAAGCCCCTTGGCGGGCCAGGCTGGTTTGTTTATCTGCCACGTCCGCAGGTTCAGTTGATTGCGGTTCCCACTGGCCGTGGTTCCCCGCTCCAGGCTAATGGAGGCTGCGGGAAGCGGCGGCCAGCATATCCCTTGGCCCGCACTGCTTCCCTGGGACAGTGTGCCAAAGGTTGCTGATCCATGCCAAAAAATTATGTTGTTATTTATTGTTTCCAAATATCTCACAGCACTTCTGTACCCACTTGCTTATTTGAAAGCAAAAAAAGAGTAAAATCGTAGTGTAAGTGGACATATGATAGGTGAGGATGTTTAAAACTCTGATATTTTTTGGAACATTTTGTGTGTGTGTGTGTGTGTTAACAATAGGAGGTGGGAGCACTACATTTGTTCCCTTCCCTCAGTAAGGTACAAGAGGCCTTGTCATGATCATGTTGAACTGATTCCTGTATGGTCCTAAAAGAAACTGTCTGGAATACCCTGCATTGGACACTTTTGAGATGGACAAAATAAGCTGATTCCCCTTTCCATCCTTCTGGCCAAATTGTTTAGTAAATGATGGTCTGGCCAAATGGCAGAAAAGGCCATAATCTGGTCACAAATGTCCAGCAGAAAATTCACCTAGTACTGGGCGGAACTCTTTGCTGGATGGAGCTGTGTTGCTGCTGAGTCCGTGTCTCTGTCTCTGCTATTTCCAGTGTAGAGAGGATGGGAGAGGAGTTGGAGGTGTGCATAGTGGAGATCTGCAGGAGTTGGAGGAGGTGTGCATAGTGGAGATCTGCTATGCTACACCATTCTTCCTGTGACATAAAGTCCATTAAGGACCGTATGCCAGTGGCACAACTTAGACCTTCCTAGCAGCAGTTCTAAATGGTGTCAGGGCCAGGACCAGCTCAGAGGTTCAGGTAGCCATAACCAGACTCTTGAAGCTTCCTTCTCTTTTGCTTTAGGCAGTACTTGACATAGGAGAGAGTCTCTCCCTAATTTCTAGTTCTCTGGAATGCGATTATGTTAATATGTTTATATCAGATATGTGCTGTATTTCACTCAGCTCACTGAATATGCTGTACTAATCCCTACCAAGTGCAAAGAAACATCAGCAGGTCAGTAAAATAGCAAAAGAACCATTACAATAGGAAAAGAGAAGTCACAATTTACGCTTTTTTCAATAAAGATGTACCTGAAAAAGCATTTTGTTTTCAGCATAATTTAATCCCATGGACTTCCATGTGGTAATTGCTCAAGAAAGCAAAAACTCATTGTTTCTCCCTGATTTCAGTATATTAAGCACATACACAGGGAGACAGTGGTCTGGAATGTCTGAATAAGGGGGAGGAAAAATAAACTTTAAAATAAATATTATATTTCAGAAAAGGTCTTTGATGTTTTTTGCATAACTAATATACTTGTTCATTATGTGTTACTTTGGAAGTGAATATGAAAAAATGACTAATAGCTCAGTAGGGAGAATTAGTTCACTTATCACATTAAATAATATTTCCATTTAGCAAAGTATTATATTTTAAGTTTGCCTTCTAATGCAGAGAACCACCATTGCTTCCTATTCTTTGTTTAAATGAAAACCAATTTAAGTTAAGTTTTGGCTCAGTATTTCTTCAATCACTCTGATCTATTTTAATCTTGCCCCAACAAATCTTTGGAAGAAGTAAATCAAGCATAAGCCACTTAAATGAAACATGGATAACTGGAAAAGCCCTGATGGATCAAATCTTCAGGACCCTTTTTTTTTATTAAGTGCAATGAGCATTTGTCACCATAATGGTGACAATCATACTTGCTTAATCCATTTTGCTGCAATGATTTTTGGTATCATTGTCTTGCCAGTTACTATTAGGGGTCTTTTTATGGTGGTTAAAAGTCAAAAATTGCTCATGGATAGTGTTGTTCCACATAATGGAAAGCAGGAAATTCTTCTGTCAATTACAATTAGAAGAGTTAATATAGCGAGGAAAGGTCACAAATACTTTAGTGGAGTAGAATGAGCTGCAGCTACTCTTTTATAACATTAGGTAACATTTAAGTAAAGGCAAAATTAATCTCTGGGGTAACTCCATTGATATCATTGAAGTTATGCTGGGGATAATTTTGACTCAAACTGTTTAAATGGGATGGTTGTTTAATTGGGATGAACTTCAGTTCATTAAGTTGTCATTAGTAAGCAATTTCCGTAATGTTTTAGTGCATATTCTTTAGTGCATTACTCTTAAAATCTATTTTTCTTATAAGCAAGGTCAGTTTAGATCCTTTAATATTTTCATATTTTATAGTATTCCTTACATTTTCAGGAATATTGTAGGGATCACAATAAATATTTCTCTCAAATATATTTTAAAGATGTTTTCCAATCCCAAGGTTGAATTTTCCTGAATGACTAAAAGAGACACTGTTAAAAGCGGTAGGCCAATAACTTGGACCATCATTCGTTCTCTTAGATTTGTATGGCATGTTCATTATCACACATGATAATGTGCATATTGTGACAGAACACACCCCTTTATTCATACCCTACACATTGTTGTAATACACTTTGTATAAAGCAGGGATCAGAAACCTTTGGCAAGTAGCCCGCCCGGGTAAGCCTCCTGGCGGGCCGGGCCAGTTTGTTTACTTGTCGCATCCACAGGTTCGTCCTATCGTCGCTCCCATTGGCCACGGTTCACCTTTCCAGGCCAATGGGGGTGGCGGGAAGCAGCACAGGCCAAGCGATGTGCTGGCTGCCGCTTCCCACCGCCCCCATTGGCCTGGAGCAGCGAACTGCGGCCAGTGGGAGCCGTGATCGGCAGAACTTGCAGACGCGGCAGGTAAACAAACCGGCCTGGCCTGCCAGGGGGCTTACCCTGGCAAACCTCGTGTCAAAGGTTGCCGATCCCTGGTATAAAGTATGCTTTGCAAGGTATCATTTAAAAACTCATAATCTGCTGGTCTGTAGTGTCCTGTGAATTTATAAGATTCCTCTATGATATTACCACATGTTCCAAACCCCACTGCCCTGTCCAGGCAGAAATCAGGTTTGTCCTAAACAAAGGAAGCAATGTATGCTTGCCTTAATTTGCATTTAAATAGTAAACAGAGTCATCAAGAAGTTAGGGAAAACAAAGGAAATTAAAACAGGTTGGAAAAAAACAGCGGGAAATATCCTTCCATATAGTGTTTTGTCTGCTGGGGCTCAGCTGGAAATGCTTTTCAAAACAGGGACTAAAACTATAAAAAGGAGGGAAACCACCTCAAGGCACCTGCTTCCCATTTCATTCACTGCAGCTGAACAAACAAATGAAACAGCTGTTGGGATCTGGGGGAGGGGTCCTGATGTAAAGATTTTGGTCAGTAAGACTACTAAAAGCACATGATCAGAAAACGGCTGCTATCAAATCCCCCCTCATTCTTCTTTTGTGAAGACTAAATAAGTTGAGTTCCTTCAGCCTCTCCTCATAAGTCATGTGCCCCAGCGCTCTAATCATTTTCATTGTCCTCCGCTGGATTCTCTCCAACTTGTCCACATATTTTCTGTATTGGGGGGCCTAAAACTGGACACAATACTTCAGATGTGGCCTCACCGGGGCCGAATAGAGGGGAATAATCACTTCCCTTGATCTTCTGGCAATGCTACAACTAATGCATCCCAATATGCCATTAAACTTCTTGGCCACAAGGGTACACTGTTGACTCATCCACTGTAATCCCCAGGTCCGTTTTTGCAGAACTGCTTCTTAGCCAGTCAGTCCTATGCCTGTAGCAGTGCATGGGATTCTTCTGTCTTAAGTGCAGGACTCTGCACTAGTCCTTGTTGAAGCTCATCAGATTTCTTTTAGCCCAATCCTCCAATTTGTCTAGGGCACTCTGGACCCAATCTCTACCCTCCAGCATATCTACCTCTCCCCTCAGCTTAGTGTCATCTGTGAATCTGCTGAGGGTGCAATCCATCCCCTCATCCAGATCATTAATGAAGATGTTGAACAAAATCGGACGCAGGCACAACCCCTGGGGCCCTCCGCTTGATATCGGCTGCCAACTAGACATCGAGCAGTTGATCACTACCCATTGAGCCTGACGATCTAGCCAGCTTTCTATCCACCTTACAGTCCATTCATCCAATCCATACTTTTTTAACTTGCTGGCAAGAATACTGTGGGAGACCATATCAAAAGCTTTGCTAAAGTCAAGGTATACCACGTCCACCACTTTCCCCATATCCAGAGAGCCAATTATATCATCATAGATGGCAATCAGGTTGGTCAGGCATGATTTACCCTTGGTGAATCTATGTTGACTGTTCCTGATCACCTTCCTCTCAACTCAGGCTGGTAAGAGACAAGGTGTGGCTGGCTGGCTGGCTGCAGCAGCACACACAGACATAGCTGAGAGTGACTTACATTCTGTAGGCTGTTTTTTGAGGAGTCCAGGTGGGAGGCTTCAGCAGCAAGGCATTGTAAAGGGCACCCTAGGTTACAGGGGTGACACAGCTACTCATCAGTCTGGATTGTACCCTGGTATGTCGCACATACTAGTGATGACATTAAAAAAAAAAGGATTTGTAAGAACCCTACACTATCAATGGAACAATATATGCTTGTGTAAGTGCTTAATATGCAAATAACTCAGAGAAAATTACAGTATTCTTATTAATTTCATTATTTTGCACACATGCAGGACTGAAACTGACAAATTCATCAGAAAATGCAGGGGAGGAGAAACAGAAAAACAGAGGCAACAAAGTACAGAATGTGAATGGCAGATGGGAGAAAATCTATAATTGTAGATTTTTCAGAAAGGTTGAGAGCTGGACTCCCTATTGACAGGCAAAGGTGGCACCCTCCCCCCCCAAAAAACATGCTCCCTTATGTATGTATTTATACTTGAAAAATATATTCCAGACATGAATCTGAAATGGAAGTGCCAAAATACTTCGAGGAAAAGTTCTTCTCATGTTCCAATCTAACTGGAAGCATTAGAAATCTCATGTCCTTATCTCTCTAAATTCTGACCAGAAATTAGAAGAATATATTTTGTTGATAATTCAATGAGTCTGACATTTGTAAGTAGAAGGAATACACAAAATTAGATTTGGGTGATGTGATGGGAATGTCTTCTTTTCCTTATCACATCATTTTGTATTCAATATTATTCAATGGTTTTAGTTATTATCTATATTATCTTAGTGTTTGAATGATATTTATGCCTATTATGCATCCACAGCCCAGGGTGGTTTTAAGAGAGTTGTATATTTTGTGAATTTTAACCATATATGTATCATTATTATCTTAAAATACTGTGGTCTTCTTGTAACAAAAGTCCCATTCATTTGCACGGGACAAATATTTGACACACACAGGTCTTTTACTGAGTCCCTTTATACAGTACCCTGCTGGTTCAGAATCAGAATTGAGAAGGCTAGTCAGACCTTTGACTATGATCCATATATCTGTATGTCAAAATATGAGGTTGCATGTGGAATATGCAAGAGATGATGGCTTGCTGCTCTTCAGCCTTCACCCTGACTTTCATGATTCTTGTTTCTCATCCTTATTGTTTCATTCACACTAGTAACTTGTGTTTGTATATACGCAAACCAGTACACAAGTATTTCTCACTCTAAATAGAGGGAGAACCAGTAATAACTTAGATTCCACTGAATGGTAACAAGTAACATTTCATGGGGGAGGCCATGGAACTGATTATAAAAAAATAACCACAATTTCTAAATCTAGGTTTCTTAACCTGTAATGAGGAATTAAATATCAGTGGCCTGATTTTTCAAAGGTGCTGAGCATACACATTTCACCCTGACTTTACTGGGAATTGTGTGCACCCAGTACTTCTGAAGATGAGATAGCTTATATTTAGGTGCCTAAATGCCTAATAAAAGTTTACATTTCAGCATTTAGGTTTACAGTTTTTCCCAGGTAAATTTCTAACAACTGCTTTTCCTGATCTTGGTTCCTGCTATATTTTGGTAAAAAGAAAAAAGTCAGACATATTTAGGGTCTTTTTATTAAAACTGATGGTTGTCTGGCAGATGATCAGAAGTCTGGCAGCTTAGCAATAGTCCCAGCTGAGACAAATTAGTTGTCAAAATGCAGGTGAGAAAGTCAAAGGCATCAAACAAATGCAATTGATGTTATGGTTACAGGAATAAAGAGGTCAATTCCCTACTTATCCTGCCTAAACAGTATAAACATATTCTGTAGATCCACTAGGTAATTTAGAGGTTGTTTTTTTTCCCCTTCAGAACAAAGATGGTAACAACCATGTATTTAAAGAAGAGAAAAGGCATTCAAAGCAATATTCTGTAGCTTTGTGAAATTAAACCCTTCCTATAATCCACTCACATTGCTGCCATTGCAGGCTGACAAGTAAGAAAATAAATGAACAAAGATTCCTCAATACGCATGTTTCATTTGAAGATTTTGGTTGAGATGAGAATGCATCTTTTATAAACTTTTCAGAATATTTCTCTAAAACTAGTCCTGGTGGATTTACTGTCTCTCATTTGTATATTTAAAAAACTTCAAACCAATCTTTTTGAAACATTTAGTGTTTGAGTCATGCCTAAAATACAATAGCAGCTCATATTTTTATAATAAACACAGATAGATTCTGGTTAAATTAATAGAAACATTTAGGACTACATGTAGTGATTTATTGCATGAGTTGATTTCAGTGGTGCCACAATCAAAGCAGTGTGCTACTCAACATGAACAAGGGGATCAGAATCTGGTCCTCATACCACACCATACCATAATTTAAGATATAAGACTTGGGGTGAAATTCCACCCATGTGAAGCCAATGGATATTTTCCCATTGACTTCAGTAGGGCTAGGATTTAACCTTTTGTCTCCATCTGCACAGAAAAGCTTGCTATCTTACACAGATGAAATAATTCACATGGAAGAGAAGAGTAATCACAGGGCACATTGAGACTGAGCAGACATGGATGGATCTCCTTCACTTACATTAATATTAGGGCTGTCAATTAATCACAGTTAACTCACACGAATAACTCAAAACATTATTCATGATTGATTAATGGCTCTATTAAACAATAGAATACCAATTGAAATTTATTAAATATTTTGGAATGTTTTTCTACAATTTCAAATATATTAATTTCTATTACAACACAGAATACAAAGTGTACAGTGCTCACTTTATATTACTATTTTTGATTACAAGTATTTGCATTGTAAAAATGTTAAACAAAAGAAATAATATTTTCAATTCACCTCATGTACATACTGTAGTGCGATCTCTTTGTCGTGAAAGTGTCACTTACAAATGTAGATTTTTTTCTTACATAACTGCACTCAAAAACAAAATAATGTAAAATGTTACAGCCTATATGTCCATTCAGTCCTACTTCTTGTTCAGCCAATCGCTAAGACAAACAAGTTCGTTTACATTTACGGGGATACTGCTGCCTGCTTCTTATTTACAATGTCACCTGAAAGTGAGAACAAGCGTTCACATGACACTTTTGTAGCTGGTGTTGCAAGGTATTTATGTGCCAGATATGCTAAACATTCGTATGCCTCTTCATGCTTTGGGCACCGTTCCAGAGAACATTCTTCCATCTGGATGATGCTCATTAAAAAAAAAAGTGTGTTCATTAAATTTGTGACTGAACTCCTTGCAGGAGAATTGTATGTCTCCTGCTCTGTGCTACCCACATTCTGCCATATATTTCATGTTAAAGCAGTTTCAGATGATGACCCAGCATGTTTGTTTTAAGAACATTTTTGCTGCAGATTTGACAAAACGCAAAGAAGGTACCAATGTGAGATTTCTAAAGATAGCTACAGAGCTTGACCCAAGGTTTAAGAATCTGCAGAGCCTTCCAAAATCTGAGAGGGAATTGGTGTGGCACATGCTTTCAGAAGTCTTAAAAGAGCAGCACTCCAATGTGGAAGCTACAGAATCCGAATCACCAAAAAAGAAAATCAACCTCTGCTGGTGGCATCTGACTCAGATGATGAAAATAAATATGAGTCGGTCCACTCTGCTTTTGATTGTTATCGAGCAGAACCCATCATCAGCATGGACACATGGTATGTCCTCTGGAATGGTGGCTGAAGCATAAAGGGACATATGAATCTTTAGCGCATCTGGCACGTAAATATCTTATTATGCCGCCTACAACAGTGCCATGCAAATGCCTGTTCTCACTTTCAGGTGACATTGTAAACAAGAAGTGGGCAGCATTATTTCCTGCAAATGTAAACAAACATGTTTGTCTGAGCAATTGCTGAAGTAGGACTGAGTGGTCTTGTAGGCTCTAAAGTTTTACATTGAAAAATAAAACAACACAGTGTTTTTTGTACATAATTCTACATTTGTAAGTTCAACTTTTATGATAAAGAGATTGCACTACTTGTATTAGCTGAATTGAAAAATACTATTTATTTTGTTTTTTACAGTGCAAATATTTGTCATCAAAAATAAATATAAAGTGAGCACTGTACACTTTATATTCTGTGTTGCAATTGAAATCAATATATTTGAAAATGTAGAAAAACATCCACAAATATTTAAATGGTATTCTATTATTGTTTAACAGTGCAATTAATCATGCGATTAATCACAAATATTTTTTAATCGCTTGACAGCCCTAATTAATATATAATAAAATTATTTACTCAATCTATTATTTTCTAAGTTAACCCACTCGAGTTTGGATTCTTATACTGTAGCCAAATTAACACTCTCCCTGGCATATGCACCCCTGACAGTACGTCACCAGGTGTATGTACCTTTTTTTTTAAACCAACTGTTGGAATCAAGGAGGCAGACATGGATCTGTTGAAATGCAATCTTTCACACAATGGGAAAGTTGTTTGGTTTGTGTCAGGGCTATGCTAAAGCTAATCTACCAGGCAGCTATTTTCAACATTTCAGTCTGGGGGAGGCTGTAATAGGGAAAAAGAATGCAATATGTTTTATGGATTGACACTTCTTACAATATTGATGCTTTTTATTACCCTTTCATCTGACCAGCCGTGGAACTGCATGTCTTAGGTGTTTGTTACCGATAGAAATTTGTTTTAAAAATGAAATTAACATCCCTTTCTTGGATCTGATTGACTTTATAGCCATAGTGTGGCTAATATGAGTAGACTTTAACCATGAGGAGTAAATGGCTGCCTTAGTCAAGCTATGTGGTTGTGTATTTGCAGTTACCTCACAAAATATCATTTGCACTTATTATCTGGTTACAAAATAACTCTAATCATCACTATACAGCTGGAGCCGCTCCTGTAGTTTGCATGAATCTTGCTGGAACCTTCCCGATCCAAATGTTTTCAAATTAGTTATTAATATCAGTTTGTAATATGCTCTTTGGAACTGAATATTTGAAGAATTCCCCTTTCCATCAGCAACATAGAAATGTGCTTTAGTAAACAATTCTGCACTGGCAAACAGACAGACTGGATGACCTACGTCGATTCTATCTATAACTTCTATTGGCACATTCTGTAGATGGTTCCATAATAGTTGAAATCATTGTATTTTGGTTATTATTTCATCACATTTATATATTTTTTTAATTTTCACAACTGTAGCAATGAGTCCTGAAAAGGGCTCTGCCAGATCAGCTATTAATTAGATAAGACTATTGATACTAAAATAACCTGTGCCAATTTGACCCACTTTCATTGTGCTGCAGTGCAGAGGGTTGTCCTTTGAGATTTGTACAGTACTGTACTTCCACATACTAATGAACACTGAATTGAAGGGACAGGTCTAGTGAGCTATATCTGAAAAAAATCACTTATGAGAAACCTAAGGAAGGCTTTTTTATAATGTGAACACTTCCCAATGTCTCTTCAGTTGTGGGGATAGGGAAGAAATCAACACAGAGGGGAAGGAGAATAATGATCTATGAAGGGGGTGATAAATGTGTGATAAAGTAAATAAACAGCAAGAGATAAAAAACAGTGAAGTAAATATGGAGAGTCCAATTCTTATATGTACGTCCTTAATTGAATGTGTATTTGGGTGATTATATCGTGCATTTGGTTGGGATCTGGATATCTGATGAACATCCCAATGTTTGAAATCTGGGGATCTGATCTTCCACCTAGTAAAGTCACTGCCAAAATGCCCTTTAATTTGCAGGATCAAGACCTGCACCTACAGAGACCAAGAATACAAAAGACTGAGGTGAAAAGATGTATGAAAGAAGAGAAAAAAAAAGTAAAATAAACTTTAAGGGAATTCTCTGAGACAAGAAAAAAATATTATGGGGGGTGGGGAATCCAAACTGAAGTAAATAATAAATATTATAAATAAAACATAAGGAAGCAAAGTGCAGTGAAAAAAAGACCATGATGTAGAGAGAGTGAGTGAGTGCTGGAGGAATAAAGACAAATATTAAATGGACCATAAAATTAGAAAGAGAAGCAGCAAACAATAACATAAATACTATGTACGTGCCAGGGAATAACAAAGTTTAAAAGAATGCTGTCTATAATCACTACTACTTTGTTAACATAACTGATAAGAAGTATGTGTTCTTCTTTATTTATATAATTTGTGATATACTGCCAGAGGTTTGAATTTGTCGGTAACCAATCAAAAGCACTAAGAACCCTAGGTTGACTTCAAATAAAGAACAGATGGGACTGTGATGTTGCACTCCATATGCTTTATGAAAATATACTTATGAATGTGAATATGATATAACTGGAATATGCTTTATGCAAAAGGCCTCTTGTAAGGTACCATTACAAAGCTTATAATCTACTGAGTGTGTTCATCCTATTTTTTTGCATATATTATTTCTACGTCTGAAGTTAGGAGAATAAGATATAAACTTGTATTATTGATGTAAACATATTAAGTGGAAGCCATTAAGGTTGCTTCAGAAACAATTAACTGTAAATGGCTCTATTTACTTGCAAACCTTCCTGTGTACCAATGGAGGCTGGGGTCTTACAGTGACAGGTGACCATGTCACGTGATAATGAAATTCATCTTAAATCTGGTACTTTTCCATTTAGAAGGAGGGGTGGGGCCCAGAGAGACAAAAGATTCCCGCCTTGTGCCAAAGCTATAAAAGGGGATGGATCAGGACAAAGGGGCTGCCAGTCATGCGAAAATCCCTACTTACCAGTAGATGGCTGCTGGAATTAACAAGGACTGTACCAGGGGAAAGGATTGGGCTCAGACTAGGAAAAAGTCTAGTCTGTGAAATAAGCTTATTGGAACATCTCTGAGGGTGAAATATTACCTGTAGTCAGTTTCTTAATGTATTAGGCTTAGACTTGCATGTTTTTGCTTTATTTTGCTTGGTGACTTACTTTGTTCTGTCTGTTATTACTTGAAACCACTTAAATCCTACTTTTTATACTTAATAAAATCACTTTTGTTTATTAATTAACCCAGAGTAAGTGATTAATATCTGGGGAGGCAAACAACTGTGCATATCTCTCTATCAGTGATATAGGGCGAACAATTTATGAGTTTACCCTGTATAAGCTTTATACAGAGTAAAATGGATTTATTTGGGGATTGGATCCCACTGGGGGCTGGGTGTCTGGGTGCTGGAGCTAGGTGACTGGGTGCTGGAGCTAAGTGACTTGCTGAGCTGTTTTCAGTTAAGCCTGCAGCTTTGGGGGCGTGGACCAGACCTGGGTCAGTGTTGCAGCAGGCTAGCATGTCTGGCTCAACAAGGCAGGGTTCTGGAGTTCCAAGCTGGCAGGGAAAATGGGCTCAGAGGTAATCTCAGCACGTCAGGTGACAGTCCCAAGAGAGTCTCTGTGACTGAACCCGTCACAGGGACTTTTTCTGATTTTGTACATACACACATTAATGAACCAAGAAATGAAGTTAACCTTGGTAGGGGAAAAAATGGAAACCATCATAAGTGACATGGTGGGAAAACAATAATTAAAAAACCCTCTTGTCTTGTACTATGTATAGTAGCCTTTGTGGTATTCAGCATTCACACTGGATCCAACGTGCTTTAAAGAAATCCTTGTCTGTTTATTTTTTATTCAGTGTCCAATTCCAACTGCCTCTGCATGACAGAAGATGGTTTTCTACAATAAAAACCCTCCCCAGACTTCTTGTCTGGAAAGCTAATGCAATTAACTGCATTGTTCCCATGGCCAGAGTCTTATATGCTGTTCTCCTCACTTACTGTGCCTTCATGCCTAATAACTTTTACACTATTAATTCCATGTATCAGCCTTGTCTGACTTTGATTTTAAGCTCTCCAGGACAGGGATTTTGCCTTGTATTTGTTTTGTTAATGCAATCTATGTGGTAATTACTATAATTTATCATTATTTACTATAGTGCCATAAAAATAGAAGGCTATTCTTGCTAATTATTGGTGAAATGCAAATGATTTGGAGTTTGGGTTTGGTTTAGTCAAGCATCCAAAATCAAACATTTTTCTGACTTCTCCAAATTATTATGCTTATTCACACAAAGTGTCTATTGTCCCCAACCTTCTCTGCTCTGTTCTTGAGGGCTGGGGAGGCTAGTAGCTTGCTACATCCCCTTTTCATCAGACTCTTAGCTTCATATGTGATGGTTTATATTGTACCCCGTAAGCATGTGGAATTAACTCATGGCCCTAATGAAGTCAATGAGAAAACTACAATTCACTTCATTGGGGCCAGGATTTAAAAATAATAATTATTATTTTCATTATTTTTAAATAAGGGAGGGATAGCTCAGTGGTTTGAGCATTGCCCCCCCCCTAAACCCAGGGTTGTGAGTTCAATCCTTGAGAGGGCCACTTGGGGATCTGGGGCAAAATCAGTACTTGGTCCTGCTATGAAGGCAGGGGGCTGGACTCGATGACCTTTCAAGGTCCCTTCCAGTTCTAGGAGATGGGATATCTCCATTAATTTTTTTTCTTTTCCTTTGGTGTTTTCAAAGATGGCCTAGGAAGACACATTTCTCATGACCTTTGTGATCAGGAATGGTCTGTCAGGCCCACAGCCTTGCAAGCCACCTACATCCCAGCTTCTATATGGGGACAAATAAGAAGCTGCCCTCCCAACTGATTCCAAAGGAACCCATCAGCCCCCTTTGGATCCTTCTGAACTTATTTTTTAAATGTAGAATATGCTTGGGACTTCACATCTAAGAATGCACCATGGGAGTGTGAAATCCTACATTGTTCCCTCATTCCTTCTACACCAGAAAACCCAAATTCTATTGCAGTTTTTACTAAAATTTTGAACTCAGTTGAAATTCTAGTTATTAATATAAATAATTTAGCACTTATAGATCCCAGGTCTATTGTTTCAGATACCCCAAAGGGTTTGAAATACTTAGCCAAGTCAAGATAAAGGATGGGAAGGGAAACAAAGAGAGGGACAGTGACTGCCCAAAGTTACACAGCAGATCAGCAACTTAGCTCGGAATGGAACCAAGGCCTCTTAGCACTTAGTTCAGCGTCCTCACCACAGAGCAACACTGCCAATCCTTTGTGGCATCTGCTGTACTTCCCCCAAACTCATCTTAAGTAGTTAATAGCCCATTCCAACATAGCTCTTTCTTTACTCTCTTGAATTGTTTGCCAAGTATTTTTTAGTGGGTCTTAACACAGAAATCAAAGAAATGAGTAAGGGCTAAAATCTTTGTTATGCTATCCTTATTTTATCTAGTGTTATGCTATTATTATTTTATCTAGTGTGTCCCTTTAGTTTTACCCATAGCTCTTTCTCTCAACATATTAACTATCAATGGTAAGTAGCTAGAAGAGAAAAGCTTTATCCACTCCACAGAACAGATACCAGACACTGCCATGAGAATTGTGCTGGCCCAGCTCTTCAACAGCATTTCTTCAAAGAAAATGGAGTTAGGTGCTTAAATACCTTTGAGAATCTGAGCCTCAGTTTTTGGTCTCCACTGGCACAAGGCAAAAGAGTGTGGCGGTAGGACATTTTAATGTTCCATTGCTAGTAAACAACTAAACTGTAAATAATTATGTCAATCAGCTATTTTTAAATGGAAACTGTGGAGGAGTGAATAATATTTTCTTCATTCCTTTCCAACTGTTCTCTAGATTTTATGTATTTCCAAGGTCATGTTCGTGCATTTAGCTTCCTAGTCTCTGTAATTATGATAAAAAAAATGTTGACGCTGAAGAAGGTTAAAAAACATTTTTAAAAGGAAAATCAAATAATTCAAATAGCAAAGAATAAATAAATCAGAATACAATCTATGCCAGGCACATTTAGAAGAAAAAGTCAAAGAGATGATACAAAGATCATCTAACCAAAGATATCAAAGTAATTTATTTTAAAAATGCTATGTTTATCTAAGAATTATGAAAACTGCAGAAATAAGAATGGACTGTATGATTTTTAAAACATTGAGGAGGTAAAGGATAAAAAATATAGTTAGTATGTAAGGCTAAGATTTTGTCATGGATATTTTTAGTAACAGTCATGAACAGTAGACGGGCAACAAAGAAAAATTCACAGAAGCCATGACCTGTCCATGACTTTTACTAAAGGTATCCGTGATATCCATGGGGGCTCAGAGCTCCAGGGACCCTCTCCACCCCTGGCTTGGAGCTGCAGGATCTCCCTATCCTCTCTCCCCCCCCGAGGTGGAGGGGAGCTGCAGAGTCCCCCCTACCCCCTGCCCAGTGGCAGAGAGCTGTGGGGATCCCCCTGCCACCAGATGGTATTCATCTGAGAGTTCTAATGGAACTACATTCAATATAGCAGAGATATTAATGAAGATATGCAATATATCTTTAACACACCCACACATACACACACCTCCACCACTCCTTCTTCAGTTTGAAAAGTCACTAATGTATTAACTACTTACAAAAAAGGAGTGTTGGAATTATTAATAATTTTGGAAATTATTAATATTGGTACTGGAAACCACCAAACACCAATTTTAATCATAAATTCCTTTTTTAAGTTTAAAGGCCAAATGGTATTTTATACGGTTGCTCTAAGCATGTCTGACATCCTAAATATAACAACTCACTACATGTGATTCAGTAACAAAACATTTATAAGCATTTGATCAAGGTACTTACAAATGAGCTAAACCCAAGGATGTTTACACTCATATTGTCAGCTCCCATATGGTCAGACAGATATTAGCAATGAACCCTTAACAGCTTACTTTTTATACCCTTTAACAAACAAGTGACATCATTGCCAATTACTGACTTCTGCTATAAACCAATTTCCAATCTCAATCCAGATAAGATTTACAACCTCTTTTCTCCCCAAGACCTTTCTTCCCTTCCTTCTTGCTGACCACCAGTTTTTCTTTTGCACTTGGGGTCACATAGGCCCTACATTTTGAGATAAAACTGGTATGTGGGGGTGCGAAGGGCCACAAGACAGGTTTCATTTTCTTATTTAAAACCATTTGTAGCTATACCTAGCAGCCAGAAGCCTTCTTCTTAGAAACTTCCCCTTATCTCATCAAGTATCAGAGGGGTAGCCGTGTTAGTCTGAATCTGTAAAAAGCAACAGAGGGTCCTGTGGCACCTTTAAGACTAACAGAAGTATTGGGAGCATAAGCTTTCGTGGGTAAGAACCTCACTTCTTCAGATGCAAGTCATCTTACCCACGAAAGCTTATGCTCCCAATACTTCTGTTAGTCTTAAAGGTGCCACAGGACCCTCTGTTCCTTATCTCATCAGTTATTCTTTGAACCAGGCATCCTCCCTATTTCATGACTTCTGACCCATTAACATTATTTTTAAGGCCTTCCTTCTACTTGCAAGTCAGGGCCTTTCTTCACAACACGTATATATTTCCTTAAGACTACACTAATTCTTTAATTTCATATTTATCCTACTAGGAATCAAAGCTAATTCCTAGTATTAAGGTTGGTGAGTTTCACCTCTGTTCCACAGAAACTAAGAGTTTGATTTAAGAGCGGGGGGAGAAAGTGCTCCAACTTTTTCAAAAAATCTTTTTTCTCTTTATTCAGCCAGGAGCCTTAACAAGTGGAGGCATGGTATAACTAACCCTTATATGCCCATCCTGATTGGGTATATGTGGGATGGTTATCTGGGGTATGGGTGGGGCTTGTCTCAGATGTTTGTGCTTTATGTCACCTCTATAATGGGTATGCTTCTCTCAATCAGCTCTTGAAGACCACTCAGAGGCTGAAGCAGCCTTCTGATTTGGCAGTGCTGCAAAGAAAATCCTGCTTTTATGTGCATGTCCAGTTTCAGTTCAATGGACTGATATTGACCTATAAAGCCCTATATAGGTTGGGCCCCATCTGAGAAACCATCATCTCTCCCTGCTCTACCAAGATGATAAGGTTAACTGTGATACTTGAGTTAAGAATCCCCCTTTTATAAAAATCTAGTGAGCTGAGGGTAAATTATTCTGAGTGGAAAGTCCTGGACTTTAGAATTTAACTCCAGAATTGAGCTGAGAGGGCCGGAGTCTAATTACTTTCAATAGCATGGTGGGGGCTAAGCATTTTCAACTTACAAAGGTATTTGCCTGATAGAGTGATGAAGTGCTCTTTAAGTGTGTGTTTAGTGTTCTAGCTGTACTGACAGTGGTCAACTATATTTTGATCTAGTTTTTTTAAGTTTTTGCATGTGAGACCAAAAATATTATGAAGGGCAAATCTTTATAAACAAATTCAAATTTGAGCACCTCAGTAACTGCTTATTGGCTCAATTTTGGCTCCTAGGAGCATGTTCCATGCCAGAGGAGGGAGGATGTACATCATCTAATTGGGAGAGTCTAAAGGATCATGCCCCTTTGTCTCCAGTGGCTATAGGTTGGTGAAAACTGGCCAACACCACTTAGTTTGACTTTCTATACATTGTAAAAGGGATTTGTCCCAGGCAGCTCTGTTGGTGTGCAAGGTTAGGTGGGGAAGCAAGTTAATGGACCAGTCTACACATGCTCAGTCTAGATCTGGTTAATTGTGCAGTCAACACTGCCTGCCACTTGCCCCTATCCTCTGCTGCTCAGCATAGACATCTGAATTATGAGTGGCTCTTGGAGGAGGGACAGTTCCCAGTGCACTGTCCTCCAGCCAGAGTTCCCTTTCAGGCCCAATCATAATTTGCCCCTAAATCCAACATGATTTTCAAAAGTGATGGGTACCCAGCATCTCACAAAGACTTATTTTGGCTCGTGACTATGAACTCAGGAGCCTGAAATTAGGCTTAACATTTCTAAAAATATTGACTGTTAAGAGTGTAATTAATAATAATAATAAATTCAAAGCCATTATACAACACTGAACAAATCCAATCTAATGGTATCAGGCCAGCATAGTTTCTGAAAGGGATCAATTTTGTCTCCCTAACCTGTTTGAATTATTTGTAAAAGTTTAGACAAGTCACCCAGTGGACCTAATTTATTTGGATTTTTAAAGTGATTTAGATAAAATTCCTCATAAGACTATCAAAGCCTCATAAGACTATCAAAGCCTACTAAATTACTCTTTCAGTGTCACAACATTAGGCTGTTAATTTTAGGTTCATAGGAATGTGCAGAGGGACTTGGCCTACTTCTTTAAAAAAAATCTATTAGATAAAAAGAATCCTTGAAAAATGTATTAACACACAAAGGAGGGAAAGAAGCAGTTAAAGTATTCTGAAAAAATCAAAAGTTTAAATAAGCATTCATTTTGAAAGGTTCCCTTTTCTTTCCTTTGTATTTGCATAATGTCCAAATCATGGTTTTCAATTAAATTCCCCTGATAACTAGATGTCTTTTTTGGGGGGAGAAGAAATCCAAAGAAACAAAAAGTGGGATAGAGAAGAATAGAGACTTGGGTGAAATGCAATACTATACTAGGAAAGGGATAACAAGCATTGACTCCTACATCTCAGAGGTTACTTAGAACACAGAAGCTTTGATGGGGATTACCTGACAGCCTCCCTGGTTCCTGTCAAACCTTTGTGGCTCCTTAGTGCTCTGTCTGAAACCTGCAGGCAAATGCCTACTTGTCACAGGGTGAATGAGAAAACCCTATAAGGGATTTGGGTCCAGTTCCAAGTGCACCTGGTTTTCCACTTAATCAAGGAACTAGGGATTCCTCAGGTGACACATCTGATCAGAGGAAGCACATGACTGGGAAGGGTCATGAAACTATGGTCAGGTGACTACTATAATATCTGTCCTCTTTACCTGGGCCCCAAAACATCGTGAGATTGGATTTAAAAATGAGATTTTTAAAACCAACATATAGGGGGGATGGTATTTGGCTTGTGGTTTGGAGGTTTTTAGGGGCACTTGGAACACATTTTCAAGCTTTTCTCCACAAACATAAGGGCTTGGTTTTGTTTATTTGTTTTTTCCCCTTTTTAAAAAAAAACAACAAGTTTCATATTTTGTGACTCCAGGGTTTGGGGCTTTAAGAAGAATGCCAAATATCATGACACCATGATAAAATAATGTGAGTTGGGAACATGGTGGGGGTTGCAAGGAACTCCTGTACTAAGGGAAGAAAGATTGTGTGTGGGGCTGTGCACCAAGGGACTGTTTAAGCCTGGGAATAGAACTGAAGGAATACTTGAGCCCAAGGAAATGCTCTAAAGACTACTGAGCCCCGAAGAAAACACAAAAGCCAATCTCCTGAAACAAGAGGAGAAGGGGGTCCTTTGCAGTGAGGATCGAAGGGGTAAACTCCATCCACAAAGAACAGTTTGGGCCTGGAGAGGGCCAGAAAGACCATTGAGGCCCATGACAGACAGTGACAGATTTTTTTTGTATTGTTTTCAAACTCTTTTGCTTGTCCCGGGAAGGGGGAACCAGAGGGCCAAGTCACCCAACTGCACCAAACCACTTTACCAAAAAGGGGAGACTGCAGACTTCAAGGGAAATGAGGTGCAGCATGGGAGAATCTGAGGCATGGATGATTGGATGCCAAGCTGGGGTGAGCCTTTCTCAATGGCCTACTGTACTAGTATCAGACAGCTGGAATTCTCTTGCAGTTATTCCACTGAGTAGAATTTTCTGGTAAGAAAATGGGAGAAGTGGCAGCAGGGCATTCTCAGTGAATTGCTCTTGTCTTAATTTGTTCCTGTTAAAGACCTCCCATAGAACAAGCCTGGCAGCCTTAAACACAAGATGCAAGATGCTTCTGTTTATTTAGCCTGGGAGCTAAATTTGAGTGTGAGGGGTGATATACCTGTTTCTGTTACTGGCCATTTATAATGATGTATTTACATTATGGCATGGGTATATATTTTAAGTTATCTCTAAATTAACATACAATCAAATAATTAGTAGTTAAACCTCAAGTTTCAGAACATGAGATGGTCATCTGAAAGACTAAAGAAGAAATCTCCTGTCTTAGTCTACAACCTGGAACAAGTCAACAGATACATTATGTTTTCCATACATACCTTTATTCACCCTTATCTACTAAGCAAAAAGCCAGATTTTCAAAGAGTTCAGCATCACCCAACATAAAGAATAACAAGAGATGCAGGTGCTGTGCTGAGCATTTTTAAAAGTCTAACCCCTCGTTTAGAACATTTTCAGAGAAGTAAAGATGACCGATGTTCCATTCCTTGCACTGGTGATCTTGAAAGGGATATAGATATAAATACATAAAGCTAAATATTGTGGCATCTAAAAAGTTAGCTATGCCATGCAGCCTGTCTCTGGAGTGCTGAGCATGTAGTGCACTGAGGAGTCTAGTTTAGGCTAATGGCGCTATTTGGGTTCCATCCAGATTAAGCTATAAATATTTTAAACAGTGGAAATTTCTAACCAATTATATTTTAATGGATGGTCACTGCTAAACTATTATGATGGTGGAAGGGAATGTCTTTTTTGAAATCCTAACCATGTCACATATTAAAAATTCTCCTCCTGCACTTTATGAGTGTTCAGACAGTAGGGGGACTCCTTAAGATATGTGGTAAAGTAAGCCTGGTGAGTTCAAATGAAAGGGTTGAGTTCCTGACCAGATGAAAACCACCTGTGCCATCTAATTTCCCTTATATGCCCTGATTTTTCATTAACTCGTAAAGGATATTAAATTAAAGCAACAACACAGCAGCAGGGTGAGGGTTCCAGCAGGGATGGTGTGAAAATTGCTTGTTCTTGCAAGAACTGTGGCACAGGAAGCTTTTTGTTTGTTTCAGATTCATGACACAAGCAATATCTCCTAAGCATGTGCTGATGATAACAAAGAATAGATAAAGGGACAAAATTAGACCTAGCATCTGTTATAATCTAATGATGTTTTATCCTCTGAATTTGAAGGGAACTACTCTCCCACCCATGAGTACAGATGTACATTTATTACTACACTTATTTTTAAGAGGTTATGATTCACTCAGAACACAAAAACAAATGGATCTATTAGAATAAATTAATGGAGTGAAAATGAATTGTAATAAACATAATTTTTATTTTTCTGATTATTGTATCAATATTCTTTACCATGGTTTACATGGGCATCTGAACCTATGCAGGGGAAAACATATTAAACAGAACTGCTCAATAGGAATTATTATCACGGGGTGAATTTTTCAAACCCATTGAATTTCAATGGGACTTGTGCTCTGGCCTGAAATTACTTTGGCACTGCTAATGCTGCATCTGGCTGCTGACAATCCCTCAATTTTGAACTCCAGTATTCTTAGGGCTAGCCCAGTGGCTGGAAAATTGGGAGGTGGAATTGCATCAGGAATGTCACCTAGCAAATAACCAAGATTCAGTCCTAGAAGGACTTCAAATGTGGTCCATTGATTGGATCATAGGTGTGTGACAAGAACACTGGTCCATTTCCTCCACTCTGTGCTTCTCTGATGAGGCTGATGAAGCTCCACGTCTGATAAGAAGATGACCTTAGGCACTCTTAAAATCCCACACACTAGTTCAACTGTTAGTTACTACAGCATAATCTGTCATTATACTCCTCAAATATCCAGTAAAGTGCAGTAGTAACCTTTTACACTTTTTAATAGCTGTGCTTACTTTTTTTGTAGTTACACTGATATATTGTATATTAGATACAGTAAATAGCCACTCTTTTTCAATAGCCACAAATGAAGAGCTCAGAGTGCAGGAGAAAGGTCCAGGCTGGGGCAGGTGTGTGTGGGAGGCAGGATCTGGGATGGAGTTTGGGTACGGGAGGGGGCTCAGGGCTGGGGTGCAGGAGGGGTTGTGGGGTGCAGGCTTCGGAAGGGAGTTTGGGTATGGGAGGGGGCTCAAGGCTGGGGCAGAAGGTCAGGAGGGGGTGCAGAGTGTGGGTTCCAGGAGGGAGTTTGAGTGCAGGAAGTGGCTCAAGGGGGTGTGGGCTCCAGGTGGTGTTTACCTTGGGGGGCATAGGGGCAGTTACGTGGTTCTGTGCATTTCCGGCCAATGGGAACTGCAGAGCTGGCGCACAGGGCGGGGGCAGTGCACCGAGCCCTGCTGGTTGCCCCTGCACCTCGGAGCTGCAGGGACACGTCTCCGCTTCTGAGAACTATGCGGAGCCAGGTAGGGAGCCTGCCAGCCCCGCCAACCAGATTTTTACAGCCCGGTCAGCAGTACTGACTGAATTTGCCAGGGTCCCTTTTTGACCAGACATTCCATTCACAAACTAGACACCTGGCAACCCTAATTGGTAGGTCCACCTGGAAAGGAGAAGTGTCCTTAAAAGAACTGGAAGAGCTTAGTTAGTCTGGAGAAAGAGAAGAGGCTGGGAGTGTCTGCATCTTAAAATGGTTTGACAGAAGTTAGGACAGAAGAAAACTGGGAAAAGCCCACAGAAGAGGAGTTAGCTTTTGTTGTTGGTCTAAAAATGTGGGCAAGACTTAAGGGCTGTCTCCCTGGAGTGTTGGTATTCAGCCAGGAGGAGAATATTGGGGAAGACTTGGGGAAGACTAAAGCTCAAGCCTGAAGGGTACGAATTTAAACTTAAATTTATCCTTTTGGCTTGGGATTTTTTTGAGAACTCCAGGTCAGAGTGAAGGAAGGGTGAAGCCTGAAACTTCAGGGAGCCTGAGAGGAATGAAGTTGTACAATGGGACCAGGAAGGGGCTGTGGGAAAGGCTTTGGAGAGGCGAGAAGGAAACAAGCCCAGAGAGGAAGTAGGGGGCCTGAACAGATGGAACTTGCCTGCTTAATCCAGAAAATAGTAGAGGGCTGAACCACTGCCAGAAAAAAGAGTCTGAGACCAGGGATGGAAGGACTAATGATTTGAGATTCAGTCTGAGGCCACAGGACTATTGTTTATTTGACTTTTGTTACCATGGCAGTGCAGAGATTTTAAAATGATAGGCCAGAAGTTAGGCACCTAAGTAAATGGCCTGCTTTGCAGGGCTAGTGTTACCCACAGTGCCTATGGGCTTAAATGTATTCAACCCCCCAAAAATCAGGCTGCTTATTTAGATGCCGAAAAGTAGATTTATGCCCATCTTTAGCCACCCAGGGTTGGAATGTTTGGCTGTATAACTTTACAGATGATATCTTTACTACAGGGCTGGATTCTCTGCTACATTACACCTTCTACTACCTGGGCAAAATAAATGCAAATAAGCTGTAAAGTGCTACTGCTCTGATCTGATCCAGTTTTATGACCACTTCCCACTGACTTCATACAAATGACTGAAGAAGGCCAGGGACTACAGACTGTGCAGTGGAGAGTGAGGCTGTGAATGTTTTGTGCTCATCTGCCTCTGGTAACACAAACCAACGAGCACATATTGTCTTCTAGAATTGCGCTGATTCCAGTACAGATGAAAATGTCTCTAAAGACTTTCATTTCACAGAAGCATAAGGAAACACTCATTTTCCTAATGGAAAAGGGCAAAATCATTAAAAAGAAAATGTGTATTTTAAAAATGTATTAAAAACTGTATACTAATAAAGAAACTGCTTCAACTCTTTATTTTTCCATTTAAACCGCACAGGCTCCCTTACCATGCAGTAAGTAGAATAAGTTGATTTTCAGTATATTAGGCATGGAAACTGCTCATTCTGATAATTTCTTACTGATGATGCCTTAGATGTAAGTACTTGCATATTTTCTGATGATAGTGCCATTGCATCTCTCAGAGAATGGCAACAAGCACACTTTACTTCTTTGTATGCTACCAATAGGCATATGGTCAACAAAAGAAAGAAATGGTGCAGGGCAAGACTAGCATTATGATGCTGCAATATCACCAGCATTACTTCAAAAATGCATTAGTATCTGCCAAATATAACTATTCTGTAACAATAATACTGCAAAAGGGGCATCCATCTGTTATCACCTGTCCTCTATGCCAAAACACAGAAGTTGCAATTAGCTAGAATGTTTCTTCTGTCTGTACTCAGGCTGAATTCCCAGAGCCTGGGCGAAAATATGTGGCACAGCATTCTTAGTAGAAGAGCCTCTGCTTTGAAAAGTGATCCTTTTTGCAGTCTACCAAATTCCACATTTGACTTCATCATGTGATTCAAGAAAAAATATTTGCTGGTGGTTAGGGAATAAGATGGGAGTTCCCTATCTGGTCAAGTATTTGGGGGTGGGGGGTGAAGGTCTAGTTTTTTTATCATATTTGGGTCTTCCATTGAGAATGCTGCGTCACCCTTGACCATAGTAATTCCCAAGTGCAATTCTGGTAGGATTTAGTGTTTTTCTTCCACATACTTTGTGGTCATTATTGGCACTTAAAAAAATAAAATAAAGCTAGATACAGTACTGTGTGCCTGTAATACATCAGTTGGTAATTATTATGCTATAGGAAGTTAAATATAAATGAAGGTGTGCCCAGAGAAACAGAAATTGAAAATAGGAATTCATCTTGCAGAGGCGATAGTTAATATGCTTTGACAATTAAAAAGCAGAAGGAAGTGTGTGTGTGTGTGTGTGTGTGTGTGTGTGTGTGTGTGTGCGTGCGCATGCACTCTTTAAGACTCATGGCCAATGTTTGGACAAATATGTAGGCTGGTTTAAAAACATAGAGAAATCCACTTTCTTTTATTGTTTAAAGAAAATCTTCATGGTGCCACAGTCCACTGGACAACAAAGCATTCACAACAGATGTGGTGTCAAGACTTCATTAATCCAGCGAAACATACCGACAAATGTTCCTTATAAAATTTCTCAGATTTTTTAAAAATTAAAATTACATCAATTTTGTTAAAAAGTCATAGCAAAGAATGTTGCAGTTTGAAAATAAAATTCTGAGCTTCTCTAATGCCTTAATTCAGGCAAATAGTCTTCATAGTTTGCAAATAAACACTTCTGGTCATAATGATATTATTTGCCCTTCAACAAACCCCACTCCACACAAGTCTAATCTTTCAGCTGACCAAGATGCTAAAATTTTTCTTCCTAACACAAAGGATAGCCAGGTTTACAATCTCACCCATTTTTCCTTATGTCTCAACTAGAGTGGAATAAACCCTGGGGAATGCATTTCATATGGATTAAAGTTACCAGGCTACCTGATGAACAGGGCCGGCTCCCTACCACTTTGGCCGCCAGGGTTTTGGCCGCCCCAAGCAGCCAAACAAACAAACAAACAAAAAAAGCTGCGATCACAATCTGTGGTGGCAATTTGGCGGGAGGTCCTTCGCTCCGAGCTGGAGTGAGGGACCGTCTGCCGAATTGCCGCCGAACAGCTGGACGTGCCGCCCCTCTCCGAAGTGGCTGCCCCAAGCACCTGCTTGGTAAGCTGGTGCCTGGAGCTGGCCCTGCTTATGAAGTAGCAGAGGCAGATGATAGTCCTTAATATAGAAGTTAAATAAACTGCTTCCTGCCTCTCCAGAAGATATTTACTGGATTTGGAGGTGAAGGACATTGTCCTACCTTCCCAACTCTCTTTGAATATGCAAATAGGGAGAGAGAGCCTGGCCAATGTCACCTGAACAGTAAAGGGAGTGTGCACCTAGCGCAACGAAGGGCAAAGTGGTAGGGTTTGGGCCACTGCCCCCTTAACAAACTGCTAGTAAGTTTCTGGGAGGATAGCTGGCTGTGAGGGTTGAGACTGGCTGATGTGTTCACGTTGAATGTGAACTCGCCCTGATAGCCAACCAGTCTTTTTAAACATTCTTATTTCCAGCTACACTGATCAGTCTTATTTCCAGTAGAACATCATATTCTGTGGAAGACAGGAATAAGGATGAGGCTAATCATTATCATAAAGAGAGCTGAACAAATAATTGTTTTTGTTTTTTTTATTTAGCGGCCAAACCAAAAATAAAATAAAAATGGATTTGTTTTGAACTAAAATTGATTTTTTTCTCATTGAAAAGAAATGTTGAGTTGTTTTGCTTAGAAAATTTATTTTGACATTTCTGAAATTTTATGTTCAGTTTTTAGGTTGAAAGTCTTGCTGAGTTTGACCTGAATTGTTGAATAATTTCAGTGTTCCCAAACCAATTGTTTAGCCAAATTTACTATTAGCCATTTTTTTTTTTTTGCCAACTCTGAGCATGTGTGTCATTTGGACTGTCATCCCTGACAATAAGGAAAGTTAGACACACTATCAAACATCTGTTTAAGAAGCAAGTGTATTCATAGACAAGACACTTCATCAGTTTAGTCAGTGACATATATGTGCATATTATAACCATTATAACCATGCCTTTTTAAAATAGAAGACTCATTTGGAAAATAAACCTTTTAAACATTTTCAAGTCATCATTTTCAAGGTTAGGTGCCTAAAATTACATACCTAAATACATATGTAGATACACAGATGAAAGTGGCATCATTTAAAATATGCTGAACTGTTCTCAGTTCCCAACAATATCAATAGCACCTCTGAAAAGCAGGCCATGTTTTCTTATGTGCTTAAATACGAATAGAGATGCTTAAGATTAGTCTCCATGTTAGCAAATTGTGGCCTAGACTTCTAAAACTAAATAGCACCTGACTTTATCAATACATCATGTTATGAGGGGATGAGAGAGTTCCTTCCAATATCACCAAGAAACTTTTTTTCCTCCCATGCAAATGTTGCTGGCTTTCACAAAGTGCAGCAATTGAAATCTCCAAGCTCTAACATGCACTATCTGCTTGTCCGGAAGAATGAGGATGGTTTCCAGAAGTCTGCTGGGCACAGTAAACCTCAGTCCTTGTATACATCTACATGCATTTTGAGAACAAAGGACACTTTTCTACTCCTTTTCTTTAATTCTGGGTATCAAGCAGCATGTTTGAATCAAAGATTCCCTCACCATTCTTGATTTCGGGAAATGTGCAGCTCAATGTGATATAATGTTGTATTAATTAATTAATAAAATAAAATTGTGAAATAAAGAATTTATAATCTGTATAAATAGCTGTCATTAAAAAAAATGTCTAGTTGAAAAGCATGGACTAAGAGTAATATATCAAAATGTTGGAAAATATATTTAAAGTTTTTTTACAGTAATATAAAATTACTTCACTTATGCTTTGTCTGAAACAGTCATTAAAATATGCACATTAATGTGATAAAGTTATTAAAGCTATAAATCTTCTGCAAATATAGATGCTTTTAATAAATTACAATAATACCATTATTTAGTATTGCTAATATCAGCATAAAAGTATATCACCTTCAAACATTTTAATGCATATTGATCTAAATTTTCAAACTTTGGATGTTTGCAGAAACGACTGCAGAATATGCATATAAAGATTCTATTCTCCAGACCAAAACTGAAAATACAATACATTGTTTAAAAAAATGGAATTAAATATATTTATATGAAATACAAATGGATCTACTGTAACTATTTAATCACAAAACAAAGTGAAATCAGCCAGACAAAGCACCAGGAGCCAGATTTTTTGAAGTATTGAGGAGCCTAATGGGATTTTTAAAAAACCACCTGTCTGACTAACTCCTAATGTGATCCTCAAGTACTTTGGAAAATACCCCCTATCTGCTTATCTGAATTGTAGATGTCTAAATACTTTAAAAATGTTGTCCCCAAGTGCCTGATGCAAAGCCCATTGGAGTTAAATTCTCACTTACACTAAGGCCGCTTTACCTCTCTAGCAGCATAAAGAAACCAAAAAGTGAGTGTAAATATTGGTCCCATTTTAGGGTTTCAGTACAGTGGCTGTAGTGTAAATAAGTCTTTCCATTGATTTCAAAGGGCTTTGGGTTATGCCCAAAGTCCTGCAGTCTATTATCTTCAGTGGAAGTTTCTCCTGACAGCGGATTTCAGCATTTGCTTAAATGCAGCAACTATTTCAGAGTAACCTACAGATTCACATATAAAGGCTTTGTTTCTACATTACGCACTCCCAATCCCCCTTTGAGAGACAAGGGACCAGACCCTCTTCCTGATGGAACTTCAGTAGTGCCAAGCATTCAACAATCATGAGTTAGGCTCCAAAACATCATAAAGTGACTTAAAAATAATGAGATTTTAAAGAATAATAACACAGGTTAAAGGAGTTCTTTTTTACTTTGGGGGTTTGAGCTTTTTGGATTCATTGGGGTCCCCTTTTCAAGCTGCTCCCTGCAACTCTGTGCACTAATTTATTTTAAATAAATAAAATGGAAATGCTCAGGTAATCCCAGGATCCTAGTATATGAGGCTTCAAGAAAAAACACCAGATGAACCTTATGGTAAAAAAACATAAGAGTTGGAAACATTGTAACTTGTATGGCTCCATTGACTTCACTATGCTAGCTATGGAGCTATGCCCACTTTTACCACCAGAGGACTTGGGCCAAGTTACTTGTGGTGGTGGCAGGGCCGGATCCAGGCACCAGCCAAGCAAGCTCGTGCTTGGGGTGGCAGATTCTAAGGGGCAGCTTCCCTCCAATCCTTTTTTTTTTGGTTCGCCACTCCGGCCGCCTTGTAGGGGGCGGCGGCGCGGAGGAGGGGAGCGCCCTGCTGGGAGTGGGCTGTGTGCTTCATCTGCCCCAGCTGGTGCCAGGTCTGCAGCAAGCCCGGCAGGGCAGCCCATGTCCTTCCCTCCCCACCGACCAGAGAGGCATGGAGCTCTCCCAGCAGGCAGCGCGGCGGGAGGGGTAGCATGGCGAGCGCCCCGCTGAAGGAAGCCCTGGCCGTCCCCCTTCTCTCTCTCCCCCCCGTTTCCTCCCTCCTCCCCCTTCCCCCCCGCCCCCGCTAGCTGGGATGCGCACTCCACTGCCCGGGGCACGTATGCAGCGCAGGGAGTCCCCCCCCACCCTGGCTCCAGCCGCCCTACATGGTTTGGGTTTTTTTGTTTTTTTGCTTGGGGCGGCAAAAAAGCCAGAGCCGCCCCGGGTGGTGGGGAAAAAATCTATTTTATGAAGAAAAGGAGTTATATGGATGCCTGCAAAACAAAGAAAGAAATTGAAAGATTTTTAGTCATGTGTTTACAGTGTCTGCCACAATGGACCTGGGTCTGTTAGGTACTGCCATAATGCAAATAATAAAGAAGAGAGAGAGAGAGAGAGAGAGAGAGAATGCCTGATAGTCTACAGTCTTCAGCTTGTGTAGCCAAGCAGGCACAAAATGGATATAAAAAGCTACCATTCTGATCTCTCTCTCTCTCTCTGTGTGTATATATATATATATATAAAAGAAACACTTCCTAATTCAGAAGTTTGTGTTCCAAGACCACCACAATTTTCAGATGAGAGGAATGTACCTAGGAAGATACAATAGCTATCACAGCCTTAGGAAATTAGAAAATGATATATACCTCAAAATAATACAAATAACATAAAAGGTTAATGGAAATGATAATGCCAGATTAACATTTCAGACAATTAATGAAATTCAGTAGCAGTAATCTGTGGATAATTTATGGCCATTAGAGGAATGTGGGCTAAAATGGGAACTCTTGACATAGGCTGGTAATGGAAAATATGGTCATGTTTTCTTCTCTGTATCTGGTTTTTGTACTTTATATATTGAGCCTGCCTACATTCTCTACCTAGCTTTCAGGTTTATTTCAGTACAGTCTCATTCTTTAAATGTTTATTGCCTCAAATAAATTACAGTATCTCTCTACTATGAGGCAATTTTAATTTGTAGAGTTATAGAGGGTTGTCTAAAAGTATATAACAGACATCTTTAAGGTTTGGTCAGGGCTGATCCACACAATGAACACTTCCTCTTCCTTCAGTATTGCTGATAAATTCAACAGTGCACAGCTATCTGAGGCTAAGTATTGGAATAATACTCTATTTTACTGAGTCCAGCAGTAGAACATAAAATGTCAGGATTTTGTAAATTTAATTTAATTTAATCTTTATTACTGGCTAAGGCTAACATATCCCCTGGATCACCCTCTTAATATTCTTACATAATTCTCAGTGTTTATTACCTTTCTGCGGTTATAATGAGAATACCCATTATTTGTTTTTTAATTTATTTATTTGGTTTTCACAAGGTCGGTGAATTTGTAACTCTGGGGATGTGTTATTTCCTGATGTTCTGTTATTTGTTTTTTTCTCTTGGAAAAACTTTTGTGATGAGAGGGAGATTCCTTTAAGAACTTTGGAGAGTTCCTGGATATTACCTCATACTGGAGGCATATATCTATGCATAAATTTCTATCTGCAGGCAGGGAAGAAGAATTATTTTTATTTATAGAATAATAAATAATAAGGATTCTTTCTATAATACTTCCTAGTGCTCACAAGTAAGCTAGGCACTTCACAGGAAACAATGAAGCATGTAGAAGATGGGCTTGACATTTTACCAGAAAAATTCTCCAATCTCCATTTTGCTTTCCTAAATCTTTATTCTGAATAAGCAAAAGTCACTGAACCCTAAGATGAATGCTGCAGACCCTGAGCATGCTCAGTAAGAATTTAGGATTTCCAAAATAGTGCCCTGGCAAACAGCCAAGTGGGTGGGGGTGTGGAT
Organism: Chrysemys picta bellii; assembly: GCF_011386835.1. Taxonomy (NCBI): domain Eukaryota; kingdom Metazoa; phylum Chordata; order Testudines; family Emydidae; genus Chrysemys; species Chrysemys picta. The sequence goes on along the minus strand of NC_088791.1, from coordinate 265,616,340 downwards.
CAGCAGAATCACAGCTCTGAGATTAATGACAACAGTGAGCATGTGCTATATTGGTGGCTACTGAGCATGTGTGGTAAGAGGTGACAGAGAGGTCAGTTACCTGAGCAGCTAGCTGGTCAGGCCCACTCATATCGGTCACAACTTGTTTTAAAGGTCAGAACTGTCAATGAGAATTCTGAAGTAATGGTTAAGCCTGAGCATGTGCAAGTGAGGTACCTGCTTCTAAAAACAGAAAGGTATATTAAGAGAGAGCTACAATGTAGCATAAAAAGGCTAGCTGCCAGCAACAGTTTCAGAGTCCGGAGTCTGAGTCAGAGGAAAAGAGATCTACTGTCACCAGTTTGTTGCAAACTGGCCACTTGCAACAAATTGGTTTGCTTGGAATCATTTAAACCAGAGATCGGCAACCTTTGGCACGCGGCCCGCCTGGGTAAGCACCCTGGCAGGCCGGGCCAGTTTGTTTACTTGCTGCATCCGCAGGTTCAGCCAATCGCAGCTCCCTCTGGCCATGGTTCACCGCTCCCGGCCAATGGGGGCTGCAGGAAGTGGCGGCCAGCACATCTCTCAGCCTGCGCTGCTTCCTGCAGCCCCCATTGGCCTGGAACGGTGAACCGCGACCAGTGGGAGCCGCGATTGGCTGGACCTGCAGACATGGCAGGTAAACAAACCGGCCCAGCCTGCCAGGGTGCTTACCCTGGTGGGCCGCGGGCCAAAGGTTGCCAATCCCTGATTTAAACTATATGCTATTGTAGTTTAAGTGCTCTTTAACTTGCAATAAGAAATTGTGGTTCAGGGATTGTGTGCCTTGTTTAGGATATTTAGATCATATTGTACTAGGGATTATTAGTTATATCTATAAAAAAGATACTTTGTTTTGGAAAGAGTATTGCCTGTGTCGGTCACTTTATCCGAAGGTTATATCTGTGTCCTTTAGTGTTTCCTTGACAACCCCGGACACTTTTACCTCGGGAAGAACAGAATAAGGGAGTAATAGACATGTTTTTGTAGTAACGTCCCCAAATCCATTGTTTGGGGTAACAGACAGGCAACAAGGTATAAGACAGGGGGAAGAGAGAGGAAGAATATGGATTGTGTAAATAAAGTTTATGCAGTTGTTGAGAGTGGGTATAATTCCACTCAGGGCAGAGGCCAGCACAAGGACTGTGCAAAACTTAAGTCCCACTTAAACCCTAGTTTGAAGATGTAAGTGAGACTTCAACAATGTGCGGGCCTTGTTCTGGTCTTCTGAACTGTGGTGAGCTACATACATACATCTAGGAGGTAAAAGCTTATAGTTTTTACAGGTGGTTAAAGTCTAAATACTATTTTTTTTGTAGGGGATGATCCAGAGTTGAGTTTTGGGTGGTGATTACAAAGAGGTGAGGGTGGAAGATTGATTAATAGATTTGGAGACTCAAGTACACAGGAATACACATTTAAATTAAAAAAAAAAGAAATTCTCAAATGATTTTGCATGTTCTTTATTATATTTCCTAAATATATTTTTATTTTTATATTTTTTCAGATGAATTCTACACAAAATGTCTCCTGTACTAGGACCTTATTGAGATATATTAATTTAAAAATATTGGACTAAGTGAGTCTCAGCACTGTTGAGGGAAACTCTAAATCACCTTTCCACTACTCCGGGGATTCCCAAACTTGGTTTGTGGCTTCCTCAGGGTAAGCCCTGGGCGGGCCGCGAGACACTTTGTTTACCTGAGCATCCACAGGTATGGCCGCTCGCAGCTCCCAGTGGCCACAGTTGGCCGTTCCACCACTTCCCACAGCTCCCATTGGCCGGGAACGGCGAACTGCGGCTGCCTTGAGCTGCGAGCGGCCGTACCTGGAGACACTCAGTTAAACAAAGCATATCGCAGCCTGCCAGGAGCTTACCCTGAACAAGTCGCGAACCAAGTTTGGGAACCCGTGCACTACTCCAATCCTGGGCTGATTGGGGACCAAATCATCCCCTCTCTAATACTGAAAAGTCTCAGGAGTGATCTAAATTCTGCTGGGTGCAGCCAGATGCTGTGCCAGCCATGGATCTGGTGGAGAACTGTGCATCCTCCACAATCTTCAGTACTCCTATTCCTTTCCTTCATAGCCTCCAGCCTCTACCTGGACTCGGGGGACAGGTGACATAGAACGTACTATTCTGGCTTTTTACCTTCCAAAGATTTGAGTGTCAGTAATAGTTAATGCTATGAATTTTTAAAAGGAATACAAAAGTTGTGCTTTGGAATATAATCCAATTTCTAACTCTTTGGGATCAGGACATATTTTCCCACATCTGCCCATTTTATTTATGATTTCTTGCACCTTCTTCTGAAGCATCTAGTATTGGCCACTGTCAGAGAAAAGAGACTGGACTAGACAGATAAATAGACTTACCCAGTATTGAACTACCTTTGTTAACATGAAATTCTTGTTTAACCATTTAAAGCAGCTTTTTCAGTGCTTTGCAGTTCTAAGGCACTGCAAATCAATCAGCTAAAACATGGGCTGAGGATTTATCCATTCTGTGTCCTCCACACTGGTGTAAATGAAAACAGAATTTGGCTCATTAATAAGACATTTTATTTATTGAAAATATTTTACAATTTTTCTTGGAAAAATACAATATTAAGCATGGAAGACACTAACTCAGATGTAGTTATTCACTTTAATAACACCATTGCAAAAGCATTGACGCCTAAATGAGTTGTCAAGGAAGGCACACAGAGCTGTATATGAACTGGAGAAAATCAAAAGCTACAACATATTGGGAAGCACTTGGGGGGAGTGAGGAGTGGCAAGAGGAGCATCAGAGAGGATTATATAACATTATAAATGTCTAAGATGACCAGACAGCAGTTGAAAGGGTCTTGGTGAGCAATCAAGGCATTATGCCTTAGAGGGGTGGGGGTCAAAGACCATTTATGAGAGTTGGGCTAACACGGAGGGACAAATAGAGAAGCATCTAGGAGAAATAGTGGGTAAAGCTGAGGCAAGGTCAAAGTGGGACACAGGACCATCTTGAAAGAATGGAGAACCATTTGAGAGGATTCTAAGCTCAGAGCCAAAGCAGAAAAGATGTTTTCAAGAGCTAAATTTGAAGTTAAGGTCTTGTGTTAACCCACAATAAATTATTTAACTTGCTAATATTAACAACCGATTGTGCAGAATCTCCAAGTAATATAGGCAAATTGAATCCCATGTGGAAGTGACTCTGACCTTTATCACTAATTATGTATCTGCACGTTTTTGTTATCATTAGTAGCAGATTATGCCAACCTTACTCATATTGGGTAGTACTTTACACACTTTAGTCTTAACCGACTTCTGTGGACCTCCTGTCACAGAAAGCTAATAGCCAATCTGAGTTAGGATGTCAAAATCTGACCTTTAAATATTCTGATCAATAATAAAAATATATATATATTTGTATTGTATTCACTATTTGAGGATTAATAAGACATTTAAATACACCTGTACCCCAATATAACGTGACAAATTTGGATATAATGCAGAAAAATAGTGCTCCGGGGGGCAGGGCTGTGCACTCTGGTGGATCAAAGCAAGTTCGATATAACACAGTTTCACCTATAATGCGGTAAGATTTTTTGGCTCCCGAGGACAGCGTTATATCGAGGTAGAGGTGTACCTGGCAAGAATGTACTCCATCAGTGACAACACAACAATATATTCTGCACTGCAGATCTTTTAAAAATGAAAAAAGCACATGTTTTATATGTCAATTTAATATCACTTTGAAATGTACATTAGGTGCTCATTTTTACCTCTATCATCACTTCACACAAAAAAGTACATTGCCAGTAAGACATATGGTGTGATCTGCATTTACACTAGCTAGGATAAAAATTACAAGAGCTTTCAATTCTCATGCTTCAGGGCATAATTAAGGTGAAGAGCACATTTCTCCCATTGCACAGTACTGCAAAGCTGACCAGGTTCACTATGAGGGTTATTTGCCATCAGCTAAGATACAGCTGAAGGCAAGATATGAAACGCAGTGGTCTCTGAATCTAGTTCATCAAGTGAATAGTCCTGCTGACTTCATTGGGAGTTTAGCACATTTAAGTACTTTGCGGAACTGAGGTGTAATACTGATACTCCTGGGTGGGTCGTCATCACATGCAATTCTGTCCCTCTGAGTGGGTCATCAGCAGACAGAATTGAACCTGGGACCTCTGGATCTTAATGCATGAGTGTCAATGACTGAGCTAAAAAAAGCCAGCTCTCTTAGCCAAGGATGTACCACTAGACAGGGAAAAGCACCACAGTGAAGAGGCATAGCTTACAGAGGTTGTAGGTAAGTATGGGATTCTTGGGCAGAAAGAGTTAAATATAACTCTTCTTGATTAAAAAAAAGGTAATCTAATGGGACATGCTGTTTGAAAATTAAAAGATTTGTTATAAAAATGTAATGGTTTGCAAAACTCAAAATACAAATGGATTTTCTGATATCTCCACCCATATTTAGAGTTTACTCCTTTCAGAAACTTGACATTAACTCACCCTCCTCCCCACATCCCGCTGAGATATGTGTAAGGAAATATATATATATTGCATACAAAAGATACTATTAGAAAAATGTTAAGTATACAAAGTCAATCCCCTCCAAATCCTTTCTTCTGGCTCCTGGATCAGCCTCTCAACTCTCCGCCCCACGCTCCCTGCTCCAAGATCCTCCTATTCTGCATTCCAGTCAAGCTAATGCCTTTAGCTCCATGCTTGCTGGGGATAGGTACTGAGGATATTGAGAGCACAAGTAAGACAGTCTCCCTGCTCTCATTTTCTGTACCTGTCATTATTCAAGCCCCTGGTAGCCTGATGGAGTAATTTAGGGAATGTTTTAGGGATAACACATGATCAATTACTCGGTGGGGATGGTGCACACACAGTCAGGTGGTATGTGGGAGCTGTGTGGCAATAGAGCATGATAATTTCCGACTTATAAGTCTCTAATGAGCATAGGTGAACTTCAGTTTGGAGAGGTTACTAGTTTAGCTAAATTTGGGCAGAATTTAACATGGATAGCATGTACTTGAGACTAGTGCACCCTCTTCCCACCAGTCAAATGTTAAATCCCCACTCCACAGTAGGGAATCAATAGAGCTTCTCAGTGAAATGGTTGTATGGATTTTTTACATGGGCAAAGCAACATGCTTTTTTCTCTGTTTTTGTCCTTGGAAATGGGTGAACCATTTTTGCTGAAACTTTCCAAAAAACTTCATTCAGAGGCAGATACCAAGCATGAAGAATTGCATTCTAAACCGTTACAATTTGGCAAAGATATAAACAACAGAAAACAGGAGCTGGTAATGGAATGGGTTGGGCAACCCTATCTATAGGTGACTCTGCCAGGTGTCTCTGATGTACATGAAGGCCCAGTCCAGGTCCCATTTACACTGACGGGGTCCTTCTGGTTTCAAAAGGCATTGGAACAGTCCCTGAGATTTTAAATCTTTCCTCACAAGGCAATTCCTCCACCCTGCTAATCAGTTTTGATAATCATCTCTGAACTCCCACAACTCTGTCAAGATCTTTCTAGACAGAGCTAGTTAAAGCACAATGCAGTATGCTAAGGGTATGTCTACACTATGAAATTAGGTCAATTTTATAGAAGTCGTTTTTTTAGAATTAGGTTTTATACAGTCCATTGCATATGTCCACACTAAGCGCATTAAGTTGGTGGAGTGCGTCCTCACTACCGCGGCTAGCATCGACTTACAGAGCGGTGCACTGTGGGTAGCTATCCCATAGTTCCCACAGTCTCCGCTGACCATTGGAATTGTGGGTTAAGCTCCCAATGCCTGATGGGGCAAAAACTTTGTGGTGGGTGGTTTTGGGTACATATTGTCAGGCCCTCCTCCCTCCCTCCTTCCATGAAAGCAATGGCAGACAATCGTTTCATGCCTTTTTTCTGGGGTCCTGTCCGCCGGCCCCACTCAGCCTGCTGCCTGCCTGGATGATCGGAACCCCAGGCAGGCAGGAGGCTGAGCGGGGTCAATGGACGGCGCCCCAGACCGGCAGCGGGCTGAGCAGCTCAGCCAGCTGCCAGTCTGGGGCTCCGTCTGTCGGCTCCTGCCAGCAGGTGTCCTGCTCAGCCCCACTCAGCTGGCAGACCTTGGTGAGCTCGATCAGGGGTGCCTGGACAGACATGGCTCTCCTCCTCTTAGAGCACAGAATGGGAGTGACTCCAGGTCATTCTCTTCTTTAAGTTTTGTCTCATGGAGATTCAGTTCTGCCTGGAATATCATGTGAGCTGGAGGCTTCTGCCTCAGGCTGCTTTCACAGCCGGTATTACCGTGTGGTCACACCTACCCCAGCCTGATCCTTGCTCCCATGGCTCATGAAGCCTGGACAGTAGTAAGGAGCAGTTCAAGTTGTGGAATGACAAATCCAGAATGAAGGATTGCACTCTATGAGCCACGTTAAGATTATTTCAGAGTCCTAGATAGCATTTAGTCCCTACAAAAGGCTTCATGAAAATTTCCCCCCACCCCTAACAAAAGTGTTAATTTATCAGAGCAGCTGAAAGGGTAAGGAACCCTGGACTATAACTTAGAGAGAGCTTACATATTATTTAACTCATAATTGATATAATTCAAAGTAAAATTTCACAGTGCGGTCTGTTCTAAGACTAAAAATGCAGGAGGGGAGTCAGAAAAAGCAACAGTGATCTGTCTCCTCCTGGTTTCAATCCAGGGATGTTTCGCGCGTTAGGGGAACGTGATCATCACTACACTAAGGGGCTTTCATGTGTTAGGTGAACGTGATAACCACTACACTACGGGGCTTCTCTTTTTTTTGCCACAGACTTTGCCGAATGTACAGGAATGTTTTCTCTAGCTACAGAAGCTACCTAATGCAATGTCTATACCTATGGCCTTCCTGCTCAGAAAGTGGTCATGCCCCCCGCCCAAAGCTGACACAGTGCGGAGTGCATGTGACACAGCGACCTGGCTCAGGCAGGATCGCTAGCGAGGCATGATACTTTTGCCGTTAAGCAAACACAGGAATTCTTTCCTGGCCTCTGCCTCTGAATGCCTCCATGAATTACGCTGTGCCCTATCAGTGTGGGAGGACTGCATGAGCTCAGAAAACATGTCATCGCGAGTGCGTTTTTTTCGCCTTCTAATCTGCGATAACCTTAGGGACGGAGATTATAGGGGGAGCGTAGAAACATTCTGAGGGGACTGCATGGTCACCTGTGCTGCTGAGTGCTGCTGAGTTCACCACGCTGGCCAAACAGGAAATGAAATTCAAAAGTTCTCGGGGCTTTTCCTGTGTACCTGGCTAGTGCATCTGAGTTCAAAGTTCTGTCCAGAGCGGTCACAATGGAGCACTCTGGGTTAGCTCCTGGAGGCCAATACCGTCGAATTGCATCCACACTACCCCAAATTCGACCCAGCGATGTTGATTTCAGTGCTAATCTCCTCGTTGGGGAGGAGTACAGAAATCAATTTTAAGAGCCCTTTAAGTCGACAAAAATGGCTTTGTCGTGTGGACGGGTGCAGAGTTAAATCGATCTAACACTGCTAAATTCAACCTAAACTCGTAGTGTAGACCAGGGCTAAGTGCAGTCTCACCACAGCTATATAAAAAAAAAAAAATTATGTCCCTAAGCCATGATTTGGTGCCTCTCCATATGCAATGCAAATTCTCATTAGCAACTTTTTTTTTTTTTTAACTCCATATCTGCTTTGGTATTCTCTCAAATGCTAGTATTTCATCTGTTCCATTAGCCTGCCGCTAGCAAACTCTTATACTATAAGATCTTCAGAACAGGGGACAGCACACCAGGCCCCTGATTCTGAATGGGGACTTTAGGCACTTCTGCAGTATAAGTTATATCGCTTTTCAGCTGCCCTTATCTTTTCTTGGCAAACTTTTACTGATTATGCTAACTGTTTTCTATTTCCAGAAGAGTTTTCTTTTGCTTTTTTTCTAACCTAAAATATTTGAGCACTTGTTTTAGGTTTTAATAATTACTCCCATTAAAACTAAAGGCTTGATCCAAAATCCATTGAAGTTCATGGGAACTTATCTAGTATTGTGGAATTTACTCATCTTCATTTGCTCACAAAAGTTTTGAATTCTGCAGAAAGCACTTTCTTGAAATCAAATACCAATGTCCTACCACATTCTGTGATTCCCTTTATTTAGGTCAACATGCAAATACTTTTCATCTTTATAACATATTCATTCATTCAACACTCATTATGAAACAATGATAAATTACCTAGATACTGTATTAAGAAAGCCACTATAACAAATAGATAAATATATTGTTAAAAAGTAATATTATGCTTTTCTTTAGAGAACTGTCATACTAACATTCCCCTCCACATAGATTTTCTAACTGCCAGTAATATATGCCAAGTGAATAAAAAAGTATATAACTGTATAAAATAGGTTATATATGTTGTGGAAAATTGTCCACACTGTTGATTTTGGATCAGACAGCCTGAGGCTCCTTTATTGATCAATCAAACATGCATGCATGGGGGAGTCAGCCAAGACAGTCGAACCCCCCCAACAGATAAAATGCGAGAGATTATATAGGATAAAATCACAAAAATTACATATACTTCCTTAAAGTTTTACATCCATATAAGGAATAAAGCAAAACAAGTTTTCCTGTTTTTCTTAGTTTTGACCTTTGCGGTTTCTTGCTCTGTCACCTGACATCTATTAATCATAATCTGTTACAAAGGTTAATTCTACTTTTATAATTTCTACAGTTAGTTCTGCTTTTATGATTTCTGTCTACCCTTCTTCTTTTACTCTCCTCCCCCCCTTTTCTCCTTCCTCCAGGCCACACATACAGTTCACCTGACTCTACATACAGTTCACTTGACCGAAGTTTAGGCCTTAGACTATTTTTCCTCCACAATTCTCCCCTTTAGTGCTTCTCTGGCGCCACCTTTGGCTTCAACTTTAACATTCATGAGCCCACTGATTTCCTTCCTTTTTTCTTTCCCTTTTCTCATCCCAACTTTTACCAAAAATTTTATTAACAATCATTAATGCCACTTATTCCCTTGCCTAGCAAAAAAATTATATGCACAGCAATAACAAAGGCACAATCCCAAACCAAGCAACATCAACCCAATTGTTAGCCCACTCAATATAACAATGGGGTTATAATACGATGGGGTTTGCATATAATTTTGGTTATCACACACAACAAATCCCCAACTAATACACAAAGAAGACAGCCTATAGGCTGTCTGAAAGGCACCTTTTTCTATCTGATATACATTTTTAAGGATATGAATTTGTCCCTATAAATCAGAAATTTTCTGGACCTCGGGTATCAATGAAAGCAGATATTGGAAATGGTCTGTTACCAGGGTTGTCCAGTTAAAGGGCATTTTATACCTGAGAGTTGATTACAAATTTTTATCCAAAGGCCAATAAATAACATGGCTGCCTGCAGTTATAGTGAGGTTAAAATGGGCGTTGTGTACAATATGGGCCTTAACAAATGCACAGCTGTTATTAGCTTGGAAGATCATGACTCCTGTCAGGAGGGTTCCCAGTCCCTTACCTTCCCAACAAACATTGTTATGGACAGTGACAACTTTTCCTGGCTTGAATTTACATATACATTGGAGCTGTGGGGCTTTTAATGGCCAGAGTGTCCATTGGTTTCCTAATCCAATCCAAATATTGTGTGTTATTTCAGGAGCACTGTCTATGAATCGGCTAGGCATACCAGATGGCTTGATTTCCCAAATGTCTCAGTGAATAACCCAATCCCAATGCCATGGACCAGGCAGGATTCAGTATGTGGGAGCCCACATCCCTCTAACCGGTCCGTATGTTTGGAAGGAGCACTGTGAATATCCACACCTTCACCTGGAGAACCTCCAAGTATGCCTCCATGGCCATAGATCAGATGGTACTCCTGAAGTGTCTGTAAGGGCAGTGGGCCAGGCCTGGTGCTCAAGATCACTCCGAATGGCTGTTAGCTGGTCATTCAGGAAATCCCAAACTTCTGAGCATGCCAAGGTCCATTGCAATGCCTTCCCAGCACCAGTGATATTTAAGACCATCTCCATCAGCAACTCCTGGGTTATAAAACTAAGGGCAGAAATAACATACAATTGACCAACCCCAGCCTGAACCTGCATTAACTGTGTTTCAATAAGACCAGTGGGTTTTTTCTAATTGACCTAATTTTTCCTTATGGTGTTGGCTTTTGTGAATATTCCAAATTACAGCTGCGCCATTAGCCCCATCCCACAAGTATCCAGTCAAATAATCCAGCTTTCAGCAGGGGGTTGGACTAGATGACCTCTTGAGGTCCCTTCCAACTCTGATATTCTATGAAATCTCTTCTCTTTTTGGGGGGAGAAGCCCAGGTCTTTTGTTGTGCTAGCCAAATGGCAGCTCCTTTAGAACAATTTGGATATATAAAGATAATTTGAAAACTGGATAAGGACAGCGTGAACTAACACATCTCTTTCTTGTGAAGTATTATACCTCATCCATTGGTTAAACACCTTTACAAAGAGCAGAAAGGCATTAATATCAATAATATAAATAGGGGTATATTACAATATGGTGCAGGCTAAATCAGAGGCTACTGATTGGCTAAGATTTAAAAAAAATATTACATCCCCATTCCCACCCTAAGTTCGTTAAGTAGGAGAGGCTAAGGAATATTAAAAGTTTCATTTTCAGATAGTTTTGGCTAGCTTCCGCAAGCTATTCTTCGAGATTCCGTAGTCTTAGTTTACTTAGCTGTCCAGCAGTGAGGCAGCAAGGGAGAGGTTACTAGCACAATCACCTTGCTTGGTTAGAGGCTTTATTATGTCCTCAGGTGGAGAGGTTGTTTTCTTCGCAAGATCCAAATGCACAGTGGGTCTGTCAATGGACAAAGGAGAGGTTACCAGCTTTTTATCTTGTCCTTTTCTCCTGCTGTCCAGAAGAAACAGCAGCACCAGAAGGAGAAACAGCCAATTATCAGTCGGAGAATCTTTTCATGGTGGAGGGGCCTTTTTGCAGTGCGAAGCATGGGTACAGGGTGGTTCCTCACTGATGAACCTCTATGTAGATCCAGTCTCCTGGTTTCAGCGAGTGGCAGGGCTGCTATATATAAAAAACCTAACACATTTCATTAGCGCCTGGCAATAATTAAGCATTGTGTCATCCATTAAATGAATGTTCATTTGAGCCAGGGCCAGTAGGGCAGTGTTGGTAGTTGCATTGGGCGCCCTGGTAGAAATGTTATGAGGGCTGAGTCTGGTCTTTCGATTGGGAGTGGCCTTCAAAAGGCATTTGGCCATATTGGATCTGTGAAACTGCACATAACTCTTTTATAATCAGTCCAGATATGCCAGATTGTGATACAAAATCCTTAAGCAAAAGTTTTGCAACAGTTTTGGCATCCACCTTTTTACAAGAAAATACATTACTAAAACTAACACATACTTACAATTATAACATTTAAACATTTGAATAAAATTAATCTAAATATTTAGAAAAGGTTCCCAAAGAGGGGAAAATGCTGCCTGCATAACATTATGTTGCTGGCAGTAGTGCTGGGCCACAGAGGAAAAGTCTTATTCAACTGCAGCAATCAACGGTGCACGGTCATCCGGTGATGCACGCAAGCAAATAGGGCCAGAGCACCTGAGGCGCAACCGTCCAGGGAGCACCAAAGGTGATCAGGGTATAAGGTGTACCCAGCAACACTTCAAGAACAATTTGTGGCTTTTTAGTTGATATTAGCTTTTATTTGCTATTTGTTACCAAAACAGATTTAAAATCTTCCATTCTCCTGGCTTTGACTACCCTACTGCAGCCACAACTTTGGTCTTTATTTAAAGCAATTTACATCTTATAAAGCATTAAGTTACCTTAAGGATTAAATGCTAAATACCAAAATTAAATAATATTAGTTTCTTTTGTTTGGCAAAAGTATTTTTTGGTTTTATAACCCCAAAACAACATTAATTTCTTTTAAACTTATAAAACAAAGATTATATACACCAGGAATGTTCTTTAACAAATTCGACTAACTATTTCATAGTCAAATGATTTCACTTATATAACTTCTTGCCTGGATTATCTACAGACATTCCCAAAGGAATGGCTGCAAAGAAACCAAGAACTTTTCTTTTAACATTTATACATAGTTTCACTGCTTAATTCCCTCCAGTAACTACAGAGTTAACTTCTCACTCTCTTTCTTTCAACTTCCTCAAATTGAGGTTGCTTGCTTGTTTGGGCCCGATCCTTTTTCTTTGCTGCATTATTTCTTTCCATGGGCACAGGCATTGTTTCACTACCAATTTAGCAAGGAGGGTGGGCCTTATGACTAACCCCCCTTTTATTGATTTATATACACCTATTTATATACACACATTACATCTAGATGCATCTTATTTAATAATAACTTTAATTCTTTATGTCTGGACTTAATACAATCTTTTCTTGAGGCGATAATAACCCCTCGGCACTGGTGCATTATAAAAAAGAATAATAACAGGGCTAGGAACAACGGGAGAGAAAGAAAGAACAACAGCATGAATAGCATGATAAAACGGGGGAGTCACACTTATTGACCATAGGAATAATGACTTCTTGTTAAATTAAGGAGGTAATAACAGATTGGATTCTTCCTTGGCCTGTTTTGATAGAGGGTACTGCTGCACCTTGGGAAGGGTTCTTGTTGGGTTTAGGCCAATCTTAACGGCTTGGGCAGACCCAATGCTCCCAACCTGGTTGGCATGATCGGCTCACAAGGCCCACAGGGAGGGAGAGACCTTAACCAGCAGTTCCTGTTGTGACTAGAAAGGGCTGGGGTCGGTCTCCTCCTTCAGAGTGTCCTTCTGCAAAACTGCCAGGACCTCATTGTTAGTGGGATCAGGCACGTCCAGATACACACCATCTGGGGTACAGCAGATTATACAATTTAATTTACACAGCAAGTCTTTTCCCAAAAGGTTAACCGATAAACAAGGACTAAAGAGAAAAAAATGACAATAATAGGTCTATAAGATCGTCAGGAGGTGTGGAGGGGATACTCCAAAGGGGCTTTGCCTCCTGAAGGGGTCTAGATGGATAGAGCGATATCTGCTGGCCAGCGGGGTTGCGTTTTAAGCTTTTCTTGGGAGTCATTGGGACTCCCTACTTGAGATTTATGGCACTGTTTTACTGTTTCCTTACACCAATAAAAATATGCATCAAACTGATCTTGTCCGACTTTGTTGGCAAGAAGTGCGCCTCTGAGGTGCACAGTCTTGTCAAGGTCGAAGCTTTCTTCTAATGGAAATTAAAAATTTGGATCATCTCTGGTATACCAATTACATTTTTTCCCCCCAGAAACTTGCAAGTAGAGGACTATAATTTTTATACATATAAAATGCTGGTGTGCCTTTTGGCAGGATGGCAGTTCTTTTGGACTCACCGACCCCCATTTCCCTGGAGTTTTACTGATTGTAGGGCTTGGGTTAGCTATCCCTAGGTTACCGACTGTTTGATCCAATCTCACAATCCCTAAGTTTCCGACCGCATGCCCCGAACCCACAATCTCTACCTCCCACAATCCTCAGCTTTCCGGCATACAACCGCTCAGGTCACTCACACCAATCATTCACACTTGCACACAACCGCCGAGGCAAGGCCTAGAACCGAGGCCTACTATGGTGGGGACTCCAACTCACACTTAGCCACTTACCTGTTGCTCTTCCCGGGGAACCAAAACATATAACATTCACTGTGTGCCCCCTCTTTATACCGACGAGGCATGACCCAAACCCCAACATTCAGACATCCATACCAGAGAGGGTCTGGAAAGGCGCGGTCCCCGCACACACCCCTTCCGGCAAAGAGCACCGGCCCATCTTCAGGAGAATGGTGTCACTTGCCCTACTGCCTCCGGTACGGCGGGTGGTTTCCAGGGGCTCCCCCTCTCTCCAAGAGCGGGAGGGAGCCTAAGGCTCCAAGAGGGGAATTGGGGAAGGGAACTTGTTCACAGGGCATACAGACCAAAAGGAGTCAGGAAAGGCACGGTGCCCTCACACCCCTCCCCCAGCAAAGGGCACCGGTCCATCTTCGACAGAGCGGAGACAGTCACCCTACTGCCTAGGAGTTCGTGGACAGTTTCCCAGGGCTTCCTCACTCTCCGAGCAGGGAAGGGAGCCTAGGGCTCCAAGAGGGAAACAAGGGTAGGGAACCCTGCGACCCTCACTCATTCACAAACATATGGCACACCCCGTAAACTGGCTTTTAGCCCCAATTACTGGCAGCTAGTTTTACGGCATTCACCACCAACCTACTGCTGGTGGGAACTTTCGCTGGCCAACCTTAGAGCCACTCCAGGGGCACCAGAGTAATCGACCTTACTCACTTCCCCAGGGTCCATAGTGGCCCCTACCTCGGGGGGTTCCAACTCCAAACCTATGACAGACAAAAAACAATCAGAACAAGACAAACCAAAAGGGTGTCAGGCATGTCTATCAGCAAAAGGTTCAGATCCAGCATGCAACTCACCCAACCCTGAGCCTACGGGCAGATCCTCCACCAGAAACCCACAATAGAGATTTCAGAAGGTCTCTTACCTTTCAGATGGGCCCTGAGTCTGATGGGAGATTGCCCGAGGTCCTCCGGTCTGGGGGAGTCTTCTGTGGATCCCGGACAAGCCCCCAAATTGTTGTGGAAAATTGTCCACACTGTTGATTTTGGATCAGACAGTCTGAGGCTCCTTTATTGATCAATGAAACATGCATGCATGGGGGAGTCAGCCAAGGCAGCCGAACCCCCCCGACAGATAAAATGTGAGAGATTATATAGGATAAAACCACAAAAATTTCATATACTTCCTTAAAGTTTTACATCCATATAAGGGATAAAGCAAAACAAGTTTTCCAGTTTTTCTTAGTTTTGCCCTTTGCGGTTTCTTGCTCTGTCACCTGACATCTATTAATCATAATCTGTTACAAAGGTTAATTCTAATTTTATAATTTCTACAGTTTGTTCTGCTTTTATGATTTCTGTCTACCCTTCTCCTTTTACTCTCCCCCCCCCCGCACCCTTTTCTCCTTCCTCCAGGCCACACATACAGTTCACCTGACCCTACATATAGTTCACTTGACCAAAATTTAGGCCTTAGACTATTTTTCCTCCACATATAATTGCACAGTCCTATATGTGGACATACATACTGCTTATTAATAAATATAATAGTCGTTTTACTTAATGTAAAGTCTGTAATATAATGTATAAAAGTCCTGCTTAGGTTATCAGCGGGGATTGAGCCTGGCACTTCCTGCACTACAGCTCTGATCCAAAGCCATTAAAATTCATTATGGATTTCAGTGGGCTTTGGATCAGGCCCAATAAACTGATTTTATTACTACTACTACTACTTGTGTGGTATACTCCCCTTTTTCATTTGTACCAGCCTCAAGAGGGAGACAGAGACCCATATTTTCTTAGTTTTGGTTTCATAAACACCTAGCATACTGCTAGGGAGCAATTAAAATATTTATGATGGTTGTTGAGAAACATAAGCTAAATAGTACTTTCTTGCTGTAAAATTCTTGGAAGGAGAGCAGAGAGTTCAGAAAATATCACAAGGATCACATTGCAGAATTTCTAACAATGCCCTCAGTGGAAGGTAGCTTGGGAAACGAGCGAGAAGGCTGGGGCCATGATCTCCAAAACTGATGAGTTTGAAGATCTGTAGGAGACAGAAGCTTGGCCCTTGTAGGGGAGCTGTCAATCCATGCTGCTCTGTGAGTCTCTCCTCCCTAAGGAATTGTGCTGCCATTTACAACCTCCCTTCTAGAACCTATCCCTTTTGGGGAAGACACAACACAGAAGGAGTTAATGATGCTCCCTGTTTTTTGCCATTCACATTTTTAGCCAATTTGGAGGAAGCATGCCACATAGAGTGGCAGTTCCCAAGCTTCACACTGTTATGTTATTCTCCCCAACCTGAAGTCATGGTGCAATGACCACTCAATGGTGTGACAGAAAGGTTTTCACAAGGTCAAAGGAAGGAGAAATCACAACATGAAGCTGTAGTGATGTTATTCCCCTTCTGGGTCTCCAAACTGATCTGAAATGCCTGCAGCTAATTCTCTCTGCTAGCATGGGTGAATGGTACCATCCACTCTGTAGTCTTCACAGGAAGGGAATTTTGTGGTCTCAGATGTACACCATTTTCTCAAATGTTTTGAATCTTAAAGGCACTTTGAAAATAGAAAATGAAAAAATATTTTATGTTTTTAACTGGATGTTATGTGAATGACTACAATGCCAGTTAAAATCATCCCTCAGGTGACCACTTTTGGGCACTTGATGACACTCACAGTGTCTCTGGAGTTAGGGGGATATCTCCAGTCAGGTGGATGATGTCTTTGAAAATTGTCCATTAAGAGGCTCCCATAAGGGAATGAACCTCCTATTACCACCCTTTAGAGCAAATCCATCAGATAGTTAATGCCACCTTTGGAGTAATAACAGATATTGGGCCAGAACCTCAGATGGTATAAATCAGCATAGCCCCGTTGTCTTAGGCTTCATTAGTTGACTTACATATTGACCTTTGCACTCTACTGAACATATTATTTATATTTCTTGTGTGTTGACCTAAAACACTGTTCTTGTAGTTACAATAAAGTGGAGTAAGACCACCAACTCCTTTCACATAAGGCAAATATCAGTTTGCAATGAATTTCCATTGCTACAGCCCTTACCCAAATGAAAACTTGTATTCTAAAGGTTAAAGACTTTGGGCTAATGTTGACATTAGGTGAAGCTCAGTGCAAGGAGCAACACGGTAAGCATTATGACTTAGGCACCCTATGAGCCACAATTCCTCCCCTGCTTCCTCCTTGTGCTCATATAGAGAATAGTAATATACTACTATAATATACAGTAATAGTAATAGTAATATACTACTACTGTCCTATACAAGAGTTAAAATATGACCTCTCCCTATGTATGCTCACCTCTGATGGCATCATGACTCCACCCATCCCATTCTTTCTTGCTCTCTCTCACTAGCTCCAGAGAAGGAGTAAGCAGGTGAGTAGCCCCACTTACTACTGTGTTCCCAAACCCGTGGTGTACAGTAGTATAAGGAGGTTTTTTACTCCTTTATGAATGCATGTAGAGTCCAAGTCATAGTCATCTAATCCCCCACATTAATACAGTACTCTGGGTATGAAGTTTAACTAACTTATCTAGAAAATATAGACATCCCTGCCTCAAACTGCACTAAAGATCAATGTAAAACTAAGCTGCTGCTGGATGTAGGTTGATCAATGCAAGTCCACTCTGCCTCCTGCCAGTACATATTCGATTTCTTAAACAGCTCATGTTATTATCAGTATTGAACATTTATACCCTTTTGTGCTTTTTCAATCAATAATATCATTCTCAGTCTTTTACAAATATTGGGAAGACAATTTGTATATTAGTTTCTGTACTTGAATAAATACTTTACTTGCCTTCTTGTCATATTAGGCTGGATTAATCCCTGAACGGTGTCTATGGAGGTCAATTTCTCCATTTTTCCCTATCTTTATTAATGATGGATGGATAATAAATTAACAAGAAAGCAATCTTTCTGCAAGTAGTTATATATAGATTATATAATATATACAGATTATATAATAGCATATTGATTATTTTTCTACAAACTAAAAAGTATGTCTGTCATGTATCATACCATGGGGTGTTACCAAGGTCAGGTCACACTGTATTAGCAGACTGCAGACTTAGACAGAGTAAGTCATGGGGCAGTACTGAGGCGCCACCCCTCAGCAGCTACAGGGCATGCTCCAGGTGGAGGGACTATTTGAAAGGGGAAGTGGCTGCACCAAGAGTGATGGTTGATGCCTGATGATGTGGGAAAGAGGGCCCACAGCACAGATGAGGTCATGCTGAAAGCAGTGATCTCTTTCTCTCCTCTCCCCTTGCTTTTGTAGCTGGCTTACTAAACTTCTAGTATTAAGACTGTGACCATGTCCCAAATAGAGGCTCTCCAGTCCAGTAGGAGGCAATCCAAGGAAGAGTATGGGTTGGACTGGGCTGATGAGTGGTCTGGACACTGAAACCCCCTTTTAGGGCCCTGGGTCAGGGCCCAGTGGAATGGGAGGGCCCGGGTATTCCCCATTGCTGCCGCAACTGACTCTTTTACGGAGAAGAGGGAACACATGGGATGAAGCTATATGTAGATGAGCTGGCAAGGCCCCTCCAGAGCAGAGAGACTGAAAGAAGCTGTGATGTCATGACTTGACCATTAGTCCAGCTGGCTTCAGGAATGGCCTGCTACACCATGCCAAATCCATCTGGACATGCCAGTATATATAAACTTGATTAATGCAGCCACAGCAGGGCCAAGATCTGCTACACTAAATGTATGAAGTTGGAGGCTGACTGAGGTTTAATCAAGATAGCCTAAAATGATGTTGGTGGGCTGGAGGAAGAAGAATTTGGAAAGGAAATGTTGCCAGCTCCACTTAACAGTGTGCATCTGCTACTTATTTCTTTTATTCTTTTAGATTTATAACACAAATACAGTGAAGGTATCTATCATTCTAGGGACCATTGATAGATATTTATAAAAATGACCCCACCAAACACAGCTGCTAACCATCAATAAAACTCAACCCTCTGTCAAGAACTAGCCCTTGAGAAAATTAAACATCATTCTTTGTCAAAAGTCTGTATACAAATCTCACCGCATAGCCTGGACGTCAAGAAACCTGCACTTTTGAGGCACAAGGGTATTAAGAGGTTTGAAAGCTCAGGGCCCCTCTTGAAGAATGCTCCATCACTGGCCACCTTCCTTAAACTCAAATTATTCCAGTTTGAGTGCATCAGCTAATTGCAGTTGTGGCAATATGACACTGGAAAAGATGTTGTGAACCAGATTTTCAGTCCTGGAGTTTTAACAGAATCAGGGCTGATTTTAGAAGATCTGCCATTTTAGTCTGGTTAAAAGCCTGTGATCTTTTCTTTCTGATGTAGGAACATGCCACAGTCACTGATGTCTTTGACTGAACTGCTGTAAGGCACTATACATGCAAATGGACAGTAGTACTAGTCAGAAGCACGGGTCAGTTCAGAATGTGGCAGATGAGAGATATCTTATGCAGGGAGAAGCTAACACCAATACTCCAAGAGCTACACTGGCTTTCAATAAGTTTCTGGGTGAAGTTTCATTATGCTGGTCTGAACCTACAAAGCCCTAAAGCTTTTGTGACCTGGTCACTCAAGGGGTTCTTTCCCCCCCCATCCCTTACTGACATCAGCAGAGGTTCTCAAAGTGCAGCTTTCTCAATATAAATGAGTAACTCTGGAGTTCACTTCCCCATACAGATGCACCAGAATCTTGGATTTGCCCATCTTCTGAATATGCTGCAAAGCCTGTCTTTTCTTGCGAGCTTTTAGCAATGATGTGGATCTACAGGTGGAAGGGCTAAAAAGTGAAGAATGCTTCAATCTAGTCTATCAAGGTTCTCATATTGTGGTAATTACCATAGCCTCAGAGCACCTTCCAATAGTGCATTAAGCATCCTGACTAATATCTGTCACAGGCGGTTTGTTCCTTCATTCTCTCCCCAGGAAAAGATTGTTGGACATAGCACTGGCAGGGACCTCCTGGGTCATCAAATCCAGTCTCCTGCTGTCACAGGCAATCCCTGTCATACAATCCCGTTCATAAATTTATCAAACTCCTTCAACATACAGCACAATTTAGAACAATTTACCTTGTACAACTTTATCATGACATTCTTTTATATTGGACCATAGACCCTTGAAGAAGTCACCAGCAGTTTCAGCAGAGCTAGGGCTCCCACCACTTACTTCAGAAATATTCATCTTATCCTTTCTGATCCCAACTTGTCTTATCTACAGTACTTGCGTGCTCTGTCTCATAGTTTTAAATTACGTAGTTATGAAGCTGTTTCTGAAGTCAGATGTATGCCTGGCAGTGGCAGGAACAATGTGCAGTGGAGGGTTTTGTTTGGCAGGGTTTTCTGTTTGTGTTATACAAGGCAAGGTCAAAGAAATGTGCCTTGAACTCAGGACTAAATTCACAAAAATTTAGGAGTGGTGGTGCTGAACATCATCCTGCCTGACTTTTAGGTGCCTAGAAAATCACTGGGATTCACAAAGCCTGAGTTAATTATGCAATGAATGGGACAACATAGGTGCCTTAGAATGGGATTTACAGAAGCTAGCATGATAAGTGGCCCCTGCACCTAAGCTATCCAATGGAAGATACCAAGGTGAGGGGAGTCCCTTGAGCCCCACACCTCTGAGCATAGGTGCTTTTATTTTTCCCTGGGGGTGCTCCACTCCTGCTCAGCCCCCAGTCCCCGCCCCTCCCCTGATGCCCTGCCCTCTCTCTGCCTCTTCCTCCCCACACCTCCCATTCGCTGCTCTCCACCCTTCCCTAAGCACCTCCCCCAGCTGCCGAACAGCTATGGCTGGTGGGTGCTAAGCATCCACTATTTTTTTGCCATGGGTGCTTGAGCCCCAGAGCACCCACAGAGTTGGTGTCTATGCCTCTGAGGAAGTTCAGAATCTAAGTCTGGGCTACAGGGAGGCTTTTCCTTCTGTTTGGGATTCTCAGCTGCAAATCCTCTCTTGGAGTTAGGCACCTACTTCATTTTAGCAAAAGCAAGGGAGGGGGAGTGAAAGAACCACCTCCCTCATAACTTTTACCCTAGCAGTTCAGGCAGTCACCTGGAATGTGGGAGACTCCCAGTTCAAGTCCCCCCCTCCACCTGAGGGGATGAAGGGATTGGAACAGGAATCTGTCATCTCTCAGGTTAGTGCCCTAACTATGGATAGTCTGATGTGGGTCAGTAACATAGACGCATAGGGAACTTTTAGTGCAAAAATGTAGGTGCCAACCAGGATAAGGGGCAGATGAGCAGGGGATTTGTAAATCCCACTGCGGTGTGGGTCTGTGATTTAGAGCAGAAGATGGTAAGATTGGTGACAGCCCTTAGTTCCTGTGACAGTTCATTCCACAGTCTTTGAAGCTTTTCACTCAGGAACTATTCTGTGTTGCTGGACCATAAACCCACGAGAAGAACAAGCTAGACTAGCAGTCCATCACCGTAACTACTCAGCCACCTCACCTTATCGTTGATTAGCTGGTCTCATGAAATGGCTGAATAAATTGTCTTTGCAAATTTTCTTTTATACAAGAATTAGTAAAGTTGTACTTGTGTAACTGGAAATTTGAATTAAAATGTTGTCTTGCTAAATGTTTTGTGATGTGTTTTAATTTTGTGAGAGGCCTAGAGCTACGATTAGGAACTGGACAAAATAGAAAAAGAAAAGTAAAATTACATTTTTATAAAAAAAACCTCTTTCTCATTCATGAAGTTGCCCTCCTCCTAACAGCTTTTTTCCACTGCTGTGCTACCCTCCACAATACAGCTGAGAGAAACATAGGTACTCAAGTATCATATTGACAATGCGTTCAAGACTGATTTATTAATGCCAGTGAACCCTGTGCTTGAAGGAGTTGAATTTTCTGGGTGTTCGGTGGTCTGATTTGAAAACTGGTTGAACAGTTTTCAAATCAGATTGACAAGCAAATCTGTTTTCAAGCAAACCTCTTTGGAAGAGGTGGTCTGCCAGTATTTGGATTTGTGGCAAATAGCTTTTTTACAGTTCCAATGTAAATTGCACAGTTGAGAATTAAAAAGAAGGCCATGTTATTAAAGGAGAAAATCGGGGTTTTATTTATTTATAAATTATTTTACTAATGGAAAAAACTCTTTCAGAAATAATCATCCTATTTCATGGAAGTCCTGTGAGAAATGTGTAAGCAGTGGTAAACAACAAATAATATTCACCTACCTTTACATCGTTTAAAAGAAAAAGAAATTAAACCACAAACTTAAGAATTTTGCAAGGCACCTTCAAATTGTATAACCATATGATGAACACTACATAATGGCACTGGAATTACTTGCATAGTTATACTAGAAATTACTCAGCAATTACCGTGTAATGTTAAGCTTTCACATCTTATTATAATTTTCTAGTTTACATAATAAAAATAATTACACTGTGCTTGGTGTTCTGTTCTCTCCTGTATCTGTGTAAAACACATTAATGCTAATGGTGTTTATGCAAGACTATGGAGGTGCACACAAATCCACTGTTCTCTCTCTATTCTGCTAGTATTAGAGGTATTTGTCTTTGTCTTGTTTTCATTATTAGTAGTATTATTTCATCAAAATGTACATTAAGGGAAAATTGTGTCTGAAAGTTTATCACTTAAAAGTTAGGAAATGCCAAAGCTAAGTTTGCAAATGTACTGTATACATACATACAAACAAGGCAGAGTTAAAGTTGCATATGCAACTTGGATAACTCCTGTTGTTTGAGAGCTTAAGTTACAGTCTTAACATTCTCTTAATATGGCTTTTTCAAAAGAAAAACTATAGAACAAATAAATTGCATAATGTAGATGTATTTGTGAGACGGCATGAGAACACTGACCCTGAACCCTTTGCTAAGAGAGTCATTGCCTCAGGAAGGTCTGGGTCTTTCCCCCCACCCAGGACATTTTAGTGTGCCTCTTTCCTTGCGTGGCTCTTTGGGAATAAGGCCTTGTCTGCACACAACAATTTTACCAATTTCATTATAGTGCTACAGTTTAATTGGTGCAATGTTCTATAGCGTGGATGCAATTTTATCAGTATGACGGTGCCTTATATCAGTGTAGCTATACCTGTAGAGAAGAGCAATTAGGTAGTCTGATATAAGGCACCTGTGAAGGGGTATACATACCACACACTGGGACAGTAAGGGTTAAAGGACTGTACTGGTTCCAGGTAGCCTGGCCCCTTCAGCCCTGCAGGGCATCCTGCGACTGGAGACTGGGTTAAAAAGGGAGCAACCCAGCTTAGAAGGACGGAAGCTGAGGAGGAAGACACACCTATCCTAAAAGCTCCTGACAAAGGGGTCGGAGAAGTCTCCCTGAGTGAATAGGACTGTATGCTGAGCCAGGTTGGGGCTGATTGTTTGATTTCTTTTCCCTTTCCCTTATTGGGGACTAGAAGCTGAGGAAGGAAAGCAGATGGCAGGAAGTGACCCAGACAGGTTAACTCAGAGTGCCCCCTTGGAGGCCAAATGCTGCTGACTCTCCTATTGTCCTGGGTTGGAACCTGGTGGAGTGGGTAGGCCCAGGCTCCCCTACCATTGCCCACACTACTGACTACCCAGCCTACCACAGACCCTATTGCAGCACCTTTACACTGCTATTTCACCCACACTAAGGGTTGTACTATTATAACTATTTTGTTAGAAAAATCACATCCCTAACTGGAATGTTATCAGTGGTATGTATATAAACAAGATCTAGTAGTCTCTGAAAGGCTTTTAGCACTAGAAGGCCCCCTGCTAGTATACAGATCTAGATGAGCTATTCTTTCCCAGCCCTGCTGTGCAGGAAATTTTCACTTTCTCCAGGGTCTCTCAGGAGGTGTTGATGTCCATATATATTTTTTTTCATATTCAGTTCTGCAATATATGAGCGCTGTGCAAACCTTTAAAAATAAAATAGAGAGAATGCTTTTTGCAGTTCTAAATACCAACTGTCATAAACCCTGATCCTGCTAACACTTATGCATGTGAATAATCTCTTGAGTTCAAAGGAATTAGTCATGTGCATACACATCTGCAGAATTAAAGCCTTACTGTCCTTAATGTAATTATGTGATGATCACCATATTGGACCTACACCCTAAGGACTTCCAAAGTCAAATGAGAACATCTCCATAGCTTGAGATACAGAGCTGAGTTCTCTGGAGGTATACTGGACACAGAGAGAGATGTGTAATATGCTGACCAGAAAGTTATAGTTGTATTGAGAGGAGTGTGGACATAAAATAATCTGGAATAGCCAAGATTTTCACAGTTTTTAAAATTGCTGAATTTCATTAAATCCCATGTGCTTTTTATTTTTCAAATATAGGATCATTTTTGTGTGAAAATGAATTAAACTCAGAAATGGTCCTTCTTTCAAGAAAAAACACTACTGTAGTTAGAAATTTTCTACTGTTAAAAATCAAAATTTATTTAGGATGAAAATTGTGGTTAATTGAAAACTGTGAAATTTCATTTTTTCTGGGGTTTTGATGTGAAAATGGTCATTTTGTAGAAATTTTATAAAGCATAAAGGTCCAAATTCACAAAGGGACTTAGGGACCAAGTCTCAGGTTTAGGCTCCACTGCAATCCACAAAATTTCCACTGAACCCTCTAGGCACCTAAACTCATTCAGTGCCTATGTTTTCAAGGTAAAAATTCTCTGGGCATCTAAATTGCTGCCTTTGGGTATGCACACTGGTGCTTTGCTCTAGGCATCTTCTGTCTAAGCCCCAAAGGGATCCACTATACAGAGATGGATAGGCATTCATCTGCTTAAGTTGTGTGTGGGTCCCTATCCAGTAGGTGTGCAAAGAGGCACCTCCTCCTCCTTTGGCAATTTTATGTGGAGCAAGGCAGGAAGCTAACTCATTCTTACAACAAACTATTTATGTAGGCACTGTAATTGTAGCTATGTTGGTCCCAGGATATTAGAAAGACAAGGGGCATGAGCTTTTTCATCAGCTTCTGTTGTTGAGAGAGACAACAAGCCACTCAGAGCTGTTCTTCAAGTCTTCAAAACTTGTCTCTCTCAACAACAGAGAAAGCCCAATAAAAGATACTAGCTCACCCACTTTGTCTAAAAACTACTTAGGCACCTAAGCTGTTCGACTTCAGGAGGCTGATTTCCATTTGTAGCTAAACAGAGCTAGTCAGCCCGGACCCAGGCTTTGTAGACACTCCTCTTATTGACAACTGCCTTTTGCCAATGTAGGTGGCCCTCTGCCTAGCACGCTGGCTTTTGTGGATTGCATTCTAAGGTGCCTATCTCTCCTCATTCATTGTATAGAGAGCCTAAGTGCCTAACTCACCTGTGTCAACTGAAGTGGTGTTCCTGTGATTTTCTAGGCACCTAAAAGCTAGGTAGGTTGGTAGCTTGACACTCAGCATTGTAATGCCTAAGTCCCTTTATGGATCCATCCCATAATGTCTGAGAAATAATCTAAATAAAATGAAAACTTTCCCTTTTTTAATGTTAAGCACTTCTGGCAAAGCTGTGATTGATATGCTGTTGTAGTACAAAAAGCAGTTTCCCCATCTGAAAAGGTTTAAAATTAACTACGACTTGTCAGGTGCTATAAATGGAAAAAGTTTTCGAAAGAAAACGTTCATTAATATTCTGTGATACATCACAGAATACATTTTAAGGGATTTCAACATTTTATTGTGTACTTAAAGCACATTGAAACAGTCAGAATTCTCTTTTATATACAGGAAAATCACAGAGTAATTACAGAAAACAGGCAATGTGATTTTACTTTTTACACCTAAGCAGAAATGGTTTGTGTGCTTAAGCTTTTCTGAGAGCAGGAAACTGCAAATTAAAGGCCCAGCCCTGCAATCCATATTCAGATATATAACTCTTAAAGTCAATGTCATTGCTTACATGAATAAAGTCTGCAGGAGTCCATTTCTGACCAATGTGGTGAAAGATGTCAAAGGGAAGACTTGGTGTGAGCCTAATTCAGATGCAGAGAAAAGCTTTTTTTTCCCCCTACAGTTTATAAAACAATTATTTTATAATCCTTTAGTTCTTTAGACTTAGACCACTGATGGATTTTGTTCACCAATAGCCATGCTACTTTGGGACCCAATCCTGTTCCCATTTGAATTGTAATCCTCTCCAATCTCATAAGCCAATTGGATTTTGACCCAGAGACTATGACACAACTAAGCAAAACCCATGTGTTACAAGAGTGTTGATTAATAAAGTGCTGTCTTCCTTTCCTGTGGAAAATAGACCATAGAGGCAGTCTTAGGGTATGTCTACACTGCAATTGATAACCTGCGGCTAGCCCATGCCAGCTGATTTGGGCTCATGGGGCTTGGGAGAAGGAGCTATTTCATTGAAGTGTAGATGTTCAGGCTCAGGATAGAGTCCAGGCTGTAGGACCCTGCAAGGTGGGAGTGTCCCAGAGCTCAGTTTGCAGCCCGAGCCCAAGCGTCTACATGGCAATTAAAAAGCCACTTAGCCCAAGCCCTCTGAGCCTGAGTCAGCTGGCACGGGCCAGCTGCAGTGTCTAATTGCAGATCAGATGTGCTCTTAGAGTCTCGTCAAGCTATGTTCAGTACAGGACCAAGGGGAAGACAAAGGTGGATGTATGAATCTGGGGGCTGGGCCAGCCCTCAGTACAACTTAGAGCAACCATTCTATGTAGGATTCCTTTGCCCTAGGGATTTTGCCTCAGCATGTCCATACTCTCCCCAAATTCCTTCCAGACCATAAGAACATAACATAAGAACATAAGAACGGCCGTACCGGGTCAGACCAAAGGTCCATCTAGCCCAGTATCCTGTCTACCGACAGTGGCCAATGCCAGGAGCCCCACAGGGAGTGGACCCACAGGCAATGATCGAGTGATCTCTCTCCTGCCATCCATCTCCATCCTCTGACAAACAGAGGCTAGGGACACCATTCCTTACCCATCCTGGCTAATAGCCATTAATGGACTTAACCACCATGAATTTATCCAGTTCTCTTTTAAACGCTGTTATAGTCCTAGCCTTCACAACCTTCTCAGGTAAGGAGTTCCACAAGTTGACTGTGCGCTGCGTGAAGAAGAACTTCCTTGTATTTGTTTTAAACCTGCTGCCTATTAATTTCATTTGGTGACCCCTAGTTCTTGTATTATGGGAACAAGTAAATAACTTTTCCTTATCCACTCTCTCCACATCACTCATAATTTTATATACCTCTATCATATCCCCCCTTAGTCTCCTTTTTTCCAAGCTGAAGAGTCCTAGCCTCTTTAATCTCTCCTCATATGGGACCTGATCCAAACCCCTAATCATTTTAGTTGCTCTTTTCTGAACCTTTTCTAGTGCCAGTATATCTTTTTTTAGATGAGAAGACCACATCTGTACGCAGTATTCGAGATGTGGGCGTACCATCGATTTATATAAGGGCAATAATATATTCTCAGTCTTATTCTCTATCCCCTTTTTAATGATCCCTAACATCCTGTTTGCTTTTTTGACCACCTCTGCACACTGCATGGACATTTTCAGAGAACTATCCACGATGACTCCAAGATCTTTTTCCTGATTTGTTGTAGCTAAATTAGCCCCCATCATATTGTATGTATAGTTGGGGTAATTTTTTACAATCTGCATTACTTTACATTTATCCACATTAAATTTCATTTGCCATTTTGTTGCCCAATCACTTAGTTTTGTGAGACCTTTTGGAAGTTCTTCACAGTCTGCTTTGGTCTTAACTAGCTTGAGCAGTTTAGTATCATCTGCAAACTTTGCCACCTCACTGTTTACCCCTTTCTGCAGATCATTTATAAATAAGTTGAATAGGATTGGTCCGAGGACTGACCTTTGGGGAACATCACTAGTTACCCCTCTCCATTCTGAGAATTTACCATTAATTCCTACCCTTTGTTCCCAGTCTTTTAACCAGTTCTCAATCCATGAAAGGACCTTCCCTTTTATCCCTTGACAACTTAATTTACATAAGAGCCTTTTGTGAGGGACCTTGTCAAAGGCTTTCTGGAAATCTAAGTACACTATGTGCATTGGATCCCCCTTGTCCGCATGTTTGTTGACCCCTTCAAAGAACTCTAATAGATTAGTAAGACACGATTTCCCTTTACAGAAACCATGTTGACTATTTCTCAACAGTTTATGTTTTTCTATAAAAAGAACAGGAGCACTTGTGGCACCTTAGAGACTAACAAATTTATTAGAGCATAAGCTTTCGTGGACTACAGCCCACTTCTTCGGATGCATCTGAAGAAGTGGGCTGTAGTCCACAAAAGCTTATGCTCTAATAAATTTGTTAGTCTCTAAGGTGCCACAAGTACTCCTGTTCTTTTTGCGGATACAGACTAACACGGCTGCTACTCTGAAACCTATGTTTTTCTATGTGTCTGACAATTTTATTCTTAACTATTGTTTCGACTAATTTGCCCTGTACCGACGTTAGACTTACCGGTCTGTAATTGCCGGGATCACCTCTAGAGCCCTTTTTAAATATTGGCGTTACGTTAGCTAACTTCCAGTCATTGGGTACAGAAGCCGATTTAAAGGACAGGTTATAAACCTTAGTTAATAGTTCCGCAACTTCACATTTGAATTCTTTCAGAACTCTTGGGTGAATGCCATCTGGTCCCGGTGACTTGTTAATGTTAAGTTTGTCAATTAATTCCAAAACCTGTTCTAGTGACACTTCAATCTGTGACAGTTCCTCAGATTTGTCACCTACAAAAGCCAGCTCAGGTTTGGGAATCTCCCTAACATCCTCAGCCATGAAGACTGAAGCAAAGAATCCATTTAATTTCTCCGCAATGACTTTATCCTCTTTAAACACTCCTTTTGTATCTCGATCATCAAGGGGCCCCACTGGTTGTTTAGCAGGCTTCCTGCTTCTCATATACTTAAAAAAACATTTTGTTATTACCTTTAGAGTTTTTGGCTAGGCGTTCTTCAAACTCCTCTTTGGCTTTTCTTATTACATTCTTGCACTTAATCTGGCAGCGTTTATGCTCCTTTCTATTTGCCTCACTAGGATTTGACTTCCACTTTTTAAAGGAAGTCTTTTTATTTCTCACTGCTTCTTCTACATGGTTGTTAAACCACAGTGGCTCTTTTTTAGTTCTTTTACTGTGTTCCTTAATTTGGGTTATACATTGAAGTTGGGCCTCTATTATGGTGTCTTTAAAAAGCGCCCATGCAGCTTGCAGGGATTTCACTTTAAAAACTGTACTTTTTAACTTCTGTTTAACTAACCTCCTCATTTTTGCATAGTTCCCCCTTTTGAAATTAAATGCCACAGTGTTGGGCTGTTGTGATGTTCTTCCCACCACAGGGATATTGAATGCTATTGTATTATGGTCACTATTTCCAAGCGGTCCTGTTATAGTTACCTCTTGGACCACTCCTGCGCTCCACTCAGGACTAAATCTAGAGTTGCCTCTCCCCTTGTGGGTTCCCGTACCAGCTGCTCCATGAAGCAGTCATTTAAAGTATCGAGAAATTTTATCTCTGCATTTCGTCCTGAAGTGAAATGTTCCCAGTCAATATGGGGATAATTGAAATCCCCCACTATTATTGGGTTCTTAA
The DNA here is from genome assembly GCF_011386835.1 of Chrysemys picta bellii. Taxonomy (NCBI): domain Eukaryota; kingdom Metazoa; phylum Chordata; order Testudines; family Emydidae; genus Chrysemys; species Chrysemys picta. The sequence goes on along the minus strand of NC_088791.1, from coordinate 265,587,109 downwards.
TTTTGATAGCCTCTCTAATTTCCCTTAGCATTTCATCATCACTATCACTGTCCTGGTCAGGTGGTCTATAATAGATCCCTAATGTTATATTCTTATTAGAGCATGAAATTTCTATCCATAGAGATTCTATGGAACATGTGGATTCACTTAAGATTTTTACTTCATTTGATTCTACGTTTTCTTTCACATATAGTGCCACTCCCCCACCCCTGCATGACCTGTTCTGTCCTTCCAATATATTTTGTACCCCGGAATGATTGTGTTCCATTGATTGCTCTCAGTCCACCAGGTTTCTGTGATGGCTATTATATCAATATCCTCCTTTATCACGAGGCACGCTAGTTCACCCATCTTATTATTTAGACTTCTAGCATTTGTGTACAAGATCTTTAAAAACTTGTCACTGTTTATTTGTCTTCCCTTTTCTGATGTGTCCGATTCTTTATGTGAATGTTTATCATCTGATCTAGCCCTTACATTATCCTCCACCATCCTCTGCTCCTGACTATAACTTGGAGATTCTCTGTCATTAGACTCTCCCCTAAGAGAAGTCTCTGTCCGATCCACATGCTCTCTGCAGCAGTCGGCTTTCCCCCATCTCCTAGTTTAAAAACTGCTCTACAACCTTTTTAATGTTTAAAAAAAATCCACTTACAATTGTATAATTCTTACAAATGCATAGGGTCACATACTGTCAAATCCAAACATAACATTGCTATTTATTTAGTGGTAGGATGGCTCAAGGTTGCTAGTTTAATCTTTTATACAGAATACAAAATTTATAGACATATGCTTTATCTCATTTCATTGTTTATTGTTGTTGTTCTTTATAGTGTGTTATCTATCTAAAAGATACCTATCTAAGGCCTGGTCTACACTAGGAGGTTATGTCGAATTTAGCAGCATTAACTCGAGTTAACCCTGCACCCGTCCACACAACAAAGCTATTTATTTCGACATAGAGGTCTCTTTAAATCCATTTCTGTACTCCTCCCCGACGAGGGGAGTAGCGCTAAATTCGACATGGCCATGTCGAATTAGGGTAGGTGTGAATGGAATTCGACGCTAATAGCTCCGGGACCTATCCCATAGTGCACCACTCTGTTGACGCTCTGGACAGCAGTCCGAGCTCGGATGCTCAGACCAGCCACCAGCCACACAGGAAAAGCCATGGGAAAATTTGTATTCCTTTTCCTGTCTGGCCAGTTTGAATCTCATTTCTTGTTTGGACATCGTGGCGAGCTCAGCAGCAGTGGCTACGATGCAGAGCTCTCCAGCAGAGGTGACCATGAATCGCAGAATAGAAAGAGGGACCCAGCATGGACTGATCGGGAAGTCTTGGATCTGATCGCTGTGTGGGGCGATGAGTCCGTGCTTTCGGAGCTGCGATCGAAAAAACGGAATGTGAAGATCTACGAGAAGATCTCAAAAACCATGACGGAGAGAGGTTACAGCCAGGATGCAATGCAGTGCCACGTGAAAATCAAGGAGCTGAGACAAGGGTACCAGAAGACCAAAGTGTCAAACAGACGCTCCGGATCCCAGCCCCAGACATGCCGTTTCTACGAGGCACTGCATTCCATTCTAGGTGCGGCCACCACCACTAGCCCACCACTGTCCATGGACTCTGACGATGGGGTATTGTCGATGGCCACTTCCTCAGAGATGTTTGCGGACGGGGAAGATGAAGAAGGAGACGAGGAGGACAAGGCAGTCGAAAGCGCTTTCAACGTGGATTTCCCCGACAGCCAGGATCTCTTCATCACTCTCACGGAGATCCCCTACCAATCCTCCCAAGGCGATAACCTGGACCGTGAATCAGGGGAAGGATCAGTAGGTAAGTGTTTTAAACATTTATTTTTAACAGAATAGGAATGGTATCTTAACAATAGGTTTTTCATGATTAGTTTGCCCTAGGCGCTTTAGTTTTTAGTCCTTGCCAGTGCAGCTACTGGAAAATTCTGTCAATATGTCCGGGGATAGAGCAGAAATCCTCCTGGGACATCTCCACAAAGTTCTCCTGGAGGTATTGTGAAAGCCTTTGCATCAGGTTCCTGGGGAAAGCGGCCTTATTGCGTACTCCATGGTAGGAAATTTTTCCGCGCCAGGCTAGCAGCAAGTACTCCGGGATCATTGCCTCGCAAAGCATGGCGGCATACGGCCCTGGTGTTTGCTGGCATTCACGCAGCATGCGCTCTTTCTCTGTCTCCGAAATCCTCATCAGAGTGATATCACTCATGGTGACCTGCTTTGAATTAGGGGAATGTTAGTATTGGGACTGATTGCCTGTTCCTTTACATAACTGTAACCGGCGGTTTACAGCCACGCGGTGGAGACGGGACAGGGGCAGCATGCAGGGATCTTTCCCAGGGACAGCCACGAGGGGGGTGGGACAGGGGCAGAGTTAATGCTGGCCGGATTGTTGGCAGCAGGAACTGGCCAACGCTAGGAGCATTGCTGGGAACATGAAAGGAGGGCACTGCTATAAATTAAGCTTAAAGCAGCAAAAAGTCTACGGCTTACCATGTCCGCCTGCTAGCCAAATTCCATTGTCCAACCCCGCTTGTGTGATCTGTACAGCAAGACCCCAGGCACTCAATGGGAAGGCTGAAAATTCGACCTTGTACTGAGTGCGCATGTGATAGGTAATGTGCATGGTCTTGTTTCTTGTGGAGAAAGACTATATTCATTGTTCGCAAAACTGTATCTTTGTGAGGAATTCACTCCCTTTTTCCCATCCCACAGCTGCGAGTGTCTCCCGAGCTACCCCGGCATCCCCCTCCCAGTGGCTGGCGCAGATCAGGCGGCCAAAGAAAAGGACACGGGACGAGATGTTCTCCGAACTTCTGAGCTGCTCCCGAACCGAGGCAGCACAGCAGACCCAGTGGAGGGAGAACATGTCGCAATACCAGTGATCACACAGCGAACGGGAGGACAGGTGGCGGCAGGAAGGCCAGCAGGCGACTCAACTGCTGCTTGGACTAATGAGGGAGCAAACGGACATGCTCCGGCACCTTGTAGATGTTCTGCAGGACCGGAGGCAGGAGGACAGAGCCCCGCTGCAGTCTATCTCTTACCGCCCTCCCCTGCCACAAAGTCCCATCCCCCCCTCACCCAAAGTCCCAAGAAGGAGGGGTGGCAGGGGCCGTGAAAACAGTCACTCCACCCCTGCAGACTGCTCAATTAGCAGAAGGCTTTCATTCCCAAAGATTTGATAAGTCCTTTCCTTCACTCCAAAAGCACCTCACCCAAGCCCCCATCCCAGTTTCATCCCCTAACTGTGTAGTTGTTAATAAAAAATACTTTTCTGTTAATTACTGTTTCCATCATGTTCTTTTAGAGGATAGTGTGTTTGAAGAGGGGGAAAGGGGTTGGTAATTGGAGAGGACAGTCACCTTTACCAGGGTACAGACACGGGGGCAGGTTCAGCAGAAGGTCACACACACATTGCAGTCACTAGGCACCCTGGTCAGCCTGGGAGGTGGTATGCATGTTCTGGGGGGGGGGGGGGGGGGCTATGTGAGTTTGTGGTTGGGGAGGGCAGATACAGATCTTATGCAGCGGTCCTTAGCCTGGATGACAGAGCCACACAGCAGGGGATCTGTAACCATCCTCCCCCGCCACAAAGTCACATAGCCCCCCCACACAGAGTCCCGAAAAGGAGGGGTGGCAGGCTCCGTTGAAACAACCAGTCCACCACTGCGGACCGCTCTAGGAGCAGAAGCCTGTTCTTCCTCGAGTTTAGAAGCATCCTTTCCATCAGTACACCCGCTCCCCACCACAGTCTATGTCCCAGTTTCAACACTTTACCACAAAATCCTTAATAAACAAAACTGTGTTAATGAACAAAGTTTCATTTATTTTATTTTTAAAGGTGTGTTGGAAGGGGGGGAAGGGATTGGTGACTGGAGAGGATAGTCAACATTAGCTGGGTAAAGAAACGGGGGCAGGTTCAGCTTCTGTTTAAACAAACTTAATAGTCACAGGTTACCCTGCTCACTCTGGAACCTAGCTTTCAAAGCTTCCCGGATGCAGAGCGCGTCCCGCTGGGCTCTTCTAATCGCCTGGCTGTCTGGCTGGGCCTAATCAGCAGCCAAGTGATTTGCCACAACTTCCCACCCTGCCATAAACGTATCCCCCTTGCTCTCACAGAGATTGTGGACCACACAGCAAGCTGCAATAACAATGGGGATATTGGTTTCGCTGAGATCAGAGCGAGTCAGTAAGCTTCTCCATCTCCCCTTCAGACATCCAAAAGCACACTCCACCACCATTCTGCACTTGCTCAGCTGGTAGTTGAAGAGTTCTTTTTCACTGTCCAGGGCGCCTGTATAGGGCTTCATGAGCCAGGGCATTAGCGGGTAGGCTGGGTCCCCGAGGATGACTATAGGCATCTCCACATCCCCAACAGTTATTCTGTGGTCCGGGAAGTAAATACCTTCCTGCAGCCGTCTAAACAGACCAGAGTTCCTGAAAATGAGAGCATCATGAACCTTGCCCGGCCATCCGATGTTGATGTTGGTAAAAGGTCCCCTATGGTCCACCAGTGCTTTCAGCACCATTGAAAAGTAGTCCTTTCGGTTAATGTACTGGCTGGCCTGGTGGTCCGGTCCCAGGATAGGGATGTGAGTTCCATCTATAGCCCCACCGCAGTTTGGGAATCTCATCGCAGCGAAGCCATCTATGATCACCTGCACATTTCCCAGGGTCACTACCTTTGAGAGCAGTAGCTCAACGATTGCGTTGGCTACTTGCATCACAGCAACCCCCACGGTAGATTTGCCCACTCCAAAGTGATTCGCGACTGACCGGTAACTGTCTGGCGTTGCAAGCTTCCAGAGGGCTATGGCCACTCGCTTCTGGACAGTCAGGGCTGCTCGCATCCGGGTGTCCTTGCGCTTCAGGGCAGGGGACAGCAACTCACAAAGTTCCAGGAAAGTTCCCTTACGCATCCGAAAGTTTTGCAGCCACTGTGATTCATCCCAGACCTGCAGCACTATGCGGTCCCACCAGTCCGTGCTTGTTTCCCGGGCCCAGAATCGCCATTCCACAGCATCAGCATGACCGATTACCACCATGATGTTCACGGCGCGGGGTCCCGTGCTTTGTGAGAGGTCTGTGCCCCTCTCAGATTTAATGTCCTCACCACGCTGCCGTAGCCTCCTCGCCGGATTTCTCAGCATCTGCCTCTGAAAAAGGTGGATGATAGGGTGCGAGGTGTTGACAACGGCCATAACTGCAGCGATGATCGCAGTGGGCTCCTTGCTCGCAGTGCTGTGGCGTCCGCGCTGTCAATCACCAGAAAAGTGCGCGAACTGATTGCCCGCCGGCATTTTCATGGAGGGAGGGCGGGAGGGAGGGTTGAATGACGACAGTTACCCAAAACCACCCTCAACACATTTTTTGCCCCAGCAGGCATTGGGGGCTCGACCCAGAATTCCAATGGGCAGCGGGGACTGCAGGAACTGTGGGATAGCTGCCCACAGTGCACCGCTTCCAATGTCGACGCTTGCCCCATTAGTGTGGACTCACAAAGTCGAATTACTGTCTTTACTGTGGATACACACATTCAACTTTGTAATATCGGTTCCACAAATTCGCTTTAAGTAAAATCGAACTACTCTTGTAGTGTAGACATACCCTAAGAGATAGATAAATTCTGCAAAACCTCAGCATTTCTGTGGAGACAATAAGAGACTTGGCTTAAACTCTTGTAGGTGCTTGTATTCCATTTCTATCTCCATTAATTTAGTCATCAGAAGAAATATATGTGTGTTTCATATCAGTGCCAGGAATATCCAGCCTTAAATAGATCGATCCAGGAGAATTATGTCTAATAATGGGATAGATATTCCACCGATGCCTAACATCTAAATCACAGACATCTCTAAAAATATTAATATAAAAAAAAATCACTGCAAAGCTTTCAGGCCCTGATTGTCAAAGGAAGTTGGGTGCCTAAATACCTTTGAGGATCTTGTACAGAGTTACTTCCAAGTGTTTTGAAAAATTCAGAGAACATACTTGTGAAACGATGGAATGCATCAAGAATAATAAATGTCTTTGTCTTTGCTTCTAAAGTATTGTCCTCTTTTTGCACTGCTTATTTTTCACCATCCATTCTTACAAAGCCAAGCACTGCAGTTCTTAGTCATGAGAGTAGTCCTGTTGAAGTCAAAATGTATGGAACTAATTATGTGAATAAGGCAAATAAGATTTGGCTTATGATCCTTGAAGTGAATTGGATTATTTTAGGCTGTCTATAGTACAGACCTTATAGTGGAAAGGCTGTACCCCTACAGCTGCACCACTATAAGGTCTCCCATGTACCTGCTCTCCCTTTGGCATAATTAAACCATCCCTAAAACGTGGCTGTAGCTATGTCAGTGGGACACAGTGCTGTCCACACGGGGACTTCTGCTGCTGAAACTTCTGTTGGTCGGGGGGTGTTTTTTCATACCCCTAACCAACCAAAAGTTTTACCAACAAAAATGCTAGTGTAGACATAGCCTAAGTGAATAAAGATTTCCATATAGGGCCCCAAAAACATACATATAATTCTGTTCTGTTCAGTTTCTCATACAGTCCGCATCACAGTAGTGAAGTGGATTAAGCAATGTGACAAGCATCTTTAGACATCAAATTCAACTGAATAAGTGTGAATTACTTAAAGAGATGAAAGGGAACTTTAGGCTCTTTGTTTTTCCCTTCAAACTTGGCCCAGGATTTTAGAAATTAAAATGAAAATAAGGTAAAGTAAGGGTATTCTAAAATAAAATAAAATAAAATAAAGGACATTGCTTTATATTTCACAGATCAATACAACTAATATTATAACATGAATTAATCTTGGACATATATAGGGCATGTAGCTAAACCCATTAATAAAAGTCAACACACATTAAAAAGCTTGAATACAATATTTCCCCAATCACATGTATACAAGTTGCTCATAAATTCAGTGGAGATCTGCACACAGCTTACTTAATTTTATGAGGAATTAAAACGGCAGAGACGGCATATATTGTACAGTTATGCAGACAGTAAAACATCCACTGCAGCAAAATGTCCATGCATTATTAAAGGCAACTGCTCCTTGGTTTTCAAGTAAAAAGCAACAGAGAGTCCTGTGGCACCTTTAAGACTAACAGATGTATTGGAGCATAAGCTTTCATGGGTGAATGCCCACTTTGTCAGATGCATTCACCCACGAAAGCTTATGCGCCAATACATCTGTTAGTCTTAAAGGTGCCACAGGACTCTCTGTTGCTTTTTACAGATCCAGACTATCACGGCTACCCCTCTGATACTTGGTTTTCATGATTTGCTGATTATAGTATTATAGTCAAATCACAACTGACACAAGGTACCAGAGATGTTTCAGATGCTATATTTGCTTTTACCTGTAGCTGGAAGGAAAATCGCTATTACTGATTGATTGACTGATTGATTGCTTGACTGCCATTCTAATACATGAGGAAATTTGTTAATGTCACATAACCACCACACAATTAACTTAGCATTTTAGTATAATGGTGTTCTTTGCTAAGAACAGCAGGCTTAAGTGCACTAACAAAACTGGAGAATATTGCATACTATTGACTGGATGCACAAAAGGATTAAAGTGCCTAAATCAAAGAATCAGCCCAGAGTTGAAGGAAAAAAAACAATAAGATGCTCCCAAGACCTATGGATGCCTAAAATTGCTTGTCAAATAAACATTGTCAGTAAAAATTCACTAGGCACCTTTGTTTCTTCCTCCGTTCATGCACACTGCAGCCACATGCCATGTGTCCAGACATTGATGTCCTAATGTGATAGGATGAGCTTACACATAACAGGGGATGGGGAGGGAGGAGAACCTAGTTCAGAACTTTTAGCCCAACAGTTAGGTTTAAGTCTCCCCTCCACCTGAGTGGGAGAAGGAATTTGAACAGGGCTCTATAATCTCTCAAGTGAGTGCCCTAGCCACTGGGCTATGGGCATGACTCTGACCAGGTCATACCCTCTCTTTGAATCCTTCTAATAGCTCCTCTGTAGCTACATTAACCTTTTTGACCTTTAAGACACTCCCCAACTCTTCTCTTCCCAACCTACCCATTCTTGTCTCTGATTGTGTCATTCCCAGCTCTCTCTATGATTCTGTCATGTACATAGGCTTTGGAACAATGGATGATGGGGTGCAGCAACACCCCCTGGGGTTGAAGTGGTTTCCATCAGATACAGGGTTTACAGTTTGTTTTAATGGCTTTCAGCTCCCTCACTATACAAATTGTTCCAGCACCCCTGTTCATTTGTGGTACATTCTGGAATTGGAATATTCTTTGATGATGATGATTGTTTAAGATTAACTAAAGTGCATTCTCTGAGCATTGATGTGTTTAGATGATCCCAAAACTTATGTATATTAGATAAATATTTTATAATTGCATACAGCTATTGTTATAAAAAGTGTATTCCACATATTAAGTGGGTACAACAGTTTGCCCTTTTCATCTTCCTTTTCTGTATCCTTTTACTTTCACACCTTTAACCTCTTTTTTGCATTACAATAGCACTTAGAGACTTCAAATGAGATCAGGGACACCTTGTGTTAATTGTTATTAAAACATAGTAAGAAATAGGCTCTCTCCTGAAGAGTTTACAGCCTTATGCCTTCTTTTCCCTAACAGAACAGTGTATTTTAAAATGCTTCATCTTCCTTAGGATTTTCGTACAAATTGTAGTTTGAACAGGCAGTAGCCAGTCATGTTGTGGCCCATGAGAGATCACCTCAAACTACTAATACATATTTAAAAATACAACTGCCTTGTTTACAGTAGGATTTTAGGCATGTTAGTTATCACATGTTAAAAAATAAACTTTATTCACTTTATCCAAACACTGATTAGTACTGATTATTCTAATGTAAGATTGTTTTCATCCTATAATCTAATTAATTCCCAGTATATATTTTTCCTACACTTGTCAGGCTCATGCTATGTTTGTGAGATCTTAATTATAGACAGACGGTAAATTCAGTTGCACTTATGTGGAGGAACACTGACATTCACTGGACATTTGCCCTGTACTGTGTGGCTATCTATCTATCTATCCATCCATCCCATAGCATATAGGTGATAGAATTTAGTCCATTAAAATTAGTAACCATGTATTTTACTTTTAAAAGCTTTTATAGCCTCAGCTATAACACAATAGCAAGTTTGCACAGCCAGGGGGAGAGGAGAAATGTTGATTTGCTGGCTAGTGTTTTAACTGTAATTGTGGAGTTGGACACTCAGCCCTCATTATTGTCAATATGCTCTTCATGTCATTCTCTGCTATCCAAATGAAAACATAATATCCCAGTCAACAGCCCAGGTTTGCATGTAGTTGAATTAACAGCAAATAAATCAGCCTCTTCTTTTACCAGCAGAAACAAACTTATTGATGTACATTAGTGAATGATGAGCTGATAATGAATGGAGTGTAATTGTCTGTAAAATTAGTCACAAACAAAGAAAGGCTCAATCTGAAAAACTCACTTTAATGGCCATTATTTTTTTTAAATATATAGGAGTTTTGTATAGTCTCTTCAGTGCTATTGCAGATCATTAGTCTTTTTTTTTTTAATTTCTCCCAGTGAACTTGTTGATTATAAGAACTGTAGTTTATACTGTATTTTTTTTCCCTTTTTCTCTTTAACTATCCTGGTTCTGATGGCACTGATCTAATAATAAGGGTCAGTGCAGAGCCACAGTCTCCCAGGAAGCATAAAGAGAGGTGTACTTCCTTGTAGAGGTACAATGCCTCCCAGACTTCCCAACTGCACTAGGGCGAGAATAATCGGTAACATCATTTTAAGCAGTCCTGAAGCAGCTGGCACTACTGGCTGTTGTTTAAAGAGAGTCAGGTGCATGGCTTAGTTTATTCTTAATCCCTCCTCGTCCCTTTTCTGCAAGTTGTTCCCCTCCTTGGGTGCACCTTGGCAGCAACTCATGCTCTACCTTGAGTGCAGTGGGGGTCAGTGATTCTGGCTGGCCCTACACCATACTGCTTTCTTTCTTCTTCTTGTACCCCTATGGCATGGACATAGTATCACGAGGTGTCTGGTTTTTTATCAGAAAGTTCAGCTGAAAGGGGACCTGTGCAATATCCGATCAGTACTGCTGACCGGACACCAAAAGTCTAGTTACCACAGTAACTGCAATCAGCTTCTGTTGCCAGGAGGGCGGGAAAAACCACTGCTAGTGGAGGAGCTCAGCTGATGAAGAGAAGTTTAATCTGAGGAACTGGCTATCGGCTCTGGCGAAGAGTTAGGTACCGGCGCTACCTGGGGAAGGGATCCTGACAGTGTGCAGCATTTGAGGAGCAGGCTGGGGGCCGGGCTCGCCGTTCATCATGACCCATCCAGCTTTCTCAGCCTCCCAGAGTCCCAGCTCTCTCCGGCCCCTCGCTCTGGGACCGATTCCTGCCGCCCCCCTCCCCCCCCCCCGTGTCCTAATTGGGCAGGCAGGAAGGCTCCACATCACTTCCTCCCAGCCTGACTCTTCAGGTAGGGTGACCAGATGTCCCGATTTTATAGGGACAGTCCCGATATTTGGGTCTTTGTCTTATATAGGTGCCTATTACCCCCCACTCCCTGTCCCGATTTTTCACACTTGCTGTCTGGTCACCCTATCTTCAGGTGGCAGTTGAGTACTGGGGGAGAAGGGACCGAGCAATGGGGGGGATGGGAGGAGGCGAGCGAGTGTCTGTGGCTGTAATGTCCATTTCTTTTAAAATTGGAAAGCTGGCAACTCTCCGTGGACATATCTTATTATACTAACATTTTCGTTCTTCCAAAAGTTGGAATTATTCTGATCTGTACACCCATTAACTTTACAAGGTAATTTTGTGAATGAAAAGTCTGAGTTCAAACATTCAGATTTTATTCACAAACCCTGTTTTTGTCCATAAAGAGGTCTTTAAAGAGTATATCAGAAAAATAAATAGTTTTCTAGGTAAGAGTCTTGAGAATTTCTGAACTAACCATTCTATCACCCGATTTTTTCCTCTTCTCCCTCCACCCCCAGTCAAAGAATTTAAGTATAAAACACACTGTCAAAGATGAATGCTATTATTAAGCCTACTAATGACCATGGCCTACATTTTCAAAATAGGTAGTATTTGGGGTGCCTCAATTTTTGGGTTCCCAATTTGAGAAACTTTTAAGGGACATGACTCTCAGATCCTGCTGAGCACCTGTCTTCTGAAAATCAGTCCCCTATAATGTGTCCCAAATTGAGCACCAAATATTGGTGTGCCGCGTTCTCCTTTCGGTACCTCTTCTCATTGTCCCGCCACTCCTTCAATTCTTTTTTCTCCGCGGCGGAGTGCATCATAACCTGACGCATAAAGTCCTCCTTAGATTTTCTTGGACGCTTCCTAATTCTTCGTGACCATTCTGCCGCTGATAACAAAGAGGGAGGCTGTGCTCCCAAAGTCTCTGTGAAGTTTAAATGCAACGTTTTTCAGAAGCAGTATTGTTTGCAACACAGACAACACTGATTCAGTGCTTTAAAACACAGCCAGTACTCACACTCCTGTCACTAACTGGCTGACCCCAGGCAAGCACACATGAGCCACAAGACCCCCAAAATGGTGAGTAGCCACATGGTCAGGGTAAATCATTGTTCCCCCACCCTGCTGTACACTGGGCATGTGGCTCTTGGGCACTTGGGGAGAGCCAGAACTGTAGGGTGGGCCTGATAATCATTCCTGTCCCCACACTTTCCACAGGAGTTGATCATTATGGAAGATATCTTGCTGCTGAGGATGAGCAGGGAATCAAGAGAGGGTCTTCTCCAAGCCTGCGGCTTCCGCCCTGTCCGCTATGTGGCTAGCCTGTGTGCAGCAATGGTCCCCACCCTCATCACAGTAAAGTGGTGCAGAAAAGTTACCATTAATGTGACAAGAAACAAAGGAGCTCTGCTGAGGAACCCGCAGCAGTGGATTGCCCAGTATCTTCATGAGAGTTTCCTGGAGATCTCTGAGGGAGATTCGCATGAAGTGAGGGAGTCTATCAAAAGCCTGTTCCACCGCTCAGACTAGGCATGTGATGGGAGACAAGACTGCTTTCTGCAACCCTCCTGCCCCCAACAACTCACTTCAGCAATTCTAAAAATCAGATCCACTTACCCGGGGCCTCCTCTCCTGTTTGCACTTTGCCAAGATCCGACTGCTGTGACCAGCTAGGCTCCTCCTGGGTAGAAAAGAGTTCCTGACTGCATGCATCTCTGGCCTCCAAGTCATACTCTGCCTCTGGATCCCCCTCCCCGTCTTCATCCAAGATTTCATCCTCCTGGCTCAGTCCACTCTCGACTGGCACGCAAGCCAATGAAGTATCCAAAGGGTCCTTTGCAGTGGAGGTGGGGTCACCACCGAGTATCGCGTCCAGCTCTTTATAGAACTGGCAGCTCATGGGTGCAGCATCGGAGCAGCGATTTGCCTCCCGCGCCTTGTGGTAGGCATTCCACAGCTCCTTCAATTTGACCCTGCACTGCAATGTGTCCCAGTCATGGTCCCTTTCTATCATGCATCTAGAAATCTGTCCATAGGTATCATAATTATGATGGCTGGAGCGCAGCTGTGACTGCACTGCCTCCTTTCCCCAAATGCCGATGAGGTCCAGCAATTCGGCATTGCTCCAAGCAGGTGCATGGAGCAGGCATGGCCACCTTGAAAGATGTGCTGTGACCACTGCACGCATCACCGAACAAACATGAAGGGGACTTTCAAATTTGCAAAAGAATGAATGGGGTGGGCTGACGGTTGGTCACCTGAGGGCAGGGCAGTAGAGTTCAAACCAATGGCCAGAGAGGTGAGAACAGGAATTGTGGGACACCTCCCGGAGGCCAATCACAGTGCTGTAATCACTACAGTGCCTAGATTGGCACCGCAGCACTGTAGCCCTGGCACAGAAAGCGCTAGGCCTCTCGTCGGGGTGGTTTTTTTTAGAGAGCTGCATCCATGCAGTTTCTGCGCACTAAGTGTCTTGGCAGCGTGTACATCTCGGTAGTTACATCGCTCAAAGCTGCTTTACTGCGCACAAATTTACCAGTGTAGACGAAGCCTTAAACTGTGCTTCTTTTAACCAAAGAAGAGAGAAAAACAGCAGACTCCATTAAATTCACTAGGGAGGGATTCACAAAGGTACTTAGGCACCTAACTCCCATTGAAATACCTTTTTGAATCTTCCCTTCAGATCTAAATTGCCCAGATAGCATTTCAAGCCTGATGAAAAGAACATTGAACTCAATGTGAGTCTTTCCATTGACATTAACCGGCTTTGGATCTAGACCTTAAATGCTGTGCCAATGGGCTTTGCAAAGAGGTTGGTAAACAAGACACTTGAAAGGAAGCTGAATTCCAATATACAACATCACAAAGCAAAATTGTGCTGGATGCATGGGAGGAGGCTTTCTCTGCTTGTGACACCCAAGGAATAGTTATAACAAGGAGTCTGGTGGCACCTTAAAGACTAACATAGTTTAATCCTTTCAATCCATCTTTACAGCTATACATTGAATAAAAAGATTAAACTATTGTATTTCTAGAATATTAGCTATTATTAACATTTACAATATATGAATAATGTCTTCAGAGTGTATTCAGCATGACACAGACATACTAATATGGTAAAATACATTGGAGTGTTCTTTAATGATTTGGAAACAAGAGGTTTTTTTAAAATACTATATCTGGGTATGTTGTGCTGTAAAATTAATAATAATAATTATAACAAATACACAGCACACACAAAAAACCCACACCTCTCTATTGTACTGTATTATCCAGGCTGCATTTAGTAAGGAAAATCATGTTTATGGATTCTTATGTGTTTTGCATACCTTCTGAATTTCTAAATAGGAAACTTTTATTCCCTTAAAGTCTATGGGTCCAATTCTCTGTGGGGTGCAGCTATTTTGTGTTGCACTGCAGTCAGAATCTGCATCTAAAGCAATTTTATTTGATGAGGGTCACCCTCGTCTGGAGGGGAAATCCTCTTGTTGCACAGTTGATGTTCCTCCTCCCTGCTGCTGGGGTAGGAGGAAAAAGAGGGTGTGGCTGGAGGAGAAAAAAAAGCTGGGGCTGGGATTCCTGTTTGCTATGCGAATTCTTGGCTGTATTGTCATCATTTTTTGTGCATATTGTAAAGCAGATCTTGGGCTGTTCTAACCTGCTTCAGGGGATCAACCCTGCATAGAGCAGCAGAATCTGACAAGTATGAAGGTGAGGTGTACGTCATATGCACCTTGACCTATGGTGTTTGCAAATCAGTCATACCAGCCCAAATGCTCTAACACAGAGGGTAGCATGAAGATGCTTCTTCAAACTTTGGAAACATCATAATAGTTCTAATTTATATTACCAACTGCATGTACTCCAAATGATCAAGGTGGTGGGACCTGGAGGATGGGGAGAGAAGTATTGTGCATATGGCACAGTCCATGTATTAAAGTTTCCTATAGTATGAACATATCTGATGCAAGCATATCCATGAGTGTTTGCAAAATCAGGACATACGTCTGTAGAATCTGGACATTTCCATACTTTGTAAAATATTTTGGGCCATGTGGAGTCCATTGTCTATTCCCTTCTACCTCTTCCAAAATCAACAATGCTATAGTTAAACATAGGAATGTGACACCTATTTTTAGATGTTAGATTCATGATCATTGTACCCTGACTAGATCTCCTGGTCATAAGAAATATTTGTGTTCAATCTTTCCCCATATTTTCAAATTATTTTTGTTTAATTTTGAAAGTTTGGGGAACTCTAAATTTCAGTCTTAGTAAAAGCCTGACCTCCTCTTTTAGCAAGCCAAAATGATTGCAGAGTTGAACCACCTTGATTTAATAATCCTTTCTCTCTTGATACAGCAAATGTGTAACTGGCAGTATTTAAACTTAAATATTTAACAGAGTAGATGTGTAACTTCACTGCTTGGCATTTGACTGGCCCAAAATAACTGGTCAATTGACAGGTCAAATAGTGGCCAAATATTGTGAAAAATGCTCAAATATTTTAAAGCAATAATTTATTAGAACAGTAACAAAAAAGAGTGAGACTTTATGGTCTCCAGCATTTTTAGCATTAGATAGTTATGCCTAATTACAAAAAAAAGTTGCTGAACTGAGTTATTTTAAATCAGAAAAATGCAGAACAAATGAAAGGGCCCCACCACAGCTTTAAGTGGGGAGGAATTTGTATGGCTTGCCAAATGAAGGGAACAGTGCTTTATGGTGTGGTGGGGGAGAGAAGTCAAATAGCTGCAAAAGGGGAAAAGGCACAAGTGTAGCAACACTGACTCATTCTCTGGGAACTGGATGGGTGGAAGAGTTTAAAAGGGCCACCCCCGTGCAGTGAAGTCCCCTTTTACATGGAGCAGGCTAAAGCAGCACCAACCCTCCCTCCCCTACTGTGGGCATTTCGCTAGCTGCCCCTTTTTTAGGGGGCCTGGGAAGGAAATTTCCCCTCACCACCAGACTGGCCTAGGTGGAGTTTTTTTTTTGCCTTCCACACAGCACTTGGTGAGGGCTTTGTTGACATGTGGCAAGGGATTTAGGCTATATGTCGCAACTTATTATAGATGTGGTGGGGCGGATGTCTAATGCAGGTACTCCATAGGGAAGGTGTATCAGCAGTGATTCTCAAACTTTTGTACTGGTGACCCCTTTCACATAGCAAGCTTCTGAGTGTGACCCCCCTTTATAAATTAAAAACACTTGTTTATATATTTAACACCATTTTAAATGCTGGAGGCAAAGTGGGGTTTGGGGTAGAGGCTGACAGCTCGCGACCCCCCATGTAATAACCTTGTGACATTCTGAGGAGTCCCAACCCCCAGTTTGAGACCCTCTGGTGTACAGTGACTGGATAAATGGTAAAGGACTTAAAAAGGATGTGTTAGTTAAGGGAACAGAAGGGGGGGTTGGGGTTCCTATGAATGGTATGGCAGAGAGCCAACCCCTCTTTTTATAGCCCACTTTAACCTTCCTATGAGGAGGGGGGTGGATGGTAAGATTCCAGCAATGGATTGGCTTGGGGGACCTGGATGAAAAAAGAGAGGGGGCTGATGGAAGCCCTCTAGGTAGTTATTGAATGAACGTGGGGTTACCTGCACTATACACTTTTATCTGCCCGGTAGTCCCAGACATCTAATAATAAAGTTGTGGCCTGTTTAAACCCATATCAAATGTTTCCTGTCCTTTTTTCAGTATATCTGGACAATGAAGTTCGAAAAGTGAAAGAATGGCACCGAGGTGCAGTCAAAATGGTAGGCCGCCACCTACATGAGAGCCTTCTTGCTGAAATATTTGACAATATTTGACCATCGTCAAATAATAGGCAGTCAATTGACTGGTCAATTGACATTATTTGACATTATTTGACCAGTCAATTGACTGGCTTACCAAGACTAGTGAATATTTCTCAGATAATTAGCTCCCTTAGCCATAATATATTAAACTTTCAGCTTTTAAGAAATTAATAACACACAGTCTAATTGGCACTTTTATCTTTAGAGCTGTTAAAGTTTATGCAAATCATGTAACTCCACATTAATTAAAACATTTTCAAAACCTTCTATGGATGCCAGTAGCTATTTTGGGTGCCCTTTAATGGAGACAAGATGGAGTTAGGCATACATAAGAGTTTTAAAGATTGACTGGGGAAAAAAAAGCTCCGACTGGTCCAAGCTAAGAGAAATTCAACCCCTCCCTCCCCTTCCAAAAACAGATAAAAGGAAATGACAAGATTTAAAAAAAAATCATTGTAATATTCTAATGTGGTGGTAGTAACATAGCTAAGGACATTTTTTTTTTTGGCAAAAAATATTATTTTCTGTCATATACTTTTTTGATTTTTTTGAAATTTTGCTATTTGCTCTGTATAGTGATATATAGTGTGTTGACCATTGACTCTTGACCTTATCTTGGAGGGTTTATAATTTTGGGTAACATATAATTCCTTTGCTAAGCATGTTTAATGGAAGTTATGAAAGTTGTGTCAGCCACTAAGGGAACAAATAACTGTGTTATTAGGCTTTCTATGATTAAAGGCCTGTTGTATTAGTTGTTGGAATAGTTATACTAGAGACTGCGATTTAGCTGAATAGGCCCGCGCCACTTCCCACAGCTCCCATTGGCTGGGAACAATGAACCGCGGCCACTTGGAGCTGCAAGCGGCCGTACCTGCGGATTCTCAAGTAAACAAAGTGTCACGAGGCCCGCCAGGGGCTTACCCTGAACAAGCCGTCAACCAAGTTTGGGAACCCCTGTCCTAAAGCTACTTCCACTATAGGTGCCATTTGTAGCATAGTTTCAACAGAATCACAGGTATTAGAAAGGGAGATTACCTAGATTAAATGACTACTACTACTACTACTACTACTCTCTCCCTGCCAGTACATATTTCTCTATACACTTTCTTGTGCTCTGTCACTTAGTCAAGCTATAAACAAAAGTAATAGACATGGTTTCATTCTGCACTGGTGTTTTCTACAGACGGAGTTGCACAGAACCTTGATCATTTTCTTAATTCCCAACCTCAATGTGGTAATAGCACTTTTTAGATCTTTCCATTTGGTTTCACAAAAGAGGGTTAGTCAGTCTTTGCCTCTATTACATCTTCCAGTAGAACAAATCAGTACAAAGACTGATTGTTATTTCATCCTGATCCATTTTGAGTTTCTCCTTTCTAGACTTCTAATGACGTTAGACAGGAGCATGTTTAAAAAATAGTTCTTCACAGTTGCTTGCTTGGTGCTAACACTGTTTCAAATCTCAGTATAGACTGAGCCTGAAAGTACTATAAAATGATTTAAAAAAACAGAAATAGTTTTACCTCTAGTGTACCTAGGGATGTTGGTAGCATTATTTCAGTTCCTGTTACCATAATAATAACAAAAATAACTCTGAATATGTATCACATAACAGAAATCATAGGCAAAAGCAGAGTGGCACTTGTGAGAGTGGCACTCCAGCCCCTGTACACTGAGTGCAGGGGCCAGATTAGCATAAACAGACAATTAAAACACCAGAGCTGGCCAAAGAAGAATTTTCCTGGTGCAGGAAGACTGCTGCAAGATTCCTTCATATGCCTCAGGGTAGGGGATGGTCGGGGGGCAAGGCTGTGGAGGGGATGGGATATGTGTAGAGCTTCTGGACAGCTCTCCTACCCTTAGATTGCTGGGGACAGGTTCTGAAATTTAGGCAGCCCTCTATGGCTATAAAGGTTATTCTTGAGGCTGCTCCAGTCCCTGAAGCAATCCAAAATTGGGATACTGTAAAGCCATCTTAGCTGCACCCTCTCCCCATGCACTTTAAGTTCTGGCTATGTGTTTTAGAGTACAGAATATCACCCATCTAATGCCATAGGAAAATAGATGATTGGGGGGAAATAAAACAAACTGAAAGATTACTGCTGTAATGTATAATGTTTTTGCTGAATTGCAAAATCAGCAGTTAGAATAATTCTGGATATTACTCTTGCATACTTCTCATTTGTTAGTATATTGTAAGCTTGCATAAAATTATGTATCTGGACAGGAAACCATGGTTTCCTGAACAAACTTTCATTTATCTATAAAACTTTACTGTCAAAAATAAACATAAAGCATTTGTATTTATACAGTGTAGCAGGTTGTAATTAGACTTGCCAGTAAACAGGCTAGCAAATTTTATTTTTACTGTCACTCTGATTTTGTGTTGTATATCTTACTCTGCTAACCTGTCTTTAAAATAACATTGTCCACTCCACTTGCCACTGACATAACTCTTAATATCTGCAAACCCTTGTTTTTATGTGGGACAATTTTATGGCTTTATATCAGGCATTCTTTCCTCCTATCCTTCCAAACACTAAAATGTTGCAATTTCCACTTCCATTACATTATTATATTGCCCTCCCCAAATCCAAGAATGAGCTAGTGGATGAGCTTGAACTTGTCTCATACTTCAAAATATGACATTTTGTACCTAAGTGGGAACTGGAATTACAATGGAAGAGCAAGTGTGTGCCTTGGGAAGTTGGGGGTCCGGAGTATTTGGGGTTCAGGAAACCTTGACAGGGCTTAAACTCAAAAAGGGCTGTCCTACATTAGCTCTCTTTGCAGAAGCCAAAGTCATTCCTGGAATAAATGAACAAAACTTCCATTGACTTCCATTGACTTCAGTTGGATTTATGCGCTCTTAATCTGGACCAGAATTTGCCTCAATTGTTTACACATGCCTTCTCATTTTCTCTATTCAGGCTAGTTTTATCAGTCCCTTGAAACTCCTGGAACCTAATGCCCCTTTTCAAATACTGGTATATATCCTTCTTATGCCACAATAAAGTTCTACCTGAGAAAGCTGCCTTTCAAAAGAGCAATATCAAAAAGCCATTTGAAAATGCCAACGTGTATTATAGGCAATGCCTAGTATTACAGTTGCCCAACATTTCGAATATAAAACCCTATTTTCAGTGGCTTGTAACTTTGAAAAATTTTAGCCACTTGAGCTGAAATTTTAAATTTCAGTTCATAAATGCTCAGTAGATACTTCATAGAGTTTAGCAGCTAAAATCTCTGAAGATTCTGTCCACACTGAGCATGCTCCAGTCTGGGTCTGAGCAGAACTTTCCCTCCAATTGCAGTTCTGGGCTACTGTGGACCAGGCATTAGAACTGAGAGCAGGAAGCTTGTCTCTCCTGCGCTCTCAATGACCCCACTGCTGGCATCGATGCAAAATGGATGAGGAAATTGCCTAGCTTCAGTGCAGAGAGGACAAGAGCCAAACTAGGTGGTGGAGTAGATTCTTCTTTTGTGTGGCTTGGATAGGCAGTGGTGGCAGTGGGGAGGAAGGGTAGATTGGGAGAAGGAGATGGAGGAGAAGTATGAATACTCAGACTAGAGGTTGGTGAGGGAAGAGGAAAACTGAGTTTCTTCTGGAGAAGTAGACTGGGACTGGACAAGGAGACTAGGACTAACTGGGAAAGGAGATTGGGACTGGCATCAGCAAGGAGTAAAAGAGACTAGGTATGGATTGGTAAGGACACTGGGAGGGAAATAGTGCATTGGGGGAGGGGGAGATTAAGATTAGACAAGGAGCTGGGGGATAAGACTGGCACTTTATGGCCAAGGAGATCAGGCCTGGGAACCAGTGGGTGGGATTAAGAGGTGGGGGGAAATGGAGAGAAATCTGATTAGGAGCCACAGTGTGTGTGGGGGGTGGAAACTGGGACTGAGTAGAGAAAGAGACTAGGGGCTTGTCTTCCCTACTGTGGTAAGTCAACCTAAATTACGCTACTCCACCTATGTGAATAATGCAGCTGGATTGACATAGTTTAGGTCGACTACCCTTACTCTTCTTGGAGAGGTGGAGTACCAGAGATGACCGGAGAGCGCTTTGCTGTCAGTTTAGCAGGTCTTCACTAGACCCACTAAATTGACCTCCACTGCATTGAGTGCAGCAGTGTCAATCTCCCCGGTAGTGAAGACAAACCATAGGACAAGGAGTTGGGGGCACACTGAGATTGGATGAGGAACCTGGGGATGGACCCTGAGAATAGGAGCCAGTGGGCACAGAGAACATGGGTGACGAGGAAGAGACCAACTGGATAAGAAGCTAGAAGGGGTTGCTAGGATTGGCTAGGTAGGAAGTATAGGACTTGGAGCCAGCCTTGGAAGAGACAGGATTGGGAAACAGACAGGTTAGAGAGGATAGGACAGAAAGGGTCAAGCTTTGGGAGAGTGGTCTACGGCCACTAGGGAACACTCCCCTCCATAGCCTGAAATGGAACCCAAGATTCCTGAGTCTCACCACTCCTTTGCTGTCATCTGTGAAACCCACTGTCAAAGTGTCTCATCCCCCTCTAGTTCTAATCCATATAAAAGGAATGCAACATACTACAGCTATTAATCTGTGAGCTCCTGTGTCAGAGTTCATCTAAGGTTCCTCTCCTTCAGATGACCCATGTGGTTGTCTTTAGGA
Source organism: Chrysemys picta bellii (assembly GCF_011386835.1). NCBI lineage: Eukaryota > Metazoa > Chordata > Testudines > Emydidae > Chrysemys > Chrysemys picta. The sequence goes on along the minus strand of NC_088791.1, from coordinate 265,566,112 downwards.
TGCCACATAATGGAATTGTGTTTTCAGTTTTGTTTTGTTTTTTTAAATCTCAGAAATTGCACACACAGACTATATTAAAGGAACACCCTAAGGTTGAACATTATCATAATGCACATGGGGGCGAATTAAGGATGTGTAAACAACGTAAGAATTTTTTAACTTCTGAGTGTTTGATTTTGCAACATAAATAAGGTTTTCCCCACAGAACAAAATAAAAACCTGTATAGCATCTGCCACTAACCTGCAATTAAAATATTAACATCCTTGTTCTTAACTAAAACATATCTATAGCTGGATAAAATACTTAAAACATCACAGAAACAAATTCACAAACATAAAATCCAGTGGGAAACAATTGTCATGAGTGCAGAATACTAAATAATTGCCCTGGCCTTACAGTACCTGCAGATTTCTGAGTTCATTTCATGCCCTTCTACTTTTTGATGTTCTTTCTCAAATAAATAAATAAATACATATATTTAAAAGACCACCTGCATCTAGTCGTCGCTGACAAAACTTGTCTCTCATGAGTTTTGCCAGCAGCACTGATTATTTTCCCACAGCTCTTGTGTTAAATTGGACACAGATGAACCTCAGAAGACTTAGAAGTACAGTTCTGATAAGCAAATTATCTGGAACTTTTCTCAATGGCCTGAGGTCTTCAGTGGGATTTTAGCACGTACCATTCTGCCATATGTTTGGAGAGTTAAGACTAGTCTGAAGTAAGGTGAGATGTGGAAGCCATACTGCTCCAAGGGATCACTGAAGGCACTGCATTTCATGCATTGGGGGGAGGAGAATGTATTGCACTCCTTTTTGTGGTGCACTGTTTTGCCCTCTACAGGTCAGCTAGTTGCACTACCCAGCAAATGTGTTTGTGAAGCCATGGGGCTCCTTGCCTGGTTCCTGAGGAAAGCTTTTGGCGTGAAATCTGCCATGTTGGCTGTTAATTTTTAGAACCAATACTCAGGTATTTAGAACCAATACTCAGCAAATAAAGACATACAGCAAGGTGGTAAGTCTCGTATATAAAGTTTAAAAACACCTCTCTCTTTACTAGTTACATGACAAGATGGTACCTACAGCCTCACAGCATGCAGACCTTGAGTATGCCTGAATCATATGAGAGATCCCCTTACACTGAGAGGCTCTCTGGTGAGTATACATGACTAATTTTAAAGAGACTATACCACTATACAACAGCAAGAACCTGTGTAAACAGGAAATAAAAACCGTCTGGCCATTCAAACTTAACCACAGTGTCCTGAGTCTCTGCAGTGGATTCATGATTTTGTAGAAATTAAAGTCAATGGGGCAGGATTTCACCCTTGTGTTGCCACTATGTTTCCTTACTTCCTTGTATATTTGGACAAGGGAAAAGTACAATCCCACTATTGCTCTATTCTACTCCTTTAGCACTTTTATCTGACTCCCTTCCAACCCATTGTAACTCTACAATCTCAACTGGGTATCTTTTTCCTTTTTAATCGTTGTGCACATATTGCTAATTGGCTATTTGATTTGTTTGTTAGAAACCCTTAAAACACACAAACAAAAAACAGTTTGAACAAAAATGTGAGAAGTCTTTTGGACAAATTTTGAACCTGCTCAAAGATTATGGGTTCAAAGTTTGGCAAAATAATAAAATCTTACAAGCTTTTACTCCATTTAATCACACAGAACTCATTTGCTGCTTTCTGTACTTACATTCCTCATCCTGTTTCGGGTGCTCCAGATCCTTTCCTTTATAGCCAGCTATTCTTATTTCCCTTCTAGTCTCCCTTATCCTCCCCGGACTTTTTTTTCTCTTAGCTGTGTTCCTTGAATTGATAACCTACCTAAGATCCAATATCTGACTTGAATATTTCATCCTCCTGGTGTATTTTTGTTGTTTGTTTGTTTCTCCCTATCAAAGCACAAGCAACTGACTCAAAGAGGATAATATTCAGAATTGGATTTGGGACAATAGAACCACACACTTCAGGTGTCATTTACATAATAACAGGACACCTAATGAGGAAGAGTACTGCAGTCCTGGAGTTTGTAGTTGTGCTGAAAAATCAACATTACTCTGGACTATTTATGACTCATTCTGTAATGGTTTTTCCACTGTACCTAGAGGTTACATAATAATGATTTAAGTATTGTGAAGAAATCAAACCTGTCCTGAGAGAAGGATTCAGAGACTCTACTAGTCACACTGATGTACGTGAGCTCTCCTCAAAGCAGCTCCATAATTACTGGATACACAGGGCTATAGTTTTTGCTCTTTACAGAGCAAACTCACCGATCTTTTTAATAGTTCGGTCTGCTGCACAGTCAGCATTTATCCTGTGACACATAATAGTCTAGTCTCCTGAATTCAAAAACTAAGGAGTATTGAATGATGAATCAGTCCAATTGGCTGAGATTTTCAAAAGTATCCACTGATTTTTCATGCCTCAATTTTTGGGTGACCAACTGGGGATACTTTAAGGGGTCTGATTTTCAGAAAGTGGATGCTGAACACTTTCTGCAAATCAGGCCCCCTGAAATTATCTCAGGCTAGTCACTCAAAATCATCAGTCACTACTGAAAACCGTGTCCATTGTCTTTCAAAATAAGTTTTAGAAATTTTCCAACAGTAAAATAAATCATCATAATAAAAATACCAGGAAGTAAAGGATCAACAAAAAAGTAAAATTATTTTACTATGGAATGAACTTTCAACCTTGCATACAATATTCTGCTGAAAAAATATAATAATTGTCTCTGTCCCCTCTTCTTATTGGGTATGCTACTTGTTCCTTCTTGTAAGCTATTTGGGTCATATACTGTGGTTTTTACAGTTCTTATAGGCCCTTACAGCTAAGGGCCCCAATAAAGGCACTACTGGTGTATTAATTATAATAGAATCTTCTTGAGTGAATTTCTAAAATTAACAATAATTGGGAAAGAGGAAACTTGGGTAACATGTACAAATGATTACAAGCAGTTTTCTGTGTAATTTAGATAAATGTTTTCCCAGCACTGAAAATGAATAAGTATTAATTATTCATAATGCAATAATTAAGAAATTGGGTAAATCACATTGCATAGCCAAATGAAATTAAGCAATGGCAGCATATTGCATAAAAAGTCCATAATAATTTTATTACACCAAAACACTGATTCTTAAAAACTTATGTACGCCTGGAAGAGCACATGTCATTTGTACAACAAATTCTACAGTGAGGCAGATTAAAGTGAATACAATTTTACTATACTACAGTGTGTATGTATTGCAAGGCTAAGTTCTGTCTGAACTGGAAGAAGAATGTTAATAAGAAAAATGACAGATTTCCATAACATACTATTCTTTTCTTCTCACAAATAACAGGAAATTACCGTACTCAGTATCTGCCAGTATGTAACGTCTCCTGTTTTATTATTTGCAAGGATGCAAGTACTGAATTAACAATGCAAAACCGGCTCGAGCCCCCACCCACCATCCTTGATCCCTGCCTCTTAGACTCTGAAGCTGGGAGTAATCTCTGACTCCTCCCTCTTGATTTCCTCCAGGTCATGACCAAATCCTGTTGATTCTTCCTCAACAGCTTTTCAAAATCCCCCCTCATCCTTCCTGTCTTGATGGCTAATTCATCTGGTGACAATCTAATCAGACAAGGAATCAACAAAAGCAGGGGATCAAGATACAACACACAGGCAAAGCAATTGCTGCAATTATAGACGCACATCTTACTTGCTTCACTTTTTTCCTCACAACAGTCAATATGGGTAGGATGCGGGAGAGAGAAGTAATCAGAATATTTTTTTTATTAAAGCTAACGTTAAAAAATATATATAATACATAGGTTGGGAAAAGAGTGCCTTTATATCTGGGTATAGTGCTTAGATTATCCACATATATAAAGTAAGTTTTTAAAAGTCATATGATACATAGTACACAATCAGGAATAACCCAAATTTAGGTGTGGATAGATTTAACAATACAGTTTAGATACTAGAATCTGAATACTCGGGTACATCACTCATGAAAAGTTGTACAGAGATTTGCTTGTGGAAAGCAAAATGTATCAATGAGTGGAGATTGTCCCTCAGTAATTGAGAATTAGGTTGGTTGTCCATTTAGAAAATACAATCCATGAGGAAAGTATTACTACATGACAAGTATACCCAACAGCACTTCATCCTAACCTGTTAGGTCAGTGATTTGTTGTAGGCATTAAGGAAGAGTTATGTCCTGAGTAAGGATCTGAATGAACAGAGAATAGTGGTCTCATGGATCAGTTCACTGAGGATATTCCATGTATAAAGGGCAGTGTGGGAGGAGGAAGGAAGAAGTAGGTGAGATAAACTGATTTTGACTTACATTGTTATAAAAACTGTTACATTTCTATTTTAGTCACATGAGACATTTAACTTGATAAAACCATTTTTTCTTTTTTTTCCCCCAAGTTAAAAAAAATATGCTTCCAGGACAAGGACTGACTCCAATATGCTACAAGGCAGTCTTCAAGTGAAAGAATTTTAATGCTTAGTTTTAAGCTTCCAAAAATGTGACGACAATGTTTTTTGTAATGGCAATGCCCCAACAGAATATTAATTCAGGTGCTTTGAAGAGCACCATATTTTAAACTTTTACCTATGGTTTATATATGTAGAATATAGGATGTATCTATTCTATAGCAACCGTATTAAGAAATTAATCATTTTATGTAATTATAGGCTTTATGTTGCAGGATATTAATTGAAATAAAATACATCTATATCTATATCTATACATATTATGGTGCTGTTCTCACCACCCAGGTTAAGATTATATCCATATTTCCTCAAAGGAAAATACTATTTTGTAAATTTTAAGTCTTGATTCAGTAAAGAACTTTGGCAGGCATTTAAGTACTTTGTAGAACAGTTTTGAATGGGCTCAGAACTGTGATTCACAAATCCCCTTCCAGGCCCTGGATCAGGGCCTTAAAGAGGAGTTTTCATAGAATCATAGAAGATTAGGGTTGGAAGAGACCTCAGGAGGCCATCTAGTCCAACCCCCAGCTCAAAGCAGGACCAACACCAACTAAATCATCCCAGCCAGGGCTTTGTCAAGCTTGGCCTTAAAAACCTCTAAGGATGGAGATTGCACCACCTCCCTAGGTAACCCATTCCAGTGCTTCACCACCCTCCTAATTAAATAGTGTTTCCTAATATCCAACATACACTTCCTCCACTGCAACTTGAGACCATTGCTCCTTCTTCTTCTGCAACCACTGAGAACAGCTGAGCTCCATCCTCTCTGGAACCCCCCTTCAGGTATTGAAGGCTGCTATCAAATCCCCCCTCACTCTGCTCTTCTGCAGACTAAATAAGCCCAGTTCCCTCAGCCTCTCCTTGTAAGTCATGTGCCCCATCCCCCTGATCATTTTCGTTGCCCTCTGCTGGACTCTTTCCAATTTGTCCACATTCTTTCTGTAGTGGGGGGCCCAAAACTGGACACAATACTGCAGATGTGGCCACACCAGTGCCAAATAGAGGGGAATAATCACTTCCCTCGATCTGCTGGCAATGCTCCTCCAAATGTAGCACAATATGCTGTTAGCCTTCTTGGCAACAAGGGCATACTGCTGACTCATATCCAGCTTCTCATCCACTGTAATCCCCACGTCCTTCTCTGCAGACCTGCTGCTTAGACAGTCGGTCACCAGCCTGTAGCGGTGCATGGGATTCTTCTGTCCTAAGTGCAGGACTCTGCACTTGTCCTTGTTGAACCTCATCAGATTTCCTTTGGCCCAATCCTCCAATTTGTCTAGGTCACTCTGGACTCTATCCCTATCCTCCAGCATATCTATCTCTCCCCCGAGCTTAGTATCATCCACAAATTTGCTGAGGGTGCAATCTATCCCATCGTCCAAATCATTAATAAATATGTGGAACAAAACCAGCCCCAAGACCGACTCCTGGGGCACTCCGCTTGATACCGGCTGCCAACTAGACATCAAGCTGTTGATCACTACCCACTGAGCCCGAAAATCTAGCCAGTTTTCTATCCACCTTATAGTCCATTCATCCAATCCGTACTTTTTTAACTTGATGGCAAGAATACTGTGGGAGACCATATCAAAAGCTTTGCTAAAGTCAAAATATATCATGTCCACCGCTTTCCTCATATCCACAGAGCCAGTTATCTCATCGTAGAAGGCAATCAGGTTGGTCAGGCATGGGTTCAACAGAGAGTTATGAGTGTTCAGAGAAGGGGCTTTTCAAAACAGATTGTGGGAAATCCATGTTCTTTAGAATATGCAGTCCTGTCTCACCGTCCAAGATTTCTCAGTGCTCAGGTCTTTGCTGGGTGTGAAATCTCTGGTTTTGTATAACTCTTTCTCGTCCACTCCAGTTCTTGTTTCCTTGTTCATAGATTTATATATTTTTAAGGTCAGAAGGGATCACTCTGGTCATCTGGTCTGACCTTGGCATAACACAGCCATAAAATTTCATCAGTAATTCGTGTATCTAGCTCTATAACACAGCCTGTTTTTAAGAAGCCATCCAATTTTGATTTATAGAGTCGAGGTGATGGAGAACTTACTGCATTCATGGGTAAGTAGTTCCTATATTTAATTACTCTCAATATGAAAAAAATATTTTATTTTCAATTTGTCACTTCAACAGTCCTCTGCTTGGACATCTGTGGCCACGGGGACAGTAGTGAAATCTCATCAACACCAGAAATAACAATAAAACCTCATAAGTAGGTGGGGATTTGTGCGTATAATGAACAATGCATACAGAGTGTGTGACAAAGTCAGGCTGGACAATTACAAGAGGGTGTGAGAAGCCAGATATGTTAGCCCTAGAATGTTAAAGGTCCTCTTCCCTATAAGCTGAGATGGGGTTAATTAGGTCATGACCTGGAGGAAATCAAGAGGAAGGAGTCAGAGATTACTCCCAGCTTCAGAGTCTAAGAGGCAGGGATCAAGGGTAGTGTATAGCATATGAAATGTTTTTTGGGATGATAGCGTGCGGTGTTAGAGAAATAGTGAGAGCTACAAGCTTGTACTGGAGATGGAGCAGAAGTGGAGAAGTATATTTAACAATCATTAGCATAAAGGTGAGCGTTAAACACACAGAATGGTAGGAAGAAGATAGGCAATAGGTCCACAGGCACAGCCTTAAGAGATGAGGAGGAGCCACAAAGGAATTGTCCCAGAAAGCCAAGTGAGGAGAAGCAGGGAGGGAAAAGTCAAGAGTATCAAAGACTGCAGTCAAATTGGGGACATTGAGGATCGAACCATTGAGGTGTAACCCTTCTGCCCGTCTGAGTTGGCAGCAACAAGGGTCGGGTTCAGTATCTAGGGGTTCCATTTCAATAACACAATGCAAAACCGGCTCGAGCCCCCACCCAGTGACTTGGGACAATTACATACCGTCCCCCGGGCGCCTCTAAGACACAATACTTCCCCTCTCGCGAACATGGAGTCTGAGTGTAGCAAAATCCTTTTAATAAAGGAGGGAAACAATGCAGCATTATGTTGGGGAAACACCACAAACAGGATTCATAACACAGACCATGAGCAAAAGACCCACCCCCCAAGTAAGTTTGGCAGTGTCCTTTTCCCCTCAGGGTCTTAAGTCCAGCAACCCCCCAAAAAATCACCCAAAGTCCCAAAAGTCCAACACCCCCAAAATCACCCAAAAGTCCAACAACCCAAAGTCTGTCCCTGATCAGTGCAGCCCCAGAGTTCAAAAGTTTATCTGCAGAGTTTTACCTGGGGTTTTACCTCCCAGCCTGGGTGGAAATGCCCCCCCCCCCACCCACAGGGTCCAAGGCCCCCCCCCACCCACAGGGTCCAAGGCCGACTGTTCCACCTCTCCGTGGGGTTCTGCTGCAGCCTTCACCGTGAGCCACTCCGCCAGCTGCTCCTCTCCACCAGCCATCCCATGAGCCGCTCCAGCCAGCTGCTCTGCTCCACCAGTGATCCCACCAACTGCACCGCTCCACCAGCCGTCCCATGAGCCGCTCCAGCTGTCCCACCAACTGTGCTGCTCCGCCAGCTGCTCAGCCATATAGCTTTAGCCCTCCCCCACACACACACTTAACACAGCACTCAGTGATTTCAGCTTGTAGTAGGGGGAGCCCCAGTGCTAGTGCACCATTGGTCCAAGGTGAATTCAGCTCAGCAGCCTGTAGCTAGACTCCTAATAGAATTAAGATTAGCTCTGATATTCCACAGTAGAATAGAAGGAGATGCAATTGGTGTTTCAGGCCCTCAAAGGGGGTCCATGCTATCAGGTACAAATACTTATCCCCAGCCTCTCTCAATTCACTAGGTTTTGGAACCCATATCCCTTGTCTAGCAAGTGCTACTTAGTTGATGGCAAGTCGCTCCATCATAAAATGCCAAGTACATTTCTACTGCTCTTGATTCACATAATCAGGGTAACAACACTTTATTCTTCCTGCCCCAATAACAGAGAAACTGGGGGTCCCACAGCAGTCAAAGTGACCATTTGGGCTGCTGTGGGCTCAGGCTAGGCGGGGTGGGTGTGCCTATGCAAATAAGATCAGCCCCTGAAGTTCTTTTCCATGACTCACCACAATTCACCACCAAATGTCAAGGTAGAGCTCGTCCTGTCTCTGCTTACAAAGGCATTAGTCTATCATGAGGAATAATGACTTGTAAAGGGGGGAAAAATTGCTGAGATGTTTAGTATGGAGCTAAAGTTTTCACAGTCTGCACATGTGCACTTGGTGTGCATGCATGGCAACTATTACATTTCAATAGCTGTTTAAATAGTTCCCTAATTATGTATGTATTCAGTGTATATATTGATTCACTAGACTGCTGATTCAGAAGAAGCCATTACTGTCAATCAAGTAAATTATACACATTTTCAAAATATTTATGTTTACCAAATTAGATATTTAGTAGGTTAAGTAAAAGGCATATTTAAAAGTGTATAAATCTTTTACAGGGCATTTGTCACTTTCCTATGATATATTACAAGGCATCAGATTCTCTGTAAACATATAGCCAGGAATTATACATATTTATTTCTTCATTTAAATCAGGGGTTCTCAAACTGGAGGTCGGGACCTGTCAGGAGGTCAGAAGGTTCTTACAGGGGGGTTCGCGAGCTGTCAGCCTCCACCCCAACCCCCGCTATGCCTCCAGCATTTATAATGGTGTTAACTATATAAAAAGTGTTTTTAATTTATAAGGAGGGGTCACACTCAGAGGCTTTTTATGCGAAAGGGGTCACTAGTACAAAAGTTTGAGAAACACTGATTTAAATGAAGTCTTTGGGGCCTAATTCTGCTTTTGGTTACACAAGGTATATCTGAAGTAACTCTTGTGAATTCATTATAGTTACTCAGGATTTATACTGCAGTAGATGAGAGCAAAAACTGATCTACTGGTTCTATAGCAGACTGACTAATATAGGAGACAAATAAGCCTGCTGCACAGAGAAAAGAAGAACCCTTAGAGCCTATAAGCTTGGCCACTGCATTGCTGCACAGGTACAGGGAGCTCAATAATCTCCCTACATCCATGCAGCTCAAATGCCTATCCTGGACTCCTTCTCTCTCCACATTAGGACTGCACAGCATGTGGGAGATACTTCTCAAGTGGGACAGGAGAAATCGGTCACATATGTCTCTTGCTGTTGATGTCACTGGAGAGTAGGTAGCCCTTATCACTTCCTTTATGTTGGGAAGTTGGCTCCTTCTTTGGGTATGTCTGCACTTGGAGTTAGGGATGTGATGTCCAGCTCATATACACATATGTTAGCTGTCATCCATCTAGTGCACTGAAAATAGTAGTGTAACTGTGGTAGTGTGGGCAGGGGTGAACAGCAATATGGGCTAGCCACCTTTAGTACAAACCCATCTGGACCCCATGGATATGTATTTAGGGTGGCTAGCCCATGCTGCCACTCACTGCTGCCTGTGGTAAGGAGGCTACAGTACTGTTTTTAGCCCTCTAGATCAATGTGAGCTAGCATATGTCTATATGAGCTGGGAATTGCATCCCTAGCTCTAAGTGTAAACATAGTTTTAGCTATGGCAAGAGGCTTTGGTGAACTTCAAGACATAGAGTATTTATCCCAAAGGGCCCCATTATTGTATTTCATATTTTGCATAATGGAGCTGTTTGCTAGGGAGACATCATTTGGCTGCGTAACTATTATAAAATGTATTCTGTTGTATCTGACTGTCAGCCTGGTCCATTTTTTGATTGACTAGCCACTGCCAGAGAAAAATCCTAGTTCCTTCCATTTTAATTCCTCAGAAGAACCACTGAGAACACTCATTGTAGCTTCCAAGCAGAAGCCTTCTTGCTTCGTCCATTTTCCATATGGGATGCAGCAATTTGTCTGGGTGGTATTTGTGAGTATGTCTACACTTCAGCTGGGAGCCTGCTTCCCAGCTCAGATAGTCAGACACACTGCTGGAGCTAGTAGCACTAAACTTAGCAGTGTGGTGGGGAGTAGTACAGGCAGTGGCTCAGGCTAGCAGTATAATCCCTGTACTGCTGACACAGTTGCACCATTATAGCTATTCCCATACAGGAAAGTGGAATATGCTTTACCAATATCACAGTTCTGGGGTTATTGATGGTTCATACAGTGCCTCCATCTGCAAAAACAGGAGTCTCAGTGATACTAAATTGAGTAGAATAATCTGACTGCATTTGAAGGGAGGGGGGTCCTGGCTCCTATTTTCCAGTCCTTTCGGTCTCAGTTTCCCTGATCCCAGGAGGTTGAAAATTTGTCTTGGTGCTTGCCAAACCTATCCTCCCCACCTGGTATACCAGAGTTTGCTGTGACTTTGCAGGGCCACTATGTGACCTTCTTGAGGGAAATTTCCCTGAAGCTTTTCAGGAGTCTCCCTTGGGAGCTGTAGATTTGAAGTCTGCTCTTTCCCAGAGCAGCCCAGCAATTGTCTGGAACTTCCTGCCTTTAAATCCTTACTCTGCCCCTGATATGATTCACAGGGCCAGATGGGAGGGGTCAGCCCTACCCACAGTAGCTCTTTAATCTCTTTGTCACCCCCCCTCACATATCCTCCCTCTCATGATTAAGGCAAATGTGTCAGAATGGAGGGGGAGGGATTCCCCCATCACAGGAGAAAAAAAATCTGCATTCTGTTGAGTCTTGCCAACTTGGTGGTAAACCTGGAATTTATAGAGTCGTAGTGATAAACACAAATGCCTTATGTGAGGGTTGGTCTCCTTCATTATGTTCACCACTCTGATGGTTGTGTGGTCACTAATAAATGAAAAGAGGTTTCCCAATAATTAGGGAATACTTAGTAGTGTATGGAGTCCACAGCACCACCTCACTACTAATGCCTTTGTTTCTATGATTCAGTACGCTTTCTCTCCAGGGAATAGCTTCCTACTGATATATAGTATTGGATGTTCTTCCCCATTGAACATTTGAGAGAGCACTGCCCCTAGGCCCATGCCCAAGGCATTGGTTTGTAACAGGACCCGTTTTTTGAAAAATCTAGGTTAAAAAGGACAATTCTCTAGACAGGCACTGTTGAGTGTCTGAAAGCCCTGTCTCAGGTTTTCTGGGGTGTCTGTCTTTTATGAGCTCTGTCTAGGGCTTTGTGGTTGTGGCGAATCCTGGTACAAAATGTTGGTACTACCCAGTTAATCTTGGGAATTGTTGCACTTGTTATTTTGTTGAAGCAGTAAGCAGTTCATCAAAGCCTGAACCTTGTCCACTAAGGATAACAGATGGCTGCTGCTTAATGCATACCCTAAGTATATAGCTTCATGATTCCTGATTTTGCATTTTACCAGATTGGTCATTAACCTGGCATCCTTGAGGGATTGAAGTACTGCTGCCAACTTTTTAAAGTGTTCCCCCCAATGTCAGCTATAGATGACAATGTCATCCAGATAGGCTGAGCCATATTGTCCATGGGGATCACAAGATTTTATCCATAAACCTCTGGAAGGTTACAGCTGCTCCATAGAGTCCAAATGGCATGGTATAGAACCAGTACAATCTGAAGGACATGGAAATAGCTGATTTTTTCCTTCAGGAATCTAAGTGAGAGAGACCTGCCAGTAGCCTTTGGTAATGTCAATGGTAACTGTATCCTCAGCTACCCTTAGATGCTCCAGTAACTCATTCATGTTTGGTGTGGGATAGGCGTTGAATTAGATGATGCATTGACTTTGCAGAAATCAATACAAAATCACACAATCCCATCCAGTTTAGGGACCAGGACAATGGGATTCCTCCACTCACTGAAGGATACTTCTACAACTCACAGATATAACATTGTTTGAAGTTCCTGATGGACGATGTCCCATATCTTCCAGGGAAGGTGGTGAGGGTTTTCCCTCACTACTTAAATATGATGGAAGATCATGTGGCTCTTTCCTGAAGTGGACAAGAACACTATAGGGAATAAGTTCACTAGTTGTTGTACTTTTGCCCTTGGCTTGGGTTGTAAAGTTTTACCCATCCTTAAAGGGCTCACAGTTTTTTCTCATTAGGGCCTGGGTTCCTAATTTGGGTTCAGGGGAGGAGTGAAGCAGAAGACAATGAAAAGCCTCTCCCTGACCTTCTAGGTCTTTAGAAGATTTACATGATACATTTGGGTTTCTTTGCTTTTCCCTGGGTCTCAGATTGCATTATCAATAGGACTTTAAAGGGCTCTTGCCAGTGACTAACAGTTTAGGCTCCGAGCTGGGTAGCAGCAATGGTACCTGATCACCTGGCTTAAATTCTTTTGAATTATAGGAAGTTTCTTGTTTGTGTTTGGCCTGCAGAAGGTTTTCTCTGGCAAACACTACCAGATCTTTAAGTTATCTCCAGAAACGGAGGATACATTGGATCACTTAGGACCCTGAGGGTACTGCTCGCCCCAGGACTTCCACTATAAGTCTAAGATGCCATGGGGTTGTCTCCCTTATAAGAACTCAAATGGTAAAAAGCCTGTGAAGAACTGAGGGACTTCCTAGATGGTAAATAGTAGGCACAGGCACAGTTGGTCCCAGTGCTTGGGGTCTAGTAGGCCATCTGTTTATGGGTAGTACCCCTATGTTCACCACATCTTGACTTTAATAGATTACATAGTTACTTCATCAGTCAGGACATAAAATTAAACCCTTAATCCATCAGGATATTTTTAGGGAGTGCCACACAAGAAAACAGTTTCATGAGTCCAATTGCTATGGTGACTGTGTTGGTCAATCATAGCAGAATGTCTAGGTTGACTAAGATGTGCTGAAAGCAGGAAGCACTCTTCCAGGGAGTCACCAAATCTATTCCTATCTTTTCAAAGGGAACATCCACAAAGGGAAGTGGGATGAGGGATGCCTTGGGAATGCCCCTGAGACCTGTAAACTGGCACTCTGGTCAGGATCCACAGTATTCATTCACATCTTTATGGTTACTGGACAAACAAAAATTGGCTGTGATTCAGTCAAGGGTTTTCTTCCTCCCCAGGTGTCCTGTACACAGTATTTCATGGGCTAGTCTCATCAACTACTTCCTGTATAGGGTAGGGACCAGGAGATGGGGCCTGACTTCACTCATCTGTTTCTCTATCTCTATGCAGTAGATCTGTTAACTCTGGAGTTTGAAATGAGGCTGCTGATTCAGTAGCTAAGGTTCTAGCATTTCACTGTTTACATAGCGAGCTGATCATAGGTCTGGCTGAGTGTGGGGTCAGTCCACTGTTTCTGTACAAAGTCAATGTTTGTCAGTTCCTATTAGATCAAGACCCAGATAGATGGGTGGCAGGTTCCTGCAACCTAAGGGACTTTCCCCTAAGTCTCATTGTTACCTACTTCAATCAATTCATGCTGGCCAACCTTTGTCTCCAACTGCTGAGAGGGGTGATCCTTATCATAGGGCTACACTTTGCTAGGGTTTCTTGAAAATACTACCAATCTCTTCCTAATAAGAGAAGGTACTAAGGTGGGGGCTAAACTGAAAAGAAGATTGTTGTATGGCTCCCAACATACAGTTAGTTGTGTGTATATTTTGTGTCACATAGGACTTCACACCTCCATTTATACAATGGAGCATGACCATCTCCCCATCCTCATCTTTCTGTCTGACTAATTGTTCCCATACCAGGTTCTGCCCATAGCCAAAGTCTACTAAGCTGTTGAACCTTTTCCCATTGACTCATATGGACAGCAGTAGCTTGGATGACCCCTTCTTCCGAGTCCATGCCTTGGCTGTCCATACTTGCCCATAATTACATTCCATATAAGGGAAATCTCAGAGGAAGTGTCCTGGCTGCCCACATAAAAACACCCCTGGCGCTGTAGAGGCCAGGTTCTGTTTTAAGAGTTTGTAATTCTTGCTAGAGAAGCCCTTTAGGAGCTCCCAACTGGTCTTCCCAATGTGCCTGACGGGCCTCCATTTTTGCGTGAGCAAGTGCCTCTCTAAATGTTCATAGATTACTGGGGAACCCAGACCATGCCCCAGCTTCCTTGCAATCCCTGAGTCTTTTTCTAGAGGTTCATGTTGAGCTGGTCTGTCTCGCCAACCATTCCTAGGTTCAGTTCCTCAGGTTCCAGTGTACTGGTTCCCAAGTGCCACCAACAGGCTATCAACAGCCATATAATTTTCCTTGAGGTAGACCTGCTCTGTTAATGTCTCTGGGCAATGTCTTAGAACCTGGGCCCTTTCCCCAACCGGTGAACTGTTTCACCAACACAAGTTCCAGTACTTGTACCCCTCTTCTGGCTTCTGGCTTTAAACAGCATCTCTCAAGCGTTGGGGGACCACTCAGGGTTGTGCTAATAGGGGATATGTCTCTTCTCAGAATCACTGATTAAGGGTGTCCACCATAGTGTCTAAATGGTCAAGAATGGCCATTTTAACTTTCAGGTAATCCTGAAAGTTAATGAATCCAGTTTGTGGTGTACTGCCCGGGCTTGTCCAGTGAGGAAAGGAGCCAGCAGAATGGCCAAATGTTCCTGTGGCTACCAGGCTCATTGGTGCCCCCACATCCTCACCAGTCAGCTTGAAAAAAGATAACATTTGTTGAAGCAACTGTTGTTGTTGGGCCTGCTGCCATGCTGTTTTTCCCAGAGCAGCTGTTGTTGCTGCTGCACCATCTGTTGCTGCTGCCATGTAGCTACTTGTTGCAGTAGCTGATGTTGCTGTTGTGGAGGCTGAGCAGCTTGAAGCTATTGACTTTCCTTCAGCCATTTCAGTAGCTTGTCCAACTCCATCTTGTTTAGTCCACCCCAATGAGTCCAAGTAACTTTTTTTTATAACCGCTGCCCCTTACCTTAGAGCTGATCTCTTGCCCATGTTCTCCACCATTTGTCATAAATCTCAGTTTACTAGGGAGTTCTTTTGGTTGTCTGAGTTCTGAAAAACTGATAGAGCACCTCGATCTGTATAAACAAGGGTCTCAGGTGAGCAAAATCATCTCATTCGGTTTGAAAAGGTGGGGTCCTGGCTCCTACTCCCCAGTCCTTTCACTATAGTTCCAGCTTCTCCAATAGGGGCTAAGGATACTGGTACTGACTGCTTCATAGCTTGCCTTGCAAAGCTAGGGGATAGAGGCTTGCAAAACCTATCCTGCCCAGTCAGTATACCAGAGTCAGCTGTCTCCTTGCAAGATCAACATGCAATCTTCTTGAGCGCAGTTTCCCTGAGGCTTTCCAAGAGTCCCTTCTGGGAGCACTGGGCAGGTTTTATACACTCAGTCACAACAAGGATGAGTTGATATACTTGATATCAGTATAACTGTGGCATACTAGGGGTTGAACTGGTATAATCATATCTGTTTATTAAAAGAAATCCAAACCCAACTAAAGCAGTCAGACTGGTACAAAATATGTGTACAAACCAGGCCCAAAAGCGAGTAGACCCTAAATAAGAATAAGAAAAAAAAAACAGGATTTTGGTTTTGGGAGGAAATTATTAGACATGCATCTTATAACAAAATGCCAGCTTTCTGGAGATCCTCTAACCTGCTTGCTCAATGCTCTACTAAAGAATCTATATTTTTTACAGAATGGCAGATTAACTTCTTTTTTTATTGCTAGCAACAAACTTCGTATTGTATAGTATTGGAAAAAAATGACTTCTCCTAGGGAATTGTGGCATAATAAAACATACAGTAAAACTGTCCCTATAGTGGAAAAGCTTTCACATCAAGTATGTACATAAGAGAGTCATCAAAAAGAGGACAGGTCTTTTGCCATTTAGTCATCCTTTTTAGCATACTCACAGAAGGAGGGCTTCCCAGCCAGCAAGCCAGAGCCTTTAGCTGGTTCCTGTGTCACAATGTAGAGTCCAGCTGCTTCTTCAGTACAGACAGTGGAGCAGTTGCTCCTGTGGAACAAGAGACAATTTAGGTATCAACCATCCCAGAGGCCTACATAGCTGTGAAAGGGCTGCTGAGCCTTTCAGAGCTGCTCTCTCCAATTATTCAGGCTGATAAGAACATGTGGTGCACATGTTGGCTTCCATGTCTGTTTCCATCAATCCTGATCAGCTCTGAGACCGGGGTAATCGTTACACTTCAGCAGAGAGTACCAATATCCAGAAAGTCCCCTTTGTTACCGTCAGTACTGTAGCCCATTATAGATCACAGTCCTGACCTCTGACAATGCTGCACAGTATTGCACCACCTTTGTCTTTGGAGTACTCCTCAGAGTCTGAAGTGGCCTATGTCTCCCAAGGCATCTTCCTGGGATTGTTCTTGCTTTCATAGGAATTGTCCCACCATAAGCAGATTGAAGGGATGGAGTTCCTGTCCAGGTACAAATGGACTCCAGTAACATAACAGCTCCAGCACTCGCCCTTCTGGATACCATGGGGGATGCCACCAGCATCTAGATTCTAGATCTTTTTTTACGTTGCACTACAGAAATCAATCCCTGAGAAGGGAGGTTTCCTCACCTGGTACCAACAGATTGTCTGAAGTCAAAACTGGGCACTTCAGAAACATCCCTGAGGAAGGAATTTTCTCTATACGGTAATAACAGGCCACTCAGTGTTGGTACTGAATGGATTGGTACTGCTTGTTACTTGCTTTGGAGCGGCCTTCTATGCTGGCAGTTTTAGACCAGCCTCAAAAAGATTCTAACATACCTTTTGCAAACACCTTCTGCTTGTCTCCAGATGAGGTGCTGGTACTGGAAACATCTTCTCCAGTCCTGGATGACTTTAACAAGAGCTCCTAAAAGGGATGGCCTGTCCCTAGGTATACAAATAGAGCTTACGGAGGAGAATCCCCAGAGTTTCTCATAGACATTTTACATCCAGCTATGGTAGGGAAAGTTGCTCTCCTTGTAAGGGAGGCAATTATGTAGCCTATAAAAGCATTTTGGTAAACCCCATCATCCATCACACTCGTGGCAAAGTGCACAGAATGTAAGTACCAAGTTCCATCCCAGGAGTACAACCAGTTTTATCAGGACCTCATACCAGGTTCCCTGTTAGTGGTGACAGTAAGTGAAAGACAACATCAAGGCAGAGCAAAAGTAACTCCAAAAAAAGGAATGCATAGAAATTGGACCTTTTTGATAGAAAAGTTTATTCAGTTGTAGGGTTACAGGTATAATAGTGAACCATCAGGCCTTTTTGTCCCCTTATGACAATTTGAAGTGGAATGCTACATCCAAATTCCTCAGCAAGCTGCCTGAGTTCTGAAAGAGCTAGTTCCCGTCCCTCCTGGGTGGAAGTTCAGCTGCTCATAAGGTTTGCTCTGCAGGCTTCCCTGGATGTGAAAGACACAGCTGCTACAATCTCAGTGAGGGCAATAACCATGCACCACTCGTTGTGGCTCCAGATGTCAGAGATTCCTGTAGAGATACAGCAGATCATTGAAAATCTCCCCTTTGAGGGCTTCATCTTATTCTCCTCAAAGATGGACAAGGCCCTGCATGCATTTAAAGAGTCCAGTGTGATGCTGAAATCCCTGAATCTGTATATATTAGCCTCAAAAAGAGCAAAACTTCAACCCCAGTTTTACCCAAGGCAGCATTATTTTATGCCCAGACAGATGGATCAGTACAGGTGAAAAACCATTCACCTCCACCGCCATTTCATCCAGGCAGTCATAGGCCAAAAAGTAGCCTGACTGACTTCTCCAGCAAGGATGGAGTACTGACCACATCAGATATCAACAAGAATCTCTCCTCCCCTTTCTGGTGCAAGCTGTCACATTTTCTAAGGGTGTGGTGATCCATCACCTCAGATAAGTGGGGGTGCTAAGCTCAGTGGAATCTGGATATACACTGCAGTTTCTGTCTTCCCCCACTTCCCTCCCACCTTCCCTGTCCTTTTTCAGGGAACCATCACGAGTCTGTACTAAGGCAAGAACATGTTTCTGTGTTCTTTGGAACTCATAGAAAAAGTGCTTCCTTGATAGTGGGCAGGAGAGTTCCCACTACTTCCTAATACCCAGAGCAAAACAGGGTCTCAGGCCATTTTGGACTTTTGGAACTTAAATAGGTACATCAAGAAACTATGGTTCCATATGGTTTCTTGCACAACTATTATCCCTTCATTAGAGCAGGGAGATTGATTTACTGTTGTTGAACTGAGGGATGTGTATTTCCATGTAATGATCCACCCAGGTCATAAAATTTTTTTAAAGTTCTTTGTAGGAGGAGATCATTTCCAGTTCACAGTTCTATACTTTGGCCTATCATCCACGCCAAGTATTTTCAGCAAATGCATGGTGGTGGCAGCCTACCTCCTCCATAGGGATGTCTACATGTACCCTTACCTGGATGAGTGTCTAGTGTGGGGTCAATCCCATCAGCAGGTAGATGGAAATATCCAGCAGATACTTTATCTGTTTTCATGCTTAGGCCTGGAAATGAACAAATTGAAATCCATCCTCATTCTCCCCTCCCGCCTCCCCAAAAGAATAAAATGTACTGGGACTGATTCAACCTTAACCAGGGCTTCCCTGACACCACTAAGGTTTCTGGCTATATGAGATCTCTGTGTGTCCTTCAAGTGCCATCCCTGAACCTCAGTGAGGAATGGTCTCATGCTACTAGGGCATATGGTGGAATGTTCTTATGTTGCCCCCCATGCCAAGCTCCATCTCAGAGGTTACACCCATGGCTCAGCTCAGTGTACTGACTCAGATGCATCACCTGGACACACTAATGTTAATTCCCGACAAGGTCCTTTTATCCCTGGATTAGTGGAAATGTTTGCAGGGAAGTCCCATTCTCTCTGTCTTTCCCCTCTGTGGTACCAAATACTTCAGTGATGGGGTGGGGAGTGCATTGAGGAGACTTACAAGTTCAAGGTCTGTGACCCATTCAAGAGCCCAGGCAGCACATCAGTATCTTAGAGTTAGGAGCAATCACCAGAGTGTGCCATCAGTTCTTGCCCCACATATGGGGCAGGACTATCCAGGTACTTACTGACAACACCACAGCAGCATTCTATGTCAACCCGCAGGAGGGGTCCAGATCATCAGCCTGTGCAAGGAGGCGGTCAGGCTTTGGAACTTATGTATATGGAATTGCCTGACTCTTATAGCATAACACAATTATCAGGGGTTCAGAATTTCTTGGCAGACCACCTGATCTGGCCCTTCACCTTTGATCATGAATGGTCTCTCAATATGTCTATTCTAAAATCAGTATTTCTAGTAGGGTAAATTCCAACAATGGATTTATTTGCAACCTGCTAGAGCTCGAAATGCTCCCACTTCTGTTCAAGGGTGGGCCATAGCCCCCAGTCCATCTTTGACATAGATGCTATCTGCTATATTATGTTACTCAGAAGTTAAATTTGTATACTTTAAAAAATATCAGTATGCAGTATAATTAGTGGTATTAGTGCTTTCCAAAGTAACATCACAAAGCAACATATAGGACTAAATCTGCAGCTAGTGGCATTAAGCTCCATTTGACCTGTGCCAGTTTATACCAGCTGAGGATCTGAAACACAGATTCTTAGATTTATATATTTCAAAACCAGAAGGAACAGCTAAAATGATCTAATCTGACCTCCTACATAACACAGATCATAGAAGATGATGATACAGATCCTGCATACCTTATTCTTTACAACCCACTGATGAGTTTGCATGAGAGGTCTGAATGATCTAGTCCAGTATAAAATATATATAGCACTGTCTCACAAATAAAGAGTTCCAAGACTGATAAACATATATACACATACATATATCACTGTGGTAACTCAGGCATTGGGGACTAAAATCTTTATTGCAGTGTATTGGCTCTGCTGCAGAATTGGCAAAGCAAATTAATTTAAGATGCCTTGTGGGGTGGGGAGGCATACACACACACACAATTCTAATAACACTGTAGCACAATAACAATAGCACAGTGGCTGTTGGGGAATATGCTACATCATGGTAAAAAAGCAAATAAATAAATTTTAAAAATCCATAGTTTCTTACAAAGGAACATTTCAGTTGAGAACTTGGTTGCACTAAAATTAATGGTATTTGACTGCCTTTATTGTTTTCTTTATGCTGCACAATATGCAGGACATGTCTTTCTGAAAGCCGCCACAGCCTGTTGGAGAGGAATGCTTACTAATGCTGACTGTACACACCTCTGCCTCTTTGTTTTCATCCTCTCTTTTAGAAACTTAAATAAATTGAAGTGAGAATTTCAGGAGATTTTTTGAAAGAACATAAACAAATGTGAGTAGTAAGTAATGTTAGTCTTATCTCCCCCTCTTTTCCCCTCCAAAATATTTTATTTGATCACATGTTAATTTGCCTTGGCAATATTTCTGCTCATGCTGAAAATCAAAAGCTGTTAAAAAGAAGTGCCAAGCCCAACCTGGAGTTTACACATGTAACACCTTGTGCTGTGGTTGCACTTTAAACTGATATGTTGTCACTTAAAATTACTTCACATTGACAGTTGTGGTTATTTAGAATTACAAGTTAATTTGGCCAGCATCCAAAATAAATAAACCGGTGCAAAAATGGCTCAATGCATTTATTGTGCTTGAATGATTTGGAAGTTTTTTAATGCTTGAGAATAATTTCATCTAACAGCTAGACTTCCAAATAACTGTTCCACTGATGTAACTTTTAAGAAACCTACATAAAAGGGATAGTTAATTTTAATTACTGAAGAGAATCAATGAGTTTATGGATCAGTACAAGCTGTATCAACAGGCTTATTTAAATCTACAGGCTAGAGATTTATTAATCTTACTTTTATCTAAACTCAGGGTGGGGAAGCAGTTTCCCCATTTCACTAACAAGTTAAACACAGAAGTATAGACTCACACATACTTTCTTCCAAAGATAAATCAATCTACTAAAAGGTGAACTGGTCAATTAAAAGCGTATTTTTGAAAGGCCAGTTATACTAACTGCAAAGGTGGTATCATGGGAGATCCATTGGGATCACCTAGCATAGAATTGCCATGGTTTTAGAAAGTTCCATATTCTACAGCTTTCTTTTTGAAATGCCATATTCATTTAGGTTCCAAAATATGGATTTAGGTACCTAACTGTAGGCAGCCATGTTTTAAAATTTTGGGCTGAATGTCTTCCCAAGGTGTTTCAGTAACAGCAAGGAGTAGTAATCAAATGTTTTGACACCTTGTCCCCTTCTCCTATCAATAGTAACTCTTCCTAGTCTTAGGCCATGTCTACACTTACAGCTAGATCAGCACTGCTGCGATTGATGCTGTGGTGTCGATTTAGCAGGTCTGGTGCTCTCCCATCAACTTCTGTACTCCAGTTCCCCGAGAAGCATAAGATAAGTCAGTGGGAAAGTGTTTTCCGTTGACACAGCACAGTGTAGACACCGCTGTAAGTCAACCTAAGTTACATTAACTTCAGTTACATACCTTAGGTTGACTTACAGCTGTAATGTAGACCAGGTCTGAAAGTAATATTAAATAGTAGAGCTGATAAAGAAACTATAAAAGCAAACATTCTTGATAAACATTCATCATAAAAATTTAGGAGTTAGGATTGAATTTTCAAAGAAAAAATAATCATATTCCGTAAATTTAAATTAAATCTATTAAATAAATACTGAATGTTCATACTCTATATCAAAGTTTTGATTTTCACAACTATCTATTAACTGTCTTGGGATACTATAGAAATAGTTTACAACAAATGATCCCTAGTTTAAACACATTATTTATATGGTTGACACATACAAAGAGATAGAAGTATTCAGATGGGCTTTTCTATATGGTCCCACAGTTTCAACTTGTGTGTGTGTGTGTGTGTGTGTGAATTGCAGCATGCACTAGCAGGACATCAACTAAAAAATAGTTTGCATTAGTTTACCTTATTTATTGTACAGTATTCAAAGACTGCTTTGAAGATGGAAATATTAGTTTCCTCGTGGGTTTCACAAACAATTAATTAATCTTCACAACATCCCTGTGAGGTGAGGGTGTGTATAATCTTCCTTGAGTCTCGGGGCCAAGGAGCCCCATATGGTGGCGTCAGGGAATCACTGCTCCTGCTAGTTGGGTCAATCAGGGCTCCTGGGCTGGGGCTAAGCAAGTAAGCAATCTGAAGCTCAGGCTAAACAAAAAAACAGTCAAGGGCTCAGGCCTTTGCAGTAAGGGCTGAGTTGGCAAACAGTCTGTGGCTCAGACCTCTTGGGCTAGGGGTTAGTGCTCATCCAGTTCTGAGTGCAGGGGCGGGTATAGGGGAATCTGGGACCACCCTAGAAGCAATAGGTGGTCCCAGCACAGGGTCAGCAGGGAAGTGTGGGGTCACTGCCTTGTCTGCCAACAACATAGCTGAGACAATGTCTTGCTTCCCTGGGCTACTTTCTAACAGCGTCTGGTGAGACTGCTCCAGAGCCAGTGGGGCCTGGTTCCTCATCTCTGCATCTAGTGGCTTACTCTCCGCTTCCCCTCTTAGTCTCTGCATCTTCTGGGGCAATGGCTGGCCTTCTCTCCAGGCTGGCTCAGGGGAGTCATCATCCACCACAGCTAGTCGAGGGTTCTGCTGGCCGTTCAACTCACTGTGAAGGACATTTGGCTCCTTCTCTATCTTGCCGCCAACTGAGCTATAGTGCCCTGCTCTTATACTTGTTGCCCCAACCCTATACTTCCAGTGAAGGGGACAGAGTGGGGTTAGCTGAGCCCAACTACATGAATTAATCTCCTCTGTACCAGATTAAGGCCACTCTGCCTCACTACGGGATGGTACTATACACTCAGCCTGTACAACCCTAATTTGGCCCCCTTGTGCATGATGTTTTGGTGTCTTCCTCATGATTTTTAGTCTCATGAGGAGGTTTGACTCATTATTTTTGATCTCTTCATGTTGCTTATACTGCAGACTCCTGACAAGAAAACATCATGAGATTGCCATAAATAAAATTAAGCCATGTTTTTAGTCTGTATTTTGCCTTTTAACTTCCCTCCTCTTCAGCCAGTGTGTGTGATAATTTCAGGTTGAAAAGTCACCCTTTAATGCACATAAAAATGCTCCTTGGCTGCTCAGATGGCAACTCCAATTACCCTCCCCGACCCCTTAGATAGGGAAATTACTATCCATTTCCTATTACTGTTTGATTCTCTCCTAGTTTCCCAGCTTCCCGCCAATACATCCCTCCTCAACCTTCCTCCATAATCCTTCACATTTTCCTGCCCCCCTCCACAGTAACCTGCACCTTCAAAAATCAGGCACAAAGAATCATGATGTTATTTTAGAAAACATGAGATTTATTTCCCAAACACACTTCAAAAATGCACTCATATTTTTAGATTATGGTATTATAAACTACATTTTGAGCAATTTTAAACTAAAAGATTTATCTAACGTCTTTAGGTTAAAGTAAGGGTAAACAGCTAAAGTTTCTCAAAGTTACAAGCAGTTGAAAACAGGGTCTTAAATGGGAAGTGACAAGTAACCATAATAATAAGTGATGCTCCAAACCTCTCCTTTAAAGGTATAGAACTTGAATTTGTGCTGGGAGAAGGGTGTTAGTAAGGGTGGTGGTAACACTTCAGATTTGTTCTTATTCTTTCTATTTTGTGAACTCAGTGCACTTGCCATGATCACATTTGTTTTCATGTAAAACAAATACAAATAAATAAATAAAGGTGAATGTAAAAAATTCTACTGACCTGGATGAGCAGGAGGAAGGACCTGTGCATTGATGCTGGGCAGCTTCAGCACTGTGCTTTCCTTACCTGTCCTGTGCAACTCTCCTTTACATGTTCAGTCAGGTTTAGTGCAGCTCATGTTCCTAGCACACAGGCCCACATAGAAGCACCGGGTGAGAGGACATCATCTGATTTTTATTTATTTATTTATTTATTTATTTATTTATTTCCTTCCTTCCTTCCTTCCTTCCTTGGTTGGACTAGCAACTGCAACCAAGAAAACCAGCAGAGCAGCACAGTTATGCCTTGGTGCTCATGCTTTACTTAATCTCACTGATCATCCATTATTAGGATCCAGGTCCCAATTCGATGTTCATTATCAGCTACCCCTGCTCCTTTACCTTTCTCCCACCTGGCTCTAGTACAGCTGGTTAGGTACAGCATTCCCTACAATGAGGGGCTGGCTGTGGGTCATGTAGGAGCAGGGCAGCAAATAGCAGGAGGGTCTTCCACCTCCTGCACTAGGAATACTCACTGTACATTTACTTTTGCAGTTTGATTCACCCTGTGAAAACTAATGTACAGTGAAAAGTTCTACAATACTTAGCAAGTGCATGGCACTCTGTTTTTTCAAAGTGCTGTACAAATATTATCTAATGACATATCATTGGAGCTGAAGGGTTGTTAATTTATGTTATCTATCATTCTGATCACAAATTTTGTATTATTAAGCTTGAAGTATTCATAATTAATCAGAACTAGTACTGTGGAAACCTCAGTGCTTAACCTTTTAGTATAATAAATGATTTTAATCATTAGCTTAAATCAAATATTAATTTAAGATTGTTTCTCTATATGTTCTGGATGTATACTGACTGACACTTGTATAGTATAATTACAGATTAAATAGTATAATTAACAGATTTTTCTGGATGTAAATAATAATTGTAAACGTAAATCAGATCTCAATTCTTTCTCAAAAACTTCACTTCAGGTGATAGTTTTGACTCTTAAAATATTAGACTTTTTCCTTAAGTTCCAGATTTCATTATTATTAATTTTACAATTGTAATGCCAGGAGGCACCCATTCAGATTGCGCAAGGCACTATGCAACAAACAGTAAGAAACAGTCTCTCCCCTGTAGAATTTACAAACTAAATAGACAGAAGTGAGAAGGGAAACAGAGATACAAAGATGTAAAATGATTTGCCCCTTGTCACACAGCTAATCATTAGAAGAGCCTAGAATGAAAACTTAGTATCATGACTCCCTGTCCAGTGTTCTCTCCATTAGTTCATTTGAACATTTTAAAATGTTCAAACTTTTAGTACCCTCATCCATGTGTGAATAACTGTTATAAATCATGTTCTTGAAATGCAGAAATATCGAGTGCACTCTTCAACTGCAGAGTGGAAACAAAAGAGGCTCTGAACCATCTTTTTGCCCTGGTCATTCTTAAACCAGCTGTGGGTCCTGTGGTTGCTCTAAATTGTGCTGCTTAAAATGGACCTCTAGGGACTGTACTGAAGGCTGGGTATTAGTGGAGTGCATCACACTCCAGCCCTGTCCCCTCTACCTCCACAGTGAGAGGACCAGATGCGGCTGAGCTTTATGTTCATGTGAGACTTATCTTAAGATCTAGTTGTGTTGAATTTCACTGACTGACTGGCAAGGAACAGCAGCTGACACTCACAAAAAGGCCTATATTATACCTTTTATCATTAGGTTGTTCAATATGTTTTCTAAGATAGGAGGAGTCTCATACATTCCCAGATCTTGCTCATCTCTAATGGAGCAGAATAAAAAAGAGTTATGTTAAATCTAATCAGTAACTGCACATAAGGGTGTTCTTGAAATTCCCTTTGCCCATCTTTTAAATTGCATATAACTTTATAAATCAAGTTCCTTTTTTACTCTAAGGTATTTTTTTCTGGGTATTTTTGTCAAAATCTTCTCCATGTGTTCTGATTAGAAGCTTTTCACATGGGTAACTAAAAGTGGATGAAGCTAGAATCTTCAAATTAACCTCATCTCACTGAGATTTAAGAAATAACACATTGTGGAGATAATTGGTTGAGCAGTTTTAAAGTTATTAGTGTTGACATTCAAATGTTTTGCGCACTTGCAATAGAAATATTTATCTGTACTTGGTAGTAACCTTCATTTGTATAAAAAAAACCTTTAATTTCATTAATATATTATCTTTGACAAATAAAGGTGCACAATTCAGTAGGGTACTTAAATGTGTGCCTCGTTTAAAGCACATCAATAGTCTTGCTAACATGGGACTACTCAAAGGCTTAAATTGAGACATGGACTTAAGCATCTTGCCGAGTTGGGATTCTTTTATTGTGTCCCAGTTACTTCCAGCTCAGAATTGCTCAGTTTACAAATACAAGTACTTTTTTTCTAACTGCAAGCCCTGCAAATTCACCCTGGGAATTGAAAGTTAGAATGTAATCTCTGGCCTTTTATTCACAAAGGTAAAACAAAAGGTGTTTATTACCATGTGTTAGTTAAATGTGGTAACTAACACAAGGTAAAATCCTAGTGAAGACCAGGAAGTTGTAGCTTTAACACATTAAGAGGTTTGAGTAAAGTGTAGTCAGAAACCTATGGTTTAGTTCAACCAGCTAATACATGTTTAAACTACAACTGTTTTGTCTTCAGTAGGATTTTACCTTTGTGTTAGTTACCATATATTAGCTCCAGAGGTAAGTAAACACCCTTTTTTCCGTAGTACTGATGCCTGTGTGTCATCACCAGCCATGAAGACTCTGTAGGCCAATTCTGACTTTGTCACACCTGCACAAGCCAGTTGTATTCAATGTTCCATCAGCTTGACAGAGGTTAAAGGAATAACGTAGTAAAACCCATTTTTCCTCAGAGAAGTAAGTTAATGTGTCTCTGAACATACTCAAGGAATAACTCTGATGAATACTAAATGGTGTCATAGTTAAACGGTCTCTTTTTTCAGAATACATATTCAATTTAAGGCATACGTACCTGAGGGCAGAGTTAAGGCTACATTTCTACTTGAATTTTCAGAGCTTGTTTTCCCAATTTTAACATTGTATTAACCCTAGATTTTTTTTCAACACACACACATACACAAACTAGTGTTAATGCAATATTATATATATATACAATTATTTGGGATAGAATGTGCTGGCTGATGGATTTCAGATTCTAATCTCAATGCAATCATTTGTGTCATATATTTTATGTGATTTACAAATCCCTAGGGATGTTTTTTTCTTCCATCTCATGCTTTCTGTCTCCTGGGTAGTGAGAGAGTAAATGAGATTAGCATGTGAAATCCATCAATCAACCACACCAAAGAGTGGCACAAAAAAAACAGAAATATTCTCTATGTGCTAGTTATCCATGGGGAAATCAAGACTCTATTAGCTCCTCAGTTTCTCAGTTGTCTGATGTTCCCTGACAAGCCTGAGCTACAGGTCAAATTCATCCCATTCATCACACAGTATAAATCCAATGACTTCAGTGTGTATATTTCAAGGATGTATTTGGCTCCATATTGTTAGCGTAGATCCACAATCTTTCTATTCCGCCTAACAAAACTCTACATTTGGGTTCCAACTTCCTTTTTTCAAGACTTTCAGCATTTGATGTGTGACATTGGTTTATGAAAGCGTGTAACAGAAAGCCAACTGTGTGTCCTTCATTTCCCTGAGAGAATTTCTTTATAAGAAAGTAGATTCTCTCACTGTGACACTATTGGCAGGACTACTTTGCAGTGCATCACACTGACAAGTAGTTCGGACACAACAGATTCAAATCCACAAGGTGTCCCTACAGACCTTTTTAGGAAAATAGTAAATAAACAAATTGATATTCAGAAAATACTTTCCCCAAGACAAAACACATTAATCTTCCCTTTCATGTGACAAGATTTTAGCTTAAGAGCTGGCTACAAACCTGTCTTTAATTTTGGCATGGTTTTTTTTGATTAAAAAGACATTTGTGCCATGACTCTCAGCCAGTTCAGTGATCTTCAATCCAGTGATAATAACCTTTTATCCAGCAACTGCTAATATAAACTGTGGAACAGTGATCAGTCTGTACAAGTTTCAGCAGTCCAACCAAAGGAAAACATGAGCTATTTTTTCCATATCGATACAAATGGAAAAGAACTTGTATTCAGATACATACCCACATCCTTTAGTTTTGTTCCCAGAGTTCAGCTAACAGCACTGCTATGATGCTGCCATGACATATCACATTTTATGTAATGATACCACACATCCCACTCTGCATCAAAATTCCTAGTTGGAATAGGTTTTTAACAGAGATATGATCAGAGTCCAGTCTCTGCTGATTGAAGGGGAAAGAGAAATAGATCTTCATGTTTTCACTTCATATTTTTTTGAGATATTCAAATACCATGTTGGCTGGAGCTGTATGGACCTGATCAGAAGCCAAATTAAAATTAACATGTTTCCATTGACTTCAATAGGCTTTAGATCACACCTCACAGGAATGTGAGAAATGGGGATAATCTTGATGGCGGTACCAAGGAAGGAAAGGTGATAGGCTTTTTCCTGACATAGACTCATAGACTCATAGACTCATAGACTTTAAGGTCAGAAGGGACCATTATGATCATCTGGTCTGACCCCCTGCATGCTGCAGGTCACAAAACCGTCCCTACCCTTCCCTTGACTCTGCTGATGAAGTCCCCAAATCCTGTGTCTTGGTGACTTCAATTGGCAGAGAACCCTCCTGCTAGCGATCCCTGCCCCATGCTGCGGAGGAAGGCGAAAAACCTCCAGGGCCTCAGCCAATCTACCCTGGAGGAAAATTCCTTCCCGACCCCAAATATGGCGATCAGTAAGACCCCGAGCATGTAGGCAAGAGTCTCCAGCCTGACCCTTGTTAGCCATTATACTATTTACCTGCCATTGCTCGGTATTCCTCAGCTAATATGTTTTACCATTAAACCATTCCCTCCATAAACTTAGCTAATTTAATCTTAAAACCAGACAGGTCCCTTGCTCCCACCGTTTCCCTCGGAAGGCCGTTACAATATTTCACCCCTCTGACGGTCAAAAACCTTCGTCTAATTTCAAGCCTAAACTTCCCCACTGCCAGTTTATATCCATTCGTTCTCGTGTCCACATTAGTACTAAGCTGGAATAATTCCTCTCCCTCCCTGGTATTTATCCCTCTGATATATTTAAAGAGAGCAATCATATCCCCCCCTTAGCCTTCGTTTTGTCAGACTAAACAACCCGAGCTCCTCTAGTCTCCTTTCATACGACAGGTTTTCCATTCCTCTGATCATCCTAGTGGCCCTTCTCTGCACCCGTTCCAATTTGAGTTCATCTTTTTTAAACATGGGAGACCAGAACTGCACACAGTACTCCAAATGAGGTCTCACCAGCGCCTTATACAACAGAAGCAGCACCTCCTTATCCCCACTAGATATACCTCACCTAATGCATCCCAAGACCGCATTGGCTTTTTTCACCGCCACGTCACATTGTCGACTCATAGTCATCCTCCGGTCTACAAGAACCCCTAGGTCCTTCTCCTCTTCCGTTACTTCTAACCAATGCGTCCCCAGCTTGTAACTAAAATTGTTGTTAGTCATCCCTAAATGCATCACCTTACACTTTTCACTATTAAATTTCATCCTATTTCTGATACTCCAATTCACAAGCTCATTCAAGTCTCCCTGCAGAATATCCCTATCCTCCTCCAAATTGGCAACACCTCCCACCTTCGTATCATCCGCAAACTTTATCAGTCCACTCCTGCAATTGGTTCCGAGGTCAGTTATAAATAGATTAAATAAAATGGGTCCCAAAACCGAACCCTGAGGAACTCCACTGGTAACCTCCCTCCAACCTGACAGTTCACCCTTCAATACGACCCGCTGCATTCTCCCCATTAACCAATTCCTTATCCACCTCTGGATTTTCATATCAATCCCCATCTTTTCCAGCTTAACCAATAATTCCTTATGGGGTACAGTATCAAACGCTTTACTGAAATCCAGGTATATTAGGTCCACCACATTTCCCTTATCTAATAAGTCCGTTACTTTCTCGAAGAAGGAGATCAGATTCGTTTGGCACGATCTGCCCTTCGTAAAACCATGTTGTAATTTATCGCACTTGCCATTAACCTCAAGGTCCTCAACTAGTTTCTCTTTCAGAATTTTCTCCAGCACCTTGCACACTACAGATGTTAAACTAACAGGCCTGTAGTTACCCGGATCACTTTTTTTCCCTTTCTTGAAAATAGGAACCACATTAGCTATTCTCCAGTCTAACGGAACCACCCCCGAGTTTACAGATTCATTAAATATTATCGCTAATGGGCCTGCTATTTCTCGCGCTAATTCCTTCAATATTCTCGGATGAAGATCGTCCGGTCCTCCCGACTTAGCCCCATTAAGGCGTTCGAGCTTTGTTTCTACCTCGGATATGGTAATCCCCCATTCTGTTTGCCCCTCTGTCACGGTGCTAGTATCCCTAATACCTTCATTGGCCTCATTAAACACCGATGCAAAATATTCGTTGAGATATTGCGCCATGCCTAGATTATCTTTAATCTCCTCTCCGGCTATAGTCTTCAGCGGTCCTACTTCTTCCTTCTTTGCTTTCTTCCTATTTATATGGCTGTAAAACCTCTTACTATTGCTTTTAATTCCCCTCGCTAGGTCCAACTCTACACGGCTTTTGGCCTTTCTCACTCTATCTCTACATTCTCTGACTTCACTAAGGTAAGTTTCCTTACTGATCCCTCCCCTCTTCCACTCTTTGTACGCTTTCTGTTTTTTCCTAATTGCCCCTTTGAGTCGGTCGCTCATCCAGCTCGGTCTAAATCTCTTGCTTAGTAATCTTTTTCCCTTTTTTGGGATACAGGCCTCTGACAGCTCATGCATCTTTAACTTAAAGTAATCCCAGGCTTTATCTGCCTTAAGATTCATTAATATGTTTGCCCAATCCACTTCCCTTACCAGTCCCCTTAGTTTGTTAAAATTGGCCTTTTTAAAATTATAAACCCTAGTCTTTGATTTAATTCTGTTACTCCTGCCGTTTAGTTTAAACCGGATTAGCTCATGATCGCTGGAGCCCAAGTTGTCCCCTACTACCACTTCCTCAACGAGGTCCTCACTAGTCACCAAAATCAAATCTAAAATGGCCTCCCCCCTCGTCGTTTCGGCTACCACTTGATGAAGGAAATGATCAGCAAGCACATCTAGGAACATCTGAGCCCTATTATTGCTACTAGCGTTTGTTCCCCAATCTATATCCGGGAAGTTAAAGTCCCCCATAATTACACAGTTCCTATTCGTAGACATGCTTGTGACTGTTATTTTTACTTGTGACTTGGGAAGTATTTCAGCATAGAAACAGAGTGGTGCTGGAGAGAGACAGCGGACATAGCGCATCATGAGGCAGAAAATGTGTGTAAGGTAAGAGAAAATGGGAATAAAAGAACTGGACCTTTCTGACAGCAGTGTTTGTCATTGGCACTTCATAGCTCAGTCTTCTAGGCTTAGCCTGAGAGAGCAGGGTCTTATGTCCTCTTGTATGTCTTTATGGAGTGGGTTCCATCTCCAAACTGCATATTTTCTAAGCATCAAGAAATTAGTGGAACAGGTATGATGTGTTCCCAGCTAAAAGAGTGCTTATTAAAACTCAGGGACTTGATTGGTTAGGTGAACATTGGTTGGCTACACATCCAGTCACACTCATGGCCATACACAAAAGTATCACTAGAATAACATAAGAACGTAAGAATGGCCATACTAGGTCAGACCAAAGGTTCATCTAGCACAATATCCTGTCTTCCGACAGCGGCCAATGCCAGGTGCCCCAGAGGGAATGAATAAGTGATGAATCCCCTGTCGCCCATTCCCAGCTTCTGGCAAACAGAGGCTAGGGACACCATCCCTGCCCATCCTGGCTAAAAGACATTGATGGACCTATCCTCCATGAACTTATCTAGTTCTCTTTTGAACCCTGTTATAGTCTTGGCCTTCATGATATCCACTGGCAAAGAGTTTCACAGACTAACTGTGCACTGAAAAAAATACTTCCTTTTGTTTGTTTTAAACCTGCTGTCAATTCATTTCATTTGGTGACCCCTAATTCTTGTGTTATGAGGAGTAAATAACACTTCCTTATTTACTTTCTCCACACCAGTCATGATTTTATAAACCTCTATCATATCCCCCCTTAGTCATCTCTTTTCCAAGCTGAAATGTCCCATTCTTATTAATCTCTCCTCATACAGAAGCCATTCCATACACCTAATCTTTTTTTGTTACCCTTTTCTGAACCTTTTCCAATTCCAATATGTCTTTTTTAAGATGGGGCAACCACATCTGCACACAGTATTCAAGATACTATATAAATCAAGGGAGAACCGTGGAGTCTCCCTTGATTTATATAGTAAATTCTATCATATAGAAGCAATATGATATTTTCTTTCTTATTGTCTATCCCTTTCTTAATGATTCCCAACATTCTGTTCACTTTTTTTAACCTCTGCTGCACATTGAATGGATGTTTTCAGAGAACTATCCACAATGACTCCAAGATCTCTTTCTTTAGCGGTAACAGCTAATTTAGACCCCATCATTTTATATGTATAGTTGGGATTATGTTTTCCAATGTGCATTACTTTGCACTTATCAACATTGAATTCCATCTGCCACTTTGTTGCCCAGTCACCTAGTTTTGAGACATCCTTTTGTAGCTCTTTGTAGTCTGCCTTGGACTTAACTATCTTGAGAAGTTTTGTATCATCTGCAAATTTTGCCACCTCACTGTTTAACCCCTTTACCAGATCATTTGTTAATATGTTGAATAGGACTGGACCGAGTACAGACCCCTAGGGTATATCACTATTTACAATTTACTTTTACTATTGTTAGAAGCCATAAGTGCAAGTTAGAAGACATGAAGAAGTTGAGGGATCTCCGCTAAAAGGGAAAAAATCAAGTCGGTCAACCAGGCCTGATAGCGACCACCGGAGCAGGGTGCAACCTGAGCTGACCCAGATAGAGAACCTCACATCACAGGCTGTGCATTGGTCTATGGGTTCCATAACCCTCATGAACAACCACAAGTCATGTGCCTTACAGAGGGAGGTCACATTTTATGAATTCAGCAAAAAGAACGAGTACTTTTGGCACCTTAGAGACTAACACATTTATTTGAGCATAAGCTTTCATGGGCATGCATCCGATGAAGTGGGTTTTAGCCCACAAAAGCTTATGCTCCAATAAATATGTTAGTCTCTAAGGTGCCACAAGTACTCCTCGTTCTTTTTGCTGATACAGACTAACACGACTACCATTTATGAATTCAGTTATTATAATTATTATTTATTATTAGGCTATGAAATGTTCCCAAGATGACAGTCTAGAAGCTGACCAATGCTAAAAGGCTTCTGAAACAAATGAGATCTGCATAGCTGTTTTTTTGTTACATTATGTGTTCTGAGAGGCACCTAGAAATTAATAACCATAAAAAAATATACTTCACAATTTGATTTCATGAAATCCCTACTGTTTATATTACTGATTTATAGTGTAATAAAGATATTACCTTTGAGTAGTAAATAATCTTTGGATTCATTCACAGTGAGATATGGAAGGTTAGCTGAAGGTGGGGTAGGGGGAAGAGTATTCTAGTTTGAACTATGAGTGTACTTAGGCAAGGACTGTGTTTAAGTAAAATTACTTTTGAGCAAAGATGGGTAGAACCATATCAGAAGTGATAAAGTGCTCATTGTAGGGCAACTCAGCAAACTGACACACAAACAATTACATTTCCCCTAAAGTCACAAGATTAAGAGACTGATATTAGGAGTTATACAACACAAGCCAACTTCAAGTGGAGTTGCGGGTGCTCAGCTGTCTTTAAGATCAAGCAACCAAATATAGATAGATAGATAGATAGATAGATAGATAGATAGATAGATAGATAGATAGATAGATATGCAGTCCTAGATTTTTGTGACTCCAACAAAAATATGGAGCTTCCTATGAAGTTACTGTAGTGAGGTGGACAGGCCTCCCTCCTCCAGGGTGAGTGAGGGAGTGTTACATGCCCCTTGGAGGGTGGAGCCTAGGACACCCCACCCCCCTCACTGGAAGGACAGGGGCGTGGCCGGCAGTATAAAAGACCAGACCCGCAGCCCATTCGGGAGAAGCCTGCAGAGGGGAAGGATGTCCCGCTGGTTCCGGAGCAGCACAGAGCGGATTCCCCACCTGGCTTGGCCCATGCCCCAGACGTGGACGAAAACTGGCCTGGAGTGCCTGCCGCTGCTTACCCGGAGGAGCCGGACAATGACTGGACGTCAGAGGTACCCACCCCAGGGGAGGCAGGAAGTGACCCAGGGGCAGCCGCCGTAGGGCTGGCTGCGAAGCCCAGAGCACCAGCGTCAGCATGTTGCGGCTGGATCCCCGCCAACCCCGCGGCAGCTGATTTGCAAGGGGTTCTCGCTCTGAAGAGGAGTGACCCCAGTCCCTTAAGACTGTTGTTTTCTGGCTGCCTGAGCCCTGCAAGCCCAGGCACCAGCCTACCTTTGAGACTGTAGTGTCTGCTGGCTGCCTGAACCCCACCCAGGCTATAGCCAGCCCCTTAAGACTATTGTTCACCGGGTGCCTGAGCCCCGGCAAGCCCAGGCCCCAGTTAAATTGAGATGAGTTTGGAGGCGGGCTACTGTCAGCCCTTCAGTGACCTCCCTCCTCTCGGGTGAGTGAGGGAGTGTTACAGTTACCTGTTATTATTTAAATTACCATAGCACCTAGATGCCTGTCTGCAGAACCAGCACCATGCATGCCATGCAGAAGCCTACCACTACGAGATCAGGGACAAGAGAGGGTACTGCCTGGACATTCTCATGCCTTGTCTGGTTTACATTGCCTCAAAACTTTCAGTGACCACCTCTGAATGGGGGAGCCACAAGCCATCTCCCCTACCCCCCACCCAGCAAAAGGATTAATTTAACTATAGGAATTCAAATGCTCCTGAAAGTTTCAAATCAGCTCTTCCACTGAGCAGCAGGTCAGTCAATAGCCAATCTGCTGTTTCAAAGAATAGTAGAAAAATGCTAAAATGAATTTCTTAGGTGATTACTAAGATTCAGTCCTGCTCAGATGCAGGAGGGAGGAAGTGCATTAAGAAGTCTATTACCGTTCCTGGATTCCCAGGGCCATTGTGTGCAGACCTAAGCCCTGATGATGCCTATGGCAGCGAATGGGGGCTGCTGACAATAGGCTACTGATGTAGGGTCTTTAACAGTCCCTATGGCAGCAGAAGACAAGTGGAGTTCCTCCATGCCCTCTCCCCACCTCAGACGCACTCCTTTTCTACCATGCCCACTATGGAGCAGGGGAATTCTCTACTGGTCATTTTTAGCCTGTTTCTAACCTCCCTGCTTCACCTGAACTAAATAAAGAAACCAACTCTGATTCTTTACTTTACATGATTTATCAAATTCACATATTTGAATAAAGGCTAGTGAGCAGAGATGAACATTCACTAGAGAATTATTAGATGCATTCTCTGTTTAGCTAAAGTGATCATGCTTTTCCATGCTCTTTAAGTAAGTCATTAAACATTTAAGACTAGCACTCTCCTGTAAGAAGATGTAAAAAATATGACACAATCAGCAATTAGAAGATAAGCGAACGAAAATACCCAGATATCAAATTATGAAAATTCACTATGCCCAATTGTGTCCCAACAGTAATTCTTCACAGTTACATATAAAACATCATCCATCCAGCAATGCCAAAGCACTTTACTATTATTATTACAGAACTAAACCTTCCCACTTCTGTGAGGTAAATGAGTATTTTAGGCAAAGCTAATAGCGCCTGCTACATTTAAGAGCCATATGAATCCAAACCCCTAATTTTTATGTTTCATAACTTTCTGAAAATCTCACCATTCTTGGACTCTGCCCAGTAACGTTTTTTGCATTGATACTTTGGGCAGAAATAGTGGCTCTGGCTTTTAAAAGGACCACAATGGAGGAGTAGATCTTAACTATATATATATATATATATATATATATATATATGCTTGCAATTGCTTTGAACTACTTAAGGAGCTAGTAGAAAAATGCCTACTATTTCTTGAAAGACATTTTTTTCAAATTTCTCATTTTTTCTACATAAAACTGAAATAAAATTCTGATTTGGCTTTCTGCTTTTTATCCAGAAATGGTAACATTTCAAGTAAAATGGAAGTTTGCTGCAATACTTTTGATTTTGGTTGAAAAGCCATTTGTTATAAAAATGTTTCAACTAGCTCTGATTTAGCACTAAAACAAACTGAGTAACAATGTGACAATTGGCATGAAAGTAGCCCTTGCTGAGTAGGGCCCTCAAATGTTTTGATTAGAACTGTGCAAATATCATTTTTGGGGGGAGGGAGTAAAGTGAGGGGGATTCCCAAAAATAAATAAATAAATTCCCAATTCAGCAGACAATCTGGCACCCTGGTCCACACTGCTCCATTTTTGTCCCAACCATGGTGAGTGTAGCCCAGGGTGCCAGATCGTCTGCAGCATTGGGTGGGCAACCCACAGAAGAACCGGAAGTGGCCAGGGGGCCATGTCACCTCCCCTTTGTAACAAGGACATTGTCAGGAGGTCAGGGATCGGCAACCTTTGGTAAGCACCCTGGTGGGCCGGGCCAATTTGTTTACCTGCTGCGTCCGCAGGGTCGGCCGATCGCGGCTCCCACTGGCCGCGGTTCGCTGCTCCTGGCCAACGAGGGCGGTGGGAACTGGCGGCCAGCACATCCCTTGGCCCGCGCCACTTCCCGCAGCCCCCATTGGCCTGGGACAGTGAATCATGGCCAGTGGGAGCCACGATCGGCCGAACCTGCGGATGCGGCAGATAAACAAACTGGCCCGGCCCAGCAGGGTGCTTACCCTGGTGGGCCATGGGCCAAAGGTTGCCAATCCCTGAGATAGCCTATCCACCTCCACGCCCCACCTTGGTGGAAACATTTTTCCCTTTTCTTTACAGATATTATGTAGAACACAGCTTGCAGCTATAACTATGGGGATTTTTTTTTCACTGAGATCTAAGCTAGTGAGCAAACTGCCAAAGTCACATTCAACAACTATTCTTCACTTGCTGAGCCTATTGTTGGCATTTCAATGTCATCAATGGAGATTTTGCAGTCTGGAAAGAAAGTCCCTGTTTGCAACTTTCCGAACAGAGCAGACACACACTTTATGCATCTTCCCAGACGAGTGATGGGCTACAGGTTGCCCACCACTGTTCCAAACCATCCCACTTTGATGTTGGCAAATGCCTCCGGTGATCCACCAATGCTTTCAACACCATAGAAAAGTATCCTTTTCTCTTTTGTGTACTCTTTGGCAAGGTGGTCTGATGCCAAAATAGGGATATGCGTGCCGTCTATCACCCCCCCACAGTTAGGGAACTCCATTGTGGAAAAAAACATACAGTATGTCCTGCACATTCCGCAGAGTCACTACCCTTCTTAGCAGAAGATAATTAATTGCCCTGCATACTTGGAGCACAGCAACCCCCCCTGGTGGATTTACCAATTCCAAATGGATTCCCCACTGACTTGTAGCAGTCTGGTATTGCAAGATTCCACACATTGATCACCACTCACTTCTCCTGTCTCATTTTAGTGGCACTGCACTTCAGGGCTCGGGACAGCTCCAAACACAGTTCCTGAAAAATGGCCTTGTGCATATGAAAGTTCTGCAGCCACTGCTCATCATCCCATACCTGCATAACGATGTGATTCTACCAGTTAATGCTTGTTTCTTGGGACTAAAACAGGTGCTCCGCCATAGAATCATAGAATATCAGGATTGGAAGGGACCTCAGGAGGTCATCTAGTCCAACCCTCTGCTCAAAGCAGGACCAATCCCCAAGTAAATCATCCCAGCCAGAGCTTTATCAAGACTGACCTTAAAAACCTCTAAGGAAGGAGATTCCACCACTTCCCTAGGTAACCCAGTCCAGTGCTTCACCACCCTCCTAGTGAAAAAGTTTTTCCTAATATTCAACCTAAACCTCTCCCACTGCAACCATTACTCCTTATTCTGTCATCTGGTACCACTGAGAACAGTCTAGATCCATCCTCTTTGGAACCCCCTTTCAGGTAGTTGAAAGCAGCTATCAAATCCCCCCTCATTATTCTCTTCTGCAGACTAAACAATCCCAGTTCCCTCAGCCTCTCCTCATAAGTCATGTGCTCCAGCCCCCTAATCATTTTTGTTGCCCTCTGCTGGACTCTTTCCAATTTTTCCACATCCTTCTTGTAGTGTGAGGCCCAAAACTGGACACAGTACTCCAGATGAGGCCTCACCAATGTCGAATAGAGGGGAATGATCACATCCCTCAATCTGCTGGCAATGCCCCTACTTATACAGTCCAAAATTCTGTTAGCCTTCTTGGCAACAAAGGCACACTATTGACTCATATCCAGCTTGTCATCCACTGTAACCCCTTCTCATCCACTGTAGGTCCTTTTCTGCAGAACTTCTGGCTAGCCATTCAGTCCCTAGTCTGTAACAGTGAATGGGATTCTTCCATCCTAAGTGCAGGACTCTGCATTTGTCTTTGTTGAACCTCATCAGGTTGCTTTTGGCCCAATCCTCTAATTTGTCTAGGTCCCTCTGTATCCTATCCCGACCCTCCAGCGTATCTACCACTCCTCCCAGTTTAGTGTCATCTGCAAACTTGCTGAGAGTGCAGTCCACGCCATGCTCCAGATCATTAATGAAGATATTGAATAAAACCAGCCCCAGGACCAACCCTTGGGGCACTCTGCTTGATATGGACTGTCAACTAAACATGGAGCCATTGATCACTACCCATTGAGCCCGCCCATCTAGCCCGCTTTCTATCCACCTTATAGTCCATTCATCCAGCCCATACTTCTTTAACTTGCCGGCAAGAATACTGTGGGAGACCGTATCAGAAACTTTGCTAAAGTCAAGGAATAACACATTCACTGCTTTCCCCTCATCCACAGACCCAGTTGTCTCCTCAGAGAAGGCAATTAGGTTAGTCAGGCATGACTTGCCCTTCATGAATACATGCTGACTGTTCCTGATCACTTTCCTCTCCTCTAAGTGCTTCAGAATTGATTCCTTGAGGACCTGTTCCATGATTTTTCCAGGGACTGAGGTGAGGCTGACTTGCCTGTAGTTCCCCGGATCTTCCTTCTTCCCTTTTTAAAAGATGGGCACTACATTAGCCTTTTTCCAGTCATTTGGGACCTCCCCTGATCGCCATGAGTTTTCAAAGATAATGGCCAATGGCTCTGCAGTCACATCCATCAACTCCTTTAGCACCCTCGGCTGCAGCGCATTCGGCCCCATGGACTTGTGCTCGTCCAGTTTTTCTAAACAGTCCCGAACCACTTCTTTCTTCAGAGGGCTGGTCACCTCCTCCCCATACTGTGCTGCCCAGTGCAGCAGTCTGGGAGCTGACCTTGTTCGTGAAGACAGATGCAAAAAAATCATTGAGTACATTAGCTTTTTCCACATCCTCTGTCACTAAGTTGCCTCCCTCATTCAATAAAAGGCCCACACTTTCTTTGACTTTCTTCTTGTTGCTAACATACTGAAGAAACCCTTATTGTTACTCTTAACATCTCTTGCTAGCTGCAGCTACAAGTGTGATTTGGCCTTCCTGATTTCACTCCTGCATGCCTGAGCAATATTTTTATACTCCTCCCTGGTCATTTGTCCAATCTTCCACTTCTTGTAAGCTTCTTTTTTGTGTTTAAGATCAGCAAGGATTTCACTGTTAAGCCAAGCTAGTCGCCTACCATATTTACTATTTTTTCTACACATCGGGATTTTTTTTTCCTGCAACCTCAATAAGGATTCTTTAAAATACAGCCAGCTCTCCTGGACTCCTTTCCCTCTCATGTTATTCTCCCATGTTATTCACCATGTTCAGCTGCTGTGCGACTGCCAACAGCAACCGGGAATTGTTTCGTTCCATGGCTTCCAGCACTGATACTTGAAGGAAGTATCATGTTCCACATGGCGGTTCCTATCATTGCTCTGGAAATACTACAGGATAAGGCAGGTGGTGTTTGCAATGCTCACCACAATAGTGCACAGCTGAGTGGTGTCCAGGCTTCTTTGGAGATGGAGTACACGCGGCTATGCCAGCATTTTGAAAAAAGGTGCAAAATACTATGGGCTGCAGATGAAATCAGGGGAGGGAGAAAACTGTATCATGGGATGTTAAAGCCATGTCCCCAGTCACCCCTGCGAGCATGTTTTGGTCCGAAGAGGCATTGCAAGCCCTTCCCAAACCCCTCTGCGGTGAGTTACACTGTGGAATAGCTACCCTCTGCTTTCTGCATTGATGAAGTGCTGCTAGTGAAGATGCTAGCAAAGAGTGTAGTGTGGACATGCACAGCTGACTTAATTTCTGCGGTGGCTGGATGTCAATTTAATTTAAGTCAATTTAAGTTTGTAGTGTAAACATGGCCTTACACTCAGGCAGGCTAGTGTGGGCTAGATTCAACTCCCCCTTGCCACAAACTATATGTTCATGTACATAAGCCCTGCATGTGTTTAGTGGCGGGGTGAGGGGAGGGGGAGTTTTGACTGAAAAATTTCACCCAGCTGTGGCTTTGATGAATGTTGGCATAGATTGGCTTGAGTTACAAACTTTTAGTGTTTTTTTACAGATTTTTGGAGCCAAGGAAGGCGGTACCATACATGCGTGCACTGCTTATATCACAATATACTCTGCACCTTAGTTCTCTGAATTGGCCACGCTCAATTCCACAGGATTCTGGGAAATTATTAATATATAATTCTCAAACCAATGTTGGCACACAGGGCAGAAATTAGTCTCTTCCATCCACTCAGTCATTAGCTACTACTTCCATCTGTTTTATGGTATTGAGATCAACTGTTTGGCCTTCTCTACTAAGGATTCTACCAAAGATTTCTCCTGGGCATCCTCATTTCCTCACATCAGTTGGTTTCCATTGGACAGCTTCATGTGGGGATCTTTGTGTTGGTGTCCAGAGTGCATGCCCCAAATATATCCATGCTTCCTTCTAATTCTAGTGGAGACAAGCTGCTGGTTGACAGTTTCTCAGATCTCTTCTCTGGTAATAAAGTCTCCCTATCCAATGTCCAGAATCTTTCATATGCAATTATTTTCAAAGAAATCTAGTTTTGTATCTAACATTTTAATAGGGGTACAGCTTTCATAGTCATACATTAGCACTGAGATTATGTTTTACTTGAAAATTCTCAGTTTTCTTTTGGTACTTTATATCTTTGATTCCCATATTTTGCTGAGTTTAGTAAATGTCTTTTCTATCCTTGATTTCACTTCTCTCTTGAAGTCTCCATTGGCTAGTATGGTGCTCTTCAGATAAATGAATTGTTCTACTTTCTTGATATTTTTGCCTTCTAATATGATGTTACCACTGTATGTTTGGATTTCAAGTCTGGTTTTTGTTTGTTTGTTTGTTTGTTTTTTGGTGTTATTGATTTTGAGCTCTGCTAGGCCGCTGTTTTTTCCCAAAGGTGTCTCTTTCTTGTTCGTAGCTTATCAGGGACATTGTTCAATAATGTGATACTGGCAAAGCCATCTACTCATGCCAGTGTTTGTGTTGCTAATACACTTCTTCACGGTCCAATCTATGGCACTGGAAAACACAAGTCATGGTCCACACCACTGTCCATACTGAACCAATCTATTGTGTGGTTGTTCACCCTTACTTTGCATCACTATATATAGCCTTGATGATGCTAATGACTGGAGCTGGAGTTCTTTCAAACTGAAGAATATCCCAGAATGTACGCCTACGCAGGCTGTCAAATGCATTTGAAAATCAATGAAATTGGTAAAAAGTGAAGCCTGCCATTCCATATATTCTCTTATAATGATCCTTATTATGACTATCTGATGTACACAGGATGTCTGAATTCAGCCTGCTCTTCCCTACACTTTGCATCCACGGCCTCTTTCATCCTGTTTAGTATCACACTACCAAAGACTTTCCCTATAACAGAGTAGTGAGATTCCTCTTTAGTTGTTACAGTCACTATGATCACACTTTTTGAGATACAAAACTACTCAAGATAGTTAAGTCCAAAGCAGACTGCAAAGCGTTATAAAGGGATCTCACAAGACTGGATGACTGGGCAACAAAATGGCAGATGAAATTCAATGTTGATAAATGCAAAGTAATGCACATTGGAAAACATAATCCCAACATATAAAATGATGGGGTCTAAATTGGCTGTTACCACTCAAGAGAGAGATCTTGGAGTCATTGTGAATA
Source organism: Chrysemys picta bellii (assembly GCF_011386835.1). Lineage (NCBI taxonomy): Eukaryota > Metazoa > Chordata > Testudines > Emydidae > Chrysemys > Chrysemys picta. The sequence goes on along the minus strand of NC_088791.1, from coordinate 265,523,759 downwards.
GCTCTCTGAAAACATCCACTCAATGTGCAGCAGCAGTCAAAAAAGCAAACAGAATGTTGGGAACCATTAAGAAAGGGATAAATAATAAGAAATAAAATATCATATTGCCTCTATATAAATCCATGATATGCTCACATCTTGAATACTGTGTGCAGATGTGGTCGCCCCATCTCCCAAAAAGATGTAGTGGAATTGGAAAAGGTTCAGAAAAGGGCAAAAAAAAATTATTAGGGGTATGGAACAGCTTCCATATGAGAAGCGATGAAAGACTGGGACTTTTCAGCTTGGAAAATAGACAACTAAGGGGGGATATGATAGAGGTCTATAAAATCAAGACTGGTGTGGAGAAAGTAAACAAGGAAGTGTTAATCACTTCTTCTCATAACACAAGAACTAGGGGTCACCAAATAAACTTAATAGGGAGCAGGTTTAAAAGAAACAAATGGAAGTATTTATTCACACAACACATGGTCAATCTGTGTAATTCCTTGCCAGATGTTCTGAAGTCCAAGACTAAAACAGGGTTCACAAGAGAACTTGATAAGTTCATGGAGGATAGGTCCATCGATGGCTATTAGCCAGGATGGGCAAGGATGGTGTCCCTAGCCTCTGTTTGCCAGAAGCTGGGAATGGGTGACAGGAGATGGATCATTGATGATTCCCTGTTCTGTTAATTCCCTCTGAAATACCTGGCATTGGCCACTTGGTGGAAGACAGGATACTGGGCTAGATGGATGGATCTTTTGTCTGACCCAGTAGGGTTGTTCTGATGTTCTTATGTGTTCTAACAGTTATTCCATGTTTTCACTGGTCAGGAGAGGTCTGTTTTGCACATTCAACAGATCTTAGACTTCACTAAACAGATATGCTATTTTTGCTGGGTGGTATTGTCAAGTGATTATAGCATGTCTGCTATGGTTTGGTCATCTTCCACCAGTTTGTTGATTTTTCAGCTTCTTGACTAGAGCCTGTACTGCCGGCATATCCATTGGACCAGTGTTGATATCAGATTGATCAGGTTTGTATGCTTCTGGTGCCAAGGTAGAGCTGTTGAGGACTTCTTTGAAATGCTCCACACATCTGCTTGTCTATTCTATCTCAGTTGGAAGCATTTTTTTCCATGTTTCATTTTTATTGATCCATTTCCTGTCTTCAAGTTTTCATGTAGGGTTTTGGTCTCTTGGTAAACAACTCAGTGGTTTCCTGTCATAGCAGCAGCTTCTACTTCAGCTGATAAGTCTTCAAAATATCTTTGTTTATCTTTCCTTGTGTTGCTTTTCACTACAGTCTACTTTCTGGTACTTCTTTGGATTTCTCTCCCCCCGGCCCATGTTTCCTAATTTTAGCATTCAGTTTTCCTTTCATTTATTTCTGTTCTTCAATTAGACACTACGTCTCTTGCTTATCCAATTCTTGCTTTGCCTATGCTGACATTCAACTGCAATTGCTACAGTTTTAATCACATTGTCTCTGAACACTGCCCATTTTTCTTCAGGTCCAGTCAGTGTCTTGCCTTCTTCTGCCTCTTGGCAGTGCAGGAAATCTGTTCCTCAGCTCTAGTTGGAATTTCTTGTAGTACTCTTTTGTTCTCAATTTTGTTAATTTTCTTTGCCGCTTTCTGTTTGAAGTTGATCTTTCTCAGTTTTAATTTCAGTGTGGTCACTGCTATCATCTTCTATTTGATATTCCCTTGTGTCTTGGTCAGATGATCTATATGTTGAGCTGATGCAGATGTGATTGATATGTTTGGGATTTTTTTGTATTTTGCCACCTGCTGAATTCCAGATTTTTAAACGTAGGACTTTAAGAAGGAACGGGGTGCTTGCAAGAACTTGGTTGGATACCAAGCACAATTCAATGAGTCTCTTCCCATTTTGGTTAATGATTCCCAAACCATGATTTCCCATTGCTCTTTGCACTCCTTGGTTATCACATCCTACATTAGTGATAAAATCACCCATCACAGGAATTAAATCATGTTTTAGTATTCTATCAGTCATACTTTGGAGGCAATTATAGAACTTATATTTATCCTCATCCCTATGATCCTCTGTCTGAGCATAGCACTATATGACTGAAATCTTTAGGAATCTGTTTTGGAATCTGGCATATATGATGTGTTGGTTGATAGTTTATAAGTCATTTCTGCACAGAATCTGTTATAATGAGGGCTATTGTGTCTGAGTGTACATTGTAACTATGATTTAAACAGATGAAATGTTTCTTTTCTTGCTTGAAACACTTCTTATCTGCATCTGTCAGTCTGCTCTCACTGAGAACCAGGATTTGCAGTCCACAGTTGACCATCTTCCGCATGATCTGCAAGATCTTTGATATTTGAAACATTGTCTTCATGTTCCAATAACTGACTTGGAAATATTTTCTTGTTGCCAGCATCAAACATTTTCTTGGGCTCCAAGAGACTGACTCTCACTAGAAACCATCATGCAGCACAAGATACTGACAGTGTTCTCTTCTTTTTTACTGGAATGGTAACTTGGTTCCATTTCTATAACCAATGAGGGGTTTTTGTTTGGTTTGGTTTGTGTTTTTTAATGATGCTAAGTAGTTAACCTTGTGGTCAACCCACCCCACTTTATGCAGACTTGGGACCAGCAGCCAAATCAAAGTGCAGGAGGTAAGGCTATTCTGGGATATACCAGGCCTGAAAAAGAATCTTCCGTACCTATCTCCACCAGAAAATGACTATATACAGAGTGTTGGAAGCGAGGAAGTCCAGTCTCTTCAACTGAATAATCTCAGCAATTCTGTGAATTTCTCAAGCCTTATTTAGTGACTGCTTACTCTACCTCCAATAGAAGGTAGGTAAGCATCCCTGATTCCATTTTATAGATGAAGACTCTGAGGAATACAGTGGTAAAGAAACCCACATTTTCAAAAATGCAAATTGATTTTGAGGTGCTTTAATATTTGGATAGCTGATATAAGGCACCTGGTTCTGATTTTCAGATGTTTTGAGCACCTACAACTCCTATATCCCTTGCACTTTTATATAGTCTCTAGTTTTGTGATCAGACATTATTTTTCAAATAAGATAATATATCATACATATTTTCCTTCTTAACCCAAGTCTTGTCATCACTCATACTGCCATAAAATCAGGAGGACAAAAGAAAAAAAAACAATTTTCCTTGTTCCCTTAAGACCCCAAGAATCATCACAATAGGAGAGATAATGACCTGTTCCAGCTAACAGTGATTATAACAGTAAATCCGCTTAGATTCCTGGGGTGAAAATAATATATAGCTGTCAGTTTCAAAATGTTCATTTCCTGCAAATCTTTCTTATTTTGCAAGCATCAAACCAACAGCTCTCTTACTTTCTCATCTATTTAATTTATGGAAATCCAACAATATCAGAGCATCTGCTGCATTGTTTTGCATGTCAACTATGTTTGAATGATGTGACAGTACACCTTGGGGGTCACCAAAAAGAGTACACTATAAAGAAGTAAAAAGTAGGACACTGCCAAGTGTTCCATGTAGAAGTAAGATGCTGTGGCTTCTACCTATGAAGATTTATACTGTGTTGTTTAAAGTGGTTATTTTTTTTCTGTTTAGCTCCTTAAGAAAGACCTCCCCTTCCAGGGACAAATGATTCAATGAAGCTAGCTTGTCTGAAAGCAGCAGAGACAATAGCCAATTTGATTTTTGACATTTAAGGAGTGGGGGGGAAAGAAAATAACCGAGGTCTAGAAATTGGATAATGTTAAAATAATGTGACTGGAGCCAACTGTCTTAGAAGAAAACATTTATGTCAGGGAAGACAAGATCTTTCCTTTAAGTAACAAGGAATAAATACATTTTATAGATGCTAACAACATCTTTGGTAGACAAAATACTTTCCGCCTAGCAATATTTTAGCTATAAGGTCAGTGCTTATCACATGTATCTTTCTCTTGAAACATTTAGGATTACACAAACAAAGCTTTGCCACTAAATTGAGAGTGGGGGGGGGGAACTCCAATGGTATAAGCCTTGGCTTTCAGAGACTATTTTTTTAATAATGCTGCTAAACTTAGTGATGTTGTAAGGAAAAATCAGAGTTAACTCCTTGTTTAAGTGCAAGTAGGTACATTACAGTGCATTATAATATTTTCTTTTTAGTTTTCACAGATCAGCTTTATAATGTTGAGTTAATTTCTTGAATGTGCAAAGATCACTACTCATTTGTTGAAAGCATTTTCACTGCACTGTAGTCTGAATTTCATCCTGAATTTCATCTATATGGGAGTAGTTCCATTGATCTCAGTGAGACTAGTTTCCTGAGTAAGGGTTGCTGGATTGGTCCCTTTATTTTAAAACAATAAATGTCTCTTCTCATCTTTAAAAATATTAATTATTAGAAGACACTGATAAACCTTACTCTTCTCCTTATTCAAATGCCATTCATATGCTAGTCATGTGAGAATATTATTATTCTGATGAGAAAATGAAAAAAGAAAAAGGAAGAGCTGGCTTAAACTGCAAGAGAAAACTGAGGTTAAATATTATGAAAAAAAAATCTTGTAATGATAAGAATAGTTGACTAATGGGAAAAGCTGACAAGTGTAGCTGTGGAATCAGCCTCAGTAGACACATTCAAAGCTAAAGTTTATCCCAGTCTATGAGCAATGGTTTAGAAATATAATAAAATCAATTTTCCTTTAATGCAGGGTACTGACTAGATGGCCCAGCAGAGGCCTCTCCCATCCCAAATACTTGTTTGAAAAAAAAAAACAACTATGCTCACAACAGCAATATAATTTGTAACTCCTTACTAAAGAAAATACAAATCTGTGTACCCAGCAACTTTGTTCATAGAGATTCACTGGGACCATTGGCTACCTAAGGAGTAAGGTGGCAGTAATAAAGAGCATAGCCAATGTATTTGGTATGTTTATCAATATTATGTAAAAAAAAGTCATTATGCTTCTCCTCGGTTTCTCAAAATCTGCAGAACACTCTCTACTATGAAACATCTTGAGCTGATCAATCTTTTGAGCCATCTGCGATAATTTTGTGATGATTTATTCTCTATAGCTTATCCTAAATTTTACTTTGAATATAATTCCTCGAGGGCACACTTCTATTATGTTGTCATATAATTCATTGTTTTAGATACACTTTTAAATAATTATACTACAGGAAGATTTGTGTTATTGAACTTCAGTTGTGTCTGTGGCGCATATTCTTGCATAATATTACAAAATCAGCTACAGCCTGCTCCAAAATCCATAAAGCCTATGGTATCCTTGTATTGGCTTCAATGGACACTGGGTGAAGATCTGGCAGCCATGCGTATTGGGGCAATGTACTGAGCTGTATGCTTTACACAGGGGTAAAAATGCATGAGCTTTGTCTACATTACTTCATCCACTGTTGCTGCGACCAGTGGTGAATTATGTATCTGACTTTTTCTAGCATAGTTGGGATCAAAAGTTAAGGTTATCATAAAGATACAGGCATACCATTTGCAGTACATAGTTCTATTGCACACTTTATGGTAGAAAATAATATTTTTAAGTCGTCTTTTGTCTGAAAGTGTTTCGAAGATTAAGGACCCCATTCAGTTAAGCATAAACTGTCATATTTTGCGGAATCATTCCTTAGAACTTTTTCTCTTTTCTTTGGTAGTTGTTTCCGTACATATTGTGACTGAGGCCCTTGAGATAAATGATATCCCTATTGTCCAAATTACTACAAAATTGGTGCTAGATCCACAAAAGGACTTAGGTGCTGCCATAGATAACTTTAGGTGTGGGGTGTATTGAGGACTGTGTTGGAATCACAAGCTATTGGGGCTTTAAGTGTGGGAGGCTTTCCATGTCCTACTTACAAGCGAGAGGGGTGTGCAGCTAAGCTTGAGAGTCTGAAAAGTGCCAACTTTAAGCAAGATGGGATGAGTTGTGCATCTTCTTTGACTCGTAGGGAGCAGCCTGTTTTGTTTCACTTTGATTTTGTGTTCTTCTATATTCTCTGCACTGCGGCAATTAGTGATGAGTAGAACTAAGCAAAATTTTTCAGCCAAACCTTTTTTTCTACGAAGAATGCAGACTTGATCCAACAGGAACATTTCACAAATTTGTGACAAATTCATTGAGTTGGTTCAAAAAACTTTATAGAAAATCAATTTAAAAATGTTTTGGCATTTCAAAACAATTTATTTGTTTGTTTGGTTTGGAGTTTATTTCAATGTTATGAAGGTAAAACATGTTTAAAAGCTCCAAAAATCAAGTCAGATCAAACAAATAATTTTGTTCAATCAAAAAAAGCTTGGTTTTTAAATTTTAAATTAAATTAAAACAAAAAAAAATTATGGTCAACCCAAATGACCTTTTTTCTGAATTCTTCAGAATATCCAGAAAATTGAAAGATCAGTTATATTTACAACTCTACTGATGGGTGCTTCACATAGAGACTTGAATATGACTTTGAAAGAGACGGAGCCAAGAGTTGGCAATGATACAAGGCTTATATCAGACAGAAAAACTGATTTCCTTCATAAAATATTCAACAGAAAGCTAGTGGAAGCCACTATAATCATGGGAAAACCTAAAAAGTACTGTGTCTTGTTATACCATTAACCTTTTTACTAGTGGAAGAAAGTTTGGTTCAGCTGAGAGTGTCCCACACTACTCCTATCTTTGGAGGGGAAAGGCATGATAAGCTTTCCACTTATCATTTTTAAATTCAGCAACCATGTAGATCAAGCTTAACTAAAGAAAATATTCCAGGGGCCAACAACATTCCTTTAATAAAGTTATTGATATTTCTAAACAAAGCTAAGGACACGCTGTACTTACCTCTTCATCATTCATCACTAACATGACTTTTAAAAAAAGCTAACGAGAACAGAAAAATGTGTAGCCCTTGAACTGGTTCTAACATTTTACAATGGGAAAAGTGTATTTTTTTCACACACAGTGAAATAGCTGAAGGGATTTTCCTCCAACTTTTAATGTTAAAATTAGGGTTGTCAAGTGATTAAAAAAATTAATCGTGATTAATTGTGCAATTAATCACACTGTTAATAAAAGAATACCATTTATTTAAATATTTTTGGATGTTTTCTACATTTTCAAATATACTGATTTCAATTACAACACAGAATACAAAGTGTACAGTGTTCACTTTATATTTATTTTTATTACAAATATTTGCACTGTCAAGCAAAAGAAAAAGTATTTTTCAATTCACCTAATACAAGAACTGTAGTGCAATCTCTTTATCATAAAAGTTGAACTTACAAATGTAGAATTATGTCACAAAAAGTAGCTGCACTCAAAACCAAAACAATGTAAAACTTTAGAGCCTACAAGTCCATGCAGCCCTATTTCTTGTTCAGCCAATTGATCAGACAAACAAGTTTGTTTACACTTGCAGAAGATAATGCTGCCTGCTTCTTGTTTACAATGTCACCTGCAAGAGAGACCAGGCGTTTGCTTGGCACTGTTGCATCTGGCATTGCAACTTATTTGCATGCCAGATGCGCTAAAAATTCATATGTCCCTTCATGCTTCAATTACCATTCCAGAGGACTTGCATTCATGCTGATGATAGGTGCTGCTCGATATCAATCCAAAGCAGTGCGGACTGAAACATGTTCATTTTCATAATCTAAGGCCTGGTCTACACTACAAGTTTAGGTCGAATTTAGCAGCGTTAAATTGAATTAAGCCTGGACACGTTCACACAGCTAAGTCCCTTTTTTTCAACTTAAAGGGCCCTTTAAACCGGTTTCTTTACTCCAGCTCCGACGAGGGGATTAGTGATAAAATTGGCCTTAGCGGGTCGGAATTGGGGTAGTGTGAACGGAATTCGACATTATTGGCCTCCGGGAGCTATCCCACAGTGCTTCATTGTGACCGATCTGGACAGCACTCTCAACTCAGATGCACTGACCAGGTAGACGGGAAAAGCCCCGCGAACATTTGAATTTCATTTCCTGTTTGCCCAGTGTGGAGAGCACAGGTGACCACACAGAGCTCATCAGCACAGGTAACCGTGATGGAGTCACAGGATCGCAAAAGAGCTCCATCATGGACAGAACGCGAGGTACGGGATCTGCTCGCCATATGGGGAGATACATCAGTGCTAGCTGAACTCTGTAGCAGTAAACGAAATGGAAAAATATTAGAAAAGGTCTCCAAGGCCATGAAGGACAGAGGCCATAACAGGGACACAAAGCAGTGCCGCGTGAAAATTAAGGAGCTAAGGCAAGCCTACCACAAAGCCAGAGAGGCAAACGGAAGGTCTGGGGCAGAGCAGCAAACATGCCGCTTCTACGCGGAGCTGCATGCCATGCTAGGGGGTGCAGTCACCACTACCCCAACCGTGTTCTTTGACTCCTTCAATGGAGAAACACACAGGGAAGCAGATTCGGGGTACGAGGAAGATGAGGATGAAGATAATGTAGATAGCTCACAGCTGCAAGGAAGCGGAGAAACCGGTTTCCCCAACAGCCAGGATATGTTTATCACCCTGGACCTGGAACCAGTAACCCCTGAACTCACCCAAGGCATGTTCCCAGACCCTGAGGGCACACAGGGGACCTCTGAGTATACCTTTGTAAATATTACACATGGTTTAAAAGCAAGAGTGTTTAATGATTAATTTGCCCTGGCAATCGCGGCCAGTACAGCTACTGGAAAAGTCTGTTAAAGTGTATGGGGATGGAGCGGAAATCCTAGAGGGACATCTCCAGAAAGCTCTCCTTCATGTACTCCCAAAGACTGTGGCTTACCATGGCTGCCTGCAAGCCGAAATCTTTTGCCTGGCACTGCGTGAGTGATCTCACACCAAACCGGCAGGCCCTCAATATAAGAGGAAAAATGCGACCTTGTAACGAAAGCACATGTGCTGTGTAATATGAACAGCAACATTTAACGTGAAAGAGTGTACCCATTGTTCTCTAAAATGTGTCTTTTTTTAACCACCTCTCCCTTCTCCTCCACCAGCTGCAAATGTTTCTCCTTCACAGAGGCTAGTGAAGATTAGAAGGAGAAAACGGCGGACTCGGGATGATATGTTCTCGGAGCTCCAGATGTCCTCCCACGCTGACAGAGCACAGAAGAATGCATGGAGGCAGTCAATGTCAGAGTACAGAAAAGCACAATATGAACGAGAGGAGAGGTGGCGGGCTGAATTGCTGGATGAACAGAGCAAGTGGTGGGCTGAAGATGATAGGTGGTGTCAGCTTGCAGACGGAAGGCAAGAGTCAATGCTCCGACTGCTGGAGCATCAAACTGATATGCTCCAGCATATGGTTGAGCTGCAGGAAAGGCAGCAGGAGCAGAGACTGCTGCTACAGCCCCGTGTAACCAACAGCCCTCCTCCCCAAGTTCCATAGCCTCCTCACCCAGATGCCCAAGAACACGGTGAGGGGGGGCCTCTGGCCACCCAGTCACTCCACCCCAGAGGATTGCCTGAGCATCAGAAGGCTGGCCTTCAATAAGAGTTAAAGTTTTAAACTGCAGTGTGTCCTTTTCCTTCCCTCCTCCCCCACCCATCCCGGGCTACCTTGGCAATTATCCCCCTAGTTGGGTGATGAATTAATAAAGCATGCATGAATGTGAAGTAACAATGACTTTATTGCCTCTGCAAGTGGTGCTCAAAGGGAAGAGGGGAGGGTGGGGTGGTTGGTTTACAGGGAAGTAGAGTGAACCGGGTGGGGCGGGCGGGGGGTTCATCAAGGAGAAACAAAGAGAAGTTTCACACCGTAGCCTGGCCAGTCAAAAAACTCATTTTCAAAGCTTCTCTGATGTGCACTGCACCCTGCTGTGCTCTTCTAACCGCCCTGGTGTCTGGCTGTGCGTAATCAGCGGCCAGGCGATTTGCCTCAACCTCCCACCCCACCATAAATGTTTCCCCCTTACTCTCACAGATATTGTGGAGCGCACAGCAAGCAGCAATAACAATGGGGATATTCTTTTTGCTGAGGTCTGAGCGAGTCAGTAAGGTGTGCCAGCGCGCTTTTAAACGTCCAAATGCACATTCCACCACCATTCGGCACTTGCTCAGCCTGTAGTTGAACAGGTCCTGACTACTGTCCAGGCTGCCTGTGTACGGCTTCATAAGGGGTAGGCTGGGTCCCCAAGGATCACGATAGGCATTTCAACATCCCCAATGGTTATTTTCTGGTCCGTGAAGAAAGTCCCTTCCTCCAGCTTTCGAAACAGACCAGAGTGCCTGAATAGGTGAGCATCATGTATCTTTCCCGGCCATCCCACGTTGATGTTGGTGAAACGTCCCTTGTGATCCACCAGGGCTTGCAGCAGCATTGAAAAGTACCCCTTGCGGTTTATTTACTTGGTGGCTTGGTGCTCCTGTGACAAGATAAGGATATGGGTTCCATCTATTGCCCCACCACAGTTTGGGAATCCCATTGCAGCAAAGCCATCCACTATGGCCTTCACGTTTCCCAGAGTCACTACCCTTTATATCAGCAGGTCCTTGATTGCCCTGGCAACTTGGATCACAGCAGCCCCCACAGTAGATTTGCCCACTCCAAATTGATTCCCGACTGACCGGTAGCTGTCTGGCATTGCAAGCTTCCACAGGGCTATCGCCACTCGCTTCTCAACTGTGAGGGCTGCTCTCATCCTGGTATTCTGGCACTTCAGGGCAGGGGAAAGCAAGTCACAAAGTTCCATGAAAGTGCCTTTACGCATGCGAAAGTTTCACAGCCACTGGGAATCGTCCCACACCTGCAACACGATGCGGTCCCACCGGTCCGTTCTTGTTTCCCGGGCCCAGAATCGGCGTTCCACGGCATGAACCTGCCCCAGTAACATCATGATTTGCACATTGCTGGGTCCTATGCCTTGTGAGAGGTCTATGTCCATGTCAATTTCCTCATCACTCTCATCACCGCGCTGCAATCGCCTCCTCGGCTGGTCTTGGTTTTGCTTTGGCATGTCCTGACTCTGCATATACTCTAGGAAATGCGCGTTTTGTTCATAGTGCTCATAATTGCCACGGTGATCTGAGCGGGCTCCATGATCCAGTGCTATGGTGTCTGGTCTGAAAAAAAGCGCGAAACTAGTATCTGACGGACGGAGGGAGGGAGAGGCGAGTGACGACATGGCGTACAGGTACAGGGAATTAAAATCAACAAAGGTGGCTGTGCATCAGGGAGAAACACAAGCAACTGTCACACAGAATGGCTCCCCCAAAGATTGCACTCGAAACCCTGGGTTTAGCAGGCCATTGATTTCACAGAGGGAGGGGGAAGCAAATGAATACAGAACAAATCTATTTTTTACATCTTAAGCTGGCAGACGATGGTGCAGCATGACTGATAGCCCTCGGCATCTTCTGGGTGCTTGGCAGAAAATACTGGGCGCTTGGCAGAAAATAGCATACTACGACTGATAGCCATCATCGTCATTGGGAAGGCAGTGACTGGGGGACATACAGAGTTTCAGCCATTGCAGTACGACGATGACAGATACCAGTCATAATACACCATCTTCTACCAAAAGGCAATTAGCTGCTGCTGTGTAGCAATGCAGTACCATGTCTGCCGGCACCCAGATGACATATGGTGACGGTGAGCTGAGCTGAGTGGGCTCCATGCTTGGCGTGGTATGTTGTCGGCACAGGTAGCCCAGGTAAAAAGGCACGAATCGATTGTCTGCCGTTGCTCTGACAGAGGGGGAGGTGCTGACGACATGTACCCAGAACCCCCTGCGACACTGTTTTGCATCATTCAGGCATTGGGATCTCAACCCAGAATTCCAATGGGTGGCGGAGACTGCGGGAACTGTGGGATAACTACCCATAGTGCAATGCTCCGGACGTCGACGCTAGCCTTGGTACTGTGGATGCGGTCCACCGACTTAATGCACTTAGAGCATTTTATGTGGGGACACACACAATCGGCTGTATACAACCGATTTCTATAAAACCGGCTTCTATAAATTCGACCTAATTTCGTAATGTAGACATACCCTAAGTCAGATGCCACCAGCAGAAGGTTGATTTTCTTTTTCAGTGGTTCAGGTTCTGTAGTTTCTGCATTGGACTATTCCTCTTTTAAGACGTCTGAAAGCATGCTTCACACCTCATCCTTTTCAGATTTTGGAAGGCATTTCAGATTCTTAAACCTTGGGTTGAGTGCTATAGCTATCTTTAAAAATCTCAAATTGGTACCTTGGTGTTTTGTCAAATATGCAGTGAAAGTGTTCTTAAATTGAACAACGTGTGCTGAGTCATCATCTGAGACTACTATAAGATGAAATATATGTCAGAATGCATGGAAAAAACAGAGCCAGAGACATACAATTGTTCCTGAAGGAGTTCAGTCACAAATTTAATTAATGCATTATTTTTTTTAATGAGCGTCATCAACATGGGAGCATGTCCTCTGTAATGGTGGCTGAAGCATGAAGAGGCATATGAATGTTTAGTATATCTGGCACATAAATACCTTGCAATGCCGGCTACAAAAGTCCCATGTGAATGCTTGATCTCACTTCTGGTGACATTGTAAATAAGAAGTGGGCAGTATTATCTCCTGTAAATGTAAACAAACTTGTTTGTCTTAGCAATTGACTGAACAAGAAGTAGGACTGAGTGGACTTGTAGGTTCTAAAGTTTTGCATTTTTTCGTTTTTGAGTGCAGATATGTAACAAAAAAATCCTCTGCATTTGTAAGTTGCATTTTCACGATAAAGAGATTGCCCTGCAGTACTTGTATGAAGTGAACTGAAAAATACTATTTCTTTTGTTTATCATTTTTACAGTGCTAATATTTGTAATCAAATATAATATAAAGTGAGCACTGTACACTTTATATTCTGTGTTGTAATTGAAGTTAATTTATTTGACAATGTAGAAAAACATCCAAACATATGTAATAAATTTAAATTGGGATTATATTGTTTAACAGTTTGATTAAAACTTTGATTAATCACGATTATTTTAACCATAATTAATTTTTTTGAGTTAATCGCAGGAGTTAACTGTGATTAATCAACAGCCCTAGTTAAATAGATTTTGGGCTCAGGCCTAGAATGGAAAAGTGAGAAGCAAGCACATTATTTCTGGAATAAAAATGATACAGAAAATATGCGTACTATATTTTCTGATTGTATGTTGAATTTTGCAGTTAGGATAAAACTCTATTTCATAATATACTCTAGGAGTCATTGACACTGGTTTAAATCTGTAATAACTCCATTGAAGTCACTGGAGGGACTCCAGATTCACACCAGCACAATCAAGTTCAGAATCTGACTCCAAGAGTACATTGCGATGGGGTAGGATTTTCTAAAGTGCTCAGCATTGGCCTAATTCTCCCTCCATTCATGTTAATAGCAGTTTTTCCATTGTCTTCAATGAGAGTAGAGCTCAGGCAATGCAAAGTGCATTTGAAAATCCCACCCTAAAGATTTAACCAAAGTGCCAAATGCTTTAACAAAAAACTACTGCTTTAATTAAAGCACATAAACATATTGCATGTGACTATTATAGTCAATGGGAGAAAGCTGCTGAACTCACAGGTACTATGACCTTAAGAGAGAACTGCTCTCTTCTTTCTGGAGAAGGAAATACGGTATTCAAGTGAATGATGTGATTCCTGAGTGTATGTCTTTTGCAATGACTTAAGCACTGTTTCTTTAAATAAATAGCTGGGAAATGGAGAAGAAATGGAGAAGGCTGATGAGAAAGAATGTATGTTTCTGCAGAGAAACAATCTGAAAGAAAGGGGCAGCGCTGTTATTCTTCACTTAGGAGCAATGCTTAGTTTGTACTGTGGAAACATAAAAAAGTTAGGTTCCACTTCTAGAAATAAAAACATAGGATATGTTAGTTAGAAAAAGACTGTTATGCTGTAATTGTGTCAGTTAGCTCTTCAGAAAGCACTCTAGGGGTGCTCGCATTCTCAAAAAGTAGATGAAAAGAATACAAGGGTATTGTTCCAGTTTCTGTACATTTTACCACATTTCAAGGGAAAAAGGTATAGAAGAAAGAAAAAAAATAGAGATGAATTTCAGTTCACTCCCATATCAGAAAAGGGACATTGAAATAAAGCAAAAAGGAAAAAAGAACAAATAAGTGTAACATGGTTGCTATGCACCACCATTTCCTTAATTACAAATATTCAGAAAATGGAAATACAAGTTACTCTAGTATTATATAATGTGATAGACCCAGACCAGTGGGGTACAGCAGAGTAGCAGAACGGAGATATACTGGTCACTGGATAAGTAGTTTTCTATTTCCTGAGTGACCAGAGCAGGGGCTGCTCCAGGCTAATAGACCACCTGACTCCAATTAACCTGCTAAGAGTCAGGTGATGCAGTTAAGCACCTGACTCTAATTAAGGCCCCTCTGATACTATAAAAGGGCTCACTCCAGTCAAGCCAGGGGGAGCCAAGGAGCCAGAGGAGAGGAACTGGGTGAGAGGAACTGGGAGCAAGAGGAGTGCAAGAAGCTGAGAGTCAGTAGGCGTACTGCTGGAGGACTGAGAAGTACATGCGTTATCAGACATCAGGAGGAAAGGTCCAGTGGTGAGGACAAAGAAGGTGTTGGGAGGAGGCCATGGGAAAGTAGCTCAGGGAGTTGTAGGTGTCGTGCAACTGTACCAGGAGACACTCTAAACAGCTGCAGTCCACAGGACCCTGGGCTGGAACCCGGAGTAGAGGGCGGGCCCGGGTTCCCCACATACCTCTCAACTCCTGATCAAACACAGGAGGAATTGACCTGGACTATAGCTTCTACCAAAGGGGAAGGTCTCTGGACTGTTTCCTGACCCACAGGGTGAATCTGTGAAGCGAGCAAATCCGCCAATAAGCGCAGGACCCACCAAGGTAGAGGAGGAAGTTTGTCACAATAGGTCTGAATTGTAATTAGGTTATCTGCAATTGTAAGTACCATTTATAAGAATAAATAGCAATAGATGTAATATTTAAATGTGATTTCTTTACTGTGCACATCAATAACAACACAATCTCTTGTTTTCTTATTAAATTGGGATAGCTAAATTATCATTGTAAAAGAGTACTGGCTACATCCACAATATTATTTGCCTATAATTTAATTACATTGTCTCTTATTAGTGTTCAATAATAGTTCTGTAATCCCTTCACAGGCAAATATTTTTGTGGGGGCAGGGGAGGGAAAGATTTGATTGTGCAAGGACTGCAGGATCAAGAGCTACTTCTGCTATTTTTATTACTATTATTACAATCAAGCCTAGAACCTTATCTAGGTCAGGACCCTAATGAGTTAGGTGTTGTAAAGACTTCTAAATAAGGAGTACTACCCTTTTGAACAAAGATTGCAAGACTGAATCCTATGCGTTTTTATGTTTCATTCTAAAGTGGTTATTAAAGAGTTAATAGAGCAGCATGTCAGAACAAATTCTTGTGAAAATCAGATAGTAATCACAGACGACTCCAAAGCCAGTCTAATATTTTTTAGGGATTTCTTAATCTCATCAAATGCCTCTTGAACAAAACCATAAAGCAAAAAGGTCTGCCTATGATTGCTTAACTGGATTGAACACTTTAGCACATCTCATTTTTCAAAATAAATGAAAGTGGAAAAAAAATAGATACTTGCCATATTTGACAACAATACGAGTCTCTCAACATTGATGATCTAAGGAAAGAATTACCAAAAAGGTTGCTTATCTGAAATAGGTACCTGTTTTGCAACACTTTCAACAATTTTCACTGCTCCCAAAATCAATGTTAAGCACATGACACTTAATGGGGATTAAGAATGCAATGATTATAACCATTGTCTTACATAACACACCAGAACATTTTGTGTGATGTTTGAAAATCTTGCCATTAGCAAGCGTTATTTAGATGAAGTTGACTTCAATGGAACTCAAATAGACAACATGAACACCCTGGCAGAAGCCCATACAAGGCCCTCTACACTGTAAAAGCTTCATGCTGTCCCAGAATGAATGGAAAGACATGTAAGCAGAGTCTGTACAGAGAGCATTTGCTTTCCTTGTATTCTGGCTGGGGGGATCCAGGCCATCTCTGAACAGGAATGTGAAGAGGAGCACCAGGATTTGTTTACAGAGGGCAGACTGTCCATGATTATGTGGACCCAATAGCTGACACCATTGCTAGCCATGGGTTGGAGAAATGGCTCTCTATAGCCATGGAGAATTCTGACCTGTCTCTGGTTTGGTGGAAAGGATTGCATTTGCTATCACTCCCTGTTTAGTTCCCAGTTACACAGCAGTGCAGGTGATATCATGGGGCTTATTCAAAGCTACAAAAATGATTACTGCTTATACTTAATGTCTGAATATCTCAAATACAATTTCCAGGAGACTGACAAAATTAATTTCACATTTGGAAGGAATTAGTCAATGAGCCCTCTCCTGTCCAGCTAAAGTCATAGGGAGCCGCAACAGGCCTCTTATATTTAGTTAACACTAGAACTGGACTATAAAGTTTAGATACGGATACAGATCTGAATTTCCCTTAAATTTGTATTTGGGAGGGATAAATCTAGAGGGAATCTGATCCAGTTTTTCAATTCTGGCCCATCTCTATTGAACACATTATTATAATATTAATAATAAATATATTGTTTTATCCATCTATATTTGTAAAACTCTTGCTACACCTGATATATTTTTATAAGGGAATAAAATTGGCTGAGAACCAAAATGAAGGAAAGATTAGTAAGTAATCCAAGTTACATCATATCAGTCTTAGAATTCTATAAAATTATGTTTTATACTCCCACTGTGATTAATTATTCCCAGGGAGGGTATTTGTGATTTTACAGTCACCTACAGGAAAAAAAAAGTAGAAAAAATAACTTTTTGAAACCTACTATTTATCAAAATCATTCTGACAGATTCAGGTTATGTGCAGACTCACTACCCCTGGAAAGCATGGATATAGCACATACACCTTTTGAAATTCAAATACATAATCAACTATTATGTTTTAAAGAAACAGGACATAATCATACTCACTTGCAAGTTACAGTATATTACATCAAGGCATGCCTGTACTTTGCCAGGCTAGAGGGATCTGATATAACTTTTAAACATAACATTCCTTTTGGCATAAAAAACCAACACTTAAAAAATATATATATTATTGTGTTATCTTGAAAGTTCATGTTCTGGAAAATTGTGAAACAAGATATATTGTCAGAATGAAAACATTTAGTGCCCTTTATGATATATATGTTGCTAAAAATGTGCTTTTTTTAAAGGTTAAGTGATATGTTTAAGATTAAACTTGTCAGTTTAATCTATTTAAAGGGAAGCTGTTAGATTCTTTTTTATGTTTACAATCAATCAGTTATGTCAATCATTTATATTGCTGCTTTTTAATAAGAATTACTTAAAAACTGATTAAATGTCTAAAGCCCCCGTCCATTCATGTTAGTCCATACAATTGGAATCCTGTTGGAATGAGGCCTAGTAATCTGCTTTATATTATTTTCAACCAAATATCTTAATTTACAGTGTTAACATTAAGAAGTAACACCTTATAACATTCCAAACCTTCGGGGTTGGACATTGATTATTTCTTCTTTTACACCAGGAATCCATATATAATTACAGAAACATCTCATCCAGGAGTATTGCTGTGAGCTGGTAACCTGGCATCACTAGTAAAAGCACCTTCTGAACCTGAGTCTTCCATGAGGCAGTAAAAAATGTTCCGTGTCACTATTTGACAAATACATCTTAGTAGCATGCCAGCTTCTCTAGTACAGTTGACAGGAATTACTCTCTCTGTTAAAGTACGATAAATGTATTTCAAGTTGGGAGAAAGAGGAGATACTATAGGTTTTTCTGCTTCATTACATTTAGTTCAAAATGCTCATAACGCCATAAAACTCAGTTTCTTTTAATCAAATATGATTTTCTGCACAAATATCTGATGTACATTTAAAGTGATAATAATATATATGTAGACCGGGGTCGGCAACCTCTGGCATGCGGCTCGCCAGGGTAAGCACCCTAGCGGGCCGGGCCAGTTTGTTTACCTGCCGCGTCAGCAGGGTTCGGCCTATCATGGCTCCTACTGGCCGCGGTTTGCCGTCCCAGGCCAATGGGGTGGCGGGAAGCGGTGCGGGAAAGGGATGTGCTGGTCATGGCTTCCCGCCGCCCCCATTGGCCTGGAGCGGCGATCCGTGGCCAGTGGGAGCCATGGTCGGCCGAACCTGCCGACGTGGCAGGTAAACAAACTGGTCCGGCCCACCAGGGTGCTTACCCTGGCGAGCTGCGTGCCAGAGGTTGCCGACCCCTGTTGTAGACAGTGATAAACAGGATTATGGAGATTTCTTCAGATAGAGAGAAGACACTAACAGGATGTGCTTAAGGCATCTGTATCTATATATTTACATACATACCAAACAAGAGAAACAGTCACATTGTCCAGGCTGTTACAGACTCAGCCAGTGCAATGCAAACTCTAATAGCAAATAAAAGAAAGTGAATACATGGCAAACAGACTAGGAGTGCAGAAAGCACAATGGATAATACATTTCCTGTTTGAGCCTATTTTATAATTCAACTAATTTCCTTCTCCTAATGAAACCTAATTATTCAAATGCGAAGGTGGCTCAGAGTATTATTTAGGGCCTAAGTTAAAAAACAGCAGTGTTAGATTAGCTTCCTATTTCAATGTTACTTCTGAACAATCACTTGTTTTTGTTTTTGTATTTTCATATAAACAACTGCACTTTGTAAGACACCATTCTAAAATAAGCTCTTAATGAAAAATGATTGGATAATTCAATTTATTTGTTATTAAAAGTGTTTATTCAGCCTAGTTTCACTAAACAAATTGGGGCCTGATTCTTCTCCCATTGAAATCAGCGGAAAACTCCTTTTTATTTCTATAGAAGCAGAATAGAGCCCAAAATGTCTTTGATTTTGTTTTCCTTTTAGATAGTTTCAGCAATGGTGATAGGTTAAAAAGCATAGGGTGGGATTATCAAAAGTGTTTATGAGATTTAGGAGCATATTGACTTTCATGGGAATTGTACTCCTAGATCACTTAGGGTTAGATTTACACTGGGGACTAATGTGTTGCAATGCTTAACTATTAGGAACCCTACAACCAAGTGGAATTCACAATCCTGAATTAGGTGCCCAGCTCCTTATATAATGCCTGGAGAGGGTTAGGGGCCTAAAAAAGGATTCTCACAAGCCAGCACACTGACCGGGGAGCCAAGTAAGCTAGTCAGTATATTCATTGGTCCAAAGAGAAGAAGTGAGAATGACTCAATGTCCTGGTGATTAGCCTGGGAGGGAGAAGACTCAAATCCCTGTTCCCAGGAATGGTTAATTATTTATAGGAAGTGAAACAGCTTCAACAGGAGCTGCTGAGAATACCGTACAGTCCAGTGGTTAGGGCACTCACTCAGGACACCTGGCTTCAGATCCCTGCTCCACATCGGGCAGAAGAGGGAATGGAACCAAGTTATTCCCCAATCCTGGGTGAGTGATTTAACCTCTGGGCTATTGTGTAAAAGAGGGGGGAAGCAACAATTCCTCTTCTGGACATACTTTGTGAGGGATTAGGTGTGCTCTGAGCACACCTAACTGTTCAGGGTTAGGATACAGGTGAGTGAAGTTTTGTGAATGTTAGTGATGCCCTCGTGTTTACTTTAGGCACCTAAACAGGTAGTTAGAGTAGAAATAGAGTAGAAAAAATGTTTAGCTTTAAAGCATATAGGACTTTTCCCTTCTAGATCTGTTAATCGGTAGTTAAAGTCTCTACCCCAGGAGATACCAGCAAAAGGAATGGATTAAATGAAAGATTTTACTCCAGGCATCTGTATCTACATGTCTGTGAATGCATATATGATTGCATTCAAGGAAAGAAGTCAAGAAAAGATTGAACAATTACTTGGATAACTGGCTAAGTCTGGGTGTTCATGGTAGTTCTTGTTCACATGCAGAGGATTGGAATGACCAACAGATTTTAGATTCAGGACGGAGTTTTCCTTCTATGTACATTGATTGGTATCTTGTTTAATCCTATAGAGAAGTGTTTCCCAAACTTGGGATGCCGCTTGTGTAGGGAAAGCCCCTGGCGGGCCGGGCCGGTTTGTTTACCTGCCACGTCCACAGGTCCGGCTGATCGCGGCTCCCACTGGCCGTGGTTCACTGCTCCAGGCCAATGGGAGATGTTGGAAGCGGCATGGGCCGAGGGAGGTACTGGCCGTCACTTCCAGCAGCTCCCATTGGCCTGGAGCAGCAAACCACGGCAGGTAAACAAACCTGCCCGGCCCTCCAGGGCTTTCCCTACACAAGTGTTGTGCCAAGTTTGGGAAACACTGCTATAGAGCATTAGATAGATCATCCATTTGAATAAGGAAGGTGTATCCTATCAATCAGATTTCCTTGGTGGCCACATAGGTGGCTTTTCCCCATCTTCTCTTTATGTGTTTTCAAAATGTCAAAAATAAAATGTCCATCATTGTCAAAAGTTTGGTGGTTGTGGTGTGGTAGCAGCACAGAGATTTTATGTATCAAGGATTCAGATTTTGGAGTAGACTCAAAGCACTTGATCACCCACTTCAATGGGCAGCTCATTCTTCAAGATTGCCCTCACCCTAAGATAAGAGAAACAATTTTGAAATTTATTTTTGCAGTAGAAGGATAAAAGGTTTATAGTCAATAGTCATTGGGAAACAGGGGAACAAATGAAAAATAAATAAATAAAGTATAAGCCAGTGGCACAGAAAGGAAAGGAGGCCCAAAAGTCATTAGACAATGTGACACTGAAAAAGCACAACCTGATATGTTGCCTCCTAGTCATCAGAAAATGTAACAGTATGAGTAGATTGTTTCACCATAGGAATGGGTCAAATGATAACATGTTGAAGATGGCAATCTTTATACCCAAGAAGAGCTACCATCTTTGAGATTGAGGGTGGGTGAGGTTCTGTGGCCTGCAATGTGCAGGATGTCAGACTAGATGATCATGAGGGTCTCTTCTAGCCTTAAAGTCTATGGGTATGTGTAGCAGGGTGGGCTGGAAGGGCTGAGCTGATTGGGGAAAGTGGCTGCAGCTGGGGCTACGCCCCAAACAGACTCAGCAGGTCCTATATAAGAGGCTGGGAGCCAGGAGCTCAGTAGAGTCTCTCTCTGAGTGCAGAGAGAGAAGGGCCTGGCTGCAAAGAGCTAGACACAGGGTACCTGTAGTGGAGCAGGGCTGGGGAAAGGCTGAGGAGCTGGGGAGCGCCAGCCCGGAAAGCCCCAGGCTGCGGCCTAGTGTTAGGCACAGGGGTACTGGGGCTTGCAGAGGGCAGCCCAGGGCTAGTCCAAGGCAGCAGGTCCAAACCCCCCTTGCCAGTGATGAGTGGCCTATACTGCAGTCTGCCCCAGGGAGCGGGGGCTAGTTGGTGACTGGCAGTGGCCTAGTGCTGAGGCAAGGTGGGGATAGTGGGTGGGGGTTCCCCAGGGAGGGGAGACCCAGATCTGTGGGGTACTGCCAGGGGTCGGCATCCCAGTAATAAGGGCACCAGGTCTTGGGATGGACATGGGTGCCAGAAGAGGATAGGCGGATCACCGGCCTGCAGAGGGCGCTCCGGATGCTGGATTGAGCTGATTCCTCGGAGTAACCAGCAGGAAGCGCCGCAGGGATGAGTCTGGACCTTTACAGTATGTCTACACTGCAATTAAAAACCAACCGCTGGCCCGTGCCAGCTGATTCAGGGTTGCAGGGACTGGACACAGAAGCTGTTTAATTACAGTGTAGATATACCCTAGGAGTCTATGAGAGAAGACACAAGGCAGCTACAGTTATGAAATATTGTCAAACTCAAAATTCAATCAAATCTCAAGGCTACTATACTGGGAAGTTGTGAACTCACCCTCATGATATGATTAATTTTCATGATTCACACTTTTTGGGAGTATTATTTCCACTGACAACAAGTTAAGGCCTCAGGAAAAAAAAGACCAAAACATTAAAGAGAATGTATAACAAGCTAATTTCACTTTTCTTAATCCAGGAGGTCACATTGCTGTAACCTGTTAAACACAGGGACAAGTACCGATACAGCTGTACATGCAGATCACTTTGAGGAACACTATGAATTATATTAAGGAATCTGTGATATGTAAAGTATATGCTTAAATGAAGAAGTGATTTTTAAAAAGAATTTATTAAATAATACTCAACTTCATAATCTGTGCAATAAAGGTAACAACCTGAAAATGAAAGACTGGTTCATCTCTGGGCTCATCAGGCAGCTCATCTGAGCATCTCATGGACCTTGCTGGAATATTTTAATGTACTTTCCTCTTTAATGAAGTCTACTGTTCAGAGGAATAAATTTAGAAGCATAAGTTACTGTCTTTCTGTTCTTTGTACTTCAGTGACTGCTGCAAGCCCAGTTCACATAATATACTGTTAGCAGAGTAAATATAGAAATCTATGGGGTATTGCTAAAGCCAGAGCCTATGTTCAGAGCATTAACACCTGTAAATCACTCTTTTAAAAATGAAATTAAAAGTCCACCTTGAACAGAGTTCTTTTTTTTTTCTTCACAAATTAATTTCCTAGTAACACTGCACTCTTAAAAAGATGTGGGTAGGTACCTTTCTATCTTCAATGAAGGTTACCTGGGTTTGGAACACAAAGGACATCACAGCGCCCATGGACAATATAAAATACAATAAAAACTTACCTTGCATATCAAAGGTCCTTTGCTTTTGGCAGTAGTGAGCCCCTGCGGGATTTCCATCCTCCGCCCCCCCATCAGTTACAGAACAAGGTCTACCGGCAGAAGGAATATTTTACCCTGCCAGGAGAACAGCAAAGACAGCCTACTCCTGCTGTGCCTTGTACTTTAGGTTTTCTTTTTTGATGTTGTTGTATTAACAAGACAAGAAAAAAAATTATCAGGTGCAATTTAAAAGCAAAAAAAAGGTGGGGAGGATGCTGTTCAGACATAAATAATGTAAGGAAGCTTGGTGTTTACATTATGCAAAAAAGTGTCTTTCGTTTTTCCTTCTAAAATCAGTTTGGAGGAAATCTTTCCCAAGTGGCCTCATATAACAGGAAAAATGCATCAATTTCACTTATACTTATTCATGAATGCTGATATAAGCGTCTTAAAAATCTTTCATCCTATAGCTATTGAATGTGCGAACATATATGTGTGTGTGTGTATGGGAGGGTAGGTGGCAGTCATAGAAAAAAGAAAGACGATGGCCAAGATTTAAAAAAAAACGATGTCTAAATTGTCCTAAGTCCATATTTAGGCAATTAAATACGTGACCTGATTTGTAGAGCTGATCAGGAAATTATATGTATTCCTACACAATTTGTGACAAAAGCATTTCTGTTTCTTGTTTGTTTTTGTCAATAAATATTCTTCACACTATCTCAGGTTTCACTGAAAAATTAAAATCCCAAACAAACCTCCAAAACAGCAAACCCCCAATATGTTTCACAAGAACATTTTTCAAGAAAAAAATCCATTTTGTCTGAAAAGCCATTTTCCATTGAAAAACCTTTCCGTTAGAAAAATGTCAACCAAGTTTACAGGTTTCCAAAAGTGTGGGGCACCCACAAATTCCATTTAAGTCAATGGGAGCTGCTGTGGTTACCCAATAATTTTGAAAATCAGGCCAGTTATGTGGGTGCTTAAATGTGGATTTAGGAACCTAACTTAGCTTCATTTAAAAAATTATGTTGTGGGAATTTTAAAATATGATTCTGCTTCTACCACAAAGGATAAGGAAGTTGCCCTGATATTATTTTTGTTTCAGTCTAAAATATTGAATTAAAAGATTTAAATTTAACTGTTCAGATTTATGTTTTATCAAGTTCAGGCCTACAACTTTGTATTATTGCTCAGTTTCCCTGAGTCTACCAGAATGAGTTTCCACTATCATAAGGCAGCTTTTCTGTAGCTTGCTTGACAAGTAGTCTGTGTATGCATATTCTGGGCAACCAGTCATAACAAAACTTTGTTAAGGGGTTTAAGGAGGTTAGCTTTCGAGAGGTCAAAACATAGTGAACAAGTTGTACTTCATCATCCAAATTAGTTGAATGAAAAAGTATATTCACTGTTCCCTTCAGGAGTGTTCTGTTTATAATGCAGCTTTTCAAATGTCAAAATATTACCAGTGGTTTATACTAGAGCCTGAACAGATTGCAGATATTCTGTGGAAGAAACAGGAAGGAACATTTATCTTGATGGGATACAACCATTTAAGGAAGCCTAATCAAGTAAGGTTCCCAAACATAGGACCCAAATTACACTGAGAAATTAAGCATAGGCTTAAATTTAAGCACGTGCATAAATCCCAATGACATCAACGGGACTACTTAAAGTTAAACCCATTCTTAAGTGCTTTGCTGAATTAAGGTCACAAGGAATATATTAATTAGGTATAATGTACTTCACATTTGAGGAACCTACTTTAAATTTTATGTATAGTTTATGTATAATTATTATGGGATAAAGCAAATATATCTAATAGGCTTATGATGTATTATTTCTTTTCCACATAATAGTGGTGACATATTGCCTATGAGTCATGTAGCAAGAAAGGGCCATGAGCAATTTACAAAAGGTCATTATCAATTAAAAGAAATAAATAAAGGACCAAATACATTGCTGGTATAATTCTACTACAATCAAAGGAGTTACTTCAGAGATTAATTGGGGCAAATGGGTCTATCTTCAATCAGCTCAATTAACCTTTTGCTTCTGCAACACACATTTTTGATTATTTGCTGTAGGTTATTTTTAGAGCTGGTTGAAATTCAGACTTTCCATTCTCTGGGAAATTCAGACATTTAAAACAAACAAACAAACAAACAAACCCTGCTGGGATTTAGAACAAAAAGCAGGCATTACAAAATTCCCCACAAAATGGATATTAAAAAACAAAAAAGCATAATGGTTCATTTAGGGAAAGAATTGAAAAGTGAAATCTTTAGTTTTGAAAATGCTTCCAGGGCTTCCAATCTCCCTGGCTACATAGCAGCCCTCCAGGCTTCCATTCTGATTTTCCTGATGGAAAAATCTTGATCTTGCAGAAACTGTATTTTCCATCACAAAATCCTTCCTATGGAAATTTATTATTTGTATTATGCTTGTTCTATAACGGTGTCTTTACCTACCCTTTGAACAGATGTATTACTGTCCTTCAATAAGGACAAATACAAAGTACTCCAGTTAGAAAAGAACAATCAGTTGCACATATACAAAATGGAAAAAGACTGCCTAGGAAGGAGTACTATAGAAAGAGATCTAAAGGTCATACTGGATCACAAGCTAAATATGACTCAACAGTGTACCACTGTTTCAAAAAAAGCAAACATCATTCTGGAACGTATTTGCAGTAGTGTTGTAAACAAGACACAAGAAGTAATTATTCCACTCTATTCAGCACTGACTAGGCCTTAACTGGAGTATTCTGTCCAGTTCTGGGTACTAAATTTTGGAAAAGATGTGGACAAATTGAGAAAGTCCAGAGAAGAACAACAAAAATGATTAAAGGTCTAGAAAATATGACCTATGAGGGAAGATTGAAAAAACTGGGTTTGGTTAGTCTGGAGAAGAGAAGTCTGAGCGGGGACGTGATAACATGATAACATATATAAAAGGTTATTACAAGGAGGAGGGAGAAAAATTGTTCTCCTTAATCTCTGAGGATAGGACAAGAAGCAATGGGCTTAAATTGAAACAAGGGAGGTTTAGGTTGGACATTAGGAAAAACTTCCTAATTGTCAGGGTGGTTAAGCACTGGAATAAATTACCTAGAAAGGTTGTGGAATCTCCATTATTGGAGATTTTTAAGAGTAGGCTAGACAAACACCTGTCAGGGATGGTCTGGATAATACTTAGTCTACCATGAGTGCAGGGGCTGGACAAGATGACCTCCTAAGGTCCCTTCCAGTCCTACAATTATATGATTCTATGGTCTATGATTCCTTGCTCCTCTAAACACACTTCTCTGCATTGGCTTACTTGTCCTTGTGATCCGTTCAAACTGGGTTATGCAGAATTTAGAGGTGAACGAACTATTTACCGAAATTTAAACATGAGTTACCCAGATAAAAAAAAATGAACAGGAGATAAATACCATTTGTAAATTAATTTAATTTTGCTTTAAACATAATTGTTTTCTGAAGATTTCTTTTTATTGCACAATAACTTACACGGGTGCAGAATTAGCCCTTTAAAAAAATGTTCTTACCTAAGTTGTACGTTTTAGATTATTTAAATTGTATTCTGAAATACAATTTGTTTGTTTACTTTTTTGCATTTCCCTCCATTTGAACTATGATAATTGCCAACTCAGTTTCACTGTGTTTATAGCCAGTTTCTAGTCAATTTCACTCTGACTATAGAACACAAAAATTAGCAATATTCAATATTGCAATAAAAATGAGATATTTTCGTTACAAACAGTTCAGGGGAATATTTAATTCCCAATAACAAATGTATTTATGTGGAATTTTTTTAAGAAGGAAATATTTCTATTGATCTTAAGTTTTGTAAATACTATTTCCCCATTAAAATAGGAATTTAGAAACAACAGAACACTGGGATAAATAATAATTAATTTGCTGTTTGCCATTAGGCAGGCTCAATTCTCCTACATTATAGTGAAATTCAGAGCTTAAATGGATTTAAGGGGTAAATTGGCCTTGTGTGGGTCCTTTGCCCAGCATTGAATTTCACACCCTTGTAAATGTTCACTGTAGTATTACCAGCACTCCAGAGAGTCATACATGGATGGAAGCCAGCATTTACAGGAAGGAATAAAAAGGAAAGATAGCTCTTCAAGTACTTGAAAAAGGAGAAATCTAAAATTTAACTTAAAATGACTTATGTGCCCTCTCACACTATCCTGAAGCATTTGATATTTATCCCAATCCTTTATTAACTAATATTTATTATTGTTGTTATTTAAACATTTAAATAGTTATATGCACATTTGTTATTTTCAACTATTTATAAAGTAATGGTTGTAACATTCTTTATTATACCTACTGTATAATGTATCTTTTATATTTGCTATAGTTCAGCTAATTCATTATTGCTATTTTTATTGTAATTCAGGCATTCAGACCTATTTAAAAAGTGAAGTTATTGAAATAGCGCCTTAACAAAGCAAGTGGCATTGCAAGATATGATGTTTCTTAATTTCAAGAGTGTTATTATTCCTGGCATGAACCCATGAATTATTAAACAAATCTGATTAATACTAATAGTCTTGATTTCTTCACGTGATTGTAATATCAATTGGTGAATCTGTTCTATTACCTCATCACAGTTAGAAGTGCCATGGATTGATTTTTACATAGGGCTTTTAAGTATCCAGTGCTGCAAAATTGACACAGTACAGCCGTCCAAAAAAATTAACTTGAAAACTGCTTTCCCCCTGATCTAGTCATACAGATTTCAGAGGCCATCAACATTAGCATTGTTATCATTGTCACTGATGTCATTGCTTCAAATTGCAAAATGAAGCCCATCTTGTATAGGGTATGCCATCAAATGTCCAGTTTGTCTATTTTTTTCTATTGGATTTTCATGAAAACTAATGGAATGTTACCTCTATTATTTTTACTTATCTATTACTATAATTACGCAGGCATTTAAATTATGTATATCCTTGAAACTAAATAACACACTAAATGCAGATGAAGTCTTGGGAAAATTCAAATGAAGAAGAGTGCTAACTTCAAATAAAGGCCATTTTGTGGACAATGGGAGTTCATAGACTCTAAGCATAGTCCTCACTCACCATCATCGAAAGAAATGCCCACATGGATAGTGTGACTGTTGGCTGGTTGTCTGTAAAAGAGCTATAAAATGGATGTCCAGGAATGATCTTGCATCTTTGGACTGTTTGGATTCCAACAGGGTGGAAATACTGAGCCAGTGGACAGAGATCCACAGAGTTATTCTGCGTAAACCTGAAAGACTTCTGGAGACTGGCAGATTACTACCTCTCTGCTAACATTTGTACCTACAACTTTGATTCACCTGTTAATGTATTTTACCTGCTTTGACTTCTCAATAGCTCTTATTTCTTTTTCATAGCTAATCAATCTTTATTTAGTTTACTATAGAATTTGCTACCAGCATTTTTTCTGGGGTAAGATCTGGAGTGCCAATTGATTTGGGTAAGTGACTGATCCTTTGGGATTGGAGTAACCTGATGTGGTGTGATTTTTGGTTTATATGATCTTTTATCACAAAGTTCAGTTTGTCTAGGTGGCAAGGCACACTGGCAGGCTCCATGGTAAGACTGACATAGTGATCCAGGAGTTCACATTTGTTACTTGGTGAAATCTAACTAGAGATTATACCACCAGTTTGGGGTGTCTGCCCTATTTTCTGACAGATTAAAGACAGATTCCAGGTTGAGTTTCTAGGTTCAGCCCAGAAGAGAGGAATGGTACAGTTTGTAGATCACAGGGCTCATGGTAGTTGTAGGTGATGAGGCAAGACATGCTGGAAGACAGAGTGCTGCATAAAAGGAGCTCCCTCTACTCAGAAAATGGAGAGACCTAGAGGGGCAGGAGCTCTGCATTTCTGTTGTAAAAGGACCCTGCCAGATCCTCTCAGAGAGCAAACCCGAGAAGAAATAGGAGCCAAAGGTAGTCTCTCCGGATAGTGTCTTGGAAGTAGCCTGCACGGTGGTGGCATCTGTGGCTGCTGAAGGAGCTGAGTGGGAAGCTGTATGGGTGGAGAAGAAATCCTGAAAGGGGAAGTTTGGTATTTCAGACTGTTTCTTAGGAAAGTCTGGAAAGTGTGGAGAATACTAGGAGCTAGTGAGGGAAGTGGATTTAGGCAAGTCAGAATATAGGAGCTTGTAGTATGACTCAGGCCTTCTTTTCCTTTTTTGGCATCCAAAAGCATAGCTTCTGGTGGAGGGTAGCTAGAAGCATCAAGGGGAAAGGCTAAAGTCTTGCACAGACCCTGCATGCATGTAGCCCAGAGAGAAAGACAGACTATGTGAAGATATGGTTTGATTTGGACTCTTGTTAGCCTCCAGAGGAGTGCAGTTCTTATTTGGTAGGACTGCTGAACACAAAACAAGGGCAAAGGTCCTTTAAATCTATGGGAGGAATGAGAGCTGAGGAAGCTGCACAGCGTGTCAGATAACAATAAGGTAGGATTCCTGTTTTCACTTGCGTCTGACGAAGTGGTTATTCACCCACGAAAGCTTATGCTCCAATGCATCTGTTAGTCTATCAGGTGCCACAGGACTCTCTGTTTTCACTTGGTCACACTCAGTAATGAGAATACTCCATGCAAATCCTCTGCATATTAATGCAAACAAAGCCCCCTGTGTGTTTTATGTGTGTATGTAAAGCTGGTGTCATTTATCTGATTTGTATTACAGATGTTGGTCTTTCATAGTGAAATGGCTCTCACCAATTCAATGAAATGTTACACTAATACATGGAAGCTCTGCTAGTTTAAGATTAGAGCATGGCAATGTTCTTGAACAGTGATTTTCTGATCATTTTACAGTTAAGTACTGAAAAGTAGTGAGGATAATCTAACTACATGTTGCAATATCTGCTGTGAATCTGTAATTACGCTAAAAGAAATCAACTAAGAAGGGACTTTGGGTGAAATTCACTCCCACGCAAGGTGTCAGCACGACTTAAATCTTCTCTTCAGCTCTATTTTGAATGTTTCATTGGTGTGAAGGCCTTCTGTTGGTCCTCTGCATAGGCCTGAATTTCACCCATGTTGCATAAAATACAATTAGCTATCATAATTAAAATAGTAATAAGAATTAGGGCTGTTGTTTAATCACAGTTAACTCATGTGATTAACTCAAAAAAAAATCATGATTAAAAACATTAGTCATGCTAGTCTCCCCTCTGCATTCCAGTCAAACTCTTTCCTCCTCCTGCTGCATGCCAGCCATTACCAGGGCCACTGAGAGCTCCCAGTTGTGGTTTGCAGTTCCACAGAGCCTCCTGGCAGCAAGGAGGAGCAATTGCAGAAAAAGAAGTCCACCTCAGTCCTGGGCTGTAGCACACTCAGTGAAATATGTGGGGGGTGGGGTTGCCATGCTCAATAGAGATTGAAAGTGTGGAGAATTTGGCTGGTAACTTCTAATAAGCCTGTACTGTGTGACCTGGTGATTCCCAGCCCTAGTTCTGCCCATGTATTTGCTGGACACATCAAGGCAAGATGGACAGGTCCCCCATAATATAGACACAAGCCTAGAGCTCAATGTCAAAGCTTCTGAGTCAGAAAGTTATGGACTGCTGGTTGGCCTGCATGGGCTCTGATGCCGAGCAAGACCTGTGTGCCTCGGGTATAAGAAACCCTAGGAATTGCAACTTCTGGAAAATCAAGATATGCTCACAACACCAGTCTGAGAGGTGATAATCAATTCTGATGCACAATTGAATAAGACTGTCCAAACTGCATGGAGGCTGCACCCGGGCAAGCTCAGTTAACCCTAAGCATAAATGGTGGTCCTGGGTTCCCTCATTCCACCTTATGTCAGAAACCAAATGACAAAATTCAGAAGTGTACTTGTCTATGGGACGCTCCCGCCCCCGTCCATAAGGCCTGAAGGGTTGCCTCAGTGGTCCACACCCTATTGGGGTTGTCAAAAATGATGGACATAGCTTGAATGAATTCCTCTGATTTCCAGAAGAAGGGGCTGGACTGTTACAGGAGTAAGGAAGCCAAGTCAAAGGCTTTCCCAGTCAACAGACTTAAGATGAACACCATCTGGGCCTGGTCTGTGGGAAATGATAGGGGGCGTAGGATGTGCAGGAGCCAACATTGGTCCAGGAACCACCAAAACTTGTCTCTGTCTAATTTGTTGGGCAGCAGGATATTTGGCTTTTGGATGGGTGGAGTCGGAGGATCAAGCAGAGCAATCTCTGCCTACAGGGCCACCTTCTGTGATTGCAGAGCAGTTACTTGCACCTGCACGTTCTGGACAGCATCTGCCAGGTGCACTGGAGCCTTAGTAGGGTCCATGCTAATGCTCAGAGACCTTGGTCCCAACTTTATGAACTTCTGTCAGCCGACTGTGATGACGGTGGTCTAGCCTAATGGCCACAGCAGGCCTAGTTACGGCCTTATTAAACCTATGTCAAATGTCTCCTGTCCTTCTTTCGATATAGCCAGACAACTGTTTTAATTAAAAAAAAAATACAGTAAAAAAATCAATTTTTTGTGAATTTATTTATTTTTTCCAACCAGTTCTATTAGGGTTACGATCCGGCTGTGTTTCCCAGGACATGTCCGACTTTTGCGTCTCTAAATAGCCGTCTGGGAGGAATTGGTAACAAGGTTAAAATGTCCGGTGTTTTTTTCTCCCTCGCCTCCCTCCCTCCCTTCCATGCAGAGTGCAGCTGCTGATTGGGCAGCTGGGCCAATTGATCCGCTCCCATTGGCCTCCAGCAGCCAGAGCCCTCCCCTGCTCCCCCCTCCCTCTGTCTGCAGCCCTGTGTAACACACAAACCGACCCACCGGGCAGCGTGTTTTGCAAACATGTGGAGCCAGAATGGTAAGGGGAGTCGGGAGGGGGATAGTGTTGGATGAGTCCCCGGCCTCCACCTGCCACCCCCCCTCTGCGCGTCCCCTCTTCTGGCCCCCCCCACCTGCTTGTACTGCCAGAGCCAGCAGCAACTGCTGTCTGCTGCCCCTGGGTCTTACCGTACCCCATCCACTAATGGCAAGGCAGGCTGCCCTTACCCTGCACTTCCACCCTAGCCCTGAGCTTCTCCAATACCCCAAACCCCTCAGCTCCAGCCCTCATCCCCCCGCACCCTAATCCTCTGCCCCAGCCCTGAGCCCCTTCCTGCATCATGAACCCCCATCCTCAGACCTACAGCCCTCATCCCTGCATCCCCTCCTATCCCCAAACTCCCTCCCAAACCCCCTCTCCCCTTCCCACACACCCCCTCCTGCCCTCAAACTCCCTCCCAAAGCCTGCACCCCCTCCCTTTGCACCGCCTCCCACCCCCAAACTCCATCCCAGAGCCTGCACACCCACCCCCTGCCCCAGCCCGAAGCCTGCACCCAATACCCAAACTCTATCCGAGAACAGGCACACTGCACCCCTCCTGCACCCTAATCCCAAGCCCAGGATCTGCACCCCAGACCTCCTCCCCCCACCCAACCCCCCTCCCAGAGCCTTAGGCAGGTGCGGAGGGTGGGTTCTGGGCACCACCAAAATTTCTACAACCCTGCCACCCATGCGAGTGGATAAGGGTCAGGGCAGTCAGGGGACAGGTAGGGTCCTAGGGTGGGGGGGTTCTTAGTAGGGGGCAGTCAGGGGAAAAGAAGCAGGGGGGGGGGTTGGGGTTCTGAGGGGGGCAGTCAGGGGGTGGGAAGTGGGAGGGAGTGGATGGGGGCGGGGCTAGGGCGGGGCTCCCCCCCCCCCAGTGTCCTCTTTTTTGATTGTGGAAATATGGTAACCCTAGTTCTATCCTTGGCTCCTTATGGGGCTTGTGATCAGGGTTGCTTCACTGGGCAGGCCCGTCACCATCCTCTTTTAGGTTGGAATTGGAACAGTAGCATATGGCTTGAGTTGGGGTGGAGAGGAGGTTATTTCACCTACATCACAAATCATCATGTCAGTTGTGGACAGGTAGATTTGTGAGTCATTGGCATAAAAATGGTAGCTGAAGTCATGGGAATATATTTGGTCTCTCAGGCAAAGGATGTAGAGTAAAACAAGGAGGGAGCAACTGAGTGCTGTGCCTGCATCATAGCAAATGGCAGAGCAGACCCATGGGACAGATGACAAGTGAAAGATGTTGAAGGAGAAACCAGCAAGATCAGAGAAGACTGGAGAGAGGAGGGATATGTGAAAGCCCAAGGAGGAGAAAATATCAAGGGCATGATTGTCCATGTCAAAAGTGGCCAAAAGATCAAAGATGATAAAGAAGAAGGCTCTGGCCAGGAGACATCTTTTCAGTGAAGAGGGCAATATTCTGTAGCATGAGGAGAGAAATCAAAGCAACTGTTATATAGCACATTGTCTATGAGTTGAAGTGTAGAAGGGAGATGAGGTAATACCTGAATAGATATATTGGGTCAAAGGCTTATTTAGACACAAAGATACAATATTTGTATTGTGTGATAAAGGAATTTGTTGAGAGTGAGAAATTAAGGTGAATGGTGAGGGAGGTAGTGGAGCAAGGGACACTATGGGCTTTGAAGAGGTACTCTCACCACGGGGGGGGGGGGGGCAAGTGGGGCAATTTGCCCCAAACCCCGGGTCCCGCAGGGGCCCCACAAGCCCTGTCTGAGAATCCCTTTCCTCACCCGGCAGCGGTTTGGGTGGCGGGGGGGGGGGGGGAGGCTTCAGTCGCTCCGGGTCTTTGACGGCAGGTCCTTCAGTGCTGCCAAAGACGCGGAACGACTGAAAGGACCACCGCCACCGAAATGCCGCCGCCGCAGACTTGAAGTGCCACCCAGTGAGTACAAGCTCCCCCACTTTGCCCCAGGCCCCCTGAATCCCCTGGTTAGGGGAGGAAAACAATAAGAAAATGTGGTGACAAGGGAGAAAGATGAGTGAATGATAGAGAGAGGTAAGAGGAATTTACATTGAATCTTGTCAATCTTGTCTTATTCAAATTTTTTAGTTGCAAAGGGATTCTTTCCCCTGCTCTTACACTGGTGTAAAATCAGTGTAACTCAATTGACTCACACTGGTTTAAAGTCTCATTGAAGTGAGTTCAGGCTCAATATTATAAAGAGAAGTAAACTTAACATATTAAAAAGACATTAAATTCCTATTAGTTTAGTTTTAGTACATATTAGACAGACTCTGGCCACTGGTCCTCAATTCACAGGCTGTGGAGGAGTAAAGAAGGTGCATCTGTCTAGGGTGGATAATCTCTCGTTCTGCAACAAAATTGAAGCTTGATAACCACTAATTTACTCCTACATATATGTAAAATTTCCTTCTGTGCACTAAATGAGTCATAATACATGATAATTCAAATGATTAAGACACATACTGCTTGTTGGTTTTCTGTGGTGGCCAGAGATCTGACTCAGACCCTATTACATTTTCCTTCTAAATGTCTGTTATTTTCACAAATAACTATAAAAGGCTTCACATACAGTATGCCAGCAACAACAAAAATGAAACTCTTCTATACTAATTAAAATATAATTAACTATCTGCATCCTGCTAACATGCTGGTTAAGGGCTAGATTGAGCCTTTCAGCTCATGCATGAATATGGGGCAGCACATAGCTGCACTGTCCTAGGAGGAGCACCAGGAAGGAATTGTGCCTCTGACACCTTTCCCGTTTCAGATAGAATTCCTCTGGAGCTTCCTTTTTAGTACCAAGTGGGGAGGATGTTGTGGCAGTCCTTTGCAAGACAGCGGTTATCCCCCATGATGTGTAGCAAGCTCTGTTTCTACACCATCTTCTCATTCTTGCACTGACACTATCAAAATCCTGCTTCATGGCTGGCCTCAAGTGTGGATTGGGAACCTTTTCAGAGAAAACTACCACATAGGCCCTAGATTTATACTCCCCCCCCCCCTAGTAAGCTAAACTTTGCTTCCAGGACTACTGTTCTGCACCTTCCTACATTATTGGTACCTATGTGTTCCACAGCCTCCTCACAAGCACTCACTAGAAATCCTAGATGTCTGTGAAATCCATCACTTTCACATCTGGTAGATATGTTATTGGATGTTCTTGTGGTTATCATGTGGTGGGGTGTCTACCCCACACGCTGCCTGAGAAGGTAAAAAGGGCCAATTAGCCCTGCGGCGGTCTGTTCCTGGAGAAGAGTCAGGGCTGATAAGTTCTAATTGATGATGAAGCCCAGTAGGACAGGGGGGAAGCTGAACTAATATATAACTAGGATGTAGAGAGGAAGAGTGGGTGGCAGGAATGAACTCTGCTGTCACTTAGGACAGAGGAGGGGAATTGGCAACGGACAAGGAGGAGTTGAAGGGGAGTAAGCCCTAGGATCTCACGGGGAATACAGACCCTGGCAAAAATTTTAGTGTGGATGAAGTAGCTGCAGGGAGTGGAGGAAGCTTCAGTGTAACTCTGAAAGTGGTGAGGCAGAAGGTAGGCAGGAAATGTTGGAAGGAGCCCAAGGAAACAGAAATAAGGTTAGAGATTGTGTAGACAGTGGTAGCAGGGCATAGGGCCCTGGGCCGGCGCAGGTTCCCCTACCAACCACTGGCGAAGTGGCATAATCAGGGCAGTGGATTGGAAAACTGCCTGAGATAGTTTGTTCAGTGTGACTTTGAAAACTATAGTGACCTGGCTGAAAGGCTAAATCATGACGATGGAGTACTGAGACATGAAGACACAGTAACTTGACTCTAGAAAGAGAGAGACAGAGATCACAGGATGAGGAACCGAAGAAGGAGCTGTTGGACTGGTTGAGTGTTAATCCGCCAGAGGAGCTAGAAGGGAGCACCCCTGAAGTGAGTAGTGAACCCTACTCTCTCTCTCTGCTCCTCCAGTTCAGCAACCATGGTCTCCAGATACTGCATTTGGGCTCTGAGGCCCAAAACCTGGTTGCACACATTGATTGCTTGGCTACAGAAAAACTGTCTTACATTCTGTACTTCCTGTGGTAATCTGGATAGCCCCTTTTCTAACTGACTTGCTACTATCTACCTCCATCGTTTAAATCTGGGATCTTTACTCAGTGGCAGGGTATTAGTTTGAATTAATCATTATCTTTAAGTTAGAAGATCAGGTTTTGGAGGGATGCGTATGTGTGTTTAATAGATTTACTTCACTTAAATCCACGAGTAACTAATTAGGAAACCTACCTTCCCTCAGTGTTTAACGTCTTGTCCTCAGTCTCTCATTGACTCTTTCCCTCTCTCTGGGGCTCAACTCTGTTTTATCAGATTTTTCCACATTTTGCAAGACAGCCTGAATTCTCTATCCTTTGTATTCTGGTCTTGGGCATTTGCCTGCCTAGTCAACACCAAAAATTATCTAATACTCCAAATTATCCACTCTTCTAAAGCTGGCAACTTTTGCCAAAATGCCTTTAAAAATATAAGAATTATTTGCATTTTGTTACTTTTGGAATTTAAGAGCTCTTATATCTGCTGCATCAAAGCAGCTGTTGGCATGTTCCAATATGTTTGTGATTCTATAGCTATAGAAATTCAATTCATTTCATATTTGCTTTTTGTTCTTAGCATAAACAAAACAAACACTAGAATGATCTGAAGAGTTTCTTTATTGGAAGTTCCCCTGAAAAAAAGTGTATAATTCTGATTTGGAGTTCAATATCTATTTCTGCCAGTTTAAAACTCAGATGATCTAGAAAATACATGGTTGATCTTCTGAAAATCTCTGTATTTCCCCCACTATGCATTTGGGTGCCATGGCTTTAATTTACTTGGCATTTGGGAACTTGAAGATTATAGTATCAGACACATAAATACAGACATTGGGATATGATACAGTATTATGTAATCAAATGACGCATTGAATAACTCTTAATACATTCTTATTAATGTTAATCTTTACCAGTATGTTACAATTTATATTTAATACTAGATTTTAAATAAAATAGATAATTGTACACCAAAATGGGGGGAGGGATAGCTCAGTGGTTTGAGCATTAGCCTGCTAACCCCAAGGTTGTGAGTTCAATCCTTGAGGGGGCCATTTGGGGGTCTGGGGCAAAATCAGTACTTGGTCCTGCTAGTCAAGGCAGGGGGCTGGACTCAATGACCTTTCAAGGTCCCTTCCAGTTCTAGGAGTTAGGATATCTCCATTTTTTTTTAAGGGAGAATTAATAAAGGGCCAAAGTGAAATAAATACTTGCTTCCTCAAAAATAATTTTAAAAAGTCTTCAACAGAGAAGCAAGGAACACTTCATTTCAGTAAATCACTCCACAGAGTCAAAGTTAACATGTACCTGTTGAACAACAGTTTAAACATGGTTCAGGATTTTGGAATATAAAAACCTTGGCCTGCTTTACCACATGGCAAATACACCATTAACAATTGTTAACCTTTTATTAAAGGTCCAGAGAAGAAGGGGAAAAAGACATTTAAATAATCTGAAAAGTAATGTATTAGGTAAGGCTTTTAAATTTCCCTTATTGCCTTTAGCGTATAATAATTAAAAAAAAACCTTGTCTGACAGTCTCAGTAGATGGTATTAAAGATGGTAATAACTGCTCGTTTGGGGGGAAAAGAGAAAGGTAGTTGAGATGGGCTGGATCTGCAGTTGCTGGATCCTATTTTCCTGAAGACAAAACAAGACAAACATAAAAGAGGAGATGAAAGAACAACAAAGACAGAAAATGCAGCTTCTGTGTCTGTTACTGACTTTGAGGGCATGTCTAGACATATGCCTTGTGTACACTATACAGTTCCATTGATAAAAGTCAGTTTTTGTCAACATAACAGTGGAGGTGTACACACTGCAATGCTCCTCCGGCCAATTTAACTCTCCAGCTATGCCGACATAATAAAATGACCTGGATGAAAGGCACAGATCTTTTTGAGATTAAGTTAGAGCAACACAGTGCCAGTGTAGACACTGCATTGCTTATGTCATCCTAATTAGCCTCCAGGATGTGTCACACAATGCCCATCGTGACTGCACTGGTCACCGCTTTGAACTCTGCTGCCTTGCAGCCAAGTATATAGGCATTCACTCCTCCCCTTTTAAAGCCCTGGGAATTTTTGAAATTCCTGTTTCTGTTTGGTTGGCATTAGGGTTGCCAACTCTGACTGAAGCTATTCTGGGACATTTTTTTCCCCCCAACATGATGTAATGTCATTTTTTTTAAATATCCTATTAACATCTTCCAGATTGCTTTCAATAGTCACCTGGAGATCGATGCGGATTCCTGGAGACTCCAGGCCAATCCTGGATGGTTGGCAACCCTACTTGGCGTGGACAGGTCACATAGCATCTTCTCAGCTGGCCATGGCACCTCCCCACAGCAAACTTGGTCCCACCTGAAGTATACCAGAGTTGTTGGATCTGCTGGGTTTGGTTCTTTAGCTTCTGTAGATGTGGCCTTGAAAGTCTCCTCCTGCTCACCAACTGAGCAGCTCCATCTGATAAGAAGATGAACCAGGAGGAGTAAGGAAAATATTTTTTAGGGAGGTGCTGCAATCATCTGATACTGCTGATACAAGCAGAGATCTTGGAGAGAGGCTATCAGTGAAAAACTGAGAATGGATAGCTAGGAGAGGAAACAGGGACAGGAGCAGATGATACAGCTGCTCTAGGACCAAATGGGCATGCTGAGGTCCCTGACTGTGCTGCAAGCGGAACACATAAGTGCTCGCCTCCCCATGCAGCCCATTCAGAACTGCCTTCCAGGCCCTCCACAAACTCCCCACACACATTCCTCGCATGTTCCTGGGCCACCTCAGTACCCTATGCACCCCACCCCTCGGGACATGTTTCATTATGACATCTGGACATACACCCTGCTGTGAGAGCCTCATTGTAAAAAGTGCTCTTCACTGTCATGTCCTTTGTCGGTAATAGAAATGTTTGTATATCTGTTAAATAAAAATGTACTTATGGAAAGAAAATTAATCTTTATTGATATCCTACGCACAATGGTTGCTGTTGAAATTCATACACAGTGGCAATCAGACCCTTTGCAGAGTAAGATACATGCACTCACAGCAGTCATTACAAGGGTCATCCTACAGTGCAAGAAAGCAACGCCTGGCTCAATGCATTATAGAAAGACATATTACTGGGGCTCATTGTCAAAATACACCTTCAAAGCCTTCCTGATTTGAATAGCAACCAGTTGAGCCCCTCTAACAGCCCTGATATCTAGCTGCTCAAAAGCAGCCACCAGCTGTTCCATCTCATGGCTACACCCCTGAGGAAACTTTTCCTCCTTACTTTCACAAATGTTATGCAGAGCACAGCAGGCTGCTAGGACCATGGGAATATTTTCATCATTGAGGTCTAGCCTGCCAAAAAGGCAGCACTAGTGACCCTTTAATCTGCCAAAGGCACATTCAATAGTCATCCTGCACCTGCTGAGCCTGTTTTTGAGGCACTCCTTGCTGCTGTCAAGGTTTCTGATATAAGGGTTCATGAGCCATGGGAGCAAGGGGTAGGCGGGATCTCACAGGATCACAATTGGCATTTCCATATCCCCAATTACAATAGTCTGTTCTGGAAAGAAAGTCCCTGCTTGAAACTTTCTATACAGGCCAGGTTTCCTGAAGATGCATGTGTCATGTGCCTTCCCTGACCATTATGCAGTTTTCTTCATCCCATCATTCCATGGGCTTCCTACTATGTTTTGTGCTGCTTTTCAACAGCCCTTTTAAACTGTGTACCCACCATCTCTGTCTGAAAGCATGGATCCCTTCCCAGAGCACTGAGGGGCAGTTGGTGGTGAGTTGCACAGTTGGATATCTACTCATGATGCACTCCTCTCTCTGTCAATGCAAGAGCACCAACTGTGCATACAGTCCATTGTAACAAGGAGTGTTATGTGGACGTGCACAAGTGTTTTATTATAGCAGTAGATGATCATCGATGTAACTTATATCAACTTAACCTTGTAGTGTAGACATAGCCTTACAGTGCAGCAGCTGAACCGGTGCAGCTTGCGCTGCTGAAGACAGATCTTACACCAATGTAAGAGTTTCTCCCATCGGCATAGGTACTACACCTCCTGAGAGGTGGTAGCTATGTCAACAGGAAAAGTTCTTCTGTCAACATAGTGCTTTCTGAATTGGGAGTTAAGCTAGAAGAATTGTGTCTATTTTCCACAACCCTAAGCGACATAGTTATAACAACATAATTTTGTAGTGTAGACCAGGGCTTGGTTACAACCTCATTGCTGGAAAAAAACATAGACACAGCACATGGTCTTATCAACCACTCCACATCTTAGCAAACTTGTATCAACCTCAGACTGTTTTGGGCATAGCTTTTAGCTGCCTATCTGGTCACAGGCTCACAGCAGTGTTGCAAAATATAGTCTTGAATATCTAAGCCAGACTCTTATTAGACAAAAGAAGAGAGAGGAAAGAGAAGATATAAGGTGGGGAAGGAAAAGGACATGTGTGGTAAGGAGTGACAGTAGAAACCAGTCTTGATTCCCAGGATTCAGGATTTAGCCAGATTCAGGGTATGTCTACACTAGAGAGTAGTTTGATTTTACTTAAAGCAAATTTGTGGAACCGATATTACAAAGTCGAACGTGTGTATGCACACTAATAACAGTAATTCGACTTTGTGAGTCCACACTAACGGGGCAAGCGTCGACATTGGAAGCAGTGCACTCTGGGCAGCTATCCCACAGTTCCCGCAGTCCCCGCTGCCCACTGGAATTCTGGGTCGAGCCCCCAATGCCTGCTGGGGCAAAAAATGTGTCGAGGGTGGTTTTGGGTAACTGTTGTCATTCAACCCTCACTCCCGCCCTCCCTCCGTGAAAGCGCCGGCGGGCAATCAGGTCGCGCACTTTTCTGGTGATTGACAGCGCGGACGCCACAGCACTGCGAGCATGCATCCCGCTGCGATAATCGCTGCAGTTATGGCCGTTGTCAACACCTCACACCTCATCATCCACCTTTTTCAGAGGCAGATGCTGAGAAATCGGGCGAGGAGGCTACAGCAGCGCGGTGATGAAATTAAGTCTGAGAGGGGCACAGACCTCTCACAAAGCATAGGACCCCATGCCGTGGACATCATGGTGGCAATGGGTCATGTTGATGCTGTGGAATGGCAATTCTGGGCCCGGGAAACAAGCACGGACTGGTGGGACCGCATAGTGCTGCAGGTCTGGGATGAATCACAGTGGCTGCGAAACTTTCTGATGCGTAAGGGAACTTTCCTGGAACTTTGTGAGTTGCTGTCCCCTGCCCTGAAGCACAAGGACACCCGGATGCGAGCGGCCCTGACTGTCCAGAAGCGAGTGGCCATAGCCCTCTGGAAGCTTGCAACGCCAGACAGCTACTGGTCAGTCGCAAATCACTTTGGAGTGGACAAATCTACCGTGGGGGTTGCTGTGATGCAAGTAGCCAACGCAATCGTTGAGCTACTGCTCTCAAAGGTAGTGACCCTGGGAAACGTGCAGGTGAACATAGATGGTGTTGCTGCGATGGGATTCCCAAACTGCGGTGGGGCTATAGATGGAACTCATATCCCTATCCTGGGACCGGACCACCGGGCCAGCCAGTACATTAACTGAAGGGCTACTTTTCAATGGTGCTGCAAGCACTGGTGGACCATAGGGGACCTTTTACCAACATCATCATCGGATGGCCGGGCAAGGTTCACGAAGCTCGTGTTTTCAGGAACTCTGGTCTGTTTAGATGGCTGCAGGAAGGTATTTAATTCCCGGACCACAAAATAACTGATGGGGGATGTGGAGATGCCTATAATGATCCTCGGGGACCCAGCCTACCCGCTAATGCCCTGGCTCATGAAGCCCTATACAAGTGCCCTGGACAGTGAAAAAGAACTCTTCAATTACCGGCTGAGCAAGTGCAGAATGATGGTGGAGTGTGCTTGTGGACATCTCAAGGGGAGATGGAGAAGCTTACTGAATCGCTCTGATCTCAGCGAAACCAATATCCCCATTGTTATTGCAGCGTGCTGTGTGCTCCACAATCTCTGTGAGAGCAATGGGGAGACGTTTATGGTGGGGTGGGAGGTTGAGGCAAATTGACTGGCTGCTGATTATGCCCAGCCAGACACCTGGGCGATTAGAAGAGACCAGCGGGATGCGCTGTACATCTGGGAAGCTTTGAAAGCTAGGTTCCAGAGTGAGCAGGGTAACCTGTGACTATTACGTTTTTTTTTAAACAGAAGCTGAACCTGCCCCTGTTTCTTTACCCAGTTAATGCTGACTATCCTCTCCAGTTACCAACCCCCTTCCCCCGCTTCCAACACACTTTAAAAATAAAATGAATGAAATTTTGTTCATTAACACCATTTTCTTTATTAAGGGTTTCATGGTAAAGTGTTGAAAGTGGGATGCAGACTGTGGTGGGGAGCGGGTGTAGTGATGGAAAGGACGCTTCTAAACTCGAGGAATGACAGTCCTGCTCCTAGAGTGGTCCGCAGTGGTGGACTGGTTGTTTCAACGGAGCCTGCCACCCCTCCTTTTCGGGACTCTGTGGGGGGGGCTATGTGACTTTGTTGGGGGGGAGGGCGGTTACTGATCCCCTGCTGTGTGGCTCTGTCATCCAGGCTAAGGACCGCTGCATAAGATCTGTAACCGCCCTCCCCCACCACAAACTCACATAGCCCCCCCCCCCCCCCCCCCGAACATGAAAACCACCTGACTGCAATGTGTGTGTGACCCTCTGCTGAACCTGCCCCCGTGTCTGTACCCTGGTAAAGGTGACTGTCCTCTCCAATTTGCAACCCCCTTCCCCCCCTTCAAACACACTTTCCTCTAAAAGAACATGACGGAAACAGTAATTAACAGAAACATATTTTTTATTAACAACTACACAGTTAGGGGATGAAACTGGGTTGGGGGCTTGGGTGAGGTGCTTTTGGACTGAAGGAAAGGACTTATCAAACCTTTGGGAATGACAGCCTTCTGCTACTTGAGCAGTCTGCAGGGGTGGAGTGACTGTTTTCACGGACCCAGCCGCCTCCCCTTCTTGGGACTTTGGGTCGGGGGGGATGGGGGTGAGGGCGGTTAGCGATAGAATGCAGCGGGGCTCTGTCCTCCTGCCTCCGGTCCTGCAGAACATCTACAAGGCACCGGAGCGTGTCCGTTTGCTCCCTCATTGGTCCAAGCAGCGTTTGATTCGCCTGCTGGTCTTTCTGCCACCACCTGTTCTCCTGTTCGCTGTGTGATCGCTGGTATTGTGACATGTTCTCCCTCCACTGGGTCTGCTGTGCCGCCTCGGCTCGGGAGCAGCCCATAAATTCTGAGAACATCTCGTCCCGTGTCCTTCTCTTTCGTCGCCTGATCTGCACCAGCCTCTGGGAGGGGGGATGCCGGGGTAGCTCGGGAGACAGTCGCAGCTGTGGGATGGGAAAAAGGGAGTGAATTCCTCACAAAGATACAGTTTTGCGAACAATGAATATAGTGTTTCTCTGTGAACAAGACCATGCACATTACCTAGGTCGAATTTTCGGCCTTCCCATTGAGTGCCTGGGGTCTTGCTGTACAGATCACACAAGTGGGGCTGGACAATGGAATTTGGCTAGCAGGCGGACATGGTAAGCCATAGATTTTTGGGTGCTTAAAGCTTAATTTATAGCAGTGCCCTCCTTTCACGTTCCAAGCAATGTTCCTCGCATTGGCCAGTTCCTGCTGCCGGCAATCCGGCCAGCATGAATTGTGCCCCATCCCACCCTCCTCACGACTGTCCCCGGGAAAGATCCCTGCATGCTGCCCCTGTCCCGCCTCCACCGCGTGGCTGTAAACCGCCGGTTACAGTTATGTAAAGGAACAGGCAATCAGTCCGAATACTAACATTCCCCTAATTCAAAGCAGGTCACCATGAGTGATATCACTCTGAAGAGGATTTCGGAGACAGAGAAAGAGCACATGCTGCGTGAATGCCAGCAAACACCAGAACATATTGACAGAATTTTCCAGTAGCTGCATTTGCAAGGACTAAAAACTAAAGCGCCTAGGGCAAACCAATCATGAAAAACCGGACATGTTGACAGAATTTTCCAGTAGCTGCACTGGGGATCTCCATGAGGGTGATGAACAGATCCTGGCTGTCAGGGAAATCAGCATTGAAAGTGCTGTCGACT
Source organism: Chrysemys picta bellii (assembly GCF_011386835.1). Taxonomy (NCBI): domain Eukaryota; kingdom Metazoa; phylum Chordata; order Testudines; family Emydidae; genus Chrysemys; species Chrysemys picta. The sequence continues at coordinate 265,480,082 of NC_088791.1, read as the reverse complement.
GCCTCGTCCTCCTCATCTTCTTCCTCATCTTCCCCATCCATGAACAGCTCTGAGGAAGCGGCCGTCGACAATATCCCATCATCAGAGTTCATGGACAGTGGTGGGGTAGTGGTGACGGCCGCACCTAGAATGGAATGCAGTGCGTCATAGAAACGGCATGTCTGGGGCTGGATCCGGAGCGTCCGTTTGATGCTTTGGTCTTCTGGTACCCTTGTCTCAGCTTCTTGATTTTCACACGGCACTGCGTTGCATCCCGGCTGTATCCTCTCTCCGTCATGGCTTTTGAGATCTTCTCGTAGATCTTCACATTCTGTTTTTTTGATTGCAGCTCCGAAAGCACGGACTCATCGCTATACACAGCGATCGGATCCAAGACTTCCCGATCAGTCCATGCTGGGGCCCTCTTTCTATTCTGCGATTGCATGGTCACCTCTGCTGGAGAGCTCTGCATCGTTGCCAGTGCTGCTGAGCTCGCCACGATGTCCAAACAGGAAATGAGATTCAAACTGGCCAGACAGGAAAAAGAATTCAAATTTTCCCGGGGCTTATTCTGTGTGGCTGGTCAGAGCGTCCGAGCTCGGACTGCTGTCCAGAGCGTCAACAGAGTGGTGCACTGTGGGATAGCTTCCGGAGCTATTAGCATTGAATTCCTTCCACACCTACCCTAATTCGACATGGCCATGTCGAATTTAGCGCTACTCCCCTCGTCAGGGAGGAGTACAGAAATCGATTTAAAGAGACCTCTATGTCGAAATAAATAGCTTTGTTGTGTGGACGGGTGCGGGTTAATTCGAGTTAACGCTGCTAAATTCGACATAACCTCCTAGTGTAGACCAGGCCTCAGTGAAGGTATCAATGTTGGTTCCTCTTTCTGGACTAGTCTGGTTAGGACAGTCTCAGGATTAGGATAACAGACGCCCAACAGTGTAACTGTGAATTCCAGGGTGTCAGGGATAGCGGGGATAGCAGCCATGCTGGTGAAGCTCATTTTTTCCTGTCCACCATTCTCACAGCTAGGTAGTTGATACTCCCCCTAAAGACTTCCCTTTTAAGGACCCCCAAAGGGAGAGATGGGCAGAATAACCCATTCCTTTAATTAAGTTATCCCCACATTAGGCCTATTTTTCAACACATAGTTATGTAGGTTGATTTCTGGTCTCACACTCCTTTTGTTTACCAAGTATCTTAACACAGTCCATGAGTAATATCAGTAGTCCTCTTTAGTTTGACTAATTCAGTCTGTCTCCCTTTTGTGCCTTATCCAATCAGCATTTGTTGTGATAGGTGATTGGAACACATTATAAACTTGTATCCACTTTCCCACACTGGAGCTCACAATTGACTCCAATTGTTAGCATTGTCTAGGTTAAACATTAAGCTGCAGATCCCCAGGTGGTATAAATTGCCATAACTCTATCCCCTGAAGTCAGTGGAGCTATGACAATTTGCATGAACTAAGGAGCCGCCCCTAAAAGATTGGTGTCCTCACTGCTGCCTTATTCTCTTGTTTACTTAGTTTTTCTCTGCCTGTTTTCTCTCATCAAATGTTTAAATTATAAGCTTTAATTGGGGGAAGGGGCCATTTTTGGTTGTGGTTTTTTTGTATATATTTGTACTGTACCATGATCCCTGGCTGGAGTATCTGGGCATTACTGCAGTACAACTACTAATAATATTGGTGCAAACCATGAGAGAATCCTCTCAATCTTCTAAATCGGGGTCCCCCACATGGTGCCCGTGGGCGCCATGGTGCCCGCCGGGGCGTCTGAGTGCGCCCGTGTAGTGGCCGGCGGACGAGCATCCGCCTAAATGCCGCTGAGAAGCAGCGTCATCCACAGGCATTGCCGCCGAAATGCCGCCGATTTTCAGCGGCATTTCAGGGGCGACGCCTGTGGATGACACTGCTTCTCAGCGGCATTTCGGCGGCGACGCCTATTGACGTTGCCGCTTGTCGGCGGCATTTCGGCGGATGCTTGTCCGCCGATACGGTCCTCCGTGGCTCGTCGTCTGGCGCCTGCCAGACAAAAAAGGTTGGGGACAAATGTTCTAAATGATATAGTAAAATACAAACTGGGCTATAGATAATAGTAATTAGCTGGAATAGACCTTATTATTCATTTTCTTGAGCAGACTATTGATAAACGGTGAGGCCTCTCCTGATGAAAAAGTTAGAAAATGAAGATGTTTGTCCACAAATAGATAAAACAAACAAACAAACAAAAACAAAACAAAACAAAAAAACACCTGGTTTCCGCAATGGGAGTGCCTTTTATATCCCTCTAAGTCCCAAACATCTGTTTTCGATAGCAATACAGTCTTTCATGGAATAGACAATGAGCAAAGGTGGGTGGTATCTTGAGATCAGCAGTATGTCCCAATGGACTAAACTCAGAACTTCTGACTTCTAATCTAGCTCTGCCACCAAATTGCTCTATAGTAGGTTACAGCCTCTCTGCTTTACTGTGTTCATTAAAAAAAACAGCAAAATAGGAATACTAATATTCACTTACAGTACCTCCTAGGTATGTTGTGAGAATTCACTGGCATTGTTCAGTGAAAATATCAAGTGGTACAAAAGTGCAGAGAATTATGGATGGGATTTTCAAAAGTGCTCAGCATTGGCCTATGTAGCCTTTTATTTTATTTAAAGTGAATTTAGTGATGTTGTATTACACCACCATGGGTTCGGAGCCAGTTGCTAAAGTTTCAAGCTCAATAGAGTGAAAATCACCTCTGGTACTTGTCTCAAATTTGGAAACTTTAGGAACACACACAATCCAAAGATAATGACCCCAGACACAACCACAAGGACAGTCTTAGTTGTACAAGCTTTATTGAATTAATAATTAAAGTTACAATTACCCATGCATAGAGAAATCCTACAGAAACCTCTGCAACATTTATAACTGTAGTCATGCTAACATCCTAAAAGATATTCTAAGGTCCGATGACCTCTCAATAGACAATCATTGTGAGAAGGATGGTTCCTGCTGGGGTTTCCTATTGGGTTGTTCCACTTTTACCCAACCAGGGACCGCTCTTTTATAGTGTAATTCTGTCTACACCTATGCATGCATGAAGGTGTCAGCCCGCTTTTCCTTATCTGTACTTCACACCTTATGAATTTGCTACATTTTCCATAGGTTGTTCATAGTTCCTCTTATTCTCATTAGAATCTATGCACCACATGTACCTGCGGTCAGGACAGATGTTCAAAGATGTTATAATCAGGTGTCTCATTCTCTTGGACAATACTTTTCAATTTATTACAATCTATTTTTCCATAACATTAGCTATTGATACATCCTATGCAGTAACCTTGTGACCTCTCTGGCATAGGGTTATTCCTAGGCCACGAACTCATGTCAAACATTCTGGCACCTATGGCCTACTATGGCTACACTAAAATCTTACCCGTCTCAATCTGTAGGCTTTGTGTTTCAGCCATGTTTTACTTATATACCCAATACACATTCATCCCTTCTAAATACCTGTCATTTTTATACTTCTATAATCCTACAATTTAAATCTATTTAGCATATATTGATTATATATGGAATAGCATACGAATTGACCATAACATCCCATAATGCAATGATAAATGGATGATAAAATGAACTAATAGGCTACACATAGCTCTGCTCACATTGATTCTAAGTGACAGCAAATCCCAATCTCTGAGAATTTTTCCTAATGAATAAGTTATACAAAACAAAATACATATAAAAACTGAGCTATTATAAACCCTACTGAATTAAAGCTTTATCCATGCACAGCTGCAAGGTTGTTCATTAAAACTCCAACTGCTTTCAAACTAATTCTGGTATATACTTTTTCTCTATTAGCATAGATGTTCAAAAGTCCCCTATACCTTTTTATATCAAGTCTTAAATCACTTTCAAGACTATGGCAATGCATTATTGCCATACAAATTTATTATTCACAATGTACTTTTTTCCCCAGTTTTCACTTTAGTGTTTACTGATGTGGAAAACTTCACTCTGCATGTAAACTGTACTATAAATCCACCTGTCATCTTATTCACCGTCATTAAACTATTGAATTAACTTTAATATGTTGTCAGTGTTAACTCTATTATCAATGTTTTCATTTCATTATAATGAACTGAAGACTAAATTTGTTTTATGATCTTTCTAAATCACCTTTCAAAGCAATTTTTCAGATCAAATTAGAAATATACTGCACCATTAGATTAAGCTGTTTTGTTTCAGGCAGTGAACTACAAAAGCACTTAAAACTATGTCAAAAGTGATATACAGCTGCCATTGGAAAATCACTGAGATTTTATAGGTGTCTTTTGACCCCAGTAGTAACTTGTGAGCTGTCTTAATAAGCTCCCAGATGAAGTTTCTCTGCATTTTATATGATCATACATCATCCATGATTGAAGCTGTACATAACGATTTGCTGCAGGTGCCATACTGGTACACTTTCGAACCTTACAGCTTGGGAAGCCAAAAGGTGCTTCCTCCAGTTGTGAAGTCTGAATTATTATGGGGGAGGCTTTCTCCTGCGTATTTCTTGTCGCATTTACTATAGGGCATGCCAGGATGTCAAATAGCCAAATAGTCTGAATTACAGAATTTATACACACTGCTGCCAATTTTTTCAAGCTAGCAGTCTCTCAAATTCCCAAAAGATGAAGCTGTTTCTTTTTTTCTTTTTTTTTCTGTTCCTTTTCTCTTGCTCTTTAGGAAACCTAGGCAATTTCATGCAAACATCTACATTAAGCAGGCACTGCTAAGGACTCACAAGTCAGGAAATACCAACGTGTAAGTGGCACTCAGCATAGTAATGCTGCTCTTTGTGTTTGCACTACAATAGGGACTTTAATTCCAAGATATTCTATTTCACACAGAATTAAAAAAAAACAAATCTTGTGTAGGTCATTTAAAATGTGTTTTAAAACATTCAGTATCTTTCAATCAGTTATCATAACATCAATCTTTCCTTGCTCACCTCCAGCAAGCTTACAGATACATCTGTAGCACTGCATGTACCAGTCCGTGTAACCAAGACACACCGTCTATGGGGAAAAAAGTATATGGAATGTACAGCATATTGTAAAGCAAGAAGAGCCAGGAAATTACTGCAAAAGGGTTTTTACATGCATTAGTTCAAATAACTTGAATTTTCATTGACTATATTTCTGAGCCTTTTTAGTTACTTTCTTCAGGACTTAATTGTTCACAAGAATGTTAGCAGAAAGAAAAAAATTGTGAATCTCTTTACTCACATGAATAAAATTGTGTGTATGTGTATGTACATGGAGAAAGGAGAGAGTATAGTTAAAGCTGCATGTGCAACCTTGAGCACTGGCTTTTCCAACATATAGATAGGTTGAGAGAATGCTAAGGTTGCATAGCAAAGGAAAGTGCTAGGAAAATCCAGTTCTCAAGGTTGCACATGCAGCTTTAACTATACTCTCTCTCTCTCTCTCTCTCTATATATATATATATATATTGTAGGGAGTTATAGTTTGAATGTGAAAGTTATTCACATCTTCCTAGGGCGCTTACACTTTCAGCAACACAATCTTCACAACGCAGTGGACTGTATAAATCTTATGATCCAGAAACAATTGGGAGAGGATATTTGAGAGCATGTGTAAAAAATGAAACTATAAGAAAACATCTCAACAATGTCAGTCTAAAGTGGAGTTATATGAAAAAACAATTCTATCTACAGAGATAAGACTATGTGACGGATGGCCTCATATCACACCCCTCTTAAACAAGATCCTCTGTGAGAAGATGGGAAATAATGGAAGTAGCACAGATAAATTATATTTTATCATAAAATATTACATTATATTAAATAGATTAAAATACATTGTGAAACAATTTAGAAAACAGAATAAGATTTTATCACCATACCAATGCATAGTATACACTTATGTTTTTTAAATGCATGTCCTGTGCCCTTTTGCCTTGTGCTGCCACAAGCCCTTTTCACCCTGGGTCATTCCACTGCTTCAACCCAGTAAATTACCATCCAGCTGGAATTATGTTATGGTACAATACCTCCATAAAACTTGCTGTATTAAAGAGCTTTCAGCTAGTTTACACAGCTTCAAAAGTGGTCATTGCTGACCAGGAGCAGAAGGGGCATGACCCACGTGATCTAACATACCACTATTAGAGATAGCCTATCAGAACTATGGAATATACTCTGTCCTACTGAAGCTGTTCCACTGCATATGTATAATCAAATATGCATTGGGGCACAGTGAGTGTGAGAATGACTCTGTAGTCAGGCACTCACTTGAGAGGTGGGAAACCTATGTTCATATCCCTTCTCATCATCAGGTAGAAGTGGGGAATGAGCCAGAGACTCCCACATCCCAGGTGAGTACCCTAACCACTCATGGTTATGAGTAAAATGTCATGAGGGTGGTAGCTGCGTCTTCTTTTCCCTCCCATGCACCACTATTGTTCTTGTAAGAAACAGTTTAGGAGAGAGTTCCTAGCTGTGGATCTCAGGCAGACATGGGTGCCTTCCTCACCATCCCATCCATCTGTGGAGGGGCAGGACTTATGACTCTCCCCTCATCAGCATCTGCTATTGGCTAGGTTAGGCAGCTGCCCACCTAGTGTGCTGGCTTTTGTGGATCTCATTCTGAGATGCCTATTTCTCCCCATATATTGGACAGGGAGCCTAGGTGCCTGCCCCAGGATTTGTGGATTCCACTGGGTAGTTAGGTGCCTAAAAGTTAGGTTTTGCCCATCTTTGAAGAGCATATGAGATAGTAACAGGTAGCAGGAATTTCTCTGGTTTCACCAAGGAGACCTGTTACCAGACAAGAAGTGAGTGTAAAGGAAGAGGAACTGTGTGATCTTTAGGAGAGAAAGGGCAGAGTATTGTGGACATGGTGGTCAGCAGAACTGGTTGTGTTGTACTACTTATTTAAGGACTTCAAGGCCTGTTTCCACTTCTGAGCAGTCATAGTGATACTATATCTACGGCCTCTCCAAAAGCCCTACTAGCTCAAAATTCAGGACATGCCAGAATTAAGGTTATACAAACATTCAGCTCTTATGTGTACATACATAAATACAGTCTTTAGCTATGGGATCAGATACTATTTTGTCCCACAGGACCCTTGTTCCCCATTCAGATCTGCCCCTTCTGTCCATGTCCTATTTGGCTGTTCTTCTACTGTCCTTTTTCTCATCTCCTCATCCAAGTCTCCCGCTCTATCCATAGCTTCTTCCAGTCTCAGTCGCATTGCCTAGCCAATTCCTGCCTCTATCCCCAGATTCCCTCTCCCAATCTTGCACAATCTTCCCAGTTTCAATCTCTTCCCCCACCCAGTATTCTTGGCCAGATGGTCCTCCTTTCATTTCCAAGTCCAAGTTGTCCCAACAGCTGGGCTCCTAGAATCAAAGTCCATCTATAATAATATACCCATAAATAATATCAAAGGGATTGCTCGGCAAAACATTCCTCTTCATTTGTATTTTTTTCCATGAATTTTCACTACTCTGTAGATCTATAATTATATATATATCAATCTATTCCTCATCTACTGAATGAACTGCTTCAAGCTTGGTCTTTTTTCTGTGACTGTCCATAATTCTAGGTGACGAAACAGCAGCAGTGGCCAGGCTAGCTGTTTTCCATCTGTGTCCAATCAGGAGGCTTTTTTCTTTCCTCACAGATGCAGATTTCCCTACCATGATCTCTAGTTTGTTCTATTGAAATGCACTGCACTGAGGACAACATCTGAAATCCATTTGGATGCTGAACCTACGGCAGAGCACAGATAATAGTTCTTCACCACTTGCTATTTCTGTGGCTACCACTTACTCATGGGGAGAAGAGCCAAATCTTAAATGTAGCACATGACCTATGTCACTGGGCTATGTGTTGGGACATTCCACGAAGGCTCTACCTCCCCCCACCCCCTTGGCCTCCTCCTAAGCCAAGAAATATCAATGGAAACCCACTCTGTGTAGTACTGCAGTAGCATATAGCTATACATACCAACCTCTGTGAGGGAAAGACTAATGGATCCATCCTGTCCTTAAAAACGCCGAAGCTCGGGTGCATAACGCCACCATAAGGGTGTGTGAATACTGTTTATAGAGCCCTAGCATCCCTATACAATGGACCTCCCATTTTTCTGTTGTGAAGAGGTCCCACTGGCTGGAATGGAAGCGAATAATGTGCCCAAAGTAATTTTCACTATTTGTGCCTTACTTTCCTATTTAATCTTCAAGTGTGATGGATACAAGGATTCGTATCCCCAGAGGATCTTTAAAGGCATGCACATGATAGTAGTGACTGCCATGTTGGATTTGATCCTTTACTGCTTAGTTAACACAATATTCTGTTTGTATAAAGTGTCCAGAAAATGCGATAGATGTGACAAAGTGGTTCCTGGGCATATTTCCTTTTTTATTTCTATTTGATATATAGAGAGATTTTAAACAGTAAAAAAAACAAAAAAAAAGTAAATTCTGGAAGTCAATCTTTGGAGCTTTTTCCATGATTGAAAGCATAATATGGCAGGTACTTGTCAAGATATTTCTTGTGAATCAGCTTTATGACAAGCTGAGCCTTTTCCCCCCTCCTGTTTATGAATTATTTCTGAAACAATACTGATTTCTGCAAACATACTACTTATTCGTTCCCATGAAGAAACTGCAGGCTATGAGTATCCTCAGACTGTTTACTATGATTATTCCTTATTTGTTATTCACAAGGCATCACTGGTCACCTAAGTGGCATGGGTTTGTTTCTTCTTTGTGACTGCCTGACCAAAGCTTTTAAAACGGCCACATAACAAACAAATGATGACTAACAAATGAACCACAAATGCTGTTCTTCACAAGCAAATATGAATATTTGTATGTGTAACAGCCATTCCACCCCCCAAATTGGGTGAACATCAGACATTGATGAAAGTATTCATAGATGTGAAAATTAAAGGATACTCACATGGCTGAAATAATGTCAAACAAATGCTTGTGAAGGTTACCACTGTAGTATTCTCATTCTTAGTGTTGGTAATGTGATGGACGCACTACTTTTTGCATCTGTGTGACTGTACAGCAGGTAACAGACAACAGTTCTCCTCTTTATGATCTAGAATATAGTAGAAACACGCAGTTTACAGTGACAAATAAGGCAGCTGTAACATAAATAGCTGCTAGCTATATTTTGGAAGGTGATGTTTTGTTAGATAGCAGGCAGCAATGAAGGAACCACTACAAACAAGCTGTTATGATTTTACAAATCTGCCAGCTATGTTTTTTTTATGAGTCCAGGTAGCTCTTTATGACTGTAATAAAAGGAGACTAGCAGTTGTGTGTCTCGGGGGGTCTTTGGTGCAGACACTGTAATGCTGCAAATGTAATGAGCTCTACAGGAGTTCCTTTTGTACAGCTGGGCTGCTATGTTTGCTTACTAATCTCTGCTCAATAATTCATCTCATTATCAACTTTAACCAAACTGAAATTTGCATAGAATAAATAAATCTATGTATGTTTGATTCTTGATTCATTTTAACTATTAATGTAATACCAATATTTTAAGTTACTACTGTTGTCTTTAACTTCAGCAGTACGGAGTGAATTGCTTGTTAATTGCTTGTTACTGCATAGATAATAGTTCTCAGAAAACTTTATTATTGACCCCATATATTTTTATGAATTAAGTTTCTATTTGTCCTCCCATCACTATTAAAGAAATAACTATACCAGAAAATTTATGTACTTCATATTTAGACCTGGTGGGAGCAGGGGAGGTAAAATGCATGTAGCCGGGGGACTACTGAACTGTCCCCTGGTGGCCAGGGATTGCTTTGCAGGCACCCTGACCCAGTTACCCCTCTTTTGCGAGCCTCTTAAGCACTCCACACAACTTCTGTTGTGGCTCACAGCATCCCTACCCGGGGCTGGTTTAATATTAAATCAAGTTCATGCAAAATAATCCAAATAATCCTCAATGAGTCCCCTACGTAAAGTCCATAATCATAATTCAACAATTCATACTTAGCTCCGGTTCTTCTGTCACACCCAGAGCTCTTCCTCTGTCAACCTGCTCCATCCAAAGCCACAAGTCCTAGTGCTTTCTGTCCTGGCTTCCTTCTCCTGTCTCAGTCTCCCTTGTTCTTTTCCTTTCATTTTATGGGGCTGCACCCTCGGTATGTGAGGCTATGACCTCAACCTGCTGCATTTTTCACATAATTAAAATCTATTTCCTCTCACTCCAGCCTATATACTTAGAAAAATGCAGTAATGCTTTTTGAATGCTACCCCACTTTCCCAGTTTCTTTCAGACTATATTCTTTCACCTTGAGGTATCTCAGTTCTTAATAAAGAATCTTTCTTTCTTCACAAGTCTCCCTGCATTGTCATAGAAGATGCTCAACTGTTTCTTTAACTTTGCATATTTTGAACAACCTGTCTTTGTGTACATTTGGTAGATACAAATTACCACTCAGGGCACAGTGACCTGATAGCACTTGAAATATATGTCACTTCTTCTATCATAGCTGTGAAGTATAGCATTCCCCTCAAGACTAAGACATATTTCTTGCCATTCCTTCTTAAGTTCTCTCTTTACCAAACTGTTGAAGTCCTGTGTACTCAGATGGATCTTTACATCAATGTCCTAATTTTAAGACATATTTTGCTATTTTAATCTGCCATTTCTTTTTCATGTATCCCAACATGCATTGGGATCCCTGCTGTTTCTACATGTAGATCTAGTTATAAGAACAATATTTCATTAATTCATTCCTTCTTTCTGAGATTCCTTTTCTAGGGAATCTCAGAATATGCAATAAAGAGTCAGATAGGACAGCAGCTACAGTTGGGTGTACATCCCTTATCCAAGTCAGTGCCTACACTATGCCACCAATTTGGTCATCATAATGACCATGAAATTGGATAGTATCATGTATCTCTTAATTCCAAAGTCAGGGATTTAAAAAGGCCATTCCCATTCTACTCATATTGCCATCTTTAGATCCATCAGTATAGATTGACAATGCTGACTCCATTTGCTATGGATAATCTCACAAAATGTACTGGTCATATTTGATGATCTTGCTCTTCCTTTTGTTTTATCATATAATTCTTAATCCACAACTGGAGAGGCAACTATATCCAAGTATAGTTTGATTTCTCATTACTAAAGGCTTTAATCTCTTCCATTCTTCATTTTCACTTGAGTCTTTCACCCACCTTTTGATCCTATTAGCATGTGGGAGCTTGTAGCGTCCAGTTACATTTTATCTACTTAATTCCCAACAGACCTCGTTTATTTGTTTAGTACTTTTATCTTCACTATTTCCATTAATCTTAGCCCAAAAAGTTAAATCTAACAATGTCATCCTTATATTTATAGGCATTTCTCTGGTAGCTACTTGTATCACACACAATGATGTCATAATACCTAAACCACATGCAATTCGCAGAGTTTGGGCTTGGATTAGCTTTCAATTTTTAATTGTGATTTAGTATCTGACTTGAAGGCTTAGACTCCATAATCTAGAACTGGACTTATTAGTGACATACACAGCATCATCAATGTGTTTTTATATGCACTCCAGTTGTTCTCAGCAATACTATTAAGCGTATACATATTATCTTTACATTTAGTTTTGGCATTCTCTATGTGACTCTTCCACGTTACTTTCTTATCAAACTAAGAATTGAATATATTTCTAAGAATATAAAATGTTGAACTACTTGAATTCTATCTTCATAGAGATATTATAAACTCTGTTCCTCATGCCTTTAGTACAGGGATCAGCAACTTTTAGCACGCAGCTCTCCAGGGTAAGCCCCCTGGCAAGACAGGCCATTTTGTTTACCCGCTGCATCTGCAGGCTCGGGCGATCGCAGCTCCCACTGGCTGCGGTTCGCCACTCCAGACCAATGGGGGCGGAAGGAAGAGGTGGCCAGCACATCCCTCGGCCCACGCCACTTCCCGCAGTCCCCATTGGCCTCGGACAGCGAACCGCGGCCAGTGAGAGCCACGATCGCACGAACCTGCAGATGCGGCGTGTAAACAAACTGGCCCGGCCTGCCAGGGGGCTTACCCTGGTGAGCCGCGTGCCAATGGTTGCCAATCCCTGTTTTATAGATTCATAGATTACAGGACTGGAAGGGACCTTGCAAGGTCATCGAGTCCAGTCCCCTGGCCTAATGGCTGGACCAAATCCTGTCTAGACCATCCCGGATAGCCATTTATCTAACCTACTCTTAAATATCTCCAGAGATAGTGATTCCACAACCTCCCTAGGCAGTTTATTCCAGTGTTTAACCACCCTGACAGTTAGGACCTTTTTCCTAATGTTCAACCTAAACCTCCCTTGCTGCAGTTTAAGCCCATTGCTTCTTATTCTACCCTTAGAGGCTAAGGTGAACAAGTTTTCTCCCTCCTCCTTATGACACCCTTTTAGATCCTTGAAAACTGCTATCATGTCCCCTCTCAATCTTCTCTTTTCCAAACTAAAGAAACCCAATTCTTTCATCCTTCCTTCATAGGTCATGTACTCAAGCCCTTTAATCATTCTTGTTGCTCCTCTCTGGACCCTCTCCAATTTCTCCACATCTTTCTTGAAATGCGGTGCCCAGAACTGGACACAATACTTCAGTTGAGGCCTAACCAGCGCAGAGTACAGCGGAAGAATGACTTCTCGTGTCTTCTCACAACACACCTATTAATGCATCCCAGAATCATGTTTGCTTTTTCTGCAACAGCATCACACTGTTGACTCATATTTAGCTTGTGGTCCACTAGAACCCCTAGATCGCTTTCTGCCGTACTCCTTCCTAGGCAGTTTCTTCCCATTCTGTATGTGTGAAACTGATTTTTCCTTCCTAAGTGGAGCACTTTGCATTTGTCTTTGTTAAACTTCATCCTGTTTACCACAGACCATTTCTCCAATTTGTCCAGATCATTTTGAGTTATGACCCTATCCTCCAAAGCAGTTGCAATCCCTCCCAGTTTGGTATCAACTGCAAACTTAATAAGCGTAATTTCTATGCCAATAGCTAAGTCGTTGATGAAGATATTGAACAGAGCCGGTCCCAAAACAGACCCCTGCAGAACCCCATTTGTTATACCTTTCCAGCAGGATTGGGAACCATTAATAACTTCTCTCTGAGTACGGTTATCCAGCCAGTTATGCACCCACCTTATAGTAGCCCCATCTAAATTGTATTTGCCTAGTTTATCGATAAGAATATCATGCGAGACCGTATCAAATGCCTTACTAAAGTCTAGGTATACCACATCCACAGCTTCACCCTTATCCACAAGGCTCGTTATCCTATCAAAGAAAGCTATCAGATTGGTTTAACATGATTTGTTCTTCACAAATCCATGCTGGCTGTTCCCTATCACCTTACCACCTTCCAAGTGTTTGCAGATGATTTCCTTAATTACTTGCTCCATTATCTTCCCTGGCACAGAAGTTAAACTAACTGGTCTGTAGTTTCCTGGGTTGTTTTTATTTCCCTTTTTATAGATGGGCACTATATTTGCCCTTTTCCAGTCTTCTGGAATCTCTCCCATCTCCCATAATTTTCCAAAGATAATAGCTAGAGGCTCAGATAGCTCCTCTATTAGCTCCTTGAGTATTCTAGTTTCATCAGGCCCTGGTGACTTCCGGGCATCTAACTTTTCTAAGTGATTTTTAACTTGTTCTTTTTTTATTTTATCTTCTAAACCTACCCCCTTCCCATTAGCATTCAGTATTTCTGTTTCTCTTCTTACAATATTATTTTGCAATTTCCTTTCCTGAAACCACTTTGTACACAGTTTATAATTTCTTTTCCCAAGTATGCTACTAACCTCTCATTGATCATTCTTTCCATAATTTTGCCCACACATGATGTGAGGTCTATATGCATCAGCTTTTGTGTGTTACTTGCCAGGTTTACCTATCATTATAACCATCACTTGCTTCCTTAACTATAACTGATTATAATGGCAAACACCTGACACAGTTCATTGACATGAACAACCTGTGCTAAATAGCAAACACCTACCTTGTATAAAGTCTAAAGTTGGAGGAGCCAAGCCTGCTGGAGGTGACTTTGGAGAAGTCTTAAATTCAGCTGCAAATGCTAGTGCCACAGAAACTATTACAGAACAGATACAGGAGGAGACCCAGTGAGATTCCTGCCTTTATCCTGCTACCCACTACCAGATGCTGCAAGCAAAAACTAAGCACATTTGTAATGTTCTTCACTGTCCGTTTCCACCAGATGTGCTTTTACTTAGCACTTAGTTTTATATCAATTTGGTAAAATAGCTTGTTTGTGGGTTTAAAATATTTTTGGAACTAAAGTAGATTGTATCAGCCTGGCTTTTGGGGGGAAGGGACATTTTTATGCTTTTCAAGTACTTAAAGGATATATCCCTGATTTTAAAGGCAATCTCTAAAATGTTGCTTTGAAAAACTTTAAACAAGTTTGGTGGATGGAACCTTTCTATATGTGGATATGGGAACTGCAACAACAATATAAAAAGTAAATCCAGCTGGGAAATCTATAAAGAAGATGGAACGGTAAGTGATCACTTCCCTGTGCTAACTATGTATCAAGGGCAAGGTAATGATGAAAACACTGAAGGAATCCCTATCTGGAGTCTTAGAAAAACATATCGGGGACTCTTTAGAAGTAAATGTGCTGAATATCTAAGAACCAGTTGTATAAGTGATAATTGACAGGAATGTCATGGTAATATAATGAAGGGAGTTATAGCAACAGCTAACCAGCTTTATGTAAGATATCAAGTTTCTACAAACTCCGAAATCTAGTTCCCTGATAGAATGAAGATTGTAAAACATCAATTAAAGAAGGAAATAAGGCATATAAAAAGGAGCTAAAACTACAATGAATAGCAAAGACTTAATGAACTATAAAAGATGTAAAGCTGTGGCAGAAAGACTTATTAAAAAGTCAAAGAAAGACTTGGAGAAAGTACGGTGGGAAAAATGAACAAAGATTCCAAAGTTTCAGAGATATATAAACAAGTTAAAAGAAGGAAGGGGTTACAGAGAAAAAACAAATTTATACCTGGTCTTATAGCAAATGATAAAATTGAAAGTTCTAACTTAGGAAAAGCAGACATTTTAGCAAGAGTTCCAAACAGTTATCAGTAATACAATCAGTGTACAGAGCAACAGAGGGTCCTGTGGCACCTTAGAGACTAACAGAAGTACTGGGAGCATAAGCTTTCGTGGGTAAGAACCTCACTTCTTCAGATGCAAGTAATGGAAATCTCCAGAGGCAGGTATATATCAGTGTGGAGATAACGAGGTTAGTTCAATCAGGGAGGGTGAGGTGCTCTGCTAGCAGTTGAGGTGTGAACACCAAGGGAGGAGAAACTGTTTCTGTAGTTGGATAGCCATTCACAGTCTTTGTTTAATCCTGATCTGATGGTGTCAAATTTGCAAATGAACTGGAGCTCAGCAGTTTCTCTTTGGAGTCTGGTCCTGAAGTTTTTTTGCTGTAAGATGGCTACCTTTACATCTGCTATTGTGTGGCCAGGGAGGTTGAAATGTTCTCCTACAGGTTTTTGTATATTGCCATTCCTGATATCTGACTTGTGTCCATTTATCCTCTTGCATAGTTACTTTCGCTGCCTCCGACTCAAAGAATACTTTCATGATAACACTGAACAGCGCACTGATACACAGATACCCTCCCACCAACAACACAGGAAGAAGAACTCCACATGGACTCCTCCTGAGGGTCGAAATGACAGTCTTGACCTATACATAGAATGCTTCCACCGACGTGCACAGGCAGAAATTGTGGAAAAACAACATCGCTTGCCTCATAACCTAAGTCATGCAGAACGCAATGCCATCCACAGCCTCAGAAACCACCCTGACATTATCATCAAAGAGGCTGATAAAGGAGGTGCTGTTGTCATCATGAACAGGTCTGACTACCAGGAGGAGGCTGCCAGACAACTCTCCAATACCAAATTCTACAGGCCGCTTTCCTCAGATCCCACTGAGGAATACACTAAGAAACTGCACCATCTACTCAGGACACTCCCTACACTAACACAGGAACAAATCAACATACCCTTAGAGCCCCGACCGGGGTTATTCTATCTACTACCTAAGATCCACAAACCTGGAAATCCTGGACGCCCTATCATCTCGGGCATTGGCACTCTCACTGAAGGACTGTCTGGACATGTGGACTCCCTACTCAGACCCTACGCCACCAGCACTCCCAGCTATCTCCGTGACACCACAGATTTCCTGAGAAAACTACAATGCATTGGTGACCTCCCAGAAAACACCATCCTAGCCACCATGGATGTAGAGGCTCTCTCCACAAACATCCCACATATAGATGGAATACAAGCTGTCAGGAACAGTATCCCTGATGATGACACAGCACAACTTATTGCTGAGCTCTGTGACTTTATCCTCACGCACAATTATTTCAAATTTGGTGACAATATATACCTCCAGACCAGTGGCACCGCTATGGGCACCCGCATGGCCCCACAATATGCCAACATTTTTATGGCTGACCTGGAACAACGCTTCCTCAGCTCTCGTCCACTCATGCCCCTTCTCTACCTACGCTATATTGATGACATCTTCATCATCTGGACCCATGGGAAGGAGGCCCTGGAAGAATTCCACCATGCTTTCAACAGCTTCCACCCCACCATCAACCTCAGCCTGGACCAATCTACACAGGAGGTCCACTTCCTGGACACCACCATACAAATAAGCGATGGCCACATTAACACCACCCTATACCGAAAACCCACCGACCGCTACGCCTACCTTCATGCCTCCAGCTTCCACCCCGGTCACACCACACGATCCATCGTCTACAGCCAAGCACTGAGGTACAATCGCATCAGCTCCAACCCCTCAGACAGAGACCAACACCTACAAGATCTTCACCAAGCATTCTCAAAACTACGATACCCACACAAGGAAATAAAGAAACAAATCAACAGAGCCAGACGTGTACCCAGAAGCCTCCTGCTACAAGACAGGCCCAGAAGAGAAACCAACAGAACTCCACTGGCCATCACCTACAGTCCTCAGCTTAAACCTCTCCAACGCATCAACAGTGATCTACAACCCATCCTGGACAATGATCCCTCACTTTCACAGACCTTGGGAGGCAGGCCAGTCCTCGCCCACAGACAACCTGCCAACCTTAAGCATATTCTCACCAGCAACCACGCACCGCACCATAACAACTCTAACTCAGGAACCAACCCATGCAACAAACCTCGATGCCAACTCTGCCCACATATCTACACCAGCAACACCATCACTGGACCTAACCAGATCAGCTACAACATCACCGTCTCATTCACCTGCACGTCCACCAATGTTATATATGCCATCATATGCCAGCAATGCCCCTCTGCTATGTACATTGGCCAAACTGGACAGTCACTACGCAAGAGGATAAATGGACACAAGTCAGATATCAGGAATGGCAATATACAAAAACCTGTAGGAGAACATTTCAACCTCCCTGGCCACACAATAGCAGATGTAAAGGTAGCCATCTTACAGCAAAAAAACTTCAGGACCAGACTCCAAAGAGAAACTGCTGAGCTCCAGTTCATTTGCAAATTTGACACCATCAGATCAGGATTAAACAAAGACTGTGAATGGCTATCCAACTACAGAAACAGTTTCTCCTCCCTTGGTGTTCACACCTCAACTGCTAGCAGAGCACCTCACCCTCCCTGATTGAACTAACCTCGTTATCTCCACACTGATATATACCTGCCTCTGGAGATTTCCATTACTTGCATCTGAAGAAGTGAGGTTCTTACCCATGAAAGCTTATGCTCCCAGTACTTCTGTTAGTCTCCAAGGTGCCACAGGACCCTCTGTTGCTTTTTACAGATTCAGACTAACACGGCTACCCCTCTGATCAGTGTACAGAGTTCTGTGAACAAAACAGAAAGTTTGCCAAAGGAAACTGAAGTACTAAATGGATGGGTAACCTACAAAGAACATGTGCTGGGTGAAAATTTCAGCATTCAGGAACTCAAAAAAGCTATAGACAAAAATAAAATGCAGCTCCAGATAAAGATTAAACACCTGCCAAAAGGGAGTTTAAGAACATTATTTAAATTATGGAATAGTATATTTAGAAAAGGAATACTACCTTTATAACTAAGTAACTAAGTCCTTTATATTTATAAATATACAGATCCCTCCTCCTCTTCTAATTTCTGTCATATCTCATGACATCTTATTCTGGAAGTCTAAACATAATTTTTCTTACCAAATATGTTTCTTGTACACATATCATGACAGGTTTGTTTTGCATTTCAAAAACAATTTTATTTAATTCTTGACACTATGTTATTAAACTATTTGCATTGCAGCAAAGAATCATTAGAACCATGTTGTTTAAACTACATTATTACCTTCATTTAAAAATGCATGAATGCAGTCTATAAAGAGATTGTGTATATTGTGACAGACCCAGAGCAGTGGGGTACAGGAGGTTGGTCCTATTGGGAACCAAGAAGTGGGTGGGTGAAGCCCACACACTGCTAAAGGATCCCCCCCCAGCCTAAGCAGGGGTCCACAGGACCTGGAGACCAAAAAATTATGGGGGACAACTAATAAAAGAACAGGGACAGGAGTGAGGTCAAAGGGTCAAATGAAGGGAACCATAAGAACATAAGAAAGGCCGTACCGGGTCAGATCAAAGGTCCATCTAGCCCAGTATCCTGTCTACCGACAGTGGCCAATGCCAGGTGCCCCAGAGGGAGTGAACCTAACAGGCAATGATCAAGTGATCCATCTCCATCCTCTGACAGACAGAGGCTAGGGACACCATTCCTTACCCGTCCTGGCTAATAGCCATTAATGGACTTAACCACCATGAATTTATCCAGTTCTCTTTTAAACTCTGTTATAGTTCTAGCCTTCACAACCTCCTCAGGTAAGGATTTCCACAAGTTGACTATGCGCTGCGTGAAGAAGAACTTCCTTTTATTTGTTTTAAACCTGCTGCCTATTAATTTCATTTGATGACCCCTAGTTCTTGTATTATGGGAATAAGTAAATAACTTTTCCTTATCCACTTTCTCCACATAACTCATGATTTTATATACCTCTATCATATCCCCGCTTAGTCTCCTTTTTTCCAAGCTGAAGAGTCCTAACCTCTTTAATCTCTCCTCATATGGGACCCGTTCCAAACCCTTAATCATTTTAGTTGCCCTTTTCTGAACCTTTTCTAGTGCCAGTATATCTTTTTTGAGATGAGGAGACCACATCTGTACGCAGTATTCGAGATGAGGGCGTACCATCGATTCATATAAGGGCAACAATATATTCTCAGTCTTATTCTCTATCCCCTTTTTAATGATTCCTAACATCCTGTTTGCTTTTTTGACCGTCTCTACACACTGCGTGGACATTTTCAGAGAACTATCCACGATGACTCCAAGATCTTTTTCCTGACTTGTTATAGCTAAATTAGCCCCCATCATATTGTATGTTTAGTTGGGGTTATTTTTTCCAATGTGCATTACTTTACATTTATCCACATTAAATTTCATTTGCCATTTTGTTGCACAATCACTTAGTTTTGTGAGATCTTTTTGAAGTTCTTCACAGTATGCTTTGGACTTAACTATCTTTAGCAGTTTAGTATCATCTGCAAACTTTGCCACCTCACTGTTTACCCCATTCTCCAGATCATTTATGAATAAGTTGAATAGGATTGGTCCGAGGACTGACCCTTGGGGAACACCACTAGTTACCCCTCTCCATTCTGAGAATTTACCATTTATTCCTACCCTTTGTTCCCTGTCTTTTAACCAGTTCTCAGTCCATGAAAGGACCTTTCCTTTTATCCAATGGCAGCTTAATTTACATAAGAGCCTTTGGTGAGGGACCTTGTCAAAGCTTTCTGGAAATTTAAGTACACTATGTCCGTTGGATCCCCCTTGTCCACGTGTTTGTTGACCCCTTCAAAGAATTCTAATAGATTAGTAAGACACGATTTCCCTTTACAGAAGCCATGTTGACTATTGCTCAACATTTTATGTTTTTCTATGTGTCAGACAATTTTATTCTTAACTATTGTTTCGACTAATTTGCCCGGTACAGATGTTAGACTTACCGGTCTGTAATTGCCGAGATCACCTCTAGAGCCCTTTTAAAATATTTAAAACCAGACGGGGACACTGAGCAGAGAACCCCCGACAGCGCCCACTGCTCCTCGAAGGCGTCAAGGGAGCCAGTGGACGCCACCCAGAGGAACTCTGCCCGAATACATGAAAGAACGGAGGACCTGAAATACGCCCCACAGTCACAGGCGACTCCATCAGCCAACCTCCTCACTCTGGTTTTATAGATGGCCAGTTTCACTAGGGCCAGGAGGAGGTTGACCAGGAGGTCCCACGACTTTGTGGGGCGATGGATAGGGAGTGCATAAATAAAAAGGTGTAGAGAAAAGTGCAACCAAAATCTTAACAAAATATCTGTGAGGAGCCGGAATAGGGGCTGCAGCCTGGCGCACTCCAGGTAAACATGCGCCAGGGTCTCCCTCACACCGCAAAAGGGGCAGGTGTCTGGGATAGGGGTAAACCGCATCAAGTACACGCCCGTGCTCACAGCTCTGTGACGGAGCCGCCAACTGATGTCCCCAGTGGGCTTCGGGATCAGAGCAGAATAAAGGCTGGCCCACCGGGGCTCCTCACCCTCCAGAGGTGGCAGAAGGTCCCGCCACTTTGTATCGGGGCGGGACGCGAGGGTGAGGACATGAAGAACATGGAGCACGAGCGTGTATAGATGTTTCCTTGGTGCGGTCCGGTACAGGAGTCTGGTAGAAGGCAAATATACTGGTCACTGGATGAGTAGTTTTCTGTTTCCTGAGTGACCAGAGCAGGGGCTGCACTAGAGTAATCAGGAACCTGCTAGAACCAGTTAAGGCAAGCAGGCTAATTAGGACACATGGAGCCAATTAAGAAGAAGCTACTAGAATCAATTAAGGCAGGCTAATTAGGGCACTTGGGTTTTAAAAAGAGCTCACTTCAGTTTGTGGTGTGAGTGTGAGGAGCTGGGAGCAAGAGGCACAAGGAGCTGAGAGGATGTGATGCTGGAAGACTGAGGAGCACAAGCATTATCAGACAGCAGGAGGAAGGTCCTGTGGTGAGACTAAGGAAGGTGTTTGGAGGAGGCCATGGGGAAGTAGCCCAGGGAGTTGTAGTTGTCATGCAGCTGTTACAGGAGGCACTATAGACAGCTGCAGTTCACAGGGCCCTTGGCTGGAACCCGGAGTAGAGGGCAGGCCTGGGTTCCCCCCAAACCTCCCAATTGACCTGGACTGTGGGTTCTTCCAGAGGGGAAGGTCTCCGGGCTGTTCCCCAACCCACATGGTGAATCTCTAAGGCAAGAAAATTCGCCAATAAGTGCAGGACCCACCAAGATAGAGGAGGAACTTTGTCACAATATGCAAATACTTTTCTGACGCTTTTGTTCTTTCAGTCTCCTTCCCTGTCTATAAAGTCCAATTAATGACCTCTATCAGAAATACTATAAATTTCTCTTTGCCTACAAGAAATACATCATCTTCTATTCCCCTTATTATCTTTTCTGACCAGAATTGTGATTTGTTGTACCAATAACTCTTTCCCCTCGCGTTTTCTTACTTCTCCTCCTACCACTGTGAATATCTTTTAGATCTTCTGCATAGGATATTTTATGGATAGTTTTAATTTTCTATATCTCTCTAGCTTGTTCCGCTGCTACACCTTTTGTGTGCTGCACTGTGCTACTTCTGGGGGAATTCTGCACCACTGCGCATGCGCAGACTTCATGTCCCCTGCAAATTTCTTTGCTTCCACATAGAAAAATGACTTTCTGACAGGGAAGGAAAGGGAAGCTGTAAGAGCAGTCACGCCCTACTCCCTGGCAGTGCAGGTACATTGTTTCAGGCACCCAGAGCAGCCGTTGGAGAGGTAAATCACTGTGGGGCTGGGAATACCCCAGCCATTGGCTCCTACCCTGAGCCAGGATCAGCTGCTTCTCCCGGCTGGGCTGGAGGACGGTATTTGTTCTTCCCCTGCAAGGAGTGGCTGGGGCTGTGTCAAACCCACCCCCAGGAAACCCTCCCCCCCAGCTCCAGGAAGCTCAGCATTCTTCCCTGCTTCCTGCCCCATCACTCCTCAGCTCTGGGGTGAGGTGCCACTATATGGGGAGGGGCTCCCCCATCCACTCAACCCCCATGTGTCTGGACCTCCCATACCCAGACATCCCTGCCAAGCCTCACCGAGACACCCTACACCCAGACCCTCTGCCTCTGGACCCCCACACCTGCCCCCTCACTGAGCTCCCTGCACTCAAAGCCCCAGCCTGATGCCCCACCCTCCGCATCACCTAGAGCCCCCACATACAGACCCCCATGCCACTAACCCCCAACTAGCTGTGCCCAGACCTCCACCCCACCAAGCCCCACTCTCCCAGCACCCAGACTATCCCCCCCTGCTGACACCCCACACCCAGATCCCTCCACTGAGCCCCAACCACTTTTCCCTGGAAACTCCTGCAGAGTCTCATTGCCCCTGCACCTGGATCTCCCCCTCCAATGAGCCTCTGTGCATACAGATCCCACCACAAATAGACCCTCCTGCACCCAGATTGTCCCATGCATAATCCTCTCACCCCACACCTGGATCCCCCCATACTGAGCCCCTCCACACTTGGATCCTGCCTGGTTGAGCCTGCCTGACCACACCTGGTGCTCTTGGTACAGAGAGGCAGGGCCCCAGGGTGTTTCTGGGGCAGGCCCAGGCCTTGTGCTATGTCAGGGTTGAGTGCAACCTCACTGCTGAGTCCATGTCCCAGGGGTAGGTGGGCTGCAGGGTGATCTCCCACCTTTGTGTAGCCAGTGGCTTATGCTCCCCACTGCCATGCTGGAGCCGCTGCATTTCTTTATTGGCAAATAAAACTTGCAGGATTTTAAAATATTGTGCACAGAATTTTTAAATTTTTGGCACAGAACGCCCACAGGAGTAACTGCTTATCCCCACAATTGTTGCATTTTAGTACCATTCCTTCCATACACTTCTCATACAAGTGTTCTCCTTCACATTTTCCACACCTTCTTTTCCTCTTACAGACAGCTGCCACATGCCCAAACCTTTGACATTTATAGTATCTCAAAGGGGCCAGGATATATGGTTTAAACCAGAAGAGCTGATGCCCTATTTTGACCTTATTGGGTAGTGTTGCATCTTTAAATTTTACTCACATGGCTGTAGATGGTTTGTGTTCTGCCCCTGCTGCTAATCATTTGATTAACAAACAGCACTTGGTCCTTGTCTGTACACCTTTTAATTAGATCCTCATTCATGCCAAGTGGAATCCTATACATTACCACTCTTGCTTCTGTCATATAGTTAGGTAGTTAGCAAATTGCTTTTATTGTTCCTAAAACTGTAGTTTTAAGAAGTTTCTCAGTCCATTCTTTATGTATACACTCTGTTTATAAATCTCCACCCTGCATTCTTTTAGCTCTGAATGTATCTCTGATACTTCACTTTCCATTCTGTTGTTTTCAAGGAATTAACGTCTCCTACCTTTACATTTTCAGCTAGTGAATTTACAATTATAATATCTCAATCCTTATCTCTTACTCTCTTTTCCATTCCTGTCTGCTCTCTCTTCTTCAGATAAAGACATTTTTATTCATTTTTTATTTTTTCCTAATCTGAAGCCATTCCTCATCCCTGGCTGCATCTCATTTATTTTCCAACATAACTTCCAGCCTCTTCCTCTCGACCTGTATTTCCAGCTTAGCTCTGCTCAGCCAATCAGCCTGCCTGCCTTCCCCCTCTGTAGACCTTGCCAGCAGCGAGCTCAACCAGCCAGGACACAGCCAGCTTCTCCAGCCCACAGTCCTAACCCCCAGTCACAGTCCCTTGTCTGAGGGAGAAAAGAGTCTACATTCTGTCCTCCTCCAGAGAGCTTCTCCCAATTGGCTGGAATAGAAGGGAGCCCTGCCCTCCCTCTATAATACAGAGTTCCTGATCCTGGGCCCTTAAAAGAACAGGGTCCTTGGGACAGGGGCAGTTCTATGTATTTTGCCACTCCAAGCAGTCAGGCGGCCTTCGGCGGCATACCTGCGTAATGTCCGCTGGTAATGCGGATTTGGCGGCATGCCTGCAGGAGGTCCCCCGGTCCCGCACCTTCAGCGTACCCGCCGCTAAATTGCCACCGAAGCCACCTGACTGCCGCCCTCACAGTGACCAGCAGGCGGCCCCCGCCCCCATGGCTTGCCGCCACAGGCACACGCTTGGTGCGCTAGTGCCTGGAGCAGCCCCTGCCTTGGGATGTGGGGGTTTGATCCAACTACTATTTACCCTGGATGGCTTCCTCCCTTCTGATATGGCTATTTTCTGAGCCTTTGTATATTCCAACACCATGGAGTTTTTTTGGCCCCCTTTATTCTTAAATGTCCAGTACACCCTGTTACAGTGCTTCAGAGTTTTAAATTCAGCCACTAGTAAACCAGGTCTTCTGTGTTTACTGACAAATGGGTGTCACTTGGGCTAACTTCATTACAAGCCTGAAATTCCCCATTAGGCACATGAGCACAGGGAAGACATGCTGCCTAACTGACGGGGGGCAACTAAAATTCCATTTGCTTCTAATTACAGGAGCTACCTAAGCTGCAAAGTAACAGCTAGAACAAAGTCAGAGTTGTGGATTCCTGGGTTACCAACCCTCTAAGATTGTCCTGCAGTCTCTAAGAATTAAAGATTATTCTTTGATTAAAGCCATTATGTTGTGTGATGAAATCTCCGGGAATATGCCCAACCAAAGCTGGCAACCCTACCTGACCTCCTTTTAGACCTGGTGTCTGAGATGAGTTTAATTATTGATTATGGCCCCACCTCTGCAAACACGTATGCCTGTGAATTACTTTACACACATGCAAATTCCACTGAGTTCAAATAAAAGTTACTGCACATGTGTGTTTGCAGGCAGAAGACCTATATTAGAAAGATAGATTCATCTGGTAAAGTGCTGATCATCTCCTTTGAGGTGCTCTCAACTCCCACAAAAGTCAAGGAGGTACTTAATCACAAGAGGCACTCGGCACCTTGCAGGTTTCTCTGCCTCTACTCCCTCCCCTTCCCCAAAAACACATTCTCCATAACACATCCAAAGGCTAGAACAGGGATCGGCAACCTTTGGCATGAGGCCCGCCAGGGTAAGTATGCCTTCTACTGGTATGTTGTGTATTTGCTGTCTCAAAGTAAGGTCCTGCCTGCAGGTCACCAATGGTATGTTTTCCTTGCACATGCATACATTCAAAAAATATGTGACCTTACGGCACAACACCGTTTACAGACTTATGAACATTCTAGCCCAGGGATCGGCAACCTTTGACACGCGGCCCACCAGTGTAAGCACCCTGGTGGGCCGGACCAGTTTGTTTACCTGGAGCGTCCACAGGTTCGGCCAATCGCGGCTCCCACTGGCCGCGGTTCGCGGCTCCAGGCCAATGAGGGCGGCAGGAAGCGGTGGCCAGCACATTCATCGGCCCGCACCGCTTCCCGCAGCCCCTATTGGCCTGGAGCGGCAGACCGCAGCCAGTGGGAGCTGTGATCGGCCGAACCAGCGGACGTGGCAGGTAAGCAAACTGGTCCGGCCCACCAGGGTGCTTACACTGGTGGGCCGCGTGTCAAAGGTTGCCGATCCCTGGGCTAGAATGTTCATAAGTCTGTACACGGTGTTGTGCAGTAAGGTCACATTTTTTGAATGTATGCATGTGCAAGGAAAACATACCATTGGTCACCTGCAGGCAGGACCTTACTTTGAGACAGCAAATACACAACATACCAGTAGCAGGCATACTGGGGTGTGTACAGACCTCAAGTACTTTTAGTATTCTGTTTACAAAGGTTTCATCTAACCCAGAGTAACCAATTAGTCTCCTGGGTTCTGTAGCCATGTATGGTCTTTTTGGCCAATTGAATTATATTACTTTGAAAGTATGGGAATATTGAGAGGATTCTGCTGATTCCTCATCTTCACTGTGGTTCATCCTTGAATAACATGAGAAACCAGGGCCACTACCATACATATAGCATGGCTAAAGGACACAGGCAAAGTAAATCATTTGTTTTGTTGTGAGGCCGGTATGTTCTGAAGCAGTGGAATATGGCTTCAGAATCCCATGGGCATACACTGTGACCTTTGGCAATGTTTATTACGCTCAGTGTCTCAGTCCTTAAAATGATACCACTAATACTTTTCCAACATTCTCATTAGTGTGTTTGTTTGCATAATTAATACAATCTTTCTATGTATCTTTCTTAAGGGAAAAATAACCATTAACTTCTATTACCATTCATGCAGCAAGAGTTATATCATTTCTGGATCTCTGCTACTTCTTGAGAAATATCAGATACGTTACACACAGTATGTGTAATACTTGCACTTTACTGATGAGCATGTTTAGACACGCAAACGTAAATATAGATGTCTGGTAGATATAGGAAGGTATCTTCTATATAAGGAAACAATTGGTATAAAGTGATGAGTGTCAATACATGTGGATTAACACCTCCGTGAAGGTAAATTGAACAACCAAATCATCATGGGTTTGTGAGCATGGTCATAGAGCTAATATATAATCATAGGACTTTGTTTATGTGTGTGCATATATAGATAAACACAAATTAATTAACAGCGTGAGAAACTTTTAACAACCTTTATGGCATTTTCTGCTGCCATACAGGACTTAAAAGGTTTTAGACTATGCAAATATACTAAATGAGGGATTCTTTTGATTATTTTTTGCATGTTTTTGTTACATGCTGTTGAGTGGCAGCTTTCTGAGCGTGCTTGTAACCCAATTATGATTTTGTTGCTCAATTTACCTTTATCATGAATAGAGCAGTCTGATTGCAGCCTTAATTGTATCCCCAATCACAAATTCTGTCATAGACTGTTTAGCGACTACACTCTTTTATACCTCTTACAGCTTTACACTGCTTCCTGTCACTGTAGTATCTTCCACATGCATTCAGTGTAAATAATAAAGTCTCTCCTTCTCCAGCATCCTATCTACTAGATAATGCTGCCTTCCCTTTCCTCTTCTAAAAATGACTGAACTCCAATTTTCAACAAGAAAGTTAACCTTTCGGCGAAGATCAGGTCTGAAAAATATAAGCCTTGAAAGTGAAACTGTTACAAGGAAATGAGTGTTTGAAATTAGAGTTTTAGATTGGAAACCAATATTCAGGCTTAATTAGATAAGAATTGTATCTGCCTACTCTGTTATAGTACAGACATTTTATATCCAATTTATAGGTGATGAATGTGGAACAAAATCACTAAAATATGACTTTATATAAAATGCAACTATAGTGTCTAATGTGGGGGAAATGGTTCAGATGTCCACTATAAATACAATTTATGACAAATCTATTATCATATAATGTATAGTTTAATCCTTGGGTGTTTTGATTGCTCATTATTTAAAGAGATTTCATTTTTAAAACAATAAGGATTTTCATAGAGCTTCATAGAGTGTGAGGCTAGGAGGAACCTTAGATTAATTAGCATGACCACCTACATAAAACTGCACCCAAATACCTTGGAGTTCAATGACTTCATTTAAACAAAAGCTGGGAACCAAACTGTTGTATGTCAGAGGCAGTCATCAGAACTCACCGAGGTTCCACCAATGCCCAACACTCCTGTGATTGCACTGAACTGATTAGGTGAGATAAGCAGGTTATCCATTCTCCATGCTGTGGAGGAAGTTAAAAAAACACCAGGGTTTTTGCCAATCTGAACTAGGAGAAAATTTCTTCCCAACCCCAAATCTAGCGATCAGTTATTCCCTAGCCAGACATCTAAAAGAGGATTTTCTGTACCATCTCATAGTGCTGGGCCACCCCAACTAGTATTCTGTCTTTAGGCATGGCAGAACTCTGATGCTTAAGAGAGAGACAACCCCACCATAAAATTACAATTGTGCATTAGTGAGAAAAATCCTTCCTGACCCCTGCAGGCAACCAAATGAAGTTCTGATGCATGATCTTAGATTAGTCATGATCATATATATATGAAGTTCTGATGCATGAGCTTAGATTAGTCATGATCATATCTATAATTGGTAATGAAAATGAGCTGACTTTTTTGTTTTTATTCTATTTTTAAAATATATTTCTACTGTTTCATTTTCTGTAAAATTGCTGTTGATAAGTATGAGCCTATGCTGAGAAAAAAACTGCAAAAAGTGTTTAAATTAGAGATGGTAGAGTAGAATCTAACTCTAATTAGGCATGAACTGAAGTGGTGTTTATTATATGTACAAAAGAAAATAGGATAGAACTCTTTTGTCTTGTTACAACAGTAAAACTGACATTTATATATTTGAATATATTTCTGAACCATTTTATGGTTCTGGTAGATTAGGTTTTATAAACATATTATCTTAGAAATGACAAACAGATTTTATTTTCCCCTTAGGACAATTAATCAATGGAATGATAGATTATGTTCATTTTTCAGAGATTATTATGTACTTAAAATTATTGTCTGACTTTCTGTATTATTATGTTGAGGCCAAAGGAAGGGGTGGATGGCTATGCCTGCTTAGTTGCAATTGAGGAAGGTTCCCATTGTCAAAAGGCATTCTCAATTGGTCAGATACAGCCAGCAGCTGGCCCCTTCATGACACCTGATGGCACGACACATGGCACAGAAATGCGAAAGTTTGTGTCCAAAACAACATAATTTTTTCCACCAATCACCTCGTTAGTGTTTTTTCATTAGGCTGTTAAGGTATATTTTAATAATATATGTGGAATGTGTGAAACATTATGAATTAAGGTTGTTCTGAACACCCTTCATTTTTTTTCATGTTTCTGTGTTAAAAATTGAAACCTTAATACTGAGTTAATGTGGGTTTTTGCATTTCACACATAACTATTAAATACAGCTCTTAGTGAGAAAGTGGAAAAAAAACTTTTTTAATTTAAATCTCTCTAGAACCCTTTTATATTTTCTTCTGACTTTTTGACAATAGAATCATGTATCATTGAGGCTTAATACATATTTTCATTGATTTACTCCATGATTGATGCCATACCTCTATTGTTTTCACAAAGCATTTTCCTACTTTTTTACAATTATTTCTACTTATATTTCTACTTTTTATATTTATGCTTGAAAAGTTTCCACCAAAAGCCAAACTCAGATTTTCCAATTGATTTATCAATGCCCTATAATATTAACAGACTAAATCTATTTTGATAGGCCAGATAATCTCTAAATTCATATTAGCAAATATACTGTGTTAGCCTCTCTTATGACAAAGATTTTTGCTGACATACATAACCTTTTACTAGAGCCTTTCATATCGTATTTGCCCTAATATGAAATCCTTCTGGAGTGTGATTCATAGCATGTGATGCCTATTACTTTGTTAGCAGAGAAGCATAACAGGAATGTATCAAGTCTGCATTCTTCAAAAATAGAAAATATCTTTACAATTTACACACCGGAATCTGCATCAAGCACCCTGATGCCCAAGATGTTTAATTTAGAGAAAGACAATATCTTTTTTTCATTGACAGCATCCACATAGCCTACGCTACTCCTGCAGGAGATATGCTTTAAGATGTAAAATAGCTTGTATTAATGCCAAAAAATAGACTAAGTAAATTCATTTGTTTTCTGTGTCCCAGTTTCTTAAAAATTGAGTTTTACAGTTTCATTTATTTTCTCTTATGAATGAAACTCGCACTTTATAAAGGCATTTATTTAATTTATAGTCTATCTGTCAGTAGTCCAGCCCTGACTCGAGACACATATCACCTAAAGCAGTATCGTAATGTTGGAGCTTAAAAAGAAAAGCAGACGTGTGCATGTTCGCACAACTTGCCCAAAATTCAAGCTCTTTCCTTTTATCCTTCTTACTTTGAAGCACTGCCAGGTAATCTGCTTTTCTCTGATAGTTTTATATATTTAGTGCAATTAGTTTATGGGTACTATTTTAAGACATTTTTGTTTAAGAAAAATAAATTGAAGGCCAAATAAATTAAAAAGATATAGAAGCAAATTTATGGCTAGATCACTGCATAGACATCAGTGAGGTACCGTATATACTCGATCATAAGCCGGTTTGTTTATAAGCTGACCCTCCCCCCCAAGATGGATAAGTAAAAATGGAAAATGTTTATGACCCATTCATAAGCCTTTGGAGGATAGGTGCACAAATGGCAATGATTCATCTTAGCAAAATATAGTTCTAAAAATTGGAACATCATCCTAAACTAAGGAAAGAGCAGGAATTTTGCCCCCACAGAACAGTGAGAATTTTAACCTTCAGGCCCTCAGGGAAATCTTGGCACTCTGGGGCCAACCACTGAAGAATGGAGCATTTCCACTGAAGCTCAATTTTTCAGAACTACGATCTAATCCTTCACCTTTCCTAGGGCAGAACTACTACCTACCTCTTCTCCTTTCATTGACAGGTTTCAGAGTAGCAGCCGTGTTAGTCTGTATCTGCAAAAAGAAGAACAGGAGTACTTGTGGCACCTTAGAGACTAACAAATTTATTAGAGCATAAGCTTTCGTGGACTACAGCCCACTTCTTCTATATGCATCCGAAGAAGTGGGCTGTAGTCCACGAAAGCTTATGCTCTAATAAATTTGTTAGTCTCTAAGGTGCCACAAGTACTCCTGTTCTTCCTTTCATTGAAGCTCTGTTGCTATGGGTTCTATAGCTACAGCAGGAATGTGACCCTGTACTTGGGCATCCTCTAAACGTATGGAGATGGATCAGCTGTAGCATTCCCATGGTACTGAGGAGTAATTAATTATTTTACTAAGTGCAAGTTGGAGTTGTCAGATCCTGAGTCTGGCAAATGATTAAAGGCAGACAAAAGAATCGTGATGAAGCCTCCCCACTGCATATAACTTTACAATGTCTGATGGATATCCCATAGGCCTCAGTCATGCGATTGAAGTATTGCATTTGTTGAGACACAGTGCACAGCTCTCCTGAAACTCCCCAGTTAAAGATACCCTTGGAGCTCCGCGGCATACAGGGCAAGCACTTCTTCTGCAATACACCTTAAGACAGTATGGCATGTGCTCCCTAGCATAATGAGCCAGCTCTAGCGGATGGTGCAGAAGAAAGTGGGATGATAATCCTGGCCCACTAGGGGTGACTTGGTCCCAGGACTCATTGAGTGAGCAGTCCTATTATAGTGTTGCCAAGGATTTTTATTTATTGTTAAGGTATTTGGTGTTTTTGCTTAAAACCCTAACTCCTGGAGTCATGTAATTTCATGACACTCTGAGCTTTCATTTAAACAACAACAACAAAAATTCTAGCCCCCATGGTTGCAGAGGAAGCTTGAAAACATGTCCCCAGTAGATCCTAAAGGCTCCAAAAGCAGAAGTTAAATTACTCTATCCACCATTTAAAACCAAACATGATTTGTAAGCCAATTTCATTTTTGGGGAGCCTGATTTATGAATTTTGAATGGGATTGGCAGTGCTGTATCGCTTTCCCAAGGGCAATTGTGCCTGGCTGCTGGGCAAGGGGGTGTTACTTCTTGCTACCTGACCATCTTGCACATACACAGAGCAATAGAGCATGATCTGGCCCTTAGTGAGTACTCACAAGACATTAAAGGCACTTATTAGCCATCACCCTAGTGTCTAATAATACATCAAAGGTATGCAAAGTAATTGAACATTTGCCTCTGCTACAGCTTACTTATTGCCAAGTTTGTATTATCTCGTAAACACCTTTTAATAACATCCTTAGGACACATTTCTTTTTGTCACATTGCCCTAAGTGATTATATACTTTGCCTTTGATCATGTGTTGATTTAATTTTCAGTGCCTGAAGTTTTTACTGATGATTCAGCCCTTGCTTTGGACTCTTCCTTTTTTATGAGTTTATTGTTTTCGTTATCTGTAATGACTGGGAATTAAATACAAAGTTATTAAGACAAAAACGGAGTAATTTACATTTGAAAGAAGAATTGTAACAGGAAAGAAATCAGATAAAATGAGAGAGAACTGAAAAGGAACAAAATTAGGCCAAATGAAAATCAGAACTATAGTCAATCAAAAAGGGTACAAATCTATAATATTAGGATTGACTATAATGAAAAATAACATGTCAAAAATCAGCATAGAAATATTATGAACTGAGATGGGGAATTGTGTGTGTGTGTGTGTGTGTGTGTATAAATAAATAAATAAATAAGCTTTGCCTCAATTGTCAAAAAAAATGGAGGGCTACATAATTTCTTTGGTCTGTATTTAGACACCTAAATAAGTAACCTAATGTGGAATTGCTGGCCTCTCAACATCTTTGGCCTGGTCCCCACTAACCCCCCACTTCGGCCTAAGGTACGCAAATTCAGCTACGTTAATAACGTAGCTGAATTCGAAGTACCTTAGTCCGAACTTACCGCGGGTCTAGACGCGGCAGAGAGGCTCCCCCGTCGATGCCGCGTACTCCTCTCGCCGAGCTGGAGTACCGGCGTCGACGGCGAGCACTTCCGGGATCAATCCCAGAACATCGATTGCCTGCCGCCGGACCCTCCGGTAAGTGAAGACGTACCCTTTGAGAATCAAGTCAATTATTGGGTGCCTAAAATGAACTCAGCGGCCTAATTTTAAGCAGCTATATTTGAAAAACATAGTCCTAGATTTTATATAAACCCGTTTTCTTGCAAGGTAGATGAATAACAGATGTGGTTATATGAAAAGTCTCATTGTATTTTTTATATATATAGTATATATTAAGTATGTTCTAAGTAAATAATATAATTTGCATGTGATATATTTTACAATAAGCACATATTTGTAAAGTAAAAGTTCTATAATGTATTGTGAAACCTCTGAAACTCTTTCTTCGGATATATTTGTTCATAGTTTTTCAACATCCAATGTTCTTAAAATAGTATATCTCCATGGCTGAGAGTTTTCCTTGCATGTCTGGTCTCCAGCTTTCTAGTCAGTATGTGTCAGATTGTTTTTTGGTGTCAATATGCATCTTACTCTATGAATGGGGCAAAAGCCAGGTTCAAGAAAGATGTTTGGTGGGAGTGAAAGGTAATAACATTATTGCATGACAGACATAGGAGAATACTTTTTGATGCGTATCCATTCACCAAATCTGCTATCAGTTTGGCACTATCAAATGGCCAGTCGGTTGCATTTTACAAAATTCTGTTGAAGCCAGCAGGAACTGAAGATGATCAGCACCTTCCACGAGTGGTCTTGCAATTGCACAAGATCAGGCCTTTTCTGTGCTTTGGGTTATTAAAGTTATTGAACATTCACAGGGGCTATTATTTGAACTGAAATAACTGAAATTTTTTGCTTCCGCCATGTGTTTTTTTTTCCCCTCCAGAACACTAGAAGTCCGCATTATTGATTAATTTCCTTTCTCCTAGTTTTTAAAAATCAGGGTTTTTTTCCATTATTGAGATGAGAAGAGTAGAAGAGTTAAGCCTGTCACTAAGAAAAGCTGGGATTTCTTTATTAAAACAACAAATATCAAAATGAACAGTATATGGGAGTTTATTTTGACGCTTCATATGTTTGGAGTCAGACATTTTTTCTGCAGCGGTACACATCAAATATCTGTGACAGCGTGTACGAGGCCTTTGCAATCCCCTGCTGGAGGATCCATAGTCCTACTACACCAGTGGTTTTCAAACTTTTTTTCTGGGGACCCAGTTGAAGAAAATTGTTGATGCCTGTGATCCAACGGAGCTCGGGATGAGGGGTTTGGGGGTGGGAGGGGCTCAGGGCTGGGGCAGGGGGTTGGAGTGTGGGAGATGGTCAGGGCTTTGAGCTGGGGGTGTAGGCTCTGGGGTGGGGCCAGGGATGAGCGGTTTGGGGTGCAGGAAGGGGTTCCAGGTTTGGAGGGCTCAGGGCCAGGGCAGGAGATTGGGGTGCAGGCATGGACTTACCTCCAGTGGGTTCTGGAAAGCAGCGCACCACGGACCACGCTGTGCCCTGGAAGTGGCCAGCATCAGGTCTGGCTCCTAGGCAGAGGTGCACACGCAGCTCCGCGTGACTCTCACCCGCAGGCCAATGGGAGTGTGCAGCCAGTGCTTGGGGCAGGGGCAGCACATGCAGTCCTGTGCCCCCAATGCGTAGAAGCCAGACTGCTGCTGGCCACTTCCGGGGCACAGCACGGTGTCGGAAAAGGTAGGCACTAGCCTGCCTTAGCTGGGCAGCACTGCCGACAGGACTTTTAATGTCTCGGTTGGCGGTGCTGACCAGAGCAAGGCGACCCAGCACCTGACATGCCACAACCCAGTACTGTGTCGTGACCCATGGATTGAAAAACACTGTACTACACCATGCCCCAAGAAAGGAGCAGCGAGGTAAGTCCTCCAGGCCTGCCTAGAGAGGTTGCATGGAAGCAGCCAATCAGAGCCCACCAGGCTCAGATAAAAGGAGCTGCATGACTTTAGCACAGAGATGGGCAAACTATGGCCCGTGGGCCACATCCGGTCTGCGGGACCCTCCTGCAGGCCTCTGAGCTCCTGGCTTGGGAGGCTAGTCCCCAGCCCCTCCCCTTCTATTCCCCATCCCCCCACAGCCTCAGCTCACTCCACCGCCAGAGCAATGCTCTGGGTGGCAGGGCGGTGAGCTCCTAGGGCAGCTCCGCTGCAGAGCCCGGACTGACCCTGTGCTCTGTGCTGCACAGTGGCGACAGCGTGGCTGGCTCCAGCCAGGCGGTGTGGCTGTAGCGCCACCAGCTACTACCCTGTTTCCCCGAAAATAAGACATCCTCCGAAAATAAGGCCTACTTACAGTTTTGCCTCTCGTTGTAATATAAGGCATCCCCCCGATAATAAGACCTCCCCGATAATAAGGCATCCACCGATAATAAGGCATTTTTCATTTCTGAAAAATAAGACATCCCCTGAAAATAAGACCTAGCGCATCTTTGGGAGCAAAAATTAATATAAGACACTGTCTTATTTTCGGGGAAACAGGGTAGTGCTCCAGGCAGCGTGGTAAGGGGGCAGGGAGCAGGGGGTTGGATAGAGGGGGACAAGGTCAGGGGAGTGGTCAGGGGGTACGGTGTGGATAGGGGTCGGGTGGTCAGAGGCCAGAGAACAGGGGGTTAAATGGGGGCAGGGGTACCGGGGGCAGTCAGGAATGATAGGAGAGGTTGAATAGGGCAGGAGTCACGGGGGGAGGAATGGGGTGGTGGGGGGCAGTCAAGGGACAGGGAGAAGGGGTGGTTGGATGGGGCAGGAGTCATGGGGGTCCATCAGGAATGAGAGGAGTGGTTGGATGGGGCAGAGGGGGGCAATCAGGGGCAGGGGTTCCAGGGGCAGTCAGGGGACAGGGGGCGGGAGAGTGGTGGATGGGGCAGGAGTCCTCGGGGGAGGTGGAGGGGTGGGGGGGGCTGGGCCTAACCGGCCATCCATACAATTTCCAAAACCCGATGTGGCCCTCAGGCCAAAAAGTTTGCCTGTCCCTGCCTTAGCAGGTTAGTTCCCATCTGGAACTTGAGGGGCAATGAAAGGTGCTCTGCTCTGGACAAAGAAGATCGAGGGATAACCAGAGGTGGTTCTTGATGCATTTGGTGAACTTGGGAGAGAGGGGCTCTGAGAACTTTAACTCTGAGGTAAGGGGTGAAGATAAAGGGTCCAGGAAGAGGCCTAGGAAGAAGCAGCAATGAATCAAAGTGAGCAATACATGGCTGCTGTTTACAATGTTGCTGAGTTGGAATCTGGAGCAGAGAGTGGACCTAGGTTCCTCACCGACCACCAGTCAAGTCCCCAAGAAGGGGGCAAAGCTTGTTTGGAAGCCTGAGTCAATGGCTGAATTTAAAGGGCTTAGAACTGGGGTTGGAGACCCTCGTGAGGGCAGATAGACAGTCCTTTTGGACTCTTTGCTACCCTGGGAGGAATTCATTTTGATTGTGTGACCTGTTTGAAGGACCAAGTCAATGAAAACCCGCCAACATACAGGGGGTGCCAGGTTTGGAAAAGGAGCGCAGTGCCGCATACAGCAGCAGGAGGCGCTCAGGAGATTTGCGAAGAGAACAGAAACATGCACTGAATGCTGGGATAATTGCTGATCAGATATTAAGGCCAAAAATGGATTATTAGATCATGTGGATGAGGGATTTTTCACCAAAGTATTTGTGCTTTCTCCAGCCTAAATTTTATTGTGCCAAATGACAGTAATTCCATCACTCTCCTTGTGATATTTCTCCACGGTAGAGCTGGTTAGAGATTTTCTGACAAAATGTTTTTCTGTTGGAACCTGCTGATTCACCAAAAGGTAAATGTTTTGTGGAAATGTGTCAATGTTGATGAAAGTTCAATCAAAAGAAAAATGGGAGGGAAAAACATTTTGATGAGGCTGAAGTGTGATTTTTAGCCTCATCAAAATGATTGTTATTTTCTTTTTCAAAACCACTTTTAGTTTCATTTTTTAAAAATAAGATTGGAATAAATCACTGATTTTTTTTTTTTTTATCAAAACAAAATGTTCTCATCAATGCAAAACATTTGTTGTTTGTTTCACAGGAAATTTTGAATTTTTTTCGTTTTGTTCTACTGGGAAATGATTTTGAACGTGCATTACTTCCATGACACACAAATCTGTTCCCCGCTCAGCTCTATTCCACAGTATACTTGCGGCCAAGTTAAAGAAGTATGGGCTGGATGAATAGATTGTAAGGTGGATAGAATGCTGGCTAGATTGTCGGGCTCAATGGGTAGTGATTAATGGCTCCATGTCTAGTTGGCAGCCGGTTTCAAGCGGAGTGCCCCAAGGGTCGGTACTGGGGCCGGTTTTGTTTAATATCTTTATTAATGATCTGGAGGATGGTGTGGACTGCACTCTCAGCAAGTTTGCAGATGACACTAAACTGGGAGGCGTGGTAGATACACTAGAGGGTAGGGATCGGATACAGAGGGACCTAGACAAATTAGAGGATTGGGCCAAAAAAAAACCTGATGAGGTTCAACAAGGACAAGTGCAGAGAACTGCACTTAGGACAGAAGAATCCCATGCACTGCTACAAACTAGGGACCGAATGGCTAGGTAGCAGTTCTGCAGAAAAGGACCTAGGGGTCACAGTGGACGAGAAGCTGGATATGAGTCAACAGTGTGCTCTTGTTGCCAAGAAGGCTAATGGCATTTTGGGCTGTATAAGTAGGGGCATTGCCAGCAGATCGAGAAACGTGATCGTTCCCCTTTATTCGACATTGGTGAGGCCTCGTCTAGAGAACTGTGTCCAGTTTTGGGCCCCACACTACAAGAAGGATGTGGAAAAATTGGAAAGAGTCCAGCGGAGGGGAACAAAAATGATTAGGGGTCTGGAGCACATGACTTATGAGGAGAGGCTGAGGGAACTGGGATTGTTTAGTCTGCAGAAGAGAAGAATGAGGGGGGGATTTGATAGCTACTTTCAACTACCTGAAGGGGGGGTTCCAAAGACGATGGAGCTCGGCTGTTCTCAGTGGTGGCAGATGACAGAACAAGGAGCAATGGTCTGAAGTTGCAGTGGGGGAGGTCTAGGTTGGATATTAGGAAACATTATTTCACTAGGAGGGTGGTGAAGCACTGGACTGGGTTACCTAGGGAGGTGGTGGAGTCTCCTTCCTTGGAGGTTTTTAAGGCCCGGCTTGACAAAGCCCTGGTTGGGATGATTTAGTTGAAAATTGGTCCTGCTTTGAGCAGGAGGTTGGACTAGATGACCTCCTGAGGTCCCTTCCAACCCTGATATTCTATGATTCTATTTTCTATGATTCACAGTGAAACAGACCTAACTACAATATTGGGCAGCCTTTATTGATATCCATCTTACATTTTCCTTTGTTTAACTTCAGCCTATTACTACTAGTTATTTCTCATGTTCCACCCTGTCTCCTCAGTGTTTATATAGTACATTTACAAAATGTACTATATAAATCAGATTCTTTTTTAGTCATTGCTTAACCAAGTATATGTAGTTACAGTAGCTCTTAGTGTTATTAATTAGGTACAGAAGTGCCAGTAGCCCCCAAACTAGGTTCTGCATAAAAGTGAAGTAAAAAGACTGACAATTTATCACTTAAAAGT
Source organism: Chrysemys picta bellii (assembly GCF_011386835.1). Lineage (NCBI taxonomy): Eukaryota > Metazoa > Chordata > Testudines > Emydidae > Chrysemys > Chrysemys picta. Next base: position 265,441,958 of record NC_088791.1, on the reverse strand, counting down.
TTGTAATCTAGATTACTGATAATGAGGTACACTGGATAGATCAGACAAAAAAAAAGGATGAAGGTAGATGGAGGATGAGATATCAGTAATCTAAGAATATTCTTATGTGCACACCATTTTTTTCCTACGAATCACTTTCTCTAGCCCCCAGTTTGTTTTCCACTATTTTTAGAACTCCCTCTACTTGCCTGTCTTTCTGGTATTAATTGGCCTGTAACAGAACATAGTATTCAAGTAATATACAGAAGGATTCTGATCTCTGATATGATACTTCTGAGTACAGCCAAAGATCACATTGGCCAAATTTGCTACTATATTACGATCTAATGTACTGTCCATTGTCAATTCTATAATCTTCTCCTCATTATGGTGTTCATTGTTTCTCTCTGTTACTGTGCATTTGTGCTTTTCTTTATTGCTGAAGCCAGTAAGATTATAAGGACATTGAAGAGGCTGAATGATCTTCTGCCATCTTGACTGTTAAACTAGGTCTGAAAGTTTAGCCTCATAATGAAAAATGTAAAGGGAATCAGTTTAGAAGTTATTCTGAAACAGATTTTTGAGGAGTTTCAAAATAGTGTCAATCTTCATAGGGTCAGTAAAGTAGAGGTTAAAGATATTCATGCTTTTGGTTAGACTTATTGCAAAGGTAAGTGACAGATGGGATAATCAATGTAGTTATCTAAAATATGATTCTTGCAGTGTCTATGGATGGTTTTGTGTTCTTTTCAAATGTTGTGGTGGATAAGACAATGTTTCACTGTTTATTTACAAGGGGGAAAAAGGTTGAATATACTCACAATTCAATATTTAATTACATAGGGCAAATTCATGCCCACATCCCTTTTACATGCAATGTATGCAGTGAGGGAGTAAGGGGCCCAGAATTACCTCTGCTATGTTCAGCGGGTGCTACAGAATTGTTTCCCCTTGGAGTGGTATTTCAAAATAGGATGGTGAGGCAAGGCTGGTCTTGGAGGTAAGCTAAGTAGATGGCATCCTAGGGCAAGGGTCGGCAACCTTCAACACGCAGCCCATCAGGGTAATCCACTGGTGGGCCGCGAGACATTTTGTTTACATTGACCATCCGCAGGCACAGCCCCCTGCAGTTACCAGTGGCTGTGGTTCACTGTTCCTAGCCAATCTGAGCTGCAGGAAGTGGCACATGCTGAAGGTTGACGATCCCTGTCCTAGGGCATTTCACTTTTAGGGTAAGCTCCTGCCTAATCAGGATAGGGGAAAGTGTCTGCCTTTTTTAAAAGCAAAGTCCTGCACCACATGAGCAGCAGACAGGGGATGGAAGCTATCATACTATTCTGTATCAGATACTGGTCACAGAGCTTCCTTATACAAAACAAATGGGTTCATCATAAGATCATATATTGCTCTGCCAGGTATGGCTGAGTTTCCTTTAAATAAGGTATTTTACACACAGCATCACCTCATGGCTGAACAGTATAATACAGTTCAGCTTCCATTACAGAAGCCACATCACCAATGCAGCTCTAACCTGGACAAACAGAACCCAGCAGTGGTGGGAGTATTGTCTGCCTCTTTAAGGGGGGAGGTCTCCACACCACCACAAGCATTATAGATAGTTAGTCTGAGATTCCTACAAGCCCTGTAGTGATGGGTGGAGAGGGAATTGGAATAGGCAGAGCCATAGCTTTGCCCTTTGGTTAAAGAAGATAAAAGCTGGATGGAGAGATCTCAGTGTACCAAGAAGGAGGGAGAGCTGTAAACCTGCTCTCTGTAACATTTCATGTGATGAAGCACACTGTCCTTTGTGTGGCTGTCCATCTGTACTGGTTAGCGCATAGAAGAGGGTGGAGCAAGTGCTATTTTTTTTATTTAAAGCATTGTCACTTATAAAGGAGAGAGAGAGTCTCCTCCACTCTCTGGCTTTACTATCGGTTGCACTGGTGTAGGCATAGGGTAACTCCACTGATGAAATAAGAACATAAGAACGAACAGGAGCCACTAATAGGGGCCGCTAACAGGGAGTTTCCACAGGGAATTTGGAAGGGGAGTGGGAAGGGGGCAAGGTACACTTGCCATTCTTTAAAACCTTTAAACTAAACTATAATCAAAACTTCTTGATTTAAACAAAAACCCTTTCATTAACCTAGGTAGCTGCAGGAGAGAATACAGGCAGAATCCCAGAAGCAGAGGGGGGCTATCCTGTTTATTGCACTTAGTGTAGCATGCATGATTACCTGCCCTGTGGACGGGTGGTGTATGTGTGCTTTCGGTGCAAGGAGCTCCTGGCCCTCAGAGACCACGTACGGAGGCCAGGGTGGCAGAATTGGAGGAGCTAAGGGAGGCAGAGAGGTATGTTGATGAGGCTTTCCAGGACACTGTAGATTTCTCCCACCTCCAGTCAGACAGCCCCTGCACTGTTAAGGAGGATGAAAGGGATCTATTATCGACCACCTGACCAGGACACTGATAGTGATGATGAAATGCTAAGGGAGATTAGAGAGGCTATCAAAATAAAGAACTCAATAATAGTGGGGGATTTAAATTATCCCCATATTAACTGGGTACATGTCACTTCAGGATGAAATGCAGGGACAAAATTTCTTGATACTTGAAATGACTGCTTCTTGGACCAGCTGGTACAGGAATCCACAAGGGGAGAGGCAATTCTTGATTAGTCCTGAGTGGAGCGCAGGATCTGACCCAAGAGGTAACTATAACAGGACTGCTTGGAAATAGTGACCATAATATAATAACATTTAACAGTCCTGTGGTGGGAAGAACACCTGAACAGCCCAACACTGTGGCATTTAATTTAAAAAAGGGGAACTATGCAAAAATGAGTAGGTTAGTTAAACAGAAATTAAAAGATAAAGTGACTAGAGTGAAATCCCTGCAAGCTGCGTGGACACTTTTCAAAGACACCATAATAGAGGCCCACCTTAAATGTATACCCCAAATTAAAAAAAAAACAGTAAAATAACTAAAAAAGAGCCACCGTAACTTAACAACCATGTAAAAGAAGCAGTGAGAGATAAAAAGGCATCTTTTAAAAAGTGGAAGTCAAATCCAAGTGAGGTAAATAGAAAGGAGCATAAATACTGCCAAATTAAGTGTAAAAATGTAATAAGAAAAGCCAAAAAGGAATTTGAAGAACAGCTAGCCAAAAACTCAAAGGGTAATAACAAAAAGATTTTTTAAGTACATCAGAAGCAGGAAGCCTGCTAAACAACCAGTGGGGCTCCTGGATGATCGAGATACAAAAGGAGCGCTTAAAGACGATAAAGTCATTGCAGAGAAACTAAGTGAATTCTTTACTTCTGTCTTCATGGCTGAGGATGTTAGGGAGATTCCCAAAGCTGAGCTGTCCTTTATACATGACAAATCTGAGGAATTGTCACAGATTGAAGTGTCATTAGAGGAGATTTTGGAATTAATGGATAAACTTAACAGTAACAAGTCATCGGGACGAGACGGCATTCACCCAAGAGTTCTGAAAGAACTCAAATGTGAAATTGTGGAACTATTAACTATAGTTTGTAACCTGTCTTTTAAATTAGCTTCTGAACCCAATGACTGGAAGATAGCTAATGTAATGCCAATATTTAACAAGGGCTCTAGAGGTGATCCCGACAATTACAGACTGGTAAGTCTAATTTCAATACCAGGCAAATTAGTTGAAACAATAGTAAAGAATAAAATTGTCAGACACATAGAAGAACATAAATTGTTGGGCAAAAGTCAACATGGTTTCTGTAAAGGGAAATCTTATCTTACCAATCTATTAGAGTTCTTTGAAGGGGTCAACAAACATGTGGACGAGGGGGATCCAGTGGACATAGTGTACTTAGATTTCCAGAAAGCCTTTGACAAGGTCCCTCACTAAAGGCTCTTATGTAAATTAAGTTGTCATGAGTTAAGAGGGAAGATCCTTTCATGGATTGAGAACTGGTTAAAAGACAGGGAACAAAGGGTAGGAATAAATGGTAAATTCTCAGAATGGAGAGGGGTAACTAGTGGTGTTTCCCAAGGGTCAGTTCTAGGACCAATCCTATTCAACTTATTCATAAATGATCTGGAGAAAGGGGTCAACAGTGAGGTGGCAAAGTTTGCAGATGATACTAAACTGCTCAAGCTAGTTAAGACCAAAGCAGACTGTGAAGAACTTCCAAAAGGTCTCACAAAACTAAGTGATTGTGCAACAAAATGGCAAATGAAATTTAATGTGGATAAATGTAAAGTAATGCACGTTGGAAAAAAATAACCCCAACTATACATACAATATGATGAGGGCTATTTTAGCTACAACTAATCAGGAAAGAGATCTTGGAATCATCGTGGATAGTTCTCTGAAGATGTCAACGCAGTGTGCAGCGGCAGTCCAAAAAGCAAACAGGATGTTAGGAATCATTAAAAAAGGGATAGAGAATAAAATGAAGAATATCTTATTGCCCGTATATAAATCCATGTTATGCCCACATCATGAATACTGCGTACAGATGTGTGTCCCTAGCCTCTGTTTGTCAGAGGGTGGAGATGGATGGCAGGAGAGAGATCACTTGATAATTATCTGTTAGATTCACTCCCTCTGGGGCAGCTGACATTGGCCACTGTCGGTAGACAGGATATTTGGCTGGATGGACCTTTGGTCTGACCCAGTATGCCATTCTTATGTTCTTAATGGCTATATACAGGTCCATTTAGCCCAGTATCCTCTGACAGTGGCCTATGCCAGGTGCCCCAGAGAGGAGGAACAGAACAGGTAATCATCAAGTGATCCATCCCCTGTCGCCCATTCCCAGCTTCTGGCAAACAGAGATTTAGGACACCATCCCTGCCCATCCTGGTTAATAGGCATTGATGGACCTATTCTCCATGAATTTATCTTGCTTTTTTTTTAATCCCTGTTATAGTCTTGGCCTTCACAACATCCTCTGGCAAGGAGTTCCACAGGCTGACTGTGCATTGTGTGAAAAAATACTTCCTTTTGTTTGTTTTAAACCTTCTGTCTATTAATTTCATTTGGTGACTCCTAGTACTTGTGTTATGAGAAAACTTCCTTATTTACTTTCCCCACACCAGTCATGATTTTATAGACTTCTGTAATATCCCCCCCTTAGTTGTTTCTTTTCCAAGCTGAAAAGTCCCAGTCTTATTAATGTCTCCTTATATGGAAGCCATTCCATACACCTAATCAATTATGTTGTCCTTTTCTGAACCTTTCCAATTCCAATATATCTTTTTTGAGACGGGGGACCACATCTGCATGCAGTATTAAAAATGTGGGGATAACTGGATTTATATAGAAGCAATATGATATTTTCTGTCTTATTATCTATCCCTTTCTTAATGATTCCCAACATTCTGTTAGCTTTTTTGACTGCTGCTGCACATTGAGTGGATGTTTTCAGAGAACTTTCCCAAAGAACAACAAGATCTCTTTCTTGAGTGATAACAGCAAATTTAGACCCCATAATTTTATGTGTATAATTGGAATTATGATTTTCAATGTGAATTACTTTGGATTTATCAACATTGAATTTTATCTGCCATTTTGTTGCCCAGTCACCCAGTTTTGTGAGATCCTTCTGTAGCTCTTCATAGTCTGCTTGGAACTTGCCTATCTTGAGTAGTGTTGTATCATTTGCAAATTTTGCCATCTCACTGTTTACCCCTTTTTCCAGATCATTTATGAATATATTGAATAGGACTGGTCCCAGTACAGACCACTGGGGGACATCACTATTTATCTCTCTCCATTCTGAAAACTGACCATTTATTCCTACCCTTTGTTTCCTATCTTTTAACCAGTTACCAATACATGGGAGGACCTTCCCTCTTATCCCAGGACAACTTACTTTGCTTAAGAGCCTTTGGTGAGGGACCTTGTCAAAGGCTTTCTGAAAATCTAAGAACACTATATCCACTGAATCCCCCTTGCCCATATGCTTGATGATCCCCTCAAAGAATTCTAGCAGATTGGTGAGGCATGATTTCCTTTTACAAAAACCATGTTGACTCTTCCCCAACAAATTATGTTCATCAATTGTCTGACAATTTTGTTTTTTAGTGTAGTTTCAACCCGTTTGCCTGGTACTGAAGTCAGGCTAACCAGCCTGTAATTGCTGCCATCACCTCTGGGGTCCTTTTTAAAAATTGGCATCACATTAGCTATCCTCCAGTAATTTGGTATAGAAGCTGATTTAAATGATAGGTTACAAACTACAGTTAGTAGTTATACAATTTCACATCTGAGTTTATTCAGAACTCTTGGGGTGAATACCATCTGGTCCTGGTGACTTATTACTGTTTAGTTTATCAGTTTGTTCCAAAACCACCTCTAATGACACCTCAATCTCAGAAAGTTCCTCAGATTTTTCACTTAAAAAGAATGGTTCAGGTTTGGGAATTTTCCTCACATCCTCAGCTGTGAAGTCCGATGCAAATAATTCATTTAGTTTCTCTGCAATGGCCTTATCTTTGTAATTGGCCTGTCCACTTCAAACCAGTAGTGGGGAATTGTACATTAAGGATCAGAATTGATACTTGGTGCATTTTTATTCCATTCCTGGCTTGCTTATTTGTTCCTTATATTTGTAGTATATGGTATGGACATCTAGAGCCCTTGGTAGGTATTTTTATAATATTTTGCATAAATCTGTTATGCCCCAATACAGGTGGGAATTATTTTGCAATTATTACTTCACAGTGTTCTGAGAATGCACAATGACTTATTATTTTATTTGTAATATCAGTTTAAATGCTGCATTATGAAAGGTACTGCCTATATTCCTGCCATACTGCAATATTTTAAAATACTGTATATTCAAATATTGCTAAGAAAGATACTGTAGAAGTTCAGCCATTTCATTTGCTACATAATCTCATAGATTAGACTAATATCCACTTACTGGCTTCTGTATTAATATTGACTAAACCGAACCACTTGACCTCACTTCTCACAATTTATGGTGTCAGATTCCCTCATTGGATTATTATATGGTCTGTTAAATGTAACTATCAATAATATATATTTTTAAAGAAAGTATATCCCAAATTTGAAAGCCTAGTAAGAGTTTAATTTAAGTTAAAGGAGAATTTGTAACCATGAGATAACAAATAACTTTTATATTCCGTTTTTGTGTGGTGCTCTTAAAGATCTTCCTCACATAGGTCTCACACTCTCAAATAATATAAAGTACTTATATTATTTATACACCATAAGGGGTTAATTGCAATGAGTTCATCTGCTTGTCTAAGGACAATGTCTAAGAAGCCTGCTTATGTGCTAGGGTTCATAATTCTTAAGAATCCTCCAGGCCTCTTTTTTTTCTTTCATGTGAAGCAAGGTCCTTTTCACATATGCCTAATTACTACTATGAACCGTATGTGCAGAGTCAATTGAAATCACATACATTACACAGACATACAATTGAGGGAATGTATGGATGTAACTGAAAGCACCCCTGTATTCACCATGTGTATTCACACCAGTCTTGCAGTAATGATTGTACATTGAGGTATCATTTGAAAACTAATAACTCGCAGGTCAATATCATGGTGAAATATATGTAGAAACATTATAAGAACCGCCATATGGGGTCAGACCAATGGTCTATTTAGCCCACTATCCTGTCTCCTGACAGTGGCCAATGCCTGGTGCTTCAGAAGGCATGAATAGAACAGGTAATCATCAAGTGATCCATCCCCTGTTGCCATTCCCAGCTTCCGGCAAACAGAGGCTAGGGACACTTCAGAGCATGGATTTGCATCCCCTCACATCCTGGCTAGTAGCCATTGATGGACCTATCCTCCATGAATTTATCTAGTTCTTTTTTGAACCATATTATAGTCTTGGCTTTCACAACATCCTCTGGCAAAGAGTTCCACAAGTTGACTGTACATTGTGTGAAGAAATACTTCCTTTTGTTTTGTTTTATACCTGCTGCATATTCAAGTTATTAAATCCTCCTGTATGATGTTCTTAGCACATGTTCAAAACCACACAGCCATACCCAGGCCGAAGTCGGCAAACAGGTCTGTCCTAAACAAAGGCATATGTTCTTAATTTGCATTTAAGCAGTAAACTGAGTCATCAGGCAGAAAGAGGGAAGGGAGGAAACAAAACAAACCTTACATGAAGCCATATGGGGGGGGAGGGGGGGAGAACCAGCAGGGAACATCCTTCCACACAGATTCCAGGGAATTAAACTATAACAAGGAGGGGCAAGCACCCCAAGAGACCCCTCTTCTCTCTTCCTGTCCATCTCACTCTTTGCACCTGAGAAGACAAAAGAGGCCGTTGGACTCTGGGAGAAGGGTCCTGACCTAAAGAGTTTAGTCAATAATGCTGGTGGAAGCATGTGGCGAGAAACTTTGCTATGAGTTGAATACAGTTTTTTAAATTAGGCACTAGAAAAGGTTTATCTTTACAAGAAAAAGAAACATTTCTGACTTTTATGCCTCATTGTTTGTACTCACTTAAAATCTATCTCTTTGTAGTTAATAAACTTGTTTTATAGTTTTATCTAATCCAGTGTGTTTAAATGTAAGTGTCTGGGTAACTTTATTTAAGGTAACAGACTTTTGTATATTATTCCCTAACAGGAATAATGGACTTAATACATTTGAACTGTTCAGGAGAGGGCTGGACAGTACAAGACATACATTTGGGGGGAGGAAGAGAGGGGGAAATGGAAGTGTGTTGGGGTTACCCAACAGAGGTAACAAAGGCTGGCAAAATCCAGGGTGCAAGCCAAGTGTGGCTGGCAGGCTGCAGTTACACACAGATACTCAGCGTGTGACTTGCATGCTGTAAGGATGTTTATGAATGGCCCAGAAGGGAGCTACTGCAGCAAGGTATTGTACGGCACCCAAACTTGCAGTGCAGGGGAAACACAGACCTTCACTAGTCTGGATTGCACTCTGGTATGTTAAACATACTCATTTTTATTGAATGATAATGACAGTACAAGTATCAGAGGGGTAGCCGTGTTAGTCTGGATCTGTAAAAAGCGACAAAGAGTCCTGTGGCACCTTATAGGCTAACAGACGTATTGGGTATTCACCCACAAAAGCTTATGCTCCAATACGTCTGTTAGTCTATAAGGCGCCACAGGACTCTTTGTCCCAATGACAGTACACACAACAAAATATTTTTAAGACATTATCTATTTCCATGATCACAAAGGATAGTTACATTATTTACATAGGAGATGAGACTGAATGGGTTGAGATGAATAAATATTAAAATAAGAGATGAATGCCTTACACACACACACACACCCCACCCCCCCACACACCCCAAACCTGGAACAAAATAATTTTAATTTGAATGACAAAAAGCAAAAATAAACTTTTTGCAAGATATCATTTATAATTCCTGCATTTCTATCAGCTGATGTAACTTATTTGGCATTGACAGTTCCATGCATTTGTTTTAAAGTTACCACTTTTCTCGGCAATTTCATGTCTCCCATTTATGCTAATTTCAAGAAAGTACACCAAAATAGTCACTTCTACAATTGCATGTCTTGTAATGTTTGTGAATTATAGACATTAAAGATGGAGATGACCTATTCAGTCATCACATCTAGTGCAGGATTGTCCCCTATGTGAATTTACTGCTATATTTTTTCTGTCTAATGTTAATTGACCAAAGTATGTGCAAGGGTTCCACCTTGGGATGCTGTTTTTCTGTCAGTATCCCATTACTAGGAAATATTTCTTGATATTCAGCCTCAATTTTACCTTTCTAAAATGTCATGCCATTACTTTTACTTATAGTCCCTGGTACAACCCTAGATAATTCCTCTTCCTTCCTGGTGATATTACATATATTTTTTTCAGATGTTTATAAACTATGGGTAACATTTTCAAAAGGGCCTAAATCCCATTTTCTAAAGGGCCAGATTACAAAAGGTAGCTAAGTGCCTAATTCCCTTCGATTTCAATGAAAGTTGGGCATGTAAATACCTCCAAAATTTTGCCTTAAATTACTAGGTCTCATTACACGTTGTCACTTAGGGCAAGGTTTTTTTTTTTCCAAGTTTTTTTTTTGTATTTAGGTTCCTGAGGATGCAGATAGGCACCTAGTGGCATTTTCAAAAGTGCTTAAGGGCATTAGGAGGTTAATTCAGTTATTCATCCAGCTCTACCTACATACCTTTGAAAAAAATTGAAAATTTGGCCCTATGCCTCTTAGTAGTTTGTTTAGCCAAGTCATATATATTTAGTTCTTTTATTTTTTTTCTCATAAATCAATCCTTCTAGACCCCTGTTCAGTTTTATTTCTCTTCTCTGAAGTCCCTCCAGTTTGTCTATACCTGTATTTTTAATGAGCTATCCAGAAGTGTACACAATATTTTGGACCAGATTCTTTGTCCCACTTTGTTCTATCTGCATCACTGTGGTGGTACAAGCATGGGTCAAACTCCAGTGAGCATAGAGTCATCACAGGGGGCATGGCAGCATGGGGATGGTCAAGAATGTTGCTGGCAAATGGCTTCGTAGGTGTCAGAGTCATCTAGCATGTATTAGAGCAGTTCTGATGCTGCAAAAATCTATGATGGGGTTAAGGATTATGTAGAATCAGCCCCAATTTGAGGAAGCCAAAACTGTAGGCTGTAGGAGAGACTCCAGTTTTCCAGCTGCAGTCACCCTAAGGACATACAGAGAGAGGCTCTCAGCATGCTATTTTGTGACAAGATAACTCTATGCTGGCAGCTCCATACTGAATTGTGCTGCTGTTGCTGGGAGTGGCAGTGAAAAACAAGGGAGCATCAGTCTACGTAATACTGAAGGTTTAATAAGACACCATAGATGCTGAAAAGCCATCTGTAAGAGGAATGCCTCATTTGTTTCAGTGTTCATTTTAACTGATAGTTTTCTCTGAATAACATGTTTTACTGTTTGTGGTTGGTGGCAAGTTATCACCTTGAAATGCCTGGGAGGAACTGCCAAGATAACATGGTAATCGGAGCCTGACTCATGATGTTATTTAGACTTGTTAATGACACAAAGGAGTGGGTAATGGAGAGGTATGTGACACTTGTAGGAAACTGATGATATTTTCTCAAATGGCATTTGTATAGTATATGCTAACATCAGAAAATTAATATTTCCTTTGCATCATTCAAACCAAGAAGACATCACATCAAAAAAGTAAGCACCCTAGTAAGCGGCAGACTCTGCCACATGAAACAGGCAAGTCCTTTTTCCTAAAGGCCACATTCTTATACCCTTACTCACTCTGACTAGTATCTTAATCCGTAAGTAGTCCCAGTAACTCCATTGAAACTATTTGTAGATTAAGTTCCAGATCCACAAAGGGACTTGGGCATTATGATGCTCAGTGTCACAGCCCCTAACCTTTAGGTGCTTAGAAATTCACTATTCACAAAATACTATTCACTATGTATGAATAACTAAAGAGTCAGTGGTGCAGGGAGACTGGACTGTGGGTCTCTGAGATAGTGCCCTAAGTACTGGACTATAGAGTCATTTTCACAAGCTCTGGATTACATACTTAGAGTCAGTGGGTCAAAGTGGAACAGGTTCAACATGAGACTGAGGGAACGGCTCCTTCCCTACATGCATACACCATAGTTCAGCAGTTAGAACACTCTCCGGGAAGGTAGGAGATCCCTGTTCAAATGTTTTGTCCCCACCTGATAGAAGAGGGAATTGAAGTGAGTGTTTTAACTACTGGGCTAAAAGTTATAAGGTGGATACCACCATCACCACCTCATCCTTTGGTGGCCAGATTTTGAATGTGACCCTATCCAGTAGGTAGCTTCTGAGGTCACCTACTGGATCAGACCCCACAGGTACGACAGGCACTCATTCATTTTGTGATCGTGTTGGGGTTTAGGTGGACGATAGGCAGCTGGATGCCTATCCAAAGGCAGCAGTTTGCATGCCCAGGGAAAGAAACGTAGGTGCTGAGGGAACTTTTATAACAAAAACTTAGGTACAGAACAAATACAAATGCCTATGGGATGGCAGCCAAATGGGGTTTTGTGTACCACTGTAGTGCCTAAGACTGGAACTCAGGCACCCAAATCTGCGGTTTAGGCACCTAAGTACCTTTGTGGCTCTGAGCTAAGGTATTATTCAGAATGAGGAAGGGTATTAGAATATGGCCCAAAGATGTTTACTTTGGTAAGTGATTTTACCCTAGCAAATTGCTGCTGAAGGCAACGACTTGGAGTTTGCAGGTCATCTGTAATCTGTATGTTTTTGCTGTGGGTTGAACAACAATTCTGAGGATAATTAAGAATGTTTCTTCAGGCAGTGAGCTATGGAAAAGAATGATGCAACATAGCAACTTGGCTTTCCAGGTGTGAGATGGATAGCTTCCCTGCGGACAAGTGTTAGCAGACCTGTGATACTGGATAACTTGTAACAACTGCAGCACTGGTGAAAAGTAAGATATTCTACTTAATCTGATGCAGAAACTGTAGTAGTGGACATCAAAAATATTTACTATTGTGAAAGCCCAAGACCGGAGAAAGACCAACGAAAGTTTTATTTTTGTATAGTCTTTCAGCAGCTCCCTCATGCAAGCAGTGATAATCTTGCTACAGTGTTCACTTTTAATACTACAACTGACTACGCTGCCATCTGTGTGTATCATCTATCAAAATTAATAAAATAATTGGTTAATTTTATTAATATTTTTGTTTTAACTAAATGGAGTATGATTGCCACACTTTGAGGTTTCCATGGAAGGGTAGGATTGGCTGCAACATCAGCACATTTCCATCATGGCTTTGCAATTGCTTTTACCCAAACAGCAAAGGAGAATGGCAGCCGCAACATGTTATGTAACCCATGAAAGCAAGAAATAGATTTGAAACAGGCACTGGGGGAGGAGAGGGTTTGGCTTTGTTGCATCTGTGCAGATTGTTGAGGTTAGGAAAAAAAGATGTACATGCACTAGCAGAGCTAGTAATTGCACCAGCAGTCCTTTGCCCTTACAAAGGATCACTTCTGCCAGTAAAATAAAAATGTCTAGGTTAAATCTTGGCCTATGGTCTGATTGTACCTTTTCAGCAACACAGAAGCATCTGTAAAGTCAGTAGATTTAGCTGGATCAGTGCTAGGGAATCCTCACATAATGCAGTGTCATCTTTATGGTTCCTATGCCACTCTCCCAGTGTCCCGGAGCATGTCTGTGGAAAAGGGGACATAGCTGTAGTAATCTCTGGTTGCCAGAAGGGCCCAGTGAAACCATAAACAACTGGTGTAAGTCAGAGCAGCCTTTAGGCATTAGTATTGACATCATTTTTAACTTTGTTGTTTCCTGGGAATTAAACATATACTCTGAATTCTCATAACTTGCTCTCACAACTAGCAAATAAATGTGAAATTTTCTACTACAATACTGTAATTATACTAACTAGCAGCCCCTTTGTTTAAAAATTCAGAGCAGGAACATGAAATATGCCAATTTTTCCCCATAAAAATAAGGTCCTGTCTAATTAAACATTTAAATATTTTATTTGGAAATGTGTGATTTTTAACAATTTTCAGTTAGCTATTTAAAATTAGTCATTTAAGTGTCCGGGTGACATGTTAAATGGGTTATGCTGGATAACCTCAGCCATATCACACAATATTACTTGAGATAAAGGAGCACAACAGAACTTCGGGTTCATGAAGGGTTCATCCAGTAGACGTGCCAGTTTGGAAATACAATTAAAAAAGATTTCTTAACTTTCTAAAGGCCTTGCTATAAAAGGAAAGGAATTAATACTATGTTTTACAATTATTTCCCCCCCTGCAGCTAATTATCAAACTGTAATATCTTGGACAGATCTCTTCTGATTCCCCACTAAGACTTTGGAAACCATTGTGTCATGGGATGGATAGATCACATACTGGCCTGGCAACCTAGAAGTTAATGCAGCAACCACTAGCCAGCACTGATTGGCAATCCCACACAGCTAGGAGAATAAAAGAGCTGAGAAGCAGAGGGGCAGGGTGGCTGCTAGAGAAGCAAGCAAGCTGGAGAAGGAAAATTCTGCCATCAAGCTGATGAGAAGATGCTTAGAGAAGGGGTGACTGGATGCACATACTGGAGAAGGCTACAGAACCAAGAGAGTTAGGAAGGAGCTCAGGGCACAGCAGCAGGAATTTTTGAGGCTTGATTCTGTCTGCCTTATTTAAGGGCCTTGAGCCAGAACTCAGAGGAGTGGGTGGGCGGGCCTGGGCTCCCCTACTGATCCCTCAACAGAGACTTAAGAACCAAAGGTCTCTCCAGCCCCCCTGAGGACAAGGACTAGTTAACTCTTCCTAGTAGGAGGGGAAACCTGTACCCCTATTAGGGCTAAGAGAAACACCCTTCATAGCCCTGAATGGGACTACCATAGAGACTCAGACTAGGTCTATACTAAGGGGAGGGGGGTCGATTTAAAATACGCAAATTCAGCTACACGAATAGCGTAGCTGAATTCGGCGTATCCTATTCGACTTACCCCACTGTGAGGACAGCGGCAAATCGACTGCCGCAGCTCCCCTGTCGACGGCGCTTACTCCTCCTAACGAGGTGGGAGTAAGCGCGTCGATTCAGGGATCGATTGATCTGTCTAGATGAGATGCGATAAATCGATCCCCCAAGGGATCGATTTCTATCTGCCAATCCGGGTGGGTAGTGTAGACTAGCCCTCAGGCAAAATTTTAATCAACAGTATTTCCCCTCCTCCCTACCCCCACCTACCGGGGAATTACATGGCAGCAGCAGAGGAGGAAAGGGTCTCTCTTCTAACCACTAGGTTAGTGATACTTAATTAGATCTACCCGTGGGCCGACTTGAGAATTTTATGATAAGAGGCTCCCATTTGCACAGGAGGCTGACAAAAAAAAAATCTTCTGCCTATAAATAAAGACCTTGATTGCAACATAGGTATTAGTGTTTCTATCTTTTAACAATGTTTATAAATCAACATTATTGCCTGTGTTTGTGGCAATATCTAATGGGAGCAGTGACATCGGTGATCTCTGGCAAGCTCTGTGAAAAGTGGTTTGTAGATGGTCAGGGCATGGTATGTGCACTGGTGTAGAATCTCATCTGTCAGGCGACTGCAGTGTTGTTGTTTTTTTAATGTTCATGGTAGAAAACCCAGATTCACGGAGGTCCATCGATCAGAACATCATTAAAAGATAGATGGTTAGATTCTGGCTATTCTGAAATTGGTCAGCATATTGAGTCCAGAAATCACAAAGTCCCATTGTCTATGAATTTTGCCTTCAAGACACCTGAGCTCTGGAGCCTTACAATTTCTAATTGAAAGGCACCTTCATCAATTAAATCAAGAATGTTCTTTGCTTCAGAAGGGTCCATTAGCAGAGACAACAAAAGGATCACGAACAAAACAAAACAAATCCTTTGGAATTTTTAAATTCTCAAATCATATTTTAAAATTTTCAATCAGATTGTTTAGGAATTTTTGCATCATTTTCATCAAAGTTTTATCTAGGGCAACAACATGCAATGTGGGAAAGTGCGATGTGGGAAATCTTTCCTGTTAAGTCTGTCTCAAAGATTTTAAGATTCCTCTGAAAGCCACACACTTTTTGAAACTGATCCCTGACACTGCTTGCACGACTTTGGAGCTGCAAATTGCCCGAATTCAAGTGACCAGTAATATCACACAGAAAAGCTACCTGTGACACAGTAGACATCATTCATAAATCCAGGACCTCACAAGCCTTGTTGGTCTTGTGGTTTGAAAGAAATTATTTCTTTTTGAAGAGCATAAAACCTCTCTAACACATGTCCCCTATCTAACCATAGAATGTCCTGCTCCTGCAACAGGTCACTGTATTCAGCTGAAATATCTTATAAAAGAGCTTTAAAAAAGATGATGTTGCAAGCTAGAAGTTGAGCATACGTAGTTCACTAATCTCATCACAATATCCATTATTTATTTTCAAGTCCCCAGACAACTTACCACACAGGACAATCCGGTGAATGATGCAGTGAAGTGTATTTAATGAAGGATACATTGCTGCCAAATGTGAAGCAAAGCCTTTCTCTTTCCCTGTCATGGAGGGACCTCCATCTGTAACAAGCAAGTTTATTTTCTGCAGATGTAACCATTTTTTTTCAAAAAACCTTTTACCTTTTCAAAAATGATCTCTCCTGTGATGTAGGTTCTAATGGTATTAAGCACAAAAATTCTTCCTTGAAAATTTCACCTTCATAAAATCTAACAAACTGTGATAGCTGGGCAGTGTTACTTAAATTGCTTGATTCATCCACTGCAAGAGACATGCATTTAGCATTTTTTTAAATAGGAAAGCAATGCAGACAAACAATCCTCAGAAATTACCTCCAATCTTCACACTGCTATGAATCAGACAGGGGAACTTGCTTTACATGGTTGAAAATGTCATCTTTGTTTTTATCTCCAGCAAAAATCCACCAGCAGTGCAGAAGTAAGGGTGGCAATGCACTATATCATGCTATCCTTACTTCTGTACTGCTGCTGATGGTGGCGCTGACTTCAGAGCTGGGTGCCTAGCCAGCATTTACTGTTCTTCAGCCTCCCAGCCAGTACTTAATTTGTGCCTGGACTTGCTAGGGATGAATCCCAGCACCTATTTCATTTCAAATTAAGGACTGCCAATATGTTACTTACTAAGGAAGTCATAGGCAAATGATAGGCAGTGCAGCAATGTTCTTGTATTTATTTATAAACATTTTTTAAGTTGAGGGCTGGTGGGCCACACACGAAGCCTTGGTGGGCAACATTTGACCTGTGGGCCACCTATTGAGTATCACCACACTAGTCTAAAAGCAGGGCCTGCTCTAACTTTTTTGCCACCCCAGGCAAAAAAGAAGAGAGCCGCCCTGCCATACCCCCCGCGAGCGTCGCCGAAATCCCCGCCCCCCCCGAGCACCACGCCGCCCGAAGCCCTGCCCCCAAGCACCATACCGCCTGAAGCCCCCGCCCCCCCTCCGCGCACCACGCTGCCCAAAGCTCCACCCCCTCTGAGCACCGCACCTTCCCAGGAAACTTTTTCAGATTTCCAAAAATTTCCCATTGTTCACTAGGATGAAACCAAGACCTTCTTGAAAGTAAACTTGAAAAAAAACAATGTGAGCCCAGAATAACCAATAGCCAGCTGGGCAGTGCACTCAATTGGTGCATGGAGAGAAAAAATCAAGTCACTGGCTTGAATTAGGCACCCCAGGGACTCGAATCAGGGTTTTCTATTTCCCATCTGATAGCCTAGTGGTCAAGGCAATTCTAATCATTCTCTTACTTAAACATTGACCAGAAAGTCCACCCTAGACCTGAGAAACCTTTTCCAATGGAAGATTAATTGAAACTGGTACAGTCCTGCAAAAAGTTTTGGTTTCTCAGTGACAAACAGTTTTGTTGAAAAAATTGTGATCAGCTCCTGAGGTACTGAAAGCTTCCAACTCTCAATGACAGCTCAGTAGCCTGCGGAAACAGCCACCAATCTTGCAGAACTAATTTCTTCATATGTTATTTAAAGACTCAGGATAGCCTAGAACCGTGGTGGGCCACCTGCGGTCTGCAGGACGCACGCAGCACACAGGGTAGTCCGCTGGCAGGCCGCCAGACCATTTGTTTACATTTTCACAGCCGCCCGCAGCTCCCAGTGGCTGCAGTTTGCCATTCCTGGCCAATAGGAGCTGTGGGAAACAGCGGCCAACATGTTCCTGCAGTCCAAGCCACTTCCCACAACTCCCATTGGCCGGGAACGGTGAATCGCAGCCACTGGGAGCTGTGGGTGGCCATGTAAATGTAACCATACTGTCTGGTAGCTCACCAGCAGATTACCCTGACGGTCCACAGGTTGCTCACCACTGGCTTAGAATATACCACAAGTCTCTAGTAAAATATATATGCCTGGCCATGGATCCATGATGCGGTTTTAAGCATGTTATTACTCAACCAGGATGGACCACTTGACACCTTCTCTGGAGTACAATGGAATAGCTGACTTATTTACACACTATTAAACACATCTAACATTTCTTGAAACAAATGCTGATCAGGCCAGTTCATTTCAGCTATGTGAAATGGAAAGTGCTTTTTAAAAGAGATGCGGATTGTTGTGCCAACGATTTAGTCAACACCACCTTCCAAACAGTGTCATAGTTACTCCTCACAATCATAGTCATAAGCAGCATGTAAACCACTTCAGCCAAAAATCAGCCACTTCAAACCTCCTGTTACAGAGACCAACAATCTACCAAGTGAACTAAATGAAAAGCTTCCCTGGCCACCCTAATAGGAGTTTAGCTAACTTTATCTCAGCTGGATGTCTCTTAAGTTGCTTTGATTCCGTTTACACCTTTTAGTAGTCATATTCCAGCATTCATAACTTAATGTGCCCAATTAATTCTGTAAATCTCTGTATTCCGTTGTTTAAAAGTACTCCATCAGCTATGTTGTTTGTTTGCTTGTTTTAAGTTTTATATGGAGAGATAACATGAAAGGAAGATTTCAGTTAATGCAGTAATAAAGGCGTGTAATCTCCCTTTTACACTTGCAAGGATTGTGTATCATGGGGAGAATTCTCTTTGGGGTGCTTTGAGAAAGTTCCCAAATTTTTTTTTGCTCTTGAAAGATTAAGTAGAAACAGAATGTCCTGTGTTAGATTAAGTATATTAAATGCTGGTGCACGATTTATGAGGCAACTATTTTGTGAAGATTTGTTCTTAAAACTTTCAATGATTTATCATTCCTACTTTAATATTGACTTCCCAGTAAAAAGTCAGAACGGGCATTTCCAGCAACTGTGAATCAGGGCCCCAATCTTGCAAACAGTTACAGAAATGCTCAACTTTGAGCAGGAGTAATTTCACTTTGAATTCACATTTGTAAGACTTTGCAGGGAGGGGGGAAAGGAGTTAAGAATATTTTATGTGTATTTTATGGCCTTTTTAAATTTAGTTTGACTGCATGTAATGCATTTTGCAAACCAGAAAAATGGCATATTATTTTGACATATGTATTATCTCCTTGCCCTTTAAACTACATCCGGTGGCTGGAGTTAGATTACATCTCCCCCCCCCCAAAATAATCACAAATAGGACTTGCCTCCCCATCTTCACTTTCTTTTTTTTAACCTGATTCATACATATTTATATTTGAAATTTTATATCTTGTAAGGAAATGTCCTTATTTGTTATGGGAGTGTGGGGGTTCAAGTGACTACTTTAGCTTTAAAAAAGTAGTTGGGTTTTTATTCACCAATAACTGCAAAATGGATGAATTGAAAATGATACTTGGCATGGTTTTTCATGAGGAATAGTCTCCTGACTGAAATATCAAACATTTTAAAAAGTTCTGATATAAAAATTACATTCAAAGTCAATTAAAGCCTCTTGCAAGATTTTAGGAGAGCCTAATTCTGCTCATTTCATGGCATAATGTAGGGAGCATAATGCATTCCCTCCCTGTTATAGTGGGGTAGGTAGGTTTTCTTTGAACCCACAGGGGGATGACTACTCCCCAGAGTAGCTGCTAGAGTCCTCGCTGGAGGCAGGACGTGTTCTCAGGCACAAGCACCTGCTCTGATTATACTGTTTCCGGGCTCATAATGTGTGGGCTGGAGCAGGGACTGGGGAGAGTGGAGCAGAATCTCCACCTCTCCTAGCCACACACTGGTCAAATGAACTGATAGGCTGCAGTGAACACTTGATTTCCCCCCTCCCTACTATGTGGTAAAGCATTCCTGAGTGCACAGAAGCCATTCTTGCTGCTGAAAGCTGCCCTTATCCATGGATGGTATAGACAGATGGGTGTCCAGGCTTGCTGTTGGTATAACGTTTTGGTTTTGGGAAGGAATTTTCCCCTCTGGACAAGATGGGCAAGGTGTCTGGTTGGCTATTTAGCCTTACTCTCAACATCCTTGAAGTCTAAGCAGGGATATTATTAATTATTATTATTTATAATTATTTAAGAGAAAATAGGGGTTAGGTAATGAACATCAATAAATATTGTTACAATTTACAGCTGGTTGTCAGCAGGGGTAAGAGGCTCCAAAGAGCCAGCTCTTGGGTGAACTTTAGCTTGGGGCCTAGGAGCAACTGGTGGACCTTGTTAGTGTGAGGAGTGGCCTTAAATCTTTGCAGTCTGAACTTCCCTTTGTTTCTACCTTCATTCTCCATTGCAAAGGCAGGGCGATGGGATTTAGCAGTGGATTGAATTATGAATTTAGTAGCAAGGGTTTGACTAAGGGTGCCAACCATCATTCTCACATAACTGTCTTCACTTTTCTGTGTCCTGATCTATCTCCTTTTATGATTGGTTTGGGTTCCCAGCTCCACACACACAAATGGCTGTTCATGAACAAAGGAAACTCCTGGGGTAAAAAGCATAAGGTGGATAATATCTCAGTGATACACATAAGGAAACTTCTCTCTCTCTTTCTCTCTCTCTCTCTCACACACACACACACACACACACACCAAAATGCCTGAACATCAGTGGTTCCACTTCTGAAAACCTGTTCCTTACACCCCTATTTTTCTTGAATGTGAATCCTTTAGAGTTTAGCAGTTTCTGTTTTATCAGTTCTTTAAAAATGTTAATTATTCAAGTATGTGTCCAGTGTTTTTCCAGAAAGGTATAATATGTTAAGTCAGCAAACTGCTAGACATAGGTAGACCCCTACCTGGAACCTAGATGAAGCCAATGGGGCTCTCTGGGGAGCCAGGGTATGCCCATGTCAAGGTAAATTGCAGAATCGGGGCTTAAAGCACCTTGCAAAATAAGAACATGACTTGGCCTCAGATAATATTGTAGGCCATATAGATGTAAGTCAGTGGCCAGGTCTCTACAATGAAGGAGCTTCTTTGCCATCTATTGTTGAATTGAGGAGCAGACCTCATTTGCACAGGTAACACTCTCCAAGTCAGGGTGATCATTTTTGTCTCTTTGGTTAAAATTCACTTAAGTCATGATGTAGGAGTAATGAAATATCATTGTGTGACTAAAAGGTATCAGAACCCTATTTAATATGTCTGGAGTAAGGGGTAACCCAAACCAGTGCTTCAGTCTCCAAGCATTGAGTAGTGAGCAGAAACAGG
Source organism: Chrysemys picta bellii (assembly GCF_011386835.1). Taxonomy (NCBI): domain Eukaryota; kingdom Metazoa; phylum Chordata; order Testudines; family Emydidae; genus Chrysemys; species Chrysemys picta. The sequence goes on along the minus strand of NC_088791.1, from coordinate 265,420,900 downwards.
TATTTCTGAGTGGTTATGTTGACTCTGTTTAAGGATCCCAGATGCAATATGAACCCTTCCCCATGAGGCTTCTTGGTGGGGCTGTAAGAGTGCCATAATAGAGCTGAAAGACAATGCAGAAGAGATGACAGTGGCAAGGTTCTTTCTAGCCAGTGAAAATATTGATAACTGAAATAACAGATAGCTGGGCTAGACAGGGGAGCCTCAAAATCTGGGCTTGGCATCACAGCTAGTGATGAGTGATGATGCAGCAGAAGCAACAGCAGCCATAGAACATTAGTAACTATTAGCTGGGCTACGAGGCAGGGGCAGCAGCACCACCACTGTAACAGCAGACCAGAAAGGCATGGTGAGCGGTTGCACTACAGAGGTGGCATCACAAACACAGATAACGGCATGACAGGAAGCAGCAAATCTGTAATGGCAAAGCAGCAGACCATGAGAGATGGGAAACAAGGTAGGTTTAACTGAAGCCAAGCAGCACTCACCCCTTCTTCAGAGGTTAGAGATTAATCTACCTCAAAGCACTGGGACTTTGCCAACCTCTGACAACAAACAATGAGTTGGGTACAGCACAAGAAAGAGGGAAAGAAGTATGTTAAAGGGATCTTTGTTGATTGGAGATTCTTCCCAGGGGAACCGGAGACAGAACTGAGGTGAAGGACAATTGCCATGAATTAACACATAGTTATGATATGTGATATGGGTGCAATATGTATTCACATACCGATTCACTGTTGCTGCATCTTCCACAATTTTAAATGCTATCTATGTTCCTTCTTCTTTGTGTTATACACAGATTCTGTTCTTGTCAGTGGGAAGGTTTTGCCTATTATGGGTGCCAATTGGTATTAGTTTTTCCAGGTTTCTGGATGGGGTTTGAGATGGTTTTGTCTTGTGATTTTATTGATAGCCTTGCTACTGAAGACAACACCTGACAGAAAGGGTGTATGTGGAGAGAGAGAGAGAGAGAGAGAGAAAGAATATCTGACTCTTTTTATGACTCCCTACTGTCTTTCAATATCTAATATATGAAAGTAGCCTTTTCCAGATTCAATATATTTATATCCTTTCTCTTCTGCATGGATTGTCTTTTGTGATATAAACCTTGATTCTGACTAAGCTTTTCTCACCATTGTATTTGTATAACCTCTCTTGTAGGTGAGCTTTTGGTGAGCTAGAGGATTTGATTTCCTCCTGATGCTTTTCTCACTATCAGTAGGGGTATGTGGGCATACACAATCTTTCTCTCCTGTGTGAATATCCTTGTTACACATATTTGATTTTCCAATGTATTCTCTCTCTCACCTTTCTTTTGCCTCTATAATACATTTTCTTTCCTGGGTGGACTCTCTGATGTGATAGGAATTCATGGGTTGTTCCCCCCCCCCCCCACCTCCTAAAAGCTTTTCTCACAATCAGTGCATTTCCTGTGTGTGATGTCTCTTCAGACTCGATGCACTGCTATCGTATAAGCACTGTGTGTAATCAGAATTTTTTCCCGCATTCACTGAAGTGTACTTAGATGAAAGGTGGTATCTGTCTTGCTGGGGGGGTGGGGTGGAATAGATAGGTTTCTGCTAGATCTTAGGTTCAGCAAACTCGACCAGATAAATGATTGTGTGTTTGTGGGGGAAAGATGTTTAACAACTTCTTTGGGACAGCAAAACCTTTAGATAGAACTGTTTATAGCAGTGGTGGGCAACTGGCGGCCCTCAGGCCACACGTGGCCCATCAGGGTAATCCACTAACGGGCCACAAGACATCCACTCGCAGATCCCAGTGGCTGCGGTTCGCCATTCCTGGACAATAGGAGCTGTGGGAAGTGGCGTGGACCACAGGAACATGCTGGCTGCCGCTTCCCACAGCTCCCATTGGCCGGGAACGGCAAACCACAGCCAGTGGAAGCTGCAGGCAACCATGCCTGGGGACAGTCAATGTAAACACACTGTCTTTAGGCCCGCCAGCGGATTATCCTGACGGCCCGCATGAGGCCCGTGGGGTGGAGGTTTCCCACCACTGGTTTATAGAATCATAGGACTGGAAGGGACCTCAAGAGGTCATCTAGTCCAGTCTCCTGCACTCGTGGCAGGACTAATTATCTAGATGATCCCAGGGAGGTGTTTGTCTAATCTGCTTTTAAAAATCTCCAATGATGAAGATTCCACAACCTCCCTAGGCAATTTATTCCAGTACTTAACCAATCTGCTAGTTAGGATGTTTTTCCTAATGTCTAACCTAAACCTTCCTTACTGCAATTTAAGCCCATTAGTTTTTTATCCTATCCTCAAAGGTCAAGACCACCAATTTTTCTTCCTCCTCTTTGTACCAACCATTTATGTACTTGAAAACTGTTATGTCCCATCTTAGTCTTCTCTTTTTCAGACTAAACAAATCCAATTTTTTTAATCTTCCCTCATAGGTTATGTTTTCTAGACATTTAATCATTTTTATTGCTCTTCTCTGGACTCTCTCAAATTTTTCCACATCCTTCCTGAAATATGGCAACCAGAACTTGACACAATGCTCCAGTTGAGGCAGAGTAGAGCGGAAGAATTACTTCTTGTGTCTTGCTTACAACACTCCTGCTAATACATGTTAGAATGATGTTCGCTTTTTTTGCAACAGCATTACACTGTTGACTCATATTTAGCTTGTGGTCCACTATGATTCCCTTTCCACAGATCCTTTTCCGCAGTACTCCTTCCGAAGCAGTCATTTCCTATTTTGTATGTGTGGAACTGATTGTTCCTTCCTAATAGAGTACTTTGCATTTGCCCTTAGTGAATTTCATCATATTTACTTCAGACCATTTCTCCAGTTTGTCCAGATCATTTTGAATTTTAATCCTATCCTCCAAAGCACTTGCAACCCCTCCCAACTTGGTATCGTCCACAAACTTTGTAAGTGTATACTATATGCCATTATCTAATTAACACTGCTGTACTGCCAAAATGCTTCTGAAATAAATGTAGTCAAACTTTACTAATTCTGGGTCACTGAGAACGAAAATGATGCTTAAAATTTTTGATTGGCTCTAATTTTCAAGATATGCTATTGGGTCAGTATATATGACACTTGACTTGGGAATGGCAAAGGATAAGTGAATTATAAAGGGAAGGGATCTCAATTTAAAACCAGAAATGAATAAAATACATCTTTGACTGGATCTATGAATAAATCTATGGCTGGGTTTGGACAATACTTGCTTTTTAGGCAAAACAATGAATGATGCAATCTGAAGCTGGTATTGTGTCATACGTGATATGAATTGCATCATGTTATTCCTAGAAGTCATGGATGATGCAATCATAACGAAGCTTACATCACTCTGCTGAACAAATTGCCCTATACCAGCTCTAGAAATCATACACTGTCGTGCTCTCTTATTTGTCAGTGTTTGATTTTGCAAAGGTACACATTTCTGTTTAGCCAAAGTGAGCAGAGATGCCTCGTACTTGTGTGAACAGTACAGATAACTTCTGCTATGTTTGTGGTGAAGTGACTTTTGCATCACAAAAGCGCAGTATAACCACTATGGTTAAGAAAGCTTATCACCTTTATTTTGGCTGAAAAATTGAAGGTCAGGACAAGAGGTGGGCCCCACACATGCTGCAACATTGGGGAACAAATCTTCACCAGTGGTTGAACAGGAAAAGGAAATCTATGCCTTTTGCAGTGCCAATGCTTTGGAGAGAGCCAACAGATCATACCAGCAATTGTTACTTCTGCATGGTGCCTCCAGTTGGGAAAGGTGTGTCAAAGAAGAAAAAGTGGACTGTGCATTATCCAAACATTCCATCAGCTATACGCCCAGTACCCCACGGAGAAAGACTGCCGGTTCCTGATGCACCAGAATCATTCTCACTTGAGTCAGACGAGGAAGAGGATGAAACTTCTGGTCCTGAACCATCAATGTCACAGGACCCACATTTTCTCCCATCCTCCTCCTCCGAACCACACCTCATAACACAAGGTGAACTGAATGACCTTGTCAGGGATTTGGAACTAGCCAAGAGTAAGGCAGAGCTGTTGGGCTCCAGACTACAGCAGTGGAATCTCCTGGCAGGTGATGTTAGGGTTTCCAAGTTCTGTGACGATCAAAAGGATCTTGTCCCATTCTTCTTCATGGAAGGTGATCTTGTAGCCTGCAATAACATCGATGGTGTGATGGCAGCCCTCAACATTGTTCACGATCCAGATGAGTGGAGACTGTTAATTGATTCAGACGAGTCTTAAAGCTGTTTTACTGCATAATGGCAATGTTTTGCCATCAATTCCAGTTGGTCATGCAGTCCATATGAAGGAAACTTATGACAACATGAAACAACTTTTGAGATGCATAAACTATGACCAACATCAGTGGCAGCTTTGTGGCGATTTGAAGGTTGTTGCTCTCTTGCTTGGTCTGCAGACTGGATACACAAAGTACTGCTGTTTTCTCTGCGAAGGGGATAGTCGTGCAAGAGATTCCCACTACATCAAGAAAGATTGGCCTCTCTGACAGTCATTGGAGCCTGGGAGGAAAAGTGTTCAGCATCCACCACTTGTTGAATCAAGGAAGATTTTGTTACCACCCTTACACATCAAGCTGGGTCTGATGAAGACCTTTGTCAAGGCCATTGACAAAACACAAGCAGCTTTCAAGTACCTCCGTGGAAAATTTCCAAGGTTAAGTGAAGCTAAGATAAAGGAAGGTGTCTTTGTTGGTCCTCAGATTCGTAAACTTTGAGATGATGCATTTGACCATGCATTGCGTGGCAAGGAAAAAGACGGCATGGAAAGCCTTCCAGTTAGTGGCAATAAATTTTCTCGGAAACAACAAAACAGACAACTACAGGTTGTTGGTAGAAAACCTCCTCAAGGCATACAAAAGCCTTGGTTGCAACATGTCACTAAAGATACATTTTTGCACTCATCTAGATTTTTTTCCACTGAACTGCGGAGCAGTGAGCGACGAGCACGGCGAGCGATTTAACCAGGACATTGCAAGAATGGAGAAACGCTATCAGGGCAAATGGAGCCCATCAATGCTTGCAGACTATTGCTGGACAGTGACAAGAGATGCTCCATTTAATGAATACAAGAGACAAGCCAAGAAGCACTGAGTAGACACTGAATAGGACTAAACTATGTACATAACAGTTTTTGCCTTTTGTTTCATAATAAAATGTTATTTATATAACCCTTTTGCTGATTTTTAAAGTATTACATAAACAGGACAGGTGAAATATCATCATGTAAAGCAAGCATAAACACATGAAAAGACCTAGGTTTACAATTTATGATTAAAACTCTACTATCTACACAATATACATAGACATAAAATGTAAAAACTTCATATCTTAGAAACAGTAGCCAGTTGTTTTAATTGTCATATTTGAATTCAGCACATCAAAATACATAATAAATAGCACATTTTATCTCTGAAGCAGATGACTTCTCAAAAATTGTAGACCAGAGTAATTGATGAAGATATTGAACAGAACCAGACCCAGAACTGATCCCAGTGAGACCTCACTCGTTATGCTCTTCCAGCATGACAGTGAACCACTGATAACTACTCTCTGGGAATGGTTTTCTAACCAGTTTTGCACCCACCTGATAGTAGCTCCATCTAGGTTGCATTTCTCTAATTTGTTTATGAAAAGGTCATGCAAGACAGCGTCAAAAGTTTTACTAAACCCAAGATATACCACATCTACCACTTCCCCCCTATCTACAAGCCTTGTTAGCCTATCAAAGAAAGCTATCAGGTTGGTTTGACATGATTTATTCTTGACAAATCCATGCTGACTGTTACTTATCACTTTATTATATTCTATATGTTTGCAAACTGATTGCTTAATTATTTTCTCCATTATCTTTCCAGGTACAGAAGTTAAGCTGACTGGTCTCCAATTTCCTGGGTTGTCCTTATTTTCCCTTTTCTAGACTCCCTCCATCTTCCATGACTTCTCAAAGATAATTGCTAATGGCTCAGATATCTCCTCAGTCAGCTCCATGAGTATTCTAGGATGCATTTCATCAGGCCCTGGTGACTTGAAGACCTCCGACTTGTTCTTTCCCTATTTTAGCCTCTTCTGTTCCTACTTAATTTTCACTGGCATTCACTATGTCAGATGTCCAATCACCACCAACCTTCTTGGTGAAAACCGATACAAAGAAGTTATTGAGCACCTCTGCCATTTCACATTTTCTATTACCCCCCCCCTCCCCCAACTGAGTAACAGGCCTACTCTGTCCTTGGTCTTCCTCTTGCTTCTAATGTGTTTGTAGAGTTTTTTTTATTGTTACCCTTTATGTCTCAAGCTAGTTTGATCTCATTTTGCGCCTTGGCCTTTCTAATTTTGTCCCTACGTACTTGTGTTATTTGTTTATATTCGTCCTTCATAATTTTACCTCATTTCCACTTCTGATTTTTAGATAATTGAAGACCTCTTTGTTAAGCCAAGGTGATCCCTTGCCATACTTCCTATCTTTCTTACACAGTAGAATTGTTTCCTCTTGTGCCCTTAATAATGTCTCATTGAAAAACTGCCAACTGTCTTCTATTGTTTTCCCCTTAGACTTGCTTCCCATGGGATCTTACCTACTAAATCCCTGAGTTTGCTAAAGTCTGCCTTCTTTAAATCCATTGTCATTTTTTGCTGTTCTCCCTCCTACCATTCCATAGAATCATGAACTCTACCATTTCATGATCACTTTCACCCAAGCTGACTTCTACTTTCAAATTCTCAGTTCCTCCCTATTTCTCAGAATCAAATCTAGAACAGCTGCTCCCCTTGTAGCGGTTTCCACCTTCTGAAATAAAAAAAAATTGGTTTTTAATAAATTCCAAGAATTTCTTGGATAATCTGTCCCCTGCTTTGTTATTTTCCAAACAGATGTCTGAGTAGTTGAAGTCCCCCCTCATCACCAAGTCCTGTGCTTTGGAGGATTTTGTTAGCTGTTTTAAAAAAGCCTCATCCACTTCTTCCTGGTTAGGTTGTCTGTAGTAGGCCCCTACCATGACATCACCCTTGTTTTTTACCCCTTTTATCTTTACCCAGAGACTTTCAAGAAGTCAGTCACCTATTTTCATCTCAATCTCAGTCCAAGTGTATACATTTTTAATATACAAGGCAACACCTCCTCCCTTTTTTTCCCCCTTGCTGGTCTTTCCTGATCAGGCTGTACCCTTCTATACCAATATTCTAGTCTTGTGCATTATCCCACCAGGTATCTGTTATGCCAACTATGTCATAGTTGTGTTTATTTACTAGCATTTTGAGTTCTTCCTACTTATTCCCCATACTTCTTGTATTAGTTTGTGCTCTCCCTCCTGTGTGAACTCTAGTGTTTGCACTGAAACATTTATCATGTTGATTACATTTATTTGGTTCTTCTGGGTTTAAGTGTCAAGTATCAGAGGGGTAGTCATGTTAGTCTGGATCTGTAAAAAGCAACAGAGAGTCCTGTGGCACCTTTAAGACTAACAGATGTATTGGAGCATAAGCTTTCGTGGGTGAATGCCCTCTTCATCGGATGCATGTAATGGAAATTTCCAGGGGCAGATATAAATATGCTGGCAAGAATCAGTCTTGAGATAATGAGGTTAGTTCAATCAGGGAGGGTGAGGTCCTCTGCTAGCAGTTGAAGTGTGACCAAGGGAGGAGAAACTGCTTCTGTAGTTGGCTAGCCATTCACAGTCTTTGTTTAATCCTGATCTGATGGTTTCAAATTTGCAAATGAACTGAAGCTCAGCAGTTTCTCTTTAGAGTCTGGTCCTGAAGTTTTTTTGCTGTAAGATGGCTACCTTTACATCTGCTATTGTGTGGCAAGGCAGGTTGAAGTGTTCTCCTACAGATTTTTGTATATTGCCATTCCTGATATCTGACTTGTGTCCATTTATCCTTTTACGTAGTGACTGTCCAGTTTGGCCAATGTACATAGCAGAGGGGCATTGCTGGCACATGATGGCATATATAACATTGGTGAACATGCAGGTGAATGAAGCGGTGATGTTGAAGCTGATCTGGTTAGGTCCTGTGATGGTGTTGTTGGTGTAGATATGTGGGCAGAGTTGGCATCGAGGTTTGTTGCATGGATTGGTTCCTGAGTTAGAGTTGTTATGGTGCAGTATGTGATTGCTGGTGAGAATATGCTTAAGGTTGGCAGGTTGTCTGTGAGTGAGGACTGGCCTACCTCCCAATGTCTGTGAAAGAGAGGGATCATTGTCCAGGATGGGTTGTAGATCACTGATGATGCGTTGGAGAGGTTTAAGCTGAGGACTGTAAGTGATGGCCAGTGGAGTTCTGTTGGTTTCTTTCTTGGGCTTGTCTTGTAGCAGGAGGCTTCTGGGTACATGTCTGGCTCTGTTGATTTGTTTCCTTATTTCCTTGTGTGGGTATCGTAGTTTTGAGAATGTTTGGTGAAGATCTTGTAGGTGTTGGTCTCTGTCTGAGGGGTTGGAGCTGATGCGGTTGTACCTCAGTGCTTGGCTGCAGACGATGGATCATGTGGTGTATCTGGGGTGGAAGCTGGAGCATGAAGGTAGGCATAGCGGTTGGTGGATTTTTGGTATAGGGTGGTGTTAACATGGCCATCACTTACTTGTACTGTGGTGTCTAGGAAGTGGACCTCCCGTGTAGATTGGTCCAGGCTGGTTGATGGTGGGGTGGAAGCTGTTGAAATCGTGGTGGAATTCTTCCAGAGTCTCCTTTCACTGTGTTTAAGTGGTGATTGCTGAATCATGCTATAACTTCTAATATGGTGATTCCCCAAGCCAGTCTCTGTCACCATTTCTTTGCATCTTTTTTAATATACTTAGCTGTTGATGTTTTGATGGGGAAACTTTTTACTTGGAATTTCTGTAAAGATGCATGTTGTTCCAATTTTTTCAGTACCATTCGTCCAGTTTCTTATTCTGAACTTTCCCAATGGGTCAATTTCTGCTAAGTAACATTTTCTTTCCTTTGATTTCTCATGCCCTTCCCTATGTGGTTTTTCTTCAGTCCATCATAAAATGCCATATTACTCCAGTGAACTCAGAGATCCACAATTCTTAAATTCTATGCTTCTTGGGAGTAAAATATTATAAATAAAAACCAACCCCTTCAGTCACTTGCCTTACTGTGTCTCATAGAATTAACTAGATTAAAATTTCAAACTGAAACATGGCAAAGCAATGAAGACTCAATGAGATTAATTTATTAACAAGGATGCTTAAAGCAAGGTATCTAAAAGCCACATATCTAAGTACTGAAATACAGGGACCCATCCATTCATGCAGTTATCTTTGCAGGTTTTGCTTTTAACAGAAGTCTCCAAAGCAAACCATTTAAGTTTATTAAATATATAGATAGATGCTCCACATGCTACATAATCAGTTATAATAATTATAACTTCATCACTAGATCATAATTAAAACAAACTTTGTTAAAGAATTATTTTGTTGTAATTTATTGAATTGTTACAATTGAAAATGAGGATTTACATATCTGTATACAGACCTACATTACAAGCAGGTTAAGTTTGTGAAGTCAAACACCTAAAATTTTAGAAGAGCCAGAATCAATGTTACCTGTGTAACTTTAATTTGAGCTCATTGTGTGTATGTGTTATGATTGTCTAATTGTATGGGATCATTCTCATTTTTTCAAAAGCCTGTCTGCCCCATTCAGTGCAGAGAATGCTTATTGCTTTGGGAATGAATCAAGTCTATAGAGTTTTGGAGCCAGTAGTCTATAGGACCCCTGCCTCATTTATTTTGTGCTTAAGAGTCACATATGACAAATAACTGCTGTATATCTGCCATTCTGTCACTATGAGCATTCTTGCAAAGTATTTTAGAAATCAGCTAGTTACCTTGATTTGGATCCTGATAAGATCACAAATTTATGTCATCGTTGAAGTTGTGTATAAACATCATAATGAAATCTAAATGAATGAAAAATGAATGACCATTTTTATCAATATTACCAAACCGTCCCTGTGCATAGTAGTATAATCAAAGGAAGCCATTAGTCAGAAAGAAGAAAATGAAGATGAATCCACTTAGCATTCGTAGCATAAGGTTAAAAAGGATAAGGTATTCGCTGTTACTTGTGATCTTAAATTTTGGGATTGATCCTTTCAAGTGCTCAGTATCCTCCACTTCTGTTCTATATAGGCTCTTGTATTGCACTTATCACAATATTATCTGAATCCTCTAGTAGTGTACTAAGCAGCATGACTAACATCTGTCACGTGTTTGCTCTTTCATCCTCTTGCCAGAGGGAGAAGTATGAGCAGTGGAGTGTGCTATTTTGGTAAATATACATGTTCCTATGTATTTATGTTAGAGAAGGCAAGATCAAAGAAATGTGCCTTGCATTTGAAGCAGAAGGTGGTATGATTTGTGATGGTTCCAGGGGGAATTCATTCCACAGTCTCAGACCAGCCTCTGAGAAAGTTCTGTCTCCCACACAAATGAGCTTTACCCTGATTGTGGAGAGTTCCAATGGCCTTAAAGGGTAGCCAAGGGTACTGAGCTTCTCCCAGGAACATCTTGCACTGCTAATGTGAGTATTTCATAATCTGGCCCTGAGGCAGGTTTCCCTAGAATTATTGAAGAAACTACACTAGGAAAAAGGAAACAGATTTCCTTTAGCCTACAAAGTGACCCACTGGGTCAAAAAGACAGATTTCCCACTTACACTAGATCACTGTAGTGAGACTGAGTGGACTCCCTCTGAGCCTGACACAGAGGGACCTGTACACTTCCCCAATGGGTGGAGAAAAGCCAGACCTGCTCTTTCCCCACATCTGGAGTAGAAGTAAGGGAGTGGAAGTATAAGAGTGATCCCTTCAGCTCAGTTGGGATAGAACCAGACATCTCCAGGCCACTGCAAGACTCTGACCCTATGGCCAAACTGTGTAGCATCATGACCTTGGAAGAAACCGAGTGCGGAGAGAAGCTGCTAGGACTGACGTCCACTGTTTACCCCGAGGAGGCTGAGGACTCACCATCAATGACCCCGTGCCAATGGACAGTGGTAGGAAGTAGCCCAGGGGAACCAGACGTTAGTTGGGTTGTGATGTCACAATACGAGTCAGCATGTTGTGGTGCGATCCCCGCTAGAGTTACCACCTTTGAAATGCAAACAACCTGGCACCCCCTCCACAAGGCAAGCCTGCTGCAACCCTCACCACAAGGCAACTCTGCAACCCCATCTTCAAGAGCCACTTATAGTATAGAGATACTTCTGTTAGTCTTAAAGATGCCACAGGACCCTCTGTTGCTTTTTTATAGTATAGAGAGATAACACTTATAGACAAGATTGAAAACCTCATTTTCTTACTTAAACTGTGGAAGCGGGAACACTTCAGCATCTTTAGCTGGACACAGGAACTTTTAATATTAGATATCATTAGTGTATTGTGATAATGCAAATCTTTAGTCCCACGTAAAAAAGAACCTGGCATATTAAATTATTTTTCTGGCAACTGTCAAAAAAAACCCCCAAACAGCCAGACAGGTCAAATACCAGCAAGGTGGTAACCCTAATCTGAACTGACCCAATGGCAGGATCACCCACCACTGCTAGGGCCTTGGGCTGGGACATGGTGGAGTAGGGTGGGCCTGAGTCCCCTTACTCCCCTGCCACTGACTCCACACCAAGGGTGGTGGTTCATTCACCCTATGCCAGAAGGTGTGTGCATTGTGTGTGGCTTGCCCCAGCCACATGGCTGTGGAGCCTGAAACTATACTTTAGGGTTCCCTCCTGTCTGAGTTTTACCTGGACAGTCCAGTTTTTGGCTTCGGTGTCCAGATGCCATTTAGGGTTGCCAGGTGCCTGGTTTTTGCCCTTTAAGATAAGCCTCTGGAATCAATGATATAAATTGTAGCCTGAATCTGCTAACCTCTAGGGTATGATTCAAAGCAAATGTTTTATCAGTCTTTTAAGGGGGAGTCTGAAGGATTTGGGGACTGGTTATTTCAACAATAGCTGATTCTTTTTTAGGCTATTTGTGACAATGTAGCCTCTTACCTAAAGGATATTTACTTTTTATGCATTTGAAATACATGTACTGGAGCCTACAGCTTCAATAGGAACTTTAAATGTATCTAAAGAAATACATAAAACAAAATAACTTACATTTCTCTTACCCAACATCAGGTTAGGTATTGCATTATCAGTGTCTGGGGGACAGGGACCCCTCTATTCTATGACTGAACAACTTGAGTAAGTTAATTTCACTCAAGTTTTTGATCTTGACTTCAGGATTGACAGCATTTTTCTGCAGTTAATAGAAAATGAATCAACACAATATTTCCAATGCACAAGAGAATATAAAGAACTCTCTCTGAAGCAGGTATGTGAAGGCTTCTTATTGTCCAGTATCTACACACACTAGACCTGCAAATACCCAACAGTGATGTTCCTAGAAATACCACATTCTTAATGTTCCAGGAATAATGAATCAGTGCCTCCAGACAAATGAATTCTAGGAGTGAGGTTGAAAAGTTACAGACACCTACTGCAGCAGAGATGACACAAAACTTACAAGTTTCCAAGGGCTATTCTTACCTGAAGCAGGGATTGTTTTAAAAAGGGTTGAAATCATTACAGAGCCATTCTGAAACAAAATTGCAGCTCAGAGGAACTATTATTCTTGAGAGCTAGAAATAGTATAAACATCAAAGGGCTGGTCCACACTAACCCCCCACTTCGAACTAAGATAGTTCGACTTCAGCTACGTTATTCACGTATCTGAAGTCGAATATCTTAGTTCGAACTTACCGCGGATCCACACGCAGCAGGCAGGCTCCCCTGTTGACTCCGTGCACTCCTCTCGCCGAGCAGGAGTACCGGCGTCGACGGCGAGCACTTCCGGGATCGATCAGGGATCGATTTATCACGTCCGGGATCGATCAGGGATCGATTTATCGCGTCTAGACAAGACACGATAAATTGATCCCAGAAGATAGATTGCTTACCTCCGGGTCCGGCGGTAAGTATAGACGTACCCTAAGAAAGTAAAATGTTTTATTTTTTACTACTTGGGTGACAGACTTCACTGCAAAGGCTAATTTTCTTATCCATATGCCCTCCACCCTATCCTCCCAGAAACACTAATTAGGAACAGCTTTTCATTTATATTTACAGAAAGCAGACCTAGAGATTTTCAAACACTGAAAGTTAGGCTAACTGTTAAAAGAAAAAAGTAACATCTGCATCTAAATCTGATTCACAGCAGGAAAAAAAAATGTCCTCTCCTATACCTTTCAATATCAGTCCTTGCAAAAATGACTATGAACAAGCACCTGAAAAATTCAGCACCTGATATGATGGGATAAATTACAGCAGCTGTTTCCAGAGTCCATAAATGCATCATCCTTTTAAGAAGCACACCACACTTATTTGAATACATAAATCTAAATAGAAAACAGACATTACAAGCACATAATTCCCCTTCCAGTCACACTTACTGAAGAATCAGCAAGCTCCAGTGGACACAATGGGCTAGATTCACAAAGGAATTTAGGGATTATGGCACTTTAAAAAAAAAAAAAAAAAAGAGGAAGACCACCTCTTTTCATGTGGGAGTGCTGTTGTATTATTATTAGATGGAATATATGGATCCCAAAAGTCCAGGGTGTTAACATGACCCTGAAACTGTCCAACATTAAACAGTTTTAAACAAGGTTTGACTCTGGTATGTAAGACACAGGGACCCATTGGTGCCAATTGGGTGTCTGCATAGACTTTTACAGGGGTCTAATGTATGCACAATAGTTGACAAAAGGGTGGCATGTGAAGTCTCTACCAAAAGCCAGGAGCTCACTAGTCAAAATTATGATATGTATCTATACTGAAATTTATACTCTTAAGATCCTGGCATTAAGGAAGGTCACCCGGAGGTGACATACCTCAGAGATGTTCCTTTCAGGCAGGAGGTAACTGACACTTCTCCCCGTCTGGCTATTTGTGTATTATGTAAGGTGTGCATGTTTGTGTACTGAACCAGGTGTGAATTGTAGATTTTTTCAATCTCTCAAGATGAAACAAACAGAAGAGGAGTGTCATGTTCATGAATAAAACAAAGGATTAGATTGGTGTATCTTGGAGTGCAGAGACACACTGGGTTCTTCACAGAGGAGGCAAACTGATAGTGTTTCTGTCTCAAAAGAAAAGGATGTAAAGCACTGCTAGGATTTTGGGTGAGCAATAATTAGACATTAGAATATCTTGTTAATTAACTCTAGGCTGCGGAATCCATTATATGATTTTATATGTAACCATTTCCAATACTTCTACTTGTTAATTCTATTTGACTCTCTAGGCTTTGTTGAACAATTATACTTGATTTCACTATAAACAAATCTAAGTGCTGTATGTTAAGTGCAGCGGTGATCTGAGGCGGAACGGGTAACCTGGCATGTACTACTTCTTTGGAAGCAGCAAATTTGTGAATACTGAGTGGGGGACTGGACATTCCAGGGAGATGCTTGAAAGGATCAAGCACTGGAATGTGCTTATCACTAACATGAAGTTACAGTGGGGCCTGTGAAGGAAGTGTTTGTGTTGCCTATAGCTGGTGGAGTTGGGAAGTTGTCCCCTGGAAGGCACAGACAAGGCTTCTCCATGCTAAGGGCAGGTGATAACGAGGTGTCTCACAACCCTGGGTATCTCCAGGAAGCATCATAGTATACAGAGACCTCTACCTGCTTAATACCATGGCAAACCATTAAATTCATTTTTAACCTTGATTAAACATATGGAACAGTTAAAAATGTGAAATATAAAGCACTAATTAAGGCTTTTACTTTAACATCCTTGGTTTCCTTTCCTTTTAGTATGAGAGAGTTTTTAGAAGGAACCCCCCACACCCCATCATTTGGCAGTCTCTTGGCTGGTATTAAAGACAGTAATTACTGTCCTTTTTGGGAAGAGGAGGAGAAGTTAGTTGAAATGGGCTGGAGTTGTTGTTGCTGTTAAAGTCAATCCCATTGCCTAAAAGACAAGACAAACACTCAACGGGGGAAAGAAAAGAACAGAAAAGGTAGAAAAATGCAGTTTCTCTCTCTGATGTTGACTTGTGCTTTACAACTTCACTATTGAAGAAACACAGGCACAGCACACAGTCCTATTAGCCACTCCAAGACCTGGCAAACTAATACCAGCATTGAGCTGTTTAGGGCTAGGTTTTTAACTGACTTTTCTGGTAACCGGCTCACAGCAGTATTGCAAAATATACAGTCTTGGCTGGCTCAGACAGATTATTATTAGACAGAAGGCAAAATGAGAGGATATGAAAGAAATAATATGAGGAAGGAAAAGGACATGCACATGGTGGGGGTGGGAGGGAGAATGCCAAAAGTCTCACATCCCAGTTGGTGTCTGGGATTTAGCCAGAAATGGTGAAGGTGTCATCTGTGTCCTTTTTGGCTTAGCCTGGTCATAACATCTCTCAGGATCAGGACAACAAAGTCCCAGTAGTATTATGTATGTTCTCAGGGTCCCAAGAGACTGTGGAGATGGCAGCCATAATGGTGAAGCTCACTTGTTCCCCTTCTTTTAGTCAGCAGTTGTTGCATTAGTGTCCTCTTCTGCTCGTTTCCTTCCAAATCTTTTCTTCCTAAGAACTCGAAAAGGGAGCAATGAGTGCAGTAGACCATCCCTTGGTTATTTCATCCAGAAGTAAAGCCTAATTTCCAGTCCCACTCCATTCTTGTTTCCCAGGCAAGGTCTTAACAGTCCTTCAATTGTACCAATAGGCCTTTTTCTTCACTAATTCTGTCTTTGTCTCCTTTTTGCACCTTTTCCCCCCCATCAACTTTTATTGCTATAGGTTATTTTGACATTTCATGAACTTTCACTGACTTTCTACAGTGAAGCTCACCATTAGAGTAAATGTGTAGGACTAATTATTATAGATCCCAACCCCCCCAGTAAAAAATTTCCCCTCTCCACCTGATGGGGAGAAGGAATTTGAACAGTGAACTGCTGCCTCCTCTATGAAGAAGAGAGACGGAGGAAGACTCCATACAGAATATCCCATAGTCCAATGGCTAGGTCACTCACCTGAGAGGTGGTAGAACATTGTTCAAATCTTTCACAGGTGGAGGGAAGACTTGAGCTCAGGGTCTCCCACATCCCAGGTGAGTACTCTATGCACTTATGAGAGTCTGGTAGATAAAGTCTCTCAAGGTTACACTTGCACTGGGAATGCTCCAGTCTCAATTCTCCTGTACATGATTGGACTGCACATGTGCTATATCCACAGAACATGATGCATCCCAAGGTCCAGGGACTGTATAGGATTTTGTTTGCAATTGCACCACCTGGCAGCTATGAGGTCAAGCCTGAGAATGGAGAGCAGGGAGACTGCCTCTCCTGTGCTCTCAATGCTCCAACCAGGGCTGACCTTAGGTGACCGTGCAGGGTGCCGTGGTTCAGGGGGAGGGCTGTGCAGCAGCACAGAGGTGTATGCTATCGGTGTAGTGTCAGAAACTGCTCCTGGCTGGCACGAGAGTGCCTCAAACTTGTTGAGGCAATGAGTGGGGAGGCGCCCAGATTTCTCCCTGCTTCCTCCCAGCAGGGGGGTGAGTGGTGACAAACAGGTACTTCACACCCTCCCCCCCCCCACCATGTTCCTCTGTGCTCCCCAGGGGATTGTGGTGAGGGGGAGTGAGGAGCAGGTTACTTTCCCCCCTGGGCTATGCTGTGAGGCAAGCATCAGGACCTGCTGCTCTCCTGCCCTCCCCTTACACAGTCATAAGAACGGCCATACTAGGTCAGACCAAAGGTCCATTCAGACCAGTATCCTGTCTACCTACAGTGGCCAATATCAGGTGCCCCAGAGGGAGTGAACCTAACAGGTAATGATTGAGTGATCTCTCTCCTGCCATCCATCACCGCCCTCTGACAAACAGAAGCTAGGGACACCATTCCTTACCCATCCTGGCTAATAGCCATTAGTGGACTTAACCTCCATGAATTTATCTAGTTCCCTTTTAAACCCTGTTATAGTCCTAGCCTTCATAACCTCCTCAGACAAGGAGTTCCACAAGTTGACTGTGTACTGTGTGAAGAAGAACTTCCTTTTATTTGTTTTAAGCCTGCTGCCCATTTATTTCATTTGGTGGCCCTTAGTTCTTATATTATTGGAACAAGTAACTTTTCCTTATTCACTTTCTCCACATCACTCATGATTGTATGATGTTCGTCCATCGTTATCGATGAAGACCTCAACAACTCATTCTTTCGATGACCAGGCTTTGTGCGTCCGATGAAATTGACGTACCATTCGTATAAATCTGTCTGGACAGCCAAATTTCGACATGATCCTCCACAAGCCCTGGCGACTGACAGAGTCAAATGCTTTCGTGAGGTCCACAAAAATTGTGTAGAGTTCACGATTCTGCTCTTGACATTTCTCCTGTAGCTGACGCACAGCGAAGATCATGTCAATAGTCCCACGACCCTTGCGGAAGCCACACTGATTCTGGCAGTAAGCCCTTCTCCAGGGGAGTAATCAATCGGTTCAACAGAACCTGTGCAAGAACTTTCCCCTCTGTAGAAAGCAGCGAGATTCCATGGTGATTGTCGCATACCTGGCGATTGCCCTTCCTCTTATAGAGGTGCAAGATGGACGCGTCTCTAAATTCCCGTGGAATGGTTCCCTGCCTCCAGAAGGACTGAAACAGCTTAGTGAGTTTCTGTAGCAGCACGGGTCCACCGACTTTGTACACCTCTGCTGGTATGGCATCTGACCCTGGGGCTTTGCCACTTGATGGCTGATTGATAGCTTTCTTCACTTCGTCCTCTTCTGGTGAAGCATCCATGGGGGTCATTAACTGCAACTTGGGGCATCTTGTCAATGGCCTCATCATTGATGACTGAGGGGCGATTGAGAATTGTTTCAAAGAGTTCGGCCCATCTCTGGAGAATCTGTTTCTTCTCTGTAAGGAGCACAGTACTATCAGAGTTCAGGAGGGGAAAGCTCCCAGAAGACTGTGGATTGGGGTGTATGGGGTTGTCAGGGAGGGGTAGTACCTCTGATGGGGGAGCAGTCGTACTCCTAGGAGTAGCTCATCCACTTTGGTCCCCACTTGACACCCAGCTCTCACCTGTGGCTCCAAGTAGCTGTCAGCATTCGACAGCGGCCATACCCCGGAGACCATCTCAACTGGTGGGCTAAACCAGGTGAGGGTAGCCGATGAGTATAAGACTCTCTGTGAGTTAGGGCCTGTCTACCCATTGCATGCGAAGGCTGGATCTGCCTGACTGAGGCAACCTGGTTCAACCTGGTTTAATGGTCAGGAAGGCGATGACAGCAAGCGTTGTGGAACGCTTAAGAGCACGACAAGACACGTAGGCGTCCTGGTCATCCACTGCACCCTGTCCTATCTCCAGCCGTCTCGACTTCTGTCCTACCACTGGATACAGATAGGAACTGGGAAGAGAGAGTGAGGCTGACATTGCGCAACTCTCCCTCACTTTAATCCAATTCACACACAAGTCTCGACATCATATCATATCAAGTCTGTGGTGATGGGCGAGTGACGAAGCAGCAGGTATGGATACACTGGGAGCTGTAGCCGCAGACCTGCACATAGGCGACTCAGGCATAATGGTCGTTCCTCACTGACCGAAGCAGCAGTGGAGCTTGGCATCTTCTTGAGCGTCTGAGCAGCCCTATTCAGGATCGCACTGCTCACCCCCGTAGAACGAGGAGGGGGCTAGAAAAGTTGCCCTAAACATTGCCTGCTTCACCTTACCCTGGCCAGCATACTGCAGCTGGCGGGGATCCCATAAAAGCGGTCGAACAAAAGCAAAACTTAGAGTGACACCGATCACTATTTGCGCACGTTACTGGACAACATCACGGCAGACAGACCGAAGAGAAGAACAGCACTTGTTGCTAGAGAGCTCGCATGCTACAACATTGACATTGCAGCCCTTCGTGAAACTCGCCTTGCTAATGAAGGACAGCTATCCGAGTCAGGTGGTGTCTATACATTCTTCTGGAGTGGCCGCAGCAGTGATGAGCGTCGCGAATCTGGAGTTGGCTTCGCCATCAAGAATCATCTTGTTCGGAAACTTGCCAGGTCCCCCAAGGATATGAATGACCGGCTCATGACAATGCAGCTTCCGCTTCAAAAAGGCAAACAAGCTACTTTGATCAGTGCATATGCTCCTACAATGACCAACCCAGAGGATATGAAGGATAAATTCTACGAAGAACTAGATACTCTGCTATCGTCAGTGCACCGTGCAGACAAGCTGATTCTGCTTGGCCATTTTAACGCAAGAGTCGGATGCGATGCCACAGCCTGGGAAGGAGTTATCAGGAAAAATGGAGTGGGAAAATGCAACAGCAATGGCCTGTTACTGCTGAAAACTTGTGCAACACATGGCCTTCTGATCAGCAATACGGTCTTCTGCCTTCCTACCTGCAACAGGACTTCGTGGATGCATCATCGTTCCAAGCACTGGCATTTGATCGATTATGTCATCATCAGGAGAAGGGACAGACAAGATGTCAGGGTTACAAAAGCTATGTGTGGCGTTGACTGTTGGACGGATCATAGGCTCATAGTATCCAAAATGAAGCTCCGTATCATGCCGAAGAGACGACCACAAGGCTGTAAGGCTCTCAAAAGGATCAACATGTTGAAGCTGAAGAACAGCCACATCACTGAAAATCTAGCAGAAGACCTAGATAATGCAGAGAATTGCCTGCTTCACCTTACCCTGGCCATGATTGTATATACCTCTATCATATCCTGCCTTAGGCTCCTCTTTTCCAAGCTGAAAAGTCCTAGCCTCTTTAATCTCTCCTCATATGGAACCCATTCCAAACGCCTAATCCTTTTAGTTGCCCTTCTCTGAATCTTTTCTAATGCCAGTATATCTTCCAGGTGGAGAAAGTGACCTTGATGCAGGGAGCCCTGATGTTGCTTCTTCCTCAGTCACCTAAAGCCTCCTAGTGGTGCACAGAGGAGCAACATTCAAGGAGGGGAGCAAACAGCAATGCCAGCTGCTCCAGGTCAGTTTCCTGATGGGGACACAGGAGAGGAAGTCAGGGGTTAGGGGCACAGGAGGGGGTATGAGTTAGAGGTGAAGGGGGAGTGGGGAGCCCATGGGGGCCAAGGACAATGAGGGTGCTACACCCACAGGGACATTAGGGGTGCCAAAATACAAGTTCTCCCAGGGTGCCATTTTCCCTAAGGCCGGCCCTGGCTCCCCCTTCTGGTGCCCAGACAGTGTAAAGGATGAGGAGACAGTCACCGATTTGAATGCAGCAAAGTAAGAAGGGGGGAGAGGCTTGACCTGGCAGAATGTGATTGGCAGGAGAAGAGGAAGAGGGAGACAGGAGACAGCTGGATGAAACTTGTTTAGGAGTGGCAGGGGTCATACAGGTGCAGAGGGGAAGGGAGCCAGACCCAAAGGTTGTGGAGGGAGGAGAGGTGGACTGGGACAGGAATTGTGGTTGAGTGTGGCTAGAAGTAGAGGGGTACAGAGGCAGACTGGGGGCACAGAAGCAGAATGCTCTATACCCTTATAGAACACTGCCCTCCAAAACCTGTAATTGAACCCTGAAGGTCCGAGTCTCTACATTCCTCTGCTGGCAGAAAATATCTGCAAAATCCACTGGCAAAGTTCATCCCATCCCATCTATTTACTGACCTACCTGGATAACAGCCTAATACTGATATCAGTTATTTCAGTAGCTCAAGTAGAAGTCAGTCTGGTGAATCTAAAGGGAAAAACCTGGCTGATGACCCACTGTGGTGTCAAAATGCCACATGAGAGAATTTGTGTGTCCAGTTTGTTTTTTTTAAACATTAGGAAGTTACTTCCAAAAACCTATATTAAAAGAACACTAAGGTTGCAAGTCAAGATTTAAAGTTAAGAAATTTGAGAACTGAGGTTGCCCATTCAAAAGTAATTCTCCCTCATCTCTGCCCCTTGCGTGTGTACATTGTGATAGTCTTTAATTACATAATATTTTTCCACACGACTCCTGCCTCGTTCAGTGCACGAGATGGACAATGCTCAGTGACTGAATCAGGGTTATGTAGTGAAGGAGGCTGATGTCTGTGGGACCCTTGTGGGCCTCATTTGTTGCAGAAATTGGAAGGTGTGTAGTGAATGAGGCAGGGGATTGCAGTAAGAGAAATGATGGTCTTGTAGTTAAGGCAGCTGAATGCTGCTCTGGAGAATTGGATTCTGTTCATGCGTCTGCCATAGAGTGACTGATATACTGGGCAAATTCCTTAAACCAAAATTTTCATATTTGTCTACTAATGGTGTGTTTCTAATTTTCTGGGTACCATGACACATTTGAAGACAGACTTACATAAGTGCAGAGTACTCTTATCTGAAAGCCAATTAGAGCTGTGCTTTAGAACATATAATGTTGAATAAACTTGTTAAATACTCTAAAACCAAGGCCTAGGTGTCTCAAATTGGGCATCCAAAATTAGTAGGCACTTTTGGCCTTAATATCTTTGTGACTGTTCCCCATCTACAAAATGAGGATAATATTACATTGTCTCATAGGGGAATTAGAAAGATAAGTTCATTAATGTCAGATACTATGGTGACATATCATAGAAATGCGGAGGAGGAAATTAATTTTTCATTCAGTGCAGCACTTGGATGATGTGTAGCAAATAAGGCCTGGGACCATATTTTGAATGGGAAAGATGAAAAGATACATTGAATAACTATCCATTCACCGAATGAGTCAGGGGTCTGGTGGAAAAATAATGTTATCATGGAATTAATAACTGTCATAATGACTACATGTACAGGGGCTAAATTAAGTTTGCATAGGCAGCCTTAATTCTGGTATTTCCTAACTGCTGAATGATTTATTTGCATCCTTAATGTTCTTTTAACATAGAAGAACAATGTAATTAGGTATGTTACTGTTTGCACTGTATAGGTTTGAAAATTTATCCTAAACTAATATTATTTATTTTTTTAAATACTGTGACCAAGTTGTACTTTTTCTCATGCTGTTTCTTAGTCTGGGGCCAGTTTTTATATCCAATTTGTATCCCCCAATCCAAGGTTATAGGTTTACTGGAAAGCTTTGACACAACTGGAACAATACTTGTACCAGAAAGTACATATATAGCCCAAGAAAAGTCATTAGCAAAAGGAAGCCATAGTAATTAATTATAATGGGAGGGGGAAAGCTAAGAGCCAAAAAAGCTCCAGATGATATTATTGTAGCAATATGCACACTATTACATTGAGTGATTTTGTAAATTTCAGAGTCATCCAGCATCTAAATCAGGGATCGGCGACCTTTGGCACACGGCCGGTCAGGGAACTCCACTGGCGGGCTGGGATGGTTTGACCAAACCTGCAGACTCTGCAGGTAAACAATTACAGCTCCCACTGGCTGCAGTTTGCTATTCCAGGCCAATGGGGGCTGCAGAAGAGGCAGCCCACATGTCCCTCGGTGCACGCCACTTCCTACAGCCCCCATTGGCCTGGAATGGTGAACCGCGGCCAGTGGGAGCTGCGATCAGCTGAACCTGCAGACGCTGCAGGTAAACAAACCATACCGGCCCACCAGCAGATTTCCCTGATGGGCCACGTGCTAAAGGTTGTTGATCCCTGATCTAAATGCTCCCAAGATAAATCTGCTGATTTGAGTACTGTATATAATGACCTTACCAAATGATTAGACAAGCATGTCTAGTAATTTTGATCTAAGGAAACTGTTTGATATGTTTTTAGTTATATATTGCAGCTGTAGTATACCTTTGTCACCTTAGGAGACGGAGAGGGATTTTCTCAAAAAATGTGAATATAAATAGAGAAAATAATCTTGGAAAAAGACAAAATGGTTTAGAAAATTCCCAAGGAAGAAAATCTGACCCCTTAAACAATGGACAGCCCTTATTTAAAGACAACATCTTTACAGTTCTACAGCTGGGGATAATGAAAAAAAAATTCTTACTAAATCCTAAGGCTGCCATATGTATTTCTGTTATATAGTAGCAAAATACTTTGTGGGGAAACCATTTGCTGCAAAAACTTCATTTGATCTTCCTTACCTGACAAAGGTGTATAAACAGCAAGTGAGATTTTTGCTCTGGTCTGTTGTAAAGAAAAGATTGAGGCACTGAAAACATTTTTAGACAAATGGAATTAGCAATTATTTATTTATTAAGGGAAGAAAAAAAATCCCTCAGACTGTAGGATAATTTAAACATAATCTGAACTACAAAGCAGGCATTTAGAAGTGTTTGTGCTACCTTGACCTCTACTTCAGTTGTATCCTTACTCTCTGAAGGAGCAATGGGCGCTGTTTGGGGTTCTCTGTTTGGTGTCCCTTTCTGGTTCCCTAGTTTTGGCCCTTTCACCCCCCCATGCCTGTTCCCGTTATTGCCTTTGTTGTCCCCTGAACTTGGTTGGGTTCTGGGTTTAGTAGCCCCTGCCTAGGCTGGGGGAGGGGCTCTTAGCTGTGGGCAAGCTAGCGACCGCACATGTCCCGGCGCTCAAAAGGACCCTTACTCTCCAACTTCTGACCAGTTGCTTTCTCGCCTATCTGACCTTTCATTGCAAGCACTTTGTGGCATGATGTGACACTTTCTCAGGGTTCTCAGGACTGAGTCATTGTGTTACACCACTGCATCAGTGAAAGAGACTTCATTGTGCTAAAGTGAGTATCAGCTCCCTGACATCCCCAGTCTGTTAATTACCCAAACTCTCTCTTCAGGCCTCAGTTAGCTGTACTTTGCCTTGCAGGTTAAGGATAGGCGCACCCCACGCCGCAAGGTCTTCAGAAGCATCCCCTGGTAGAGTCCAGCCTCTGTCAGTGGACACTCTCAGTAATTACCAACTTTGATACCCTCAGAGGAATAGTATATATACAGCTTGATTGGTACAACTCAGGCTCTGGTCCTTTTATACCACCACAACACAGAAATGTAATTATAATGAAACAATCATAAGTTTATCATCAAAGGTAATGATTTAAGAGTTACTGAGAAAGGATAATGGAAACAGAAGTGATTATACATGAAACAAAAGATATAATAGACTCCTTGGAGTCCACGCTTAACTTTAAAAGGCAAAAATCCTTGTCTAAAGAGATACTTACCTAAAACTTCCTTGAAGTCTTTGGACAGGCTGGGATCCTGTCTACATCCTCAAATACAGGATGACAACCTAATATCCCTGTCCCCCTGTTATAGTTGAAATAAACCTTTGAAATGTGCCCTCAAACAAAGCTCTTTTCCTCCTGCTTTTCCCTTCCTGTTTAAACTGCATTTAACTCAGACTGGTGGTTGTGAATGAGACAAGATTGAATTTACATTTCAGCAGCTAGATGGATAAACATCTCTGGTTTGGCAGAAAAACAGTTTCTCATCTCTGCTGAGGAGTAACACCTTGATACAAACCATAGGAACATATATTCAGTACATTGAAATTTTTTTAAAAAATATCAGTACATACAGTTCACAACTATATTAATGACCAGCATGATTTCATTTAAGATTTTAAATGACCCTCTTTATAGACAGCTACTATGAAGGCAATGTTTTAAGTGCAGTGAGTTTCTCAGGTCTGATAGGAGTTGGTGTTAAGGACAACAAACCATGTGCCGGTTGGAATTGAAGAGTTTAAGGTCACACAAGGATTGTGTTACATTTCTGCTTGGAAAACTACTAGCATATTTTGGGTGCTACCAGAAATAATAAATAAGAGTGTGGCTGAGTACAATGTATAAAGGCACAGCTTCAACACAAGATATTGAGGGAATGTAAGAGGTCGGACTCACCCCTGTGGAATCTCCTGCTGATCATCCATGGGAATTAGCTCAATCCAGCCCAGAGCACCCTCTGCAGGCCAGTGATCCACCTTGTCATTACTAGCACCCGTGTCCCTCCCAGGACCCCAGTGCCCCTTGCTCTGGGTGCTGCCCCCTGGCAGTACCCACACACTGGGTCTCCCCTCCCAGGGGAACCCCCACCCACTAACCCCACCTCACCTCAGTGTAAGGCAACTCCCAGCCACCATTTAGCCCCACTCCCTGTGGCAGACTGCAGTATCAGCCACTCATCACAGGCAAGGTTGGGTTTAGACCTGCTGCCTTGGCTTACCTCTGGGCTGCCCTCTGCAACCCCCAGTATCTTTGGCCCAATGCTAGGCTGCAGCCTGGGGCTTTCCAGGCTGGAGCTCCCCTGCTCCACTCAGGTACCCTGTCTCACACTCCCTGCCATCAGGCCCTTCTCTCTCTGAGTGCAGAGAGAGACTGCTGAGTGCCGGGCTCCCAGCCTCTTTATACAGGCCAGCTGGGGCCTGATTGGTGCGTGGGCCAGCTGCAGCTGTTTCTCCAATCAGCCCAAGTCTTTCCTTCCACAGCCCCAGCCCTCTGCAGGGCTGGCTTTAATCCTTCTCAGGCAGGAATGGGCGACCACCCTGCTACAGGGAGCCTACGTCAGAATATACCAGAGACCAGTGATTAGGGCATGTACCTGAGAGGTGTCAGAGCCCTCTTTAAATTCCTTCACCCCTTTAGCAGATGGGGGACTGAGCACATGGGAGACCACTGATTAAAGTGAGTACCCTAACCACTGGAATAAAAGTTGTGAGGCCCTCCCCTGCCATTTTGTGCAAACTTACCTACAGGAACCCAATCCAATAGGCAAGCTCTGAACACAGTTACTGGATTGTGCCCTGGAGGCTAGCTAGGCAAATGAGTGCCTGTCTTCCCCCAGTTTGTGCATAGTTCTGGAGCTTAGGCCTCCCGACCCCTGGTGTGGGATTGCAGTGCCCTTGTGCACAGGTAGAAATACAGATGTCTAGGGAACATTTATTGTGAAAATTTAGGACATAAACAACTTTAGGTGCTGATGGGTTCAGCGGCAGCTGAGAGTGATTTTAGTAGTAGTAGTTAGGTGCCTGAGTCCTTTTGTGAATCCAGCCTTAAGTCTTTCAGTTAATTGTTTTAAACAGAAACAAATATTTGCCACCCTGACATGAAGAGTAACATTAATAGAAAAATGTGAGCTGTTTCCTAGGCATTACCCTGGTTGCCAGGATACAGGGTTGCAAAGATGACTTAAAGCCACTTTGCCTTCACCTTCAGTCTTGACCTGAAGCAGAATATCTTGGACTACATCTGTCTGAATTGCTGCTGAGCAATTCAGTACACTACAAAATCCAGTATCCAGGTCTGCATAGAACATGGCAAGTTACTGTAGATAATGAAAAAACAATGTTATTTCCGATACTTGGAAGGGTGACAGTATTGTCACTCTTTGGAATAAAAAGACTGTAACATGTAAGTTATTTTGAAAGCATATAATGAAGGCATTAAAATGCATTTATAATAGAAATATTGAATGAAAGCAATCAACATATGATTGAAATGTGAAAATAAAAGTTATTGTCTGAAAAAATAAAAGGGCAAGGTTTTATTATCAGACACTCATTGCACGAGAGTGCTGTAACAGTTGAAAAATGTGTCGCTCTATGATAAATATATTGTATAAGAAAATTGCATGAGGGGGAAAAGTATCTGAATTGAGCATTCGTACCAGCTTTACTAATGCAAGTGTCTGAATAGCTCTGAATGTAGGTCATAGGGGCAGGTTCTCATTTACAGCAAGACCGCTTTACACCACTCTGGCTCTGTAAAAGGACCTTGGCGCTGGTCTACAGTACAAAGTTAGGTCTACCTAGCTATGTTGCTCCAGGGTGTGGGAAAAGTCCCCTGACAGATGTAGTTAAGATGACCTAAGCCCCAGTATAGGCACAACTAGGTCGACAGAATAATTCTTCCATTGACCTAGTTACTGCCTCTCGTAGAGGTGGATTTATTACAGCAATGGAAAAACTCCATCCTTTGTTGTAGTATCTACACTACAGTGGTACAGCTGCAGCACTCCAAATGTGCTGTTGTAGACTTTCTAGGGTAGACATACCCTCAGCATCTGAGAATCAATCCAAGACACATTAAGTTTCACTAACATATCAGGTAACTTCTACAGTTTTCTTATTTGTAAAATAGGCATTTTATTACTAGTATTTGCTAACTATTTTTCTCTATTTTGTAAAGTGCCTAGCACAATGGGGTCCTGGTCAGTGTCTACCACAATTCAAAATGATACAAAGATGAATGATTTAATAACAATTTATTTGAATGTTGCTCTTTTCCTTGTTAACAGATTATGTATGAGCAAATTTATGAATGTTTAGTATTATTTATTTATTTATTTATCTATTTATTTATAGTATTTATTTATTCCCTTGGCCTGTGCCGCTTCCTGCCAGTGGAAGCCATGTTCGGACGAACCTGCAGACGCGGCAGGAAAACAAACTGGCCCGGCCCGCCAAGGGCTTTCCCTGAACAAGGGGCAGCCCTAGTTTGAGAACCACTGCTCTAACCTACTTTGTCATATAGGTTACTTGCAACCTATTTCTTCTGATTGTTTAAATATTTAAAATTCACTGTTTGTGATGAGTGACTGGTCACGTAAGTCACGTGGTATTATTTTGCTGTCTGAGTGGAAGCATGAAACTTCATAAATAAAGTCCAAGAGTATGAATATACATACTTCACCTGCAAAGATATCTGTGATTTAGCAAAGGTATATTCCTAGGTTCCGTGGCTGGACCCAGACCCTCACCAGGGTCCTGGTTCACAAGATTTCACCGGAGGAAAGAGACCAAAGCCCTGAGGTAAGTGGGGAAATGGGATACCGGGAGGAAGCACGAGCAGGAGAGCACAAGATGAGAGGACTCCTGTCTGATACTGAGAAAGCGGGATGATCAGCGAGTTATCTTAAGTGCCTATACACAAATGGAAGAAGCTTGGGAAACAAGCAGGGAGAACTGGAAGTCCTGGCATAGTCAGGGAACTACGATGTGATTGGAATAACAGATATTTGGTGGGATAACTCACATGACTGGAGTACTGTTGTGGAGGGATATAAATGTTCAGGAAGGACAGGCAGGGCAGAAAAGGTGGGGGAGTTGCATTGTTTGTAAGAGAGCAGTATGACTGCTCAGAGCTCCGGTATGAAACTGCAGAAAAACCTGAGAGTCTCTGGATTAAGTTTAGAAGTGTGAGCAACAATAGTGATGTTGTGGTGGGATTCTGTCTAGACCACCAGACCGGGGGATGAGGTGGACAAGGCTTTCTTCTGGCAATTAATAGAAGTTAATAGATAACAGGCCCTGGTTCTCATGGGAGACTTCAGTCACCCTGATATCTGCTGGGAGAGCAATACAGCGGTGCACAGACAATCCAGGAAGTTTTTGGAAAGTGTAGGGGACAATTTCCTGGTGCAAGTGCTGGAGGAACAAACTAGGAGCAGAACTCTTCTTGACCTGCTGCTTACAAACCGGGAAGAATTAGTAGGGGAAGCAAAAGTGGATGGGAACCTGGGAGGCAGTGACCATGAGATAGTCGAGTTCAGGATCCTGACACAAGGAAGAAAGGAGACCAGCAGAATACGGACCCTGGACTTCAGAAAAGCAGACTTTGACTCTCTCAGGGAACTGATGGGCAGGATCCCCTGGAAGAATAACATGAGGAGCAAAGGAGTCCAGGAGAGCTGGCTGTATTTTAAAGAATCCTTATTGAGGTTGCAGGAACGAACCATCCCGATGTGTAGAAAGAATAATAAATATGGCAGGCGACCAGCTTGGCTTAACAGTGAAATCCTTGCTTATCTTAAACACAAAAAAGAAGCTTATAAGAAGTGGAACATTGGACAAATGACCAGGGAGGAGTATAAAAATATTGCTCAGGCGTGCAGGAGTGAAATCAGGAAGGCCAAATCACACTAGGAGTTGTAGCTAGCAAGGGATGTTAAGAGTAACAAGAAGGGTTTCTTCAGGTATGTTAGCAACAAGAAGAAAGTCAAGGAAAGTGTGGGCCCCTTACTGAGTGAGGGAGGCAACCTAGTGACAGAGGATGTGGAAAAAGCTAATGTACTCAGTGCTTTTTTTGCCTCTGTCTTCACGAACAAGGTCAGCTCCCAGACTGCTGCACTGGGCAGCACAGCATGGGTTAGGAGGTGACCAGCCATCTGAGGAGAAAGAAGTGGTTCAGGACTATTTAGAAAAGCTGGACGAACACAAGTCCACGGGGTCGGATGCGCTGCATCCGAGGGTGCTAAAGGAGTTGGCAGATGTGATGGCAGAGCCATTGGTCATTATCTTTGAAAACTCATGGCGATCGGGGGAGGTCCCGGATGTCTGGAAAAAAGCAAATGTAATGCTCGTCTTTAAAAAAGGGAAGAAGGAGGATCCGGGGAACTACAGGGCAGTCAGCCTCACCGCAGTCCCTGGAAAAATCATGGAGCAGGTCCTCAAGGAATCAATTCTGAAGCACTTAGGGGAGAGGAAAGTGATCAGGAATGGTCAGCATGGATTCACCAAGGGTAAATCGTGCCTGACTAACCTAATTGCCTTCTATGACGAGATAACTGGGGATGAGTTGGGAAAGCAATGGATGTGTTATTCCTTAACTTTAGGAAAGCTTTTGATACTGTTTCCCATAGTATTCTTGCCAGCAAGTTAAGGAAGTATGGGCTGGATGAATGAACTATAAGGTGACTAGAAAGCTGGCTATATCATTGGGCTCAATGGGTAGTGATCAACGGCTCCAGTTGGCAGCCGGTCTCAAGTGGAGTGCCCCAAGGGTCGGTACTGGGGCCGGTTTTGTTCAATATCTTCATTAATGATCTGGAGGGTGGCATGGACTGCACCCTCAGTAAGTTTGCAGGTGACACTAAACTGGGAGGAGTGGTAGATACGCTGGAGGGTAGGGGTAGCATACAGAGGGACCTATACAAATTAGAGGATTAGGCCAAAAGAAATCTGATGAGGTTCAACAAGGACAAATGCAGAGTCCTGCATTTAGGACAGAAGAATCCCATGCACTGCTACAAACTAGGGATCGAATGGCTAGGCAGCAGTTCTGCAGAGAAGGACCTAGGGGTTACAGTGGACGAGACACTGTATATGAGTCGACAGTGTGTCCTTGTTGCCAAGAAGGCTAATGGCATTTTGGGCTGTATAAGTAGGAGCATTGCCAGCAGATCGAGGGACGTGATCATTCCCCTCTATTTGACATTGGTGAGGCCTCATCTGGAGTACTGTGTCCAGTTTTGAGCCCCACACTACAAGAAGGATGTGGAAAAATTGGACAGAGTCCAGCAGAGGACAACAAAAATTATTAGGGGGCTGGAGCACATGATTTATGAAGAACAGCTGAGGGAACTGGAATTGTTTAGTCTGCAGAAGAGAAGAATGAGGGGGATTTGACAGCTGCTTTCAACTACCTGAAAGGGGGTTCCAAAGAGGATGGATCTAGACTGTTCTCAGTGATAGCAGATGACAGAACAAGGAGTAATGGTCTCAAGTTGCAGTAGGGGAAGTCTCAGTTGGATATTAGTAAAATCTTTTTCACTAGGAGGGTGGTGGAGCACTGGACTGGGTTACCTAGGGAGGTGGTGGAATCTCCTTCCTTAGAGGTTTTTAAGGTCAGGGTTGACAAAGCCCTGGCTGGGATGATTTAGTTGGGGATTGGTCCTTCTTTGAGCAGGGGGTTGGACTAGATGACCTCCTGAGGTCCCTTCCAGCCCTGATATTCTATGATTCTATGAAGCACAGGAGTAACAAGGAGTCAGGTGGCACCTTAAAGACTAACAGATTTATTTGGGCATAAGCTTTCGTGGGTAAAAAACAGATTCTGAAGAAGTGTTTTTTTACCCACAAAAGCTTATGCCCAAATAAATCTGTTAGTCTTTAAGGTGCCACCGGACTCCTTGTTTTTTTGTGTGTATACAGACTAACACGGCTACCCCCTGATACTAAGCACTTGTGTCACTCCCTAGCTAGAAGATTCATTCTACCAGGCTACTGATAGTTTTTCTCCTTCCTACTCTCTTCTGGGATATATATATATAATGGCATAGAGGGGAAGGGGAAGCCATTCCTGTCACTGGCAGAATAGACCCAAATTAGAGCATGACCTGCAGCAGCATTGAAGGCAAGTCTTTTGCTGAAGGCTACAGTCATTTCAGACGATCTTGCCCAGTAGTGGAAATCCTACAGGGAGTGACTGGTAGAGTGCTAGATCTCCCCAGTGTGACCCATAGAGGTACTGCAGCAAGTACTGTTTAAGACCTTGCTGACAAAATACAATAACATCACTTTAGCCTACAGCCTCCTATTCATTCACTCCACTCATTTTGATTTTTAAGGGTGTTCCCCTAACCTCCAACAATTTTTTTCTTGGTATGGCCATGGGGACTCTCTTCTGTTCACATTTTATATTTGACAGATTCAGTATTTCTCTGCAGCCAGTGGTGATTTGGGGCACTCAGATCAGTGTATGTCAAGGAGACTTTGTTGGAGTGAAGTCTGATGGATACAGTTTTCTCTGAGCACCTTGCAGGGTTCTCAGTAATAGGAACAGCATTTTCAGCCCTTGAGCCTATAACTGCAACCAAGGACAAAGGTGCATAAATCAGTCAGCCATGATATCTTCAGAGTCTGTAGGAGAAGTCTTGGACTCAAACATGTATATTTGTATGGGAGTCCTTGTAGAAAGATTATAGGTGACTTGGCCTATTGCCCCAAAGTCGGAGATAGAGCTTGGAAAATGAGTAAGTTTATTACACAGTGTTGTGCTGGAATTGATTTTTAAAACTGTTCACAGGCATAACATATCTCACGAGTGACCCCAACTTTCTACATAGTTAGGTTTGGTGAAGATTGTGGCCTGGAGGGCCATAATCTCTAGATGACTATGCAATGAGTTGCCCATAAACCTTCAAGGATTACAAGGAAAGAATCTGCAAGGACCGAAGGCTTCTCGATAAGTTTATTTGTTAATTTTGAGTTAAGGTTTTATGGATAAGTAAGTCCACAAAGTTATAGCCAGAGGCTCTTAAACCAAAATATGGTGTCAAGCAGGGGTGGTGGAACAATTTGTATAGTGGGGGTGCTGAAAGTCATTGAACCAAACTGTAAACCCTGTATATGATGGAAACCACTTTCAGCCAGGGAAGCGGCAGCACCCCCAGCACCCTAGTCCCAGCACCTATGATGTCAAGAGTTTTATATGCACAAATGGCACCAGCAAACTGCTATTTTTAGCAGATGGCATTTTTTTGAAAAATGTCTTTGGAGCTGGTTGATATTTGCTTTTGTTCTCCCTTTTCCCCAGTTTTAATACTTCCTCTGACAGCTGGGGCAGGCTTGACTGAGGTCAATGCAGTTTACATCAGAGCTGAATTTGGCTTGAGTGAGATAAAATAGAATCCCAGAGCTTCACAGGAAAGGGAAATAGCAACACTTTTTTCCCTCTTAAAGTTAGCATAGCAGATATCTCTCCATGTATGCTCATTTATTGCTTTCCCCTTCAGTTTTTCTCATCCAAGTTATGTTTGATCATCTGTGTAACTGAAATTGCCCTGAGGAGCCTTTTGTCTAGTTTCCTTTGGTTGTTTACTTTGACATCTTTGCAATACATTTTTCCTTTGTAAAACAGTCTTTGCATTCCAATATATACAGTATTTTAGCAGGAAAGGGAGAAAGTAAGAAAGCTGCTGTTGAAGTCCCACATTCTTTCCAAGGAATTTGATTTCCCACAAAAGTGAAATGATTGTCAATACACTTTGACCACCCGAAACCCTATTGCTATCTATAGTATAGAAACTGACAGCAAAGGATCCTAACCAGTACTAGGATATATAAGGCTGCTCACTAGCAAGCTTCTTGTGCAACAGTAGCCAGCTCGGCCATTGACATGTATGCACTTGTTGTTTGTTTCATACTATTACCTAGAGATCCCAACTGAGCGTAGGCCTTCATTGTGCTAGGCACTGTTAATATATACATAGCAAAAGAACATTCCTGCCTTAAAGAGTTTACAATCAACATAAATAAAAGATGGGGGGAAAGGGGGTATTATACCCCTATTTTACAGATGGGGAACTGAGGCTCAAAGAGAATAATGACCTGCCCAGGAAAGTGCCAAGAACAAAGAAAGTGCCAGAAACTGAACCCAGATGTGCTTAATTGTGTCTAAGGGCTGGTCCACACTAATCCCCCAGTTCGAACTAAGATACGCAACTTCAGCTACATGAATAATGTACCTGAAGTCGAAGTATCTTAGTTTGAACTACAAGGTACTTACCGCAGGTCCACACATGGCAGGCAGGCTCCCCCGTCGACTCCGCATACTCCTCTCGCGGAGCAGGAGTACCGGTGTCGACAGCGAGCACTTCCGGGATCGATTTATCACGTCTAGACAAGACATGATAAATCGATCGCAGAAGTTCGATTGCTTACCGCTGAACCCGGAGGTAAGTATAGACGTACCCTAAACCACAAGAATATTCTTCCTGTTTCTCCTAAAATAGGCCCATCTGTCCATAACCCAGTCTAATTATGCACAGTAATTAACTTGTTTTTCTTTTTTATAATGCTTTTTTGTATCTGAATTTTGTAAAAGTGTAAAAACTTGTTCATTCAGGTACACTCCCAACTTGGGTGCCTAATGGTAGCTGAAATGTTTCTATAATGTAAAAGGTTGATAACATTTTCACAACCAGATCTAGTAGTTGAATTCAGTGGAATGGGCAAGTCCTCTCTGCCTCTGAAAATCAGATAAAAGATTTAGATACCTAACATTAGAAACCAAAGTTGGAAAATGCTACCCAAATATCTTAATGCGGTGTCTGTTACATTATTATTGTACAAACTAGAGCTGGATGTCTGCTTTCAGTTCTGTTTCCAAATGCTAATTTCCCTGGAGTTAGGCAGGTATTCTTATACATAGTTCTTCTTTGCCCATCTTTAATACAATATATAATACTCACCTTTCTGTTCTGAAATACATTATATATGAGTATAACAATTTGTCAAAGTAACCTAATTTCAGTAAATGCATTTCACATCCACGTATCAACAGTCATTTTGTCTTTGAACTTTTTGAATCACCCGCAGTACTTCAAATCATTCTCAGTGTTAGTCAGAAATAGAGACATTTTCAAGTCCTCAATTATAAAACAAAAAATGAATATAGGGCCAAAACTTCATAGTTTCCAATTTATTCTTATTCTTATTCAAGTACATTGGAGAGGCATATTTCTCATATATATATACATATACACAGTATAATTCAATTTATCTGAATTCCCTTTATCCAAAAATCTGAATCTATAGTATGTCCCCTATGTTGGTTCAATAGCACTTCTTGTTATCCAAATGCCCAGTTATCCAAAATTTTCGGATGTCCCCCAGGCCATTTGGATAAACACTATTTATATGCACAGAGCCACACATCTAGATCTAGATATATAAAAAAGCTGCATAGGGTCACACATTTCAGCATCTATTTTTGTTGTATAAATTGCTGAAAGAATGTCAGTCTCCTTTCATCTGACAAACACAGGCAAGTATAAAAAGGAACTTGTCAATTTTATGCAATAAGCCATGAATTACTAGCATTCTCTTGGAAACCAATCAGAATTTTGACCTTGAGCACCGCACTCTCAGTGATTCGCCAAACATGTGGGCAGTTCAAAACTATTTTTTGTGCTTTTTTTAAAAAAAAGCTACACTGATGACCAGGAAAATGTAGCAGTCCAGGTTATTAAGGTTATTGTCTCTTACAAACTGTATCAGAGGTAGGACAGGGTATCGTCTGTGTGCAAGGTCTGAGAAGGTTGTCCTGTCTACTCATGGAATGAGAGGAAGCACTGAAGTGCAGGAGCTTCTGTGCTATAGGGGAAATTGAGTTTTCTGGAACAGCAGGAGGAAAAAGATTGTGTGCCATCTGCCTCCAGAGAAGGTGTGAAGGGAATTAAATGTGAAAGAATATGTGAATGACTTCCTCTCTGAAGCTAGGAAACAGATTGCCATAGTTGTCTTCATCCAGTAAACTGTTGTTTAATCACAGGTTTCACTGGAGGCTGTGTATCCTATTTGAAGTGTAATATAATAATTCCTTTCTGGAAGAGCTAGCATCCTGTTCTTATTGTCTAGCATGCTTCAGAAATGCAGGGAAATTGGAAGTAAGGTTGCAGACAGTTTTTATCAACTATCACAAAATATTGTACTTCAGTATAGAGATCATGAGAAAAAAAACCTCTCACTATTAACATGGTGGTATATAGATTTTGTTGTTGCCCTCTGTTCAGATGGTAATTAATATAATAATAATGCAAATTGTGTAATTGTAACCATAGGAGAGAAGATGTTGGGTGGAAAAGAACATCCTATTTAATTGATTAAATAACAGCTATTTCACAAGATTAGCAGCTGGTTTGGAGAATTGGAATTTAGGCATCTGATAACAGTTTCATAAATATTCTGGAATGCCAGAGAGAGACAGATATATATATATATATATATATATATATATATATATATATATATATATATATAGTGTGTGTGTGTGTGTGTGAATTGATTTGGCAAGATCAGATTCTTTCTTAAGGATTCTTAATAGGGAATGGAGACAAAAATAATCATTGATTTTCTTGGATTTTTTTTTTATTTTCTCCTTTCAGCTGATGGTGATATGTAGAAGTTTTGAAAGACTCTTAATAAAAGCCAAGAGTTTAATTTATATATATATATATATATATAGTGTTTAATTTATATATATATATATATATATATAGTGTGTGTGTGTGTGTGAATTGATTTGGCAAGATCAGATTCTTTCTTAAGGATTCTTAATAGGGAATGGAGACAAAAATAATCATTGATTTTCTTGGATTTTTTTTTTATTTTCTCCTTTCAGCTGATGGTGATATGTAGAAGTTTTGAAAGACTCTTAATAAAAGCCAAGAGTTTAATTTAATTGAAATATAGTTTCAAATAATAGATTCCATTTAAGGACACTTTAACACTGTTATTCATTAATCACTCTGACAAATTTAACACAACTCTATTAGATTTCCTGTTATGGACTTTAAACAGATGTCCAATTAGAAACTGAAAGTGAATTCAGATTAGACCAGTAAAGTATTTGGCATATGTGCAGTAATGAATCATTATTTTTGGAGATAAATATATATTCATGCTTTTAAAGGGACGGAACAAAATATTACCAGTTTTTATAAAGGTAAACTACAGGAATTGAAAGAAAATTTAGGTACTATCTTCCTCCTGTGTTAGTTCCATAGTTAATATGGAATGTTATAGCAACATCATTGAAATTTCCATTAGAGGCAAGATTAAAAACCTATTTCACACTTTATAAGAATGATTTTTCTCTGTTAATTTAACACATTAAAATTGCCAATCATGAAAATTTCTGATAAACTAACACAAGGATTTTCTTTTATTTCATGGAATTTCTGGTCCATTGCTACACCAACAAGTGGTATCTAAATCCCTGAAGGCCATTTTACCATCACATTTTAGTCTAAACTCAATTTACCCATTATCTTTGACTTCATTTTGTTCTTGTGTTCATCAACCATTGTTATAATGGTTGCATGTTAAGACACTTCTTGCCATCAGTTCAGCAAAGCTTTTAAAAACCTTAACTAAATATTTTTAGCCTTTTGTAGATTTTAGCACAACAACCCTTCTTGGATTAGTCCTAAAATGTCCAGATTGCACAATCAGATATGACATCTTGCTCCACTGAAGTTAATGGGAGCTTTGCCATTGACTTAATAGATATAGACTCAAGACTTTACTTAGGTACTTTTAAAAATCCCATTAAGTGCTTATCTGCATGTTTAGCTTTCTAAATACCTTAGAAATCTAACCCTGTGGTTATGTCTATACTGAACTGAGAACAAGACTCCTAGCCTGGATAGACAGACTCACACTAGCAGGGGTCAAGCAAATAAGCTAAAAATAGTAGTGTGGACTTTGTGGCTCAGGCTCCCATGCTCATCCAACCTCTTTGGGCTTGAGATCCTTGAGCTCCTGCTTCAGCCACGATGCCCAGGTGGCTATGTTTAGCATAGTAGCTTGAGCCCTGCTAGTGTGAGTCTGTCTACCTGGGCTTGGAGGCTGGATACTAGCCCCACTATTGATAGACAAGTGTGAGAAATGGCATTGAAGCAGTTCAACAGGTGAGTAGTCCTTGCAGTGAGTAGTCCTTGCAGTGGAGCTTAATTACTGTGCTCTTCAGGGTGCACCAATAAGTGTCTGATGTTCAGACATTCTTAAATCTGGGTACTTAACTAGGTCCAGCTTTTCCTCTTGAATAGCGGTTTCCTTTTAAACAATTACACTATTGCCTTGGTCACCAAGGCTTGCAGAAAAAAAATATCCTCAACCAAAAGCAGCATCAAAAGTGTGAATTTAAATTCCCAGTAAGGTATTAATTTCAAAGGACATTAGGAACCTCTGAAATGCTAATGCTATTAATCAATTATAGTTTAAGGAACCAACATTCAAGTTGTCAAATGTTAAATAAATACATACATACATCCAAGTAGTCAAGTCTCTTATGGATGTATGGATGTATTTATTTAAGGAAATAAATGTCTTTAATGTTCTTCTTCCTGTTTGTTCCAGGATGATCTCTCTCTACTTGCTTGATGTCCAAAGCAGGACTTTCCTGTCATACTGCTCAGGGCTGGAAAGGATGCAGAGATTAGGGTTTACAGAGAACACAGTCTAAGGGCTTGTCTATATTGGCACTTTACAGCACTGCAACTTTCTCACTTGGGGTGTGAAAAAACACCCCCCTGAGCGCAGCAAATTTCAGCACTGTGAAGTACCAGTGTAGACAGTGCTCCAGCTCTGGGAGCCACGCTCCCAGCACTGGTAGCTACACCCTTTGTGGAGGTGGGATTTTTAGAGTGCTGGGAGAGCTGGAGAGTGCTGGGAGAGCTCTCTCCCAGCGCTGCACCACAACCACACAAGCCACATTAAAGAGCTGCAGCAGCAGCACTCCCACGGCAGAACTTTAACATTGCCAGTGAAGACGTGCCCTAATTAAAACATAACATACAATTTAGTTTAAAAATTGGCAGAAATCCATAACATTAACAAAGACAATATCAGCAAATGAAATTCCATGTGCCTCCTGCCCAAAATCCATTAAATATTCCTTATGGCACCTTAGAGACTAACAAATTTATTTGGGCATACGCTTTCGTGGGCTAAAACCCATTTAATCGGATGCATGCAGTGGAAAATACAGTAGGAAGATATATATACACAGAGAACATGAAAAAATGGGTGTTGCCATACCAACTCTAATGAGACTAATCAATTAAGGTGGGCTATTATCAGTTTGTAGTGATAATCAGGATGGCCCATTTCAAACAGATGACAAGAAGGTGTGAATAACAGTAGGGGGAAAATTGGGATGGGGAAATAGTTTTTACTTTGTGTAATGACCCATCCACTCCAAGTCTTTATTCAAGCCTAATTTAATGGAGTCCATTTTCAAATTAATTCCAGTTCTGCTGCAGAACTGTTGCTGTTACTCAGACCTTCTTGTTAACTGTTTGAAATGGGCCATCCTGATTACAAAAGTTTTTTTTTTCTTCTGCTGATAATAGCCCACGTTAATCGATTAGTCTCATTAGAGTTGGTATGGCAACACCCAGTTTTTCATGTTATCTGTGTATTTATATCTTCCTACTGTATTTTCCACTCCATGCATCTGATGAAGTGGGTTTTAGCCCATGAAAGCTTATGCCCAAATAAATTTGTTAGTCCCTAAGGTGCCACAAGTACTCCTTGTTGTTTTTGCTGATACAGACTAACACGGCTACCACTCTGAAACCTAAGTATCCCCTGCAATTTTAAAACTTTCTGAGGGTCACTATTCCTATTTTTGATCACATAACCTGTATTCAAGCACGCAAACTTGAACATGAACTGTGATATCGCATTTGCCCACACTGTGAGCTGGGCATCTGTTCTAGGAACAGTTATAACTGATGATTGGGAATTTGTCATAGTCCCCTGAGAGGTAAGAGTGGAATTTGCAAAATGCTCAGCGTTGGTCTAATTCTACTCACATGGGAATAGCTATATTGACTGAATGCTTTTAAAATTCCACCTTGAATGCTGACCTTCGATCAACTTTCAGCTCCACAAACAGCTGCAACTTCCTCTCTTATGGGGTGGGGGTGGAAGGGAGGGATAGGAAGCCAGTATAGACTCAAGAGTAAAGAGGGAAATAAATGTGACCAACAAGACATTGGATACATATATTCAGCATATCTGGGATGCAACTTCCATTGGCAGGTCTCTTGTGGATGGAGCTGAGTGAATAATTGATTTTTTTTAATTCAGTGAACCAAAAAAAAATCCAGTTCATTTCCAGCACAAACTGTGTTTTTTTATTAATATTTTTCTCAACCAAACGTAAATCTGAAGAAAATATATTTGTTTGGGTCAAATGAAGCAAAATATTTAATCAAACTGACATTTTTTCAAAATAAAATGCTGAATATAAATGACATTTTCAAAACGAAATGTCAAAATGAAATGTTGTTTCATTTTGATAATGTCAATTCCAACTGACATTTTATTAAACAAAATATCTATTCAAACATCAAAACAAACCATTTTGACATTTCCAAACTTTACGTTTTTAGTGGTTTTTTCGTCCAAAACTATTTGCTGAATTCAACCCAAATTTGGAAATAGTTTGGTGCTCTGAAAAATGCATGTTTTGGTGAACTTAGTATAATAATTAATAATTAATCTAGCTCCACTTATGGAAATTTAAAGTTGACTATACTCCTCCATC
Organism: Chrysemys picta bellii; assembly: GCF_011386835.1. Classification (NCBI taxonomy): domain Eukaryota; kingdom Metazoa; phylum Chordata; order Testudines; family Emydidae; genus Chrysemys; species Chrysemys picta. Next base: position 265,381,183 of record NC_088791.1, on the reverse strand, counting down.
AAGTTCTCCACCCTAGAGGAACAACATTTCCCCCCCTTCCTTAGGGTGAACCATCCCTGTCAACAGGAGCCCATACTGGTGAAGAAAGGTGTAATTTATACCTGTTTGTGTCAGCCAGGGTGAATCTAGCAGACTAAGTGCTTTTGTCAGCATCATTTACATTGCAGTTTGCTTTTAGATTTGTTGTGTGTCACATTATCAAGGTCATGATAGCAAGGAGTATAATATCTTCTATGCAGCTAAAACCACTCTGACTTTCTGCTGTTATTAGTAATACAATATTGATTGTCCTCCTAGAAGCATTTAATGTCACTGACAGTTTTATCTGTTAGTCCATAGAATGTCAAAATTATCCACAAGTGATTTCCATCAAAAGCTTTTTCCAGAATCTACCCTGGGACTTTGCCCTGCTAAAAACAAGCAATTCTTGAACTATAGAGCCTTCATCATTGGTCAGAGAAAGGAAAAGGAGAAGGCAGGGGAGTGAAGACAGCAAGGATGGGGTCTTATAGCAGGGGATTGATGGCTAGTGCAGGAGTCAGGCCATATGAAAAAGTCAGCTGTGGCCAGGGTTAGGATCAGGTCACCAGAGAAAGACGGTTTCTGCCAGAAAGAGAGTGGATAAAACATTGCCCTGCGACTCAGAAGACCTGGCTTTCATTCCCAGCTCTCCTTCTGGACTGCTGAGTGATCTTGGGCTAGTCATTACACTTCTCTTTGCCTCAGTTTCTCCATCATAAAATGATTCTGAGTAAAGCTGTTTGTTTGGCTTGGTGGCAGTTCCAAACATTGAAAAAAAACCAATAGTTTCAGGTCAACCAGGAACCAATTTTTTATTATTTATTTTCTATTAATTGAAAAGTTGTGGGGGGATTCGTTTTGGGTCAAATGAAACATGTTGACCTGCAATGACATTCCAGTTTTGGGGAATTTAGGGGGATTTAGAATATTTGTAATCTTTTTTTATTAATAAAAGCAAATGAAATATGAAGAAGTGGTTGTATCTCTGCCCTTCCCCTTATGCCAACTAGTCAGGGCATTCACCTGGGATGCAGGAGAACAAGGTCTTAATTCTCATTCTGGAGCAGAGACTGGAATCCAGGTGTCCCCTCTCCCAGCTGAGTGCCCTAGCTGCCAAACTGTGGAATATGTTTCAGTGGGCCTCTCTCAATCTCTCCTGTTGAAACTGTTCCACTTTGTATGAAATATTTAAATATTCACTGGGACAGAGAATGAGACTGACTCTGTACTTTGGTGATCAAGGCACTAACGACTGAATTACTGCATATAAGGGAACCTCAACCTCCACTGTTTTGTAGCTCTAGCTCAGCCTTCCCCCGCCACCACCACCCCCTACACTTTTTTGGAACTGAAAGATTTGCCCAAATCAATACACATTTCCTAAATATTTCAGTCAACCTGTTGCCGGCACAGAGGGCCCGAGGGGGCAACAGCGGGGTTTGTTGCCCGGTGTGCTTCGCGACAATGAACACACCAGGGTGGAGAAGCAGACAAAGTTTATTTAAGAGCTCTGAATAGGCACTAGGAGACCAGCATGTCTCAAATCAAGCGCACTGAGACAAGCAGTTTTCCCATTTTATACTTTACTTTCTCCCACCCTTTCTTCCCTACCCCCACTTCCTCCCTTTCGCCCTCCCTCCTCCTACAGCAGTTACATTTAAGCAGTTAAGTCATCTTGGCAGCTATAAGTCTAGCTCCTTAGTAACTCTTCTTTGAACCGTTATCTTGTCCTTTTCCCTTTGATCTGTTATCTTGCCTTTCAGCCGGAAGCATGCAGGCCTTATTACTATTGCTTCCCAGCTGCTGGCCTGTGAGGTTAGTAAAGGTTAACATGCAGGGAATTCAGGTCACTTTGGCCTAGAGCGGGGGAGCTTCATCGACATTTGTGGTCTTCCAACCCCCCGAGTTACCTAGGGTGATGCCTAGTGACACCAACAAACCTGAATCTGCATTTTCTGGCAAATAATATTTTGGTCAAAAAATTTCTTCCACCTCTGATGCTGTCCTCCTTTGTAAAATTTGTTGCCGTCTACATTGTATGTTGTGTGGAAGCCCCTGAGTGCCACTAAATTATAAAGCTATCAGATCACTCATCCATTCAATGGATCTCAATATGGGATCCATAAGTCATTAGAGGTCATGCTGAAAGACAGGCTAAGGATCTGGACCTCTCTGTGTCTGTCTATCTCTTTCTCTGATTCAATTCCATCCATCTGTGCACAGGCATGCATTTCACTTCCAGTTCACAAACTATTGACATGATTTGACATTATCTTCTCCCCTACTTCTTTCTATAAAGTACATATAAGTGACTTCAAAGTATTTATCATTAATAAGAACTTAAGCTTCATTTTCATATGCTATATACTTTTTCTGGATGTAAATTAATATATATATATAATGTCTCACCCATACAAGAAACAGTGGGGATAATAATAATAATAATATATTGTAATTAATAAAATACTGGTTTCTTTTGAAAGAAGAACGACTCCTAACTCCTCATCCACCCTCTCCTGCCCACTCAAAAGCAATTTTATCAAAGCCAGTTCTTTGACTTTTAAAATATATACAGAAATCATTAACATGCCATTTCTTTCTGTAGAGTCGTGAAATAAAGTGGTAACAGTGCAATAACTGGCATGTGATTGATTTCTTCTGTTAATCTTAAACTGGGAGAATGCTGAACTTTATAGGACTCTCCCAGATAGCATTTGAATTACTTTAAGAAAGAAATCAATATATAAAACTTAATTTTAAAATTAAGTAATAGCTCAGAGTGGAAAATACATAAATTACTCTTATTTGAAGTTGAATTTGGTGTTCTTTATCAAGCTGTGTTTTGCATATCCTTCTCTTCCCACAAGGCAATCTATCTGGGGTTTTTCTGTCTTTGGGATTTCTATTATGCCTATCACCATAGTGTCTGAGAGCTTTTGAAAAGCACAACATTTGTTTTTTCTTCTAATTCTTATGAAGAATGTATTAGCATGTTGCTCTTTGCTTAACCTGTCCTTATATTCAGATAACATTTTACTGCATAATATTCATAAAACTTGAATCATTGGCCCAGTAGTATCTTTTTTCTTTCTCCCTCCCCCCAAATTAGTAAGAAAATTTAGTGCTCTTGAAGGTGAGAAATTTTTGTTAGCACTATTTAGGTATTACTGATTTGATGTTTTTGTTCTTAAACTTAGAAAAACCCTGGGTGAAGAAAATCTGTCATATTTTATCCCTTTGCTACTCTCTGTGTTTCACTGCAGCTTCAGTATGGGGTTATTCCTTTGAAACATTAGCAATTCATAGTGAACACTTATTCTTAGGATAGCATATGATGCATGTTCTGCACTACATATTAGTTCCGGTCAGCAGTAGCTAAATCGTTAAAAGGAAATGTGATCACTCCTTAAAGAAAATGTCCTGTGTATTGTGAAAATATTATCATAATTACATATAATTCTTTCACCTGGTGTCTGCTGTTTTTAATTGTAAAGAAGGGTGAAGCCCTGGCCCCATGAATGTCAGTGATAAAACTCCCAAGAAGGCCAGGTTGTGTAGACAGGTTAAATTGTGTTTGAAAACATCTTAGCTGGTCTAGGATTGACCATGACCAGATGACATATTTTTAAAACACAACTTTCTTTGTCTATACTTTGCTAGCTGCAAAGTCCTCTTTCAAATCCTATTGTAGTTTAGCCTCTAAAATAAGAGAGTAAACTCTCCAAATTCCTTTGTTGCTATCAGATTTGGAGTAATTCCACTCACTTTACTGGGACTATACCAGTCAGTGTAAGTGAGAAGAGAATCAAGCACAAATTACTTTACAAATAAATAGCTAAGAACCAATGACCATAAGCTTAAATGTTTGGCATATTTAAAAAAAAAGAGTTTTAAATTTGGTAATTCTTCTGACACCTGACATATGTATACAGCCTTTTTATTCATAATTTCACACTGCTATTCATTAAGATGTCTGTTATTATGAAAATGGAGCTTTAACAATACCTTGCTAGCAGATCCATACAATGGCACTTGCAGCTGCTTTGAAGAAATAAGAGTATCATTTTCTTCCAGCCATAAGAAAAATGATTATTGTCCTCTAACAGAGGGATAGAAGTTAGGTCACCAACAGAAGTAAAATGAGAAGGTTTTTGACTAAATTAAATGTAGTATTGCATCAGACACTTCATCTTACATTTGAGACAGCAGGTCTTGCAGATATTAGTCATTAAAGGATTTTGCTCAATGTGAGTAGAGACTGTTTCTAGGAGCTATGTTAGCAGCTAGGAGGATCATCTATTCCTTGTGGATAAGAACATCTATTCCAGATATAACTCCCTAGATTAGTGCTCTCCTAGAGATTGCTAAATCTAAGAGAGCCACTTATGCACATTTGAAAAACTCCATATAAATATGGACAAGAATGGCAACTCTTCTTTGAGCTTTATGCTCATTAATAATGGAAGACACTGGTAGTGCTCTGTTCTATGATTACTATTATCTGCTGCTTTTTAAAACATCGATCAGGCACTTTAAATGGATATCCTCTTGCATGCAATTTTCTTCAACTTCAGTAGAAAACACGGGTGGTAGATCTGTGATACATTGTCAATGTTGTCTGCTCTCTTTTGTAGGTTTTTTGCTGGGATGATTTTGTTTTCGGCATGTTTTGTGGTGTTGTCGTATCTAGTGTGTTTTATTTGTAGCTAGTTTTGTAACTTAACAGCTAGTTCAAACTGCTTCAAGACTTTGATTTATAAAGCCTTACGTGTTTTGGCTCTTACCTGTCAAAGAGGCTGTCTCTCTCCCCAGGAACTGCTATGGCTGCTAAAGTCTCCTGGGACACTTCAGTTTAACAGCCTCTAGATTTAAACAACTGAGGGATGGTAGATAAGAGTTCTCAGTGGAAGGTCTTCAGCTCTGCAATTTATTGCTCCCACTAGATGACAAAGACCAGGTTTGTTAATCTTTAAGGTCCTGATCCAGAACCTGCTGAAGTCACTGAGCATTTTTCCATTGACTTCAATGAGCTTTGGAACAGGCCCTATATCCAGAGTGCAAGACCCATCTCTTTTAACTTTACTTTCCGTGGCATGAAGAGGGTTTGAATAGGGTGCAGCCAGTTCATTTTGTGAGTGTCTTTTCAAATAGCATGTGTTGTTTAATAAAGTGCATGTGCCCTGAAATGAGTAATTTGGCACTTTTTTAGAAATCAACGAGACCCTTTGTTGATTTATGCTATATGTAATGCTTTTATCTTACACTATAAAGGACATTGCAGTTAAAAGTTTGCACATTTTCCTGTTGTAAAGGTATTCTATCTATTATTTGTGTGGTTTATTTAAAATGCAATAAATATTTAATTTTTGATAAGTTACTTTAGTGATGTGATTGTGATCATTTTGCTAAAATGTTGGCTTGGGAACACCTAGAATTTGTTGATCACAGAACTATGATTAAAATTAAAAAAAGAGGAGAGAGAGAGAGAGATTAAACTGTTAAATTAGAATGTTGGCTGTATATTTAATTTACAGTAAAACTGTTAAATGAATAATTCATAAAGAAATAACCTGTTCAATAAATGATAATCATAGGAAAGGTAAAATATGATTAACAGGCATGTTGAATGAATAAACATATTAAATGAATAAATTTGCTGTGGCTGGTTTATGCTAAGGCCATATAGATGGTGAAATCTTCATAAATGAATGTATGAAAAAGAAATAAATTTGACAGAAGAATAAATTTACACTGCACCAACATGATGCAGCAAAGAATTCTCCAGTACACATGAGGAAAAGGAAAAAAAAATGTGATATTTTTCTTTCTCTCTTTTTTGCAGGTGTTTCTCTCTCTCTCTCTCTCTCTCTCCCTTGTTCTCCACTCCTCCCTCCTTAGGAAACAAAAATGTAATGATCTTTGAATGTCTTCAAATATTATTTGTAAAATTTATAATTTCAAATGCTATGGTAGAAAAAACAGAAAGTAAATAGTGACTAGTGTATTTAAAGAGATACGCTACATTAGCTATTTAGTCATAGATTGTGGTTAACTCTTATGACAAATTGCCCCAATGATTAGCTGCATATTGCAAAACACGCCTATAGATCCACCTTATATTTTGACACTGTAATGTAGCAATGACACTGTAATCCTATGTACTCTTGAGATGACGGTCTTGGTAAAACACATGATATTTAACAGTGATTTCAGTGTTATCTTTTAAATGTCATTTCCTCATTTCCACTTTAAAATTTCTACCTGCAGTGTTGTGCATGCAGGTTCCAATTCAATAATGTACTAAACTATGTGATTACTCTTATCAAAGAAATGAGACTCCTCAGGAAATTAGGCAGTGTGCTTAAACATCTGGCTAAGCTGTGTCCTCTAATTGGGTACTTAGACATCCAGTTATCCAAACTGTAAGCACACAACAACATTGAACTGACACTGATTTAGGGTATGTAAATGTAATGTAAGCCTGGGCTTAGACTCATACTTTAGCCCAAACCTCCCTTCTATCTACATACAAATCTCTCAGACGCTGGCTCAAACCCTGCAGAATGGAGGGTCTGAGCCTTAGTCAAGCCGGGACCCAAGGTTCGAGCTGCTTCATGGTCATGGGAGCACACCCTTATTTTGGTAAATCTCAGGTGCAAGGCCAGCAAACAGTGGACTTTGAAAATGTATCAGGAATGATCACGCATACCAGCAAATAGCAAAGAAGCTGGCAGCATTGCAAATATACCAGCCCAGTGAGCACTTCAGGGAGTGGATCAAGCATCTCAAGAATGAATACAGGAAAACTGGGGACTAGAACCGTATCTTGCACAACTCACTGATATCATTCCTGTTTTATGGGGAGTTTGACATGGTGCTGGTCACTGAATGGAGCCAACAGTGGTGCATGATGATAGGGTCAGCTGGGATGGCACTCCGCTCACCCCAGAATCCAACATGGGGAATGATGGGAGCCAGCAGCAGGTGTAGAGTGAAGTCAGCGAAGAGAAACTGTTACTGAAATCGGACCAACAGGAGGCTTTGCTGAAGGAGCAGCAGCAGCACATCCTGGCCATTCTCCGTGGTGCTGTTTGATGTCCAGCCCCCAAGCAGCAGTCTGCTGCAGACACAGATGGGATAGAAGCTGCACTGCAGCCTGTTAAATGTCTTCCTCCATTAGAACGCTTATTAATATAGGAATGGGAATGATTTCCATTCTGTGAATCAATGCAAAAGTTATCTGAAGCCCTGGCTAACAGTAGGCATCAGGTAATGGTGGTTTGTAGCCCAATGGAGTGGCTCTGCCCCATCCCCCAATCACCATGTGGGATTCAAAATGGCGACCAGGAAATGCAAACAGTTAAAATGCCTTGAAAGTGATTTTTTTTTTACTGGAAAGGCACAGGTTTTTGCTAGGATGTTCATATTTCTTAATAGCCTCGTTTGCTAGCACTGTTACATTGCCATGCCTATAAGTATACACTTTGTAACCACTCAATGCTGTAACAACATGGCAGTGTGAACTGTGAGGGTGGAGGAGTGGAAGTGTGTTCTATTCACAGATCTCTTCCATTTCATATAAAGGTACTCTATGCAGTCCATAGGTGACAAAAGCATTTGTCCCAACTTCAACTGGAGTTTGAAAATGCATCCAGAAATGTACCATGGGCAGTGGGGAGGTAATGTAAGGGGGGGGGGGCGGCCATAGAATTCTCTGTGTTGGGATGAAATCACAAGTGGCTACATCATGGATGCTAATACAGTACCTGCTGATTCCTTCATGAATTCTGATCCAATCCCAGCTGCTGAAAGATGCAAACTTTTCCTGAAGCAGAAACTCCAGATAAGTAGTCACATTTTGGGGAAGGGAATATTTTCCAGGGCAACCTCAGCAGCTGATCAGGCTAGTCCATCCATAGATATGTTGTTCTGTCACTATTCAGTTCCATACACTTCAGGTTTCCCATCAGCATTTGGACTAACATTTCTCTTTGCCAATTGAGCACTACAAGAACTCATATGTCCTCCAAAATGTGGAATGATAGAAAAAGTTTTTGTAATAAGGCCACTGACAGTAAGCAAACCCAAAGGGTTTTGGCAATTTTTAGAAAACAAAAAACAACCATTTCTGTGATGAATTTATGTTTTAAGATCTGGACAGGGACAAACAAGCAGGTCCAGAGGGATTTACAGCTAGAGAAAAGGTATGGTGGGAGTCAAGAGGAAAGAGCATATTTATTGGGGTCCCACAGGGATGGGTCCTAGGTCCAGTTTTGTTTAATATCTTCACCAGTGTTTTATATAATGACATGAGAGTACACTTATAAAGTTTGCGGACGATACCAAGCTGGGAGGGGTTGCAAGTGCTTTGGAGGATAAGATTAAAATTCAAAATGATTTGGACAAAGTGGAGAAATGGTCTGAAGTAAATAGGATAAAATTCAATAAGGACAAATGCAAAGTACTCCACTTAGGAAGGAACACCCACCTGTATACAAACAACCTGGGAAATGACTGACTAGGAAGGAGTACTGCAGAAAGGGATCTGGGGCTCATAGTGGATCACAAGCTAAATATGAGTCACAGTGTAACACTGTTGGGGAAATAAAAGTGAACATAATTCTGGAATGTATTAGCAGGAGTGTTGTAAGCAAGATATGAGCAGTAATTCTTCCACTCTACTCTGCACTAAAAAAGCCTCAGTTGGGGTATTGTATCCAGTTCTGGCTGCCACATTTCAGGAAAGATGTGGAGAAATAGGAGAAAGTCCAGAGGAGAGCAAAAAAAATTATTAAAGGTCTAGAAAACCTTGATTGAAAAAAATGGCTTTATTTAGTCTGGAGAAGAGAAGACTGAGGGAGTGGAGGGAGGCATAAAGTTTTCAAGTACATAAAAGGTTGTTACAAGGAAGAGGGTGAAAAATTGTTCTTGTTAACCTCTAAGGATAGGACAAGAAGCAATGGGCTTAAATTGCAGCAAGAGAGGCTTAGTTTGGACATTAGGAAAAACTTCCTAAATGTCAGTGTAGTTAAGCAGTGGGACAAATTGCCTAGGGAGGTTGTGGAATCTCCATCATTGGAGATTTTTTAGAACAGATTAGGAGTGGGCTAGTCACTACTTAGTCCTGCCTTAAGTCCAGGTGTCGGGGACTAGATGACCTGTTGAGGTCCTACATTTCTATGATTCTGTGAAAAGCTCAGGCTGGCTGCGCAGCATGAGGACAAGGTTTCAGCACAGGAGAAGGCACTTGCTTCACAGTTCATGGAACAGGAATGGCAGCTAAAGGAGGAGAATGGAACTCAGCAGAGGGAATGGTCTGAGCAGTTGATATCAATAATAGTGCATCAGGCACACCACAGCCTGAGTTCCCCACATGGTACCCACATTGATGCAGTCCAGAAACAGCTGGGAAAACTCCATCACTTGATAGCCTATGCAGTTGGGCCTCATGAGTGGCTGGGGGCAACTTAGCCCCAGGGAGAGCTCCGTGTTGACTCCCTCTCCTCTGGATGCCTCTACTCCACTTCCCGAGTGCAAAGTTCCCAGCCTCACAGCAAATGGAGAAAGAAGAGAAAGGAGAACATGAGGCTAGGGGACATGCAACAGTAGGGGTTTCTGTGTTTTACATGATTTCACTGATTGCACTTGTTCATGTACTTTGTTTTTGTTTGTTTGTTTTGGAAAGGTTCTGTTGTTACTGGTGTTTTGGCATAGTAATGGCAGCTGGCCTGCTTGACAATGGCTGAATGTTGGACTTTTATAATACATGTTTATAAATAAAACTTATGTCATCAAGAAAGCTTATTGCTATCACTGCATCACATCATACAATATGCATTTAAAATAATAAAGGTAAACAAATGATCGGGGACAATTAGGAACTGGTATGCAAACACTAGTCCTCAATTCAGTTAGATACATCAATCCGCACTTCAGTCATTTCCTTATATCAGTCCATACTAGGAATCATCCCCCAGCTCATTTCATGAGTTGTCATGTCATTCACAAGCCCCCACACTTCCCCAGACAGTGACCCACCCACTCCAAAATCAATGACACCCTCCCCCCCGCCCCCCCCCCCCCCCACACATACAATCATAAAGGCACTTCCCCCCTTTTCTATTTGGCCATGCAAATCCACAGGGTGGGAGCACAAACTATCCCTCTCTTCCATTGCCTGGGTGCATCCAGTTCCAGCTGTGTCTCCTCCTCTGCCCTCTCCTGCTCCTCATGAGCTCTGTCAGGTGCCTTTGGTGGGTCAGAAAATGCTGCTGAAACATCCACCAGCACCTCATGGAAGCTCTGTCCATTTCCTGACACAGGAGTGAAAGTGCAAGCAAGAGAATCTCTTGAAAAGGCAATTCCTCCATGTTGCTGGTGCATCCTGTGGGTGGGTTAGAGTTCACTTTATTGCCCTTCTCCAGTGCTTAAAAACCCAACTCCCATAGAAAAGCACTGGAGACATAGAATTCAGTCTCTAAGGATTTTCAGTAAGGATTGCACGGGGCAGCCTCCCCACATTCAGGTTCAAAAGAACAAAAGGAATCAACTTAATTCTTAAGAACCAACTTTATAAAATCTTATGATAAAGAAACGTAATAAATAGAAGCTTTATTTTTACAATATAATAGCTATACATAAATAAAGAAAATAAAGTAAATCTAAACAGGTCAGTCCCCACAGAAACATAGTGAGAAGAAACTCAGAGTTCCCAGAATCTTAGGTTGAATTCACCTGAGTTTCAGAGTCTTTGATCACCAAATTTATACAGTCTGCTGAAACTAAAGTCATATCTTCCCTCACTTGCTTGTCGAACTCTTCAGCTGGAATCCATGCAGACTCTTCCTCCTCCTCTGTTGAAACCATTGAGCTAGCTAGTCAGCTAACCAATTAACCAGCCACTCAGTTAAGTGTATAGAGTTTAAAAAATACCCTGTTGCAAAATGCTTCAGAGTTAGGGAAAGCTCCTGGGCTCAGCTTCTCCCAACCCACACAGTGCATATGGACTTTTACAAAGCAGTTACCCTGACTACTTGCCCTCATAGAATCTGAGTCCAGCAACAGGGAACTTATTGAGCATAACCAAAACTACCACACCCAATTCCAGAAACTTTTGAGTGTGGAAAGCTAATTGTGCATCTGCCTAGCAACAAGGACCCAGAGGAGAGGGGCCTTTATCTGTGAATGGGCTTGCACCCACCCACTTCCCAGAACCCCACACGAACAAGGACCCAGACACAACTATTCCTACCCACTCCCCAATAGATCTCTTAAAGAGATATCTCCCTATTAGTCAGTGGGTTACACTGGCTCCAGTAGCTGGGAGCACACAGACCAAAATGACTGCTCGGTAGAATGTGTTAGTGAGCTGTCAAATTTCCTGTAACATGCAGAGTGGACAGAGGACTTTTCCCGCAGTCAAAGAGCTAGAGTGGCCACGTTTTGAGAGGGTACTAGGGAGTCTGGGATATGGCTGGTTTGATGCAGGTCTGTGTGCTGCAGTCTGGATGGCAGAGCCCCAGGGTCAAGCCCAGTTTAGAAAATCTTTAACATAGGGTTAACAATAAGCATAGACACTTAAGCCCTGTGTTCTATAACCAGAGTCAACTGACTCAAGTCCCATTAACACTGGGCTTACATTGCAATGGAGGCACACCCTCAGAGGCTGCTTTTGAAGAATTTTCCTGTCTATTTAATAAACTCCAGAAACCATTACAAAATAAAAATAATATATAAAATATATTTTAGTGTGAGGGCTTGCTTGAGCCACATTTATGTCCAAACGCAATCATAGATTACAACACTTAGGTCTGTAGCATTTAAAATATACTGGAAAAGGTAAGCCATGCTATTTCCTTGGCATTTGAAGAAACTTTCTACCCTACTGATCCACAGCTGAAGTATATCAATCTCTTTGTTCCATTTACAGTTTTATTTACTACACTATATACTCTGCCCCAAACAGCTTTCTGTGACTGAGTATATGGGAAAAAGCTAGAAAAGTCTCCACCACTATGGACCTGTTTTATCAGTCCATCCTTATTCAATAGAGCTCTTAACCATGGCCCAGACTTTTAAAGATGTTTAGGTGTTGCTGCTCGCAGCATTGCAATGGAATGCTCATTTAGGAGCCTAGATCTCATTTTCTAAAGGGATTTAGGCATGTAAGAGTCTAAATATCATCAACTGTCAATGGGTTTTGGCTCCTAGATGCCTCAATCCCATTTGAAAATGAGATTTAGACTCCTAAATCAGTTACTCATTGCAATGCTGAGGGCAGCAATACCATAACTCTCAGCACATGGGCTCAGATTTTTAAAGATAAGTAATGCTTAAGTGTCAGGCTGAACTGGGATTGATTTAAGCAGGTCTTAATCGCTTTGAGTAACTGATGTCTAGTTTAAAATTAATTGAATTCCAGGGTTGCTGATCATCTAAGCTAGAGAGTCATTCTCATGCTTGTGTTTTTTCTCTTTCTCTCTCTGGCCCAATGACTCTCTCGTTATTTATTTACAGTGGATCAGCTTCAACTGGAGAGAATGCAAGAGGCCCACATGAAAATATTCCAAAACCTGGTGTCTTGGACATTCTCTTGAGATGTGGCAGAGCTCTCTTCTAATTCCTTCTTCCTCTCATGTTGGGAGGGGACTTGAACCACATTCCAGGTGAGTAACCACTGGGCTAAAAGTTATGAGGGAGGTTGTCATCTTCTTCTCCCACCAGTCTCTTGCAAAAATGGCATAAGTGCCTAATACCAAGAGAGCATTTGTATCCGAGAATCCCAAGCAGAAGCATCTATCTCTCCCCTTTCATTGTACGAGGAACCTTGATGCTGAACTGAGCCTTTGTGAATCCCAGTGTCTTCTAGATGCCTAAAAGTTAGGCCTGGTGACGTTGAGTGTTTCCATGCCTACAATTCGGTGTGAATCTAACTCTCTGTCCTTTTGTGTTTCTACCTTAATTGTAACTTTATTTTAATTAGATTAAATATAAATATGAACAGAGTTGTCTTTGTAATGCAAAACATAACTTTCAGGAGCCTCTCTGTAGACCTGCACAGCACAGGATGGGCTTAATTGTGTTTTTCCTAATTATAGTTCATTTTGATTTTATTTTAATTAAAATAATACTCTGAAGTGTCCAATATCTATCCAATTATGTTTTCTGTGTTAATTTTTAATAACATGGCAGAAGTACAATAACAAAACAACAGTAATAGTACTAATATTTGCCTACATTACAATTTACGATGACTCTAGTAATTTAAATATAATTGACTACTATAATGGCATAGAATAATTGTTGTATGTAGTTATTGGACTGAATATGATATATTGATGAGTTTTAAATGCATTCAGTATTATATATATGTGTAGTTCACATTCTCTGTAACTCTCTGTGAATGGGGACAAAGGAAAAAAATAGTTTTATTTTTGTATTTTGTTAAGAGATAAGAAGTCTTTGTCATCTTTTAGTACTCCATGCTACAGCATAATTTACAAAATGGTTTCCTATAGATCTTCTGAAATTCTATATAATGTATAGAGACTCTATAGTTTACACATATTTGCATGTAATATATTTTATCAAATTACCTCATAATTGAGTCTCTAAAGCACTTACGGATATAGGATCTGTCAAAGATGGATTTAACAAAGACCTAATCTTGTCTAAATATATGCGTGTGGAGTCAATGGGACTATTCCCAGTATGTAAAGTTAAGTACACAAGTAAATCCTTGCAGGACTAACACCAAGGAAAATACCAAGTTAGAACAGAGCTAGAGAAGGATTAAATTGGTTCCAATCTCTATATATGAGAAATAGATGGTGTTACTTCATTCTAAATTAATAATTATATCCAGGGCTAAATGAACTCTAAGATGAAGACCAAGGTGTTTATTAGTCCAAGATACAGTTTCTGCTAAATTATCACAGTGCAATGTCAAGATATTTATTATTACATTTTATTATAGTGAAAGGTGTTCTCCCTCCTCTCACCTCTAAACTCTCTTTTACTAATATAAACATACTGCTCTGAATGACCATTGCCTTAAGAACTTTCCCTCCATATGTCCTTAACAAGTATGGCTGTCTCAGCTTTATTCCCTCCTTACTTTATCAGCCAACCTAATCCCAGTTTTCCCAATAAATTCCTATCCTCTACTCTTCTTTGCACTTAATCCTTGATTTTGATGTGATGGACAGTAGGGAAAGTATCATCGTTGTGATCCATCTATGAGTGAAGGCTATGCATGGACACAATTAAAATTAAATATATGGCATTCTGCATGGAAAGGGAATAAGTTCCAAAGTCTTTGTGCAACTGCTCCTTTACATGCAAGAATTTGGTTTTAAAGATAGGTGGAATATGGGCAGGAAGAGACATGTCTGAGGAAAAGCACATATATTATTTGCAGACCCCAGTTTTGTTGAATGCATTTATTTGAAAATATGTGTGGACAATGGGGCTACTCGTAGTGTGCAAAGTTAACTTATGTTTTTTTCAGGAAAGGTGCTTAAATGTGTTATTTCCATAAATAAAAGAAAAAAGCAACAAAAGAAATGGGCAAAAAATAAATTGAAATGCAACCTGGAAAAAATGAAAGTTATTACTTCTTGGGAAAAATAAAATAAAACTAGATATTCAGTGGGAAAGTGATACTTAGAATTATTTACCAAAATATTTGACAAATAGTTTTCAACAACAAATACATTTTAGAAAATTGATCTGTTAGTGTACGGAAAAATGGTGATATTCAGTCCCATTGACTATGCTCAGTGTTCAAAGTTAAGCATATGCTTAAATCTTTGCGGGATCCTTTGAGAATACCAAAACAGAAGAGGCAGGAGAATCATTACAGCATAATAAGAATACAGCAAATACATATAAATAGAAAATAAAATAAGAAAAAGAGAGCTCAGAAATACAATGGAGATTGTCACATATGTTGGGGAAAACTGTACGTACATCTTAACTAACAGTTCACATTACTGAGCCTGATTCACCCCTGTGTAAGGCCATCTTTCCATTGCTGTAACTCCATTGAAACCATTTGAGTTTATGAATGTATCCTCTGACATGCCCATGATCTAGTCAATAAATTGAATTACACCATTATAAAACTGGAGGAGCACAGCAGTGAATCTGATACATTTAGTATCCTGGCTGTATTCAGGGATTACTTTGTTCAAATTCTACAAAAGGTAACCAAATTTGTATTGAAATCACCAGGAACATTTCTGTATTTGTTAAGCTTTTATAAAAGAAAAAGGTGTCCTAGACACTTTTGAGCCAAGCAACTGTGCCTGATGGTTCTTTGTTTGCCCCCAATTCATATTAAAGGAACATCCTGCCCATATATATAACCTGTCTAATTCCCTGGCTGTTCTCTGTCCTCCTTAGAGTTTGCAACACCGCCCAATTTAGTAGTACCTGTAAATTTTAATTAATGTACTTGCTTACTACTACTTCTAGATCATTAATAAAGATGATACTAAATGATGCAATTGAAGTATGTTGGCCCTCAGGGCAGGCTAAAAAAAGGATGCCTGCTCTCCCACACACATTGCAAAATATATAATTCTCATAGTGCACTTACTTCCCACAAAGTCCTCATTTAATTTTATTACAGCCACTGCTAAAATGGTTGTGGCCTTCACATTTACAGAAGACTTTAGTCTGTTCTGGGTAGAAACATTTTTCCCTGTACAAACACAGGGCTATATTCCCCCCCCCCCGGGGGGGGGGGGAAGAACCAGCAAGAGAGGGCAGATAATTCTGAGTTTCATTTAGTGGTGCTTCCTCCAAGAGCTCATGGAAGTAGGATTCGCTCCCTTCTGCTTGAACGTGCACTTTTTAAATGTTGCTTCTGTAGGCGGGGAAAGAGGGAAGGCAAGATTTCTCCACTTACCGTACTGATTTAAAGTTAAATCTAATAAGGGTTGAGAGCATATTTGTTTTTGGAAGAAAAGATTTGTCCAGAAATGGCTTATTTATAGGGAAGATTCCACAGAATAGCACCACCTCCAGTGCATCAGGTTTGATATATTTGTGAATGGGAGAAATGGCTAATGGAAGAAATGAATAACAATCAAATGGTATGCAAACCTAATACAGGAGTGATGGAAGCTGCTTGACTGGGGCTAGATAAAATGAAGTAGCTCCCAGATTCAGGAATTGTCTGCCCAGACAACACCACTGAGTTATTTTGTTTTTCTTTTTGCCAGTTTCTGTTTCTTTAATGAATCAGCAATTTATACTCTTAACATTCACTTCCAGAAGTTTTCATTCTTTAAGTGTGCCCTAGAATCTTCACATATAATTCACTGCTTCATAGGGAGACATCTACTCCATTTATTTGATTTTCATTGACACATGCTTTAAAACAGTGTTTCTCAAACTGGGGTCGCCGCTTGTGTAGGGAAAGCCCCTGACGGGCCGGGCCAGTTTGTTTACCTGCCCTGTCCGCAGGTCAGGCCGATCGCAGCTCCCACTGGCCACAGTTCGCCGCTGCAGGCCAATGGAGGCTGCAGGAAGCGGCGGCCAGTAAGTCCCTCAGCCCGCACCACTTCCAGCAGCTCCCATTGGCTTGGAGCAGTGAACCACGGCCAGTGGGAGCTGCGATCGGCTGGACCTGCGGACGGGTAAGTAAACAAACTGGTCCGGCCCTCCAGGGGCTTTCCCTACACAAGCAGTGAACCCAGTTTGAGAAACTCTGCTTTAAAAAGACAACATGTGATAATCTACATGTATTCTGCATAACCTTTTTTTTTAATTTTTGTGGCATATTTGTACATAGTTTTTCAGAAAAAAGGTAACATCTCCCACATATGTTCATCAGAGGAGCTATATAATTCCAGAGCCCAAATATTTGCAAATGGCAAATAGAATATCTCTTGACCTTAAATGCCTGAGGTTTAATTTCTAAGACATCCATATGTGGAAATTAAGCAGGGTAACATTTGCTCTCTCTCTTTCTCTCTCTCTCTCTCTCTCTCTCTCTCACACACACACACACACACACACACACACACAGAGTGTAATATGACTGGAATATTTGTATAAAAGGGTACAGCTCGCTCAGAAAGGAAAGGCGGGGAAAAAAGGGAGGAGGTGTTGCCAATATATTAAAAATGTACACACTTGGACTGAAGTTAAGATGGAAATAGGAGACAGACTTCTTGAAAGTCTCTGGGTAAGGATAAAAGGAATAAAAAAACAAGGGTGATGGCATGGTAGGGTTCTATTACACACCACCTAACCAATAAGAAGAGCTAGATTAGGCTTTTTTAAACAACTAACAAAATCATCCAAAGCACAGGACTTGGTGGTGATGGGGGACTTTAACTACTCAGACATTTGTTGGGAAAGTAACACAGCAGTGCACAGATTATCCAACAGCTTCTCGGAATGTATTGGAGATATATATATTTTTTTAATTTCAGAAGGTGGAGAAAGCTCTTAAGGGAGAGGCTGTTCTAGATTTGATTTTGGCAAATAGGGAGGAACTGGCTGAGAATTTGAAAGTGGAAAGCAGCTTGGATGAAAGTGATCATGAAATGGTAGAATTCTAAGGAATGGTAGGAGGGAGAACAGCAAAATAAAAACAATGGATTTCAAGAAGGCAGACTTTAGCAAACTGAGGGAGTTGGTAGGTAAGATCCCATGGGAAGCAAGTCTAAGGGGAAAACAATTGAAAACAGTTGACAGTTTTTCAACGAGACATTATTAAGGGCACAAGAGCAAACTATTCCAGGTGCTCCAGGCCAGGGTGAGACCAGGCACTGGAAATGAAAGCTGAGGGCCCGTCTGTCCAGTGCTCTCAATGATCCATGTGCTGGCACCTATGCAGTGCTGGCACCTATGCAGTGCTGGTGAGGAAGCTGTTTGAACTACAGTGAGGACAAGTAGTCTGGTAACACTGGATCTAGAGGGGTGGGGACAACAACTGGAACTGGGATTGGTTGGACAAGAAGACTGGGACTGGCAGCTAGGGGAAAGGCTGGGGAGACTGGATGTGGGTACTGGAAAATCCTTTCTGATAGAAAGTCCTTTCCTAAAGGATAGTGCGAATAAATTATTTCCACATTCCCTGTTGTCTTGATCAGGGGAGCAGAAGACTCCAATATTCTATCTTTCTTTTGCCACTTAGCCGCACAATCAGTCATTCATCTCTGAGTTTCCACTGGGTTTTGTGTCTCACATTTCCTTCTTACAGACTGTGACCACTGATTCTCTATATTGCATGGCTCTACTTTGTTTTCCATCTCTCATTATGAAGAGATTCTATTACTGAGAAGGGTCTGCTTAGGAAATTGTAACAAAGTTGCTTCTTTTGGTTTCTGATCTTTTCCACAGTGCCTAGTTTATTGTCCTATTAGATCTAAGCTCAACATTTTTAACATTGTTCAGTTCTGAAGTCAACCACTATTAAGATCTGGGAATGCTGCAGAACCCATCCTGTCCAACCAGCCATTCCTGTGTCTGTTATGCCTTCTCCCGTGATCAGTCCCATTACCAAATCATTGGCATTCAGAAGTAGAACATGTCTTCATAACCTTGCTGTTTTAGGAATTTAATCAGACTAGTCCTCCTGTTTATGCACATACGTGCAACATTGTCCTTCTCTGTTAATCCCAGCTCAGTTTCTCAGAACAGGAAAGGGCACTTCGTATATCTGTTCTCAAGGACACATTGCATGTTTATTCTTTTCTTCCTGGTTGCCTCTTGAATACTTTTCTATATTTTATTTTGTTTTCTCTCTTTCCTTCAGTTTTCCCCATGAGTCCTTGGGGCCGTGAGATTGCACATAGCTGCTCTGTTCCTAATGTGAACATTGAACAGTTCCTTCTGGAAAGGTGCTAGGCTTCATCTACTACTCAGCCCTAGTGCTGACCTCAGCACAGATTTCACAGGGCTGGGCTTTGATCTGGGCATTTTGTATTGCTTCCCATCATTGTACTATCTGTATGTTTGAGATCATTTTGAATTGTGTCTTGAAACACTTGATTAAGAAAAGCTCCCACAACTAGAAAGGTTTTTCACATTACATGGAACCAGACACCATGCATAAGCTGAAGCCCCTGCCACCTTCTTTCTATAAATCAAGTCTCTTCATGCTACTGAAAATCCTAGACATGCCTGTTGCCTGTAAATAAGACCCTTCTTTTATGTGGAGGTGCAACAGAATGTAGAGTAACTAGGACCTTTTCTGATAGAGATTGCAAAGTATTAGAAAAGGAATTCTTCCTCCCACATTAAAGCATGCCCCCAAACCTTTCAGTGCCATCATAGAGTACTTGCTTGATCAGATACAAAATAAATGGCATTTTAGGCATACACCTTGGTGATGAGAATCTCACCGACATCAATTTTACCAATGAGGTAGTATTGGTTATCAACTCAAAGGATTAGCTAATTGCAGCACTTAAAGCTCTGGAAATTTCAGAAGCAAAATAGGCCTGGAAATTAATTGAGATAAAATCTAAATTCTTCTGATTAGTGATTTTGAACATGCTGAAGATTTTAGAATCTTATTGGGTGACCAATCATTTGAGATTGGAAGTGATTTCACCTGCTTCATGGAAGTCCACGCTGCAAATCATCATCATTAATGGAGTACCTCATCAAGAACTTCTTTCCAAACTGAACACCCTAATAAACAGACAGATGAAGCTGAGGATATATAATGCTTTGGGGTCAATATTCTGAACCCCCCCACTGTCAAGATTGAAAAGAAGTTGGACAGTATTCAGATGAAGCATCTCTAAATGATCAAAAACATCAAATGGTACAAACTCAATTTGAATGAAAAGTTCCATTTTCTAACTAAACAGGTCACACTCTCTCAAATGTTTGCCAAGTGCACTCTGTGGTGGTATGTTCATCTGCTCTAAATGCCTACTAACTTCCCTATGAGAATCACTTTGACTTTGATCCAATGAAAGCAGGATGGAAAAGACCCCCAGGAAGACCTAAAACATGATGGCTTAATGACATAATAGACACCTGTCCCTCACAGGCATCCTACCTCATAACATGCCAGTATAGAGCATCATGGAGGAATATTATACATTCAGTGGTCTCTGGTCAAGGAATTTTCCAGTTCACGTTATTGTACTATACATTTCTTAAGTGAATATAAAAAGTAAATCTCTTTTCAGTATGGATGACATTATGTAGGTCAATTGCATCATGACCAACTCAGGAATATTTGATACAGAATTCTGATGTGTAGCATACAATTACTTTACATGTGTTAACAAAATATATTTATACTATGTTATGGGTAGAAGAAAATGCAGATGCCATACTACAAAGGGGAGAAGATAAAGAAAATACCTTGGCTGAATACTGGAGTTATGTTAGAAATAATATGATATTTTTGCCTGTATCGAAATATTTCAGCATCAGTAGTTGTAATGATGATGAGATAGATCTATATATTGTTAAGGAATACATGCTGCTAGTAACAAATTACTGCTTAACCTGTGACCTTTCAACCTTCCTTTTGGGATGAGCAATGTACATTAAGAATGAAAACATTGCATGGTTATCATCCTTGCTCTTAATGGAAATAAGCAGTTATGTAACGCACGGTATCCTGTGATCGTTAGAGGGTGAAATAAATTTGTTTTGAATAATCATGTGAACATTTTAAAAATTAGTTTGAGATTTTATGGGAAAACATAGTGAAACTCATTAATATCAACAGTACTGAAATGAAGAGTTGCATTTTACAGGGCTCCTTAAAACATGGTTTTATTTCTTTCATTAACTTGTTTACAGAAGTTAAATTAAAATCATATTCCATTGATATATATTTTACAGCAGATAATTTCAGATGTTGTTATGAAAGGAACAAAGTTTGAACAAACTGATTAATTTCATCCTTCAGCTTCCACAATTAAAGTCTTTGTGCATTCAAGTCTGTTAGTAAGAAGTCACAATGCCACTGAAGCAATGCCCAGATTTGTTTTGTGTGCATGTGCATGCTCATGTGTGGTATGCATATATGGGGTGTATATGCATTACCCCCTTACTGTTGACATAAAAAGAGGGATTTTTAGAAGTACCTAAGAGATTTGGGAGCATAAGTTCCATTGACAGTCAATTTTATTCATCTCATTGACTTTCTATGGGACTTATGCTCCTAAACCCCCTTCACACTTTTAAAATTTCCTCCCTAACTTCCTTAAAGACAATAGGTCTAGCAACATGTGTGGTATGTGATACATATGACATTTATGTAAACAGAGAAAGTGTCAAACAGTTTTTTTCAATATGGAGCTAATCTTGTCCTTCCCTTCCTCTCCCTGGATGCAGAAACCCATGTTTTGGGTAAAATGAGTGTAGTTCCACTGTGCAAGGGAGGGCAGGGTCAAAGGCCATGGTGAGGTCTACAGCCTCTGTGTGCCACTGAACTGTACTCAGGGCTTCCTACATCCTCAGTCCGCAAGGTGTTTGAGGGCAGAGCAGACCTTCGATGAGACAAGGCTTGTGGATCTGTAACTGGATGGATCTGCAAATTTGCCTGACAGAGGGTGAGTAAATATAGGGGACTCTGAGGATGTTGTAGTTGGAAGGGTTGAATTCAATCATAGCGGCTCAGTGCTCAGCATCTTTGAAAATCAGGCCACTTATTCTAGGGGATTAAATATGGACTTGGAGGCTAAATTTGGGCACCCATTTTTATAGCCCCAATTTAACCTACTCTTTTGTAATGTTCTAATTGAACAGGATTATCAATTAAATAGGCATGTTGGTATTTTTATGCTAATTTGATTAATATTTATTTTAAAAACTAACAGTTTTTTCTCCCCTGATCCTCAAAGACCAAGAAAAAAGTAAATAGTGACCTTTGAGGGGGACAAGAGTAAGATGTAGAGAAAATGTGCTAGCGGGGAGCATGTTATTGCACCCTTCAGTTGTTGCTATTGAAATCTAGCAAAAGAGAAGAATACAAGGATGCTATGGATAGGACAAGTTCATTTGAGTCAACTAGCCCGATACCCTTTTAGATTTATTCTTGTTGACTTCCTGGGACTAGGTGAAAAGAGACAATAAAAGTGTTACAACATGAAAGTTTTCCTAAGAACCCACTGTTTTCCGTAGCATATACTAGACAGTCTGCCCTGTGTCCAGACACAACAGAATTTCTGATCAAATTCTTTAAAAGATTATATGGCTCAAAAATCTTGACTGAACTACATTAATCTCTCTGAATCCTTAAATCTCCTCTCCCTTAACAACCATACAGCATATTTTGTAGCTATCTCTTAAACTAATCCATGCTATTTGGCTCATTGATGTGCTTTTCCGTTCTCGCTCATTCTCTTTCTCTCTCTGTCTTTTGTACAGTCATATTGTCCCAGTTAGATGGGTTTTCCCTTCACCCTCTCCCCTGGTTCTTGTCATGCAGACAGAAAGCAGAAGACCAAAAGTCTGAAGTGCAGGCAATGCAATGTTTATTGGGGTTAGTTTGCAGTAAGCATGTATACCATAACTCTGACGCCGCAGAGTCTTGTTTCCCAGTGTCCCATCTCCCCGTCCTTAGCAGGCATAATTATACCTGAAATGCACACCCTCGGTCCCACCCCTTATAATTTATGGTCATGTTCCTTTTGGGGGGTCAGGAATTTGAGGTCTTTGTCTCACCTCTTTTGTATCCCATTGGCGGTGTGAGGAGTGAGATTTTGCTACAGTCAGGGACAGGCATTTCTTTAGCCTTTTACTGTTTTATAACTTGTCCCCAACCCCGCCCCTTTCCCCTCCTGACTGGTTGCTTGATTTTGCCTTGAAATAGGAGCTGAGGGAGTCTTCAAATGTGCGCTCATATATTATACTCCCACCATGCCCAGTAACACTTTAATTGTTCTTATGTGTTCCCATTATACTAAAAAACCCATTTGGCTAGGCAGAAGCAACATACACAGTGTCTTTGTCCTTTGTTTACACATATTAGTAAGGATCCTTTTGTTCACACATATTAGTAAAGATGTAAAAAATCAAACAGGCAAGCAAGACCCAAAATCCTATCTCAGGTGAAAATACAGGCTTGAATCCTACATTGTCACTAGCGGTCCTAATAGTCCCTACTGAGAAAGTCTCACAGGGACCAGGAAATTGCAAGTTTCAGCTTGTGGCATTTCCTTCCAATCATTGATTTGGAGGCTGGCCCATAAATACTGACAGAGGCTAGATCTACTTGTAACAAAGATATCTTTCCTGAGATCCCTGGGGAAATCATATTGATCTTAATGCCTGTATAGAGTGTGTATGTTTACATATCTGTGCAGAGCGCCCTTGCTATTTGAACATTAATTTCTTGACACAATAATTATAGCAACGTGTGATACATATAGCATTTGTATGTATTCTCATGTTTTCCTTTAAAGCTATACTGACATGACCTCCTCACTGACTTCCAATCCAAACACCCCTCATGGAGGTTTATTTGTGGAGCATCAGCATAATTTTCTGCAGAGAAATCCTGACAGATTTGAGGGGAGAACATGTTACCACAGGCAACCACTGTTCCTATTCCTTCCAACCTTGGCCTCTGGAATTCCTAAATGCTGCAAATGTGAGGCCTGATCCAATGCCCACTGAAGTAATAGGAAAGGCTCTCATTGACTTTAATGGACATTTGATCAGGTCTCTGTGGCAGAAGGATTTACGTGTGATTACATGAAGGGGAAACCAGGATGTAAATCCATTGCCCCTCATTTTAATGTGTTTATATAGCCCATTTCTCTTCTATTTTGCACCACTCCATTTATGTTAGTTTAGGGGAGACTCTCCTTGATGTTTATCATGAACATAAAGTTTCTTAACCATTCACCAATAAGATTGGTATGTCTCATTTAGTTTTACAAAACTCTATATTTCTGTATGCTACAAGGTCACCTCACAACTGTTTCTTTTTCAATAATTAAGGCTGCATGTCTGTCACAGAGGTCACAGATTCCATGGCTTTCCGGGACCTCTGGGACTTCTGCAGCGGCCAGTGCGGCTGACCGCAGGGCCACACAAGTAGCTCAGGCAGCCCCAGGCCAGCTGCACCAGCCACTGCTGGGGCGCCCCCAGGCAGCTGGTCCCAGGTGCTGCCCCAGAGCAGCAGTGGTGCCAGCGATGGTGGGGCCCCACGCCGACCCTACCCAGGAGCAGCAACGGGGCCCTGAGTCACCCTCCCACCTGGAGCAGCAGTGTGCGCTGGAATACCCCCGCCCCCCAAGAGCAGCAGCAGCAGCATCTGCCGGAGCACTCCTCTCTCCAGCACCTAAGATTTAGTCAAGGGTATTTATAGTTGTGGGGAAATAGAGCAGGGGGCCTTCTTTTTAATAGCCAGAGCTGTGAATCTAAAGGCCCTGTCATAACTATAAAGGGAAGGGTAATAGCTGTCCTGTGTACAGTACTATAAAACCCCTCCTGGCCAGAGACTCCAAAATCCTTTTCCCTGTAAAGGGTTAAGAAGCTCAGGTAACCTGGCTGACATCTGACCTAAAGGACCAATAAGGGGACAAGATACTTTCAAATCTTGGGGGGGGGAAGGTTTTTGTTTGTGTTTTTTGTTTGGGAGAGTGTTCGTTCTCAGGACTGAGAGGGACCAGACATCAATCCAGGTTCTCCACATCTTTCTAAACAAGTCTCTCCTATTTCAAACTTGTAAGTAAATAGCCAGGCAAGGCGTGTTAGTTTTCCTTTGTTTTCTCAACTTGTAAATGTACCTTTTACCAGAGTGTTTATCTTTGTTTGCTGTACTTTGAACCTGAGACTAGAGGGGAGTCCTCTGAGCTCTTTAAGTTTGATTACCCTGTAAGGTTAATTTCCATACTGATTTTACAGAGATGATTTTTACCTTTTTCTTTAATTAAAAGCCTTCTTTTTAAGAACCTGATTGATTTTTCCTTGTTTTAAGATCCAAGGGGTTTGGATCTTAATTCACCAGGAGTTGGTGAGAGGAAGGAGGGGAATGGTTAATTTCTCCTTGTTTTAAGATCCAAGGGGTTTGGATTTGTATTCACCAGGGATTTGGTGAAGGTTTTTCAAGGTTTCCCAGGAATGGAATCCATTGAAATGGTGGCAGCCGAACCAGAGCTAAGCTGGTAGTGAAGCTTAGAAGTTTTCATGCAGGCCCCTACATTTGTACCCTAAAGTTCAAAGTGGGGATCCAGCCTTGACAGGCCCCAAAATAAATAGAGATCTGTTATGCTAACTACCCTTACACAAAGTAGTACAGGCCAGGGCCCAGGCCAGGGCCTGAGTAGACTAGACTGCATAATTCCCTGCCAGACTTGGGCAAGGGTCATGACCAGAGGAGCGGGGGGCGGGGGAGGGGGGGACAGCAGCAGCACTAATGAAATATGTTCATGACTAATGAAATATAATAACCACTTGTGTGAAGCAATAGGTAACTTTAGCTAAATGCAATTTCTTGACTCATGCAGCTTCTCCTTTGGGTGATCTGTGACCCACTCCGTGATTCCAGTTATCTGCAAAAATAGCCAATCATAGATCCTCTTTAGGCGTCCCATGGAACGCCCCCCCAATCTTTAACCAAAAGACCCCGGAAAATAACATGTGTCTTGAGAAATGTACCCAAACTGGTGCCAAGTACCACCCCTGGGGAAAACCACCAAGCGCTCCTCAACCCAAATAAACATCAAATTCTTGGAAAAATGAGGAAGGTACCTAGGGAGGACGGGGGAGGGAAACTGACCCCGACCCTAATTTCTTAACTCGCGGTTTGGGGAGGGACTGACCCCAACCCTAATTTCTTAACTTGTGGTTGGGGGGGGGGGGGGGGGGGGAGGTTGACCCCAACCCCAGTTTCTTAACTCATGACGGATTGTTTGTACTTTGCTTGCGGTTTAATGAAATAAAAACCCACCTGCAAGCGGCCCTCGGGGTGTCAGTCTTCGGACTGCACCCCAGTGCACTGGTATGTATGTCAATAAACTGGCCTCAGGCTTGAGTCTTTGAACTAAAATCATTGCGTGGGTGTCTTTGACCACAACATAGTACAAGTCATGGACAGGTCATGTGACTTTTTGTTTATTACCCATGTCCCGTTAATGCCTTTTTTCTAAAAATACCCATGACTAAATCGTAGCCTTTTCAATAATTAACAAGCCCCACCTTTATCTTTTCTATATAAAACATGGAAATAACTAGTTTACCCTAATAGTTCATCTTTTAATGCCAGCTAATAGTTCCAAGGATTTTTTCACTATAACCTCTAAATCCCTTTTCTGGTCAGTACCTTATAACTACTTCATTTAATCTGCCTTCTCTGTTTTGGGTCATTGGCCTTAGATCTAATATGCTTTGTCATTACTGGCCTATGCACTTGTCTTCATTAAATAGCATTTTCCATCTAATAACCCTTCCATTTAAAAAGGTATCTATCCTTCTGAACCTGATTGGTGGTTCTTCATTATCTTTTATTCCCCTCTAATATAGTTATCCCTTCGGCAGGGGTCACCAGATGATGCTGTTACACATAGTTTTACAAGCCCTTTTTCTTAACATGTAACCAAGTTTTAGTCTTGAAAAAAATACCATGTTATTCAGTTATCTTGGTGGGAGAAAGAATATTTGCTCTCTGCCTTAGTCTCTCTAACCAGAGTTAATACTTGGTGTAGAGTTGCTTCCTGGGTCTTGGGCTTTGGTGTTTGGCTGAGATCCCACAAAAAGAGTTACCTGCACACTGTTTGTGACCAACTCTTTTGAAGGACTCATGTATACAGTATAAAATAAACAAGTTGTATTAAGAGCATAGTCTCCAAGCCACTGATTTCTCCTTAAACGGGAAGCCCTCATGCAAGGCCCCAACATCTGCTATGACTTGGCAAAGGGATGACTATCATTGTAAGACTTTTTCCTTAGTGGGATGAACTTTGGCTAACAAAAAAAAATAACATTTATAAGAAAAGTGAGTGCATAATGTGTAATATGCTGCCAGAAAACACGATGAGCCAATATCAACAAACTTCAGACGGTTTATTCACAGTAAATTAATTATTATTTAATTAATGCATTTGTGGGCTTTTTCTATGGCACTTTTCATAATAATTAAGAACCTTACAAGCATTAATACATTTAGCTTCATAAAACTTCTGTATGATAGAGAACTATTGTTGTTATTGTCTCCATTTTACTGACTTGTAAACTAGGCACAGAGCAAGTGACTTTCCCCATGGTCACATAGAAAATCTGTGGCAGCTCACGAATAAATACAGATCTTTTAGTTCCCACTCTAGTTAGTGTCATAACTATAATATCAATCCATTTAACAAAAGCAAATGTATAGGTAACCAAAGTAAATTAAAATAAAATTGAAAATAATTATGTGTAAAACGAATGAACCAAAACAGAGAATGCTAATAGAAATCAAACTCATCCTTATTCCTAAAACATTCCTGAAATATAATTTAGAAATTTAGTCAAATCTCAATGTAGATTCAGATTCAAACTTCCCTAAGCTTCAGAGGCATTCGGATCCCCCAAAACCTGAAAATTGACTTTTATTTTTTGGTTTTTGGCCAAAAACGTTTGGTTTTCATGTTTTTAGTTTTTCGACAACAAAAAGCAGAAGTTTTTTGAGGGAAAACGCACACAAAATTTCATTTGACTAATAACCCAATTTTCTGTGAGATAGGAGCCAATTCTAATGTATCTTCTGAACTGTATATTCTTGCTACCTTAGATTTTGAGAGGAGGGTGGGGGAGGAGAGAATTCTTGTTTTTTAGCAGTATCCTTAGGAAAAGAAAGTGAAGTACTATCAGCTAAAAAATGAAAATATATATATATATATATATATATATACATATACACACAAACACACACACACTGCCTCCAATGTAGAATATGAAAACAAACTGTAATGACCTAAAACAAAAATAGATGGCCTCAGAAATGCAGTCTCTTTCCTCAAATAATGGCAAACTGTTTCACCAAACATGGTTCTGACACAAAGGCAAATAGATCTACAGAACTTGAGTATGAGAATGAACAGCTGTTTTCAGTAAAAAAAGGAATCACTTTTTTATCAAATGGTAAGTTTATGAGTCTTTGAGAACTTGCCAAGTGGTGTTTTCATATATTTCTATACAGTAGTTTGCTCTTGGAGGTTAGAGAACTGAAGTATAACTGACCTTGAGAATAGCAGGGGTTGGCATTATTAATGAAATGTCACCATTCTACAGGGGAACAATGTACATTGTATTGTTGCTTCTGCTGTATGTGTCATTGTGGACAGAATGTCAAAAACCCTAAAACAGAGAAATTATGTTGTGTATATTTCTCAAAACACATTCTGGCCCACAATCTCCACTGGTGTAAATTAGCATACTCCCATTTGAGCTGATTTATATCAACTGAAGATCTGGCCTTCTATCTCAATATGTAGTACCTCAAACTGATACAAATTCAAAGAGGAAGGAATTTTCAATTGTAAATAATTCATTTAAACTAGCTGATACTTGATATTAAGCAATAGAGTAATCAGGAGTGTTTATACGGCCCATTTACACCACATTTCCTTGGTTATGAGTATTTGTTTTTTATTTGATTGGCTGCAACTTTCTGGGGTTTTTTTTTTTTTTTTTTGAGGGCTAAGGAGGAGGCTGAGGGTGGAATTAATTTCATTTCCCAACACAGTACTCAGTGTCCTGGAAGAAGCATACACCGAGAGGAAATTTCTGCCAAGAAATGTCTGAGATTTTATGGTTATATTGATCTGACATTTATGGTTTTGCATGTTGTAAATAATTTATTAACTTCATTTAAAATATTTTTGCTTATAGCAACCTTATTTGTGTTCTTCTCTGTTCTTTGTTATGGGCCCAAATCAAGTCCCCGGGTTTGAATACCCTTGATTTTTGGACACATTTAAATCCAGAATCAAGAGAGATATAATACAAACTCTGAGGGAAATTGATATCTGGGCTAGGTAGGTTTCTGTAGTGATTTGCTTTTTGTCTTTGTTTAAAGGAGTCCATTTGAGAATCCTTGACGTATGACAGGGGTCTTGTCTTTCTCTTCTCCATACTCTGGATGTAGGGATTTAAACACCTATATTTATAGAGAAGAAATTAAGTATAAGGGGATATTCCTAGTAAAGGGTATGGTCTTTCTTTGATTGGCATGGAGACTTAAATGCTCCAATTACAGAGGCACCATCAACAGAATGGTCTGAACGTCTTCAGTATCTGATGTCTCTTCAGTCATGAATACCAAAGAACTTCAGCACAGAAAAGCTCATGTTGTTTTAATTGCCCTACAAAATCTTCATTGGTCATACTCCTTTGATTTAGTGAAGCTACCTACCATCTTTCTTCTTCAAATACCACCCAGGAGAGTCCATTTTGAGTAAGGGACCGCTGCTTAATTTGTATCCATCAAGACAGCAGCTGACAGCTAGACTTTTGAAAGGGGAAATTGTACTGTGAGAAAAGACTATTTGAAACAGGGTGTATTTACTATTTCAGTATCTAGTAAGTTTGCTAAACAAAAGCTTTTGCAAATGTAGGGACAAAATGTAAGCAGTGACATCTAAGCAAGACAATAAGAAGTGAAAAGTACAGAATCTGTACTATGCCAAACTTTCTTCAACAAGGGTCATCAATGGAGTAAACACTCAATATTCTAAAGTCCATATATCAGGTTACAAAGTATCAGTGATGTGAATAGACAATTACATATGTCACCACATTTTCACTTTAACTAAGGTTCCTCGTGCAAGATAAATTTCTCAGCACATGCACCAATGGCATTGGTTTTTTACTAGACGTGACTTTTCTTTGTCTCAGGTGCAAGCACCATTCACATGCACCTGGACTGAGAGACTGTGGATTCCTGGCAGTGATGTGCCACAATTATTTTAGCAAGGGTTTCCCACAACAATTTCCCTCACTACTTGGCCTGAGCTAAACTCCATGTCCTGTGGGGGTTCATGTAACTCTTCTAAAGGAACGAGTAAGGGGGTGGAGATTCTGTTCATTTGTTTTCCAAGTTAAATAAGAAAAAGCTTCCAATGAGGGGTGCAACACCACCAGTCAAACCATTCAGTTTAAGCTGCATTTTGATGTAAATGTTAGTACTTTATTAATGACATAAATCTGATCATGGACACCTATTAGTAGTCTTGCTGAAGTCATTGGCATCAGTGAGATTTGGGGTATATTGATAGATAACCCTGTGTACAGCTGTGCAGTTTGAATTAGATGGTGATGAAGTAGTGAGGTAGAAGACATCATAGGAGGATCTGGGATGTCCTTCCCTAGATTTTTTTTTAATACCTGTCCCCTGGTACTATCTGATTTGTTTGTTTGTTACATTTCAGAATTATTTTTATGAGTTCCAGGGATAAGCAATCTCTAGCAGGAGTGCTGGAGAGGGAAGTCATACAAACCTTCCTTTCAAATGATGGCAGAATTTTAGCAAAGGACTATCAGGAGTCCCAAAGTGTTTCCCTTCACATAGTACTACTGGGTCCTGATAAATACACCTTGGTTATGCTTTCAATTTAATGGCTGTATAATTATATCACATATGTTGAGGTAACTGAGTTTGTTGGCTATCTTGCTTCACTCTGCTTTTCCTTCATCTGATTCCTGGAAGACAGCCTAATATTCTTACTCAGGCTGAGGAGCAGCTTACTCCACTAGTAGTATACTGACTTCAAGGGAACTACCATTGACATGAGGTATTACTCATATGAGTAAAGGTGGCAGAACTGAGCCCACACTGTGTCTGATTAGTCTACAACTAGTTCAGGGTCTGTGACTTGCTGGAGTACAAGGTACCAAATTCATAAGCCAAATTCCTACTATTTTATCTTTTCAGACCTCAGTGTTTTGGGGTGAAAGTGTGGAGAAAGAGGCTTGACCGATTTTGATTACCTATGCTATGCCCTGAGGAAGTGAACACAGGAATATTGCTGCCACCTGAAGCTGTCCCATAGCCCCTTGTGAAACACCTGACCTAACATAAAGGTTATATATTCATTGCATTTTTACTGCCAAGTATAAGCATTAATATGTTGCCCTGACATTTTGTTTCATAAGTTGATTTAGATACATTGCTGCCCACAGAATAGCAATTACATTTCATACATTTTTCCCCTGAAAAAGAAAATAGTATTTAGACTGCCAAGATTTCTCATGAAACGTTTTAAAAAATTAGAAATACTTTGTTACTAATTAGATAATTAGACAGCATGGTATTATAAACCTCAAAAGAGAAATGCATTTAAATCTACAAGTATATTACAATGTGTCTGTTTTAATTCATTTTAGTAGCATAATTAGCATTAAGTATTACCTTCACAGTTATGATTATGATGTATAATCTAAGATACCATTAAGTCTTATACTTTCCATCTCACTAGCTTCTTCATATAAACAAATTAGAACAAAGGTCATTGTTCTCATTTTTCCAATACCAACAGATCATTAAAGCAGCACATCACTGATTATATTGATAGATATGATAGGACACAATAGAGATGGAATTTTCAGTTTCATAAAAGGTGAAAACAATTATCATAAATTTAACAAAGGAAAAATCTACTGCACAATATGTTTCCTTTGAAATAGCATTGTCCTAAATAGAAAGAGGTTTTGAAAGTTAGTTCCACAACAGAAAAAAATCCCATTCAGATGAAAAAGGACTTACAATAAAATGGGATCTTAACATGTTATTTGTGGAGGACTCATGAGGTTTAATAATCACAGCTGAGCAGGCAGTATTGAAACGCTGCTCATTGACATTTTCAGTGCAAACTGAAGTGAACAGACACTGCTGAGGGTATGCTCAAATGATGAGCTAGACTTGTTGCTTGTTTCAAAGGGATGAAGGTGCTACCAGTGTACTACAGAAAACTAAAGAAACTACAGGCTAAATACAGAAGTGATGTATGAAGCAATGTAAGTTAATACCCCTCAAGTTACACCAATTTAGACTCCCATAGATTCAAACAGACTCCCTCAGTCTTCCTCCTGATTCCTCCATCCCTCCACACAACCTCAGTATCTGACTAGTACCTCACACACCCCACACTTTCTTAATCACCCTCCTGACACACACCCCAATCCTGGCCACACCAGTCTCTCTTCTCTTCCCCACCTCCCCCTGCACATCCCCATACTCCCTTCTTCACTCTGCAACTTCCCCATCAGCCTCCTTCCTTTTCCCCACAATCTCTTGTCTCTTCAGTTTCCTGTCCACTTTCTTAAGAATAGATCACAGAGTGTGACCTTCTTTCTTCAGGGCAATCTGGCTTCAGTCCAATTACACACATCCAATTACCAGACATCTTTATTACAGTCATCCATATTTGCACAGATAAAGATTGAAAGGAAATGGCAGCCCCTGCGGATTCAGTCCCATTTTTAGAAATGGGAAATACCCGTTATTTTAAATAAGGTTGAACATTTTTAATAAGTTGGATGCCATAAATTGGGAGACCATGAAAAATGGATAAATCCCCCCATCCCTTCAAATATAATGAGACTGGTGATAAAGTTTTGATAGCTGGAAACTCTGGAATTATTTGGGTACAGAATTGATTTATCTGGGGAGCAGGGGGAATGGAACTGATTTACAGAGGGGAATGAAGATAGGCCAGTGGTAATAGAATATTCAGGATGTGGGGATATAGTGTTTGTAGTAAAAACAGTGCAGATATTTTTCATCCAGGTTACAAGGTTAATTCTCAGACAAGTAGGTGTTGGGGAAATGTTTGAAACCCTTATATCAATTTTCATCTAGACCAGACAAAGAGTAAGTGAACAATAGAGAAGACAGCCTGCCCCTGACCAACCACAGACCCAGCCTGGATATTTTAGAGCTTTCTATTTTCCTTAATTTCCTGGTGAGACATGAGGACAGGGGTTGATGGGATGTTGACTTGTGAGAGGGCAAGAACCTCTTATTCTAGTTACCCTACCTGCCATATGAACTCAGCTATTCCATAACTTTTGTGTGTTAATCTTTAGACCATGCTGGAAGGCTTATTCCCTCTGGTTTGTAAGGAGTTGGGAGAAGGTTGAGGCTGGGTAGTGGTGGAAAGGGGATTCTGTCATATTTAGTACGTTTTTGTTATACCTACACTCTGCTGCAGTATTGTAATCAGGGGTAACTGAGGGTCTCTCTTTATTTTAGGAAGTGTGTTTTTAAGAGATTGACAAGAGTTCCTAGGACCTTGGGACTTTTAAATTGTACATTATAAAGAAACAAATATATTTTTGTTAAATGATGGCAGGCTGGATTCTGCTGCTGCTGATCCTGACCGAGGCTGTTTCACCATTCCCTGACAACAATCTGGATTGCTTGGTAATATGCTACAAGCAAACAATATGTGTCTGAATACTACTATATGTAAATCTATACATCTAAGAACAAAGAATGTAGGCCATACTTATGTGATGGGTGTGTGTGTGGTGGAGAATCTATCCTGGGAAACAGTGACCCTGAAAAAGTTTTGGGATGGATAACCAGCTGAACATGAGCTCCCTGTGTGACACTATGGCCAAAAGGGCTAATGTGAATCTTGAGTAAGAGTACAGAGAGGTTATTTTACGTCTGGACTTGGCACTCTTGCAGCCACTGTTAGGAGGTCAGAGGAGATGGGCCTAGTGGCTCCTTCTGGCTTTGAGATCTATGAACTGCCTGGATGCTGCTATTTGCATGCTGCCTACTTTCCAACCCTGCGTTATATCCTCCATCTTTGCCTCACTCCTGCTTGTCCCTGCTACTACACCTCTTCAACAATTTCATTTAAAATGAAAGATTAAATTATTCCATAGGGGTGCAGGAGGAAGGGCAATAGAATGGATATGTAGGAGGCCCCAGATGTGCCTGAAATGGCTGTGAATACATGATTTAGCCCTAAGCCTTTATTTTTCCAAAACATATTAAATCCTCTTTGGCATTTCTCCAAGAAACATAATTGAAGAAACAGAGTCACAAATATTAACCACAGACTGGGTTTCTGAAGCAATTCTTCCCCTCATAAATGATTTTAGAAGTAGTAGCCATTCTTTTCAGTAAACATTTAAAGGTCCCTGTCTGCTCCCAGCCCAGAGATTTAAAAGGCAGATGGGTAAAAGCCAAACTACAAACTGGTGATACTGAACTACATGTAATTAATTTATATGCTCATCAGTGGCTTGTGACTGTATTAGGCTTTTAGAGTTAAAACACAAACAAGACAAACAGGGAGCATGAAAAAAAGTATTAAACAAAATAAAATTGTGAATATTTATTTGGTTTTTTAAATCTATTTATAAGGCACTTATATTGAATCATATAAGCAGTAAACAGAGGTAAAAATGTTCTATGTAATCATTCAGAGCAGCAGGAATCAAAGCTTCAGCAGACGGGGATTATACTAGAACCTGTACTGAGGTCCTCGTTTTGCAGCAGGAGTTTCTAGCTGAAGGACCTAAATTGAGCTGTTTTAGGTCCTTTATCATGATAAATGACCCATAATGCATCATCTTATTTGGGAACCACTATTGAACTTGTGACTTTTTAAAATCAGAAGCAGTTGGATTGGCCTGTGCCTTGGAGAAACCATTTCCAGGAAATGCCTCTAATGATCTGACATGCTTGTATAGATATTACCTGTTTGCAGCAGCTTTGGGTTTAAGAAAATAAATCAGTTACTTAGGGTATGTCTTAGGGTATGTATACATGAGGAAGATAATTTGCTAGCTCAGGGATTGACAACCTTTGGCACATGACCCGTCAGGGAAATCTGTTGATGGGCTGGGATGGTTTGTTTACCTGCAGTGTCCGCAGGTTCGGCCGATCACAGCTCCCACTGACCGCGGTTCACCGTTCCAGGCCAATGGGGGCTGCGGGAAGTGGCGAAGGCTGAGGGATATGCTGGTGAACCACGGCCAGTGGGAGTTGTGATCGGCTGAACCTGAGGATGCTGCAGGTAAGCAAACCATCCCGGTCCACCAGCGGTTTTCCCTGACGGGCCGTGTGCCAGAGGTTGCCAATCCCTGTGCTAGCTGATACATTTTAACTAGTACATTTTTAAACACTATTGTGGACAGTATTTAACACCTTAAACATGTTAACCTTGTGTACACAAACATGTTCATAAACACAACCTATTTTCATAGACCCAGAGGCAGACACATAGAAAAAGAAATGCAGTCAGAACTGACTTTACAGGTGAAATGCTCATCACCTCAAAAGAAGTGTGTCACAGATAACAATGTATTTAACAACAATCTAACTCTTTTAACTTCACTGAAAGAGTGCAAGCAAAAAAACTGCACTCAGAACCATCAGGCGATTCCCCAAAATATTGCCATGATTGATTGTAAAAGTAAACTAAAAATTCAATTAATTTTCTCCCAGATAAAAACTGAGGAGAATACGACTTTGGTAGGATTTTGCAAGCTCAATAGAAGACTGATCTTGCTCCCTTTGAAGGCAATGGAAGTTCTGCTGTTGAATTCAGTGAAAACAAGAACAGGCTATAGATTCATAGATTCTAGGACTGGAAGGGACCTCGAGAGGTCATCGAGTCCAGTCCCCTGCCTGCATGGCAGGACCAAATACTGTCTAGACCATCCCGGATAGACATTTATCTAACCTATTCTTAAATATCTCCAGAGATTCCACAACCTCCCTAGGCAATTTATTCCAGTATTTAACCACCCTGACAGTTATGAACTTTTTCCTAATGTCCAACCTAGACCTCCCTTGCTGCAGTTTAAGCCCATTGCTTCTTGTTCTATCCTTAGAGGCTAAGGTGAACAAGTTTTCTCCCTCCTCCTTATGACACCCTTTTAGATACCTGTAGTAGTGTGTACATCCAGATAAATCTAGATGTAGTAGTGTGTGCAGAGCAATAAATCACCACATGGGATTGTATACACCCAAATATACTGAAGAAAGTAATGAGCGAAAGAGCAGTGATAGTGACAAGGTAATCCTTTATTGGTGAAATTCACTCCTCCCACACAAAAGCCAGAGTAATATACTTTGTGTGGGACTGAAAAGGGGCTCCTAGGGATGGTGTATACACATCCCAGTGCTCACAACACTACTTCTCTCAGGTGATTATTCAGGTTTATGGACTTTAATACCGTCTGCTGCCCTTCTCTGTCCCTTAGGAATGTTGGGAAACTCTACCTATATGATCATGGGTCCACTTGCCAGCCTGTGTCCAATCTGTGCTGGCCTATTTGGTGTACAAAGACTCCACTGAGGCAGTTCTCTCTGTACACTTAGTGCAGAGGGCTAGAGTAATATGTCCACATGCTGCAGGGCCTTATAAATGCCCTCTGCAGATGAGTGAATTTCCTGTTATGTCCTTACAAGCAGTGTCTAAGTTGCTAATGTGCCTGTCTTCAAAAACAAGAAAGCCACAGGAAAACAAAGAAATTACAGATCTGTGTTATGCACCTCAGCTCTAATAACAGACTAAGGTTAGGTCTACACTGGGGGGGGAGTGTCGACCTAAGATACGCAACTTCAGCTACGTGAATAGCATAGCTGAAGTTGCATATTTTAGGTCGACTTACCTGGCTGTGAGGATGGCGGCGAGTCGACCGCGGCCGCGCCGCCATCGACTCCGCTTCCGCCTCTTGCCATGGTGGATTTCCAGACTCAACGGTAGAGCGATCAGGGATCGATTTTATTGTGTCTTCACTAGATGTGATAAGTCGATCCCCAATAGATCGATTGCTACATTTGGGTAAGAATCCCCTGATAAAGGTACAAGTTTATGTAAGTAAAAATTAGGCTCCTTTAACCTGTTAGATTTTTTTTTTTAAAGTTAATGAAAGGGAGATAAATATAACCCCAATGGATATAATTTACTTGGATTTTTTAAAAGCTTTTGATAATGTGCCTTGTAAGAGTCTACTAAGGATAACAGGTAACCACAGTGTAACAGACTAAGTCCTATCATGGATTTTTAAACTGGTTAATCAATGGAAAAAGAGTCATTGTGAGTGACTGATCCTCAGAGCTGAGAGACATAAGAGTGGGGTTCACTAGAGTTTAGGTATTGGAACCAAAGGCTTGTGTAGTATTTCTTTAATGACTGAGGAGGAAGTGATGTTGAAATCAGATGATAGCACTAAATTGTAACCTCTGGTAAAAACTAGATAATTGTGCAAAACTCCAGATGGACTTTTATGTAATGGTGGACTGGGAAGCATTCTAGTTAAATTTAATTTAGATAAATGTAGAATCAATGTCTTTTAGTTAAAAAAATACTTAAAAGGTCCAAATTTCTGCAGTCCCGATACAGGGTCAAATGCAGAAGGAGGAGGAGCAACAGGAGAGTAGGCAGAGGGCTTGTCTACATGGTGAAGTAATGCCATCAGTGGGGTATGAATTCAAACATACACCAATGTATTGCACACTAACTGGCCTTTGTAGACCCTGCTGGCACTCATTAAAAGTTCTCTAGTGCATGTTAGCAAAGTGCTGCTTGAAATGGGACTATATGAATGAACACTACAGAATTTCTAGTGCATGCCAGCAGGGTCTATACAGACCCAGTCAATTGGTGCTCATTAGATTTCACTCCCCACAGATGTGTACTACCACAGTGTGTAGACAAGTCCCTCAGAATCATGTAATCGGATCCCCAAAATAAAGCTTTATCACAATTTTCCTCCATCTCACTATGTACCTATAAGTCTTCCTTTGGCTCAATATCTGAGTACCTTCCAAATATGGATGATATTATACTCACCACACCCTGTGAAGTAGGAAAATATTATGATCCTGATCTTAGAGATATGGAATTGAAGTAGAGAGAGATTAGGGGCCTCATCCAATTCCCACTGGAGTTAGATTGAACCCTAAATGATTTGCCAAGGAAAACGGTGGCAGAACCAGATGTTTAATTTTGCTCTTCTGACCAGCCAAGTATCTTTGCCTCAAGACCAATATTATTCTTGTGTTCTATAAGTTTATTTAAAAGTAAGATATTAGTGGTTATATTATAATTATGGTATAGGATGAAGTACTGGATACAACTATTGCTAATTTAGGGTCAAATTCTGAGTCGCCCAGTAAACTGATGAGCAGCTACTCACATGAGTTGTCCCACTGACTTCAATGGAACTTCTCAGCTGTGTCAATAAACGTGACCATTCTCTTCAGAAGTATTACTTCTGGTTACCAGCACGAGAATCAGTCTTGAATATATTAGCTTTAATATATTGTTTCAAACAGCCAAGGGGCCTTTTTCTTTTGAACATCTAGCCTCATCCAAGTGGCTGCTGAAAGTGGTTGAGGATCTATGGATGGGCCTTTTCACTTCACAAGAAGGACTACAAATGGTCACTTTTACATTTTGCAAAGCCAAACTAGTGTCAGTACTCTAGTGCTATTGTGCAAATTTGTTTATATATATATATATAATCAGCTAACTATAGGATTTTGAGATAGAGATTCATAGCTGAACTTGCATACCTATATGCTTTTAGTCTTTTAGTGTATGCCTGAATATTTTAACAACAAAAAGAGCAAAATATATAATACTTTTTTTCACTCAGAATGAAGTAGACTAAATGTAATCTAAGTAAATGCACTGCAACAATAGCAATGGCTCAATATTATGTTTTTATACTGGATATATAATAGATACAACGTGAAAATCCAGTTTAAATTTATATGATTGATTGGTTGTTAAAGCAAGTCTGTATCATTTTCTTTATTTATATTTCCTGTTTTGATAAATAAATATATGTCCTTTTTGTGGACACAATTCAATAACAAAATTTTACAGATGAGTCACACTCAAATCTCAAGAGTTTCAGAGAGAATTCATACATTATGCAACATTAAGTAAAGCTGTCAAGTTACCACATTTGTTGTAT
The DNA here is from genome assembly GCF_011386835.1 of Chrysemys picta bellii. Lineage (NCBI taxonomy): Eukaryota > Metazoa > Chordata > Testudines > Emydidae > Chrysemys > Chrysemys picta. Next base: position 265,342,288 of record NC_088791.1, on the reverse strand, counting down.
CCAACCCAGAACTGCAACTAAAGCCCTGGAATTCATTGCAAGTACTACCGTATTTTAATTTCTGTGTGGTCTGATAAGTTTTATCCTGTGTTTGCCATCCAATCTTTATTTAGAAAGTAATGATAACCTCTAGTACTTTATAGCAATAGCCCTCAAAAGTACAGCTGGCCAGGGCAAGCCTTTAGTGCTTAGCAATGTTCCTGGAAAGCATTTCTCGAATAAAAAGGAATGGCTGTAAAGCTGGCATCACAGATGTGCATTCACCATTAGCTCCTGGAGTCCCTCAGTTTTTATACATGAAAGTGGGGTAAGTCTTTTGAAAGGTGAATAACATGCCTTTTAGATAGTAAGCTCCTTAGGTCAAGAATTGTGTATTCACCTGGGCTTCATATTACACCAAGCAAAATGTTAACCTATGGCAAATAATAATAATAATAATAATAATTAATAATTAATAAATAATACACTAAAAAGGTGTAAAAAAAAGTTTTTTAATGCTGCAATGTCAAGAACTTGAAATTAGGAAATCTCAGATGTATGATTTTCTATGCAATCTTAATTCTGCGCTCTCATCCACTGGATGATTCAGGGGTCCTGTGTGGACAAACAGTATGTGACTATGTAATTAAAGATTGTATCAAAATGCATATCTACAAGGGGGCTGGATTAAAGTTGTTCAGGCAATCATAAAACTGGCATTTCCTAAATTTCAAATGTTTGATTTAACAACCTAAATAGCATTCTTTACAGTTTTGGGAGAATAAATTCCTATTTTTTAAAAGAAAAAAGGTAAAAAATATATTATGTGCAACTGCAACAACCTGTTATTTATCAACAACAGGATTTGAATCTTCAGCACTGCTACACAGATTTTTTAGATACTAACACAGTTAGCTGGTTGTAAGAGAAGGCTCTCCATCTCAGAGCAGTGAATATTGGGTCCATGGGATGATCTGAGGAGCCAGGTTCAACCTATCCCCTCCCCACCCTCAGTGCTGCAGTTTCTCCATATAAGGCCTGTAAGGGAAATTGTCATGTTAGGGCCTTGTACGGGAGCTGGAAGTACTGAGATTGTGGAGCGCCCTGCCTACCTCTCTTTCCTCTCTCCTTCTACAGGTATTCCCAGCACAATGTGTGCTGCTGCTGCTGTTTTGATGGTGGCATGAACCTTAGAATATTCATGTTTAGTTATTAGTTTGGTAAAATTTCCCTGAGAAATGCTAGTGGGAAAGGCACTCAGTGTAGAAGGTGCTCATATACCAAAATGATGAGCACAACATAAAGGCCTACATAGAAGAGAATAGAAAAAAGAAACAAAGTGGTGATTTTTAACAGTTTAAGACTCCTCTAAACCTGATGGAATTTCATGGGACAAAGAAGAGAGAATTCTCTAGCCTATGGCCTTTCTCTTTGCTAAACAACACTGAAGTTATTTGAGTTTCTCAGAAAAGTCACAAAAATCTTGTATAGTGGAAAGTGTTCAGGATTCTAAATATAGGGGTTGCTACCAGCTTTCTCTGTAATGATGAGTCTATTGACAACACATTATCTGCCGCAGCATTAATCAACAGACCCTGGATATGCTGCCACACCTATGCTGCTGCTCTGCATTCTCTTTGAGTAGGGATAGAAATAGGCATCACTCCTTTCTAAACTTGCTCATCATCCAGGATCCAATTTTTCAGGCTAGGACCTTTATTTACAGACGGATGTGATGTGTGTTCTAAAGAAAAGCCCAACAACCTGTTAATAAACTGGCTGTAAAACATGGCTGGCATGATTTCTATTGCTGTCTCATTTCCTCATACTGAAGTATTTTGGTTTGCTTGGATTAACTGAGAGATGAAAAGCCAATTGAAGAAGTAAAGTGTGGGGTGTGAGATGGAGGAAAGTAACACGGTCAGAGCTTTGGAAGGGGAAGATGACTTTAGATGCAATGTACTTGAGGAGAGCTGATTCCTAGGTTAGTTAGTTTGGCAGTCAAACTATCCAAAAGGTATCTGAGATCAGGGGTGGCTCCAGGCACCAGCGCAGCGTGCTTAGGGCGTCAAGCCGCAGGGAGAGGCCTGCCGCTCGCTGTGAGGGTGGCAGACAGGCAGCCTTCAGCGGCGTGGCTGTGGGAGATCCGCCAGTCCCACGGATTCGATGGCAATTCGGCGGCAGGTACGCCGAAGCCGCGGGACCGACAGATCACCCGCAGAAACGCTGCCGAATCCACGTGACCGTGGACCGCCCGCAGGCATGCCACTGAAAGCCACCTGACTGCTGTGCTTGGGGCTGCAAAAAACATAGAGCTGCCCCTGCCTGAGATATGTCCATTTGTATACTAGGGCTGGGACTAGCAACATATTTTTTATAATAATAAAATAATTACCTTCACCTCAAGAATCACTAGGTAAAATTCCGTGGCCTGGAATATGCAGGATGTCAGATTAGATTAACATTTGACCTTAAAATCTATTAGTCTATTTTCAGAAATATGCTCTGGTGTTGTTGGTGAAGATGTGTCTTTCCTCACCACTGTTGAGGGTACTATGCACCAGCTGGCATCCAAACAGATAGTAACAATATTTATCACTATTTACCTGAAGTGGAGTTCAAATGAGATTACTCTCTTAAGGAATAACCTTTTAAGAAGTAAATGTAAAATTTCAAGGATGACAGGAATTATCCTTTATGACATCTTTTCATCTGTCTAGGTATATATCACATTTATTGCCATGATATTTAGAGAAAGAGAAGAAAGAAACTGTAACAAAACAGTTGAAACTGAAATTCCAATCTGTGATTTTATTTTTAGTGTATGATGTGTATATCCAGAATCTATGTCTGAAACCTAAAAGTACAAGAGTCAAGTTCAAGTGAATTACAGAGGGTTTTAAATAGTTTATTAATATTGTATTATATCTTCCTCTGACTTAATATTGACTTTTTCCATCAAGATACCCCTTACTTGTAGCAACATGTTTGCCAGAGGGCTCTAGTCCAGTCATGCAATGATAATTTTTCTTCCTATATTTTACAGTTTCACCTAGAAAAACATCAAAATAAACATACACCCAAGTAAATAATTTATGGACTTTTTATAAAAAATGAGAGACAAAATTATGTTGTTCCTGTACTTCATCCTTCGTTGTTAATAATAGAATCATAGAATCATAGGACTGGACCTCGGGAGGTCATCTAGTCCAGTCCCTTGCACCCATGGCAGGACTAAGTATTATCTAGACCATCCCTGACAGGTGTTTGTCTGACCTGCTCTTAAAAATCTCCAATGATGGAGATGCCACAACCTGCCTAGGCAATAGAATTCCTTGTGTCTCTGTGTGGCTTTTATTGTAATTTAGTGAAGATGTCCATTTCTGAGATTATATGATTTATGAACAATAGGCAGATAGTTCACCCGAGGAAAGGAGAGCATGTAAATCTAGTCAGGGAGTTGCCTGTGACCATCATTAGGTTAAATTAAGTTTGCATTTATTGTCAAGAGAGAAAATTTCTTTAATCCATTAATTCACCATGAACATTTGTATTATCTAATCCTCTCAACCTGTAGCAAAATGTCATGCTAGACTCTGCATCTTATGGTAATACTTTCCAGATTCAAGACAATACTCCTGACTCTGAGACAGCTTTAGCTTCTAAATCTACCATACGCTGCAGCATAGTTCAATACGGTTTGTGCTTGTTTCTTCTCTTGTTTGGGACTATTCTGCTTGTTTGACCCTCATTCATTGATTTTCATGTGACTTGTTGCAAAGATCTTTCTACCTCTGAAGAAATATTAAACTGTTTAAAATCCTTTAGATAGTAGAGCGTATTGTAAATCATGTGTTTTTATTATTATTTAAGCATATTTTAAATGACTCATTTTTCTTATATTGATTTTCATGACGTCATATTTATTCACAAATATTTTTCTGGCTTTGAGTAAAGATTAAATGTCTGGCAGCAAAAGATAAGGGAATGCAGAAGAGTTTAGACAGTGTATAGTATGAGTTATAGTATTTATCTGACTGGATTTCAGATAGACATCCAAAACTTTGAATTCCTGTATGAACTATACTTCTTTAGTTGGTAAAATTGAGTGGGAAATCTTACAAAAGCAGGATCTCTCTCTTTCATGATATGATGGTGCTTCAGGAACCAGCCATAAATATAATGAGAAAAAATTCAATTCATGAATGGAAACCAGAAAAAACAACAACAAAAACCCACCCATCTATGTTTTTCAGAATCCCAGCGAAGGTTTTGCTTCAGATTACTTCTAAAAAATGAACACATTTCAAGAAAAAGAAAAGAGATATTTCCACTGGATAAATTATTCCTGTTCATTAGTAAGGAGAGGAATTGAAAACAAGAACTTGTGTGTAAGAGTACATCACCATATCTTAGCTTCTCTCAGGTAGGTTTGTGTCACTACTGAGAAGCTTCCACCATGTGAAAAAGGAAATAATAACTTTTGGTATTCAATGAACAGCTAATTTAAGACTAAATAATTATTGCCCTTGTGCCCCACAAATGCTGGGATGACAGAGAGGTTGTGGTTTCACAGATTGTACAAATAGAGGATTTACACATATTTTAGGGTATAAGAGGTTATTTTTGCTCATACCTACAGAACATTTCCTGAACTAGAGGATTTCTACAGCCTCATGATTGGCTGATTTCTAATCATTCTACTTGCTTTCATTAATTTTGCTTTGATGTGGTTAACTTTCCTGTTAACCAAGGAAAGTTCTGATATAACACCACAGTACTATTTGCGATTTTTGATTGTTCTAAAACCCCATTTGACTGAATAAAAAAATATGAGGCAAATACAATTATTAGAACACAAAGTTGATGCAAAAAGAATATTCATCATGTTTCTTCTGAGATGCTCTGTGCTCTGAACAGTTTTATTTGAGGTTGTAACTGCAAACATGGAGAATGTGATTTGGTTCTGGCAGTCCTTCAGACCTGCAGATTTTTATGTGGCGCAAACATAAAATTGCTATAACTCTTTAAATAACCTGGTTCCATTAACCTGGTACTTTTTTTTTTGGTACTCACAATCTTTAATTTGATAACTTGTTGCCTGTAAAATTTGTCACCGGTACTCTCAAATAATGAAAGAGTAAATGTAGAAATTGATCCTGGGTTAAAATATAAACTATTGTTGAAACATCAGTAACTAGATGTTTAAAAAATATATAATTGTGTTATCTGAGAATACTAGTTTTTTGTGATCTTTGAGTAAAAGACCTTATTATAATGCATGTGCCATATGGACAAAATGGTCCAACCTAGGTACTGAAAACTAGAGTCCTAAATCTATATTAGGCCCACAACCCTTATACATGTAGATGATCACTTCCTCGCAAAAATCAGTCCTATTTATGCCAATGGGTCTACTCATGTAAGTACATACTCGCCAGAATAAAAGAGGACTCTACAATCTGGCCTTTGGTATTTCAGTAAAAGCGGCCTGACTATAGACCAGATTCTGAAACCCTTGCTTTATGGTGAGTAGCATCTTAGTCCGCAAGTAGTCCCATTGAAGTAAATATGACTACACATAGAATCATAGAATCATAAACGTGTAGGACTGGAAGGGGCCTCCTCTGCACTCAAGCCAGGACTAAATAATAACTAGACCATCCCTGACAGGTGTTTGTCTAATCTGCTCTTAAAAATCTCTAATGACGAAGATTCCACAACCTCCCTAGGCATTTATACCAGTGCTTAACCACTCTGACACTTAGGAAGTTTTTTCCTAATGTCCAACCTAAACTGCCCTTGCTGCAACTTTAGCTCATTGCTTCTTGTCCTATCTTCAAAGGTTAAGGAGAACAAGTTTTCTCCTTCCTCCTTATAACATTTTTTTATGTACTTGAAAACTGTTATCATGTCCCCTCTCAGTCTTCTCTTCTCCAGACTAAACAAGCCCGTTTTTTTTTTTTGTTTTTTTTTTTTCAATCTTCCCTCAGAGGTCATGTTTTCTGGATCTTAAATAATTTTTGTTGCACTTCTCTGGACTTTCTCCAATTTGGCCACATCTTTCCTGAAATTTGGCACCCAGAACTGGACACAATACTCCAGTTGAGGCCTTATCAGCGTGAAGTAGAATATTTAGAAATAATTGCTTATCATGTCTTGCTTACAAAACTCCTGCTAATACTTCCCAGAATGATGTTCTATTTTTCCCAATAGTGTTAGACTGTTTACTCATAGGTCCCCAGATCCCTTTCTGAAAAACTCCTTCCGAGGCAGTCATTTCCCATTTTGTATGTGTGCAATTGATTGTTCCTTCCTAAGTGGAGTACTTTGATTTGTCCTTAGTGAATTGTGAATTTCATCCTCTTTACTTCCGATCATTTTGAATTTTAATCCTATCCTCCAAGCACTTAAAACCTCTCCTACCTTGGTATTGTATGCAAGCTTTATAAGTGTAGTCTCTATGCTATTTTATAAATCACTTATGAATACATTGAACACAACTGGACCCAGGACTGAGCTCTGCTCAGGGACTAAAATAATACTCCACATGAGTAAAATAATCTGTCCCTTTTAAATATGCTGAGCTCCTGAAGTTCCGCTTGAAATTGTTGGAATTTGTGTGTGTTAGTATAGATTTAGGAGCTTGAAATGTTGAAAATTTGTTCTACATACTTCAAGATAAGTCAATTTAAATATATTTTAGACTTTTGTTCAGTTAAACTCTTAATAATAATGTTGCATTAATTTCTTATTTTGCATTATTGCATATTTATATATTACTTTTCCCTACACATCATAAATTAATCTACTGTATATTCATATGAGCATATTTTCTATCTGGTACAGGAAGTCAAATTTTCATATTGAAATAGATAAAGGTCAGGAAGCTTGTGAGAGGCAGCTTTTCAATTCTGATGGCAGCTTGTAAATCCATTCTGGTCTGTGCTAGTGTGAAAGACTGAAACACCAAGATATTTGGAACATTTTGCTAAATTTTTGAGGTACAAGAAAAACTTGACTTGCATAGACAGGCAGACTGATTCTAATTGCACTGAAAATATTTGATAATGGTTCTAGATTACTGGAAGTTTGAATTAATCAACTGATTTTGGGGCTTCAACCTAGTTATATTTGGAATAGATATTTTAGTCACACCAAATTGAAGTTTTATACTATCAGTTTGGAAATCCAAATTTGGTAGTTTTACTTTAGAATGACAATGCAAGATTTTAGCTTCTACATTTTGAAAATGGTGAGAATTAAGTCACATCACATTTATTTCAATTAATGGGAGTTAGTGTTTATGTTTGGGTGTTAATGCTTCTGCTTATTTTTTTCATTTGATAGGGTCCAATTATTATAGTTACTGTATGTATATTACAGAGTGTAGGCTCTTGGAATCAGAAAGTCCTTTTAGGAAAGTCCTTTTGCTATGACAATGTTTGTTTTATTGCCAGTACTTCAAGACCAAAAGGATGTCCCATTAAGGCATGTAAACACATTCTCTAAACTTTATAATCCGTTGGTAGCTGCTTGCTTTTTAGAAAGCGAAGATCAAATCCAGACTATTCTCAAAGGTCACAGCCAGTTCTTGTAATCAATGCTTTTTGGAATGACACCCAGTACTTAGTATAGCAGCCTCATAGCATTTATTTGGCATCTATGCACTCAGTGATTCAAGACTTATCTTATTTAGCTGAACTACCTTGTTGTATGGATGAAACTACAGTGTGAGCTGAAAATAATACTTGAGAGGGTTTGTTGATAGTGAATAAGAATTACCATAATTTGAAAATTGCCATGAGCTGTTTAAATCCTACAAAATACTGAATAGTTGAGCTGATAACAGTCAGAGGGGGCCCACAAGTAGTTAATATATATCTTCCATGAATTAACACCCTCCCAGGCTTCTGTATGGAAAATCAGGAGCTGAGAAGGCAATGTTGCTGCAAAGTATAATTCAGGAATCAACAACCCTTGGCACGCGGCTCACTAAGGTAAGCCCCCTGGCGGGCAGGGCCGATTTGGTTCGCTGCTCGAGGCCAACGGGGTGGCGGGAAGCGGCGTGGGCCGAGGGATGTGCTGGCCGCCGCTTCCTGCAGTCTCCATTGGCCTGGAGCGGCCAGTAGGAGCCGCGATGCGCCGAACCTGTGGACCTGGCAGGTAAACAAAACGGCCCGGCCCGCTAGGGGGCTTACCCTGGCGAGCCACGTGCCAAAGGTTGCCGATCCCTGGTATAATTAGTTCCCCGCTCAGCCCCCCAGTCCACTCCCCAAAGCCTCTTCTGCCTAGGGAACAAGGGCTGATTATAGGGCTGTTGAGGGTCACTACCCCACCCATTTTATACAGACCAGAAGGATTCTTGCATGGGAAGTCTGCTCTGTGTATTGAGGTAGAAGGGGAGGCTCTTGTCATTACAGGCCAGCTTTTACCACTCTTACAATCAAATGTACCTTACTACTCAGACAGTTCCACTACCATAAATGTGACTGTTTATGAAGTAAAGCATGACACACAAAGCTGTCAGCAGCTGAGCCTTTATTTCCAGGTGTTGTATTCATGATGCTTAGCATAACATGCTTCAGTTCTTGAACACAAAGCTGATTTCTGTTGATTAAATATGGATTGTTTCTTTTTACTTTTACCACCTGGAACAACACAATTGGGTTGGTCTGTACAATGAAGAAGGAGCCATTTTTCTGACTAGGAAATGCAAAAAAAGTCCATTACTAGTTTTCCAACTGTCTTATTTCTAGGGTGACCAGATGTCCTGATTTTATAGGGACAGTCCCGATTTTTGGGTCTTTTTCTTATATAGGCTCCTATTACCCCCCACCCCCTGTCCTGATTTTTCACACTTGCTGTCTGGTCACCCTACTTATTTCTATAAAGCAGAAAATTTTCCATATTTATTTGATTTTACCCTTTACCCTGCAATATTTACAATATCCTTAGCATTAACACAGTGTGAAATCCTGTTTTACCTTTTATCAATATTTCCCCACCTTCTCTTTGTTCTTTTCAGTATCTGTCCTCAAAGGCTCTAGTGACATGTGCAGTTGGAAGTGTGTTGTGGCTCCTTTACTAACTGTTTTTTTTATTGGAAATGAAAGAAACAGGGCTCTCTCTTTTTTGGGAATTAATAATTCCAGGTACCCTGTGATCACTGGGGCATGTGCAATGGCATGAACAGTTAGGAGAGATGTCAAGACAGCAGAAATGAAAGCAAGAGCAGATTCTATTGAGACTACTCCTTGACACAATACCAACGACTAAGGACATTCTTCCTACTGATAGTCTGATGAAGGTTTTGGGGTTTTTTTAAGTGTGTGTGTGTGTCAATTAAAAGGACACAACAAGCACTTTTCATACAAGCCTATAATGCTTGAAATACATATTTCAGGTCTGCCCACATCTGAACTCCCTAAGCAAATATCTCTTTGCCAAAAGCCCATTAGAAATGTATACACAATAATTATCTGTTCATTATGATAAACAGTGTAAACAATTCCATTATATGTCTTCAACAGATTCATGGAAATATGACTGTCCTTTATGCTAGACTCTGCTATCTTTTAAACATAGCACATTTATATAGCCCACAGTGCTGTTGCTGAACTAACTGAACTTATAACTTGAGCGCAAGCCAGCATAACATTTATTTCTGGTGACTAAACTTGTAAGTACAATTTTGATGAATATGGGAATAAGTACTACAAAGTTAATATAAAAAAATATTTTGTAGAGTAAACAAGGTTCCATTACAGGACACTTAGTGCACAGATTTGTGCCAGAAGAGGGTGTTCCCTGTGAATTTCCTTTGGCTTTGGAATTCACTGTCTCCTTGATCCAAAAAATCTGTTGGACTTCAGGACATGCTGCAAGGCTAGTTTTTTGGTGGGGGGCACTTGGGGAAAGAAATTAATAGAGAGATATGATCTGAGGTGGAATGGCGGGAGGGATTGTTTTCAACTGGATTTTATCAGGATGTCAGGCTGTCTGAAGTCTATAAACTTGGATGTTAGTTAAGTAATGTCAGGGCACCAAGGGCTTCTAGTTGGATGCTTTTAAATCCAAATAAATAAACAAGAACTTCCAGATACATCCTCTAGCAGTATCTGCACTCCGCTTAGCACTCTTGTAATACACACTATTAAAATCATTTCCCTAGGACAAGTACAGCCAAGCACATTTTAACACCAGTCTTAGAGTACCACACAGAGATAGTTTAATTGAGCACTGATCATATGTAAGTAGGGGCTATGATGGGTTAGACCCCTCCGTCCAGGATGCCACCTGCTGTACTGGGATTTCACTGAGCCTGCCTACTCCACTACTCTGGTCTCCCTCACCATGTTTTGCTGAATTAGGCTCTCTGGTCTCTGGCAGCGTGCGCGCACACGCACACACACACACACAGAGGATTCTGTAGAATCACAGAGTCTTCAAACATCTCTTTATGGGAAGACTCAGCTAGGAAATTGCCCGGCACTCAAGTGCAGCTCCCCTCTGGAAAATACATCCAAAATAATATTGTCTTGCACTTTAGAGAAATCTATACAAAATAACCTCATAAATTCACCCCCTCCCTCAATGTAGAGGAAGATATACACAACTTCTTCCCCTCACCCCAGTTATAAATTGCACAAACTAGGTTTAATAATAAACAAAAACAAGTGTATTTACTATAAAAGGCAGATTTTAAGAAACTATAAGGGATAGCAAACAGAATAAAGCAGATTACTAAACCAACAAAACAAAACACACATACTAAGCTTAAGATCTTAAAGAGACTGGTTTCTAGAAATAATTTCTCACCCTAAATGTTCTTTTGGGCAAGTTGCATAGTTTCTGTAGCTTAGAGTTACAGTTATTTCACTTTACAGGCTAGACTCTTGTCTTAGTCTAGACTCAGCCCTTGCGTTTCCCTCAGCTCAGTTCCTTTGTCTCTTCAGGTAGTTTCAGCTGTCTTTCTTCTTGTGCAGGAAGGCAATGGAGAAGACTCCTGTTTGCCTTACTCCCCAGCCTTAAATAAGATTTACATAAAGTTTTGTTTCCCAGGCTTGACTTCCCTCTCCTTTTAGTGGAAAATTACTAGAAGTCCAAGATGGTGTTTAGTACAAGGTGACAGGACCACCTGACCTAGAAGTGTTACAGCTGTGTCCCAGGACACCTGTCAGGAAGGAGAAAGATTAGTATCTAAAATGTCTTATTGTTTCTTCCTAATAGCCCATTAAGGTTGATGGCCTATTATCTGGTGGTTGTGTCCCAAATACACACACAGTTGTAATTGTTACATAGTCAATATTCCTAACTTTAGATACAGAAATGTTACATTCATACAAATTGGATAAAAACAATCAGTAAATTATAATCTTTCTGATGATACCTTACAAGACCCATCTTGCATAAAATATATCTCAGTTATACCATATCCATATCACAAGCATATTTCCATAAAGAATATGGGGTGTAACATCAAAGGGGCCTCCTTTATTTCTGATCATGATAGGCAGCACTTTATAAATGTGATATTTGCCTTCATTGATGCCTTCTTCAATCAATCCATTAATTCAGAACCCAGAAAGTCCCCCCTTTACTGTAGTTCATCCTTATTCAAAAGATTTTGAATCCTCTGCATCTGGTGATATTTAAGGCTGGTCAAACAAAGTCAGGAAAACTGCTGAAATCAATAAAAGCCAATTAGTGTACAATACTACATGGTACCACTGGGGCTAACTGCATGGGAAGATGAAAAGTAGTACACGTTAAATAATCAGTCCAACTCAAATTTTCACTCATTCTGCAGGAATCTTGACCCATCTGGGGTCTTGTTAATCAGTAAGAGTACATTATCCAGAAACTATAAGCTTGCCATTATCTCTGTTGTAGGAAAATAATGTACATATACCACATGCCTGACAAAATCCAGAAAGGCAGTTGAAATATATGCTTTTTACGTTATGTTATACTCATCCTACAATAATCTATGCAATCTATATTCACTTTATAATCCTTGACACAAGGCACAACAGACATTATTATTGTCTCTTACTGGAAGTATTTCTGTTTCTTAATCCCTGTGTGAAATGAGCTATAAAAATTTTAAGTCAAGTAAAGAAATTTTAAACACAATTTAGCTGTATTTATTGATGTGCAGTCTTGTACCAGAACTCACCCTCAAATACTAAAATGGGTCCTTTTGCATTCCATTGTATTCCAAACGTACTCTCATGAAGGATTTAGCCCACAGCTAGATCCATAGGTGGCCTTATCTCTCTGCTTGTGCATTTCTCAAACATGACTTGAACAACTCAAATATCTTCCTTTAGTTGAGCTGTATATCAACCTGCGGCAACTTGTTTTCCTCATTGTTATGGGACACTATATCTTTTACTAAGAAAATGATATATTATGCACTATGAGCTTAATCACGGCTTTGGCACAAGACCCAACATAAAACCATTGCATTGTTTTGCTGCTGTAGGAACACAACATATATTCTAGTCACAGTTTCCCCCTTGATCTGGGGATGAGTACACTGACCACGTCTGTACTTTCTCTTGAACTTGATGTGACATGAAATCTGCATATACATGAATTCATTCTTATCACAGTGTAAATCAGGGGTAATACCAGTGAAGTTAATGGTCTAAGCAAGTTCAGAACCAGACATGCAGGCAGCATATTACAAATGCATTTTTATTGAACTTCACCTTTATTTTTTTTATTTTTGCAAAGGACAAAGAGTTTTAAGATTCCAATGATATCCAAGTACTTATACACCCAGCTAGCAGTGAATTAGACTCCTTCAGATATTACTTCATTGCATTGTAAATCTGGGCTCACACTCAAGTTTGAACCCAGCTTCCCCTACCATCCACACACAATTGTGTCTGACTTCAGTCAGTAAGCACTCAGGACCCAGTTCTTAGGACCCACTCAGTGGGGTGGGTCTGAGTAGAAGTCCCACTACAACTCAGTCCAAGCTCTGTCATTTTGCAGTGTGGACACAGTTCAAGCGCAGACCCAAGTGAGAAGGGCTATGTAGTGCAGTGTAGATGTGTTAGCACTGTTGTGAGACATGAGAGCAGCAACTGTACACCCAGGTTTACAATGCAATCTATACAATCAAGCACAGACTTGGAAACACAGAGTCCAGAAGCCTGGGTACCACAGATCTGGCTTTACTGTGCAGTGTAGACATATCCTTGATTTCTGAGATGATCTCAGGAGAAAGCACAATTTCATTTTAATGTCCTTGTTATCCACCTTAGCCAGCTCCAGAAAACAGCAGCCCTGATATTTGTCTAGCTGCAGTATGAAGTTATATGGAACTACCCTTTTTCTCACTCATACCAGAGGAAGGTCCAGTCTTACGCTGAAACCAGTTGGTTCACAGCTGTCACCAGTTTGTAATGTGTTTAGCTGATTTTCTGTTGTGCATGTTTCCTTTGTTAATACAAACTGTTTTGTTTTAAATTATAAATGTATTTTCTTGAGTTTATAACAATGGTACGAAACCCGGCAAAGCATAAAAATGACTGCGGGAATGCTGTACCTTATTTTTAAACTTTTTTTTTTCCTGGAAGAGTACTGAAAGTTAAAATAATTAGCTAAAGTCACAGAATTCCAGACCTTATAATTGGAGCTTTAAACCTTTTTTGAAGAACACCTGTATTTCAGTGACAATGAATCGTTTTGCTGAAAAAAATACATTTTTGTTGAAATTTTCATTGAAATTTCAAAATAAAAAATTCCAATAAAATTGCAAAAATCCTTGGTATTAATTTAAAAAAAATGTACTCTCTCTAAATATTTTTGGATTTTTTTCCACTAGCAAAGGGTGGGAAAAAAGAACAGAATATTTTTTTTCATTCTACTTTCTCTCTCTCTTTTTTTCACTCTCCCCTTCCCACACACATTTGCCAGTGCAAAAAAGGGGAACTTTTAAAAATGAAAATGGGATTTGATTTTTCCCACTGAAAAGAAACAAACACTTTTAAAAATGAATTTAATATATGAAAGTTCTGAAAAGTTTTGTGGAAAAATGAAAATTTTCATTCAAAAATGTGAACAAATTAAAAAAAAAACCTTTCCATTTATAATTTATCTTGAAATGCATGTGCCTTTATTGACCAGCTCTACCTTTAATTCATCAGGTTTTGTCCAACTATCAGAAACTCCAGATCAGGATACAACACAAATCATGTTTTATCATTTCTCGGGTTCTTATGTGTTTCCTCCATTCTCTACAGTTTTAATCTGTTTGTTTCTAAACTCCTCCAGTTCTTGACAGCTGTGGCTCTGCAGTGCTTCCTGGCATCATCTACCTGTGTGCTTTATAACATCTTGTGACAGATCACTTTCTATGGACACAGAATTTACATTGACAGAATTTAATTCTGTTTCTCAAAATCTATGGAATTCCTATGTGAATGACATGATATCCAGGGACACAGCTTTGTTTTTTTATGCACTCTTTATGGCAGTCAGTATTTCATTCATGAGGAAAACAAATTTAAGTTCAGAATTCTGCATAGGGTTATTCATGTCTTTCAGCAATCTTCCAGCATGTGGTGAATTCTCACAGCACCACAATTAGAGTTTCTCTGCTGCAATCAATGAGCATTTTCCAGTGACTTCAATGAGGCCAGAATTTCATCTTAGAACCAGTATTTGGGCTGAACATCTACATTACATTTCTTGTTGAGACTATGTGGTCTTTAGACTTTTTCCATGGTTGGGTGCAATACAACTTAAATCTGCACTTGATTCACTGCACAGTCTGAAATTCTCTTTCATTGACAACTATAGAATAAGAAATGTATGGTACAATATGCAATGATTAGTATGAGTTTCTGCCTGTTGTTTAGCATATCAGGTAAGGAATCAGGAAATTTAAATTAGAAAATTCAGAGAATCACAGCCAAATATTCTGAAATAAATATACTTCACCTTAGAGGTACAGTGCATCAAGTTATTTATGCAAGTTAATTTTCACCCTGTGAAGACAGTAAGTTCTGCTAGGTATTTGATTGCCAAGATAGGTCAATCAAGTCACCATGAACTCTAATTAGCAATCCCACAAGCTATTAAATTTGTTTACCTTCAGTTGAGTTATATGCAAAAAAGGGCATAATTCTCTCCCGTCTGTGAAAACGTTGAAGAAAATTATTTTCTAATCTGAACCTTAAAACCAATAATAAATGAGGGCAAACACATCAATGATATCAGGAAATAATTTGGGGAATAATTTTTAATGTTAATTGCAACACCACAGATAGCAGAGGGAGCATAGCAGTTTTCTAAAAATAACATAAAGAGGACAGTCTTCATCAATTCTATGGGCAAAGCACTGGACTGTGGCTCAGAAGGTTTTGGCCAAGATTTGTTTTTAAAAGGGTACCTAATGAAAGGCACCTATATTAAGTTTTAGGTATTTAAATTAGAGGCTTCATTTTCAAAAGTGTTGAATACCTGCAGCTCTCATTGATGTCAAAAGAAACTATTAGATGCTCAGCAATATTGAAAATCAGGTCACTTATTTAGGTGTTTAATGGTGGAGCCAAGATTTTCAAATGTGACTAGTGGTTTTAGGTTCCTCCATTTTGGGGCACCCAACCTGACACACATTAAAGGGATCTGATTTTTCAGAAAACAGGTGGTCATCACTTTCTGAAATTCAGGTCCTTTTAAGGAGTCTCAAGTTGGGCACCCCAAAACTGAGGCATCTAAAATCACTTTTGCAATGTTTCACATGGACCAACTTTAGGCATCCCTTTTTTTAACATCTTGGTCTGGGTCTGTCAGATGTTTCTTTTGTCATCATGAGCAATTCTCTCAACCTCTCTTGGTATGTCTACCCTACAAAGAAAGTCCACAGCACTGAATTTCAAGCCCAGGTAAATTGACAGGCTCATGAGGTTTGGGCAGTGGGGCTAAAAATAGCAGTGTAGATGTCCGGGCTTGGTCTGAAACCCAGGATCTGATACCATCCCCACTAACAGGGTTGCAGAGCCTGGGGTTTAGTCTGAGTGGGAATGTCTATACTGGTATTTTTATCCCTGCAGCCTGAGCCACACAAGCCCAAGTCAGTTGACCCAGGCTTTGATACTCTGTGTCATGAGTGTTTCTTTACAGTGCAGACATAGACTAATAGACAGGAAGTTCAGAATGGACCATCGTGATCATCTGTGTCACATACTTTCTCTGTCTCCTCATTGTGGAATGGGAATAGTAGTATTAACCATACATACTGCCCTTGGTGTCATTAATGTTTCTAAGACATGTTGAGCTCTCTGAACATAAGAACATAAGAATGGCCATACTGGGTCAAACCAAAGGTCTGTCCAGCCCAGTATCCTGTCTACCAACAGCGACCAATGCCAGGTGTCCCAGAGGGAGTAAACCTAACAGGTAATGATCAAGTGATTTCTCTCCTGCCATCCATCTCCACCCTCTGACAAACAGAGGCTAGGGACACCAATCCTTACCCATCCTGGCTAATAGCCATTAATGGACTGAACCTCCATGAATTTATCTAGTTCTCTTTTAAACCCTGTTAAAGTCCTAGCCTTCACAACCTCCTCAGGCAAGGAGTTCCATGGGTTGACTGTGCGCTGTGTGAAGAAGAACTTCCTTTTATTTGTTTTAAACCTGCTGCCCATTAATTTCATTTGGTGGCCCCTAGTTCTTACGTTGTGGGAACAAGTAAATAACTTTTCGTTATTCACTTTCTCCACACCACTCATTATTTTATATACCTCTATCATATCCCCCCTTAGTCTCCTCTTTTGCAAGCTGAAAAGTCGTAGCTTCTTAAATCTCTTCTCATATGGGACCTGTTCCAACCCCCTAATCATTTTAGCTGCCCTTCTCTGAACCTTTTCTAATGCCAGTATATCTTTTTTGAGATGAGGAGACCACATCTGTATGCAGTATTCAAGATGTGGGCATACCATGGATTTATATAAGGTGTGACAGACCCAGACCAGTGGGGTACAGGAGTCTGGTAGAGGGCAAATATACTGATCACTGGATGAGTAGTTTTCTGTTCCCTGAATGACCAGAGCAAGGGCTGCACTAGAGTAATCAGGAACCTGCTAGAACCAGTTAAGGCGGGCAGGCTAATTTAGACACCTGGAGCCAATTAAGAAGAAGCTACTAGAATCAATTAAGGCAGGCTAATCAGGGCACCTGGGTTTTAAAAGGAGCTCATTTCAGTTTGTGGTGTGAGTGTGAGGAGCTGGGAGCAAGAGGTGCAAGGAGCTGAGAGTGAGAGGGAGAGGGTGTGCTGCTGGAGGACTGAGGAGTAGAAGCGTTATCAGACACCAGGAGGAAGGTCCTGTGGTGAGAATAAGGAAGGTGTTTGGAGGAGGCCATGGGGAAGTAGCCCAGGGAGTTGTAGCTGTCATGCAGCTGTTACAAGAGGCACTATAGACAGCTGCAATCCACAGGGCCCTGGGCTGGAACCCAGAGTAGAGGGTGGGCCTGGGTTCCCCCCAAACCTCCCAATTGACCTGGACTGTGGGTTCTTCCAGAGGGGAAGGTCTCTGGGCTGTTCCCCAACCCACATGGTGAATCTCTGAGGCAAGAAAATCCGCCAATAAGCGCAGGACCCGCCAAGATAGAGGAGGAACTTTGTCACAAAGGGCAATAAGACATTCTCCGTCTTATTATCTATCCTTTTTTAATGATTCCTAACATCCTGTTTGCTTTTTTGACTGCCGCTGCACACTATGTGGATGTCTTCAGAGAACTATCCACGATGATTCCAAGACCTCTTTCCTGATTAGTTGTAGCTAAATTAGCCCCCATCATATTGTATGTATAGTTGTGGTTATTTTTTCCAATGTGCCTTACTTTACATTTATCCACATTAAATTTCATATGCCATTTTGTTGCCCAATCACTTAGTTTTGTGAGATCTTTTTGAAGTTCTTCACAGTCTGCTTTGGTCTTAACTATCTTGAGCAGTTTAGTATCATCTGCAAACTTTGCCACCTCACTCTTTACCCCTTTCTCCAGATCATTTATGTACCACGACCACCGACTCCTCCCCAGCACTACACATAAGTCTATCTAGATGCCTCGAGTCTATCTGGATGGAAGTTGCTTAAGAAAAACACATTCATCATCACATCACCACAACTGCATAACTCCATGAACTCAAGAAAAGTAACTGCAAATGATACTGTGTCTAGAACAGTAACTTATCTAGCTAAGTCTACCAACTGAGTCAACAAATAAATTCTTTCTGAAAATAAGCATGAACCATTGTCCTTCAAAAAAGCAATCAAGTCTTATAGTAAAAATACAATTTTTATGTTAGAACTTTAATAATATTTATTCTGGAAGGATCATGACACATCACAGCCTACAAAATTAAATACCAAACACTAAATTAAAATAACAATATTAATGGTAGACTTAGCCTGATGGAGAAAGATGTTTTCATCTTTAGCTCCTGTACATATTAACACACACTCAGCATTAGGTAGAACACTTATTATCCTGATAATCCTATAGTGTCTAGTCACAGTGAGGTTCAGTTTAGAATCGGGAGCCAGATTTAGCCCTAGCCTGATGGCATAACATAGCTGTTACTGGAAAGATAGCCTGGGCAGAGGATTGCTGCAATACAACCTTCCCTCCACTAGGGGTGCCAGCTAGCATCCAAAGTGGGTGCGACTAGCTGGAAATAGAATGTGGTAGATGCACTGATTCACTCTGTCTGCTGGATTGTCTCCATCAGGAAGTCTTCATGCAGCACCAACCATAATTTAAAAATATTTTTTTATTAGTGGGAGCCCATGTGAAGCCAGCAGTGCGAAATTTGCCAACCTTCCCTCAGGTGTGAATCCTCCTGGGAAATATTGGCCCTAGATAGGGCAGAGAATTATAATTTGCCAGTAGGGGTGAATTAAACTTGTAATGCCAATCTTTTTGTCTCATGTCTTGGGAAAAAATGTAATAGGGATAAGAGGGGCCAAGAAGTTCCATGAGAGTGTTAGTGTTAGTGTGTGTGTGTGTGTGTGTGTGTTTCCTCTAGTTTCTTTCATATGCTTTCCCTGGAGAGGGAAAGGAGGTTATTGAGAAGGAAATGAGCATGGGTCTTCGAACCTTACATGCTTGGGGATATCAGGAGGTCTAGCTTAGTGTTGGATGCATTGAGAAAAACTGAATTGCTTTGACCAGTATTAGATCCCACTTTAGGTCTGGAAGAGAGCATGCCACTGTCCATTGCTACTGTTGACCTCAAACCTCCTCTAGCTGACCCCACCTCTGCAGGGTCCAGCCAAGATCTGGTGAACTAGGGCTTTTGTGGAGTCCTCAGGGCCGGCTCCAGGCACCAGGCAACCAAGCACATGCTTGGAGCGGCACCTGGCAAGGGGCGGCCAGTCTTGGGGTGGCGGGGGGCAGTGTGGCGCGGCGTGGTATTCCGCGGGCGGGGGTGCTCCGGCGGCACTTGGCGGGGGGGCGGGCTCTGGCAGCGCGGCACTCGGTGGGGGTGCTCCAGCGGCGTGGCGCGTGGCGCTCGGTGGGGGGGGCGGTGTGGGGCGCGGCGCTCGGGGGGGGTTCCGGCGGCGTGGCGCTCAGCGGGGGGGCGGCGGGGGCATGGCGCTCAGGGGGCGGGCTCCGGCGGTGCGGCGCTCGGCGCGGGGGGCTCAGCGCGGGGGGCTCGGCGGGGCGGCGCTTTTTTTTGCTGCTTGGGGCAGCAAAAAAGTTAGAGCCGGCCCTGGAAGTCCTACACAGGAAGTAGCATGCCCTGGAGCCCATGCTCTTGTTCTGCATTCCCCCTGCCTTTTCAACCTAATTTAGGTTCCCACAACAATGAAAAGGAGCATTAAGCATTTCTTGAGTCAGACCATTAAAGTGCTTTTAATGAAGTCTAATTGTGTAATTATTTTTTCTTCAGGTAAGTTCACAGCTGCTCAATGAATATTAATTATATCAGATCAGATGCCCCAGAAACTTATTTGTGATAATTATTTAATTTAAATGAATGCACTGAGAAGGGCTAACAATTTAATATAGCTGCGCTGGGAAGCTGAAATTTAAATCAAGTTCATTATTTGCTTTTGATTATTCAAATAAAAAGGAAATGGTTGGTTTGTCATTATTGTTATTTAAGAATAAAAAATGAGTGGCATTGCTACTCATCATGCAAAACTTACTTATTTAACAAAATTCATTAACATGGCTTGCTTTATTCTTTGAGAAATAAAATACATAAGAAAGTCCATCAAGATTAAGATCATCATATGTGCATCTATGATACATTTCTGAGACAACTGAAGTTGTTTTCTTCCTGTCGATAATTGTACATTGACTCCTAGAAGACTTGTATATACTTCAACTAGCATAATATGTAAGTGACTAACTTATTTTTTTAAAATGTATGAAATTCAAAAGATTCCAATGACATAAGACTCTGGATGGCCTGATATAAATTAGAGTATCAATATTTAAATCTCATCCTTCTTCTCCTAATATATGTCTGCCAGAAAACAGCAATCATATTAATAAATCCCATTCAATCTTCAACACACCCTCTCTTCAGATACAAAGAAAAAAAGGTGGGCTTTTTACGGTGCCCAAGAGATTATGGTAAAAGGAGAGAGGAAGCCTAGCCCCAAACAATATAGGGCTTTAAAGATCAATCCTATCACCTTGAATTCTACCCAGAAGCCCACAGGCAGCCAAGGCCACTCACAGGCCCCTACTTTTGTCATAAGACTCAATGTAAGTGTCTCCCTTCAAACTGCTGACTGGTGCTGAATGTAACATGGTGGTTTAAATCACATGAGTTTTCACTCTTTTAATTTTGTGTTTGTGTGAACCCAAAAGTTCAAAAGCAAACTCAGCTGAAATTACAAAATTTTACAATTTCAAGTTAAAACCACAACATTTTGTATGGCTTTCATAATCATCAAGTGATTTATCTAACAAACACTGCATCTCCTTTTGAAGCCATGCAAACAATTCCAGGGGGAGTTTTGGAGCAGGGGACCCAAAAACTGTTGTCACCCAGGGTGCCACAGTACCAAAGAAAAAGCCCAGGAGTCCTTTCCCTATTTTTCTAAGCCCATTTCCCCCCACATTCAGTCAGCTCTCTTCTTTGATAGTGACTAACATGCTAAATTTAATGCCGGCTACAAATTTGCATGCTTAGCTATGTACCCTATTGGCCAGATCACTGATTATTTTAATGTTTATTTCACAATTAAAGGCTTAATGCAGAGTTAATGTTTTTTTTAAATATGAATAGAAGTTGCTGCATATGTTATTCAGTAGTTTAATTTTAAATTTAAATATATAATTCATTTGACAACACTTTCATGAGCTGCAGAGGTGGCATTTTCAGCACTGTATTTGAAAAAAATGCCTTACATCTTTCAAAGACAACTCTCTAACCAATTAAGAATTATATAAAGTATTTCTTGCTCAATTTAGGATACTAGGCTTCAACTGATTTCCCATCCAGTTCATCTTAGTTGAAAGGTTGCTAGTTCCAGTAGAAGGCTTCCAGGACTGTAGAGGAGAAGGAAATAAGTCGGCAGTGATGAGGGCATTAATGCTGGGGAAATAGAAATATATTCTAATGCAGTGGTGGGCAACCTGCGGCGCGTCAGGGTAATCCACTGGCGGGCCATGAGATAGTTTGTTTATTTTGACCATCTGCAGGCAAGGCCGCCCGCAGCTCCCAGTGGCCACGGTTCACCATTCATGGCCAATGGAAGCTGTGGGAAGCACCAGCCAGCCCGAGTCGCTTCCCGCAGCTCCCGTTGTCCAGTAATGGTGAACCACGGCCACTGGAAGCTGCAGGCATCCATGCCTGCAGACGGTCAATATAAACAAACTGTGTCGCGACCCGCCAGCAGATTACCCTGATGAGCTGCGTGTGGCCTGCGGGCCACAGGTTGCCCACCACTGTTCTAATGGCTCTGTCTTGGCTGCCAAGGAGAGGGAATTATATGAGTCACATCCAAATAATTAAAATTAAGGACTACCTCCAAAAATACTACATATTTTGTCATTTTTGGTCTAGAATTTAAAGATGAATTAAAAAAAAAGAATTTTACAAGCCATCCTTTTCACTAAATGAAACACAGCTAAATAGATTTAAATAGGGTTTTCAATTATAATTACAAATGTACTGATCATTAATGTATCAAATTCCAACACAGTGTGATGACTGAGATGTTAAACTCTGAAAAGTGGGTTTGTCATTGAAATTGTGAAAGATTTTGAACTCACACAGTGCTTCTGAGAGAAGCTACTGTTTAATAAGTTGCAAATGAGATATTGGAGCTGGCATCACTGGATATCTTTTTACTGTCAGCTTAGCCATGATTTATCTCAAATTATAATTATAGTATTATAGTACAAGTCCATTGTAGAGTTTGCATGAAACCATTGCAATTTCAATATACAAAGAGAGCACATTACATTCATTAATGTTACCTTTACAGTGGATAAATTATTGCTACCCAGAATTTCTAGTTATTTAATACACTTTTTTAATATTTGGTTTCTTCCTATTGTTAATTTACTACCATAGCAATTCATCTTCCTTCTACCATAGTTAAAATCACTGTGCAATCTTTCTTCTAAACTGAATGGACTGCTTTTATAATTTTTTACCGTGATTCACTAACCCTCAAGAGTTTTCTGCTTTACTATTGCTGTCACATTTATACTTCATTCTAGGGAAATCCCCAGGTTACACCTGAAGATAAATGTACCAGTTCATTCCTGGTGAACTGAGTCACTCCAAAAACTAGCACAGTGGAGCCCTGATCCTCACTGGGAAACTGTAGGTGCTGCTAGAGTAATAACAATAATAATTAGGGCTGTCAAGTGATTAAAAAAATAATCGTGATAAATCGTGTGATTAAAAAAATGAATCACAATTAATTGTGTGATTAAACACACTGTTAAACAATAATCAAATACCATTTATTTAAATATTTTTGGATGTTTTCTACATTTTCAAATATTGATAGCAATTTCAACACAGAATACAAAGTGTACAGTGATCACTTTATATATTATTTTTATTTCAAATATTTGCACCGTAAAAAACAAAAGAAATAATATTTTTCAATTCATCTAATAGAAGTACTGTAGTGCAATCTCATTATCATGAAAATTGAACTTACAAATGTAGAATTATATACCAGAAATAACTGCATTCAAAAACAAAACCATGTAAAACTTTAGAGACCATAAGTCCACTTGATCCTACTTCAGCCAATCGCTCAGAGTGTAACAAGTTTGGTTACAATTTGCAGAGATAATGCTTCCCGCTTCTTGTTTACAATGTCACCTGAAAGTGAGAATAGGCCTTCGCATGGCACTGTTGTAGCTGGTGTCACAAGATATTTATGTGCCAGATGCGCTAAAAATTCCTATGTGCCTCGTGCTTCAATCACCATTCCAGAGGACATGCATTCATACTGATAATGGGTTCTCCTCGATAATGATGCACAGCAGAGCAGACCAATGCATGTTCATTTTCATCACCTGAATAAGATGCCACCAGCAGAAGGTTGATTTTCTTTTTTGGTGGTTCAGGTTCTGTAGTTTTCGCATCGGAGTGTTGCTCTTTTAAAACTTTTGAAAGCACACCTCATCACTCTCAGAGTTTGGATGGCACTTCAGATTCTTAAACCTTGGGTTGAGTTCTGTAGCAATCTTTAGAAATCTCACATTGGTACCTTCTTTGTGTTTTGTCAAATCTGCTGTGAAAGTGTTCTCAAAACGAACATGTGCTGGATCATCATCTGAGCCTGCTATAACATAAAATATATGGCAAAATGCGGGTAAAACAGAGCAGGGGACATACGATTCTCC
Source organism: Chrysemys picta bellii (assembly GCF_011386835.1). Classification (NCBI taxonomy): domain Eukaryota; kingdom Metazoa; phylum Chordata; order Testudines; family Emydidae; genus Chrysemys; species Chrysemys picta. Next base: position 265,318,444 of record NC_088791.1, on the reverse strand, counting down.
CCCAAGGAGTTCAGTCACAAATTTAATTAATTCTCTTTTTTTTTTAATGAACATCATCTATATGGAAGCATGTCCTCTGGAATGGTGGTCGAAGCATGAAGGGGCCATGTGAACACCTGTTCTCACTTTCTCACATTATAAGTAAGAAGCAGGCAGCAGTATCTTCCGTAAATGTAAACAAACTTGTTTATCTCAGTGATTGGCTGAACAAGAAGTAGGAACAGGTGGACTTGTAGTCTCTAAAGTTTTACATTGTTTTGTTTTTGAGTGCAATTATGTAATAAAAAATATCTACATTTGTAAATGACACTTTCACAATAAAAAGATTGTGCTACAGTACTTGTATGAGGTGAATTGAAACATACTATTTCTTTTGTTTATCATTTTTACAGTGCAAATATTTGTAATATTATATATAATATAAAATGAGCACTATACACTTTGTATTTTGTGTTGTAATAGAAATCAATGTATTTGAAAATGTAGAAAAACATCCAAAAATATTTAATAAATTTCAATTGGTATTCTATTGTTTAACAGTGTGATTAATCATGATTAATTTTTTGAGTTATTTGCGTGAGTTAACTGCGATTATCGACAGCCCTAATAATAATGAATCCATTTGAACCATTGCTCAAAACTTGAGCCAGCCTAGTGCAGCTTCATGGAGGGAAAAAAGGCTCTAAGCCACAGTTATGCCTCCCTTAATCCTGGACCAATTCCACTGGCTGAGGATCAGACAGAGTGCTGCATGTTCTGTCCTTACCCTTTTCACCCTTGATTTGCCCCAAATGAAGAATCATATGGAATATGCCATTGGAGGATTCCCCTCTGATGGGGAAATCTTTAACTGCCTGCTTAAGGCAACTTTAAGTATGCTTTGTGTTGCGCTTGTATAAAGGTCATTTATTGAGAACCAATAGCCTGGCCCCAATACTTGTGGCAGTCTCCAGAGTGTTTGGATAGCTAAAATACCACAAGGAAGATCATTTTACAGTATTTCTAGTTCAGCTGAATGCAGGAAATATTGGAAATCTCACTAGATCATATGTTCATGACCTTTACTGTCCAATTTTTCAGACCCATGAGATTTCAACAAGACGTCCAATTCTCAGTTGCTTAGCCCAACTGAACAGAATGTTTCAAAGTTCGCCAAGCCCTAGTTACAGTCTGATATTTACTGCTACTGCATGATCTGAAAGTTGAGGTAAGAAATCATTACTTATTTGGATACCAACAGCTTGGTTTAATTTTTTTCCTATAATCTCCTGAGCCAAATGCTCATGATAAGTGGAAAGTTGTCCCTTCTTTACAAGTTTGATGGAAATATTAAGTTAAAAACCTCTGTTGTCTGTCTATTATAATAACCCATTAATTCTGCATTTAAACTATTTTTTTAATTACTGAACATTCTTTGAAAACAAAAACCACTTAATCATTTAATATGTATCAAATTTTCCATTTAAGTCTGAAAAAGTTCTCTTTACTTAACTTGGGAAGTGCTGAGCTCAGAAATGAATGAGTCGGACTATAATTGCCTACTGTATGTGTTGAGCTGAAGTCAGGTTTAAAATAGAATTTTCATTTTTCTGAGAGGGGAATAATGCTTTTTGAAATGAGTTTAATTCATGTCCTGATTAGCTCCTCTGGATCTTTTCTGTTACTACACCTCAAACCCAGGTTGCCTGTGCTTTGTGTCTAATAATTTTGGTTGGCTTTCCATTCAAATGATTTGTTACTATCCAGCTTATTTTCCTATCTCAAGAATTTATTCTTTATCATCCTTTTTCCCCCTTCTGACTGAAGCTTTGATCAAATTTGTGCAGGTTGCCCCCCTAGAATGTCAGCTTTTGCAAGTCACTGAACTTTTGAGTTTTGACTCTTGCACAACAATGACATGGATTCAATGTCCTTTAAATGTAATTATTGGATGGCTTGTGGCAGAAGATAATCCTCCCCTTTTACTAACATGAATTGTGGATGATAAGAAAATTCCTCCTCAGAGAATGTCTTTCAAAATTACTTTCACTTCATTCGTTACATAGAATCTTCCTTCAGAAGATGTGTCTGACAGCTGATCAAAAAACCCTGCCTACTCCTTCATATTCCATTACAATAATGATACTACATTCAGAAAAAAAGACTATACTATTTCAGTGAACTCTGATTAGATCTCAGATCTTAATTATAGCCTACTGGACATGTCATTGTGTCTCTCTTAGAAAAGAAAGGCATCTAGATGGAGCTATTTTGAAAACCAATTACCAGGCTGCTTTGTCCCTGTTTACTAATATAATAGTTACTGTGACCACCTTGCCGAATTTTTACATTATAATTTACCTGGTGCTTATTATGTGAAATGTTCATGCCATCTGTATATTTATGTCTCATTACTGAAGCTGCATCAGTGTTATTTCCTTAGAACGGTTGCCACAGCAAACTGACGCACTTCACAAAACACTTAAAATATGAATGGGCAAAGAATAGGGAACGGCAGCCTTGCATCATGTTGTTCAGCTGCTTTATAGTTTAGAATTATGTTCCTTCTGATTTGTGGCTCTGACTTTTAAAAAATTGGAAAAAAAATATGCTCCTGAGTGTTGTGGAAATATTTGTTGTTCAAGTATTCCTTGGGAATTAAAGAAAGAGAGAGAGAGAGAGAAAGGGAGGGAGAGAGAGAGAGAGCACAATGGTACATATAAACTTAGCACAGGCCCTGGGAGCAAGAGGCTTGTCCTGGCAAACGTTCCCAGACTTGGGAGCCACCTACTGTGAAAATGAGCTCATTTCTACTGACTGAGTGAAGTGACTACTGAATGGTATTATGGCCTTGTTTTAGTGAGGATAGAGCTGAGGACAGAAATTATATAAATAGAAATGAAGGAATGTGATAGCTGGATGGATAGATGGATGAATTGACCAAGGAGCTCTCTGAATGTGTTGGTATTTTAAAAGGTCCATGGGCTGACCTGGGAAACTATATGATGCTTAGACTGACATCAGTCCCAGGCAAAAATATGGAAAGGCTGATACAGGATGCACTGAATAAAGCATTAAAAGATGGCAGCATAATTAATGTCAATCAACATGATTTTATGTAAAATAGGTTCTATTGAATAAAATTCATACCAGTTTTAGATGATATTACTAGTTTGGAAAGGTGATTATGTTGACATAGACTTTTGTAAGGCAGTCATCTATCACAAAATATTCTGATTAAAAACATAGCACTAAACAAAAATCAAAGCACCTTTTAAATGGGTTAAAATGTACTTGATGTTACACCTCAAAAGGTATTTTTAAATGGGAAATATTCATCCAAAAGAAGTATTTTTAGTAGGATCCGACAGGGTTCTGTTCTTAGCTCAGTGCTATTCAATATCTTTATCAATGATGTGGAAGAAATTAAAAAAAAAAAAAAAACACAAATTGATGCAGTGGTAAACAATGCTAAGGACAGATCAGTTATGCAGAACAATCTGGATTGCTTGGTAAATTAGGCTCATTTGAACCACATGCATTCTAATACAGCCAAATGCAAGGGAATGTCAGAGTGTTTTGTTTAGACATTTTTGATCAAAATAAAACATTTTGCCATTCCCAAAATAGAAATGTTTTATTTTGGTTTGTTGACCCGCATTTTAACATTTCCTTGGTGCCCTATGGGAGTTGAAATTCTGGCCCCCATTCATTGGATGAAAGAGAGAGAGTAAGAATGACTTTATAACGCCATGGCTAGAGCACTCCCCTATAATGGTGGGAGATCCCAGTTCAAGCCCCTACTCTAATGATTATTTATACATAGTAGAACAGGAGAGACCAAGAAATCCACATCCAAGATGATCACATAGCACACTGGTAAGGGCAGGGAACTATCCTAAAAAGTGGATTCTAATCCTTGTTCCTGTTCCACATCAGGTAAATAGGGGAATCAACCCTAGTCTCCCACATCCTGAATGAGAGCTCTAACCACTGGGCTAAAAATTATAAAAGGGCACCACCACCACTAGTGGTGTTTTGTACAGGGAGCAAACTGTTAGGTAGCCTCTGAGCATGCCTATCAAACAAGGTCCCACAGGCAAGACAGATGGGAGAGTACCAAGTTTGAGGATCCCACTGGGGCTTACGCATGAGGTAGAACCCAGGTGCCAGGAATGTGGTGGCTGTGTGCATTCTCAATGGCAGAGTGTAAGGTGCCTAGGAAACCTCACCAGAGAAACTTAGATGCCTAGAGAGTTTAGGTGTCTGCAGGGCTAGGCTCCAGCTGAATGATGGTTTTGAGGATCTACATTTTTTGACTTAGGTACCTAAAGTGGCATTTAGGCACCTAAATAGATTGTAGATCTAGGCCTTAAACTCTGAATGCAATATTAAAGAAAAAAAAGTATTGCAAAGGAATAGTCCTGCATCTTTTAAAAAATTATTCATACCCAATGAAACTTGTGATGTCGCAAAAATTAAATCTTCTTGATGAATATTTACCTGGCATGTGAATGGTTAATGTTTTTTAGTCAGTATAACAAAGACAGTGAAAAATCACTGTCCACCCCTTCTCTCTTTTCTCTTTGATTCTCAGACAGAAGCTACAATTTAACATTCAAGAACTTCAGGTTTTTTACTAGAGAAGCCACTTTGTAAATAGTGTAATACTGTACTTTGAAAGTAATCATTTAATCTCACTTCTAATTAACAGTAAAGCAAGCTGATCAGCTGATCTCCTTCTGTGAATGCCACATGATTGGTTTGCCTTTGTGAAAAGAAGAGGGTATTTTTAAAAAAATTAATCAGTTGAAGTACTATATTTGTCTGTTAATGATGCTATCATATTTTGATGAGGTTACTGAATTTCCCTACAAACAGAAAATGCTGATAAGTGAGGCCATTCAAAGGAGATAATTCTAGAGTTTCATTTAGGGTGGTGGCACTCAACCTTTTACAGCTGATGGCTGCTTAGCTATACTAACATTAAACTTCTCTGTTGATCGCTTTCACCCTCCAAAGTTGCTGTGTTTAGCCAACTCCCTTGTGCTTTCCTCGCCCTCCACACTATTTGTTCATGCTATAGATAGAAAGACTCACTAACCAACTGTCACCTCTCCACAATCTTAACAGAAAGACACTGGTCATTCTTCAGTGTATCTCTTCCAGGCCTCAGTTCTTTCAGTCAGGGCTCTGCCAGCTCCAACTCTTATCTCACCTTTCTCTGTTTTTGGTTTTGACCACTTGTCCATACTAAACAAGGCTTTGGTAAATGTAAACAAGTTTCCCTCACCAGGATCTCTCTAGGTTGCCAAAAAGCCACCTACTCCTATCACGCACTGTTCTCCCTTTATAGAGAATGGCCTTAAATTTTGTTTTTTTGTAATTAGCCAGCCATTCAATCATGGATCCCTGCTGCCCTCCAGGAACTCCAACACTCACATGGCAGCAGCCTTCCATGGAGCCAGGGTCTGCTACTATTCTGATTGTCCTCACAGGGCAAGTGAAAGCTGTGGTTCAAGTAGTGCAAGGTTTTGATTCAGCCCATGTTGGGGTCATTACTACTGCTTTGCCTTTCCCACTCTCTGCTACTGTTACCAGGGGTTCTTTCAACCCAAAGCTCTTGGTAACTTTTACTCTGTGCAAGGTGGTGTCAGGAAATAAATCAGGGGAGACACAGCCATCCTACCGATAGATGGCTGGCACAAACAGGACAACACAAGAGTGCTTTCACTTAAAGCTAAACTTTACTTAGTCTCAAACACTTACACATGTCCGCAACAGGTTCGTAAAACACCCCCAACCCTTGATAATTACCAAAGCTGAGTGTGGCTCTTGAGTGGCACAGTGGCAGCCCGTCTGCTGGTGGGGAACACAAGATGCATCCAAAGGGAGAGACCAGTCCCGAAGAATTCCCCGCCCCCTAAACTTTTCCCCTTTATTTAAACATAGTAATACAATGACATGGTCTCAAAGAAAACTTGTTAAGCAAGCAGTTTCAACAGTCAAACAAGAGGTTTTCTTCTGATTATTGATTAACCAGGTATGTTTTTTTCCCAGAGTTTGCAGCCTTGAGACCCTGTTAGACACATTCCTGAGGGCACATCCTACACTTCTAAAATGCATGTATCAGCAACTTCAACACAATTCTTATCAGGAATGACCGGGGTCTAGCTGTCCTTTCTGTGGCACCCAAAACCCCCTCCCCTCCTGCGTTGGCAAAGCTGAGACTGCTGCATGGCCACTTTACTTTGCAAACCTCCTGACTTGGCTGCTTTTAGCAATATACAATAGTGGTTTCAGTCACTTTACTGGTATGCCAAAATCTCCCCGTACACTACTACAGCAAGGAGGGGAAGGGGATGATATCACATTATGAAGAAGATTTTGAATTTCCCTTCAAACAGACAGTAGAGACCATTCCTAGGAATCAGCGTTGCCAAAGACCTCACAGGCCACTTCACAGTGGTGTAGAGTTAGCATAAAAAGCCTTCTAATTTCCCAGCAGCGGCCAGCATCTTAAAAACCAGGTGTAAGCAGAGTCAGGATGAGCTCTATCCTGACATCTGGTGGTGAATTGTGGTGAGTTGTGGAAAATAACTTCAGGGGCTGATCTTGTTTGCATAGGCACACCCACCCCACCTAGCATGAGCCCACAGCAGCCCAAATGGTCACTTAGGCTGCTGTGGGATCCCCAGTTTCTGTTATTGGGGCAGGAAGAATAAAGAGTTGTTACCCTGATTATGTGAATCAAGGACAATGAAACTATGTTATGCCAGAGGGACTTGCCATCAACTAAGTAGCACTTGCTAGACAAGGGACATGGGTTCCAAAACCCAGTGAATTGAGAGGCTGGGGACAGGTATTTGTACCTGATGGTATGGGCCCCCTTTTGAGGGCCTGAAATACCAATTATACCTTCTCCTCTCTCTACTGTGGAATATCAGGGCTAATTTTAATTCCATTAGGAGTCTAGTTATAGGCTGCTGAGCTTTGGGCCAATGGTGCACCAGCACTGAGGCTCCCCTACTACAAGCTGAAATCACTGAGTGCTGTGTGGGGGCCTGAAGATACATTGCGGGACTGTTGGTGGAGGAGAGCAGTTTGTGGGAAGACTGGAGTGGCTCATGGGATGGCTGGTGGAGCGGAGCAGTGCGCGTAGCGGCTCACGGGACGGCTGGTGGAGTGGCTTGCGGTGAAGGCTGCAGCAGAACCCCATGGAGAAGCGGGTCAGTTGGCCTTGGACCACGTAAAGTGCCCCTTAACACCACTGCACCCCGGGCTGGGAGGTAAAACTCTGCAGATAAACTTTTGAACTCTGGGGCTGCACTGACCAGAGACAGAGACTTTTGGGTTGTTGGACTTTTGGGTGATTTTTTTGGGTTGCTGGACTTAAGACCCTGAAGGGAAAAGGATACTGCCAAACTTACTTGGGGGGGGGGGGGTGAGTCTTTTGCTCATGGTTTGTGTTATGAATCTTGTTTGTGGTGTTTCCCCAACATAATGCTGCATTGTTTCCCTCCTTTATTAAAAGGATTTTGCTACACTCAGACTCTGTGCTTGCGAGAGGGGAAGTATTGCCTCTTAGAGGCACCTGGGGGTGGTATGTAATTGTCCCAGGTCGCTGGGTGGAGGCTCGAGCGGGTTTTGCATTGTGTTATTGAAACGGAACCCCTAGATACTGAACCCGGCCCTTGTTGCTACCAACTCAGGTGGGCAGAAGGGTTACACAGGCTACCAGACTTGCCAATACCTTGTAAAGGGCCTAACATAACCATCCCCTTTCCCAGTATTCCTCTTCCTTTTCCACGGATTGTTGGGTGTGCAACTAGATGCCAGGCAAATTGATATGTGACCTTACCTAGGATAATCCCAGAAGGGCAGTCTTCTAACTATGACACGAGTGAAATAGTTTTCTTCAGAGGTCCTTTCCACATTGCCAAAAGCTGCTAGTGCTGGCATAGAGGAACTACTGTACTTGGCTCCCACCTTCCCATGATTTGAAAAGAAAACAATTGGAAAGTGGAATGTGTCAATATCTTTTCTCTCCTGAAGTGAGAAGATCAGATCCAATTATTCTGAAATGGTAAGAATAATAGTATAAGTAATTCTTGTTTGGAGTTAAATCAGTGTAAATAAAGATCTAAAAGCACTTTGTTCCCATAACAGCTAGATATTTTCTTAGAAGCAGTTATTAACATCAAATGTGCATATTAACTGATGTAACAATGCACTTCTGTGAATCATGAATCAAACGTATTCATATAACACAGCATAAAATATGAAGTCTCTGAACTGTCAATGAGTTAGTCTGCATTGTTATTGTAGCCATGTTGGTCCCAGGATAGAAGAGAAATAAAGTGGTCCAAAGAAGATATTACCTCACACATTTTATCTTTCTCAATGAGATTGTAGTTAATATTCCCATAGTAAATACATTCTTTCTTCTAGAGAAAACTCACAAATCTTGTCCAAACATTGTATTATTCAGTTACTTAATATAAACTTTATTAAGATACACATGGATTGTAACATAGTCTTTTAAGGCCCAATTCAATTCCCATTGAAGTCGATGTGAAAGACACCCATTGACTTCACTCAGAGTGGGATTAGACAGTGCCATACATTATGAAATCATAGTAATATAGGGCTAGAAGGGACTTTCAGAGATCATCTAGTCCAGCTCCTTACTCTGCGGCAAGAACAAGTATACCTAGGTGTTTGACTAACCTGTTCTTAAAAACCCTCAATCATGGGGATTCCATAACCTCTGTGGGAAGCCTATTGCAGAGCTTTACTATCCTTATAGTTGGAAAGTTTTTCCTAATATCTAACCTAAATCTCATTTGCTGCAGATTACACTTCTTGTCCTACCTTCAATGGACATGGAAAACAATTGATCATCATCCTCTTTATAACAGCCCTTAACATAACTGAAGACAGTTATCAGGCCCCCCAGACCCAGTTTTCTTTTCTAAAGACTGAGCATACCCCATTTTTTTTAACCTTTCCTCATAGGTCAGATTTTCAAAACCTTTTATCATTTTTGTTGCTCTCCTCTGGACTCTCTTCAATTTGCCCACATCTTTCTTAAAGTATGGCACAATACTCCATCTGATGCCTCACCTGTGCCGAGTAAAGCAGGACAATTATCTCCCACGTTTTACAGTGCTCTTAATACATTCCAGAATTATATTAGCCTTTTTTATTAGATGGGGGCTGGACACTTTGTTGACTCATCATTAAATTTGTGATCCACTATAACCTCTAGATCCCTTTAACTGTACTGCTATCTAGCCAGTAATTCATTACTTTATACTTGTCTGTTTGATTATCTCCTAAGTATAGAATTTTGTACTTGCCTTTAATGAATTTCACCTTCTTGAGTTTAGACCAATTATCCAATTTGTCAAGGTAGTTTTGAATTCTAATCCCGTCCTCCAAAGTGCTAGGAACCCCTCCTAGATTGGGGTTATCTGCAAATTTTATAATCATATTCTCCACTTCATTATCCAAGTCATTAATGACCCAGGAAAGACTCCTGCAGGATCCCACTAGATATGTTTCCCCATTTTGAGCACCAAACATTGATAACTACCCTTTAAGTATGGTCTTTCAAGCAATTTTGCACTCACCTTATAATAATTCTATCTAGACCACATTTCCCTTGTTTGCTTGTGAGAATGTCATGCAGGACTGTGTTACAAGCCATCATGTTTACCATTTTCCCCCTATCCACTAGGCCAGCATCTGCATTAAAGGAAGTAAATTAGGTTGGTTGGCATGATTTGTTCTTATAAATCCATGTTAGCTATTACTTATAACTCAAGTGTACTCTAGGTGCTTACAAAATGATTGTTTAACAATTTGTTCCAGTATCTTTCCTGGTATTGACTAGTCTACATATTTCCCGGATCATCTTTCTTCCTCTTTTTAAAGGATAGGTTCTATGTTTGTCCTTCTCAAGTCCTTTGGAGCTTCATCTGCCATCCATGACTTCTCCAAGATAACTGCTAATGGTTCTGAGAGTGTTCCTTAAATACCCTAGGAGAATTTCATCAGGCCCCACTGACTTGAATATATCTAATTTATCTAAATATTCTTGAATCTGTTTTTATATTAATTGTATTTATTATCTGGTCAAAATTAACCTTTTCTGAAAAGACTTAATTAAAATAGGCATTAAACAAGTTAGCCTTCTTGATGTCATCTGTTATTAGCTTGCCTTCCCTGCTAAGTAGAGGAGATGCTATCCTGTATTTTTCTCTTGATCCTGATGTATTTATAGAATGTCTTCTTATTCCCTTTTTTGCTAGGTGTAACTTATTTTCTGATTTTGTCCCTAAGTGTTTTTGTGACATTGTCAGGGCCGGCCCACAACATTTTTACACCTGAGGCCAAGAGCTCAAATGACACCCCCATCCCCCTCGCTTGGGCCAAAACTTTGAAAGGTCTCAATTCTGCCTTCTTCCTGTTCTACTCCTCTCATAGTACTGCTCTGCTACCTACCCCAATAAAGGAGAACTAACAACTTAAAATTCCTTGTTCAAAAATTTTAAGTAACACTTAACTTTCAAACGCCTGAACAGCAAATATAACTTTTCTTGTCTGCAAAGTAAACACTAGCATTTTTATCTGTTTAAATAATCATAGTGGTACTTCCTGTGCCTTCTTCATTGCAAAGATTTGAACTGCTTCCTGAAGATCTACAGTCTGGGCCGGCTCGTACTCTATTGAGATGGTTGCAAGGCCGACAAGCCTCTCCTGTGTCATTGTGGGGCGTAGATGTGTTTTTATTAACTTCAGCTTGGAGAAGCTGTGTTCTCCACTGGCAACTGTTACAGGAAGTGTTAGAACTATGTGCAGACCAACAAAAGCATTTGGTAAGAGGGTGGTCATCTTATTTGTGCACATATATTCCATAACAGCCTTTGTAGTAGACCTTGTTGAAATGGATCTTGAAAGGGCTTTCACGTTATCACCTAAATCACTCGCATCAATATCATGCATGTCATCATCTGTCAACACTGTCTCTAGTGCCCTACATTGCCGGTGTAGGTCTTCTTCAGATGTAGTGAGGAGTTTTGGAATATCATACAACATCCCAAATATACTGCTGGGTTCCTTGAGCTGCATGAAACGTTCTTCAACTGACTGTATTGCACAATCTAGCACCTGGTTAAAGAATTCAACTTTGAATTGTTGTTTGGGGTTTCTTATGGGATTATCCCATGCCTCGTAATCAAAATGTCTTCTTCTTCGGTGACTCTTGTATTCTTGAATGGATGGGAAAATAGCTTCAGTATGAAGGTCCTCGCCAACTTCTGTGCACTCTTCAGAACGTTTTGAAATCCCTCATCTGACCGGTAAGACTGTAGGAATGACTTTGCTTTATCCAGTTGTTCCATTACTCCAGATATATCAAGGTCAACACCGTGGAGTCTCTTGCTTACAACATTTATTTCAAACAGTATGTCATGCCACAACACTAAGCCACACAGAAATGTGAAGTTATGTATGTTTCTGGTGATTCCATTTCCCTCTACCACTGTTCTCCCACAAACTTTTCCTGTCATAGCGTTATCCTCCATAATGGCAACTATGGCATCATCTATCTTCCCAATTTGGTGTTTCATAGGCTTTATCGCCTCCACTTGACTTTCCCATCATGTGGCACTCAGTGGTTTCAGTGTCAGAGGATGTTCCCGATGTTGCTTCAAAATTTGCCATCGATGAGTTGATGCAGAGAAAAATACATAGATGCACTTACTGATATCCAGGCTGGGGGGACCATCCGATGTGAAAGGTGCCTGCTGGTGGAATCTCTCAGGCAGCAGGTGGGAGAGCTACAGGAGGCGGTGGCTAGGTTGAGGAGCATCCAAATCCACGAGTAATTCCTGGACAGTGTCCATGTGGAGACAGCTGAGGTAGCTGTCCCAGTACACAGGACTGCTGATACACCACTGGTGGAGGAGGAGATGGCTCAGGGTGGACACTGGCAGCTGGTTACTTCTGGCAGCAGGCAGTGCTCCACCCCTGCTCCGAACCCTCCTGTTGTGGTAATAGGTAACGGTTATGCTCTTCTTGATACAGGAGAGAAGGAATCACCCGGTACAGTAAAGGAGGAGAAGCCTCGTACCCCTAAGGCTGGGAGGTCTGCTGCCACCACTGCGAATAGGAAACGTAGGGTAGTGGTGGTCGGAGACCCTCTGCTGAGGGGGACGGAGGCGCCCATCAGTCGCCCTGACGTTTCATCTCGGGGTGTATGCTGCCTGCCGGGAGCCCGTATCCGAAATGTTACGGAGGCATTGTCGAGTATTATCCAGCCCTCTGACTACTACCCCATGCTACTCATCCATGTGGGCACAAATGATACTGCGAGGTGTGACACTGAGTGGATCAAGAGTGACTACAGGGCTCTGGGAGTATGGGTGAAGGAGTTTGGAGCGCAGGTGGTATTCTCTTCGATTCTTCCTGTCAAAGATAGGGGCCCGGGCAGAGACAGATGCATCATGGAGGTGAATGCCTGGCTGCAAAGATGGAGTCACCAGGAGGGCTTTGGCTTCCTCGACCATGGGATGCTCTTCGAGGAAGGACTGCTAGGCAGAGATGACATTCACCTTTCGAGAAGGGGAAAGACCCTATTTGGACACAGACTGGCTAACCTAGTGAGGAGGGCATTAAACTAGGTTCGACGGGGACAGGTGAGCAAAGCCCACAGGTAAGTGGGGAACATGGAGACCTGGGAGATGGGTCGGAAACAGGAGGGAGTATGGGCTATATTGGCAGAGAGAAAGGAGGGTCAGGACAAAACTGGGAGGCAAGATCAAACCAGTATCTTAGATGCCTATATACAAATGCAAGAAGTATGGGTAATAAGCAGGAAGAACTGGAAGTGCTAATAAATAAACAAACTATGACATTGTTGGCATCACTGAAACTTGGTGGGATAATACACATGATTGGAATGTTGGTGTGGAGGGGTACAGCTTGCTCAGGAAGGATAGACCGGGGAAAAAGGAAGGAGGGCCTTATATATTAAAAATGTACACACTTGGACTGAGGTGGAGATGGACATAGGAGACAGAAGTGTTGAGAGTCTCTGGGTTAGGCTAAAAGGGGTAAAAAACAAGGGTGATGTCATGCTAGGAGTCTACTACAGGCCACCTAACCAGGTGGAAGAGGTGGATGAGCCTTTTTTAAGCAACTAACAAAATCATCCAAAGCCCAAGATTTGGTGGTGATGGGGGACTTCAACTATCCAAATATATGTTGGGAAAATAACACAGTGGGGCACAGACTATCCAACAAATTCTTGGACTGCATTTCAGACAACTTTTTATTTCAGAAGATTGAAAAAGCTACTGGGGGGAAGCTGTTCTAGACCTGATTTTAACAAATGGGGAGGAACTTGTTGAGAATTTGAAAGTAGAAGACACCTTGGGTGAAAGTGATCATGAAATCATAGTTTGCAATTCTAAGGAAGGGTAGAAGGGAGAACAGCAAAATAGAGACAGTGGATTTCAGGAAGGCGGATTTTGGTAAGCTCAGAGAGCTGATAGGTAAGGTCCCATGGGAATCAAGACTGAGGGGAAAAACAACTGAGGAGAGTTGGCAGTTTTTCAAAGGGACACTATTAAGGGCCCAAAAGCAAGCTATTCTGCTGGTTAGGAAAGATAGAAAATGTGGTAAAAGACCACCTTAGCTTAACCACGAGATCTTGCATGATCTAAAAAATAAAAAGGAGTCATAAAAAATGGAAACTAGGATGGATTACAAAGGATGAATATAAGCAAACAACACAGGAATGCAGGGGCAAAATTAGAAAGGCAAATGCATAAAATGAGCTCAAACTAGCTACAGGAATAAAGGGAAACAAGAAGACTTTTATCAATACATTAGAAGCAAGAGGAAGACCAAAGACAGGGTAGGCCCACTGCTCAGTGAAGAGGGAGAAACAGTAACAGGAAACTTGGAAATGGCAGAGATGCTTTATGACTTCTTTGTTTCAGTCTTCACCGAGAAGTCTGAAGGAATGCCTAACAATGCTAATGGGAACGGGGTAGGTTTAGAAGATAAAATAAAAAAAGAACAAGTTAAAAATCACTTAGAAAAGTTAGATGCCTGCAAATCACCAGGGCCTGATGAAATGTATCCTAGAATACTCAAGCAGCGAATAGAGGAGGTATTTGAGCCTCTAGCTATTATCTTTGGAAAATCATGGGAGACGGAGAGATTCCAGAAGACTGGAAAAGGACAAATATAGTGCCCATCTATAAAAAGGGAAATAAAAACAACCCAGGAAACTACAGACCAGTTAGTTTAACGTCTGTGCCAGGGAAGATAATGGAGCAAGTAATTAAGGAAATCATCTGCAAACACTTGGAAGGTGGTAAGGTGATAGGGAATAGCCAGCACGGATTTGAAAAGAACAAATCGTGTCAAACCAATCTGATTGCTTTCTTTGATAGGATAACAAGTCTTGTGGATAAGGGAGAAGCTGTGGATGTGGTATACCTAGACTTTAGTAAGGCATTTGACATGGTCTCGCATGATATGCTTATCGATAAACTAGGCAAATACAATTTAGATGGGGCTACTATAAGGTGGGTGCATAACTGGCAGGATAACCATACTCAGAGAGTTGTTATTAATGGTTCCCAATCCTGCTGGAAAGGCATAACAAGTGGGGTTCTGCAGGGGTCTGTTTTGGGATCGGCTCTGTTCAATATCTTCATTAACGATTTAGATATTGGCATAGAAAGTACGCTTATTAAGTTTCCGGATGATACCAAACTGGGAGGGATTGCAACCGCTTTGAAGGACAGGGTCATTCAAATGATCTGGAGAAATTGGAGAAATGGTCTGAGGTAAACAGGATGACGTTTGACAAAGACAAATGCAAAGTGCTTAACTTAAGAAGGAAAAATCAGTTTCACACATACAGAATGGGAAGAGACTGTCTAGGAAGGAATATGGCAGAAAGGGATCTAGGGGTTATAGTGGACCACAAGCTAAATATGAGTCAACAGTGTGATGCTGTTGCAAAAAAAGCAAACGTGATTGTGGGATGTATTAACAGGTGTGTTGTGAGCAAGACACGAGAAGTCATTCTTCCGCTCTACCCTGCTCTGGTTAGGCCTCAGCTGGAGTATTGTGTCCAGTTCTGGGCACCGCATTTCAAGAAAGATGTGGAGAAATTGGAGAGGGTCCAGAGAAGAGCAACAGGAATGATTGAAGGTCTTGAGAACATGACCTATGAAGGAAGGCTGAAAGAATTGGGTTTGTTTAGTTTGGAAAAGAGAAGACTGAGAGGGGACATGATAGCAGTTTTCAGGTATCTAAAAGGGTGTCATAAGGAGGAGGGAGAAAACTTGTTCATCTTAGCCTCTAAGGATAGAACAAGAATCAATGGGCTTAAACTGCAGCAAGGGAGGTCTAGGTTGGACATTAGGAAAAAGTTCCTAACTGTCAGGGTGTTTAAACACTGGAATAAATTGCCTAGGGAGGTTGTGGAATCTCCATCTCTGGAGATATTTAAGAGTAGGTTAGATAAATGTCTATCAGGGATGGTCTAGACAGTATTTGGTCCTGCCATGCAGGCTGGGGACTGGACTCGATGACCTCTCGAGGTCCCTTCCAGTCCTAGAATCTATGAATATGAATCTATGTATTACATTAAAAAATTCAGCAGCCTCACGAGAAGCTGATGCTGCATCACTGGCCACCGAGTTCAATGAATGAGAATGAATCGGACAAAAAAAGCTCGAGGGTTTAACTCTTGAATCCGTGTCTGCAGTCCTCTGTTCGTTCCTCTCATGTTGGCACCATTATCATAACCCTGACCTCTCATGTCAGCTATCGTAATTCCTGTATCTTCCAGCTTTTTAAGAAGCACATTTGTCCTACCAGCTCCTGTAGTATCATCAATGTCAATAAATTCTAGAAAATGCTCTGACAGTCACCATTGCGGGGACATTTTCATTAGGTTCTGTTGTTGTTACAAAATGCACCATTAAAGTCATTTGTTCCATCTGGCTGATATCAGGTGTGCAGTCCAGAATAACAGAGTAATATCTTGCTGATTTCAGATCTGCCACAATCTTCTGTTTGACTTTTGTTGCCAATAACTGTATGATCGCATTTTGAATCATTTTTCCAAGGTAGTGGTGTGTGTACATTTCTTGAGTGGTGACTCTTCTTAGATGCTCCTGGAGTACAGCATCAAACTCAGCCATCATCTTCACAATTTTAAGGAAGTTTCCATTGTTTGGCACAGACAGCTGATCTGAAGTGCCACGCAGTGCTAGGTTTTGGGAAGCAAGCATTCTCACAATGGCAATGAGCCGTTTCAGAACATTTTGCCAGTAAAGAGACTCTGATGCAAACTTCTCTTGATGCTGATCATCTATGGTGGCCTTTACCCTTAGTCTCATCTCAAGCTCTTTCCACCTATGGAATGATCTCTGGTGATTTGCTGCCTTCTCATGGCATGCCAGATTTCTAGCAGATTTTTCTAGTCCTTTCTTCCTGTAGAACCCAATGTGGCTGGAACATTAGACTGAAAGAGTTTGCAACAAAAACAGTATGCAGCATTCTGGTTTTTGAGTACATAAGCCATGGCCTCTCCACTTTGTCACCATTGGGGATTTCAGGCCAGGAATGTGTTGGATGGAAACTTCTCTTTTCATTGTCTTTAGGGAACATGAAGTTTTTCACTTGCTGCAGCCCATGCAGTACAAGGAAGTCCCTCAGGCTACTGCTCAAGTGGATCCACAGTCCTGGATCATCTAGACTTAAGGAAATAAACTCAGCAGCAGCTGTTTCTTGCGCCTCCACCACATGCTTCTCTGATCTACACTTTTCTTCAGGAATGTGCATGGTTACATCCATTTGCGATGGAGATATGGATGCTGCAGGTCACCTGCACTCTGACTAACTGGAAGATCAGGCATCTCCTCACCACCTACATCCTCACTGGGGCGGGAAGGCTCACCATGAATATTTGTGTCTATGTGTCTCAGGAGAACTCCTTCCTGCTTAGATAGAAAAGCTTCCTTTGCTTTCTTTCTTTTTTCTGAATGCTGCCCCAGAGTGGAGTTTTCTTCTTTCACTCATGACTGCTGTTCTGTGCCAGATATACTGGGTCTCAACACTCAATTGAAGGGAACAAATAAGCAGGCTGGTAGCAGGGCCTGAGTGAAGGAAGATATCAGCGTCTTAAGGGCCTAACTTGCTCCTACTACTTCAGTTGACAGCCTGTTCTCCTCAAGTGGGTTCAGGGAAGCAGCAGGAAACAGGAAGCTCCCTGAGAAGCTGGTGTTAATTAGTCCAGGTTCCTGGGGTGCTAGAGAGGTACATAAGAGGTTCCTCCTCCTCTCTCTCCCTGCAGATCCTGCTGCTTTCTGTTACTCCCTCTCATCTTTTCTCCTGCCGGCCTGTTATTTCTCTTGAGCCCTCCTTCTCTCTCTCTCCCTGCAGCTCCTGCTGCTTTCTGTTATTCCCTCTCACCTTTTCTCCTGCCTGCCTGTTATGTCTCTTGTGCCCTCCTTCCTCCAGCACAGCACTCCACCATCTCTGTGCATCTAGAGAAGAAAGAATACATATGCACCAGCAGCAGATACAATTTTCTACACTCTGCGTCCTAGTGGCGCCCTTCCCCTCCCCCCCCCCACCCCACACACACAGTCTGGCACCTGAGGTGGCAGCCTCAGTTCGCCTCATGGTAGGGCCAGCCCTGCATTGTGTTTATACTCCTCCTTAGCAAGTTGTCTATGTTTCCACTTTTTGTGGGATTCCTTTTTGATTTTCAGGTCATTAAAGAGCTTCTGATGGAGCCATAGTGGCCTCTTACTATTCTTCCTATCTTTCCTTTGTGTTGGGATAGTTTGCTGTTGTGACTTTAATATTGCCTTTGAGAAACTGCCAGATTTCCTGAATTCCTTTTTCCCTAAGATTTTCTTCCCATAGGATCTTGCCTTCCAGCTCTTTGAGTTTGTTAACGTATGCTTTTTTGAATTCCATTGTCCTTATTTTACTGCTCTCAGACCTTCCTTTTCTTATCATCATGAAATCTGTTGTGATAGTATTTGTGTATAAGAATGTCTAATAACATTTTCCACCGGTATTGAATTGCATTGTATGCCTGTAACTTTAAAAGTTAAAAGAAGGGTTTTTTTAAAGAAAAAACAACCCGGTAATTGACAGAATTCAGTGAAAGAGATACAGGAAAATATGGTTATTGTACCTCTTTAAAATACAGGAATGCACATTTCTCTATAAAACTGTGCTATGAAGATGAGCAAAACAAACATGGAAAGAAAGAAGCCCTCAACAATTGATATATTTATATAATAAAAACAATTTAATGGGACCAGTTATACCCTCAGTTACAAAATTGCAAGTCTGCAATTCCAATGGAATTGTGGGATTTTTTTTTTTTCTGTCTCATAGGCTTACACCTGGATAAACTGACAGAAGAACAGGGTCCTTTGTATTTAGATGTCATTTAGTGTAAAACAGCCAGTGACATAAAAAACTGTGATTGGGATTTTTAAAACTACCTAAGGGATATCCTGACATAATTGAGAGTAAGGAAAATTAGTATTTGGTCAACATTTATTATTAAGTGAGAGATATGAGGCCAGATTCTTAGCTGGTGAAAACTGGTGTCACTGCTAAATGCTACATCAATTTACACCAGTCCTGAATTTGGTCCATTATATTTTCTGCACTGTTAGGTTTTATTTTAAGCAGGATTATTATGGACCCCTATTGATTTTCTGGTCACTGAACCATAGTGTGCAGAACGAATTCAAGAAGCTTGTATTTCAGCAGGTAACACTGTTTTATGCTGGACCTGCTAAAAGCTTTGCTATTGTGAAAGTGAAATTGTAAATTTTAAGTGTTCATGGAACTGTGTTCTACCCACCATGGCTCAATAAAATGGAATACACAATCTTAGATATTCTGCAGCCCTGAGAATGAAATGACATTTGTGCAGGCAAGGGAATCAGAGAGAGAGAGAGAGCCTATAAATATCATCCAATTAGGAAGATGATTTTGAGTGAACTTTGCAAATATTATTTTCTTTGAGTTCTGTGGGTGAAGGGAGGAGGCTAGAACAAAAATGTTTTTGTTTAGTTTTTAACTGCTCTTCCCCCTGCACAGAGAAATATCATTGAACTAATCTATTTTAAACGGAACCTGATGACAGGAGAAAACATTCTCGTTAGGAAACAATAAATAAGATCCTCTACACCCCAAATCTTTGCTTATTCCTACAGTCAAAGAGTTTTAATATTTAATTAAAATCATTTACACCCTTTTTAAATTTTCACCTGGCTCTGCACTTTTGAGTTTTGGATTGGATCAAAAATGGAAAAGCAGAAATACTGTGGAATTTCCAGCCTAACCAGAATCAGGAAGTACTAAAAATATGATGAAGAAGCCCTAGCCCATAGGAATTTTATGCCAACATTTGCAGAATCAAGAAGTCTAAAAAGTTGGGATACGCTTATTTTTTCCCCAAACCAATCTTTACTCTGAATGGAGCTTTTGGGGCTCACTAATCAATACTGATAGTCATTTCTGTTTTCTCAGACTCATTTGACTCTTCATTCTATTTATTATGATAAACAGTTATCACGCCCTTACTTACAACTAATCATGTTAAAAATAAAACTAACAAAATAAACCCAGAAAGAGAAACTAAATCCCTTTCCTATATCTTTTCAAAATATTGTTCTCCCAAGGATAGTTTCCCATTACTCATTGTTTACTGTTGTATTACCTCCTCTCACAGTTTATTTTTCATAAAGTTACCTGTAAGATGCTTGAGGCAGGGACCTTGTGTTCTTAACTGAAGGTAAGAAACCAAGTTATGGTGCTAAAAATATAACAGTAATTTTGTGAGGTGTCTACGATTCAATGGGACAGATTATCTCCAGTGCCAGAACTCTCTTCTCCCTAATGTTTGGGTTTGGCTTCTATGTCAATGTCACTTCTCACTGGTTCTTGGCAGCAATATGATTCACCAGTGCCTTTCAGGTCCTTACTGGACCTTACACCAGTGTGGGATCCACATAGAAGAGTAGAGCTCCACTATGGTCTTCCCTGCCATTGATATGCCCCTTCTATCCCCAAAATAAATTGGTGGGGAGACAGAGATTCAGGGTCTGACAGCAGAAAAGATACACCATCAAGGAGTTCCACTGCACCAGATAATTCTCTGCTGATGATTGCTGTCAGGATTATGGCCCCTCAGCACTACCTGAATTGCACAAAGGGGCTGTAATTGGCCTTGAATATCTGGCCTACAGAGTTTTAGCTGTCTTTTACAATGATTTAATAATCAGCCCACTCTGGGAATTTGCCCAGAATAAACACCACACAGTCTGAATGTAGATAACCAACACCTTATTTTTCCCATTAGTTGTTCTGGGTTTTTTTTGTATTTTTTTTATTGTCAAGTTTGTAGGACAGAACAGTTCATACATTCACATTCCACCATGGAAAGTGAGTCATTGGGTAAACCTACTAATATATCATGACTGCTTGGGATTGGAAATAACGTAAAATTTATGTTTATATAAAGAGTTAGAAAAATGTATTTTTTGAGATTTTGTTGGCTTTGAATAAATACTTAAAGTGGTTATTCTTTCATGTCATGACTGATAAGATTGTTGAAATTCATGACTCTGCACAGTGATATTTGTGATATACAATAACCAACAAAATGTGTTATCCTGATATACAGTTCACATGTTATTTAAATTATGTTACAATAACCCTTCTTAAAAAAATTAAGGGCCCATTCATTCTCTTACTGAATTCAGTGGCAACATTCTCATTGATTTCAAAATGAGTAGCTATGGTACCTCTCCCAAAACTACAGCCCAGTTAGTTCCCCATATATCTCTGAATATCTCTTCTCTCTGAACATATATTTATCTCTCTCATGCACACGCATACATGCCTATCAAAAGGAGGGAGAGCAAGAGGTTCAGACAGTTCTGCAACACTAAAGAGGCCTCTATGGAGAACAAGGATGAAATTCTGGCTCCAGTGAAGTAAATGCCAGAACTCCCATTGACTTTAGTAGACTCAGGATTTCATCAACTACATGGTTAAAGGCAGAGACAATGCAGATAAAGGGGAGAAGGGTCTTGAGGTTTCCCTTCTGGTCCCATGGAAATTCCCCAGAAAAGGTAATACAGTCTCCCTATGGAGGTCCAGCTAGAGACATCCTGTTGGAACTCCTGGTGAATCGTGGGTCCAATTGAACTGCCAAGAATCCAGGACGAGCTGTCAGCAGCCAGATTCAAGCATAGGTTCTCCATGCAGATTGACTTGACATGCCATAGATCCCCTGAGATCAGTCAGGTTTGGGAACTGCCCTCTGGTCCATTCCATGGGGACAATCCTCTGCTACCAACAGAATAACTGGCAAAGAACTTTCTGAAAGGATCCTTGTGGCCATTTTCTTCCTTTGAACCACTTCCACCAGGATTTCATGTGGGAGGGTGCAATCCAAGGCAGTTTGCAGTGTCTTACTACCCAGTCCTTCAAATACTTACTTATGAGAATAGTCCCATTGACCTCAGTAAGGGTTTGCAGAATTGGACCTTTAAGAAGCTGACTCTGCAAGGTGCTTGGTACCCTCAGTTTTTGTTGGCTTCAATAGGAAGCAAAGGCACTCAGCACTCTCCAAGTGCTTTCAGTAGCTGACAATATGAGACCCTAATAGCAGTTAATCTCATGTTTTATTTATCATTTCATTATGAATGCAAAAGTATTCAGTTTTCAACTATATTTCTTCACTATAAGGCAACTACCTCTTTGTAGTATTCATGAACAGAACAATTTAATTTTGGATATTAAACATTTAGAAACCCTATAAACATAGTAAACAGACACTTTGCTTAAGGAGGTGGGTATTACTCATGATGTCTTGCTAGGCTTGACATATGGCAGGGAGATGTAGGCTTTGCTTTAAAAAATGAGAGGAAGTGAAGAGTAGTCACAGGTGGCTATGAAACAATCAGTGTTTGGCAAAGGATAACTATATAAAAGAGAGAGAGAGTGAAGAGCTCAGATCAGGCAACAGACCAAAATGGAGGACGTAATTAATAAAATAAGGAAATGAATAGGCATTCTATCTGGCATATGAAAATGTCTGATGGGCTCCATCAAAACAAAAAGATCTGAAAGAAAGCTCATCTATAATTCTTCTGAAGTTTAATGGTGTTGATTTGCTTCCATTTTTTTCTTTTTTTGTGTTTTTACTAGGGATTTAAATGTGATTTAAAAAGTTAACCATTTAAACGGTTAAAATTATATTGTTTAATCGGTTAACAGATTAAAGGGAGAGGGGCTGGGGTCAGCAGGCTGGCCCGGGGCTGGGGTTGTTCCGGCTGGCCAGTGCAGCTGGGGTCCCTCCAGCTGGCTGCCACGGGGCTGAGGTCTCTCCGGCCAGCTGGTGCAGGGCTGGGCTTGGCAGGCTGGCCCGAGGCGGGGGGTTCTCTGGCCAGCCGGCCTGGGGCTGAGGTCGGTGAGCCAGCACGCTGGGCCTGCTCTGGCTGGCTGGCCCAGGGCTGGGGTCAGCCAGGCAGCCTTGGGTCTGGGGCTGCTCTGGCCATCCCAGGAGCTGGGGGTTAACAGTTAAGGTGGGTTAACCAGTAAGACTAATGCTTACCGGTTAACCAGTTAATATTTTACATCCCTAGATTGTACAAAAGGCCTACTATGTGGATCAAAATATACATATCATAAGTGATTATACAATGTCAAGTAAGAAATACAGTAAGAGAAATTATACTCAAATCTGAGGAAATGATGCAGAAATTTGAGTGGACATTTTAAAAAAACCATTAAATTAATTAACTTTAAATATGTTAGTTATCATTCTGTCTTCACTTACAATGAATATACTAACAAAGGAGTTTTACTAGCACAAAATACAAATATTTTTCTTGGATATCTAATGGTTGCTTCTAAGAGAATGAAAAATTGCATAACAAATCAACAATGTGATTTACAAATTGCAGTCTCGGCTGTTGTTGATTGGTTAGATAAATTATCCAATTAAAGAGCAGAGGCTGTACAACTTGGTTTGACTTATCAACTGATGCAAATTTTGAATATTTACAGTGAATTGTTTGTGAATGATCTTAAGTCTAAGGATCATTAACTATATATATATATATATTAGTGAAATAATGTACAAATGATTTTTCCCACAATTTGTTTGTGGATTATTTATGTACAGAAAAAGAAGACAATTATCAAATAAATTGTTCATTAGCAATTATTCTCCCACTCTGATTGCAATGCATATTATTATACTGTTGATCACATATCTGTTTGGTTTTGTAGATCATTTGCTCATGTTGCCCCTAGCCTGAATTCCTTGCATACTCAGAAACTGAGTTAAAGTTAATGAGTGTTCAAGGAATGCAGGATCAGATCCCATGTGATCTTCCAGTGTTTACTGCAGCACTTTAGTGTGTTAATATCACCTGTAAATCTGTGGGTCACCTTCTGAGAGATGGGAAAACAGCAGTAATTTCTGCCAAATTCTGCCACAAATAATCCCCTTTTTTTATCACAGAACTTTGCAGTTCCAATGAGGGCTGGACTATGCCCTGCCCCGACAGATTCACAAGGGGGAGAGGGCCCCAGAAGACTCTCTCCCTTCTGTCTATATACTCTCTGGAGTGCAAGAACTGCACAAGGCTAGCCACCCCAATGAAGGCCTCTTGTGGCAAGGCTAGCCTTGCATGTTAGGGTGTCTCTCTAATGCACAGCACCCTGTGTGGGGTGGTGCCAATTAGAAAACACAAGACAACCTTAAATTATCTGTAATCTTCACAATTCAAAGATGTATCTGCTTATGGTTTCATTAATTTAAACTGTCACATAAATAGTAAGAGAAATTATTTATTCTGAAAATTTAAAATAATATTAATAAATTACATTCATGTTTGCATAGGGTTACCATTCGTCCGGATTCTGCCGGACATGTCCGGCTTTTTTGAGTTAAAAATAGCGTCCGGGGGGAATTTGTAAATGTCCAGATTTCCCCCCCATGCAGAGCGTGAGCAGCTTACAGGGCAGCCGGCCGGATCGTGCCATTCGCATGGGGCTCCGGCAGCCAGAGCCCCTCCTCCACTTCCCCCTCCTCTCTCCTGCAACTTGAGACCACTCCCCTCCTCTCTCTCCCTCCCTCCCCGCCCCTGCATTCGCAGATCGCCGGCCGGCCGTTCGCCTCCGGCAGTCTGGAGCTCCGACCCTGCTCCCCTTCCCCGCTGCCAAGCGTGCTGCTCTGCAGCACGGTAAGGGGGCCAGGGGGTCAGAGAAGCGGCAGGGAGGTTCTGGAGGGGGTAGTCAAGAGGCAGGGGGGAGGGTTGGATGGGTCAGGAGTTCGGGGAGGGCTGTCTGGGGTTGGGGGTGTAAGATTTTGGGCAGTCAGAGTACAGGTGGGGGGGTCTCAGGAGGGGACAGTTAGGGGACAAGGCACAGGGAGGCTTAGGTAGGGGGTGGGGTTCTGGAGGGCAGTTAGGAGCAGGGGTCCCAGGAGGGGGAAGTCAGGGGACAGGGAGCAGAGGGGTTTAGATGGGTCAGGAGTTTGGGGGGGGCTGTCAGGGGGTGGGGGGGTGGATAAGGGTTGGGGCAGTCAGGGGACAGGTAGGGGGTAGAGTCTTAGGGGGCGAGTTAGGATGGGGGGAAGGTCTCAGGAGGGGGCAGTCAGGAACAAGGAGCAGGGAGGCTTAGGTAGTGGGTGGAGTCCTGGGGGGCAGTTAGTGGCAGGGGTCCCAGGAGGGGGCAGTCAGGGGACAAGGAGTGGGGGGGAGGGTTGGGGGTTCTGAGGGAGTGGAAGGGGCAGGGGCGGGGCTAGGGCAGGACGGAGGCGGGGCTAGGGTGGGGCTCCTCCCATCCTCTTTTTTGATTGTTGAAATATGGTAACCCTATGTTTGCAAGATCCCAAAGCAATCTGCTGGTGTGCATTAAAGGTTCCTTAGTGCACCTTAATGTAGTGCTGTTTGAAACACTTAAAGTGCACCAAGGAATCTAGTGCACACTAGCAGGATCTATATCAAATAACTTGCAACATGTTAGCACACATTAGAAACCACATCCCTGTAGTGTGCATTACGACCCATCCCCTGGTGTAAATAAGCCCTTAAAATTTTTGCTGGTCCAGTGGCTTGACAACAGTCTCACGTTTGTGAGATCCAATTCTACAGGTGCATTTGCCTATCCTATCCCCTAGTTGGTTGGTTAAATAACAGCACATATTAGAAATGTTGGGCTTGATTCTCTTTTGTCCTACTCATTCTGTAGTCATTTGCATTGTAGTCATTTACACTAGTGCAAACTGGGGCTACATCACTACTAGACTAGAATGATAGTATTTTACACTCCTTTTCAGAAATGATACATAAAAAAAGTCTCAATGGTGCTACCACTAGTTCAGCTAAGCTAGTGGATCACCAGTGTAAACAAGTTCCCACTGTCAGGCTCCCTTTTACCACATTGTTAATTAAATCTGCTTTTCAATAGGAGTAACTATCATATTTTCAAAAATGAAGCCTTTTCTACATTAGGATTGCCTCTATTGATAACACAGATTCAGGTGAACCAATGTTATCACTGATTAGGGTGACCAGATGTACTGATTTTTTAGGGAAATTCCTGATATTTGGGACTTTGTCTTATTTATATAGGTGCCTATTATCCCCTACCACCGTCCTAATTTTTCAAACTTGCTGTCTGGTCACCCTGTCACTGGTAGGATTGTTTCAGAAAAATTCCCAATGCAGACAGCCAACAGGGATAAAAATGGTTACCTTCCTACTAAAGGGGTGGAGGAATCCTGGGGTAGGCTTATGGAATGAGGGAAGGTTATGGTGGAGGAAAGGACATGATTAGATCCATCCTAAACTTTTCATGTTAATGAACAAAGGAGATCATTTGTTCATCTTATTGAGATGGGGAGCCAATTCTTTAAATTTGAACAAGTAACAATAGGTCGTCTGAGTCTCATTGGTCCCATATAAACCAGATGGAAACAGTCCCCGGGGAATAGTCTCCATTTAAAATAGTTCATTGGCTGATGTGGAGCTGCTCATGTTCACTGGCAAAGTAGAGTATCCAAAGGTTCAAAACTTGGACAAACCAGTGTTCACTGGAATACTCAAAGGCACTTCCTATTAAAGACCATGTGTCTGATCCAAAGCCCAATGAATGTAATGGAAGACTTTCCTTTGACTGCAGTGGTCTTTGGATCAGGCCCATAATGGTTTTCTTAAGACCAAAACGTACTGTAGGGCCAATGGGCCAGAACAAAATAAGTGTTTCTCAATCAAATCCTAATGTACCCCATATCACTACTAAAAGTGGAACAGAAAAATAGTAAGGGAAGGAAATTTAAAAAAAAGAAAAAAATCCATGAAAATATGAAAACAAATCTAATAGCTGGAGAGGAACAGCATAATGGAGAAATACAGTTGGATTAGAAAAATCCTTATTGATTCCATTATCACAGTGTTTAGCTATTCTAGTGACAGTCAACCTAGAAGACAGATAGATAACATTTCCTTCTTCAAAGACAAAAATTGTCTCAAGATCCCAACAGAGTTCCACCACAACACAACAATTTAACTTTCCAAATTTCACAAATAATTTCTGTATAAATCACAGTTTAGTCTTTTTTTTTCATAGCAAAATTGGTAAATTAGGCTTCACCTTGCATTCAGAGAGAGATGGGAGAAAACAAATGTCCTTGCAATTGGATAAGCAGTTGTTAAAGACTCAAGGGGAAAAAATGAGTCCAAATGACTTGTACAATATTTCACATAGCCACGAAGAGATAAAAATAGCTCTGTCAATACATAAATACCACAAACACCATTGCAGGATAAATTGTAACACTTTTATCTATCTCTCTTTTCTCCTCCTTCTTTATAACATGGGCAATTCATAAAACCACGTCTATCTCATTGTGTGACCTTGGACAAGTCACTCAACTTCATTGTGCATAGCTTTCCTATCAGTAAAATGAAAGGAGTAATACATATATGCCTTTGAAATGTGCTTTGTCATAGTCCAATGAAGCATTCAGTAAAACTGTTATATATTATTAGATATTATTTTATTAAATATTAGTTTACTTTGCAGGCCAAATTCTGCCCTTATTTACATCAGTGCAATCGGATTCCATTGCAGACACATTACTATTTTTTTTAGTTCCATTAATATTGATTCTGTTTCCCAGTACATCTTTTTTATATATGCATATTGGTCAATAATATGCAGATGGGGATAACAATTATTAATTGCTCTATGCTCTTTAGAGAAGATAAATGTAAAACTTTGTTTCAGAGCTGACCTTGACTCAGTAGATCTCATTTTGATTCCATATTTCTCGTTTTTGATTGTTTACAGTTTTGATGAGTCAAGATTTTCGTCTAGTCTCTTTCCCTCCTATTCATTCTCCAGTTCTTTTAAGACATATAAATATAGTAATTGCCATATTGCATCAACCCAGTGGTTGATCTATTCCAATATCCTGTCTCTGAGAGTCGTCACCATCAGCTATTTCAGAAAAAGGTGCATGACACCTAGCAGAAAGTAGTTATGAAATAATCTGCTCACAGGAAGTTTCTTCCTTACTCCTAATGGTTAGAGGCTGACTCATTCCCTGAAGCATGGGGATTTATATACTCTTCAAAACTCTTGGATACTTGCTATTTTAACTTTTTATTTTCTGGCTATACTGAAAGAAGGACAGGAGACACTTGATATGGATTTTATTCAGGCCACAACTTTATTGTATAGATGTCTGGGACTACTTGGCAAATAAAGTGTGCAGTGTAGGCAAATCCACGTTTATTCAAATCATTACCCGGGGCTTCCAACAGCCCCCCTTCATTTTCCATCCAGGTCCCCCATCTTTACCTTACCTTACCATCCTTACCATCCACCACCCTCATAAAAGGGTTAAGGTGGGCTATAAGAACAGGGAGGGATGTTGGGGTCTGGAGCACATGACTTATGAGGAGAGGCTGAGAGAACTGGGATTGTTTAGTCTCCAGAAGAGAAGAATGAGGGGGGATTTGATAGCAGCCTTCAACTACCTGAAGGGGGGTTCCAAAGAGGATGGAGCTCGGCTGTTCTCAGTGGTGGCAGATGACAGAACAAGGAGCAATGGTCTCAAGTTGCGGTGGGGGAGGTCCAGGTTGGATATCAGGAAAAACTATTTCACTAGGAGGGTGGTGAAACACTGGAATGCGTTACCTAGGGAGGTGGTGGAGTCTCCTTCCTTGGAGGTTTTTAAGGCCCAGCTTGACAAAGCCCTGGCTGGGATGATTTAGCTGGGAATTGGTCCTGCTTTGAGCAGGGGGTTGGACTAGATGACCTCTTGAGGTCCCTTCCAACTCTGATATTCTATGATTCTATGATTCTATGTTGGCTCCCTGCTGCAACAATAATAGGACTCCCCATCTCCCGTTCTGTTCCTTTATCTAGCACCTCCTTTTAAGTCCTTTACCAGGCTATTTATCTGGTCAATGGATGCCTTCCCAATGGAATACCTGCACTGGACATCCGCCCCAAACTTATAAAATAAGTTATGACATATAGCCTATCACCTTTTCTTCTTACCAGAAAAGGTCCCCACGACACCTGCTGTGGGGAAGGCAAAAAAAACCTCACTCCACTGAACCTAATCTGGTGGTAATGGAAAAGTTCCTTTCCATCCAGCATAAAAAGGAGCAACTAGCCCAATGCTCACCAGCAGGTCCTAACCTAACCTGATACAGTAACTCTTCGTTTAACGTTGTCCCACTTAACGTTGTTTCAATGTTACCTCCCTCCTCAATTAGGGAACACGCTCATTTAAAGTTGTGCAATGCTCCCTTATAACGTCGTTTGGCTGCCTGCTTCTAAGATTCTGTGGAAGAGCAGCGACTTTACAAGGGAGCATTGCACAAGTTCCGATTCTCTGCCTCCTCCCCCTCCCTCCCAGTGCTTCCCCCACCTTTAGGACTTTCTGGGAGGGATGGGGAGGAGCAGGGAAGCTCTGTGTCCACACTCCTCCCCATCCATCCTAGAAAATCCTAGGCGCCGCTAAACAGCTGTTTGGCAGCGCTTGGGACTTTCTGGGAGGGAGGGCCAGGAGTGGGAAGCGCCATGTCTCTGATCTTCCCCCTCCCTCCCAGAAAGTCCTAAGCGCTGCCAAACAGCTGTTTAGCGGCGCTTAGGATTTTCTGGGATGGATGGGGAGGAGTGGAGACACGGAACTTCCCTGCTCCTCCCCCTCCCTCCCAGCACTTCGCATTTAGGACTTTCTGGGAGGGAGGGGCAGGAGCAGGGAAGCCCTGCATCTCTGCTCCTCTCCCTCCCTCCCAGACAGTCCTAAGTGCCGCCAAACAGCTGTTTGGCAGCGCTTTGGACTTTGGTGGGGGGGAATGTGGCGTGCTCCGGAGAGGAGGTGGAGTGGGGGTGGGAAGAGGTGGGCCTGGAGCGGAGCTGGGACAGGAAGAGTTGGGCCTGGAGCATTCCTGGCAAAATCCGAGCATGTTATCCAGGGAAGCTGCCACTGCTGCTGCAAAGGTGCTTCCTAGCGTCCTTGCCTACAGGGGGCTGTTCCTGTGTGGGGTAAGCCGGGGCACTTCCCAACCACAATACAATACAGTACTGTACAATATACATTATAATGCCTTTTGTCTGCCCCCAAAAAATTTCCTT
Source organism: Chrysemys picta bellii (assembly GCF_011386835.1). Classification (NCBI taxonomy): domain Eukaryota; kingdom Metazoa; phylum Chordata; order Testudines; family Emydidae; genus Chrysemys; species Chrysemys picta. The sequence goes on along the minus strand of NC_088791.1, from coordinate 265,288,714 downwards.
GGAACCTAACCCCCGCATTTACATTAAATCTTATGGGACAATTGGATTTGTTTAACATAGTTTCACTTAGAGTTGCATTTTTCAGGAACATAACTACAACATTAAGTGAGGAGTTACTGTATTTGCCACCTCTAGGGAGGGGAAAGCTGGTGCTGTCTTTCAATTACATTGAATGACCCTTTGTTTTTTGTGTTGTGAGACAGGTTGCGAGGAAGGATGTTGTGAATAGGTTTTATAAAACCAGCCACTGTAAGGTGGCTTTTTTTCTGTAGTATTTTACCTTTTCCTATGAACAGTGGCCAAAGTCACATATGACATCCAGACGACCACAACTGTCTGCTCTTTTATATGGTCTTGGCAGCCTGGTCCTTTGACAACTCAGGAGCCAGTAGATGATGAAATATGACTCCACTTGAATACTTCCCTACACCAGAGATCAAGCATGTCAAATTCCATGAGACAAACAGTCCTAAGTGGATTATAGAGTGGATGCCTCAAGGCTGCTCAGGAACCTGGAGCAACGTGATGGCAGTACTATAATAATGTGCTTCTCTACAAAATGTTTCATATAAAAAATTTCTTGAACTCTATGGAATAGAATAACAAATACATCACTCTATTACCATATCATCTGTTCTCTTTTCTTCTTTTTTTTCAGGGGAAGAAGACTTGTACTTACTAACATGTCACCTTTTATAAACTGTCACAAACTTGTTTGCTGACTTACTCTTTGGTAGCCTGATTTCCCAAAGTTGTCCAGTGATTTTTGGAAAGTTTTTCTAATTAATATATTCAGGTCATATCTCTTATTTTGTATACTTTTTTCAGAGGTGAGAGTAATTAGGTGGTGAAGGCTGATTTAATATCCTATGAAATGGAATTTACATTTTAAAAAAGCTACACTATTTGAAGTCACATTATATAAAACTAGCAAGTAATGAAAATGAGGAAAATTAACCTTCACTCAAGAGGTGTATCCTAATGAACAGTGTAATGTAGTGCTGTTTCACCATTCAATAATATCTTGGTACTGATAAAAATACATTTCAAAATATTTCCTCTCTCACCCTTAGTCTCTCTCTTGTTTATTTAGATTGGAAGCTCAGTGGGATAGGAGTATATTTACATAACAATCTTGCACACTGTTGGGCTCATCTTGGTTGGGACCTCCAGATGCTACTGTTATACAAATAATAATAACTGACACCATCTTCCCATCAGTAATTCTGTCTTTCATTCCCCCACCATCCTTTGTCAAATGGGCCCTTCTGCCAGGCTCCTAAAGTGTTTCCAGATATTAGGCAATATAGTTAAAGTTAAGGAGGTCTCTTTCTTGTAGTGTATGACAGGACACAGAGGAAAAAATTTCCTGCATCTGAGATTAGCAGTCTAAAAGCCATGGTATTGGCTTACTACCGTAGAGAGGTAAAATAAAAGAATAGCTATTCTTCAAAATTCTTGGAAAGGCACATTTATAACCTTAATAGGTCACATTATAGGAATCCATCCAATGCCAAATCTATACATTTATTTTAGAAAATAAGTTTGTGTAGGATAATAGCTATTAATGTTAACTGAGTCAAAGAAACTGATCACCCAGAACAGCTCCCACTGAGACAGTAGAGTCAGTTATTATGCCAAATTGACAGAGTTTGGTGGCCTGCCACACCTACCCAAACTTGCAAAAGTGATCCTTTTTGTCATTTTTAGCAGCCTCCCATGTTTCTGCACAGGAGAAGTCCCAAGGTGTTAGGACAGGGTCCATGATAGAAAGGATAAGGAAGAGAGATAAATATTGGGGGCCCCCGAGGATGTGAACTGGGGCCTGTGATGTTCAACATATTAATAAATGATCTGGAAAAGGGGGCGAACAGTGAGGAAGCAAAATTTGCAGATGATACAAAATTACTCAAGATAGTTAAGTCCAAAGCTGGATGTGAAGAGTTACAAAGGGATCTCATTAAATTGGGTGACAAAATAAAAATGTAAGAATGGCCATAATGGGTCAGACCAAAGGTCTATCTAGCCCAGTATCCTGTCTTCCAACAGTGGTCAATGTCAAGTGCTTCAGAGGGAATGAACAGAGCAGGTAATCATCAAGCAATCCCATCCCGTGTCGCCCATTCGCAGCTTCTGACAAACAGAGACTAAGGAAATTCAATGTTGGTAGGGACAAATTAATGTACATTGGAAAACATAATCCCAACTATATATATATATATAATATGATGGGGTCTAAATTAGCTTGCTGTCACTCAAGAAAGAGATTTTGGAGTCATTGTGGATAATTCTCCGAAAACATCTGCTCAATGTTTAGCGGCAGTCAAAAAAGCTAAGAGAATGTTAGAAACCATTTGGAAAGGTATAGATAATAAAACAGAAAATATCATAATGCCACTATATGAATCCATGGTACACCCACCCCTTGACTACTACATATAGTTCTGGTATCCTCATCTCAAAAAAAGATGTATTAGGATTGGAAAAGGTACAAAGAAGGTTAACAGGAGTGATTGGAGGATGAAACAGCTTCCATATGAGAAGAGTTTTAAAAGACTGGGATTGTTCATCTTAGTAAAGAGATGACTAATGAGGGAGATGATAGAGGTCTATACAATCATGAATGTTATGGAGAAAGTGAAAGATATTTACCCCTCCAATAATACAAGAACTAGGGGTCACCCAATGAAATTAATAGCAGGTTTAAAACAAACAAAAGGAAGTACTTCTTCACACAACACACAGTCAACCTTTGGAACCCATTGCCATGGGATATTGTGAAGGCCAAAGGTATAACTGGGTCCAAAAAAGAACTAGGTACATTAATTGAAGATGGGTCCACCAATGGCAATTAGCCAAGATGGTCAGGGATACAACCCTCTGCCCTAGGTGTCCCTAAGCTTCCAACTGCCAGAAGCATTTGCCGCTGGCCACTGTCAGAGACAGGATACTGGACTAGGTGGACCATTGGCCTGCCCAGTATGGCCATTCTGATGTTCTTCTGATCCTTGTAGATATGATTAATCCTTAATCCAGTTAGGCCAGGGTCCAGAGTGCTGCAACTGTGAAAGGGGAAAGACACATGGGGAGAGACAGCCAGATGAAAGAGATATAGTGATACTGTGTAGCAAGAGGATGCAGACACAGGGTGAGGAGCGGGGAAGAAATAAGTGATAGTGGTATTGGTAGGAGAGACACGGAACAGGGGGAATGTATGGATATTAGTTGGAATAAAGAAGAAGGGTGGGAAAGGGGAGAAAAGGAAGCAGTGTAAAAGTGAGTGGAAAGGTGTAAGAGAATAATATAAAGAAGTGAGAGATGATATGAAGATAAAGAAAGAAGACAGAAGTGGGAGATGGAAGGAAAGAAAGAGAAGGGAATGAAGAAAATGGAAAAATAGACAAAGGTAGGAAAGTACACTCAAAACTTTGATTGTAACCTTTTAAATGTAATTGTGTTTATACATTTTATTGTAGGGCATATTCCTCTTCTGAGAAATAAAATGAATTGTTTGCAGGACAGAAGAGGGAAAATTGGACTGAGAGTGAATTTGGTGAGAAAGAGAATTTACCAGTACCAGCCCACAAATGTTTATATCTGTTTTTACTTCTATTATAGTAATGTCTTAGTGCCCCAACCAAGATCAGAGCCAATTGTGCAAAACACTGTTCAAGCACATGATAAAAGATAGTCCTTGCCTTAAGAGTTTGCAATATAAATAGTCAAGAGGAACAAATGCTGGGAGATAGGAAAAGTTATTATCTCAATTTTATAGATGTGGGAACAACAATACAGAAATTAAATGAGAATTGAAAGCAAACTTCCTGAGACCAGGCCAGTGCTTTATCCATATGACCATCCTTCCTCTGAAAATAGAAAGCTACTATTCTTCTAGTCCCTTCTTTTCTCTGTTCCCCATTCATCTTAACAGTGACTCCTTGTACAGCTCTGCAGAGTTTGTTTTGTTAAAACATATGTTCACTGGTACATTTTTTCATCTATTTTCACTGAAATTAGGAAAAGAAGATACATAATATGGAGCAATGGTCAAAGTTCCATGACTAAGCTTGCAACCAGGATCCATTATAATTCCTATTTTTAGTGCTTACAACTTTCACTAAGAAAACTGATTTTTGGCCTGAAAATTGCCTGACTTACTCTGAGGGCAAAGGAGAGGATTTTCCCCCCTGCAAAGTTGAATGAAAATTGTTCAAATTGTTTTAAACTTAAAGCACAGGTCATAAAAAATTACCCTGATTTGAAGTCTTGACTAGTGTCAAATGTTTAATTGGGTCCCTCTGGCTTTAAAACAGATTGTTTCTCTCATTTCAAACTTGACATTTCCTTGAAAATGACATTGCAGGCTATACTTTAAGAAATGATGATGATGATGATGATGGTGTAGTTCAGTTTTAGAGCACCCAAAATGGGCTGGCCATTTCACAGAAGAAATAAGAAAGCAGGGCCTGTTCAAATGAGCTTATCTTTTAAATTAGATTCTAGTTTTACAAAATTATTAATGATATGGTCAGAGAAAGAGAGAGAATACATGACGATGTGTTGTGACACAAAGGTTGAATGACCTGAGTTTGGGTGACTGCATTGTTTCTGAGTAGCGAAGTTACAAGGGAGTTTTGACAGTCATCCCTAGTGAATGAAAGTAAAACCTTTACACCACACAAAGATTTACTTTGTTTCTTCCACGTATTTTACAGAAAAACATATTTTCCCTAAACATAATGGAGAGCTTTCAGTGCATCAGCCAATAAAGAAGGGGAATGTGTGAGGGAGTGCAGCCTACCCAAGCAAGGAGACAAGGGAATTATCCCTCTGATCTTAGCAGAGTTGAGGAAGGGGCCTTCACACCATTCCCCTGAATTTATCCCATGATCCTTGTGCATTAGCATCATAAGCCCAGCTGTACATGAGAAAGAAAGAAAGAAACTGTAATTAATGATTTAATGATTTTGGAAACTTCTACAAATAATCTAACCATAATAATTTTATGATCTCTAAGGCCTGATATGTAGCATGCTAGGTCTAGAGGGGAAAAAAGAGCTCAAGGACTGGGGAGCTGGGAATCTTTTCTGACAAATCTGCAGAAATCCCAGGACTAAGGAACAGGTTCTGCTTGCCACAGAAATTGTCACTCTTCTGGGAAAAAAAAAAAAAAAAAAAAACCCTGCAGCTGTACTTTTGAGTTCCACAGACAGCTAACTTCTGACAGTTCTGAATGGTTCTTTGTGAGTGTAGTCCTCTCTGTTTGATTCAAAGCTGAGATTCTGGAAAAGCTCCAGAACACATTCTCTAGTGTGGCTGCAAAGTGCTCCGAGTTTATGTTAGGAGACAGACAAGGTAGGCATATTTGAAAGTGGGCAGAGTTCAGAATTCTTCCAGAGTGTTATCTTTCTTTTTTTCCACATATGGCTGTTTAGGTCTGACTCTGCAATCCTTGTACACCCAAAACTCTGTGATTTCAGTAGGTGTTTTGAGTGTCCAAGAAATGCAGGGTCAGAGCCACAGTGAAATGATGTGCCAACTGAGTTAATTTGAGGTTTAGCTGAGGTTTCAGGAACCCAGGCACATTGTCAGACAAATCACATCAACTGTATCATAAAATCAAAGAAGTTAGAAACAGAAAACACTGATTGTTATTATCCAGGAAATTTCCCTGCCTACAAAGAGTTGTTCTCTACAATATATCTTGTAGTGTTTTGCCAAGCCTTGGTTAAAAAGCCTCAATTGATTGGGTTAATGCCACTTCCTTTTTTGGGGAAAAGGGTAAAATTTTACAAACTATGTTTCTCATCCTAACTTTTTCCTTTCTTGATTTTACCCTATTTCCCTTTTTTATAACCTTGTACTTCTAAGAGATTTATTGTAACATGTTATCCCCCCCCCCCCTCCTCTTGTTGTTATGACACTTAAAGTATTGGAGACAGTTATGTTCCTGTCACTTAGTCATCACTTAGCCAAGCTGTTCATTTAGTACAAAAATTAAGTACTCTTAATTTTTTCCATATTAATTAATTCCTCTAGACTTGATCAGTTTTGTTCTATTTCCTCAATTCCTTACAGCTCGTAGTCTAGAATTGACTGCAATATTCTAGGTGTGGTTGCACTAGAGCCCTCCAACTCTCCATTGTATTCAAATATAGTCATAAATCAAGTAGCCTGGATTTATTCTGGAAATATGAAAGTATCAAAGTACCCAGATTAACTGTACATGCTTCCATGTAGTACGTGCAGTGTACTGAAGCTGAACATACTTGTTGAAGTCATTGAGAACCAGATTCTGTCTTATTATTTCATGGGTGCAGTGTGGTATGGAAGAGTGCAAGCAGTTTTCCCTATCATTGCACAGCCCACATATGGACAAAGCAGAATTGCAGCTCCTATTCTCTGTGGACAGCAGGGATTGCTCCCTCACTTCTCCCCATGGGTTTCATGGCATCTCAAAGCAGACAAAGAGGTTTTCCCTGCACAAGGGGGTAGTAAAGGGGCAGTGGATATGCAGAGTCTATGCATCTGAGAGCTATGCCATGGAAGCATGCCTCCTGGTGCTCCCTGAGAGGTGGTTCAGCACTATACTTCACCTTATTATGAGGCTGTGTCATGATGCAGATGACAATATGTGAAAGTTGGTGTTCCTGTGTAGAAATGTGCCTGACATATGTATCTGTCTATTTCGCATAAATCACTTGTGTTTAACAATGAATCCTACTTGTTTTTAATTTTGTAATTTATGACTAACATTCTACTTCGTTGTTTTTTTCTTCAGTAAAATTTTTATTTCTTTATATTGTTTGGGTAATTACGTTGGTTTCACGTAACCAAAGTAATGGACAAACCTCCTTCCAAAATTCAGACACAGAATTGATGAATTTCATGTTATTTCATGTTGTAGAACAGAGTCCAGAAATGCCACTGAATTAAAGGGCCCCTGATTATGCTTTGGAATCTTAGACTCAGTGAACTGGCTTTGAAACAGAGAATATGTTCCAAAATGAATGACCAGTTGGGAACTTATAATGACTTACACTGCACCACATTCTGATTGCAGTTGCTTCCATAAAAATCCAAGTAACAGCTTTAAATCAATGTAATTAATTCAGATTTACCTGGCTGTAACTGAGATCAGAATCTGGCCCATTATGATGGTTTCTTCTCCACATAAAAATGAATGACTTATACATGTGTGGGTGGAATGAGAGAGAGAGAGAGAGAGAGAGAATATACTACCAGCACATTCTGCTCCTATTGAAGTGAATAGGGATTTTGTCATGATTTCAGAGAGCAAGATCAGACTGCATAAAGGTAACCATGAGCTGTTTGTTTATAGAAAAATGAAAGGGTTTTAATGATAATGGTAGCTACAAGAATTAAGTCTCAATTGTCTGTAAAGTCACAAGATTTTGTTGTTGTTGTTATTATAATATGCCAAGATTGGTGCTGCACTGTGGTAGGCACTATAGCCTTATTCAACTCTTATTCTGTTAACTAATAAGAACTACCTAACATTTCTGGAAAAGTAGATCTGTTATTTGTTTGTTTGAGCACTACAATGATTAACTTCAAAGGCATGCCAGGAATACAGGGACAGGCCCAAGAAATGGAAAGACATCTGCAAAATTATCATGATAATAATAACTGATTATCATAACTGAAATAAGTATTTGTGAATGGAAGTCAATGGAAGTTTGCATGTGAAATGGATGAAAAGGATTATATTCTCAGTCTACTAGCTAGAAGTAGGATTTATGCTGTATCTCTGAAATAACTGCATTGACTCAATATTTATGTAACTTATTCTTAGCCTTCCTATCTTTTAATGAAATTTATCTCTAATAAAATGATAGTAAACAATAACAAACAAAAATCCAGTTTCCCAGGGCTTGTTGATTATTTGCTGCACTTGTCTGGTGCATGCACAACCATTTTCTGAAGCATCCACACTGTGTATACCAAGGAATAGATTTAATTGAACAGAATCCTCAGTGAGAAATATTCAAGATATGCTATACATGGTAGAGGAGTATACAAGGCAGTAAATTACTTTTGTAAGGGAGTAAATGCTGAAATGAAGTGGAGGCGTGTAATAACTACAGAAATTCTTTCTTGTGAATATATTTCAGTGACATGAACTTTATGCCTACACAACCACAAAAAAAGAATGTCAGAAAAAAATAGAAAAAAATGTTTTCCTTGTCTTTAAAGTGTTTGAAAATCTGCTCCTGCCTAATATGACTTTCCACTGATGTCACTTGAGGCATAAGGCCTCTTATATAAGCCATTTTGCAAGAGAGAACTCAAAAGGGGAAAATTCACCCCCCCGGTGGAGGGTCCACAGACTGCCTTTTGCATTGCTTAAGCCCCATTCAATTCTAAGTGGTATGAAGACCTTACACACTGGGTTGAATTTCACCTTATGAATGATTCTTTGAGGTAGTGAAAATATGAGTTTTCACTGGAAACAACACCATGAAAAAAGGGTGAAGAAATAGCTAAATCCTGTTACACTTAGAGCAAGTCTACACTACCATGCTATATTACTGCGCTGCTGTAGCGCATCTGGTGAAGAGCCGCTATGCCAATGGGAGTGTGCTCTCCTATCGGCATAATTACTCCACCTCTGCGAGAGGCGGAAGCTATGTCAGTGGGAGTGGGTCTCCTGCCAATATACCATGGTGTGGAAAGCACTTAAGTTTATGTAACTTACATTGCATGGGGGTGTCTTTTTCAAACCCCTGAGTGACATAAGTTACATCGACTTAACCAGTAGTTTAAACCAGCCCTCAGTCTCACCATGAACAGTCCCATTGAGGCTGCATGGAGTATACCACTAGTCAATGTGGTATCAGAATCTGAACCAAAGTGAGAAGAGAGTTATATGAGAGCCCTAGGATAAAACTCAAGATAACATAATTTTAAAAATAAAGGATTAATACAATGAATTCTCAAATCTGGAAATATTTAGATTATATGTAAACATAGAAATAATGTAACACAACTCTGGTTGCAAGTTAATAAAGATCAGACAGACAGAACAAAATAAATGGACGGAGACAGAATGTTCCATTTATAATACATACAATACACAAGTGATTGTTGGTTAATGATTCTGTTAATGGAAGGATTCACAAATGGGTGATTAAAGGTGTTTTTTTTTATAATGAATAATATTACACATAGTATCAAGTATCAGGGGGTAGCCGTGATAGTCTGTATCTACAAAAACAACAAGGAGTCTGGTGGCACCTTAAAGACTAACAGATTTATTTGGGCATAAGCTTTCGTGGGTAAAAACCTCACTTCTTCAGATGCACATAGTAAGCATTGCGTTTTTACACTATATATAGTAATACATGTTATGTTTTATCAGCTGATTCATAGAACTAAAAGAATATTTTGTGAGCACAACTGAGGGGATCCTGGAATGGTGACTAGCTAGAGGTTCTGCCTCTTTGGTCTCTAGTAAGATCAGAAGTTATTTAGAAGTGTGGCATCAGATTCCTGTAGCTAGGAATATAAAGAAAGTTTCTAAGTGACATGTAACGCTGATAAAGGCTATTTGTGACCAAAATAGAAATAGAAAATGAATTATATAAGCTAGCTCAATTTGGGTATTAGTGTACAGCAAATTATATTATAGAGTAGCCGACGGCCAGTCATAATCAATATATCATGTGGCAGTTTAGTTATTCTGAATATCAAGTCATATTTCTATATTTCATTGTCCAGTCTGTTACAGAGTACTTGTATGTTTTTTGTTGCTGTGCCTTTTACTGTAACAATGAAGTCTGTCATGGCTCATCATGGCTGATATGAAGGTCAACTGTATGGAGGCATGTGTCAACTGCATTTTATAAAAAGGCAGAGTTCATAAAGACTATCCCTGAAAACTGGGAGAAAATTACATTTATCTTTTTCATATAAAAATTTAAATTATAAAGAGAGCCTCAACAGAAAACTCTGCTTACCGAACATAATATGCTGCTATAAGTGCCTTTGCTAAGGATATTTGTGTTCTGTTCAGTTGAAAAAACTAAAAAAAAATGTTTTCCCGTTATAAAATCTACGTAACATTTGGACCAGGCCATTTGGCCACAGGATACCAGATTTTTAAAGAATGATTTCATGGGCCTGATTCTATGCCACTGCAGCCAGTGGCAATCTTCCCATAAATCATGAGCTGTCAATGGTGTATGACTATATACACATCCACATCAGTTGTTGTAGGAACACATTTTTCAGTGGACAAGCAGGACAATACAAAATTTAAATTTTAAAAGTATATCTGTATAAAATAAAGTTAGTTTTTTTAAAGGAACATTGGCAGCCATTTGCCAGTATCGAGACAGATGAGATTTGTTTAACTAATTCAAGATGAAGCTCCTTTATTATTGTCTTAGCTATTTTAAAACATACTTTTTGCTAATATGGGGACAGATGTTGATACCTTTAATCACACTGAGTGGCACCTTTCTACACAAGTAGTCCCACTGAGGTCAGCAACACTATAGGTTCTATTCAACATAAGCATATCAGAATCTGGCCTTTAGTAATCCATTTAAAACTAGATTAGGTTACATTTACACATGCTATGTAGTGCATTATTTTGTGAGTCTCACTGATTACTCACAAAGTAAGGTTTCACTCAGTATGCATAAAGATGGCAGAATCTGGCCCTTAATAAATATGAATTGCTAAATGTTTCCAAATATTGATGTAAAAATGAAACTTCTCTTGGGTTATTATATGAACTGTGTGAAAACTTCAAAAATGTATTTTAATATTTGCTGCTCACAGTACCAGTACAAAAATAAGAGATTACATTTTTATCTGCATTCCTGTGCTGTGAAAATAATAGTTTAAATTGGAAGTAACAACTTCCACTTAAATATAGAGTGTGTGGTGGTGTCTGATAGAGCTCTATTTAGGTAAAATGCATGTGGCCTTATAGGGAATGCAAGCCCAAGAAATCCTTGTGTGCTGGCTGCGCACTGTGCTTCTTTGTTTACAGGAATAGTCACCTTAGTGTTTAAGGAGAAAGAAAAAATATTCCATTCTGCATCAGGCAGTTGTGCAAGTTCTGAGGAATGGGGAGTTAATGTAACTTAGCACTGCATAGCTGCATTTTATCAAGAAGAATCATTTTGTAATAGAGTGTGGCTGCTATGTTTACAGAGCTTGAGGCTAACAGAGCTTACATAGGCTCTGTAACTCCAGTGGCAATTTTAGGCAGGACAGAGTCCATAATTTAGGTGTAGATATAATATTTATGAAGTTTCCACACTGCTGACAGCTTCGTTGAGATATTTACATTGGGGGAAAATGCTGAGATGAAGTAAGTCAGAAAGGAACATCATACTTTTTTTGAAGAAATGCTGAGAGTTGGTTTGGTTTTGTGGTTACACTACTGGAATGAGACTCTTGAGAAGTGGATTAAGTTATTCGCTTCATTAAAAACTTCTTGTGTGACATTGTTCAACTCATTTAATTTCATTATGTTTCAGTTTCCCAGCTAAAATTTGAATAATAATGCTTCCTTTCTCAGGGCCAAATTCTGACATGCTTGCTTAATCTGAATAGCAGTTTACTTTGCAAATGGTCACGTTTACTTCAACAAAAGTGCCTGTGGAGTGAGCAAAATTCAACATGCATAAAGGTATCAGAATCTCAGCCTCAACTGTCTGAACTATTAGTGAGTCTTACTTAGTAATCTCTTGGTTGGAAATTCATGGGTTCAATTTTTTTCTCTGGGAGTCGGATTCAAACCCAGTACAGATACTGTGATGCAATAATGCTAGGGGTCAGTCTGGGGACCAAAATATAAAACTGTGCATATAATCCCCATATACCTGATTGTGTCTCATAAAGTGATCAGCACTGAAATATTTAATAGTGTTGACACATAAATTATCAGCTCTTTAAATTGTTATTAGAGCCAAAATCACAGACATATTATTATTTCAGGTTGGTTGGCTGCAGACTCAGGAAGACAGCTCTGCATAGGTTCACATTTGGAAGGTATTCTTTACAGTCATAAGGGCTACAAACTAATTTTTGAAGTAAAAACTTAACTCTGAGGGGGCTGTCCAAACAGGAAATTCCTTGACCACTTATTACAACAGATTAGAAGAAACCCCAATGGTCTTGTCATTATATCATCTCTCAAAAAAGGAAATGTCATATCCCAATGCATATGAGTCACTACTAAGGATATAAAGACTGCTGTGTTTGCCTATACACTAGCTGCTCTGAGAGCACATTATTTATATAGCACTATGTAACATCTTGAGTATGAGTAGAATTAGAGCATAACCAAAATATTTCCAATCCTACCTGGCTGTTAGTACAAGCATGTAAGTGTCAAAAGACTGTATATTTCACTGAAGTCTGCACAATGTCTTGTGTATGAAAATTCTTGTGATATCCTATTTTTCCTGACATAATGGAGATACATACCCATAACACACACAAATTCCTTTGTATTTGTTACATGTAAATACTGAGTTAAAAGATTTCAATGTCTAGGAAACAATGTTTTTATGCCAACCTGTACAAAATATATGGTAATTCATTATAAATAACATTATGAAAAAAAACTTTATTCAGACATAACTTTTCTAGCAGTTTTCATTTTCTCCTGCTTTTGAAATATATAGTTATGGTATATAATAGAGGAAGGACTTCACTAGTACCTAACTGGAAAAATCTGTTATGAAATCCAGTGACTGTAATGATCACTGAATTTATGAATACGTCTTCTTTTTTAATATTGTTCTAGAGTCAGAGTCAAATAGAACTGTAAAGATTGTAAGCCAGGGTTTTGCTTATTGTTGTAATATTATGTCCCCTCCCCCTTAGCTTTTTTCTTTTCATTGTTAAGCAGTTCCTTGCGTAGGTGCATATTGGGACACCTAGTGGCAGTCACTGATGATAAGTTCCCATTCAGGAGAAGTGGAGGAGACACCAGTAGAATGACATCCAAATGTCTCATTGAGTATGTGGAACCCACAATGTGCTTTCATTCTAAGACATTTGGTTTGTTGTGGGTTTTTTTTAACACCATGATCGTCCCAACAAATTTAAGCCAAACATTATTCTCTTTCTATTACAACATAACGCAGTTATACGGGCTATCACAAACCAAACTGTTAAATCATATTTTGATTTTAATATGTTTACTATGTAAAGAAAGTTTACATATTTCATTTATCTAAAAGACAGAACTATTAATTGAGAATCATTGTTGTCTACAGTATTTAGATAAATGTTCGCATATAATTGTTTTGTTACCACATTATTTCCTTAATTTGTAAGTATATGTTTATAATGATTCAAATTCTTATTACATTTATTTTGTAAAGAAGTTACATGTATACAGACATGTTAGCTTGACTAATGTTTCCAAAACAGTAAAGTGATCACATTATTCTATAAATTAAGGTCACTTTCCCCCAAATGTTGGCACCTGAAGTTAAGCGCCTACATTCTAAATAAAAGTGGCTTGCTTGATGTACAGTGATGAAAAGCACCAACAGAAGGTACTGAAGTCAGTGGGAGCTGTGGACACTCAGTGCCACAGAAAATGAGGCCACTTTTCTGGCAGTGCCTACAGATAGATTTAGGTATGTAATGTTAGGCACACAACTTTGAAATCTTTGACCTACATGCTTGACATTTTCTGAAAGTGTAGGATAATGACCAATATAACAGGAGACAGGAGAGATGAAAGATCAGGACTGAGACATAATGGCAGAGCTTTATAGAGAAGTTTATAATAGTATTTGCCTTGCACTGAACTCAAGCCTACTCCTTTTGAAATCAACAGAAATTGTTCAATTAATGCCAGTGGGAATAGAATTGGGCCTATTATATGTCCTATAAGCAGGGATATTTGTCATTTATTTTTATGAACTCTAGATTTACTCAAATGTTTAAAATAAAGGGGAAAACCAGCTCTAAATTAAACTAAAATTAACACAATTCTGAAACTGATTTCCCTTTTCTGCTTATAAAGTTAGCCAGACTTTTGGTGTTCTCACTCTAGCGACTTGTATTCCCAGTTTTAGTTTAAAAATTCACAATGTATCAAGATAATGAATCATCACCGACAGCATAGTCCTCATTACGTTGGTGAGAGTTTCACCTGACTAAGGACTGCAAAACTGAGACTTATATTGCTGTTCATGCAAATTATGATAAATATTACAAAAAATCTTACTGAGTTCAAATAAAAGTGCTTAATTCAAAATGGAGTGCTAATCAAAATGAGGTAATAATGAATGGAACACTCAGATGCTGTCACTCTACATTAATAACAATTTCGAACACATTTGTTCTGCTAAAATACTCCAGCAATCTAACATATTGAAAAGGTTTCAGTAAGAACTGTGAGGAAGAGTTTCCATTCATTGTAGTTGCTTCAAATACTCTCAATAGCACAGAACATTAGACTGTAGTACTTTTACTGTACTCATTTTTTTGGAGATATCCCATCTCCTAGAACTGGAAGGGACCTTGAAAGGTCATCAAGTCCTGCCCCCTACCTTCTCTAGGAAGGACCAAGTACTGATTTTGCCCCAGATCCCTAAGTATCCCCCTCAAGGATTGAACTCACAATCCTGGGTTTAGCAAGCCAATGCTCAAACCACTGAGCTATCCCTTTCATTTGACATTATTTTTTGTAAGCACTGTTTTGGTTTTATGGAATGTTGACTTCTTCAAAATGATTTGGTTGACAGATTTAACCTCTGTAATGTCTAGCTTTTGAGGTTATTCAAAACATTTTCCTCTCATATAGAAAAAAAATGTATGTGTGTTTATGAGAGAGATACACATAGAATGCATGATAATATGGTGCAGTATAAAAAATGTACCAGCATGACTTTGGGATCACAACATTCCTCAGAAATGGTGAAGTCACAAGAAAGTTATGTAGGCCATTCCAAATTAGTGTCTATAAAATATGTATACCTCACCATGCAATTATGTACTCTCTAAATACTACATGCAATGTTGGGAATATTTTAGAGGATTTATTTATTTTTATCCCTCCATCTATGAAACCATCTAATTGAAAGCCAAACAAAGTAATTCAAAGACTTCCTTTGACTTCAATAGGCGTTGGATTAGATCATATGTCTCACTGTACAGGGCACATAGGGAGTTATAAACACTTGTCTATATTGTCTATACCTAGAAATGTCATGATTGTAATCTTTGATCCCATTTGGCACTAAAAACGAGTACTTGGTCCCACTGAGAAGCTGAGATTCTTTCCAAAACTATATTTCTTCTGTTTCTAGCCCTACAAGGTCACAGGAAATGTTAGATTTCAATACCTAATGGAACAAACCGGTTTATGCAGAGAAAGCTAACCAGAGTCCAGGACCAGATCTTGTTCATTCTCGGCTTTAGGCAATACAATTTGCTGGTAAAAATTCCACATCTGGAAAGAAGAGGATACATCTGTGGGCTAGGTTGATGTTTAAAAGGTGTTTCTTTGAAACTTTTCAAGGGATTAGAATGTTAAAATAAATTCCAAGGGATGATATACCGCCAGTGGGCAGAGAGCTAGTGGGACAGTCAAAGGTGCATGATAAATTTATTGATCATTAGTCTTGACTTCTCAGTTAAGGTAGCATTTATTTTTTTCACTTAAAACTGGAATTTCATCTGAATTTAGTTTTTCACTGAAAGAGGGAATTCAGTCTCACGGGGGTCTCCAATTTATATGATGAGTATGACTATACATTATATACATGTTTTATGTACTATACACTGGTTGTGCATATGTATAATTTAAATATATATGCAAATATATTTTCGCTTGTTTTGAGATCATTCAAAACTCCAATTGCCCTGCAAAATAAATACCTAGAGCTAAACTTAAACATGATCCACTATGATAGCTTGAAAGCAAAGTGAAGGAGCTTCATTTTATTTATTTAAAACGAGATTGCACGTGAACTACAATTCTCCCAACTGGCAATAAAGGGGAAAGCAATCAGCAAAACGGTGTGTAGTTTGTCTCTTCAAATTACCAATCGTTGAATCGCTGGCATATTATTTCCTCCCCTCCCTCCTTCAGTTCTGGGGCTGGCTGCAAAGTCTTACGCTTGTGCTATGTTCGGGACATATTCTGCAAGGCTGATTCCCATGCCCAGAAATAATATCTAGAAGCTGTTTTGGCTCATTCCGCGGCATTCCAGGAGAAAGCCGATCTGCCGCCCTGCACTGCCATCTATTGGCCACGGGGCCTCACTGCTCTGCCTTCCCCCAGCTCCACCATGTCTGCCGCAGCTTTGCTAAACCGGCAGCTCCACAATGAGCAAGTGTCGGAGCCCCGGCCCCATGGCTCTTGCCATTGAAATGGCTTAGAGGGCAGAATCACCCGCACTCACACAGCGCCTCGTGCCCGAGGCAGACAGGGCCCTTCTCTGCGGCAGGTCGGCGCGCGCGTGCCCCCACCTGCCTTTTGCTGGAGGCAGGAGGACGAGGGGAGATTCTCCTGATCTTAAGGACGGCGCCTAGCAGCCCGTCCGCTGCCCCAACTCCCTCGCTGCCTTCTAAAGAAGCGGATGCAGCGGAGGCTGCCAGACACCACGCAGGAGAAGCAGCTACAGCAGCCTGAGCTCGGTCCGCGGCGGAGGCTCTGCAGGAGGCAGCCGCGGGGGCCAGGCTCCCCGCTCTCCCCCGCTGCACACTACCATGTTCGGCGCGCACCGCCAGAAGAAGAAGGGGAAGATTAAACCCAGGCGCGCGGCGCCGCGCATCCTCCCCTGCCAGTCTGGGTCTCTGCCGGCCCGGCGGGGGGGGGCCGGCCGGCGGACAATGGTGTGAGGCGGGGGAGCAAATCAGGAGGCTGGGTCTCGGCTGGGCGGAGGGGAGGAGGGGGAGGCTGAGCTGGAAGCTGCTGCGGAGCGGGGAGAAAGTTGTGCCTCTCCGTGGGAAGGGGGAGCGCGGGGAGTGCGCGCCGGGGGCAGGCGCGGTAGCTTGTTGTATCGGCATGTGAGTCCCTGTGTGGCGCCCTGCGGAGCTGACTGCCCCGCAGCCTGGCAGCGAGAGGCGGAAAGGGAACAGCCTCCTGGTCCCTCAGTTAACCCCCAGTGTACAGCCATTCCCCCATCTTCCTCCTACCCTCCCTCTTTGTGCGCCCCTCACCCCCCTTCCTCTCCTCCCTGAGTCCCCCTCTCCCCTCCCCTGGCTCCGCTCTCTAGACCCTCCACTTGCCCGCCTCTCTCCTCCGTTCCCCGCCCCCCCACTCTCCACCCCCCCTCACTCCCTCTCTCTTGTTCGCCCCTCCCTCCCGCCGCCCCCTCCCCCCCCCCACTCTCTGGTCGCGGGGAGAGCGCTGAGAGCAGCTTCGGGAGCCAGCCCTTGGCACCGCCGCCGCCGCCGCGCTCGATGTGTGTGTGCCGCGGGGGCTCGGCGCAGCCTGGGCGGGGGGCGCCGTGTGCGTGCGTTCCTTCTCCAACCTTCCCGTCTGTGAGCCCCGCCGCCGCTCTCCTTCGCCCGGGCGGCTCGCACGCAGCGCACACCCCAAACAGGCATCTGTATGGGTTGCAACAATGCTTGGGCCCTGGAGATTTCAGGCTCAGTAAGTATCGGGGTTGACTCCCCCCCCTTCCTGTCTGTGTCTTTTTGTGGCTTCCCAATCGCCCCCCTCCTCCGCAACTCCTCCCCTTCCCCCCTTTGGAACAGGATTTCTCCCGACTCGGGTGCTGCTCAGTTAGGTGGCGGTGTCCGGCGGCTGCTGCTGCTGCTGCTGTCGGCGGTACTGAAAACTGCCTAGAGCCGGCCGGGCAGTGCGGTGAGCTAGGGTTTGAACTCTTTGGGGGGAAAGCAATACACCCCCCGCAAACTGTGACCCTCCACGGAGATCTGGCAAGGAGCGGCGCACAGCCATCACAGACGGGCTTCTCAGGCAGGATCGCAGCCTTGTATAGCACAGATTCAACTTTATTTTCTTGATCCCCACCCCCGTCGTTTTCTTGAAGGAGGAAGGGGGGAGGGGAAACTGTATTTATCTCCTTTACTAATCATAACTGAATTAAAGTTGCAAAATGCCCGGGAGTTTGATACTATACTGCCCGGGCACGTTTCGCAATGGCTTTTTTTCTTGTTTGGTTTGGTTTGGTTTGAAGATCAGGCGATTAATGGATGAATAGATCTGATCGGGCTGAGAAAGAATTTGCAAGGTAAATGCGATAACTAGAAAGATTGATGCAGCTTTGATGCAGTGAAGCCGTTTATCTTCAGTAATTTCGATCCGGTAGATGTTTGGTCGAAATTGTATATCTATATCTAGATATATATCTATATTCGCCAAGACGTCCGATTCCCTGCTGCTTCCCTCCCTATGCTGCAAGTGCTAGATTTCAGCGTTGAACTCGCTGCCACAAGAGATGTCTTGCAGTAATGAGACTTATTTTTAGGGTGCGTTTCTCCAAGCGAGTGTTGCCGTGAGGAGTGACGCTCAGAGAAGGTTGACCGTAGAAAATGCAGTCTCAATGACTTATTAGTCTCCCCCCCCCACCCCCAGACACACACAGATGTACATATTCTGGCTCTTAATATTATTTTTAGACAAGTAGAAGTAGGAGAAAGCTGCAAGGAGACAGACTGCAAGAGAGAGAGAAAATCGGATTTGTTTCCTGCTAGATAAAATTCGGGTATTAAATCACTGACGTAGGTCAATGGTAGGATTTTTTTTTCCCCGTTGGCTTTCAATCAGCTCGGGTGTCTTCGCCCCTAAAGGATGAAGAGCACTGACAGCCATCCTTGCTTATAATCAGTTTCTCCAATGCTTGGAGTGTTGGCGATGATATATTTCCATGAGACCTAGTTAGATCTCTCCGCTTCTATTAGGCTAGTTTTACAAAAAAACATTGGGAATAAACAGTATGCCAGTTATGGCTGAGCCTGCGAAGGTGATCTTCATGTTTTATATATTTTTTTCACAAATTTTGGGTGAGTGGCTCAAACGTCCCCTTTAATTCTCTCTCGCGCTCGCTGTACGTGTGTTCATAAATATCAACCGAGTAAGGTTCTTATGTGAGTGGAGATGCAAAACATGAATACTGTTACTAAAGAGAGCTAGTAAGTGCATTCAGTTACACGGTGGATGTAACTCATTGCAGTGCCGGAGAAGTCCATCACAAAAGTTATGTGCTTTTTTTAAAAAAAAAATGCATATATATACAGCCATTGACCTTTTTAGGAAAGAGGTGATTTGGGGGATCCAGCAGGATTCTATGTGTTGAATTAATGTACATATCTCACCTTTTTTCTTTGGATTTCCGACAATGGCATTTCCAGCAATGGTTAAAAATAATCACGGTAACACCTTGGGTCTGTAAAAGTGGGGAAAGACCTTAACAGTGCGCTGTTCGCTTAAGAGGTTCTGAAAGGAAGAAAGGGGGGTGGGTAATAGGGCTGAGATGGGAAACCTCATAAAATGGTGCTTTTTACTTTTAAATTAGAACCGTGAAACCGAACTGACAGCCATTTTATGTATATTTATGGGACTGGTCATGAAAAAAAAAATCCGACGAAACACTGAAATGTAGCACATATGAATAGAAACAGAACGGTTTCCAGTGTGACCTTACCTTTTAAAAATACAGCAGACGTTTAACTCACTAGGAGTTGAACATTGTCCTTTCAAGCAGATTCAGTGTTATCCAGCTTTTAAAACACTTGGAATTAGAAATGACAAATTTTTATTTTGAATAGCAACCTTCTCCACCTACCCCCACGCTAAAATAAATAAATGAAAACTTTGTGTCTGGTTTATATTTTAAATCTTTATGCTATTACGTTTTCTTTTCTCTTCTTGCCCGTACAGGAGTTAAAATGTACGCTTGCTGCTCTACAGTAACTTTGGAACAGGACCCCAACAAAAAAATGCATATCTGGATGCTGCAGACGATAGCGGTTGCTTTAACATCGCTAGTCCTGTCGTGGGCAGAAAGCATCGAGTATTATGGGGAAATCTGCGATAAGGCGTGTCCTTGCGAGGAAAAGGACAGCATCTTAACAGTGAGCTGTGAAAACAGAGGGATCATCAGCCTTTTCGAGATCAGCCCACCAAGATTCCCTGTCTATCACCTCTTGTTATCTGGGAACCTTTTGAACAGACTCTACCCAAACCAGTTTGTTAATTACACTGGGGCTTCGATTTTGCATCTAGGGAGCAATGACATACAAGACATCGAAACGGGGGCCTTTCATGGTCTGCGGGGCTTAAGGAGGCTGCACCTGAACAATAACAAGCTGGAACTATTAAGGGATGACACTTTCCTTGGTCTGGAGAGTTTGGAGTATCTTCAAGTCGATTATAATTACATCAGCACTATTGAACCCAATGCTTTCAGCAAACTGCATTTGCTGCAGGTGCTGATCCTCAATGATAACCTCCTCTCCAGTTTGCCCAACAACCTTTTCCGTTTTGTGCCCTTAACTCACCTGGACTTGAGGGGTAACCGGCTGAAGCTGCTGCCCTACCTGGGCCTTTTGCAGCACATGGATAAAGTGGTTGAGCTGCAGCTGGAGGAGAACCCATGGAATTGCTCTTGCGAGTTGATCGCTCTGAAGGATTGGCTAGACAGTATCTCCTACTCGGCTCTGGTGGGGGACGTGGTTTGTGAAACCCCTTTCCGCTTGCACGGCCGAGACTTGGATGAAGTCTCCAAGCAGGAGCTTTGCCCTAGGAGACTCATCTCGGATTACGAAATGCGACCGCAGACACCTTTGAGCACCACAGGGTATTTCCACACTACCCCGGCCTCGGTCAACTCCGTGGCCACTTCTTCCTCGGCTGTTTACAAATCCCCCTTGAAGCCCCCTAAAGGGACCCGTCAACCAAACAAGACCAGGGTGCGTCCCACCTCCCGCCTGCCCTCCAAAGACCTGGGATACAGCAATTACGGCCCCAGCATCGCCTACCAGACCAAATCCCCGGTGCCTTTGGAGTGTCCCACCGCCTGCACTTGCAACCTGCAGATCTCCGACCTGGGCCTCAATGTCAATTGCCAGGAGAGGAAGATCGAAAGTATCTCCGAGCTACAGCCCAAACCCTACAACCCCAAGAAGATGTATCTGACCGAGAACTACATCGCCCTGGTGCGCAGGGCGGATTTCCTGGACGCCACCGGGCTGGATTTGTTGCACCTGGGCAACAACCGGATCTCGGTCATTCAGGACCGGGCCTTTGGGGATCTAACTAATTTGAGAAGACTCTACCTGAACGGGAACCGGATCGAGCGGCTGAGCCCGGAGCTGTTCTACGGGCTGCAGAGCCTGCAGTACCTCTTCCTGCAGTACAACATCATCCGGGACATCGAGGCGGGCACCTTTGAGTCAGTCCCCAACCTCCAGCTCTTGTTTTTGAACAACAACCTGCTGAGATCTTTGCCCGCCAGCATTTTTTCCGGCCTGACTCTCTACAGGCTGAGCCTGAGGAGCAACCACTTCTCCTACCTGCCTGTGAGCGGGGTGCTGGACCAGCTGAAATCCCTGCTGCAGATCGACCTGCACGAGAACCCCTGGGATTGCACCTGCGACGTGGTGGGCATGAAGCTGTGGCTGGAGCAGCTCAACACCGGGGTGCTGGTGGACCAGGTCATCTGCGAGTCCCCCAAGAAGTTCTCCCAGAGCGACATGCGGACCATCAGGTCGGAGCTGCTGTGCCCGGACTACTCCGACATCATCGTCTCCACCCCTACCCCTTCCTCCATCCAGCTGCCGGGCGGGACCACCCTTTTCTCTTCCACCGTGCGGCTCAACAGCACGGGCGCGGCGGGGGGCGCGGCGCCCTCGGGCGGCGGGGGCGGATCCCCCTCGTCGTCGGTGCCGCTGTCGGTGCTGATCCTGAGCCTGCTGCTGGTGTTCATCATGTCGGTGTTCGTGGCGGCGGGGCTCTTCGTGCTGGTAATGAAGCGCCGGAAGAAGGGCCAGGGCGACCCGGCCAGCGCCAACAACTCCGACGTGAGCTCCTTCAACATGCAGTACAGCGTCTACGGCAGCGGCCACCACCACCACCCGGCGCCGCAGCAGCCCCGCCACCCGCGCGGCGGCGGCCCGGCCCTGCCCAAGGTGAAGACCCCCGCCGGCCACGTGTACGAGTACATCCCGCACCCGCTGGGTCACATGTGCAAGAACCCCATCTACCGCTCCCGGGAGGGCAACGCGGGCGAGGATTACAAAGACCTGCACGAGCTCAAGGTCACCTACAGCAACCACCACTTGCAGCAAGGGCCGCCGCCCCCGCCGCCCCCCGGGGAGGAGGAGCCCCTGCGGAGCCCCACTTACAGCGTCAGCACCATCGAGCCCCGGGAGGAGCTGCTCTCCCCGGTGCAAGACGCCGATCGCTTTTACAGGGGCATTTTGGAGCCCGATAAACACTCCTCCTCCTCGCTGGGCACCCCCGGCAATAATCTCCCCGATTACCCCAAATTCCCCGCCGCCTACACCTACACCCCCAACTATGACCTTATGCGGCCCCATCAGTACTTGCACCCCGGGGCGGGGGACAGCAGGCTCCGGGAGACGGTGCTCTACAGCCCCCCGAGTACTGTCTATGTAGAGCCCAACAGGAACGAGTATCTGGAGTTAAAAGCAAAACTAAACGCAGAGCCGGACTACCTCGAAGTGCTGGAAAAACAGACCACATTCAGCCAGTTCTGAGAAATCCCTCCCTCCCCCCAACAACCATAGCGACTCCTCCTCCTCCTCTAGAGTATTTGTATTTAACAACCACACACAAAACAAAGAAACACAAATGCTGAACCCCCTCCCTCCCCCCTTTAACTCATTTTGTTGTAGGGTGAAGTGCCTTGGCACAGGATTTTCAGCTTCGGGGAATGATACTGAAAGGGTGTGCTGTTTCATTTTTATTTTTACAAGTAGGAAACAATCTATTGTGTAAACTGGGCACAACACTTGCTCTTGTGTGTTTGTGTGTCTGTGTGTTGGGGAGGGGGGAAAGAGGGTTTACTTAGGTTGGATCGTGCAGGTTATAAGTACAAAAGTCATAGTCACTTTCATTTTGTTGGACAGGCGTTGCTAAATTTTATTTTCTCTTTGGTTGAAGAGTGCAGCGCACGTTTCCCCCTTTTAGCTCTGGGTGAGTCTAAATGGCTTTTAAGGAAAGATTTGCACACCCAATTTAATACAAGGTTTCCTTTTTTAAAGGATGTGTTTGTATGCTTTCTGGACTTTTGAATTAAAAAAATATATATATTATGATCTTTAAAAAAGATCACCAGAGATGTTGACAAATCATTAAAGAGGGCAGAGATATATGATCCATAACTGGTTAGTGAAAATAACTTATTGATGAACTATAAAATATTTTATTGTAGCACCTATTTTTATATGTGCATTAGCATTTCTCTTTCCTTCACTATTTTAGGGCCCAGTCTTGCAAATACTTACATACCCACGTAACGCTATTCATGAAAGTAGTCTTGGCATAGGCATCCATCCTGCAAACACTTAGGCAAATGAACAACTTTGCTCAGGTGTGTAGTCCCATAGATTTCAGTGAGTATGTAAAGTTAGCCACATGCCCAAAAGTTTGGAGGACTGGGGCCATAGTCAGTGCAACTGTTCTCATAAGTAAAGTTACATGGACATGTAATTGTTTTTTCAGGATGGGGCCCAGAGTCTGTGAATTGCTCAGAAGTGTTGCACTACATGCAGAGCTTTATTTCCAAAGCTGAAGTGGTATCAGGAGGACATTTTAAATCACTAAAATTAACAGTAATTATGACCAAATTTAAAAGACAATCTAAGACAAGCAATCTGGTCAGGATAAAAGAATATTGTATTGGGAACCTCCTGCTAGGGCAATTAGTCGGACTAACTAGCGAGGGACATGTGGAAATCGTTGATTTTAGCAGGAAAATTGTTTCTTTTCATTACTCAACCAAAATATAATGATTTGACTACTGTTGTAGCCAATTTCTGATTGTTTAGTCAAATGCAATTGCACTTGTACAGATCCATGTGTATACTGGCACTTTGAAAGACCAAATGATGGACTGTACACATCTCTATATAATGTCTTTACCCCTTTGGGCATCAGGCAATTAAAAGGATATCCATAAATACAGCATCACTGTAAGATGGGACAACTGGTGTCTCATATGTATCCCAGCACATGTAATTTTTTAAAAATAATTTCTGAATAAACACTTGATAACTATTTCAAATGTAAGGACATGAAGTAATTATTACCTGAAGTTCACAATATCTTGCCAAAATCAAACTTTGCTATGTGAAACTGCCTTTACTAGCAATGAAGTCTGAACGGAAAGGAACTAACAGTATAATCTGATGTGTTGTTCTTCAGGTTATTTTCAAAACACAATATATTGTAATTTATCAAGATACCTGACATGGGTCAGAACTGGACATTGCTATGTGAATCACGAACTTGCTTAAAAGTATAGTTTCATATTTACATTTTTTTCCTTTCTAAAGTCTTCATTTAAGATATGGATCAGGGTAAGTGATATTTCACATTCTTTTTTACCTTTATCTCTTAGGTTATTGTATTTGGTATTGTTTGGCCAGGATTCGCTAGTACATCTGTTTTGCAAAAGGGCTCTGTTCTGTGCTGCTTTTTCTACTTATGTAAAGTATGTGTCTTTATTTTTGTGTTAAACTGGCCTTCAGCAATTCAGGATGAATGATGTGTTGGGATGTGTACTTCCCTTCCACCATGCCCTCCACTACCCAAACAAACAAAATCAAATGTGCATGACCATACATAACTCTAGGTGGTTTGGTCAATATACTGAAATCTGGATTTTAAATGTGAACAGGAGATTCTTCTTGTTTTATTGCAAAAGCAACAACACATGGCATTATGGTGTATACTGCTCTTGATCTGCAGCATATCTGTCATTGAAGTCAATGAGAGATGTAAGTGCTGATTGAGGTCTCATTCTGCAGTTTCTATTGAGCAAAAAACTCCCTTTGAACCATTGCCAAAGCCAAAGGGCCTCATTCTCTTCTCATTTACACTGGCGTAAATTAGGAGTAATCATTAAAGTCAGCAGTTACACTGGTGTTAAATGGCTACAAGTGAGAAGACGATTAAGCACATTGGCTTGCACAGTGACATGGAAGGAGATTTTCTTAGTAATGTCCAAATGATCAGGGCAATACGTGGTCCTTCAGATGTGAAACTTTTTTTCTCGTGCACCCAAAATTCAAGTTGATGGGAGTTTTGGGTGGTTTCAGTAGAAATGCAGGATCTGGTCCTTAATGTGAAAGGTACATTTTACATGGCATTCTGCCACAAAGAGGCAGCATCCACAAGTGTGTAAATGCACAGGAACAGCTTGAATTTATGAGACCTGGGTGATAGAAATGCCTGAACAGTCTTTTTATGTCAGAGTTCCTGATGCTGCTATTTCTGATGCCAGTAAATCTGCTGCCTCCATATTCTCTGCATACACTTGATATTTGAGACCAGGAAACATTCTAACAGTACACATGCTAAAATCAGAATAATTAGTGAAATCCTCTTCAGTGCCCTACACCAACTACAAGTAGCAAAAAATTAAAATATTAGGAGAGCCATTATTGGAGAAGAAATTTAAACATAATCAATTAACCTCCAGCCGCGTAGTCTTGAAGAAGAATTCTTAAAAGACACATGAATTTCGAAAAAGATCATTTACTCATTAAGTATCCTGAAATACAACTAAGAGGGACATTGATAACTCAGACCTTAATAGAAATGGGATTACCCATGCAGAGGCTACAATGATTAATTTTCTGAAGAAAATTATAGGTAGAAAGAGGTGACAGAATGTCTGATCACAGAGGTAGTTTTGGTTGTGGAGCAATATATTTATATGGAAAATATGACCTTTGTTTGCTAGCAGGATCAGTGAAACCATCAGTTTTGCTAGCAGGATCTGCTGAGTTAGTGCTGACCAAAGAAGTAAAAGTGTCAGAGAAAAAAATATATTAATCCTTTTTTTTAAGTTGAGAATTGTTTTAATGGGGCCATTTAATTCACTTCCCCTTTTTGTCCAATTGTTGCCCTTTCTTACAAGATATGTTGAGTTTCCTGAGATGAAAGAGCCATATAGCTATACATTTTCTTTCAAAAGTTCATGTAAATCGATTATAAAAGAGAAATAAAGGCAAAAGAACCCTAATTTCTAAAATGTAAGTGCTAGAATCAACATACAGATTCTGACAATATAATATATACCATTTATTTATAAAAGCAAGTCAAAAGTTTTCTTTATCTATCTTCTATATTCAGTATTTTGCCAACTGTTTAGCATACTGATGCAATGTCTTATATTCATAATTGTGCTTTTGGGACAGATTTTCTTTTTTGGGGTCCAGATTCTTTCTTTCTTTCTTTCTTTCTTTCTTTCTTTCTTTCTTTCTTTCTTTCTTTCTTTCTTTCTTTCTTTCTTTCTTTCTTTCTTTCTTTCACATCAATTTCACAACATTCACCCATGTATTTTCTAGCTGTTTTTATAAATTGTTTTGAACACCAAACTTTGTGTTCATTTTGTCATCAATTAAACATCTGACATGAAAGATGTTTCCACTTTTATATTTATAGGACCTATTATTGCACACTTTTCTCATGTTGAACTCACATTGACTTTCATGTCAGTTGTTGCTGAGTAAAACATGTAGGATTGTGTCTAAAGACTGGTATATTTCAGTTTCATATATTTTCCATTATCTATTTATAGTACTAGATAACTGATACTCAGGAGTATTCCTTTTAGACAAAATTCTGGTACTCCTTGTCATATTGATTAGTAGTTTAATTTAATTGAAATTAAGGGTAAGGTACTGTTCAACATGAATAAGATATAAGAATCTAGCCCATATAAATACATTATAGAAAAAATAAATCTAAGAAAGCAGTAATATTTAATGTAATGTCATGCAATATAATACTAGTATGATAAATACAGTTTTAGGTGGGTAAAAGTTTATAATTATTGGTAGGTTATTACTATCATAGCTTACATACAAGTTATAAAATATAATGAGGTACACTTTCTCTCTGACATTTAAGAGTCACTTTTTGGTAATTTTATAGTATGCCATGTTAAAGATCTGTCAGAAGAAGTAGTTAC
This sequence comes from Chrysemys picta bellii, assembly GCF_011386835.1. Classification (NCBI taxonomy): domain Eukaryota; kingdom Metazoa; phylum Chordata; order Testudines; family Emydidae; genus Chrysemys; species Chrysemys picta. The sequence continues at coordinate 265,261,571 of NC_088791.1, read as the reverse complement.
TTTCACTTGAGGGAAAGTCATCATTTACTGATCAAATAATAATGACAGAAAGCAAAATATTGGTCCTTTAGCTGTGCAGAGTGGAGCTTAGGTGGATATGGGTATTCTGCACCCCTCAAAGAGGCTTAAATGGATTCTGACATTATCAGACCCTATCAGAGCTGGTTGCATAATTCATATGGGTCCATTGTCTGGGGCAAAGTGCACAAATCCATCCCAAGACAATTATCCATGGCATCCTGGAGGCTGGGAGATGGTACTGGGACAAGCAGGGAGTTTGATGTGAGGAGGCTGGTGCTCCTCATTTTCCTGACAGCTGGTGAAACTAAAAGAGCTCTTGGGTGAAGATAGGACCACTGGAGTGACGATTCCCTTCAAGAGCCCAGGGCAGAAATATAGTCTTCCCTTATGCCTGCACAGCTCCTAGGACATTGTCATTACTACTGGAAACAAATAACAACGTAGAGTGAGTAGTAGAAAGTCAATGACAAAGACACCCACCTTCTCATCACCACCAGCCTCGCAAAGCTGCAATTACTTGCTTTAGTTAACGTGTTTTAGAGAATACCCCCCCGCACACGCCCCACATTGTCCTCCTGCAGCAGTTCTACAAGGAACTGTAGGCCCTGCATAGAGAAGTGGAAACAAAATCCAAAGGAGGTAAATTGAGGTTGGCTTGTGAAAGGGATGAAAAGGCTGTGAGCTCATTTACATAAGGTCCTGTCCTAAACATCTCTGTACTATGCTCCATTGAAGTGTGAGTTCTCCCGTACATTGTGTGTCTAAGCCTCCTTCCACTCCAGCCCTGCTACCTTCAGCATATCTGTCAATCCATCTATGTGTAACTGTGATCCATCCTAATATAAATGTGATACATCTTTGTAATTTTTATTGCTTTCATTTTACTTTTTTCGTTATTCAGATAAGTCTCAAAATAACTAGTATTGTGACAATAGTGCAAAAATGGTATAAACAGGTTTTAGAATGAATGTTTATTCTTAAAACACTGAATGGAATAGTGTCAGAAAACACAAAGACACATTTAGATAGTAGAAACCAGAAACATTTAATTAATTGGATTTCAAAGGGAATAAAGTGCAATGAATGTAGTAATTAAATGGTTATCAAATTTACTAATTAACTTACAGATAATGGGCCAAATTCTTCTCTTGGTTATACATGTGTTAGTCTAGAGCTACACCATTGACTTCAAAGGAATTATTCCAGATTTACAACAGCAGAACAGAGAGCAAAATTTGGCCTTGCATTCCTAAAATAAACCATTCTAAGCATTGTTATTTTGTAAAGGGAAGCATTTCACTACATAAAGTATGATATTCAGTTGTGGTTTTGCATAGAGCAGTATGGATGATTTGCATATATTTCCAATCTGCTGGCAAATTAACAGTATTTTAGCATTGCACTTTAAAATGTAATTTGGGTCCATATTACCCCCAACCATTTTGAAAGCAAAACTCTCAGTTGATTTCAGTGGGGAGTTCTGTTTAAATCTGGATGGAAGATAAGGCCCTTGGATACAATGAGTTATGAATTAAAAAAAAATAATTCTGTGGTCCTTACTTAGGCAAACCTACTATAGAAAATTTTCCCCCAATAGTAGTTTTGACAGTGTAAGGTCTGCAGAAAAGATCATACCCTATGTAATATTTATTGCCATTTTGCACTTTTTATGTAGAATATATTTATATTTGTTTGAAAACTATGGAGTAGTTCAGCTTCCACTGAAACATCTTTCTATATGACAAATGGTGACCACTGCTGTAAGTCATGTGTTCCTGGGCTATTCTTCAGGAATGTCAGACTGGGGCTTTGAGAAAGGGGTGGGGGGGGAGAGAAGAGGTTGATGCAGTATATTGTCTACTTGAGTATGACATGTAATAAAACATTTCCTTCTCATTCTGATTTCAACAGTCTACTTGGCTTATGAAAGTCAGGCTAACTATCTATCATGATAATTGTAACAGTACCATGAAGGGGCTTATTTTTACATTCATATTTTGGATAAGAGGGATAGCATCAGATCACCACTGTTTCATCTATTTTTTTTTTAGAGATACATTTACCACCAGTATATCAAATGTGAAGTAAATATAATTTTTGGCCAAGCTGATTTTTTTCCCCAAAAAAGAATAATATAGCAACTGTTTCCAGTTAAGAGGATGAAAGTTTAATACAAATGTACTCATATCTTCATCCCATTTACCATCAATGTGATTGTAAAAGTAAAGCCATACATGTCATATAAAAGAAATTAGACATATTGTTTTCATAAAGACTTAGTAAATCAATGTAGGCTATGCTAATGAGTGAATATGGTGTGTTCTTACTATCAAATGCAGTTTCATTGGCAATTAAAGCCTGTAGGATTAGGCCTAATGTGCTTTCAGTTCTTATGTAAGCTTTTAGGCCTTGATCCAGCATTGTATAGCACAGGAATGGCCAAACTTACTGGCCTCCCAGAGCCGCATCTGACAATTTTCAGAAGTTCGAGAGCTGGGGCACATCTGCGTGGGGCCGTGACTCCGGGCAGCCATCAGCTCCTCGGGAGGCGCCAGATGGGGTTCGGGGCTTCAGCCCAGCTCCTGCTGAAGCCCCAAGAGCCGTCTCCCCACCGGGCAGAAGCCCCGAGACCCCCCTTCCCCACTGGGCAAAAGTCCCTACCCCACCACCCCACTGCAAGGCAGAGGACCCGAGCCTCCCCCTCCAGTCTGGTAGATGGAAAAGGGGGGAGGCCAGGGCTCAGCGAGACTCACTTTAATGGTAAAAGAGCTGAATGTGGCCCGTGAGCCACAGTTTGGCGACCCCTAGTGTAGCATGTGGGCAGATTGTTGTATCTACACAGTGTCCCACTGAAGTTAATGTAATCCTATGGACCTTATCTTTGAAAAACTCTTGCTGATGTTAATGAGATGTTTGGGTACACACAGAATGTAAGATCAGGTCCAAAGCAAAATGACAGCTTTCCTGAATATGTATGTCAGTATTAGGCTCAAGGTCTGATTCATTAGCTGCATCTTAAAATAAGGTATTTACATTTGAAGAAGTACATTTGAAAATATTTACATATAGTCACAATGACCCAGATTCAGCTCTACTGCAAAATATCTTACAGATCAGTTTTGACCAAAGAATCTAACAGATTATAATAATACTATAATGTACTTAAAATAATAATAATAATAATTAATCATAATTAATTTAACTAAAACCGTACTAAAACAAATCAGTCATTTTAAGGGACCATATTAGGTGGACAGTACATTTTAATTTAGTTGTAGACCTTTTGCAATTTTTAAGAACTTGTACTCAGTTATGTGATAATCTCTGGATGGCAAAAATTGCTTTCTTTGTACTGTGCTGCTATCCAGTAACATATTTCAGCTTTAGTTACAATCACAGTGCAGCTTATGGTACTAATGACAATTACTCCATACTCTAGAACATTAACAGCTCATAAAGCAAGGTTGATTACTATGACCACACTTTTTAGATGAGATTCAATTTTCTCATTGTGAATTTCATTTTAAATATATAAAATTAAAATCATAAATATAATTTCAGGTTGGCAGTGCATTCTGTTAAATTTGATGTGGCAGTACCTTGACCAAAAAGAAGTATTAATATTAATTCAACTTTAAAAAGTTCTTGCATAGGTTTATAAGCCATTCAGAGCTATTTATCAGCCATATGCTTTATGGTTGCATAAGGGGGATGCAAAGTTAGCTAGATTTTACTTGATTATATCTAGCAAATTTCAATATGTACATTGCAATTCATTTAAATTTGGGTTGAGTTTCACATTATTCTTAAAATACTTATACACACATGTAATGTAACAGATCTATTTAAATAAAAATGTTATTTTGTTACATACCATAGCAACTTTCTTAAATTTAAAGTAAATAAGATGAAAGAACATGAGCTATACATAGTATTTACTTTCTGTGAACATTTATTTCTTTTGGAGTCTAGTGTCCCCTTGATATGTACATTTAACTTTAATGAGGGTTATTCAGGTGTATTACAGGGAAAATGGACCATAGGGTGAAATTGTGACTTCTCTGAGGTCAATAGCAAACTTCCATTGACTTCAGCGGGGCCAGAATTTCACCTATAATGGTTTTGATCAAACTGTATTCTGACAGTCCCATCTTTAACATAGATTATTTTGTCTTCCCTGGTGGGTCTTTTTTTCAATATCATTCCATATGGATACTGCTTGTCAAATTATAGTATATAGTGCAAAAGAAAGCCACAAAACAACACCTTATAATATAATGAACCTGAATGTTTCTAGAGGTTGCTTTATTTCCCTTTGTCTCTTTTTTCTGTCAAAATAAATCAGCCTTGGTCTTTTTTAACTGAAGTTCAATTATGTCTAAATTTAGTATGTAATGTAATCAATATTGATTTTGGTTAAAATATTCAAATATTGTGAGCCAGTGGTCATGCAAAGATTTAGAAGTGCTCTATAACATGTATTTTTGAAAATAATCATCTAGTTCCGTAGAGTGGAGATAACAGATGTGTTCTGTTATTTTTGTGTTTTTCTTTCTCATGAATCACAGTGATTGCTTTTATTTTTATATATAAACCTTTTTTAATATGCTGCCTGATTAACATACAGTATCTATTATTTGCAGAAGGCTGTTAACCTAATGTTCTTAGAAAAAAATGTGGACCAATACTGCATCCTTTCGTTAGGCCCTGATGCTGATCTGATGTAGGCAGACTTGTGCTTGCACATAGCAACATTGATTTTAATGGCGCTCTGCCTGTGCCCTTACAGATTGGATTGTGACATCGAGCAAAATCCTCTTTGAAGTCAATGGGAGTTTTGTTTTAGGACTTGTCTAGGGTAGGGAAATAGCCATAGTTGTAGTTACAACAGTGATGTAGTTACTAGTGCAGATCCCTAATGTAGATACACTACACCACTGAAGAATGAGGCTTTTGCTTACGCAACTTACCTCAAAAATTAGTAGAAGCACTGTCTTACACTAGTGCAAAGCAAGCACACTGGTGTTTTGCACCAAGGTAACTACAATATTAAAAGACAATCCCTATAGACAAGGCCCTAATAAGGATTGTAGGATTGTGTCCAAAATATTCCTTTACAACTGTTTGACATGACAAATAATAGTTGCTTGTAAAATAGATGAACAGGTACAGTACCTAAAGGATTAGTAAAACCTACTGGGTCCGTTGTGCAATATCTTACTCTGAGTTTAAAATGATGGTAGTCTTTACTAATGTGCATTTATACACATCAAATCTTCCATAAAATATAAAAATGAAATGTTTTTCTAAGATAAATGAAATTGTTAAACTTTCCAGAAACATGTTTCCACAAATATTAGGAATAGCTAAAGTAACATTTCTAAATTTGTTTGTACTGGCTAATCATGTTTTGTCAATGTAATAGTTTATATACTGAATGTGTTCTATAATTTTTCCAATGACTCTCGGGAGTTTTCTGAAGATGTACAGTTTTTTATTAGGTGTGATTTCAGGATCAAGGATGTTATTATGGAGAAAAGGGAAGTGTTTATTTTCCTCCAAGTTTAATATATCATATAATCTCAAATGAATTGTGGAATTATCTGGGAAAAGGTACAGTATGTATATCTCATACCTCATTTATCATTTGAATGTTTGAAAATGAGTCACTTCCATCTCTATTCATCATCAGCATAATGTGAGAGTTCCTAATTCAGCATTGACTGAAACTTCATAATTTTAGTTTGTAGTTGTCTAATGAAATCCTTTCCCTCTCCATATTGCATTATATTTCTTAGCTGACCTTATCTCCTAGTCTCAGTGACAATATAAGGCCAAACTCCTGACCACTTAATTAATCATTATAGTTCATTTTTACCTCAAATACAATGGTAAGATAATTTATCATAGCAATGAAAAAAAAAAAAAGTCCAGTCCTAGGCCCCAGTCCTGCAACTTCTTATGTATATAGCTCGCTTTATGTGAGTAATCTCATTGGACTCAATGGGACTACTTCTGTGAGTAAAGTTATGTGGTGTTTGCAGGATCCAGCCAAAATACGGGGACTGCACTTACAGTGCTGAGTTACTCCTTTGTCTGATCTCCAATTTGCTACTTTGGGAACTGTGCCCCACTAAAGACTGCAGGATTAGGCCTATTATAATTAAGTTTTATGCTTCCCTGATGAAGAGAAGAATCTTGTACAATGTCAAAAAGGTTTTCATGGTAGCATAATAGAATTTTCCGTTTGTACTCATTCAGACAATGTACAATTAGGTTTTATACAGAGAGAAAAGTGGTGTAGGCTAGTGAAATGATCACAAAGGTGACCAGCAAGATGGCCTGAGTTTGAATTCTGCTTTAGTTACAGTAGGGGATGCTTTTGTTTTTTTGTCTTAATGCACTTGTCTGCTAATTGGGGCTGATGATGATAACAATTATCCAGCTTCCCCTTATGGGTATTGTAAGTATTAATTAATTAGGCAATGTCTATGCAGTGTTTTGAATGTACAAATCACTGCAAAAGGCTAAACATAAATAGGGCTCAAAACTGCTTCTTTACATAGGTAGCACTCCCATCAAAGTCAGTGACTTATTTATTTATTTATTTAATATTATTTTTAATGCATAGTAGACTTGGCAAAATTCATTTATATATGTATAATTTAGACATGATATTGATGCTTATTTTATGGATTACATTTTTATTAGTTCAAATGTTCACATTTGTGCAAAATTATGGGTTTTTAAGCATTCTTTTTAAATTTTATTTATTTAAATTTTCACAGTTGTATGGAATTATGGTGGCGTCAGACAATGGTGGAGGTCAGACAATAAATATTTAATGACTGTAGACATCGAGATTCAAATAGTTAAAGCTTTATAACCATTCAAATACAAATTGTCAACATCACATGTCAAAATATACAAAGTAAATTCCCTGAAGTCAAACTCTATTAAGTTATCAAACAATATTTTTCTTATGTTGCCTATATGTAAATTTTGATTATTATCAATGGAAATATCTGTTAGCCAGTTTGTGTGTATACAGAGACATCGACATTTAGTGATATTTACCAATAAAAATCTAATCCTTCCAAATCTTTGTATAGGGACCGCAAGATCTGAATGAAGTACAGTTAGACACCACATTTTTCCAACTTTGGTGCCTGAAGATAGGCTTCTAAATCCACATTTAGGCACCTAAATAAGAATGTTTGATTTCTAAAGATGATGAATATCTGCAGCTCCCATGGATTTCACTGCAAAAAATGACACATTGGACTTTAACAGTTCTTTAATTTTTAGTCATCTCCAGTTATTATTAATAACATAGATAAAGAAATGTGTTTGTATAAAAATATGATTTTTAAGTTGACAGCATCCTTTATATTTGACAGAAACATATACTTTGTAAGAGAGGTTTTCATTTGTAATGCAAATCCAAAGTCTAGCTACTTTTAGTGCTTTTAAAATCTGGCAGTCTGGAGAGAAGGGGGGAGGTTGTTTTGGCCTATCTTATCTTTGCATAACTTTATAAAAATCCATCCAGCCTCATTTATTACATGAGTATGAACATCCTGTACTTTAAAGACAGGAATTATAGTGTCATAAAAAATCACACTTACAGGAAAAATGTTAATCAGAGGTATTAAAATTGCTACAGCAAACTGAAGTATGAAATTAAGATATGGTATTCTATGAATACAGCATACATTTTCAAGAGGGGTTTGTTGACAACTAATTCATAACAATCTGTCTTGCATACATATAACACCTTTCATCCCAAAGGATTCTAAATTCTCTTACAAAATGTATGCCTTCTCCTGCTTATTGCAGTCAATGGGAGCACTGCCTATGGAAGCAAGACTTGGCACTTAATAAGTTAATAAAAACGGCATAAGGATCACTTCACCTAACACCAAAATGCTTAACAATATACAGCAACACTATTCAACAATGTAGGATAGAAAGTGAATATTATTATATCCAGGTGATATTGCTTGATGAATTTAACTAGGCAAAATATAATTTGTTCAATTGGGAATATGTAACAGATACTAGCATCAATATCCCAGCTCTTGGTTAAGACTTCCATTTTAGGATTCATCCAACACACACTATACCATAGTATTTTTACATGTACTGGAACTATTAGCTCCAGCAGTTTTAATCAATTTGGTGTCACTTTCATTGTTCATCTAATATGTTTTGGATTTTAAACATACACCCAGTTTTTTGGCCTCAGGTTTACAATTTTTGCTGCCATGAGAGCTAAATAATTTCAAGTCTATCTGAAGAGTGCTGGAAAAATATTTCCTAATACAATAAAACAAATTTCTCCCAACGCTGCATACTTTTTGGCTGATTACATTTCTTTGTTGCCTGAGGGACACTGAGTGTTCAAACTAGTATTTGGCACAAGCATCTATATTCCTGCATTTTACGTATTATACTATGGGTGCCAGAAGAGGCTTAGGGCAAGATTTGCATTTTTCATGCTTCGGCTGCCAGTTGCAAGCAAGCCTTATGCCATCCAATCTGATTTTTTTTAGAATTTAGGTCCTTCAATATGATTGTCTTATCACAACTACAGGAATACTAAAGGTGACCTGAAAAGGGTAGCATAAAATTGCAAAAGGGTTTATACCCTATTTTGAATCTTTATGATTCCTAAAGAAGGCCTGAAATATTTTTGTTGGAAAAAAGTCTCTTTTTTTTAATGTTATGTTATGTTTATTACCCAAGGAAGATTTGATGGTGACAGGAGAATAAGTTAAATTATAACATCACAGCTGACAAAAGGCTGAAACTTGTGCTGCTAAGGGAGGAAAATTTTGTAGTCAGACTTTGTAAAGTACTTTGGCTGCTTGCTTGCTTTTGTTAACACTTGTTTACATCTAATGATTAATACACAGTTTTTTGGGGGGAAAGATGTTTTTGTTAAAGCTTCAGAATGTGAGAGCTCACAATAAACTGCTTTGAGAGTAATTAGCTTTGGAATAATTTATCTAGGAATCTGCTGGATTATCCATTAAATGAAGTCTTTAAATCGGGACTAGATATCTTTCTAAAATATATATGATAGCTCAAACTGAAAATTGTGGGTTTGATACAGAGATTATTGGGTGAGATCCTTTGGCCTGTGTTATGGAGGAAGTCAGACTAGATGCTCATAGTGCTGTCTTCTGGCCTTAAAATCTGATTCTGTGAAATCCCTAAGATATCCTCCAGCAAAGCCATGAAAGGTAAAATTTGTCATCCTTGATCTTTCTATGGTAAAAAATGAGCAGAGGGAAGGAAAAAAAGGCACAAATTCAATTTTCAAATAATCATTTGTAGGTCACCTTTAATAAATACACAAGAATTCCTGCTTGGAATTGAACTGCCTTTGCTCTGCTGCAACAGAATGCAAGGAGAGCAGGCCTTAAAGTAGTTTCACAGGGGAATACTGCACCCCTAGTGCATCATTGGAGCAATGCTGTGTAGCAGCTCTCTTTGAAAGACGGTGTTAATGGAGGTTGTCTTCTAGGCAAGATGTTTAGGTATACACACTAAACAGCTCCCCTTATTGGGAGTATAATATTCCATAGCCTGTATCACAGCATGACTATAGAAGCATCTGTGAAAATACTGAATCTGGGTTGAATGAACAAGTGCTCCTGTTTTTTCACCAACTTTCCTGCTAGGTCAATCTTATAGAATCTGATGAAAATTTCTTTCCCGACTATGTATTTCAGATATAATGTAGGACTTCTGATTTTTGGTTTTAACCAAATAAAACACTTCCCATACCAAAAAAAAAAAAGAAGAAGAAATCAATGTTTGTTCAATAAGCCCCAGAAAAAGCACTGGAAATGGTTGTTTATATCTAAGGGCTTGTCTACACGGATCAGTAATGCGGACTATGGAGTCTGATTTCTAAAGTGCACTAATGTGTTGTGCATGAATTGTTCCGTATAGACCTTGCTGGTGCACACTAAAGGTTCCCTGATGCACTTTAACATAGTGCTGTTTGAAACAGTATTATGTGAAAGTGCACTAGGGAACATTACAAAGAAATTACTCTTTATGGTATATGCAAAGAGAAAGCCCCCAAACCTTCTGATTTTTGGACATCTACATAAAACTCAAAAATTGCTAACAAATAACTGCCCAAAATGAAATTGATAAACCCCCAAAACAGAAGCCCTATATAATGCATCAAATCTACAAAATGTACAGACAGTTGTTCAGAAATATCTAAGATTAGGGACTGTATGTTTTTCTTTTATTTTTTCAAACATGTTTACAAAACTCTAAAAAGTATATTAAGTTCATAAATATATTTTTAAAATTCCTGATTATTATGTCATGGACTTCCTTAATAGATTGCTGTTTGTAGCATCTATCAAATGGCAGAGTCAGGTATTGAAATATCTTTTTTTATAAAATGAGGAAACAGACATTCATTAATTAATGACTCAGAACTGGAGGAATTTAGCACTTGAGTCAAAAATAGGATTAGATTTTAACCTCAGGACAGAATTACTTCCTGGGTAATGGTAATTGAATCTTGTCTTTATATTTCCTTTAGTTATTTCTTGCATAATGTCTGAACTTGAATTTCTTAGTCAGGGAACAACCTCTTTGAAATCAGAGGGAGTTCTGCCTGAGTAAGGAGTGCAAATGTTACCCTTAATCCTTAAATAACTTAATTTATATAATTCTGTGCAGCAAGTGTGTGCTAATTAAAGGGCTGAGTGACTTATGCAATATGAAATTGATATGTGCAACTGGTATTACAAAAATATTATATCTGATTAGGGCCAAATCCTGCAGCCCTGGCTTAAGTGTGCCTTGCTCGGCAAAGGACTGTAGGATTTCGTTCTTCAGGCCTCTGCATCATATTTGTTTACTCCATTAATAATTCTGTTGCAAGGTTTTACTGCATAGCACATACTTTTTCTTTTCTGGAAACATTTCTCCCTTTAGTTCCATGAATGATTTGTTTGTCATTAGCATACAGGTAAACATTTCAGGAAACATGAATTTCTGTATTATAAAGTGGCATTGAAATAACACATGCTCAATATAGAAGAAGATAATATTTCCTAAGAAAAATTATACAATTATACAGTGTTTTGAATTTTTTCAGATATATTTTAATGTATTAAATAAAAATCTTGCTAGTATGCAAAATATAATCTTCTCTATAAATATATTGCATACTGGTTACCTGGCTTTTATATTTAATTCAAATACTTGGACAAAAATTTCATACTGTTAATAGTTTTTTGAGACCCATATTGCCTTTAATGTAAAAAAATAAAGTTAGTATATTAGTGGACTTAAAAAAAGGTTAGAAACCAGCTACATTGGGTTTAGTTGAATTATTTGCACATTTTATACTGTAAAAGCATAATCAGTGTACAGTAGTAGCCTGAGAAATTGATAAAATCCACATTTTCATACTGTATTTGCACATTTTTCTCATTAATGTAAAATATGAAACAATCAGTTTTTGCCAATGTAATATCTTATTAAAGTTTCTACATATTTTTTTATTAAACTGAAATTTAAAGGATTAATTCCTTTAAGAATTGTTTTATATATGGTAGAAAAAGCCATATTCAGGAACATAGACTGTCAAGTGATACTGCTTCTTTCAATGGTTTCAAATGGTTTGATGTTAAATAGCATGTACATTAAAGTGCAATTCAGTAGCAAAAATACTACTTTTCAATTGCATACAGATTGCTGGTGTTTAGGGCCCACGCACTTAAACATGTAAGTAACTACACTACTGTAAGGCATTTCTATCAATATCGGTAACTCCTGGAATTAAAGTTACTTACATGTCTATGTGTTTGCAGGTTTGGGCCCTGAGTATTTGCGCACCTGATCTGCAGCCAAAAAAGTCTACAGACTTCAATGGGGGGACTCTTAACCTCACAGGATTGAGTCATAGACTTTTGCCTAACAATTTGCTATTGGAATGAAAAAAACAAAAACAACAACAACAACAAAAAACAATACATTTTCCCATATTGTAATAATTTTCTTTATAGAAGAATAAAGAACAGAGATCAAATAACACTAACACATCAGCTTTACAGTGAGTTTACTGTACAGAATAATCCAAAGAATCTTTTTGAATTTACAATATTAAATATTTGGGAACAACATATATATATATATAGCTCTACATCTGTTTATATTTATATGTCTATTATTCATTATACAGCATCATGGATGTATGTGGTGTCTGTATATATTTATATGTGTATATACAAGGACCTCTGTACTATACAGCACATTAGACTTAAATTATACAGCAAGATGCCATGATTTATGTGGCAGAGTTTCACTGAATTCTATGACAATGTTAATTAATTAAAAATCATTAGATAACCTTCATTGTTACTGGTGTAATTAAAAAAAATAAGTCCCACCAAGTGGAAATACAAACAAAAGCCTATTAATTTGCATTATGGCAGAGGAATATCACGCCTGTAGGCCTTAGGAGAAGAGTCCTTTTGCATTGTAGAACCTGCTTGGGTGCGGTGAGGCATTCAATGACATAAGAGGTACCAGGAAATGAAGAATGTCTTGAGGAAGAACTCTGTGCATTTTAGGAAAGATTCATCAAGGAAAGGCAGCTTGTATACTGAGACACTGAAGACAGCACGAGGGTGCTCCTCTATCTCTGAACCTCTTCCTCTGCTTCCACCATCCCCCCTTACCTCATCCCCCCCCCCCCCCCCGCCAACGTTTGATCCATTTCACCCGTTTCCTCTCAGAAAAAGTCTGGTGTGACAGGTAGCTCTCCTCTGCGGCTCTGGAGTAGCACAAGGACCTGAATGAAACCTGCTCCTTGGGAAAATATAAAGAAAAACAAAGCAAAGGGAGAGGGAAAGCAAAATGGCAGGCAGACAAGTGGAGGAGTTAAAGGATGATAAGAAAATGGCCGTTTTGTGCATGTATATGGCAACCAATTCCAGAAATTTCTGCTTATCAGCATTGTAAAGTATGTGTTTATTTTCATGTCTATATAATCACACTAGACAAAGTGGCCTCTGTATGTGTGTGTGAGAAAGAGAGAAAGACAGAGAGACTGAAGTAATATTAACATTTTCCCTCTATAAGTACTCTCTATACAGGGCCAAATTTTGGTCTTAGTTTCATGTATGCAACTCCATTGATTTTAGAGGGCTTGCATGTGTGTAAATGAATGTATGGGTAAACTGCTTCAATGTGCTTGCTCTCCTTAAAATAAAAATGACTTTTTTTCTACGTTGGTTTTACCAATATAGTAACAAAAATAGTCACCACATCTTGCAACAAAACAGGTACACCAGTCTTCCCTTATGCATGTTCTATGTCTCTGTAATTTTACAAAAGCAATTGACACAATGATCTCCTGCAATTTTTTGTTTTATTTATTTATTTATTTATGATGCTCCTCTCAGTTTTGCATTGTTAAACGCCATTGACTTTCTTGCAATTAATCCTGATTTGGATCCGTGTAAGTTAGAGGAGACATTCACTGTAAGAATGCAACCATTTATAAATCTGCTTCTTGATGTGAAATAGATCAAATGTTCAGAATGCAGAAGGGATGGGCATGCACAAACAAAAGGGAACAGAGAATTAGAGAACACTGAAAAAGTGGAGGGTACAATGGATAAACTAAATCATAAGCCAAAAAATCATAAATGTACATTTATAGATTTAGGCTAATCTAATTTATGTATTGATACTTATTTGGCATATCAACTAAATTGATGGAGATTGGAATTTTTAAACTGTTTGGGACAAGAACTGTGTCTTCCTATGTCTTGCACTAGGGTGTGCTTAGCATAATAGAGCCTACATCCTGAATAGGGACTAGTGACTACAAATAATAATGACAAATAATTATAAGAGACATAATAATAATGTCATTGTGATTAGTATTTTCTTGTGGTTTAACAAGTTTCAAGTATTTCTTCAATACTTAAACTTCCACAGACTTTCTTTCAACATCATATCACTACCATCTGTGTGCTTGTTCTGAAAAAAGTCATTAATGTAGACAAAATGCAAGGGGAATCCAAAACTACATGTGCGTTAGAGTTTTGCAAATTTTGTTTCAAACCCAAATGTGGTAGTCAGGTGCTAGAACCATAGTGTAAGACTGATACCTTTTTTATCACTTAACTAATATTTTATCATTTAACTAATGAACAATAGACATTTTTTCTAGTTAGATTAATACTATTAAAATATGCTAATATCCAGATAAATCCAGATCTTAAAACACATTTATTGCAATTTCTATGGCAGTATCACTTCACCTGATAAAGCTGACATAATTAGAGTTTATGTGATTAAAGTCCCCACAACTGAAGCTAGAGCACAGAACTGCAGCCTGGTCCCATACCAACTGCAGCTGTTACACCAGCCTATGACCTACAATAGTAACCTCTGCTTCCCCTTTCATTCTTTTCAAACACTAATCCCATGGTTCCTCGTCTAGCCCACACACATCACTGACCTCTGTACATAGGAACTAGGGGTGCCAGGGGTGCTGTCACCTGGATTGAAATAGTAATAAAAATCCAAATCCATGGTTTCTGCCTTCAGCAATTGCACTATAAAAATTGCTCCAGCAGCTGTATCACCCTATGTGTTTTCATTGTAGAGCCCCTTTTGCTGTGCACATGGATTGAAGGGCTAGGAGTGGTTTACATGAGGTGCAGTGGATTGCTTTGATCCTCCGGGGTGAATGTCATTAACTTTTTAAGTAAATTGGATAACATTCCCTTTCTTCTCCTTCAATGTGCAGATTGGTAGTTGTCCATTTTAATGAGTGTCAATCTCTTAATGTGACCGGTTGATTGAAAAGACATTGATGGTAATCCTAATGGCACTTATATCAAAGAAACCTAGGGTGACCAGATAGCAAATGTGAAAAATCGGGACAGGAGATGGGGGGTAATAGGCGCCTATATAAGAAAAAGACCCAAAAATCAGGCCTATCCCTATAAAATTGGGACATCTGGTCACCCTAAAGAAACCCCTTGGTGGTGGATAGGCCAGATGTTTAAAAAAATATATACTCAAGACTTTCGATAATTGTTTCAATATATAGGTCCTTCACAATCATAATTAAGGACTAACACATTCCTACTGGTGCTAATTTTTTTTTTTGTTATCTTTGGAAGACCAAGATTTAGAACCAACTGGGATCCAGAAGGAAAATTTATACATATGAAGGCTGCTATAGAAACAGAGGCGTGGTAAGAATTTTGTGCTCACAATTTTGATTGCACAATCATTTATGTACACAGCTCTGCACATGCTTATGTACTCATGCAAATGTCTGAATCTGCATATGCAAACAGCATTTGTATGTACACAACTGCACACGGTTTGTGTATACAGGTTTTATCATTTGCCTGTGCAAGTGATTGTGTAAGAAAATTGCTCATGAGTCGTGAACTCAACTAAAAAGAAGGGTTTAAGTCACTTTGAAAATGTTGACCTTCAAATACTACAGGCTGATAATAATTTGCTGCCAAAATCTCTCTCATTAAAATGTTCTTGATGTTCACAGAATACCAAATCTTCAGCTTGCTGGAGCATTGGTAATCTTTCTGTTGAAAATGTCCTTTCCACCCGACCCACACAAACATGTACACATCAGAGGGAATATTTATAGCATCATATTTCCAAACGTTTAAACATTGCTAGAGTTAGATGCATTTTACTCTATGGCTGATGGATTTCTTTTTCTTTCTTATTACTTTTTGCACATTCTCTTCCACCTGACCTCTCACATCTGCACAGGAAATACTTTTTCCTCAATATTGATATTTGACAAGCAATTGACTTGAACTCACATAACTGTGAGATCCTTTCTATATTTCTCTAATTCAACCCCGCTCTGCTGTAAAAGAGCATACAGAAGCTGTGATGTCTTTGAATATAGGATCTAAAATGTACTGAGTATATGCTCTACTTCCTTTTTATATTGTATGTTGTAGTTTGCTGTCCTGAAATCTACTTGTCATGAAATAGCAAGTTCATTGAAATAGCGTTAATCAAAATCGCCATATAGTCTGAGGTACCCCGCACATCTTTTGTTAGGCAATAAATGAGAGCGATGATCTGGTTGAGACCACTATCATGGTGGACTGATGCTTATGTGGCTTTTTCTAAAAGTGCATGTAGGGTCAAATCCTGACCTCAGACAAACCTAAGCAAATCATATTGATGTCAATGAAGTAGTGTGGGTGGACCTTTTCTGTGTTTTAACAAATTTAGTTTTGTTTACATTATTTTTATACATTAATTTGATTACAAACTGTTATAAAAATAACTTACTCCCCAGTACTCCAGAAATGACTGATAAATGCAAAATGTTCTTTAGTATTACTTTTATTTTGGTCCATTCTGTTACCTTTATTCACTTTAAATAGAATCTTATACCTGCATTGATTTCAGATGGACTCCCAGAAAGTTATACACTACTCCATGCGTAACCCATATCTGGCCTTTAATACAAGAGACCACTTTCTTCTTAGTTTAAATCTTCATTATTTCATTATTGAAGCGCATGCTGAACAGAAATGACATCGCTCTGTGGTTACATTCTGGAATGAAAGTATCTCTTTCTTAATAAAACCTAAGCTTTAAACTAAGATAACAAGCAGATGTCTTTTCAAAAAATTTGCATTGAGTTTCTGAAGATTCCACCATAGTATGTAAGCTTTGTCTAGGATTTTAATAAGGAGCTTGAATATATTTTTTTAAGTATGCACTTTGTATGGGTCCAAATCATTTACACACATACAGTAGAGGATATAGGGGAGGCTGTTTTCCTTCTGTAGGTTTTGAAACCAACAAAGGAGCTGTGGAAGTTGCAATGGACCTTTCATTTAATGGCCATTAGGTTTTGGATATTATTTTGTTTAATGTAAGAAATCATAGACAATACAATCCAGGTAGTGGACACAGTCTCTGTTCTGGACAGCTCACACTGCATGTATCCTATTCTCCGAAGAAACAAAATATTAAGGAATGAACAGCAGTAATATGCAATTGATGCATGATATGAAATGATCTGTGAAACATTTTACAGTTGTACAGCATATGGCAAATGGATTCTCGTGAATGGTTGAAATATCAGCTTCTGCTTGATATGATGATGGGGGAAGAAAAATACATCTGATCCCCGCCCCCAACACAAATGAATACCAGCGGTATGCTGTCTCTGTCCCATATATATCATATCTTTGTTTAGATAAGTATCATTTTTAACTAATTCACTGACAAAGGGCTAGACACTGCTGTATGGAGAGTACAGTAGTACTCTGGGCTTGGCGGAAAATATTTTCCATGAGTCAGTGGCATCTATATGTCTATCTCAACCATAGTGGACCATTCTTTTTTTTTTTTAAATGTGTATTGTGACCATAGAATATTTTTTGATGTGCTTTTACATCTTTCTTTATTAGAAGTTGTATTATCACACCATGTGCCCAACTTGCCAATGTCCTGCCCCGTCACAATGCTGTCCCTAAGAGACACTAGAAACTATCCCATTCAAAGTGTCTGTCAATAACACATTCCCTTGAATGTCTTGCTTGAGACATTTCCCTTCTTACCTTCATGTCTTTTTCTTATTACAGTACTGGGTGACCTGGGACACATGGAAAAGACATTTTCACCATGTTATTTCATGGATAGTTTTAACTGGGTTCTTAGATCATATTTCAGTATACTGTACTTTGTGATTTAAAGTATTTCCATATGTGACCCTACAAGCAGATTGTACTACTGTGCTATTTTGATCTAGAAAAATAAAAACTCCAACCAATGGCATTGGTATAGTTTTCAGCTCCTTAACAAAGGTGTACATATGATATCTATCATTATCAGCAAACTCTGAAGAAGTGAGGTTCTTACCCACGAAAGCTTATGCTCCCAATACTTCTGTTAGTCTTAAAGGTGCCACAGGACCCTCTGTTGCTTTTTACAGATTCAGACTAACACAGCTACCCCTGTGATATGTGCTATGAATCTTTCCCTTCCTTCCCTTAGATATGGCATGCATAGTTCGATACTATTTTCTCCTTACTATTCTATTTTGATCTTTAAAGCTTTTTTACTTTTTATTATGCTTCCTCTTGAGTTTTTTTTCTCCCACCATTGCAATATTATTGCTTTAATCAGATTTACTGAAGATTCAATGTATGCTCTGAATCTAATTGATTTAAGTCAGTGGGAGTCTTTTCATTGACTTCCATGAGTTTAGGTCAGCCCTTATTAAAACAATTGGTATGGATAATTTTCTCCTTCTCTTCTTTCTGTATGTACTGACTGTTGCACCAGACAGGTCACTAGATTTCAGTGGTTGGAGAGGTTATCTTTTACACATGCCTAGTTTGTAATTCTGTAAAATGCTCTGAGGTTTGTAAAAGGTGATACATAAATCATTAAATAATAATTTAATGTACTTCAATATACCAGAGATGTTGACAAGCTGAAGAGAGTTCAAAGAGCAACAAAAATGATTAAGGGTCTGGTAGGACTGATTTATGGAGAAAGAAAACAAAATCTAAATATGTATGGCTTAAGTAAATGGCAATTAAGGGACAAAGTATCTACTAGTATTGAAAAAGTGAAATCACTAAGGAGTGAGAGAAATATGTAATGTGTTACTATGGATTTTAACTAGGATAAATAGGATTAAATTAAGAAAAGAACTAACTAAGAATAAAGAAAAAAATATTGATGGTAACATCTCTTAAATTTTGGAATAATCGTCCAATGGAAGTTGCAGAAAACACATCATTTTAAAACTGGAACAGAAAAAGCATTGGAAAATGTATTCTAAGGATAATCCCTAATTGGCTGTGAATTGACTATATGGCCAATTTAATTAGGTCACTTCCACCTCTAACTTCTATGATCCTATGCCAAATTCTTACTCCAACCTTTATAGTCAGTGGGACTTTTGCCTATTTAAGACTCAAGCTGGAATAGGTTAACCTACACACAAGGGAGATGTGTGCAATAGAAACACGATAAGTAACTTTATTGAATAATTTTAGACCTAATTCACCTCTCAGACTTCTCTTATCTCTGAATTCTTCAGTGAGATAATACCAATATAAGTGAGGAAAATGTGGCTCTTATTATGAAATGCTTAGTCTCATCTATATATACATATGTTGCTTGATTGGCTTTCTTAATGTCAGCTACACTGACAGTTTTCACCCTTTATTTTGGTCCTGTTAATGTCAATCTGTTTTTCAATCAGCAGTCTCTTGGACAATAGTTTCTGAAGGTGCTCTGTTATACAATTAGTCAAATAATATTCATTGACTATTTTTTCCTCAGTTAATGCTGAGATCATTTTCAAATATATTATTTTTTCGCAGTTCATAGGTGTGGGTAAATATTTCACACATATTAGTGAATATATTTGAATTGCAAGAATTGTTTTAAAATATAAAATACAATTGGATCCATCCAGACTTCCTTTGACTCCTTTTTGCCACTGGCTCTGGATTCCTCCCAAAACAATTGAATTTCTGGATAAAAAAGGGTCATTTTTACTGGCCCCTATATCACTTCTCTCCAGGTCCCAGCATATAGTGTTTCTTGGGAAGGATGGTCAGATCAGGACTGCACTGTGGCAATCTCCAGCTGGATGATCGCTCCATAGGAATCTGAGGTTAATTCAGAGTAATCCTTGTGCTCTTTTAAATTATGCTAAGAACTATACCTGCCCCGGCTTCGCCCCATGATTGAGGAACCACAAAAAGCTCCTTTGCAGTAGCCCCTTACCTATTCATCTTTCTGCATCCAAGGGATATTGGGAGGAGCTGAGGTTTGAACTCCATATTTGTTAATAATTTTTCATTGTTTGCTTAGCTCTACTGTTTCATGAAACTATGGTCAATCATAGAGGTAAAGAATAGTGATATTTTGTAATCTTTCACATGTTTAACTACTATCAATGTAAAATCTGTCACATTCTGGGTGGAAGTATGGTGTAGATTTGTGCATGGATCAAATAATTTTTGCCTTACTACTATAGCTTTTATACACTGAAATATCACCACTAACTGTGGTATCTGAGAGCAACTTAGACTAGCCTGTCTACCATTGCTGTTGCTATACTGTATCCTTTACTTTCAAATTCACTGAGTCCTTATTTGTTTCATGCAAGTACATATTTCAGAAAAGTGGCTGCAAACATATTCTGTTTGTACCATTTATGACAATGTTCCACATGGCCCTTTGAAATAAATGTAAGTCAGAGAAACATTGATGGCTGAAACTTGCCATTCTGACCTCTCTACTTCCTGAATGGAAAAGAACAGAAAATACCTGATAACAGAGACTGCCAACTCTTCTTTGACAATGGGAATCCACCCTGCACTCTAAACATACAATACATCAATTAATAATAGAGAAATCATTGTTCAGCACCAGAGACAGTGCAAACTATCTGCCTAAATACCCTTTTTTGAAGCAAACTAAACAAGTCACTAACAAAAAAAGCCCCCAAATGTTCTGTTACACTACCTATTAGTTGTTAGCATTCTGGATTCTACACAGTCTTCAGCTCTGGGGAAGGTAGTGAATTTATTGTTCTGGTGCATGACCTTCTCTCAATTGACAAGTAAAATACATCCTTACCTATTCTACCGGATCTATCTCTGGCATTTGATATTACAAGTCACCAAATATTTCATTCCTGCTTCCAAAAAATTGTCACTGGTGAAGCATGATGCCATGGAATGACTCAGGTCTTTCTTGTCCGACTGAACCCAGAGTGTTGTTATGGTCATTTGGCTTTATATAGGGCACTAAATTGATGGTAAGGGTACATAGAATTTAGTGTGTTCTCAGATTTCCCATCTATTACCATATCTGTTTTGTTTTAATAGATTTTACAAGAATGTCACTATTTCCTATTTCTCCAAGTGCCTGATGCTCCTCTCACACCAATGCAAATCAGAAGTAGCTCCACTGAAGTGTTACAGTGGTGCAAAACTTGTCTGAGTGAGAAGAGATAGGCTCCACCTGCCTTTATATTTTGCTATGAAGGAAAATTTAGCAAAGAAGCTCATTAGTTCAATAGATATGAGACTTGAATATCTTTCCTCATTTATCAATAGACCTACTTTCTTTTTAGTACTTTCTCCAGATATACTTGTAGAAACACTTGTTCCTTTTTTTACTGAGGGCAGCCATCTTATTGGGAAAACTGTTTGTGTGGTAATAATATTGTGCTGGGTTTAAAATTAGTTACCTTTTTTATCTTTTATTCTCTTTTTATGCATATTTACATTACACAATGAATAATGTTCTAATTTTCTTTTTCTGGGTGTGAAATCATTGTGTGTGTGAGCACCAGTTTTAATATCTTCCTGCCCTTAGGTAGAATGAATTGTGGTACTAATGTTTATTCTTGTTGTAAGGCAACTGAAAGAATTAATGTGTCACTGACTACATACATTTATATAAAGATGGTCCCATTCAACTTATTTAAAATTGTTCATGGATCCTTCATAAACACCTTTATGCAGAGCTGGAATCATCTTCTATAAGTAGTATGTAGAAGACAGAGAAAACAATAGCAAAATTCACATACAATCTTGAATTATTTATTTAAATCAGTGAGAAAAAGAAAAATAAACCCCCTTTTGATATGCTTGTATATGCTTTAAACAACAGTCACTGGCTTGGCACACTAAATTTACAGCTTTTCTACATGGGGAATGTTGTATTAATTTAGCTGACCCACGGACTCAGAGGTGTTAACATGACCCTATCACTATCCAACATTAAACAGTGTTAAACAAGATTTGGGATTTGGTGTACAAAGACCTTATCCAGCTTAGTACCATGACAAACACACCATTAAAAATCCTTTTAAACCTTTTAATAAAGCTAGAGAAAAGAAGGAATAAAAGTTACAGCATTTGAAATGCAGCATCCCTTCTTCCTTTTCTCTTCAGATGTATAAAGGTGTTTTTTGTTTTTTTTCTTTTTGGGGGGGGGGGGGCAGAGAGGCTTATTTGACAGTCTCTGTCTTTTTTTTTTTTTTTTTTTGAGAGAAAAGTGTCATTTTTCTTGAGAAAAGTGAAGAAATTAAATGAGATGGGATGGAGCTGTCATTGTTTCTGTTGTTAAAGTCTGATATTGTTTCCAGGAAGACAAAACAGGACAAACAGATACAAGAGGGGAATGAAAAAAATAACAAAGAAATGCAACATCCATCACTGGTGTTGGCTGTCACTCTCAACCTTACTGCTAGAAAAACACCAGCACAGCACAGGGTCTTATCAGCCACTTCATGACTTGCCAAACTTGTACCAGTGTCAAGCTGTTTAGGGCATTGCTTTTAGCTGCCTTTTTCTGATCACAGACTTACAGGAGTGTTGTAAAATATTCAGCCTTGGCTGACTAACCCAAAATCTTATTAAAAAAACAAACTGCCCAACCAACCAAAGGTAAAGGGGAAAAAAATGACACACAGTTGGGAGGTGGGGGTGGGGAGCGTAACAAAGTATCACACCACAGGTGGTAGTTGGAATTTAGCCAGAGCCAGCAGAGGAGGCAAAACTATCTAAGTCCTGGTTGGTCTGTACTGGATATCTTTCAGATTTAGAGTGAAAAAAGCACAATAGTGTCACACTGCATTCCAGAGAACTAGGAGACTGCAGGTTTGGCAGTCAGAATGGTGAAGCTCACTCTTTTCCCTTCTACTGGTTTTCAGTCAGCCGGCATTGTGGTAGCCAACTTTTCCCTCAGAGTCTCTTTTGGGGTATCCCAAGAGGAAGTGAGAGGTAGAATACTCTATCCCCTCATTATTTTGTTCACCAATTAGGCCTAACTTCTGACACACCAATTTTGGTCCATTGATTTCCAGTCTCATGCTTTTCTTGTTTACCAGGTTTGATCTTAATACAGTCCTTAAATTATATCATTTAGCCATTTCATTTGGACTAACTCAGTCTTTGTGTCTCTTTTTTGTACCTTTCCCCATCAACACTTGTTATTATAGGTTACTGTGACATTTTATGAACTTTCACTTACTTTTCACAGTTGAGCTCACAATTAGGGTAAATTTATAGGCCCAATTATCACAACAGGACACTCAAGAAAATTAGTTTGAATTAACTAAAGGTGTGAATTTAAAGCGAATTTGTTAAACTGCGTTAAATCCCTGTGTGGCCAGTCATTCAGAATTAAAATGGCCTTAATATTTAGTTTAATTCACTTTGGAATTAACCTCTTATTTTGGTCTGGGTAAAGACTCTCCTACCATCCAGGTCATTCCAGCTAAAAGCAGGAAGTTAAACCTTAGATCCAGCCTCTGAAGTGTGCTGGTGCCAACCTTTGTAAAAACATGCAACTTCAAGAATAGTGAGAAGGCATTGGCTATAGCACCCATTCTAACAGGCCATAGCAAAGCCATACCAAGTCAAACTAAAATGAGGAACATTATATGGAAAATATTTTTTAAAACCTCCACCCACAAAGCTTGTTCAAAATATTATTTAACATACAAAATGCAAATAATTCTGTGCAAAAATATCTAAGTAGTAGTATTGTTAGGATATTAGGATGTGGTAACTGTAATAATATGAGGCAACTGTGACTTAATATTAGAGTAGGGGATTGGGGAGATTTAATGTGAAATATCTAGAATGCTGATATTCAGCATGTTAGATAAGATATTTAAATCACTTCAGATTGATGGGACAAAGAAAGAGAAATTGGCTTGAATATCCCTCTTCCGACATAAAATATGTAAGATGTAGCCCTAATGGAGGAAATTTCTGTGAGGATCCCCTTGAGGAGCTCCTGCTTTTTTCTTCCATACTGGATGGGGTTTCCCCAGTGAAAGGTCACATGGCCTTGTCCCCAGTGCTGGCAAATTCCAGAGATCCTCAGGAGATCAGGTCGATGTATACAGAGACTCTGTGACTTTGCACAAGATCTGATCTGTTACAGTCTCCTGGCTCCAGGTCAGCATGGTTGTACTGAAGTAGTGATACTCAGGGTTTCCTCTGACTATAATTACCCCTATCTTGTATTATAATTTTTGACTGATTTCTGCAGGCTCAGGGGAAGGATATTTCTAAACCCCTTATCCTGCCCACACATCCCTTTGCCCTATACACTCTCTGCCCTCTTCCCCAGTGTGGACTTCCAAATGATGGATGGACCGCCAAAGGGTCCAATACCATGGAGTTGGTTAAGTCACAATTCTATATGGGCAGGAACAGCCCTAGGTGTTTTGCCAGTCAGGATGGAAGATGTTTTCACCTTCCTCCTTCCCACCTCCCCATCCCCAACGGAGTGGCAGAGAAAAAGCAAAAAGGCCATCCAATTAGTCAGGGGAAATTAAAAAAAAAAAAAAAGGCTAAGTGGCTCAGTGGTACAGCTTTCCCTGAAAGCTGACACTCAGAGTGACTGCACTGATAGACTGCCCCTGGAACCTGCCCTGCATGTGCATGTATAAGAGGAGAGATTTGATTCATCTATGTATGAATCAAAGAGATGGGGGACAACGTAGACCACTGAAATTATTATTTCTAGGATGAATAATCTAGTCAGAGAAGAAACACATTTATCTTTTCAACCAATGTAATTTTTTTTAAGTCTCTTTTGACTTGAGAGATTCCTAATCAGAGCTTCACACTTATGAAAAATAAATTTCAGCCTTTAACATAAAAGGTGGAGTTCCTCTTCAAATGTTCACTTAAATCATACTTATTTCGGATTTCATGCATTTTTGATTTCATGCATCATCTCCCATATTTTCTGTGGGAAATGATGCGTGAAATCAAAAACATGGTGTCTAAAGTACCAAGAAACTCAATATTATTTTCATTGAAAAAGTCTGAACCTGAAAGACTGAGCCTTTTATCAGCTCCTATACAACATTTATCAGCATTGTAGAGTCTGTTTGATTTACTAAAATTAAAATGAAGTACTCTATGAAAATGGCCATCATCTGGCCACATTAATTAATTAAATTAATTTGACTTACTATTGACTTTAAAGCTTAATCTTTCTTTATATCTCAGTCATACTCTTAATTTTAATGGCCTGATCCAAGCTCTCTGGAATCAATGAAAAAGCTTACATCAACTTCAGTGGGCTTTGGATCAGATTACATATTCATTTAGTGCTTGTGAAGTGCACTGAATTATTATTTGTATTGGAAACTGAAGTCCATTCTATGGCCAGAGAAGAACTGTGGCAACACCCTCCCATACTGCTGTGCCAATGTACCGCATCCTGTACTAAATGTACCTCTTCTTGCAATTCTGTCTCCTTGCCTATTCAAACCCTGATGTCTTTGCTGAGGCTATCAACATGGGTACCAGTTGGCTATAGCAATACACCCTGGCTTGTATTTAAATTAATGATCTAAAGGTAAGACAATATAGATATCCAGACCCCGTTACCAATGCTTTGTTATTGCTGGTCTATTGTGAGGACTGTTTGGAGACTGCTGTTGAGTATGTTCATGGCTAAATGTGATAGATACACACAAAAAATTAGACAGTCATGAATATTTTAGATAGAACATTTTTCAAAATACATATATTTTCATGAACTGCTCACCTAGCCCTCCAGCTATGGCTACTACTGTGTAGACATATTTGCTGAATGACATGCAAATATTGCAAAATTCATCAAATAACTTATTTGATTACCATTATTTGGCCAGATCTATTCATAGAGTCACACTGACATCATAGAGTGGGGATGAGTACAGCAAGTTCTGCCTTTACTCAGTTGCTCTCACTCAGATTATCAGAAGTGATAGAACTTTATTGCATTGATAGTCCAAAATCTGTTGTTGGACTCCTCTGTAGCTCACATATCTGATCCTGTGGTAAGCTAGGAAAACACACTTGCATCAGTCTTTTGCCTCTCCCTTCCTGATATTGACAGAGATGTAAATGGCAGGGAAAAACCATTCTCCTCAGCCAAGAGAGAATAGTCAAGGGCTCGCAATGGTGGGTAAAATTCACCCATGTGACCATAGGTATTGCGGATCTTAATTAATATTGGCATCCCATTTAAGGCCTCGTTTGATGGTTTGTGTGTGACTTTTGGGCCTGGTACTGTCTCCATGCACAGGGTGAATTTCACCCAGTGGGAAGAGGCCACTGGGGATAATTTCTCTCACCTATTCGCTACAATATTATTTTCTTCATGTTTTCATTTTACTAAGTAAATGAAGTAAAAATAAGTAAAAAACTCAGGCCACATTGGTATTGTTGACCCCATACCGTACCTGTTATCATGCAGTAAATTCACACCAACTCAGGGCCTTTCTGTATCAAGACTGAAGTAGAGAAGGGTGAGTAAAAGCAATAAGAAGTGTTCATGGAGAGTAACTATATATGGATGGTTCATTTATGCCAAATTCCTATCTTCCAGTCACCTTTGGACTGGAAGATAGGAGATTTTTGCACACAGAGCAATTTGTTATTACTTTGTTATGAGTATAGTAAGATAACCTTTTGTGTGTGTCAACCTCAGAAGGAGCCATGGTCTGCAATTTCTGGGGATTGTGTAACCGTCAGCCACAGAACTATGCTTTTTGAATGAATATTACTGAATCTACTATCCTGCAATAAGATTCCCAAGAATGAACCCTTGTACTTGGTGAAATTCCTCATGGATGCAAAGATCTGTTCATGTGACTCTAATTGCAGCTCCAAGGGCTTAACATTTATATTTTGAGTGGGAAATATTTTTTTTTTGCATAATTTCTCTTGGAAACATAAAGATATTTTTTGACAAAGCAAAACCAAGCATTACAGATATTTAGGTTGTTTTTAAGTTACATATAAAATTTGTCAGAATGGTTTTCTTCTTAAGATTAATTTAGTTCTCCTTTTTCATTTTAAAATGTGTAAAAATAGAATGCTGCAGTAGACATGACATTGCAATGTAACAACAATGTGGCATAATTGATAGGAAAGAGAAGAATATTGTACAAAAATGTTGTTGGAAACCATTCCTGACATTTAAGAAAAGTATACCCATATTTAATATTTGCAGGCAAACTCTGAAATAGAAGCAGCAGCATATTTTTAGCTTTCAGGAAATATTTTGTTTACTATAACAGGATCTCAACTCCAGTGTTTTAGTGGCAGCTGGGAGGTTTGTAAAGCTTGAGCACTAATAGATACAGTTGCAAACATTTAGTCATGTTTTTCTCCCCCTCCCCTTTTAGGAAAAAAAAAAAGAAGAAGAAGAAGAAGCCAAATTGCCTCTTAAGCCAGTTGAAAACATGAACACTTACTGAGCGACAGGTTTAAACAGTGCCCTCCGTAGTTCATTAATTTCTAGTCTATAATACAGTCTAACATCTGGAGAGGATGAGGGCTGTTAGCACATCCATGGTAATATATTATTTCTGAATAATAGGTTCTGGACAGTTAACTATTTATTAAGTATAACATATGAATGCAGTTAAATCATTTTATTATCACCTTGTTACCTCAGCTACATTGACAAGGTTATTGTGCTATTGCACAGAACATGTCAGTAACTGCATGTATTGCTTTGTAAAGCTACTTAAATACAGATGGAGATTTCTGTAAATAATAGAAGAATATTTATCGTTTTTTCCAATGTGCTCAACATTGTAGCATATGAGTATGTCATAAACATTAATGGATTTGTCCTCAAAAAAAGGACAAAGAAAGTATTGTTATCCCCATTTTACAGATGCAGAACTGAGGAACCAAAGGTTACAGCTAGAATTTTCCTGGGCATCTAACTCCCTTAGATCACTTTCAAAATCCCAAACTAAGTCACTTGCAGTAGGTCAGAGAGGGAATCTGTGACAAAGTCAGTTAGACTTGATTCCTAGTGCAATGACTGAACCATCAGACAACATTTACTTCCTTTAATGACTTTATAAGATCATTCTACATGGATGTTGTAATAATAATAAGATTTTCAGGACCTGAACTGAATACTTTATTAATGTTTAATTAAAGCCCCTTTAATTAAGGTTGTTATTACATCATTGTCATTAGATCAGAGAAAACAAATACAGTATGATCTATGGATTTTATTTAAGAGCATAAACAACTATAAATCTAACTAATTTACTATACTTCTTTTACATATCAAACAATATAAAAATCAGATTGAATTTACAGTGGAAATTAAATATCAAATAAAAGATTTAACAATTGTATGAATTAAAATTGGTTAATTGACAAGAAACAATTTGAGACTGACAAGTGATCAGATCATTGCAAGAACATAATCAACAATCGAATCACAAAAATATTATAGCACCAATGATAAAATGGTTCACTTATTTTTTTTTCTCTATGCAGTATATACTTTTCCTTTTGGAAAGAATGCGTTAAATCTGGAATCTTTACATACTTCGGGATGGTCTATAGTGATCTATGGTAAGATTTGCTTTGAATTTCCATCCATTTATGTCCAGTGGTAACCTTGTACTATGGGCTTTTATGAATGCACTATTATGGTCCCTCCACACAAACACATTCACACATACATACACCTGAAAAGGCTAAGACAAGTCTTTCCTGGCAGACATCCCTGTATAGGTATTCAGGTATTCTGTTAAAGAAACAAAAAGAAGAAAAATTACTCAGGAAAAGAGTCAAAAAGCTCTTTGACTTGTTTGGTTAGTGGAGCTTCAGAGTCAGTCAGGAACTCCAGTTTGGGGACCAAGACAATGTCTTATGGCTCAGATACTGTCATGAGTAGTCCTCTGGTCAACTGTCTGATCATCGTCTCCACTTTTCTCAGGACCAACTCAGGGAAATAGAAGAATCAGCCATCTGGTTGTTATCATGGTTACCTCAGGAGGAGTACATTGCTTCCTCATTTACCTGGTCTTTTAAGGTTGAGATTCAAGCTAGTAACATCCAGTAGGATCTCCCCAGCAATCTTCTAAGGAAATCAGGAGATCACAGGTTTTTTGCCCCAGCTGCATTTTCCAATCCTGGTCAAATGAAATCAGTCTGACCTGGTCCACTCTTGGCTCCTCCTTCCTAGGAGACTGCTCTTTCTCATGTCCAAAAAACTATATGTTTATCCTAAGCAAGCAATAACAAGAGAATAACAGAGATAATGCCCCCAACATTGTCTCAACCTTATCTGAGTCAGCAGTCAGGGTTAATTATTTAACTTTTTTACTATTAGTCACAATTTAACATTGGACTATTAGGAAGTATTTCTTCACACAATGCACAGTCAACTTGTGGAATTCCTTGCCAGAGGATGTTGTGAAGGCCAAGACCACAACAAAGTTCAAAAAAGAACTAGATAAATTCATGGAGGATAGGTCCATCAATGTCCATTAGCCAGGATGTTTGCCAGAGTTGGGAATGAGCGACAGGGAATGGATCACTTGATGATTACCTGTTCTGTTCATTCTCTCTGGGGCACCTGGCACTGGCCACTGTCAGAAGACAGGATACTGGCTAGATGGACCTTTGGTCTGACCCAATAGGGCCATTCTTATGTTCTTATGTAGTGTAAGGACACTTTTCTGATAATTTATGCCCCATTGTGCTTTAAATTAGAAAAAAAATGTCATTGTTCCTACTCATTAACATGTCTCATGCTCACACTTTCTCAAGATCTCATGACTACAGAAAGAAATTACAGAACTGCCACTCTGTCTGTGAAACTGTCGAATGGTGTGAAAGGTTATTTCACTCTATCAAAACTCATAGACAAGCTGCTTCAAAAACTACATTTTTAAATTCCATTAATATACATTTATTAAAAATACAGCAAATTAAATTCTGTACTTAATGTCTATATTACTATAGGTCTATATGTTCTACAGTGTGCTAAATGAGTCATTGATAATTCACTGTGGAATTTGTTGAAAGATCAGGGTAATCATTTCAATCTCAACACCATCTTGAAATTAATCTTCATTTCTTCTCTAGTTTAAATTGGATGTTATATTTTTTCCGATAAGCTTAAAAAAGGGTAAAAGTCATATTTATATATATATATATTTAAAAAAGCAACTTTTTTGGATTTTTTTTGTAAATTCAAAGTTTAAACAAAAAAAAGTTACAAAATCAAAACTGGAAAAAAAAAGGTGATTAAATGACTGGTTTGTAAAATCCCTTTCCTGCAAATTGTATTTAAGACTCATTTCAGTCCTCAGATACAATAGCCCAACTTACATTGATATTAATGGGAATTTAGCCAGCTTCCTTGAAGGAAGAAGTAGGACCACTATTTGTAAAGCACTTTGTAATTTTTCTTGTTGGAAAATTACCTCATTGAATACAATAGTGCCTTAGTCCAAGAGTAGTCTTATTGAATGCAATGGGATCACTAGTGGAGTACAGTGCTAGTGGAGTGCAGTGGGTTCACTAGTGGAATATGGGGATGAGAATCTGGCCTTAAATATCTTTAAGAAATGACAAGAGCAATATGAAATTAACCAGATTTACTTAGCAGGGGTTTAAATGAACATATCCTTTCATTTCAATCCATCCTCAAATTTCGCTCTTAGTTTTGGTTTGAATGAAACCCAAAACTCAAACTGAGTTTAATTTGCTTTTGGGCTAAAATGATGTGAAACCACAGGGGTTTTCTAATTCATGATTTCCACACAGAAATCCAACCCTGACATTTTCATATATTTTGGGGGTGTACTTAGTGGCCTGTACCCTTCTCCATTAATAATTTTCCATGTAGTGGGGTACTTGTCTTCAGCAGGGGCAGCAGAAGCAGCTCTTCCCTAAATGCCAGAACATGAGACAATGAATTCCCCAGGGCAGCAATATATTGCACCCATGCTGCTCAGTCTCTAATATGCTCCTCTGCACCTTCTAATTTTAATCACCCTCACTGTTCGACCCTCCTCCTCAGCTTCAATGTCATCATATGTATTAGTTGATACACTACCACTAGAATCAGCAGCAACATCTTTGTCAATCTCTGTGTCAGCATATGACCCTTGCTTTTGTGATGACTTGGTTTCTGTTATGGATTTTAATTTCAAATTAAATTTTAATGACCCTATTAAAGGAGTTGCTATAGAAATACTTTTTTAGGAGTGGACAATGGGAAGAAAGCTATGCTGCCCTTGTGCCCTCCCTTCCCACACACACATATGGAGTCTGACCACAGCACCTTGAAAATGCTGGCCATGATTTTCAAAAGTGGTCAGTTCCCAGTAGTTTCCATTGAAGTCAAGTTCTTACCTAGATCACATCGCCATGATTCTCAGATATATTTTCTGGTTCTCCTTTAATTTTAGAATCCACTGTACAACTACCATGCATGAATTTGCCGCCGTCCACTTCATACTGCTTATCACAGGGCTTGATCTTACTCTTAGTGGAGTCAGTGGCAAACTCACATTAACTTCAGTTGGAGTAGGATCAGTTTTCTAGCCCGCTGCTCATCTACTCTTTCTTTAATGTTTCTGATTCACCAGCACTCCAGCTCTTTTCAAATCCCACTGGAAAACACCCAATTTCTTTTCTCTCTTGTGTCTTAATTTTTCGTCTCCCCATGTTATACTGTATTAAATTCTGTATTAGTTACATGTATAAGACATTCTGTGAGAAAGTTTACATGAAATATTTCACAGAAAATAAAGATGAGTTGCACTGTATGACTAGGGCTGAAAGAAATGATCAGTGTCTAGTCTCACAAAACTGGGTGACTGGGAACCAAAATGGCAGATGAAATTCAGTGTTGGTAAATGCAGAGTAATGCACATTGGAAAACATAAGCCCAACTATACATACACAATGATGGGATGTAAAGCAGCTGTTACCGTTCAAGAAATAGATCTTGGAGTCATCATAGATAGTTCTCTGCAAACATCGGCTCAATATGCAGTAGCAGTCAAAAAAACTAACAATGTTAAGAAACCTTAACATTAGATAATAAGATAGATAATAAGACAGAAAATATCATAATGCCTCTTTATAAATCCATGGCATGCCCACACCTTGAATAATGTGTGCCGTTCTGGTCAGCCCATCTATCTATCTATCTATCTATCTATCTACATCTTCTGTAGGAGAAGGAATTAAAAAGACTGGGATTATTCATTTTAGAAAAGAGACAGGATATGATAGAGGTCTATAAAATTATGAATGTTGTTGAGAAAGTAAATAAGGAGGAGTTATGTACCTCTTCATATAGCACAAGAACATGGGGTCACCCAATGAAATTAATAGTCAACATGTTTAAAAGAAACATAAGGAAGTGCTTCTTCACATAATGCACAGTCAGCCTTTGGATTTCGTGAAGGCCAAAAAGTATAACTGGGTTCAAAAAAGAATTAGGTAAGTTCATTGAGGATAGGTCAAGATGGTCAGAGATGCAACCCCATGCTCTGAGTGTCCATAAACCTCTGACTTCCAGAATCTGGGACTGGACAACTTGGGGCATGCATCACTTGATAAATTGCCCTATTTTGTTCATTCTCTCTGAAGCATCTGGCAGTGGCTATCATCAGAAGACAGAACACTAGACTAGATGGACCATTGGTCTGCCTCAGGATGGCCGTTCTTATGTTCTTAAGTAGACCTGGGGCACCTGAAGTCATTTTGAGCTAAATGGTGCCTGTTTGGTACAGCCTGTTAAAAGGTGTGATGTGGAGCAGCACCACCCTGGGAGAAAACTATTAGATATTTTGCCTCAGATTGCATCCCAGACCTCCCTGGTTGCACCATTGAGAGTAAATTTTGATATTCCTTTAAGGCTTACAGCATGTTCCCATCCACAGATGTAGCCAGCCAACTACATTAGATGACATGTTGTGGAGCCATGGCTCTGTCTATTTTTTGCTCCTCTACACTGAAGTTCCACTGAGTTTTTCCCAGTGGTGGAGGAGAGGAGCAATATCTCATTTATGCTTCCACAAACACACAACTGCATGGCCATCTAGCCCTTGAGTTCTAGAACATGAAGCACAAGGAATATTTTTAAAGGACAATGTCAACTGGAAATCAAAACAATTTCAAAAAATGAGTTAAATGTAATTTGGAGTGCTCAAGTACTATATTTGCCCCAGAGTCCACTTGCCAGTTTTAATGGTTTTACAAGAACATTTTCCTATTTTCAAAAAGGTTTTTATTTCCCCTGTTGCTGTGTGAAAAAAAGCTACATAAAACTATAGGGGAAAATGCCTGTAGGGAAACAATGAAAATAAGCATATATGTAACAGAATTAACTATGTTGAAAGTTCTTTGAAACACACAAAGCAAGCAAGCTAAATAAATTAGAGGAAAATATTTTTCTTTAATCCCTTTTAGTTCACTTGAAGTAATACAGGATGCTACCCATAATAATAGTAGTAAGTAAAGTACAGTCAGAAATGTAATTTTTAAACTAACAGTGTTAAGCTTTATCCGGGTTTTCTACTGTGTCCATTAACTGTACTATCTAAATGTTTCCCATTTACATTAGGTCTGCTTGGTGAGGTTGCTAGTGGACTTCCTGGGACAGATCCTCAGGTGGTGCAAATCACCATAGCACTACTGATTTCAAACAGCTATGTTCATTTACAAAAAGTGGGGCTTTGGCCCCATAAATCTTCTGTTTCAATACCTTCTCTGGTAGAGGAGAGTTGGCTTGAGATGAATGTGCATTGTTTTTGGTGGTGAGAGTTTGTTTTGCTAATTCCTTATTCTTCTACTTCTTTCCTCCTCCTCCAATAAACGGTCTATGGTGAGAATCTATTTGATTTGCTATAGTATGTAACATGTAGACTTTATTTTTTATCCTGAAGAGTCTGAAAACATGTTTTACAAAATATAAATGTAACCCATCTGCCAGGTGGTATCAGCTGCAACAAAGGCTGGGTTCAATGTCTAGGGGTTCCTCTCAACATTACAAAACAGAACCAGCTTGAGCCCCCTCACAGAAATCTGGGAACACCAAACACCACCCCGGGCATATCTAAGAGGCAATACTTCCTCACTCACAAACACTGTGTCTGTATAAAACAAAAGAAAACTTTTATTAGAAGGGAAAGGGAACCCAGTGTTAGTTTGGGAAAACACCACAGCAGTGGTTAAGAAGTACTCAAGCTATAGTAGCTTGGGAAGTGTCCTTTGCCTCAGTGAAAATCCGATGGATGAATGTCCTTTTAATACACCACTCCTCTTTTCCTCTACTGCACTCCATTCACAGTTGGTTGTCTGACATCAGCGAAGTCCAAGTGTTCAGTGATGCATTCATATGGTGTCAGCTCCCACTCCTGCTGCCACATTTGCTGCTGGTCACCACTGTACCTGCCATTGTTTGCCCGTCACTGCTGCCTCTGCCTTTAGCTGTGATGTTGTGTTCTGAGGTTGCACTATTTATCCCAGTTCTTAGTGATTTCAGCCTACAGCAATTTCCGTGGGTAGTGGGTAAGCTCACTTCTGCTGTAGCCACTGTGGTGTTTTTCACTGTATCACTGTCCCCATACCTGGTTTAAATTTCAGCACCCTACACGTGCTTATTAGTAATTTTAGCTGTATTGTTCACTGAGCAGAAACAAAGACTTTAAAATAGTCCAATAAACTCTGTTTAAAAACATTGAAGGGAAAGGACCAATTGGTATCTAGAACGCTTTGAACACATCGACCCCACCCTTTCTTACTTTCATTTGTATTTGGCATCACTACCCCCCTGTTTAGCAAGTGAGATTAAAGTTAGGGTGACCCACCTCAATTAGGGCACATTAAGTACAATTCTGCTACACATTACTCATACAGTAAGGATAACGTTATTTCATTACCCTTGCATCAAAGACTAAAGTTTATTTTAACATAAAACAGCCAAAACTGATCATATTGGCAAATGCAGATCAGATAAAGGTAGGTTTGTGTATGCAAATACAGTCGTCTCCTGAGGTCTCTCCCCCATCTTCATCAATTGATGTCAGAGGAGAGCTCATTCAGACCCTGGCTTATATAACAAACAGGCTGAAATGCAGCCACTGTACATTTGTGAATAAACATGGCAACTCTTCTACATTGCTACATGTGATGCCACACAATAATTTAGGCAATGAAGTAAAGAAAGATAGTGTAAGAAACTGGAACAGTAGGGAGAACTTGTGTAGAAAGAATGTAATTACCCTAATTAGAATTTAGCCAGGACACTTGCAATCGAGTTAGAGGGCTTATCCCTTCACCCTCCCATTCCTTGGTCCTTCTCGTGTGAACAGAGAGCAGCAATACCCAAAGTCCGAAGGTGAAAACAATTCAATGTTTATTGGGATGAACTTCCAGCAAGCAATGATTCCAATTTCCTTCCTCAGTGTCCCCCTTCCCAGCTCTGACACCACAGAACCTTGCCTGTGTCCCTGTTCCCATTCCCTGTTCCCATCCCCCACCTTAGCAAAACATGATTCCAATTCCCCCCCCCCACCCCACTTCCTGATTCACTGCAGACTATATAATAAAACTTAAGTTCTGCTTAGCTATACCTTAACCAATCATTTTACTAAAATTTAACTAACCAATCCTAACATATTGTAACATGATTATCTAACTGATTATATCCCACCACCTTAATTGGTTTACACCCAACAAAATTAATTATACAGCAAACAGAAACAATCACAGAACCAGACAGAGATTATACAGACAAACAATAGGGAAACTTTCATTTTTAAGAAAAGGAAGGGTTAGGGATGAAGGGTTTCCACTGATAGATCCCTGAGCCCTGTAGCAGCTGATTTTGAATTCTTTTCAGTCTTGCACATGGATAAAACAGCATCATGGTGAAGATCAGAGAAGTTTAGACATAAGTGATGCTGGAGAGAAACAGAAAACAGTTTGAGGTGATAGCCAGAAAACAGTGCTAGATTCAAGTTAGACTTATCACTGCTTCTAGACACACAGATAGAATCAACTAGTGCTCTCCTCCAGCTTTGGCTAAAGAGAAGAATGTGCCCAATCCTCTTGGAAGATAATCCAGTCACCTAAATCCATGTGTTTGTCACCTCCAGACTGCAAAGTTTCTGGAGCAGGGACCATTTTTTATTCATTATGTGTGTACAGTGCTTCACACAATGGGGTCCAGTTCCTGGTTAGAGACTTTAGGTGCAACCAACATCCAAACAATAATAGCAAGGATAAAAGATTAGTGTAATTGGGGCTGATCTTGAAAGCCGCATAGAACTCCCAACTTGTACAACATTCAGCAGTTTGCCTATTAAGCAAGAAAGACTATGCTCCATGCGTCTGACGAAGTGGGTATTCATCCACGAAAGCTTATGCTCCAATACGTCTGATAGTCTATAAGGTGCCACAGGACTCTTTGTTGCTTTTTACGCTCCATTGGTTCTCTATTGATTTCCACACCCACTTGAAGGTCCTGGTCCTAATGTTTATTACCTTGATTCAGCAAAACACTTAAACACATGTGTTACCCTGGATTTTCAGAACCCACAGCAGGAGCAACTTAACTATTTCACTGAAGGTTGGTGTCCGCACTGAATCAATAGGAACACAGCAATTCCGTCTGATAAGATTCATGCAAGTAAGTGTGCTTTGTGTAAAACTGCAGTTTATTAGATTTAAGCATACACAAACATAATAGGTTTAGAACATCCCAGATATTTACCTCAGAACTGGAATGGTATTGAATAATTAACAGCAGGTTTGCAGTGGGCAGTTGCTCACTCACCGGGGAGAAAAGGTGCCAGGAAAAAGTCTCTCAAGATGGCTTCAGAGGCCTGCTCCAAAGTACACTTTATTAGCTAATCTTTTATAACTAACTTCTACAAAACACATAGGTTATAATGATCCCTGCTGGATCATCACTTTTCTAACTTTCAATATTTTTTTAATATCAGAGGCGTTTAGATTCAAGGTTTTCCAACTACCAAGGTTTTTAGTCTCAGTTGTTTACTTGTCTGTCCCCTCCTCCCATTCTGATCAGCAGAAATGCCAGCTAGATATGACCTTGCTTCTAAAAGCCTGACTCCAAATTAACCCGTAACTATGTAGTGTTCTATTTCATTAATTCGGGGTGGCTGAATGCACATAATATGGTTGCAATTAACTGGATTACATTCTGGGGTATACACACCCCTCAAATCCAGGGCAACACATGTTTAAATACTTGTGTAATTTCCTGATTCAGAGCATAGCACTTTAGTGTGCTAGGTCAGGTTGTCTTAGAGACTGCTTTACTGCAACCCACTCAAACTGGGATACCATGTCTGACAGCGTCCAAGGTGAGGCTGCTGAGTCCTCTACTGAGATCTCTTTGCCTCCTCACCTCCCAACAGTCTCACCCACATGTTCCAGTGGAGGCATTTAACAACAACAAAATACGAACAACATACAGCTAACAGAAAATATCAATTTATCCAAATTCTTTATCTCATACATTGGTCTCTGGCATATCACACAATACTTCATCAGTCGTATTTTGTTACAAAATATAGCACAGCCCCAAAGGACACATCAAAATTCGTTTGGCTCAGATTATTGAAAGTGTCAGTTTAAAAATCAAGATTTGCTTATCATTATCATACAGGTACTGCATTTGCTAGATTCACTGAAAGTGGAAATCAGTGATAATATTAGACACCAATAGGATATAACTTTTGGCAAATATTTGTTCTATATTAAAGAATTATGTGCCTCATCAAAAGCCCATTGAAGAAAATGGAAAGACCGTGTTACCTCAAGGGGAAGAAGGTAACGCTTCAAAGGAAATACTAGAGAGATGGTAGAGGGAAGATATAACAGGGAAAGCCCCTTTTCTCAGAAGCTGCAGACTCGGCTCCCTTCCGTGTCTGTCACCGGTGGTCTTAGCTACCCATAAAATATAATAAAATAAAGAAAAGACAAGATAATATGGTGCAAATAAAGGTAAGTGTATTAGGGATAAAAGGTACAGAAAAACTAGGGAAAATGGGGGGGAGAAATACAAGAATAACACAGTGAAACAGCAAAACCATAAATCAGTAAAATAGTGGATCAGTGACTGACTCTGAGAGCTTGGAGCTCAGGCCCATAAACCCTCCCGTGGGATTCTACAAAACAATAAACAATACCCCAACATGGAAACCTTTCTCCTACTGATGCAGCAGATGTCACGTACAGGCGTGATGCCCAGGACCTACAACTCTTGGACTGATTTAGAGTCCTTGAGGAGGAACACTGGGGAGTCCAGACGACTGATGGTTCTCGTCGCTGGCGAGGAGACCCTCTGGGATGATGGACACCAGGAGATGCAGGATATATGAATGATGATGACAGGACTCCTCTTCCTCAAACACACTACGGGATAGATGTTGTTCTTCGATCTCAGCTCTGGAGCTCTGCGAAGACCCGACCGTGTACGAACTGTCGCTAGAATGGACAGCCCCGCGCAGGCGCTGAACAAGACCTTATAAAGCCTTTTTGGCGGGAAGAGTTCTGAGGTGATGGAATGCTTCTGAGGTGATGGAACACTGAGGGTTGGATTTGGCGGGAAAAACCGGTTCTGACTGGTTTAAGCTAGAGTCTGTGTAGCAAAATAAGTCCCCTCTCAAAGATGGAGTTCAAAGTTAGAGTTCATGTACTCCATTTTGAATTTCAGTTTTAAAGTCAGTGATTCACTTTAGTATTTTAAAAACATCTTATTAATAGCTAAGTGAAACAGTACATTTCATCTAACATATCCCCTCCTTGGGACCTTTTTCCTTAACTATGGACAAAAGGTTCCAAACAATTTAATACAACATCAAACATTAATAACATGAATTACAACAATGCATATGATAAATATTTACAGAGCATTCCAACCAGAAATATTAAAAGGAACTTGTTTATACTTTTTCCTTGCTTTCTTATGTTTACATATTAACACAGTTAACATAACCATGTACACAATCAGAATAAATTGAATAATTAAAACAACCACAACTGGATGTAGAAGAATATACCACATTGATCTTATACTTCCCATGTCGGTATACAGGATAGATTCCCACCAATGGGCAGAGGTGGTTTCATCCTTAATCTTTTTTGTAATTTGTTTAATCTCGGAGATAGAATGTTGCACAGTGAGAATAGTTTTACTTCCTTCCAATTTCAAATTATTCAAATACTGAGCCAATTTTTCATGGTGTAACAACTTTTGAATAACCTCCAGATTTGCTCCAACATGGATGGGTGTTAACGTATTGTACAATTTATATTCATTGAACATTTCTTTGATATATACATTATGTACAGATACATTGATATCACAACCCATTAACTGTATGACCTTACATATACATAAATTTCCTATTCCTGAATTATTAACTTTATACAAATTATTAACTAAGAAATATGGACATAAACTTCGGATACAAAAACAACCAGAATTCACTTGTACTATGGCAGAGGCTTTACTGAGGGAATGGTGAAACACTTCATAAGAGCAAGTGCCCTCTACAGGATCTAGGCACGTGGAATCCTCCTCCCACACTTGGGTAGTGCAGGTATATCCCAAGTTGGGTTGATAGACGCATGCTTGCAGATTTATAGGGACGTATGAATTATTAGCGTTAACATGTACCCATTTATGTTCTTCTATAGGGACTAGTAGGGACTGGTTAGCATATATCCCCAAAGCAACAAGAGGATATATGGTTTCTTGATTAGCTGATTTTAAAGTAAGAATCAAGGCCATGATCGTATCGTTGTGCTGGAAGTAAGTGAACGTCAATAATTGCCACCATTGGTGATGTATTTTCTCAAAATCATTGGCGTCCTCGTAGATGATTTTCTTCAATTCCAAAGGTAACTGCTGGTTAAAACCATCTCTGATGATAGCCTTGGCTACCGTTATCAACCATTGCTGAGCTTCTACACATGCTAGAGCTTCTGAGATATTAGATTGGAGAATATCTAATGCTCCCAGTATTCGCAGGTGGTCTTGCATATCCAGTATTCATTTTTCTTAATTATTAAACTTCTACAGGTCCATAAACTTAACCAAGTTATAACTATGTACATCAGAAATTTTCCAGTAGTCTTCATATTTTCTTTGTTCAGCATCCTGTGGATGAAAACAAGACAATTAGTTGATCCTTATGGTGGTTTTTCATCACTTGTTCTATTACTTTCTGTTCTAGATGGATTAGTACAGATGTTTCCTTTCCATAATTTTAATTGTGAGCTATGGAACCACTTTTGTACTTTACGTTTTCCGGTCTTCAATTCTAGTTGATAAGTTGTTGGACTGGCTTTATTGACGATAGTTACTGGTCCAACCCATCTTGGACTTAATGGATGGTTCTTTTCAGAAAAATACTTAAAGAGAACTTGATCCCCTATGTTCCACTCTAAATGTTTTAAATTGTTGTTCAGTCTTTGATCCATCTTATGAATATTTCCTTTTAAATTAACCGCCACTGCCCTTTGCACTTCTGATACGGTATTTAACACTGATTTTATGTAATTGTCCGTCACCATTCTAGGTTTATACTCGTCCGGTGGTACCCCTCCTGGCATCCACCATTGCTCAGGCGTTACCATAGGTCTTCCGAAAAGTGCTTCATACGGAGTGAATCCATGGACGCTCACTGTGGATCTGATTGCCATCAGGATGAGAGGTAGATGTCTGTCCCAATTCTTTCCTGATGAATCAATTACCTTCCTTAGTGCAGTCTTTAAAGTGCGGTTTGATCTTTCTACTAACCCAGAAGCTTGTGGGTGACCAGCTACATGAAATCTTTGGCGTATTCCTAAGGCTATACACAATTGTTTAGTTAATTCTCCAGTAAAGTGCGTGCCTTGATCGGAATCAATAATTCGAGGTAGTCCGAATCGACTGAACGTATTTTCTAACAGCAATTTTACTGTCGCACCTGCAGTGCAATTCCTAGTTGGGTACCCTTCTATCCACTTGGTAAATGGATCTATTACTACCAGGCAGTATACATTTCCTCGGTTAGTTCTAGGTAAGGGTCCAATAAAGTCTATCTGCACTCGAATCCATGGGCCATCTACCGGTTGATGAAGTAGAGGTCCCTTTTTTATCCTTATATCAGGATTATTGTGGGCGCATCTTAAACAGTTGTTAATAAAGTGCTCAGTATCTCGGATTATCTCAGGCCACCATCCTACCGTAGCTAGCCTTTGTAGAGTCTTTTGGAGTCCAAAGTGTCCTTGTTGGTGAGCCAGCTGGATTAACTCCCTTCGCAATATGTTTGGAATCACTAATAGTGGAATCAAGGTATCGTTATCAGTATTTTCATAATTATCTTTTGTTGCCATGATTAGTCCAGACGTATGTCGAGTGATGAGGTATGTTTTGTGTTTTCCATCTTTTAGCAGCTTCTTAATTTCAGGATCTTGTTCTTGCAATTGTACTATATCTTGATGATCTGTATGGTCCACAGGTTTATTTGCACTTATATTAGCTTCTACCTTGTCCCATCTTGTTTCAGGTCCCATTACCGCTGCTTGCTTTGCTAACTTATCCACTTTGCTGTTTAATATGGATATCTCTGCCTGATTCCTTCTGTGTGCTCTTACTTTGAATAGATAAGTATCTCCCCTCCTAGCTTCTGCTAAGTTCCATGCATGCATGAGATAGCCAGCATATGCCACTGGATGATTATCTGCGGATTTCATATCCCGCTGTTTCCATACTATCATCCAGTCTAACAAGGCTCTCATAGCCCAATCAGAGTCTGTACAGATGGTGATATTGGCAGTCGATTCAGCATTTTCTAAAGCCACTATGATTGCCACAA
This sequence comes from Chrysemys picta bellii, assembly GCF_011386835.1. NCBI lineage: Eukaryota > Metazoa > Chordata > Testudines > Emydidae > Chrysemys > Chrysemys picta. The sequence goes on along the minus strand of NC_088791.1, from coordinate 265,219,801 downwards.
CTTCAGCCGCTTGTGCAGAATGGTATGACACGGTTCCTTGATAGATCTTGTCCGAAGCGACATGAAGTGCTGCATATCCGGTAGCAGCCTTCCCATCTTTAAAAAGGCTACTGCCATCGACTACCCATAATTCTCTGTTACTGGCTTTTGCATTTTCATAGCATGATTCAAGTTTAAAGGGGGATACAATTTCTGGAATTTTGATGTTAGGTAGAGGACAATCATGATTATTTATATATATTTCCTCAGTTATTGGCGGGCAAAGTGCGAAAGGTGCAGAAATAGGTGTGTTGATCTTCTCTACTTGTACCTCTTTATTCAGGAGGGCAAGTGTCCAATTGGCAAGTCTAGGGTGGCTGACTCGCCCTGCATTAGCTTTACCTGATATGACATATTGCACTGGTGTATGGGTGGTTTTTAGTACAATAGGGGCCATTCCTATTAAATACTCCCAATGGGAGATGGCCCAAACTAATGCAAGTACTTCCTTTTCGCACGTTGTATACTGTTTTTCTACTTCTGAAAGGACCTTAGATCCATATGCCACTGGTTTTAAGGAGGATCCACTCTGTTGTAATAATATTGCACTAATCGCCGTCTTGGTTGTTGCCAGTTGTAGATGGAAGGGCTGGTTGATTTGAGGGTATGCAAGTGCCGGTGCAGTCATCAAGGCTTGTTTCAGGTCCATCACTGCTTGCTGCTCTTCAGTTCCCCAAGTCCATTTTTGATTTTTTCTTAAAAGTTTATAGAGAGGTCTGGCCTTTTCGCTATAGTTTTCGATAAAATCCCTTGAAAATCCAACCAATCCAAGGAATGATCGTAAAGTGCTTACATCTGTCGGGGCAGGCAGCTTAGATATGAGTTCTATTCTCGAAATATCCGGTTTTCTGCCTGTGGGTCCAAGCTGAACTCCCAAGTAAGTCACTTGTTGCTGGACCAACTGAGCCTTGCTAGGATTGATTAAGAATCCAGCTTTTTTCAATGCTTCCAGAACCTCATCTAAAGCAGCACAATTATCTTCTCTGGTCTGTGTGGCGATTAGGATGTCATCTACATAACTTATGATGTTGCTGGAATAAGTCAGATTCTTCCACAGGGCGGCCACCAACCGATGGCACAGACTTGGGGCGTTATGATAGCCTTGTGGGACCCTGGTGAAGGTTAGCTGTCGGTCATCAAAAGTAAAAGCAAACTTGTAAAACGAAGAAGGGTGGAGAGGTATTGAAAAGAATGCATTTGAAATGTCCAATACAGAGAACCAACAGGCACCTTCTGTGATTAAAGCCATCACCTCAGGGAATTTTGCCACTACAGGAGCTAGTCTTGGGGTAACATGATTTAGCCCTCTATAATCAACAGTAAGTCTCCATGATTTATTATCTGCCTTCCTAACAGGCCAAATAGGCGAATTGCATATGCTTTGGCATTGGATTAGCACTCCTTGCTCTAAAAGTGCATCGATGGTTGGTTTAATTCCCTCCTTTGCCTCGATGGAATACTTATACTGTCTTAGTGGTTTGGGGTCTGGTCCTTCTACCTTCACAGAAGCCTCTACTTTTCCACAACTGAGTTTAGTTGGAGCGAAAACCATGAGATGTTTCTGGGTAATCAGTTTGATGTCCTCTTCCCATTCAGGAAGAATCAGTTTATCTGGTGTCTTAAACGCATATATCCTATGGGCTGCTGGAATTATAAGACCCGCCTCTTCATCTTTCACTTGACACAATATGTTATTTGGTAAGTCCACCACTATCTGTAATTTCCTTAATAGATCTATTCCCAAGATGCCACTTCCGTCTAATTGTTGTAAACCAAAGGAAGCTTGGGTTGACAGATGTCTTGCTGATCCTTGTGATGTTTCATATTGTGCTAATTTCAGGAACATGTCTTCTGCTGATAACCTCTGCTTCATTAGACTGTCCCATGATTCATATTTGCTGAGTCTTTTTAATAGCACCTTTTTCATGATTTTCATTTCCTCAGCAGAGCCACTGAACATTTTGTTAGTAAATTCTGGGGGTTTATATTGTTGCTGCATTGGAGTTTTGCCTTGGCTTTTATCGGTAGAGGTTTTGTTATTGAAAGCTGCCACCCTTCTCTTAGCTCCTCCACCAGGGTAGGCTAGCTGTTGTAACTCGTAAACCTCTCTAGCCCTGCCTTCTAATTCAGCCATAGGTGTAACACGAGCAACCACAGGACCCATTCCCAACCGGATATTAGGTGTTAAACCTTGTACATATAATTCTCTTAATTCAGGTACGTCATAATCAATAACCCCTCCACGGTTGACTCCCAAACCAGCTAACCAGAACAACAATTTTTTTCGCATCATATACCTTTCTGGTCGTTCCTCTGGCATTTGCTTTTCAGCATATGCTTTACCCAGTAGGTTGTCATAAGGAAAATACAATTTAAAAACACACTTATATATGGTATGTTGTTCAGTATTGGTATCCACCATGATGCCATATGGTAATACTGCAAAATCCTCAGCTGACATGCATTCCCTTAAGAGTGCTACCATATCCTCCTGGCTGACATTAGGTGTTGCTGATAATTTTGCCAGCCAGTTCAATACCGTTTCCTTATTACAAATTCCCATTTGCTTTCCCAAAGCTCTAGTTTGTTCCGGGGTCAAAGCCCTAGTTTCATGTTTCACAGTTGGGGGTCTGTTGTTATCATATTGGGTTACAGTGGTTACAATAGGGGCCAACGGGCATCCCCTGTCTACCAACATGGCCTCCTCACTACTGTGAGGTGCTGAGGGTTCCAATCTTTTACCCACTGAGGGACCTGGTGGTGAGTCCTCAGTTTCCGAGTCGGAACTTGACTCTTGAAATTCGGACTTAAAAGCTGCCAAAGGATTCATTTCGATGGCACTCATAACACCCTTGGCCAATTGTAGCTGCTTCTGCAGCTTGTCAATGCGGCGATTGCAGGCCACATGATTGACAGACCCTAAATTAACATTATGGGCTTCCTTCAGGAGCTGGCGCACTACTGCCTGCGATTCCTGAAGTTCTCTGCCTTTTATTTCAGCAGCAGTTTCTGCATCTGTAACCCTCGTATTAAGATTCCTCAGCTGTTGTTCGAGCTGGGAAACCTGTAAGGTCAGGCTATTTATTTTGGCAGTTGCCAGTTGCTCTTCGGCAGCCTGCCTTTCACCTTGTTGTTTTAGCTGCTGCTTCTCAACAAGTGCTTGCTCTGTCTGTTGTTTAAGCAGTGACACTTGTGAATTCAGTTCTCGGCTGACCATAGCCAAGCCGTATATGAGAGCACATTTACGTGCTTTCTTGTTAGGGGTAGGTTTACAGGTGGAATACCGAGCCCATAAGGTGGAAAACTTGTCCAAGGAATCAACCCCTGCCAATGACTCCTTCTTCCAAGGATTTTTGCCCTTTCCAAATAAATCCACACTAAAGTCCACTGAGTTTTTATTTGTCTGGGACGTCCATCCTTGGAGGCTGAAAACTTGATCCATCTTCTGCTGCTGGGTTATAGATTGCTTACCCAATCCAAGGAAAAAGATTACACCGTTTGAAAATAGAGAGACCTTAGAAAAGAGACCGCTTCCAGCTGCGGCTCTAAGGCCTAGGCAAAGGCAACCTAAATTTTCGGGAGAAGGCCACAGCCGCTCCCCTACTAACTGTTGCCTTGCCAAAAGAAAGAGTGGCAACCCTTTTGGGGCCCGGTACCACTCCGTGTTCGGTTATTAGCAACCGGACACTAGCGGTGCTAGTATGGGGCCTACTAGCCAACGCTACCTGCTTCTGGGCAAGGGGTCCAGGCGTCCCTGCAACCCTTATTGCCAATAACAGGATTTCCCAGGGCGGAATAAATTCCGTCCCTCACCCAGGGAGTAATGGAAGGGGGGCTCTCACCCGGACACTACACCTTCCCTCGGATCATGCTTCCGTAGGGGGGGAAGTAGGCACAGTTCCAATTCCACACGAATTCCCTCCCCGAGTCAATTGGACCGTCACAGTCACTGTCACAAATAAACAAGCTAAAGCATAACAAGACTCTAATGGGGTAACTAATCCCCAAGAGGGTCCTGCCGCGGTCGCCAGAAATGTTACCTCAAGGGGAAGAAGGTAACGCTTCAAAGGAAATACTAGAGAGATGGTAGAGGGAAGATATAACAGGGAAAGCCCCTTTTCTCAGAAGCTGCAGACTCGGCTCCCTTCCGTGTCTGTCACCGGTGGTCTTAGCTACCCATAAAATATAATAAAATAAAGAAAAGACAAGATAATATGGTGCAAATAAAGGTAAGTGTATTAGGGATAAAAGGTACAGAAAAACTAGGGAAAATGGGGGGGAGAAATACAAGAATAACACAGTGAAACAGCAAAACCATAAATCAGTAAAATAGTGGATCAGTGACTGACTCTGAGAGCTTGGAGCTCAGGCCCATAAACCCTCCCGTGGGATTCTACAAAACAATAAACAATACCCCAACATGGAAACCTTTCTCCTACTGATGCAGCAGATGTCACGTACAGGCGTGATGCCCAGGACCTACAACTCTTGGACTGATTTAGAGTCCTTGAGGAGGAACACTGGGGAGTCCAGACGACTGATGGTTCTCGTCGCTGGCGAGGAGACCCTCTGGGATGATGGACACCAGGAGATGCAGGATATATGAATGATGATGACAGGACTCCTCTTCCTCAAACACACTACGGGATAGATGTTGTTCTTCGATCTCAGCTCTGGAGCTCTGCGAAGACCCGACCGTGTACGAACTGTCGCTAGAATGGACAGCCCCGCGCAGGCGCTGAACAAGACCTTATAAAGCCTTTTTGGCGGGAAGAGTTCTGAGGTGATGGAATGCTTCTGAGGTGATGGAACACTGAGGGTTGGATTTGGCGGGAAAAACCGGTTCTGACTGGTTTAAGCTAGAGTCTGTGTAGCAAAATAAGTCCCCTCTCAAAGATGGAGTTCAAAGTTAGAGTTCATGTACTCCATTTTGAATTTCAGTTTTAAAGTCAGTGATTCACTTTAGTATTTTAAAAACATCTTATTAATAGCTAAGTGAAACAGTACATTTCATCTAACAACCGCCATTGATTTCAATGGGCTTTAGTAGATGCCCCTATATCTGAAATAATAGTTGTTTTCCATTTCTAATTAAAGTGGTCAGTCTTAACTTTCAATTGTATTTACTACACAAGTAATAACTGAGATATCACAGTTATTTCCTGTTCTATATATAAGAAGCAATTGTGATATATCTGTTATCATGGTTTAGTAAGTATCAGTAACAGCTGACTTTTTAGCAGTGACTGTTGTGTCATCATAGCATGATCCTATATACCAACTGTTCAATTAGAAAACTAAAAGACTAACTAAAAACTGAGTTAAGGTTTAAAACAATCATCTTTTAAAATTAAGAAAAGTATTTATAGGAAAAAAAGAATTTGGATCCAATTGTTCACAGGAAGATACAGTAGGAGCAGAATTATTGCATCTGCCAAATGTCTCACTGCTATTCTCAGGTAAACTCATTTTAAGTATGGCAGAGCTTGCAATAGGCTGTTTAATTTCACTTGAGCCTGTTCTATCCCTATAAAATCTGTACAAAACTTGGATATCAAAGAAGCATATTGCAATCCTGTTAAAATAGGGGGCTTGATCCAGCAAAGTGATCTGTGTAGAACAGTTTGTAGGATCAGGGCCATATTGAATATAATACAATGATATATATCATATTTATTTTATGTTAGCAAGGGACAGTCTTTCCCCTATTTCTCTACAAATGACAGAAAAAAATGTTCATGAATCTTTTTTCCAAATGCTGAGATCAGTGCTGTTCTTTGTGTAAGTGAAAATAATATTTACCATACAATGGTTTAAATTCTAAATGATAAGGAAAGCTTGAAGAGTTCCTGTAATGAAAGCACAGGTGTTTCACTCAGTAGTAGTATATGCCCAAACTACTTCAATAATTGTCCCTTTAACTGTAGTTAGTCAATACTTCAGGGGAGCATCTGAAACATTTCCATCATCCTTTCTAGACATGCATATGACAGCATTAGTAGGTTGTGGGGGTTTTAGCACCTTCTTCAGAACATCATAAGTCTTTTCTCCTTATGAACATTTGTTTACTGATGCTTCAATTTTCCCTGTAGACTACATATAGAAAAACAGAAGGAAATTTTGGCAAGGTCCATATCAGGAATATCAGTGGAGGACTTTTACATGTGTGGTCTTTTTCAGATTATTTACAGATTATGGATTAACTGTCCAACTGCATAAACTGTCAATTTAAAAAGAACAGGAGTACTTGTGGCACCTTAGAGACTAACAAATTTATTAGAGCATAAGCTTTCGTGGGCTACTGCCCACTTCTTCGGATGCATATGCATATTTTGTGGATACAGACTAACACGGCTGCTACTCTGAAACCTGTCAATTTAAATGGGATTTTACCATTACTATGGTTGTAATATACAATGCAGAGAACTGAGTAATTGTCTAGGTAAAATTCCTTCCTCAAGACTTATAAGACCACATCCTCTTCTTATTTCAATCATCAGGGCTCCAGTGATTTTGATGGAGCCACACCTACTTACACAATCTAAACATCTGGCCCATACAATCAAGTTACAAAGTCAAATAAATAAAAACAAAATTGAAATATCCATCTACTTTAAGACAAACAAGCAGCAAAAATCAACAACCTCAATGCAAAACATCATAAACTTTCAAATTTCCCTGGTTTCAATCCCAAATCATAAATCCTTTTCTGGAATTCATAGGGGTGATGTTCCCTGGAGACTGACACAGCTTTGTCATAAAGGTAACTTTTGGGAAGTGGCTGGAGAAATCAGTGAAAGTGGACTTTGTTCTGTGAAAGCTGGTGAGAACAGAGGATTGAACTCAGCAGCAGAGAGCAGTGTCTGGTTCCTGTGCAGTTTAGTGGATGTAAAGAGAACTTAACTGAGCTGTGCAAACTCCCCTTGTTCTCATAAACAATAAGTATAGCATGATATTGTTTTTTTAATGGTTTCAGTTTTTAACTCTATAGAAAGAGGTATTTTTTGTAAATAAAGATTCAGGCAGGCCTGTATTCCAATGTTCATGTTCTGTGCTGTGCTTACATTTCTTTCCCAGTCTAACTTCAAAACTATTCCTTGTAAAAGCAGCCAGCGCTGATATTTCTGAACTGAACTTTCAGTAGATTTGGATTAATACGGACTTGAACTGTAGTCTTTACTGCAGGGATCAGCAACCTTTGGCATGGGGCTCGCCAGGGTAAGCCCCCTGGTGGGCCAGGCTGATTTGTTTACCTGCGGCATCCCCAGGTTTGGCCGATCGCGGCTTCCACTGGCTGCGGTTCACCGCTCCAGGCCAATGGGGGCGGCGGGAAGCAGCGGCCAGCACATCCCTGGGCCCGCACCACTTCCTGCAGCCCTCATTGGCCTGGAGCAGTGAACCACGGCCAGTGGGAGCCGCGATCGGCCGAACCTGTGGACATGGCAGGTAAACAAACTAGCCCGGCCCGCCAGGGGGCTTACCCTGGCATGCCGTGTGCTAAAGGTTGCCGATCCCTGCTTTACTCAGTGTAACCTTGCTGTGTTTCTCCCAGAAGTCTGCCATATTTAGGCCACTTGTTTCCATAATTCAGTCTGGTCTGCTGTTTTGTATGTAAGAAGATTGGAGACTTACAGTTTCACAGGAGAGATATTTTAGAGTCCCATAAGAATAAGTAAAAGCAGACTTTGGGAAGAATGAGATGTTATATTCTATTATGTGTGTTATTATGTCAATCAGATAACCACAATGGTCCCTGCTATAGGTGAAATTCACCCTAGGAATCCTCTCAAAAGGCTTAGTTTTGCGGTGCTAGGGAAATCTTATGGTGAATTTCAGTCAAGTTTCAGGCATGTAGCAAAACCTAACCTGAAACTGGGTGATTTTCACCTGTGATTTTCAGGTGTGTAAGTTAACTAGATGCAAGTTTCATTACAAATGTTTGTCCTAATTTTTAAAAGCATACATTTTAAATAATGTCTTTGAAATATAGTTCATGATATTATATGGAAATTTCATAAATGTGCAGTGCACTTCTTTCAAAAGGTACCAGTATACAAATAGACCTTACGCAGAAATGCTTCCATTCCAAAATTTCCCATCACCAAAAGCAGAAGATACACAATCATTCATTAAGGGAATAGAGTGAAAATGACAATGGATCATACAGCTTATTTTATGGGCCAAAACAGAGTCCTGAATGCATCCAATGACAGAATTTGGCCCCACACATTTGCAGTATGCTACCATACATTGTATACAATGCCTAGATATTGTCATGGCTTTTCTGCAATATGCATAATAGTGAAGTTAGCATTATTATTCAAAATGTATCATTCAAAATGTTGACAATTTTAACATATTCTAAGAAATGAGGTAGACATTTTCAAAACTTCAGAGCAAAACCAATAACTCTCCCCAAGTTTCTTTATCAACTTTTTTGCAGGAATGGTTAATGCTGGTATTTCAGTCCTATCTGGAATGATTTGGAGGATATAGAAAAATCTGAACAGATTGATGTCATTTAGCTCAGGGCTCTATGCTACAATGGAGAAATACTCAGCAGTAATGTATACTTTAGTACATTTCTGCGTCAGAAAAGATTTCTTATAAATATTAGATCAAACCTACCTTTTAAAATGCAGTATTTAAGTATTATCTTTATTTATAACATTTCTATGTTTTAGGAATATTATATGAAAGACTCATCCTGGATTATGAAATATTTACATACACTTACACTACATATTAAGGATGTACTCAAGGTCTCTCTCTCTCTCTCTCTCTCTCTTTTCTTTTTTTTTTTTTTTTTTTTTTTTTGAGAGCAAAAAAGAGAGAGAGGACTAGCAAATATATGGAGACAAAGGAATTTCTTTAGCTGACACTTGTTCACATTTCCTTATCCAAACATTTCCTTTGTGACAGACTAGATTTGAATACTCTCTGAAAGTAAACCTAGCTACCTTACATGGATACTAAAAAGCATATTTGAAGTCTAAAGAAAGTTTGCACTTTTAGTGCAAGAATCACTTGTTACTCTGAAGTTGCACTAAGCAGACACTGAAGTTGCACTAAGCAGTGTACTGTCTATTGAAGCTGGGTTTTCAGTTGCTTTGTATCTTCAGAGCAGCCCAAACCAATGAGACAACCATAATGAACTGATACATCTGCCCCTTAATTGGCAATTGGCTTATTTAGTACGTTGGATTTGGAGCGGGGAGGATTGTTTGTTTGTATACGTTGTGAATCAACTTTTCGCAGAACCTTGGAAAAGTTTCAGAAAAGGGCAACAAAAATGGTTAGGGATATTGAATGGCTTCCGTATGAGGAGAGATTAATAAGACTGGGACTTTGCAGCTTGGAAAAGAGATGACTAACGGAGGATATGATAGAGGTCTATAAAATCATGACTGGTGTGGAGAAAGTAAAAAAGAAAATGTTATTTACTCCTTCTCATAACACAAGAACAAGGGGCCACCAAATGAAATTAATAGGCAGCAGGTTTAAAACAAACAAAGGGAAGTATTTTTTCACCCAACACACAGTCAACCTGTGGAACTCCTAGCCAGGGGATGTTGTGAAGGCCAAGACTATAACAGGGTTCAAAAAAGAACTAGATAAATTCATAGAGGATAGGTCCATCAATGGCTATTAGCCAGGATGGGCAGGGATGGTGTCCCTAGCCTCTTTTTGCCAGAAGCTGGGAATGGGCGACAGGAGATGAATCACTTGATGATTACCTGTTCTGTTCATTCTCTCTTGGGCACCTGGCATTGGCCACTGTCGGAAGATAGGATACTGAGCTAGATGGACCTGTGGTCTGACCCAGTATGGCCGTTCTTATGTTCTTATATAGGGAAACATATTTATTTATTTAATATCCCATAAACACTTGGCACATTTAAATAATGACTCTTCCCCTCTCCCCCCGTATATTATTTATCATAGTGGCTGATTTCACAGAGAACATAAATGTGAGCCATTCAGCCACAACCCGTAACTGAACTGAAACTATTTGACCTCAACTACCACTCTAAACCACTTCCCACCTCCTTGTTTCTGAAAAAAAAGGAGAACATTGTTTACTCTTTTAAGTATTCAGTCCATGATAGACAAATGAACAATGAAGCTGGCAATTCTGTGCTTTTGAACAGTCCCTCGAAAGAGATTTTGGAAAGGTCCGAACAGTCGTTTTCTGTGTAGACCAAAAAAAAAAAAAAAGTCTCTCACCAGGATGAATTTATCAATAATTTAGCTGTTAAAATATAGCTATAGAGAATGTTACAAGAATTTTCAAAAAACTACAATGAAAAAAGTTAAGTTGATCCAAGTCACTAGAACTTCTCTACAGACAGTAAATTATTAAAATTAAGGCAAAACAATTAAATCATAATTCTTTAGCCACCCTCACTTGTTTATTTATTCACACGAGGTAAGACTTGATATATTTTGAAAATATCATGCTTGATGTACATGGGCAAAACCTGAAATGTCACCAAATAATTGGATTCTGTGCATGTGTTCTCAATACAAAATTACAAACACAAACTTCTTGTCACTCATATATAATGAGCAATATTTATATTGATTTTATATGTAAATTAGACAGAGAAGAAGAAGAATGTACCTCTTCCTCTTTGCAAACTGCCCATGAATACCTGGATATAATGTACTTATTAGACAATATTTATAAGGTACTTTGTGTAAATAGCTGTAAAATGATAAGTATTATTATTACAAAGGCTTGTAACCTACAAACAAGGCTAGTGTCTGTAAAACAGGACAAGTTTTTCTTTAGAAGATAACTGAGCATACACATGAAAGAGTGAAAAATAAAATATCCAGATTGCAAAGGGCAACTCTAATCCAGGCTTTTTCAAGCATGACTGAATTACTGGCAGCATACTCTAGTGATTCATGTTTAGACCATTGCTGTATCTTTGTGTAAGCTATTAGGATAACAAAATTTTAATTTTAAGTGTTCACAACTGCAGATAATTCAGAAATTTAAGATACAAAGAAGGCTAAATCGAATTCTAAAGCTGAGTTCTGTGGGCACGTGAGATTATGGCAAACCACTGGGGCTAGTTTGTATCTCCAATGTATATATTAATATGCTGCTGAGTTGTTCTACAAGCTGAAAATGCACAGAAGATCATTACTTAATTAATTTTTGTAAGGCTGGTCAACATTTTCAGACTTGGATACCTAAAGTTAGGTTCCTAAGTCCATATTTGGTCACCCAAATATCATGATTTTCAGAAGTGTTGAGCACTCACAAATCCCACTGAAGAGTAAAGGGAACTAGGCAGTCATCGCCTTCGAAAATCAAGCCAAAACTTTTATTTAGGTGCCTAAATATGGATTTAGCAACTTAACTTTAGATATCAAAGTCTGAACACTCTGGCCAATATTATAATTTATATAGTAGAGGGATTGGCAACCTTTTGCCCGCGGCCCGCCAGGTTTGTTTACCTACCGCATCTGCAGGTTCGGCCGATCGCGGCTCCTACCGGCCGTGGTTCGCCGCTCCAGGCCAATGGGGGCTGTGGGAAGTAGTGCGTACTGAGGGATGTGCTGGCCGCCGCTTCCCGCAGCCCCCATTGGCCTGGAGCGGCGAACCGCAGCCAATGGGAGGCGCGATCAGCCGAACCTGCGGACGCCACAGGTAAACAAATGGGCCCGCCAGGGGCCTTACCCTGGCGAGCCGCTTGCCAAAGGTTGCCGATCCCTGATATAGTATTATTTATTACAGCTTTAAAAAGTATATAGTAAGCACATATAGTAAATTGGTTTGCTTGCATTAAATCTGTAATAGATTCAAAAAAGGTTTCTCTACTATGGATTTTCCCAGACAATTGTTGCCAGAAATTACACACATCACCCAAAGATGAAATCCCATGTGGAGTCGTGTTTTGCTCCTATTTCAACTCATCTATCCTGATAATGGGTACGTGCCAAAAGCAAGAAATAGGAATTTGCTTGTGTTGAAGCACAGCCTAGATCGCAAGCACCAGTCATAAATCATGGTGTGATATGGTTTGTAGTACACATGGGCTATAAGTACAATACACTATTCCCTTCACATTGTTTATTTAAAATTTTTATTCTGTTGCGTTCTCTCAATTGTATAAAAGAGCCCAAAAAAGCCATATCATCTCACTCAAACCAAAATGCTGATATTTCAAAAGTAGATGACAATCATAATTTTTTTATATTGCTGAGTTTGTTAAGATGCCGCTTAAAAAAAAATGAGAGTGCTAGTATGATACAAATAAAATGTAAAGAGCAGATTGTTATGACCTTAGTTACCAAAGTTTGGGCAAATAAACATTCCTTTATAAGATAGAGCATGTATACCAATGGTCAGAGTACAGTAAACGAATATAATATTTCTTCACTACAGAAGTTATCTTGATTTGCGTTAGGGTCTAAAATTGTAGAATGGTTCACAGAGGTGCCATGACATTTTTCATACACATAGCTTAGTGATATGTATACTGGTAGAAATCATTTAATCATTGGCAAACTTTCAAAAAAACAAACAGATTGTCTATAGGCAGCACTTCCTCCTTTGTTTAAAAAATGGATTTCTTAAAAGCTTTAGTCAGAAGCTATGGGCTTGAGTTCCCTCACCTGAGCCTGGGACTAGCCATTTCCACCTGATTAATAAGCCCAGCTGAGCTGTGACAGAATCACCTGATTCAATGGTCCACCCAATTTGTTCCAAGGAGCCAACAGATCTACATTGAAGGCCAGCAGTGACAGGTTGCCAGCTGCTCAATGCTTATGCCCACAGCTGCTATCTCTCCTGTGCCTCCCTTGTTCCCAGTCCTGCTCCAGCCTTGGTCACACCTCATTCCTAGCCTTGTTTCAGCCCTACTTTTGCCTTGTTCCTGTCCACTCAAGTTTGCTCCTGCCTGGCTTCTTTGCCAGGCTTCTGATTCCAGTTCTGACCTTTGGCTTGTCTCCTGGGTCCTGATCCTGGCTCTAACCACTAGATCAGACTGCTTATGGCTTGATCATAGAATCATAGAACCATAGGGTAGAAGGGACTGCAAGGGTCATCTAATCTAACCCCCTGCCAAAATGCAGGATTTATTGCAGGGGATCTCAAACTGGGGGTCGTGACCCCTTAGGGGGTTGCAAGGTTATTACATAGGGGGTCGCGAGCCGTCAGCCTCCACCCCAAACCCTGCTTCACCTCCAGCATTTATAACAGTATTAAATATTTTTTAAAAGTGTTTTTAATTTATAGGGCGGGGAGGAGGGTGTCTCACTTAGAGGCTTGCTGTGTGAAAGGGGTCACAATACAAAAAATTGAGAACAATTGACTTATTATGTCTAAACCATCCAAGACAGATGGCTATCCATCCTCCTTTTGAAAACCTCCAGTGAAGGAGATTCCATTACTTCCCTAGGCAGTTTGTTCCATTGTCCTACTGTTCTTACGGTTAGGATTTTTTTCCCTGAGATTTAATCTAAATCTGCTATGCTGTAGTTTGAACCCATTGCCTCTTGTTCTGCCCTCTATGGGAAGAATGAACAATTCTTCTCCATCTTTTTGATGGCAGCCTTTCAAGTATTTGTAGACTGCTATCATGTGACCCTTTAATCTCCTCTTTTCCAAACTAAACATACACAGTTCCTTCAGCCTTTGCTTATATGGCTTTCATTCCATCCCTTTGATCAACTTTGTTGCTCACCTCTGGATCTTTTCCAATTTCTCTACATCCTTTCTATACAGCAATGACTAAAATTGGACACAGTTTCCAGATGATGCCTAACCGTCCCTGACAATTTGAGTAGCCCAAACAATAGAGAGGACCTAGCACGCTGCAGGTATGGACTCCACTAAAGCTAACAGCTCTTTGGCTCTTTGGAAATAGTTGGATCCTTACAGAATCTGCAAAACCAGGCTAATGCTCTGCAGGCACAGAATACAGTATTGCAGGTGCAAGCCATGCCATCAGTGACTCATGTCCATTGAGAACTGAAAATCCCGGAGCCTGACAAGTTTTATGTTGACCATAGAAAATTCCACAGGAACTTAAACCAGTGCATCATCCTGCTTCTGGTGCATCCACAATTATTTCCCTTTGACCAAACCAGGGTGCGGGACTCAACCTGCAGTGTCTCCTGCTGGTCACTTCTGGGAATTAGCTCATCCAGACATTGGAGCGCCCTCTGCAGGCCGGTATCCCACTGCTGCTTGGCCCCTGTGTCCCTCCCAGGACTCAGGTGCTCCGTTATTTGGGGTGCTGCCCCCTTGCAATACCCCCACACTCTGCCTCTGGGTCTCCCCTCTCTGGGGAACCCCCAACCCTCTAATCCCCACCTTGCCTCAGTCTGGGCTACTGCCAGTCATCACCAAGCCCCTTCTCCCTGGGGCAGACTGCAATGTAAGAGCCACTCAGCACAGGCAACGTTGCGTCTGGACCTGCTGCTTCTCTCTGCAACCCGGTGCCTCTATGGGGCCTTGGACAAGGCCCCACTGCCTGGGGAGTTGCCAGCCTGGAGCTCCCCAGCCCCTCTGGCCTTTCCCCAGCCCTGCCTCACTCTAGGCACCCTGAGCTTCCCAGCAGCCAGGCCCTTCTCTCTCTGAAGACAGAGAGAGACTGTCTCTGCTCCTGGCTTCCCTGGCCTTTATAGGGCCAGCTGGGTCTGTTTGGGGCATGGCCACAGCTGAGGCTCCTGGCTTCCCCAAGCTTTCCCTGCCAGAGCCCTCTCCCAGGGCTGTTTTAAGCCCTTCAGGACAGGAGCAGATTAACCACCCAGCTACACAGGGTAAGACTCATCATCAATCTACTGCCTGGGGAAACATTGGCCTAGGCCTCTCTGCTACTTGAGAAATCAAGTCCCCTCTTGAATCAGTTGAAGGAGTTTGTCCAGGCCAAATCAGTGATCTTTGATCTCCCTTTCCCTCTCCCTCCCCAAATTGGAATGCAGCTGCTCAGCACTATCACATCTGGCTCAGTCTAAATGATGAAATAAAGGATGAGATGGTACAAATAGAGCCCTTGACTGGTCTGGATTCATTTATTCACTTAATCATAAAGATTGACAATTGCTTTTTGAACAACCACCAAGAAAGGATGGTGTCTTCTCAACCGATGGCCATCTTAATGGAACCAGCCAGCCAATATCCAGTGCCCACCTTACAGGCAGAACTCATGCCTCTCTGGGAATGTATTCTGGAATAGAAGGGGTGAGTACAATAGACTCTCAATCAACATCTGCGTCAACAATACTGGCAAAGTACTGGGACCTTGCAGTTGTTGTTGACAAGATGAATCATAGAATCATAGGACAAGAGGGAACCGCGATAGGTCATCTAGTCCAGTCCCCAGCACTCAGGGAAGGACTAAATATTATCTAGACCATTTGTGATAGGTGTTTGTCTAACCTGCTCTTAAAAATCTTCAATGATGGAGATTCCACAGTCTCTCTGGACAATTTATTTCAGTGCTTAACAACCCTGACAGTTAAGAAGTTTTTCCTAATGTCCAACCTAAATCAACTTGCTCCAATTTAAGCCTGTCATAAACATACAGCTAAGGGTAGCATAAAATCCCTCTTTACCCTGTAAAGGGTTAATTCCTCTTTTACTGGTAAAGGGTTAAGAAGCTCAGATAACCTGGGTGGCACCTGACCAAAAGGACCAATAAGGGGAGATGTTACTTTCAAATCTGTGGGGGAAGGTTTTTTGTCTGTGTCTCCCGGAGTCAACAAGGAACGAGGGCAGGGAAAATACATCTCCATAAGCCATAGCTATGCTAAGCATCTAATATTGCAGAAATAGTAAGTAATAGCAAAGAAATGCATTAGGTTATCTTTTGTTTTAGCTTGTGAATTTTCCTTGTGCTAAGAGGGAGGTTTATGCCTGTTTTTGTAACTTTAAAGTTTTGCCTAGAGGGGAAATCCTCTGTGTTTTTGAATCTTTTGTTATTCTATAAAGTACTTACCATCCTGATTTTACAGAGGTGATTCTTTTACCTTTTCTTTAATTAAAATTCTTCTTTTAAGAACCCGATTGATTTTTCATTGTTCTTAAGATCCAAGGGTTTGGGTCTGTGTTCACCTGTACCAATTGGTGAGGATATTATTCTCAAGCCTTCCCCAGGAAAGGGGGTGCAGGGCTTGGGGAATATTTTGGGGGAATAGGACTCCAAGTGGTCCTTTCCCCGATTCTTTGTCTGGTAAAAATAAGCTTAGGGGATCTTTCATGTGGATCCCCACATCTGTACCCCAGAGTTCTGAGTGGGAAAGGAACCTTGACAAAGCCCATTGCTTACTGTCCTACCCTCAGAAGTTAAGGAGATCAATTCTCCCTCTTCCTTGTAACAACCTTCTATGTACTTGAAAGCTGTTATATCCCCTCTCACTCTTCTTTTCTCGAGAATAAACAAAGCCAATTTTTTTCAATCTAATCTTCCCTCATTGGTCAAGTTTTTTAGCACTTTAAGCATTTTTGTTGCTTTTCTCTAGATTTTCTCCAATTTCTCCATACCTTTTCTGAAATATGGCGCCCAGAACTGGACACAATACTCCAGTTGAGGACTAATCAGCACAGAGTAGAGTGGAAGAATTAATTCTTCTGTATTACAACACTATGGCTAATACATCCCAGAATGATGTTTGCTTTTTTTGCAACAGTATTACACGTGTCTGACGAAGTGGGTATTCATCCATGAAAGCTTATGCTCCAATACATCTATTAGTCTATAAGGTGCCACAGGACTCTTTGTTGCTTTTTATAAAGTAAAGGGACTCTCATTGCCTATTTTTTGGGAAAAAGAGCTGAAGGAAGATGGCTTCAAATGGAGGTGGGAGAGACAGAGAGAAGCCATTATTCAGAGGAGAAGCCAGGTGCAGGAAGGAAATCCTGGACACACTCAAGGACTCTGACCAAATCCCAAAGAATGTGCAAGAGTGAGATAACTGAGGAGGGGAATGGTATATAGATGTGTGATGTTTCTTGGGAATATCTCGCTATCACCTTGCCTTAGCTTGGCTTGCCTTAGCTTAGCTTGAGGAAGCCTTGTTTGTGCCTGTTGTGGGTCAGCTGCCCAACTCCATTGCCCATGGACAACACAAGCATTATCCTATAGGCCTCACAGGCCTACAGTTATACAAGTTAGTGATTGGCACAGCCCAACACTCGACTCCTCTAAGCATCTCCCTGGAGTGCTTAGCCTCTGGTTCATTGGTCACTTGCAATACACTCAGATTTCCTGCTTCCAAAAAAACAATAAACCACACAGTTCCATGTCAGATTACAGCTTTGCTTAACACACAGCACTTAAATTTGTTTACAGGGAAATCAGGTATAAGTTTATTTAAGAAAACATAGAGAGTCAAGTAGTAGCAAATAGAACAGGGATCTGCAACCTTTGGCATGCAGCTCGCCAGGGTAAGCCCCCTGGTGGGCCGGGCTGGTTTGTTTATCTGCCGCGTCCGCAGGTTCAGCCGATCACGGGCCGAGGGATGTGCTGGCTGCCGCTTCCCACCGCTGCCATTGGCCTGGAGCAGCGAACTGTGGCCAGTGGGAGCCGCAATTGGCCGAACCTGTGGACGCGACAGGTAAACAAACCGGCCGGCCCTCCAGGGTGCTTACCCTGGCAAGCCACATACCAAAGGTTGGTATTGGAAACAAATGGTTACATATAAAATCAAGTCATAATATTCTAACATCATAGCATTTTAGAATCTAGACTTAATCAACAAGATACTTTCATGTCTTTTAGAGTATTTCTCACCCAAAATCAATGTGTTATAGCAAGGTTGGCTGTGATCTTCCTTTCAGGAGATAAAAATGCTGTCAGTTTGCCTTTCTGGTGAAGGATTCCTTGTGTTTTCTTGCCCCCAAAGATGTACCAGATTAATCCTTTGTCTTTACTCTCACAGCACAGTCCCTGCATACCACCCTATGGTGAACTGTTATGCAGATATCAACACAGAGGATCCTTCTAAAAATGTTGTGCATCCCATGTACCCTTTGCCAGTTGGCAACAAGGGTCTGGGTCACAAAATGTTATATTTTATTTTTTTACCTAAATAAAGAGTAATTGTGTTAGAAACCTCTGCAAAGCCTATGTGTTCTGTGCTTCAACTAGCACATGTCCCTTGAGAGGTAAACTGTAGACAAGAGTGACAACAAGTTTGGAGCTCTGGGAAAAAGTGTGCTTAAGGTATTACAGTGACTTGGGAGGGGTCTGCATTGGTCCTGGACCCTAGGGTAGCTGGACCAGGAGGTTCCTCTTCCATGTAGGTTTAACAGACAAAGGCTATGCCCAGGAAGTGTGCCAGAGAAGAAAAGAGAGAGTGCTGGAGCCTACCAAGACCAAGGGAAGCTTAAGATCACACATATCCTGCATGTTGGGTTTGAAACACAGCAGCCTGGTAAGTGTCTAGACTGGGGAGATTGAAAATGTCTAGAAGGGGCTGTGACAATCACTATTAAACGTTTGCACCTTATTTCAAGTCTAAATTTATGTAACTTTAACTTCCAGGCATTTCACCTTGTTATATCTTTGTCTGCTAGACTGAAGACATTATCAAATCTATTATCAAATTTCTGTTCCCCAAGTAGGTACTTAATGAATGTGATCAAGTCATCCCTTAACCTTCTTTTTGTTAAGCTAACTGTTCTTGAGTCTTCCACAGGGCATGTTTTCCAATCCTTTCAAGATTCTCATGGCTTTTTTCCGAACTCTATCCATTTTTTCAATGTCTTTGAACTATAGACACCAAAACTGGACACAGTATTACAGAAAAAACATACCAACTCAGTGATGATTCACTTTTATAATTATATTTTTAGATGAATCAGTTAGCCCTACCAGTTTTTAATCCATGTAATGTGTGCATTGTGGATTGTGTATCTTTCTAATTTAAATACCGTACAGAAATCTAAGTATGCTGTATTAATACTATTACCTTTATCAATCAAATTTGCAATATCATAAAATATATCAAGTTACTTTCACCGGGTTATTTTCCACAAACTCATGTTGATTGGCATTTATTATACTACCATCCTTTAACTATTTATTAAGTTCTGTATCAGTCATTGCATTTTTTTGCCCACAATCAATGTCATACTGACAATCCTATAACACTACTCTACAGCCAAAATGCTTCTGAAATAAATGTAGTCAAACTTTATGAATTCTGGGTCACTGAGAATGAAAATGATGCTTAAAATTGTTGATTGGCTCTAGTTTTCAAGATATGCTATTGGGTCAGTATATACGACCCTTGACTTGGGAATGGCGGAGGATAAGTGAGTTATAAAGGGAAGGGATCTCAATTTAAACCAGAAATGACTAAAATACATCTTTGACTGGATCTATGAATAAATCTATGAATGGGTTTGGACAGTGCCTGCTTTTTAGGCAAAACAATGAATGATGCAATCTGAAGCTGGTATTGCATCATACATGATATGAATTGCATCAGGTTATTCCTAGAAGTCATTGATGATGCAATCATAATGAAGCGTACATCACTCTGTTGAACAAATTGCCCTATATCAGCTCTAGAAATCATACAGTGTCGTGCTCTCTTATTTGTCAGTGTTTGATTTTGCAAAGGGACACATTTCTGTTTAGCCAAAGTGAGCAGAGATGCCTCGTAATTGTGTGAACAGTGCAGATAACTTTGTGGTGATAATGTTTGTGGTGAAGTGACTTTTGCATCACAAAAGCGCAGTATAACCACTATGGTTAAGAAAGCCTATCACCTTTATTTTGGCTGCAAAATTGGAGATCAGGACAAGAGGTGGGCCCCACATATATGATGCAACACTTGTGCAAAAAATCTTCGCCAGTGGTTGAACAGGAAAATAAAATCTATGCCTTTCGCAGTGCCAATGATTTGGAGAGAGCCAACAGATCATACCAGCAATTGTTTCTTCTGCATGGTGCCTCCAGTTGGGAAAGGTGTGTCAAAGAAGAAAAAGTGGACTGTGCATTATCCAAACATTCCATCAGTTATACGCCCAGTACCCCACGGAGAAGGACTGCCTGTTCCTGATGCACCAGAATCATTCTCACTTGAGTCAGACGAGGAAGAGGAAGAAGATGAAACTTCTGGTCCTGAACCATCAATGTCACAGGACCCACATTTTCTCCCATCCCCCTCCTCTGAATCACACCTCATAACACAAGGTGAACTGAATGACCTTGTCAGGGATTTGGAACTACCCAAGAGTAAGGCAGAGCTGTTGGGCTCCAGACTACAGCAGTGGAATCTCCTGGCAGTTGATGTTAGGGTTTCCATATTCCGTGACCATCAAAAGGATCTTGTCCCATTCTTCTTCATGGAAGGTGATCTTGTAGCCTTCAACAACATCGATGGTGTGATGGTAGCCCTCAACATCGTTCACGATCCAGATGAGTGGAGACTGTTCACTGATTCATCGAAGATGAGTCTTAAAGCTGTTTTACTGCATAATGGCAATGTTTTGCCATCAATTCCAGTTGGTCATGCAGTCCATATGAAGGAAACCTATGACAACATGAAACAACTTTTGAGGTGCATAAACTATGACCAACATCAGTGGCAGCTTTGTGGCGATTTGAAGGTTGTTGCTCTCTTGCTTGGTCTGCAGACTGGATACACAAAGTACTACTGTTTTCTCTGCGAATGGGATAGTCGTGCAAGAGATTCCCACTACATCAAGAAAGATTGGCCACTCCGACAGCCATTGGAGCCTGGGAGGAAAAGTGTTCAGCATCCACCACTTGTTGAATCAAGGAAGATTTTGTTACCACCCTTACACATCAAGCTGGGTCTGATGAAGAACTTTGTCAAGGCCATTGACAAAACACAAGCAGCTTTCAAGTACCTCCGTGAAAAATTTCCAAGGTTAAGTGAAGCTAAGGTAAAGGAAGGCGTCTTTGTTGGTCCTCAGATTTGTGAACTTCTTCAAGATGATGCATTTGACCATGCACTGCGTGGAAAGGAAAATATGGCATGGAAAGCCTTCCAGTTAGTGGCAATACATTTTCTCGGAAACAACAAGGCAGACCACTACAGGTTGTTGGTGGAAAACCTCCTCAAGGCACACAAAAGCCTTGGTTGCAACATGTCACTAAAGATAAATTTTTTGCACTCTCATCTAGATTTTTTTCCACCGAACTGCGGAGCAGTGAGCGACGAGCACGGCGAGCGATTTCACCAGGCTATTGCAACAATGGAGAAATGCTATCATGGCAAATGGAGCCCATCAATGCTTGCAGACTATTGCTGGACAGTGACAAGAGATGCCCCATTTAATGAATACAAGAGACAAGCCAAGAAGCGCCGAGTGGACACTGAATAGGACTAAACTATGTACATAATAGTTTTTTGCCTTTTGTTTCATAAGAAATTTTATTTATATAACCCTTTTGCTGACTTTTAAAGTGTTACATGAACAGGACAGGTGAAATATTATCATGTAAAGCAACCATAAACACATGAAAAGACCTAGGTTTTCAATTTATGATTAAAACTCTACTATCCACACAATATACATAGACATAAAATAGAAAAACTTAAATATCTTAGAAACAGTAGCCAATCAGTTGTTTTAATTGTCATATTTGAATTCAGCACATCAAAATACATAATAAATAGCACATTTTATCTCTGAAGCAGAGGACTTCTCAAAAATTGTAGACCAGTGTAATCACCTAGGACATCCTGTTTACTCTTTTTAAATATGGGCACAGCATTAGCTTTCTTCCAGTCTTCTGAAACTTCCTCCATGTTCTAAGAGGTATTGAAAATCAATGTTAACAGTCCTGTGATCTCCATTGACAGCTCTTTTAAAACTCTTGGATACAAGTTATCTCAATGGACCTGCTGATTTTAAATGTCTGAATTTAGTAGATGTTGTTTAACATCCTCCTGAGTTACTGTTGGAATCACATTCTTTTTTCCCAAATGCAAAACATAAATATTTATAGAACCCTTCTATAACGTCTTCATTTTATTGGCAATTCTACCATTTCCATCTAGCAATGGTACAAAATAATTTTTAGGTTTCCTTCTGTACTTAACGTTTTTAAAAAATCCTCCTTATTGCCCTTAATTCTGCTGATCATAGAGTTTGCCTAGTGTCCATTTGTTTCCCTTATCGATTTTCTACAATTTCTAACTTCTAATTTGTATTCATGTATGTCAACTGTCCCTTTTTTACATTTGCTATATTTTTTATAAAAAATATATCTGCTTTTACTTCCCCTTTAAGCCAGGTTTTAACAGGTTTAGCCTTTTTTTTTTTTTTGGCCAGGGAGTGGATTTCTGGACCCATTAAAGTCAATGGAAGTTTTGCCACTATCTTCAATGGAGCTAGGATTTCACCCCTTTTGCAATTTTGCTCTTTAATCTGTTTCCTTGGATTTGAACATTATCTTAATATAGTAATTTCTAGGTTTAGATTCCTATATTTTAGTGTTTTGTTTTTAATTTAGGAGTTATCCACTGAGATTGAATTACTTCCCTTGGAAAGGATTCAGGACCTGATTCTGACCTCATGTACTAGTGTAAATCATGATTAACTACACTGAAATCAATAGAATTACACCAATGTAAAAGTGGTATAAGTGGCAGGGGAATTGGGTCTAGAGTCTTTCATTGAAGTGCTTGAGAAATCAATCCCCAATCAATGGGCTATTGTTTTCTCATAGCTCATTCTCTATCACTTTAGACAAAGAAGAACAAAACAAAAATAGTTTGGTTTAGAGTAAGTTTTCCGCTCTGATATTCAATTGTATTTCTCTAGGAGATTCTTTTTAACACTTTAACTAAAGTTGAGTTGCTTAAAAAGAAAAAGGGAAGGAAGCCTGCTCTAGTTTGAGATATCATTGGATAATCCATTTCAAGATTATTTATATCTACAGTTATTGTATTTAAATATTTAAATAAAGTTATTTGGAATAGGCTAAGATATATGGACAATCTGGCTTGACACAAACATTATTTAAAATCAGATGATGTGACAAGTCAGGTACGTTTTTTCTCTTATAAATGTATGTACATTTTAAGTGCATATCCTATTGAAATGATTGGATCTGACACAAAACCTTTCTTATTTCCAGTACATTGATAGTAGGACTTATGCATTTGTTAACATAAAGCTGCCATGATCTGAATTGATGTTCTTGCTTATGACAAGCACCCCCCACAACATAGCCTTACAAAATTATGTTCTACACCCAAGAAAAAGTTGTTGCTGTTGCAAATAAAATTCACCTTCATCATCATCATCATCATCATCACATACGTGTAGAATATATTTTGCCTCACAAACTTTCAAGACAGTTTTGCAAATTTGTGTTCAACCGTTTTTGTATAGGTCCTAACTACCTCTTACACCCGCTCTATGCATGTAAGACAAAAATATAATTCCTTATTATTTGCAAACTCATGAACATTTTCAACTTAAAAATCTAGTAAACTGTGTTAATTCATTATCCAAACCTGAAAGTGAGTTTTCTTTCTAGGAAAGACATCCTTTCAGGAGATGACTTCAATAGGACTATGTATATGCTTAAAGTCAAGCATGTATAAGTAATTTTCTGAATTGAAGCTTCACTGAGATTCATCAGGAATTATGCCTGAATGTGGTCATTGGAATATAGTCTTTTGGTTGAAACATGGTTCAAACAGTGTTGTCGGTTCTCTTTTTCCGATTAAAAAAAATAATCACGAGCTCTTGTGTGTCATTATCTAGTTTAAAGGTATCATCTCTGCTATGGGGGAAAATGTAACGTTCACATCCTCAACTGGTGTAAATTTACATCACCTGAGGATCTGGTCTTCAGTTTTTACAGCTTTAAAAGAATAAAAATGAAATAAGTATGTGGTGAGTGGTACATCTGATTTAAGCTCTGGCTCAACTGCCTATTTTTAGTAATGTTTGTGGTTATTTTTCCTGATGATTCAGTATTTTCTATTCAGATGCTGTTTTGACACTGAAGTTTCCAGAGGAAAATTAGCTTTCTTGGTTGACATTCATCTGCAAAAGACAGTGTATGGGGGATTAATTTAATAGAAAAATCATGCAGCTTCCCTGAAATGCTGATGTGCACTGGAGTCGCAAGTCAAATGGAAGAGCGGAGAGGAGAAAGAGGGAGAGTTGCTAGGATACTTCTAAATACGGGAGAAGCAATTTATGCAATCTGGACCATAATACCTGTAATAATATGGCAACAATTAAGACTAAGTGGTTGAACATGGTCAACAAAATGGGATTTAGTTAGGTAATAACAAAGCTTCCACATTTTATATCATACTGGTTAATGACAAAGCACCTTTCTCAACAATTGTACAATTGTGTGGTGTGGCTTTAACATTTAATTAAAAATACAAAATGCATATTAAGCAAATTAACATTTCAAATTACTTTTTTTAATGGGTGAGGGTGCAATTAGTCTCCAGAAACTCAATTCAGCAAAGTACTGAAAGCACACGCTTAACTCTAAGCACACACAAGTTGTCTTACTGAAGTTAACTGAGCTACTCACATACTTAAAGTTAGGCATGTGTGTAAGTACCTTCCACCAACTAGTTCCATATTCCACTTATTTGCCACGGCCACTCATGTCATCTCTATTGGGTCTAGATAACGTTGTTTAATTATTATTGTCCATAGCAACTTTAGCTATGTTTTCTCACCTTCTCTCCCTACCTTTCCTTTTTTTTATTGAGCTCAACATTAGTAGTATCATAATATACCCTCCACAGCCCTAATCCTGACCTAGTGCAGAGGGAAGAAGCTGGAGCAGAAGCCCTGCCCATGCTCACTTGGCAGTGATGGTCCTGTAAAGCAGGGCTGAATCTGGCTCCTCTCTCCAGTGCAACATGGCACATGGGGTCACAGCACCACTCTGTTATGGTGCATCATGACAGGGCGGGGGGGAGGGAGTAAATTTCAGTTTGTGGTGTGGCACATGGGGCCACAATGCCCCAAAGACAGAAGCTGGGCCCAACCCCATGGGACAAAAGCCACCATTGCTGGATAAGTGAGGAGTTGGCTTTCTCCCCACCTCATTCTGCCTGGGGTCTCTCCTCTCCCCCAGGCCAGGAATAGGAATGCGGTGCCAGGGTGAAGGGTGCTGCTGCACATGGTTGATACCCTCTTGGCAGGGCAAGGAGGAGATGACAGCATCAGTGCAGGAGGAGTGCAACCTGTGAATAGCGAGGCTACATCTGCCACTATGTTCAGTTCAATGACTTTTCCATTAAGCCTTGTCATAGAGAGAACAGTGCATGTACAGTACATAGCTTTCATCTCCAGAACATATAAAGAGGTTATAGCCATGGGTTAAACTGAAGAGTTATGTGATAGGTGCATTTACAATGCAATTTTAACCACCTCATCTGCACTTGGCCTGCTAACTCATCTTCCCTGGGACCTATTCTAACATTCCAAACTTCTGAGCACCATCTATTTTTAGAAAATCTATCTCCCAAAGGAAAGGTTTCCCTAAATATGGAATTTTCCTCTACAGTGATAGCTGTCCAATTTTCAGGATGGTGAAAATTGAGTTCTGGCCGAGGAACAACTTTCCTCAACTTAAAAAAGTCACAGATTTGAAGTCTGATATTCCATAACCTTGAAGGGCTAAAGCCAGGAGATTTCTAGCAATGGAAAGAGAATCTCTTCCCATTGGAACACACGACATTCTCGCTGAGCTTTGGACTTTCTCAAGTTATATCCACAATACTTATTGTTACAATATTTTATTCATTATTTATTTATAGTCACAATATTTTTTTGGTATAGAAAACTCTATGTAGGTAATTTTTAGAGATTTTTATTGTTCTCATACTACTGTTCAATTCACGGCTGCCGAGGCATGTGAATTTACAGATGGAGGGATCAAAATAGGCCTAACAACATTTTTTTTAAAAAGAACTTTCCAAAATATTACAACAAAACAATTTTTCTGTATCATACATTGGATCTACAGAATACATGAAAGAATGGAGTGGTGGCAGCAAGACATTATCAACACTTATTTCGGTTGACTTTGTTTTAGTCATGGTTTAGCAATTTATTAGTTATTCCCTAATTATATATGCACTTTTCAGTGATAACAAATTCTACATAATACTTTGGGTTCCTAGTTTGCAAATGCCCAATACTCCTTAAAGATAAAGCAATTATCAGTAGGAATATTAGAAAACAGAAAAGCAAAAAGGATAGAGGATGAATATGAAAAAAGAGGAAAATACACTATTAGTAATACACATAACGACTTTGTAAATATATTGGTACATAGGGTGCATATAAAAGTTAGTCAAACCAATTTGAGTCCCTACTTGTAGTTAGGCAGTAGTGTTTGTAACCAACTTTAATGTATTTATGCTATTGTGAAGGATAGCTACCGGAGAAAAACTTAAATAATCTAGTTCCAGAGAGGACAAAGAAATGAGTCATTGTAGCCTCAGTGTTATGTTCAAGAAAAGATAAGAATAGATTTGTGAAAATATTTATAAAGAGAAAAATATTGTTTTAGAACTGACAAGTATAGTAAATAAAAAATATCAAAGAAGAAGCCACAGTTTTGAAGTGAAACCAATTTAACTGAGCATGAACATATTTTTGGTTTTAGGAACAGTGCCAGTCAATGATAGCTGTGCAACTTTATCATGAATTTGAGAGCATAGATCATTAGATTACTGTATTGTTTTAATGCATTGATATCGTCTTAAAAAAGCAGAGATCAACTTTTAGAATGCCTGATATAAAGTATTTCCACGTTATCTGCAGAGACGAAGTAATGCTGGACTTAATGTTGAATAATCAGATGTACAGACAATATTAAAAAAATATGAGTGATCCTAATAAATAAATAAAATCTAAAGGAACAGTAGAATATACTGGCTATGCTTTCTTAATCAAGCAGGACATGAATTTAAATAAAAAGGAATATGCGTACCAATTTAAAAGTTAATATAATTTAATATACCAATTTAAAACTATATATAATTTAATATAATCAAACCTAGAATTTGAAATTCAAATGTAGAGGGAGTTTTAGGGAGTATAAAATCTGCATCTGGAATATGATAAAAACTGGAGTTCTTCCTCTAGTTAACAGTGCCTCCTGAAATTAACATTGTATTGGGATCTATATTTTAGTAAACAAAATCATAGAAACGTAGGGCTAAAAGGGACATCAAGAAGTCATCTAGTTCAGCTCCCTGCACTGAGGCAGGAACAAGTATACCCAGACTGAATCTGTTCTTAAAAATCTTCCTTGGTAACCTATTCCACTAGTTAACAATCCTTGTACTTAGAAAGATTTTCCTAATATAGAGTCATAGACTCATAGAAATGTAGGACTGGAAGGGACATAATTAGGTCATCTAATCCAGCCCACTGCACTCAAGGAAGAACTACATAATAACTAGACTATTTCTGGGAGGTGTTTGTCTAACCTGTTCTTAAAGTTCCACCAATGAGGGTGTCATAACTATAAAGGGAAGGGTAACAGCCCTCCTGTGTACAATACTATAAAATCCCTCCTGGCCAGAGACTCCAAAATCCTTTTACCTGTAAAGGGTTAAGAAGCTCCGGTAACCTGGCTGACACCTGACCCAAAGGACCAATAAGGGGACAAGATACTTTCAAATCTTGGTTGGGGGGAAGGCTTTTGTTTGTGCTCTTAGTTTTTGGGGTTGTTCGCTCTCAGGACTGAGAGGGACCAGACATCAATCCATGCTCTCCAAATCTTTCTGAACAAGTCTCTCATATTTCAAACTTGTAAGTAAACAGCCAGGCAAGGCGTGTTAGATTTATCTTTGTTTTCTCAACTTGTAAATGTACCTTTTACTAGGGTGTTTACCTCGGTTTGCTGTAAGTCTAGAGGGGGGTCCTCTGGGCTCTTTAAGTTTGATTACTCTGTAAAGTTATTTTCCATCCTGATTTTACAGAGATGATTTTTACCTTTTTCTTTAATTACAAGCCTTCTTTTAAAGAACCTGATTGATTTTCCCTGTTTTTTAGATCCAAGGGGGTTGGATATTGATCCACCAGGAGTTGGTGGGAGAAAGGAGGGGGGATGGTTAATTTATCCTTATTTTAAGATCCAAGGGGTTTGGATCTGTATTCACCAGGGAATTGGTGAAGAGTCTCTCAAAGCTACCCAGGTAAGGGAATTAGCACATTGGGAGTGCTGGCAGCGGACCAGATCTAAGCTGGTAGTTAAGCTTAGAAGTTTTCATGCAGGCCCCCACATCTGTACCCTAAAGTTCAGAGTGGGGAAGGAGCCTTGACAGAGGGAGATTCCACAACCTCTCTAGGAAATTTATTCCAGTGCTTAACTACCTTTATAGTTAAGAAGTTTTTCTTAATGTCCAACCTAAACTGCCATTGCTGAAATTTTAGCCCGTTGCTTCTTGTCCTATCCTCAGAGGTTGTCCTTATTCCCCTGTTTATTTCAATTACTTCTTGCACTAGTATACAGACTTCTAAGTTACTGTTTTGATTTCCCCTCTTTATTCGCTCTTGTCTCTCCTTTGTCTCTGCTATAGCTTCCCATGCTCCTCCCCAGATAATGTCCTTTCTACCTTATGTTATGGTACTACAAACTAGTGCATAAATAGCAAAATATCTAGTCTGTGTACCACTGTAGACCAGCACACACTATCTGTCATGTGACAATGGTAAAGAATCATGAAAAGAGTTGCTTTTTTGTAACACAGAACAGGGAACTTTATTAGATATCTATATACAGGATCTATATTTACAGGGCAAAATTTTCAAAAAACACCTAAGTGACTTAGGATCCTAAGTTTGCATTTCACTCCTGAATAGCCTAGGCAATTCCTGCTCAGATTGCTGGCTTCTGTGAATCCCTTTCTTAAATGCCTAACTCTCCACACCCACTATATGGGGAGCCTGAGTGGCTAACTTTTGGCTGAGAATTCCACTAAGTGGCAGGGTACATAAGGGCTAAGCATTGCAATGTCTAAATACCGTTGTGGATATGTCCCCAGGAGGCTAAGTCCCATTGTCTTCCAATAAGACTCCTAAGTCACTTAGGGAATGATCTTGCACCACTAAAGTTAATGGAAGTTATGTCATGGACTTCAATAGTAACAAGTGCAGATACTTAGCTTTCGGGATAATGGCTAACATTTTCAAAACCACCTATTTTTTTCTTTCTCCCTCACCATAAAGTGTCTTTCTAAAACCTTCAACATTCCTTCCTATATGCCTCCCCGATATAATACATTAAACAAACAAACAAACAAATTAATTAATAATAAAGACATAGCACCTCAGAGTATCCACCATTTTAAACAAAGTGAACCACTTTTAAGTTACTATATAATCGGAAGTGACAAAGAAGGTAGTTCCTCAAGGAGATTACCTAGATTCCTGGGGCTCTGTGTGCTGGTAGTTCAGGGAGAGGCACACTGTCCCTGATAGCGGGCGGGAGTCAAGGGCAGACTCAGAGTCTGCTCAGCAACCAATAGGGAGTGAGATGCTCTTCCCTGAGAGCTCTGGAAAGGGGAGAAGTCATTTTGGAGCTGTCTGGAGCCAGTCAGGTAAAGGGTTCCCCCTGAGAACTGACCCTTGGGGACCTGAAAGCAAGATCCTTCAGCTTGGTCCTTTCTCTCTCCAAGAGGACTCCCAGTTTGTAGGGTTTTGTTGGGAAAACTTCCTCCAGCCAGGCTGAATTAGCCCTCCAGTTCTCTAGGTGAGATCAGTCACCACATGGCACTACTGCTCTGGGTGCTAGGCCAGGGCTGCTGCCTGCTGTGAGTCTGTCTGAGTGCTAGGGTGGCAGATTAAAGATTTTAGTATAGTTTTGTAATCTGTACCTGTACCCCTTTGTTATGAGGGGAAATCCTGGCACTAGAAGCAGTCCGACTTCCTCATGGAGATGATGCCTGCCAGCAGTGATCATCAGCCTCTCTGCAGTGACTGAGGAGTCCAGAGCCATCTCTGAACCTGAGGAGGATCCATTGCAGAGTTGTGAATGCATCATCTGTTAGTTAGCTAGTCAGGGAAATCATTTGGGAGAGACCCATTACTCCCTGAGAGGTAACGATTTGGGGATTTTATTACCTGCTGCCTAATACAACTGCAAAGGGACTCACCACCTTATCCCATTTGTGAGTCTTTTGGACTATACTGAACCCAGTCATTCACATTGCTAACAGCCGCACAGGAACTATCGTGGTTACAGGTCATCAAGGGCCACAACAAAGTATGCGTATCAATGGGACACTAATTTTGCTATATCAGGACATATGATTGGTGAAATTCATGGGTATTATCATGGGTATTATAAGGTATTATGTTTTTCCCTGTTACGTTACATTCATCTCCTGTTTAATATAATTACCGTGTTGAATATATTGTATGTGTTTGTGTTATTTCTTGGAAGTCTCCAATTATCTATCATTAGAATTTTCCTCTCAAGCTGGCCTGGTGACCCTGCCAGGAAGGAGCAAGGGGGATGGAGGAACCAACAATAAATTGATATGCAAAGAAAAAGAAGTTACACCCTGCTGAGTGGGTGGCATGATTCAGAAGATATCAGGCCTGTCCATCAAAACCCATAATTGATTGGCACTAAAAGTGGTAACCAGGTGGATAGGGGGTGCTACATATAAAATAAAGAAAATATTAGCTACCTTATTGGAGTGTTACAAAGTTTAGCTAATTAATTTGTGCAAGGTACATTTTCTCAGATCCTCAAACGTATTTAGGAAGCTAACTGCCATTGATTCAATACCTTTGAAAATGTGGGCCCTAGAAATTATCAGTGGTAAGGTCCTTTGGAGTACAAAGTATTAATTATATTATTAATGTATTATTATTTTTATTAATAATAATAATTATGAATAAACAATTATAATAAGTCATTATGTCTTTAAACTCAGGGAAGGAGGATCTGCAGAAACAGAGTCATAGTAGCATTGCCGAGGAACATGTCCATAGACTATTACTTAAGACTCCTTTTGAAGACTAGAATCAAAATCTAATTTAAAAAAAAAGGGTTATTTTTTTGAAATGCCCCTGTGATGGGGTGCCCGCCCCAAACAGATGCAGAAGGGATTAACTATGCCCTGCCCTACAGTGAAGCAGTGGAAGTGAGTCCTCCAAGGGCCACAGAGGGGCTACAAGGGACACAGTGAATGGGAGAGAGGCTGCAATGAGCAGCCATTCAGGGTCCAGCAAGCTCACATAAAAGGAGCTGCAGGGCAAGTGGGCAGCTGGGAGTTCAGGGAGTGAGGACTAGCAATCTGAAAGAGCTGGAGGACCTTGGACAGGGCAGCTGCTGGCAGGGACCAGGGGAGAAAGAGGGCGCTCCTGGCTGGCTGTTAAGACTGGACATGAGGGCAAATAAGGTAATGAGGCCATGGAGGAAGTGGCCCACAGAATTGTGGCAGCATGGAGAGAAGGTTACAAAGGAGCAGCAGTAGGCTGCTATCTGCAGGGTCCCTCGGTAGGGACCCAGAGTAGTGGGCGAGCCTGGGTCACTTCCTGCTCCCACTTCTCCACTCATCAGAGGCTTCACCCCCTCCCCAAATCTTTCCACTCCCACTCTACCCCCTCCCTCCAAGTGTGCCCCATCCTTGCCCTGCCTTTTCCTGCCCCAGTTCTTCCCCTCCTTCCAGTGCAACATGCCAAATCTTGGGTAACTTTCTATGCAGCCATCGCAGATCCACATTGGGCTACAGCTCCCAGTTGTCAAGAGTTCCAAAAAGAAGTGGTGGAACTTCCAAAAGACCAACTGGGAAAAAATACCGGGAAGCACTGGAGAAGAGTGTGGTGACAATACCAGCCTGGCATAACTCAATAAATGAGACCTACCAGCGCTTCTGTGGTGCTATTTGCAAAGCAGCCTCCAGAGCCATCCCACGCAGTTGCTGCCTGGTCTACATCTCCTGTCTCGACGAGGAGAGCACTGGCTTGCTCAAGCAGTATGAGGCATCTTGTAACCCAGACATCACTGACCATCTGATCGAATCATTGGACACTGCTCGCTGAACCAGATGAGAGGAGACATCCAAGAGGATGAGCTTTACCTGCTCCAGCCGCAAGTGTTGGAGTGTGCTCTGACACCTTGGAGCAGCGCAGCAGCCACCTGCACTCTGCCAACCCTCAGTGACACGCAACCAGGTAGCCAGACACCTACTTAAAATGGCCAGAGCACCTTTGGAGGAACAGGTCTGAAGACAAGTGAGCAACAAACGGCGTATGTTTAAATGTGTACACCAGATCAGAAGCTGCCCGGAAATATTCACTGTAACAGAGCTGGAATAGACACTGGGTAGTATCAAATGTGGAACAGCTGCAGGCTATGATAACGTATCTCCAGAATTCCTGAAAAATGTTAGCCCCTGTGCTCGGCTTTGGCTTGTGAAATTCTTCACGAGGGTCATCAGTGAAGGTAGACTACTGAAGATATGGCCGCACTGCAAAAGTCATTGGCCTCCTAAAGCCTGGAACGGACCCAAGTCAAGCATCAAGCTATGATCCCATATCATTATTGTTGGTATGCTTCAAGGCACTGGCGTGCTTGGCCCTACAGTGCATATTACCGATGTGAAGAGAATTTTGAGCCCCAACCAAGCTGGCTTTCACCGAGGCCATAGCACATGCGACCAAGTATTCACGCTGACCACATTTGTTTAAAATGGCTTCCAGAGAAACTTGAAAACAGGTGCTGTTTTCATCGATCAAGCAGCGGCGTATGATACGGTATGGCACACTGGCCTGCTTGTGAAGATATAATGGGTCCTGCTACCTTGGGTCACTGGTGTCATTGAACTGTTCCTCTGCAATAGTCAGTTCAGAGTCCATATGGGGGAGAAGATGAGTGCTTGGAGATGGGTTACCCTAGGGCTCTGTGCTTTCTCCAACATTGTTCAACCTTTACATCAATGATCTGCCAACAATGGAGTCATGAAAGTTCATTTACACAGACGACATCTGTTGTGGTACCCAGGCCCGGATATTCCAAGAGCTAGATGCCACCTTAAACCGGGACACGACAAAGTTAAATGACTACTGTAAGACTTGGCGCCTCCAGCCAAGCATCATAAAAACGGTCTCCAGTTTGTTTCAGCTTCCTCACACCGTGCAACCCGAGAACTGAATGTTTATCTGAATGGTCAGAACGTGAAGCATGAAGTAGAACCGGTCTATCTAGGTGTGATCTTAGACCGCACACTGAGTTATGATGCCCACCTGAAGAAGACAGCAGCTAAAGTTAAGACGCACAACAATCTTCTTAGCAAACTGGCAGGTTTGTCATAGGGTGCTCATGCTCAAACTTTGTGGATGCCAGCTCTTGCCACCTCGTATTCAGTGGCAGAGCACCAGTTTGGAGTCAATAGTCACACGCCAAACTGGTGGATACGCAGTTATCTGCCACCATGCGCATAATTTCCGGCACCCTGCATCCGACTCCACTCCTATGGCTTCCAGTCCTGAACAATATTTCTCCTCCTCATATCAGAAGAGAGGTTGCCACTGGCAAGTTACTGGAGAAAGTATGCGCCAACTCAAGCCTGCCACTGCACAATGACCTTTTTAAACCACCAGCTGCACGTTTGCCGTCACATTGCCCATTATGGTTTCATCAGCCATGCCAGGATGTTAGGGCGGAATCACTCTGGTGAGAGGAATGGATATCTGTTATAATCACCAACCAGTCCCTCATTGCCGACACCACAATTTGCCCACCTGGTTTTGATCTGCCCCATTGCCAATGGTCTCTGTTGAACAGGTTCCAGACTGGGCAAGGTCTCTGTGCAGCCAACCAGTATCGCTGGGGCCTTTGTGACTGCCCTTCGTGCAGCTGCAGCTCAACACAGATGACACTGCACATGGATAACTTTCCACACAGCCAACACAGACCGTTGCTGATCCATATTGGGTTACAGTTCCCAGTTTTCAAAAGAGTTCCAAAAAGAAGCAGTGGAACTTCTGAAAGGCCTACTGGGAGAAATACCAGGAAGCGCTAGAGAAGAGTGCGGTGACAATACCAGCCTGGCATAACTCAGTAAATGAGACCTTGTATGACCTAGGCTCAGCGGTGGCCTAGAAGAACTGCATCATGCCACTGAAGCTGCCATCACTTGGCTAGACGACTATGCGCATGTTAAATAAATAAATTTACCTCATGCCCCAGGCTTGGATTCATGTGATTACATCAGAATTTCAAATTTGATTTTAAACAAATCTATTCCTCATGTTTGCAAAGAAAAGCTTGAAAATATGAAGCAAGTGAAAATGTGGTAGTTAAACGGAAACAACAGTTTTGAGAGGTGTGAACTGCTCCAAAATAAGGTATTAGCTCCAGGACTTACTGATCTCAGGAGCCTGCACTGCCCCGTGGAGGGTTTTGTGTGTGGCAGGAGGAGAAGAATGCAGCAGACCTAGCCCATCCATCCATGAGGATACATCCCAGCTGCTGGGAAAATATTAGGAGATCCTGCTACCAAGCCTGAGGAGGAAAAGGAAGTTCCAGATTAGTACCCTATCTCTCTGGAATGGAAGGAGGGCTTCTGTATCTTCAATTCTAAATAGGGGAGGGCAGTGATTCAGAGACAGGGCCCCAAGGGTGCAGCTCTGTGTCATTCCCTAAAACATCAGATTATCTTTATTCAGACCTGATCTTACATAGCCCCACATCTAAAAAGGACCTTCAAACTCAATGTAATTAAGAATGTGATGAGAAGAGGGTAAAACAAATCACATGTAGTTATTGAAACAAGAGATGTCAAGTTTCTTTTGCAGAGAAAATATCAATGTGGGAATCAATATAAATTCTCCAGTCCACAAAAACTATCTTGGAATACTATTAAAGCAAAGCTATCAAGAACCAGACAGTAAAGAAATAGTAGATTATATCTGAAATTATTTTTGATAATCATTGATTGCTCTTGAAATGCTCATTGAGGTCTTTTGATAGTTTTTTTTGCACCAAAGCTTTTAATGTACTTGTTTAGTTAATAAAACTAAAAGAGAAAAATGTGCTTCCATTATTTAATAAAAAATTCCTTACTAAAGAGCTCTATTTAGAACATTTTACTCTTGGCAATGCACTGCTTTCATTTAAATCTATGAGAATGGCATGTGCGCATCTGAGGGCAGATTTTTACCCACAGGAGAGAATTTTTCAGGAGTTAAGCTCAGAAATTTAAAGCTTTGGGTCACCAATTGAAACTAGGTCCTTGAATACAAATAATAGGAGAGATGGATGAAACCTTGGAAAAAGAGCAGTACATTAGATAAAATGAATGGTTACTGAAGGCAGAACATGAGAGTCATCTGGGCTAATTCTAAAACTTGTGGAAGTCAATGGAAAGATCAGTCTCATAGAGAAGAGGAATGAGCAAATAAAAGGATTTTAGAAGCAGAGCAGGAGAGAAAAAATAGCCTTAGACAGTGGATGTTCCAAAAATAAGGTCACAGAGCTTCACTGTGGGATCCATAGATTTTAATTCAAGAAGGGACCATTATAATTATCTAGTTTGGTATCTTCCTGCATCTGGCCCAAAAACTAGTGGTTGAACTAGAACATATGTTTCATAAAAATGTCCAATAGTGATTTAAAAAGTCCAAGAGATGGAGAATTTATTACATTCCTTGATAATCGGTTCCAATCTTAATTGTTGTCAGTGTTTAAAATTTTGCATCTCATTGCCAGTTTTAACTTCATTGACTTCAGCTTACAGCCATTAGGTCTTGTTATGCATTTGTCTGCTAATTTAAAGAGCCACGTAGCATCAAATATTATCTCCTTTTGTAGGTACTTTTAGAAAAATCTCCATGTACTTCTCTTCAATAAGCTAAGTAAATTAAGCATCTATTGTCTTTCATTGCAAGGTGTTTTCCAAAGCACACATATTCTTATAGTCAGGGGCGGCTCCAGGCACCAGCGCACCAAGCGCGTGCCTGGGGCAGCAAGCCGTAGGGGGCAGCCTGCCGGTCGCTGTGGGGGCAGCAGTTAGGGAGCCTTCGGCAGCATGCCTGCAGGAGGTCCACTGGTCCCGCGGCTTCGGCAGCAATTTGGCGGTGGGTATGCCAAATCCGTGCGACCGGCGGACCTCCCGCAGGCATGCCGCCGAATCCACATTACCAGCCGGACGTCCCACAGGCGAGCCACCGAAAGCCGCTTGACTGCCGTGCTTGGGGTGGCAAAATACATAGAGCCGCCCCTGCTTATAGTACATCTGTAAACTCTCTCCAATTTTTCAACATCCTTTTTAAAATAAAGACTCCTGAACTGGACATAGTATTCCAACAGTGATTTCATTGGTGCCATATCCAGTTTTAATATCACTTCCTCATTCCTGCACAATATTCCCCTGTTTATACATCTAAGGATCACATTAGCCATTTGCCACAGCATTACATTGGACATTTATGTTCAGCTGATTGACAGTAACCTCAAGTTCTATTCAGACTATATATTACCACAGTATAGTCCTCCAACCTGTAAACAAACCCATGGATATTTTTCTGCCACAATGAGACAGACTAGATTTATTTTTAATGCAGCAGAATTCAATGAAATCAATTATAATAATATGTATTATCTTATAGTTAGCAATGAAAAAAAATAGTCTGTTCCTTCTAGATGATCGGAGTTTGCTTTAAACAAAATACTAATCCTTGAAATCATTTCAAGTCTTTCCCATGCCATCCTCTTTTTTCATCCATTTTCAAAGCCCCTATGTAACCGAAACTCCTAACCATCTTATCCAACTACTGTTGAAAAACCACACCCCGAAACCAAAAAAATAACATATTGAAGAGAAAATACATATATGATCATAAAGAGGGAGAATAAAATCCTATATTTTAAAGCTTAAGTCTGTCACTAACTGATGGGGATACACATTTTTTTTCCTATGGGTAAATTATCCCATAGCTGTCTAATATGTGATTTCTAAAAGTAATATATAACTAGTACTGGCCACAATCAAAGCCTGTATACTGAGGTAGATGGTTCACTGGTTTGATAGCAATTCCTATCTTCCAGAGAAAACAGTATGTAAGAACTAATTAGTATTCCAGTTTATAAACGGATGTGCCAAAAATCTAAGAAGAAATAGGGGTAAATTAATCAGCATCCTCCTGAGACTCCACCAGTGGTCAAGCATTGTGCTGCTTGAAGTAGCCCAGCAAATTAGAAACAGAGTCAGTGTCCCAAAACAGAAACAGTTTCCTCTTCATGGGGACCATGAATTTAGCAGGGGATAGCACAGCTACCATTGTAGTGTCATGCTGACAAGCTTTGAGCGTTGCCAGCTTTTTCCTCTTTTTCTGGGTAACTGGACTGAGAACAAGGTCATATTTTTTCTCCCAGTCCTTAAAATGTCTCCCTCTTCTTTGATCACTGCAGTCAGAATATTCCCATCTGCATTTTTCTGCTTTGATATAACTGGAATTCTTCCACAGCACTCTGTATCTAGAAAGTCATGTGGAAAGTCCAGTCCCAACTCAGTGGGAATTTTTTGTTCCACAAAATCAACTATTTCTTTGCTAAAAACTTCACCCAATATCTCCAAAATGTGATATATTTGCACTTGATCAGGTTTCAGTTGCTCAAGTCTGAAACAGTTGCTTGCAGAAAATGTCTGCAGTTTCAGGCAGGGTCCGTCTTAGGAAAAACAGGGTCCTGGGCAAACTTGTATTTTGGCGCCCCTGGCAAAATTGCCAACTTTCACGTGGTAAATAAGCACCCTGATTTTCACAATAAGCCAAAAATCAAGATAATCCCATTTCAAAATAAGGCCAAAACAAGCCAATCCCTAAGAACCCCAACACTCTATGTGACTAGATCCCCCCAGTGTGCAGTCTGGGACTGTGGTGGGCCTGCTGTGCACCCCTGACTCTCTCTCCCACCCTTGCCCCTGATTGCCACTTGCCCCCGCTTGCCCACCCCTAGCCTCTGCTTGCTGGGAGCTGATCAAAAAAAAAAAAAAAAGAAGAAGAAGAAGAAGAAGCAACAAACAACAACCTACAAGCCAAACAAGAAACAAGCTACAAGCCAAAAATAAGTCAACAAGCAACTCACAAGCCAATTAAGCCAAAAACAAGCCCAATTTCTGCATTTTTTTTGCGGGTTTGGCATGTGTGGTCCCTGCCCTCCCCGCATACATCCCTTCTGTCTCCTGCTGCCTCCCCCACATTGTGCCTGGGCCCCGCTGCCTTCCCCCTACCATTCACCTGAGCTTCTTTCCATAGCCTCGCATCCCAGGCATGACCTGCTCCTTGCCTCTTGACCAAGGCACCCTCCCTGACCACGGTGCCCCCTGATCTCTGGCAGATTGGCATTGCTCCTCTTTTTCAATCCAGACTAAAGAATTCTCCATATCTTCTATTTCATTATCTAAATAACAGATTTTGATCCCTGTAAACCACACATTTTATTCCACTGATGTCAAATGTCTTACATGCCGTACCACTTTGCTTTAAAGTTTCCATTAACTCATGTATCTCCCATGTGGCAGGTCCTAGTTTGTGCAGCAGGAGAGGGTAATTCAGCCCTCTTTCTGCTATGTTCTATGATCACTTTTTTTTAAGGGTTTTCATAATTTCCCTTTTTTCCTTTCCAAGGCTATCATGTACTATTGAATTCTATAGGCGTGTACAGTAATTTTTATAGGACTCTGCTACATTTCTATAGAACGCAACTGATTCCAGCTGTGCTAAATTTAATCAGACTCTCATTTTAAAACTTAGCCAAATTCTTTTCTTTTCTTAAGTCCTCATTGATGTCAAAATCAAACTGACAGAATTTGATTTCCCCAAAATAGAATGTAGACCTTTGATTCTGGAATCAATATGCTGCCCCGTCCCCTGTCACCCCCTCCCCCCGCCACCCTGCACTCTGGTAGTCCTACAAAGAGATTCAGGCCGGTGGATCCCCATTGACTTCAAAGCATTACTGTGCAGGCTCAAGAGATCTGGTTGCAGGTCAACATGCTGTCATTGAAATTAATAGAGCTATGCCAGCCGACACAAGTGAGAATGTAGTCTGCTGAATCTACTCCTAAGCACCAGTCCCTAAAATGTGTATGTTCAGAAATGTATTTAGATTAAACATATCATAATTCACTGATGCACAACTTCATAAATATGTACAGACCATCTCATGTTAGGCAATAGTTAAAATCTAAATTCATCTGTATCTGCAATATTTCTGTTCGTGTATTTGTCAACAGAGATAACAATAATCAGCACTCGCATGAAAACAATGCTCTTCAACTAAAAATTGTAATTAATGTGAAAAGAAACTGATGAATAATCCCTTGAAGAGTGTCCAAATATAGCCAGATCTTTTCACAGAGAACTTATTTTTAGGCTCATTGCAGTGGTCATTGACATGGTGTCATATGAATTGGGATACTGTCATTATCACTGTGAACATAGGGCATGAGTGCAAAACTTTCACAGTGTATCCAGGTGCAGGCAAAAGTCAGTTTGCAACAATTCATTGCTGAGGGGTTTGTGTTTTTTTAACTCATTGCTGAGTGTGTGGTTGTTGTTTTTTATTTTATTTCCTGAACTCAGTCCCACCACCAAACTGTAATTTCCCAAACTATGTCTGGCCTCTGGCTGATTTAGGAACAGCACTGATGAGCTACCTGAAAGCAAGTCCCATCCCACACTTGCAGTTTAGAAACAAGTAACCTCATCCTATGAACTCTTGTCCATGTGACTAATAGAATTACAATGAATGCAATGGCCTTATTTATGTAAGTGTTTGCAGTAAGGATCCCAAGATGGCTATGCTTCTGGGTACAAAATTGATGCTAAAGGAGGATTTAATGAAGGGAGATGCAATATGAGAGGATGGTGGTGGGTTAGACAGGACATAAAGGCACACATCCAGGAAGGATGTAGACTCTTTTCTCCCTGGTAGGAAAACATGTGCTGTAAAAGCTCTGATGAGGAAAATGAAAACAAAATAAATGAAAATGAAAATAAAGAAGCTAAAGATGTTTAGAGATTAATCCCAAAACATTGAATATGTTGATGGTTATCTGTCCTGTCATCAAAACAGAGGACAGATATTTTGAAAAAAGAAGAACAGGAGGACTTTTGATATTTTGAAATATTTTAAGGTAGTCAACAGTGTTTTAGAATACAAGTTAGTCATTTGAATGGCTAACCTTTTCTAAGACATTGTTTTTAAATTATATTCATGTCACAGCTTTGTATGCCTGAAATGTTTTCTCTATAGTGGCTATGTGGCTTTAAAAACATCTGAAATGGCTTGCCTTAGATATTGCTGTCTTTTTTTGGTTAAAAGAAGAACAGGAGTACTTGTGGCACCTTAGAGTACTCCTGTTCTTCTTTTTGCGGATACAGACTAACACGGCTGCTACTCTGAAACCTTTTTTTGGTTAGAAAGTGGTGCACATTAATAATTCCTTTGTGTGGGGTGAAGCCTCCTTGCAATGCTGTTCCTGTGATGGGAGTAAATCACAGTTCCCTGCCCTGAGTGCAGACATTTGCAGTTCATCAGGGCTGTGCCAACTGTGTGAAATGCTCACTTCACTAGTCAGGGTGTGTCTTTGATGAGTCTGGAGATGATAGGGAAATGCACTTTGCCTCTTGGGAACAGTTGGAAGGGGGATCCCAAGCGAGAGCAACTGGAGCATTGCTATGTGTGCTTCCTCTGGTTCCCCCTTCCTCTCCCTTCAGTATGGAGGAGGAGGTGATTGTTGCTTCTTTCTTGTTCCCTCCCCATTTCCCCCTCTCCACATGCTGCTGGGAAGGGTTCAGCAAGGGTATCTCACATGGTGGGACAGGCTCCATTACCTGGATACCCACTCCTGCTGCCATTGGACTGTGGGGCCATGATCGGGGCATGTTGCCTGGGTGGCTTTAGCTTGCTCTTGCTGCTGAGTGGTCATTTTGGGCTCTGTTCCAGTCTGATTTCTACCCACCCTTATCTAGTATGCCTGATATTATGATGCCATTTGTTTGGGTCGGGAAGTGATTTTTTTTCCCCATGTGGCAAAATTGGCAAACATCTGCATGGGTTTTCCACTATATTAAACAGATATTTAGTCTGAACTGTTTACAAGGAGAAAACTCCATATAGCAAACATGGAAATAAAATGGACTGTATGGAAAATGCTTTACTAAAAACTAATTAAAAGATTTTGTGATACAGGTGGAAATGTTGTGTCAGATCCTCAGCTAGTGTATGTTGGTGTGGCTCCACTGGTATCACTAGATCTACACTAATGTGCAAAAGATGGAGATCTGTCCTTTTTGTTTCAAAGCATGGATGAATACATATTTACTAAAACACACAGTTCAGACCATTCCCTTTAGGTAATCATCTAAATCTAGAAATAGATGTAAGGAAATAAAACTAATTTTAAAAAATGAGTCAAAGAGGGTAAATGGTAATTAATGCTGACTCAACAGTAATAACTTTATGTAGCTTTTCCTGTAGTTTGTTTACAGCTTTATTGGAGAGCATGTGTTAACCTCATCACTGGCTTTGCCCACTTTTGGGTCATGCAGATGTTTTGCAGGTGGAAACAATTTCCCCCTGTTTTTTCCTCCAAATATGTTCTCCTAGATCTCTGTGCAGTGTAGTGGGAAAGGAGAATAAAGGCTGGAGTCTTTCAGGGTCTAAATCTATTGGACCATATGGTCCCTATTTGAACTGGAAAGCACATTTTAGTAAAGTGCTACACAGACTGAATGACGGTATCTCAACGTTGATGCACACTGATACAAATATCTGGGTCTAGAGATGAGGTAATGTTAAAGGAATCACCTAAGAGAGATTGGTAAGTGAGAGAGACTGTGATGCTGGCAGAGCAGGTAATTCTAGAGTCTACTCAGATCAATTTGCTTTTGTATTAGTATAGATCAAAGTAATTTTGTAAATGTATTACAGTATATTTGGTGTTTAACTTCATGAAAACGAATGGGATGGCACATGCATTGTTTTTATTTATCCGTGTCCTGTTATAATTTAATAGCAAACATTTACATTGTAAATACCCCATAACTAAAAAACTCAGACAAGAAAGAAGCCTGGTGAAATGCAAATTAAGAACTTTAAGAGAAAAGTGCTAATTTCAAAGTAAGTGGCTACTGTGTGTGATGACCAGAGGTCGAAGACTCACAGTGCATTCATCACTCATTATCATCAAAGGAAAAGCCCATCTGGGTAGAGAGACTGTCAGCTTTCTTTCTGTCAGAAGAAGCTATGAGTATGGATGCAAGGAAAGATCCTTCTGTCCTATTTCAACTCTTACAGGGAAGTCTACCAGAATCAAAAGAGACCCCAGAGACAATCTAGGTTCCCTGAAAAGTCCTTGGGGGAAACTGGCAGCTCTTACATCACTGCCACCATTTGGAATTACAAACTGTGACTCATATGTTAATATATTTATTACCTACTTTAACCTCTCAATAACGCTCATTTCCTTTTCTTAGCTAATAAACTTTCAGTTAGTTTACTATAGAATTGGCTGCCAGCATTGTCTTTGATGTAAGATGTGACCAATTGCTCTGGGATAAGTGACTGGTCTCTTGTGACATGGAACACCCTGATGTGGTGTGATTTTCGGTTTAATTGACTTTTATCATAAAGTTCAGTCTGTCTGGGTGGCAAAATAGGCTGGAGAGTCTAAGAGGACTGTCAATGACT
Organism: Chrysemys picta bellii; assembly: GCF_011386835.1. NCBI lineage: Eukaryota > Metazoa > Chordata > Testudines > Emydidae > Chrysemys > Chrysemys picta. Next base: position 265,177,097 of record NC_088791.1, on the reverse strand, counting down.
CCATGGCAAGACTGGTATAGTGATCCAGGAGTTCACATTTGTTACTGGTGGGTGAAATCTAATTACAGAACACACCACCAGTTTGGGGTATCTATCCTGTTTTCTGACAGTCTGCCCAGAGGTAGGCACATAGGGTATGTGTACACTACGAGAGTAGTTCGATTGTACTTAAATCAAATATGTGGAATTGATATTACAAAGTCGAACGTGTGTATCCACACTAAGGACAGTAATTCGACTTTGTGAGTCCACACTAACGGGGCAAGCATCGACATTGGAAGCGGTGCACTGTGGGCAGCTATCCCATAGTTCCCGCAGTCCCGCTGCCCATTGGAATTCTGGGTCGAGCCCCCAATGCCTGCTGGAGAAAAAAATGTGTTGAGGGTGGTTTTGGGTAACTGTCGTCATCCAACCGTCACTCCCGCCCTTCCTCCCTGAAAGCACCAGCGGGCAATCAGTTCGCGCACTTTTCTGGGGAGTGACAGTGCGGACGCCACAGCACGGCGAGCATGGAGCCCGCTGCGACCATCGCTGCAGTTATGGTCATTGTCAACACCTCGCACCTTATCATCCACCTTTTTCAGAGGCAGATGCTGAGAAATCGGGCGAGGAGGCTACGGCACTGCGGTGAGGACATTAAGTCTGAGAGGGGCACAGACCTCTCACAAAGCACGGGACCCCATGCCGTGAACATCATGGTGGCAATGGGTCATGCTGATGCTGTGGAACGGCGATTCTGGGCCCGGGAAACAAGCACGGACTGGTGGGACCGCATAGTGCTGCAGGTCTGGGATGAATCACAGTGGCTGCGAAACTTTCGGATGCGGAAGGGAACTTTCCTGGAACTTTGTGAGTTGCTGTCCCCTGCCCTGAAGCACAAGGACACCCGCATGCGAGCAGCCCTGACTGTCCAGAAGCGAGTGGCCATAGCCCTCTGGAAGCTTGCAACGCCAGACAGCTACTGGTCAGTCACGAATCACTTTGGCATCGGCAAATCTACCGTGGGGGTTGCTGTGATGCAAGTACCAACGCAATCGTTGAGCTACTGCTGTCAAAGGTAGTGACCCTTGGAAACGTCCAGTCATCATAGATGGCTTCGCCGCGATGGGATTCCCAAACTGCGGTGGGGCTATAGATGGAACTCACATTCCTATCCTGGGACCGGACCACCAGAGCAGCCAGTACTTTAACCGAAAGGACGACTTTTCAATGGTGCTGCAAGCACTGGTGGACCACAGGGTACGTTTTACAAACATCAACGTAGGATGGCCGGGCAAGGTTCATGACGTTCATGTTTTCAGGAACTCTTGTCTGTTTAGACGGCTGCAGGAAGGTATTTACTTCCCGGACCAGAAAATAACTCTTGGGGATGTGGAGATGCCTATAGTGATCCTCGGGGACCCAGCCTACCCGCTAATGCCCTGGCTCATGAAGCCCTATACAGGCGCCCTGGACACTGAAAAAGAACGATTCAACTACCGTCTGAGCAAGTGCAGAATGGTGGTGGAGTGTGCTTTTGGACATCTCCAGGGGAGATGGAGAAGCTTACTGACTTGCTCTGATCTCAGCGAAACCAATATCCCCATTGTTATTGCAGCTTGCTGTGTGCTCCACAATCTCTATGAGAGCAAGGGGGAGACATTTATGGTGGGGTGGGAGGTTGAGGCGAATAGCCTGGCCGCTGATTACACCCAGCCAGACAGCCATGCAATTAGAAGAGCCGAGCGGGACGCGCTGTGCATCCGAGAGGCTTTGAAAGCTAGGTTCCTCAGTGAGCAGAGTAACCTGTGACTATTAAGTTTGTTTAAAGAGAAGCAGAACCTGCCCCCATTTCTTTACCCACTTACTGTTGACTATCCTCTCCAGTTACATACCCCCCTCACCCCCCCCCCCTTCCAACACACCTTTAAAAATAAAATAAATGGAACTTTGTTAATGAACACCGTTTTCTTTATTACGGATTTCGCGGTAAAGTGTTGAAACTGGGACGCAGACTGTGGTGGGGAGCGGGTGTAGTGATGGAAAGGATGCTTCTAAACTCGAGGAATGACAGGCTCCTGCTCCTAGAGAGGTCCACAGTGGTGGACTGGTTGTTTCAATGGAGACTGCCACCCCTCCTTTTCAGGACTCTGTGTGTGGGGGCTATGTGACTTTGTGGCAGTGGGAGGACGGTTACAGATCACCTGCTGCGTGGCTCTGTGATCCAGGATAAGGTTCGCAGCATAAGATCTCTATCTGCCCTCCCCCGCCACAAAGTCACATGCCCCCCACCCCCCACAGAACATGAATACCACCTCCCAGACTGACCAGGGTGCCTAGTGACTGCAATGTGTGTGTGACCTTCTGCTGAACCTGCCCCCGTGTCTGTACCCTGGTAAAGGTGACTGTCCTCTCCAATTACCAACCCCCTTCCCCCCCTTCAAACACACTCTCCCCTAAAAGAACATGATGGAAACAGTAATTAACAGAAAAATATTTTTTATTAGCAACTACACAGTTAGGGGATGAAACTTGGATGGGGGGTTGGGTGAGGCGGGAAGGAAAGGACTTATCAAATTTTTGGGAATGGTACTTCTGGTACTTGAGCAGTCTGCAGGGGTGGAGTGACAGTTTTCACGGCTCCTGCCGCCCCTCCTTCTTGGGACTTTGGGTGAGGGGGGTATGGGACTTTGTGGCGGGGGAGGGCAGTTAGAGATAGACTGCAGCGGGGCTCTGTCCTCCTGCCTCCAGTCCTGCAGAACATCCACAAGGTGCTGGAGCGTGTCCGTTTGCTCCCTCATTAGTCCAAGCAGCATTTGAGTCGCCTGCTGGTCTTCCTGCCGCCACCTCTCCTCCCGTTCGCTGTGTGCTCTCTGGTATTGCGACATGTTCTCCCTCCACTGGGTCTGCTGGGCTGCATCGGCTCGGGAGCAGCCCATAAGTTCTGAGAACATGTTGTCCCGTGTCCTTTTCTTTCTCCACCTAATCTGCGCCAGCCTCTGCGAGGGGGATGCCAGGGTAAGTCCGGAGACAGTCGCAACTGTGGGATGGGAAAAAGGGAGTGAATTCCTCACAAAGATAATTTCTTGTGAACAATGAACATAGTCTTTCTCTGTGAACAAGACCATGCATAGCACCTATCACATGTGCACTCAGGACAAGGTCGAATTTTCGGCCTTTGCATTCAGTGCCTGGGGTCTTGCAGTGGAGATCAGACAAGCGGGGCAGGACAGCGGAATTCAGGTAGCAGGCTGACATGGTAAGCCGTAGACTTTTGGCTGCTTGCAACTTAAATTAGAGCAATGCCCTCCTTTCATGTTCAAAGCAATGCTCCTATCGTTGGGCAGTTCCTGCTGCCGGCAATCCGGCAAGCACGAACTCTGCCCCTGTCCCACCCCCTCGTGCCTGTCCCCGGGAAAGATCCCTGTATGTTGCTCCTCTCCCGCCTCCACTGCATGGCTGTAAACCGCCGGTGACAGTTCTGTAAAGGAACAGGCAAGCAGTCCCAATAGTAACATTCCCCTAATTCTAAGCAGGTCACCATGAGCGACATCACTCTGCTGAGAATTTCTGAGACCGAGAAAGAACGCATGCTGCGTGAAAGCCAGCAAAAACCAGGGCCGTATGCCGCCATGCTCTGCAAGGCAATGATTCCAGAGTACTTGAGGATAGCCTGGCGAGGAAAAGTTTCCTACCATGGGGGACACAATAAGGCCGCTCTCCCCAGGAACCTAATGCAAAGGCTTTCCAATTACCTCCAGGAGAGCTTTGTGGAGGTGTCCCATGAAGATTTCAGCTCTATCCCCGGACATATAGAACTTCTTTTCCAGTAGCTGCACTGGCAAGGACTAAAAAGTAGAGCGCTTAGGGCAAACTAATCATAATAAACTGGACATTGTTAAATTCTTTTGCAGTAGTTGCACTGCCAAGGACTAAAACGTTAAGCGCCTAGGGCAAACAAATCATGAAAAACCCATTCTTAATATTCCTGTTCTGTTCAAAATAAATGTTTACATGTTTAAAACACTTACCGACTGATCCTTCCCCTGATTCAGGGTCTGGGTTAACGCCTGGGGACGGTTGGTAGGGGATCTCTGTGAGGGTGATGAAGAGATCCTGTCTGTCTGGGAAATCAGCATTGTAAGCGCTGTTGACTGCCTCGTCCTCCTCCTCACCTTCCTCATCTTCCCCGTCCGCTAACATCTCTGAGGAAGCGGCCGTCGACAATATCCCATCCTCAGAGTCCACAGTCAGTGGTGGGGTAGTGGTGGCAGCTGCACCTAGAATGGAATGCAGTGCCTCGTAGAAACGGCATGTCTGGGGTTGGGATCCGGAGCGTCCGTTTGACTCTTTGGTCTTCTGGTACACTTGTCTCAGCTCCTTGATTTTCATGCGGCATTGCATTGCATCCCGGCTGTATCCTCTCTCTGTCATGGCTTTTGAGATCTTCTCATAGATCTTTGCATTCCGTCTTTTCGATCGCAGCTCCGAAAGCACGGACTCATCACCCCACACAGCGATCAGATCCAAGACTTCCTGATCAGTCCATGCTGGGGCCCTCTTTCTATTCTGAGATTGCATGGTCACCTCTGCTGGAGAACTCTGCATCGTTGTCAGTGCTGCTGAGCTTGCCATGATGTCCAAACAGGAAATGAGATTCAAACTGCCCAGACAGGAAAAGGAATTCAAATTTTCCCAGGGCTTTTCCTGTGTGGCTGGTCAGAGCATCCGAGCTCGGACTACTGTCCAGAGCATCAACAGAGTGGTGCACTGTGGGATAGCTCCTGGAGCTATTAGCGTCGATTTCCACCCACACCTACCCTAATTCGACATGGCCACGTCGAATTTAGCGCTACTCCCCTCATTGGGGAGGAGTACAGAAATCAAATTTAAGAGACCTCTATGTCGAACTAAATAGCTTTGTTGTGTGGACGGGTGCAGGGTTAATTCGATTTAATGCTGCTAAATTCGACATAACCTCCTAGTGTAGACCAGGCCATACAGTGGTGATCCACTCCAGACAGCGTGGCAAAGACATCTGACTTACTGGACATTCCTAAAGTAGGGAGTGGTTTTGAGCTTATAAATAAGAAGACTGCAGTGGGGTCTCTTTCCCTCTCTCATCTGCCATCCAGATGCTTTGTGATGCAACATGAACATTCCACACAATATGCATATCATTATGGATTTGCATACACTGGGAAAATGAACTGAACATTACAAATTGGGTGAGTGTATGCACAACAAGAAGGCTCAAAATTCCCTATGACACCTTATTTAATAGTCCACAGTCTAAGGGTATGTCTATGTTTGAGCTGGGAGGTGTGATTCCCAACTCACATGAATATACCCATTCTAGCTCTGTTCCAGATAGTGTGCTAAAAATATCCGTGTAGCTGGGATAGCATAGGGGGCCGCTCTGGCTAGCTGCCTGTGTACAAACCCACCTGGGCCCCTTGGATACATATTCAGGATACAAGCCCAAGACACCACCCGTGCTAACCCAGCTATTCTGCTATTTTTTTAGCATGCTAGCTGCAGAAGAGCTAGTATGGATACATTCAAGCAAGCTGTGAATAACACCTCCCAGTTCAAATATATCTGTACCTCCAGTGTGTCATCCCATAGGTCAGGTTGTCTCTCTTTTCAAATTACCAGATTTTGATAAAATATTAATAAAAGGGCCAAGTCCTACAACCCTTACATGAGTAGAACTATTTGCAAGAGTAAGGGTGGCAGGACTAGCTCAAAAAGGTATGCACTTGAATGTATTTACAATTTGATTAATGAGACTCCTCCTCCTTTGTTTCTGAAGATTGTTTTTATTTTTATTATAGATATGCTGTTTTGCTGCTTCTCTGTTATGGACAACATTTCTTTAATTTTAGCAACTAAGATCTGAAGTCCAATCTTACTCCATTGAAGTCATTTTTTTTTTTTCTATTGATTTCCATGGGTGATGTATCAGGCCTTACATGATGAAAGCTCTGCTACATGCAGTTATTGTCTCATAGATTCTCCTTAAGAGCTAAAAACTTTGTAACTTTTCTGTATTCTCTCCTGTTGTATTTACCTCTGGATTTTGAGACACATCTGAGAAGGTGCTGCATTATGACACACATGATCAAAATGTTCTCTCCTAAATGCATTTTTTTTAAATTACTATTTTTGCTCCATTTCTGAAGCACTAGTGTGATTTATTTTTCATGTAAAGATTTTCAGTGCACTAACAAATCTGAGATACTTTCAATATGCTGTCCACTTTATTTTGTGTTGCCTGTGTTCTCTTTGCTTCCATATCTTCTATAGACAGTAGAGTCATGCCATGACAAAGAGATATCTAACTTTCAGTGAAATATAGTGAATGTTTAAAACTACTAACTGGTAGAAAAATAGCTGTTTAGACATTTCAGTATGCGTCTTGGCAAAATAACTTTTTAAAAGGAACTTTTGAAAAATGTTCAGCTTTTACAGTGCCTTAGAGGCTGAACAATCAACTACATATAAATCGCTTTTCAGCTCCTAGGAAGAAAATTGCTTTAAAATATATTAAATGTTTATCTTTGTTTGATGGAGTTAGTAATATTTTAGGGATATGCAAAAATAGCTTTTCCACAATTTTTGATCCCCATCAGTATTTTGTAATGGATTTTCTTTTCACATTTTTGATATGGTGTTTACGAAGTGAGACAGGCAAATAGCAATTTTTTCCCAACAGTTTTGTCAATGCACTTCACTGTTATCAGAGTTCAGTCTTGTGTGACCCCAGATGCTCATCATTCTCAAGGAGTGATATCTGAAGTTTTATTGGGCCTGACAGTGTTTCAGATGGAAGCCACATGTGTCTTGGAAGGGTTGGCATTCAGGAGCCATGTACAATAATATTCTCCAAGGACATGCAGGGAGCTAGTTAGAATGTACTCAAATCCTTCTGACTGCATGGTAATGAAAAATCTTCAGCATAAATGATTCTTGGCACATTAGGAAATTATGGTTGGTCATTTGTGTAGGCATTAAGCAACAAGGGTGCTAGTGCTGATCCTTGGGGAAACATATTCCATGGAGTCTCCCATCAACTTTTCTGAACATCCATCTTGACAAAGAAACATTGATTCTAGAGCAGGGAGGAGATGACATGGGCATCTTGATGTTTCTCAGAATTCGTGCTAGTTTCTGTAGGAGTTCATGATGGTTGTGAGTGGCATAAGGGTCGACATGTCAACAAACACAGCTCCTGACATCCAAAGGTACATCAAGAAGCTTAAAAAACTGAACCCCAGGAACTGTGTACTCCAAAAACTGTTGAATTTAAAATGGGGAGCAAACTCTAAAACACTCTGAGCAACCAGTCTCATCCTTGCAATGCTCAGACGTGGAGTACTCTGCCCTGTATAGTCAGAATTGAGCCATGCATACAAAATTGATACTGAGCTCAATCATTTCTGTAGGATCAGCACAAGCCTTTGAAACCAACTCCAACATTGTCCTTATACTACCTTGCTGGGATTGCCCCGCCATCGGAGAGGCAGAATGTCTTCAATAACAAGGAGAGACAAAATAAGATGCTCATGGCATGGCCAGACTTCACCTGAAATCCAGAAAGAGCTTTTTGTCTGAAAATCCCTTACCCCAAAGTACTACTGTGGAAGTTATACAGTAAAAAAAAAATGGTGGGAAATGCAGATGACCCTGAAGAACCTGGCTCCTTCAGAACAACTCCTACCAGGCACAGACTTCAAGCAAAAGCACTTCTGTACTCTAAATTGAGGGAGAGTTGGTGTAGCAAAGACTGGTGATAACATAACCAAGGGGAAGCAGAATGAACCCAAATATGAATGTGGAGAGCTTAGACAAACCTTTGCCCAACGCAATGCCCCATCAACATCCTGTACCCCTGAGGAACTATTTGAGATAAGTGACAACACTAAGTCCTGGCTGTGGTTTTGGAGTAACTAGTTATGGTGATAATCTGCAACTTCTTTGTTTAATCTGGATGTATGTTTAGCAGAATGGTGAAAACTTGTATGGGGGGTTTGTAATGCACAAAAATGGAAAGCAGGAGGAGCACATCAAACTAAATTTGGTCATGGAAGAGGTGAATGGCCAATACATTAATTAACTGGATTACAAGGACTGCTTCCATCAGGTTGTAAAGTGCTTTATTCTGCAACAAGTCATCCTAAAATGACAGATTTCTAAAAGAAAAAGCAACTGCCTTTTATTTACCAAATAAATGTGCAATAAGGGACTGTTACCACAGCAGAAAAATACTGGGCTAGAAGGTGCTTGGGCTTAGCATGGAAGGACAGATAGGGAGGGCAAAAGTGACTCGTGTGGACTATGGACAAAGGACAAGTAGAGTAGCAGCCATTATAGTCATGGGAAGGCAGGAACTGCTCCCAGGGGGGCTAAGGAGGATGCAGGACCATTCCTTCCCCGTGCAGTTGGCTGGGTGTGCTGGGGGAATGGTTTATAGATGGTGTAGTGTACACATTCCTATTGCATGGTATGCAGTTGCAGGAAGGAGTGTATCTCCTGTCTCTGGGAGGGTGTGGGGTTTCTTCTCTGTTTCTTCTGGGGTTGGTGTAACGGCTCTTACACATAATTCAAAATGACAAAACATCACTGGGATTGTGGGGAAGGAACATGGGTTACTCATTTAGAGTGAAATACTAACATTGGCAGGCTAGAAGGCAAATATAGAGCAGGCAAGAACTCTATGCATTTCTCACAGCCAGATCAATATGTCTTGCCCCAGATTTGTAACATTCAAGGACAGCTCTTGAGATAAATCTACTATGATTACACCAAAGCCTATGATGTCAAAGTGTCTTAGTCTGAGATTGCAAAATTCACCTTCATTGGGATTCAAACAAGGCTTTGCTACAAATTGACAGAGTTGAAATGTAACAATACACAGTATCATCAACACCTGATCAGGAAAAAAAGGTAATGGCAAACTTTTTTTCATTAACCATATATTATATGACAACACAAAGATTTCAGTAAATAATTGCTCTGAAGGATCAAATGTACCAAGGGATAGATTCACAAAGGAGATTTAGACTTAGCATTGTAACGCCAAACTTTTAGATGCCCTTCTGCTTAGTGGAATTCACAACCCTGAGTTAGGTACCCAGGCTTCCAATACAAAAAATAGGGAAAGTTGGGTACCTAAGAATGGGATCCATAAAAGCGAGTAAACAGCCAGGAGCTGCCTAAATTAGCCAATAGGAAATGCTGGAGAGGACAGAGCTCTGCCTCTTCCCAGCCATGAGCCCTCTTCTCCATTCTGGCAAAAGAGGACTTAGGCACCTAAGTCAAGGAGGAGGAGATAGTGGCACTTTTCTCACCCTTATGAGCTTTAGCTCCATGGTTATAACATTCCCCAGGATATGAGAGACCTGGTTCAATTTCTCCCTTTGGCTGATATGGAGAAGGGACTTAAACTTGTTTTTCACCCAATACAGTGTCTTAACCACTGGGATCACAGGGCATTCTGATATGCGGCTCTCTGTCTCTCTTGTTGAAGCTGTTCCATTGTGTAAAAAGTAATTATATTACTTGTGTGAGAGCACACAGGAGAATGACTGTATAGCCCAGTAGTTAGGGCACTCACCTGGACAGTCCAAGTCAAAGACGTCCTGCTCCACTCCATACTTATTTTTTTATAAACAATGAAACAGCTGCAACAGGAGAGATTAGGCCTCTCCTCCCGAACACACACACTGCTCAATACTTTGTAGTACTGTGGTTAGGGAATTCTTCTGGAAGTTTCCATTTCACAATCCCTTCTCCGCAGAAGGGGGAATTGAACCCAGAACTCCCAATTCCTGGATGAGTGCTTAAAACACTCGCTAAAAATTATAAAAGGGGCTTGAAGTACAGTGTTGTTTTGTGTAGGGCATGATCTGATAGGTGGCTTCTCCGAAAGTCTGCAGGATCGGGCCCCACAGTAAAGGGAGGTGGGGGAAGAATCCTTACTTGCCCCCACACTTCTGATGGGCTGAGTTGGCTTAGGCACAATCTAGACCAGGGCAACCTTCAACATGTGGTCCATCAGGATAGTCTGCTGGCTGGCCATGAGAAATTTTGTTACATTGACCGTCCGCAGGAACAGCCCACCACAGCTCCCAGTGGCCATGGTTCACCGTTCCCAGCCAATGGATGCTGCGGAAGTGGCGCAGGCTGCAGGGACATGCTGGCCTCCACTTTCTGCAGCTCACATTGGCCGGGAATGGTGAATCCCGGCCACTGGGAGCTGCGGGGGACCATGCCTGAGGATGGTCAACATAAACAAAATGTCTCGTGGCCCCACCAGTGGATTACCCTGATGGGCTGCGTGCTGAAGGTTGCCGACCCCTGATCTAGACCTTTAACTAGAAATGAACAGTTTTTGAATGTAACACAATTCAAAGACTATTTGGTTAATCTTTTGCATTTTCTTTCTTTCATATATCAAACAAATCAGTACATAGTCTTTGTGGATTTTTATATTGACATTTATTGAAGAGTTCTGATTGTGGCATTGATATTATCTAAAACATTCTGATTTTTAGAAGAACAAGTATGACTAAAACTCAATTTTAAACCCTCAGGAAATCCAGAAGAAAAAACAATTCCTTTGGCATAAGCTCAATAACACCCAACCAGCCATTCTGCTATTTATACCATCACTCATTTCACCAATAGCAATAAAATGTTGATTAACTGTAGCCCTAGAAACCCGCCTACATCTCCCCAGATAGAGCTACCCACAGGCACAAATAGATCACACATAGTCCCAAAAAAATCATAAATTATAATGAGCAATACTGAATATATTTTGCACCGTTACCTCGTCCAATTCATGTCTTCTCTTTGGTCCTTCGGTTTCTCCTTTATGTCCATGTCACCACAGTCCTTTACAAGACTCTTCTGGGAGAGGATTCCTTTGTCTGTGTCCTTTTGACTGAAACATCTGATTAGTGCTAAGATGTAAAGTGCTTGTTAGGGGTCACATTCTGCTTTGATTTATATTACTTACAACCCCACTTAAATTCAGAGCTGGATGAGACATAAATCAGTACACAATGTGGTCCTAATTTTTCCCCAGGTAACAAAAGTTTTATGGAAAGTCCTTTTTTTTTCTTTTCCTGCTTGCTTAGTTCTGTTTCCTTTTCTTTCTACACTTTATCCCAAGAGGGCTTCAGTGACCTGTGACCAGATTCAAAAGTTATAGCAGCAATCACACATGTCAGCCTCAATTATTCACTCTATGAATATGGATCTGCTGTTTAATTTTCATTAAACTTTTGCCTACGTCAATGCATTTTTCTGAATGAATGAGCCTTGCTTTTCCAGACTGATTATTCACAAATCATGCTTGTAACTTACTACTGCTAATAATGGTTAGCAATGAGTACAATACAGTATCTGGATGCACATCTTCCTTTTGCTTGTCATGCCCATCAAAGCAGGAATGGGGAAACCCAAACACCTAGAAATGATGTCCCTCACTAGTCGTCTATATTACACCCTGATGGCAGCATTGCCCACCCATTTCATTCATCAACAGGATGCTACTAAAGGAAAGTAATTGCTGTAACTATGTACCTGGGAAATGACCTCGAGGAAAGTTTGTAAGGGACATCTCTAAATATGCAGCATCATCTCAACACAAAATGAGGGTCTCTCTAAATGAGACGGATGAGGGGGTAAATCCAAATCCCTCTAAACATACGCCATGTGGGTCTTTGTCTCAGATTCATCCTCCTTTTGGGCCTTTGCAGGTTGGGAGGCTTCTTCTAACTTCCCTAAATGAATCCCAACCTGAACAAAGCTCCACTCCCACAGACACAACCCCAAGATCTCAGTCCCCTGCAGGGATGGGGGAAAAGATGCTACCTTCTTTTATCCTTGCTAATGAAACTATGCGGTTAGCTGCACACACTAGCTTCACTAAAGGTGTGTTTTAAAATTGGTTTAAGCCTTTGATACACTCAGTTTTTGTATTTGTTAATTAGGGATGTGATTTTTTACCAATACAGTTATATCAGGATAACCACTAATGTGGACTCAATTTTACCAGTATAAAGGTGACTTATACTGGTATAGTTTATTCTGCTTCCCATATGGTAATAAACTATGCCAATATAAGCAGATTTGTACTGGTATAACTTCATCCACACTGGGGGCAGTAGAAGGGGAGGTGGGCAGGGAGGGTGGTTACTGCTTTTACTATACCAGCATAGTTAAAGGGCTACTACTTTTGCGTATAGAGAAGCCATTTGTTAAACCAAAGCAATGTTGCATGTATATATTCTTATTTTTAAATGTGGCTTACTTAGATTAAACTTTTTGGGGTAGGGACTATCTTTTTGTGCTGTGTTTGTACAGTACCCAGCACAATGGAGTCCTGGTCTGTGACTGCAGGTGTAACTGCAATTCAAATAAATAGAGTGTTTAACCACAGACTTGCTCTTGTCTAACTAAATTGGTTTAAAAGCAAACCTTCTGCTAAAATGGTGAAATCTGCATGTAGAGAAGGCATAGGAAGGGGACTTTATAACTAACAAAATAAAACCTCCCAAATATAATATTGTGTAGCAAAGGATGTGACAATATGAAAATAAGAATACGCTATTTAAAAACATGTTATCTCCCAGTGGGAAAGGATTAATCACCAGAGCATGCCTACCCAGTACAGCAGAGGTTGAGGACAATAGGTGCCATTGAACTTGATGTGCCATTAACAGCAGACAATTAAACACACTAAGATCATGACTACACTAGAGAGTTAAGTCAACTTAAGTTTTGTCAACGATCATAAGTCGCTTTAACAACATTGATGGCACTTGTCCACACAACACTCCTTGTGTCAGCTGAACACATCCACGGTCATTGCTCTTTCATCGACAAAGAGTGTTGTATTGTGGGTAGCTATCCCACAGTGCAACTCGTCACCCTCTGCCGCTTGGAGCTCTGGGAACAGATTGTGGTGCATCATGGGGATGTGCTCACCATCCCATGATGCAGTTCTTTCCATCCCATCATTCCATAGGCTTTCTACTTCATTTTGTGCTATTTTTCAACAGCCCTTGTAAACTGTGTGCCCACCATCTCTGCTTGACAGCGTGGATCCTGAGCTGCTGATCATTCTGGTGATGAATGTTATGAACACAACGCAGTTGGTCCTGCAGTATTTCATGAACTGTGAAATTGAGAGTGAATCGGTGATGCCTGCCCTGCTGTCTGCCATGGAAACAAATAATTCAAGATTGCTGCTGGCATTCACGGACCAGCTTGCCACAGTGGACTGTCATTACTGGGCTTGGGAAACACGCACTGAGTGGTGGGATCACATCATGATGCATGTATGGGATGATGAGCAGTGGCTGCAGAACTTTCAGATGTGCAAAGCCACCATCCTAGAACTGTGTGCAGCACTCACCTCTGTCCTGTCATGCAAGCATACCAAAATTAGAGCTGCCCTCACAGTGGAAAAGAGAGTAGAGTTTGCTGTGTATAAGCTGGCCATTCTAAACTGCTACCGGTCAGTCGCGAATCAGTTTGGGGTTGGAAAGTCCATCATGGGGGTTGCAGTGATGTAAGTGTCTATGGCCATTAATAGACTCCCATTGTGAAGGAATCTCGGCAATGTGCAGGAAATACTTGATGGCTTTGTGGCAATGGGATTCCTCAACTGCGGCAGGGTAATAGATGGCACAAATCCCAATTTTTGCTCCACACCATCTTGCAACAGAGTACATCAACTGAAAGGGATTCTTCTCCAAGGTGTACAGGTGCGGGTGGTTCACTGAGGCTGTTTCATTGACATCAATGCGGGTTGGTCTGGGAAAGTTCATGATGCATGCATCATTCAGAACATTGGTCTGTACAGAAACAGAAATCTGCACACTGGGTCTTACTTTCCAGACCAGATGATTCCAATGGGGGATGTCCAAATGCCCATATTGATCCTTGGAGACCCCGCCTAAGCCTTGCTCCCATGGCTCATGAAGCCTTACACTGGGAATCTAAACAGCAGCAAGGAGTGGTTCAACTACAGGCTCAGCAGGTGCTGAATGACCACTGAATGTATCTTTGGCTAATTAAAAGGTTGATGGTGCTGTCTTTTTGGCTACTTAAACCTCAATGAGGAAAATATTTTGATTGTCAGTGCAGCCTGCTGTACTCTGAATAATATTTGCAAATCAAAGGGGGAAAAGTTTCCTCAGAGATGGCTGAGGCTGATCTGCTGGCTGCTGATTTTGAGCAGTCAGATACAATGGCAATTAGAAGGGCACACTAAAATGTGTTTGTATGTGATGCATTTGGCCAGGAAATGTTTGCTTACCACCAAGGATTACCCCTATAATGAATGCTTCTTGAGTGTTAATTGCAAGGAGCCAATATTCCTACGTGTAGCCACTCGGATTCAATGTTAGTATTGAGCGATGTATGTATGCCACAAATAAAGGCTCATTTTATTCCAAAGACTCAAATTTAATAATGAGATAAAACACAAACTTTTGGACAAACAAGACATGAAAATGCAGAACAGTCTCACAGTTAGGGCTCTCACAGCTAGGTGTAATTCCAGTTTTCATTGGAAAACCAGTCCCCAGGCATGGAGTGTAGGGGGTACTGTGAGTAACAGGGAACATGTGATGCATGTGGTGAGGGAGTTTGGGGCGGCAGGGACCCAGAGTTCTGTAGTGGCTGGAGGGGGAGTTGGGTAGGGATTTGCTCTGATTGCAGACTAATGAGGGCCTTAAATATCTCTGTCTGGTCCTCCAGGAGCTTTATCCTCTGCTCCTGCCCCTATGCCCTTTTCTTGCTATCCAGCCTCAGTCTTTCATTAATTGTCTTCCTCCACACACTTGTTTCGCTATGTGCTGCATCTGTTGACTGCAGCACTTCACTAAACATATCCTCCTTACTCCGCCTAGGTCACCACCTCATCTGGTGGAGGTGCTTTGCCAGTGTAGATGAGAGTGTTCTCAAGGGCACTGTGACAGAGAGCTGGGCAAGAACTGCTGACTCATCTCTCTGTCATGCCAGCTCCCATTACCGAAGTAAATTGGAGTTGGCTAGAGAAAACCTGCACCTAATTGGTGAATGCGAGACAGCTGCCTGCCCAATTAGCCTGGGGCTATAGAAAAGCCTGGGAGGAAGGAAGCCAGGAGAAGGGAGTGAGGGAGCGGAAGCCGAGTGATAGCTCTGCACTGGTTAGGCCTCAACTGGAGTATTCTGTCCAGTTCTGGGCACCACATTTCAAGAAAGATGTGGAGAAATTGGAGAGGGTCCAGAGAAGAGCAACAAGAATGATTAAAGGTCTTGAGAACATGACCTATGAAGGAAGGCTGAAATAATTGGGTTTGTTTAGTTTGGAAAAGAGAAGACTGAGAGGGGACATGATAGCAGTTTTCAGGCATCTAAAAGGGTGTCATAAGGAGGAGGGAGAAAACTTGTTCACCTTAGCCTCTAAGGATAGAACAAGAAGCAATGGGCCTAATGCAGGCAGGGGACTGGACTCGATGACCTCTCAAGGTCCCTTCCAGTCCTAGAATCTATGAATCTATGAATCTTAAACTGCAGCAAAGGAGGTTTAGGTTTGACATTAGGAAAAAGTTCCTAATTGTCAGGGTGGTTAAACACTGGAATAAATTGCCTAGGGAGGTTGTGGAATCTCCATCTCTGGAGATATTTAAGAGTAGGTTAGATAAATGTGTATCCGGGATGGTCTAGACAGTATTGGGTCCTGCCATGAGGGCAGGGGACTGGACTCGATGACCTCTCAAGGTCCCTTCCAGTCCTAGAATCTATGAATCTATTAATCTTCCATCCTGGGTGCAGACAATAGAACCCAAGCTGTGTATGGTGAAAAGGTGGTGGGAGCATAATCTGTAAATGAACGGCACCAGTGGTTATTAATTCCCAGGGTCTCTGAGTGACTTTGTCAGCAAAGCAGGCACAGGAGCCAAGAGGGCCCTGCACCAACCCTGCTACAGGAACATCTGCAGAAGGAAAAGAAACAATGAACAGCGATATTATTGTAAGTGTACTCACGGCCATGAATCACAAAAGTTACACACACACCCCTCTTTCTTACTGTCCCTTGGCTAGCACACAAGTCGCCATGAGTCCCAGGGGATGGCATGGGCAAGGGGAAAGTGCAAGAAGGGACAGATGGTGGTTTGCAAAGGGGGTTACTGTAAGTGGCTAGAGAGCATATTCTGAATATTGGCACCCTTTTCCACAGGCTAGGGTAACCAAAACCAATATCTCACTTCTAAGGGTAACCCAGGATGCAAGGGTGAATCTCCTGCAGCTAGAGACTGGCTCCAATTTGTGCCGCTCTGGTCCCTACAGAAATAATTGCCAGGTAGTGTGGCAAAGATTCCCATAGTACGGGGAGAAATTAGGCATCTTGCTCAAGGAAGCTTTGGAAGAGGATTGCAGAATACCTACAGGAAAGTTTCCTAGACATCACTATGAAGGATTCCAGAGACATCCCTGTGTACATTAACAAACTTTTCCACCATGACCCCACAGTGTAGATGGACAGGCTCTGTGGTTAATTTCTCTCCATTATCCGTCCTCTACCATATAAGAAAGTACATGAGAGCTCAATCTCCACTCACCATGCAGTACCAAAGCAAAAACTTACCGGAGATCCCCTCTCCTGCATCCTGTACACAGCCAGAGCACTGGGACTGACTAGACCCTCCAGAGTGGAAAAGAGATGCACCATGCAACTGGACAACCCTGCAACCGGACAACCCTGCCACATGCTCCACATCTTCCTCCAGCTCCACCTCCTCATCCATCACTTCCTTATCGGGAATGAGTCTGCTAGCCGCTGCCTCCAGCCCCCTGAAGTATCCACAGGCCTCTGGACGGTGGAGGTGGGGTCGCCACAGAGGATGGTGTGAATCTCCTTATAGAAGTGGCATGTCTTCAGTGCCACACCACAGCAAGGGTTGGCCTAGACTTCTGATACACCTGCCTCAGCTCTTTCATTTTAGCATGACACTGCTGTGTGTCCCTTTCTTTCATGCCCCTTCTCCAGCATATGACTAGCAATCAGACCACAGGTATCAAAATTCCTATGGCTGGTGCAAAGCTGCAACCGCACAGCCTCCTCTCCCCATATGCTCAGCAGATCCAACAGCTCTGGTGTGCTTCACGCAGGAGTGAATGAATTCATAGGCTTTTCTTTCTTTCTTTCTTTCTTTCTTTCTTTCTTTCTTTCTTTCTTTCTTTCTTTCTTTCTTTCTTTCTTTCTTTCTTTCTGCTTTAAAGCAGTCAAGCCTTTGGTTCTGTTTTGACAATTTTTTTCAGCCAATTTAGAAAATTTTATGAGGGTATTGGACAGAAATACAAGGTCATAGAAACATTTGTTGTAAGAAAAAAGTATTTCTCTGTTTCTACTTGCAAACTTCCTTGCCTCCCTACAACTTAGGGCAGATCTATACTACAAACTTGTTTCGGCCCTTCTGCACTGATGCAGCTGCGCCACTGTAGTGCTTCTGGTGAAGACACTCTAAGGTGATGGGAGAGAGCTCTCTTGTTGGCTTAACTCCATCTCCGTGACAGGTGATACCTATGTTGGCGGCAGAAGCTCTCTCACCAACATAGCACTGTCTACATGGGGAGTTAAGATCTGTATAACTACATCACTCGCGGGTGTGAATTTTTCATACCCCTGAGCAACATAGTTATACCAAAATGATTCTGTAGTGTAGACCTCACCTTAGAGAAGGGGGGGGAGCTCTCCCTCCTGGAATGCTGTTCACCTCCTCTCTTTCCAGGGCACATGATCAGATGAAAAGATGTTATGGGCTATCACATCAACTCACCTGGTAGTTCATGACTTTACAAATGGTCAAGGTGAGATCCGGGTTGTAGTGGCAAAATATATCTACTGACAGGCATGAAATTAACTCATGAGTGTTTATCCTTCTATGATTATTTACTTATGGCTTTAGGCCAGTAAAGATCACAAGACCTGGACATTTGATTGGATGTGTGAAATTACACACAAAATAGTTTCTCTTTATGAAATGTCATATAGTCAGAATACAATGGTTTGATCAATTCCACTCTTTAATTCTTATCCTTTTGGGAAGGTGAGGCCATTTGGATCTTTTTCAACCAAAAGTGCCTGTCTCGCCATCTCTCTGTCCCCTCCCACCCCACTTTTTCTGCCATGCAAGATTAAGAGCTTTCTATATATCTCATTTATTTTATATTCATTCCCAAAAACTTGATCTTGGGACAACACTCTCTGCACTTCCCTTTTGCCTCATCTTTGGGCCACCTCCGGAGAAGGGTGAATAATTGATTACTTCACTTTTGAACATTCAGGAATCAGATCCTTAGAGAACGATAACTACACAGGTTGCAGTTTTGAGATCTCTCCCCACACCTTTTCCTCCCCTAATATTTTCTATTCTCATTAATGTAGTAACTTTCCATTTGTGACAAGTAGTTCAAGTGATATGCTGTATTTGGAGACAACTAGAGCTTCATAAATATTGAATAGTGCTTTATTTCCATAAGTGCTTCACCCTAATGCTAAGTCCTTGTGTCAAAATTCACATTAAGTGGCAGAGAGATCATCTGAGCATGCATGTTACGTTCGTTTGAATTTTTATTGCAGCTTTAGAGTCGCATCTGATTTTTAAACAGTTAAAAAAAAATCAAACTTATTCAAACTGAAGTTAGCAGTGGAAGATCAGGAAAACTTTTTAGTTTTTGTAACCTATAATGCCATGTAGCTTTTCTGCTTTACAGTGCTTCATGAAACTTGGCTGGTTTCAATGCATGATTTTATTCATGATTTAGCTATTCAAATAGCAACAGTCACCTGTGAAGCCCTATTAAATGTGTAAAATGAGATTAAATTAAATTCTTAGTTCTCAAAGTGACAGTGAAGAACACGATTTCCCTTCATAATACAGTCAGAATCTCTGGTGATTGGGGCAGTACAAAAGCCTAGATTGATTCCAGGAAACTTTCCGAAGTGCTTGCCTTTGACCTAACTCTGCCCACACTGAAGTCAGTGGCAACATTGAGCACTGTTGAAAATGCCACCCCTGATGTTGAAAGTAGTCCACAAGCAGGGCACTGCTAAAGATGGCAAATGTGTGAGATGTCTTCCTGAGCACTTCTGATTAAACTCTCCTTAAATGCTGTGGGTGAAATCCTGGCCCCATTGACGTCTAAAGGAGTTCTGCCATTGACTTCAATGGAGACAGAATTTCACTCTGTGCCACAATGGAGTAATCACTACAATCTTTCTTGGCTAAAAGACCTAGGCTGGGATTATTGAGCTGTTTCCCTGAGAGTTCCAAAAGCAGATATTAGTAGATAAAAGCAGTTATACTAGAGAGGCAGAAGCTTTGGTTAAATCAACAAGAAAAAATCAGAAAGGAAGAAGATTACTGTACAACTGCTGTCTTCCTTTCCTGTTATTATGTTGCACTTGTTTATAGTAGATGGAAGTACACAGATGTGGTAAAAGCCTATTTGCTTTCATCTGGTGACAGTAAAACCGAGTGAAAGTTACACCTTTCACTGCACAATATTTTCAAAAAAGTGTCCTATGGAAGCCACTTTGAACATTTATGGGGCCCTTTGATTTCTGAGTAAAAAAAAATGCTGTAATTGAAAACAGAGTAACAAAACCATAACTTGGTTAAACAAATGTAGGTGGGTGTTGTGAGATTAATTTTTGATTGAAATGTGCACCATTCTATCGCTAAAGTGTGACACAAATCAACAATCAGAGATGATGATGAGACAATAGAAAGTAACACAGAGAAACAACTGCAGCAGCTCTGTCATCATCAGCATTTTGATACGATGCTACGGCAGCTGCTGCTCTGCCTTCTGTGCAACCGAGTCCCTTGTCATAACTCTGTACCCTGGGATGAGGTTTGTAGGCAGGCCTAGCTTATGCTCTATGCAGTTACAATCATACTTGCTACTGCTCATCATTCAGCTACACACAGGCCTGATTCATGCTACAAATTGCAAGGGTGTCATCAACTACAAAGGTATATCCCAGGTGTCTCAGCCAAGTGAACAAATCATCAACGGGACCGGTGTGGCTACTAAGGGGGCTTTTGTTTGTGTTATACTTCCTGTATACTTCCAATAGTGCCTGGAACTCTGAAATGCAAAGTGTGACAATGACTAATGATGGAATTACCACCACTGTCTTTGACTCTCCTGTAGCTTTCCCTAATATGTCACACATTATAACGACTTCCTGCATATTGTGATGTGAAAATGCTATTCTTATTCATTTATAATGTGTATATTGTGACTTTGACACAAACCTTGAGTAAGGAGTAGCATGTAGTTCACTGGCCACAGGAAGCAGATCAGGGACCACACTGTGAATCAGAGAGGGAGAGAGATATTAATTTCTCTCATATATGTTTATACAATTATGGTAGCACTCGTAGGTCACAATCGGAATAGGCACTGTGCAAACAAACTTTCATAGTCCCCACCCAGAAAGAGTTTATAATATGATTAAGAAAAAATGCAACTAGTAAATAGAACAGGGGTCTCAAACTCAAATGACTACGAGGGCCACATGAGGACAAGTACACTGGCCGGAGGGCCTCATTTACTGACACCTCCCCCCACACCGCCCTCGGCCCTCCCCCCACTCCATCCCTTCCATGAAACCCCACCCCTGCCCCACCTCCTCCCACCCCTTCCCTGCCCCCATTCCAACCCCTTCCCTGAAATTCCGACCCCAACTCCACCCCTCCCTGCCCCCGGGGGTTGTAGGAGGGGTGTGGGGTGTGGGGTGTGGCAGGGGCTCAGGGCAGGGAGTTGGGGTGTGGGGTGCAGGAGGGGTGAGTGTGAGGGTGCAGGGTGCGGCAGGGGGCTCAGGGTAGAGGGTTGGGGTGCAGGAGGGGTGCAGGGTGCATCAGGGGTTCAGGGCAGGGGGTCAGGGTGCAGGTGCAGCAGGGGACTCAGGGCAGGGGGTTGGGGTGCAGTAGGGGCTCAGGGCAGGGGGTCAGGGTGCAGGGTGCAGCAGGGGGCTCAGGACAGGGGGTCAGGATGTGGAGTGCAGCAGGGGGCTCAAGGCAGGGGGTCGGGTGCAGGAGGGGTGCCGCAGGGGGCTCAGGGCAGTGAGTTGGGGTGCAGGAGGGGTGCAGCAGAGGGCTCAGGGCAGTGAGTTGGGGTGCAGGAGGGGTGCAGGGTGTGGCAGGGGGCTCAGGGCAGGGTGTTGGGCTGTGGTGGGTGGCTTAGGGCAGAGGGCTCAGGGCAGGGGCTCAGGGTGCAGCAGGGGGCTCAGGGCAGGGGTGGGCGGGGGGCGGGCTCTGGCCCAACGTGCACCGGGAGCAGGGCAGGCTCCCTGCCTGCCTACCTGCCCTGCCCTGCCCCTGCGCCGCTCAATGGGAGCAGTTGGGGGCAGTGACTGAAGCAACAGTCACACACACCCCTGTGCCCCTCCTTCCCCAGGTTCCGTCCGCTTCCCGGAGCGGCGCGGGGGCAGGGTAGGGCAGGCAGGCAGGCAGGAAGCCTGCCCTGCCCCTGGTGTGCGTCGGGCCAGAGCCGCTCTAGGTAAACGCTGGAGGAGGGCGGGGGGCCGTGAGGAGCTCGCAGGCCACAGAAAATAACTCCGCGAGCTGCGTGTTTGAGACCCCTGAAATAGAACAAATAGTTGGAGTGAAGTGGGGAAGAGGGATAGGATAACAATGACCACGAACAGAGCAGCGAATAGAGGACAGGCAAAGAGAAGAAGTTTGCCTGGGTACTGTCCGAGAGGAGCTACGTTGAGTGCTGCATTAGGGAGGCTGAATTGTGAGCTGGTGGGGTGAATAGCCAAGTGTCTGTCTGCTGTGACCATTTGTTTGACTGGAGCTAGTTGCAGGGACTGTTTGACCGTGTGTTTGTTTGTTTGAAAAGTGTGAATTGGGAGTGCTTTGTTCCAGTTGGAGCTTGAGTGGTTGTTTGGAGGGAAGGCTTGGAGCCAGTCCAACTGCTTCGAGCCAACAGCCTTATAAAAAGCAGCCAGTTCTGAACCGAGTGATCGAACAGAGGACAGACAAACAGAGGACCGGCAAACAGAAAGAGTTTGCCTGTGGGGAGTTCCTGCAGAGTGTTTTGTTTGTTTGTTTGTTTTTTGCCTTTTAGGCTTCTGTGAGCAGTAAATAAAACATTGGAAGAGGCTCTTAGAAGGAAGACAATAGGGATAGTGAGTGATCAGCTGTTGTGACCTACACGGGATGTGCCATGTTTGTCTTTCTCCCAGAGGATAGAAGTGACTTTGTCTGTATGAAGTGCAAGCTGGTCTCCATATTGGAAGAGAACCCAGTATCAACCCTGTGTTGCATCAGAGAAAATGAAGATTTTCTGGATAGAAGTCAGCGTTTGGTTCTGCAGGCACAGCATGCTGAACAATCAGAGAGGGCAGTGCAGAATGGAGAAGAAAATTGGCAGCATGTGACCTCCAGAAGAAGAAAGAGGAGAACCCATGTACCTCCTACGCTGATAGAGGTAAGACACTGTTTTCAGGCTCTCTACACAGGTACTATGGCAGAGAATGGTTTGGAAGAGTTATCTGAGGGAAGGGATCAGAGGGAGAACCCAGCGACCGGAATGCATGGGATTCATTGTACTAGGGATGGGGGTTCTGTGTTCACCACTCCCAAGATGAGGAGATGGGTGTGGTAGTTGGGGATTTCTTCGTAAGAGGGATGAATCATCCAGCTGCCATCCAGACCGGGAAACTCGAGAAGTGTTCTGCTTGCCTGAAGATAGAATTCAGGATGTGATGGAGTGTCTACCGAGACTGATCAAGCCCTCGGACCATTACTCCTTCCTACTTCTCCACGTGGGCACCAATGATCCTGCCAAGAATGACCTTGACTGGGTCACTGCAGACTATGTGGCTCTGGAAGAAGGATAAAGGAGTTTCAAGTGCAAGTGTGTTCTTGTCCATCCTCCCTGTTGAAGAAATTGGCCCAGGAAGGGACCATCAAATTGTGGAGGTAAATGTGTGGTTGTGCAGGTGGTGTCAGAGAGAGGGCTTTGGATTCTGTGAGTATGGGATGTTGTTTCAGGAAGAAGGATTGCTAGGAAGAGATGGGATCCTCTTAACAAAGAGAGAGGGAAGTGCATCTTCGCAAGCAGGCTTGCTAACCTAGTGAAGAGGGCATTAAACTAGATTTGCTGGAGGATGGAGAGTTAAGCCCTAAAGTAAGTGGGGAATTGGGATACTGGGAGCAAACACAAGGAGGAGGATGCAACAGGGGAGGCCTCCCGATTCATACTGAGAAAGTAGGGCAATCGGCTAGTTATGTTAGGTGTCTGTACAGGAATACAAGAAGCCTGGGAAACAAACAAGAAGAATTGGAAGTCATGGGACAGTCATGGAACTATTCTGTGATTGGAATAACAGACTTGGTGGGGTAACTCACATGACTGGAGTACTTTAATGGATGGGTATAAAGTGTTCAGGAAGGACAGGAGGGGGAGAAAAGGTGGAGGAGTTGAACTGTATTTAAGGGAGCAATATGATTGCTTAGAGCTCCAGTATGAAACTGGAGAAAAGCCTGTTGAGAGACTTTGGGTTAACTTTAGAGGCGAGAGCAACAAGGGTGATGTCGTGGTGGGTGTCTGCTATACACCACCAGACAAGGAGGATGAGGTAGACAAGGCTTTCTTCAGACAACTAACAGAACTTTCCAGATTGCAGGCCCTGGTTCTCATGGGGGACTTCAATCACCCTGACATCTTCTGGGAGAGCAATGCAGCAGTGCACAGACAATCCAGGAAATTTTTGGAGAGTGTTGGGGACAACTTCCTGGTGCAATTGCTGGAGGAACCAACTAGGGTCCATGCTCCTCTTGACCTGCTGCTCTCAAATAGGGAAGAATTGGTAGGAGAAGTAGAAGTGGGTGGCAATCTGAGCAGCAGTGACCATGAGATGGTCGAGTTCAGGATCCTGACAAAAGGAAGAAAGGAGTGCAGCAGAATACGGACCCTGGACTTCAGAAAAGAAAAGTTTGATTCCCTCAGGCAACTGATAGATAGGATCCCTTGGGAGGTTAATATGAGGGAGAAAGGAGTCCAGGTTTGCTGGCTGTATTTTAAAGAATTCTTATTGAGGGCACAGGAACAAACCATCCTGATGTGTAGAAAGAGTAGTAAATATGACAGGCGACCAGCTTGGCTTAACAGAGAAATCTTCGGTGAGCTTAAACACAAAAAGGAAGCTTACAAGAAGTGGAAACTTGGACAGATGACAAGGGAGAAGTACAAAAATATTGCTCGAACATGCAGGGATGTAATCAGGAAGGCCAAAGCACAATTGGAGTTGCAGCTAGCAAGAGATGTGAAGGGTAACAAGAAGGTTTCTACAGGTATTTTAGCAACAAGAAGGTAGTCAGGGAAAGTGTGGGACCCTTAATGAATGGGGGAGGTAACCTAGCAACAGATTATGTGGAACAAGCTGAATGGGTTTTTTGACTTTGTCTTCACAGACAAGGTCAGCTCCCCGACTGCTTAACTAGGCAGCACAGTGTGGGGAGGAGGTGAGCAGCCCTCAGTATTGAAAGAACAGGTTAAGGACTATTTAGAAAAGCTAGACATACACAAATCCCTGGGGCCAGATCTAATGCATCCAATGGTGCTGAGGGAGTTGGCTGATATGATTGTAGAGCCAGAGGTCCCAGATGATTGGGAAAATGGCAAATATAATTCCTATCTTTAAAAAAGGGAAGAAGGAGAATCTGGGGAACTACAGACTGGTCAGCCTCACCTCAGTCCCTGTAAAAATCATGGAGCAGGTCCTCAAGGAATCCATTTTGAAGCACTTGGAGGAGAGGAAGGTGGTCAGCAACAGTCAACATGGATTCACAAAGGGCAAGTCATGCCTGACCAACATGATTTCCTTCTATGATGAGATAACTGGCTCTGTGTATATGAGGAAAGTGCTGAATCTGATATATCTTGACTTTAGCAAAGTTTTTGATACGGTCTTCCACAGTATTCTTGCCAGCAAGTTAAAAAGAGTATGGATTGGATGAATGAACTATAAGATGGATAGAAAGCCAGCTAGATCGTTGGACTCAATGGGTAGTGATCAACGGCTTGATGTCTTGTTGACAGCCGGTATCAAGTGAAGTGCCCCAGGGGTCTGTCCTGGGACCGGTTTTGTTCAACATTTTCATTAATGATGTGGATGATGGGATGGATTGTACCCTCAGCAAGTCCACAGATGACACTAAGCTGTGGGGAGAGGTAGATATGCTGGAGGGTAGGGATAGGGTCCAGCGGGACCTAGCCAAATTGGAGGATTGGGCTAAAAGAAATCTGATGAAATTCAACAATGACAAGTGCAGAGTCCTGCACTTAGGACGGAAGAATCCCATGCACTGCTACAGGCTGGTGACTGACTGGCTAAGTGGGGGGACCTGGGGATTACAGTGGATGAGAAGCTGGATATGAATGAACAATGTGCCTTTGTTTCCAAGAAGGCCAACGGCATATTGGGCTGCACTAGTAGGAGCATTGTCAGCAGATCGAGGGAAGTGATTATTCCTCTCTATTTGGCATTGGTGAGGCCACATCTGGAGTATTGCATCCAGTTTTGGGCCCCCAACTACAGAAAGGATGTGGACAAATTGGAGAGAGTCCAGAAGAGGGCAATGAAAATGATTGGGGGGGGCTGGGGCACATGATTTATGAGGAGAGGCTGAGGGAACTGGGGTTATTTAGTCTGCAGAAGAGAAGAGTGTGTGGGGGGGCAGCCGTCAACTACCTGCAGGGGGGTTCCAAAGAGGATGGAGCTCAGCTGTTATCAGTGGTGACAGATCACAGAACAAGAAACAATGGTCTCAAGTTGCAGTGGGGGAGGTCTAGGTTGGATATTAGGAAAATCTATTTCACTAGGAGGGTGGCGAAGCACTGGAATGGGTTACCTAGGGAGATGGTGGAATGTCCATCCTTAGAGGTTTTTAAGGCCCAGCTTGACAAAGCCCTGGCTGGGATGATTTAGTTGGGGTCCTGCTTTGAGCAGGGGGTTGGACTAGATGACCTTCTGAGGTCTCTTCCAACCCTAATCTTCTATGATTTTATGACCACACAGAATTCATTTCAAAATTATAAACACATGTTCACAGAATATTTGAATTACTCAGACAGCTGTATGAACAGACATAGATCATCTAACCTAAACTATATTTTTCGTACACTTTGGAATGCCAAACACATATTCTGCTGTGTAAACTCTATTAGGACTACTTTGAATAATCCAAGTCTTTGAGAAGCTTAAACAGCTTCCATTTTGATGTTTGAATCCATTTTCCATGAAAATCTTTTGCTTTCCTCCCCGCCACATTTCACCTTCAATTTGTACTGACCTGAGAAGATTTAAAATCTGAAAGCATCCATTCAGGGCTAGATATAAGAACTTAATCATGACGCTGGAAAGGAGAGAGATGACTGGCTGTAGGGTCCTGGTCAGCTCCAAGATAATAGAACAAAGATGTTGTATTATTATGCCTGGGAAAATGAGTTTAGTTTACTTTTAGGATCTTGTAAAATATGTGAATTTTTTCCTCCCCCTGCTATTCCTACCCAGTGGAATCTGATTTTAATAGGGAGGGACACAAACAGTAGTATCAAAAAAGCTTTAAAAATCCCTTTAAATCATGTTTAAAATTTGTGGCTTATACAGAATACATGGTGCAATACAACGGTTTTATTTGTATTAGTTCGGGATGACTAGTGCAGCTCAGTAGTGGTTTCATCCCTTGTGGACATCCCAGACTCATGACCGTAAAACCATCCTGTAGTCTCTGTACACAGAATATGCAAATGAGATCTAATTGACTAAAGACAAATGCATGCTGGAACTCTGATTATTACCATTATGGAAAAATGAAAAACCATTTACAAAAAAAGATGCATAAATAGCAAGACATGCTGCCATGCACAGTTTATGGATCCTCTCTGAAATGTAGTTAGGTACAAAGTACACATTAGGAAATAAAATGGGGGGGGGAAAGTCAAAACTATTGAGAGGCAGAAAACTCTTTTGAAGTGAAATTAGGAGCAAGTTGGACAAGATCCAAAATATTGCTTGAGACTCTATGTATATATGATTGCAGGAAATGCCCTTATTCCTCCTCAAAAACAATTTATTAATATATTAACTAGGTTGGCAGTAGTGAAGCAGTAATTTAAAGTACACCAGCCTATAGGATTTAGAATAAAAATATACCAAATTGCCTGAAAATAATCTTGATAGTCAGTGAACTGGGGTATTGATTGCTTTGCATATGGCAATGGTGAATTAGTGCTCCATGGTTTTCATCCAGCATAATAAATATGCAATAAACACTTAGCATTTGCACCATTGGAATAAGTCAAAAAGTTATATAAATAATGGGAGAATTCCAAGGGTTTCTGATGTTGCTAGGGAAACCAACTCGTTGATGTCTGCATGATCAATAGGTCTGTAATTTTTGTGTTGTTCTCAGAAGGAATCTCCTAAAAATTAGGACTAAGTCTAAATAAGTCTCCCTGGGTTAATCTGTATGGTCACTACATGCATCTCCTTCTAGTTTTCCTAATCAACTGTGATTAGGTAGAAGGATTGGTGGATGGACACACAAACACACACACACACACACAAAACATAAGCTATTGATTCAATATTTTCAGCCCTCTTTCCTCTTCCAACGCCCCTCCATTTATATGTTGACTGTTCACTTGATTGTAAACTCTTTGGGGCAGTGATTGTGGGCCAGAGTCATTGACTGCTCTATCCACTTTCTGCCCATCTGATGATGAAAAATATTTATAAATCTGATTTAACCAGTCAACACAGCGATATTCACAGATGATTTGTGTCACCAGTGTGATTTAAAACAGCTGAAACATGCCAGTGAATCTAGCCCAATGTCTTCATTTATAATGTGGTAGTGCCTAGAGGTAGGGTGACAAGATGTCTGTTTTTTGACCGGAATGCCCAGTCAAAAAGGGACCCTGCTGGCTCCAGTCAGCACTGCCAACCGGGCCATTAAAAGTCCGGTCAGCGGTGCTGCGGTGCTAAGACAGGCTAGTCTCTACCTGTGCTGGCTGGCACCATGCTGCACCCCAGAAGCGGCCAGCAGGTCTGGCTGCTAGGCAGTGGAGCCATGGGGCTCCGTATTCTGCCCCCACTCTGAGCACTGCCCCCACTCTGAACACCGGCTCTGCACTTCCATTGGCCGGGAACAGGTTGGTGGGACCTGGACCTGTTGGATGCTTCCGGGGAGCATGCAGCACAGTGCAGGACAGGCAGGCAGCCTGCTTTAGCCCCTCCCGTGCTGCTCCACAGTGTCTCTTGAATGTTTTTCATATTTGATTATATATATTCTTTTATCTAATTATGTTCACGGTAAAGTTTTAAGGGCCATATTCTTTCAGAAGATGCAACCCAGGCAGGAAAAGGAAAGAGTGGTCAACCCTCTGTGAGATGCCTGGTGCAGACCCCAGAATAAGTTAGAGAACCTCCTTGCATGACTACCTATTGTTTGCTCCACAATACAGACTAGCCCAAGTTTAAAGCTCTCTGGCTTAAAGTATGCTCCCTCATGACACCAACACATTTCTGGTAGAGGAGGATATCCTCTGGTGTTCCTATATTACTGCTGGGGTCAGGGACTTCCACAGGAGGCTGTATTCACCCCTTTATATTGCAGGAGTGGCGTAAAGGAGTGAATACCATGCTTTCACTAAGGCAGGGGTCGGCAACTTTTCAGAAGTGGTGTGCCAAGTCTTCATTTATTCACTCTAATTTAAGGTTTTGCGTGCCAGTAAGTCATTTTAATGTTTTTAGAAGGTCTCTTTCTATAAGTCTATAATATATAACTAAACTATTGTTGTATGTAAAGTAAATAAGGTTTTTAAAATGTTTAAGAAGCTTCATTTAAAATTAAATTAAAAGGCAGAGCTCCCCTCCCCTCCCTCCCCCGGACCGGTGGCCAGGACCCGGGCAGTGTGAGTGCCACTGAAAATCAGCTCGCGTGCCACCTTTGGCACCTGTGCCATAGGTTGCCTACTGCTGCACTAAGGTATCACCACTGATGCATAATTGTGATAAATCTAATACAAAGTATACCTTGGAAGATATCATTTGAAAAAATATGATAACATTGTTCAACAGATCATACATTTGCTACGCATCTGTGTCTTAAACACGTTGTGTTTCTGGATAACACCCACAAGACAGATTTGCATTATGTTACCCTTTATGTCTCTTGCTAGTTTAATTGTGTTTCATACCTTGGCCATTCTAAGTTTGTCCTTATATGCTTGTGTTGGAGTTTTTTATATCCATCCTTCATAATTTGACCAGTTTCCACTTTTTGTATGATTCTTTTTTGAGTTCGTTGATGATCTCCTGGTTAAGCCACAGTGGTCTCTTCCATACTTCCTATCTTTCATATGCATTAGGATAGTTTGTGCTTGTGCCCTTAATAATGTTTATTTTAAAAAAATGCCAATTCTCCTGAATTCTTTTTCCATTTGCTTCCCACAAGACCTTATCTGCTAATTCTCTGAATTTGCTAAAGTCTGCCTTCTTGAAGTCTATTGTCGTTATTCTATTGTTTTTTATTCTACAATTCCTTTGAATTGTGAACTACATCATTTCATGATCACTTTCACTCAAGCTGCCTTCCACCTTCAAATTCTCAACCCTTTCCTCCCTGTTTACCAGAATCAAGTCTAGATTAGTCTCTTCCCTCGAGGCTTTCTCTGCCTCCTATAATAATAATAAAAAAAATTACATTGTCTCTAAGGCATTCCAATGGCTTTTTGGATAATCTGTGCCCTGCTGTGTTATTTCCCCAACAGATGTCATCAACAAGTCTTGTGCTTTCAATGATTCTTTTTAGTTTAAAAAAAGCCTCATCCACCTTTTCTTCCTAGTTAGGTGGCCTACAATAGATGCCTACCATGACATCACCCTAGGTTTTTTTTACTCCTTTTATCCTTTCCCAGAAACTTTCAACAGGTCTGCCTCCCCCTCCTATCTCAGCCTCACTGCATCTTTGATATTCAATGCAACACCTCCTCCCTTTTTTCCCTGTCTGTCCTTCCTGACCAAGTGGTATCCTTCTATACCAGTGGTCCAGTAATATTAATCATCCAGTGAACACATAGCAGGAGCCCATTACATTGAACTTCATTACATGTCAGATAAGAAAGTAGTATGGACATTGCATTTAATTTAATAACCATATTTTAAATGTCCTCAATGCTAAACACCCTGCCTTTTATTTTTGGCGGGTGCTGAAAGAGGTAATACGTTTCATATACATCTCTTCCTTTTTTAGTTCTGTCAGTTTATTCAGGGTTGCAAATTTTGAACTACTCATTTATTGGAAAAAAAACCTGGAACGTTTCTTTAACTATAGAATTTACTTCCTAATTTCCTTTTAAAAGATTGTATCAAGGGGAGGAGTTAAAATTTGTACTGAGCTAGAGTAAGAGATAAGTTTCCTCTGTACAATAATAAGAAAATAAAGATTTTAAAGCTTGATAGGATACAAACACAAGCAAGTATGATAGTTTGTTTTCACTCCACACGTCAACTGGCATTATTGCAGTGTTAAGGCTGAGCATTCAAGATACACCACGGTAACTGGTGATGGATAAATCAAGAACTCACAAGCTGAGCTGGCAAAAGTAAGTTTGTTCTGGCAGTGTTTATTTTTCCCTTTTAAATAAAAAAACAGCTGAAGGCTGTGGAGAATGAGAGAACTTGTGCATTTTATTTTATATATCATATTTCCCTCAGGTTATCTGTGTTGTTACCCTGTTTGAATGCATAGAGTTAAATCAAATGAGGCTGTAAGGGAGAACTCAATGAGAAAGGAAAAAAAACACAAAAACAAGTGTTATTATAGAGTACACAAAGAGTCCTTGAGGAAACAGTGGGGAAACTATTAACTGGGGGAAGACTTCCTGTGTGGATCCAACCAGTCTGGCGAGGTGTATTCTTCCCAAACCAAAACCCCAGGATCAAAGGGAATTCTAAAATCTTAAAGATTCTGGTCTAAAGAGGGGAGGGGGGCAGGTTATTAGCACACTGAGACTGACGGAGAATGACACAGACATAGAGAGAGCATGCTGCAAGCAGGGCAGTCTGCTTCTCCCAGCCAGAGATGAGATTTATTTTTGTTCAGATGAATTTACAGTGCTTGTAAGGAAAGATTAAGGAGTAGGTAAGGAGAACTGTGTGTAATGTACTCTATCATTTGCTCTGTGTGTTTTGCACCTTGGGTTGGCTTGTCTACATGGAGATTTAGTCTGTGGCAAATCAATAGCATATTAACTGTCTGTGCACTAAGTTGTTGTGTAGACCCTACTACCGTGCACCAAAATGTTCTGTAGTTCACTTTGATTTGATGCTGCTTGAAACTGCACTCAAGGGGACAAAAAAGGGGTCTAAGGCACAGCAGCCCAGTAAGCATGATGAGGGGATTTTGCTCAAACTTTCCAAAAATTAAGCCTTAAGACCAAACCAAGAAAAGAAAATTTCAGCTTGAAAGATGAAATATTTCTGAAATGTATGAATAAAATGGGAAATATAGCAAAAAAGTGTATTTGTGAATATTGTAACAGTTGCTACACTGAATAGGTGGACTCTTTGGTGCATATGCAGACAGCCTTTTAAGGACCAGGAAGTAACTCAGAGAGGAAGTTCAGGGATGTGTCTTTCCTGGCTCTGGGAGAAAACAAAATGGGAGTAGCAGAAACACCAGCAGCAGGAGGGGAGATGCTTCTGTACTATCTTGTATTAATAAATACCAATATTTTCATTTTGCTTTAAAATTTTCTGGGGTGTTTTTGCAAGAAAAACTGAAAACCAGACTTGTTTCAGTAAACTCTGAATTTTCTTAACAAATCAGGATTGTTGTTTTGTTTTAAAATGGAAAAAAATGTTAATAGAAATTTTGGGGAAAGGTTTTTGTATAGATATTGCCACTGGCATTTTTAACCAGCTCTACCACTAAGTCAAAGTGGTTATCTATTCAATGGTTACTTACTTGCAGTGCTATACAATGTTAATTATACAATATTGTGCCCTCACCCAGTACTAATCCAGGTGTTATGTGAAATGGATTTTTATAAAAGACTCAGGGCATGTGAGGAGAGATTTTTTGTCTGTGCTAATTACTGGTGTATGGCTCTGGAAAAGAAGTGTTCTCAGGCACCTTTAGCCTTGCCCTTTTTGCCCTGTACAACAAAAACATCAGTTGGAGAGAGAAGGAGCTGGAGGTGCGAGAGACCATGTTAGCAACATCCAATGAACTTACATAATGCATATTTAACAGCTCAAGGAACTGATAGTTTGTTTTATGAAACCTGAAGTCATCTGCATACATGCATGTCCCTGCCCTTGTCAATGAAGTAGTAGGTCATTAATGTTCATTATGAACAGCAATGACCCACAGAATAGAATTCCAGGGAACTCCAGCTGTAGCAGCCTAACATAAAATTGTAATTGTTTCCATCAACAGCTACATTAAAGTAGTTAAAGATACAGAATTTGAACTACGTGGCAACTTAAGAGCCCAGATGATGATAAAAGAGTTTTTAAATTTAGTTTCAAAACTGAATAAAAAGTTTGAAGAGCAGCATAAGCTGTTTTTTTTTGGAGTTCAGTTTACAGTGTTTTTTTAGAGCTGAATGGAAGTAATGAAAGTCAATCTGATGTTTGTGATGTGTTTGATAACACATCATAAATCAGCTTTATGTGTAATAGGCTCCATTATCTTAAGAGGGGCATTGTTAGCTATTGATTATAATAGCAGTGTGTAGTTCATGGTTGTGAAGGTGAATAACTTTATCTTACATCCATGAAATTGGAATTATTCACTGTCCAGAAGACTGCTGGACAGTGATACAAATCAGAGGTTTGATTGAAAGCACAATGGCAAGCTAGAGATATTTCAGAGTTAAAACACAACCCTTCATATATGTAGTTCAATAAAGTTGAATATGTGGTTTGATCTGGATACTATTCCCATGTATAGAATAATCAGAGATGTCACCCCGGCATCAGGGGACCACGTGAGGCCAAGGGCCCCCTAGCAGATGGCGTGGGTGGGGAGTGGAAGGGGCCAGAGCCAGAACAGAAGGGGTGGGATCCAAGCCTCCTCTGGCCACTGCCCGCTGCCACACAACAACTGCCTGGGAGAGAGCCTGGGTGTGGTGGCAGCGGGCTGTTCCCTGTCTAGCCTCAACTTCTGGAAGAAGCAGCTGAGTGAGCCAGAGCCCTCCCCTTCAAACTGGCATGCTTGGTTCTGTCCCTGGAAGCCGAGCCCAAGCAGAGAGCGGGCTGCCACTGTTCCGCAGCCAGACTCTCTCCCAGGCAGCTGGCTACATTGCACAGAGCAGCAACCAGGACCGGTACTGTCCTGCTCCCTGCCTGGGCCTGACTGCCAGGAAGAGCAGCTGAACTTGCCAGGAGAGCCAGCGCAGTGGGAGGATAGACCCCCACGCTGGGCAGGTTTCATGGGGTGGGGCTAGGGTGACCAGACAGCAAATGTGAAAAATCGGGACAGGGGGTGGGGGGTAGGGGTAATAGGTGCCTATATAAGAAAATCGGGACTGTCCCTATAAAATCATGACATCTGGTCACCCTTAGTGGGGAGAGCATGGGGGCCCCAAGTTGGGGTAGGGTGGAGACATGTGGGGCGGTCACATGTCCTCCCCTTTTGATTGTCCCCCCCACCCCAGTATGGGGAGGCACCAGTCATCTATGAAACAGACTAAAAAAAGACCAGTTTTCTGAGCATTAACCACCACATATACTATCTTGTGACACTGTGATCATACAAGCCTCTTGATCTCATAGCATCATTGTATAACTGAATGAAGCTATTAATCTATTTGCTTATGTATGTTATTATATAGGCATCATTGTAATATCTTAGCACCTTCCTGGACTGGTGGAAAGCTGTTCTCTATAAGAAGTCCAGGGTTAAGTGTGATCATCACAGACTGGATTCATCTGATTTCCCAGGCTTTTTCTGGAGGGCACGAATGAGCTGGGGGAGGAGGGAGGTGGAATATGATACAGTTGGTAATGGAGACTGGAAATTGTAAAGAAGTTCTGGAGGTGTGTTGTAAAGATTTATTTAATGCATTTTACTAAAGCATGTAGTTTTAAGTAAGAGAAAAAAGTGCTTACATCACCATGCACACATTAAAAGTCAAAATAAATCAATAAATATTGCATATTATCTTGACAAAGAAGGTCAGATATTTCAAATTTAAAAAAGCAAACAGAAAAACAGAGGTGAAGCACTCATGATATACTTCCAATTTAAAATGATTTCACTCCATTACTAAAGACAATAAACTTAGAGTAAGCCACACATCAATTTGCTCATGGAATGTTATTAACATATTGGCTGTTGTAATTATAGTTAAACTAAATTCTGCAAAGGGAAATCTAACTTGCAAATCCTATAGACACTTAGGACGCCAATAGGGTTTTAGGCTCTTTAGGCGTTGTTTGTATGAAGTGCTGCTTGATAGAGCTGATGGAAGAGAAGATCTGAGGCTTGGAGATGCAGGTGGAAACTATTGTTGAGTTTTAAAGGGGTTTCAAACTGAAGATGGAGCAAAGGCAAGAGGAGGCTGAACAGAAAAGTCAAGACCTGGAAGTGCAAGCTGAACTGAAGAATTCAGAGGGGAGACTGCTGGGTGAGGAAAGTAGTCAGTGGAAACATGTGAGTACAAGAACCAGGCGGAGGGAAAGACCAGCTAGTGAGGGACAAAGAGCTCAGGAACAGGTTTGCTGAGTGGATAATGAAGAAGGGGCACAGCAGACTGTAAGTGAAGGAGAGAGGGCAAGGAAGAAGACAAGAACAGCTAGTCCTGTAAGAAGAGGGGGAGAGCTAATGGAGAGACCAAGAGTTCAGAGCCCCAGGAGGATATAGGATGATTTGCAGAAGATTAAAAGGGAGAATAAAAGATAAGAGGATGCACAGCGAGAAAGAACAGGAGGAAGGCTGGAGAATCACACGATCACTAGGAAAAGGAAAAGGAATAAATACAGGGAGGGAGAGGTGTTATTTAAGTAAAACACCGCTGTGGACACAAGAAGAAATGGCTATAAACTGGCCACCAACAAGTTTTGGCTCAATATTAGGCAAAGGTTTCTAACCATCCGAAGAGTGACATTCTGGAACAACCTTCCAAGGGGAGTAGTGCGGGCAAAAAACCTAACTGGTTTCAAGATTGAGCCTAAATTTATGCAGAGGATGGTATGATGGCACTGCCTACAATGGCATGTGGCCTATTGGCAACTGAACATTAGATGGGGAGGGCTCTGAGTTACTACTGAGAATTTTTTCCATGTATCTTGCCTACCGTTGTCAGATGTTTGGCTGTATTTATAGAGAGCATTCATATCTCCCCTCAGCCTTCTTTTGATGAGATTAACAAGCAAAGTTCTTTGAGTCTCATTTCATAAGATAGATGCCCGGATGCCTAGAGGGAATGGAAAACCTATCTCCCACCTCAGTCCTAGAGCAATCCATGAACCCAGGGAAGACTGGTGTTCACTCATTTAACTTTCATGCAGAGCCTAATAAAGTAGGTGTGCTCAGAGGTTGCCTTACTCTGCACAAGGCAGCCATGGGTTGGGAGGAAGAAAAGGAAATATCTCCCTTACAACTTTTAGCCCGCTGGTTAGAGTACTCATTTGAGCTATGAGAGACCACCAATTCAAGTCCACCCTCTGCCTGCTGAGGAGGAGGTATCTGCCACTGCCGTACCACTGGACTAAAATGTGATTCTCACTTGTACTTTGTCCTAATTAATATTTACTTAGTCAATTAAAGTTGATCAACTTTATTAGGAGACATTGAGAGAGACTCACCTCAGAATATCCCATAGTCCAGTGGGTAGAGCAAACCCCTTCTCAGCATGCAGAGGGGGAACCTGAACCAGAGGTCTTCCACGTCTCAGGGGAGTACCTAAACCACTGGGCTAAAGATTAAGGGAGGTCCTCCTTCCTTCCTTCATGTATGGAGTTAGGCCTTTGAGGACACCTACAAGATCAGACCCTGCACGTGAGTGAATGCCTTTCTTTCCCCAATTCATGGATTACTAGCAAAGAGAAGTGCTTCCCTGCTGCCTGGACATAAGCCCTACACCCTCACAGATGGCTGCCTAGGACACATGCCTCTCATGGGCATCTCCCATTGGTTAGCTTAGGCAATTCCCCATCTAGTATGTCACCTTTTGTGGCTTTTCTAAAATGCCTATCTCTTCCCATTCATAGCAGCCTAGGCACCAGATGGCATGTGGATTGCAGTGTTGTTTCTGTGATTTTCAAGGTGCCTAAAAGTAAAACATTGCAACGTTTAGTGTCATAATGCTGAAACCCTTTTATGGATCTGGTCCTCACTGTTTCCAATGCAATCCATATTGGTGCTGTTATTGTTGTTGTGCATTGCTAATTCAAGGATTGCTGGATTTCTCTAGTACTACTACCACAGAAAGGGAAGGGACACATGAAAATTACAAACTAAAGAAAAGCAAATCTCAGTTCTTTTTGCTCTGATGATGCTACCTGTTCATTTTCTAGCCATATATGTTTGCTGTTTCTGCTGTACCCTACTCTGGGTTTCCATCACTATCAGTACATCTAGCTAAAAAAAGGATTAGATGCCCTCAATAAAAAGACAAGAAATGGCCGGGAAAGGAAAACTTTGAAGCTTTTCCTAACTCCTAAAACAGCTTCCATCATCTCTCTGAGAGACTAAAGAACCCAGTGACTTGATCACACCCTGTCCTCTATTGTAAGAACATTCATCCAGTTAAACAACATAAACAATGCAACCTGACTAAAGAGACATAACGGTATTGAAAAGTGAATAAAAGCAGAAAGCAGACCCTGTGTATATTTTATTTACCGAAAACCTTTATAGAATAATTTCAGATCACAAACTGGTAAATAACAAAGTTTTTGGGAACAGAAAAAAACAACAACAACTCATTGAACCAATTGTTTTATTTGAATAGCTTGTCCAGCTCTACTCACCATAGGTTTGGGATCTTAAGTTGCCCTGGTGTCCTTTTTGCCCAAACTAGTGTGTGAACAAAGAGGTTAAAATGTAAATGATTTGGGAGCCTAAGGTAGTGTCAAAATAATTAAATAGAAAAAAGAAAATGTCTTAAGTACATAAAATACTATATTTATGACATCTGTTTGAAAGCTCAGTAGACTGTGAAGGGTGAGTTTGCCTGAGAAACATGGACATTTTTTCCCTCCATTTTTATAAATTGGTTGAAAGCGAGTTGTATCATTTTCAGGTACAGTTGTGCACAACTGTTAACTAGGCATGTTCTTATTTGTTCTCCCTGGTAAGCACTGGCTTTAAAACTTATGTCCTCAGACAATACAACAGAAACAGATGGAGAGTGTTGGGTAAACCAAAGCCAACCCTGGCAATCAGAAGGAAACAGTAGCATGGAATATGCTCATCTGGGGCCAGAGCCTCAGCTGAGGCAAATCAGCTTAGTTCCATTGATGTCACTGGATCTTGGCCATTTTGTTCCAGCTGAGGTTCAGGCTTCAGATGACCTTAACAAATGACTCCTCCTCAGTTCTCCAGAGAAGATGAAAACCAACTGAAGTGCCTACAAATATTGACTATGGGAATATTCTTTCTCTTCTCTACATTTGGCAGTCAGTTCGACCTGTGTCATTTGACCAAGACACATTATAATTTCTACATGCATCCCCTCTAATCCCTCTTACTCTCATATAACATTGCTGTCCATGACTCTGGCCCTACAAAGACTTGCACATGGGTTTAATTATATGAACTCTAAATAGTTTTACTGTCTTCATTGAGGTTACTCACAGTGCATAAGGTTAAGTCCATATGTATGCTTTTGCAAGATATGTCCAATTTGTTATCTTGAATTTTAGTGCAAGATATTCCAATGTTTAACAGGGACCGGCAACCTTTGGAACACGGCCCGGCAGGGTAAGCACCCTGGCGGACTGGGACAGTTTGTTTACCTGCCACGTCCACAGGTTCGGCGGATCGCGGCTCCCACTGGCCACGGTTCGCTGCTCCAGGCCAATAGGAGCTGCAGGAAGCCACAGCCAGCACATCCCTTGGCCCGCGCCGCTTCCCGCAGCCCCCATTCGGCTGGGATTGCAAACCGTGGCCAGTGGGAGTCACGATCGGCCGAACCTGCAGACGCGGCAGGTAAGCACCCTGGCGGGTCACGTGCCAAAGGTTGTCGATCCCTGGTTTACCATGTGAGTGAAGTAAAAGAGCCCCAACATGTATTTAGTGTAAGCTTCGGGTTTGATTTCATTTCAGCTAGAATTGGTTAAAAATGGCAAACATGTTTCCTCAAAAAATCATTTTCATTTTTTCTTTTGACGAGCAAAGTCTAAAACTGAAATTCTGAAAAGTATTCTCCCCCATCCCCCTTCCCTTCCATTTTCAGATGCAAAATGTATAAGGGGATGAGAGAAAGAAAAGCAGTAAAAAAACAACCAACCAACCAAAACAAAAAATCCTAAAACACTCAGACAAGAAAATCAATAACTGAAAGTTTGTTTTGGAGATTTTTTTTGTTGAAAGTCAGAATATTTATAAAAAGACCATTTTTCATAAAAAAAAAAATTTGAAACTAAAAAAGTTTGCCTGCTTTAAACTTGATGAATTGCCTTATATTTTACTGAGGAAATGAGACACAATGAATCTCTATTTGATATTTGTCTAAATATAATGTTCATTTAGGAAAGGAAGTAGCCTTCATATTTAAAAAAAAAATAAATCAAATGTTTTGTATTATATTGTCACTGAATAATTCTGGAGACTTATTGATGTATTACGGTTTTGTTTTTGCACACATACATATGAATTCATTTGTGTTGTAGTTAACATATACAGTATGTCCCATGACAAAGTGTAATGTGGCAGAGGAAGACTGAGATAAGAGTGCTAGTCTTTTGTGGGATAGCTAATGTACATTCCGCTTTTTGTCTTGCATCAATTAGGCAGGTGCCTCTTCTGTCTAATAGACCTCTTTTTGGAATTAAAAACTGCTATAGAGATTTCATCTTAAGCCATTCAAGAAAAATAGACTCAAGTCTCTCTCCCCCCGCCCTCCCCTCCCCATGTTTAAAGAAACATTTGCTCTGTGGCTGAAATGGCAGCATAATAGCTGCTGTCAGCATCAAAGATCACTTTTTGACCCCGATATGAGCATAAGAAGATTACCTGTGCTGTTCAGAGGAGTCCAGCTGGCAGGATAAGATTTGATCATATGCTGCCTACTTGGTGGCTTCCAAGTTTTGCTGTGTACTACTGACCAGGACTGGCCCATTCAGCAACTTAGGAGCAGAGTATAAAGATATATTTCACTGCACATTAATATAAGCTAGCAATATTCAGAAGCAACATTTATTAAATTTTGAATGGAAACCATTTTATTCCTCCTTATCCAAGGAAGAATAGTTAAAACATGAGTGATGAATGTGAAGAATAAGAAGAATTATATAGAGGGAATTATACTGAGGGAATTTTTCAAAATAAAGGTTGATATGAACTACAGTCTTAGCTGCCTAAATCCAGAGCTAATTTTCAGCTATGCTGAGTATTTGTGTAAATATAGATGGAAGGAAAAGATGGATGAGGATGGTGGGAAAAGATTGTGGAGAGAAGGAACTCAAGGAATTGATCAGATTGAGTAGTATTGTTTTAATTTGAACCAACTGCTCACTGGAAGTGGGTAACCATAAAAAAGGCTGAAGGCCAGGAAAAGAAGTTGTTGATCCTACTTAAATGGTCATTGGGTGACGTGATGTGGAACACACAAG
The DNA here is from genome assembly GCF_011386835.1 of Chrysemys picta bellii. Classification (NCBI taxonomy): domain Eukaryota; kingdom Metazoa; phylum Chordata; order Testudines; family Emydidae; genus Chrysemys; species Chrysemys picta. The sequence continues at coordinate 265,137,232 of NC_088791.1, read as the reverse complement.
TTTCTCAGAAGTAAGAGTTTTGGGGGATAGGGAGAGGAATTGCAGAAATGGTTGTAACAAAAGCCATAAAAAAACCCCAACAACTTAAACCTAAAGAGCCAAATTCACCACCGGCAATATACAGAACATAAAGCTGAAATGGAATCCTCGCTAAATAACAAAATATTTTCATTGTCTTCCTACTGCAATATTTAACATTCACGTGGAAAGCTTGAAGGGAAAAAATCATATTATTACAGGATTTTCTTCAGAAAAAGATTCAATTCTTTTATATAATTTTGGGCAGAAATTTTCTTGTGTTGCACAAAATGTACTCTGCTTTTTAAAAAAAAAACCAAAATGTTTATGAAGATCTTTGGTATCTTTTTATGTAATTCCGCACAATATGGTTGAATTTGCAGTTTCTGCTCAGTGGAGGCTATTTTAGAACTGAAACTTAATTATCTAAATTCTTAGAGTGTATGGTCCTCCCAGTTCAAGGATAAGAGAACTGATATATAGCGAGCTTGAAATTTGAACCAATGTCTACTGTAGATGACATGTGATTATATAGGAGACGCATATCTCCAACTTTTGCTCCATCATTATTGTTAATTATAAGTAAAATGATTGGGTTTCTCACAGCTATTATTTTAAGCGGGTTTTTTATTAAAAAAAGATTGTGCAAACGGTAATGAAGCTACATGGGAACAGTGAGAGAGTATTTTTTAATGAGCTGATGTTAAAATGCTTAACTGTCATGTATAGATTGTATATTCTATCTCATATTTAGTAAGTCACACAACAGCCAAAGGCATATTTAATGGACCTGGCATTGCTGTTTGACGAAAGAAAGAGACAAAGCTATAGTATCTTAATATGTAATGAATAGAACAAAATGCAACTATATAGAACAGAAGTGTTCATTGTCCTTACATTGTATATCAATGTGCTATGGTGAACTTAACAAAAAATCTTGAAGATAAAGTAGTATTCAGTGCATTTTTTAACACAATACCAGAACAAAGTGAAAATCATCACATGGATATGGCATATATTTTCAGAGGCTTAAATGGCATTTAATCACCTAAATCCCATTGAAAGCCAATTAGAATTAGGCACCAGAGTGCTACTTGTGCCTTAAAAAAGAATATATACTTTTATCTTAAACCTACAAATGCAAGCAAATTCCATGTTATGGTTACCTAAATAAAATAATTTGAGCTGTGAATTTCACATATGCTCCTTTAATGGAGTTTTTCGTAAGCATGGATGCTATACATCTCATCTTAGCTGACTTTTGTCTTTATATCTTGTATAATACTAATAATAGCAGCTGTGTTTTATTCCATAACTGTAGTTAGACCACTATTGCAAAAATGATTCAATGTAGCTTGCTCTGTGTACCAAAAACTACAATGTTGTTTCTGATAGTTTCACAACTGCTGTACTAGGCTCAAGGAGTCTTTTTTGCCAACAAAACAGTATAGGTGTTACCTGCCATTGACTAGGACTTCAGACCCTCATGATCAGCAGCATCAAAAACAGCCCCTAAAAGAATTAGCATGGGCACAGTGATCATCAGATAATGCAACTAGTACAGTTTCTACCCTATACTGAGGCCCATAACCCATTTGTCTACCATACAAGAAACCCCAGAGTTGCCCTGACAATTTCCTTAATAACCTTTCCTAAAATTGAGAAATTACATAAGATCATTAGTAAGAACGTCAGCTTCACGAATCGGTGCCTAAAGGATTGTCTTTACCGTGTCTTCTCTAAGAACTGGTACTCAGCCCCCATAGGGAAATATGGACAATCTCAACCAACAATGGAGCCAACACCCCCTGGCTGGCCTTCACCAGCTAACAAAGGTTTAACACAGATTGTAGCAGAATGCTGATTCAGTACCTCCATAACGTCAGTGAAAGAGAGTGAGCTCTGTGGGTGGGGTAGGGTGACCAGATGATTTTTCACACTTGCTGTCTGGTCATCCTAGGGTGGGAGAGTATCAAAGCGCTGACCAATTACTGCGCATTGGGTCCTAACCGAAGTTTGAATTTTGTTGATAGGCAATGGGGCCAAGCCACAATAGCTTGTCGCTGCACAGTCCTAGCAGGGAAGAATACTCCCCCTAAACCAGGAATCGGCAACCTTTGACACGCAGCTCACCAGGATAAGCACCCTGGTGGGCCGGGCTGGTTTGTTTACCTGTGGTGTTCGCAGGTTCAGCCAATCACGGCTCCTACTAGCCACGGTTTGCCGTTCCAGGCCAATGCGGGCTACGGGAAGCGGCGCGGGCTGAGGGATGTGCTGGCCACCACTTCTCGCTGCCCCCATTGGCCTTGGTGTTTACCCTGGCAGGCCGCATGCCAAAGGGTGACGATCGCTGCCCTAAACAAATGATCAATCCTAAATCATTGTGCAAACCACCTTCTCTCCTCCCACAGCCACAAGCCCCCAGAGATTCCCTTCTAAACAGTCCTCATTACCTATCGTCCTCTCCAGTCCAGACCAGCCCAATCCTATTTTACTCCCTTTCAAATCACCCAATCTAATCTCCTCAGCCAAAACACAAAATTACTTTCTTCTGAATTCCACTCTCTAGAAGTGAGCAGGGGGAAGGGCAGCAAACAGTTCCATCATCGCTCAGCTCCCTCACATGTCTCCCTGGTTCCCTCACATTAGAATCAGGGAGGCAGCAACTTTTTGATGTCTAAGTAGCCAAAGTCCTTGAGAAATCAGAAGAAAATATCATGTTCAGTCAAAGATGCCTTGTATCATTTGCAGTTACTGACATGGTGATGCACATTATAATGTGAGTCTGCTCTCCACACTATGCATAAGAGGCCAGGAGAACTGGCAAAATTTTAAGTGATAGGACAGAAACTGGTTTAATAAAAGCACTTTCTAAAGGGTGAGGCAGAGATCTCAGGATATCTGCAAAATGAAGCAATGACTTCTCTAAAGTAAAGGCTTTTCTTATTTCAACGCTACATACTTATGGGAGGAAAAATCAAGCAATTTAATCTTCAGTGATCAAGCCTCAGTTAATACTAGCAGCAAATAAAGATTAGTGCTGCAGCAAACTGCTCTGGGGACTCTGATGAAGAAACCCTTCAAAGGCTAAGAACATCTGCTAACAGTATTACTGCACTTTCCCTCACATGCTGGCTTTTCTTTTCTTGTGTGCTCCTTCAAAGTCTGCAATGAAGACTGAGCCTTAAGACTTCAGTTATTCTTTGTATTATAGTAGTGCCTAGAACACAAAACCCAAACTGAGGACCCAGTCTGCTGGGCATTGATACAGACAAATAAGAGACAGTCCTTGCCTAAAGAGTTAGCAATCTAAATAATCAAAACAGACCAAAGAAGATACATGCACAGAAACATGAAGTGATTTACCCAGCATCAGGCCACAGGAGCATCTGCAGCTAATGATTACAGCAAGTAAGAGCCTCTTATATGAAAGTTGATGTTCAGAATGAGATCAGAGCAACATGATTTTGCTTTACTCTGTAGAATGTGTCTATGTCATAAGGGTAATTAGCACTGGAATAGGTTTTCAGGGGGGTTGTGGAAGTTGTGAGAGAGACCACCTGACCTGAAGAAGAGCTCTGTGTAAGCTGGAAAGTCTGTCTCTCTCACAAACAGAAGTTGATCCAATAAAATATATTACCTCACCTAACTTGTCTCTCTAATATCCTGGGACAAACACAGAAACTCCACCACTGCATACTTTTAATTTAGTGGCAGATTTGTTATTGACTTTAAGAGGAACAGGACTGGGTTCAGAATGGGCTCCTGAGTATTCATCAACCGGAACTTTGAGAGAATTGCATCCTAACTATAGGAATCTCAACAATAGGAGAATCAGAGTTATTATCTGTGAGGTTAAATAAATCTTTTTCAAATTATGTGGATAATTTGGAATTCTTCCACTTGGATTTAGCCCAGTGTCATGAAAAACTTGCCAAGTAATAAGGAGATGTCATTTACAAAAGTGGATGGGATTCTTGCAGAGTGCATATGTTTAGAGTCTTTAATGCAGCTTTAACTTGCAGCTGCTGCTTACACAGTCATTCTACTGTGTGTTTGTAGCTCTGTGATGTAGGCAAGAGGCTGATTATAGCTTGGCACAACCATGGCTCACCTGGCAGATAAGTTACCAGTAAACCACAATGTTTGAGTCTTAGCCTCAACAGTCTATATTCAGAAATTCCAACCAGGTGATGGGGAGCTATTAACTGGCCACCAGTTGGCAGAAACAACTGGCAAGAGGACAGGATTAATTCACAAGTTTAACCCACAAAAAGGGAATTGAATGGATACAGGTAAAAGACTATTTTTGCTGAAAATATGCCATCCTTCAGATCTGAATATACTGGCCATAGGACACATCCAGCTGAGATAGGTAGAACTTGGAAGGCTCTAGCTGCTCAATAAGCCCCATTCTTGGTCCATGTAGCGTCCCTCACATTCAGCATTTCTATGCTGTGGTCCCCAAATGGTAGGTCAGAAAAGAGCCTAATGCCAGAGAGTCTAATCAGGTGTCTCCTTCGCTTCTTCCCAGTTACAAGCAAGTCATTTAATACATCATCTTCCTGCAGGATGTCCTGTCAGAAGTAACAAATGAGAACTCTGTGGATCCAGTTCTGAGGTGCTGGCCCCAATTCCTCCACTGAATGGATCCCTCTTCTACGTCAACACTAAGGGAAAGGTGTATTACCACAAAATGGGGTTGGCTACTAACAAAACATGCATAATAGATAGAAATTAGTATTTAAATAATATTTATGTGAACCCCAGGATCTGATTTTCCAAGCATGCTGATCTCCTATTGATCTCAACGGGTTTTGCTGGTGCTCAGTGTCTCTGGTCCCAACTTATTATTTTACTACCTAGGAGTCTCTCAGTTTTTAATAGTGTAGTATACACACATCAAGATCCCAAATAAGAATTTTTTCCTATAAATAATACTGAGTTTCCCTAGGAACAAGAAATGCTTTTATTCTTTTCTTTATAAAGCTTTGTTCTAACTCTTTGAATTCTTTGCTTTTGGTCTTCATCATTGGGCTAAAGTTGGGGAAGATAAATATTCCCTCCTCCTTGCCTGCTTCGATACAGAATCTCTTTCTTTTATATAGCAACCACCATAACTTGTTCAGTCTCTTGCACTGGCTTACAAGCTTCAATAGTTCCTCAGATCCTCATGAGAAAAGAAGAGAAAAAAGTTTTCTCTCTCAGAAGTGTGCAGGGGAGAGGCGTAGTGGGAGGTCCAGATCTTGGTGCCAATAGAAGTTGTACAGAAACACATGAAGAAAACGTATTTGCTGATTGGAACAATTCAATGTTTTCATTTCCCCCGCAAAAGGAGCCTTGGTAAATTAATATAATTACAACAGCTGACTAGAGATAGTCAAATTACTCACTGCAAATAATATCTATTGCAGATATTTTCTGTCTGACTCATTCATAGTCATAAAAATCAAGAATGATTATGTTAATGGGCCAGAAGGTGAGAGACTCTGGCTTGTTGAGAGAGGGACACACAAGAAACCTCCCTCGCCTTTGTGTGGCTTCCATAATAGCAATCCCTGCACACTGGAGATATCAGAGATTGCTCACTCCTGCTCCTCACCAAATGCTAACAAGCAGCAGAAAGAGAAGTGAATGTGGTGCCTTAGTTTCACCACTCTCTGCTAGCACATTGTTCGGGTGTAGGGAAGAGAATTTTGTCCCAACCATTAAGATGAAGCAGACTGGTAACCACCCAACTGTACAGAGCAGTTCCTTCTCCTCAGACACAGCTTCTTTGATGGCCCTCATTGGGATGGTACAGCTCCACATACCCACTACACAGTCCAAGCCACAATCTACCCCTATTTTAAAGTCTTTGCCTAATAGTTTAAATGCCAACAATTTAAAATCCAGGGGGTGTTATTTGTGATGTGTGCTTAGTTGCCTAAGTCCCCTGGTATGGTTTATGCTGCTTGATGGAGCCTTTTCCCCAAAAACAAATTAAGAATTAGTGAATTTTCATACAATTGTAACCCACTAGTAAGTGTGTATTATAGATGCCCCACTACATCTGATACATAAAGGATGGGTGTTATTACAGCAGACACTTAGAAAGGTGTGATTCTTTAGCTCCATCTGTAGCAGCTCATGCCTTTTAGTTCTGGTGGTCCCAATTCCTGGGGTGATGGCCATCACATGATCATTCTCACCAAGGTTCATAAAACTTCATGGATCCCCACCATTTCTGTAAACATTAATCAGCTGCCTGAACGATCATGACCACCCAAACACTCAACTAATTAACTTCTTGTAAATGGGCAAGATTCTGATCTAGGATGCACTGGTATAGACCTGGGTTAATTTATTGACATTTCAGTGCCTATCTCTGGTCCTAAAAAGCTACTTCCTCTAGATGACTACATAATAGCTACTGTAGAAATGACTACTGAAAAAACTGCCTGAGATTTTCAGAAGGGCCTAAGAGATTTAGATGCTCAATTCCCTCTCAGATTCAATGGGAGTTAGGCATCTTAATCCCCTAGAACCTTCTTGAAAATTTGTAGGGACGCATAGCTCCCGAATCGCTAGCCCACAGGCGCGGCAAACTGCTCCCATGGCTACGAGGCAGGAGTGACCTTCAATCCAGCGTTTGTGTTTGGGAAACTTATTTGGCTGATTTGATTGTACCCTCGCAGCTGGTGTTCACGCGCTCAAGAGATGGGTTCGTTATCTTATGTGCATGTATACTGCCTGGCTTTTCTATGCGCAAGAATGTAACCACTAAGAAGAGTTGTAAACAAAGTAAGGAGAGAAATAAAAACCCCAGGAAAGTTTTCCTGGGAGGCTTTTTGCAAGAGGCTTGTAAAGCTCTCTGGCTACCAACAAACCTGGCGTTCTGTTTCCTTTCCTGTGTCGTCACCACAAAAATTCAATCCAATATCTCCTAAATATTTTCTTCTTTACTAGCTATTTGTCTCCATGTATTTCAGTGGAAGAACTATACCAGAGGCGATGAAATAATAGGACCTGCCCTAATGTTCCATAAAGTCAGGAGAATTATGGAATAACCCTGTCTGGATCAGTAGAAGGAGAAGTTTGCACTAACTGGCTGTGGCTAGAAGTTCTATGCCGTGAAGCCAAAGGATTATATATGCACATCTGTATCTCACCTGGGTGAACAGGATTCAGGATTATTATTTTACATCAAGATTTTACTTGAATTTTAATATACAACAATGTGTAAATTACAAGTATAAAATGATTTGATAAATTATCTGGATTCTTAAATTCAGGCACAGAGTAAAAGGTGAATTGAGAAGATAGTCCAGGGTGTTGTGGATGACTATTTTTAGCACACTAGCTCAAGCAAAGCTAGTGTGGGTATATTTACTCAACGTGGGAATCACCCCTCACCTAGATCCAGTGTAGCCACAGCCTGAACAAGTTGAATGCTGCATATCCCAGAGATTTATGACTCTGCCATATAAATTCACTTTTGACGGAAGAGTGGCCTAAAAGATCTACTATGCATGGGAGTAAATTTATTTTAACAACTTGAACAAAATGATTTTATGTTGATTTTTAACTCAGCAGGGTACAGAAAGCAAGTGTTTTTATAGAATATGTTAGATTATGAAGGTAAAAAAATGTAAGCTGAAACAACTCTGAAAATGGACATGACGAACTGGGTGCAAAAAAAGATTTAGGTGTGGCAATGTTGAATGTTATAGTGCCTAATTTATAGACACCTAGAAAAATCACTGCAATTCACAAAATCTGAGGTAAGCACCTTGGCTCCTATACAATTAATGGGGAGACAAAGACACTATAGACTGATTCACAAAAGCCAGCACAGTAAGCAAGGAGTTGCCTAAGCTAGGGAAGGGGAGTTGCTGACTGGAGGGATGGCTGACTCAGGGAGATAGGTTGTAAAGAGGCACCTCTCTCTTCTAGTGATTTTCAGCTATGAACTCTATCTTAGAGTTAAAAGAACAGGAGTACTTGTGGCACCTTAGAGACTAACAAATTTATTAGAGCATAAGCTTTCGTGGGCTACTGCCCACTTCTTCGGATGCAAGTAGCCCATGAAAGCTTATGCTCTAATAAATTTGTTAGTCTCTATGGTGCCACAAGTACTCCTGTTCTTTTTGCGGATACAGAATAACACGGCTGCTACTCTGAAACCTATCTTAGAGTTAGGTGCTTATGCCATTTCATTAAAAAGCAAGGGAGAGGGGCAATCACCTCACTCATACCTTTTAGCCATGTGGTTAGGGTACTCACCTGGTCCCCTTCCACCTGAAGGGAGAAGAGATTTGAACTGGGAACAGTCATTGGAACAGGGAGACAAGATCCTAGGGTGCTGATTTAACCCTCCCTGCTAGAGCCAGTCATGCTTGTGCTTTTGCTCTCTCTCTGGCCAAAATAACTCTTCAGGTATTTATCCAGAATGCCATAGCATCAACAGGAGAGACTGAGGGTAGTCGTCTTCTACTCTCCTCCCCCAAAATATCCATAGATCAGCCATTAGGGCCTTCAACTGGCAGGTGACAGATCCCTGTTCAAATCTCTCATCCCTCTCAAACAGGAAGGAGGACTTGAACTGGGGAACTCTTACAGCCAAATCAGTTAATTAAACCACTGGGCCAAAAGTTCTGAGTGAGGGCCCCCCCTTCTCCCTTTCCCCCAGCCTGTTGTGTGAACTCATGCAAGGGACCCGCTGGGCACCCTCTCAGCACAGCTACTAGATTAGACCCTGCATGTGATTTAGGCAGCTGAATGCCCACCTTCCCGCAGTGTATGAATGGTGCTGAAGCGTAGCTAGGAGACAGGTGTCCAGCACCCTAGGGTGGCAGCAATAGGAGCAAAGTGAGTTTAAGTGTGTACTGGGTTTAGGGGGAGCTTTGTTCATCACAGTGGTCCCAAAACTGGGATTTAGGTGCCTAACTTCTTTTGTCCATCCAGGGCACAGTGCCTACCTCTGAAATTACATAAGAATATATTATATGCAAATATTAAGTAATCTGTATTTACCATATATAATTATGGTAAATTTCTAACAAAAACATGCATTCTTAATTTGGCTACATTCATAATTATGCACGTCAAATTCAGGGATTTTACAGTCAGAACAGATAACTATGACCATCAAGTCTGACCTCCTTCATAACTCTGGACATAGAACTTCACACAGAGTTTCTTGCAATAAACCTAATGACATGTGATTGAGCTAAAGCACAGCTTTCCAAAAGCCTTACAATCTGGGTTAGAAGATTTTACATAAAGGAAAATCTACCACATCCCCTGGTAAATTCTTAAGGGTTAATAGGTTATGGTACTGTTAAAAAATTAAGTTTTATGATTAATATCTGCCACGTTTTCTAAGTTATTATTTCTGCATATATCCACCCACACATTTGAAAGGACCCTACACAATACCCCACTGTCCATCATTATACTCCTCTAGAAGACAGCATATTATGTCTTGAAATTGTACTGATGTATTTCTTGGGAAGGTGGGGAGTGAGTAGTTTCTGGAGTCCCCAAATGATATTGGGCTCCCATTTTGTTATATGATGTTCAGGCACCATAGTAAGACATTCTGTATCCCTGGAAAGCTTAATACCTAAGGCTTCAAGTTGCTTCACAAGAGTGGACCCAGGGCGCATGCAGAGTTCTATTGAATCAGTGGGGGGCCATGTGTGTAAAGGGATCAACCCAAGCAAACTCAGAGACTAAATAGAAAAAGGCAGACAGTAAGAGAAAGGAAGTATTTTATTCACATTCCTCAATTCCTCATATTCTAAGATGATATAATATATCTGATAATAGCCCTGGTCTACACTGGGGAGGAAATCGATCTAAGTTATGCAACTTCAGCTACCTGAATAACATAGCTGAAGTTGACGTACTTAGATCGACTTACCGTGGTGTCTTCACTACGGTGAGTCAACTGCTGCCGCTCCCCCATCGACTCCTCCTGCGCCTCTTGTGGCGGTGGAGTACAGGAGTCGATGGGAGAGCGCTCGGGGGTTGATGTATCATGTCTAGACTAGACACGCTGCATCGATCCCCGCTGGATCGATCGCTGCCCGCCGATCCGACGGGTTGTGAAGACATAGAGAGATTCTGACTCTATGGGTTTCTCTCTCTTTCATGAGAGAAGTACGAATGAGGAAAATACAGTGCTCCAACTCTTGACTGCAATTGGCCCAGAAATTCATAATTTACTATTCAAAATCTCCATATTGTGTTATTCTGGATCAAACCCAGAGACCTGCTGAGCACCTGCAACTCCAGTTCTTTTCAGGATTTGACCCATCATCATCATCATCATCTTCATCAGGCATTTATTAGAGTTACAAAATATTACTAATTAATGTACAATAAAATCCTGCCTAAATTACTTATTTGAAAATATTACATCAGCCTTTATAATGAAAAGGATCATTATTCATGTTTATTTAAGATCAAGTTGTAATTGTTTATTTTGGAAGAGATGAAGGGATGTAAGTCACTTATACTACATTTATTTAATAAACAAGATTACTTGAAGAATCAAGTCTAACCATCAGTACAGATAAATAGTTTAACCAGGTTTTTGGAATGGGGAGGAAGTATACAGTATAGTTTTGAGAATTCTCCTTGAGATTTTGTCCAAGAGGAAATTTTTATCTGTGGAGAAATTGTGCTCCTTCAGAACATTTTCTTTTGGGTGGTCTATCTTTAAAGATAATCCACACAAAGAACAAAGGAGGAACCATTTATAAGCTGGAGTTTGAACAATTCTTGATTTTTCTCATGGTACTCCAATCCCCTTAAACATAGCATTGCCTTCTGTAGTTGAAAACCTAACCAGATTCCCCTGCATCTGAAGCAGATTGAACTTCTGATACAGAGGCACAAGGCTGGCTTAGCAGTCATCACAAGGGAGTAGAATTAGCCCTAAGGCAACAAGACAATTTTAGTCACAGGGAGTCCTGACAATGCTAATGGTATATTAACTGTTAGATTCCTGGTTCAGCTCAGAGGATGGCTTACAAAATTTAAATGCCTGGAGGATGGACCATACAAATAGCATGATGCACTATTTATATTGCAAGAAGCAGATTGGGAAGTAGCCTGGCCCAAGGCCAGTGGAGGCTGAATAATTTGCACAGGTGGCACAGTGTCTCTTGAGGCACACACCAGCTGTCTACCTAAAAGCAACCCTGTTGGCTGATCTATCAAGTAGAATAGCTGTTGATTCACCTGCCTTTTTTGGCTATAGGTAAAGTTACATGGTGGCAGACAGCAGCAATTGGGAACAGAGGCAAAATAATCCAGTTGATTTAAATCCTATTAATGGGTGTATATGTGTGGGAGACAGGACACCTCCAACACCACTCACCTAATTTTAAATCTGTTGGAAATGCAGACTATTGTTTAAATTAGGAAGGTCTGAAGCTTAAGTACCATTCATTTAAGTTGAAAAAGTTCTGAATCTAGTTAAATAGGGAATCCAGTATTTTATCAGTGTTTTTGTACCTTAAAGTCAACAGACGCATGGCTGTTTCCAATTAGCAACTATTAAAAAATACATTAGTGTAAAGTTCTTCACACAACTGAAACTGATTAAGCCCTTAGAATAAAGTGTGTATTAGGAAGGCTTTAAAATTTCAGCATTATGTCCTTGTTTCCCACTACCTCTGTTTTTCTTTTATTATTAGAATATTGGGCAGTCACCTCCCAAGCACCCCTTCCTAGCTTAAGGTCACTCTGTATCACCCTGCCTCTTCCCCCTTCAGTACTGTATAAGGGCTTACATTTCAAAGGTAGTTCAAACAATCCCTACAACAGGTCCCATTTATTTAATCTTCTGATACATTTTGGCCCTCTAGGCTACCCAATAAGTTTACAGTTTCTCTCCTTATTAACCCAAAATAACAAAAAAACAAAGTCTTCATTACAGCTGATTTTTACAGTCGCTTGCTTGGACAGAGTTTCTCCCTGCTTATCCTGGAGAGATAGACAAATGAAAATAGTTTTAGGTGGACATTAGTTCTGAATCAAATATATTTGATTAGGCATTTGGTTGAGTTATGTGAAATGACTGATGGAGCAAGGACCATTTAAACCAGGGGTCTCAAACACATGGCCCGGGGAGCTCTTCCCTGCGGCCCGCCAAGCTTCCTGCCCCCCCCCCCCCCAGTTACTCCCTGTCGCCGCCAAACTCCCCTCACCCCTGCCTCCCCCCGAGTTATTTTATGTGGCAGGTAAGCTCCCCGAGCGCTGCTCCCAAATGTTTGGGACCGGGTCTGTCCCCCGGCCCCGCCTGCCGCCCCCATGCACCCCCCCCCCCGAGTGTCCCCCGGCCTCACTTGCTGCCTCCTCACTGCCCCGAGCCTGCAGCTCATGCTGACTCTGCTCCGCTCTGCCAGCTTCCGGCATCACCTGCTGCCGTAGGGTCCTAGTGCCCCCTTTCACTAGGGCCAGGGCACGCTGCCCTTCTGCCCTAGTCCTGAACCTCTCCAATGCCCCAAGCCTCTCCAATGCCCCAAACCCCTCATCCCCAGCCCCACAGCCCTCACCCCTGCACCCCCTCCTATCCCCAAACTCCATCCCAGAGCCTGCACTCCCACCCCCTGCCCCAGCCCGGAGCCTGCACCCAGCACCCAAACTCAATCCCAGAGTCTGCACCCCAGACCCCCTCCCTCCCAGAGCCGTAGGCAGGTGTGGTCAGAGTTTGCAGGAGGGCAGGTTCTGGACACCACCAAAATTTCTACAAACCTGCCACCCCTGGAAGAGGCAGAGCAGGGGTGGAGTGGTGGTACAGCCCAGTGCAGTGGGGGGGCTTTACTGAGTGTATATATTTTATTAAAACCGCTCGGAGGAGGAGGTGGAAAAGTGACGGGGTAGGGGCGGGGCCTCATGGAAGGGGAGGAGTGAGGGTGGGGCCAAGGGCAGCAAGGGGGGGTGTCGGTGATGCGGCCCTCGGGCCAATGCACTAGTCCTCATGTGGCCCTCGTTGTCATTTGAGTTTGAGACCCCTGATTTAAACCAACAACAGAATTGACAGTTGATGTCTAAGGGACTGATGCTTTACAAAAATCTCAAACTGACACATTGGAGCAGCTATACTAATATGAATTAGTTCCCCATGACAATTCACAAGTAAAGTTACTTATGTGCATGAGTGTTACAAGCTCAGGCCCTAAGCCACTGAAGTGCCTCATAAAAGATGTTATTGCAAGGGGAGGAAGTGAATTATCTATACTTTCCTTAATGCCACAGGCAATATACTACAGGTGTCCCAGTTCATTCATGATTACTGTCTTCAGCATAGTGCATTCTGAACTGAGTTGGACAACTATGGAACATTTTTCTTTTTGATGGGTATCTCTATATTCAAAACACATGTGGACAATTCTGTTATCTACATTTCTTCTGTGAAATATATCCTGTTTTCCTGTGTTGAATGCAGCCAACCTTTGTGTAAGTATGCACAAGTTAACAGTACCACACAATGCCCTTCCCCCATTGAAAAATAAAGCTCTCTGGGAAAAAAGACAAAGACTAATATGAAAAATGTTGCTGTTCTAAGGAGGCATAAAATATTTATGGCTAAAGTTTGTGGGCCTAAATTGTTGCCAGGCACTGGACTGCGGGGAACACTTAGGCCTTGTCTACACTACGGAGTTTTATCGATGCAAGTTATGCCGACATACAGACACTGCTGAAATTAAACCAATGTTGCCTGTCTATGATATCCTCCTTGTGTCAGTGGAGCACAACCACAACAGCAGTTCTTGCATTGACAGAGAGATCAATGCACTGTGGGAAGCTATCCCACTGTCAACTGGCCGCAGGGTGCTTTGGGAAAGGGTTTGGAATGCCTTATGGGGGTAGGTACAGCGTTACATGATGCAGGTTTCTCAATCCCATCATTCCATGGGCATCCTACTAGATTGCCAACAGCTTTGCAACTGCCCTGGTACCCTGCAATCCAGCCATCTCTGTCAGAAAGCATGGATCCTGCACTGCTGTTCAGTACTATGCTGTGCATTATGAACACAAAGCTATAAGAGGAGCCCAACGGGGGAGCTATTTGGATGGGGATGCATTGAAGGAACATATTAACACTGAGCCAATGTTGCTGTAGTGTGCTGAGCCTGGCATGGTTTGTTTGCACAGTGCTATGAACCTTGTAATGAGTGCTGTGTGCGCGCAAAAAGTAACACATTTTAAATCACTTTTTAAAGTAGCGCTAGGTAATATGACCAAACTGACATTGCTGAACACTAAGACAAAAAGCCCACAAAAGAGTGTGTTGTGGGTGGAGCATGTGAGACAGGGAGTGTGTGTGTGTGTGTGTATGTGTGTGTGTGTGTTGGGGGAATATGTGTTTTGGGGGAGAGGGAGTGTGTCGGCCTGGTGTCTCTTTAAGTTCAGACAGCTGGAAACAACCAATCCTGAGGCAGAAGCTGGTGTCTCCCTGTCTCCTCACCCCAGCTCAGTGGAGATGGAACACCGGCAAGGGGAGGTGGACACCCCAACATCGGCCCCTGCCTCCCTTCCCTAGCTCTGCACAGCACATCAGTCTCCCCCAGCCCTCCAGTGCCAGGGAGAGCAGGATTCTGTGTTAATGTTTTGATTCTGTGATTCTTTCAGATTTCTCTCTCCACAGACCAAGGAGATCCACCTCCCCTGTAGTCCAGGCAGTACCATGACATAATGAACACAGTGTCTACACTGATGCTTTGTAGCTCCAAGTTTGCAGCAAAAAGCTCTATGTCTCTTGTCCAGGTGGTTTTATTTCGTTAGCAAAACAGGAGAGTTTTATTGGCGGGAGGAGTATTGTAGTACTGCCTTTTGCTAACAAAACTGTGTAGGGTAGACAAGGCCTTACATACACAGCACGTCTGGGAGCAGACAGGAGCACAGGAGGTGCACCATCCTTATGTAGAGTGCAGAATGTCCCCTCGCTTCTGCACATAGCCAGCTATTCTGACTGCGGGGAGGAGGGGAGGAAAGGCTCTTCTCTTCCCATCTGAAGAGTATGAGAGGTAGAGCTGGGGTGGATTGCCACCGTAATCAGACCATAGTCCAGTGTGAAGTAGGCTTCTTGCAAAATTCTCTCCACCTTGTGTACCCATATTGGGTCTAATAAAAATACCACTGTGTTAAAATACAAGGAGTAGTGTCATAGGTTTCACTCCCACTCTGGACTTTAGAGTACCGATATGGGGACCTGCATGTGAACCCCTAAACTGAATTACCAGATTAGATCTGGTCTTGCTGCCACCACTCCCAAGTTCTAACTCCTTTCCCTGAGTAGCCTTGAGAGACTTCTTCACCAATTTCCTGGTGAACACCGATCCAAACCCTTGGATCTTAATACAAGGAGAATTTAACCATCCCCCCCGCTTTCCCCCACCAATTCCTGGTGAGTCCAGATCCAATCCCCTTGGATCTTAAAAACAAGGAAAAATCAATCAAGTTCTTAAAAAGAAGGCTTTTAATTAAAAAAAAGAAAGGTGAAAGAAAAACCTCTGGGAGAGATTAGCATACCAACTACTCTCACAGACAACAGATTCAAAACACAGAGGATGTTCCCCTGGGCAAAACTTAGTTACACAAAAGAATACCCACTTTGATTATTCCCCTAATGCCAAGACACGTTACAAAAAGAAAATAAACAATACCTATTTATTCCTTTTCTAATACTCACTACTCTGATAAGAAGCTGATTCCTTGATCTTTTCCACTCGGGCCAAAACTGAAACTGATCCAGACAAAGGGAACTTCCCTCCTTCCTTTTGAAACATTTTGTCCCCACATTGGTTCCTCTGGTCAGGTGTCAGCTAGGCTAGGTGAACTTCTTAACCCTTTACAGGTAAAAGAGGTATTAACCCTTAACTATCTGTTTATGACAAGTAGTATGGTAAAGATGTAGATTTTTTACTTTGCAGCATAAAGCTTTAAAGTAAAAATTTTATTATTGTGAAAGTTTTTGAAATGTTGTCAATAGGTGGACAAACGACTTGTAGTGAAGCAAAACATAAGATCGGGTTTGTGCTTTTTAGAAAAGCAAAAAAAGCAGTTGAAGAAAAGGATTTGTAGTCACTTCGGTGTATCTGGACATTTGTTAGAGGAAAAAACATACTGTTGTCCTGAAATTAGAGGAGATCAGTGGAAAGAACTCAGAAGCAATAAGAGACTCCACAACAAAACAATGAAGCTCTTCAATCAGTGCTCACTCTTGCAACTTTATCACAAGACTTGTGATAACTAGTGTTTTTCTTAGAGCCCAAATCCTGGAGACATGCGATAATTTAAGAATCTAAGCTTAATTCTTACTTTTTAAATTAAGCTTCTAGCCTAAATGATTGTGCAGAAAAGCTCAAAAATGTGACCAGAGAACACCCTGAAAGCTCAGAAACCAGAACAGAAATAAAATGAAATGCAAACTTTCTCACCTTCCAAAATCTCAAGCTTTTTTGAGAGCTGGCTTATGATTTCTGAATGATTTAGGTTGGTCCACACCGCGAACCGCGGTCAGTGGTAGCCGTGATCTGCCGAACCTGCAGATGTGGCAGGTAAACAAACCGGCCCGGCACGCCAGGGTGCTTACCCTAACGCGCCACGTGCCAAAGGTTGCTGATCCCTGATATAGATAAATACGACTACTTGGGGGGAACACTACAGTGTTCTGGGCAATTACAATAAGGGGTTTTTTAAAAAGAGAAATCCAAAATGCTCACTCTTTTGATTTTATATCACATAATGTATAGTAGTTGGGCCAAATTCATCAACTTCATTGTAATTACACCAGGGTGAATTTTGCCTTTCACCATTAGAGAATAATTTTTTCAGGGATGAAGAGGCAACCAACTACTGGTGAATGTTCTTATTTTTATGTTATCTATTTAATAATAACATTAATAGAGGCACATCTTGTGGTCAAGGTACCCACTATATACATTAAAATAATCCAGTGATTTCTGCATGTTGGTGAAAATCTTCGTAAATCCCAAAACATTCATCAATTTCAATACAAACATTTATTGATCCTGAAATTTATGCACAATGTTTGTTATTCATTATGCTTTTGTCTAATAATTAGTTCTGGACATCCACAGCAGTAGATGCAATACCATATGGCTTAAGTGACCAATCACATGACGAACAATGAATAAAAAATAGTCATATTGAACACTTTGTGAAGAACCCAAATGATTCATTTTAATTATTTTGGGAAAACTGGTAGACAACACATTTAGTCACAGATATCAGCATTGATTTGCAAATGATTTTCTAACCCAAAAAATAAAGTCTACAATTAATCACAAATCTTATTTTAAATGAAGAGCTTGACCAGCAGCCCTTCAAGATATTCCCCTCTCTCCTCTGCCAAGCAGACACTTTTCTGGAGTTTCCTACTGTCCTGTTGGGGAACATGATTGGCTTCCCCTATCCTGACCTATTTCATTATCTTCTGCAGAGCACCTGTGCAAGAGGAGGTGTATTCAAGTTGGCATTAACCCTTGATTGCCACTGACAGCTTCACACAGTAGAGTCTATACATACATCTATGCTTGTTTATTTTCACACACTGAGATTCTCATTGCTGAAGGGGAGCATTGCCAGGCAGGAGGTAGAGGGTGTGTGTGTGTGGAGTGGGGGGGGGGGGGGGAGTGAAAGAATGCTGCTTGTTGCCATAGAAACAGTAGCTGCAGCACAGTAATGTGGAGGAGAGAAGGAAGGAGGAGAACTGGGAAAAAATTACTTTGAGCTTATTTTTAAAAGCCAAAGGAATAGTGATTCCCCCTTCCCCCCACCAGTGAATATTTGCAGATCTTCAGGATTACTGGTCCCAAACTGAGCCTTTTCTTATTACAAGAAAAAAACAGGCAGATGCCTTTCATGATTGCTGTTAGTTTCCATTGACAACCTGGCATTTTTGGATGTTCCTTTTCCTTTGTTGTTTCTCATGGACTTGATTTCAGTAAAAAAAGTGTCTTTCCATTCTTACATATTTGTGATGGGTGAGGATAAACATCCCCCTATGATCTTGCAACCCAAACAGTGAAGAGACTCTAGAGAAGTGGATACAAAAGGATCAGCTGTCTGAGAAGGAATTTTGGAGATTCCCAGAATTCATAATGTACAGGTCTACCTGTCTAATAGCTTATCCACAACAAGATCCCAGTCTTGCAATTCACTGAAAGCAGGTGACCACTGTGCCCACATGGACCTATCAACAGGGTCTTGCATCAGCATAGTGAGTTGCAAGATAGGGTGCCAGGTTCGGATAAACATCAAGGGAAATTTAGATTTGTCACCATCTGCATTGCCAGGAGATCCTTAATGATGCACTTGAATAAAGAATCACTGCCATGTGAAAGAGAATCTATTCATGGCTCGCACACATTCATAACTCTGGAAAATAGTCCATAAAATGAGACATTCACCCAGGATTTTTGATGAAGTCAATCTATTTCTAATTTTGAATTGTTAATAATTAGGCTCATAATCAATATGAAAGATGACCCTCAAGCATTCAGGCTGAATTGTGGAATTAATCTGCATTTCCCATTTCTGGCAGAATCCTGATCATGGAATGTACTTGCACTTTAAATTCATGCTTTTTTTACATTCTCTGCAAGTCTATAAAAATGTACTATAAAGTAAATAAAGAATTTGACAGCTAATTTCTGAAGGATTGTGCAGCAAATGAACTAGATATCTGTGATCACTGTAAAATATATTACTTGATTTTTCCTGAAAGAAAAATGCAGATGACCTGAAATAGTGTAACATGGATACAATAATTATTCAGTTATTCGTGTTGGCTAAATTTCTTCATTCCTCATCCATTAATATCTGTTCTTTCCTGTTTTCCATGTTTACAAGACACATGTGAGGATTGTCAGCTGAGATAGAGTGTATTTTCCATTCTTTAATACACATTACAGAATCGGCATTGAAATATCAAAGCGTCTGAATGCATTTTACATTTTCTTTGAGGTAGGCCTAGCAACAGAGTGTGGCTTGCAGTGATAAGCTAACTCTGCTGGAGCACATCAATCCAGTACAGTAAAACCACTGAAAGATTTAAACATTTAAGTCAGTGAGATGAAATGCAAGTCATCCAATATTAAGCATGTTAAATAATTTCCAGGAACATTGACCCTTGTCTCTGTTGTTAAGGAAGCACTTTGTTTTTCCTGCTCGAGAACATTAAATTAGACATTTTGACATGGCCCTTAACTACCACAAAGGGTGATAGTTTTTGCATTCTGACTGTAAATAGGTAAATATTGTAGATTCAAAGCATTCAACATGTTATCATTTAAACTTTGGGAGTACATTTTTTAAAAAGAAGAAAATGTTAATAAGGCTAAAATGGGGTTAGCTAGCAATAAAATAAAAGGTTACCACCCTCAGATAGGGAATTGATTTGGTATTATATTTTTTACAGTTCTCAATTATAAAATGCGCACAGATTGCTCAAGAGAAATGCCCATGTAACCAGCCAGGTCTCCACAGACCATTAGCAAGTATGTCTGAAAACATGTATCAAAGTTTGTGGAAATAATAATATTACAAATGTTGTACCGTTAGTGCCAGGGTTCTGAAACATGTCTACAGTGTGTGTCACATCTTAATGAAGAAATGCTCTTGGTGCACCATCTCCTTTCCCATTAACAGTCACGCTCTCAGGGCTGGGGCATGGGGAGCCTAGCGTAGGGGTTAAAATCAGGTTCAGGCCAAGGGTTCAGGAGCCAATCACCGGGGTCGGGCCAGGTTGGAACACCAGGAGATCAGAGTTGAAAGACAAGGGCAGCGATGAAGAGTCAATTAACAAGGGTCATACCAGCAGGTCCGGATCAGAAGGGAGGAACAGGTAAACATCAGACCAGCAGTCCATGCAGGATAAAGCCCAGTTATATGGACAACATCCTTTTTTCTTCCTTTGGGTTAAATGGGGGCTGTGCCCAATTGGGAGTGTTGGAGCGCTCCCAATCACAGCATGAGATGGAGCTCATGCCCCAATTGGGCTTCATGGACCCAAGTCCCAGCTGGTCTGTCTATCAGTTGCCGGGCAGAGGATTGGAGCACAGACCTGCATTTGAGACCCACAGGCCCTGATGCACATGCACATGCACCAACCTCCTGTTCATTCACGGTTTCAAGTAGGAAAACCAGCATCGTGTAACCAGCCAGCTTTCCACAGACCACGAGCAAATACTCTGCCACAGTCTGAGAATCTCTGTTCTTGAGCATGAGTGTTACTGTACATCCCAGAAATGTCTGTCTTCTGTGAAATTAGGCTATACCCAAGAATTCAAAATGCGTGTAAGTACCAATTTAGAGTCCAGATTAATCATTACTGATGTCTGCAAATGGATACATTTCTTTTGTCATCACCACTCATGTATTTATAATTTACAAAAGTCCATGTTTATGTAGAACACCTTGGTAGTGTCTTTGGCACCATTATTTCACTGATTATTCTTCTCATGACAACCATTCACATAATAACTACTGTGATTTTTTTTTTGTAGGTGAGTTTTATCCTCTATCCATTTCTTGATCTTCATCATAAGACACCAGCTCTACTGAGGATTTAGACCAGTGGTTCTCAAACTTTTGTGTTGGTGACCCCTTTCACATAGCATGTCTCTGAGTGTGACCCCCCTTATAAATTAAAAACACTTTTTTATATATTTAACACCATTATAAATGCTGGAGCAAAGTGGGGTTTGGGGTGGAGGTTGACAGCTCGTGACCCCCCATGTATTAACCTCGTGACTCCCAGAGGGGTCCCAAACACCAGTTTGAGAATCCCTGACTTAGACCTCTCCAATTGCAATATTACTTGATTGAAAGCCAGACTTTTAGGCATTTTTTTTAAATTAAGATTCAGAGATATTATTTATTGAACCACTAGTCTTATATTAATCTTATCTCTCTCCCACACGGACAAAGATAGATTGAGATTTATGGTTGTTGTGGCACCAGTGAAGATATAAAAAGAAGTGCTATCATTACTACTACAGTACCATACTGAGGGAGAATTTGCGGGTACTGCCATGACAATACAAATGGTAGAACTTCCTTTTGTTGTGTGGTTATATAATCCTACTGTGCATCATGATAATAGCTCTGCTAGTTATGTAGAAATGTATAAACAAAAATTGGAGAAATGTTCTTCTCTTCATATTGTTTTGCTGAAGTTCATGAAATTCCACGTACATGTAAATCTTGGTATAAACTGGAGAACAAATAGGCAGTGTGGCAGGAAAGTCTTCATTTAAAGATTGAGTTGCATGAAGAGTAAATATAAATAATATACATAAATACCTACTTATGAAGGCTAATGAATAAATTAAAACATTGGAGAAGAAAAGGACTTGCACTAGCACCTTTTGAACTATCCATCCAACTTTAAAATTGAAGGACGTAAATCCACACCGTGTAGAGAACAAGCATAGGAGTTTATTACACACAGCACTGGCGGAGTGTCACCTTGCTTATTAGGCTCAGAGACACTGTCAATTAATTGATTACAATAGAATATATAGATTTTCCATGGGCGGGGGAAAGTGATGGGGTAGGCAGTTCCACACCCCAGTATAGGTTTTGCAGCAAGACAAGATAGCACATTGGCCAATGGTTAACAGGTTACATAATGTCTCCGCCCATGGTCTCAAATTAGCAAGTTAACATTTAATTAATTCTTTGATAAAATGTTTTTAGTATAAAATATATATGTTGAATTCTGATTTGGGGTCATAGGAATGGAGTAGCTCCTCTGATTGTCCAGCAGATACATTCCTAGAGGTTAAAACAAAGGAACAGTGAATGTATATGGCAATAAAGATTTGTCTCCTGTGTGTTTTAAGGCAGGCATTGGTCCCTGGGAAAGGGAGGTGGGAGGAGTCCATATCTTATACTGACATGTGCCAGCCTTTCATAAACTCAAGGTTGGATCTGGGAAGAATGTCTCCCTACAGAAGAAACTAACAATCGAAACAGGGCTTCTTTGTTCAATCTGCAATTCTGAATAAGACACAATTATTTAATTCTTAGCTCCAACACCTGGCAATTTGCTGACCAGGCAAAACAATATCTGTTTACCCTAGCTTTCTCTTTGTTGATCACTATTTGTTAGGCCTCTGGTCCCTTGACCATACTCTGGACTTTGGGTTTGGAAAAGAGCTGGCACAATCCATATAAATGGTTTGGAAAAGAGCTGGCACAATCCATATAACAGGTTGTTATATAAAATGAACATGGATTTTAACCTTCAAAAATTAACATCATACTGAGATAAATTGGGATTGTTTGGAGCTTTGTTGCTACTATTGTTTAGCTGAAGATAATATCTGAAAAAGAGGGGAATAAGAGAAGAAACTTATCATGAGGTCATGGACAAAGTGTTGTAATAGAACAAAAATGGGTTAAGAGTCAGGAAACAAAGAGTACAAATAAGTGATCAATTTTCATTGTGGCAAAATGTGAACAGTAGGTACCCCTACAAGGATTCATTTGAGGGTTTGTGTTGATTAATACATTTACTAATGATCAGGAAAGGGGAGCTGGTAGTGAGATAGCAAGATTTGCAGATAACATAAAGTGATATAGGTTAGTGAAGTTTAGAGAGAACTGTGCAGAACTTCAGAGAGACCTAACCATGCTAGCAAATGGACAACACAATGGCTGAACAAAATTCAGGATTGATAAATGCAAATTAATACACACTGGAGGAAAATAAAAATTAACTGTTCAAATACCTTACTGCAGTGGTGGGCAACCTGCAGCTCGTGGGCCGCACACAGCCTGTCAGGGTAATCTGCTGTTGGGCCGCGAGACAGTTTGTTTACATTGACCGTCTGCAGGCACGACTGCCCGCCACTCCCAGTGGCCGCAGTTCACTGTTTCTGGCCAACGGGAGCTGCAGGAAGCGGCGCAGGCTGCAGGGACGTGCTGGCCGCCGCTTCCCGCAGCTCCCATTGACCGGGAATGGCAAACCATGGCCACTGGGAGCTGCGGGCGGCCGTGCCAAGGTAAACAAACTGTCTCACGGCCCATCAGTGGATTACCCTGAGGGGCTGTGTGTGGCCCACGGGCTGCAGGTTGCCCACCACTGTCTTATAGGTTTCCAAAGGGTATCATTGTGGACAGCTCAGTGAATATCTCTGCTCAATGTGGAGCTGCAGTAAAAAAGCTAACAAGATGCATAATGAATGGCATGAAGAAAATATGAGAATGTTATAATACCATTACATAAATCAATGGTGCAACCTCATCTTGAAAACAGTGTGCAGTACTGGTCACCCAATCCTCAAAAATATATTGTAGAATATATGGAAGAGAAGGTTTAAAAAAAGGCCAACAAATATGACTAGGGACACGGAAGATCTCTCATGTTAAAGGAAAATGAAAACATGGGGATTGTTTACCTTACAAAGGATATGATAAGAAAGATAAAAGTCTGAAAATAACTGAATGGTATAGAGAAAGTAGATCAGGTGTATCTATTTGCCCTATCTCAGAACACAAAAACAAGGTTATATTCATTTAAAAGGTAATAAATGAAAAAGCTGTTAAAAAGGGAAAAACACTTCTACATAACACTATTCCATTGTGATTGGACCATGGAACTCATTGCCACAGGAAGTCACTGAGGCCAAGAAATTAGCAAATTCAAAAAATGATTGGATAGTTTCTTGGATATTAAGAATATCCAGGAATTAATGCTCACATAATTTTAGAAGAGATACTAAACACGTCTATGAAGATTTAAATCAATTTCTAACTACTAAGGATTAGGAGGAGACCTAATATTGGGGTCAGATTATTCCTTATCTGCCTGTTATGAGTTATTTTGCACCTGCCTTTGAACATTTGTTGCTAGAGACAGAATCCTGGACCAGATGAACCACAGGTTTTATCCAGTATGGCAATTATTATGGTCCTATGTGATAGGATAATAGTGCATTGGGCTATATTGAAAAAAACCTGTCTTTTACTTTTTCAACCATTAGAAAATAGCTAAAATTGTAAGAAGATTCCAAAATTATGGGATGTTTGTTTGTTTGTTTTGCTGCCATATTTTGTTCCATTGCTCATAGCTGTCCTTATACTTATGTAGCATAATTTAATGATCTGTACTACAGGGAAAAGAAATATGTCAGTTAAGTAATCATCCCAGTTATCAGGTGTTTTAGGCATACCCTCTATTTTATTCACTTTTATCTTTAATAGGTTTAAAAATGAGACCTGCACATGGCATTGAAACATAGCAAAATCTATACTGAAATTAGTTATTTAATGGTAGTTCTAGAGCAGAAAAGAACAACCACCACCATGGACAATCATCACTAGGGTTTCTGTTTGTTTCTTCTAGCAAATACCCATTCATAATATACCTGTTAGCTACTATGAATAGAGTCAAAATAATACCAAATGTACTATTTAAATAGACACTAAAACATCGTTGGTCATTGTTTATCTGATTCAGATTAACAGAGAACCAAACAGTTTTCAAACTACAAGGAGAAAGCACTATAATAAAGCACTATAAAAATGCAATTGGAAAAAAAACCTACTTTTCAACTAATCAAATATAATGTAACACAAATGGCTGCCCCATCATGTCACTTATAATTTGGAGGAGCAGCACACATATTACTACTCCTACAATAGGTTTTTATTAAAACAGCATATGAATCTCTAGGGTCCATTAATCCATAGAATGGCCATTTTTCTGCTAGCCTCCAGCTCCTTACCTTACCTTTCCATTTGTCTTTCCTCTCTGCCTGGGAGTCTTTCTGTATTTTCCTCACTAGGGGAAGTCCTGCTCTTATGCTGCTCCCTTTAAAAAGACAGTCTGAAGCAGGAAGAGGGCAAGTCCAATGCTTAGCAGCAGAGGAAAGCACCTGTCCTTCAAGCTCCTAATCCCTGAAAGAACAGCTCCCTGATCCCAGGATAATAGCTGCACACCTTTCTACTCAATGAAGTCCTAATTCTAGCTGATGAGAAGTTTTGCTCCTGTTCAACCAGAAAGATGGCTGCTTTGTCTTGCCAGCACACTGTGAACCTAAGACAGATTTTCCTGGTGTTGCTGCAACCCTCCTATTCCCAAATTCACTAAGGCCTCCCTCTTGTTAAGCTCCCAAAATATACAGAATGGTATTCTTCTGCTGTATTGTAAATCAGCCATAGACACAAGCTGTATCTTTTGACTGCTGGTCTAGGTGTAGAGAAATTGAGAAAATGCTAAAGTGACCCTTTCTAGTGGCTCTTACCCCCCTTAACATGTGTGTCCCTCTCCTTGGATTCCCTGAACTATCAGGTAAGAGTTCTTCTTCCTTTTGACTGATTTTCCTTCATTTTAGTGTATTGTGCTTTGCTGGGTCCCAACCATTGCTGAATCCTATTTCTTTCTCTTCTAAGGTATACAGTACACTCTGGGGTGTGCCATTGCTTGAGTGGACAAAATTTAATTTCAGTGGTATCAGAATTTAAGGCCTAGTAGAAATGTCTCCCCAAATGTGTGGTCCATCCACTGCT
This sequence comes from Chrysemys picta bellii, assembly GCF_011386835.1. Taxonomy (NCBI): domain Eukaryota; kingdom Metazoa; phylum Chordata; order Testudines; family Emydidae; genus Chrysemys; species Chrysemys picta. Next base: position 265,111,669 of record NC_088791.1, on the reverse strand, counting down.
GTTAAAACAAGATTGGGGAAGACTTTAGATTTCCCCCCAAAGAATAACTACCTGCGTATACAGAAAGAAGGTGTCAAGCCTGGCTTTGAAAACATGCTATCCACAAGAGTACAAGCGGAGGAAATTGGGCTTCTTTCTTAAAATGTGCTCCACTGTGAAATACGAAGCCAGAGCTGATAGGCAAGCAAACATTATTGCTAGTTGGAGCTCTTTCACTCGGATAAAAAAATGATGGTATCATCTTGAGAGCTAAACACCAAGGCTGATATTGATATTATATTCAAGGTTGCTACTGATGTTCTGTATTTCTCTCTGGAAATTTGCCTACTAATTTGCTTTTTATTTCCTAATTTTATTCTGATATTATTTTTCTTCTGAAGTGTACATCTAGAGCTTAATTTTCAAAGCATTTCAGAAAAAGTTATGGACTAATATTCCATCAACAAGAACAAGGTTAGGGATTCCATTCTCCTGAAACTCTGCTGAAAATTGCTCTTATTGTGCATCCATAAAGATTTTCTAATTATGAAATTGAAAATGGAATGACTTCATTTTACCAGGAGGCACTCAGAATAAGCTAAGTAAAAATACAGGAGTTTATACCACTACACTGATTATTTTCAAGATACCTGTCTGATGGAAAATTGCATCTGCTAATGCTGTGACAATGAAAAGAATAAATTCAGAGACAGTAAGATATGCAGGCCAACCATATTGTAAATCTTTCTAAAACTCTGAACAGATCAGAGAAAAACTGAAGCTCAACAATCAGGCCAGGTTTGGTCTGGTCTTAGAATTTAATTGGAAGAGTACTACCTTGTAACTGTAGAGAAAATAACATAGAACTCAATACAGTATATACTTTTAATAACCCCCACAATGAGCATCAGAAATAACTGCCTGTCTTCAACTTAAGAGGAAAGGGGATTCTGTGGAAGATATTTGTACCGCTTTTCTCCTTTATCCAGATTACATATATCTTTTTCTTCGCTTATATCTATCATCATACTGACTGATGCTACTCCTACAGTCAGCAGGAGTTTCAACATGTTAACACCTAGCTACACCCAACTGGGAAATCATCGATGTGACAGGTACAAGCAACCTGTTCAACTTTAATTTTACTGATATATTTATATTGGCCATTTCAAATTCTCTATTGTATTACAACACCAAAATTGCATTATATAAGTCTAATCTGAGAAAGTTGTTGGAGGTCATTTTAAATCAGCCAAAAGAATGCTCAATGAAAATATTTCAAGGACTTTTGGGTATCAGGAGAAAGATTTCAGTTCTGTACCAAAGTTTGCAGCACTTTTGATTACTTGAACTTTTTCTTGTCCAAATGGGCAAGGACAATGCAGAGACTTGGGAAGCTGAATATATGTTTATCCATCCCAGGAAGGAAGAGTTATAATTGTGGTCAGAGATGGGCTATTTTGCATTGTTGGTATCTGAATTTGGACCCAATTTTAACAAAAGTTGGAATTCAGTATTTAAATTGTCAACTGCATACAGGGCCGGCTCTAGGCACCAGCAAAGCAAGCAGATGCTTGGGGCGGCACATTTGCAGGGGGCGGCATTTGGGCCATCTTCTTCTTTTTTTTTGCTTGGGGCCAGCTGTAGAGCCCCATAACACTCACTTCCTCCCCTCTCGCAATGCTTCAGAAGCAGAGAACCCACAGGACCCTGGGAGCTGTAGTTCCTTGGCTAGCCCCCTGCCTATAGAGCCAGTCCTGGAGCAGGGAAAGAACAACATTTCCCAGCAATCCCTTGGCAGCTATCAACAGGAAAGGGAGGGGGAGGGAGTGAGGTAGCTGAGCCATGCTGCAGCTTGATGTGAGTCAAGAGCTGGCTGCGAGAAGGGGGTGGCACTGTGAATGGGGAACAAGTGTGCCCAAGGATTAGAAGGCTTTGGCCCAGATACCCCTTCAGAAGTCTTCCCCAGACTGGATTAGGAATACTGGTGTGACCTCACCTTGCAGCCCCCAAAGAAGGAATTGGGTGGATTAAATGGACAGTGCACCTCTCTAGCTGAAGCCTAGCAAGGGAGGTACGTGGATCCACTAGCATTTAAAATGAAAAGTAAGGGAGGGGAGGCTCTGCTAGAGGACTTGGGCAGCTTTAGATACAATACCAGGCACGTAGGAGGATTTCCACTTCTGAGCCATGGAAGCAGAAATTGACTTTTCCTTTCCAGATTTAGCTAATATTCAGAAATGGAATCTAACACCTGCCTTCCAGATTTGAACACGTCAAAATTCAGGAGTGCTCAAGCTCAATTTGGGCAGCTGTTACTTCATTTCTCCCAAATCAAATATACTGATCCACTGTAACTTGCTGTAGAAAAAGTAGGATAAAAATTGAGCAAGAAATGCTTCCCAGTGGTTTTTAGGACTGCAATTGCTATTTTCAACAGCCATTGCCTTTTTTTTAAAGTTTTATTTGTTTAAAAAGAGGACAGTGATATTGCATTGGCAAATTCCCCATAGAAACAAAGAGTGGAACAAAAGAATAATAAAGGCACCCCAACTTTTCCTCATTTATGTAGGACAGTCTTATAATATGCATCCAGATATCCTCCAATCACACAAGCTGAAAATGGTGCCTCTTTACTGCAGTTCTGTAACCATATGGGAACCAAACCTGTCTGTGTTCTGTGCACATCCAAAATTCCTGCTGGGAGCGAGTTACCAGTGACCCAGGGCTGGGACAGCAGGATGGTGCAGGTTGGAGGGGAAAGCCTAGGACTGAGGTGGCAGAGGGTGCGGGTGGGGTGTAGCCCAGGGCTGGGGCAGCAGGGGGCTGCGGGGGGGAACCCAGGACTGGGGTGGGGGGCAGCCAAAATTTTTTTTGCTTGGGGCAACAAAAAACCTAGAGCTGGCCCTGACTGCACGTCAACTGGCTTAGATCAATTTTAGGATCCTGCATCTGAATCACATTCCCACATACTTTCTGCATCCATCTGTCACAGAATTTATTGTGCGCCCCCTCATGACTACTCACTATGATTGCTGTGAGGTGAATCCAAGCCTCTGTGTCCTTGGATCCCTGGGTGCTTTAAGCCTCCAGAGCCTGAACAAAATCCAGCCATTGCCCCAAACTCAGGGTCCCAAACCACATTCTCAGAGCACAGCCTTTCAGTTAAACACTCCCTCCTGAGAACTGGAACCCTCTGACCAGCTGCCTAGCCCATCTGGGTGCAGTGCTGACCTTTCAGAGTCCCCCAAACTTAAACACACTCTCTTGCAAAACTCCCTCCAAAGATGTGACACTTCTGGTTTAGAGTGTAACTATCTCAGCAAGCACACAGTAGTTGAAGAGAGACATAGGTAGACACATTTTACAGAAGTCTAACACACTTTCTCTTGTACTTAATCACATAAAGTACAAGAGAGCATACAGATCATACAAAACACTAAACCCTATGCACAGTTCCTTGCTTCAATTTCCTCACCACTCCAGGGCATTCTTTGGGCTAGAGTCAGAGTCCCATAGACACATAGACATTAAGGCCAGAAGGGACCATCATGATCATCTAGTCTAATTTTAAAATTAATGGAGATATCCTAACTCTTAGAACTGGAAGATACCTTGAAAGGTCACTAAGTCCAGCCCCCGGCCTTCACTAGCAGGACCAAATACTGATTTTTCCCCAGATCCCTAGGTGGCCTACCTCAAGGATTGAGCTCACAACCCTGGCTGTAACAGGCCAATGCTTAAACCATTGAGCTATCCCTCCCCACTGACCTCATATACATTGCAGGTCACAGAAACTCCTGTATTAGACCCAGATCCCATGTCTCAGTTACTGAAATTCTCGAAATATGATTTAAAGACTTCAAGTTACAGAGGATCCATCATTTAATGTAAAAACATAAAAAAACATAAAAATCTTCCCAACACCAGATATGGTGATCAGTTAAACCCTAAGCATGTGGGCAAGACCCACCAGGGACACGCCTGGGAAAGTATTTCCTGTAGTAACTCAGATCCCTCCCCATCTAGTGTCCCATCACTGATCATTGGAGATATTTGGTGCCAGTAGTCGCAGGTCAGCTGCATGCCATTGTAGGCAGTCTTTTCATACCATCCCCTCCAGAAACTTATCAAGCTCAGCCTTTAAGCCAGTTAGGATTTTTGCCCCCCACTGCTCCCCTTAGAAGGCTGTTCCAGAATCTCACTCCTCTGATCGTTAGAAATCTTTGTCTAATTTCAAGAGTAAACTTGTTGATTACCAGTTTATATCCATTTGTTTTTGTGTGCACATTGGCGCTTAATTTAAATAACTCCTCTCCATCCCTGGTATTCATCTCTCTGACATATTTATAGAAAGGATCATATCTCCCCTCAGACTTCTTTTGGCTAGGCTAAGCAAGCCAAGCTCTTTGAGTCTCCTCTCATAAGGTATGTTTTCCATTCCTCGGATCATCCTAGTAGTCCTTCTCTGCACCTGTTCCAGTTTGAATTTATCTTTTTTAAACATGGGAGACCAGAACTGCACACAGTATTCCAGAAGAGGTCTCAGTAATGCATTGAACAATGGTACTAACACTTTCCTATCTCTACGGGAAATTCCTCGCCTGAGGCATCTTTAGATTGCATTAGCCTTTTTCACAGCTGCACCACAGATTGGCGGCTCATAGTCATCCTGTGATCAACCAATACACTCAGGTATGTCTCTTCCTCTGTCAATTCTAACTGATAAGTCCCTAATTTATAGCAAATATTCTTGTTGTTAATTCCCTGAGTGGCATGATCTTGGTCTTTGAACTATTAAATTTCATCCCATTTCTATTACTCCAGTTTTCCAGGTTATCCAGATCATCTTGTATATTCCGGTCCTCCTCCATATTGGCAATACCTCCCAACTTTGTGTCATCCACAAATTTTATTAGCACACTCCTACTTTTTGTGTCAGTCATTAATAAAAATGTTAAATAAGATTGGTCCCAAGACTGATCCCTGAAAAACGGCACTAGTAATCTCCCTCCAGCCTGACAATTCACCATTGAAAGACCCGTTATAATCTCCCATTTAACCAACTCCTAATCCATCTTTCAATTCTCATATTAATTCCCATCTTCTCCAATTTAACTAATAATTTCCTATATAGAACTGTATCAAATGCCTTACTGAATTCCAGGTAGATTAGATGTTCTGCATTTCCTTTGTCTAAAAAAAATCAGTTATCTTCTCAGAGAAGGGGAACGGGTCTGTCTGGCATGATATACCTTTTGTAAAACCATATTGTATTTTAATCCTAATTACTGTTTACCTCTCGGTCCTTAACTACTTTCTCTTTCAAAATTTGTTCCAAGACTTTGCATACAATTGAGGTCAACTAACAGGCCTCTAGTTTCCCGGATCACTTTTTGATTTCCTTTCTTAAAAAAATAGGAACTATATTAGCAATCCTCCAGTCATAGAGTATGACCCCCAAGTTTACAGGTTCATTAAAAATCCTTACTATGTGACTTGCAATTTCATGCTCCAGTTCCTTTAATATTCTAGGATGGGGATTATCCAGGACTCCGATGTAGTCCCATTAAGATATTTGAGTTTAACTTCCACCTTAGATGTGGTACTTTTTACTTCCATATCCCCATTCCCATTAGCCAGGCTGCTACTACCCCAAGCTATTCTTTAGCCTTATTAAAAACTGAGGCAAAATATTTGTTTAGGTGTTGGGCCCTACCTTGATTATCTTTTCTCTCCACCCCATCCGCAGCGCTTAGCGGTCCCACTTCTTCTTTCCTTGCTTTCTTCTTATTTATATGGCTATAGAACCTTTAACTATTGGTTTTAATTCTATTTGCAAGGTCCAACTCTGCTTCACTTTTGCTAGTTCTCATTTTATCCCTACACTTCCTGACATCCAAGAGGTAGCTATCCTTGCTGATCCACCCTATATTCCATTCTTTATAGGCTTTCTGCTTTATCTTAATCATCGGTTTGAGATGCTTGATCACCCAGCTTGGTCTGCAATGCTTCCCTACAATTTCCCCCCCTTGCTTGGGATGCAGGCTTCAGATAGCTTCTGCAACTTTGACAAAGTAATTCCAAGCATCCTCCACGTTCAGATCCTTGAGTTCTTCAGTCCAGTCCACTTCCAAAACTATTTCCATTATTTTTTAATGTTTGCCCTTTTGAATTTAAGAACCCTCTTTGCAGATCTATTTTTGTTTATCTTTCCATTTAGTTTAAATTGAATTTGCTCATGATCATTCAAACCAAGGTTGTACTCTGCAACCAGTCCCCTACAACCAGTTCTTCTATGAGGTCCTCACTACTCACCAGTACCAAATCTAAAATGATATCACATCTTGTTGGTTTGGTGACTATTTGGTGAAGAAATCTGTCATCCGTCCTTGTGTTGACCAGAAGCCTTCTGATTCAGTCTGTGGATTGTAGACGAGAATATGGAGCCTTCTGTGACAAGATCTCCAGGGTACAACCTGGAACTGGCTGTGCCCCCTTAACTCTCCAGCCTGCACTGTCTCTCAGAATGTTTTGCTAGTGATAAGCAGAAAATCCCTCCAGACACCGTTATCACTCAGCACTACAGCATGTGGAGCCCCACAACCAGGTAGAGCCACTCATGAATCACACAGAGAAAGGCACCAGCCAATTCTCCACAATTCCCTAGACTTGCAGCCAAAGCTATATTATCTTTCCCTGGTCAGAAGTCTGGCCAGTGTAAATTCACTACCCAGTCCACCCCTCCCTCATTGTGGAGGAGACATGCACAAGCCTCTGTAAACGGAGCGGAGACTTCCCAAATGCTTCAACCAAAACACTGTTTTAGGTAAAACAGTGTTTCCCAAACTTGGGATGCCGCTTGTATAGGGAAAGCCCCTGGCAGTCCGGGCCGGTTTGTTTACTTGCCACATCCGCAGGTCCGGCCGATCACGGCTCCTACTGGCCACAGTTCACTGCTCCAGGACATTGGGAGCTGCAGGAAGCGGCGGCCAGTATGTTCCTCGGCCCGTGCCACTTCCAGAAGCTCCCATTGGCCTGGAGTGATGAACCGCGGCCAGTGGGAGCTGCGATTGGCTGGACCTGCGGACGGGGCAGGTAAATAAACCGGCCTGCCAGGGGCTTTCCCTACACAAGTGGTGTCCCGTGTTTGGGAAACACTGAGGTAAAATATAAAACAGGTTTCTTAACTACATAAAGATAGATTTTAAATAATTATAAGTGGTAGGCGTAAAAGGTCAGACATACTTACCAAAGAAAATGAAAGATAAGCACACAATCTAAATCTGAAGCCTTATTTCACTAGGTATTTAGATCACAGAAGTTTCTCACCCCAATGGATGTTACAGTTATTTATACACAGCCTTCTCCCTTAAGCCTGGACCAATGTCCTGGGTTGTAGTCTTTGTCTTCTCAGCATTCTTGTTGCTTCCAGTGTAGGTGGGGGAGGAAAAAGGCAAAGGCATGATGCCACTGTCCCTTATTTTGTACCCTCAGTCCACGTGCCTGGAAAATAGTATCCCAGACGTGTGCTAGTATGCTTTTGCTGAGTCACAGGGTTGAGTAATCCCCTTGGTGTGGATTTGTGCAACTGTCATTGAATTGTAAATCCCTTGATTACAACTCCCCTGCTGATTAATGGTCATTGAACACTCTCCTGGGTGGAGATCAACTCCTTTGTATGTCACTAGCAAACTCACAGCATTTTTCAGTAACAACCATACAGCAAAATCTCATAATTTGATACACACTAATGATATACCTCTTTTGAAAGAAGAATGGGTTTCAGCAGATCATGACCTTTCATAAGATATCTTACATGACATGCTTTGTATGAAATATATCATAATTATATGACAGAGGTGAATATGGGGGTTCCAGGGTGCTGCTTGGAGGTACAGAGTGCCACACCTTCTTTCCCATAGGTCAGCTTGCTTCATTTGCCCTGGACAAGTCTTATACCTACCTTTTTCTTGCCCGTCTCCCCTGTTCCTGTGCATTCCCTTATTCAAACTCATTCTGGCCACCTGGTTGTATTAATTCTGCTCCTGATAAATTACCACTATTCCTATGACCCTCCTTCCGTCCAGAAGAGTAAAAAAAAAAAAAACACTGGTTTTCCAAGGATGGATCTGCTTTTTAGCATAATTTTTGCCTAGTCAAAGTATAGTCATTAACTTTTAATATCCCCCATTGCCTCTGACTGGTGTTTACCTGATACAGATCCTGTCAGCAATAGTGGATCCGCATACACATAAGCGTTCATAATACATCACTGTTCATAGTAACAATTTATGTTATCATCCAGAATTCATAAATTTGCACAGACAGATTCCCAGATCCTCACACCATCTCTCTTATTTCCTTCAAGAATACCATTCAGCACAATTGTTTTCTGGGAGCAGCGCCAAAAGGTTTCCACTCCTTTGCTTCCTGGGATCAATGATGGGCATGCCATCTGGTCAATCTCCTCTGCACTACATTCAGCGGGGCTTCCAGGTTAGTCTGCAACACCCCCAGTGAGCCCCAGTCAAGTGTGAGTGACTGAAGCAGTGTATAATTTCTATTCATGAATTCTAGAAGGGAAAACTAATCCTTTTCCAGGACTGAGATCCAAAAGGCTTTGGAAGATGGATCTAAATACTGTCACACTTCATGGTATTTGAATCAGTTGTTCTAATGTGGGATCATCTCTAATTTGCAGTATTCCAAACTGCAAAGCTAAATGTATGGTAGCATTTTTAATAAACTTAAATAAATCAAGACAACATGTAAACAGAAACATAATGGTAATAAATGATAAAACCTTTTCACATGTTCCCAACTGAAAAGGGAAAATGCTGATTGAAATGAATGTGTATTTATCTGTGATACTGTCAGGGTTCCCTCCCCACTCTGAACTCTGGGGTACAGATGTGGGAACCCACATGAAACCCCCCCTAAATTTATATTCCACCAGCTTAGATTAAAAACTTCCCCAAGGCAAAAATGCCTTTCCTTGGACGGTATTGCTGCCACCACCAAGTGATTTAAACAAACATTCAGGGAGGGGCCACTTGGAGCCCTCTCTCCCCCAAAATATCTCCCCAAACCCCTTCACCCCCTTTCCTGGGGAGGCTTGAGAATAATATACCAACCAAATAGGTTAACAAGGTGAGCACAGACCAGACCCTTGGATTTTGAGGACACTATAAACCAATCAGGTTCTTAAAGGAAGAACTTTATTTTATATATATATATATATATATAAAGTAAAATAAGCACCTCTGCAAAATCAGGATGGAAGCTAATTTTACATGGTAATAAAAAGATTTAAAATACAGAGGATTCCCCTCTAGGCTCAACTTCAAAGTTACAAAACAGGAATAAACCTCCCTCTTGGCATAGGGAAAATTCACAAGCTAAAACAGAAGATATTCTAACGCATTTCCTTGCTATTACTTACAATTTCTGTAATTTTAGATGTATCATTTCAGTAGGAGCTGGATTAGCCTGTTTGGTCTCTCTCTTTTTCTCAAGAGGGAACACACACAAAAGAGCACAAACAACCCCCCCCCATTTGAAAGTATCTTCCTTCCCCATTGGTCCTTCTGGTCAGGTGCCAGCTAGGTTAATTGAACTGATTAACCCCTTACAGGTAAGTGATTCTGTACCTCTGGCCAAGAGAGATTTTATATTACTGTATACATAAAGGTTGTTACCCTTTCCTTTATATTTATGACAGATATACTTGGAAGAATCTGAAACATTGGATAATTTGTATCTCCTGGTAGGATCAAAGGAACAGAACACTGTGGGTTTACTCAACCCCAGTGGGTATATGGAAGCCTTGGAGGTCATTGTATCCCAGAAAGGATCCCTAGAGAGTGCATTTGGACCACCACCTTTCCTGGAGGTTTTCTGCTGAAAGAGGGTAGCTTCGAGTTGAGGTCAGGGACTCACATGATACCTGCAAACAGACTAAACAGAATATGCACTGAGAACATGTGCTTAACTTTATCATTGCTGAGAAACAAAGAGAAAACTTTAACCATGATATGTAACCTGGGTTTCTTTTAATTTGTTTCCAGTGTAATTAAAGTCTAGAGCCACTTGAGATAACTTCCCATAGTGCCTACTCTCATGTATTTAATATTGAACTGACTTTTATTTTCTGGTTTTCTCTCTAGTCTGTAAATAAATGCTGGTTTTGTTTAATCTATGATAAAACAGTCAAAACCATCTTTATCTTGAAATATACCTAACTTGGTTGTCAAGAAAGACAGGGGAAATTGAAATGTACAATGTAGACTTCATCTGACGCAGTGGCACAGAAGGTACTGAGGGTGTAAGTGTAGGCACAGGACAAGACAAACGAACTGAAGATACCATCGTAGCTTTCTGTTAAGCTGAGATCATTGCTGCTTTTTGAATCTGCTTGCAGAGGATGAAGATAATAAACCTGGAAGCCCCTCTAGTTCTGTAATAATCCTTCCTGCAGTGAGTCTAGATTTGCTCCTTGCCAACAGCTCCACTGATCTATGATGAAGACATATCTATGTGCAGGATTAATTGTTTAAAAGATCAATCTAATAGGAAAATAAATAATAATAATAATAATAATAATAATAATAATAAAAACATGTATTCAACTGTTTTGTATTAGTATGTAGTAGAATTCCATAGTGTGGCTAAAAACAAAGCTAATGAGGTGGAAGAGCCAATGGTTATTGGCAATTCATTAGTCATCTGTATCAAAGTGTCATAATGAAGGTTTTCTCTAGACAGCTATAGAGAAGGTTTTGTCTTAAATATAACTACATTTAAAATCACATAATATTGAGCCAAATTCATCCCTCCTGTAGGGTGGCTCTAGTCCCCTAGCAATCTCTGGGCAAAATAAAAGGTGATTTAATGGTGGTTTACCTTACATGTTAAGAGTAAACTGACTAGTGTAAGTGTAATACTCATGAGTGTAAGTGGCAATAGACCACAGAGTAACTTGGATCAATATGCCATTTAGTGGGTGGGAAAAATCACTTAATTTAAATCCTGAGGGGATGGAAGAGGTAGAATAGTAGGAAAAGCAACAAACAAGAAGCTGTGGAAGGGTGTAAAGTAATTCAGGGTACAACAATGTAACAATTTTAGATTGTGCATTTGAGTGGCTTGGAGGTGAAGTGAAGAAGAGAGATGGGGTGATAGCTAGAGAGGTAGGTGACGTTAAAGGATACCTTTTGGGGATAGGAAAGACTAGAACATTGTGAGGGGAGGGAGCCATTAATAGTCTGAGGGGCTTAAAATAGAAGCAAGGGATGTCAGGAGGCAAGGGATGATAGGGTCAGTGCTTTGAGAAGAACAGGTAGTGTCTGTATTATTAGAGAAGAAGATGTTGAGGAGAGCAGGGAAAACAGTGGGGAGGAGGTTGTCTGTAGTGGATATCACCAAGCTTCTCTATGAAGACATTGACAGTTCCTGTGATATGAAGGAAGAGGATGTGGGAACATCATCCTCCAGGGACTCCGGTTACGCACTTGGATTGCTAGCCTTGCTGAAGCCTGTGCCACTACGCGTACACTATTATTGTTACCCATGTTAGGTAGACTAAAGATAGCATGGGTATGCCTACACATGCTGCAATCACACATTTCACTTGCAGTGTAGATGCACATACCCTAAATGTGAAATGGGTCAGGAGTACGAAGAGAGTTAAAGGCACAGTCCACCTATGATGCTAAGTTTGTTTGGAGACAATTTCCTGCAAGGCTCAGTTCAGACGGAAATATTTCATCAGACATGAATCACAGGAAGCCAATGCAAATGTTCTTCTAAGTCTTTTTTTAAAAGTTGTACAGAATCTCTCCCCAATCCTTCACATACAACACAAGCATACACATACAGGGCATGATACTGATCTTGTTTACACCAGAGTAAGTCCACTGAGTTCTGCAGTTACCTTTGGGAGATAGATTCTCTAATCAGTTTCTGGCCCCTGTATGGAAGCACAAAGGGGCTGGACAATAGCCATAAGTAGGGGGGGACTCCCTTTTGGCACAGATGTGCCAGCATCAGGCCCTGTGTCTCTGACCCTGAATCTTCCTAGCATCCATGGCATGTTGAGGAATAAAGATGTGGAAAAGGACATAGTTAAGTAGAGAGAATCTAGGTCTTAATTTACATAGACATTAGTGAGATCAAACTCAAGTCCAATTGAGTAACACTAGTGCAAAGCAAGCAGAGGTGAGATCCAACTCAGGCCTACACATGTGACTCATGCATATTGGTACACAAATCTTTATAATTTAGCTGTGAATATCAGAGGAATTTATATTCCATTTTCTTACCACATTGATTTTGTAAAAATAAGCAGTGTTAAATAGAATACAATATTTTTGTTCTATACAGAAACTGAAAAAAATGATTAATGTCTTTGTGATTTAAGGAATTTTCAACTGGAACTTGTTATGCATCTGCTATATTTCCACTTCAAGGCTTTCATGACAGATTGTGCATTAACAAACTAACCTAATAATAACCCTGGACCAATGTGCCTTTGAAATTAATCATAGCTACACAGCATTTCAATGACTAAAATTGGCATGAAACTACAGTACGTTTATGGAAGTTTAAAAATGAACAATCAGGAGGGAGATAAACTGCAAAAAATACTCACTCTGGATATCATACTATGCAAGTGCAATACATGTATTTTGTTGAAAATATTCACATGCCATATCAGTTCTTTAATTTGTGATGGTGTTAAATATTTTATGCATTGTCTTCATATTTGGTCTGCTCAGCTGTGCATACATGTGTTTTGTTTATCAGTAATGATAATTTTCCAATGTGTAACACAGTTGTTCAAAAACAGCTTTCTTTAATAAATGTGTAATGTCCCACATTACATTCCCAGCACATTCTAATTAAATTCCTTTCCATTTCATTCTGTCTATAGTCTCAAAGGGTTATAGCAGCTGAAGAATATTTGACAAAATTCAACCAAGCAAAGTATCTTGAAGTTGAGACATTCATCTTGGCACTGAATGCTATTTTATTCAGTTCAGGCATTCAAATGCCACCTTTACACAATGACAACAAATATTGTATTCCACTCTAAGTAGAGAGGCTGTGAATCAATAATTATCATTCCCAACTCATTATATGTAGAAAGTTAATGTATTTAGTATGACCTATGGACAATGGAATGCAAAGAGAAAGGGACAACTGAATCACATTATTTTGTAACCCATAGTGGTGATTAATACATTATTGGTTTTAAATTTATTAGTGCTGCTGATATGGCCAAAAAAGACAAATTACTGCATTTGATAATCAGGCTCAGCATAATGAGAAATGATGTGTAAAATTCAGAGGTTTCGGTTCACATGGGTTTGTTTGAGTCTCATCAACTTCCATTCATGTAAGTTTCTACCCAGCGAAGTTCATTCTAATATTCAGGGTTGAAAAGATACCAAAATACAAAGTAATGCTCAGCTGGAAGTTTTATTAGATGGTTTTGCATCAAACTAATCTCTCAATTTCAAATTATTTCCATCCAAACTCCAAAGTTTAGCCAAATTTCATAAAATTTGGCAAATAAGATTTGAATTTTGAGTTTGTAATGAAACCCTTATCTGCACAAACTGTCCAGGTTTATTAATGAAATCTTTGTGTATCTTTCCTATTGAATACTTGGTAGCACAGCTAAAATTTAGCCTATGGCCATTTACAATATCAAATAAGCATATACTGTAAGCTACTGAAGTTAATGGGACTAGCCACATGACTAATGTAAACAGGATTTGTCTTATTATCATTCTCCATGTGCATCCATTCTTTAGTTGGTTTCTAAACTAAACCAACTAAATAAATTAACTCTTCATAATATTTGTTGGAGTAATATGGAAAGTTCCTCCCAAATAGGGGAAAACCAAGCTCCTCCTATCAGAAAAAAAATGTACATTAATTTTATATTAATTTTAATTGAATGAGTGAGGGAGTATGAGGCGGTGCCTCAGATCAATGGTGACCCTCTGGCCAAGTGTGGCGCAGCCCCTGGGCTTACATAGCCTACCAGGCTGTTAGCCGCCCCATCCTTCTGCCTCCCAACCCTTTTACCCTTCCAGCTTCTGTCCAACTGCCAATCAGCAGTGGCCAGCAGTGCCAGTATTAACTCTTTGGTTGCTGGGCTAGTGTGAGATATATACACCCATGACAGGGTATTTAGCACTTGATCTGCAACATGCTAACTGCACTCAGTTTACAATGAAATCAATGGGAGTTAAAAGGGCACTAAACATGTTGCAGGTTCATGCCTATATAGTATTTACACAGCATAAAAAGCATACTCTTGAACCCTATGTGTCCTTTCTTAATAAATTACTAGCTTTGTCTCTGTACCCCTCACAGCTAATTATTTTACCCAAATCTCTAATAAGACTGCAGATCCTTCAAGTCAAATCAGGCTGTTTTGCCCACTGGCATAGAGGAATCCTTGGTAGTCCAGAGTCACCATAGCTGCCTCTATACCATCTTTGCTCATAGCCTCCTGTTTAGGGAGCCCATTGTGGAGGAAAAGAGGCTCTGCAGTGGGTTGTAAGTCAGAGGAGCCCTAAGCCTCCAAAAGAACTGTGATTTTCCTGTGCAATATTTTACCCAGGTAGATTGTCTGGTGGCCTGATTCATATTTCCTAATGTGTTGAGAAGATCAGCACGTTTATTTTAACAAAGAATTCAAAGCTACAGGAAGTTACAACCATATAGCTTTTCTTGTGATCTGAAAAGCCTCCTGTTAAGTGAGACAGTGTGCTAATACAGCAGGACGGTCATTCTCTCCATTGCTTAAGCTTTGTTTGGATGGTAAATTTTTTGGTTAGTTTTTGATCTTTTCCAAAATGTTGATACCTTTTATGCATTATATTCTGTTTCTTTTGGACCTGGTCAACAAATTTCTAGTGGATCAGTTTTCCATTGTAAAATGCTGATTCAATGAAATTGAAGCACTTATGGGAATGTATCTATTTAGTCAGTTTTTCATGGGAAATTATTGAAATGTTTCATTTTGATAAGGTTGAAAGATTTAGTTTCAATGTTATCATTTTGTTTATACTATATTCTTTGACCTTGTTATAATTTTATAATATAAGTAAAAATATCAATTGTATATCATCTTATAGTATAGTATAAATGCAAGGTGTCAGCTTTATTAATTGTATTATATTCTATATTAGAAATGTTATAGAAATGAAACAACTATAGGTTATCTGCAATGTTTGTAGAACTAGGGCTATACATGCATTTTAGTACCCTATCATTTCCAGGACAAATGGAACTAAAGGAATATTATATCTGAAAGCCAGTAAAGTAGACATTTTGCATGGCCACTTGAAAATAACCCTGTCTTGTATATAAAAGATTGTTTCCAATGCATATAATATGTTTTTATGATAATCCATTGGATATATGTCCAGCCAAATCCTTGTATGTATGCAGATTTCTTTCATACTGAATTGTCTTTGTAAATTATGAGTGAAACAAACATACTATCTGACAATTACTCTATATTTATTTACATATGTATGGACTAGTAGAAGCCTTTTCTTTTCATGAAATGGGCCAGTAAAATTTTAATTGAGGCATTGTACTAAATATTATTTCATAAGACTATAAATCCATTAACAATTATTGCTAAACTTCTTTTTGATATGCTTTCTTTATAAAGCTTTTAGGGACAGGGGTCATCTTTTTGTTCTATGTTTTAACAGTGTCTAGCACGTTGGGTTCTGACCCATGACTAGGTCTCCTAAGTGCTATAGTAATACAAATAATACATAATCATAATATAAACGTCAAGCTCATGCAATTATCTTGAGGAGAAAGTGAATAAGTCAAATTTAAGCCATTTGAGCTTTTCTGTGGTTAGCTTGAAAGTGGTTCACACATTTTTATGAGATAACTGGTTCATATGATATGCAGGCTCTGAAATTAAATTTAAAAAAAGACCAAGTCAGAGTCAAAGTAAACCTTGTTTTTCCATGGGGAAATCTCATTGTAGACTTTAAAGAAAGGTTTGGTTCAATGGACTCATGATATTTTATTGCTTTGCATCAGTTTGCTAGTTTGCCAGAATTGGAAGCCAGGAGCAGCTCCAGGCACCAGCGCACGCACCAAGCGCGTGTCTGGGGCCGCAAGCCGCGGGGGGCAGCCTGCCGGTTGCTGTGGGGGCGGCAGTCAGGGAGCCTTTGGCAGCATGCCTGTAGGAGGTCCACTAGTCCCGCGGCTTCGGCGGCAATTCGGCGGTGGGTACGCCGAATCTGCATTACCAGCTGGACCTCCCGCAGGTGCGCCGCTGAAAGCCGCTTGACTGCCGTGCTTGGGGTGGCAAAATACATAGAGCCGCCCCTATTGGAAGCAGGACTACACCTCATCTGTGATGCAGCAATAGAATTCTGATCTCAAGAAAACAATATTCCTTTTCTAAAACTTAGCTATAACTGTTACACAAATCAAAGTATATAATAATATCTGCAGGGTAATAAGAAAAGTACTATATATGTACTAAGCCAGTGCCTCCCAGCACAAGGGTAGTTTTAATCTGACTTTTCTCAGTGGATCAGACTGCTAAACTAAAATCTATCCTCATTTACTAGGAAAACAAGTTCACGATTATGAAATAGGTTAACCAGTCACAGACACATAAGAAATACCACATGACTTGTTTTGTGCCATGATACCAACAAAATGGTCTCCAACTTGAAATACACTATCAATAGCAGTTTCTATATCTATAAAGGACAAAAAAATCCAAAGCCTTCCTACATTTAGTTCACAGAGAAGAACAAATTTTGAGCAAACCATTGTGGTCTTTTGGATTCAGCTTGAACTCTATCCAAGGTAATTTTGAATATTTTTGTGGTTTGAGTTATCTTACCTCTAGTGAAATTTCAGAAGGAAATGTTACTACAAGCTCGTACAGTAGAATAATATTAAAGGCCTCACTCTAGCTCTTAAAATCAAATGCCTACTGACTAAATAGTGAAAGTTCAACTTTCATTCTCCATTATGTGTCAATGTATCATCCATGACATATGCTCAATTGTTCAAATACAACTGCTAGCTAGGTGAGCGGTGAACTGAACTCACTGCTTATTTTGCAACAACATGTTTGTTTTATTGCTTCCTCATTCTCCCTCAACCTTCTAACTTGCCTGCTTCATCTTGTCACCAATATACATTGTAATGTTTCTGGGGAAGTTTTGCTATCAGAATGGGAGATTGCAAACATGTAGTTATTTGTCCTTGCCTCTCAGGGCCTAAGATTTTCCTAGTTATGTGATGTTTTGTTTTCAGCTGGCAGTGTTTGAACATACAAAATTGCTGACTGCAGTACAGTCAAATTCTGGGGTAACAGCCTCATATCCCCATTTTCCTCTGTTGGCTGGACTCTCTGACTGCCCGCCTAGCTAGTGGGATGACTTAAAGTTAACGGCTAAACAACACGAGTAAATGGGTCTTAGTTCCCTGCGTGTCATCAAACTGTTCTTCGGTGGTGGAATGGAAATTGAGCGACGAGAGGTTGCTAAAAATGTCAGGTGCTAAGCCAACATGGAAAAGGACAACCTCGCTATGTGTACTTACAATTGTAGAGAGGAAACATTAAATCATCTGATGGAGGAGAAGAAAAGGATAAGATGCAATATCCTCGGTATTTGCGAAACCCGACGAAAGAAAGAGTTGGAAGTCAACTGGAAGGATCGAAGCGCCGTGAGGCTCGGAAAAGGAGATGGCACTAGAAACGTTGGAGGAGTCGGATTTATCGTCAGTAAGGATTGTGTTTCGAAAGTCATATCATGCCAGCTATTATCATCATGTATTGGTGTGCTGCATCTTCAGATGGAGTCAAAAGCTATGCTCAAGATCATCCAGGCATACGCTACCACAAGTGCAAGTGAGGATGAAGAAGTGGAAGAATTCTACCAAGAGCTCGAAAGAGTTCTCAGTCAAAAGTCAACTTACACTGTCATGATGGGAGATTTCAACGCTAAGGTCGGGTGTGGGAAAGCTGGCAAAAAGTTCATAGGGAGATATGGCAGCGGTGAAAGAAATTAAAGAGAGAAAGACTGGTAACGATGTCAGAAACGAAAGAACTGTACGTGGCAAACACCTGGTACAAAAACAAGATTGCAAAAAGGTGGTCGTGGATCATGCCAAATGCAAAGAGTAAGAATGAAATCAACTATATTTTATTCAATAAAAGGCGCATCGTTCAAGACGTCTCTGTGGTGCAGCCCTTCAACACCGACTGTGACCATCGCCTGCTTAGAGCGAAGGTGATTTTCGATGAAGTAGTGGAAAAGAAAGCTTTACAGATGGCAAACAGGAAACAGCGCCCAATGACATTCAATGAAGCAAAGCTGAAGAAAGCGATTTCTGAGTTTGACTGGAGCCAGACAGAAAAGTATGATGAGGACTATAGTATCTTTGCTGACAAGCTGATACGCTGCATAAAAGCAGCTGAAATTGAAAAGATGAAGGCAAAGGGAAGAATCTCGAACGAAATTAAAAGCTTGTTAGAGAAGGGGAGAAATATGAAAAGGAGCTCGGATAACAACCTCGAGTACTCCATTCTGTGCAAGCTTATACGGCAAAAACTGAAGGATGACTTTGAGAACTTCCAGAACGAAAAGCTCCTTAAAACAGCTGAATCACGCAAGAGCCTCAGCACATGCAAGCTGGAATTGGCGCAGTATAGATTGAGTGTAACAGCATTGAAGAACAAGGATGGAGAGACAGTAATTGACAGAGCAGGGATGGAGGAGGTCTGCAAGGACTTCTACACAGAACTGTTCAAATCAAGAATCAACGTCCCTCTCCCAATGCTCCAAGAGTCAGAAGAACGTGTCCCCCAATAATCGTCAGTGAAGTCCGAAGCGCACTACTCCAGATGAAGAAGGGAAAAGCTCCAGGCAAAGATGGAATAACGTCAGAAATTATTTCCGCAGGAGGCAACATACTTTAGAAGGCCCTCACTGTAAGATTCAGTCGATATCTTGAAGACGGAAAAATACCATCAAGCTGGAAGGAGTCGAATACCATCTTGCTATACAAGAAGAGGGATCGAGAACATCTTAAGAACTATTGCCCTATATACCTGCTCTCTCATATCTATAAACTCTTTACAAAGCTGATAACGAACCGACTCTCACAGAGTCTGGATGAACAGCAGCCGAGAGAGCAGGCAGGGTTTGGAAGAAATTTCAGCACGGTCAACCATATTTACCCTTAGCCAGCTCCTAGAAAGAGCGAGGCAATACAAACTCCCACTGTGCGTTGCTTTCATCAACTAGGGAAAGGCCTTCAGTGGTATCAAGTTCAATGCAATATTAAAGGAGCTCGCAGAGCAGGGCATTAATACGCAGTACATCAGTTTGTTGAAGGAAGCGAATAATGGATGTACAGCAGACATTACTATCCTCGAAACTCCCCTCCGCATCCCAATCGAGAAAGGTATAAAGCAAAGAGATACAATTTCACCGAAACTATTTACCGCCTGCTTTGAAATGGTTATGAACAAGATCAATTGGAGGAGTGGTATTAATATAAATGGAGAATGATTATCTCATCTCCGATTCATGGACGACATCATACTAATTGCCGAAAGCACCAACCAACTGCAGAGCATGCTACTAAGACTCAACAAGAAAAGCAGTCAGGTCGGTCTGAAAATGAACCATTGCAAAACAAAATACATGCAATCAGACATCTTACAAAAAACCCAAATAATGGTAACAGGAGAAGAAATTGGAGAAGTGGAACAGTATGTATATTTGGGCCAAGAAGTTAATATGTGCCAAGACATGAACGGACATCTCTCCCGAAGGATTCGGGCAGGATAGTGTGCGTTTAGTTCCATCAAGGACGTCCTCAAAGGAAAAATCGACAAGACCACACGTACAAATATCTTCAATTAAACAGTGCTGCCATCCATTCTGTATGGCAGTGAAATGTGGGCACTGATGAAGAGAGAAGAACAGCAGCTGTCGGAAGCTTGAAGGGCAATGGAACGAGCTAGTTGGGAATTTCCCTTCTGGACCATATCCCAAACAAAATGATTAGAGAACGCAGCGGTGTGAAAGATATTGTAGTGGAAAGCAGATATAATAAGATACGATGGGCGGGCCACATAGCACGGTTCACGGACAATAGGCGGACTGCAATCATTACTGAGTGGTACCCGCGAGAACAGAAAAAACCACCTGGTCGGCCTCCAAGAAGATGGGAAGATGACATTGTTAAACATTTTGGACAAACATAGAGAAGAAAGGCAAGAATGAGAGAAGAATGGTAGACATGTTGTGATCGGCACAGTCTTAACGACAGCTGAAGACTGATCAATCCAGGGTGATCCAGGCTGGACTCTCATGCTGGACCACATCTTCCATGGTAAACCCTGGCCAGGAACATGTATGGTGCAACCACCTCCCCTCTCCATGAGGACAGACTAAAATCTTCGGAGACAATCTGACTAGGGAGCCTACCCCTTATAGGAGATTGGGAATCTGAAGTACCCAAACATCATCTCCAATGAAGCATCATGGCAGCAGGGCCGGCTTTAGGCCAATTCCACCAATTCCCCCGAATCGGGCCCCACGCCTAAGAGGGCCCCGCGCCCAGTGGCAGGGCCGCCGGTGGGGAGGGGAGAAGAAAGTGTCCGAGAATCCCTTCCCTGGCTAGAGACTCCTTTTTAATTTTGACACACTCGGTGGCGCTCTGGATCTTCGGCGGCACTTCGGCAGCAGGTCCTTCAGTGCCGCCGAAGACCTGGAGCGAGTGAAGGACCCACTGCCGAAGACTAGGAACGCCTACGTGTTTTTTTACGTGGGTTTTTTTTTTAGTCATCCCTGCCGGGGCCCCATCGAAACTGTTCGAATCGGGCCCCGCACTTCCTAAAGCCAGCCCTGCATGGCAGCATTTCCAAACCAAAATATTTCTGTTTTCAGCCCAGATAGATAGATAACACACATACATTTATAGGCTGAAAACATATAAATTGACCAATGCCAAAACCCATTTATATCATTTCAATGATATTTTCCACAGAAGAAAACACTGCAGCCAGTAGGAAAACACAGGCCCTCACTTGCCTTTGGGTTCCAGTCCAGGGACCCTGTGAGGAGGGTCCTGCTTCTTCAGACACCTCACTATATCCCTGGACTACTTCTTACCTTGGCCTTCCTTCAGGCCCTTTCCCATAGCTACAAGGGCTTTCTGTACATATGTCTCTCTAGGCCTTTCCACTATCCCAAAAGAAAGCACATTAATGCTTTTTTTAATGTTACTCTGCTTTTCCAGCACCTTCACCAATCTTTTCATACTATATTCTTTCACCTTGAGGCATCAAAATTCTTCATAAAGAATATTTCTTCTGTCTATTTCTCCCTGCATTACCATAGCAGATGCTCAACTGTTTCTTAATTTTGCATATTTTCCACACTTTGTCTTTGTGTGTACTTACTAGATATAAATTGCCATTCAGGCCACAGTGACCTGTTAGCACTCTAAATATAATTACTTCGCTACTTCTATCATAACTGTGAAATATAACATTATCCTGAAGTTTAGGACATATTTCATAGAACCTTCATCCTTTTTTTCTCTTCGTTCCATATTTCTTGCCAGTCTTTCTTAAGTGGTCTCTTAACAAAACTTGTGATGTCCTGTGTGTTCAGAGGGATCCTTATATCAGCTTCCTCCTTTTTATGACATATTTTGATGCTTTATCTGCCATTTCATTGCCATGTGCCATAATCCACGTTAGTACTATATATATATATGTGGTGAAGTGAGACTCACTGGCATGGCGCCTCCTGCTGGTGCTCCAGGGAATTAGCTCAACTTCAGCCCGGAGTGCCCTCTGCAGGCCAGTGGCACACCTGCCTCAGGGCCTGTGTCCCTTGTGGACACTGGTGCCCTTTACCTCAGGGTTCTGCCCCAGCAGTACCCCCACTCTCTGGGTCTCCCCTCCCAGAGAAACCCTCACCTTCTACACCCACTTTGCCTCAGTAGCTACTGCCGGTCATCATCTAGCCCCCGCTCACTGGGACAGACTGCAGTCTGTAAACTACTCATCACTGGAAAAGGGGATTTGTACCAGTTGCCTCTGCCTAACCCCCGTACCTTTCTTTAGGCTTTGTACAAGGCCTGAAGCCTGGGGGTTTACCAGGCTGGAGCTCCCCCGCTCCCTTGCTCTATTCCCCAGCACTGTTCCAGTTCAGGTACCCTTTTCTCTGAGACAGTCGGGTCCTTCTCTCTCTACAGCTAGAGAGAGACAGACTGAGCCCCTGGCTCACAGCCCTTTTATAGGGCCAGCCGTGGCCTGATTGGGGTATGGCCCCAGCTGTGGCTGCTTCCCCAATCAGCCTAGCCTTTTCTCTCAGGAGCCAGGTAACTACCCAACTACAGTATACCTAATTGTACTATCTCCATAGTTAAGAACAATTTTTCATGGATTAAATCATTCTTGTTTCTGAGGCTCCCTTTCTAATTGCCTTTTTACTCGATAACACGTCAGATAGGATAGCAGCAGTAGTTGGACATTCATCGCTTGTTCAGGTCAGTCACATGAAGTGTGCCCACCAATCCAGACATCATAATGACCACAACATTGGATAGTCTCATAGACTATCTGTTCATTCCAAATTCAGGGACACAAAAGGCCATTCCCACTGTACTCATGTTGCCATCTTTAGATCCGTCAGTTTAGATTTGGCAATGCTGACTCATTTGCCATGTATAAACTCATATATTTTATTTGTCATCTTTGATGGTCCTGCTGTTCCCTTTGTTTTAGCATATAATTGCAAATCCATAACTGGAGAGGCAACCATCCAGCTATCATTTAATTTACAATTACTAAAGATTTTAATCTCTTCCAGTCCTTCCTTTTCACTCAAGACTTTTACCCACCTTTTGTCTCTATTAGCATGTGGAAGTTTCTGCCATCCAGTTACATCTTGCCTATTTAATTCCCAACAGTCCTCGTATATTGTTTACTACTCTTATCTCCACTGTTTCTATTAACCATATCCCAAAAGGTTAAGTCTAAAAATTTCATCCTTAAATTGATAAGCATTTCTCTGGTAGGTACTTATATCACACCCAGTGGTGTCATAATACTCGCACACGTGATTCACAGAGCTTAGCCTCCTTCTCATCAGGGTTTCCTCCCTTTATGCTCATCACCCAACTCCTCTCTCAGTTCACTTTTCTCTTCTGTGGGGCCTGCCTAATCTCCTGGTGCACTAACTGAGCTCGCCAGCTCTAGTTAACCCTTTTAGTGCCAGTGTGTGGTATATACTCCATGTTCCAAAAGCACAGTCTGTATAAGTGTGCTCTTTCCCACTGTGATCTTTCTAAGGAGAAAATTCAATAAAGGTTTGCTATTCTAAAACTATAACTGTGCAGTTTATTACTCAATACAAAAGATTTTTTAGGTAATATGACAGCTAAATTCATATAGATTTCTGCTCTAAAACAATGCAAGACTAATACTGTGTGTCATAGAATCAAATTATGCATTGTCTTGTTTTTTAAATGTAACTTTTTATTGTTTTTGATAAAATGCCAGGGAAAATAAATATATTGCACAGTTAGGATAGTATATGAATCCTGAGAAAAATCAATATACATATGTATTACAATTCTATAAATACATAAAACAGGATGGGTAGTGTTACGTTTTCTGCTCTCCACACAATATTAAGAAAATAAGGAAACCACACAGACACAGGTGAATACCAAATAACTGTTTATAGTACAGTAAAAGCTTTTTTAACTGGCATGCTATGGGAACGGGAGTGCCAGTAAATTAAAAGTGCAGGTTAACTCAGAGGGAGCGGTTTGGAGTGGGAGGCGGATGAGGGGCAGGGGCATGGGAGGGGCTGCGGGGCACACTCTTGGAGGGAGTTTGGGTCCGGAAGGGGGCTTGGGACAGGGGAGTTAGGCATGGGAGGAGGCTCAGGGTGCTGGATGGGGGGTGGGGGGGCGCTCACCTCAGGCGGCTCCCCGCAAGCGGCTCCCCGTCCCTGCTGCTCCTGGTGGAGGCGCGGCCGGGCGGCTCTGCAAGCAGGCATGCTGGACAGTTGCCAACTTTCACACCGTAAATAAGCACCCCGACTTTCACAATAAGCCAAAAATCAAGCTAATCCCATTTCTAAACAAGGCCAAAACAAGCCAATCCCTAAGAACCCCAACACTCTGTGTGACTAGATCCCCCGGTGTGCAGTCTGAGACTGTGGTGAGCCTGCTGTGCACCCCTGACTCTCTCCCCCCTTGCCCCTGCTTGCCACTTGCCCCTGCTTGCCTCCCCTTGCCCCTGCTTGCCAAAAAAAAAAAGAAACAACAAGCTACAACAAGCAACAAGCTACAGGCCAAAAACTAGCCAACAAGGAACTCACAAACCAGTTAAGTAAAAAAAGCCCAATTTCTGTGGTTTTTTGGCTAGTTTGACATGTCTGGCATGCTGCTTCCATCTGCAGGCACCGCCCCCCGCTGTTCCCATTGGGCGCGGTTCCCAGCCAATGGGCTGGGAGTGGCAAAGTTAGCGCTCGGGGCGGAGGGATGGAGGCAGCGTGCCTGCAGAGCCACCTGGCCATATCTCCACCAGCAACAGAAGGGACAGCTAACTGCTTGTGGGGAGCTGCTGGAGGTGATCGCCCCTCCCCCTTTTGGCAACCCGAGCACCTCCCGTGCCCCAACTTCCTGCCCCAAGACCCTCCCAGATCCTAACTCCCTCCCAGAGAGCACCCGCAGATCCCCATGCCCCTGTTCCCTGCTGGCCCTGCACCAACCGCACTATAAACCACACTTTCAGTACAGATCACAAATGATGGTCTATAGACCTTGCCAATTGGTGAAATGTTGGATAAAAGAGCTTTTACTTTATAAGGATAAGATTTTGCACAGAATTTTTTAGCAAAAATCATGGACAGGCCACAGGCAATAAACAAAAATTCACTGAAACCTGTGATTTTTCTGTGATTTTTACTAAAAATTTCCCTGACAAAATGAGGAGGGAGGAGGGTCCAGCACCCACAGTGGCTGGGCAGATGCGCAGGGCTGGGCTGGTGTGGAGTGGGTCCCGCCACCCCCCTGGCTGGACTGGACTGCTCTCGGGTCCCTGTGCCCTCCCCCTGCCACCTGCTTCATCTGGTCTGCTGGTTCCTGCTGCCTGCCGTGACTGGGCTGCAGCAGGGAGCCCAGCTGCCCACAGTGAGTGGGAGTTCTGAGAGACCCTCAAGGAGCTCCAGGGTCCCCCTGCTGCCCAGTGGCTAGGAGCTGCTGGGGGCCTCTGCCAGCGCTGGCTGACAGCTGTGGGGCTGCCTGCTGACAGAAGTCCAGCCCTGGGGCAGAAAATGTCACAAATTTCTCTGGAAGTTATGGATTCCATGACTTCCGTGACCTCCATGACATAATCATAGCCCTAACTATATATAAACATAAACTGCTGCTAATATAAGTGGCTTCTGAAATAGAAGACAGCGTTACCCATTAGTGAGTTTCCAAACTATAAAAAGGATACCATAGAATTCCTATACTCTACATGTGGAATTTTCTTAAAGCACTGAGTGCTGCCCTCAATTTAGTCCTATTGACGTCAAGGGTAAAATGTCCATGTACTTCAATGGGAGCAAATTTAGGCCAATTCTAAACATGTTTGAAAATCCCTCTCATATGTAAATCATTTTGCATGCAGTCGTAAATATGAAAACCTTGGATACAAAGGTGCATAACCAATGCACAGCATTTAGGACCTTTATCTGCTGTTCTCCATTGCTCCAAGGGATTTACACAAACCATTCTTCTTTTTTTCCCTCCTTTTTCTCCAAAGTACCTAGGACTGGGTCACCTGATCAGTCTTTTGTAGGCTTGCTGATCCAATGCTCACTCCATATCCACTCTGTCCTTCTGTATACAAACTATCTACCATTTTCTTATGCTTCACCCACAAACTCTAGTCTCAAATGCAACCTTATTCCCTTCATTCATCCTTCATATGTGCCCATACCTTGTCAGTTTCTTGTCTTGCAGCTTCTCTCTGATAACTCAGACCTTGGACTCACTCCTCATGAGATCATTCTGCATGTGGTACAGCAATGTTACCCTTCTCATTGCCCTCAAACATCATTTCAATGGCTCAGTCCTTCTCAAGTGTATCTCTGAAGAGCTGGTTTCACCATGTTTTTTTTTATAGTTGTCCCTTAAGTAACCTGAGTATCTGTTTAAAATAAATCACTCTACTTATCTTGCACCAGAATTCCCATTGCTTAGCAGCCTTGTTTCCAGTTCTCTGTTGATTTCTCCTTTTGCCACTAACCAGGAACTTAAAAGCAGATACCTTATTTATGCTCTGGCCCTTGATGTTGATATTTATGTGTTGAATCCATCCCATGACTTTTTAACTTACTTTGTGGCCTTAATTTGTTAATTTCCTGTTCTAATTATGAGTCATCTGAATCAAATCTTCCTCACTATCAGTCATTAGAACAATATCATCTTCACAGATCCAATTTCGTACCACCTATTTGGATTTGCTTTCTTATGAAATCCATCACAATTATGAATAGTAATATACCAAACGCTGATCTTTTGTGGAGCCCAACCTTTACCTCCAAACTCTCTGTTACACCAAAAAGTGTCCACACCTTTGTCATGGAACTGTTATACAAACCTGGATAAGATACTCTGGGTACCCCATAGAATCAGAATGGAGTCACTAGCAGTCATCTTGATTCTTTGTCAAATGCTTTTTCCAAATCAAGGGAAAAAACATTCATGCTTGACATTTCCCTCCTGCTTCTTCTCCACTGTCTAGAAATGAACATACCATCTGTCGTCTCTTCTTTTTCTAAAACCAGACCGCTCCTTTCCTAAAATGGGTGCCACTATTCAATTAATACGACTATGTATGATTCTCTCTAACACTTTCATGCAGTGGGACAGCAATTTAATTCTCCAATACTTGGACCTGTCATGTATGTCATCTTTTTGTTGGTATATGTGTACCAGTATGGACTTTCTCCATTCTCTTGAAATTTTCTTCTCTTTCTCTTCTTTACATCAACCATTACCATTCTTTTTTAAACAAAAAGCATTGCTTATAACTCAAACTGACACAAGGAAGAAAGGAGAGCAGCAGAATATGGACCCTGGACTTCAGAAAAGCAGACTTTGACTTTGACTCCCTCAGGGAACAGATGGGCAGGATCCCCTGGGAGAATAACATGAAGGGCAAAGGGGTCCAGGAGAGCTGGCTGTATTTTAAAGAATCCTTATTGAGGTTGCAGGAACAAACCATCCCGATGTGTAGAAAGAATAGTAAATATGGCAGGCGACCAGCTTGGCTAAACAGTGAAATCCTTGCTGATCTTAAATGCAAAAAAGAGGCTTATAAGAAGTGGAAGATTGGACAAATGACCAGGGAGGAGTATAAAAATATTGCTCAGGCGTGCAGGAGTGAAATCAGGAAGGCCAAATCACACTTGGAGTTGCAGTTAGCAAGAGATGTTAAGAGTAACAAGAAGGGTTTCTTCAGGTATGTTAGCAACAAGAAGAAAATCAAGGAAAGTGTGGGCCCCTTACTGAATGAGGGAGGCAACCTAGTGACCGAGGATGTGGAAAAAGCTAATGTACTCAATGATTTTTTTGCCTCTGTCTTCACGCACAAGGTCAGCTCCCAGATTGCTGCACTGGGCAGTACAGCATGGGGAGAAGGTGACCAGCCCTCTGTGGAGAAAGAAGTGGTTCGGGACTATTTAGAAAAACTGGACGTGCACAAGTCCATGGGGCCGGATGCGCTGCATCCGAGGGTGCTAAAGGAGTTGGCGGGTGAGATTGCAGAGCCATTAGCCATTATTTTTGAAAACTCATGGCGATCGGGGGAGGTCCCAGATGACTGGAAAAAGGCTAATGTAGTGCCCATCTTTAAAAAAGGGAAGAAGGAGGATCCGGGGAACTACAGGCCAGTCAGCCTCACCTCAGTCCCTGGAAAAATTATGGAGCAGGTCCTCAAGGAATCAATTATGAAACATTTAGAGGAAAGGAAAGTGATCAGGAACAGTCAGCATGGATTCACGAAGGGGAAGTCGTGCCTGACTAACCTAATTGCCTTCTATGATGAGATAACTGGCTTTGTGGATGAGGGGAAAGCAGTGGATGTGTTATTTCTTGACTTTAGCAAAGCTTTTGATACTGTCTCCCACAGTATTCTTGCCACCAAGTTAAAGAAGTATGGGCTGGATGAATGGACTGTAAGGTGGATAGAAAGCTGGCTAGATCGTCGGGCTCAACGGGTAGTGATCAATGGCTCCATGTCTAGTTGGCAGCCGGTTTCAAGTGGAGTGCCCCAAGGGTCGGTCCTGGGGCCGGTTTTGTTTAATATCTTTATTAATGATCTGGAGGATGGTGTGGACTGCACTCTCAGCAAGTTTGCAGATGACACTAAACTAGGAGGCGTGGTAGATACACTAGAGGGTAGGGATCGGATACAGAGGGACCTAGACAAATTAGAGGATTGGGCAGAAAAAAACCTGATGAGGTTCAACAAGGACAAGTGCAGAGTCCTGCACTTAGGACGGAAGAATCCCATGCACTGCTACAGACTAGGGACCGAATGGCTAGGTAGCAGTTCTGCTGAAAAGGACCTAGGGGTCACAGTGGACGAGAAGCTGGATATGAGTCAACAGTGTGCTCTTGTTGCCAAGAAGGCTAACGGCATTTTGGGCTGTATAAGTAGGGGCATTGACAGCAGATCGAGGAATGTGATCGTTCCCCTTTATTCGACATTGGTGAGGCCTCATCTGGAATACTGTGTCCAGTTTTGGGCCCCACACTACAAGAAGGATGTGGAAAAATTGGAAAGAGTCCAGCGGAGGGCAACAAAAATGATTAGGGGTCTGGAGCATATGACTTATGAGGAGAGGCTGAGAGAACTGGGATTGTTTAGTCTCCAGAAGAGAAGAATGAGGGGGGATTTGATAGCAGCCTTCAACTACCTGAAGGGGGGTTCCAAAGAGGATGGAGCTCGGCTGTTCTCAGTGGTGGCAGATGACAGAACAAGGAGCAATGGTCTCAAGTTGCGGTGGGGGAAGTCCAGGTTGGATATCAGGAAAAACTATTTCACTAGGAGGGTGGTGAAACACTGGAATGCGTTACCTAGGGAGGTGGTGGAGTCTCCTTCCTTGGAGGTTTTTAAGGCCCGGCTTGACAAAGCCCTGGCTGGGATGATTTAGCTGGGAATTGGTCCTGCTTTGAGCAGGGGGTTGGACTAGATGACCTCTTGAGGTCCCTTCCAACTCTGATATTCTATGATTCTATGATTCTATGAACTGTGTGTTTCTCCACAGCCCCTGGCCCTCCCTGGTCATGAGGTCAGATCTCCAAGAGGGGGCATTGTTGAACCAAAATTAGTATTTTCAGGCAAAAAAAAAAAGGGGGGGGGGCTAGTACAGATTTCAGAAATCTGCAGTCCTTAAGCCAATTTAGTCAGTATAACTGAATTACCTTTGCAAGGAACAATTTATGCTCTCATACAGCCACAGGTAGAGCCAGTAGGGAGTTGTTGGGCTATGTGTGGCTTTACATATCTTTCAACAAAATCAGTGATCTATATACAGGGGCTGTAACTCAAGAATAACGTACGGATTTATGTCACACCCATGGAGAAGTTTGGTTTCAAATAAATTAAGAGATTACACTGAACTGTAACTTCAGTTTTTACCTGTAACATATAGATTATTGTTAATTTATGTAATTCTGAATATCTTATTTGCATTAATATAGCAAAATGGAAAATATAAGTGGTGACCGCTGAATGTAATGGCTCTCAAAATAAAATTATTTTAAATAGTTATGACTTGTTGAGGTCAGTGTATAAGGTGACTGCAATTCGCCATCTTGTTTTCTGTTAGTTGTTCTTCACCCTCCATTTTGTGTCCCCTTCTTTTGCCCTTGTGAATGTAATTCTGCCAAGTAACAGTAGTTTGGTGGGAAATGTTGGTGCCTGTTCTTCATTATCACTTGTCCTTTTATATATTGACTCAAGGTATGTAATTGATTTTAAAAGATTTACATTCACCTCAGTGGATACTAATGCAAATATTTGTAGCTCCTCCATACCATTACTTAAATGGTCTATCTATGAACATACCTAACAGACACAATATCTTAATCATTTGTAACATTAGACCTTTGATTGTTTCAATAATGGGTTTAATTATGCCTTATTTCCCCCTAAACACTGTTCTATTTGGCTGAATCTTACATAGGGTGACCAGACAGCAAATGTGAAAAATCGGGATAGGGAATGCGGAGTAATAGGAGCCTATATAAGAAAAAGACCCAAAAATCGGGACTGTCCCTATAAAGTCAGGACATCTGGTCACCCTAATATTATGTGCAAAATCCTTTTGGTTTTGATTTACTTCGTTGCTGTCTCATTCCACAGCAAACTCCCCTCTCCACTGGTCTCTCACAGTTTTAAATCATTTTTTGCTGCTCTTTTCTGAACTCCTTCCAATTTGTTGACATCTTTCTGGTAGTGAGATGCATAAAATTGTATCCTAGGTGCTATCTTTCTCAATGTTGCATACACAGGGACTATCAGCTTCCTTGGTTTGTGAAATGATGCCTTTGCATACTGTAAGCAACCAGCAACATAGACTGGTGTGCCTTTGTGCATCTCTGCTGCCATATCATATTGCAACCTCATGTCTGCTTTGCTGTAGAACTTCCATTTTATTGGTTTACATGTTAACATTTTCTCATATTTCTTCCAATAAACAGTATCTGATATTTAAACAGGATTCTAACTAGGAACTACTTTGCTCCAGAGACAGTCCAGCTCTAAATTATTTATTCACATAAATATTATTTGTTGTTTGTGTAAGTCTGTTTTCTCTCAATACTGTAAATAAATTAATAGACATAGATATTCTGCATATGTTCAGAAGTGTATTTTTAATGTGTGTATGAAAAAATAATTAAAGAGCATTATAAAACTGTTTTCTATAATAAATTATCTAAATGCTATCACTATTAAATTTAAGATCTGATTAATTAAGGTATTAAATGCCTAATGAAAGAAATAATATCAATTTGTCACACGCATAAATTATTTTACAAACTATTAATACCAGGCTCTGGTATTTATTTTCGAATGTAAAAATAAGACAAAAAATAAATGTATATCTCTTGAACATAAAAGCTATTCAAGATAATTGGCAGCATATTTTTTTGCCCAGACCATTAAATTTTAGTCAATTGGAAGTCACATAATAGACTGAATCTTGTGGAAGTTAAGAGAGCAAATTATCTGCTGCATTTTAACATATAACCCCATTAAACATATTTATCACAAAGTTTCATTTAGCTTGCATTGGAAAGTATTATATATTCCTTGTTGCTAAAGAGGAAACTGTCTTTATGGACATGATGCAGACCACAATGATTGCATTGCTATCTTCAGTGAGCCAATTTTCTCCCTGTCAAAGCACAATTGTTATTATTTGATGCACCATATCTGTTAATTTCACCAATAAATACAGAAGTCAACTCCATGCCATAACATACATGTCAATTTGATAGGATGTGACTTTCATAATGTGTATAAAACATATGCCCATTTTGGGTCTGATTGACTAAAGCCTTACTCAATAAAATTACATCCATATAAACCTCAAGTAATAAAATGATAAATTAACTATTATCTTTAAAATGCTCTTTTAATCTGTGTTTCAGAAAGGTACATAAGCACATGACTAACTTTGATGGGCTTACTCAGATGTTTAAATTATGTATGTGCTTGCAGAATTAGGGTACTGTTCTTCATCTGTTTGACTAGTCTATATATAATGGTCTTGGTTTTATGCCTTGATTTATATTATTTTCTTTTTTGGGACCAAGCTAAGAACATTTTGTATTCATTTATATTTCCCAATAATTGAATTGAAGAAAGAAAAGTTAGAATATAATAGCAGCTCCATAATTAAAACTGTAATCACATTTGCAAGACTAAAATTTATTTCTTTAACATGTTCAAATGTCATACACACTATCTTCATGGGTCACTTGACCTTTCTATCATGCTCTCTTGTTCAAAGGTCTGATAACTTTGACATAGAAAATATTTTAAAATTAACACTTTTTAAGTTGTTTCCTGACAGTCTAAGGTGTGGAGGATTTTGATATTATTTATTATTACTCCTTAATATAAAATTAATGAAACATTTTAAAAGAAGCTTCTATGGTATCAAACCATGGACAAGATCACTTAGGCCAGAATTTAGCAAATTGTTCAGAACCACAGGTACAGCTAGTTGGAAAACAGAAAATCTGGTTCTTATTGAGGTACTTCGCTGAAAGTTGATCTTTCTGGAAAATCTGGCCCCATATATGAGTGACGAACATTTGAAAATCTGTCCCTACACTTCAATTCTGATCAGGTAAACTAGTGTGCTTCAACTCCCAGTGCTCAATTTTCCTCATGTTTTTGAAGGAACTCGCATTAATTCCCTTGGAAAGATATTGTCCCAAGTGATGGACTTGAGTTACTTGGCTTGGGAATGTAGTTCTCCATGACAGAAAGGGGTGATAAACTACAAAGTGGTAGCAAAGCTAGTCTACAGAGGCAACTCTAATCTAATGAAGGGAGTAGCTTCCACAGTCTAATGGCAACTCTCCACAGGGACAAAAATAATGACTCCATTTTATGTCATCACTGTTGACTTGCTCATCAGTTATATAGTATAGAGTTTTCAAAGGGGTTTGTTCTTGTATAATGCTAAAGGTCTTGTATTTAAGTATTTTTCCCATAATACAATGCATTGAAAAGAAGGAATGATAAAAAGGAGCAGTGAGCTGGCATGAAAAAAATGGTAGCCCAAGAAGTAAGCATAGTATATAAATGAGCTAGAAATCTTAGACTGCATTCTTTCTTCAATACACATGGGTAATTTCCAATGATAATAACAGGAATTATGTATTCCCATTACAGGGAAAAAGGATCCATTTCCTTAAGATTTCTGTCTCTCATATCTCAGGTTTATTAAGTGAAACTGAACATAAAAGATACTGTTAAAATAAACAGAAAGACTGCATACTTGAAAAAAGAGAATAGCATATATTTACAAAAATTGAAAATGGATCACAAGACACACCAGAAAATACTTGGAGCAAAAAAGAAGCCTACCAAAGAAATTCCCCCTTTACAGCTCTATAAAAAATTACATCTTTGAAAGAATGCAAATAGGATAAGCAGAAATCAATCTCCCAGCAACACTGGAGGAAATAAGTAAATAAATTATGTGCATGTTTGTATGGGGAAAACAATAGCTTCACTGCCTTACCAGACAGAGAAGTTGCTGGAAAAACAGAGATTCCTGAAAACCCACCATCTGAACCCTGTAGCCTTGCTGAAAGGAACAAGATGTGACAGGAATCTTCTCCCTTTTCCAGGTTCTGTACCTAATATTGCATTTCTGTGTACTCAAACTTGAATGGGAGTGTTTTGGTGCAGAAGGACCAAGATACAGACCAGTTGATGTAGTTCAGGAACCAAAAACTCATCTCTTGAAAAAGGACCTTCAAAATATTATCATAAAAATTAATTTGATAAAGCAGATAATGCTGAAACACTGACAAATGCTGGCATGGGGGAGAAAAAGAACAAGAGAAAACTTGCTCCGAGAGTCATCTCAGAAGTCCTCTACATTTTCCAAAAAAATATTGGTGATCCAGAATCATTTGTCCATAAGCCTGGCTCTTCCACACAGATTACCAAAGAACCAGAAGAATCCATCCAGGTACTAGGAGAAAATAAAGTAGTTCAAGGTTGTGAAAAGGTATATGTATTGTGACAGGGCAAAGCCAGATGATTATAGGAAAGTAGTGAGAAACAGGTATGTTAGCCCCAGGCTAAATAAATCCCTGTTGCCATGGTAACCAAATGGCAGTTGCTCCAGGTTAATCAAGACACCTGGGGACAATTAAGATCCTTCTAGAAAGCAGTGGAGACATCTAGGTTGATTGGTACAACTGAAGCCAATCATGGGCTGGGTGGAACTAGTTAAAAGCCTCCCAGTTAGTCTGTTCGTGGGGGGTGTGAGAGTCAGTCAGTTGCTGTAGGAGAATGTATGTTGCTGGAGAAACTGGGCAGGACAAACCCTGTCAGGCACAAGGAAGGAAGTCCTGAGGTAAGGGTGAAGTAGATGTTGAGGAAGTGGAGGCTGCTGTGGGGAAGTGGTTGAGGGATAGCTCAGTGGTTTGAGCATTGGCCTGCTAAACCCAGGCTTGTGAGCTCAATCCTTGAGAAAAGCAACAGAGGGTAAGCTTTTGTGGGTAAGAACCTCACTTCTTCAGATGCAAGACTTACATCTGAAGAAGTGAGATTCTTACCCACAAAAGCTTATGCTCCCAATACTTCTGTTAGTCTTAAAGGTGCCACAGGACCCTCTGTTGCTTTTTACAGATTCAGACTAACACGGCTACCCCTCTGATACTTCAATCCTTGAGGTGGCCACTTAGGGATCTGGGGCAAAATCAGTACTTGGTCCTGCTAGTGAAGGTGGAGGGCTGGACTTGATGACCTTTCAAGGTCCCTTCCAGTTCTAGGAGATAGGATATCTCCATATATTATTATTGGGAATTGTACTCCTCCTGTTTCAAAAAATCAGCTACCAATAGCTGTTACTATTAGGGTCCCTGGGCTGGAGATTGGAGTAGAGTGCCACTACTCTCCCTGATTAATCAGAGATTGTGTGAGGGAGCATTGCTTCTTCCCACCTCCCCCGATGGCTTATGATGAAAATGGCTCAGTAGGCTGTGACCCTTGTCTCTAGAGCAGTGCTTCTCGAAGTCAGGCTGCTGCTTGTTCAGGGTAAGC
The DNA here is from genome assembly GCF_011386835.1 of Chrysemys picta bellii. NCBI lineage: Eukaryota > Metazoa > Chordata > Testudines > Emydidae > Chrysemys > Chrysemys picta. Next base: position 265,076,775 of record NC_088791.1, on the reverse strand, counting down.
ACACTGGTGGTCCAGGCAGGTTTGTTTACCTGCTGCGTCCACAGGTTTGGCTGATCGCGGCTCCCACTGGCTGCGGTTCGCTGCTCCAGGCCAATGGGGGCTGCGGGAAGTGGCGTGGGCTGAGGAATGTGCTGGTTGCCCTTCCCGCAGCCCCCATTGGCCTGGAGCGGCGAACTGCGGCCAGTGGGAGCCACGATCGGCCGAACCAGTGGATGCGGCAGGTAAACAAACCAGCCCAGACCTCCAGCGTGCTTACCCTGAACAAGCGGCGGACCGGCTTTGAGAAGCACTGCTCTAGAGAGAGAATGGCTATGTGGAGGGTCACAGTGAGCCTTGGAAGCTAGTGTAATCTGCCTGGAAGTGTGGGACCCACTGAGACAAGGTTGGAGCTTTGTCACTGTATGTTCCTTTGCTATATTACACAACATTTTGTCTAGATAATGCCTAGTTTATAGTATTTTTAATACTTTTTCGTATTCAATTCTTAGGAAAAGCTACTGATTGTGGGGATATTTAAAAGATTAAACCTTACTTCTGAGAGTGCTGTGGTGAGGATTAATGTATACATGCTAGAAGATTAAAAAGCACTATATAACTATTGAATATTTTTTATTTATTTTTCTCTGTTGCCCTATTCCTGATTTCTAGAATTTCATGACCAGCAAACCTCCACATATATGCAGTCCTAATTACCCATAAGTCAATATTACTATTGAAAAAACAAGACCAAAATAATTGCATATATTTACCATGGAGTATTGGAGAATTATTTGACAGAATTGTTTCATACAAAAAGCTGTTTCAAACTGTTGAGTGGCAAATCATTTAATCACCCAAATTACTAAAATATATAGTCTATAAAAACAAGGTAGGGTGGGCAAAATCTTAATAAACTGTGGGTCACATCCCTGAATTAACAAAAACTATTAGCTCCCATCAGGTTCTATATCCTATCTTAGAAGATTTCATAATTAAAACCAACTGAAATAACCACAATTATTAACTATGACTGTTTTATGATTAAAAAGAAGAAAACAAAATAAGAAACCAAACAATGTGTAATACTAACTTAAGTAACCATGTTTTATGTTTCTTTGTGGAGAATTTTTAACAGATTACACCTTTGAGAGTGGGCCAACTTCAGGTGGGTATTTAAATTCAATTACCTAATAGAAACTATGCAAGGAGCTGTTTTATTAAAGGCAAATTAATGAATGCTAAGACTATTATTTTCAATGTTAATATTTTATCTCTGTTTACCAAGGAATACATTGCCTATATCAGGGATCGGCAACATCTGGCATGCGGCCCATCAGGAAATAATAAATAATAAATAATAAATAAATAGCTGCTGGTGGGTTTGTTTACCTGCAGCGTCTGCAGGTTCAGCTGATCGCAGCTCCCACTGGCCGTGGTTCACCATTCCAGGGCAATAGGGCTGAGGAAAGTGGCAGCCAGCAGATCCCTCAGCCCATGCTGCTTCCCGCAGCCCCCATTGGCCTGGAACCGTGAACCGTGGCCAGTGGGAGCTGCGATCAGCCAAACCTGTGGACGCTGTAGGTAAACAAACTGGCCCGGCCCGCCAGCAGATTTCCCTGATGGGCCGCTTGCCAAAGGTTGCTGATCCCTGCTCTATATAATTTTTGCATTTAACAGGAGAAGCTGTTACTATCTTAAATTACAATAATATTTGAATATCAGATTACATTACTATAAGAAAAAAAATAAATCTAATTCCTCAGCAGTGCTTTGGCAAACTTCCTCTCACTCATGATGTTGAAGTCTCGATGGTGTCATTATGTACAGAAGTAGTGCTATACTGGTGCTTCTTGATGCCATACATTGGCACCTTGGTCTCGTTGCTGTAGTTTACTTGGTTTGGAAGGGTTGAGATGCACAGACTGAGATGAGAATGTGGAGGTAGGAATGCTGTTGAAATTGAGAGATGAGAGAGTGATGCATACGCAATTCGGAGAGATTTACACTCTTCTTTCAGAGATTCATTGAAGGAATAAAACAGACCTCTTTTAGGGCTTGGCTGAATTTAAATATTAGTTGCTGTTACCCTTTCGCTCACTCAACACACACCTAGCATCTATGATAGGTACGTACTCAGGGTGTCTAACCCTTCCTGCTGCTCAAACCACTGTGGTTTCATATTATTTTTAATGTGATGCTTCAATCAGAAATAGTTCAGATATGTCTCCTCAAGCTGAGAATCACACCTCCGCTCAAAATGTTAGATCTACCCTTAGTGGGAGAAAGGAGAAATGTTCCAGGAATTTATTTAATTAGCCTGCACATTATTTAATAAAACAGTAACCAAAAATATAAATAAGTTATTATTTTTCAAGCACCATATATATGTCTTTTTTATTTTTACAGTTAGTGAAGGTGCAGGCACGTGTAACAACTTAGCATAAGAATAAATTATCATATTTTTTATTAATAACCATTTTTGCATCAATATTAAAACTTACCTCCTAAAGAATAATACATCATTCTGTACAAACATACCATACTTTTTTGTGGTCTGATTCCTTCACCATTGCTCATGTTGAGTAACACCTTAAACTACACCTCTGACCTGTTTTGATGCTGCCCAGCAGGCTGCCAGCTCAAATGGAGGTAGCAGGGGCTAATTTACTGGCATGTTAATTGCAATCAAAGAAATGTTAAAAGATCAGTGTGTTCAAGCCAATTCACTTCTTAGAATAGAACAAAGGGGCATGTTATCACATTACATGTACATGTCATATGCCCGATAATTACATTTGCCCTAAATGCTTAAAAACTAGTGAAATGCTAATGTTGTTTTCTTCACTCATCTGAAATTTGTTGATTTGCACTGTACTGAGTTAGCCCTAGATCAAACAGATGTATTAGCATTTAGATGTGATATGTAAAACTTCCTGAAAACTAATGAAGGACTGTTTTTGGCTATCACATTGTTCCTGTAAACTAATGAAAGATTGTCTTGATGGCTATAACTAAATACATTATCTCTAAATTCCCGATCAATTGGATGGGAACCTCAGAACTATGAATGAAGGAGCATGTTAACTTTGAAGCATGAGTCTTTGTGTTCAACAATGGAAAATCCACAAACTTTGTCTACAATTAGTCGTTAAATCAAGAGCCCATGCTGTGCTCAAAACACTTGCCAGGCTGTTCTCAACTATGAGAAGGAACTCTGGGAGCGATTCTTCATCACTTTTGCGAACAGGGGCTGCTAACAGGGAGTTTCGCAAGGGAGTTCTCCAGGTGAAGGAGGAGCAATACAGCACCCTTTTGGGGTAAGTGACTGTCTGTAGTGTGTGTTTCTTTGTGTTTGGGGGTTACTTGCTGTGTGCTGAGCTTGTGTTTGTCTGTTTGGTTGGTTGGTTGTTTGAAGGACCGTGTGCTGTGGCTGGCAGTTGGAAGCTGTGAGCTTCAAAGGAAGGTTTGAAAGCTAGAAGCCTCTGGTAAGTGGCTGAGCCTTAATCAGTGGGTGGGGCATTCATACAGGCCAGGACTTTATAAAGCAGCGCACAAGCGACCAGGGAGCTTTTGCGCCCAGGAGCTGCTAACAGGGAGTTTCGCAAGGGAGTTGGGAAGGGGGTGAGGGTCCCTTGCCGGTTCTATCTGTTTTCCCTTTATTCCCCTTAAAACCTAAACTTCTTGCTTAAACAACCCTTTCAGGGGGCTACTGACGGGAGTTTGACAGAGGGAGGCTTACGATGGTTAGGAAGACCCGCAACATCTGTGCCAGCACTGCTTCTGTCTCTTCCAACTGCGCCTGTAGCCAGACAGAGCACCTGAGCATGGATGCTTCTACCCAGATCCTGGTGTGGTTTTGCAGAGACTGTAACTTTCAATTTCCACTTACTGATATCCAGGCTGGGGGGACCATCCAATATGAAAGGTGCCTGCTGGTGGAATCTCTCAGGCAGCAGGTGGGCAAGCTACAGGAGGAGGTGGCTAGGTTGAGGAGCATCCGAATCCACGAGCAATTCCTGGACAGTGTCTATGTGGAGACAGCTGAGGTAGATGTCCCAGTACACAGGACCGCTGATACACCACTGGTGGAGGAGGAGCTGGCTCAGGGTGGATGCTGGCAGCTGGTTACTTCTGGCAGCAGGCAGTGCTCCACTCCTGCTCCGAACCCTCCCGCCGTGGTAATAGGTAACCGTTATGCTCTTCTTGATACAGGAAAGAAGGAATCACTCCCTACAGTAAAGGAGGAGAAGCTTTGTACCCCCAAGGCTGGGAGGTCTGCTGCCACCACTGCGAATAGGAAACGTAGGGTAGTGGTGGTCGGAGACTCTCTGCTGAGGGGGACGGAGGTGCCCATCTGTCGCCTTGACACTTCATCTCGGGAGGTATGCTGCCTGCCGCGAGCCCGTATCCAAAATGTTACAGAGGCATTGTCGAGGATTATCCAGCCCTCTGACTACTACCCCATGCTATTCATCCATGTGGGCACAAATGATACTGCGCAGTGTGACACTGAGCGGATCAAGAGTGACTACAGGGTTCTGGGAGTACGGGTGAAGGAGTTTGGAGCGCAGGTGGTATTCTCTTTGATTCTTCCTGTCAAAGGTAGGGGCCCGGGCAGAGACAGATGCATCATGGAGGTGAATGCCTGGCTGCGAAGATGGTGTCGCCAGGAGGGCTTTGGCTTCATAGACCACGGGATGCTATTCAAGGAAGGACTGCTAGGCAGAGATGGCGTTCACCTTTCAAGGAGGGGAAAGACCCTATTTGGACACAGACTGGCTAACCTAGTGAGGAGGGCTTTAAACTAGGTTCGACGGGGACAGGTGAGCAAAGCCCGCAGGTAAGTGGGGAACATGGAGACCTGGGAGATGGATCGAAAACGAGAGGGAGTGTGGGATATATTGGCAGAGAGAAAGGAGGGTCAGGACAAAACTGGGAGGCAAGATCAAACCAGTATCTTAGATGCCTATATACAAATGCGAGAAGTATGGGTAATAAGCAGGAAGAACTGGAAGTGCTAATAAATAAATACAACTATGACATTGTTGGTATCACTGAAACTTGGTGGATAATACACATGATTGGAATGTTGGTGTGGATGGGTACAGCTTGCTCAGGAAGGATAGACAGGGGAAAAAGGGAGGAGGTGTTGCCTTATATATTAAAAATGTACACACTTGGACTGAGGTAGAGATGGATATAGGAGATGGAAATGTTGAGAGTCTCTGGGTTAGGCTAAAACAGGTAAAAAACAAGGGTGCTGTCATGCTAGGAGTCTACTACAGGCCACCTAACCAGGTGGAAGAGGTGGATGAGGCTTTTTTTTAAACAACTAACAAAATCATCCAAAGCCCAAGATTTGGTGGTGATGGGGGACTTCAACTATCTGGATATATGTTGGGGAAAATAACACAGCAGGGCACAGACTATCAAACAAATTCTTGGACTGCATTGCAGACAACATTTTATTTTAGAAGGTTGAAAAAGCTACTGGGGGAAGCTGTTCTAGACTTGATTTTAACATATGGGGGGAACTCGTTGAGAATTTGAAAGTAGAAGGCAGCTTGGGTGAAAATGATCATGAAATCATAGAGTTTGAAATTCTAAGGAAGGGTAGAAGGGAGAACCGCAAAATAGAGACAATGGATTTCAGGAAGGCGGATTTTGGTAAGCTCAGAGAGCTGATAGGTAAGGTCCCATGGGAATCAAAACTGAGGGGGAAAACAACTGAGGAGAGTCGGCAGTTTTTCAAAGGGACACTATTAAGGGCTCAAAAGCAAGCTATTCCGCTGGTTAGGAAAGATAGAAAATGTGGCAAAAGACCACCTTGGCTTAACCACGAGATCTTACATGATCTAAAAAATAAAAAGGAGTCATATAAAAAATGGAAACTAGGACAGATTACAAAGGATGAATATAGGCAAACAACACAGGAATGCAGGGGCAAGATTAGAAAGGCAAAGGCACAAAATGAGCTCAAACTAGTTACAGGAATAAAGGGAAACAAGAAGACTTTTTATCAATACATTAGAAGCAAGAGGAATACCAAAGACAGGGTAGGCCCACTGCTTAGTGAAGAGGGAGAAACAGTAACAGGAAACTTGGAAATGGCAGAGATGCTTAATGACTTCTTTGTTTCGGTCTTCACTGAGAAGTCTGAAGGAATGCCTAACATAGTGAATGCTAATGGGAAGGGGATAGGTTTAGCAGATAAAATAAAAAAAAGAACAAGTTAAAAATCACTTAGAAAAGTTAGATGCCTGCAAGTCACCAGGGCCTGATGAAATGCATCCTAGAATACTCAAGGAGCTAATAGAGGAGGTATCTGAGCCTCTAGCTATTATCTTTGGAAAATCATGGGAGACAGGAGAGATTCCAGAAGACTGGAAAAGGGCAAATATAGTGCCCATCTATAAAAATGGAAATAAAAACAACCCAGGAAACTACAGACCGTGTAACTTCTGTGCCAGGGAAGATAATGGAGCAAGTAATTAAGGAAATCAAACACTTGGAAGGTGGTAAGGTGATAGGGAACAGCCAGCATGGATTTGTAAAGAACAAATCATGTCAAACCAATCTGATAGCTTTCTTCGATAGGATAACGAGTCTTGTGGATAAGTCTTGTGGATTTAGATGGGGCTACTATAAGGTGGGTGCATAACTGGCTAGATAACCGTACTCAGAGTTGTTATTAATGGTTCCCAATCCTGCTGGAAAGGCATAATGAATGGGGTTCTGCAGGGGTCTGTTTTGGGACCGGCTCTGTTCAATATCTTCATCAACGACTTAGATATTGGCATAGAAAGTACGCTTATTAAGTTTGCAGATGATACCAAACTGGGAGGGATTGCAACTACTTTGGAGGACAGGGTCATAATTCAAAATGATCTGGAGAAATTGGAGAAATGGTCTGAGTTAAACAGGATGAAGTTTGACAAAGACAAATGCAAAGTGCTCCACTTAGGAAGAAAATATCAGTTTCACACATACAGAATGGGAAGAGACTCCATAGGAAGGAGTACGGCAGAAAGGGATCTAGGTGTTATAGTGGACCACAAGCTAAATATGAGTCAACAGTGTGATGCTGTTGCAAAAAAAGCAAACATGATTCTGGGATATATTAACAGGTGTGTTGTGAGCAAGACACGAGAAGTCATTCTTCCGCTCTACTCTGCTCTGGTTAGGCCTCAGCTGGAGTATTGTGTCCAGTTCTGGGCACCTCATTTCAAGAAAGATGTGGAGAAATTGGAAAGGGTCCAGAGAAGAGCAACAAGAATGATTAAAGGTCTTGAGAACATGACCTATGAAGAAAGGCTGAAGGAATTGGGTTTGTTTAGTTTGGAAAAGAGAAGACTGAGAGGGGACATGCTAGCAGTTTTCAGGTATCTAAAAGGGTGTCATAAGGAGGAGGGAGAAAACTTGTTCACCTTAGCCTCTAAGGATAGAACAAGAAGCAATGGGCTTAAACTGCAGCAAGGGAGGTCTAGGTTGGACATTAGGAAAAAGTTCCTAACTGTCAGGGTGTTTAAACACTGGAATAAATTGCCTAGGGAGGTTGTGGCATCTCCATCTCTGGAGATATTTAAGAGTAGGTTAGATAAATGTCTATCAAGGATGGTCTAGACAGTATTTGGTCCTGCCATGCAGGCAGGGGACTGGACTTGATGACCTCTCAAGGTCCCTCCCAGTCCTAGAATCTATGAATCGCTGCATTCTGATGGGGTATCCTGAGCAACTGGACAGATCTCCAAAGCCATTTTGGGTAAACTTGAGAGACCTATGGAAATTAATAGAAATTACATTTCTGCCATCATTTGAACTACAAACTTAGACTCACATGTAATGTATTTTACCTACTTTATTCTCATTTCTCATTGAGTCCAGCCCCCTGCCTTCACTAGCAGGACCAAGTACTGATTTTGCCCCAGATCCCCAAGTGGCCCCCCTTAAGGATTGAACTCACAACCCTGGGTTTAGCAGGCCAATGCTCAAACCACTCAAGCTATCCCTCTTCCCCTCCCCTGCTTGTTACTCACTGCTTGCTGTCTCGTTACTCATGGCTTGTTTTAAAATCCCAATATAGCTTTTAATTTGCAAGTAGTTTCCTTCATTTCAACAGTACTACTTGCAGAGTAAGATACTATTCAATGTGAGTTAAGATGGTGGAATTGGGTCTTTGAGTAGAGTTTTATAAAGCTTTTCTATATATAACTTAGAAACAGCTTGTAACAAAACCGTGTTAGACTATGCTTAGGGCTTGGGTGTATCACTAATGTAGAAATTGCTCAGTGTCTGTCAGCAAGGAAAAAAGAATGTGCTAGCTAATTTACCAGACTTGGAGGCAGGTCATAAGACCTACTCCAGCGGTCGGCAACCTTCAGCACGCAGCCCATCAGGGTAATCTGCTGGTGGGCCGTGAGACATTTTGTTTACATTGACCATCCACAGGCTTGGTCCCCTGCAGCTCCCGAAGGCGTGGTTCACAGTTCCTGGCCAATGTGAGCTCCAGGAAGCAGCAGCCAGCACATCCCTGTGGCCCCCGCCACTTCCCGCAGCTCCCATTTGCTGGGAATAGTGAACCACAGGCACTGGAAGCTCTGGGGGGCCGGGCCTGCGGACGGTCAACATAAACAAAATGTCTCATGGCCTGCCAGCAGATTACCCTGATGGGCCACATGCCGAAGGTTGCCGACCCCTGACTTACTCTATAAACAGTGAAGTCCTGATAGATCATTTGCAGAGTAAGTCTACAATGAGATCTTTGTGCAGTTTTTATCCCTGATCTTCTGATGTGCACCAGTCTCCCCTACAACAGGTTTATCAGCTGGAGGAGTGATGTGGCCTAAAATTAATTTCACTGCAGAGACAAGGAAAATGCCTGAAGGAACACAATAAATAACATAGGGGCTCCATGAGACATTGGGCCTTTCTTTCTTATGGATATACTTGAAACAACATTAGACTGTTACTTTCCAAAAAAAATACTGTTGGCTTGAAGAAGAAAAGAGAGAAATAAAAAATAAGTCATGGGTAGAGATCCCTTAGTTGCTTAACAACATGACCAGGAACTGGAGAATCAGCTTGAAGCTCAGTTGGTTATTACACAGCTGAAAATGGAAACAGGAGGTAAATGTTTCTGTTATTATAGAGATGCTGGGTAAGACTCTATTGTAAGGGAACAATGACAGTTTTATTACAAGCCATATTTAGACATTCCAACCATCCTAAATTTGGCAAGAAGGAGCTATCCATAGGAAAAGTCTGCAAGAAATGACACTCATGAGGAAAAAATAGATTTTAGTTTTTAGATGTGTATCCATCTTTTGAATTGGTAAATCCTGAATCAGGATCCCTTATTACCTCTTCTGGAAAATTTTATGTCAAAACTGTTTTTCAATGCAAAATTGGCTTTTTGACAAACATTTTTTGCAGCGTTTCTAAGTTCCACGGAAAATGCCCCTCCCCCAAAAATAGTTTTTGGCTTTCAGCTGATGACCAAAATATCTGACTGCAAACCTAATATTTTGATTTGGATATATTGCCATAGAACTACAACTCCTGTGAGATACTGTTTACTCATACCCCCTGTAATGACCCTTGCTTGGGGTTGGTTGGTAGGGAAGTGCCACATAGTGGTCAGGGCTTAGGCCTGTAACACGCAGGGGGGTTCTTGATAGGGGACACTGGGCCCTCCCACTCCACTGGGCTCTGACAGCCGGGGATGCTTAAGGCAGCCCTCACCAGGCCACTTTCTATCGCCTCCCTGCAATTGTCTCAAAGTCCCTGTCTGGGGTAAGGCAACATGAGGGTCTGCCATGGTGTGTACCTCCTCCTCTCACAAGAAAGGAGCACAACAATGCATCATAGCAGATATAGTCCAAACAAAGAACCCATCCTATAGGGAATGGGAGCATGAGGCACATGAACTACAAGTCCCATGAGGCCCCATGGCAGCTTTCCAATTCAATTATTTTGGTTTTTGTCATGAAATATTAACTTTTTTTTTATTTTACACCAAAAAGGAAAAGAAAAGGCTCTGAGATAGTACCCTGAAAATAGAAGTGTAACCACAGAAACATGAGCAGCAGGATGAACTAATCACCCTGAATACTGACCTTCTTGGACAGATAGTATTCAGGCTGGCAATCAGGGGTCGACAACCTTTGGCATATGGCCCATTAGTGTAATCTGCTGGCAGGCTGCAAGACATTTTGCTTATGTTGACCATCCCCAGGCACAGCTCCCAGAAGCCGCGGTTCACAGTTCCTGTCAATGGGAGCCGTGGGGAGTCATGCCTGCCGTCAGAGCATTAGGAGGGACTCACCCCTGGGCTAGTCCCTCCTAATGCTCATACGATGGCTAAATTTTTATTTTTAGCACACTAGTTTGATCAGACAAAGCATAGGAATGTCTCCTTGAACTGGAATTTATAGTTTTTAAACTTCAGTAAAGACATACCCTAAGTCACTTTTGAAAATGGGGCTTATGTGCCTATGTCTTTCCCCTGGTCCTATAATGAGAGATAGCAGGTGCCAATCATAATCCTAGGGTTTGAATCCCATAGCTTACGTGTCAGGACAATCTAACATGGACAGTGGTGCTCAAAACTCAGAAAATGGAGTGGAGGGGCTGAGCCTTCATACCAACCAATAATGCTGAGTTGGCATAGCAATGGAGGGCACTCTGGATCCCGTTAAAGCATTTAACAGTGGACATTGCTGAGTAGTGTTGCACAAACAATTTTTTTGAGGGGGTTCAGTAGCTGGAAAAAATCAGAAGAAACAATCATTTTGTGTTGGCCACATTTTCATTGACCTGAAATTAAATGTTTCATCTCCTTTTTGTTTTTTAAAAACCATTTCCAAAATTCAATAAACAAATTTCACACAAATTTGCAAATAGTTTTGTTCGAACTCAAAACTGCATTTTTGACAAATAAAATATTCATTCTCAACATGCTTAGGTTGGTTATTGAGTGGGCTCCCTATCACTCCCAGATGCATTGAAACTGTCTGATATACAGTGCAACTAAGGTAATGCATTCTTCTTTAAACATACTTCGAGTAAAAACATGAGATACCTTTTAGTAACAGAGCTGACTTTTCACCCAGCTAAAATTATCAAGTTTCCCAATAGTGCCAGTAAGACTCAGAATTGTGTGTGTGTGTGTGTGTATATATATATATAAAGTCCAAGTGAAGAACAGCAATATTCACTGATTACAAACAGACTGAGTAGGGGTCTAAAGGAACTAGATCAGCTATCTCCTTAGCTGGTATGTCAGAGGAGGTGTGCCGGAAACTGCAGTTGTGGCATCATCTCTTGTTGATTTCATATCCACAGGGCACCTGTCTTTGTGGTTGATTTTTAGTATCAAAGAACTGCCGGTAAGGAGATGATGCTTTCTGGACTATCAAAGGTCAATCTGCCCATCTCTTGGCTCTGATTAGTCTATGTAATTGAGGTAAGAGGCCTGTAATCCTCTAATTTGCTCATGGAATCTCTGGAGAGATGCCTTAGGGTGGAGCAAACCAGAACTTGCAACCTTAACACTCCAAGGAAACACTGAGGATGTGGTAATTCTTACACCACCATGACACCAAGAAGACCCCTTCTATCCTGAAGCTGGACTCCACATGTATTACCAGCCTTTCTAGCTGAGAGCCCAAGTAAACTTGCTGGCTTAAAGACAATCCTTATTCTTTGAACAGCTGTCCTGCCCTTGAAGCTAAAATCCAAGGAGCCAACATTGTTCTCTGAGTATTTTTTTAAATATTTTTCCTCTTTAGTGGAGGCATCCATGATATTATTGTGGACACTGCACATTTTAAGGTGTGAATGCAAGTGTGAGTATCAAAATAAATAGCATGCGCAAACTTTAGATTTTAAATAAATCCTATTCAAATTACCTTGTGTTAATCTGCGTCATAGAAGAGTGTTGCAGGAATGGCTTTGCAAGTTAAGGGGAAGTTAGAAATGGTCAACCACCCTGTAGAAAGTGAACAACCCCTAAACGTGCGGCCTAGTGGCCAGACATGGGGTTGGAAGTTCATCTCCCCATTGAAAACACAGTGCTGTCCTTCAGCACCCCTGCCCCTCAAGGGTTTTCAGTCCTTCCCTTTTATGCATGGGGACTTTGGGTCGTGTGCTTTTGAATGGTCAAAATTTTTTCCAGTTGCGTTCTCACCCAAAGTGAATGCTTTTGTTGTTGTTATGTCCTCCTGCGGTGTGTAGGGAAGCTCAGGCTCCAGGCAGGGGCCCAAAAGTGGGAGCTACATTCTGAACCTTGGGATGCTAAGCAGCTGCCATAGACCACATCTTTCCCATGTCTCCTTTAGCATCATAGAATCTTCAGTCTAGTCTCTGACCGGCACACTCAGTCACCTGTGTCTCCTTTGTAGATTTGCGCAGGTCTGCATTGTCAGGTCTCATGCAATGAGCTCCTGAGCAGCACTTTGCCCCTTAGAGCAGCCATCTGCTCCTTTCTGCTGCCTGCCTGCCTCTGAGCTGCTCTGCTTCCCTTTTTAAACCCCACCTCCAGCTTGTGCAGACCCTGCAGGTGGGGCTGCCTGAGCCCAGAGTTTAACAAATGAGAGCTCTGAATATGATTGTAATGATGTGTTAAGGACATTAGGATTTTTAAAGGAATTGTAGAATAAATTTAATTCCTGCGTCAAAAGTATTAAATATTAAAAAAAAATCAAGCTAATGAAAAACATCACGAATTTTTGAGGAACTGTAAATTCAGACCATTTTTTCCTTCTGTTACAAAAGAAGAGAAAAGAACCCATCAATACCAAAGAGTTACAGTTTTTTTTTTAAATAAATCACTTTAAATGAAGACTTGATTTGTATGAGTGGAGGGGTATATTTCAAAGAGAAGCATAATTTGCCAATTTTCTTTCTGTAGTTAAATATTCTCTTCTAATTTGTGTCCTGAGAGGAAATCTTGTTTTCCTATGGTGAGTCACACTGTTTTTGTTTATCCAACTCCTCCTTGCATTAGTATAGTTAGTCATTATAAAGTCAATATTAATCATGATAAAAAGTGATAAATAGTACCTAGAACAGGAAATACCATGTGGTAGCTGAGTAAAAAGTGACATTTTATATGGTGACTACTCTAAATGTCTTACTACTTTGACAAAATTAACAGCAGATGGTTGGTACCAATGTCAGCGCTTGTAAATCTCATGTTTCCAAAAACATCTGAGGGCAAAAATATAGTACCTTAAAATAAGAGGGCACAAGCGTACTGGGATATAAGATTTTTTCCTATTTATATTTTTATGTAATTCAACCAAACAATCCAATTAATAATCAGAAAAATATATTTCATGCTAATATAGAATTGTCTTACTCACTTTGTGCCTGTGCTCTATACCACATAAATACTACAGTTTTATAAAAATCTACTTGATCACTTACCAGGGGCATACTTTTTATGTTTATTTCTTCAGGTTTTTTATACCTGTCACAATCCAGCTTTTTCCACTGACTGGCTCTACACTTCACACATTTACCAGGACTCTCACCGCAGGGGACAAATATCTTATCCCTGCCTCATTTTTTGCAAACTCTGGACCAGAAGAGTGGCCCAAAGTTACAACAGAAGTTTGTGGCAGAGATGTGATTAGAACCCTAGCCTGATATAGCAAATCCAAATCTCATCAACTAAGTGACATTCTCTCTCTCTCTCAGAAATGTGCATGATCTAATAAGAAAGAGAGAAAATTAGAACATCATGTTTTGCAAGGTGGGGCTACTCACCAGAAATTAAAGTGTTATATGCGTGCATAGTAAATGAGGCAAGTTGTACTTTACAAGATATGCATGTAAGTTTGGGCAAGTCTGTGTCTTCAAGTGATTAGTAGTCTGTGATTAGCAAACTCCCTGTCAACTGCACAGTGTGGAGAGGTGCAAAACACCATTGGCAGGTCATGTATAGATGTGACTCCTTAAGGCCTCCTTTTGCCATTTGCAAAAACACCTTGCAGCTGTATTGCTGGCTGAAACAGGAATCCTGGCTAGGGGTGCATGGGAGGAGCTGGACTGACTGGTTCCTTTCACAAGAGTAAAAATTGTGAAAACTTGATATTTGCTTGGAGAAGCATTATCTCTGATCCCGCATTAGAGAGCTTAGTCCTGAGCTAAAACAAACTATATCAACGTAGCTGCTAACTTTTCAGCCCTGCCACATCTGGGGGAAAAGATCATCCAGATGACTGGTTGAACAGCCCTGAGAATGGGGGCCACTCCAGCCTCCTTAGTTTTTGCTGATTCCAGCTCTCTCCATTTCATACCAGTGGTCATGCCAGTACTTTTGGAGGTGGAGGGAATACTTTGACTCCATATGAATTTGAGAATTTGTGTGTGTTTCCATGGACATTTTTGTGCCATAAAGGAACATATTTTAAGCATGTCATAAAAACTGATTATGGTGCATTACTGGTGAAGGACGTTTTGTTATTTACATTACAGGATTCTACTAATCTTTTCTTTTTGCAAAAAAAAAAAAAAAAAAAGCCAACAACCCAGAAGTGTATCATTTACACAGGGTGAGTATGGTGTCAACAGTGTAGCTAAATAATCTCTTAAAGCTCTCAAATTTTCTCAGTTTCTTCTTAAACATAATATGGTGATGAGTGATAGATATCTACCACTGTAAATGAGACTATAGGTCTGCATAGAGCAGATGTGCTGTTTAAGTATAATTTAAGGTACATTTAGCATCTTCCCATATCAGCTGTAGTGGCATTAATTAAAAAAATCAATATTTTGGCCTGTACTAGCAAGTATAATTTTGATGTGGACACAGCAGCAAAATGAGGACAGACATATGCATGGAATTAAGGGGCGGGCACAATTGTTATTAAATTTTAGCCCAGGGGAGAGGAGCTACCTACCCATCACCCACACTCTTCTATACCAGGCATTTAAATGATTCCAGTGCAGGGGTTACCAGGCTTCTTACCTATAACCTGTAATTTGGGGTAGGCTTTCCTCAGCCTATGCCCCAGAACTCAGCTCTCTCTGAATCTTAACACCCTCCCCTCCATGAGGGAGACAGAGGGTGCAGAAGGGTAAGGACCTCAGCCCACAAAGCTCAAATGGCCCCACCCATGAGCCCAAGGCCCACCACCAAAATCCCAGGTCCTTTACATGTGAGGCTGTACATTTTATCTTTTTAACACACTGGAAAATGGCCACAAATGGCCACAAATAAACAACTCAACCTAAGTTCCTCCCTACTTAATCCACTGTGGCTTGAAGTTGTGTGAGGAAGGCAAAAAACTCCCTGGCCTGCCAATTGGCTGATGGGAGAAAAAATTCCATCCTGACCCCCCAAATGGGTGATCAGCTAGACCTGCAGCATCTATCAGGCCTGGCTCCCATTCCTAGTACAGAATGTAGGGTGGGGCTACTAGATCAGAGCGGAAAGAGTCTTCACATAGCCCCCACTCCAAGTTAAATTCTGTGAGCTGGGGAATGTTAGCCAATCAGACCTCTCCCCATCTGGCCAAAGAATGCCAGAGATTCCCAAGGGGAAGAACTACCTGGTGTCCTTTGCGTCTATCCCTCCCTTGCAGCTGGGACTGTCCACCTTCACCACTGGCCCCATCAAGTCCCCCCCAGCTGTTGAGGCAGATGGGTGGCACTTATCTAATTTTTTTCAAGCTACATATATTTCTGGTAGTGTGACTAGTATGGTGGTTTATTATAACAGAGGTGTGTTGCATGCATTTGAACAAAAATTTGTCCATATCAGAATAAACATTGGAAGGTTTTAGAAATTATGTTTCTAGGGAATTAAAGAGACAGGCCTAGATGTCTATTAAGAAATAGACTTAAAAATGCCTTAATCAATATTCATTCTTTGCAGAACATATGACTCAGGAGATAGATGAAGAGATATGTAGACTGTAACCTCAAACTTCAATGCAACTCAAGGCGGGGCATAACCAAGAGTTATTACCTGGTCATATTGGGTGTCATGTCTGGGATGAGAAGAGCTGGTAAAAGTAAAAATAAATAAATAAATAAATAAACATAAAATAAAAGCAGCATTGATGTTCTGATTTTTCTATTTTTTTTTAATTGAAAAAGTCCATATTTAATTAAAATTTTTGATAATCAAAAACTCTTGAGCACCTCAATAGCTGGTCAACCCTCCAAAAATTATCCTCAAATATATTGTTTTATATAAAAAAATCAAATATCTGAGAAAATCATCAAATTAAAAAAAACAAGAATTTTTGACTAATTCTAGAAATGAATTGGTGGTCTCATTCCAATTTCTAAGGAACAATTTCTGCAACACAAAAATAACCACCATCATGGTCATCACTAATTTGTAGCCCAGTTGGACCTCTCACAAAGTTATCAAGGAAGACAGAACATGGAGTTTGAACTACCTTCTAACTCCTAAATGCAATCTCTCCAGTCCAGTTTTAAGATATGCTGTGATGTGTTTGTTCTGTGGATACATGATTTCAGTTCTAGGCTATCAATACTACTACAAACACTTGTAAAAATGCAATTAAAGAAAAAGTAACCAACATTCATTCTATATATATGTATATATAAGCACAGAAGAACAACTGATTTGTGGTAATAGGATTTTTTTTTTATTTAGTTTTTTTTTTTTTTTTTAACCATTTTATGTCTCATAGAGGAAGGAATTAGCTCTTATACAGTAACACAGAAAGGTACAGAACCTATATCAGAAAATTTCCAACTTCTTACCCACCAAAGTAAATGGATTTTGCTGACTCAATTTTTATAGTGCCTTTGGGAAACATTTCATTCTGTCAGCAAATCATTTACATTGCATTAAGAGCATCCCTGTGCAGTTTAGTTGCAATCATTTTCAGTGTTATTGAAATAAAATTATCTTTTGTTCATGTTTGCAAAGTGCCTACAATGAATCTGTTCATGAAGTTATCCTGATGGTCTCTTCTGAAGCTCAGATAAACTTGATGACTTTCTAAGTCAATATCTTTTCAAAACTATAAGAAGTTTTCTTAGCAATGCCAAGCCAGTAATATATTTTATATGGTTTTCTGCACATTTCCTGGCTCAATGTGTTGCAGTTAGCTGGTAACAAAATCTTTAGGGGCCTATTTATGAAATCTCTCTCTCTAAGAGTTGTGTGGAATGTCTTAACATGAAACAGGGCATAATTAAGCTGCTATGCTGCCTATTGCTGTGCCAGATGAAATTTAAGTTTCTGTAATTTCATAAAATTGTATTGTCACTTATAACAGGAAAAAAGAAACAAAGAAAATAAAAAACAATAAAGCAAATACTATAGGCAACAGTAACAGCATAAATAGTATAAAAAGCACCATTAAAAAAGAGCACATAGTATGGACTAAACATTCAAAGGGGCAGGCTTCCTTTTGAGGTTGAAACTTGTAGACTTGTTTGCCATTTGTTTGAATTGGGGGTAGAAAGCTGGGTACCTGAAACTCTCACTAATTGATATCAAGTGCAAAGTGTTACAATGTACTCCTGTAAACTAATATCTTTTTGAGACTGATAGAAATTAAATCACTTGAACAATTACCTTTCTTGTCAATTTAAAAAATGGACAGATTAGGGTGGAAATAAATAGTGTATTGCTACTACTTTATATGTTCAAAGCAGAGATCTCATTGACCTCAGTAGCAGCTGTGATTGCTTCAAATCAGATCCAAAAGTCTCAAGCCAGGTACCCAAAAATGAGGAATACGTAATTAGTTATCACCTATGAAAAGTGTGGCTTAAGTGACTTGACTGACATCCTATAGATACTATGTGGCAGAGACAGAGATAGAAGCCAATTATCCAGAGTGGCATTCAACTGCCTTAATTATGAGATTACCCTTTCTCTTCCTGCAATTCCCATTATTATTCTCTATACACCTTCTAACTCTACTCTGGTTCCATGGTCCACTGGGAATATTAGTTGGTGGTTTCTCCATGGAGCCATGAGCATGGGCGTCAACCTGGCACAATTCACAATCTCCCCAAATACCAGTCCCCTGGTCCCTTTTGAGGTGAGAGGGAGACCCTGGCATACATCTATCTATAGAGTGTCAGATCACAGCCTCTCTTACAGCTCCTCCAGAACCTCTTACTGAGGTTCTAGCTGCACTTCTCCCAGCACCTCTTAATTCTTGCACAGGCCATGTGCAGACCCATAAATTTGTGTGACCCTGTCAACAACCTCTTCTTCCTGGCCCTGCACAAGATGACCATCTGACATACCAGAAGGAGGAAGCTGGACAGGGAGGGGGCATTCTGGGAATGTGGGGCCTATTTCCACTCCTTTATGCAATCATGTCTCTGAAGAAAGTTCCTTTGTGCAGTGTCCACTGACTCCTTAGGTATTGCTGATGGGAGGTGAGCGCTGTCCAGTGTGCTCTGCTTAGTGTCACCCTTTGTTTCCCTGATTTTCAACCTTTGACTTCACTCCCATTCCTGTTTTCTTCTTCCCTGTCCCACATACTCACTCATGGCCTGGGCCTAGTAGGTCCCCATCCCTTTAGTTGAGGGTGCGGGCCTTCAGTTTTGTGTGGGCTCGTTTGTCTCTGTACCCCCAAATAGTACACACCTTCCAATTTCTGCAACAAATAAAACAGGAGTCCTACAGACAACAGTATCCTTCATTACAAAACTTTGATTTATACACATAGAAGGTTCATCCTGTGTAGTGAATGTGGAAAAAATATTTGATCTTTTACTTAAATACTTTCTTAATGCTTACCCACAAGGGGGGTAAATTAATGTTGCACAAGCAACCTTAATTCTGTTGTTTTCTAACTTTTCAGTGCTTGACTTTGCAACCTTAATAATGTTTTCTTATGATTCTTGTGATTTTTAAGTGTGTTAATGTAAAAAAAAACCCTGAGAAAATCAGAAATTCCATCATGTGACACCATATTGAAACCCACATAGATCATCAGCAGGGTTGGAAACTTCAGAGACCACACACAAACCTTTGACACTTGAATTAATGGAATAACCATTAGCAATGGTAGGTTTTCATTCTCTGTGTTTACCAGCACTAGAGGGGGATGAGACCCACACTCCCAGGGGGTTTCACAGACATTTGCTGATAGCAGAGGAAAGCAGAGACTTGGTTTCTATTCCAGGCTCTGGAGTGAAGTGTTCTGTAATGTGCACAGATTCCTGTGCCTATTTCTCCAAAACCTGACTCCTACTTGAAACCTGTCCCTGTATCAGTCCTGTCTCTTCCCCACCTATGGCTCCTCATCCCAGTCACACTTTACTCACATGCCCAATTCCAGTCTTCTTGTTCAGCAAGCACTAGTCTTCCCAATCCCTGGTTTCAGTCTTGTCTCAATCTACTCCTCTCACCGCCCGTAGGTCCAGCTCTTGTTCTCCTGATGTTTGCATCAAGCAGCAGTTGAAGGGGTTCAGCAGGGAGGTCAAAACCACAGGAGAGACAGTTTCCCTGCTTTTAGTTCCAGTGACTGTTCCCACCCACAGCAAACTAGAGTGACATTCACAGGGAAAGTCTGTTCAAGCCCTGGGTTGGAGCATGCCCAATATGCATGGAATCTCCAGGGATTTTAGCTGCAAAGCTCTAGCAAGTCTCTACTGAGCATATGTGATTATTCAAAAGTTGATAACTTGACCTAATTCGAGTGGATTTTCACAGTGACTGCAAAAGGCATATGTCTGATAAAAAATCCATCTCCATCCAAATGCCTTCTGCTCGTGGAGTCACTAGAGCTTCTCAAAATGGTCACCAGAATTAAACATGCAAAAATCAATAATTTTCCCTAACTTCCTCAGAAATGGCTGAACCATTTTGGCTGAACATTTCCCAAAATAGTCAGCCTCAAGCAGGCATCTAGCCTGGAAAATTTAAGCACAAATGGTTAAAGTTTGTCAATAATTGAAAATGGTCTCATAACAGTAAGTGTGGAGCTGTGCAACATACAAACATCTCTAATAATGAAAGAGTTCAGTTTCAAGATAGATTTCATAATTTCATATAATAATTAGCATTGTTTTCATTTGAAATTTTATCATCAGGGATGATTATCTTCATTTACACCACTTTATCACTTTTTCTAATCACTAAACTTTTTCTCCCCTCAAACACAGAGTACTTTTTAGCAGTATACAAATTCTGAATCTTATTTTTTCTTTCTGATAACTCGTATCATTGGTGTAATATATGGCTTTTTCTTGTCCCTTTCCCCATAATTATCTCTTCCTAAGCAATCTCAGAACTTATTATTTATTGCCGTTGGGCTCCTCCATCTTATATTTTTACATAATCATGTCAGGACTCTCCTTTATCATTGTTTGCCCAATAATTTACAGGAAGAGTGGTCATTAAATTATCTTTGCATATTGCCCCCTCCTCCTCCACTAAAGTCAACTGTCCATATTCAGATCATAAATGACTCAAAAATAGACACCGGAGAAAATATTTCATTGCACAACTACCCAAGTTATCATATAGTTTCTAATGGTTGCACATACAAACCATTTAATTAAATCTTACAGCAATACTATTCCTGGGATATTATGGTTTACGATGAAAAAATAACAGAATCACATGAAGAATGCTAGCACTCACTTGACAGATATGTCACTGACTAATGGAGGGGACCTTGTTTCTACCAAGTTGAGCTACTTTTTCCAATAATATCACTTTAGGCAAGGGAGATTCTGGTTACCTCTTTATAAATATTAAATATATTATGTAGCATTTGAACATTAAGAGCAGTGCTTAGTACCTGCTTTGCTTCCATGGCAAAAGCAATGAGTTACCTGGGCTTTTTATGAATATGTATAATAATTAGCAAATGGGGGCAATTGAAAAAGGAGCAGAATAAGTTATGCCTAAGATCATTTCAATTTCAAAATATCAAAAGTATAGTTCTACTAAATGTCAGTCTTTTATTGTGAGCCCCTGGCAAATCTATTGATAGATTATCCTGATATGTTCTAAATTTGTGCCCAAAACACTAGTTCAAACACTTATCAATTTTACCATGATAAATGTTATTAAAATCAGCAAATCTTTCAATCAATTTATATGACGATGCTGACATACTTCTTCTCGGAAAGTAATAGCATACCTCAGGAAAGTGTTTTTCATAACAAATCATCAACAATACGTATATTATTTTCTTTAAGTGTCGCATAGGATGTTGTTGATCAACTCTCAGGATCCCAGCCTAAGTTCACAAAGAGAAACCATGTTAAAGACAGAGGCTCAGATTCACTAAGTTACTTAGACACAGATGCAACTTTTGAGTGTGCTTTCAGAGATATTCTACTCACACCTTTTCAAAAGGTGTCCTTTTGCTACTTACCTTTTATGTACATAGCAATAAAGCAACAATCTGCCCTTATCTGAAATACTGTATCATTTTCCAAACATGTTCAAAACAATTACCTTGCTACTGTTAGAATTGGCAGGTCTGCTGAATTCTAAAATTTGATTGTGTAATATCTTACTTGCAAATAAGTTGTGTGTCTCTTTGTTTTTACACATTCACACAAGAGTATTAAGGGTTGACCTTGTGGGATTCTGAGCATCTTCTGTACTGTACTGACTCCTTTCAACTCCAGCATTCAGTAATAGCATCTCACTATATTAGGCCTTTAAAATGTCCATGAAATATGTTCATCCAATAGATAATATTAAACATTGTATTTTCCATTCATGTTTTACATAGTTCATTTTCTGTCTGAAATGCCTTCTTTTGATACCAGAATTGTTCTGTGCAACTTTTTAGGTGACAAGTAATTATGAATTCAGAGGAAAATATAACTGTCATTTTTTCTATGATTCTGAGATAATGATAGGAAAAGGAGGGAACTAAACACTGATTGCTTTGACTACCAATATGTATACTCCTTTGTTTCCTTCAACTCTCAGGAGTTATTGCAGTTCCACCAGAAGTGTGTAAATTAAAATCCATTTTACTGAATGTTGTCAGCTAACTCCATTTTAAAACATTTACAATGGGGAAATGAAATTTGAAATATATGCTTCCGTACAGCAGGATAGAAGTGGCAAGTGGTTTTCCCCCATCACTTCACCTGCAGATATATTACAGATTTGAAATTCTGTACTTCTAAAGCATAATTGTGGTTATACATGGAGATCAGTCAGATGGTTAGAATATAAAACAAGAATAACTCTGCTATAAATACATCAAAGACAACAGTGAAATATAATAGTTACTTTTTCCTGGCACACTCAAGAAATGAACAGTATGTCACTACCAATGCTACTGGTTTCAATAATTTTGTAAGGATGGACCTCAAAAATTGGCAAAATATTTATATTTATCCTCTTGATCTCTCTCTGTTGAAACCTGGTAAGAAGAGTTAGCTTACTTTAACTTTTAAGCCTGAAATGTACATTAATGAAGCAGTTCTATAGAGAATGTCTCATGTGTTAATATTTATTTGGAATAAAATGACAAAAAATCATAACAATTTGGAATGTGAAGAAACTCAGTTACTTTCAACAACAAAAGTGATTTTTTATACTCAAAACTCTCTTCAGTAACTACTTCCAAACTGGATGTTGCTACTGCGTATTCAGTGTGATAATTTATTTTACTTGATAATAACAGTATAATTAAGTTGAATCCTATACAATGGTAAACTTTGTATATGTTATTGATTTACTTAGACTTGTCTGATTCTGGTTAATAAATGTAAGTTAAATTGGGGAGGGTATTTTGTTTGGTTTGTTTTCTTTTAATTATAAATATGCTATGTGTTTTAAAATATTAAAAAAATATTATTGAAAAAGTAAGTGTGTGAGTAGGTTGGTAAAAAGAGCTTACATAAGCACCATTTTAGCCATACTAAAGCAAGTGTTTGAATTTAATCAGGAGATTGTTATGTAGTCTTTAAACATATAGGATCATATGTTATTTCTGCATTTTCTGCTTACCTATTTTCTCCTAATGAGAAAAGAGTGAGGTTATTAGGTATGCATTAGAAGCTGACAGTTACTGATTAAATAGACGTCGTTGTCACTGGAGTAACATGTCAAAGGGCTAAATTTAACTCCAATGTAATTCTGTTGAATCTCGCTAATGCATCTATTTGCCCTTTTTTCACTCCTTTATCTAGTGGATCTAATATATCACAGCTGAAATAATCTCTCTCTTTCACTTCTCAGGCCATTTCATTTTCTTCCCTAAAATTCCTTCATTGCCTTCCATATGAACTACAAAGTTCTCATTCTCAACACCAAGGTTCTCCACAATTCATTGTCTGGCTATGCCGAAAGAAGGACAGGAGACATGTGACATGCATTTTAATCAGACCACAATTTTATTATTAGATGTCTGGGACTACCCGGCAGATAACAGTGTACAGTGCAGGTAACCCCATGTTAATTCCATAATTACCCAGGGGGCTTTTACCAGCTCCCCCTCTTTTTCCATCCAGGTCCCTCCAGAAAATCCACTGTCAGGACCTTACCATACCCAGGGTGGGTGGCTTCCACCAGTTCCCCCTCTTTTTCCCCTCTAGGTTCCTCCAACAAATCCATCACCAGGACTTTATCCTCCACCCCCCTTCCCCTCATAAAAGGGTTAAGGTGGGCTATAAGAATGGGGTATTACAAGTGTAATATCACCGAATGCTTTGGGTTTAGCTCCCACCGTACCAATCATAGGAGTCCCCAAGCACCCCCATTCATTCCTTTAATGAACACCTCTTTTAAAATCCTTTTCCAAGCCATTTGTCTGGTCACTGTATACCTTTTCTATGGAGTACCTGCACTGGACATCTGCTACAAGGGCTCACCAGAAATTAGCTTGGCTTCCTCCTCCTCACACCCAGTGGGATTCCCAGACATCTCCTAATGCCGTCTTTTATATCAGTTAAAAACATGACAACACCTAAGTCGGTCAGGTGAACCCCATCCTCCTGAAACAACTCTGCTGCCCCATATATTATGCCAGGATGTGAAATTACTGCCCCTCCTATGGTCCCAAGGTATTTGGCCTCCTCCCTGTTCACATACCTCCTTTCCTTGTCCACCCTGCAGGGAGAGGGGGAAAGGGAGGGGCTCACAGCTCCCCACCAGACCCTGTGCTGAAGCATGTCTGACCAAATAATGTTAACTCCTGGAAAAGGTTCAAGGATCAGCCATGAGTTTACCCCATGTTCTGAGCATTAGTTCCACCCCCTTAAACATTCCAAAATTGTTTTCCCCAAGATGCACCACAATTATATTTGGGGGCTGCTGACAAGCCCGCACAGCATACAGCAGTGGTATTAATGGATCCCATAACATGCCCCTCCTTCCATGCGAACTGCGTATTGCTTCATCACTGAAGCCCAGCTGCAAACCCTCGCGCAACCTGAATGCGTGCCTATGCACCCAAAAGACAATACTGTGCCCGCAGATAACAGATTCACTCTGGCTGACTTGATCTGTCTTTGACCGTCACAAGTGTAATATCACCGAATGCTCATGCCATTGTATATCATGTAGTTGCACAGCCCTTCCCGTAGCATTCCTAACAGACCCAGGTACTAGCTCACTGATCCTAAAAGCACCACAAAATGCTGTCAGGAATGCTGCCCTGAACAAGGCTGCTTCCTGCCCACTATGTCATACAGCACCAAGGATCTGCCCAAGATGCCTGAATATGTAAACCGTGATGGGACAATGGGAATCCACCCTGGGGCAACCGGTATGTGACCACTCAGCCAAAAACCTTCAAACTAAAAAGCCACTGCAAGGATCAGGGTAACCATTTAGCCTACTGACAATTGTAATGGCAGAACGGCGATTCAAGATTGTGGAGGATGCCTGTTGATGGGTTGCCAATAACAGCATGTATCAAAGAACCTGTTCCTCTGTAATGGGCCATATTGTTGACCGGCCTTCCTGATCTTGAAATTGCATGAAATCATTAAAACTTCTCTTATAGCGCTGCCATGTGTGCAGATAAACTGATCTCCGCACCACACTGACTACCATTCAACGCCAAGGTTGCATAGCGCTAGTGCCATCTGCCTGGGTTCCTGGCTGGCTCCTGGTGCAAACTCCAGAAATTTGTGGACCTGAAAATGAGACAAGGTGTGGGCTATGCCATTATCAACCCCAGAGAGGTTATGAAACAATGAAATTCCCTGGAGACTTTCCAGGGGCCAAGCCTCGGGGGTGGGGGGAACCCACAAGTTGTCTACAGGCAATTGGTTGGATGGCCCTGCCACTGTACCCAGAATTCATTCTTGTGGAATTATTGTCTTAAAAACATGGCCAACCCCCACCCCAACTTTAATTATTATTATTTTACATAAAGGGGATAAGAACCCCCATTAAACCCAGCCCAAAAAATCTGACCCATCAGCTTTGCTGTGGTAGTCCCACAGGAGGCCTTAGCCCATTCCACTTTGACCACACTGCCCCTTTTTGCAGCAGTTTTCATCTCTCTCTCTCCCCCTCCCCTCCCCCGCCAAAAAGCACTGTTCCCTTCATTTGGCCAGCCAGACCAACACCCCCGATTCCCCACTTAAAGGTGCAGGGAGGTCATTCCACAGCCACTCCTATTTCCTCCTACTCCCATTACTGCTTCCTCCCAGCCTTTCTTCTGTTTATATCTCCATTGTCAATATTGGCATCTTCTATGCTCCTGCCTATGGGTAGAATTCTCTTTCTGTCCTTTTCTTCCTAATGACCGTGATCTTTTCATTTAAATCCTTTCTTAAAACACACTTCTTCCAATACTTCTCAATGACAATCCACACAGAATTAATATTTACTTTAAACCAACATAACAATCAAACATAAAGAACCGCTACTCCTTTGTATATCTGACTTCTATTGTATGCTTGATTTATCATTATCATTTTGTAAACAAACAAAAGAAAACATACAACAAACTTTTACCTTCCAGTGCTATCTAGGACTCCAAAAGATATTTTAACTCCCAAATATTTCCTGCAACACAAAATAGCCAGCATTGCAGATTCTACTCTCTGATAATTTTGTAAATGTTGAACTTTTATTTTAAATAAGTTTCTTAATATGAGTGCAATAACTAGCCAATGATAGGGAGGAAAACCTCCAAACAGCAATGTGTTTAAACAAATTGTTTCAGCTGTGTTTTTGAATATAACAGTTAGCATACAAATGCCATGGAGTGATGTGGCCCAGGAGCAGAAATATGTGATAAAGTCATAAATGTTTTAACAGAAGTACAAAAAGGGATTAAATTTACAGAGAATCTACTGCATCTGCTGCCACATGAGCCTTTTACTTATGACCATGACAAAATGTGTAACTAACAGTCAGTATATTTGAGGCCTTTGCTAAACTACTGTCTCTTCTCTACACTTCCTGTTAGTCCCTGATTTTGTAATGGGATCTATGTGCTTGTGTAAAGCCCCATTGAAGTCCAGAGGGTTCACCCATGCTGGTACCGCTGTATGAAGTGTGGTTAGTGATAATATGATAGGCAGGGGCTAAAGAGAATTCCCCTTACCCAATTCTAACTACTGGTTTCCACACATGCTAGGAATGGTTTTGTGTGCGGCCTTTTTATACCGCATATTGCACTTCTTCTAATGGTCCTGTCCTGCCAGGTCCACAACCTTCCCTGCAACTCATGCTTGCAGGGACTTGATGTTGCTAGCCCTGCAGCAGTGCAGGTAGCCCTCTCCAGCTCTATTGTCACAGCCACACTTACTCACTTATGTGACAGTGGGGCTGCAGAGGACTCCATGGGATGCCATAGGAGCCATTCATCAGCATGGCAGCTTCCTCCTCAGCTTGGGGCTCATCCTCCTCTCCTCACAGTGCTTGCTGGGGAAGGTGTCTGTTATCCAAACCTCCACATTATCTGAATCTCTTCCTTGTCCCCCCAGCATGAGATATGTGAGGGACAAGGAAAGGATTTGGATAATGTGGAGGTTGGGATAATAGGGTTTTGGATAAACATGAGTATATTGTATATGTTTTTGTTGTTGTTGTTGTTTTTAAAAGAAACGTAGGCACAGAGAGGTGAGCCGACTTGCCCAAGGTAACATAACAACTAGGCATAGTATACAGGTTGCCTGTCTCCTCGGTCCAGAGTGCTGTCCAATCCATCTTACTACGCCCTCTATGATTAGACGCACACAGGAAAATATGATAGGACCATTAAAATGGTTAGAATACATTGCATCACACATACACGTGGGAGTTATGCTTTCTCCCATGGTGCCCTTCGTGCCTGGGACAACCTCACTGTAAACATCCACAAAACTCACTCATTTTCCTTAAAACTCTCCTTTGTCATGAGGCCAAAAAAACCCATTGAGAATGGGTTGGCTATTTGTGTGCAGAAATCACAACCATCTGTGCTGACCATATTGGGGTTTTTTTGTTTCCTTGTACTCCCCCTTTTCTTATGCTTGGATTGTAAACTCTTTCAGGCAGGCACTCTCTTTTGGTTCCATGTTTGCACAGTGCTTAGCACAAGGGGTCCTGGTCCATGACTTGGACTACTAAGCACTATAATAAATTATGCAAAAATATTGGATTGTAAGATGCATTATGGAAAGAGAGAAGTTCAATAATAATAAAAAAAAAACATCTTCTAGATCTCTTCAGGAGCCTAGAGGAAAAAGGGGATCTCTGAGTTAGAGGCAGACTGTGGTTGACTTATTCATGTTGTCTGATCATGAATCTAAGCCTATCTGAACTTTGGAGACATTATATACGCATTTTTAAATAAAGAAAAAAATGGTATTTCAGTTAGATTGACTCTACCACAAATATCATAAAAAATTATCAGCCCAGGCACAAAATTTACATGCCCATTGTTTCTCATGATGATTTATGATAACAAAAAAAAAGAAAATCAAACACCTAGTATATTTTATTTGCCTGCCAAAACATTACTTGTTCAGAGTGATTAGAAATTTGCAAAACCAGTTAAAATTAAAATTAATGTGAAATTCTGAATTTTGGATGATGCCAACATCAACATAATTTGATGAAGCTTGTCTTAAAGTAAGATGCTTTTAAACAGTTACAAAAATACTGTTAAAATGGAGATCTCATTATATTCTGCAGAATTGCTTTTTAAAAAAAAATTAGTGAAGGCCCATTTCTGTTTATAGCATGGTTCCATTTTGACAAGTGACAGTGAAGAAATGGTACATTCTTATTTAATGGACCTGCTCGTTGTGTGAATTCAGAGTATTTTAGTAAGTGTAAGGTGTAAAAAACAGTAAGAAATCCTATTTATTACCCCTGCAGAGCCAATGTAGCTAAAACAACTGGATTTTATTTCTCTTTGTGCATCATCAGCAGAATTGTTTACTACATTCCAACCAGTTACATCTGTATTAGTTCCCTAAAAGCAATTGGTTTATGCAGGTGTCACTTTTAGCAGCATATGGTCTGCAGAGCCTTTATTAGTGGGGGGTGATGAGTAAAGAGGAAAATAATAGCGTCTACCTCTCAGACCCTGTGTTAAAAAGTAGAGGCTTGAAATTTGGAAAATCACCATAAATAAACCTGGTACCCATCAATGCTACTTATATAGTCACTTGTTCAGGATAAAACCACATTTAGATAAGGATTTTCTAGAGCTGAAATGACTTTCTTGCTGTAGATTTGAATATTTTTAAACTAGGATGCATAGCAACAGATTGAAATCACTAACAAGCTCTATAGCAAACATTTTCAGCGGTAGTGGAAATTCACGTTAAGTATACCCTTGTTGTTTAGCATGGTTAAACAAAACTGAAGTCACTGGTTTCTAACACATGGCTGTCAATGTAGCACATCTTTATTTGCTTCTTTTTGTTGAAAACATCAGTGAGCACAGGCTACTTCTGTCATTTCATGTCTGTATGAATAGTCTGCTAAATCTGCTTTATGAACAGCATGGCCAGCTCTCCTATACAAAAAGCTATAAAACTTTCTAAATGTTCTACAAATTGTTTCAGTTCTTTTTCATGTTGGATGAACACTTTCTTTCAATTGTGGTGTTGTATTACTCCTGTTACAGTGATTCCAGCCCATGCTATGAATTAGGTTTTGTGGTAGCACTTTAACTTACACCACATTCTAGTATGCTGTCAGATCTATTATGCTAGGGGGACAGTCTCACAAAAGAAGTGCAGGAAACCCCATTGAATTGAATGTTTAAAACTAGATTGGGCAAAGCACTTGAAAATGCACTGTGGGGAACAGTCCTTCATTTGCAGAGAGATGGACTGGATGATCTTTTAATAGTTATCGTCTATCTATTACCTCTCTTCATCCAGAATGAATTCATATCATATAAGTACTCATTATGCACTTGATTCTGCTCCTGCTGACATCTTTGGGTATGTGAGTTGGGCCTATATATAGGAATATAGGGTGAACTTCTCCATTAAAGTCAAAATCAAGTTGACTATGGAGATAGGATTTCACACATAATATATACATATGTTTCACATGGAATATGTCATGATTTAAATTAGTTAATTAAATTAGTGAACTCACACGATTAACTACAAAAATAATTGTGATTAAAAAAATTAAATTAAATTAAAACTCAAGTGATGGATCTTATGCCAGATGCACAACAGGACAGTCACTTTTCACCAGTTGCACTGCTTGTTCACTCTTTTCTTTTTGTGATGCTGACAGACCAGTTCAGACCAGAGCCATAGGCCAATTCTCTTGTATGTGAATATCAAAGGAGTTAAATATATTAGTATATGTTCAGGCCAATTTACTTGTGTGTTAATAAAAATCAAAGGAGATGTTAATATTATTGTTTTCATCTATCTATAACCTGTTATTTACTATTACACTTTATTAGCATTATGCACGTCCGGTAATTAAATAACCCTAGATCAAATTATGTGTTAATGTAAGAGTGTGTTCAGATGTTAAAACTTCATGAAAACTAATGGAATGTTACTTTTTATTGTTTTCACTTCTCTATTCATATTATAATGTAATGGCATGCATTTACAGTATATCCCTAAATAACTCATCAAATGCAAATGAAAAAAAGTGCTAAATTCAAAACAATTGGCCTTTATGTGTGGATACAATCACTTGATAGATTGTTGTCTGTGAAAAGAAGTTACAAGTACTGATTCAAAGAGAGATTCTTTATCTCTGGACTGTTTGGTTTCTAACAGAGTAGAATAACTGAACAAGATGACAGGATCCCTGTCTGATTAGCCCTGAAAAGACTTTTTAGAAACTGGCAAATTACTACATCTCTGCTATCATTCTGGATTTACAAATTTGACTCATCTATTATATTTCTTCCTGTTTTAACCTCTTAATAACTCTCATTCTTTTTTTCTTAGCTAATAAACCAGTAGTTAGTTTACTATATAATTGGATTCCAGCATCATCTTTGGTGTAAGATCTGTAAAGCCAATTGATTTGGGGTAAGTGATTGGTCTCTTGGGACTGAGAGAAATTGGATATGGTGTAGTTTTTGGTTTTAATAATCTTTTATCACAAAATCCAGTTTTGTGACTGGAGAGGTCTGTGACTCCATGGTAAGACTGATATAGTGATCCAGGAGTTCACATTTGTTACTGGCTTGGTGAAATCTAACAAAAGAAGATAGCACTAGTTTGGGGTGTTTACCCTTGTTTTCTGACAGTCTGCCCTGAGATAGGTGCTCACAGCGGCGAGTCACTCCAAACCATGTGACACCCTTCATTTAACTTAAACCTGCTGGAATTGTGTCTTCAATTTTCTTTTTAATATTCGTATATTTTGCATTGATGCCAAAACATTATTTTATAAACATGTCACTCATTCTGCAAGTTACAGAATGTAATAGCCATATTTGAAAGAAGAAAATTAGTGCAGCTGTGTCCCTTCAAGTTTTCAAACCAAATCTGAATTTATTCCAGAAATATTGGTCAACATCTCCCTCCTGGTAGAATCTGGCTTAAGAATGCACTATTGGAACTTCCTATTGGCTTCCTGTAATAATTTAGTGAAACAGGGCTATTTTCATATGAGATAAATTATCAGAGACTGAGATTGACATTATAATAAAAAGGGCTACTAATGATGACATAATATAATTCTAATATATTTCTATAAACATTACCATAGAATTGATTTCTGTAAGATTGTAACATAATTACTACAGGGTTTTAGTGACAAAATAACATAAATGGATATAACTTCAACATTTGAACTCTGGGGCTCATTTCCATTGGGATTTTATCACCTATTGCTGGAAGTTTTGATAATTTGGACAATTTTTATTTTCTGAAGCTAAAATCAAGAAAAGTCCTATGACCAGTAAAGGAGAGAGAGTACAACAAATTTGTTCTAATGTCATTGTTAACCTTTTAATTTTCATGTTTACTACAAGTCTACCTCTATCATGCCATCCCTCTCAATCTTCTTCAATATGCTAATGTTCTTTTAGGTATAGAGACACAACAGCATACAGTGAACCTCTAAAATCATGCTATTAAAAATCTATATAAAAGTAAATGCTGATCATGTATATCTTGGGCTGTATGTTTGATATAAACAGAACTGTCATCGCTGACTTTGTAGTCACCTCTTCTACAGTGCATGGATTATGTTTGTTAATTTATAAATGGCATCTTTCATCTCAGTACCCGGATGCTTTACATGACTTTAAAAATACAAAATTCAGAATATACATGGTTAAAACATTCTGTTGGCAAATCTTGGCAAACTCTTTTCCAAAAATGGTCTAGATGCTAAATTTGACCAAACAGATACAGCTTACACCACATACTTCAACTCACCAATCAAAAGCTTTGTTGGACTGCCAGATGGAGTATATTCCAAAAATACAGATCCACTACTGAGAATGACTTCCTACCAGTTCTGAAGTCTTGAACTCCCATATGCTAACATTAAAAGTATCCCATATATCCTAATTTCCCCAACATGGCATGAGGAAAGAGGCAATCTTTTCAATAATTGACTCTCAGACCAGGTGCAGTTTTGTAGATCAAACACATTGAATCATAATTGGAAGACAATTAGCCTGTACAGAATATGGAGCTCTTGTATTATATGCTTGTAACAACACACCCACTTGATCTAGGTCAGGGATCGGCAACCTTTGGCACGCGGCTCGCCAGGGTAAGCCCCCTGGCAGCCTGGGCTGGTTTGTTTACCTGCCACGTCCGCAGGTTCGGCTGATCATGGCTCCCACTGGCCGCGGTTCACCGCTCCAGACCAATGGGGGCTGCGGGAAGTGGCAGCCAGCACAACCCTCAGCCCACACCGCTTCTCGCATCCCCCATTGGCCTGGGATGGTGAACCTTTGGCCAGTGGGAGCAGTGATCGGCCGAACCTGCGGATGTGGCAGGTAAACAAACCAGCTCGGCCTGCCAGGGGGCTTACCCTGGCGAGCTGCGTGCCAAAGGTTGCCGATCCCTGATCTAGATTTTCTTACTCTTGCCTTGAGTGCAGGGGACTGGACTAGATGACCTACTGAGGTCCCTTCCAGTCCTACATACCTAAGATTCTATGATTTAGTGGAGGCAGGGACTCAGTGTGTTTTTTGTTGCACCTCTGAGTTTTCATTCAGTATGTGCTCTTTAGTAGTTTAAAACCTATTATTAAAATGATATAAAAATAATTAACTCAGACCTGGAGAAAACAAGAAGCCTGCCCAACTTAAGCAATCCACAATATCTACTTCTTTTTTTAATTCCCTTTCCCATCCCTTTACACATTCTTGAGCTTGATCTTGAAATATCTACATTCAAGAAACTTTGATAGATAGGGCTCATTGATTCTCCTTACACTTTCCTTATACATTTATGCAATTCCATACACACACAAATAGATTTGCTGATAGAATGAACATGCAGCAAATGGTCTAATCAAGAAGCAGAAGAAATAAGCTTTTTTTACCTAACATTAGTGTCTGTAAGTCATTCCTCGAAGTGATGTGGTAGTCTAGATTTGGTCAAAGAATAAATTGGATTACTTTCCAAGGGTTTCAGATGAGAAGACTATGTGGAATCTTATAGCTTGACATCTCCACAGTCCACTCCTGGCTGAGAAGAAAATATACTTTTATATTCTTAACAAGAAGAAAATATACTTTTATATTCTTAACAGTAGCACTTCTAATTCACTCAGTTCACTCCCAAATCTATATCCTCCTTATGATGGACATACATTGAATATATCTATTAATGCCCATTTCAGATGTAGACTTCTGACATCAACTAGAGCTCTCTTATTCTGACAGACAGTCACTATTAAGACAATTAGGCTCAGACATCTCTAAAACAATTAAACAACATAGAAAGTATTTACCAAGAGCTTCAGAGACCAGTCAAAAAGAGAAAAGGAGGGAAAGAAAAAAGAAAAAAAGCAATCATAGTAAAATCAAGTGACCTTATGTTGGCAGGATAAGTCATTTTGACCTGATCTATAACAACTTCCGAATTAGGCATTGTCCATGGAACACCAAGTTTTTGTGGTTTTTGTTTGTTTTTTTACTTTTTATCAGCAAATGTTGGTTGAGAAGAACATACATAAAAGATTGACTGTCTTCTACAATCATTTGTGAAATTTCAATTCCATTGTAGACTTCCTGGTGAATCATCTAACTGAAAACTTCATTTAATAGAGTATCCTGAATTGAAACACTGGCTCTGAGGCTGTACAAGCTTTTTTGGGAGGGAGGGGCAAGGGAAGACCCACCTCCAGGTCTAAACCCTATAGCTCAGGTTCAACTTTCCTTTTGTGAACTTCTGTGATTTCTAGGTACTTATGCAGTATGGTAAACAGAGCTCCACAGATATAGATGGGCACATTTTTTTGGACAAATTGTTTATTTGCCAAAAATGCCATTCCAGTCAACCTGCAACTATTTTCAAATTTGACATGAATTTTCTAAATAGTTTTGAACATTTTTTTTTATGACTTAGCAGCCAGGTAGCAGCCTTCTGTGTAGTCTTTAGCCCAGTGGTTAGAGCATCCACCCAAGCTGTAGGAAATCCAGGTTCAATCCCCCCCTCTACCTGAAATACACAAGGTATTTGAACTTGGGTCTCCTGTGTGATATGGCCTAGCCACTGGGCTGAGGGATATCCTGGAGCATATTTCCTTTGGTCTCTCCTGGTGAAGCTGTTCCACTTTTTAGAAATAATTAAATAGCTGTTAGCATAGGGACTTGAACTGGGGCCTCACACCTTTGGGAGTAATACTCAAGCCATCAGGCTATAAAGGCATTTTTACACACATTCCAATGACTATTCATCACCATTCATAGTGTCAATTCATGGACATTCATGAGACAAAAGTTATAGGGAGGCCACTTCCCCCTTTTCCCCCATCACCTTATGTCATTCCCCCATCACCTTATGTCAAAGAAAACATGTTTCATCGTACCCAAAAACAGAATTTTTTTTGAGTTGCTGACATTTTTGGATAGTGACAGGTTTTAGAGTGATAGCCATGTTAGTCTGTATCAGCAAAAACAACGAGGAGTCCTTGTCGCACCTTAGAGACTAACAAATTTATTTGGGTGTAAGCTTTCGTGGGCTAAAACCCACTTTATCAGATACATGGAGTGGAAAATACAGAGAGGTATAAATGCACAGCATATGAAAAGATGGGAGTTGCCTTATCAAGTGGGGGAGTCAGTGCTAACGAGCCAATTCAATTAAGGTGGAAGTGGGCTATTCTCAACAGTTGGCAAGAAGGGAGGAAAAATCACTTTTGTAGTGCTAATGAATTCAATGGCACTGGGGTTTGTTGCAGGGTTTCGTTCCTGGGTTAGTGTTTTTGTTGTGTGGTGTGTAGTGCTGGTGAGTATTTGCTTCAGGTTGGGGGGCTGTCTGTAAGCGAGGACTGGCCAACTCCGTCCGCATATCTATTCAAGAGACAACATCATAGGACATAACAACATCATCCACACCATCAGGGGCTCGTTCACCTTCACATCTACCAATGTGATATATGCTACCGTGTGACAGCAGTGCCCCTCTGCCATGTACATTGGCCAAACCGGACAGTCTCTACGCAAAAGAATAAATGGACCCAAATCTGACATCAATAATTATAACATTCAAAAACCAGTAGGAGAACACTTCAATCTCCCTGGACACTCAATAACAGACTTAAAAGTGGCCATTCTTCAACAACAAAAAAAGTCAAAAAAGACTCCAATGAGAAACTGCAGAATTGGAATTAATTTACAAACTGGACACCATCAAATTAGGCCTGACTGAAGAGTGGGAGTGGATGGGTCACTACAAAACTAATTTAAAACTAATTTCCCCCTGCCAATACTCACACCTTCTTGTCAACTCTTTGAAATGGGTCACCTTGATTACATTGAACTCATTATCATCTGATGAAGTGGGATTTAGCCCATGAAAGCTTATGCCCAAATAAATGTGTTAGTCTCTAAGGTGTCACAAGGACTCCTCGTTATTTTTGCTGAAATTTTTTGTTTTGACCGGAACTACTTTTCTCTCTCTCTTCCCACCCCATTTGCCAGATCCATCTACAAGATAAATATATCAATAAAAGTAAAAATTCATTACCAATAAGAACAAGATGTGAGGCATATTCCATTTAAGAAAAAAAATCTAAGCCTAATATGTTTACAAGTTTATCTCCAGGAATAACCTAAATCCTACTCCTGGTTCCAGTATTGACTCCCCATGTGTCTCTGAGCAAATCTCTGCCACATCCCCCACACCCTCCAACTGTAAAATGAAGCTATGATATTTACACTGCACATGGATATTTAATACCCTGAAAAGCTCTGAAAACAATTACATAATTTAAGTATTATTATACATTTTTTCAATCAATTTTCTTCTTTGACAAGTGCTAGCTGGCAGGAGGAAAAATGTTGTCAAGGATTTTTTAAACTAAATCACTGAAAGCTAAATGAATAAAATGCTTTATTACAGAACAACAGTGATATCCTATAAGATAATAATAAAGATGAAATACACTGTGAAAACTGTAGCCTCTTTCTTGAGAATGGGATAGCCAAGTACTATAATATCTCTTTCTCTGGCATTTATTCTAAACATACAAAGCCAGATAGAACAGAACCCCTGTGACTCAGGGGTTCTGTGATACCATCACTAAAGACATTCATTATTAACTCTTCATATTAGTCTTACGTTTTTAATATTGGAATTTCTATGCTTTAAGTTTCAGCAAAAACAAAGTCACATATTTTTTTTGATTGCACTAATATAAAATTAAGATAGCATTAGAAATGCATTTAAGTGGGCTCATCTGAAACTTGCTGAAGAGGAAAATCTCACTAAAGAATAGAAGTGAATGCAAGTTCTTCTAATGTTGGATATTATTGAACAGCACCATCCATCACTCTATTTGGTGGATAATGTCTAAAATACTTGGTAGTTTAGAGTAACTTGAAGCAAGTCAGTCATACTTACAGTAACTAAGAAAATTAATGAATTAATGAATTATGAGCCTGATTCATCATTTTGTATTACTGCCGTTTTCTATGGGGCATAGAACAGGAATAATGTGGTGGTAGATTGGAGAAAGATCTAACGAATGCTGGTCAAATAATTCATTGTAAATAATTTAGCTGATGAATTTTGGCTGTTTAATTCAAATAGGAACTGATTTTTATCTAAGGCACCTTTATATTGTCCTGGCAATGATAGCACTTTAAATGATACTACTTAAATTTTAGTCAACGTAATTTGCTTACAATAAAACATCCTACTATATGGTCAGAAAAGTGGAAACGTGCTTCCATCTAAATCAGAATCAGACCCACATTAATTTCTTTCATTATCTGATCAGTTTTAATCCTAATTTGTATTTTCCATACAAGAAAAAGAGTCAATGCTTTGATTAAATATTAGGAAACTTTTAGCTACGATACAACAATTATGTTTTAATCACTTTGTCAACACCTGTGTCAATTTTGGTTGATCATCTGATGGAAAAATAAATTTGGGTAAAGGATTGTTTGAGAGGTAGCCGTATGTTAGGGGAATCCTTTCTCCTTGGCACATTGCAATGCATTTTGCATTTACAGGACTCTCTTTGTAGCAGAGACTGTCAAATTTGATAAATTCTCTTGTAGCGTATAAAAACTAGACTTCCAAAAACAGAAGATAAAAAGTGTATTTGGCAATACACTGTTTGAATTATATTTTTGTATTGCACTTTTAGTTTTCTATTAAACTTTACTGTTACATTAAAAATAAAACCATAGCAAAAGGGCAGAATACTTAGTGCCCATAATAGGAGTCATACTCTGAAAAAGAGCTAAGGTACTGGATTTCTCAGCCAGAAAAAGAAAATGTCACAAAATATTGGAAATAAAGGGTTTAGTGAGAAAAAATAAAAGAAAACTACATGTTTGTGATATCATTAGAGTTGTGCCAAATCAGAAGCCATTTTCTGAACTCATTTTAGGGCTGCTGGGATTTAAACTGAGCTGAGAGATTTTGGGTACTAATCTGAATAGATCCATTGGAGCCTCCCTGTCAAGTCTGATTCTCCACTCTGGCACTTCGAGTGCAGAAGTTGGGGGCCTGCAAGGATTCTAAAAGTTAATACTGGTTACTCCAGGCTTGTATTAAACTCCCAAGGTTACAGCTTCAGTCTGATCTTGGATGAGTAGATGCTGCCACCACCCAAATTCCAAAAAAAAAGAAGACTTTGAATTCAGGAAGGCGCACTTGGGAATTCCTCCACATGGGGTACCCTCAAGCCCTTTAAACCTCCCACACCCTCCGGGGAAGAGCTGAGAAAGAAAACAAAGAAAATCAGCTGTTGCCACCAGCTAATTATGCAACATATGCACAAACTTCTTAGGACACAAAAACCTATTCCTGTTCTTAAAAAAGGTAAATTTTATTAAAAACAAAAAGAAAGAAAATACATCTGGAACTTAGGCTATTGCTAGATTTAAAAAGGCAAATATAATAATTAAGCATCAAGAATGGTTTTCTTGAGATCTAGCTTAATGGTTACAAGCAAAACAAAAGCATTTGTGGGTTAGCACAGAAGAGTCCACAAGCCATAAAGAAATAAAAGAAATAAACCTAATTGTGTCTTCCTAGACATTTCCTGATCTATTACATCCCTGGGGGTTTCAAATAAGTAATTTTTAGGTATGATCTGGTGATTTTCATATCTGGCCCACAGCTTTTACAGCATAGCTCCAGACCTGTCTCTGCTCTGTCACCTCTCTCTGGAGAACAACAACAGACAAAGGGAAAGTTTTTTCCCCAATTTTAAAAAGTTCTAGCCCTCCCATTGGCTCTGATGGTCAGGTG
Source organism: Chrysemys picta bellii (assembly GCF_011386835.1). Lineage (NCBI taxonomy): Eukaryota > Metazoa > Chordata > Testudines > Emydidae > Chrysemys > Chrysemys picta. The sequence continues at coordinate 265,038,513 of NC_088791.1, read as the reverse complement.
CCCACTCCCTTCTTTTATCTATGGGGCTTGTTAACCCTTTACAGGTAAAGCAAGTAGAGAACAGCTACTAAGAGGGATTTTATAGCTAACTGACTGGCTAGGTGTCCATAAAAGGGAGCTATCCCCCGCCCCCCCTTCATTTATCACACAATGTCTCATAAGAAAGGAAACTCTGAATTGCAAGTCTGAGTAGATCAGCCAGTCCCATTTAGGCTCTTGGAGAATCAAGGACTTTATGCAGTTAAAGTACTAGCTCATGTGCAAGAGCTTTCATGCCCTGGCCCAGCTATTTGGCCACTCTATGTGCATTGAGGGTGCAAGAAGAGAATAAGTGTCAAGGTAATTAGGACTTCCCTTTCAAGATATGAAAGGTAAATTAGAAGCCCTGGGGCTGTGGAGGGATGTTTAGGGGATTTGAGGGCTGAGTGTGAGGCATCTTGAGGGCCTGTAGATGGATCCCAGTGGTGTGGGATGAAGATTATAAGGGACATGTGTTTAGATAAGGGTAAAGAGTGGATGTGTATTGCTGACCCACCCAGAAAATTTGTGCCTGGCTAGTTCTGGTATTGATGTCTCAAAGAACTATTAACTACTCTGATTTAATTACTCTGACTTTGATAAGGAGCAGAAAAAGCAGGTATTGTCTTGATGAAACTATGCAGACTGCATTTCCTCACCACTAGAATATCTTCACTTTTCTGTTTAATAGCTTGAGGTGGTGTATGTTTTTGTTTTGTTTTGTTTTGTTTTAAGAATCTTTGCAATAATATTGGTGTTCCTGGAACCAGATTTGGTTGACCTGGTGCATGGAGAAGTGAAATACATTTCCTTTGTATAAACTAATTGTCCAGTGCTGTAGAAAAATTCACAAAGGAGGGCTGAAGGCAGTAATAGATTAGATGACACCTCTGAGATACCAGATATTGGGCAGACAAACATGTGGTTTATTTGATAGTCTTCAGACACATCCCTTGTTTATGAGTGGTGGTGTGGATTTCTAAGTCTGTTGTCCCCTTCTTACCTTTTCTATAACTATCTTTTATGAAAATAATAATGAAGTAACAGAATAAAAAAGGAATGATACACTGAATTATGTTTTCAGTAGAAAGGGAACATTATGTACGCTGAGTTTTGAATTAAATGCAATATGCATGCATTGTGATGACGGGGTTACCACTGCAAATAGAATGGTCATTCTTTTCTGAATATATAATATAAATTGCTGTTTGAACAGAGCATGCCACTTTTCCATTTGACTGTGACCTTCTTTTGGCTTGTGCAACTCTTGAGTGTTATATTCAGAGGTTATCACTTATGCATAGGGAGAAGGAAAACAGAGTTTAATGGAGTCAAACTCTTTACTTGGAAAAATGTAGAACTTAGCCGAAAACTCTTCTAACGATGCATATGAATGAGGTCAAATGAATTGGTGTAGGGTTAGATAACAATTACTGTTATTCTTTAGATTTACATTAGTAAAGTAAAAAGTTCAATGTTAATAGCTTTTCATCTTTAGAAGCAGCAGAGCATAAGAACCTATTTATCATTAAGCTTTATCTGCAAGTACAATTTACAGCTGGCTGTTTTTGTTTCTGTTAAACTGATGGAACAAATAAAATGTGTGAAAAATTAATTTTAAAGCAGGTAAACAATGAAGACATGTAGCAAGAAAAGATAAAAGCAAAGGAGGAACACTATTCAGTGGTTAGGTAGGCTGCAAAAGATTTTGTTTAATTTTCAAGTTCTGGAATAATTCTATATTAAAACTTATAAGAAATGAGGACCTGAAATGTAAAATAATCTTTAAAAGTTTAAAAATAGAATAATAATGTGTAAAACATACAGTTCTGACTTCATTTAAAGTACACTTCTATGCTTGAATGTATTGCCACAAGCAACAAAGGTAACTGAAAATCAAAACATTAAATGTGTTAGTGTGTGTTAGTAAATATCAACACTCTTAGTTCTTTCTGTATATTTGGTTCATTTATATATTAACTATTCCTTAGAATCTGTATCTTCAACAACAGTATGTCTGAATTCTAAGTCCCAGAACACTCATCCTTGACCGATAAGTAGTCCTATTCAAGAATTTTATCCATTATGCTGTATTTAATAATTCTTAGGTACCCTCATGTCTATAAAACTCCAGATAGTCTTGGAAATGCTCTCCTTAACACACACACACACACACACACACACACACAGCATATATAGACTTGGGAAACTAATAAGTGATAATAGTTACAGTAGATGTTTTCTGTTGGAGAATCAATAGGGAAGAATGTGTGAGGTAAGAAGGACCACTGAGAGACGTTATCTTGAAGAATTGATAGTCCTCTCAACTGTAAATAATCATGCCTTTACACATACACCGGTAAAATGAATATATAGAAATGACATCTGAAGATGTGTGTCTGGGAGAATATTCTTCGTAAAGAAGTTTTTTTTGTTTCAAAACCCTATATAATGATTCTGGTATATCAACTTTGTTGGGGGAATGAAAACTGCACTTACCTCCAGATACACTAAAGGATAGCCAGCTCTTGATCTGACAACAAAGGGTGGCAATGTATCTATTTTTTTCTGTATTCTGTATAGTGCTGTACTAATCGCTGATAACTTTTGATTAAATAATTCTAATTGGGCCTGTTATTTGACAATCTTGAGTCAATAACTCAGACATGCAACAAATGGTTATATTATCTTTTAAGATGCAAAAGTGGTTCAATATTTATCAGCCCTTGTTCACTGAATAGAGCATAAAACAACAGCATAATATACTTTTGTTTTAGCAATTGTAGAACTCACTTAAATATAGGGGTCAGCCAAAAGGGAAAATAAATTAAAGGAAAAAATAAAGAGTAAAAACAAAATCAATATTTTGAGCCTAAAACAGAAGAGTTATCCTGGCCCTTTATACTACAAGTTAGCAAATTTAATTGTGCTGCATAAGATTCTTTCAGTTAATTGACTAAGGGCCTGAACTAGGGTCCATTGAATTCAATGGAGAGACTACCATTAGTTTTATGATTTTGCTCCCTAAATACTCAACAAATTGACTAAAGGTGAATAAGTGGAAATGAAAGAATGCCAAGTCCCACTGATGAATGAGCTGCATCCAGATAATTCTCCTTTAGGTCCCAGTCCTGGAAAGCAAGGAAAGGGCACTGGATACCACAGGCGTTGGCTTCCTCCGGGCCTCAGGGGCGCTCAACCCCCCGTTCTGCCTTCAGCCCCACCCCCAGCAACCACCAATCCCCTCCCCACCTCTTCCCACCCCTGCTCTGTCCCAGGCCCCACCCCCACCCTACCCCTTCCACAAAGCCCCCATCCCCACCTGCCTCTTTCTGCCCCACTCCAACCCTGCTCCACCTCTTCCTGCCCAGTTCCACTCCCTCCTCCGAGCACGCCCCATCTCCTCAGCCCCTCCCCCAGAACCTTTTCATGCTGCAAAACAGCTGATCGCGGTGGACAGGAGGCGCTGAGGGGGAGGGGGCGAACTGCCTGCCAGTGGGGGCTAAGCACCCACTATTTTTTTTCTGTGGCTGCTCCAGCCCTGGAGCACCCACAAAGTTGGTGCCTATGCTGGTCACATCAATAGTCTAATTAATATGGTCCCTTGAATCGGGAAGTGACAGAGACATTGAAGTAAATGAGCAGTTCTCTAACACCACTCTGTGAGAGATCTTGGAAAGACAGGATGGGGCCATTGTAGAACAACCTTACTAGCCCACCAGATAATCTAAGTGTGTGTCAGTAACATCTGCTGGTCAGACATATCAAAGACTGCTAACAGAACTAATAAAGTAAATAGGAACAAGTGTTATTAGACCAAGGATACTAAAGCTGTTTCTATATCATACCCAGACATGAAACAAGATTAATATAGATTCAGGATGTCAGTAGAATCGAGCACGATCTTTACAGGTGCAATATGTGCATGCATTGTGATGATAGGGTTACCACTGCAAATAGAATGGTCATTCTTTTCTGAATATATAAAACTCCCAAGGTTACAGGACCGGCCTCACCATGGCACAGCGGGAACAAATAGCTCAGCTCATAAAGGACTTCCCCGATGTGCTATCAACCCACACGTGACGAACCAACCTTATGAGCCATCATATCTCAATGACGCCGGGCCAGAAGGTGAGGGACAACCATCGACCGCTGCCCCGGAAGATGTGGGCCAAGGCACGACAGGAATTGGACTGATGCTTGAGATGAGCGTGGTCAAGGAGTCGAAGAGTGAACGGCGCAGCCCAATTGTCCTGGTCCAAAACCCCATGGGATCCCTCGATTCTGTATCAATTTCTGGAAGGTTAACACTATCTCTCAGTTCGATGCGTACCCAATTCCATGGGTGGAAGAACTCCTAGAACGGCTCGGGGGAGCGAGGTATTTGTCAACCCTAGATTTAACCAAAGGGTACAGGCAAATCTCCCTTATACCGAATTCCCAGGGAAAAACTGCCTTCCCAACACCATTCAGCCTCTTCCACTTTGTAACCATGCCATTTGGATTATACGGGGCCGCAGAGACTTTTCAGCAGCTGATGAATAAGGTCTTGCTACCTCACGACCGATAGGCAGCAGAGTATATAGACGACATTGGGACTGGCCGGGTATTACCGCCGCTTTGTACCAGACTTCACTTTGTAGCTGCCCCCTTGTCAGACCTGATGAAAAAGTCTCAGCCGCGACAGGTACAGTGGTCCAATCCATGTGACAAGGCCTTCGGGATTCTGAAAGAACGGTTCATGCAGGAACCGGTCCTGCGGCACCCCGATTTTACAAAGGAGTTCATACTCCAAACAGATGCTTCAGAGGTAGGCTTAGGAGACGTGTTCTCCCAAGAATGGGAGGGGGAGGAACACCCAGTACTGTATCTGAGTCGCAAATTATTTCCTCGAGAACAGCACTACTCAATGATAGACAAAGAGGTCCTGGTGGTGAAATGGGCTATTGATGTCCTGCGCTATTATTTACTGGGAAACACCGGGAAACACCTTCAAATTGATCACTGACCATGCCCCCCTCAGGTGCATAAACAGCATGAAGGATGCAAACCCCCAAATCATGTGCTGGTACCTGTCACTCACCGTACGATTTTATCGTGTTTCATCGTCCAGGTAAGGCTCACACTAACACGGATTTCTTTTCTAGACAGGGAGAGGAGGATGGGGAGATGGACCACCCCGGGGGTCCTTCTTAAGAGGGAGTGTGTGTGATGGGGTTGGCTTACCCGCACTAGCCCAGACAGGGTTAAACCCCAGTGTTGACAGCTGAAGTCCCGCCTCCCTGGCAAGACTGGGCATGCTACAAGTGGTCTAATAGTATAAAGGGAGGGAGACTGGCTCATTCTGGGCTGGAGGCTGCAGGGGAAGGACCTGCCTGGGAAGCTCCTGCAGAGGGCCAGCCACAGCCTCTGACTACGCCGGGAATCGCAGCCATCCATGGCTCGCCTGCACCCCGGCGACTGGAGGAAACCCTGGAGATGACAGGACTGCTGAACACAGGGGAATAGATGTCTCATGGGAAACCCCATCACAGACTCAGGTAGGAAGTGACCCAGGGAGGGTGTCGGAGTGGTACCTCCCACCCAGGGAAACTCAATGTGTTTTGGTAGGATCCCCACACTGAGTCAGTGGCAAGCCGCTATGCCACTGTTAGGGCCCTAGGTCGGGGCCTGGTGGAGTCGGATGGGCCCAGGCCCCCCCTACTGGGGCAGCCACACTCCAATGCTATAGACTCTGGCCACGCTACCCTGTGCTAATGGGTCACTTTATGGACTCCAGCCGTTAGGCCCCACTGCCCTGTAGCAAAGGGTGGCGCTATAGACTCTGACCGCTAGGCAACACTGCCCTGCACTGAAGGATGGCGCTATAGACTCTGGCCGCTAGGCCATGCTGCCCTGCACTGAAGGGTGGCTCTATAGACTCCGGCTGCTAGGCCACACTACCCTGCGCGGAAGGGCTGCTTTATGGACTGTGAGTGATAGTCCACGCTGCCCTGATCCCAGGAGTGTGGACCATCACACGATCCTTCAATGAGGTTTCCCTGAGCAGAGGGGGTCTTTCTATGCAGAGTTTATTGTGGATTAGGGTTTAAGGTAGTATTTTGTAATTTTTTTCTTATTTTATGTTTGTGCAATGCTTAGTCATTAGATAGGACTATGCTGAATTCATCAAATTGATTGATAATAATGGCTATCCCTTACAATTTACAAGAAAATATGTAAGTGTGACTGCAACCCCTCCCACAGACATTACCAGATTGTTTTGCCCTTGTGACAACTGGTAAATATTTAAGAATTGTATACATTCTAAAAGTGGGATTCACAGCTTTAAAGCATCACTGAATTAAGCCAGCAGTCTTTTCTGATGTTTCCTCAACTCTATGGTAACTAGCTGGCTGTCAGTCAAGTTAGCCTGCTGAAGTTTCTTATGTAAAACACACAGAAAGGCAGCTGCAAACTAAAAAGAAGCTCTGAGCCAGTCAGTAGGAGAGCTCTTCTCCTACATTTGGGCCTACATTTTCAATGATATGCATCTACTCTAAGTTGCATTACTATGGACTTGATCCTGCAAACATTTATAGAAGCATGTAACTTTACACACGTGAGATGTCCCATTAAACTGGAGCTACTCAAGTTAGCAATAATCTACATCTGCGTGTCTCCAGATAGTGCCTAAACAAGAAGAAATTGCAAACTACATGTCTAGTAACCCCCCCTTTTTTACATTCTCAGCTGTGTATTCTAAATATTTTTGAGAAAGTTGGGTCTTGATACCTAAAGCAAAAGGGCCACATTTTCATCTATCTGGACTGGAGTGTTATTTTGCTACTTTCACAGTGAAAAATTCTGGTTTAAAAAAAAAAAAATAAGAAACAAGGACAATTTAAAAAAAATTGAAAAAAGTTCAGTAAATAGGTACTCATAAAATTATAAAATGTATTTAACAATAGAAAATAGGCATGAATAAAAATTAAACAATATTTTCTCAAATAAAAAAATCTAAAAAAACCCAAAAAACTTCCATCACATTTTTCATGGGCATTTTTTGAATGGTGGTTGTTTACAGTTTTTGACTTCTAACAATTTTTTATTTATTCAGTTGAATAATGGAAAAAAAGGCTTTTTTTCATTAATGTTTGTTTTTAAAGTGGGTATTTTTCATTAAAAAAAGTTGACTTGCTTAAGAAATCCTTCAAAAACCAGATACAGTAAAATCTGTGTTAGCTGACACTTTACCCACCGGAAAGCTCTAGAAATGAGTATTTCAGGAGTGGGTGCGGGACATGGGCTGTGGGATAGATTTTGGGTGTGGGAAGGGGATCAGGGCAGGGGATGGGGTGTGGGAGAGGTTTTGGGGTTCTGGATCTGGCTGCACTCACCTCGGGTGGCTCCACAGAAGTGGAGACATGTCCCTGATGCTCCTAGGCAGAGGAACAGCCACAGGGGCCCCGTACTCTGCCCCTGCCCCGCCCTGAGCTCTGGATCCGCAGCTCCATTGGCCAGGGACCAATGCCTTACGATTGTTTCTGGCAAATTCCCTGAGCCAAAGAAATTGCTTCATTCTTTACACCATCTGAGAAAACTTTGCTTTCAAACATTACATTTCGGGATTGCCAGCACCTAAAAAATGTTCCAAAGAAAGATGGTAAAGCTGCTTAAGAAAATAAACAGCGTTCTCCTTTTTTAATGACAATATTTTACATGGGTTGTCAGTGGAAGAACATCCTCAGTGAAGTTCTGAGCTTAATCAGCGAGCCCTGACTTAAGCTAAAAAAAAAAATAGTAGTTCTTTGACAACACCAAATTGAATTTTTGGAACAGATAACACTGGTCTACATTTTTTGAGAAGTCGTCTGCATCAGAGATAAAATGTGCTATTTATTATGTATTTTGATGTGCTGAATTCAAATATGACAATTAAAACAACTGATTGGCTACTGTTTCTAAGATATTTAAGTTTTTACATTTTATGTCTATGTATATAGTGTAGATAGAGTTTTAATCATAAATAGTAAACCTAGGTCTTTCATGTGTTTACATGATAATATTTCACCTGTCCTGTTTATGTAACACTTTAAAAATCAGCAAAAGGGTTATATCAATAAAATTTATTATGAAACAAAAGGCAAAAAACTATTATGTACATAGTTTAGTCCTATTCAGTGTCTTGGCTTGTCTCTTGTATTCATTAAATGGAGCATCTCTTGTCATTGTCCAGCAATAGTCTGCAAGCATTGATGGGCTCCATTTGCCCTGATAGCGTTTCTCCATTGTTGCAATGTCCTGGTGAAATCACTCACCGTGCTAGTCACTCACTACTCCACAGTTTGGTGGAAAAAAATCTAGATGAGAGTGCAAAAAATGTATATTTAGTGACATGTTGCAACAAAGGCTTTTGTATGCCTTGAGGAGGTTTTCCACCAACAAGCTGTAGTTGTCTGCCTTGTTGTTTTCGAGAAAATTTATTGCCACTAACTGGAAGGCTTTCCATGCCGTCTTTTCCTTGCCACGCAGTGCATGGTCAAATGCATCATCTCAAAGAAGTTCACGAATCTGAGGACCAACAAAGACACCTTCCTTTACCTTAGCTTCACTTAACCTTGGAAATTTTCCACGGAGGTACTTGAAAGCTGCTTGTGTTTTGTCAATGGCCTTGACAAAGTTCTTCATCAGACCCAGCTTGACGTGTAAGGGTGGTAACAAAATCTTCCTTGATTCAACAAGTGGTGGATGCTGAACACTTTTCCTCCCAGGCTCCAATGACTGTCGGAGTGGCCAATCTTTCTTGATGTAGTGGGGAATCTCTTGCACGACTATCCCATTCGCAGAGAAAACAGCAGTACTTTGTGTATCCAGTCTGCAGACCAAGAAAGAGAGCAACAACCTTCAAATCGCCACAAAGCTGCCACTGATGTTGGTCATAGTTTATGCACCTCAAAAGTTGTTTCATGTTGTCATAGGTTTCCTTCATATGGACTGCATGACCAACTGGAATTGATGGCAAAACATTGCCATTATGCAGTAAAACAGCTTTAAGACTCGTCTTTGATGAATCAATGAACAATCTCCAATCATCTGGATTGTGAACGATGTTGAGGGCTGCCATCACACCATCGATGTTGTTGCGGGCTACAAGATCACCTTCCATGAAGAAGAATGGGACAAGATCCTTTTGACGGTCATGGAACATGGAAACCCTAACATCACCTGCCAGGAGATTCCACTGCTGTAGTCTGGAGCCCAACAGCTCTGCCTTACTCTTGGGTAGTTCCAAATCCCTGACAAGATCATTCAGTTCACCTTGTGTTATGAGGTGTGGTTCGGAGGAGGAGGATGGGAGAAAATGTGGATCCTGTGACATTGATGGTTCAGGACCAGAAGTTTCATCCTCTTCCTTTTCCTCGTCTGACTCAAGTGAGAATGATTCTGGTGCATCAGGAACCGGCAGTCATTCTCCATGGGGTCCTGGGCGTATAGCTGATGGAATGTTTGGATAATGCACAGTCCACTTTTTCTTCTTTGACACACCTTTCCCAACTGGAGGCACCATGCAGAAGTAACAATTGCTGGTATGATCTTTTGGCTCTCTCTCCAAATCATTGGCACCGCAAAAGGCATAGATTTCCTTTTCCTGTTCAACCACTGGCAAAGATTTGTTGCACAAGTGTTGCAGCATATGTATGGGGCCCACCTCTTGTCCTGATCTCCAATTTTGCAGCCAAAATAAAGGTGATAGGCTTTCTTAACCATAGTGGTTATACTGCGCTTTTGTGATGCAAAGGTCACGTCACCACAAACATAGCAGAAGTTATCTGCACTGTTCACACAAGTACGAAGCATCTCTGCTCACTTTGGCTAAACAGAAATGTGTCCCTTTGCAAAATCAAACACTGACAAATAAGAGAGCACAACACTGTATGATTTCTAGAGCTGATATAGGGCAATTTGTTCAGCAGAATGATGTAAGCTTAGTTATGATTGCATCATCCATGACTTCTAGGAATAACATGATGCAATTCATATCATGCTTGACGCAATACCAGCTTCAGATTGGATCATTCATTGTTTTGCCTAAAAAGCAAGTACTGTCCAAACCCAGGCATAGATTTATTCATAGATCCAGTCAAAGATGTATTTTAGTCATTTCTGGTTTAAATTGAGATCCCTTCCCTTTATAACTCACTTATCCTCCGCCATTCCCAAGTCAAGGGTCGTATATACTGACCGAATAGCATATCTTGAAAACTAGAGCCAATCAACAATTTTAAGCATCATTTTCGTTCTCAGTGACCCAGAATTAGTAAAGTTTGACTACATTTATTTCAGAAGTATTTTGGCTGTAGAGCAGTGTAATTAACAAAGGTGGAACTAGGCCTTGCTCTCAGAAAGCAACAGCAATTAGAGAACTGAATGCACCGACAGATGTACCAGAACTGAGATGCACATTAGGGATGTTAAATTATTTTGGTTGATGCTTGCAAGATCTTACTACAGTGACAAAACCACTGAGTGGACTATTAAGGTCCAGTATATTCTGGCTATGGGGGCCAAATCAGAAGACTGCTTTCAAAACAGTAAAAGAAATGGTTGCAACTGATCCAGTTTAAAAGCTCTACAATGTAAATAAACTCACAATGGTCAATGCTGATGACAGTAGTTATGGCCTTGGTGCTGCATTGTTCAAGCTACATGGATCTGAGTGGAAGCCAACTGCTTTCATACACTTTATAGAACCAGAAAAGCAATATGTGCACATTGAAAAGGAGTATCTAACAAATGTATGGACTTGTGAGAACTTCTACAAATATCTCTGTGGGTTGGGCTCCTTTAAACTGATAACCAACCATAGATCTCTTGTTACCCTTCTCAACGGAAAAGACTTGGTCAATCATTGAATATATTCATTGGAGCTAGCGAACAGAAGCAGCAAACAGGAGTTTTGAAAGGCTTTTTAAGAGAAAGCATGAGAACCAGAATAGCTAACATTATCTAAACTTGGGCCAACCAACACCCACTGCCAAACTAACCCCCCCCCCCCCCCAAAAGAAAACAAAACAAAACCAAAACGTGCAGGAATAAAAATAATGGAGGCAGAAGTCCAGCAGCAGAATAGGGGCTATCCAGTTTGTTGCACTGAATGCAGCATGTATAATTACTAGCCTCGTGGTCAGGTGGCATATGTGTGCACTCAGTGCAAGCAGCTCATGGTCCTCAGAGACTGAGTACAGGCCCTTGATTTAGGGATTTAAGTTTATTAGACACTGGAGAACCTTTTGGGGAAGAAGGAGCCAATACAAGAAGGGTGGGCTCCACATGAAACAAAATGGAACCAAATTCCTGGCATGTAAAATTAAAAAGGCCATAGAGGAATTTTTAAGTTAAGGGCTGGGGGAAAGCTGACAATGGTGGAAGAGCACAAAGTTTGGATGGAGACATTCCTTAGAGAAAGACTCATGATTGGAGATTCTCTGTAACTTAGTAAATAGGAGAGGCTAGAAGTTGATAAAATCCACACCGCAGCTGAAGAGAAACAGTCAAATGAAAAAGAGTCCTATTCAATTACATCACATGAAGGCAGACAAGTAAATATTGGCAAATTTTATAAGTGCTTGTATACAAACACAAGAAGACTAAATACTAAGATGGGTGAATATCAGTTACTGGTATTAACTGAGGATATTGATATAATAAGCATCATGACAACTCACTTAACAATGGTAATCACTGGGACATGGTAATACCAGGATACAAAATATATAGGAATGACAGAGTAAGTCAGAGTAAGTAAGGTGGTGGGGGAGTTGCACTATATTCAAATGAAAGCATTGAATCAAATATAGTAAAAAACGTAAATGAATCAAACTGTACCATAGAATCTTTATGGATAGAAAGTCCATGTTTGAATAATAAGAGTATAGCAGTAGGAATATAATACTGACCATTTGACCAAGATGATGTTGATGATTATGAAAAAAAATCAGGGAGATTAGAGAAGCTATAAAATAGAATGGGGGGTTTCAAGTATCCTCATATTGACTAGGTACATGTCACCTCAGGGTGGGATACAGACATAAAATTCCTAGACACAATTATTGACTGCTTCTTAGAACAGCTAGTCCTGGAAATCACAAGAGAGAAGGCAATTCTCAATAGAGTCCTAAGTGACATACCGTATCTGGTTCAAGAGATGTAGATAGCTGAATCACCAGGGATGGTAATAGCAATCATAATGTAATTAAATTTAACATCCTTCTAGGTGAGGGGACTACCAAAGAAGCCCACCCAGTAGAAATTAACTTTAAAAAGGGGAACTACAAAACTAGTTATATAAAAAATTAAGGGGACCATCACAAAAGTGACCACATTGCACCTTTAAGCAGGGGGGATATTCCAGCTGGACAAGGGAAAGGGAACAGTTTTCTATGCAGGTGGGAGGGAGAGAGGTCAGAAGATGCTACAAAAAGCAGGGAATTGGTCAGTGTGGCAATGGCAACTCATCCCTCAGGACTGAAAGGGTTGAAAAGGGGAAAGCATGGGTGGGAGAAACCTTTTTCCATGGAGCAGGTGAGGCAATTACCACCCTCCCCTTTAGGTGGAAAAATACCAGGTTTGGTAAGGACCTGCTGTAGGCATTGCACTAGCCACCCCTTTTCAGAGGATCTGGGAAGGAATTTTCCCCTCATCATCTGATTAGCCTAGGTGGAGTTATTTTTTTTCACCTTCCCCACAGCGGGTTCAGGGAAGACTTTGTTGATGTGAGTCATCAAGAGAATGAGGCTATACGTCACAACTCATTATGTAAGTGTGGGGCGGCTGTCCAGTGCAGGTTCTCTGTGGGGAAGGTATACAATGACTGGATTAATGGCTTGGTAAGGGACTTAAAAAGGAGGTGTTGGTTAAAGGAATGGAATGGGGGGGTGAAATTTGGGGCTTCTATGAATGGCATGGTGAGGAGCTAACCCTCCCTTTCTTATAGCTCCACCTTAACCCTCCAACTAGTGTGTGTCGGGGTGTAGCAAGGCGCTGACTCATCGGCACGGCGCCTCCTGCTGGTCATCTGGTAATTAGCTCTTTTCCAGCCCTCAGAGTGCCTCCTGTTGTCCGGTGGTTCGCCTGCCTCAGGGCCTGTGTCCCTCCCAGACCCCGGTGCCCCTTTACCTCAGGGTTCTGCCCCATCAGTATTCCCACACTCTGGAACTCCGCTCCCCAGGGAACCCCCAACCCTCTATACCCACCTTGCCTCAGTGGCTACCGCCAGTCATCATCTATCCCCCTTTCTCTGGGTCAGACTACAGTCTGTAATGGCCACTCATCATTGGCAAGGGGGGTTGGAGCAACTGCCTCTGCCTAACCCCGGGCTGCACCTCTGCAACCCCAGTACCTGCTTTGGCCTTTAACAAGGCCAGCAGCCGGGGGGTTTACCAAGCCGAAGTTCCCCAGCTCCTCTTGCCTTTCTCCAGCCCTGCTCTGCTCCTGGTACCCTGAACTCCCGGGCAGCCAGGTTCTTCTCCCTCCAAGGCTGGAGAAAAAGAGTGTAGCTCCTGGCCTCCACCCCTCTTATTAGGGCCAGCTGGGCCCTGACTGAGCTGGCCACATCTGTGATCAGTACTCAGTCAGTTTCCAGCAGCTGTTCTCACTCCTCTTATTTCAGGGGGTGATGGTAAGGAACAAGCAATGTGTTGGGTAGGAGACCAAGATGGAAAAAGAGAAAGGGCTGGTGGACACCCTCCTGGGTAGTTATGGAATGAAAATGGGGGTATATGCACTTTATCTGCAGGGTAGTCCCAGACATCTACTAATAAAGTTGTGGCCTCATTAAAACCATATCAAGTGTTTCTAGTCCTTCTTTCAGTATTGGCAAACTGTACGGGGAGACTTTGGCAAACCAGTAAAATGTTTGAAACCACTATGGCTTATTGTTAAAGGCAGCCTAGTCAGCAAGCTGTAAATTGGCCATTGAGCAATCTCAGCTTGACCAAGGCAGGAGGGGAGGGGGTTTAGGGTGCCACAGAAAGGGCAGCTTGACCCCATGTCCTTCCTGATAAGAATTGTGTTGAAGTTACTGATACATTTTAGAAGAGCAGGATGTACCCTCAGGAATGTCTATTGGGGTCTCAAGGCTGCAGACTCTGGAAAGACCCACACCTGGTTAATCAATAATCAGAAGGAACCCCTTGCTTGAAACTGCTTATTTAACAAGGTTTCTTTAAGGGACATGTCATTCTATTACTAATGTATAAATAAGGGGAAAAAGCTTGAGATAAGTGGAACTCCTTTGGGGGACTCTTCGGGACATACACCCTATGGATGCATCTTGTGTTCCCCACCGGCAGACGGGCTGCCCCTGTGCCACTCGAGAGCCACACTCAGCTTTGGTAATTATCAAGGGTTGGGGGTGTTTTACTAATCTTGTTGCAGACGTGTGTAAGTGCTTGAGTCTAAGTAAAGTTTAGCTTTAAGTAAAATCACTCTTGTGTTGTCCTGTTTGTGCCAGCCATCTATCGGTCGGATGGCCATGTCTTCCCTGATTTATTTCCTGACACCTCCTCGCACAGAGTAAAAGTTACCAAGAGCTTTGGGTTGAAAGAACCCCAGGTAACAGAATAACTTTAGTCCCAGGCAAACTTGTTGAAACTATAGTAAAGGACAGAATTATCAGACCATATAGATGTTGTTTTGTAAAGGAAAATCATGTCTCACCGATCTATTAGAAGTCATTGAGGGTGTCAACAAGCTCACGGACAAGGGTGATCCAATGGATATAGTGTATGTGGACTTTCAGAAAGCTTTTGACAATGTCCTTCATCAAAGTTTCTTAAGCCAAGTAAGCACTCATGGGATAAGAGAAAAGGTTCTCTGATACTGGATGGAGACAGAAATCAAAGGTAGGAATAAATGGTCAGTTTTCAGAATGGAGATAAGTAAATAATAGGGACCCCAGGGATCTTTACTGGGACCAGATCTGTTCAACATATTCATAATTTATCTTGAAAAAGGGGTAAAGTGGCAAATTTTGCAGATGGTACACAATTACTCAAGATAGTTAAGGCCAAAGCAGAACATGATGAGTTACAAAGGGATCTAAAAAAAAGCTGGATGACGGGGCAAGAAAAAGACACATTAAATCCAATGTTGATAAATGCAAAGTAATCCACACTGAAAACTATAATCCCAACTATACATATACAACGATGGGGTCTAAATTAGCTACTACTACTCCAGAAAGAGACCTTGGGGTCATTGTGGCTAATTCTCTGAAAAGATCCACTTAGTCTGCAGCGGCAATCAAAAAAGCTAGCTGAATGGGCAAGTATCATGTGATCTGTCCCCTGTTGTCCAGTCCCAGCATATGGCAGTCAGAAACTTAGAGACACCCAGAGCATTGAGTTGCATTCCTGACCATCTTGGCTAATACATTGATGCATGTATCCTCCATGAATTTATCTAATTCTGTTCTGAACCCAGTTATAATTCTGGCCTTCACAACATCTCTTGGCAATGTGTTCCACAGCTTAACAGTGCATTGTGTGAAGAAATACTTCCTTTTGTTTGACCTGCTGCCCTATTCATTTTATTGGGTGACCCCTGGTTCTTGTGTTATGTGAAGGGGTAAATAACACTTCCTTATTCATTTTTACACACAATTCATGATTTTATAGACCATTGTCATATTCCCCCTCAGACATCTCTTTTCTCAACAGTCCCACCCTTTTTAATCTCTCCTAATAAGGAAGCTGTTCCATACCCCTAATCATTTTTGTTGCTCTTCTCTTTACCTTTACCTTCTAATATTTCTTTGAGATGTGGTGACCAGAACTGCACACAGTTTTCCAGGTGTGGGTGTACCATGGCTTTATATAGTGACATTATAATTTTTACTGTCTTATTATCTATCTCCTTCTGAATGGTTCCTGACATTCAGCTAGCTTTTTTGATTGCCGCTGCAGACTAAGTGGATGTTTTCAGAGAATTAGCCACAATGACCCCAAGGTCTCTTTCTGGAGTAGTAGTAGCTAATTTAGACCCCATCATTGTATATGTATAGTTGGGATTATAGTTTTCAGTGTGGATTACTTTGCATTTATCAACATTGGATTTAATGTGTCTTTTTCTTGCCCCGTCATCCAGCTTTTTTTTAGATCCCTTTGTAACTCATCATGTTCTGCTTTGGCCTAATCTGCAAGTGCCTAAACTCTCTTGGTGCCTAAGTTGCCCTGTTCTATGTATTCCATCTGAAGCACCTGGCATTGGCCACTGTTGGAAGACAGGATATTGGGATAGATCAGGGGTTCCCAAACTTGGTTTGCAGCTTGTTAAGGGTAAGCCCCTGGCAGGCTGTGAGACACTTTGTTTTTCTGAGCGTCTGCAGATACAGCCTCTCGCAGCTCCTAGTGGCCATGGTTCACCATTCCCGGCCAATGGGAGCTGCTGGAAGCCAGGAATGGCTGATTGTTTATTGCATCGCTTTCCTCCACTACTGTAACTTTTCAGTTTAGACTTTTGGGGCAGGGACCGTATTTCCTACCATATCTGTTTATATGGTGCCTAGCCCAATGTGCTGATACTGACTGTGTAGCACCACATATAAATAGATAAAAATAATAATTCTAGATCCCTCTATATGGAGGAGAAGAGAAGATGAGGGAAAGTGAAAAAAGTTCTGGATGAAAGGAGCACATCTTCAACACGGTGGCACTCAGAGCTGCACTCCTATTCTGAGTGGTGGACTAACTTTGCAAGTTGCCACATCAAGTCATATTTTCTCCACACAGGGCACAAAAGGAAGGAAATGGGCAGTATCTTGAAGAAAGCAGGCATGTAAACTCCCACTAGCTAGCTCTTTGCATGTTGGTCCCTGGAACTGGAAGAACCTTTGTGTGCTTAAATTAGCAGAGTCCAACAGGGACACTGGCTGGCAGATATGCTGACCTGGCCTACTTGCTGAGATAGGGATGTGCTTAATGAGCATTTCTGCTGACACTAGTTAGGACACCCAGTGAGGAATGTCCTGCAGCACTGCCTGGGAGGATCATAAAATATTGATTTGTTTCAGAACATGAGGGGTAGAAGGACTGGAGTAACACAAACACAATCACAGAGATTTACACTTTGCACTGGTTGGGTCCAAAATATATAATAAATGTAAAGTCAAGGGTGACAGCTTTACTACACATAGTCAAAAGCAGGCAACTACAAAGAAAATCTTGGTTCCTATCCAATCCCCAGCAGTCAGCCCTAAAACCTTACAACTGGGAAATACTTAGTCTGAAAATCAGGTCTCTCTAAGGTGTCTCAGACTGGGAACCCAAACATGGAGGCACGCAAAAATCTCTAAACACTTTTAAGAGTATTGCGTTAAACACAGTCTATTTAGAGGAAATATTAGTAATTCAAAATCATCAAATTAAATAAGACAGAAATTAGGTACAACTTCCTCTCTTTAAAGGTTAATATTCAAGATTGGCGAATAGTAAAAAGGAAGCCAAATTATCACTAACCATATCTTGTTTAATTGACCATTTAGTCTGTTAGAGAAGTGTTTGGGTGCTGGGTGTGTTGATGGTCTGTGATCAGGGCTGGCTCCAGGCACCAGCAAAGAAAGCAGGTGCCTGGGGTTGCCAATAGAAAGGAGCGGCACTCCGTCCGCTATTGGGGCAACACGTCCGGGTCTGAGGCAGTAATTCGGCGGTGGGTCCCTCAGTCCCTCTCTTCCTCTTCAGCGGCACTTCAGCGGCAGCTCAATTGGGCTTTTCTCTCTCCTTTTTTATTTTTTTTCCCCACCGCTTGGGGCGGCAAAAAAGCTGGAGCCAGCTCTGTCTGTGATATGCAGGAAGTCAGATTATAGGATCTGGTGATCCCTTTGTTTGGCCTTAAACTCTAGGACCATATAAAGAGCTAAGATTATTAGTATACCATACAGAAAACTGTAGCAAATATATCAGTAATTGTTTGTGGAGTTCAATCGAAATTAAAACTATTTTTCCTGCATTTGTTTTTGGTCCCTGGTGTATTTATGTATCCTCTACTATATTGAGTAGCAAAAATAGAAGAGTTCCAAAGCTGTAACCTTTTTGCAAAAAAGGCTGTTTACGTGACCAAAACATTATTTTTCCAAGTCAACTTTAAAATATATATATTATATTTGAACTATTTTGGATCAAGTAGCCTTTCTCTTTTTCTTTTTAAAGGTAAGAATTAATGTATCTATAATCTCAAAGATGGAAGCAAAGTTAATAGAAATTTTAATAAAAGTACAACCTTACAACAGGATTTGAACTTAATCTCTTTGAACTTTATCTACTAGTCTCAAAGGTCATTAGCTAATAATAGCCATAGGAATATAGATATTTTATTTTGGCCATTGTAGATCTGTATTTCTCCATAAATGTAATAGAAATAGGATATAAAGATCAATCAAAGTATGCTTCCCAGTTCATACTAAGAGAAACATACATAAAAGCCAGATGTAATTTTCCATATATTTTGCTATAGATGAAGATAAAAAGGCTTTTCCTACATTTTAAAACTCATAAATAGAGCAAATCTTCAGTCTTCACCAAGGCAAATAGAGCGTATCTTCAGTCTTCACCAAGGCAAAATTCCAATTGAATTCAGTTTTGCCTTGTGAAAGGTCTGCAGGATTAGGCCCATGGAAATCGCATGTTACTTTTGGACAGTATCTCAGATTCCCTAGAAGCATGATCTTGTATTAGTGACAATAGTGATGTAGAGTTCTTTTTCTAGTGATTCTGGAAGAAAACTCAAGGCCCAAGCTTGCAGTCTTTATTGAGACAAGATGTCTTATACAATCAAATGTGAGTTTTGTCTATATGTGGACTGGGTTGGGTCCACACTGAGAATCGCAGGAAGTGTTAATTCAACTTAGTTCCATCTTGTCATTCTCTGTAGTGTGTAGAGTGGCTATTAGGAAAGCTAATGAAGAGATAGATACCTGTTATGGTGCTTCTACTATGCGGATAACACCCAGCACTATGTCTCCATTTTACCTTGCCCAGTACATGTAACTGAATACTTTACACAGAAGAAATAACAAAGGTTATTTATATCTACTCCTTTAGTTGAAGGCATCTGTCAAAGTTTGCAATACCTTAAATGACTTAGGTCCTGAATACATGAGAGGCCAACTCCTGCCTGTCTATATTGCCACAGTTGTGATCAGGGTAGTTGCATGAGGTGGAGTTCTTTTGGTTTAAAAGAAAGGAGGCTGCTGTTAGGGAGTTTCCCATGAGAAGCCTGGCAATTTGTTACTTGTCCTCCGTCCCTTCTTCGTTTGAAATAACTGGATAGGCTAGCCATAAGAGAATACTGCACAAATCCATTTTCAGGAGATGAATGCAGGCTGATGTTTTTGGAAAGGGGGAAGTTTTTGTTATATGTTGAATATTTTTGCCTTTTGTCCATTATAATTGGGTGATGTTTCTCAGGAAAACGTTTTCCGGGTGACACCAAAACATTTTGCAAATTCATGCTAGTTTTTCCTGAAATGCTTGTAAAAAAACAAAACAAAAACAAAACAGGATTTCATTTCATTTCAACATTTTCAAAAGGAAACTTTTAATTTTTTTGAGTCAAATGACTTTTACCGGACTTCCCTTCAATTGTATTTAAAAAAAATGGGGAAAAAAAGTAAAAAAAAAAATGCTTTTTTAACTTTGCAGAACTGCCAGCAAACTGAAAGAAAAAAAAATCCATTAGCAGCATAGCACTATTGCTCATAGCTAGAAGGATGAATACATGCTGCTGAGTTTATCCATTTATCAACACATTACAAGATTCAGTAACACAGAGGTTAGCCAATCTCTTTTTGCTACATTTGTGTGCAGTAGATTTGCATGTAAACACATGTGTGATCTTCTACAAATTAAAAGGAAGAGAGGGAAGGCTCTTGTTGCTTCTGAGAAATGCTGATTACAGTCTGTGTTCCAGCCTTTAAAAAAAAATCAAGTTTTCCTCTTGTTGTGTGAACTTATGATCTATTTATTATTTTCAGACAAGTTTTTCTTCTCATTTATGTAAAAGAGAAGACAGATATAGAGTGGAATCAAGAGGATTCTTTAGAAATAATGCATAATGTAATTGTATGTCAAGGGACAAGCATCCCAACAGGACTAGCAGTTAGTTAATCTATATTTCTCAATTGTTTGCCAGTCCCATTCCTGCTCCAGTTTATCTTTTCTCATTTGACCCATAACAAATCGATATCTTCATTAATTTTGTCCTTCTTTGTTTTCATAATGATGTAAATCAGTTATTTTTAAATCAGATACAAACAGTAATAAGGGTTTCTTTCTTGGCATGTTCACAAATACATAGGTGTTTTTTGTTTGTTTTTATTTTTCATTTCACAGAGCGTCCTCTGAGGTACTCAAAGTCCTAACAACACCCACTATTTGTCCTCCTTTATTCCATTCACCCAGAACTTCACCTCAGGCTGATCTTCCTTTAAGACAAACGCTGTGTGTTGGTCTTAGCTTAGTTTCTAGCATAGAAACCACCACTTTAATTACAACCCTTATTGGCAGTCTCAGCAGAGAGGTCAAGGATTCAGTGATATGAAGGCTCAACTACCCCTCACTCTTAGAAATGTCATATAATATGTACTGTGATTGGTTGTGGTGTATCGGTAAGGCAAATAAATAAATAAATAAATAAGGTTAAGTGGAAGCTTTCGCTTCTGCTGACTGTGCTATATCTGGTCTCAGTAGAGGCTGAACAATTGGAAAATGTCAACAAATGTTTTGCAAAATAGCAAAAAAAGTTAAATTCCTGCTGTTTTTTTTTATCGGATAGCAATAACCTTGTCAACACTGACTTTGTGTAGGTATGCAGTCAGGACCCAAGGGAAGGATATTCTTTCCTGCAGCTCTACTATTAGGAGTGAAACATTATTTTTGCATCATTTTAACCTTTTTAGTAATTTCCTGCAGAAAGCTGACCTGTTTAAATGTAAAAGTTAAAAATGTTAACAAAATACTCCACTCTAGTAAAAGTCCCTCTTTTTCTAAAAGGAGGGAGAGATTTATTCTGTGATTCTACAAGCTGTCCAGCGGCTCACTTGCAGGATTAGAGTCTCAATGGCTTCAATTTCTATTTTAGAAACTTGGAGTGGCATGTTAAAAAGCATTCACCATTGGCCTAACTCAGATCCCATTGAATTCAATGATAATTGGGGCTGAGATAAGTCAACACAATGTGCTTTCGAAAATCCTACCTATAATGTTTTCAAAAAGTCAGGGGGTTGAAAGACACAGATTTTATATTAACAATACAATCACTAATTTCCAACAGAGAATACTAGAAAAGATTAAATAAACCTCATAATTCCTTGACAACCATATATCCAATCCCTAAACAAGAAGACATTCTGCAAAAATAGAAAATTAAGAGACACAGTCCAAGTGGACAAAGTACAGTCTTTTCCTTTATCAAACATTCTGGCTTAATTGTTTGTTTGTTTATTTTCTCTGTTGTTTTTGTTTTAAAAAATCATGATCTTCTCCCATTTTCTGAGCTCTTTCATAGGAAATAATTTTCCAATACTACAAATGAAGTTACTCTTAGACAGAAATATTACATAATGTATGATTCCACTGTTCAATATAACAAGGGTTAAATCTTAGCACAGATATGTAATAAAAATACAATTGGAAGCTTGAATCTCTGCTTGGCAAATATTCTGTATCAATACTTTGAGTATTTTACAGATTAAAAACAGGATATTTAAAGTAATGACAAATAAAAGCATCCCAAGAATGTTTGATTAATGGCAGAAAATGTGTTCTGGCACTTCTGATCATATCAACAAATGAACAGCAAAATTTACTACTATTTCTAATTTTGTGATAGAAAAATTAATCCAGAATAGGCAAATTATAATAGTTCAATCAATACATAATGAAAACATGCACAAACTGATCAATTGATTTTGATTCCAGAAATTTCTAAACGAAATTTAATTTCTTCTCATGATATTAAGTAGATTCATATTGTGAGTAAATATAAACACTAAATGATTATTTTAAAAATACAACTCTTACGGGGAAAAAAGACAGACTTGAAAGTTGAGTCTATCAGGCCTTTCTGCAGACCTATCTTCCTGAACTAGTTATGTACAATATGACTGAGGCTAAGACAAATTCTGTAGTAAGGTCTAGCATTGTAAACCTGGAGATTCACAGTGGTTTAATTAAAATCAAAATTTGATTCTTTTTTTGGATTTTTAAAAAAGAATTCATGGTCCAATTCTCCTACCCTAATATTTAAACCCTTTGAAACCAAGGGTTTCTTTGGACTACTACACAACATGAGCAAGAATGGATACTTAGTAGAGGCAGGCAATCTTTTGGGACAAATATTATATTCACCAAAATATGCAGTTTGGGGTTGACTGAAACTATTCATGAATTCATGTAAAATTTGGCCCATAGCTTTGGCCAAAAAAAGTGTATTTTTAAAAGTCAAAATGTTTCATTTTGCCATTTTCAGAATGAAAAATTTCAAAACAATGTTTCAAAAATTGCCTAAATTTTATTCTTAAAAAGGCTAAAAAACAAACAAACCCAAAACCCAGAACCAAAATGAAATGTTTAATTTCTTGTGACTCAAAATATTTTGGTCAACATGAAATAATTTTTCAATATTTTTTTCAGTTTGGCCAGCAAACAAAACACACAACAAAACTTCACATAGCTCTAGTCCTTAATATGGGGGCCAGACCTGAGATTCTCAGATACAATGATCATGAGTACAAAATAAGGGTCTATATAGAATAGCTGTGGTAAACCAATTTATCTCAGTGAGTTTTATGGATCTACGTCATTTTATATCTGCTAAGAGCCAGGCCCTAAAACTCTTTGCAGAGTATATAATTTAAAAGTAAAATATAAATACATATAGTTATTTCTAGATAAAGCAACCAATAATGTTAAATGGGGTTGGAGAATATTATTGGAACTTTATCAGCTAAAAGAAATGTCTATAAACATTTACCATTGTTGTCATATTCACTACTCAAAACATAAATCAATGCAGGTATTTAGGTGCTTTTGTTGGAGGCAGAGTGTTCAGCAACTTGTAGAATCAAGACCTTATACTGACATGAGAGAAATCAGACCTAATATAGTCTACAAATCCATTTCAGATACATTAGGAAGCTCCATGCTTAGTTGCTAAATTGAATATTCATCCAAGGGTTTAGAAGGTTTCAAGCACAGAAATCCACCCTTTTGTTAAAAAAAAAAAATCAACTGCTCGGTAGTGGTATTATGTGCCACACATTACTCTGTGAGTAGCAGTGTGTTCATCTGTAACAAAGTGCGTTTCTGCAAGTGCAAGGTAGTTGTTATTCTGAACACCTCTCTGGAAGTTTGATGAAACATACCGTATAAACAGCAATTTATTTATTCCATGTAAAATGAATTGCATTTTCTGTGCATGATATAAGATGCAGTTACTTTCAGGAAGAATGTAAAATATTCAAAATATATAAATTTAAGTCCAGCGTTCAAATGGCAACATACTGTATTTCAGCTAATGGTTCTCTTCCTAGATATAATCTTTATGTCCTCTCATTTGGAAATTACAGTGCTCCACCATTTACTATGAAAGTAACTGTATATCCTATATCTCCTTCAGATAACTCAGAATATGTCTACACTGCAATGTAAGGCCAGGCTCAGACTCAGGCTTGGGCCCAAACCCCCCTTTTGCCTACACAGAAATCTCTTGGACTCAGGCTCAAACCCAGGGTTCCAATGAGTGTGTAAGGTTCAAGCCCTATTGCTTTGTCGTGTTGACGCAGCCTTCAACAGACTTGGGTTATGTGAGTTTGCCAAAAGTATCCCATAATCCTATGGGATGACTATATTTGTCCTCTCTTCCCCAAGATTCACCAATTGACTCTAGGGAAATGTAAGCACACACACATGCACCCTTGTTCTAGTACAGCAGCTCAGCAAGTCATGTTTAACCCATCCATTTCATTATGACTACTGAGATGCAAACACACCTTCATTGTGTTCACCAATGTCTCACGGAAGCTCGGCCCATTTCCTGAAACTGGAGTGAAAATGCAAGCAAGAGGAGTTCTACAAATAGTGCTTCCTCCAAGTTGCTAGCTCTGGTTGCTGGGAGCATGGAGATCAAAAAAATAGCTTGGCAGGATGTGTCGGTGGGCTATTCAAACCTCTTGTAATGCACAGCATGGACAGTCAATTTTTCCCACACTGCACTACAAACAAAGAGCTAGGGTGACTAATTTTGGGATGCTGCTAGGTTGGTTGGGTCTACATCTGCAGTATGGACACTGAAGCCCCAGATTTAGTCCCTGGGTTAGAAAATTCATAAGCTACGGTTGACAATCAGTGTAGATGTTCAAGCCTTGGGGCCTCTAACCCATGGCCCATTGACTCAAATTCAAATAACTCTGGGCTTACATTGCAAGGTAGACATATCCACAATCATTTACCAGTCAGTGCTGGTCATTTTCAGAACCAGACTTTTGACTGCCACTGCTGTTTTCAAAACTGCTTTTCAAGGAACAATAATGCTGAACCAATTATAAACATTAGAGCAATATACTGCAAAAAAGTTGCCTCATTTTTAAAAATTACAACAAAAACACGAGCCTGATGATGATTTTAGCCCATTGTCTTATTGCCTGCTAAATTTAGCATATAATACAGAGAGATCAACGCACCATCCATTTAGAATGTATATTCTAACACAAACTTTACATATACACCGCTACCTCTCTATATCGTGACCCGATAGAACACAAATTTGGATATAATGCGGTAAAGCAGTGCTTCAGGGGGGCGGGGCTGCGCACTCGGTGGACCAAAGCAAGTTCAATATAACGCGGTTTCACCTATAACACGGTAAGATTTTTTGGCTCCCAAGGACAGTGTTATATCAAGGTAGAGGTGTAGTTCAAAATTCTAAAAACTGGATTGCATTTATAGCCTGAATAGAAAATATTGTGTGTCCATGGCTAATTTTTTTAAACTTTGGATGTCCAAAGCTTGGTGTATTCAACACATCTGAAAATCAGGCAATTTCTGTTGAGGTACCTAAGGCCCCAGTCCTAGAGACATTTATCCTACCTACATGCTTAACATTACACATGAATAGTCCCATTGTCAAAAGCACATGCATGAATGTTTGCAGGATCAGGGTCTAAATATAGATTTACATTCTTAACATTCTTAACATTACACACCAACCCTGGCCCCACTGAAGACAGTAGAAAAATTCTCATTGACTTCAATCATCACCCTCAGGTATGACAATTTTGGCCAAAGTTCTTGTAGGTCATTAGGTTTGTACTGTCCCCCTCTTTAAATAAACTAATTGAAAGGGACAAATACTGCTGGATTCTCTATGAGGCTCTAAATTGTTGAGTTAGGATGAGTTCCTCCTGCAGAGTGGGCCTCTGCTCATACAGATGATCAAAGGCTTTCAGGGCAATCCAAGAAATTACTGAGGCATATACACCTGCACAGCTGTTTGTCATCATCCCACAGCATGGAATCAATGTTATCTTATTATTTTGAAGTTGTATGGAGAGACAATGCTGTGAAGAGTGGTCATTAACTTGACCCTAATTCCTTCTAACCCAGAAAGTCTCCACAGGTTAATTTCTATGACATGGAAG
The DNA here is from genome assembly GCF_011386835.1 of Chrysemys picta bellii. Taxonomy (NCBI): domain Eukaryota; kingdom Metazoa; phylum Chordata; order Testudines; family Emydidae; genus Chrysemys; species Chrysemys picta. The sequence continues at coordinate 265,012,817 of NC_088791.1, read as the reverse complement.
CAAGAAGGTGCTCTGTGCCTACACCTCCATATGCATACTATGGCTCCCCTCTTAATGTTGTAATGGAGGAGACAGTCAGGCCTTTATATTTAAACTAGAACTGATTTTAAAAAGGAAGGAGTGTTGGAATCCTAATTTTCCCTCTTTTTTAAATTTGATTTTTTTTAATTATGAAATTCAAAATTTCAAAATTGGAAAAATTTCAACCAGCTCTAATTTAAACCTAATCTCTTATGAAATTATTTCCTTACAGTGAGAACCTTTAAAGACTTTTTTAAAAAACATTTTATTTACGCTTAAGTGAGGTATGAAAAGATTTCCCTCTACTTAAGATGTGAGATTCAGTGCTGTGCCTCTCAGAGGCACAATGCAGAACTTGCCATCAATGGAGATATGGGCTAATGTGACTTTATGCTGCCTTCACTCCCTATTGATTCTAGATTGTTCAGATACACCTCTACCACCCCCAGTCATAGTCCTACGCTAGGAAGTGTGAGGGGGGGTCCTCCGCCAGTGGCATGGGATTTGCCCCAACCTAGAACCAGGGCTTTTATGGCCCCTTTATGCTGCTCTGATCACTTTACCTGGGATAAAGGAGTTAGAACAGAATGAAAGCCTCACCCAGAATAGGCTGGTCAGCCTCACTAGAATAATTAGTTTTACCTAAGTTAGATATGGAAAATTGAACTGTTTACAAAGATTCCAATTGTACCTATATACATCATATCATAAAGCAGCATAAATGAAAAATATTAGAAAACTGTAGAAGAAAAAAAAACTACATATTTATCATTTTGTTTAGTGTTTTTCTGTATCAAGAACCACAGAACAAATCAACTCAAAAAAGTTTGTCAGGCAAGCAGTAAGTGAATGAAGTCTAAACTTTTATCATTGCTTATTAAGAATCTTAGCTTCAACACTAAAGAGAACTGAAATTTTTTGAGCTATTTTTGTTGTTGATGTTAAAAAATGACCTTAGAAAAGAAGAAAAAATATATTTGGAAGAAATGATTTTTTGAAATTTTCCATTTTTTAATGAAATCAGAACATGAAAAAATTTGCTTTTTTTCCCCCTTGTAGTTTAGAAAAATGTATGTTACAACATCCCTTACTTCAATTATTAGGACATGTAGCTGACAAGGAGGAAAAGAGTTGGAGTCAGAAAAACCTAATGCCATATTAGAAACACCACTACTTGTGACAAATATTAGGAGCAAATTCATGACTTGAATTTATCATCAAAACGTCATACTATTTATGGGATGCTTAAAACAGTGATTTGTGGCTAGAGTTATCTGGAAATTGTTAGAAGCCATTAGCATTGGTCCAGAAGGATTTGAAACACTTAAACCAGGTATGCCCAAACAAAGAAGTTAGGTTTTTGGAATGTGAATGGATGTGCAAGAAGTTCACAAGATATTTACAGGATCTTGATACTTTTAAGCTTATTAAAAAACAAACAAACATCAGTCATGTGTACTGTTAGTAAACAAAGATCTAGGTATCCCTTAGATGCCAGAAGTTGCTTTATTGCACTGCAGAATATGCGCCAGGAAAGACACTACTGGTGTCTCATACCTTGTCAGAATTCCTACATGAGACCATGACTTCAGTGAAATGAGAGGGGAATTCTCCTAAACAGAAAGATTGTTCACCTGCATCAATTATATTATAGTCCTACAGTGGTTGAAGGATGACACACTGTAAAGGACACATGAGATAATCTAGGGGGTTGCAAATTTCACGAGCAAATCCAGATGTCAGTGAGGTGACCAAGTATAGAACAGGAGATTAACTCCAAGGGGTAGTCTGTAAACCTTGCAGAATAACCACAAAGACACATCTCAAAGAATCTCATATGCAGAGCATTATCCAATAGATCTTGGGAAAGAAGAGGTTTTGCCTATATGAAGAAAATGCCATATCTGATAGCAGTTTTCCCTTTTCTCTTGTGTAAATCCTACTTCCCAGTTATTCTTAAGAGAAAAGTTCACAGAAAATTAGAAGACATCTTTTCTCTTTTAGGCATTCTTCAAAAAATGCTCCCAGTTGTAATGACAACAGCTGTAGTTGCTGGCTCTAAATTCCCCAGCCAATAGCAGTGTATGGGATTCTTCCATTCAAAGTGCAGGACTGTGCACTTGTCCTTGTTGAACCTCATCAGCTTTCTTTTGTCCCAATCCTCCAATTTCTCTAGGTCACTCTGGACCCTATCCCGACCCTGCAGCGTATCGACTTCCCTCCCCCCTCCTGCTTAGAGTCATCTGCAAACTTGCTGAGGGTGCAATCCATCCGATCATCCAGATCATTAATGAAGATTGTGAACAAAACTGGCCCCAGGACAGAGATCTCTGGGGCACTCCAAATGATATCAACTGCCAACTAGACATCGAGCAGTTGATCACGAGCGGATGATCCCAATGATCTAGCCAGCTTTCTATCCACCTTATAGTCCATTCAGCCATACTTTTTAAATTTGCTGACAAGAATACTGTGAGAGACCGTATCAAAAGCTTTGCTAAAGTCAAGCTATATCACGTCCACTGCTTTCCCGATATCCACAGAGCCAGTTATCTCATCATAGAAGGCAATCAGGTTGGTCAGGCATGATTTACCCTTGGTGAATCCATGTTGACTGTTCCTGATCACCTTCCTCTCCTCCAAGTGTTTCAAAATGGATTCCTTGAGAACCTGCTCTATGAATTTTCCAGGGACTGAGGAGAGGCTGACTGCTCTGTAGTTCCCCGGATTCTCCTTCTTCTATTTTTTTAAAGATGGGCACTATATTTGCCTTTTTCCAATAGTCTGGGATCTCCCCCGATCACCACGTGTTTTCAAAGATAATGGCCAATGACTCTGCAATCACATCAGCCAACTCCCTCAACACCCTCGGATGCATTAGATCCGGACCTTGGACTTGTACATTTTCAGCTTCTCTAAATAGTCCTTAAGCTGTTCTTTCACTACTGAGGGCTGCTCATCTCCTCCCCACACTGTGCTGCCCGGTGCAGCAGTCTGGGAGCTGACCTTGTCTGTGAAGACAGAGGCAAAAAAAGCATTGAGTACTTAAACTTTTTCCACATCATCTGTCACTAGGTTGCCTCCCCCATTTAGTAAGGGGCCCACACTTCTTGTTGCTAACAAACCTGAATAAATCCTTCTTGTTACTCTTCACATGCCTTGCTAGCCGCAACTCCAATTGTGCTTTGGCCTTCCTGATTACACCCATGCATGCTCGAGCAATATTTTGATATTCCTCCCTAGTCATCTGTCCAAGTTCCCACTTCTTATAAGCTTCCCTTTTCTGTTTAAGCTAACTGAGATTTCTCTGTTAAGCCAAGCTAGTCTCCTGTCATATTTCCTACTCTTTCTGCACATCAGTACGCTTTGTTTCTATGCTCTCGATAAGGCTTCTTTAAAATGCAGCCAGATCTTCTGGACTCCTTTCCCCCTTATATTAGCCTCCCAAGGGATCCTGCCCATCAGCTCCGTGAGGGAGTCAAAGTCTGCTTTTCTGATGTCCAGGGTCCATATTCTGCTGCTCTCCTTTCTTCCTTTTGTCAGGATCCTGAACTCGACCATCTCATGGTCACTGCTGCCCAGGTTGCCACCCACTTCTACTTCCCCTACCAGTTCTTCCCTGTTTGTGAGCAGCAGGTCAAGAGGAGCATGGCCCCTAGTTGGTTTCTCCAGCACTTGCAGCAGGAAGTTGTCCCCAACACTCTCCAAAAACTTCCTGGATTGTCTGTGCACTGCTGTATTGCTCTCCCAGGAGATGTCAGTGTGATTGAAGTCCCCCATGAGAACCAAGGCCTGTGATCTGGAAACTTCTGTTAGCCTCATCTACCTCCCCCTCCTTCTCTGGTTGTCTATAGCAGACGCCCACCACGACATCACCCTTGCTGCTCTCTCCTCTAAACTTAACCCAAAGACTCTCAACAGGGTTTTCTCCAGTTTCATACTGGAGCTCTGAGTTATCATGCTGCTCTCTTATATACAGTGCAAGTCCTCCACTTTTCTTCCCCGCCTGTCCTTCCTGAACAGTTTATAGCCATCCATGACAGTGCTCCAGTCATGTGAGTTACCCCACCAAGATTCTGTTATTTCAATCACATCATAGCTCCTTGACTGTGCCTAGACTTCCAATTCTTCCTTCTTGTTTCCCAGACTTCTTGTGTTTGTGTATGGGCACCTAAGATAACTAGGCTATTACCCTACTTTCTCAGTATGAATCAGGAGGCCTCCCCAGTTGCACCATCCTAATTGTGTTTCCTTCCGGTATCCCACTTCCCCACTTACCTCTGTGCTTAGGTTACCATACCCCGGCAAACCTCGTTTAAAGCCCTCCTCATTAGGTTAGCAAGCCTTCCTGTGAAGATGCTCTTCCCTCTCTTCATTAGGTAGATCCCATCTCTTCCTAGCAGTCTTTCTTCCTGGAACAACATCCCATGGTCAAAGAATCCAAGCCATCCCTCTGGCACCACCTGCATAACCACACATTTACCTCCACAATTCGATGATCCCTTCCTGGGCCTTTTCCTTCAACAGGGAGGATGGACGAGAACACCACTTTCACCTCAAACTCCTAGAGTGGGATATATCAGGATATGTGTACTCTTTTAATCTGTAGTAGTAAGCCCAACAAAAAAAGTCCTGGGGATTTGAGGTAGGTACTCCACAGTGAGGCAGAAAGGGAAATAAAGTCATAAAGTTCTTTTTTCCATGTCTGGAGAAAATGACTTTCTGTAATTCTTTTACCATGATCACATGGCAAACAGGATTACTTCCAAGTTACTTTCTCTACTGCTGTTTACGTAGCTATCATTCACACCCAAATGCTGGAGAGATTATAGTTCTTTAAACCATGAAATACACACTTAAGTAGCTATGCAGTTCACAGGCATTCACATAACCATAACCATTCACACATTACAGCTGAGCACTTTTCTGAATAGAGATGGATTTAAGCATGTTCTTCAGTGTTTTATTGAATTGGGACTTCACTACATAGTGAATCATGATACTAAGGTTCACAGCCTTACATTGTAAGCTATTCAGGGAAGGTTTTTTATGTGTTTGTATATCAGCTAGATCAGTGTTTCTCAAACTTGGGATGCCGCTTGTATAGAGAAAGCCCCTGGCGGGCCGGGTGGTTTGTTTACCTGCTCCATCCACAGGTTCGGCCAATCGCAGCTCCCACTGGCTGCAGTTTGCTGCTCCAGGCCAATGTGAGCTGCTGGAAGCGGTGGCCAGCACATCCCTTGCCCCGCGCCGCTTCTCGCAGCTCCCATTGGCCCGGAGCAGTGAACCGCAGCCAGTGGGAGCTGCGATCAGCCGGACCTGCGGACGGGGCAAGTAAATAAACCGGCCCGGCCCAGCCCGTCAGGGGCTTTCCCTGCACAAGCAGTGTCCCAAGTTTGGGAAACACTGAGCTAGATAAATGGGCTCTCAAATCAGACTGAGGTCACTTTTCAAAAAATAAACTTCCGGTGAGAATAAAGCTTCTCAAGAACAGTTGGCCTATTCTTTAAACAATGTTCACCTTTATTTAAACCCATTGCTGCAGTAGAGCTTTATTGCTTGTAGCCCAAAAATAGAAAAATTATTTATACAGGATAATTTTCTTACTGGAATATATATGAATTATCACATTTAAAACAAACTCAAAATGTATTTTCCTTTCATGCTTATACACACAAACACATGTCTAATTTATAATATCAGAAAATCCAATGAGTAATGATAGAATAATTGATAGCAAAAATATTTTAGAAAAGAAAATGGTGTTTCAGACCAACCATTAATATTGCAAGGATATAGAGTAGCAAGAAAGTTAATAGGTAAACTGAGCACTCTGGGAAATTTTATTGCCCATATACAAATATTTTTATACTCAAATACTATTTAGCAGGTCTATGAACCAGTTTTAGCCAGCTAGCACACTATTATATGTTAAATGAATTAAATGCTGTCTCATTTGCATGGACAAATCTCTAATAATGATTAATGGACACTTAATCAGATATGAGTGGTGACTCAAAAATGTGCAACAATGAAGGGTGAATATTGGACCATAATATCAAATGCATTCTCCACCTTTGTGCTGACCATGCTATTGTTTATATATAAAAGGAGACTAATCCTCTTAAAAGCTAAATTAGAGCACTGAAAGCATATAGAACATGAGGAGTTGGTGTTAGTAGCTCTAGTGATGATAATTATAATAAAATGTTAATTTTATGAATTCTTATAAACTTGCTACTATACTATGTAACAGATTTTAGGCAACTATAATTACTATGTAACTAAATTTGTAACACTTGCAATTATTATGTAACTAACTTTAAAACACTTACAAGATAAGGGAAAGGAAACACATTAACAATTGAGGCCTTTTTCAGTCTAACCGCAGTATGGGGTAACAAGCAAAGTAACCGCAAACAAAGCAATGATAGTTAACTAATTATTTACAACCATGCAGATAACAGCCAGATGGGAGAGCATATACATAATGAATTCGAGCCGGCTATACGACACACGCTCAGGCTGGATTCGGGAGCGGGAGGGTCAAGCCCAAGTTGATCAGACCTGGACTGGCCGTGACGTAGGTTCGTTTTCAGGACACCTCTAATTGCTATACAGGGGTGACTAAGTATATAGTTTTTGGAAGTGAATGTGGCACACGTTGATTGGTTTTTTAGTGCCCCACTGTCTTCCTCTTGTTAGGAAGAACAGTACAATACGGAAACTGCAGAAATGTTTTTTTGTGTGGTAACACTAGGGACACGTCCCTCATAAGTTTCCTGTGATAAGCACTATGCCCTAATAAGGCCGTGCAGTCTATTGGGCCTGTTTCCTGGCTTTGGGTCCACTGCGGGGTTGCGAAGCGGCCTGGCCAAAACGAATGGGGTCGTATACGCTGTATCAACAACTCTATTAATGTTCATCTTTACTCAAAAGTTGTATGCAAAATCAGACACATATGTGACGGTAGAAGGAGAAGTTCTAAATCGAAGGTGATTAGAGAGAGATTTTGTTCTGCTGCTAAGGAAGGAAACTTTGAAAAAACATGAAAAGATTTATGTGAAGACGTGAGACATTTTTTCCCCTCTGGAAACTCTTAAGATATCTAACCCTTCCAAGGCCTACAACCTAAAGTTATTTTTACTGTTTTGATTTTATTCACATTTTGTCAGTTTTTATTATGTTTATGGAACTTTATGAAAGTTAATGAACTAATTATTCATTTTTATTGCCCAATGCTTTTCAATGCTATGATGGGCAGAGATTAAGCAAAGGCCAATTATATTGCTGTGGTTTTGGTGGCTTCTAATAATTTCACTCGTTTCTACCTTTTTTTGAGTTAATGCTTGGTAAACTACAATAGTTGTTTTAATCTTTTTTTCCTTCACAGTCTGTAAAAATGGCAAGCCACAGTATTAGCCAACTAATTGTTTTGTAGGGGCTTTGTCTCTATTGTTGAATATTATTGAGAAAATATTTCCTCATTTAGACTGGTATTGTGTACATTCCACATTATCTTTCAGTCTGACTAGAACAGCATTTTGGGATCTGGGCTGCTTTTGTGGTTGTAATGTCTAATATATACTACAGTATCTTCCTAAGGCCTTGTCTACACTACGAGAGTAGTTCGATTTTACTTGCATCGAATTTTTGTAATCGATATTGCAAAGTCGAACGTGTGTGTCCACACTAAGGACAGTAATTCGACTTTGTGCGTCCACACTAACGGTGATAGCGTCGACATTCGAAGCGGTGCACTGTGGTCAGCTATCCCACAGTTCCCGCAGTCCCCTCTGCCCATTGGAATTCTGGGTGTAGCCGGCAATGCCTTCTGGGTAACAAAATGAGTCGAGGGTGCTTTTGGGAAACTGTCGTCATCCGTCCATCACTCCCGCCCTCCCTCCCTGAAAGCGCCGGCGGGAAAACAGTTCGCGCGCTTTTCCAGTCATTGACAGCGCGGACGCCACTGTACTCCGAGCATGGAGCCCGCTGCGACCATCGCTGCAGTTGTGGCCGCTCTCAACGTCTCGCAGCTTATCATAAAGGTTTCCCTGAGGCAGATGCAGAAAAGTCAGGCAAGGAGGCTACGGCACCGCGGTGATGTCCTGAAGTCTGAGAGTAGCACAGACCTGTCAGAAAGCAGGCGACCCAGTGCCGAGGACATCACAGTGGCAATGGGTCATGTTGATGCCGTGGAACGGCGATTCTGGGCACGGGAGACAAGCACTGAGTGGTGGGACCGCATAGTGCTGCAGGTCTGGGATGAATCCCAGTGGCTGCGAAACTTTCGCATGCGGAAGGGAACTTTCCTGGAACTTTGTGAGTTGCTGTCCCCTGCCCTGAAGCGCAGTGACACCCGGTTGCGAGCTGCACTGAGTGTACAGAAGCGAGTGGCCATAGCCCTGTGGAAGCTTGCAACGCCAGACAGCTACCGGTCAGTCGCGAACCAGTTTGGGGTGGGCAAATCTACCGTGGGGGTTGTTGTGATGCAAGTAGCGAAGGCAATCGTTGATGTACTGCTGCCAAAGGTAGTGACCCTGGGAAACGTGGAGGCGATCATAGATGGCTTCGCAGCGATGGGATTCCCAAACTGCGGTGGGGCCATAGATGGAACTCACATCCCTATCCTGGCACCGGACCACCAGGCCACCCAGTACATTAACCGAAAGGGATACTTTTCCATGGTGCTGCAAGCACTGGTGGACCACAGGGGACGTTTTACCAACATCTACGTGGGATGGCCGGGCAAGGTTCATGACGCTCGTGTTTTCAGGAACTCTGGTCTGTTTAGACGGCTGCAACAAGGTATTTACTTCCCGGACCACAAAATAACTGTTGGGGATGTGGAGATGCCTATAGTCATCCTCGGGGACCCAGCCTACCCGCTAATGCCCTGGCTCATGAAGCCCTATACTGGCGCCCTGGACACTGAAAAAGAACTCTTCAACTACCGGCTGAGCAAGTGCAGAATGGTGGTGGAGTGTGCTTTTGGCCGTCTCAAGGGGAGATGGAGAAGCTTACTGACTCGCTGTGATCTCAGCGAAACCAATATCCCCATTGTTATAGCAGCTTGCTGTGTGCTCCACAATCTCTGTGAGAGCAAGGGGGAGACCTTTATGGCGGGGTGGGAGGTTGAGGAAAATAGCCTGGCTGGTGATTACTCACAGCCAGACAGCCGGGCGATTAGAAGAGACCAGCGGGAAGCGCTGTGCATCCGGGAGGCTTTGAAAGCAAAGTTCCTGAGTGAGCAGGGTAACCTGTGATTTTATAGTTTGTGTACTGAGAAGCTAAACCTGCCCCCGTTTCTTTACCCAGGTAATGTTGACTATCCTATCCAGTTACATACCCCCTTCACCCCCCCTCCAACACACGTGTCGAAATAAAAATAGTTCTACTTTGTTAAAGCACACCGTTTTCTTTAATACTGTTTTAGCGGGAATTTTTTAAAACTGGGACGCAGACTGTGGTGCGGGGCGGGTCTAGTGTTGTGATGCGAATGCAGCTTCTAAACTCAAGGATTGACAGGCTCCGCTGCGGTGGGATGCTTGTTTCAACGGAGCCTGTCACCCCTCCTGATCGGGACTGTGTGTATGGGAGGTCTATTTGACTTTGTGGCAGGGGGAGGACGGTTACAGATCCCATGCTGTGTGGCTCTGTGATCCTGTCTAAGGACCGGCGCTTAAGATCTGTAACTGCCCTCCCCTTCCACAAAGTCACAGAGCAACCCACCCCCCCCAACATTACATCAAAACAACCTCACAGACTAACCGGGGCAACTAGTCACTGCATCACTGCACTGTGTATGTGCCCTGCTGCTGTGCCTGCCCCCGACTATGTACCCTGCCAAAGGAGACTGTCCTGTCCAATTTCCAACCCCCTTTCCCCTCCTCCTCCAAAAGAACATGATTGAAACAGTAGTTAACAGAAACGAATTTTTTATTATCAACTACACATGGCATTGGGAGGTGAAACTTGGACGTGGGCTTGTGTCAGGCGGGAAGGAAAGAACTTTTCAAATTTTGGGAAATGAGAGCCTTCTGCTACTAGAGCTCTCTGCAGGGGTGGAGTGAGAGTTAGCAGGGACTCTGCCGCCTCTCCTTCTTTGCACTTTGGGTGAGGTGGGTATGGGACTTGGTGGCGGGGGAGGGCGGTTAGAGATGGACTGCAGCGGGGCTCTGTCCTCCTGCCTCCGTTCCTGCAGAACATCCACAAGGCGCCGGAGCGTGTCCGTTTGCTCCCTCAGTAGTCCAAGCAGCGTTTGAGTCGCCTGCTGGTCTTCCTGCCGCCACCTCTCCTCCCGATCCATGTTGGCTTGGTGCATTCGGGTCAAGTTCTCCCGCCACTGGGTCTGCTGTGCTGCCTGGGCTTGGGAAGAGGCCATAAGCTCAGAGAACATGTCCTCCCGTGTCCTCTTCTTCCTACGCCTAATCCGCGCTAGCCTCTGGGAGTGTGATTCCAGGCTAGGTTGTGAGACAGTCGCAGACGGGGCTGTGGAAATGGGAAAAAGGGAGTGAATTCCTCTGAAAGATAAATGTAGTTGTGAACAAAGAACATAGTCTTTCTCTGTGAACAAGACCATGCACAGCACCTTTCACATGCGCACTCAGCACAAGGTCGAATTCTCGGCCTTCGCATTCTGTGCCTGGGGTCTTGAACAGCACATTTGAGAAGCGAGGCAGCACAACGGAATTTCTGTTGCAGGCAGACATGGTAAGCCGTACACTTGTGGCAGTTTAAAACTTTTATATTACCACTGGCCTCATTTCACATTTAAATCAATGTCAGTCCCTGCTGCCAGCAATCCGGCAAGCGGGAACTCTGCCCCTGTCCCACCCCCTCGCGGCTGTCCCCGGGAATGATCCCTTTCGGCTGCCCCTCTCCCGCCTCCACCGCGTGGCTGCAAACCAGCGGTGACAGTTCTGTACAGGAACGGGAAAGCAGTCCCAACACTAACATTCCCCTACCTAATTAAAAGCAGGTCACCATGGCCGACATCACCCTGATGAGGATCTCCGAGAGCGACAAAGAGAGAATGCTCCGGGAAAGCCTCCAAAGACCAGGGCCGTATGCCGCCCTGCTGTGCAGAGCAATGATCCCCGAGTACCTGATAATCTCGTGGCGCGGCAACGTGTCGTACTTCGGAGGACCCAATAAGGCCGCTCTCCCCAAGAACCTCATGCAACGGCTTTCAAGTTACCTCCAGGAGAGCTTCATCGAGATGTCCCAGGAGGATTACTGCTCTATCCCCGCACATATAGACCGCATTTTACTGTAGCTGCAGTAGCAGGGAATACACAGTAGAGCGGCTTGTGCAGGACAATCACTGAAAACCGGACATTGCTAGATTTCTTTTCAAAACTTGCACTGCCCCTTACTAAACCGTTAAGCGCCTAGGGCACACTAATCATGAACAACCCATTCTTTTAATTGTTAATATTCCTGTTTTGTTAAAAATAAATGTTTAGATGTTTACAACACTTACTGGCTGATCCTTCACCAGATTCTGTGTCCGGGGTAATGGCTGGGGACGCTTCGTAGGGGATCTCTGTAAGGGTGATGAAGAGATCCTGGCTGTCGGGGAAATCAGCGTTGTGAGAGCTGCCAACTGCCTCGCCCTCCTCATCTCCTTCCTCATCTTCCCCGTCCCCTAACATGTCTGAGGAACCGGCCGTGGACAGTATCCCATCCTCAGAGTCCACGGTCACTGGTGGGGTAGTGGTGGCGGCAGCACCGAGGATGGAATGCAGTGCCTCGTAGAAACGGGATGTCTGGGGATGGGATCCGGAGCGTCCGTTTGCCTCTTTGGTCTTCTGGTAGCCTTGTCTCAGCTCCTTGATTTTCACGCGGCACTGCGTTGCATCCCGGCTGTATCCTCTCTCTGCCATGTCTTTAGAGATCTTCTCGTAGATCTTTGCATTCCTTCTTTTGGATCGCAGCTCGGAAAGCACGGACTCATCGCCCCACACAGCGATGAGATCCAAGACTTCACGATCAGTCCATGCTGGGGCTCTCTTTCTATTCCCAGACTGCACGGCCATCACTGCTGGAGAGCTCTGCATCGTTGCCAGTGCTGCTGTGCTCGCCACGATGTCCAGACAGGAAATGAGATTCAAACTGGCCAGACAGGAAAAGGAATTCAAATTCAAATTTTCCCGGGGCTTTTCCTGTGTGGCTGGTCAGAGCATCCGAGCTCGCACTGCTGTCCAGAGCGTCAACAGAGTGGTGCACTGTGGGATAGCTCCCGGAGCTATTAGCGTCGATTTCCATCCACACCTAGCCTAATTCGACATGGCCATGTCGAATTTAGCGCTACTCCCCTCGTCGGGGAGGAGTACAGAAGTCGAATTAAAGAGACCTCTATGTCGAACTAAATAGCATCGCAGTGTGGACGGGTGCAGGGTTAATTCGATTTAACGGCGCTAACTTCGACATAAACGCCTAGTGTAGACCAGGCCTAAGAGATGTATGTGGGTGTGCTATAACTTATCTTTGGTAGCGCTTCCTGTGGGTAAGGTTGCAGAACAGTGTCAGTTATAACCCCTTATTTTCACACACTCAAATCTTTCCATTATGTTCCCCTTTGAATAAAATGTGAATTCCTGTGAACTGCATAGCTATTTAAGTGTGTATTTCATGGTTTAAAGAATTATAATCTCTCCAGCATTTGGGTGTGAAAGACAGCGACATAAATAGCAGTAGAGAAAGTAACTGAGAAGTAATGCTGTTTGCCATGTGATCATGGTAAAAGAATTACAGAAAGTCATTTTCTCCAGACATGGAAAAAAGATTATGACTTTATTTCTCTTTCTGGATATGGTTTAATCAGTCCTCAACTTTGTTATTAGATGTTAGAGACTACCCAGCAGATAAAAGTGTACAGTGAAGGTAATTCCAGGATCATTTCAATAGTTACCTGGGAACTTCCTCCAGCCCTACTTTTTCATATTGATCCCCAGCCAACCCATTGCTGGGACCTTAACATCTCGCCCCCTCATATGAGGATTAAGGTGGGTTATAAAGGAAGGGCAGGGTTTGGCTCCCCACTGTGCCAATCATAGGAGCCCCTCCTCCCTAGACCTCCAGTTCCTCTCCTTTAACAAACTTCTCCTTTAAGTCTTTTAGCAAGCCATGTATCTGGTTAGTGTATCCCTTCTTTATGGAGAACCTGCACTAGACATCTGCCCCACGCTTATATTATGAGTTGTGACATCATAGCCTAACTCCCTTCTGTATTTACTATATCAAAGACTTGTGGGGAAGGAAAAAACAACAACACACCAACACCACCTTAGCCAATCTCGTGGTGAGGGGAAAAATTCCCTCCCAGGGCTCCAAGAAAGGAGTGGCTAGCGCAATGCCCACAATGTGTGCCAACCAAACCCGGTATTTTGCCACTTTCAAGGGGTAGGGTGGCTGGCTGCTGCTTCTCCTGGTCTAGGAGAAAAGGGGCTTCTCCCATTGGACTTCCCCTTTATCAACTCCTCAGGCCTTCTGGTCCCTGGAGGATGAATCAGCATCAACACGCTGATCCACCCTATGTTTTCAGCAGCTCCTGTGCCTCTCTCTCACCTCCCACCCATAAAGCGCTATACCCCTTCCCCCGGCAAGCCAGACCCCCTGAACTGCTTAAAGGCATGTTAATGTAAGCTAAACAAGAATCGTCATCTTCCTTGTGCATATTTTGTCCTTTGTAAAGAGAAAATGAAATTTCCCTTCTATTTTTTTCTGAAGTATTACTGATTTCACAAATGCTGTTGGAAGTAAACATCTCTATCTGACAGTTGATTCTATCTGGAGCTCTAGAACAGCGTCTTTTTATTAGTACACTCTACCCTGATATAACACTGTCCTCGGGAGCCAAAAAATCTTACCGCATTATATCGAACTTGCTTTGATCTGCCGGAGTGCGCAGTCCCGCCACCCCGGAGCACTGCTTTACCGCATTATAATCGAATTCGTGTTATATCGCATCGCGTTATATTGGTGTAGAGGTGTATTTATTGTTGCAGAAACAAGATTACATATGGGGTTTCTCTAGAAGTAAAATACCTTTTAGCAAGGAGAGCTGAAAATGTCTCTTTCACATGCCCCACAGTTGTAGGGTAAGAATTAGTCACCTCTTCTCTTCTGTCATCTGTTGCTCTGCTTAGCAGAGGAAGATGAGAGGTGACAGATAGTACAGTACATGGGCTCACTATGTGCCACTGCCCTTCTACTAGATTCAGTTTACATTTCTGTTCAACTGGGTATGATCATGGCATATTGTAGTATGTCTCATAGGTAATATAAACCATAATGCTAAATGTCAATTGATATTTCCTTTAGCTCACAGAATACATTTGCTCCTTTTGGAACAAAGAGTGTACATCTGAAAGGTAACTAATTCATATTTAATTCAGTCCATCCACAAACACTGGCAAGTTCCAAGTGAAATATGGCTATTCGGTCCAGTAGTGAACTTGAAACAAAAAGAGAAAAAAATAAATATTTGTATATTTGTTTATTAATAGAAATATAAAGGGATGTCCTATTGATGTGGTATTTATCATACTTATCATGCTGGCCTCTGTGCGTGCGCACATGCGTGTGTGTGTGTGTGTGTGTGTGTGTGTGAGAGAGAGAGAGAGAGAGAGAGATGTATGATGTGGTTAAAAAAAAGTGGACCCTGGTCTTGAAATACTGAAGAATTTCTGTAAAAGTTGGAGTGCACTTTTGACAAGCTGCATACTTTATACTGAGTAAGTTACTCATCCATACTATTTAGAAATATTTATGAACAAAACCAAATACATTTGAAGAAAATTACAATCAGTTTGCTAACCAAAAACGGGGTTGCATTTCACAACAAATATTCACAATGAGTAGAGCTAGGTGAGAAAATATTTTCCCATCCTCGGAAAATTTGAGATCTCAAACATTTTTCAAGTTCCAAGTTGGTTCGAAAAGTCAAAATCACCAAAATTTTCATGAACTAAAAATAAGATAAATAAATAAATAAGTAATAAATAATAATAATAATAATAATTAATATTAGGTGTGTCAATTTAAATGTTTCATTTTGATAATTTTTAAATGGTTTATTTTGATATTAGCCCATTAATTTATTCATTTACTGTAAGGGCACCTGAATTTCTTAAGTAAATGTAATTTTGAATAACAAAGAATTGAACTTTTCCCCCCTCAAAAATGTCAAAACAGAACATTTCAACAATTTAAAAAAAATTCTCATTTAAAAAAACAAACAAACAGGAAATTTGTCAAATCTGCCCCTTTACCACAGTTTTTTCCCCCCACAATCATCATTTTTGAACGGAAAAACATCAAAAATTTCCCAAACCATCTCTAGTGAAAAATAGTTTAACCAACTCCAATCACATTCTGCTTTGCTGATCTGCTTGAGAGAAAGCAAGATTTATCAAATGTAATCTATGTATAACACATGAAAAGGTACCTGTAGAGTGCTACTCTTTTTCCACTTACAGAAGAAAGCCTTTGGAAGGGAGTGCTGGCAAAAAAGAGGAAAGGGAAGAAAGTAAAAAGTGTCTAAGAAAAGCAAAAAGGAGATAAGGCATGTGTTCCAAAGTTACCCCAGAAGTCAAGAACTGTCAAATCAGTATCAGCAGTTGAAGTGAAATATACTGAGGCAGTGTTAGTCCCTCCAAGCAATCAGTGATGCCACAAGGCATGTCAGAGGAAAAATCCACATTAGTACTGTGGCAGTAAGTTTTTTCACTGACCTTGACCAAACATACTGAGCTTTTCACACTGTCTGTCATATGAGTGTCAGTTAAGGAAAAGATGAAAAATTACTTGAAAAGTCAGTTTTAAAACAGAGACAGGGAAGCCCCACTTGAAGGAACACTATAAAAATGCCTTGTCTCATCATGTTAAGATTTACACATTGACAATAATCAAATTTCAATTTGCTGGCAGCTCTTCAAGGTCTAAACTACCTCTTTGTAATGCAGAATCGAAAACAAATTCCAAATCATTTGTTGCAACAGTGTCTTTGTCTACTGGAAAGACAATCGATTCTGCCCAAAATAGTGAATGTCAAAATCGAATTTAAAACAGAAATCACCCTTGTGGAATCAGATAATTTCAGAGATAATATATGAGTTTGTGCACCAATATTTATTTTGTTCCTTGGTTTACTTTTCAAAAAGTCATGGCCTCAGCAATCTTATGTCATTGCATACAATGCCAGATACTTCTTTAAATTAAAAAAAAAAATTATCCCTTATTAATTGCATGAGAAAAAATGTGAACAGGCCCATTTTCAAATGTTGGGAAGCAAATATTATTAAAAATGTAGTACACCTAAATATGTTAGTAAGTAAATTAGTGCAAACATATTACCACTGAATGAATTATCTGTATACACAAATCACATTCCAAAGAAATCATGACAAGGCAAACAAAAAGCAGGTAATTAATGACATGTACTTAGGCCCCAATCCTGTAGCTCATAGGTAGAATATTGGGCTGGCATGGAGTCCCATTGAGGTAAATAGGGGTCTGCCTGCACAGAATTTGTTGCAGGACTGAACCTTCAGTCACTTGGGAACTTTGGGCTCAGCCACCTTGAATTTTACATGATAACAAGTAACAAAAGTGGTGCCTAGGGACTAAGCTCATGCCATAGTTACACCAATAGTAATGGGGAAAAAATAGAATGACGTTTCAAAGATTTTCATTTTATTTACACTTCAAAGACAAAAATGACACTACTTTTCATATTAAAGTAATATAAAATGAGTAACTCAGGTGGGTCGCTAGAGATGAGAGTTGGCCAGAAATCTCATTACTAGTTTCTTAACTCTCCCCTCCCCCACAAACAAACAAACAATATAATTCTTATTTAAAAGTTTGATTTATTTGCTCAAAAACAGGACCAATTTGTACTGAAAATAAATCAATTTCCAGTTCATTTCTTATTCTGGTTTTGAGCCATTAATCTAAAATTTGCAAGGGTTATTAGGAGAAAGATCACTTTATAAGAAATTGTAAATGTTGTTTGTTCCAAATTAAACCCCCTCCATTTTGAAAAAAGCAAAATTTTGAAGGTGTGTAAATTAAAATTGTGAACATTTGAGTGATTTTTAAAGCCATGACATCTTACAGCTCTACTACAATTTTTCTTATTGTTACTATTCTAAATCATAGAAATTTATATATATATTATTCTACATATATACACAGTTGGATTGAGTTTTCCAGATTTAGTTTCCCTTCTTTGGTAATGAGAAAATGCTCAAGTTATCCAAATGCCCTGTAGCAGTCAAAAGCAGCTAGGTTGTGCTAGCACTGTTAACTCCTGCTATGGAAATATATTGTAGGAGATATGTCAGTTTTGTAATCCATGATTTTTTTCAGGGACAATGCTTCTATGAGGTGTGTCCGGCCTAGAAAGCAGGAAAGGGGGCAAAAAGGAAGATAAAAATTATGTGATTATCACCATTTATTGTATGCAAACATTATTCTATAAGTTTCTGTTTGCATGAATTGGAATAAAATAACATTGCTTTGAGTCCTGCTAGCACCAGGGCAGGTGCATGGGTGCTGGGAAATAGTTACATCATTTTCTAGCACAGAGAAGGCCACAGGGTACTGATCTGATTAAGAAAGTGAGAATTACACAATAGTAATAAGACAGAACAAGGTGTTCATTAAAGCCTTGCTTGGACTAGGATTTTGAAGTTGTTGATTCCACACAATCCCAGGACACATGACTTTGCTTTACAGACAGTCTAGCCATTACTTCTGACTGGGTAAGCATTAATTTAGTTGGGTTTCCTGAACATGCTCTGAATTCCAACTCTAAAGGGACTTTCAGAGGCAGCAGTTGTTGTGGGAGTCCCAGGAAGCATAGTTCACCAATGGATTGAACTGCTTTGCTATTTCCATATGAAGACATTGAAACTCACTCCTTGACCCATTGACTTCCTAATGGAAAGTGTGAAGGGAGCAGTGGGAATGTCAATCCCTTATGTTCATCTTTCATCTTGGCAAATCCTAAAGTGACACAGTCTCCTTGCAGATCAAGCTATGTCCTTAAAGTGGTCTGGTTGGATATTCAGTGTATGTCCATCATTGGCAATCTTATTGTGCCACCAAAACTTTTGCCATTCCTGGGTAAGCATGCTTTGGAATTTTTTGATCTTCCATTCAAATAATATGTCTGTCAGAAGAAAGCTGTTAAACCTGAACCAGTGCTGAAGGAGGCAGTTGCTATTTTGTCTTTGAATACCCTACTTACTGATCTTATGCTGCCTCTTAATATGGAGAAGCAGACAAAGATGACAAGAATCAAAACCATCAGTCTGCCTCTCTTCAGCCTTCCTTATTGCCAACATATCCCTGCTATACAACAGAGGTTTTATAAATATGGGTCTATAGATCCACAGATTCATAGCAAGCTTGATGTCACAACATACACACAGAGGTCCCAAAACATGGCTCTAGCTACTGCTATATGAGTGTCGATATCTTTTGATCATTCTCCAGCACTATGATACTCAAGTATTTGACAGTTGCCACCTGGCTCAATGTCCTGTCCAAGCAGGTTAATACTGATCTGGCTGTAATCTAGAGCTGGAGATTGCTGTCTGGTAATGGCTAGGGAATTCATTTTATCCTGATTATTTAACAGACTACATATGTGCTGCTTCTTTGCTGACCAGATTGGCCAGCTGCTGCAGCAATTCACCAGACTAAGCCAATGCTCATCTATAAACCATATAACTAATACAGTTTTATCAAAATGCTCATGATCCTGAGATTGTTGCCTGTATTCCTATCAGTTTTAACCCTTCATTTATATGATAACATCAGCTCTTATATAATATTTGAGAGATTCTGCTGAAAAAAACACTTTAAAAATGAAGTCAATTTCATTATCCCAGCTTTTACCAGATGGGGAAACTATGGCCCAGGAAGAGGAAGTGACTCCCGCAGTTACATGCAGGCAATTTCATTTAATTTAAACTGAGAATAATATGAAAATTTTATACCGTTATGATAATTATCATGAATCTAAAAGGGAAAAAAAACTATAACAATGATTTTTCCCATTGTAAGTTTTAAAATTTATATATCTGTATACATATTAAAATAATTTGTGCTATTGCACTGTGCATGCTTTTTCATTAATATTTTGTTTAGGTTTTTTTTAAAGACATTACATCAAAGTGCTATAAACTGTGATTTTTTTATGTCAGAATAAATATACTCAATCACAAATCAAAACTACAATACTTCTTTCCTAGTCTATTCATTCAATATACAAAGAACAGCTCATTTTATAAGGCAATTGACTCCAGATCATTCAGTATTAGTCCAGCTACATTATACTTTCAAAATATATGTCTTTGGCCACTTCCTGGTGTTGAAGTGTTACAACACTCACCTGAGGTCCTATAAAAAATGCCAACTTTTTATTAATACTCATCATGGAGATTTTGTTAGCGATTGGGTGGAAATTTATAGAATAATCTTCTGATGCTTTCTGAGCTATGTTAAGTTTGTGTTCTGGGCAAATAATTGTGGTTATATTTTAGCATGTATATTTTAGCATGTACACTGTAGATGTTTGGTGAAGAACTATTTTATATTCTGTTACCAAAGGGGAAAACGAAAAAGAGTAAAACAGAACTAGTCATTGCTGTCAGCATATGATTAACTAATGCAACAAGATGGAAAAGTTTGTCTTCAGACTTGTCTCAAACTAATTATCATTACACATCAAGTTTCTCCTTCACCCCTTGAAGGAAATCACAGTGGACTTGCAAAAAAATGAACCTGTTGTAGATCATACACATGACATTCTTATGTTGTCTGGAGATGCTGATCTCATCTTCATGCCTCTAAAATGACCGCCCTGCACCTTTAAGCAGGGTTTTTTCGGGCTGGTCTGGCCCAGTGAAGGAAAAAGTGGTTTATGGCTGGGGGGTTGGGAAGATGAAAACTGCTGCAAGAGGGGCAGAGTGGTCACTGACTCATCCCCTGGGGATGCAGGGTTTGAAAAGCAGCAGCACGGTGCCAGGAGCCTTCCTTTTTACACAAACCAAGGCTGAGGCTGGACCCATCCTCCCTCCATTTTAGGTGGTAAAATACCAGGTTTGGTCAACACCTGCTGTGGGCATCATGCTAGCCGCCCCTTTTTTAGGGGGGCTCGGAAGAAATTTTTCCCTTACCACCATATTGGCTTGGGTGCCGTTTTTTTTTTTTTTTTTTTGCCTTCCCCAGAGCGGGTTTCAGGAAGGACTTTGTTCATTCCTGGCATGATGGGTGGTAGGCCATATGTCACAACTCATTATTTAAGTGTAGGGCAGAAGTCCAGTGCAGGTACTGCATAGTAAAGGTACACAGTGACCAGATAAAAGGCTTGGAAAAGGACTTAAAAAGAGCTGGTCATTAAAGGAATGAACGGGGTGGGGGGGGGGGGGGGGTTGGTGACTCCTATGATTGGTATGGCAAGGAGACAACACCCCATTCTTATAGCTCACCTTAGCCCTACGAAGCGGGGGTAGATGATAAGGTCCCAGCAATGGATTTGCTGGAGGGACCGAGAGGGAAAAAGAAGGGGAGCTGGTGGAAGCCCCTCACCCCAGGTATGGTAATGTCCCAGCAATGGATTTGCCAGAGGGATATGGATGGAAAAGGAGGGGGAGCTGGTAAAAGCCTTCCAGGTAATTATGGAATAAACATGGGGTTACGTACACTGTTATCTGCTGGGTAGTCCCAGAGATCTAATAATAAAGTTGCACCCTGATTAAACCCATGTCAAATGTCTCCTGTCCTTCTTTCAGCATAGCCAGATAATGTCCCTTGTAGTGAAGAATAACACCTTTAGACCTAAAGTTACTTATATTCCCCCCAAATAAGTGTCCTTTCACTGTTATTGTTGAAAATAACCAACATCAGAAATAAAAAAAAACATATTGTACTGCTTTTATCCATAATGTGTAGCACCTTTCTCCATAAATAGTGCCAATTAACTTCAGTAGAACTACTCTTTGTTTAAGATCCTAATCAGCATATGGGTATCAGAGGCTAGTCCTGAGACAATAGAGTTAATTACACTAAAGGAATCCCACCACATTGGGCGTTTCCTGCACCAATATTTTATATGGTCCCTCATTTTTAGTGTTTGTCGCACACTGCATCTGCATTGGGGTTCTGGCAGACAAACATATGCCCTTCAGAGTGAGCATAAACATTAGAATTCAGCATTGGGTCATGCATGGATAATATCAAAACTAAAAGAGAGAGGGGGAGAGAAAAAGAGAGAGAGAAGCCACTTGACATAGCTAAAAAGACAAGATAATAATCAGAGTTCTCGGAGAGAGATTTTGAATCTCAAGGGAGAGTTGTAAACTTTTTGCCAGCAAAAGGAATTTGCTTCAAACTTAAAACAGTTTAGCAAATTTATCCATAAACAAAACCAGCTGTCAACACTTTTATTTCTAAAGTTTGCCAAAAGAATAAATGTAATATTATACAGTTTGGTTTCAAACTATATTAAAAAAACTCTCTTTAACTGAATTTCACCCAATTCCATTTTAATATATATTTTGCCGTGCTAAATATTTGTCACCTTCAAAATAAATATATTGCAAAATATCTTTGTACTGTGTAGTAGATTACATGGGAGATAACTCAGAAAACTGAGGCTACAAGCAGGAATAAACCAGCTAAATCACTGACTTTTATCTAGAAATATAACTGTCATCCTGATCGGGATTTAAAAAAAAAAGAATCCACCATCTCTCATGGTATAGAGTCCGTTAGATTTTATCAAACATGCATAAATTGTATAGCATTAATGAGGACAAACTGCTGAAACAGCCTGTACTCTGGGATCCATTGAAGTTTTGCCCTCTCCTAGAGGAAACTATTAATATTGTTAACAGCTTCCTTTTTCATTTATATAAGAATTCTGAATTGACCCTGAGGGTGTTAATTGGAAATGACCACCGTGGGAAAGAAGGAGGATTGATAATATTATTTTCTTCCTTCTATTATTTTATGCTGTTTGATTATATCCTCTATATCCATTTTTGCCATGAAATTGGAAAAAAATAAAAACTAGCAAGTTGATGCATATATGAGGGATTTGCTTATTTTATAGGGCAATTTTTCCTTTATATTAAGTACAACGTGGGCAAAATAGGTCGCCATGAGTCTAACAAAAATAGGGCTTACGCAATTTTTTTCCGACTTTAGATCTACATTAGTGTTAATTTCATTTAATGTGAATTGTTCAAAGTAACTGTATTGCCCATCATATATGTTTTTTAAAAAATCCTAAATCAAAGCTCCCACCCCTAAAATGAGATTTAAATATAAACGTGAGGTTCTTTTTATTTGCCTTCTGTTGTTTAAGTCCTTATATATGAAAACTGAAATTCTCACATAAACCCAGGGGTCCAGGAGTTAGGAATTTAAGGAGGAAAAAAATCAAATATCAGGAGACTTTGGAGAAAAATCAGTAGAATTGGCAATACTAAAGTAAAATTAACTAATATAATGAAATGTTCATTAACTAATTCTGCATCAATGTTAATATTACATAGTGAACTATTAGCTAACATATTAATTGGTTAATGCTAGTGTTTTCAAAAGTAGCCACCAATTTTGGTGTCTCAGATATTGGGGTGTTCAACTTGAGAAATTAGTTGTGGCTAATATTGAAAATGTTAGCTTAATTAGATGATGTTTGTACAGCATTTTGAAAATGCTATAAAGGTACTAGGTGCCTCATTTTAATATTACTTCTAGAGAAGTGAACAAGTACTCTGCATTCAGAACCAGTTTCCTGGTCAAACACGCTGCTGCATAATCGGCCGTGGGGCAACTTAGAGCACTAGTAGGAGAAAACTGCTGCTCATGGAAGCAGCCTTTTTATATCACATACAGAAATAGATAAATCAGGGGTTTGGATGTCAGTGCTGGCAGCTTGATAACTGAGAAAAGGAAGCCACTGAGATAACAAGGTCTATGACCATTTAATACTTTACAAAGGCTATTCAGTATTTTCAATTGCACTCAGCTACCGGAGATTCTTGAACACAGGTTTTAATATGCTCTTGTTAATCTACTCACATACAAAGAAAAGCAACCATTATTCTGAACTAGTTGAAGCATTCATGTGATCTTCAATGATAGGTACTGTCATAAGTATAAAGGGAAGGGTAACAACCCTCCTGTGTACAATACTATAAAATCCCTCCTGGCCAGAGACACCAAAATCCTTTTACCTGTAAAGGGTTAAGAAGCTCAGGTAACCTGGCTGACACCTGACCCAAGGACCAATAAGGGAACAAAATACTTTCAAATCTTGGGGAGGGGGAAGGCTTTTGTTTGTTCTCTTTGTTTTGGGGGTTGTTTGCTCTTGGGACTAAGAGGGACCGGACATCAATCCAGGCTCTCCAAATCTTTCTAAACAAGTCTCTCATATTTCAAACTTGTAAGTAACAGCCAGGTGAGGCGTGTTATTTTTATCTTTGTTTTCTCAACTTGTAAATGTTCCTTTTGCTAAAGGGTTTACCTCTGTTTGCTGTAACTTTGAATCTAAGGCTAGAGGGGGTTCCTCTGGGCTCTTTAAATCTGATTACCCTGTAAAGTTATTTTCCATCCTGATTTTACAGAAATAATTTTTTACCTTTCTTTCTTTAATTAAAAGCCTTCTTTTTAAGAACCTGATTGATTTTTCCTTGTTTTAAGATCCAAGGGGGTTGGATCTGGACTCAACAGGAATTGGTGGGGGAAAGGAGGGGGAATAGTTAATTTCTCCTTGTTTTAAGATCCAAGGGTTTGGATCGGTGTTCACCAGGAAATTGGTGAAGAAGTCTCTAAAGGCTACCCAGGGAAGGGTTATAGTACTTGGGAGGGAAATATTCTGCAGGGGGAGGTAAACAGAGTTTCCCAAATAACTCATATAATTTGGGTGGTGGCAACAAAACCAAATCTAAGCTGGTAGTTAAACTTAGAGGTTCTCATGCAGGTCCCCACATCTGTACCCTAGAGTTCAGAGTGGGGAAGGAACCTTAACACGTACTAATAGAGTGCATTACAAAGCCTGTCATAGAGGTGGTGAAGATGTGTTACAGTGGAAAGTTCAGTATCTGAGAAGAAAGGATGCAGGCTCTTGGCTAGCCAGTGATAACACATGTCACTTAGCTATCACTGCTATTTGGGTATCCAGGAATCCCTACCCTTCATACATATGCTTGCAAGAGTCAAACTTTTAGATTTAATATTTGAAATCTTTATTATTTTTAATACAACAAATTTACTTGATAACACATACAGAACTGTAATTGAATTATTACAAAAACACCACCAAATTAGTAATTACATCCATTTTTATTTTACTCTTGATTAATTATTATCCAAGGATATGTTCCACATCTTGCTGTCAAAAAAACAAACAAAACAAAAGACTTATTGCATTCTGCTTTGGGCTTTGCAATTGAACACTTGAATTCACTCACTAGCTAATTTGTTGACATCTTTATATTATATATTACACACTTGTAGTACATCTCTACCCAGATATAACGTGACCTGATATAACACGAATTCGGATATAACGCGGTAAAGCAGCGCTCCGGGGGCGGGGCGGCACGCTCCGGTGGATCAAAGCAAGTTCGATAGAATGCGATTTCACCTATAATGCTGTAAAAATTTTTGGCTCCTGAGGACAGTGTTATATCAGGGAAGACGTGTATCTTGCATTATACAATTCTATTAAGAGATTTGGGATAAAGTTTAAATGAACACAATACAAAAAAGTTGCCAGTCCTACACATGCATAAATCTTTGCATGATAAGGGTCTAAAGTTAGACTGTAAATATAAAATTATAAAATCATGTATATTCTGTTATATTGTATTTCGTGGCAGGATAAAAACAACTCTCCTTTAGAGTAGATATGTCTGTCATAATTAAATTAATTCTACACAGAAATATTATGATGAATAGAAAATATAATAATAGCTGTGATCTAAGTAAGGTCCACCCATCACGGCCACTTTAGTTTGTCATCAGTTTTTTTAACTGACCACTTAACCAATTATCCTCCCATGTTGTCTGATATTTAAGATCTTGATCTTGCAAACACTTATACCTGTGAATTAAAGGTATATATGTGTTAGTGGCCTAGCTTTATAACTCACACTCCCAAATACTTAAAAGAAGAGATTAATTGTTTAGCATGTTCAGAAATTTAACAAACATAAGCTCTGGCAAAATTGTGGAGAAGTGAGTTTCAAATTCAAGGATTCCTCATATCTTTTTAAGTTTAGGGGACACCTGTTAAAAAACGTTTGCTGGTCACACTTGTAATAATTTTATTTGGTAGTTGAATACAGTACCTTAAATTCCACTGGGAATATCAGAGTCAGATAGCACAGACTGAGGAACACCACAGTAATCAACTGTATGTATAATTCTCCATTGACTAAAGCCCCCATCCTGTAATCACATCTGTGCAGGCAGATTATTATGCCCATGTACCCATTAACTTCAATTAGACACGGCGTGGGCAAACCTTATGCCCACATGGTGTCAGACTGAAGTCAATGGGACAAAAGAGCTCTTCCATGCACATATGATTGCAGGATCTGAAACTAAATGGATAGTAGCACTGTCCATTAACGTTGGCTTCCAAATAGTCTCAACACATACCATTGATTAGGAGGTCAGATAGCATTATGTAGGGCACATAACAGTAGTCTATTCTCAAAATGATAAAGGCACAGATAATTGTACTAAGTTCAGAACCTCCTCTTGTCAATGAGGGATAGAAAAAAAATGTGTTTGGCTACACCACTATGACCTGAGCATTCAGGGACAGCCAAGGATCAAACAAGATCCCCTAATGTTGCAAGCCTACATTAGAACCAGTAACTGGTATGCAGTCTCTAATTAAAATGAGGGACTTGGTTCCTAATATCACATTAGCATTGCCTTTTACAATTCTAAAACAGGGTTTTTTTAAAGTAGAAAGTAATTATAATGAAGCTTGCTTGACAGATAAAAAGGAACATCTGAAGCAACTGCAGGTGGTTTTAGTTCACACAAAGTTGTTTCCTTCCCAGTGCATTTTAGATTATCAGGGCAAGAAACGGGCTAAGCACTGACACTCTTAGTGTTTAATGTAAGATTAACTACATTATTTTAATCCTAAAATTCTTTGATCTACCATCATTTCCAAACTGTGTCATTCCTTTACTCTGTGTTTTGCTACAAGAGCATTTTTGTCCAGATTGTTCAAAAGACAAATGAATGAAAACATTTACACTAGTGTTTCTTCCTCCATGGCTACTACACACAAAGACAAATTGTGAATCCTGAAAAACTAGAATATATTGTAAATATATTAATACTGAAAAAGTCCTATCTCTTATAATAAACTCATATTTGATGTACGTATGTCATAGTTGTGTCAGGGTCAGCTGCACCCTCTCTGCTGAGTCCATGTCCTGAGGTGGGGGAAAGAGGGGATACCACTGCCATGCTGGGGCCTCCACATTTATTTATTGACAAATAAAATATGCAGAATTTTGCAGACTTTTAAAATATTGTGCACACCATTTTTATTTTTTTGGCGCAGAATTCCCTCAAGAACACATTGTCTCTGGATAAACCTAGCATTAGGAAGGCACAATGGGGGCTTAAATCCAGCTTAGCTACCCTTCTGCTCCCTGGGCTGTTCTGTCCCTCTAAGTGTATGTCTACAGTTTACTGTAGCCACAAGTATAATTTTCGGCTCAGCTAGATATACGCATGCTAGATCTGACTGAGCTAGCACGGTAAAGACATCAGTGTAGCAGCAGCTCTATAGATGGTCGCTCAGGCTAGCTGCCCGAGTACATACCCAGGTGGTCGGGCAGGATTATACTCAGCTACAGTTATGTAGGAGCTGGCATGAGCTAACCACCTGAGTACAATCCTGTCCAATATCCAGGGTATGTAATCTGGTGGCTAGCCCATGCTGACACTCAGATAGCAGCAGCTACTATTTTTAGAAGCTATTTAGTATTTTTATGCTATCTTGATCCAAGCTAATAGAGGTAAGTCTACAAAAGCCAGAAGTTATACTCCAAGCTGCCGTGTGGATGTACCCTTAAAGGGTCAGCCAATCTCATCCAACATTCTTTCAAAAATCTTACCTGAGCATCATTGCGTAATTTATATATATTTATTTTTTATAGGTTGGCAATTTTTCCTGATAAATATACAGTATATCTTACTATATGATTATGCTGTTCAACACATACCCTAGCGAACAGAGCATGCATAATCTGGCCAAGTTAAAGGTTGAGGTAATAACCTTTACTTTTGATCTGATGCTCACAAATTTAAAGACACCAGGTCAGATTCCAATCTGGCATTATTTGACCTAGCTCCATTTTAGTCAATAGAGTTGTATTGATTTAGAGCAGCTGAAGATCTTGCCTGCTGTTCCTATTCAGTTCCCATTAACTCAGGGCTAGAATGTTGTGAGCCAATACATATATGTTAGACATAGTGCACACCTCATTATACCCAGCATGTGGGCAGTTATGTTAACTGAAGTATATTATGTCTTTCCCAAAATGCTGTTTGCTTCTGTCAAGATATATATCTCAGAATACCCTACAAATTTGAAGTCAGCTTTTTCACTGGAAAATACAAAACCTGCCACAGACAAGATATAGTTATACTCTGTCCTGGTATGGGTTGGGATGTACCTTCATGGACAACTGATTTGGAATTCAGTATCCAAAACAGAGATAAGGAGATACTATGGTCCCAGAAAAAGGTACAAAGCTAGCTGATTGGTGAATTTTAGGCACGGGTGGATCATAGAGTGTTTTTAACTCATAAACAACCATGCAATAAATATGGCTGGTTTTGAATGCATATTTCAGAGAACATTTTCTGTGTAAGGTGAACTATGCTATGATAACTGTTTCCCAGAAGAACTGGTAACACATTAACTCTTTCCTTTCTGTGTTGTACTGCTTTGTCTGTAGACATTACATTTGGCTACACTTGGATAGTTGGTCTCTTAATAACAAACCACACATTCAGTGAAGCAATTGGTGATATATTTAGCAATATTGTGCAACACTCATTTAAACAGGTGAGCTCTTAATCAAACAAGTAACAAGATGCTTGTGAGAGTCAGTGCTCACCAAACTGGGGTAAGGATTTGACAATTTAGACCTCAGTGACATACTTTTACCACAGTATTGCTACTTACTGCCTTACTCTATTAAAAACATATCTGAGGGTGATTTATCCAGCAATACGCTATACCTGGAGGGAAGAGGTTTCAGATTAACTATTTATATTTAAAAAAGGATGTACCCTGCATTCATGTAAAGATACTTCTTTATGTAATACTCATGAGCAGCATTATTTGATCAATTACTTATCTCCATAAAAATAGTCATTTTACAGAGAAAACAAATCTTTTAAGGCACCAGATAGGCTCATGGGTACTTACAGATCATGAGAACTACAGACAAGAACTGCTACTATTAATTTTGAAACTGGAGCTGAGGGACCACTAGACATTTAAAAGGACAACACTTTAAATGTCAAATGTCAAGGGAAAAAAGATCCCCAGTTTCTCTTACATTTGAAGTCAGCTATATGTCACATCTGATATAATCAGAAAACCCCCTTTTTATCATCTCTAGTGAAATATAGCTCTATAGTGATTTGCAGCTATACGATGGAGACTATTTTCTCAACTTGCTAGCAGTAGGTTTTTATCTGTCTTCTGAAGAGTGCATGTAAACAAACCTATGATAATGACCTTTTTTTTAACTTGACCATTGTCTATATTTTTCAAAGTTTTGTTCACAGATAATGTTAAGATTGGGTTAGCTGTTTACGTCAGGTAGGGTGAGAGTGAGTGATGAAGGTTTACATTCAATTGGCTGGATTTTCTTAATTGGGTTAAGAGGCGTAGATTTTTTTTTTTGACAGGTTAGCTGGACTTCATGGCCATTGTTCAATATTAAGGCCAAGATTTGCAAAAATGGGTTCCTAAACTTAGGCTCCAATCTCCATATTTCAGCATCTAAGTAAAGATTTTGATTATCAGTAAATGAGAGCATCTCCGTGTTTCACAATTTGAAAAGTCATTGATTTTCAATTTTCAAAAATGAGGGGGGGCAAATATAGGTTCCTATATAAACATTTAGGCCTGTACATAAGAAGCATGATTTTAAAAAACGTAGGTCGCTCAGCAACTCCCATTAATTGTAACCAGTTTTGAAAATATAGCCAAGAGCCTAAATAAGTAATCTTTTGGCAACCATTTTTGAAAAAAAAAATAATTTAAATGAAATTTTTTTTGGTTATGAAAAAAGAAGAACAACACTTTGAAGAAGTGGGCTGTAGTCCACCAAAGCTTATGCTCTAATACATGTGTTAGTCTCTAAGGTGCCACAAGTACTCCTGTTCTTCTTTTTGCGGATACAGACTAACACGGCTGCTACTCTGAAACCTGTCTTTTGGTTATGAATTTCCTGATGTAGATAGATTTGGATATTGCCACCTTTTTCGTCTTTTCTAGCTTGGTTTCTGGTTCACACAATATATTCTTAGTTATTCCTGGTTGTTAGAATTAGAGGGTCACTGAAATTTTTATATGAAACTCCTGCTGATTAACATAATGCTGTAAATATTTTATATATATATATATATTTTTAAAGAGAATACAAAGCTGTGAATGGATATGTGTTTCAGAGTTGGGATAACTGTCATTTAGGATTAGATTTTGCAACCCTTCCTTATTTTGGTTAGCGCTTACTTGCTGAAGTAATTTCATTGAAGTACATGAGCAAGTTAAGTGCTAACCATCAAGAAAAAGCCCTTAAGATTGATTTAAATTATGATTCCAGAGTTCTTTTTGATTACTGTGCTCATTGGTATTGATTACTATGTTCGATAAAATCCCTCAAATGTGCTATCATATGTAATTTTATATCAACTAAAAGATTCAGGTGCACAAATCAATTGACTATTGTATGATATACTATTATGTGGTAATCAAGTGAAAAAATTAGCACTACATGGCAAAACACAAATGATTAAGAAAATAAAGTGATGCTGATAGCTACTCATGATGCTAGTCAACACTGGCAATGATTTAAGGTTCACCTAGTATGGCCTGGAGTACACTGTAAATGAAGAATGATAAACTATAGGCACATGGACCCAGAAGTGGTATGCTTAGCAATATGAAAACAAATTAAAGTTCTTCTGAAGACACATTTGGAGTTGTATTGCATTAAAACAGGTTTGAATGTGTTTGCACCCTCTGAAGTTTTAAATAGCTTATGTTCAAATAAACTTTTTTCTCAAAGGTCATATATTCTCGCAACCTATAGGAAAGGCTCAGTTTTGATAGGTTCATGTCCATTCTCACAGGTTCACAGACTCACTAAGAAACAGAAGTGGAATTATGCCTCAATTTTAATTCAACAAAAACCTCCAATCTCAAGAAAACAGATCTGCCTATATAAAATAGGGATACAATTATTATGCAGTAGTGCCCCCTCCAAGTTTTTGGAATTTATGAGTCAGGGCCTAAAAATCACGAATTGGGTTTAAAAATCATGTTTTTTTTTAAATTATAATAAATGATGGGTTCTTTTTATTTTGTTGTCTGGTTTCTAAGCCTTTAGGGAGCACGCCCTTCATATTCTCAATCTTTTCCAGGCTATTAGAAGGACTAGAAACTTAACTTAAAAAAAAAAGAATCTATTTATTCCAGCAGCTGGAGCTTTTAAATAAGCAACAAATATTACAAGACTTGCAATAAAATAACATGATTTAGTAACATTGATTATGTGAGTCAAAACATAATAAATAATAACTTAACATACTAAGCCACTGTCTGTCACACACAAATCCAGAGGCTAAACACATTTATTTATTTTTACTGGTTTTGTTTCTCCCCTCCCCCACACTTGATCAGAGAACTCATCAAACATACACTGTCTCTGTAGAAAACCAATCACAGGAAAATGGTTTCCATAAACCATCTTGATCACATGGCATAGGAAGAAAATAGAAACACCATATGGCTTCCAACATATGATTTTCCCCATATGATCCACTTCTGACAAAAAAAGGCACAAAATTGAAATTCATTGTGACAACCATACTAAACTAACTAATACCTAGTTAGAGCAAAACAGGTTCATAGTTAAACAGCAATAGAAATGGTCATTACTAGTGGTTTGCCAACATATGTCTAAGTTAAACCTATGTTGATTTTCAGTATACTATAGTTTGAGTGAAACACTTTGAACAGCCTTTTTTCTCCCCAAAGTCTCTTTTAAGCAACCCAATTTCAGAAGAGGCAGGGTTAGTGGTTAAGTTTCCAATATGGCCCAGCATGTGACCTGATGTAAAGGGAAGGAACTGTCACTTTATCATCATTTATAGTCCTAGGCAGTATCACAAGACACTTAAAGACTCACTCACAGAAAGCCTCTTCAGGGTTACTTACAAAGATGCTATTTTACTCTTCTAGATTGCATAGTTCACACAGTCTATTTTTAGTCCTTCTACTTCCTTATTCAACCTATCACATTCACTTTATAATCCCATAGACTCAAGACACATCCTCTATGTTTTGAAAGGCCATATTCTTCCCCATCTGTCCCCGTATGAATTGCTGTAGCACGCTCCCACAGTCTGTATCCAGCTATGCATTGTTCTATTACTTCCAAAATCCCCAAAATGGGTCAGAGTAAGCTAGTAAAATCAGCTACACATACTCACATTTAAAGTGCCCCATAGATAAGTACCTGCCATAATTATAATGACATACACTCATTTTATCACCAGGTTTGGAGAATTTGGGAACAACAAAGAAGGTGGCCCTCATACAAAAAAAGGTCATTTCTATTTATAGTTTGCAATAAAGTTGGTCAAAAGCAGTAAACATATTTCACATAAAATTTTGAATTTTTCCAATAAAAAGACCAAATCAAAAACACTTGTTTTTCCCAGTTATTCCCATCCACCCACCCACCTCTCTCTTTTTTCCACTTTTCAGTTTTGCCACTGAAACAGTAGGAGGAAGAGTAAAGGGGGGGAGAGAAGGGGCCAAAATAACTGATAAATGCAACAAAACAAACACACACAAAAACTGTGATCATTTTTGGTTTTGAAAACTAAAAATAATGGTGGCTGTGTGTGTTATTCACAGAAAGATTTACTTTTTATTTTTAAACAAAAGCTTTTTTCCAGAAAAAGGCCATTTTTTTCAAGGAAAAGATTTCCAAACAAGCATTTCAAGTGCTCCATTGTGCAAATTAATTAGCATTGGGGTCAATTATAGAGTATAGAAAGCTTCAACCAAGATTGAGGACAGCATGAGGATCTGGGGAAGTTTGGGACATGAGAACATGATCTTATTCAAAGGATCTGAAGTAAGTGGAAAAGACCCAGGAAAAGAAAGATGAGTAAACTGAAGAAGGAAATGGAAGGAGGACAGCCTAGCACTCCAAGAAAGACCTAATCAGATTTTGCTTTGTTTTGGCACTCTAGATCAGGGGTTCCCAAACTTGGTTCGCTGCTTGTTCAAGCCCCCCGGTGGGCCACTTTATTTACCTGAGCATTCACAGGTACGGCTGCTGTCAGCTCCCAGCGGCTGTGGTTCGCCGTTCCCAGCCAATGGGAGCTCTGGGAAGCGGCGCGGGCCAGCCCACCGCTTCTTGCAGCTCCCATTGGTTGGGAATGGCGAACCATGGCCTTTGGGTGCTGCGAGCAGCCGTACCTGCGAACACTCAGGTAAACAAAGTGTCTTGCGGCCCGTCAGGGGCTTACCCTGAACAAGCCGCGAACCAAGTTTGGGAACCCTGCTCTAGAGTGTAAAAGTCCAGAGTCATTTAACTAAATACTCAGCATGAGTTAAAGGATTATGGTACAGTATCAGAGAAGGACATGGCAGAAAGTGTAAACTTAGCATAAGCAAGAGGAGATACTTAAAAATGAACTTTGTGTAACAGAGAAGAAAACAGACATGATATTGAAAAAAGAGATCCATCAATACTCTGGTGAACTAGAACAGATAAACTTGAAAATAACTTCTGACACTAGTAATGAAGAAAAAAAATATTCTGGTTGGATATAACTCATTTAAAATGGGCTCTGTAAAGACTTTTACAAGGATCTATTGACTGACAAATCTCAGTATGAGATGTTTAGTATGAAGGGTTGACCTCACAATTGCCAATAACCATTTGATTGTTTGCTACATCTCCAAGGAGTAGGAGAAAATTCTAGTTTTGTGGTTTATTGTTAAAAGCCTCACAAAGGCTTTGGCAAATTAAAGGCTTTAAAATCAGATAGAATAAGACATGGATTAGATATACAGCTAGGAAATAATTTACTTTTCAGTCTGCTAGCAGTTTAAAAAATCAAAACCTTTTTGGGTGAAACATAAAATGATATTTTTCATTTCCCTTCCTCAAATCGAAAAGTCAAGTTTTGAGGGGAAATGGTAGCAGTAATTACTGACCTTGTAATCTTTTGAATGTGTTCCACTTCTTATAAATATGTAAGCCTGGTCTGAATGAGCTCTCTCCTCACATCTAATGATAAACATGGGAGAAAAGACTTCAGGAGCAGACTGTGTTTGCATAGACACATCTACTCTACCTAAGTGTGTAGCAGATGGAGCCGCATTGCAAAAATTATCAATTTTTGCTGGTATCGGGTTACAAATCACTCTAGTGTTTGAATACAGTGGAAATGCTCTTATCCCTCTTGTACAGGTAAAGGGCAACAGAATGTACTTAGCAGGTCCTGATTGAGCAGGTCACCCTAAACTGAACTTCACTTGATAAGCAGGGACTAGGGATGCCAAATCCTAGTGAATATCACTAGTAGTGTGAACTCTGTTTAGACGGTTCTAGACACTATTTGATCTTACCCTTCCCCAGTGTTTAAAGAGGGAGCTGCTTACACTCAACTGAAAGTCCTAGTTTTTGTTCAGTGATTACCAGAGCTAAATCACTGATAGGCAGGTCGAGTGTCTGTGACTGGTTTAGGGACAGTGGAGAAATGAAAGACAGCGCAGAGGCTGTACTAGCAGTGAGTGACTTCACTGGGTAGCAGGGAATCAAAGAGTTGAAATCACTGAAGACCTGGGTCAAGAGGTAGAACCCCAGACCATGGCATTGCAGAAATGGCAGCGAGTGTCCAGGGGCAGTAGAGGCAGCAGAAAACAACCAGTTGCAGACGCACCCAGTGACCAAAGAGATATTGCTCAATGCCTGCCCCCATTTCTGGAGTGGGAGGTGAACACCTGTGACCACATCTCTGAACTCTGGGTCTTCACTAACCAAGGACTGCTAGTTGTGAATGGGGTGCAATAGAGTGAGAGGGGAGTAACGTGTTAAAGGGACATTTGTTTATCAGACTCTCCCACCACAGGCAAAGAGGCAAACTGAAGCAAAGAACACTACCCAACACACTGTGAGGTCTGGTTTGCTTATGGTTGTATGTTTTTGAATGTGGTTGTAGTGTTTTCCCAAATTAATGCTGGGTTCACTTTTCCTTTTAATAAAAGTTCTCTTTTATTGTACATAGACTCAGTGCCTGTGAGTGGGGAAGTATTACCTTTCAGAGGCACTTGGGTTGGAGTTACGTTTTCCCAGATTCTGGGTCAGAGCTTGAGCTGGTTGTTTTGTCTTGTTAAGAGGAACTCCTAGATATTGATCCCAGCCATTGTTGCAGCTGACTTCACATGGCAGAAGTGTTACAAATAATTAAAAACATCTGGGTTGGAGCTGGGACTTGAACTTGGATCTAATATAAGCTTGGCAAGCACTCTGACTACCAAGCTGTAGAATCATTACAGTGCTTTTTCCTTGGCCCAATGATTAGCCAATTTCATTCATACTGGCAATTCCTAGTCATTCATGTTGTCAGTGAATAGTCCTGGGGCTCAGGAAAGAATAATTCTACAGCCTGATAGTTAGAGAACTAGGATCTGGGAGACCAAATTCAAGTCCCCACTCCGCAAACTATTTAATTATTTATAAAAATTGGAACAGTTTCAAGAGGAGAGATTGAGAAACCTCTATACCATGCTATCCCATTGTCATCCCATACAGGCATGGGAACCTGACTGTATTGTAGGAGGCCCAATTTCAAATTCTTCTTCCATATCAGGCAGAGGGAAGAACTTTATCCAGCTCTCCCCCATCCCAGGTGATTGGGCCAAAGCTTTTAAGGGCCTCAGCTGCACCTCCTCTGTCTCTTTTGTGCCTCCTCTGCTTTGCTTTTTGACAAAATGCCTGAAAGTCAAAACACAATTTTGGGGGGTATGGAGTCAGAGTTAAAGGCCAGCAGGTACCACCAGATCATCTAGTCTGCCCTCCTTCACATCACAGGCCACTAACACCACCCACACATTAAATAACCAAAATGAGAACAAAGTATTACAACCCACAGGAGACTCAACTATTTTGTGCCACAGGCAGAGAATAGGACAGACTAAAGTGTACCAGCGCATGAGACCCTGGCAATGGCAGGGAAAAGATAACGTGAGATATACCCAGCTAATCCTGGCATGTGACTTGAACCCACACATCAGCCATGAAGATGAAACCCTTCCAAGGTCACTGCCAATCCAAACTGGGGGGAAATTCTTTCCCGACCCCACATATGGCAATCAGTTAGACCAGTGTTTCTCAAACTGGGGTCGCTGCTTGTGTAGGGAAAGCCCCTGGCGGGCCGGGTCAGTTTGTTTACCTGCCCTGTCCGCAGATCCGGCTGATCATGGCTCCCACTGGCTGTGGTTCGCTGCTCCAGGCCAATGGGAGCTGCTGGAAGCGGTGGGAGCCGAGGGACTTACTGGCCACCGCTTCCAGCCCCGATTGGCCTGCAACAGCTAACCGCGGCCAGTGGGAGCTGCGATCAGCTGAACCTGCGGACAGGGCAGGTAAACAAACCGGCCCGGCCCGCCAGGGGCTGTCCCTACACAAGCAGCGACCCCAGTTTGAGAAACACTGAGTTAGACCCTGAGCATATGAGCAAAAACCTGCTTGGTGCACCTCAGAGCCCTGACTCTGCCCATCCAATCCTACATCTCCATCCATGGCAATCCTTCAGAGAAAGGAGATTAAAAAAAACAACAACTCCCAGAATACACTGAGGCAGGGATGTGGGGAGGGGTGCTTTCCTGACCCCCTTGCTGGTGGCCATCTGAAACTCTGAAGCATGAGCTTTGGAAACATAAGATTAAAAATGGGAAGAGAGCCGCAGGGCTTTTGAGCCCTGCTAGCTACCATTACAAGCAACCCTGTCATGCAATTGCACTCAAAAATTTATCCAGCTCTGCCTTTGTATAATGTACTATACATTTTTTATTTTTATTATTTATATTACAGTAGTGCCCAAATGCCCCAATCAGAATTGGAACCCTTTTGTGCTAGATGTTTTATACACACATGTTAAAGGGACAGAGTTTATAACATATGAGCCTGATCCAGAGCCCATTAACTTCAATAGGCTTAGAATCATGCTGTATATCTAAAATATATTTAAATACAGTCTGTGAACTAGTGTGGAGAAGTGACAGTGATGTAAGGAAAGAGAATTAAAAGCAATGATTCTTTTTTAATTGCCATGTGTCCATATTAAGAACATTTTCATTTCTTTAGAATGATATCCCAGTAGCTGTATGATAGTTTGAAGGGGAAGGGAAAAAAGGCAAAAAGTCTGTCCACAAATAGCAAGTATGGCTGGGTACAAAAAACGGAAAGTTTGTAGGAGACTTATAAAGAATTGAATTGTTTAGGAAACAAATCCTACTCTTACCTACTAAACTCCAAATCTTTACAGCTCACACATGGGATCTCTGTCCAGGAAAGGGACCATAAGTCAGTCATTTTAATATATTTATTTATTTGTGATAACAAGATGTAAATTAATTTTATTTGTTACAATGATCTGTACCTTTTTTATGTATTTGTTTTCTTGTTATATTTGATACACTGAATTAAATACACCTCTACCTCGATATAACGCTGTCCTCGGGAGCCAAAAAAATCTTACCGCATTATAGGTGAAACCGCTTTGTATCAAACTTGCTTTGATCCACCGGAGTGTGCAGCTCCGCACCACCTCGAGCATTGCTTTACTGGGTTATATTCGAATTCATGTTATATCGGGTCGCATTATATCGGGGTAGAGGTGTAGTATAAAAATAAAATTATTAGGGCTGTCGATTACTCGCAGTTAACTCATGTGATTAACTCAAAAAAATTAACTGTGATTAAAAAAATTAATCATGATTAATCACGCTGTTAAACAATAGAATACCAATTGAAATTTATTAAATATTTTTGGATGTTTTTCTACAACATATTGATTTCTATTACAACACAGAATAAAAGTGTACAGTGCTTACTTTATATTATTATTTTTATTACAAATATTTGAACTGTAAAAATGATAAACAAAATAAATAATATTTTTCAATTCACCTCATACAAGTACTGTAGTGCAATCTCTTTATCGTGAAAGTGTAACTTACAAATGTAGATTTTTTTTGTTACATAACTGAACTCAAAAACAAAACAATGTAAAACTTTAGAGCTTACAAGTCTACTCAGTCCTACTTCTTCTTCAGCCAATTGCTAAGACAAACCAGTTTGTTTACAGTTACGGGAGATCCTGCTGACTGCTTCTTATTTACTATGTCACCTGAAAGTGAGAACAGGCATTTTCATGGCACTTTTGTAGCTAGCGTTGCAAGGTATTTACATGCCAGATATGCTAAACATTCATATGCCCCTTTATGTTTTGGCCACCATTCCAGAGGACATGCTTCCATGTTCATGATGCTCATTAAAAAATAATGCATTAATTAAATTTGTGACTGAACTCCTTGGGGGAGAATTGTATGTCTCCCAATCTGTTTTACCTGCATTCTGCCATATACTTCATGCTATAGCAGTCTCGGATCATGATCCAGCACATGTTCATTTTAAGAACACTTTCACAGCAGATTTGACAAAATGCAAAGAAGGTACCAATGAGAGATTTCTAAGGATAGATACAGCACTCAACCCAAGGTTTAAGAATCTAAAATTGAGGAATAGCTCAGTGGTGTGAGCATTGGCCTGCTAAACCCAGGGTTGTGAGCTCAATCCTTGAGGGGGCCATTTAGGAAACTGGGGTAAAAATAGGTCTGGAGATTGGTTCTGCTTTGAGCAGGGGGTTGGACTAGATGACCTTGTGAGGTCCCTTCCAACCCTAATATTCTATGATTCCAAAATCTAAGAGGGTGGAGAATGCTTTCAGATGTCCTAAAAGAGCAACACTCTGATGTGGAAACTACAGAACGCAAAAAAAGAAAATCAACCTTTTGCTGGTGGCATCTGACTCAGATGATGAAAATGAACATGGTCGGTCTGCTCTCCTTTGGATCATTATCAAGCAGAACCTGTCATCAGCATGGAAGCATGTATTCTGGAATAGTGGTTGAAGCATGAAGGGACATATGAGTCTTTAGCTCATCTGGCATGTAAATATCTTGCAATGCCAGCTACAAGAGTGCCATGCGAACATGTGTTCTCACTGTCAGGTGACATTGTAAACAAAATGTGGGCAGCATTATCTCCTGCAAATTGTAACCAAACTTGTTTGTCTGAGCGATTGGCTGAACAAGAAGTAGGACTGAGTGGACTTGTAGGTTCTAAAGTTTTACATTGTTTTAATTTTGAATGCAGTTGTTTGTTGTACATAATTCTACATTTATAAGTTCAACTTTCATTGTAAGGAGATTGCACTATAGTACTTAGTATATTTCAATTCACCTAATACATTTCTTTTGTTTTTTACAGTGCAAATATTTGTAATCCAAAATAAATATAAAGTGAGCACTGTACGCGTTGTAGTCTATATTGTAATTGAAATCAATATATTTGAAAATGTAGAAAACATTGAAAAATATTTAAATGGTATTCTATTATTGTTTAACAGTGTGATTAATTATGCAATTAATCACGATTAATTTTTTTTATCACTTGACAGCCCTACAAATTATATATATCATCTTGTTTGTGCACAAGATATATCTATGTGCACATTATGAGACTCTCATGCCCATGATATTGATAGAAAAATCATCAGTCTTGGATTTAATTGGTTTATCATTATGGAAATTCCTAGGAACCAGGCAAGAAGAGGCCCTATTCTGCTACACACTCTACAAATAGAATAATAGGCAGTCCCTCCTTTAGCCATTGCCATCTGAGGAAACCAACATACTCTTGGTATCAGGCCAGTGGGAGCCGCGATCAGCACAAAATTATGGTCTATGCAGATGATGCTTTTATATTTATATATAAGCATGAGGTGATCTCTCCTCACCTTCTAACCATTATTAAGAAGTTTGGTCTCCTTTCAGGAGGTAAAGTTAATTGGGATAAATCAGAAATCCTAAACATTAACAAATATGCCCTTAAAGTCCTTTTCTCAAATTGGGACTTTCAGTGGAGATCCTCATATATGAAATAATTAGGAATACTGATTCCCAATAATCTTAAGGGCTTCCCTAAGATAAATATAGAACCAATTATTGCCAAAGTGGCTAATGATTTGTGGAGATGGAGTTTGTTTACCCCACAACTGAGGTTTAAACTAATATACTGAAAATCATTTTTTCCCCAGAATTTTGTCTGACCTGAGAGGTCTCCCTATTTCTACTCATCAAACTTATTTTAAGAAATTCAATAATATTTTCAGAACATTCCTTTGGGGGCACAGGTAAGAAACTTGGTTCTGAACAAATTAGAGCTCCGCTTATCTGTTGGGGGATTTAGTTTTCCCAACTTGGAAATTTATCATACACTTTTTTGTGAAGCCAGGCATCTTTGTGGCTGCCAGATATGATTGAACAGACTCCACTTTGGGTTCAGATTGAATGAGAATTGGCATACACTCTCCTCCTTACAGGCATGGTAGGATCAAATTATTATAGATTTGATGGCTCCAGAACTCCCACAAAAATTGGACACATTTATTTCTGCTTCCATCCATTTAGTTCTGCTTTCATCCAATTTAGTTCTGCTTCCATCCATTCTTCCATGTAGAGGGAGTCATATAGAGCAATCCTAGCCTTAAAATAGGTGGCAAAACCTGATGTCGATGGAGAGAGGAATTATGACCGTGACACAGCTAATTGATAATGATAAATGTACACCATTTGTTAATCTTCAGTACAAATTGGCTTGCTGTGCTCTGGATCATGGAACTATCACCAGGTAAAGCATTTACTTATACATGTATTTGGACTGGATGAATTGGGAGATCCATAACCCCCAGAACTTTTATTGTTTTTGAGGAAATTTACAGGATTTACTCAGCTAGCGGTATCCTTTTACGATTTTCTGGCTCAAGAAACTCTGCCAATAATTATAATAATGATAATTTGAGAGTTGCTTCAAATTGAAATTTGGATATACAGCTATCTCTAACCCAATGGAACACAATTGTGTCTAATGTTGAAAAAGCAACTTTAGACCTGAGACAATGGCATTCTCCAAAAGACACTTTTTCTAATATAATGGTCCCCAAATTGGCTAATGCTAATGAGCCTCATAAATGCTGACATGTATTGCAAATGTAACTCCCTGGTGCTACATTAGCTCATATGTTTTGGGAGTGCCCTTGTATTAGGTGGATCAAAGGACCTTTCCTATTTAAAACCAATCACCTTAATCTGATATAAAGATATATTTTAAAGAAAATGTGTGTATCTTTATCTCTTTGATGGGGTCACATATTTAGAAGGGGAAACGAGAAAGGAAAAAATAGTAAGAATGCTTACAAAGGGACAGAAAAAACCTTGGCTTCTGTTCACTGCTGAAGGCTGCATATCAGTTGACCAACACTCTTGGCATCTGCACACAAATTGCTAGCATTCTTGTGACTGAATATTCATGAAAGGCACTTGCTGGAATGCTGTTTTGAGGATGTATATGCAATCTATGTGTTCTTCAGTGATACTGTGAGATGTTTACAGTGATCCTAAATTATTTGTTTCTGAAGCTTGATATAAAAATGTAGGTTATGGAAAATCAGACTACTCCACTACAGACTGCAATAGCTTGCTGGAGTTAGAACTATGCCAATATATGACCTTGGATCAGTTGGTGAAAGTGGAAAGCTGTGTTAATGAGGGAAGACTAGTAAAGGAAACTGATCATGTGATTTTTATGAACCACAGTCACTCTGAATGAAGAAGTGTCATATAAGATCTCATCGGTAGGCAGCTTATTTAAATTCACCGGTACCCATGCTTGGTGACCTTTACATCATATTAACACACAGTGATGTAGAAACTTTACTGATTTTTTTTTTTTTTTTTTTTTTTTGCTATTCCTAGAGTGGAATCCAATAGAGAATAATGGCTTGATCCTGAAATGAGTTCTGCAAGAAAGGTGGGTCTCTGTGGTAAGGAAGTGCAGCCTCCAAACCTGACAGACTCAAATCTCTTTTATCAGAGGGACTGATGCTGAGATAACTCATTAAAATAAGCCTCACTGATTTTTTTTCCTCAGGCCCCTGGACTAAAATCTTGTCACTGATTTTTCCAAAATATCATAAGTTATTCATAGCCTTCTCATAGCACCTAGGGGTTGGACTTTGAGGCTTTGAAAATCTATCTATAGGTCTCTTGATTTTTTGAGGAAATCTACATATTAAAATCATAGATGTAGAGGCTACCAGTGGAGGAAGTTCCCTGCTAGCTGGTTGCCTGAGGCTGACCCAGCTCCTCTGCTGGGCAGCTAGCACAACCTCTTGTACCAAGGAGGTGTCATACTCAATAGCACGAAGGCCTATATGGCTCATGTACCAAGAAAGAGCCTGAGAGCAACAGACTAATCCTAATTCTGACACTGACTCACTCTGTGGACTTGATCATAAGAACATAAAAACTGCCATACTGTGTCAGACCATGTTTGCCTAGTATTGTGACAGAATCTGCCTGAGGCATCAGGTGATCAGGCTGAGGCCACAGGATTGTTTGGGAAGCAGATGACGAAACACACCAAGGGTTTAAATTTAAAGCTTTATTAATAAAATAATAAAATAACAGTGGAGAGTGATGTGTGCTTTCCACGTTACTTAGAAGGAGGAAGAAAGCATTAGTGCCTGAGCCCTAACCCTCTTTTATACTTACACATGCTTTACCCGTGTCTGGCCAAGCATGGGTGTAACATAAGAAGAAGAGGGGGAAGGGTGGACGGGAGTTTTGTTTTGGGCCCAGGTCATTTTGGGTCCGCTGTAATCTCCACCTGGGGGTTTTTTTGGAGGTGGTGTTGTTTAGGGCCCTTTGTGCCTGGTGCTTTTTGTACCAGTTTCAATTGGCTTGCTGTGGCCTTCTTGGGTGCCCAAAACACACTGGCTCCGGATACTTTTTTTTTTTTTTGTGTGGGCCTTCACCGTCGCCGCCTTATTTGCTTTTATTGTTTTTACTTCTATTTTTGCAGCTTTGCATTTTATTTGCTTGTACTGTTTTTGCTGCTATTTTTGCAGCTTTGCTTAATTTAGTTTTTGTTTTGTTTTTTTTATGGCTGGGCAGCTGTAGATTTTTTGCTTAGCCCATGACCTTGGGCCACGGCCAGCGTTTTATTTTACATGGAGTTAGCTGAAGGGCTGAGTGATCCCGTTTTCCCCCCTCCCCCCTTTTGGCTTTTTGCACCCTGCAAGGAATCTTCCATTTTACATTTACACCTTTGGCCCTCCCCCGAAATGCCTTGCGATGCCTTCAACAGCGTTAGCAACATACAATGCTGATTTGCCTTCCCATGGGACCCCCTGAGGGAGGGAGTTTTTGGGCCTGTGACAGTTCCTCCCTTGACTTCGAATCAACATTTTGTTGTGAGGTTTTTACCCTTTTTTTGACATGACGTTGGCTTTTTACATACACAGCAATATAGCACGCACATGCTACAAATCTGTTGGATTAAATATTGTTGCAGCTGGGAGCACACCAAATTTTATATTAGTTGGGTTTTGGCCATAATTATGGTTTTAATTAGTTTTTGCAAGGTATTTCACATGTGGAGGGCCAATTTGGCAGTATGTTTGAGGGCGGCAGTGGGTGAGATTTGCACTTGTGATTAGTTTTATGGCCTTTTAAAATTGTTTTAACTGCTTGTTTTTTATGGCCCCCTGCTGAATATTTTAAATATTGACTGCTGAATTAGCTCCATTTTACAAGAAGCCCACTACAGTTTGCTTTTGTGGGAGAGGGGGGAGAAAAGGACACCGTATGCCTGAGAAGGGCGAGGTGGAGGGTGGCCCCCCGGTACAATTAAGAAGAAAGGCTGGGACCTGAAAGCATGTCCGGGCGGGTAAATGTTTAAAGCTTTTAAGGTGGCATTTAGAAGGATTTATCATTGAGTGGCTGCCGCTCATTTGGTGGCAGGTAACATTTATCACCACTGCTGGTGGGGCGATGGGACATAACGTTGTTCCGTTTGGGGCTGCCGGGCGGGGTATGGAGCTTTTTTGGATTAATTTAGTTTGGGACCCAATATGCAGAGCCAGGGGACCTGGGGCTTTTGGCTGGGAGCTGCCCATGGAGAATACCCAGAAAAACATT
This sequence comes from Chrysemys picta bellii, assembly GCF_011386835.1. Lineage (NCBI taxonomy): Eukaryota > Metazoa > Chordata > Testudines > Emydidae > Chrysemys > Chrysemys picta. The sequence goes on along the minus strand of NC_088791.1, from coordinate 264,969,139 downwards.
GCATTTCAATGAAGGATTTTGCAGGCCCGAAGCAGCAAGAGCGGTTTTACCACTTTTGTTTAGGGTGTTTTGGGGCTTTTGCTATTACTGCCTTGTTTTGTTAACAAAGCAAAAGGGGGGGAAAGAACAACGTAAATGAACCTATTGGGGAAACTGAGGCACATACAACAACTTTTTAAGTTATTAGTTATTTTATTACAGCCCTTTTTGGTTTTTGTTATAGATGTTGTTTGCTTGATTTAAGAGGTTGCAACAGCAATATTGCATTTAGGGATTAGGGATTGCTATTACTTGCCAAAGGGTTTTTTAATTTGCTTTTGCTTTAGGCCACCACAGGAGGAATAGGGTTTGTCCCCATGGGATCCAGGGAAGGTTTAGGGCCACCCATGAGGTATTTTGCTGTGGCCCTTTAGTGTTTATTTGGACTATGCACCATTTTTAAGGCATTTTTTTTTAGCCTTGCGCCACACTGTGGCTTGGGCCCCATTAGCAGCTTGAGCCAGGGAGAGCCTTTGGAGGTTTTTTTTTTAATTATTATTATAATTATTTAGATAATTTTATGGATAGCTGGAAACCCAGATCATTGAGGCAGGTGGCTGGTCCACAACCGAGTCCCACGATGCCATGACCAGAAACTTAGGAAAAAACATATTTTTTGAATTGATTGGCATGTGCTTATTTTAATTTACCTGGTAGCTGAAGCTGGTACACTACTGGAGAGGTAATTTACAATGGGATACGGGCCCATTTACTTAACATTTAAGGTGTGGGCCTCTTTTCTTAGTTTTTGCAATATTATTTTGTTTTTAATTTGCCATTTTTGGATGTTTTTAATGATGATTTTTATACACTTTTTTAAATTTAAAATGGCCCTTTCAGCTTTACAGGTTTTACATAGCTTTTTTTCAACTGGGCAAAGCTGGGACTTTTTTGGTTGTGACAAACAGTAAATGTGATTATGGGTAAATACAGTACTTATATTACATTTACATTTGTTTACTAGCAGATTGCTAACACTACCATTTTTTTAAAATACTTTTTTTTAGGAATTAACACATGCACATTGCCCATTATACAGTACTTTGGTTTTATTATTTAATTTATTAAACATGCAGGATTTTAGTGAAATGTTTTTACTACAGGGCTTTGGAGCAACAGGCCAGGACAAGCACGCCCACTTTTGAGGTGTTTACTTAGTACAACCTTTGGTGTTTAATAGATTTTTTCCCTTCCCAGCCCACTGGCTTGAGGTTTGGGGTAGCCAGAAGGATTTAATGTGCCATGTGAGTAGTAGGCTAACTTTTTATACTTGTGCTTTAAAACCAAGTTCTTGGGCCTGTAACAGTATTGTCTTGGTCATGACCAGGGACTGAAGCAGGGGTCTGTTGAGATAAAGCGGGAGCATTTGTCACTTGAGCTGGAGAACTAATCTTGGAGCTGTGGGCTGTAACTAACTCATATGCCCCGTGGATAGGGGACACGTAATAGACGCTGAACGGAACTAAATTTTTAGTGAATTGTGACCTTATTGTTTATAAATATAAAAGAATTATGGGTATAGCTAAAACTGAGCAGAACATGGGCAGGTAATGTGCACATTTCCCAGCTCTGCCAATTCACTTCAGAATTCACTGGTTTAAAATATCCCTGTCATTCCAAATTGCGGCCTCTGCTGAGCCAGTTGTGCTGTTTTACGCTTATGAAGTTTTCATATTGATCCCATACAGTACAGTACATGTTATACTTTGGGATGTATTAAAATCATTTCCCAAAGATACCAATCTACTCAAATATTTATTCTGGAGGCATAAACTGCAGAGTCAGCATCATGATGATGCTTAGTGTGGCTAAGATATTTTGTAATCTGATTGGAATAAATCCCTATTATAAGAACTGCTAGCAGCTCACATCACAAACACAATGTTTTTGCTTTCCAACATATCCTGAATAAAATAGATTGGGATTTCTCTAGACTATTTGACTACAAATGATTGGACATATAGTAGATTATGTCATGTAAAAATGAAACAACATTTGTTAGGGTGCCATTGTATTTAAAACTATGTTCTGAAATCATTTGTGTTTTCAATTCAAATGTGTCACACCAAAGATTGCAGCACATAATCTGTGCTCCAATAAAAAATAAACCATTTGCTGTGCTCCCAAGAGCTGCAAGAGGCATTATCCTTGCCTAAAGCACAGTGCGTCCTGAAGCTTCTGCTGGGGCAACGTGGCCCTGCAAAGCCCCCGGTGCAGAGCATGGCTTAAAGCTACAACTGAGCTCAATTTATGTGAGGTTTTCGCATCCTCCTTCCCCCTTTTAAGATTGCGGAATTATAATATGTATCAAATGAATAATGTGTAGAAAATAAATTCCAGGTTTGTGGCTGAAAGAGTCAGATCCAAAGTGTATTTGCTTTCAATCAGTCAGAATCTTTCTATTGACTTCAATTAGCTTTGGATCAGGTCCATACAGCCAGGGCCGGCTCCAGCATTTCTGCCACCCCAAGCAAACAAAAAAACCAAAAAACAAAAAAAAGCCGCAATTGCGATTGGTGGCGGCAATTGGGGGGGAAAAAAAAGCCGTGATTGGCGGCGGCAGTTCAGCGGCAGGTCCTTCGCTCCTAGAGGGAGTGAGGGACCTGCCGCCCCTGAATTGCCGCGGGTGCCGCCCCTCTCCTTTGGCTGCCCCAAGAACCTGCTTGTTAAGCTGGTGCCTGGAGCTGGCCCTGCATAGAGCATGCATTCAAATTACAGAATCATTGTGCTACATGGAATATAGGACAAGTCAGAGTTTGATTTACTGTAACTGAATTGTTATCAACATATATTCTGCACTGTGTATCCACCTTTAAGCAAAGGCCTTAAAATTATACAGTAAAATACAAAGAGCTTCAGTAAAATTTTACAATGTGTGATGACTTTGTAGGACAAGGCAGAGTACATAAACGACTCCCTGAAGTTCTCAGTGATGTTGCCTGGAAGAAATTTTAGCATTCTCTGTTGCAGAATGAGCAGTGATTTATAGAATTATTTGGTATTTGTATAGCTCACAAATAAAATACGTTTCTTAGTGGATATTTAGTTGGAATTAAGTATTAGTCTACAGTGAGATGTATGCAATATATTTTTCTCTTTATTATTTAATTAAGACATTCACCAAATCCAGTTGATAAGAGGTCATCGTGTATAAGGAATCCTGGCTGACCCTGGTATGCACATATTTTACTGTCCTCATTGCCTCCAGCCAACTTTTTCAAAGAGTGTTTATAACTTTTAATTTGTGCTTAAACAGATGTAAACATTTTTTTAATGTTGCAAAAAGTTTGTAATGCACTGTGTCTCATTAAGTCTTGTCACTCCAAACAACACAATGATGTAACCCATTATTTGCTTTCCGTTTTCAAAGGCAGGGTAATTGTCTTCATTCTTCATGAGTAATAAATATTTAAGACATGCTTTATAAATTCACACTTTAGACAATAAATGTTTACCAGTTTGACCCATGATCCAAAGCTAATTAAAGTCAATGGAAAGATTCTGACTCATCAAAAGCAAAGACACTTTGGATCAGACTCTTTCAAGCACAAACCTTGAATTTATTTTATATATATATGAGAGTTATATATTGTAGCAATAGATCATATGCTTTTATTTTGATAACCACCAGAGCAGTAATTGTCTGGAGAATTATATAATAGACCATGGTGCCTCATCAGAAGTCCCCACTTCAACAATGTAAGCAAAGAGAATGATTCAGAAAACAGCTGTAAAGTCTCCTTAATAAACTAGATCCTTTTAATAAAATTTGCATTGTTGAATTATTAGAAATCTAGTTGCTTCACTGGACTCTGGATGAGGCATTAAGGGCTAGATTCGCAAGGAGGACATATGCACATAACTGCTACTTTAGGTGTCTAAGTCCAAAATTTAGATTCTAAAACTCCCTATTCAGCTGTCACCTATACTCCTTGTAAGAACCTACATTTCTTTGGCATCTAAATTTCTGCTAGAGGATTTTTGCACAGTCTTGCACCAAGCAGCTCGGTGCCTAACTCAAGCCTAAACCCCATTGGGATTTACAAAGTAGGGTCTCTCCCACCTATTTTGCCCACAGGTGTGATGGTGAGCGTCTCTACCAGATTGGGCCCTGCAGAAAATGGGGCCTTGTCCCCCATTTATCCAATGATCAACTGGTTAGCACACTTAGGCAAGATGCAGAAGACTGGATTCAAATCCATGCGCTGCCTGATATGGAGCAAGGTCTTGAACTAAGGTTTTCTACATTCTAGGTGAGTGTCCTAACCAGCAGGCTATAAATTCTCCCTTGCCCCTTTCTCTCCCAATGAATAATCAAGTATTTTATAAGTGGAACAGCTTCAACGGGAAAGAGTCTCTCCCTCAAATACCTCACAGTCCAGTGAGGCTGGGGATCTGGCTTCTAGTTCTTGCTCCACATGAGACAGATGGGATATTTGAACCTGGTCTCAGACACTCTGGGTGAGAGCTCTAACTGGAGGGCTATTGGTCAAAAGGGAACACCACCACTGTTATTCTTGTGAAAGACTGACTTAGTTTAAGCACCCGTAGTGGTTTCATTGCTGTGAATCCTGAGTGGAGGGAGATGCTTCCCAGCAGGCTGGACTAAGGCTCCTAACTCCTTTGGCAGGATGGGACTTAGGCAACACCCTTCACGTTGACATCTACTACTGGCTAGCTGTGACAGCTCCCTGCTCAACTTGCTGCTTTCTGCAAATCATTTTTTAGGCACCTATCTCTCCCCATGAATTTTTCCTTTTGATTAATAAATTCCCAGGTCAGAAGGGACCACTGTGATCACCTAGTGTGACCTTTTTAATCAGGCCATAGACCTGCCCCAATATAATTCCAATAATAATTGTATAGGGAGCCTGAGCTCCTAACATGGGGTTGTTGATTTCATTTGGTGGCAGGGAGCCTAAAAGTTATGTTCAGCATTGTAGTACCTAAGTCCATCTTGTAAATCTGGCCCTAAAAAATTTGTCCAAGAAAGGTAGGGGATGGGTCGGGACTCGAGCTCAGCAGTCCTTGCTCCCAGTCACATGCAGAATCAATGCAACATTATCAGATGCAGGCATCACATGTTCATTTAATTACATAAGATAAAACATTATGGAGTGACTGCCTTACAAGCTTCTAGTTCTGTTTTAGATAATGCTTTCTTAGTATTCGTCCTGTATTTTTTTTCAATACCGAGCATATGCAAACATAGTTGAATCAAATCACATGGTGGATTTAGAGAACATATCCGTGCATATATTTTCTTACTATTTTCCAATCCTAACTGCACTCCTACTTTATCAAGAACCTCTTCTATATTGTAACACATTGAATTTGTGTCACTCTAGTGTTTGCGTTATTGTGAGGAAATACAGTAAAGAGTGAGGAAAATCCTCACCCAAAATATGAATCTTCAAGGTTAGCCCATCTTTCAACCACACTAGTTAAGTGTGAAGCCTGAAATAATATGTTTTCTATTCAGCTACACAGCACATACCTTATACACATTGGACATAATAGATAGGTTGAATCACTATAGATCTCATTGGAACAATAAGTATGGAGCCACCATTGACAATTCCACCAAATACATATCACAGAACAAAATTAATCACAAATATCCCAATATAATGCCTTTTGGCAGAAATTTGGCTAAAATTCAAGCAAATATTAATCTCTTTCCCAAGTCAAAACATGTACACATGTATTCAGCCATTTCTCCATAATTAATAGGCATACATATTGGGTGTAAGCCTTTTATGAATGTTAGTCTGAAAGAACAGTGCAAGTTTAGTTAAAAAAAACAGAAGACAGATTTGTTATTATGCATAATTTATTGGTAAAGTAACAAGTACTAAAATTTAGATAAGGAATTCATGATGTGCCGGGTACGCAAATGCTTTGAAAACAGAACATTTTTATTGTGAGTTATAATGATAAGTTTGAGTAATTCCACTATTAGACCAGTTAGTAAATCCCCTTTTAACAAATTGATAATTTAAATGGCAATAAGTTACTAAGACATGAAGGTATTCTTCCAAGAGCTCAGAAGGAGCTTACAAATGAGGTGGCTGAGTTGCTAGCAAAAATATGCAATCTCTCATTAAAATCAACTACTCTACAAGAAGACTGGAAAATAGCCAATATTATACCTATTTCTAAATATGCGCTAAGGATATCCCAGAGAATTATACACCAATAATTATGCATCGGAAGAAGTGGGCTGTAGTCCACGAAAGCTTATGCTCTAATAAATTTGTTAGTCTCTAAGGTGCCACAAGTACTCCTGTTCATTTTGCGGATACAGACTAACACGGCTGCTACTCTGAAATACACCAATAAGTCACACTTTGGGACCAGGTAAATAATTAAAGATAAAGTTATGAAACACATAAATAAGAACGATCTGATGGAAATAAAGCACCACACCTTCTGTAAATTCAGTCTTTAGATTTTAGACTTTTCAGAAGCATATTTCCAAAGCATGTGCCAAAATGAAAGAAAAGCAGCAGACAAGATAGCCTGTCTTATCTTAACAAAATAAGATTTCCTCTCTATTCTCTCCATTCTACCTATAGAATTTTGACTTGATATTCCATAGGGAGCTAGTGCAGTGAGTCCAGGTATAATATGCACTCAGTAACTTCCGTTACTGAGACAGTGAGATGCTAAAGCCTGCAACTTGCATTATGGAAGGCTGATGCTTTTAAATCAATACTTTGTAATAATCCAGTCAGAAGATACATAATGAAGACACATAATGTAATGAAGACACATATGATGAAGGCTAGTTCTTCATCCTCATCCTCATCCTCATTAGACATGAAAATTATGTCTATTTAGTCTTTTAAGACTTTTTGAGGAAGTCAAGACAATAATTGATAAAAGAAAACCTAATTTCTGATAAACCTAAAAACTGGTAAACCTAATTTAATTTTTAAACTTTTATCACAAGACACTTTTTAGGATCCCATTTTTCAGACTTGGACATATAAAATTAGGCAGCTAATGGGAAGATTTTCAAAGTGCATGGCACTTAGGTGCCTATTTCTTTGAAAAATCTATTGCTAAATTCCCATTCTAAGCAGGTAAATGTAGATTTAAGTACCTAAATCCATATTTAGCTGAAGACCACGTGTGATAAATGAAGGGAGGAGGGGGATAGCTCCCTTTTATGGTCACCCAGCAATAGCTATAAAATCCCTCTTAGAAGCTCTTCTCTAATTGCTGTACCAGTAAAGGGTTAAAAAGTCTCACTGCTATGCATACGTAAAGGAAGTGAGTGTGCACCTGGCCAAAAGAGCAAATAGGAAGGCTAAAACTTTTAAAAATTGAAATAAGACTCCACTTTTGTCTGTCTGTGGGTGTTCTCCCGGGGAGACGTGGATAGGACGGAGCTATGCTGTAAGAATCTTGGACCAGGTATGAAAAAATCATCAGTATCATACCTAGAAATTACTCATTTAACACCCTAGATATGTAAATAGATCAGGAAATGTCTAGGAAGATGTGATTAGGTTTATTCCTTTTATTTCAATATGGCTTGTGGACTTCTCTGTGCTAACCCCAGATGCTTTTGTTTTGCTTGTAACCTTTAAGCTGGACCACAAAAAAGCTATTCTTGGTGCTTAATTCTTGTAATTGCTCTTTTAAAATCTAGCAACAGCCTGAGTTCCCAGACTTATTTTCTTTTTTTTATTAAGAAATTTCTTTTTTAAGAACAGAATTGGATTTTTGTGTCTTAAGAAGTTTGTGCACATATTGGTTAATTAGCTGGTGGCAAGAGCTGATTTTCTTTTTTTTTTCTTTCTCAGATCTTCCCCAGAGAGGTGTGTGTGATCGGGTCTGGGGGTACCCCACAGGAAGGAATTCCCAAGTGTGCCTTCCTAAGCTCTCAAAGGGGTTCTGCATTTGGGTGGTGGCAGCGTCTACCAATAGAAGGTCAGAGAAAAGCTGTAACCTTGGAAGTTTAATACAAACCTAAAGTGCCCAATATTATTTTTTAGATCCTTGCGGGCCCCCACCTTCTGCACTCGAAGTGCCAGAGTGGGTAATTAGCCTTAACACCACAGATCAGTCATATCCCAGTTGCAGAGGCTCTTAAAGAATGGTCCTTCAAACAGATATGAAAAAAAAATGAGTATAAACATTTCTTCTTATTCCATTATAGATGAACACTAAGGGCAGGTCTACACTTGAAACGCTCCAGTAGTGCTGTAAAATGCTGTAGCACTTCAGTAAACATGCCACTATGCATCCAGGAGAAGCCTTTCTTGAGGTGGTAGCTATGTCTATGGGAGAAGCCCTTCTATCAACATAGCACTGTCTATACTGGGAGCTAGGTCAGTATAACTGCATTACACAGGTATGTGGAATTTCACTCCCCCTGCGTGATCTAGTTATACTGATGTAAGTTTGTAGTGTAGACTCAGGCTAAGAGAAACTTCCCTGCTATGGGTCTGGTGGGAGATGCAAAGCAAAAAGAGTGTATGCACTTATTTTTTCCTTTTTCAAATAACCAAATGTTGGCCCCAGAAATGTAATAAAAAAACTTCATAGTTGATGTCAGAGGGGATATTATTTGGCTCTGTGTACATAAATAAAACTACAGACTTCTCCCCCCCCCCCAAAAAAATCATAAAGCTCTTTGTCCCTAGGTCATAGAACAAGTGTTGGCTAATATTTTTTCTCAAATAGCAATGATAGCAAAAGATGTTCTTTCTCAGTTTGTCAGCTCTCCATGTGTCAATATATAATGCCTACATCTGTAACTATCACTCTATGCATCTGAAGAAGTGAGGTTTTTACCCATGAAAGCTTATGCCCATATAAATCTGTTAGTCTTTAAGGTGCCACCAGACTCCTCCTTGTTTTTGTAGATACAGACTAACACGGCTACCCCCTGATATTTGTCAGTTTTGGTATTTATTAGGTCATTGCTCATCAGACTAGTTAGCAGAATGTACACTTAAATAGTTCTATTTTTGTTAATTCCAGAGGCTAGCATCAGTTTATTGTCCTTTAGATTAACAATGGGCCACATTCTTCCCTTGGGATGTAATTGTAACCAAGGGCAGAATTTAGCCCAGTATCTGAAGATACTAAGTATAGTATCTTCTGCTGTCTCTTTGAAGGTATAAAAGTGGGGAAAGGAGGAAAATATTTGAAAGCACCACTGTCTTCACTTACATTAAAACTTGCTTTTAATTCACAGCTGCCTGTACAGTGTCAGAGATACTGTGATGTCTGAGAATCAACATCCTTCTATGAGACCTTCGTTGGAGTATCAATATGAAGCACAAGAATTGTGCGGTAAGAAATTTGATCTGAAACTCACATGGAAAGAGAATTCTGCATGGCATTTTACTTGAGGTTTCTCCATTTTCATCCTACGTACATGAGAAACACAGCTTAGGGTATGATTTACTTTGAGTATTATGTAGAGATTATTTTCAAACCATTTTTTATCCTTGATTTGTTCCCAAGATGAGTCTGTTTGATTGGTCATATATTCTAGATATGTTCAGATAGAATGTGTCTTCCTTTTCTTGCTGTCCATAACATACATGTTTTAACATTCTATCAAATAGGAGACCCGTGTAAAACATTTGAAATATCAAATAAGACAAATGCATGGTTTTAGATTTCATTTCAAATATGAAATCAGATCTAATTTACTGAAAGGTTTGCTAAGGTTTACAAAACAGAGTTTGCAAATCCACACAGATCAAAATCAAAGAAAGTGTGATGAAAAGAGATTGTGTTTCACCCAATTTTATTAAATATATGGGTTCAAGTTGTGTAGTTGCAGAGGAGAATAAGCAGTGAGGGAGTTAAGAAATTTAAGGAACAGTTAAATAAATGAATCCTGTAGAATACTTGAGTGCTTGCAGTATTTGCTATACATATTTTTCCCAAGTTGATTTTATGTTTATTTTTCTTTTTTCCTAATGGAGATGTTCATAATTTGATGATTTTCCTTAAAAACATTTAAGATTTCTCATAATAAACAATTTATTAATATTATTTCAGGTCCTCTAAATAAGGCTTAGTATTTAGAGGTTAGACTTTCCAGCCCTCAGCATAGGTTCAATGCTGTTGGACAAGTGGTAAGAGTGCATTGTTCTATCCCTAAACAACTCCACTGGCTCCCCATTCATTCTAGATGAAAATTGGCTTGTTAGCCTAATCTGAGGGTGTGGCTGAAACGCATGTGATGGATTCAGTCACAGAGACCCCCTTGGAACTGTAACCTGATGTGCTGGAATTACCTCTGAGCCCATTTTCCCTGCCAGCTTGGGACTTCAGAACCTGCCTTTTTGAGACAGACATGCTAGCCTGCTGAAACACAGACCCACATCTGGTCCATGCCCCCAAAGCTGCAGACTTTAACCAAAAACTGCTCAACAGGTCACCTATCTCCAGCATCCAGACACCCAGCTGTCAGTGGGATCCAAACCCCAAATAAATCCGTTTTACTCTGTATAAAGCTTATACAGGGTAAACTCATAAAATTGTTCACCCTCTATTACACTGATAGAGAGATATGCACAGCTGTTTGCTCCACCAGGTATTAATCACTTACTCTGGGATAATTAATAAACAAAAGTGATTTTATTACGTATAAAAAGTAGGATTTAAGTGGTTTCAAGTAATAACAGACAGAACAAATTAAGTCACCAAGCAAAATAAACCATAAACACGCAAGTCTAAGACTAATACATTAAGAAACTGATTACAGGTAAAATCTCACCCTCAGAGATGTTCCCATAAACTTCTTTCACAGACTAGACTCCTTCCTAGTCTGGGCCCAATCCTTTCCCCTGGTACAGTCCTTGTTAGTCCAGCAGACATCTTAGGTGGAAATTAGGGGTCTTCTCATAACTGGCAGCCCCCTTTGTTCTCTTCCACCCTCTTTTATAGCTTTGGCACAAGGTGGGAATCTTTTATCTCTCTGGGTCCCCACCCCTCCTTCTCAATAGAAAAGCACCAAGTTTAAGATGAATTACAGTATCAGGTGATACAATTACAATAGGACTTCAGAGTTATACTTCATATTTCTAGTTTCAGATACAAGAATGATACATACATACAAATAGGATGAATACACTCAGTAGATTATAAGCTTTGTAATGATACCTTATAAGAGGCCTTTTGCATAAAGCATATTCTAGTTACATCATATTCACACTCATAAGTATATTTCCATAAAACATTATGGAGTGCAACGTCACACTCTCCTCCTGAACTTAGTGCCGGAGACTTGGACACTGTCCATGGCGGAGGCAGTACATTTAAAATTCCGGTTCAGCTCTGGTCACTCCCCCATCCAGCATCATTAAACACTATAGTGCTATTCATAGAGGATCTTGCAAACTTTTGGGTTTCTAGTCCCCAAGTGTCCGGAAACATGTTGGGGTGTAGTATTGCTAACAGAATGCCGATAGCAATATCTGTTAAAGTGTAGATGTCTTGGCATTCAGCCACCAATGCCATGAGGTGGTGTGCCTCGGTTTCCCCTTCCACACAGCAGTGTAGGCCTGTTATGCTGTTGCTGTTGTGCCAAGCTTCCAGCCTGTTTACAGGTATAAGCTGAAAATTAACATGCTTGTGGGATTCTCTTGTCACCATTCCTAGCATGTACAAAAGCTTTTTCCACAAATCAGATATGTCACATATCTTCAAAGGTTTGTTATTAGCATCAACTCCTTTGCCTTGGCCCTAGATGAAGTAGCAGAAGACATAAGATTAACAGACAATTTATGACGGACAGACTTTGTTCACACCACCCGGCATGCCCAGTGTCCACTGCATTTCCCAATCCCTTTGTGTACCATGGTAGGTGCTCAGACACAGATTCTCCTGCCTCTTTGGAGAAGGCGCTCAATTCAGGCATGTGTTTGAGGTTTTGGCAAGGAAAGGGTGCACTGCAACCCTGCCTGCCCTCGGCCCCACCTACTTGTGAAGTTTCCCAAATGCAAAGTTTTTCTTCCTCCTGTCTTGAATAGACAGTTTTATCTCTTACAAATGTAGCATGAACAACATATTTCAATGGAGTGCTTTGGATTGGTAAGATCCCCTCTGTCACCCCATTCTCTGTTCCCAACAGGTCAGCTGGGTGAACTCTCCCCTCCAGGAGATCTGACCTCCAGTCTTTCCTTAAAACCTGATCTACAGGTGAGGTTTCTTGCATTTCAGATGCAGATCCTTCACCCTCCTGCTGGGGAAAAGCCTTCCTACAAATGGTGGCCAAACCTGTCTGTCCCCCCTCACTTTCCACCTGGACTTCCCTCTCTGGGTTCCCTCCCCGTGTCCTCCAAAAGGGAAGGTGACCCTGATTCAGCTGTGGGCTCACCAACTATGACAGACCCTTCACTCACCAGCAGAATCCACCCCCCCCCCTTCACTCAGGTTGGGCTTGCTTCCAGCTACAGAGCCCTTGGGGTCTGTTCCCACCACAGCGGTCGTCAGGACCCCAACATCCATCTCCGGGATACATGTCCCTGTGCACCCTAGGGCAGGGCCTGTCCCCTTACAAGGAGGAACATCCCCCTCTCCCAGGCAGATGATCACAGGACAGGAGCTGGCTCTATCCAGCCCTTCCCGCAAGGACCTGCCTTGAGCCCCGGGGCTAGAGGAACTGGTTTTGACCATCCCTGCCCCCAACGGCCCACTTTCCACTGCTACCGAAGAATTACAGAGACACTCTCCTATTTCCCCAGCAGCACATGTGACTTCACCCTCCCCTCTGGGGCTTTCAGCACAAGATCCTTCTTGCTGCTAACAAACCCTGGAACAGATTCTGCCATAGAAAAAAAAATCATTCCCCAATAGAAATGGTGCAAAATTGTGTGCTACCGCTGCAACAGATAGTTCAGCCTGCAAATCAGCAGTTTCCATGTGCACCTTAGCTAAAGGTGCAAGGACTTTGTAATCACCCACAAATTCTAATTCTGCCATTTTTCCTGGTAACAAATCCTTCTCATGGATCAGGTCCCTCCTGACCACAGAAATCTCTGCACCAGTATCCCTCCAACCTTGGAGAACTTTTTCATTAAGTTTAACAGCATGCATATGCTCACTGCTTGGTTGTGTAGAAGCAACCTTTACAAATCCTGTGTGGTAAGAGGCAGTAGCCTGGGATACCCCTGTGTTACCCCAGCAGCTTCATGTGTTACCTGGTGCCTGCTCCCACTCAGCCAAGGACATTTAGTCCTCAAATACTCAGTGGACTTACAATGATAGCACCTTTGGGGCTCCTCTGCTTGTACGAGTAACAGGGGAATGGAGAGGTGAACACCCAGCCTCCTTTTTCCCAGGGGTAAAATGGTGATTCTGCTTTCCACCAACCTTGTACCCCTCTGCCAGTGGTTTATGTTTAATTGCAGTTTATGATTGCTCGTAAGAGTTTGCAAACCCAGCCAATTCACCCACTGCATCCACCTTTTTGTCCCACAAATACTGTTTTACATTATCACTGCACATATTTAGGAACTGTTCCTGAGTAACCAAATCACACATTTCTTCAAAGCTTGTAATGCCTTTTCCCCTCACCCATTTCTCTCACAAATCTTACTTAATTTACATAGGCCACATTACTTAATCCAGATTGCCTCTTAAAACTCCTGATTTTTACCCTGTAGGTTTCAGGTGTAATCTGGAACTGTTTTAAAACCAGTTCCTTAAATGTACCATAGTTTAAAGCATCAGCAACAGACATCTTATTGAACATGTGCAGAGCTCTCCCAGTCAATTTTGCAACCAAAGTAGTCATTTTTTAATCCTCAGGAATCACATGGAGAGTGAACAGTTTCTCAAAGATGATGAAATATTCGGCAATATCACTGGATTCATATTGCGGGCATAACTGTTCCCATTTGTGGATTTTTGGGGAAGTGAAGCCAGCTGCTGAAGGGTTTTATCTCTTCCATTCCATTACAGCCAGTTCATGCTTCTGGGTCTCAATTTGCACTTGTCTCTGGACCTCAATTTCTTTGTCTTTTAAGTCCAGGGTTTGCTGGTGCGAAGCCTTTTCTTTGTCAGCCTCCAGCTGCCTAAATTCCAGGGCAGCTTTTTGTGCAATCTCTTTGTCTTTTAAGTCCAGTGCTTGCTGGTAGGCAGCTTTTTGTGCTTCAATTTGAGCCTGTTTCTGGGCCTCAATTTCTTTGTCTTTTTAACTCCAGGGCTAGTCGCCTCTCTCTTTCCTTCTCCTCTTGAGCAGCTTGCTGTGCTAACCTATGGGCTTCCATAGCCCTTCTGTGTGCAGCCTCCTCTCTGGATGACTCTTTTTCTTTTTCTTTTATATCTAGTTCTTTTAGTTGCAATAATCTCTGGTGCGCCCTCTCCTTTTCTGTAACTTGCAGCCTAAAAAGCTCCAATTTCACAATCGCTTCACTTCTTTCACTCATTTTCCTACTTTCCTTTCCTGAAAGAAGCAAACAGAAAATAACAAACCAGTAACCACTTTGTCTGTTCTCTGGACGCCACACTTAAAACTCACTTAAAATCACTACCGATGTCTCAAAGCAATCAGCTGTGCACAGATCCTGCCGACTATGCCACTGTTACGGTTTCAGTCACAGAGACCCCCTTGGGACTGGAATGACCTCTGAGTCCATTTTCCGTGCCAGCTGAGGGTTTTTAACAGGAGTGCTGGATTAAGCTCCAAGTTATCTGCATTGTATGTTCAATGAACACTTTGAAATTTAGTTTCAGTGCAATTGTCCATTTCTTTCTGCCACACCTACACTCCAGGCCCAAGGTTAATTGTTCTGCTCCCTGAACCAACTTTATAGCCCAATTCTTTACTCTTAATTTCTTCCACTGTAAAAATCTAGCTTGTTAAATATGTGTGGTCCTGATAGGTGTTGACACTACATTGCCTGAGGGATCTGCCCCACCCAGTGCTGGCTTAGACTTACTGGGGCCAAGGGCCAAAGCCCAAGCCCGAAGGCTTCAGCCCTGGGTGGCGAGGCTAAGGTTACAGGCTCCCTGAAGCCCTTGAGCTTTAGCTTTGCCCCCACGCCACCCTAGCCTGGGGCAATGGGTCTTTGACTTTGCCCCCAACCAATGTGGTGGGGTTTGAGCAGGCTCAGGCTTCAGTTCCCTCTCCTGAGGTCCTGTAGTAATTTTTGTTGTCAGAAAGGGGTCATGATGCAATGAAGTCTGAGAATCCCAATGTACTCTATACCGTTAACAGCAAATTTTAGACACTGGCACATAGAAAATTGTATGCACTTTTGTGCAAACTCAACTCAGGGTTTATCTGGACAGGGACACTCAAGAAAATTAATCCTCATTAACTAAAAATGTTTATTTCAATTGGATTAATTAAATTGCATTAACCCCCTGTATGGACACTCTCATTCAGAACTAAAGTGGCCTTTATTCCGTTTGAAAGTGTCCATACAGGGAGTGTATACTGTTTAACTAATTCACTTGAAATGCTCACCTTTAGTTAATGAGGATTATTTTTCCTAACAATTCCTGTGTTCCACAAGTTCACAAATATACCAGTGCACAATGCACATGCACAAAATCAGATTTTGCATGTACCCAGAGCCTAGCTACATGTGCACATATGTAGACCTCCACTTGTGCTCTCATATCTGGGTATTTGCATATCTAAGCAGGGCATGTGCAAAAAATAGATGCACGTAATTATCAACTGACTCATAAGTATTTATACTGAGAAAAATATTGTCTGCATACACCTTTGAACTTGCAGAAGAGAGATAAGTTTCCTGCAGAGATAGTTGTGAGTGTCTGTGAGATTCTGCAGGGATATAAGTGGCATTCCTGAACTTGAAGTATACTACATGCTGTGTTGATTTGGCAGATTACTATCCAACTCCTGCATTACAAGGGAGCTTCCATCTGCATTAAGTGCAATAGGCTATGCATGGTGTAAAGGTATCAACCTGAGTGTCTTTTTTGTATTTTCAGAGAGAATCATTAAAGGAGAGGATTCAATCCAAACTGGCTTTGAGCAAGAAACTCCCCACTTTTTTGAGGATTCGTCTAGTTAAGAAACAAGTTATTCCTGTTTATTCCAATGGAAAAGGGCATCCTTTCCCATTACAGCACTGGGGAAAAACATACTGAAAAACTTGACAGGATATGTTGCATTTGGTGGAGACCTGCTGGACAAAATAGCTATGGGCCATTTGATAGTGTTGAAACTTGATTAGTTTGAGATTCATATAAGGATATGACACTGTTCAAATAACTAGTGGTTTTAAAACATTTTTCCAGACACTAATTACACACACTTGTCACCAGTGATTAAAGTAAAAGAAGATAGATGGGTGGAGAGGGGGGGCCCAAAGACAGAACTGACCAATTTTGATTGTTGTTTTCACAGGTCTTGATGTTATTTGATCATGCCGCTTTGCATTAACATGTGGTGAGAAGATGGAGCAAGAGGAAAAGAATGGGGAGAAGAGAAAAATGCAAACAAAAAAGGTCCCCAGGCATGTCCATAGCAGACAAACGAGAGAGAGAGAGCATTTGTGTGTGCATGTGCATGCTCTCTCTCTCCACCCCAAAATTACAGGCCTATATAACTGCTGAAAACAATGGCATCACTTTCCTTCACCTTGTTGGATCAGGAGCAGTTTAGCACAGCAACTTCAGAACAGTTTAATTTATTCTTTAGTCTCTTCCCCACCTCTGCACAATCAAGTTCCTCATATTTCCTTCTTCATTAACTCAACTTATGCAATGTTGCCCTTATGTCTTTGTGATTCTCCACAGTTGGGAGTAGGCACTTTCGTTTATTATTGTTTTATAACATACCTTTGATTTAGGGTTCCTACTATCTCTATGTTAAGGAAGCTATGTAATAATAAAGGGCAACATCTTTTGGAAGGAAGAGGAAATAGAGAGTTTTTCTCCCCACAAAACACCATGCAGAACCAAGGCAGGATTACAAGATACTGACCAGAAATAATTAAGAAAAAACACAATAGAAAAAAATTAGATGCATTCTTTCAATTATGAATAAGTAAATATGTAAGAATCATCTTTGGTTCTACAATTTCACCAGGAAGACAGGCTAGTAACTTCTTCATTAATTTAATACTTGCCTAGGGACTTCCATGTAAACAAAATATTAGGATCTTAAGAAAAGCTTGGTAAAACAGCTGCTGCTGCTGATAGTAGAAAACTGGAGATAATGATGGAAAACAAGGAGCTGAAGTTAACAAATGTTATCACCCATGAAACAAACAATGTTCCTGTAAGTTTGGGGAAATCTCATTATGTGTTTAAATTTCTGCATAGCAAGCAATCCAACATCATGAAAAGCAATTGCATTTGTCACATTATTCACAATGCAGTGAAGCATGCATGTAAACATCTGTCCTATGATGTGAATACGCTAGTTATTAAGGTTTTTAATGAATTTTCATCTTCAGCAAAAAATCCAGAAGGCATATACCATAATTTGAGTGGGTTTGTGTGATAATAGAATATGCAACTCTTTTGTATTTTGTTTCTAGAAGATGGCATTTTCCCCCAGTTCACCATACTATTATTTGTTTTTAAAATATGCTTCCTTCCCATCTCAAGCAAAGTCTGTTGTACTTGAAACATTATCCTACTCTTTAATGCAAACTGCAGATGATATATTACTTTCTTTTTAAGCACAGACCCCACTTCATCACTGCCATCGCCAGACCTAGCAAGTTATTAATTATTTATTATTTGTGTTGCAGGCTCACACAGAGATTGCAGTCATGGATTCAGGTATTCTTGCACTGCGTGCTATGAAAACACATCAGAAAGAGATTGTAAGCTCTGTGGGACAATGACAATCTAAATAAACTAGTACTGTTTCAAGTGTAAAACAGAGGGCTTTGAGCTCTACCAGACAAGGCCGGCTCCAGGCACCGGCTTGCCAAGCAGATGCTTGGGGCGGCCACTCCGGAGAGGGGCGGCACGTCCAGCTATTCGTCAGCAATTCGGCGGATGGTCCCTCACTCCCGCTCAGAGCGAAGGACCTCCTGCCAAATTGCCACCGCAGATCGCGGCCTTTTTTTTTTTTTTTTTGCGCCGCTTGGGGCGGCAAAAACCCTGGAGCGAGCCCTGCTACCAGAGGAATAATCTGACTCAATTACTGTGACAAACCTGGTTTAAGCAAGCCTGGGTTTAATTTTCAGTGGCAGTACAGGACAGATCAGACATGAAACTACAAGGTTTTTGCCCTAAAGCACTGAGGGTGAAATTATCTCCTGTGCAGAGGGTCAATACAGGGAGTATACATCATTTAAGTTTTACTTTAGCCTTGTGCTAAAGTATGCAGGGATGATTTCACACACACACACCCACACAATTTAATTAGACCATATACTGACAAAAGATGTAGGATAGGATGCAACAAACAGTGAATGAGCTGAGAAGTTTAGCTCTCATCATTAAAGTGACATTTTGTGGTTTGGATCCAGCCTCATATGCTCACTCAAATAAATAACATAAACTTAACACAAAAAGGCATTTGCATGCATATATAGCTAACTACCTGATTTGCGCAGACCTGCTGACCTTTCCAACCCTTAAATCCACTACTGTTCTCTCAGTTCTATTGAAATCAAAAGGGTCGCCCTGATACAACACAGCAGAATATGGCCCATAGGCTATTGCCTCCTTCTGGTTTCACTTTATTATCATTTTGTAATAAACTTCTCTCTTCTGTGTGTTTTTCTACTACTGCAGACCAAAAGGTAAATCTCCAGTTAGATGGTAAAGTGTACCTTAGTTGTTGGAATAGGTCATATTAATTTTTGGACTGAAGGTCAATATGGTATATTAAAATAGCATAAAAGGATTGACAATTAGTTTGTTGGTGATTGATATTTAATTCCTAGAAGCCATTCAGTATATTGTCAAATAATATGAAACCATAAGACCCACATTGAACTGAATTATTAATTGCCTTCAGGATGTTGGTCCCAGTTCCTCAGACTGTGGAGTTGTTTCCTAATTATAGCAATTCCAGCTAATATTTGAGCTTACTACAAAATGAGAAAAGCCAGAAATAAACCCATCATTAATTTGGGTTTCCTGAATCCAACTAATACAAAATGAGATTTCTCTTATTGAACTCTATATATGTGCATACATTATGTGAATTTTGAATGATTGCCCAAGGTGATAACAATGTGGTTATAAAGATAATGCATATCCTTAAACAATGTACCATTGACAACTTTATCAAGAGCACTGATGTGATTTAAATAACTTATATATTTTATAAAGTATCTATGAAAGTGTAACATTACTCGTATTAAAATCCATAATCAGATACTCTTTGTATAATAGTGGATTGCAGATCCATTGCAGCATATATTTGCAACTATACACATTTAAATCCACTGAGAAATCAACAGCGAAATCTACAGTTAGTTCTTAATTTTCATTTTTTCCTGCCTAGGATTCATCTAATATTATTTTTTTTATACCCCCACCCCCAAAAGTGATGAAACATTGCTGTCACTTTATTCACGGTCTTTCAACCCTTATTCAAACCTCTCCTTTTTGCAGTAGTCACATCTAGCTTATGTACCATGCTTGCATTCCTGGCTGTGCTGAGTTCAATGCTATATCACCTCACCTCATGTCTTTACTTCTCACATTGCTGAATTCCTAACATTGGTCTTCATTATTATATCCTGATTCAGCGTTATCACTAAGTTGATCAGTCCCGTCTATAGTTTTCCTTTTGATGCATTTACACTAAACTTGCAATACTTTTCCTTCAGATTTTGTAATGTATTGAATTTTTTATTGGATGTTTTTTATGGCATTCTATTCTCTTCAGATGCTTATGCTACCCTCCTCAAAGAATCTGAGCACCTTTCAGGAGCGCATTAAGCAATGTGACTAGCATCTGGTATGTGTGGTTCTGTGTTTCTCCCTAAGGGGAAATATGTGAATTTTAATAAATATGTATTAATATTTGTCTGCTGTGATAAGCAATTTTATTGTTGAAATGGAAAATATTAAGATCTGAGGTGTTTTTTGGATACTGTAGGAGTGCATTCTAGAGTCACTGGGTAGCTTGCCTGATCTGTTTTATCCTTATTAGAATTTTAGAGTAGCACTCAGAGGTTCCAATTTGGATCCTCTCTTGCTAATATTTCTTTCAAGAGTTATCTGTATAAGAAGGCTTAGATTTATTCTGTTCAAATATGTTAAAGCAGAAGACAAGACAAAATCATAAAAAGTCCTGCCTTGAAGAACTCAGTATGTAGGACATCAACCTTGAAAACATTTATTCATGTGAGTAGTCCTATTGACTAGAGCTGGGTGAATAACTGATTTTTTTTTGCTTCACTGGCAATTCCAAAAAGATACAGATATACCAGTTTGAGTCAAATCAAAACAGATTTTTTGGGGAGTATTGTCAGCGATTTCCAGAAGTCAACAAAACATCAATTTTGGGTTTGTTTCATTTCTGGGCACCTTTTTATTAAAGCAAATAGGTGAAGTGCTAGATTCACAAAGGTACAGGAAGAGGAGCAACCCTTCCTTTGATGTCCCAGTCATTGGGCACCAGCCTGGATACGCAACTTCAAATTCCTATTCTGGGGCAAATCTTCCCCCTATTATGTAGGGCTTAAACACAAGGCTATAGGGTATGCTAGGTGTGGAGCTTTTACTCTCTCTCTTGTTAAAGCTGTTCCACTTTGTATGAAATACTTGAATATTCATTTGGCCAGAGGATACTCAAATGCAAAAGACTCTATAGCTCTGTGGTTAGGGCACTCAGTCAGAAGAAGAAAGACCTAAGTTCAAGTCATTACTCTGGCATGGGGATTCCAATATATGTCATACACATTGGGTATAAGGATCATCAGCACCACCTGCCATTTTCTGAATGGAACCTATGACTCTTTCTAAAACAAGCCTGGACTACCCCCCTCCCCATCATCCAACACTATTCATGAATGGTGGGAATTTGCTGAATAATTTCAGTTGACACAAAGCAGCATTTTTCAGCAAATATACTATTTCTTCTATTGAATTATGTGTAATTACAGATATAGGCCTGAGAGGGATGGAGGGACCCATCTATCAGCCTGGCATGGTATCCCTGGAAGTATGCTGCCTGCCAGGGGCCCATATCCAAGATGTTATGGAGGGATTGTCAAGGATCATCCAGCCCTCTGACTACTGCCCCATGCTACTCAGCCATGTGGACACTAACGATACAGTAAGGTATGACCCTGAGCATATCATAAGTTACTGCAGGGCTTTGAGACTGAAGGAGTTGGGGGTGCAGGTGGTGTTCTCTTTTATCCTTCCAGGCAAGGGTAGGGTCCCAGGCAGAGACAGATGTTTCCTGGAGATGAATGCCTAGCTACAAGGATGATGTCACCAGGAGGGCTTTGGCTTCCTTGACAATGGGATGCTGTTCTGGGAAGAAGGACTGCTAAGCAGAGATGGGATCCACCTATTGAAGAAGGGGAAGAGCATATTTGGATAAAACTGGCTAACATCATGAGAGGGCTTTAAACTAGGTTTAATGGGGGCAGGTAACAAAATCCCACAGGTAAGTCCAAAACATGGAGAACTAGGAGAAAGGTTGGAGTCTGGGGGGGAGCATGGGCTGTTATAGGAGGGATAAGGAAGATACGAGAGAGAACATGGGGGAAAATCAAATTAGTATCTTAGGTAACTATATATTAATGTGAGAAGTATGGGAATAAGCAGGAAGAACTTGAAATGCTAGTGGGATAATATGCATGACTGGAATATTGGTATAGAAGGGTAAAGCTTGCTCAGGAAGGACAGGCAGGGGGAAAGGGAGATGGTATTGCCTTATATATTAAAAATGTATACACTTGGCCCGAGATTAATATGGAAATAGAAGACAGACATGTTGAAAGTCTCTGGGTATAGTTAAAAGTGGTAAAAATAAAGCTGATCTCATCATAGGGATCTACTACAGACCATCTAACCAGGAAGAAGAGGTGGATGAACCTTGTTTTAAACAACTAACAAAATCATCCGAAGCACAGGGCTTCATGGTGATAGAGGACTTTAACTACTCAGACATCTGTTGGAAAAACAACAGAGCAGAGTACAGATTATCCAACAAGTTCTTGTAATGTATTGGAGACATTTTTTTTTTCCAGAAGGTGGAGAAAACTACTGGGGAAGAGGCTGTCTAGATTTGATTTTGACAATTAGGGAGGAACTGGCTGAGAATTTGAAACCACAGAATTTGAAAAGTGGAAAGCAGCTTGGGTGAAAGTGATCATGAAATGGAAGAGTTCATAATTCTAAGGAATGGTAGGAAGGAAAACAGCACAATAAAGATAATAGATTTCAAGAAGGCAGACTTTAGAAAACTCAGGGAGCTGGTAAATGAGATCCCATGGGAAACAAGAGGAAAAACAGGTCAAGAGAATTAGCAGTTTTTCAAAGAGACATTATTAAGGGCACAAGAGCAAACTAGCCTACTGCATAAAAAAGCTAGGAAGTATGGCAAGGGACCACCTGGCTTAACCAGGAGATCTTCAATCATCTGAAACGCAAAAAAGAGTCTTACAAAAAGTGTCAAATTACAAAGAATGAATATAAACAAATAACATAAGTATGTAGGGACAAAATTAGAAAGGCCAAGGTGCAAAATGAGATTAAACTAGCTAGAGGCATAAATGGTATAAAGGAAACATTCTACAAATGCATTATAAGCTAGAAGAACAAGGATAGGGCAGGCCCATTACTCAAAGAGGTGGAAGAACAATAGCAGATGTGGAAATGGCAGAAGTGCTAAATGACTTTGTTTCAGTTTTCACCAAAAAGGTTCGTAATGATTGGCTATCTAACATAGCAGTGAAAAGGAGGTAAGCTAAAATAGGGAAAGAACAAGTTACAAATTACTTAGAAAAGTTAGGTACCTTCCAGGCACTGGGGCCTGATGAAATGCATCCTAGAATACTCAAGGAGCTGACTGAGGAGGTATCTGAGCCATTAGCGATTATCTTTGAAAAGTCATGGAAGACGGGAGAGATTCCCGAGGCCTGAAATTGGCAAATATCTATTAAAAAATCTATAAAAAGGGAAATAAGGTCAACCTGGGGAATTACAGACCAGTCAGCTTAACTTCAGTACCTGGAAAGAAAATTGAGCAAATAATTAAGCAACCAATTTGCAAACACCTAGAACATAAGATGATAAGTTCAGTCAGCATGGATTCGTCAAGAAGAAATCCGTCAAACCAACCTAATAGCTTTATTTGACAGGTAACAAGCCCTGTGAATAGGTGGGAAGCAGTAGATGTAGTATATCTTGACATTAGTAAGGATTTTGATACTGTCTAGTATGAACTTCTCATAAACTAACTAGGGAAATACAACATAAGATGGGTGTATAACTGGTTAGAAAACCATTCCTAGAGAGTACTTATCAGTGGTTCAGAGTGAAGCTTGAAGGGCATACCGAGTGGGGTTCCATAGGGATCAGTTCCAGGTCTGGTTCTGTTCAATATCCTCAACAGTGATTTAGATAATGGCATAGTGTACACTTATACATTTTGCATACAATGCCAAGCTCGGAGGGGTTGCAAGTGCTTTGGAGGATGCGATTATAATTCAAAATGATCTGGACAAACTGGAGAAATGGTCTGAAGTAAATAGGGTGAAATTCAATATGGACAAATGCAAAATATTCCACTTAGGGCTTGTCTTTACTACTCTCCCATCAACATAATTACTCCATCTCAACGAGAGGTGGAAGCTATGTCTCCAGCTGACATAGTGTGGTGTAAGCACTGCTTCCAGTCAATCTAAATCATGTCACTCTGAGGGATGGGGTTTTTCACAACCCTGAGCGCCCTAAGTTACATCAACTTACACAGAAGTGTAGACAAGCCCTTAGGAAGGAACAATCAGTTGCACACATACAAAATGGGAAATGTCTGCCTAGGAAGGAGGACTGCAGAAAGGGATCGGGAGTCATAATGGATCACAAGCTAAATATGAGTCAACAGTGTAACACTGTTGCAAAAAAAAAATCAAATATTATTCTGGGATGTATTAGCAGTGGTATTGTAAGCAAGACATGAGAAGTAATTCTTTCTCTCTACTCCATGCTGATTAGGCCTCAACTGGAGTATTGTGTCCAGTTCTAGGTGCCACATTTCAGGAAAGATGTGGACAAATTGGAGGAAGCCAGAGAAGAGCAACAAAAATGATTAAGGGTCTAAAAAACATGACCCGTGAGGGAAGATCGAAAAATTGGGTTTATTTGGTATGAAGAAGAGACAACTGAGAGGGGACATGATAACAGTTTTCAAGTACATAAAAAGTTGTTAGAAGGAGGAGGAGAAAAAATATTCTCCTTAACCACTGAGGATTGGAAAAGAAGCAAGGGGGTTAAATTGCAGCAAGGGCGGTTTAGGGTGGACAATAGAAAACTTCCTTACTGTCAGGGTGGTTAAGCAGTAGAATAAATTTCCCAGGAAGATTGTGGAATATCTATCACTGGAAATTGTTAAGAGCAGGTTAGACCATCACCTGTCAGAGATGGTCTAGATAAACTTAATCCTGCCATGAGTGCAGGGGACTGGACTAGACGACATCTCGAAGTCCCTTCCAGTCCTACAATTCTATGTGGATGTAGAGTTACTCATACACACATACATGCAGGATGTGTGCCAGGTCATGTTCCCAAATATGTCTCCCTCACATCTCAAAGCTGACTGAATTGGCTTCCTGAAGATTCCCCTGAAAATTCCTGAAGTATAGGCTAATGTTCAGGTGCTACAAAATCTATGTCTCTATGCAACCCCATCACAACATTTCTACTCCCTCTCCATCATGCGGATTAGGTTTGATGCACACTCCAGTAATCCCCTGCTGGTGCAACAGCCCCTACGGCAACGGTATCAACTGATACAACTCAGAGAGCAGCATATACAATTCTGTAGCATGGATATAATTCACCATTACATTATATAGGATAGTCCAGGAAAAAAAAATATGTACAAAAAGGTTGAAGTTTTATATTTTATTCTATTGAACTTTTCAATAAGAGATTTGCAACTGTAGGGCTTTCCTCTTGAATCCTCTTTGTGCCTCCTGAGCAGAATTTTCTACAAACAAGAAGTTCCTAAATGTCACTTGGCTCCTACCAATGTAAATATAACATAATTCTTTGCACAAGGAAAATCGTAGCAGTAATGGTTTTATTGTAGGAACAGAAGTACCCAGAGTACATTTAGCTCACTAAGTTAAGAAGTCTCACATTAACTGCAAGAGAAAGTATTCCCTTCATCCCCCAAAACTCTCTAGTGTGATATTCTACTTGACGAGGAAGTGAATGAAATAAAGGAATTACACTAGCTCTGCTTACTGAAGCATGATATTTTGAAAGATTCATGTGGAAGTTAAACTGTACATGAACAATTAAGGAAGAAAGCGTGCAGATGTGCCAGAGCTTTAGATTTTTCTCTCTCATAGCTTTTCAAATCAGTCAGAAAATTGTCTCTGTTTCTTTCAGTGAGTAGGTTATCCTGTAACAGCAATTGCTTACTGACGGTTTTGGTGGTTGACATTGTTTAACCAAGCTCAGAACCATTGTTATAGGATGTATGCCAGTCCAATGGTGTGGAAAACTGTGCTACTAACAGAAGGGACCAGATATTAAATAAAGACTCAGAGGGCTCTGAACTGTGAAGACTGAGTGAGAATGGAGTCTTTGATCTCCTGAGAAAGGATGGAGGGAACATTGCTGTTAATGTGTATCCTCCACTATTGAAGCACACCAGATGTTTCTGGTAGCAGTTGCAGAGAAGTAACTGCAAAAAGTAGTTCCAAAAGTAGTATCTCTCAGTGAGGGAATTGCTTGGTGGTGGCATAGAAACAAAACATTTGAGTAGTAATTTACAATTAATTGCTTCTATTGTAACTTTTTAAAGCAAATTTTGACCTTTTTCTATATTTCAAAGTTATACCTTTCACTTCTATGTATTTCTTAATTTCTAGCCACTGTAGTATCTAAATGCCAATTGCCAACATTTATATGACAATACTTATTGTCTGTAATGGACAATACAGCTGGGTTTCTTACACTCCTTTCAGTGTATTACATCATGAGGAAGAAAGAAATACATGAAATAAGAGAAAAGAATCCAGCTGGAGCTGATGTTGGTATACATTTCTTTGCATGGTAGAATACTCTGATATATCATCATATGGTTTTTCAATGCAGCCATCAATGTGTCATAAGTGCCATTATAGAAATCAAAAAGTACCTCAACAATATAAAAGTATCTCAGTGGTAAGAGAAAGGGAAGAGGAATTACAGCTACTGAATTGCATTGGTAGATAATAAAAGTGTAAGATTAAAAGACATCTGAGAACTCAGACTCATTTTTAAAGAACCAGGACTGAGATTTGTTCACTCTCATGCCTACAATTGCACCTGTAATTACCATAATTTCTCAAACACCACTTCAAAATGCAGCCCATTTAGACAATTAATACATACATTTGTGTATACAATTGTAGGAACTGCATGAAAAGATATAGGTGCAAACTGCACATATTTTGTATTAAGACATCGGGTCTTGTTTCAAAATGTGACCCTTACTTAGTTTTGTGAGGAAATAGTTTCTGTTTGTGCCTATGACTAATACTCAGAATCTCAAGTTAACTTCCATCAAGAGCTAGGGAAGAGTTTAGAAAAACCATTTGCAAAACATAGAAAAAATGCTTCAGTTTTAACTGCAAATTCTGCAGTACAAGGCTGTTCCTAACTTATTTGAATGTTAAATTATTTTAAATGTTATATATTTATCTAGAAAGATTTTATATATTTATCTGCAAAAATAATGTCATGGCAATGTTGACATCAGCAGGATTGGTTGGCACTTGTTTTCAATTAGTTTTCACACCAGCTCTGTCAGTGGGCAGAAAAAGTGGTAAAACTTCACAACATCATACCCTATTTTTCAACCACTTCTAGTTATAACAGAATAATGTCAGGAAATGCAAAAGCTGAAGTTCCCATAGTAACGCTAACTCACCCACAAGCAGCAATAAAACCTTTATAGCACCTCATAACACTATGTATTTTATTTATGCCATGTACTATGTTCTTCAGTTTTAATCTGTTTCTAGTCTCCTTCCACTACTTCCGCTTTGAGTTACACTAGTTGCTATGAAACAACAAGCACCCACAAGGGCAGTATAAAATCCATTTATATAACATTTTGAAGTATATGCTCTGGTGCATAAAATTTCAAGAGAAAAAATAATCAGTGATTAATACTGCAACCTCAGCAATAAAACATTTTTAAAAAGGAATAGACATTTTAGGAGTATCCATGTGTAATGTTCTGCTTGAGGTGCACTGTGCATCCCAAGCCAATGATTGGCCTTTAGAGATGGGAGTCTGATACAAGTAGTTGGCAGGAGTTATTCTTTTAGCCTAAGTGGTAGAGGCTCATGCTATTAACACTAGATGGCCTTGTTTCAATCCCTGGTGGTGACCCAGGGTGACAGTGTCACAGTTCTTAGCAAGTGCCTCCATCCAGGTACTCACTAGGACTGCAATCCAAGCCTCTGCTGCTCTGGATTTGCTGTGTTTAAGTCCTTGCAGCTTAAGCAAAGTCCAACCATTGCCCCACTATTAGGGTCCCTAAGCATATTCTTAAGTGGCAGACCTTCTGAGAGCTGAAATCCTCTGGCCAATTGCCTAACCCCTCTGGGTGCAAGAGGGGCTGCTCAGATTCCATTCTATTGAATTATACCCCCCTCCCAGAACTCCACCCCAAAGGTATGAACCTGCTGATTTCCAGTTGAACTATCTCCGTGGCATGAAGCAGTTAAAACACTCATGCACTTTGCACAGAGTCTAACACATTTATGCTCTTTTATTTAAATAATGTAAAGTATAGGGAAAGGAGAGAGCATATAGAATAAACATTACACACGTATTCCTGCCTAAAAATTCGTAACAACCCCAGGACATTGTTTGGACTGGGGTCAGAGTCCTTTGGGTTGTTTGGTCCTTCTGTTTCAGTGCATGGTTCATGGGCTTTCATATTGTGGGATGCTTCTTCCTCAGATTGGAGAAAAATGGCCCCTGCACAGAACAAATGCCTGACAGGTAACTGTTGCCAAGGCGACTTCCCCCCGCTAAACCATTCCTTATGGAGGGGGGGCCAGTCTTTTGTCTAGATTTCTAACAAAAGAGGGCTGTTGACTTAGGTATTCTATTGTCAGCCTTGTATCTTTGTGTGAAGAGACGTAAGCTAACATGGCAATAGAAACAAGCAATAGAAAGGGCAAAATGCTGTCTATTCAAAATGGAATTTGCAGCCTGACACACACACATACAGTTCCTAAATTGTTCCTAAATTGTGATTCCCAAATCATCATAGGAAGTCATTACACATGCACTCCATAATATGAAATGTAATATGATGCAGATAGCTGAGGGACACTTGCATTTGACTTCAGAGGAACTTGCAGGTTGTCAACACACCTTGGGACTTGGCCCATGATATGTTGCCTCTTATGAGGCTGAGAGAGAGAAGGAGAAATCTCTCTGTGTAGAATGGCAGTAGATGGAGACATGCATTTGTAATGTTGGAGGTGTCACAGGAAGAATGGTGAGAGGCTCACCTTGCTGTATCTCCCTTCAGCACAGATTGAATGCAGCCCCTTCTGAAGCTTCTAGGCTGCCACCAAATAGGTAATTTTTGCATGTGTATCATGAAGGTGTGATGGTACCTCCCATAAGGCTTTATGGAAATATGCTTAGAAATGTGTTTTATGCTACATATGCCACGTAACGTATCTCAAAGGTTATGATCTACTGAATCTATTAATCCGTTTTGTATGCATGTATCATTTTTGTAATCAAAGTTATGAATATTGGCTGTGTACTGACTTGATTTCTAAATAACCTTAGTAGAGCATTTGGTCAGTTCCTGGAGAAAGGAAAGTTGAAGTTAAGTACCTAATCAAGAGATACTTAAAGGACAATGAATCTTGGAACACTCCAATCCACATAAGAAGTCTACTTGAGGATGTTCAAGGTAGCATGTGACCCATGGCTGCTACCTGGGAAGAAACTGTGAGTCATGCATAGACATGTAGCTTGCCCAGGTGACTCCTAAACTCCATCTTGGAGCTGGACTTTGCAAAACAGTGAGGAGGGGGTCTCCACCCACAAAAGAAAGTCTATTTAAACCCCTAGAAGACCCCTCCATTTTGTCTTCAGCTGGCTAAAGAGAGAGCCTCTCCACCCCCCAGGATACTAGATAGAAACTGGAACAAAGGACAGTGTGCAAGGGGTGTGAGTGATTGCTGGACCCAGGCTAAAAGGAGATTAGTCTGTAAAAGGGAGCATTCTGAAACTGGTGAGGATCTTATCTATATTCAGTTTGATTAGACATAGATTTGTACATTTTATTTTATTTTGCTTGGTGACTTACTTTTTTCTGTCTGTTACTACTTGGAACCACTTAAATCCTACATTCTGTATTTAATAAAATCACTTTTTACTTATTAATTAACTCAGAGTATGTATTAATACCTGGGGGAGCAAATAACTGCATATCTCTCTATCAGTGTTATAGAGGGAGAACAATTTATGAGTTTACCCTATATAATCTTTATACAGGGTAAAATGGATTTATTTGGGTTTAGACCCCATTGCGAGTTGGGCATCTGGGTGTTAAAGTCAGGAACATTTCTGTTAGCTGCTTTCAGGTAAACCTTCAGCTTTGGGGCAAGTAATTCAGACCCTGGGTCTTTGTTGGAGCGGACGGGAGTGTCTGGCTCAGCAAGACAGGGTGCTGGAGTCCTGAGCTGGCAGGGAAAGCATGGGTAGAAGTAGTCTGGGCACATCAGGTGGCACCTCCTAGGGGGTGTCAGTGTTTTGAGTGTCACTCTTATGATGGAAATACTTTTGTGAAGAGGACTGTTTTGCCACATTTCCTAAGGATGATCAGACTGTGGATTGTCCTGATCTCCTCTGGAAGTCCATACCATAGTCACATTCACTGGAATGAGAATGTATATCACAAAGTCCAGGATTAATCACATGAGAACTGGGGACAAAGCATTGTCTCAGAGGAGCACAGCTACCACAGTAGTTCATAGATCCAAATAAGTCTCTAATGTAGTCAATGCTTGGTCCATTACTTGCTTTGAAAATTAAGACTCAAACTTTCTGGCCTCAGAATCTGCTTGGGAATTAGTGGAGAGACTTGAGCACATCAGGTCTATGCTCACGGGGACTTGAGCCATGGAGAAAACAGGGAGCTGCCCTCTGTACCAACTGGAGCCTGTGCAATATCTTCTCACTCAGTTTAAGATACTGTAATTCTCTGTAATCCATCCTGGAGATGACAAATTCATTGGCCTCTGTGGCCAGGACCTCATCCCAGAGAAAACAATGAAGTGCCCTAGCAAGCTGTAGGTGAAGGCAGGCATTTTTAGATATCAATCTTACCAGGTTGGGTGAGGGGTCAAATTGGACCCCTGGCTCTTTGAGCCACTTTGATGAATGGGGCTAGATGCATTCCATGGAAGGTGGAGACTATATCTCTTCTAGTTCTTCAGAGCATTTACTCTTTCTGACCTACTTTACTCTCATCCTGTCTGGGTTCATCTTGAGACATCTGCTTTCCATCGAAGACCTGATTTCCTGTAGGCGTTCTGACATTTTAGTATTGGTGGTTTTATCAGTTGGGAATGAAATATGTATGGTGGAATATCAGCCTATAGAGCTCGTAGTATGTCATTCTCTCTCCGAGGGGTTCCATGCAGATATTGAAGTGAAGAAGGGATATTTCGGAGCCCTGTGTGAGTTCTTTTGGAGAAGAAGAGCAGTTACTTAGCACCACTATAAAAATTGGAGCCACCTACTCCTGCTATTAAATGTGCTTGTGTTGGCAGTACCCTGTGGGGAATTGTATCAAAGGCAAGAATTCCAGCAATATGAGCATGGAAATCTTGCCTGTGTCTATGGCCACCCTTTAATGCCACTACAACGATCTGTGCTGTGCCTTCATCTGAGCTTTGACCGTTAGGCACCCAGAATGTGAGATGATGTCACCTGTTGTTGCAACTTGGTGGTTACTGCTTTCACAAGGATTTGGATTGCAGTAGCAGCTACAGCCCCCAGCCAGATCAGGGATCAGTCATGAAAAGTGCTGTATATACATATAGCCAAAGACAAGCCCTATCACAAAAACTTAATAACCTAACTATATAAAGGGTAGGAGAAAGTCAGCATTAGCCCTTTTTACAGATGAGGAGCTGACGAACAAAGATTACATGACTTGCCCAAGATAACACAGGATGTCTGCGGCAAAGCTGCAATTTAAATCCAGATTTCCAGAGTCCAGGTCCACTGCCAGAAACACAAGAACATCCTTTCTCTGCTATTCATATTTCTTCATCACACAATTTTAATAAATGAGTAATATTATTACTCATTTGATACAATTCTATTACTACTCTGTTTTACAAGTTATAATAATCTTAACATATATTATATTTTACTTATAAGTAGAAAATACATTTTCTTATAGGGTGAATTATTTGCCTTGCTCACATAAATAGTCCTTTTAATTACAAGACTACCCTTGCAAATACAGAATTTGAACTGTAGTGTAAGATTTTTAAACATTTGCAATGTATTTTTCAGCCACTGATTGCCTGTAAAATAACCCCAAACCCCTACACATTTCTTGCTTTTTCCTTCCCCGTACCTGCTACTAGATATTGAAGCTGTGCATCATCATGCTCAGAAGCAGTTACTGTAAATCTGTCATATCCCTGCTTGCTACAGACAGAATAAGATTATCTACCTTTCTACCCAACTCTTATGCCCGATACAATCAGCTGTATTTTTACATACAGTGTAGGAACACCATGTGCATGCTTCATCTTGATACCTTGCTCTTGACCAGATAGTAAAGATGTGCCTTTGCTGTTTTCCCACTTCTTGGGTAACAAGCATTACTTTGTGTTTTGTTTCCTTTTTGCTTATTTGCTCTTGAATGTGATCCGTTGTGCTACTATTCTGCCATGAAATTCCCTTTACTCAAAGCAACATCAAACTGCGTACTCATGTTGCACACATTCTAATACTCCATGAGGTCTCAGTGGGTTTTCGCAGGTACCTGCTTTAATATTTCTACTTTATGTTTTCCTTTCCTTCAGTGTAGAAGGATTTGTATTTTTGGAACATAAGTGTCAATAGATGTGATTGATGATAACGAGATGTGGTACTACTGTGAGTTTACCATCATAAAGGAGAAATCGCCTATGGAATAGATGGGGCATGTAGTGTTACGCAGGTTGTCCACCTGCAGCTCTGACTGTTTTGAAAATAGTTAGGTAGCTCCTTTGACCAATTTGTAACCAACAATGACATTTAGATACATGGATATGAGTACTATATGCAGCTAGTTAGAAAGAACTCATGACATTCTAATGTACATAATAAAAATGTACATTTGTGTGTGATATGACATACCCTCAGTGATATTGATATTAGAGAGATTAATTTAAATAAATACAAAACAGCATACCCAGCAGTGTTAGAATCCTTGTGGACTAAAGTGAGATCTATATTGGTACATTTTCAAAGTTCTATAGGAATCTTTAGTTTTGTCATTCCCACTAACTTGAATAAAGGGACTTACATAACAAAAATACTTTTGTTTTGATTTTTAAGAGTATCTCACCACAGCCTCCATTTTTGAAAGCACCATTTTGTACTTAAGTAACTGCATCCACAAATTTGTGCACCACATTAATTGCAGAACTGTATACCAGCAGATGTCTATCTACCTGATTTGAGGGTGCAATCAAGTATTTAGATATCTAAATTGTATATTTTAACCCATAATTTATATTACTTGGAAGAGCTAAATTAAACTATTTTTAAACTAAAAATATGCAAAATGAAAAAGTTTGTTACACTGGAATATTGATCCAGTCAAAATAGGGATTTACATTCAAACTATCCTATGAACACTTAACTAGGGCATTTTGAATAGTATTTTTATAATCCCTCAGATTAGTATAGTAAGAATAATTTGCATATTTCAATCACTAGTTTCATACCATGGACCAATCTATTCCTAAAAATAGTTGACCAGAACAGTTAATATAAAATTGTTGAACTCTTGATGTATTTTATCTTGTATAGCAGATTATATATAACTATTATCTTGCAATTGAACTTCACCCTAAAAAGAGATGGTCCCAAAAGATGGTCCCTGAAAGAATGTTTTGGGGACTGGATCTAGACCAATTCAGATCCAAAACAATAGGAAGATCAATATTCCAAATCCAGATTCAGAACAAAGAAATATATGAGAATACTATTTTAGCACATTTCCTCTTCAGACATTGTACCGTGCCTCTCCTGCAACACCAAAGGTCTCTTTCTCCTCTCTCTTCAACTTGCCCCCATTCCAACCTGCATAGCCTTCCTTCTACTTCCGCAGCTGAAACAGCGGCACTTTGTGCTGGCCTGGCATGCTGGTTTTGATGTCCCTTACTGTGGGAAACAACAGTGGGAATTTCTTTCCTTCTCCTCTTCTTTTATATAGATAGCAGTCTGCAAGCCAGAATCTGGAAGGAATAGGTAGAGGACCATACATAAGTGACAAAATGGGACACAGGAGCTACTTGGTAACCCATAGAGGTTAGTTTTCGGGAATGTCTCCCACCAAAAGGAATAGGAGGATGCTACAATGGTGCAAATGGTGAAGTTGCACCAGGTCCCACAAGGTTAGGGGGGCCCAACAAGCAGAGGAGCAGGAAGCAACCCCCAGCCAGACTGCTGGAGAAGCACTCCCTATCTCTACCCACACCCCTGGTGCATGCAATAATGCCTAGGATGTGCTGAAAGGAAGGAAGAATGCCAGGATATTTGAGATTAGGTTGGAGCTTGTTTCCTGACTGCTTTATAACTAAACGTTATATCACAGATTGCAGGAGATAGCCCCTCAAGCAATTTAGGGATTTGTTTACAAACAGTTCTATGTATATATTGGCACTATTGGAGATAGTTTCCTGCCTTTTCCTATATGTAATTTTGTTGTATATATGTTGGGAACGACTTACTGAATTGTTCTAAATAAATCTGAGCAAGTGTCTACTCCTATTTTGTGTGTGTGTGTGTGTAATGCCAAAAGACAACTGACTGCATGATTCTGTCTGTATTCTGAGAGTGCTGGGGGCTAGGAAACTGTATAGTCCTATGTGTGTTTTGACAATACTATGGGCTGATTTACTATACACTCCTGTACAAATCTACATAGTGTAACATTTAGCACTGGTCTTTCATTTCTTTATATTATTTCCCTCCTAGTGCGGGAAGCAGGGAAATTTAAAAGAGGGAAAAGAAGAGTTATGCTTTAGCTTGGTAATGTCACAAGTGGGCGAAGGAAATTTGGAAAACATAAAATATTTCAGAGTCTTACAGTTCATTAATCCAACATCAGATAGAGCTTTGCTTTTACCACTGCAAGGGCAAGACACAGATACAGAGATTTTGCCTAAACCAAGACATGTCTCTTCAATATAATCTCTCGTTCAAAAGAAATGCTGGGAAAAAAAATCTTAGGGCCAGATTCTGATTGCCTTACTCCTGTTGGGTATTGGGACTACTCATTGAATAAGGCTATACACTATTGATTGAGTCAGGCTATGCCTACACTGCACTGTAGATGCTGCTGACACAAGACGCTTTTCTGCTGGTGTAGGAACACCACCTCCCCAAATGACATAAGCTACGTGAACAGAATTGCTTTCTGTCGGCATAGCCAAATCTGCACTGGGATTTTCATCAACAGAGTTATGATAGCTAGGGGATCTGTTTTTATCACACTCATGACTAATGCAACTATGCTTGTGTAAATTTTAAGAGTAGACCAAGTCAGAGATGCTACGAGTAAGGCCAGGGCTGGCTCTAACTTTTTTTGCTGCGCCAAGCAAAAAGAAACAAACAAAAAAAAAACCAAAACGAGTGCTGCCCCGCCAAAACACCCCCTAGCGCCGCCCTGCTGAAACAAAAACAAAATCCCCTGAATGCTGCCCCACTAAACCAAAAAAAAACCCAAAACCCGAGCGCCGCCCCGCCGAAACAAAACAAAACAAAACAAAAATGGAGCACTGCCCCACCACCCCAAGTACATGCTTTGTCGGCTGGTGCCTGGAGCCAGCCCTGAGTAAGGCCATCAGATTCTGGCCAAAAGAGTAGAACACACACACTTGCACTTTTGAAATTGAGGCTTAGGTAGAGATTGGGAATGAGGCAATGGTTAATTTTGACAGCAATCTTTTTGACTACCAGTTGTATTTTTTTGGATATTTTAACTGAGTGTCAGATGCACTGTATATATTTGTACATTTTAGAGGATAGTGGCTACCATTTAGAATAAATTACTTAGGAAAGCATTTTCCATGTCTTATTGACATGTAATCAAGGGAATTCTTGATAGGCTAAAAATGCCTCTCAAATGCCTATTTACGATTCAGAAGATCTGTGAAGTATTTCTTAAGTATTCCATTTGCTGCAGATTGCTCTATGTTCTGAATTTGGGTATTCAGGTGAGGTGGATTAATTTGTTAAATGGTGTGAAAAATTAGGCTCTCTTGCTAGGTTAGGACTATGAAGCAAAGCTAACATTTCAAATAACAATTTCTTCAAAAAATCCAGAAAAAAAATAAGATAGCTCTTAAAAAAAAGCAAGTTACTGTCATTTTTTTCAAAATGTATATATGTTTTATTCTGACTGTTGATTAACATTTGTTAAAGTACATCTTATTTTCCTGAACAAATAACGATAGAAGAACACGCAGAGACATGCATGAATTGCAAAGAGATAGCTCATTGGTAAGGGTTGACCCATGATGGTCAGCATTTCTGTCTGAGCAAATCTGATGTATGCATGAGGCAGAAGGTTACTAATAAGATAACCCCTGAAATAAGTGGCAGGAAACGTAACAGCACTTTTACAAATTGCAATCCAAAATTTGTTCCACAAACTGGATTATCTTTAATCCATTTTGTTAAACCGGGAGCATTAAGCACAATGTTTAACATATTTGGCAGCTGCTTGATGTGTGCTGTGATGTCTGTAGCTCTGCAAGAATAAACTCTATATTATATGTTACTTATGCAATATATACAGAATGTATGGTTAAGTCCTTATGAGTTTGGGGAAAAAAGAGAAATCCAGAGTTATTTAATTTGTGCAGTCTGCATGTTCTTCCTAGCAGAGCAATTCAATTCATATATATGAATCTATGCTCAACTACAGGGTCCTTAGACGTTGACAGTGGAGGTTTTAAAAATCCTTGAATTACAGACAGTTAAAGACTGATTTTTAGAATCCTACTGATCCTCACCTCTTGGTTTTCTAAAGTAAAATATACAAGCTTTGGCTAAAGCTCATGTCTGGAGAAACTCTTAAGATTTATAAAGGCAGAGTTGTAGAAGACTCCTGTGCTGTGGAACTTGTTATATCCTTATTTCATAGATAATCATTTGGCACAGTTTATAAACTGCACTGGTTCCTTGGATAACTAACACTTGTTGCTTTCAGTAGGTTGCTCACCTAAGAGCTTCTGTCAGTTTCCCCAGTGGATCTTATCAGCTTTATCATTCAGAGCTAATAGACCAAATTTTCAAATTGTAACAATATGAAAATCTATTTATAGGAGAAGAGTGTTTGAGGGAAACACTAGGAGATTATAGGGCGGACTAGAAGAGCTGGCTGCTGGTACTGAACAGCTCTAGATCATTGTGCTGAAGAACAACTGAAGTTTGGTCATCCTTGTGTCATCTACTTTTTAGCACAAAGGGACTAATCCAAAGCCCATTGAAATCAAAGGAAAGTCTCTCCCTCTCCCTGACTTCAGTAGGTTTTGGATCAGGACTAGGATATATGGAAGAGACAGAACCAGATTTGTACCTTGCATTTGTATATGCTGTCTTCTGTGTACTCTAAACAGAAAGGCAGCCCCTCTACCTGCTGTAGAGGCAAGGTGCAACTTGCTGCAGTCAACTTGCTCTCTCATGGAGACTATCATGTGTTCTTGCTTATTGTGGTAGTTTCCATTATAAAGATAAGTGTTATCCTGGTTTAAGGTATCTATAGTTGCTCTTTATGTCTGGAAGACCTCAACGATCCTGTACACCAGCTCCATGCACTTTCTGTACCACCTCTTGGTACCACTCTTTGGCTGACACAGCTAATAAGTTCTGCCACTTTTGCCAGCAGAGCATGTAAAGTCCTTGTTCTGGAACTAGAGCACACTTGTAGCTTCACAATCCCTAACTTCTTTATTCCAGAACTAATCAGTTCACTGAATTTACAAGCTCCAGCACTTTTGCTCAAAAACCTGTCCATTTTATAATCCCTTCCTGCTTTAACTTTTTACATTCCTGTAGTTAAATAGCTCTACAGTTGTCTACCTGTTTTTGTATATACACCATCCCCCAGCTCTAAAGGCCAATTCCTGCTCTCAGTGAAGTCAATGGAAAACAGCTGCTGACTGCAGTGGAACTAGGATTTGACCTTAAATGCGAAATCTAACATTTTAACCTCAGTTCTGACACATACATGCATTTGAACACAGACAAACTTTGGAAAGCACATGTTCCAAACTTAGGAAAGCACATGTTCCTTGGAACAAGAATTTAAAATGCTAAGTTTGAAGTTCCATAATTCAGTGGAAGTTTGTTTGTGTCTGGGTTTTGTTTATAGTTATCCCTGCAGAACCACAACAAATAATTGCAATGGTAAATATCATGATATGTAAAATTCTCATTTTTAAAATCCTATTAGACTGAAAACAAAACTGGGAAATTTTAGCCCAAATGTTTTGGATAACAGAGAATGGAAAATATTTTCCAAACTTAACTTGTGATTGTGATAAGCATATTATAGTATTCCAGCCTATTTTCCAATAACAGAGATATATATTGTATATTTTCCAGCCTTATTCCCTATTGCATTTCAGAGGCAGATCATTTTACCTTCCCGTGTCAATTACACAGCATTATCTGTCAACTCTTGCTCTTTCTAACCAGCGTGTGAAAGAAAATTGAAAACATGATTCAAAAAAGGTAGGCCAATTTCCAAAACAGAGATTCCCAAGAGGAATCAGTTCTAGAGTCTTGTTGAAATATTGATTTAGATATTCACAGAGAAGCTTGCTCAAAGAAGAAACTTCAGAGAGATTGGGTCAGTGAAGATATGTTTCTTAGCCTTTGTGCAGATTTTGTATCAAGCATGATCTTGATCTCTTTATCAAACCAAGGCTTTTTCACGCTCAGATCCAAGTAACAGTTGCGGTTTAACTTTGTTTCATAATATTTTTT
Organism: Chrysemys picta bellii; assembly: GCF_011386835.1. Classification (NCBI taxonomy): domain Eukaryota; kingdom Metazoa; phylum Chordata; order Testudines; family Emydidae; genus Chrysemys; species Chrysemys picta. The sequence continues at coordinate 264,930,721 of NC_088791.1, read as the reverse complement.
CCTCTTAAAAAGCATGAATTTTGGAAGTTATACTGTAAGTGCCATAGGCCTTGTCTACATTACAAAGTTAGGTCAACTTAAGTTGACTTGTTTTGACCTCATTTTGCACGTCTACACCTAAATTTGTCTCTCACCAATGTAAGCTCCCTTTACAATGATGCAGTATCACCATCTCCTCAGATGACAGAGGCATGAGGACCTACTTCTGTTGAAGCTGTGATAGTGTAGACACTGTGTTACCTGGCTCAACCTTCATAGTACTCCAGCAGCTGTCACACAATGGTCCTGTCTCCATGACAGTGGCCCTCCAGCCCAATTAAAATTCCCAGGTACTAGAATTAAGACACCAGAAGCCCAACCCTGCTTTACAAATCCTGGCATGTTTTTGAAATGCTTCCCCCCCACCAAGTTGCCCACCTTCATGAGCACAACTACTAGCCCCCAGTTATGAGCAATATTTCCTCTAATTTTTTACACCCATGTGGGGAATGTGCACCAATGTGGAGGTGTTTTGTTATGTGCACCAATATGGAGGTGATGTGTGATGGGGGTGGGGCTCATAGTGTGGGAAGGGGCTCAGGGCTGGGGCAAAGGGTTGAGGGTCCAGGGAGGGTGAGGGCTCTGGCTGGGGGTACGGGATTTGGGGTGAGGCCATGGATGAGGGGTTTGGAGTGCAGGTGGCTCCCAGAGCTGGGGGAGAGGCACCTCTCCCTGGCGGTGGCAACTCTGAGCCTGGGGCCAGAGAAGGGGCACCTCTCCCCATCTATACGGCCCTTGATAGCATGCTGCACGGCCGCACAGTTTACAGGTAACTTAGGTTGTGAGGATCTGACCATACCTGCTCCATGCACACACAGAGATATTCTAGACCAGGGATTACCAAACTTGATTCGTGGCTTTTTCAGGGTAAGCCCCTGGCAGGCATGAAATGCTTTGTTTACCTGAGTGTCCACATGTATGGCAGCTCGCAGCTCCCAGTGGCTGTGCTTTGCCATTCCCGGCCAAGGGGAGCTGCGGGAAGTGGTGGCCTGGCCTGCGCCGCTTCCTGCGGCTCCCATTGGCCAGGATTGGTGAACCACCGCCACTGGGAGCTGCGAGTGGCTGTACCTGTGGACGCTCAGGGAAACAAAGTGTCTCGCGGCCCACCAGGGGCTTACCCTGAACAAGCTGCAAACCAAGTTTGGGAACCCCTGTTCTAGACACACTTCTACCTGGAGCAGAAACTAAGTTTTGGATCTCTTCAGACTGTGGGGATAAGAGACTGCAAGCACAACTACTCCAGGAACATTGACATCTACATGCAGATTGCTGAAAGTGGGGCATGACAGCAATTCCACATGAATTCAAAGAAACTATGATAGGCATATTGGAAGGCAAGGAAGGTGAACAACAAAACTCTGAAACAAAACTTGGGCCACTCCACAGACCTGCTACTTCTTCAAGGAACTGCATGCCATACTTGCAGCCCACAAATGTGGACACTCAAGGGAGCCTGATGCTGAGCCCATACAGTGCACAATTAGGAGGAGAAGATGCAAGCCATGCAGCATCCAGGAGCTGTTTGAAACTCCCCTGTGTTGGGATCCCTACAAGGGCAGTCAGGACCAAGGAAACCTGAGGCTGGGAATAGCACAGAAGTTCATAGTCAGGTTCCAAGCCAGGGTAAATACCAAGGGTCAGAGTCAGTTTTCAGGCCAAGGTCCAAATCAGCAGTTCTGAAGCAGAGAACAGTAATGGCCATGGTAGCAATGAATGTCCCTGGGGTTTATATGGGGCAGGAACCCAAGCAGGAGCCGTGCTGTCTGTCAGACCCCTTGAGGTGGGACGTCTCATGGTCTGTGTCTACAGCAGGTTGTGGAGCACATATTAGTTATGCTGCTTCTGGGTGACAGCAAGGAGATGCCAGCTGCCTGGCAGCTCTCTGCTCTAGATCTGAGGGGCTTTACACACCCATGTCTAAGGTGTGTAACACCAGACCAGCCAGGTGTTTTAACCTGTGTGTCTCGAACCTGGGTCTGCAGGATTTAAGAGGAGCAGTCATGCTCCATCCCTCCATCTGACAGCCTGCAGTTGCTTGTGTACTTGGGACCCATGAACCCTAGCCCCAATCCTATTGGCAAAGTCCTAGGAAAGCTGATTGGCCAGCAGCAGGACCAGGAAGCTGTCTGAACACCTGGACTCTGGCTCTATTTCCTGGCATCCAGATCTTGTGTGACTCCTAGCATCTGATTGGTGATTCTGACCTTCGGTTTGCCTCCTGACTCTGACCTCCTGGTATCCTGACTCAGCTGACTCCTTCCTTGTGAGTGTGAACTTTGGTTCTGACTACTGAGTCTGTCTACCCATGACCTGGCTGTGACACCAGCTGAGTGCAGATGAGCCTGGGGATGAAAGGGAAGGGAGTTTGGGTAAGAGTGTAAATGCATAATTCCTTATGTTGCCTGTCTGAGTTAATGATAACTCAAGATAGTTGAATAACAGGCTCAATTAGAATTACGTAATCAAAGATTATCAATCAGAGATTAGTACAGCATGTACAGAACACAGAAATAATAGATATGCTGCCACCTTATGATGGGATAAAGAGCTGGATCTGTGTCTCTTCTTCTCTGTAACCTGAGGGGTGTGAAGTTTGATTCCCCATCTAAGTTCCATCACCAGTGCCATTATATAGGGCTTTCAAACACAGAGACCCTCTTTGCCAAAAGAAATATATATTCTGATGTCATTTCTATACATTCTCAGTTTACCGGATTTATGTGTGAAGGCATACTTATTTACAGGTGAGAGGACTAACAATTCTTCAAGACAACCCCTATAATCATTCTTCCCTCTCTGCTGAAACAATTATCAGTTTCCCAAGTTTATATATGCTTATGTAAGAATTCTGTGTGTGTGAGAGAGAGAGAAAGTGAGTGAGAGAGAAGGGGATGGTTCCCAATAATATCTAGAGTTTTACAGACATAGAGACCCCATGGATTATTAGATACAGTCTTACGCAGATAATTCCTCAATAGGATTACTTACAGGTTAAGGACCAGTGTTTTGGACCTTAAAATTCAACATACTCTTTGTTAATATCAAAAAAAGAGTCTAAAAAAATAGTTAAGATATAAATCAATCAAATATACAGAAAGAAAAAGTGTTAGTATACAGGCCTGTTTGTTAGCCTGAGATAGAATTTTGGGTTTGATTTTTGATACTTTTATATCCTTATTAATATGTGTTAACAATGAACAAAGACACGGTGTGTTGCTTCTGCCCAGCCAGATGGGTTTGTTAGTGTAATGAAAAGACAAGGAATAGAGTTAAAAGTGTTACAGAGTATGTATGGTGGGAGTGTAATATATGAGCATACATTGGAAGGCTCTTCTCTCAAGCCAAGGTCAAGCAAACAGTTAGGAGGGGTGAGAGGGATGGGGGGAAGGCATAAGAAACACTAAAAGCCAAAAAAAAAAAACCTTGGCTAGTACACAACCTCACTCCCAATTTCTCCCATGGGATACAAAAGAGGTGGTACCAAGACTCCAGACTCATGACCCCCAAAACCAGAACATGAACATAAATTGTAAGGGGTGGAACCAAAGGCGTGCACTACAGGTATATTTGGGTATGCTAAGAAGGAGGAGGTGGAAACAGGTACACGGGTAATGGCTCTGTGGCATGAGAGCTGGGAACAGAACCCTGGGAAACAGACTCTGCCAGCGTGTAGACCTACGGATATGCTTGCTTGAAATTAACCCCAAATAAACACCTCGCTTAGAGCTCCACAGTTGGTTTTTCTAGTAGTCTCTGGGTTGGGAGCATGAGGGGGTGAGGGCTCTGGCTGGGGGAGTAGGATCCAGGGTGGGGCCAGAAATTAGGAGCTCATGGTATGGGAGGGGGCTCCAGGATGGGGCAGGGGATTGGGATGCAGGAGGGGATGAGGGCTTCAGCAGGGGGTATGGGTTCCGGGGTAGGGCCAGGGATGAGGGATTTTGGTGCAGGAGGGGGCTCCAGGCTGGGGGGGTGGAGCTGAGGAATTCAGAGTATGGGAGGGGGCTCCAGGCTGAGGTGGGGGTTGTGGTGTGGGATGGAGTACAGGTTCTGGGGTGGGGCCAGAAATGAGGGGTTCAGTGTGCAAGAGGGGGCTATGGGATGGGGCAGGGGGTTGGGGTGCGGGGGGTGAGGGCTCCGTCTGCGGGTGCAGGCTCTGGGATGGGGCTTTGGATGAGGGGTTTCGGTGCAGGAGGATGCTCCAGGCTGGGACCGAAGGGTTTGGAGGGCAAAAGGGGAATCAGGGCTGGGGCAGGGGATTCGGAGGGCACAGGAGAGGGTCAGTGGTGCAGCCGCCGGGTGGCACTTACCTCAAGCAGCTCCCAGAAACAGTGGCATGTCCCCACTCTGGCTCCTATACAAACGTGTGGTCAGGTGGCTCTGCACATTTTCCCTTCCGCAGGCGCTGCTCCCACAGCTCCCATTGGCTGCAGTTCCTGGCCAATGGGAGCAGCAGAGCTGTCGCTTGGGGCAGGGGCAGCGTGCAAAGCCCCCTGACTGCCCATACACGTAGGCGCCAGAGAGGGTTCATGCCTTTGCTTCCGGGAGCTGCATGGAGCCACGGCAGGTAGGGATTCTGCCTTAGCCCCGCTGTGCCACTGACCAGACTTTTAACGGCCCGGACAGTGGTGCTGACCGGAGCTGCCAGGGTCCCTTTTGAGACTGGGCATTCTGGTCGAAAACCGGACACCTGGCAACCATAGGTAAGATATTTTATCTTGTGTATTTGTACTTTAATTTGTACTGTTCCTTTGCACACAAAGTTCTCTTTTTTTTTGAAACTCAGAATATTTATTAGCTTACATCAACTATAATTGGCACATCACAAAATACATAATGGCAATTATTAATGCACCCTACTTATTTAAGTTCTGTACACATGAAGGCACTCTAATAAAAGCATCACACAAACTGCTATGACTGACTGTTAAAATGCTCTTTTAAGGCCTCCCTTAGAGCTCCACAGTTGGCTCTTCTAGTAGCCCCTCTTCAAACTCAGCAGACAGCCTGTCTAATTTGCACCTCCCCTGCTGGTAGTCTTTCCCCCTTTGTCTCTTGGATATTATGCAGCACACAACACACAGGTGTAACAATTCCTATGTTTGCCTGGCTGAGATCCAGTCTGCCCAAAACACATTTAACAGTCATCCTTCAGCTGCTGAGCCAGTAACTGAATCTTTTTTTGTTTTTTTTTTGGTCTTGTCAAAATGGCCAGTTTATGGCTTCATGAGCTAGGAAATTAAGGGGTACATGGAGTCTCCCAGAATCACTATTGGCTTTCAACACTGCCAATAGGAAAGTGCCGGCCAGGAAAGACTGTCCCTGCTTACAATTTTGGAAAGAGTCCTGTGTTCTTAAAGATGCAAGTGACATGCACCTTTCTGGACCAGCTCACAGTGATATCAGTGAAGTGACCCAGGTGATCCACTAGTGCTTGCATCACCTTGGAATAGTATCACTTTCTGTTTATGTACTTTTGGCAAGTTGGACTGATGCCAGGGTACAGACATGCATCCCATCGAATACCCCACTGCAGTTCTGGAATCCCATTGCTGCCAATCTATGCACAATTTCCTGCACATTGCTGAGAGTCACTGTTCCGTGTAGCAGGATACGCTTACTGGCCCTACACAATTAGATGACAGATCCAATTCCAAAGGATTTCCCACTGACAGCTAGCAATTCAGCATTGCAAGCTTCCAAAGCATGGATACCACTTGTTTCTCTGCTGTTATTGCAGCTCTCATTCTAGGCAAGCTTGGCACAGAGATCAAGGAATGTGGCCTTTTGCATCCAAAAGTTATGCAGTCACTGCTCATCATCCCAAAGCAAACCTGCCTTATGATGCAATCCCAGCAGTCAGTGCTTTTTTCTCGGTCCCAGCAATGATGCGGTACTGTGTGAAGCAGATCTGTGAATGCCGACAGCAACCTAGAATTTTTTCCATTGTGTCCATCAGCCTCCAGTCATTGCTGTCAAACATCTTTTCTTCCTCCTCACATACCTGGTTGAAATTCCATATATACAGGATAATTGTACATCCTGTATTAGCAATTATTAGAATTGTGCGGAACTCTGCAAGGTCCACACTTCTCTCAGAGAAATGACAGAGACTGAAAAGCAGCATGCACAACTGTAGGAGTTTTAAAAACAACATGAACATTATGGTATGGAACAAGCATTGAGGAATGGAGAAAATGGCACTGTGGGCAATTGAATCTTAGTTCACAGAAATCCCTAGGCAAATTGCTGGTCTCCTGCAAAGCACTGTCCAAATGTCCCACAAGGCATTGTGATAGTGTGGGTCATATTGGGATGCCTTTTCTTGGTACCCTGGATTTTCCATGGATGCCCATCATTGATGCAAGGAGTCAACTGCGTACTCACCTTCGTAATACACAAAAGATGGCAACCTTATGTCAACGTAATTTACATCAGCTGAACTTTATAGTGTAGACATGGCCTCAGTGTGTACAGTATCTGTGGATGGGGAAACCTATGATAATCTGTCAAAAGCAAAACTTCCGTGTACTTTAGGTTTGGGATACAGGAGAACTCTAGCATTATATCTAAGCAACTGCAGTTTTTGGAAGTTATTTTCCCCTCCTACATTCTCTTAGCATTGAGGGAGAGAACTGCCCCCAATCCTGATCACATGTTTAACATCACTTATTTGCGTACTCACAGTAGTTATTCATGGTAGCAAAGTTAAGCATGTACTTATGTATTTGCAGAATTGGAGCCTTAGTAAATTATGAGGAGTCGGGAATTAATCTCACTAAGCAAATAAGGAAGTGGAGAAGTACATTAATTTTAAAGAAAAAAATATATAGTATAGCATCTACAGTAATCAAGTGTATCAGCTATTAAGATGCTAGGGTGAGACTTCTGAGAGATTAGAAAAAGGGAGGAAAGCAACATAAGGGTCTATATACAATGGTAAATCTTAAAATATGTTTTCACTAGCTTGAATGTTCATCTGTTCAATCTGTTCGTGACAGGACTAATTATCTAGACCACTCCTGACAGGTGTTTGCCTAACCTGCTCTTAAAAATTCTCCAATGATGGAAATTTCAAAACCTCCCTAGGGAATTTATTTCCAGTGCTTAACCACCCTGACATTTAGGAATTTTTTCCTAATGCCCAACCTAAACCTCCCTTACTGCAATTTAAGCCCATTGCCTTTTGTTAAGAAAAACAATTTTTCTTCCTCCTCCTTGTAACAACCTTTTACATACTTGAAAATTATTATCATGTCCCTTCTCAGTCTTCTCTTTTCCAGACTAAACAAACACAATTTTTTCAATCTTTCCTTATAGGTCATATTTTCTATACCTTTAATCATTTTTGTTTCTCTTCTCTGGACTCTCTCCAATTTGTCCACATCCTTCCTGAAATGAGGCACCCCGAACTGGACACAGTTCTCCACCTGATGCCTAATCAGGGCAGAGTAGAGTGGAAGAATTACTTCTTGTGACTTGCTTACAACACATGTGCTAATACAAGTAGCCTCAATGTGTTTATCCACATGCAGTAGAAGAATCTTTAATTAATTTCATATTATATCCTCAAACTGTAGGGCACAGTGAAATTTCAGTACAGTTTAGAAACTAAAAATCTCTTTAAAATTCTATTGTAAGACAGGCTCCTCCCCAAACTGCATTTTAGTTTATCAATAAATTCACATGTAATACAAAATATACCTTTGATCCCATTTTACTCATAGCGCATTACAGAGTTATCTTTCTAAATTTTATTCATAATTGATCTTTTCAGTCAAATAGCTTTGTCTCATAGTTTTCAATTTTATACATTTTAACAACAAGGAGAACATTTGTGACTTCTATTGTGTAATTGATCCAAGAATATAGGAAAACAACTTTATAAACATGAATTAAGACTAAAATATTCACATGAGGTGAGGACTATATAAGGATAATTTTACATGCAAATCTAAATACAACCACATTTGTGATTAAATGAATCAGATCTTCAACAATGCTCAGCATTACTAGACAATGGATTAGGACAGGAAGTAAATAATCAACTAAAACTGCACGAGAAATTGTTAGGAAAAATGTACTTACACTGCAATTTGATCAAGATACTAGGATAAAAACAGGTGTGTGTACTGCTTTTTTTTAAATCCATTATAGCATCAGAGTGACAGAATCTGTCATATAACTAATTTCATTACATACATGCTTTTTCCCACACTTACTTTTAATGTTTCATTATTATCACTTTCTGCATCTCTGACTTTCCATAGTTAAGATTTACAATTGTTTCCATACTTAAAACTTTGTGATGGTTCCTATTTTAATCCCTTATTTTACAATTCTTCACATATTTCCAAGACTGTAATATTTCAAGGTAGAAAATTTACAGAGTTGATCTCTGTCTATTTAAAAAAAAATAATCAAAAATGGTTTACCAATGCATGATGAAAATGGAATTAAAGTTTCCCATTATATTAATATATAGAATAACTCTTTAAAAATAGAACTAGTGCTGAAGGCTGGAATTTTTGAGAGAGTCTAAAGGAGATATGAGTCCAAATCCCCATGACATTCAAAGAGTCGGGACTCTAGCTTCTTTGGGTTCTTTAGAAAATCCCAAATAAAGGGACAGTGAACTAAGAAAAATGCTGTTCAGGGACTGGTTTCAATTTGACAATTAAGCCTTTGAAAATTGCACTCCACACATGCACAGTTAATTCTCCATGTGACTTGTTTCTAGGTTTATAAAGGGCACATTTAAAGTCAGCTGTCTTTCATGTCCATAGATACCTAAATTAGATACACACTCAGTTTCTTAATGCTTCAAATTACTGCAAATTGTCTTGGATCCACTTCTAAATATTTCAGATAATTCAAACTCAGGTAAAAGGAATCCAAATCCCTTCCATATCATTCCCTGCCTACATATCACCTTGGTCTAAGAATGACCATGGGAAGCTCTGATTTGTGTTCCTACTTCTTCCACTGGATCACTTTAATAATTCTATGGATTTTTCAACCTTTACTTAGAGCAGGGATTGGCAACTTTTGGCACGTGGCCTGCCAGGGTAAGCACCCTGGCGGGCCAGGCCGATTTGTTTACCTGCCGCGTCCGCAGCTTTGACCAATCGCGGCTCCCATTGGCCACGGCTTGCCGCTCCAGGCCAATGGGGGTGGCGGGAAGCAGCGGCCAGCACATCCCTCAGCCCGCGCCGCTTCCCGCAGGCCCCATTGGCCTGGAGCGGCGAACCGCAGTCAGTGGGAGCCGCGATCAGCCGAACCTGCGGATGCGGCAGGTAAACAAACCAGCCCGGCCCACCAGGGTGCTTACCCTGGCAGGCCGTGGGACAAAGGCTGCCGATCCCTGACTTAAGAGTAACTTCTTACCACCCCCATGGAAAAAGGGATATTATTACTCCACCCATTTTATAGGTGGAAGAAATGAAGGTCAAAGTTTACATAAGAAATGTGTGGGTAAACTGGCATAAAATGAGAGATCCCTGATGTAATATTTTCATCTCTTCTCCGTGTTGCGTCTTATAAAAATTGCTCCATATCTAGTTATGTTATCAGGATAAAAGCACCAAGTTGCACTGTTCTGAATGGAGAAGTGTCAGTGATACAAAGGTCTTCCAATCTAAGTTTAGACAACTTGCAAAAAGTAACAAAGAAGGATAATGGGGCAGGAAAGACAAGTCTAACTATAGTGAGAGCGCTATGTACACAACTACATGGTTTTGAGTAAGACATTTAAAGTAAAAGGTATCAACACGCAAATAAATAAAATATACCGAGATTATTGACACCTATCCTACCTACCCATAATTATGGAATTATGACACCATTCAGGTGAATGAAGGGCATTTCACATCTCTCTTGGATTCAAAAGCTGAAAGTTCTGCACAAAATTCATTTACTGAATTTTGTGAAGAGGATTTAAGAAGGACCGAGGAAAAGGGAATTCTTCCTGCTAATCCCATGGCTTGACAATCCATTCTGTGGCTTGAAAGCTTGTCTTACTCCGCAACAGAAGTTGGTCCAATACAAGATATTACATCACCCACCTTCTCTCTCTAATATCATAGGACTGACATGGCTACATCTACACTCCATAATTCCATGGCTTGACATTTAGTGGTTCCCACACCACTATGACAGACAATCTAATTACATAATTGAAGACTGTATAATACTATAAGCACAGAAATGGAAGACTCAAGGTTGTGTATGCAGTATTGCCAACCGAAGCATCCAAAAATTGAGACAGACCTCAGAAGTGAAATTACGTTTAAATTTATGAGATTTAAGTATATATGTATGGGGTTCTTTTTCTTTGCCTTCTGTTTTTTAAGTCTTTATATTGCACTCAGAAAATGTTTCCCAGTGCTTCTTAAGAACTATAAGGACTAGAAAGTTACTTATAAAAACCCTAGATTTTCATGACTCCCAAAGCTGGAGCTTTAAGGAATATAGCAAGTGTGACATCCTGGCCCCACTGAAGTCAATAGGAGTTTTGCAAATGATGTCAATTGAGTCAGAATTTCACCCAAAATATCAGACTCCTGAAAAAATTGAGAGTTGGCAACACTTTGAAGACCCTTTACTTTAGCATTTCCTCGCAGTTTAATGCTTAAGCATGAAACCATGCTTTGTTAACATACAGGTTATATAGAAGAGTCAACTGGGGTATAATTCAGTTACATTCCCAACATATCCACTTGAAATACCCTGCTGCAGCAGGGGAAACCAAAGCTGCTATCAGAATGCTAAATCTCTCAGATGCTGGCCTGCTTGGACTTTTGTGTGACCTCAATGATCCTAACTATGATCAGGAAAGCTTGGACATTAACCCATCCCTGAAATTTTTTCAGGTAGGTGTTGAAGGTCTCTAAGCATCTAAACACTCTGCTCTCAAGTCCTTAGTTTCCAAAGCTAACATGGATCTAATTGCCTTCGGGAGATATGATAACTCCCTTTCTGCCACCACCTTAACGTAAAAGGTCTGTGAGATATTTTCTGCAGAGGACACTCTAGATATAGACAAGCCAGCCAGCTGACTAAGGCTCCTGATTTCTGACCATCTGTGCCTCCATCATGATGGAGGCGTGGCTGCCAAACCTGAGTGGCACTCTGAACCCATGCACCAGGTTGCAACTCCAATCACTCCATTTTGGCCCAGCCCCTCCCCCTCCCTATCATCACAGAGGGGCTGCTGGGCCAAAACAGAGTGGTATAAAGAGCAGTACACTGAAATGTTCCCCAGGGTAGCAGATTTTCTTGAGCAGTTTCTGAGTGAATAGCAAATATGGCCATGCTACTTATGTTAACATAGCTCTTACTGACATGGACTTATTCCCATTTAATTCAGACCTCTGATATCACTGGTCTACAATTTTTGAGAAGTCGTTTGCTTCAGAGATAAAATGTGCTATTTATTATGTATTTTGATGTGCTGAATTCAAATATGACAATTAAAACAACTGATTGGCTACTGTTTCTAAGATATTTAAGTTTTTCCATTTTATGTCTATGTACATTGTGTAGATAGTAGAGTTTTAATCCTAAATTGTAAACCTAAGTCTTTTCATGTGTTTATGGTTGCTTTACATGATAATATTTCACCTGTCCTGTTTATGTAACACTTTAAAAATCAGCAAAAGGGTTATATCAATAAAATTTATTATGAAACAAAAGGCAAAAAACTATTCTGTACATAGTTTAGTCCTATTCAGTGTCTACTCGGTGCTTCTTGGCTTGTCTCTTGTATTCATTAAATGGAGCATCTCTTGTCACTGTCCAGCAATAGTCTGCAAGCATTGATGGGCTCCATTTGTCCTGATAGCGTTTCTCCATTGTTGCAATGTCCTGGTGAAATTGCTCACCGTGCTCGTCGCTCACTGCTCCGCAGTTCGGTGGAAAAAATATCTAGATGAGAGTGCAAAAAATGGATCTTTAGTGACATGTTGCAACCAAGGCTTTTGTATGCCTTGAGGAGGTTTTCCACCAACAAGCTGTAGTTGTCTGCCTTGTTGTTTCTGAGAAAATTTATTGCCACTAACTGGAAGGCTTTCCATGCCGTCTTTTCCTTGCCATGCAGTGCATGGTCAAATGCATCATCTTGAAGAAGCTCACGAATCTGAGGACCAACAAAGACACCTTCCTTTATCTTATGTTCACTAAACCTTGGAAATTTTCCACGGAGGTACCTGAAAACTGCTTGTGTTTTGTCAATGGCCTTGACAAAGTTCTTCATCAGACCCAGCTTGATGTGTAAGGGTGGTAACAAAATCTTCCTTGATTCAACAAATGGTGGATACTGAACACTTTTCCTCCCAGGCTCCAATGACTGTCGGAGTGGCCAATCTTTCTTGATGTAGTGGGAATCTCTCGCACGACTATCCCATTCGCAGAGAAAACAACAGTACTTTGTGTATCCAGTCTGCAGACCAAGCAAGAGAGCAACAACCTTCAAATCGCCACAAAGCTGCCATTGATGTTGGTCATAGTTTATGCATCTCAAAAGTTGTTTCATGTTGTCATAGGTTTCCTTCATATGGACTGCACGATCAACTGGAATTGATGGCAAAACATTGCCATTATGCAGTAAAACAGCTTTAAGACTCACCTTCGATGAATCAATGAACAGTCTCCACTCACCTGGATCGTGAACGATGTTGAGGGCTGCCATCACACCATCGATGTTGTTGCAGGCTACAAGATCACCTTCCATGAAGAAGAATGGGACAAGATCCTTTTGACGGTCATGGAACATGGAAACCCTAACATCACCTGCCAGGAGATTCCACTGCTGTAGTCTGGAGCCCAACAGCTCTGCCTTACTCTTGGCTAGTTCCAAATCCCTGACAAGGTCATTCAGTTCACCTTGTGTTATGAGGTGTGGTTCAGAGGAGGAGGATGGGAGAAAATGTGGGTCCTGTGACATTGATGGTTCAGGACCAGAAGTTTCATCCTCTTCCTCTTCCTCGTCTGACTCAAGTGAGAACGATTCTGGTGCATCAGGAACTGGCAGTCCTTCTCCGTGGGGTACTGGGCGTATAGCTGATGGAATGTTTGGATAATGCACAGTCCACTTTTTCTTCTTTGACACACCTTTCCCAACTGGAGCACCATGCAGAGGTAGCAATTGCTGGTATGATCTGTTGGCTCTCTCCAAATGTTTGGCACTGCAAAAGGCATAGATTTCCTTTTCCTGTTCAACAACTGGCAAAGATTTGTTGCACAAGTGTTGCAACATGTGTGGGGCCCATCTCTTGTCCTGATCTTCAATTTTGCAGCCAAAATAAAGGTGATAGGCTTTCTTAACCATAGTGGTTATACTGCGCTTTTGTGATGCAAAAGTCACTTCACCACAAACATTATCACCACAAAGTTATCTGCACTGTTCACACAAGTACGAGGCATCTCTGCTCACTTTGGCTAAACAGAAATGTGTCCCTTTGCAAAAGCAAACACTGACAAATAAGAGAGCATGACACTGTATGATTTCTAGAGCTGATATAGGGCAATTTGTTCAGCAGAGTGATGTAAACTAGGGTTACCATATTTCAACAATCAAAAAAGAGGACGGGAGGAGCCACGCCCTAGTCCTAGCCCCGCCCCATCCTGTCCTAGCCCCGCCCCTGCCCCTTCCACTCCCTCCCACTTCCTGCTCCCTCAGAACCCCCAACCCTCCCCCCCACTCCTTGTCCCCTGACTGCCCCCCAGGACTCCACCCCCTCCCTAAGCCTCCCTGCCTCTTGTCCCCTGACTGCCCCCGCCTGAGACCTTCCCCACATCCTAACTGGCCCCCTAGGACCCTACCCCCTACCTGTCCCCTGACTGCCCCAACCATTATCCACACCCCCACCCCCTGACAGCCCCCCCCAGAACTCCTGACCCATCTAAACCCCTCTGCTCCCTGTCCCCTGACTGCCCCCTCCTGGGACCCCTGCTCCTAACTGCCCTCCAGAACCCCACCCACTACCTAAGCCTCCCTGTTTCTTGTCCCCTAACTGCCCCCTCCTGAGACCCCCCCACCTGTACCCTGACTGCCCAAAACCATACACCCCCAACCCCCAGACAGCCCCCCCAGAACTCCCAAACACCCCCCCCCGCTCCTTGTCCCCTAACTGCCCCCTCCTGAGACCCCCCCACCTGTACCCTGACTGCCCAAAACCTTACACCCCCAACCCCCAGACAGCCCCCCCCGAACTCCCTGACCCATCCAACCCTCCCCCCCTGCTCCCTGTCTCTTGACTACCCCCCCCAGAACCTCCCTGCCGCTTCTCTGGCCCCCGGCCCCCTTACTGTGCTGCAGAGCAGCGCGCTCGACAGCGGGGGAGGGCAGCAGGGTCGGAGCTCCAGACGGCGAACGGCCGGCGATCTGTGAATGCAGGGAGGACGGGGGAGGGAGGGAGAGGAGGGGAGTGGTGTCAAGTTTCAGGAGAGAGGAGGGGGGAAGTGCAGGAAGGGCTCTGGCTCTGGCTGTCGGAGCCCCGGCTGCTTTGTAAGCCGCGCGCAAGCTCTGCATGGGGGGCGGGGGAGGAGGGGAAGTCCGGACATTGACAAATTCCCCCCGGACGCTATTTTTAACCCGAAAAAGCCGGACATGTCCGGGGGAATCCGGACGAATGGTAACCCTATGTAAGCTTCGTTATAATTGCATCATCCATGACTTCTAGGAATAACATGATGCAATTCATATCATGTATGACGCAATACCAGCTTCAGATTGCATCATTCATTGTTTTGCCTAAAAAGCAAGTACTGTCCAAACCCAGTCATAGATTTATTCATAGATCCAGTCAAAGATGTATTTTAGTCATTTCTGGTTTAAATTGAGATCCCTTCCCTTTATAACTCACGTATCCTCTGCCATTCGCAAGTCAAGGGTCGTATATACTGACCCAATAGCATATCTTGAAAACTAGAGCCAATCAACAATTTTAAGCATCATTTTCGTTCTCAGTGTCCCAGAATTAGTAAAGTTTGACTACATTTATTTCAGAAGCATTTGGGCTGTAGAGCAGTGTATTGTGACTCGGTCATTTCAGAGTAGCAAATGTGCACAATCTCCATAATTGATCAACCTACTCCAAATATTCTTCCCAAGGTCCCACACCTTGAAATCTATGTTGGCGATATTAAGAGCCACCACATCACCTAATGATACAGAAATTAAGATCAAAATGGAGTTGATCTTTGTGGCTGGGACCTAGTCCTTCATCTCATTCATGATCCTAAACTCTGGGTTACTTTTCATTCTGCCAGACGGAAGCAAGATTACTCTTCCCTGACCTCACCTGGACCACCAGTACAGGTAGTCAATTCATGTCAAGCTATAAACAGTGTACTATAAAACTTCCTACATAATCAACATTGTTTGATCTTTAGCAAAGTCAGGGGGATTTTACCTATTGTGAGCACCATCAAGAACCCTTGCAGGAACTGTGAGGAAGCAAACTGGCCCAGCTTTACACAGTAAACAAGCCACTACAGTCCTTGTATCCCATACCGCATCCCTAGTGAAGAAGCTTGCATGTGGTCCACAAAAGCGACATAGAACTTGTAGAACAGCAAGATGGGAGAAGGCTACTGTGGATTCAAATATGTCAAGATTCAGTTGCAAGGCCTGGGCACTAATCACAAAATGCAGTGCTGCACCACACTATTATCCAGTTTCTCCAAACAGTATTGCTACCTATCTGATAAATACCAGGAAAGCGGATAAGGACAGAAAATTTGAGGGACTGGTGAAGAAGAATGGTGACAATACAAAGAATGCCTACCTGTAACTGACCTATCTGCCAGTCCTATCCAGCATTACCCCTCCTGGTATCAGAGAACAAGTTGCCTTGCAGAATTTGCTTCTTAAGTTTTACGACATGCCACATCTAGCTCATTGAGACAGTCTTTGCTCAAGCGTTCCAATCTGGACAATTACCTTAAGGAACTTCAATATCACCTCCAAGTGGCATACTAGGTGGCAAGAACAAGCTTCAAACAAAGTCAATGATTATCTGATGACAAATCCAACAGTCCAGCCCCCTGGTTTTGACCTTTCATGCCATCTTAGATAAAGCTCAATCACTTCAGGTGTGGAGTGATGAGCTATGTTGCTAATGACTATAAGTTGAGCCTTTGTGTCTTCTCCCTTTTCCACTATAACCAGCTAGAGGATGTGGACAATATACTTGCATCCTGCCTCCAATGGCAAGAGTTGCCTGGTTTCCTCATGGCTTTGTACAATGTTCTTCCCTAAGTGATCAAATAGTTAAGACGCTTAGACTAATACGCTTGACAATCTATGTAGCTCCAATCCCAATATAGGTATAAATATCCACTGTAACTTTTCTTGTGATCTTCTTGTTGGCTTTTGGGTCATATCGAGGCACTGGCAAGTTCAGAGAGATGTTCAGAATTGCCATGTCTCTAAATTGCAAAGAGCAGCACAAGCACCCACTAGTGAGTCTGTCTGAGTTTCTCTCACTGTTGCTAAGTAACAGGGCAAGTATAGCTGCAGTTCCACTGTCTTAAAATTAGAGCACCTAATAAGTGATTAAAACCCAATGTATGTTCTGTTCTGGTGTTCAGGAAGCACATGTTTTGAAGTTACTAGCATCTGATGCACAATGGAGCATGTAATAAAGTCAGACTAAGTTCCTCCTGTTCTCTGGATATACAGATATATAAATGCTAAATTATTACTGCAAATGTAAGTAAATTTTTGCTTTTGCCATTTTGTTTCTTACAAGTTCTTACCCTCCATATTGAGCTCCTTCCTTGTTGAAAGATTTGGCACCCTTTTCTTGTGTGGCAGGAAAGTGGAGATCAGGTGACTTGGTAATCTGCCCAGTAACAGCAGGGTATATAAAGCTTGCTCAGCTAGTACCAGTCACTGTCCACCATAGCAACAGCCCAGTGTCCGTGCTTGCTCCCAGCCAAGATATCGTGTCTAGAATAGAGATGTTGTGTCAAGAGAAAAGATAGAAAAATAGTTTATCTGTGTCTGATTCTGGTGTGTCTTGATGTCTTTGTGGTATCCTGGGTTCCTGCATCCTTGCTGGAGTCCTATGATCCTGAGTGTCTTCCCTGGTGTCTGTGTGTCCGTGTCCTCTTGTGAAGAATGGTGATATGTTAATCCTCTTATCCTCTTCTTTTTCCCACCCATTATGTGTATTTGTTTTTGGGGTTCTAGGCTTAAAGCCTATTGTTCAGTTAACAACTGAGTGGTTTTATATACTTGTTATAGTTATTTTTGAGGTCCTTGTTTAATAAATTGTTTGTTGCACCTATCCTTGCCTGTTTGGTTCCTTGATCAATAAATCATAATATCCGATGACAGAGGTGGGAGGGGGTGTAAACTGTATGTCTTGAGTGACCTTTTTAAAGGTTAACACAACCATTATGATAAAATATTCAATACAAAACTCTTAAAATATTGTCAGTCACACAAATTTCAGGCCTTTTTGTCAAGGCATTACAAAGAACTTATAGCATCATATCTAAGTCCCATTACTCTAAGAAATAAAACCTTTGTTGCCCACACTTGTAATTACTTTAATACATTAAGTTTTGTCATTTATCATTACCATTGTTTATATTTCATTAGTACCAAAAGCCCTAGGCAGGGTTCCCATTACATTAAGCCTTGCATAAAGGAGTAAAACAAAAACTGTTCCTACCCCTTACAACTCACTCTAGGAATATGAAAACATGGAACAGATGGTTACACTGATAAATGGGTATATGGTGAGGGTGGGTGGGTATGGTGGGGAAGAGAACAGCAAAGCAGATCTATTTACATAATTAAGTAGTCTCAGGTTGTAGTAGTCACAAGTAGGCACCAGGTAAGCTAACAATACTCAGTTATGATTTCTAGATATTATGGTGAGAGGTTTGAAGGAGGGATTTAAAGCAGGGTATGAAGGTCGCTTTAGAATCATGATGGGGAAGCTCATCCCATGCACAGAGAACAGTATTATCCTTGAGAACTTCCATGCATAAAAATTAGGACATTGGAAATGATGGTTTCTCACATCATTCCTAACTCAGTCCCCCTGAGCATATACAGGCTATTGTATAATGCTATATGGTATTGACTTTCATATTGTAATTATAGCTTATATAATCTATAGAAAGTTGGAGCTAAATTGTACTGAGTGGTTGCTGCATATGGGAGTACTCTTGAGTGGCAGATTGGAAATTATGCAGGAGCAGCTTCATTTACATTTAGTAAATGGAGAGTTTTAATGAATGATTCAACCACTACAGCAATCCTAAAATTACTTATTCTGATATTAATTGGAGTCATTCTCTGTTCAAATTTTCCATATCTCAGATTTCTATATGGAGAATGCATAGCTACTTCACAAACGATTTTGAGGGGAGTTGGAGGCTTTGGGGCTGTGGGGGTGGGGTAGAAGATCGGGTTTTGTGATCTGAGGAGGAATGGGAGGCAGTTTGAAATTGTGAGATCACTCCTCTGGCACAATAGAACTCTCTACCATAAGGGTAAAACTGATCTGTGCAGGAAATGGAACTTTCTTGGGAGACATCCAAAACTGTGGATAATCTGACTTGGGAACTAAGTCACAAAAATCACCACCTTCAAATGCAAGACACATTTCTTTGACCTTGCTTTCACTAACATAAAACATGTATATAGAAAACCCTATCAAAAGACACTTCACTGCATGCAGTTCTCCCCCGGGTGAGAGGCTGAGTAGAAACACCACATGGCAGATGTTAGTCACATTGCATAATGCACTATTGGAAAGTGCTCAGATATGAAGATGAGGAGTATATAGGAACCTATGTAGAATAGAATGCTAATGTTGACCTTTACATGTTACAGTTTGATGTCAAAGTTCACATTGAGATGTAGGAGGTTCACCACTCCGAAGGCGATGTTTTTCAAGCTTTCTGCAGATCCAGGACAATAGTGCACTGATTTACTCTCAGTTAGTATTCACAGGCATAAGTGTTAGAAGGATACTTCTCAATTCTCTGTTGCCCGGCAAATTGTGTAGTCCTTTACACCAGTGAATGCAAATGGAGTGTAAAATGCTGCCATTCCCACATGATAGTTATTTACACTAGTGCAGGGGTTCTCAAACTTAATTGCACTGTGACCCCCCTTTTGACAACAAAAATTACTACAGGACCCCAGGAGGGGGACTGAAGCCTGAGCCCGCCGACGCCCAAGCCCCAGCCCCGCCCCCGGGGGGAAGCCAAAGCCACACCTCCCCAGGCTGGGGGGCCAAAGCCAAAGTCCAAGCACTTCAGCCCCAGACAGAGGGTTTGTAACCTGAGCCCTGCCGCCAAGGGCTGAAGCCCTTGGGCTTCAGCTTGGCCTTCGGCCTTGTGCCCCAGCAAGTGTAAGCAGCCCTGGCGACCCCATTATAATGGGGTTGCAACCCTCTTTGGGGTCCCAACCCACAGTTTGAGAACTGCTCCACTAGTGCAAAAAGCTTCACCAGGTGTAGGGCAACAGAATCAGACTCGTTTTTTTAAATGAAAAACTGCCACAGAATCTGCCGTTGCCAATTGATGGATCACAGACTTGCAGTGGAGATGAATTAGTTGATCAGAGCTTTGAAATTCCTGGTTTGGGATCATGACAGGTGCTGCCATTCTAGTCAAGAGTTCAGCCTCTGAAATCTGTAGATCTTAAGAAATCTGCCTGACATTTGAGCCATCTGGACAGCAGCCTATGGGTTCTATATTGGCAGTTGGTCCCTTCTCCTAAAAGGCTGGATGGTCCTTGCAGCCACCTTTCCAGTGGGCAAGCCCAGTTCAGCAGTTTGCAATCATTCATCTTCCATTCCACATAGCAAACTGGAGTGATCATTGTAGATCTAAATGAAATACTGTTCCACAACGCAAAGAAGGGCTTGGCAGTCTGTACCTCAGTGACTTTTTGATGTTTTTTTGGTGGATCCTTAAAAACATTTTTTTTAAACCAGTTAGTGTGAATGGCAGTAAAAACAAACCTGCTCCTTCTAAGAACTGGTGTGTGTGTGTGTGTGGGGGGGTTATTTGGAGCTATCAGGAAGCACTTTTAAAACATCACTAATAACTACAAATACACCGTCTCTCTAAGAGAAACAGCTACCTGATCAAAAGACAATTCTGTGGGGTTTTTTAGTTGAATCTAGAGTGCAATTTTGAAAGTCAATTAGAACTGGGCACCCAGATCCAGTAGTAGCTTTGAAAAATCTTACCGTATTAGATAGTTCTTCTTGTACGATTGTAACAACAGTTCTTGGTTAACTAAATATTTTTCTGTGTCACTTAATGCAATGAATAAGTAAATCTGAGGTGCACCCAAACCAAAAGCACAAATCTGAACACACACACAAGCTGTGGAGTGTTTGGAATCTGAATTAAAAACTAGACCTTCTAAAGATAGAAACCAAAAACTTGGCTTCAATCACTCCTATTTTGGCAATAGATTTTTTTTGGCACTCCAGACTCAACTCTAAATGGAATATTGCAGTATATGCACCTATAAGGGAACTCAAAAAAAGGGAAGAACACTTAAATGGTATTTTTGCATGGTACACCTACAAAATATTAGGAAATAAGTTAGGAAATAAAATATTTTAAAATATAATTTATTACTTAAGCTTTTATAAATGTGCAATGTAAAAATACAATTTTAAAGTCCCTGTCTCATGAAGTCTTGTCTTCCTAGTGGACAAGAGTTCACGCTACAAAAAACTATTGTTTCATATCAAAAGTGGCACACTTGTTGGCAGAGTCTGAGAAATGAGATTTAAATAATCAAGGAAAAGGAACAATCTTCTAATCTATACAGACAGTTCCACCATGTCAGAATGGAGATCTATGGATTGCTATTTATGGGGAATCTAGTATTGTTAACAATACTTTTTTTTCTCTCTTAAGCACTATAGTTGACAGGGATGTGGGAAGTTGAGGGTGAAGTGCAGTGGTGGAGAGAGTACTATTTTCTTGATTTCAGCTGTGTGAAAAGGATAGCTCACAATATGTGGCATTTGCACTAGAAATGGCTTATATGAGCTAATACATCTGCTGCTGATCTAACCTTTAATGTATATTGGCATAACTCCATTGAAGTTCTATCGAAGGTAAATCCAGATGCACACGTACAGAGTTCAATACTCTGCTAGTACAAACTAATGCAATACTGTACTGAAGTCAGTTGAGCTATGCTATTTTACACTAGCTTAAGATCTGGACTTTAGTATTTTCCATATATATTTCTAGGATTCTGTATGCTTCTGACTGCAATATGTTTCTGTGAGTCCCTCAAACTGTCCTATTTTACACAAGATTCCAGCAGTTTGAAGTTGACTTTTTATAATGAGGGTGACAGGAAGATTATTTTCTTGGGTTTCTCCAATTTTTTTTTAAAAAATCACAAAATCTAATTCACTTTTTTTTTACAAAATATCTCAATTGCATGTTCAATAAAAATTTTCATCGTAATCACTGACACCTAGAAGAGTGATGCTGGAATGACACATCATCTATCAAAAGGGAATGGTTCAGTAAATGAAACATTCTTTTACAATCTATATACAATTTCAAACATGAATTGTGCGCTAACGAATGCATTTGTAACCTGAACACCAGTTTCTATTCGTTCTACATTTTGTTTTGTTTTGAATGTCAAAGGCCCCTTCCCCAATTGCATAATGGAATGCTGTATCCCTTTAAAGCCACCGTATTGTTATACATTGAAAGGTCAGCACTGTTAGTACTCCGTATGGTTGAGAATCTGAGAATCACAATCTCTTCAGTGCAGCAACTCTGCCATTATAGAAGAATATATTAAACCTGTACTGTTATGTGCATGCAGGGGTTAACTCTCTTTCACTACACTATATGCAAACATACAGATGACTATGCAAAGGCTTAGATATAATGTGGGCAGATATAATGGGTCATAGGGAAGGATGCTATGCAGTCACGTGCCACAGACATTGGTTCTCCTCCTGTATTCAGAAGGGCATTTCTCTCCCGCCTATGCAACTCATGAGCAAACAGACAAACACCTGGTAATTCAGTGTGTTATGGATTCTGGGTGCAAGCAAATGGTGTTATATAGGCAGGTATGTGCAAAAACTCAGAGATCAAGTCTGTCTGATTATGATCAAGAAAGAGTGCTTAGAAAATGTGTGTGTGCTCCAAGCATTAGTATCACTCTAACAACGTGTTTCATTGACCTCGAAGTTAGAAAACACAGAACCTCAGAGAAGGAATCGACTAGCATAGAGTCAGACTGTAGCTGGTTCAATCATAGGTTTGCAGGGGGCACACAAGGAACTTTTAGTATTGTACCACCTCTGCAGGGGCTGGTGACAATTACAGCTCTTGAACTTCCAGAAGGTACTGACTGCTCAAGGTTAGTATCACTGATGAGGTTAACTACCCTAAGGGCTTGTCTATACTTACCGCGCTGGTTCGGTGGCAGGCAATCGAACTTCTGGGTTCGATTTATCGCGTCTTGTCTGGACGCGATAAATCGAACTCAGAAGTGCTCCCCGTCGACTCCGGTAATCCTGCTCGCCGCGAGGAGTACGCGGAGTCGACGGGGGAGCCTGCCTGCCGGGTCTGGACGGTGGTAAGTTCGAACTAAGGTACGTCGACTTCAGCTACGTTATTCACGTAGCTGAAGTTGCGTACCTTAGTTCGATTTGGGGGTTTAGTGTAGACCAAGCCTCAAAGGGGATAGGAGGAGATAGACTCACCCTGTCTATTGCTCCCCTGCAGCCAGAAGAGCTGGCTTGCTTCAGAGGCAGTGTTAAAGAATTCAGTAGCAGATGTACTTCCCCTGCACACCAGGAAGTCTAAGAAGCATTTTGAATCCTAGACCTCAAGATGGGTCATTGAAACTCTCCATCATCCTCACTGCAGGCACATTTAAGCCATTAGCAGAATTTGTCAGTGTTTCACCACCCTGAAGATCTGCCCAGACTTGAAATCAAACACAAGCATATCAGGCTTTTTAAGTAAATGTCTGCCAGTACCGTACATTTCTCTAAATATAGTATGCTGATGCTCGCATAGCACTTCTGGTCCTTGAATGACAGGATCCTGGTTAACAGATACATGGTATATAGGAAAATTAAACAGATTAGCTCTAATATTAATAATCTCACCTGTGTAGGCAGATCTGTCACAGCTTTGTCAGATATTTGAAGCTTTGCAGAGGGGTTCAGAATCACTGACACTCTTTGCAGCTCGTCTCTTAACTAGGTTCCTATTATTAAATGCAGTGCTGCTGAAATCGAAGTAAATGGCAGTTAACACTAAGCACCCTGCAGGAAAAGGCCTTTAATTAATTTCTGCTACATATTTTCACTTCACTATTGTGCTACAGACTGTCTTCATATTTGTAAAGTCAGTTCCCTACTTCTGGCCCAGTTTGTATCAAAGAAAATCTGGTGGCCTAATACTTCAGGGTCACTGTTTCAGGATTTTCCTTGAAGATTGCTCTTTAGTAATCCATCAGCCATCAAGCTCAACAAGCTTGCAAATTTCACCATGTAGTGTCATGTCATCCTCCCCGTTCTCCTAGCTTGTAGATTTTGATTAAACTGACACAGTTGTTCAAGTGCATCTTTCAGAAAAAGGTGCATTGCTTTGACTTTCTGATTGGGTAGCTGAGAAGTTCCATCTCAGCAGTGTGAGAATCAATAGACAAGACATGCAGCTGCAGGTTAGCTCATGTGCCCGTCGTCTACTTTATTACCTTTCTTTTGTAGAAAAGTTACAGTCTGGAGGTTCCACAGCTAACATGGTAAGCTTCTTAAGTATGGTAGTTGCTTCTGTGACTTGGAAGTGGTGCAACTATATTAAAAAAAAAATAAATGGGGACTAGGACTGTGAATTCATTATGCCTAAAGCTACATTGAAAGAGATACTCAACTGACATTGTCCTCCTCATCCCTCTAGTGGCTTGTTCCTATATGACTTGGAAGCATAAGAGTGGATTAGCAGTAGATAGAAAAAACAGCTTGGACTGGTAAAGAGCCTCAGTTAACTGATTTGCTACAGACATCAGCCAAAAGACAGCTGTACCAACTGTTGATGCTGTCTGAGTTTGTTCTCTCCAGTCTGGAAAACCATTGCCCCTCAATACCTATTCAGTTTCTGATGACTATGCTATATTAAAAAAAATCCGGTATTGCCAATTGATTTCTAAATTCATACTGAAGTATTCAAACATCCACATTGTAGCAAGCATTTGTAAGCAGGGTCTGAATGAACTCTCCCCCTGACAGCTAGCTGGGTGCTTGCGAGTGGAGAAGTATTGCCACTAAAAGGCACCCAGGGGTGGTTTATCATTTTCCCAGGTTACTAGTGGGGGCTCGAGATGAATAATCTACTCCAAGAACAATAGGTAGGCCCATCAATAAATAAATAAAACATATGATGCGTCTGTCAGATATTTGAAGGATATCCTATGAAAATCTACACTGAAGGCTCAGAAATAGGGAAACTTCCAGTTGGGTGGAGGCAACCTGCTTCTGGGGGTTACACAGATATGGTTTTAGGGAGAAAGATGAGGACACATAATATAATAATGAACTCTAATACATTTTTAAAAAGTCAGGTATGGGAGTGATCTGAGGGATTTTTCTCTAGACATAGCCTAGTGATGGAACTGTCAAGGGGATCAGAACTAGGACTACCTCTTTGGTCATGCAAGATTTTCTTTTTCTGTCCTTAAACTGACACTGCCTTGACTAGGTTGACATGCGTCTGATGAAGAGAGTATTCACCCACGAAACCTTATGCTCCAATATGTCTGTTAATCTATAAGGTGCCACAGGACTCTTTTTTGCTTTTTACAGATCCAGACTAATACAGCTACCCCTCTGATACTTGACTAGGTTGGTTTATGAAAAGAGTAAGTCTAGATATGCTAAGTAAACTCGTAAATCCATTTTCTCAGTTCTTAATGCTTATCAAAGGAATTCTGCTGTTGTGTGGTTGTTACAACCAACCAGTTCCTCCCTAAAGAGAATTGAACACTACAACATCACAGAAGAAATGCTAGAGGGTCACAGGGATGTGCTGAAGGGGTGTGGGCAGAGTTGTCTTCTCAGTGAGGTCTGTTGCCATCAGGCTGCAGCAGGCCAACAACTGGGGAGATACCAACAGAACCCAGAGAAGATTTGACCCAAGCACTCTTCAACTGACAGGTAGGTCCCTAAACATGTTACAAGCCTACTGTCCTCAGATTGTTTCACAACATATCTTCCTTAAGCTAAGACCTTTTATTTTTCAGTCATTAGGAGGGAAACATAGCTGTTTTGGTCAGTCATAGAGGGAGATTTGGTCACTGAGGTAGCTGGGTCAATAGCCATTGATGCTATCAAAGATCAAGACCAAGGCCTTGCATTATAAAATCCAGTGGAGTATGTGAAGCACAGGAGTGATGTTCTCATATCAGCTCTTCATGCTGATGACTGGTTTTGTGCATAGTAAATAAAGCATAATTATCTCTAGATCAGAGAGACCCAGTTTGCAATATACAGTAATTTTAGCTTCAATCTCACTTATTTTCAATGTAAAGTCATTAGTATTAACATCCATCACCATAACAGTAAACAGTCCATTCCAACAATTAGTCTTTTTTGAAGGGAGTGGGTCCAGGCTTCAGCTTTGTGATTAGAAAATACACCAGATCTCCTTGCTCATTTTTTGTGAACACTCAGATTATTCCTTCTCTAGCAACAAGAAAGGCATCAGCAATTTGTATAATATAAAGATGCAGGAGAAAAAATACATTTTAAATGTAAGTAATTGTGGCATTAGATAACAGCTTAAACATAAGAAAACTTCAACTTCAAGTGCAAAAGACTGTTATATACTCTATATGTCCAAAAGAAAGAAGAAGAAAAAAGACTAGGAAAAAAATTTCAAAAGTCATAAATCTTGAAGAGAAACTTGGAAAAATGTTCCATATTTTCTTATCTGCAGTGACACCAAAAACTTTTCATGGACACCCATGCTTCGTCTTAATCAAATTGTTTAGCATTAAACAGCCTCTTAAGATTGAAATGCAGGCACCTTCAGTTTCCACTGTCCTTGTTGTTTTTCCATTACTTTTCACTTCTTTCCATTTATCTTGCTGTCTATTAATTTACTTCCCCTTTCCTTTCCCCTAGGAAAGTGGACTGCTTCAATCTAAGAGATCCCCATGCATTTTCTGAAATTTTCCTTAATGTCATTTGCTTCACTTTACAATATTTCTGAATATATCTGTCCACATCAGTAATATTGGTCCACTTGCCATGTTTGCCAGAGTATCAATAGAGGGAGATGGTTTTGTATGGCTAGTGGTTCCCAGCAGCCAATACTTTTCCTTTTTTTCAGGTAAGATGTGAATACTAACTTTACACCATTTTTCTAAATCTTTATAGTGGAAACTTTGTATGATCAACCACAGATGTCAGAAATACCCTGGATATCACAATCTGATCTTGCTGATCACTGATGACATGAGGAAATGAAAATGTACTATGTCACAGAATACGAACAACATTAAGAAGAGAAGAACAGGAGTACTTGTGGCACCTTAGCCACAAGTACTCCTGTTCTTCTTTTTGCGGATACAGACTAACACGGCTGCTACTCTGAAACCTGTCATTAAGAAGAGAGAGAAACGGAAGTTGCCTAGTAGAGTGGATTTAGAGGCCCGGATTATCAGTTCAGGGTGTCCTTGCCTTCAGGATGAAGTCACACCTGGGCTGGCCTCTTCCCTGGTAACCCCTAGGTCTGCTCTTCTTCGGGCCAGGAATCGTAGCTCTTTTATGGTTAGGGGGACCTGGGCCCCCCCGTAGGTGCCAGCCCGGGGCTCTGAAAGTGCAGCAGCATGAGACAGCCTAGGTTTGGCGACTTTCCCCTGGACAACTTCCTACCATACCCTGCATCCCAGTGTGGTATGGGTCATGATTAACTTAAACTTTACTTCAGAACCTCCACACTCTAGGGTCAGTGCTTACAGGCCTCTTGTGCTCCTTTCTCGTGGTTCTCCCTCCTTCTTGGGTAGAGCTGGGGGAGGGAATAAAGGGGATGATGCCTCAAGATCCCCTCAGTAGAAGCTTTAACTCCTGTTGCTGCACAGTTCCTCCAAGAAATGACCTTTCTGTCTCTCTTCCCCCAAAAGTTGTAATTGCAACTTTTGTATTTTGTCAATTTTTTGATTCATGAGATCTTCTGTCAGTTTTTACTGAATATCCAAGGGTATTCTGCTGGAGTACTGTGAGAAATCAGGTAATTCATCATGTGTACTTGGTGGAGCAAAAGTATAGAGCCCTCTAAGGTTTACTTCTTTCCCCTTCACCACTATTTTTCAGTCAGAACAAGTGGAAACCTCAACCTATATTTACCACTTGGATTGAATGAGAAGGCACAAATGTTGGGAAAGAGTGAGAAGACAAAGAACATGTGCACCAGGTCCCCTTGCCATTCAGCCCTGCTTCCAAGGTCTCATTCTCCAAACCTCCATTGTTTATATATTAACTGCTTGGAAGTTCAAGACTGAAATCTGTATCTTTTAATACTCATTTGAAAACTGACAATCCCTATTATTTACAGTGAATTCAGTTTTTAACAGCCTCTAGTGAAGTAAGTGATTTCTGCTGAAAATTTAAATTGTTCCCTGGAAAACCAATAAATTAAGTTTTGTCTCATTAGCTGTCCATTAATGTCCATTTCCCAGTTCTACCCAATACTTTACAGAAGCATAATTGTTACTTCAAAATCATGACATAGTATACATCCATAAGGCCATATGGAATGGCATTTTTCTGGCCATATGGTAAGCAAACATATTGTAGACATAGGATATGAGACATTGCTAGAAGCCACTGCTAAGAATATGTATTTCACAGCCAAAATAAGTGGAGTCATAGTTTTCAAATATTTTGCTGTGACACTGTAACCTTGACTCCTCTGAAGTAAATGCAGAAAGACTAACTGTTAAGTCTGTCAGTTCAGCAATGGCATGTGGGCATATACTGAAGTAACTAAATTAACACTATAGAATAACCATATATGTATAGAAACAGATATTTTTAAACTGGTATACAACATAGAAGAGACAGCTTCACAATGGTGTAAGTTGACATTGAATGTTGAATGATAGGCCATTCCCTGCTATCTTTACAGGTGCATAACAGCCTTTAAAGTTTAACCTAGCTGTTTCTGCTTATGAAATGGACAGATAGCAGGCTCCTATGAAGCAGTCACATGGACTCAAGAGTTACAGTAGCATGAGTCAATGTTGTGCTTTACTCTGCAGTACAGCCTATAAATACATCAGCACAGAAGTAAAGAACATGCCACTGAGTGGATTAAAAAAAATAACTATTAAAAACCATCAGAAAAGATGAAAAGGAGTAAGTATAGATTTCATTCTGTCTGATTAGTGGTCTAGGATGAAGGGAGGCCTGGCTCCCAAGATGTGTTTTGCTCTCCTCAGCCATTGCTCTGATATTTGGGTTCAAAAATTATTTAGGGAGAAAACCAATCCAACATGATACATTAAATTGAGAAGGAGGAAATGATAAAATATGCCAACTACCACAGTGAAGTGCAGAAGCGGTATCTAAGCTGGAGCTCCCTTGGTATATTAGAGGCTGGAGTATACCAAGATATTAAAATTTACTCTTCTGATCTGAAATAGGCCAAGTTTGTTGATGGTCCAGTCACAATGGAAGGCCCATTTGCTGCATTTAGGAAGATTTAAGAAAGGTGTGGGGAGCGGAATGAAACAGCTGGAGAGATGTTGAATAGTATACGGGGATAAGTGTTCTATAATATCTAGGGGTGTAAGATATGTGGTGGGGGTGGAATGTATGGCTGATTTAGTTTTGTAATGATTTTTGTATAATATTTTTGGGGGCCAGGCAATTTCGAGCCCAGCAAAGACAATTTTTCCAAGATACTTTTATGTATAGTCAAATAAAAAATACCCTTGTCTGCAATTTACTTTTCATGCAGTTAGAAAATTAGTTTAAACTTCTACCTCATTTTAATTTAGTTCATTTCCAGGAATTCCTCTCAACTATCTTGACAACTTGTCAGATGATTGTTCTGTAAATACACCAACTCAATAGAAGTATTTCTTCCATCTACTGACGCCAACCCCCTAACATGGTTAAAATAAGATTTCTCCACCTACAGATCATGCTTTTTTTCTCATATGTATTATTGCTAATGGAAATCACTTCGTGTTTGAATGCAATAGTTTTTTTTTTTAATTTCAACTAACATTTCTTACTACGTGTTTGAAAATTACATAGTGATTTTATTCTTCAAACCACCAAATCCCTGTTAGTTCAAGGAGTAGTGAAATTACTTGCATTATACCATTTATATTTTTCCAAATGATAAGATTCCAATCAATGAGTACTTTATTTTTGCTTTGAAATGGATTGTTAGTTAAAGAAAGGGAATAACAATGGATAAAGAGTGACTAAGATGAAGTGAAACTGCTCCAGTTCTAGTCTCAGAGTCTATCACAAAACTCCCATTGATATAAGTGGGAACAGGTTTTAGCCAAAAGTTAGTAGGTTTTATATGACTTTTCCCTTATAGATCTACTAATGACAATTAATCTATCTTACTCTTCAGCACCCCAGTTACACTTGGCTAGGGACTTTCCTCAAAAGCTTAATAAAAGTTTATTGAAATCAGCAACTGGATATTCATTGACTACAGTGCACATCCGATGAGCCCATAGATGGCCAGAATCTGATCTAAATTTACTTTGATTTTTATAATGGAGTTAATCTTGTATATCAGTACAGCCCAAGGCCAATATACCACTAGAATAGCAAACATGTCTTGTGGGATAAATGTAAGAGAAGTGACTTACCTAAGGTTATAAATGATTGGTGTAGTAGAAACAGGAATTGAACCCAGATCTTCTTCAGCCCAGATTAACATAGAATCATAGCCTTTAAGATCAGAAGGGACCATTATGATCATCTAGTCTGACCTCCTGCACAATGCAGGCCACAGAATCTCACCCTCCCACTCCTGTATCAAACCCCTAACCTATGTCTGGGCGATTGAAGTCCTCAAATCGTGGTTTAAAGACTTCAAGGTACAGAGAATCCTCCAGCAAGTGACCTGTGCCCCATGCTGCAGAGGAAGGCGAAAACCCCCCAGGGCCTCTGCCAATCTGCCCTGAACATCTTAGCCAGAAGACCAATCTTTCTACAGGGCTGAATTTCAACCATCAGTTAAAGATGATTAGATGTAAGGATCAAACAATAAAGATGAAAGGGGGGAAGGTTTTTCTCAACCTCTCACTAAAAAAAAAAAAAGTCCATCAAGGATTTCTATGCAAATAGAACATTGAGAAACCTGGAAGACACAGAGTACTCTCACATATCTAGTGAGTCATTAAAAAAAACAGGATATCTGGTCTATTAACTATGCTGGAGACACAGTCAGCACTTCAATAGCAGGAATACAGAAGGATATCACAAACCCTCA
Organism: Chrysemys picta bellii; assembly: GCF_011386835.1. Classification (NCBI taxonomy): domain Eukaryota; kingdom Metazoa; phylum Chordata; order Testudines; family Emydidae; genus Chrysemys; species Chrysemys picta. The sequence goes on along the minus strand of NC_088791.1, from coordinate 264,900,175 downwards.
AATACTTCTGTCAAAAATGATGATCTCAAAGGCATTGCTTCCCTCAGGAATAATAAGTCTGATGGTATGGACAAGAAAATAAAATATGCAGAACAGCGAACACTTCATGCTGAAAACAGGGAAGAGAAAGTGAAAATATAAAAAAAAGAGGTTAACTATCTCCTAAACATAGCAGTAAATATGGAAGAGCCCTGCCACCATTCAAATATTAGAATAACTAGGGTAAGAGGACAATGCTATTAACATTATTCAAACCACCTGAAAACTGTCTTTAACCTTGAAAACATGAATAGAGAATTAGGGACTGCATGAATATAGAATAGGAAATCAGGGTGCTGCATGCTAAACTGAAGTATGTACAATCGTAGTGAAGTGTGTACTTTTTAGACAAGGGATTTATTTAGCATGAAAAGAGAGAGAAACAATCCAGAATTTCAGGAAAGTTTTCTTTAATTCTAATTTGATGATGTCTCCATCCTCAAGATAATTGAAAATTGAATAAATTAATTGAGCAATTTTTAGTGATATAGCTACTCAGCAGTATAGTAATCAGCTACATTTACCTTCATTTTTAATTATAGGAGAAGAGTTTAACAATTTTCTCAATCTTAAGAGATTCCTTCATGAACTAGAGGTCATATATCCCCTCTGCACTTAGTGAAATGCCTTCAACTGTTATGCCAAAAATTAGACATTGGGATACTTAATAGTGCTGCTCAATAAAAGTTATGTATGTTTTTAATCATCTTCCTTAGAATTCCTTAGAAGAAATTATTTGTTTTTCAAAGCATTAAATTTACAAACCGTTACTTTTAATCTTAAATGCCTATCATTTCAGAAGTGATGAGTGGTCACAAAAGAGAATCAGCATATCAAGATTCAGCAATATTTTATATGATACAAAATGAACTGTATAAATGTTAAATGTGTTTCATGGTATTAAAGAAATTGTGAAGAAAATAAACTGGATTTAGAAGAAACGTGATTTATGATTTTCTGACAATTATGGTATCATATTAATCTTGGAAAAGTTTTCATTTTATTTTCCATTACATTAATGACATTTCAGTCCTTGAATCTTCATCCTAATTATTTTTCTTCATTTCTTGTCTTTCCTTTGTCCCCAAATTCTTTTTTTTTTTTTTTGTGCCACTAAAGAGGAAAAGACCACCTGTTTATCAGTTCTTTAAATATTTATGCCCCTGAAGTTCAATTCTTGATCTTAAGTGTTATTTAGGAGAGTTTAGTGCCATTTTCTCTGATAAAATACATGCCTGATTAAATTTATATCAACTTTACCTACATCATTCAGCAATTTTATGGTAAGTGATAACTGCCCTCTGGTTGTTAGTAGGCCTGTAGCTGTCCAAGGGAATATATTAAGGACAAAGTTCCTGTCTATGCTAAAGATATTTTGCTGAATCATAGAATCATAGAAGATTAGGGTTGGAAGAGACCTCAGGCGGTCATCTAGTCCAACCCCCTGCTCAAAGCAGGACCAACCCCAGCTAAATCAGAATAGAATATATATATGTGAGGCTGTCCTTTTACCATAGAGAATGCAGCATCTACTTTTTATGGCATCTTATCATAACGCTATGTTCAACCTTTCAACTCTGTTCTCCTAAGCATACACAGATTCACCGGATATGATTTTCTTTTTTAAAAGGGCATATGTTATCCTGGCATTCATATCCAGTGCCATCCTACATGGGGGTTTCATTTCATGTAAACTTGTGTGCACTTTGTGCTTGATATATAACACTATTACAAAGCATGTCCTGTTACCATTGCATTTGGAATGTATTGGTGTGGACAATTTGCCCTTTGAAGATTTTTAAGCTATCATCCTTCTTGTAATAAATGCTATGCAATGTCACAGATCTCTAACCTTTCCATTATCAGGAAATGCCAATATGCACTTCAGATTCCCCATCTTAGTGTTTGGTAATTCAACCATCCCCGAAACTTAAAAGCCCACTCCTTCCGGTAACAAATCCAAACGAACAAATACCAACAGTTCTGTTCCTTCCTTAAGCCAGAGGCCTCTTCTCATGCATCTTTCCAATTGATGCAGAAGAGCACAGGGTAAGGCTTGTTCCCACCGGTCTCTGGAAGTTACAGCCTAGGCCCATAAGCAAAAACACGTGCATACACCAAGCCCACACTACTTCTCTCATCCCAGCCAAATAGCCCCTCCCTTGTTCTCTACCCCCGTCACCTCCTGGCTCAAGAGCAGGCTTTTCTTCTATTGACTTACTTCTCCACAGGGGTCCTTCCTCTCCAAGCCTCTTTTTCCATGGTCCTTTACAGGCCACAACCTCCTTCTAGGCCTTTCTAACCAAGAAAGCCATTCTAGTGCTCGCTTTCTCCAGAACAAACCAAGCCTCTTCTTCTTCTGTTTTCAGTGATGGTTGTTCTTTATAATCCTTGGCATAGTTTGTTGCAGCCTACAGTTTCCAAGGTCCTTCTGGGAACTATACATCCCAGAATTCCCTTGTTCAATCTGGAACTGGGACTATAGCTATACTTGGCCTCTAGGCTCTCAGAGATCTGGTACCTATTACATGTAGTAAACTGTTGCTATTAAATCTGCCCTTTTGGGGGGAGCACAGAGTTCAAGTATGCACTATATTAACTAAAGGGGAGTAATTACTTACTCTGGTCAAGGTTCTGTCACCTTCATAAAGACGATAGAATACTTGATTCCATGAAGTATCAGAGGGGTAGCCGTGTTAGTCTGAATCTGTAAAAAGCAATAGAGGGTCTTGCGGCACCTTTAAGACTAACACAAGTATTGCAGCATAAGCTTTTGTGGGTGAATGCCCACTTCATCAGATGCAAGTAATGGAAATTTCCAGAGGCAGGTATAAATCAGTATGGAGATAACGAGGTTAGTTCAATCAGGGAGGGTGAGGTGCTCTGCTAGCAGTTGAGGTGTGAACACCAAGGGAGGAGAAACTGCTTCAGTAGTTGGATAGCCATTCATAGTCTTTGTTTAATCCTGATCTGATGGTGTCAAATTTGTAAATGAACTGGAGCTCAGCAGTTTCTCTTTGGAGTCTGGTCCTGAAGTTTTTTTGCTGTAAGATGGCTACCTTTACATCTGCTATTGTGTGGCCAGGGAGGTTGAAGTGTTCTCCTACAGGTTTTTCTGTATTGCCATTCCTGATATCTGACTTGTGTCCATTTACCCTCTTGCGTAGTGTGGCCAAGTACATAGCAGAGGGGCATTGCTGGCACATGATGGCATATATAACATTGGAGGACGTGCAGGTGAATGAGCCGGTGATGTTGTAGCTGATCTGGTTAGGTCCTGTGATGGTGTTGCTGGTGTAGATATGTGGGCAGGGTTGGCATCAAGGTTTGTTGCATGGGTTGGTTCCTGAGTTAGAGATGTTATGGTGCGGTGTGTGGTTGCTGGTGAGAATATGCTTAAGGTTGGCGGGTTGTCTGTGGGCGAGGACTGGCCTACCTCCCAAAGTCTGTGAAAGTGAGGGATCATTGTCCAGGATGGGTTGTAGATCGCTGATGATGCGTTGGAGAGTTTTAAGCTGAGGACTGTAGGTGATGGCCAGTGGAGTTCTGTTGGTTTCTTTTTTGGGCCTGTCTTGTAGTAGGAGGCTTCTGGGTTCACGTCTGGCTCTGTTGATTTGTTTCTTTATTTCCTTGTGTGGGTATCGTAGTTTTGAGAATGCTTGGTGAAGATCTTGTAGGTGTTGGTCTCTGTCTGAGAGGTTGGAGGAGGTGCAGTTGTACCTCGGCGCTTGGCTGTAGATGATGGATCATGTGGTGTGTCAGGGGTGGAAGCTGGAGACATGAACGTAGGCGTAGCGGTCGGTGAGTTTTCGGTATAGGGTGGTGTTAATGTGGCCATTGCTTATTTGTACTGTGGTGTCTAGGAAGTGGACCTCCCGTGTAGACTGGTCACAAGCCAGATTGTGAACCCCTTATTCACACTGTTACACTATTGGTGTGAATAATTCCTCATCAGTGTGTGTAAGGGATACACAGTCTGGCTCCAAAATTGTTAACTCGATGCCTCTATGATCATTTGTGTGGGTAACATGAACTCTTCATTTGTTTTAGCTCTAAATCTGGGCCTGAAGAGAATAACTAGATACTGGTAAAACCCTTGTTTGTTTGTTTGTTTTTAATGCAGCAATTAATTTGTAACAACTAAGTCCCCTTTAAATATTCTTCAGTAAACTTGCATTTGAGTGTAATATTGAAACAAAGTAAACATTATGCTTGATGTCCCTAGTAATCCACAAATGGGATATCTTATTTTCATATTGTGGCAAAAATATACATTCCTCATCCAAAAGATGAGCACTCGCTTACTACTTGGCCCTCGTCTGTGTAAAAACAATATATTGGATACATATGAATAGACAAATAAATTATTCATTTTTATCTCTTCAGAAGAAATGAATATTGTACCATGAAGTAGGCAATTGTTTCCCCCTTGGTAAATTTCAGAGTTTATTTTTATTTCTTTATTCATAAATGAATATTATGAACATTTACTCCCTAGATACAGATATGAAAATGATGGCATAAGGAATTAAAATATGCATCCTTACTTATGTAACCAATAAAATGTATGAAAAAGACTCTACTCATTTATTGATGCCTCACTGGCATCAGTGGAGGGCCTTTAGATTTATACTGGTTAACGAGCTGAATTTGGCCTTTAATGTTTAACATTGTTTTATTTAGCAAGAGTACTAATCAACAACATTAAAAAAACAGTGCTGTATTTGAATCCCTACTTCCAAACACTTTTCTTTTCTTTTCTTTTCTTTTCTTTTCTTTTCTTTTCTTTGTTTCCATCATGACAAAGGAAAGCTTATGTATATGAAGTATTTTTATGTTCAAAGAAATTGTCAGTTTAGAATTTGTAAAGGTCTTCAGAGTCAGGTTTCTTAGAATTAGAGCTGTATGACAGCTTTATTTCTTCCCCTCCATCTTGAATTAGAACAAACAGTTGAAATCTCAAATATTTGCAAGCCAAAACACTGATTTTTTCATGTCCCCCCCCCAACTATATTTAATCATCACTTCCACTTAGATTGTTATATACAGTAGCTGACACAGGTTCTTATTTTCACCATGATCACCTTGATCGATCAATCTTTCAGCCCTCATATAGATTGTGCTGATCACAACACGTTTTCCATTCTTCTCTTATCCTGGCCTTCCTGTTCCATGTGCAGCCATGCCTTTTCATGATAAAATCTTCCCATCTCTTTGGAGGTCAGCCAAATGGTCATTTCAGTTCCCATGGGTACCACTCGGCAACAGCTGTAGTTCATTGATTGTCAGTGAGCCTAGCTAGAGGCCCGGCCCATCACATTGTACTGTACCTGCTTTCAACAACGATGTCCTGCACTCCATTCTGCTGTCTGCAGTCTGATCACTTCACGATCACCTTTCTAGTACAGCAAAATAGTGTTGGACTCCTTCCAGATGGGTAATATCTTCAGCATTTCCTCCACTTCTCTAGCAAATTCCTCATTTCCTCCAATACTCTTCCCTTCACTCTTTTTGGTCTTTCTTTCTCTGCTAATTTCATGCATTGCCTCAACGTATCAGTGAAGTTTTTATAGTCCTTGTCACAGTTATCTATGTGACTACAGTCTTCCTTGGAAATGTTTGCTTTCAGGATTGCCTCATTGAATATTTTTGGCCACTGTCTCTGATTTGCCATCTATAGCACTTTCTTCTTCACCTTTACATTGAAGTTGAGCCCTGCTCTGAGCAAGTGATGGTCACTACTGGTGTTGAATGATGGCACTACTGAGATGTCTTGTAAAACACACTGCTTATCAATCAGAATATAGTTGATCTCGTTCTTGTTCTTCACATTGGGTGTGATTCTGATCCACCTTCTCTTGGCCTTTTTTCTTAAATCAGGTGTTACCAATGAACATTTCTTTTGTCTCTGACAGAGTTGCCAGTTGCTCTCTTCATGAATTCTGTTAACCGATGCCATACCTTCCAATGAACTTTTCACCTTCTTTCCCTCTACCGACCTTGACATTGAAGTATCCCATTGCAATCATATACGTGGGTTTTTGAGTGAGTATTTCCTCAAGCTCCTAATAGAATTCTTCCACATCATCATCTTCACTTGTGCTTGTGGGAGTATAGATATGGATAATCTTGCGGGTGCTATTCTTGGTCAGTTGGAGGTACAGCACTCTGATGTGTGATGATTTGAATTTGCAGGAGATGATTTTGAAGACCGTTTCTTGTTGATGATAAAACTGATTCCTCCAACAGTTCTCATGCCTTCTCCTTTTCCCAACATGATGTGCTTCCATTTCTCCACTTCACTTCCATCTCCTTTCTTTCTCATGTTTTGCAGATAGCAGTGGCAGAGAAACAGAGGCAATGGCAGCTGTGAGCCAGTGGTAGAGGCAGCAGCAAAGGCATTCCTGTGAACCCACATAATGCCTCTCTGAACTCTGGGTCTTCACTAATCAAGGGCATTAACATCTGAGTGGGGTGCAGTGGGAAAGGGAAGAAAAGAGGAGTGATGTGTTAAAAGGACATTTATTCAGACTTTCTTATTGCTTAGTGGGAAGCTGAGGCAAAGGACATTGCCCAATGCACTGTGGGGTTTGGTTTTTGCTTATGGTTGGAAGTTTTAGAATGTGATGATGATGTTTTCCCAAATTAATGCTTGGTTCCTTTTCCCTTTTAATACAAGTTGTGGTTTTTTTTAATATATATACAGATTCACTGCTTGAGAGTGGGGAGGTATTGCCTCTTAGAGGAGTCCAATGGTGGTGGGGTTAATGAAAGCCTGTGGGCACAATCTGTCTTGCCCCACTCCATCTGCAATAAGCGTCAAACCAGGAGGGAGGAGTTACAATGGCTGAATTTGGCTCAGTTAGGGCCTGAGCAGGAAGGAAAGTACATGTCTGGCTCTCTGTGAGAGAAGGCTGGCTGGAGTTGTAGAGCTAAACTGGACTACTGGCAGATAAAGTCTCCCTGAAGGAAGGTACATCTGCAACTGGGAATCCAACAAAGCTGGGAAACAAAGCTGCAAGAAGTGAATCTGCCTTGGATTCTATGCCCTGGTGGAGGGGCCTGCAGGGAGCAGGAAATCTTCCACTGATTCAGAGATGGCCCTGTGAGGGGGCCTTCAGCAGATCTAGCTAGTTGGCAGAAGGGATTAAGGAAGTCTACAATGAGGCAGGGGAAGACTCCCCCCAAATGACAAAAGTTTTGCCAATGAAAGTGTGAATAGTGCTTTGTTGTCAGGAGCGCTCTCCTGCCAACAAAGATACTGCTGCTCATTGGCGGTGGAAGTTTTTTGTCAGTGGGAAAGCTCTCTCCTGCCGACAAACAGCGGCTACACTGAGCGCCTTTTAGCGGTATGGCTGTAGCGGCACAGCTGTGTCGCTAAACGGTGCATAGTGTAGACATAGCTTGAGCCTGGGAAAAGGGTGAGATAAAGGCACCAGACAGGGCAAGGTAGGAAGTGGTCCAGGAAGTCAGACAGGTGTTTGTGTAGGCAGGCCTTGACTTTGTCTGTTTTCAATCTGGCACTTCCAACATCTTTCAGAGTTTAATAACTTTGTATAATACATTCAAATATATTTTTTTGCCTCATTGACTCACCATCTATTTTCAAATCTTATTTGAAAAGTGTCTTTTCTCTGTTGCTCCTACCTCTTAATTTTGCTCCTACCTCTTAATTTTGCTCTCTTTGTGAAAATCTTCTATTATTATTTTTTTACCTTTATCATTTAATTACCCAAAGTCCATTGGGTTACAGTTGACTATGCAAAGTAAGCAGGCTATGCAAAGTAAAGTTGTGTTGTATTGTATCACATCTATATCACTGTCAATATTCTAAAAAAGTTGTGCCATGGTGGGTCATAAGTCCACTGGAGTTTTATTAATTTTGAAGATAAGACATCTTTTATTGTGTAAATTTACCCAATTCTATTTTCTGTGGGATTTTTTTAAGTTATCTTGTACTTTTGTTGTTAGAGTATTTAAAATAGGCCACATCCTCCAAATTACTCATCCTTACTCATGTTGAATAATACCTTACTGAGTGAATAGCTTTATTAATTGCCTAAAAGGTTACTGTCAGTAACCATGGCAGAATCTATCCCATAGTTCTTCATCAGACAATATTCCCATTGATTGTAATGGGGATTTTTACTATATAAGTACTATTTTGATTGCATAATACATATGTTTTGCCATGCAATACAAGTATTTTTGTGTGGACTGCTTGATATTTTGAAATTCAGAATCAATTCTTTCTCACCTACCATAATTATACTAATATGTTCTGTAATTATTATCCCAACATTATTGAGACTATCAATCATTCCCAATATAAGTATTATGAGTGCAAAAAATCCCACAACCTTTGATGCCTACTGATCATTCATAAACCATGAATTTTCTCAACTATTCAGATACCATAGTACTATTAGTTTCCCTCCACGTCAAATGTGTAGCTACCTCATTAATTTTGGTAAATTGATGTTCATTCAAATCCACATTTATATGCAAGAACTGCAAGAACATAACAAGCAGAAATAATGGCCCCTTCCTTCCAGATAGAAGTATTGTCGCTGTTTCATGTATTCATCTTGCTGGTAACATGAATCCACCTTTTTGACGAGTTGCATGAAAGTGGTAAGAAGATTATAGTGTAAAGTGAATGATAAAGACACAAGGAGAGTTAATAATCCACTAGGATACCACTTCTTTCCTATTCTAAGACACAGAAATATCTAGATATGTAAGTGAAGTACTGGCATGAAACATATAAGCTTTACAGAGTCTTGTTTGATGCTATCTTGACTACTTGACAGTAATGTGTTATCAATTGTTTTAGATGAAGAAAAGTCCCAATTCCTGCCATTATAATTAGGGGTTAATGGTATATTTTCATTGTCTATGAATGGACTCATGCTAATGCCTTTATTTAGAGCTCTTTTCGGTATCCTACTTACTGTTGTTGTGGAAAAGTGTTTATCATGAACATTTTCACCATTGTGGTCCAGGTTGTTGTGTTCTCCTGAATTTTCACCTTGTCACAAAGGTTCACCTATGTGAATGTTTATGCAATAAAGCTTGTGGAATCCAATTTCATGGGAAATTTCAGGCTTGCAAACTTTCAGACCAAAAAAAAAAAAAAAGATTGCTGCCATGTATGAATTTCTCACATGTATGATTAGTAACAATAGGATAATATAGAAAGGAAGCACATGCATATGTTTATTCACAGACAAACACTTTAAGATGGAAGAAGGGAGGAAAAGTAGTGAGGTGTAGGAGACAGGACGATGTGGGGAACAGGAAGAAGATGGAGGGGAGTACATGACACTTCAACAGAAGTCCAGGACAGATAACATTTTTAATACCCACAGAAGGAAAACATGTAATGCAACAAATATAGGGAGAAGGTGAGCTGTGGTACCAGCATGAAAAGGGGTTATGGTGATATATTTACAAGTCAAGAGCATCTAAGGTGGTACACCTGTGCATGAACCAAAGCATGCACCTAATGCTTTCCTGTACAGGAGGGTTGAGATCAGGGCCGCCCAGAGGATTCGGGGGTCCTGGGGCAGAGCAATTTCGGGGACCCCTTCCATAAAAAAGAGTTGCAATATTCTAGTAACATGTATTTGGAAATGTAAAAAATAACCAGTGAATACATTCAAAAATTATTTTTTAATAATTTGAAAATACACTAAATACATTATTTAAAAAAATTAAATGCTTTAATGGTATGTATACATTTGCAATTACATAATGGGCTGTCGCTGCCTGGGGGTGGCGCTACTGTTGCCCAGTTCTGGGTGGGGAGCTGGGCTCTGGGTTGGGGGGTGCCCAGCTCAGAGGGACTGGGCTCAGAGCTGGGGGTCAAGGCTGGGGGGGATGGGATCGGGGGTGTCCAGCTCAGAGAGCTTGGGCTCGGAGCTAGGGGTCAGGGCTGTGGGGGGATGGGTTCGGGGGCTGTCTGGCTCAGAGGGACTGGGCTCGGAGCTGGGGGTCAGGGCTGCAGGGGAATGGGATCAGGGGGGTGCCCGGCTCAGAGGGGATGGGCTCGGAGCTGGAGGGGAAGATGGGGTCAGGGGAGTGTCCCGCCCAGAGGGGCCAGAGCTCCTGAGACTGCAAACTCCCCTGTGAGCCTTGCCTTTATAGATACGTGGTAGTGAGGGGGCATAGCCTCCCTCTGAGACTGACAGGGAGGGATGGCCACCAACCCCTACATACAGTAAATGGTGCAGTACACAAACCAAGATGTTTATAAAATGATTTAGCCATATTAATAGCTTGAACTCTAAGGAGAGGAATTAAAAAGGGGCTAGTTCTTGTGCATCTAGGACATTGAATATTCATCTATCTGGTCTCTATCCTGAATCCAACGTGTGTATCTACACTAACTGAAAAACACACAAAAGACCTCTGAACCAGACAATCTTAATTTGAATACCACTTTCCCCCCAACTTCATCCATACATCATACATTTCAAACATTATGAAGGTGAAAGTTGTGGGCATGGAGTTAATGTGAATGCTATCAGCTAGCCAAGTAAAACAGAGAGAACAATTCCAGCTACATGCCACTGTTTTCATTTCTTGATCAAATGTCTTAGAATGCCAGAAAGCCAGAGGCATTCAGTAAGCTGGTTCTGGTAGGAAGGATTAATTTGAACATTCTTGGGGGATGTGGAAGGAGGAAATTAATGGTGAATCTTATATCAAATATAGAAGAGGATATTGAAATAAAATGGAAAATTAAATGCAAATCACTGTGTTAATGAAAAGTTCAGGTTACACGGTTAAAAGCAATATTTTATGGCACGCATTTCAGTATGTAGTAATATCTAATGAAGAGTAGTATATAAATGCACACATTTGTCAAGAAAGTAAGATATAGCAAATGTTATCTACGTGCAATGCAAATAAGTTCATGTTCTCTTCATACTTCTAGAGTTGTTTGTGTATTTAAATTGCAACCTTATCATTTTCAATCACAAAATTTATTAACTTAGTTTCCAATTATTTTTAAAAGAGAGGAGGAAAACAGAAAACAGAAAAATGACACTCAGTTTACAGACTATGAACCACCAACATTTTTTATATTGAGGCACAGTAGCCTACATTCAGAAAGACATTTAGATGTAGTGACACTATGCATCACCATGCCTAACTTTTAGGCACCTAGAATCACTGGGATTCACAAAGTTTCACAGTGCCTTGCCTAAGATAGCTGGTGGGAGATGCCAAGCCAAAGGATGTGTGCTAACCCCACCTGTGATGTCCTGTCCCTATAAATGTTTGAGCACTCCCCCCTTTCCAGTGCAAAGCCTCACTTTTCTGCTGGTTTCAGTTTTGCTGTGAGAACAGTAAAGTCTCCAGAGCAGACAGCTGTGTTTCTAACAGCTTCCTTTGTGTCTGGCTATCTCCTTCTCTACTGGGCTAAATATAACTGAATTTTCAGCAGCAAGCCCTCTCTTGGCATTAGGTGCCTATGACTCTTTAGCAAGAAACCAAAAAGTAAGTTGTGCCGGTACCCACCTTATAACTTTTTGCCTAGTAGCTAGAGCACTCATGTGGAAGGTGGGAGACCCGGGTTCAATTCTCCCTTCCAACTGAGGTGGAGAAAAGATTTCAACAGGGCTCTACCAAGTCTAACACTGAGCTACAGGATAGTCTCATTTGAGGCTCCTTCAATCTCTGCTGTTGCAGCTGTTTCCCTGTGTATAAATAATGAAAGACTAATTGCAGAGTGAGAGCAAGTGTGAGAATGATTATGTAACCTGCTGTTTAGAGCATTTACAAGAGGTAGGAGACCTAGGATCCAGTCTTCTTGTTCCAATGATGATAAATAAGTAACAAAACTCATTGGAGCGGGGGACTGGATCCTTTATCTCCAAGCTGAGTGCTCTAAACAGCACGCTACAGAGTCACTGTTATACTTTCTCTGTCACTGCGTGCACCACTGATTTTTTCTTTATTTAATCCACAGTGGAACCACTCTACCAGGAGAGAGAGAAAGTGATTCTCACATCGCACTGTGTGATGGGCCAATGGTTAGCGCACACACCTAAGAAGTAGTAGCACCCTCTGCAAATCCCTTCTCAGGTGGAGGAGGGACTGGAACTGGGGGTCTCCCCGATTGCAGGTAAATACCCTAACCACTGGCCCTAAAATGGGCTCCTTCCCCAGCTGTTTCATGTAAGCATGTCTATAAGAGCTTGATCCAATAGGCTAGGGAACTCTTACAGCAAAAATTTAGGTGCTAATTTGTTTATGTCTGTGCTTGCTGTGGATCAGCTCCCTGAAACCGAAAAACTCTGTTAACACAAGCACTACTTTCCAGGCCTCTACAGGTTTCGCTCCCTTTGTTCAGGTTAGCAAGTGGCACACAACAATCTCCAAATCCTCTCCAAGTGTTCCCTGTAGCATCCATCCCTTTATCCACTGAATAGAGATGTGCCGGGCCTGTTGTTCCCAAAGGAACAATTCATGCACCAGCTGGTAAGATTCAGCCAAAGACCAGCAATATGCTTAACACCACAGCATTGAGATATAGTTATAGTGAAAACAAGAACAAATTTATCAAAGACTAGCGTTTTAGGAGATAGTAATTAAGGCTATCTGAAACAGATGGTTATATATAATACAAAATAACAACACACTTTCTAGAGACTAAACCAGGGATCGACAACCTTTGGCACGCCGCACACCAGGGTAACACCCCGACGGGATGGGCTGGTTTGTTTACCTGCCGTGTCTGCAGGTTTGGCCGATCGCAGCTGCCACTGGCCACGGTGTGCCACTCCAGGCCACTGGGGGCGGTGGGAAGCGGTGGCCAGCACATCCCTCTGCCCGTGCCGCTTCCCGCAATTCCCATTGGCCTGGTGCGGCGAACCACAGTCAGTGGGAGCTGCGATCGGCCGAACCCTCTGGATGCGGCAGGTAAACAAACTGGCCCAGCCCACCAGGGTGCTTACCCTAGCGAGCTGTGTGCCAGAGGTTGCTGACCCCTGATTTAGATATTGGCATAGAGAGTACACTTGTCAAATTTGCAGATGATACCAAGCTGGGAGGGGTTGCAAGTGCTTTGGAGAATAGGATTAAAATTCAAAATAATCTGAACAAACTGGATAAGTGGTCTGGAGAAAATAGGATGAATTTCAATAAAGACAAATGCAAAGTACTCCATTTAGGAAGAAACAATCAGTTGCACATATACAACATGGGAAATGACTGCCTAGGAAGAAGTTCTGCGGAAAGGGATGTGGGGGTCACAGTGGATCACAAGTTAAATGAGTCAACAGTGTAACACTGTTGCAAAAAAAACCCCAAAAAAACCCCATGATTCTGGGATTTATTTACAGGGGTGTTGTAAGCAAGACACGAGAACTAATTATTTTGCTCTCCTCCACGCTGATATTGCCTCAGCTGGAGTATTCTGTCCAATTCTGGGTGTAACATTTCAGGAAATATGTGGACAAATTGGAGAAAGTCCAGAGGAGAGCAACAAAAATGAATAAAGGTCTAGAAAACATGACCTATGAGGAAAGATAGAAAAAATGTGTTTGTTTAGTCTGGAGAAGAGAAGACTGAGGAGGAACATGATAACAGTTTTCAAGTACATAAAGGGTTGTTGCAAGGAGGAGGGATACCAATTGATTTTGTTAACTTCTAAGAATAGGACAAGAAACAATGGCATTAAATTTCAAAAAGGGAAGTTTCGGTTGGACATTGGGGAAAAATTCCTAATTGTCAAGGTATTTAAGCACTGGAATAAATTGCCTAGGGAGGTTGTGTCATTGGACGTTTTTAAAGAGCAGGTTTGACAGTCACCTGTCAGGAATGGTCTGTTTATTACTTAGTCCTGCCTTGAGTGCAAGGGACTGGACTAGAAGACCTCTTGAGGTCCCTTCCAGTCCCAAGAGTCTATGTTATGTAATAATAAAATGGCATGACATGAGATAATAGATAAAATGTTGTAACATATTGCATTATGACATGTATTATGTCAAAACATTTCTGTTATGTTGTATTACATCATAAAGGTTGGAATGATGAGATGAAATATTTGGATTTGATTGAAACAAAATGTATCAATATTTTTGTCAAATTTTTTTGACAAAACCAATGCATTTTCATGGAACATTTTAATTTTGTGATTTCAGCATTTTCTGATTAAAAACATTTAATCCGAAAAAATTCGACCAACCCTAATTCAGAGCATTAACACAATGCAAGGTCTGAAGATATATGTGATTGTATCATCCTTTTTAAGGTTATGGTAACAGCAATACTTAGGAAGGAAGCCTTATAAGAAGCTGTTTTGAATAATTTCACTAATATATCAGACACCCTCCTGTGTAACTTAGAAAATAGAGCAAGGCAAAACAGCATGTACAGTAGTAGCACTAATTAATTTTGAAATATAGAGCATCTCATGAAAAGAAACCCATTACAGTAGCATGTAATATAAAAGGTTTGTGCTCGTTTATAATGTTTTAAAGGAAGTCAAGCTAAGTTGTCTGATCTCAAAAGAAATTAACTGTAGACTTCAAATACATTTATTTTTAATAAAAATTGGTCTAGACCCTCTCATGAGAGGGTTAGCTTAGTGGTTGGAGCATTGGCCTGCTAAACCTAGGGTTGTGAGCTCAATCCTTGAGGGGGCCATTTAAGGATCTGGGGCAAAAACTGGGTACTTTTTAAGGGGGAAGGGATAGCTCAGTGGTTTGAATACTGGCCTGCTAAATCTAAGGTTCAATCCTTGAGGGGGCCGCTTAGGAATCTGGGGCATAATCAGTACTTGTCTTGCGAGTAAAGGCAGGGGGCTGGACTCAATGACCTTTCAGGATCCCTTCCAGTTCTATGAGATAGGTATATCTCCATATATATATATACCACATCTCTAGATCCAAACACCCCAACCTACTAAGCCATTAAGATCAAGACATAGATCTGTATCCAGGTTGTACAAATCTCCTTAACTTTTTAATGGATTGAAGCAAAAACTCTGATCTAAAGACCTCCAAGCTCTAGAGAATTCAAAATCTTGATCCAGATCTAAATGTGTGGGTTGAAACCGTTTTAACAGTCCATTTTGCAGGTAAATCATGGCTTTTCCAAGAGATTTATAGGTCTTATTGGTCAATATTCAGTTCTTAGACTCCCATTTATTAAAGTCAAATAATCTTTAGGCAGTTATGTCTATTGTCAAATGTGCTTCCCAGTCATGTGCATTAGAATTAAATATATCAAGTTATTAAGTAACTGCTCATTGAAAACAAAAGAGAAATTTCTCTTGGTATTGCAAAAGAAACTACCACCAATTATTTAATGAAAATGAGATAAAATATTTGCAAATAACCACTGTTTAAACCGTTAGCTGTTCTTAGTAGACTTAGCATGGGTTCATTTCATCACTGTCACCCTGGTATATAAGAAATATTGCAATGTGTTCATAGAATCATAGAATATCAGGGTTGGAAGGGATCTCAGGAGGTCATTTAGTCCAACCCCCTGCTCAAAGCAGGACCAATTCTCAACTAAAGCAACCAATTCCCAACTAAATCAACCAATTCCCAACTAAATCAGTGCTACTGATAACAGAAAAAGATTTCCCTGAACAGTACAGTAGTGAATGAGTTAAACAAAAAGCAAAAGAAAAGAATGCGTTAAAAGTGTGCTTTGCAGTGAAAAGTCCTAGGGAAAATAATCTGAAGCAATAAATAAACACTGACAGTCCTGCATTTATGAAGCTTGTGGAGAGACAGAAAAGTAGGGAGAAACACCTGTGGTGAATATAAACAGCTTTAAAAGCTTGCAAAGAAAACTGGTGCCCAATGTTACTTAGGAGACAGGAGAACCTTTGGGACAATCAAATGGGACCATTTTACAGATACTCAAGGAAAAAGATATGATACCAAAGTACCACAGCTATGACAGTGTCTTGGTTTGTACTGTTGGGACTGTAATAATGTATCTTAGGAATTAGAAGCAGTATTAAGGAAGAAATTTAAAGTTCTTCACTTTAAAAAAGTGAGCAAAGAAACCAAAAGAATTGCCTTGAGGGAGTGAAATTGTGACAAGCTGCTTAATAACATTACAGTGAGCGATTTTTTAGAAAGAGAAACTAATTTTATTTACTCAAGGGAGTAATATAAATAACAAATATTATTCATAGAGATGGGTCCAAGTTACAGTATTTGGCCCTCAATCTGGAACTGCTTCAGAGTTTGTGCTGGTTCAAATCTGGGGGTTTGATTTGGGCCTGCCTCAAATTATTTGTTGTGGATGAAAATGATGGAGAAGGCTTGGGACAAGCAGCACATGTTGTACAGGATATTGTGCTCTTCAGCCGAATATTAGAATGAGCTTTAAATCATAAATATTTCAGTTGTCAAATTCATGCAAACTTTAGCGTGAAAACCTTTCCAAAGCCCACCATACAGAAAGGTGTATTAGCACTAGTCCTATCCAGTCTGTACCTGTGACCTGGAGGTCCCAGGGAAGCACTTTTGGATATTAAATTAGAGACTTCATAGATTTTCATAAATTGAATTTCCAAAGTTTAATAACAACCATATTACATCATAATGAGCCTTCCACCACAGTTTGATTTGAAAACAAAATCCACATTTATTTATTTTTATGTAATAGAAATAAAGACACATTACCTTTCCCTTGTGCATAATTACTTAGCCTTTTATACATGCACTGGGTGGGAAAATCTAATATTTTGTACCCAAAGTCTTTCTGTCTCTAAAAAAAAGAGCTTCACCTTCCCTTCTTCTATTTGGTGATTTTAAGTCAGATGCCCCAGATATAGATTAGATGACTAGAATAAAGGAAATTATTTATTATCTTATCTCCCAAATCCTGGCTGTCAACAAACACTATTGGTATAAACTTTTCTCGTCAGACAGTATGTCTAACTCTTACTCTCCTCTGCTAAAATGAACATTCATGCCTTAATGAGCTCTCATCTTGCCTAATGCAAATTCCTCTAGTCTCAGTGACTCTCACCTCATTCTCCCCCTATCCTGCCAACTTGCAGCCATGGAAAACATTCTTTTCCCTTCCAATTATTATCACTTCCCACACAGTTTCTCCATGGCTTTCCTGCCTCTTCTGTCCAAATCTTCTAGACACAATTCTTCCACTGCCTGCATCAATACTTTAATCTGTACCTACACTTTATCCTCCTTTTGCTTCTTTCGTCTCCTTCCATCAATTGCAAATCCACATGTACTTCCTTGCAATCTCCTATTCCTGAAAGATCCTGCTTCTTCTGTAGAAATGGATAGTAAACTCATTCTCTTCCTTCAAAATCTTCATGAAAAGCAAAAACATGAACTCTTGTATGGCTTTCACTCTACCAGACTTTGCATAATGAAAGGTTTCAGAGTAGCAGCCGTGTTAGTCTGTATCCGCAAAAAGAAGAACAGGAGGACTTGTGGCACCTTAGAGACTAACAAATTTATTAGAGCATAAGCTTTCGTGGACTACAGCCCACTTCTTCGGATGCATATAGAATGGAACATATATTGAGGAGATATATATACACACATACAGAGAGCATAAACAGGTGGGAGTTGTCTTACCACCTCTGAGAGGCCAATTAATTCAGAGAAAAAAAACTTTTGAAGTGATAATCAAGCTAGCCCAGCACAGACAGACAGTTAGATAACAAGTGTGAGAATACCCACAAGGGGAGACAGATTCAATGTTTGTAATGGCCCAACCATTCCCAGTCCTTATTCAAACCGGAGTTGATTGTGTCTAGTTTGCATATCAATTCTAGCTCAGCAGTTTCTCGTTGGAGTCTGTTTTTGAAGTTTTTCTGTTGTAATATAGCCACCCGCAGGTCTGTCACTGAATGACCAGACAGGTTAAAGTGTTCTCCCACTGGTTTTTGAGTATTTTGATTCCTGATGTCAGATTTGTGTCCATTAATTCTTTTGCGTAGAGACTGTCCGGTTTGGCCAATGTACATGGCAGAGGGGCATTGCTGGCACATGATGGCATATATCACATTGGTAGATGTGCAGGTGAACGAGCCCCTGATGGTATGGCTGATGTGATTAGGTCCTATGATGATGTCACTGGAATAGATATGTGGACAGAGTTGACATCGGGGTTTGTTACAAGGATAGGTTCCTGGGTTAGTGGTTTTGTTCAGAGATGTGTGGTTGCTGGTGAGTATTTGCTTTAGGTTGGGGGGTTGTCTGTAAGCGAGGACACACCACACGATCCATTGTCTACAGCCAAGCTCTAAGATATAACCGCATTTGCTCCAATCCCTCGGATAGAGACAAGCACCTACAAGATCTCTATCAAGCATTCTTAAAACTACAATACCCACCTGCTGAAGTGAAAAAACAGATTGACAGAGCCAGACGAGTACCCAGAAGTCACCTCCTACAAGACAGTCCCAACAAAGAAAATAACAGAACACCACTAGCTGTCACCTTCAGCCCCCAACTAAAACCTCTCCAGCGCATCATCAGAGATCTACAACCTATCCTGAAAGATGATCCTTTACTCTCACAGAAAGATCCATAAACCTGGATATCCTGGACGCCCCATCATCTCAGGCATTGGCACCCTAACATCAGGCTTGTCTGGTTATGTAGACTCTCTCCTCAGACCCTACGCTACCAGCACTCCCAGCTATCTTCGAGACACCACTGACTTCCTGAGGAAACTACAATCCATCGGTGATCTTCCAGAAAACACCATCCTGGCCACTATGGACGTAGAAGCCCTCTACACCAATATTCCACACAAAGATGGACTACAAGCTATCAGGAACAGTATCCCTGATAATGTCACAGCTAACCTGGTGGCTGAACTTTGTGATTTTGTCCTCACCCACAACTATTTCACATTTGGGGACAATATATACCTTCAAGTCAGCGGCACTGCTATGGGTACCCGCATGGCCCCACAATATGCCAACATTTTTATGGCTGACTTAGAACAACGCTTCCTTAGCTCTCGTCCCCTAACGCCCCTACTCTACTTGCGCTACATTGATGACATCTTCATCATCTGGACCCATGGAAAAGAAGCCCTTGAGGAATTTCACCATGATTTCAATAATTTCCATCCCACCATCAACCTCAGCCTAGATCAATCCACACAAGCGGTCCATTTCCTGGACACTACTGTGCTAATAAGCTATGGTCACATAAATACCACCCTATACCGGAAACCTACTGACCGCTACACTTACCTACATGCCTCCAGCTTCCATCCAGGACACACCACACGATCCATTGTCTACAGCCAAGCTCTAAGATATAACCGCATTTGCTCCAATCCCTCGGATAGAGACAAGCACCTACAAGATCTCTATCAAGCATTCTTAAAACTACAATACCCACCTGCTGAAGTGAAAAAACAGATTGACAGAGCCAGACGAGTACCCAGAAGTCACCTCCTACAAGACAGGCCCAACAAAGAAAATAACAGAACACCACTAGCTGTCACCTTCAGCCCCCAACTAAAACCTCTCCAGCGCATCATCAGAGATCTACAACCTATCCTGAAAGATGATCCTTTACTCTCACAGATCTTGGGAGACAGACCTGTCCTCGCTTACAGACAACCCCCCAACCTAAAGCAAATACTCACCAGCAACCACACATCACTGAACAAAACCACTAACCCAGGAACCTATCCTTGTAACAAACCCCGATGTCAACTCTGTCCACATATCTATTCCAGTGACATCATCATAGGACCTAATCACATCAGCCATACCATCAGGGGCTCGTTCACCTGCACATCTACCAATGTGATATATGCCATCATGTGCCAGCAATGCCCCTCTGCCATGTACATTGGCCAAACCGGACAGTCTCTACGCAAAAGAATTAATGGACACAAATCTGACATCAGGAATCAAAATACTCAAAAACCAGTGGGAGAACACTTTAACCTGTCTGGTCATTCAGTGACAGACCTGCGGGTGGCTATATTACAACAGAAAAACTTCAAAAACAGACTCCAACGAGAAACTGCTGAGCTAGAATTGATATGCAAACTAGACACAATCAACTCCGGTTTGAATAAGGACTGGGAATGGTTGGGCCATTACAAACATTGAATCTGTCTCCCCTTGTGGGTATTCTCACACTTGTTATCTAACTGTCTGTCTGTGCTGGGCTAGCTTGATTATCACTTCAAAAGTTTTTTTTCTCTTAATTAATTGGCCTCTCAGAGGTGGTAAGACAACTCCCACCTGTTTATGCTCTCTGTATGTGTGTATATATATCTCCTCAATATATGTTCCATTCTATATGCATCCGAAGAAGTGGGCTGTAGTCCACGAAAGCTTATGCTCTAATAAATTTGTTAGTCTCTAAGGTGCCACAAGTCCTCCTGTTCTTCTTTCTACCAGACTGTAACTTTAGGGCTATGCTGCAGGGCAGGCTGCATGACTTCACAGTGGAGTGACCACTTCTCCTCCCCCACCCCAAGTAGGAGAGCAGAGAATGATGAATGGGACAGCAGTATATTACTAGTTTCTGATACAAAGGTGGATATATTAATTTATTCTTCCCTTGTTGGGATTCCCTCCAAGACCTTTTCCACTTGGCTTATCAAGAACACCTTGTCCAGTTCTGGAAAAATACTTCATCCAGTTCTCTGGCATCCAAATAAACTCAGCTGGAGTCCAGATTTCATCACTTAGATTCCTTTATTAGGCATACAGCAAAACTACACTGAGTTGATCAGACTCAAATTTAGGGGGTGGATATAGGGCAGGGATCGGCAACCTTTGGCATGCGGCCCATCAGGGAAATCTGCTGGTGGGCTGGGATGGTTTGTTTACCTGCAGCATCCGCAGGTTCAGCCGATCGCAGTTCCCACTGGCCGTGGTTCACCATTCCAGGACAATGGGGGCTGCGGAAAGCAGCGCAGGACGATGGATGTGCTGGCCGCCGCTTCCCGCAGCCCCCATTGGCCTGGAACAGTGAACCACGGCCAGTGGGAACTGCGATCGGCTGAACCTGCGGGCGCTGCAAATAAACAAACTGTCCCGGCCCACCAGCGGATTTCCCTGACGGGCCACATGCTAAATGGTGCCGATTCCTGATATAGGGCATACCACACATTCAGAGTTACACAGAAATCTCTTCCTTCATATGCATTTACACATTGCATTGCATTTACTGTACATTGCATCATATATTTTTGGATTGGTTTGGTTACTTTGCTAGAACCAATCCCTGTGCAGCATGCTTTGTCCATGCTCAACTTACTGTTAAACTTTTCTCTACATTAATAACTTATCTTGTCCATTGTTAGCAAATGGTTCCCTGGAGTTCTCCCTCTTATCTTAGCTGGTTCAAACATTATCCTTTTAGCCTACAGACCTATTTACTTATCTTATTTAGCAGAAACATTCTGTTTACTGCCTAATGATCTGTTAACCTAATTCTATCCTCCGAGAAATTAGGCCTCCTTCTTGATGTTAATTACTCATGTCAGGCTAAGCCCTAGCTACATCACCAAGCTACAGTTCCTTCTCTCCACAGCTAGAGTGACACAATAATGCACTGCTGCTTACTAAGGGTGATACCATAGCAACACAATCTATCCCTAAATGTTCAAACAGCAATGTCAATGATATAAAAAATATATGGTTTTGAGAGGGAGGAAAAGCAAAATAGAATGGATCTTCTATCAATCCAGAAGGATATCTCTGTTTTAAAAACAGCACCTGGGCATGAAGCCATCACCTCTGAGGAAACTCCAGCAAGTACAGAGTACAGTACAAGTAATCTGCTCAGCAACATAGGCTACCATGATCATTTCATATCTGTCCTCCAGTCTCTTCACTAGCTTCCCACAGAACATTAAATAAAGTGCAAGGTTTCAGTCCTCCTTTCAGGGTGCTCATTGGCCTGAGCTCAGAATATCTAAAAGACCACCCAAGCCTCTGAGATGAGAACTGTGGCTGACAACCTCTGGTACAATGGAAGTTTCTGCAATAAGGGTAAATATCATCTGTGCAGGAGACAGTTTCCTCAGGGGCCAGTCTGAGACTCTGGAACAAATTCCCCCAGGAAGTAAGGACCATCACAAACCTCATCACCGTCTGCTCCAAGTGCACAGCACACTTGTCTTCTTTTATCTAATATAAACTCATAACAGCATGTACATTAGAATAACAAAATACAAAAACAATACCTATCAAACCAAAATATTATACTTGCACACCCAATTCTCTGACTGGGGATAGGATGAGAAAGAATGAACCAAACCTAATAGATGTTAGTCACATCACTAAGACATTACTGAAAGGTTCCCAAACACTCTGGTGTTGAGGGAGTTATAAGAATCTCCAAGGAAAAAATAGAACATGTTCATAATCTTCATCTGAATAAGTTATTAAATAAGGATAGAATAGGTTGCAGGAGAGTTGGAATTCAAGTATACACAATGTGAATGGTAAAACAGTATAAACATTTAAATATCTTAGTATGCAAACATTTCCCCAAGCATGTGAATTAGAGATGTAAAACCTTTAATTCTAAAAAGTCAGTGGATGAAGAAACCTCAGAGGAGAAAAATCAGAAGTTCAAGACAAATATGAAGTATTTCTCTCTTTCCTTAATTTTGTATGAAGTATTGGGTTCTTCTGAGTCGTTCCTTTTTTTCTTCCTGTAACAGAAAGAAAAATGGTGGATGTTACTGGTATTCAAAATAACTTAATTTTGATAGCAAACAATGTATTGTTATTTCTTTCATTATCTGTCGTGCTTTCAAAATGTGCTTTGAAAAATTAGGATCTAGTGCCAAGAGACTCTCAGTCTGAGATCTGATCTTGTAAGATTCCAAACACTAGGGTTTGCCAGAAAACAAGAATTCCATTTCACTACATTTTTTGAGGTTTCACAATTTGTTTTGATTTTGCATTGGAATAAAAATTAGAACTTTCTAAAATGTTTGCCAAAAACAAACAAAGCACCTTATTGAGACTAGCCATGCTTTGAGCCCCTGCTATGCCAAATGTGAACTCAGTTCTTTTCTGTTCCACAGGAAGGCTCTAACCACCAGATTATAGGGTCCATTCCTTTCTTTCTGCCCAAAGAATATTTAGTTATTTATACAAAGGAGACTAGTTCCAATAAATAGAGGGAGAGCCTGATTCAGAGCAGAAATGTGAATCTGGGTCTCCCATATCTCAGGTGAATGCCCTGGGCCATTCTGGAGAAGAGAAATCTTCCCAATTAAGTTTCAATGACCTGGCATTTTCCTAACGAAAAAAAATCATCCAAAAGTTTTTGATCAGCTCTACCAAACATACTGAGCACATCAGTTCCCAGTGAAATTCAGTTAGAAAAAGGACAGAAAGGATTATGGCATATGGCCCAAAAGTCTTAATAGTGATACAATAGGGCTTTTCAGCTTTAATTTCCATGATTGCTTCCATATTGGTTATGGAACAGGATTACTTCTTAACTATTAATAGGGCTAGAGCAGTGGTTCTGAATCATTTTTCATTTGTGAACCCCTAAAAAATGTCAAATGGATGCGTGGACCCCTTTATAAATCTTAGACATAGTCTGCGGATCCCCAGGAATCCACAGGTTAAAAAACACTGTTCAATGGTAATGACAGCCTTTTGTGGACCTTTTAGACATAGTCTGCGGACCCCCATGGGTCTGCAGATGACAGGTTGAGAATCAGTGGACTAGAAGACACATATGTCTCCCTAAAGAAATCCAACCAGTTTCCATTCTCAGAATCAAATATTGAAAGGGATATCTGTGCCACTGATGGAGTGTGAACATATATTAATTATAGACATTTTTAATTATTAGTTTTCCTAGTAAACTCACTTCTTATATTTCAGAAAGGGAGGAAAAGGCTGTAATTTATTAAGCTTTAATAAACCTGTTGGTATGCTGTTAGAAAGACATCACAGACATTGAAATTTGGGGGGGGGGGCGCAGAATGTTGGGGCCAGAAGGCACAAGAAGAGGAAGCTGTGTCAGAAATAGCTGACAAGAAGTCGATTAGCTATACAGAGACAGCAGGAGCGGGTAGAGGTGAAAGTGAGTACAAACTGTGTAGGGACAATCAGCCAATTCCCTGAAGGCTTAGTAAGTCCAGTGGAGGGTAGAGAGCATTACATATTTACTACTGGTGTTAACTGCTACAACCATCAGGCTAGTGAAGAGAAGCAGCACAGTCCCTGCTGTTGATCCATCTGCATAACATTTCACATGCCAGTTTCTTTAATTAGGGTGGGCAGGAAGAGGTACCCTATGGAGATAAACCACACAGAACAGAAAGGAACAGGGTGTATTTTTCCTCTCATTGCACATATTCTGGCTCTTCTTTTCATTCAGACTATGTTTCTGCTGCTATTACTTCTGATACAGCTTCCAACACAAACTTTTGCTGGAACAAAATTCATTTATTCTCCAACTAGTGCAAGAATTACCAACTGATTTGTTTTTCTCCATTATTTAGGAATCATAAATGGCAATTATGGGTGGACTAAGGCCATGAGGGAATACAGCGAGTTGTTAGAATAAACACTGTTGGAGGCAATATTTTCGGAAACTCTGCCAGCTATAGCAACCAGCAAGTAATCAAGAACTATATGCTCTATCCCTGTAGATTTTCTATTAGCTAGTGGATGGTTAAGTATCCTTTCCTGATCCCCCAGAGAGATACAGTGTAGTTCTTCCATTACTCCCAATTCCATTTTGTATCAATAATAATGGTTATCAAGATTTTCTGCATCTGCAGAACTGCTTTCATTTGTTATCCTTGTTTCTCAATTCCTTTGTTTCCTCTTTTTACCAATTTTCTGAGGTCCATGAACTAGCTGCAAGTTTTAATTCAAAGTCATTCTAATTGTATTGAATATATTTCCATTTATGAGAATT
The DNA here is from genome assembly GCF_011386835.1 of Chrysemys picta bellii. Taxonomy (NCBI): domain Eukaryota; kingdom Metazoa; phylum Chordata; order Testudines; family Emydidae; genus Chrysemys; species Chrysemys picta. The sequence goes on along the minus strand of NC_088791.1, from coordinate 264,875,231 downwards.
TGACATATTTCTGATATGTTGGAAGCACTATGATATTTTGCTTTTATGGGGCCTGATCCAAATCCCACCAAAGAAAATGGAAAGACTCCCACTGACTTCAATGGGCTTTGGGTCCACAACATGTTAAAATTCAACCACCCTTACTAATTTTGAGTAGTACGGTAATCTGCTAGTAGTCATATTGATTTCAATGTCCGTATGCCTCTCTCTCTCTCTCTCTCTCTCTCTCTCTCTCTCTCTCGTTCTCTGTGTTGCATTTCTTCAAACTAATGAATAATGAGTCATCCCTAAATTCTACACACTCTGATCTTTGTATTTCCCCTCATATTTCACCATGGAAACTAGGCTACCCACTCTTTGATTAATGGAGTTACTCACAGAATCAGCTACAACTCAACATAAGTAATGAATCAGTCTCTGTCACTATATATAAACTAAAATACTATATACAAGCAAGGGATTAGTAGCAAAGACCTATAAAGGAGTGGTGTTGCTAGATACAGTGTTGCATGATGGGAGTTGAAGTCTTTGAGTGTAGTAAAACTAACAGGAAGCAGGAAGTGCGTGTGTCATACTGGGGTCAGAGGTTGCTGCTGCATGACTGTTTCTGGAGCTCTGTGACTGTTGTCTTAACAAACACTGTTGGATTTCATCCTTTTCTTTGGTCTCAGCCTCCACTACTCAATACAAGGTTATCTGTATTGTGAAAGAAGGAAAGGTTACTTACTTTACAGGTGTTTTGTCCCTATGGGTGCTCCAATATAGGAGTATGATTTTGAGGATTAGAGGTAGAGGTGGGTAGGCATAGAGCAGAGTATGGGGCCATGGTGTCATCAAGACATGTCACAGTGATTTGCAGCCATGACTCTCCTTGGAGCAGAAAAGGTGACATTTTGCATTGTCCAGAGTGGCAAAAAGGTCTACTCCCCTGGGATACCCCAAGTCTAGCAGATGCTGTGGAAGACTGTCATGAGTTTTCATTCGTTGTCATGCCAGAAGTGTCTGCTCAAGGAGTCTGTGATTCTATTCTGGAGGCCTGGCAGATAGACTGCTGAGATTTCTATCTGGTATGAGATGCACCAGTTCCTTAATGACTCGAATCTTGCTTTGCCCAGTCAATTAATGTAATACATTACTGCCCTGTTGTCCTGCATTGCACTGATGGGATGGCCCTGTATAATGTATAGAAAGTGTTGGCAATCATGCCATACAGGATGGTGATATGGCATGTGACCTCCTCTGCAGACAACTTGCCCTGCGCACTATTCACTTGTAGGTGAGCTCCCATCCCAACAGAGAAGTGTCTTTTGTCAGAATCTTTGTTGGTGGAGGTTGAAAGAAGCGGGTTCCCAAGCAAACCTTTTGAGGGTCCTTCCACCATGTAAGGGAGGCACTTCTGAGATACTGTGGCACATTTGGAGAGTCTATTTCTGGAGTATACTCTGATCTAAACTGCTCAAGATAGTTAGGACCAAAGCAGACTGTGAAGAACTTCAAAAAAGATTTCATAAAACTAAGTCATTGGGCAACAAAATGGCAAATGAAATTTAATGTGGATAAATGTAAAGTAATGCACATTGGAAAAAATAACCCCAACTATACATACAATATGATGGGGGCTAATTTAGCTACAACTAATCAGGAAAGAGATCTTGGAGTCATCGTGGTTAGTTCTCTAAAGACATCCACGCAGCAGGTTTAAAACAAATAAAAGGAAGTTCTTCTTCACACAGCACACAGTCAACTTGTGGAACTCCTTGCCTGAGGAGGTTGTGAAGGCTAGGACTATAGCAGCGTTTAAAAGAGAACTGGATAAATTCATGGAGGTTAAGTCCATTAACGGCTATTAGCCAGAATGGGTAAGGAATGGTGTCCCTAGACTCTGTTTGTCAGAGGCTGGTGATGGACGGCAGGAGAGAGATCATTTGATCATTACCTGTTAGGTTCACTCCCTCTGGGGCACCTGGCATTGGCCACTGTCGGTAGATAGGATACTGGGCTAGATGGACCTTTGGACTGACTCAGTACGGCCGTTCTTATGTTCTTATGTTCTTATCTTAGGCATATTTGAAAACACCTGAGATGCACTCAGGAGGTGGTGGTGGTGGGGGGGAAATTGCATGGGCATAGCCCTGGCAATCAAATCCAGCTCCACAGAGGGCCAAGATTCCCTCACATCCTTACCTCACCAAAACCCCAAAGACATACATAAACGGAGAACCCTTACTGAAGGGGACACTGGAAAAAAACACTAAAGGGGAAGAAAGACCAGTAACTGAACACATGCATGGTTCAGGGAGGAGTTGAAAAACACAATGAGTATTGAACAAACCAAACTGTCTAAACAGAAGGAGTGGTATGATAAAGATATTTGGAAATGCCTCCCTGTCGTGGATTTGCTAGTACTGTTAAGTCTCATAATATACAATTTAAGGGTTATGACAAAGAATTTGGTGCTGATGGTAAATCCTATGAAAAGGTGTAACATGAATGATTTGTGGAAAAAGCTTTTAAGCATGCTAGGGGTGGCATCAAGGAAACCCTATATGATACTGCTTCTCAGCTAATATCTGTAAACAGGCTTAGAGCCTGGCACAGCCGGGGAACCATAACAAACCTAGTCTGCTGTGTGGAAGGGGAAACTGAAGCACCTCACCTCATGGCATAGGTGGCTAAATGCCAAGACATCAACACTATAAAAGATATTGATACCTGCATTACATTATCAATGCTACACAAAAGAATGTTTTCAGGCAACCTGGAAAAAAAAAACACAACTTTGCAAGAATACCTGTGGGAGACACTAAAATGTTTGGTAACATTTGGACTTGTAGAGAAAAAACCTAAAGAGAGCATTAGGCATACTGCCTCCACATTAATCAGTGACTAACCCTCCCGCAGTAATCTAAGGGTGATATTACACCTTACAAGGTGTGATATTACACCTGATATTCTTCGTAGTGATATTATTATATGATTATGGCATAATTATGTTGCATATTATTCAAGACAGGTCATGTAAGATGTCATTGGAAAAGTTATGATTTTCTGAATACGATTATCCTCTTTGTATGCATGTATCATTTTTTTGATTCTGAAGTTATGAATATTGACTAGGGATCTGTATTTCAAATGGGCTTGCTCTGGAAAACACCTATAGCCAGCCTTTCAGGTACAACAATGAAGAAGCCAGACAGAGCTGATGGCCTATCAGTAAAGGCAATGGACTGTGGAATAGTCTAACTTTCCTGTGGGCGTTTTAGCCAGCTTGTAAGTAATGGCTGCTATAACACTGCAAGGGCCAGACCACATGTCTGTGAACTCCATTTTGGGATGTCAGTATTTTTTCACAAACCTTCTTTGTGAACCAATCTGGGAACCAAGATTTGAAACAAAGGGTTTCCACCATATGCTAACTTTATATAAGGGAGGGAGTGGCATCATTGGTTGTTCTTCACTCCCTACACAAGAAGAATCCTGGAAACACCTGAGGAACAAAGACTGAACTGGGTGAACTGATGGACGCAAGTGCAGCTTCTCCCTTAAGAATCTGCAACCTGCTTGTATAATCAGTCAGGTGAGAATTTTCTAATTCATATCCTCTCTTTCTAGTTTCTTAGACAAAGTTTGCATTTTTGTTTATTTACTAGGTAAACCACTTAAAAACTAACTTTTGTAGTTAATAAACTTGTTTTTGCTTTATCTAAATCAGAGTGAAGTGCATGGGAAACTGTAGCTCAAGGGGCAAAGGCTGTTGCGTATTCCTCTCCACATTGAGGGGGAGGCGAACTGGACAATAATTTCATAGTGGTTGGGGTTTGGACCATGGCATGACAGTACAGCTCTGGGGTCCTAGGCTGGGAAAGTGGTGGTTATTTTGGCTGTATCCTCTCTATTGTTGGTTCACATCCAGTGGCTGGTCAGAGAGCCTTCATGTATCTGCAGCTGGGTGTGTCCCTACCTGTGTGTATGCTTCTGGAAGTATAAGACTGGGAGCATGTCTGCAGCTTGTCACAGCAGCACAGTCTGAGAGGGAGCCCAGGCTGGTGAGTCAGAAGGCTCAGTGATACCCAAGTTCCAGGTGGCACCCTGGGGGAAATCCATCACAGGGAGGTGCAGACTTCTTGGTTTTAAAGGAGGGTGCACCTCTCTTTTGGGGTTTAGGTCTCCTCCTGAAGGGCTCCAAGAGCTTGGGGAAGATGGGATGTTATTGAAATGGCTTAGATCACTGCTAAAATCCCTTTTTGGTGTAGAGACATACATTCCCAAAGACTGTAGCATTTCCCAGAAGAGTGTGGAGGAGGGAGAGAGGATTCCGTGTGCTCACTGAAGATCTTGGACCCTGAGCCATTCTTTGATGAGACATTCATTCTCCCTCTCTAGGGAGGCTGGAAGACTGAAGCCAAGATGTTCTTCTCATAACTAGAGCCATGGTCATAGATTTACAGGCCATCTCAGCAGCATCCAGAGTGGCCTGCAGTGAAGTTTTAGTGACTAAATGGCTTTCTAAGGTAAGGAACTGAAATTGATCTTTCTGGTCCTGTGGCTGGTGTTCAATAAAATATGTGAATTTTTAAAAAGTTGTTGAAATCATATTTCCACATCAAGGCCTGATGGTTGGCAATTTGAAACTGAAGAGCAGATGATGAGTAGACCTCTCTGACGAGTAAGTTCAGTTGTTTGCAAAAAGAACAGGAGTACTTGTGGCACCTTAGAGACTAACAAATTTATTAGAGCATAAACTTTCGTGGGCTACAGCCCACTTCTTCAGTTGTTTGGACTTCTTATCCAAAGAAGATCTAGAGTGAGCCAGAAAGTTCCTTTTGTTGGCTGTGTCTACCACTCTGGAATTAGGGATGGGATGGGAGAAGGAGTGCTCCATTCACACTGGTGGGATATAATATTTGTTTTTCTTTCCACTTACAGATGGGCAGAACTGCAGCAGGTGTTTGCCACAGAGTGTGAGTGGGTGATAGCAGCCCCTCATTAATTGGAAGGAAAATCTTTACCAGGAGGATGATGTTCAAAATATCCACCGAGAGTACTGGGTCTCCTGGACCTCTTCTAGCAGAATTTATATGGAAGCTGCTTGGTGCTTCATGAGGTCCTGGAAGGCCCTAAAGTCATTGGCATAGGATGATGTCTCATATGAAGATGAAGAGCACCTGGATGAAGAAGGCAAGACCTCTTTGGTCTGTGGTTCTTCCTTCTCTGGTGTATCATGTGGTACTAAGGAAGTGTGCCATACTGGGGGTTGGTCCATTGGTCCAGGAGGGTGATATGGTACCGTTGTATGTTGATGTTTCTTTTTGGACAACATCCTGTAGAAATGTTCTCCTAAGGGACCCCATGAGGGGAAGGAAATAAGAGAGGGGTTCCCAAGCACACTCACAATCACAAGGTCTGGGACATCTGTTCGATTCTGAGAGACTCTCTTCATTAAATGGACACATAGGTGTGTGGTGGTATGATACAGAGGTGGAGTCCTGTACCAAAAGCTTAGAGTCTGATGTATCATCCTGAAGTAACATTGGGACCTCAGATATCATTGTTGGCACTGAAGGGTGGAGCTCAATCAATAATTGGCTTGTAGATGCCAGGGTTGAACTTGGGATGGATTATGGTACACTTCCTCAAAGGCGGGGACTCTAGTTTGTCCAGAAGTATGACGTCCTCTATGAACAGGAAACTGGAGGGCAGTGGAGGGCTATAATAACCAATGGCCAAAGTCACTGTTAGTACCAGTGCTGAGAATACTGATCGTCAAGAAGATGGTGAATGCGGTACCTATGAGGTTGCTGGATTTTCTCTGACCTCAGAGCTGTAGTAGCATGACAGTTTCAAAGCAAGTGGGATAGGTCTGAGTGCATCATTGTGTTGGAAGGTTTCAGAAAGTATCAATGAAGCTGGTGTCGTTAGAGTAAAGGGCTTGTCCACATGGGAGTTTTTATGTGGTGCTAGCACCTCAATACCAGCAGGCATCCTTTGAGAGATGTGAGGTCCCCTGAGAGTGAGTCTAATGGAGTGTCCTACCCCTCTTCTTCATTTCCCTGTTTCTGGAAATATGCTTCTTTTTCCTGAAGATCTTGGTCTCCGGGGCCACTGATGAGATTCCAGCAGACATTGGAGTAGCCTGAACACCAAAACACTGAAAACAATGGACACCAAAATGCCGCATCTCGAGCTGCAGGCCATTTAGAAGGAACTGTTGGCTGAAGTCCTGTGCCTCCTTATATACCCTTCTACAGAGGAATAAGCACAGCTTTGCCCAGGTGTGGGCCTGCCAACACTATTTTGCATTTTGTGGTCCAGAATGTGCGGGGAGACTTTGGCAAACCAGTAAAGTGGCTAAAACCACTATGGATTATTGTTAAAAAGCAACCCAGTCAGCAAGCTGTAAATTGATCATTCAGCAATCTTGGATTGACTAAGGCAGGAGGGGAGGGGTTTTTGGGTGCCATGGAAAGGGCAGCTTGACCCTGCATCCTTCCTGATAAGAATTGTGTTGAAGTTGGTGATACTTGCATTTTAAAAAGAGCAGGAATGTTTATTGGGGTCTCAGAGCTGCAGACTCTGGAAAACCCACACCTGGTTAATCAATAGTCAGAAAGAACCTCTTGCGTGAAACTGCTTACTTAACAAGGTTTCTTTAAGGGACATGTCATTTTATTACTAATGTATAAATAAGGGGAAAAAGCTTGAGATAGTTGGACTTGTTTGGGGACTCTTTTGGGCTCTCCCTCTGGATACATCTTGCAGTCCCCACTGGCAGACAGAAGATTTGGCCACCGGAAGCCTGCCACTGTGTCACTCGAGAGCCACACTCAGGTTTGGTAATTATCAAGGGTTGGGGGTGTTTTACTAACTTGTTGTGGACGTGTGTAAATACTTGAGACTAGTAAAGTTTAGCTTTAAGTGAAAGCACTCTTGTGTTGTCCTGTTTGTGCCAGCCATCTATCGGTCGGACGGACGTGTCTCCTCTGATTTATTTCCTGACACCTCCTCGCACAGAGTAAAGTTACCAAGAGCTTTGGGTTGAAAGAACCCCGGGTAACACAGAACATACAGGTGCATACACATCTTCTGGTGAAGCACTCTTATGGACGTATACACAAAGAAGAAAGAGCTGTTTAAAGAGTGAGCACCATAGTTTCCATAAATAACTGTGAAAAAAATACCTAAGCCACAGCTTATGCAGAAGTTAAGGATGACTCATCATTCATCAGTTTGGATAAATGAAATACTCCTAGCCAAAGAAAGAAAAAAGAAACTACATATACATCACAATGACAGAAAATATAAAAGCTTTGGGATTCCCAACAACCATTTCTATTGTAAAAATGTCAGAAAGAAAGGAGAAAAGTAAGTGCTACAGAATTTTTAGTAGGCAGACTCAAAACCGTGTGCCTTGTTTTAGGACTCCATGTTCAATTGCTAAAAATAACTTAATTGTATAGCTATAGTTGTGGAATTGATGCTGATCACATGTAAGAATCATCTTTAATTTTCCCTTTTAAAAGTGTTTATTTTTTGTTAATTCAGGTGCTACACAATCTTGAAACAAATGTAGTAATATTTTGGTGTCGATAGTCTGCTTAAAATTTTACAATGTTATTGTTGTTTGTGATTATTAGCCCCTGACTCTGCTATCTATTTTTTGTTAGCCAGCATTGTGTGGAGGTAAATGCACAAATACAAAAGATACACTACATGTCTATTAATTATACCATCTTCATTTTTATGGATGACAAGGTTCCCCTCTCTTCCCTCCATTTTAGACTAGCTAAACCTGAAGTATGTAAAATAAAACAGAAAATATTTGCCATTTTTTCTTTGAAAATATTTGAAAAAGAACCCAGGTTTTGACAACTCTTACTTTGCTTGGTGTTTTAAACATCCAGTTCACTGAATATATGCATACAAGGGCAGAATTTGGCCTTATGAGTCTGCTTCTCTAACATTCTGTTTTTTGCTCATGGTTTTGCTGATAAAATACCTGTGGGTTCAGTTTTACATCCACAATAACTTATGAGTATAGGTAATTTAGATGTCTAAGTTCTTGACTGTGTCAAACTATCAGGATAGTACATGAATGAGCAGAGGATCTAAATTACACCATTAAACAATTGCACAATTATGGGCACAAAATGTAATGTGTTAAAAAAACCTTAAAATATTAAGGCCACATTTTCTAATGTTGTTATCTACACCTTCCAAATATGTTCAGGCTGCTGTTAAGTGCACATTATAATATGCCCCTATGAAGATCTGGTGTTGGCAGGCAGAAATCGGCACTAAATTGGTACTCCACATATGCAAAGTTTTGCTGAACAATTCTTGGACCCTGCACTTTCTGCAGGCACAACTTGGGTCTGAAACTAGGATCATAATAAAATTGCAGTTTACTGAATCAGACAATGGCTCCACATCTCCTGCTACTTACTGATTCTTCTCATATCCATTATCACTGTTGATAAGTAGACTTTAACACACATTTTCTTTTTTCTAAACCCTAACTCAACAAAGCAAAGAAAGGGGACAAAAGAGAAAAAAATGTCCAAGTTTATTTCATACTAGAAACACTTGCATGGATCTGCCTTGTATTTTTGTTGGTCAGGTTTTTGGTTTGTTGGGAACCTTGGAAAACAATTTAGACATAATCAAATCTGCTCCCCAGGGAAACAGCTGGACAATAAAGAACCTACTATGACAGAAGGAGGACAGGAGACACTGGATGTGGTTTAATTAGGTCACAATTTTATTCCCACAAGTCTGGGAGTATCTTGCAGATGAAACTGTACAGTGAAGATAGTTCCATATGAATTTGCATAGCGTCCAGGGGATACTGGCAGCACTTCCCCTGCTGAGACCTTACTCCCCCTAGTCCTCTTCAAATGAGGATTAAGGGGGGGGGGGACTATAAAGAAGGTGATCCGTTGACTTCTTGCTGCAGCAGTCATAGGATCCCCAACCCCAACCCTGTTTCTGCTCCTTTGAAGAATACCTCCTTTAAATCCTTTCCCAATCCAGAGCTGCTGCTCCTGCTGCTACTACTCAGCCTGGTCCTGGTGAAAAAGAGGGCTTTTACTGCACAGAGATGGGCATAAAATCTCCCCCGCCCATTCTTCCAGTCACCGGGGGATGAGGCAGTGTCCCCATGCTGACCTGGTATGGAGCTGCCTGCCACATAGCAGGTAACTCTCTGGCTCTAGCTCCCTAAAAAGAGGCAACATGCCTTCTCCAACAAGCCAGAAAAGGGGCCATACTGCTTTATGTATGGTAAAGTCATTTCATTTACACTAAGACTGCTTAACATGGTTGCTCTGGAAGTGTAAATGGGTTGTAAATTTCTGCCCACTTTAAGGGCTCTTTCCACTGCTAGAGTGGGGTAAACAGATCTGAGTATAAATGAGAATGAGGGATAAGGAGCCTAACCATTGCATCAATGAAAGTCAGCTAGGTATTGTGTGCTGATTGGTATTCTGCTTCATGTCATTAGGTCTCTTAGTGTATGTCTTTGATTTTTGCAAGATGCTAAAATTCGTAAATAAAATGTTTTAAAGCTTTGTTGTCTTCTTGAAGGTCCTGAATAGACAGAAGAGAGGCACATTAGAGGATGCAATTGCTTCTGTTCCTAAGTTTCTAACATCTAGGAAGCTGTCAGAGAAAATATGTTTGCTGTAGAACAGAGGAGAAATCAGTCAGTTGGTAATGGTAGTGGATACAAGAAAAGGCTTTGCTTAGTCCTGAAAATAAGTTAAGGTTGATTCATTGCCTTGCTCATCAAATGGAATTAGTTGGAATGAATTAGTGGTGAAAGACATTGCTGGGCTTTGATCAATCAATTCAACATTTTTATGGGAAATTGTGTTGGGTGTCTTTAGTCAATCAGTAGCAAAATGAAAGAGAGCTGACTAAACGTGCATGTGAGGTGTGAGAGATACGTTAGCATCAGCACAACTTTCACTGTTTGATGAGCAGCCAGCATCAGAGGACTGAAAAATCATTATTGATGACACAAAATACAGTACAGTTTATGGCCTTATAGATAAAGCAGCTCTGATGTGATTGCAAATGGAAAGAGTTTGTGTACATTTTAAAAAGATTATTCTTGATTTATGCCCAGTCTATCTTTATCACACATGCCTTGTGAGGATTTCTAGTTTTTTTCCCCTACAAGACACCTTGCAAAATTAATTTTGCCCTTTTCGGGAAAAGATAAAGGAAATACTGTCTCAGTTTAGGAGTGAAGCTCATTATATCAACTTCCTTCCCTACTTACTCTACACAGTTCTAGATGCAAATGGCTATTGCATGATACTTCTTCCATTCTTTCCTATAAAGCTATTTACTACCAGGGAATATGGCCTCAGGAAGTTGCCAACAACATTATATATGGTCCCAGGGATTTGATTGGCTCTTGAATGGGATAGCTTCTACCCTGATGGCTTTAGAATACTGGGGAGATGATGTTATCTCTTGGTAACATCAATTTAAATATGAGAAAGCTGTCATTATTGGCAAATCATGCCAGATTGAAGAAGAGTATTTAAAACTTATGCTTGTCCAAAGCATGGAATAATTTAGATCAGCCTCGGGGCTTCTCTAAATTATGCTTAGCCCACAGCCACAAGAGAATGATCTAGCTTCTGGCAGATACTGGGGAGTAGAGACACCTCAGCTTCAATTCCTTTGTCTCAAAAATGAGGGTGGAGGTGACAGAGCTCTACGTGAACCTTTTAATAAGGGGTTAGAGTTAAAGAATCCGATTGTCTACTGCAGGGATTGGCAACCTTTGGCACGTGGTCTGCCAGGGTAAGCCCCCTGGCAGGCCGGGCCGGTTTGTTTACCTGCCGCGTCCGCAGGTTAGGCCGATCGCGGCTCCTACTGGCTGTGGCTCACCACTCCAGGCCAATGGGGGCTGCAGGAAGCAGCATGGGCCGAGGGATGTGCTGACCGTGGCTTCCTGCAGCCCCCATTGGCCTATAGCGGCGAACCGCAGCCAGTAGGAGCCGCAATCGGCTGAACCTGTGGACGCGGCACGTAAACAAACCAGCCTGGACCGCCAGGGGGCTTACCCTGGTGGGCCCTATGCCGAAGGTTGACGATCCTTGGTCTACTGTCTTGCACCTTACATGGTGATTTACATTATTGCAAAATGGGAGTAAAGCATATCCATTCTGATAATGTTTTACTCTACTTCGTGCTTAGTTTGCGCAGGTGTAAATGACTGATAGTGCATAGTGCAGCTCTAGGAATCTACTGAAGAAGGTTTGAAGATTAAATAATAAGACTAAAATAAGCACAGCTGGAACACGAGATCGGGACCACATTTCAATTTAAAGAGTTTATAAAATGTAAGAGACAATGACACAGAGAAACAGAATGACCTGTGAAGGCTCCAAATAATATTAATACTCGTACATTGCCATGTCTGATTCAGTTAGCCACTTGCTCATTATAGGATTTAAATGAAAGTAATGGTTTTCCTGGTAAGCCAGATCCTATTTACTCTGGGCTTATCTCTCCTCTCATGCATGTTTTACATTGGTGTAAGTCTTCTGACTTCAGTAGAATTATTCCTAATTTTTACCAGTGTTAGAGGAAAACCATTATCCAAAATATTGTTTTTGGTTGCTATTGGGGCATGCTGTCACAGGATTAAAGGAGAAATGTGTCTTCTCTTTATAAAATAATTTTCCATCAAAGGTTAAAAAAAGGTATTGCTTTAGTGTTTGTGTGTGTGTGTGCGCGTGTATTCACCCATCTTGATTTTTGAATTTCACCCTGTATCATTTGTATCAATGTACATCACAATCATGTCATAGAAGACTATTGCTGTCCCTTTTGAAGTATCTAGATATGATAAGCAGAAGTTTACATGGAGTATAAATGGCTAAATGTCAAAGAAAATATTGCTCAGCACCTAGGATAAATAGAAGCCAAAAATGTTACCAAAAGGAAACATTCTTTACTAGTTAAACACAGAACTGCAATGGGTTATTTTCTTGCCCTGCCACACACTGCTTGTGTGACCTCAGATAAATTACTTATCTTACTTAATGGATCAATTTACAGATACAGAATAATATTTACCTCAGGGAGATGCTGTAAAGCTTAATTCATTACTGATTGTAAAGTGCTTTGATGCTTGGGATCTGAAAGTCCTCAGTGTTTTGTAGAAGGTGCTCACCACATTGCAAAATTGGGCCCAGAAGCCCCAGTTTAGCAAAGTGCTTCAGAATACGGTATTTTAAATGTAAGCTACATCTGGTCAACATTTTCCAAATTTCAATTAATGAAGATTTTTCAAACTTTTGAATTTCAAGGGGAAAAAAAGATTAAACTTTGCAAAAAGTTTCACAGATAGTTCATCTCATTCCTTGGTTTGCTATAGAGCTGGTTTTTTTTTTTTTTTTCAAATTTCCAAATCACAATGAACAATGTTATCATATTTTGAATTTAATAAAAAGGAATGAATTTTTCATAAAAATTGTCATAATTTTTCAATCAGTCCTACAATATATGTGTGATTCAAGTCTCTCCACATTCAGCAAAGCACATAAGTACAAATTTAGAGCTAAATATGCCATTTAAGCTTAGCACGTACTTAGGGGGACTGCTGAATTAGCACCTTAGTAGACTGTAAATAGAACTGTGAAGAATAGCAGTTTGAGAAGTTACTGCTTGTGAAGTGTGCTGATTTTGTTAAGTATCACTCCTGCGAAATTTTTTCTTTGTTATTAATCTAAACTATTTTTTTCTTTGTTTGATAAATGTTTCTTGTTATTGAAATCCAAGTGGATGACCTTTCAATATACAACACTCAACAGTGGAAGAACATAGACAGATACAGAATTTTGTTGGGGGTCCCAGCTGCAATAGAATCTAAAAATGACTATAAAGGAGGAATCCTTGCAAAGGCTATTAGACTGGCATAATTAAATACTAAAGGGGAAAAAAAACAATATTTGCATACACAAAAATTCAGAAAGGTTTCAGAATTCCTTTTATGATTCTATAGGGTTTTTAGAACTAGAAAACTCTTTAAATTAGCTTTCTGGGTGCCAAGGTTTATTGGAAAGAAAATTAATAAGGATAGTACATGTGGCAGGTTCGTTCATACTACATCTTTGTGGCTTGGCGCTAAAAAACTCTCAGAGGAATACAGACTTTCATTATTTGTCTTGTCCATGGGATAATTCAATTTCATACCTCCTCATACCTTCTCTTTATTCTCTGCCTCCTAAGCAAAGCTGGATCACACTTTTTGATTAGTCTAGCTAATGGTCAAGTGGCACTGAAGGCTAAAAGCAATATCATATTTGCATTCGATTGCTACCAACCAGACAGCCCGAAGTAATTCAATACCGTGTGTTTTCTATTTGGGGGATAAAAACCAATCCGTTTCTTTTTTTTTCCCAAGCAATATTCACAGTCTTCAGTCCTTTCCTGCATTAGAGCATAATGGATTCTTTCTTATACTATTTGAATTATATAATTTTTAAGGGACTGGCAACAATATGGGCTGAGTTATATATATGTAGTATTATGCTGTATCCCCTTTTAAGCAAAAGAACAAGAGGGCATTGGATGTGTTTTGGAAGTTTGGATATATATATACCTCAGAATCATCTCTATTCTTTTCTGTTGTTGTGATTATTCAAAGGAGAAGGAAGGGTGGGGCCACAGCTTGAAGATGGCAATCAGGTCAACACAGTTCAGAAAAAAAATGGAGATTTGAATCCAGTGGTGCTGGAACTAGGGGTGCTGGGAGTGCTGCCACACCCCCTGGCTTCAAGTTGAAATAACAAATAAATACATGGTTTCCATAATTTCCATCATCATGGTCCTGCTAGTGAAGGCAGGGGGCTGGACTCGATGACCCTTCGGGGTCCCTTCCAGTTCTAGGAGGTATATTTCCATATCTCCATATCAGCACACACATTAAAATTGTTTCAGCACACCTGTTCGTATCCCTTGATTATGCTTAGAAATATTGCCGTCTCCATATTCCGGACAGCATAGTGATACAGATCCTTCTGGTCAGACCCTTCCCCAAGAGTTCAAATCATGATGGGACAAGGGTTTGTGCAAGTCTTCTCTTCGTCGGTCTGGTGGGAGCAACCAACAAAGTCTTCTGTCCGCTCATGTTCCACAATGGTTTGTCTGGTGTCTATGTGCCTTCTTTTATTGGGCAGGAGATCACACCTCTTGTGGTAAACTAGTACCACACACTTGGTAATGCTTCCCAATATGCGTGTATCTAGCTAACATGCTTATCTATTGTTGTTGGATACAATGGTATATATGGGAGGTAAGTTGAACAAGTGAGGTGGTTAACTCCTTCCATTATATTTTGTAAAGTGTGCTCCTATAAATTAGTGTTGTCCATTTATCTCCTTGACTTTCAGTGTTTGGAACCATCTTCCAACTGTATTCCCTGATCCCTGTCTGTGAAAAAGAAAGAAATAAGTGGGGTAGTAATGAAATAAATGGTTCACAGCTGGGCTAAACCTAAAAGACTACAAATGTGAAAAGGAAACATCAGGGTCTCAGCAGACCTGTTAATAGCTGAGAGTATGCACACATTCCATGAAATATAGTGAGCATTCCATGACATAAGAAGGATACATAAAACCCTTATTTTTTTTCATCTAAGAAGGCCAAGTTCTTTTGTAACTGGGGAAGGAAAAATTGCAGTCTTGAACTGGAAATGGAATTACACATACCATAAATGAGTTCTCACAGAATTCCAAATATATTTAATTCTCAATCCTTTTGGTTAGATGCTTACATGATTCTTGATTGCAATCAGAATGCACCCAGCATGGACTTATAGAGCGTTCATGATTTTTAACCTTGATTGGTACATATCAGCTTGCAGATTGAACATTCTTAGAATACAATGTAAGCAGTGTTGAAAGACCTACCTTTGATTCACTTTCACTCACAGCCAAGTGTAAAAATTTTGGCTTCCTGGAGACAGCACATTTAAATAACATTAAAATTTGTGATAAATAAAAAAGAAGCTAATATCCCTGAATCATTGTTCATTACTGAATAGCCTGACTACCAATTTCTATCATTTGTATACCATATCTTTGTAATACTGCAAGTAAATATTTGAAAATATAAATCAAGCATGTTTTCTGTGCCAGCTCCGTGCAAGCTGATGTAATATAAAATACCACAAACTATTATGTTTATATTATTCAAGCTCATCACAACATTCTGTCTGAACATTTTCTAAGGGTAATGCTTCTGTGCATTGTTTCCCAATTACAGTATAATGAATTAAGCATATGCTCGCCATCTTAGCTGTCACATTTCTGTATTAGAAAGAAAATGGTTACTTCAGAATAATCAGAACACAATCTTACTTTAATTGTTATCCATTCATTAGGGATAAATAGGGATATAGAGACATCTACCACCAGGTCATCCATTTGAACCTAGTTTATGTGTGTAGTATGTAAAAGTTATTGCTCTCTGATCACTCTGAAGTATCCTCTGTGAAATGGGCTGAGATTCCTAGCACAGTTCCTAGTGGGCAAACATTCGCTACACTATGACCACCATTATGTATCTCACTAATAAATGTCTTTCTTGGCCAGAAAGCTTTGGGCAGTTAATTAATATGTAAATGGGATAGGAAGGCGGGAAGTGGTGACTTGGGGTAATGAAAATAAAAGAAAATAATGTAATTAAAATACATACATTTGACATGTTGCTTATATGTTGTGTGTCCATTACAGTTTCTCTGTGTTGTCTATTTAGATTTTAAGTTCCATTGAGCAGGGGCTGTATCTTATGTGTTTGTATAGCACCCAGCAGAATGGTGCTCCAATAATGATACAGGGCACTCTAGGAGAATAAGTATTAAATAATAAGAAGAATTATTGTGGTCTACAAATAGAGATTTTTTTCAAAAGACAGTAAGTCTAACAAACAACAATTCAAATTTCTACCTGCTGGGCCAGTTTTGGATTCAATTTAAGGATTTCAAAAAAAATTCAGTGTCAGAAATCAAATCTTTAAAGCTGTGTCTAGCAGCAATGTTTCAAGATTATCATGTCAAGCAGGATTTCAGGTTTAAGAAGCAAGATGAAGCAATTCTAGTAGAAACCAGAGTATTCATGTCCAAATAGGGTTGATCATACTGGTTTATATAAAATTAACATTCACCAGAGCGTGAAGCACAAACTTCTAATCATTCTTTTATGATGTTCGATAAAATTCAGATATCTTTTAAAAAAACCTGTTCTTCCTTTCTTCTTTGGGGACTAAAAGTAGAAGTGCCACAGGCTGAAAAATTCATGAGAATTCCCTAACTTAGAAGTTCAATATTATCCAATGAGGCTTAGTTTCGTATCTAAATTTGGGGATATGTACGGAAATCAATTTCCCAATCTTTTGAGTTTCTCTGTTCACTAGTTCCAAGTGAAGCAACTGGAAACTGCCAGGTGAGTGGATAGAGATCACTGACAAAAAACAAAGTGGCATCATTTTATCAGGCTCTGATTCAGCAATTTGACAAAAAAAATTATTTGTTACAAAATAATTGAATCAATCTCTGTACAATGTATGTTATGGGGCCTTCAATGGAACTGAACTGATCTCTGCATAGGAAGCATCATGGAACTATGGAAGGTCATGATGACATTGTTCAGCCAGAGGTACAAAGATATAGGACAGGATTTTTACTGAAGAGAGAAAGTGGTTCAGTATATTATTACTGAAAAATATAGCCTGAACCCAGTTCAGGAAACACACCAGGAAAAACACAAAAAGATACAGAGAAATGCCAACTGTCAGATTCTTTCCTTCAAAAGAGTTTAATTTTGTCTATATATATCTGTGGATTCTTGTTATGTGAATCAGTAACTATATGAATTAACCCATGTAATTCTGTGTGTTCTTCTTAGAGGTTAGTACTTAGAGTGCCAGAGTAGAATAGTGTAATGTGTGTACCATGTGCAGGTCAAGAAGCCAGCTGGCTTAAAATGGATGAATAACAAAGCATGAATGAATTAGTACATTAATGCACATACCTAATCAATAACACTTATTTATTCTTCTAATTTCCATTGTAGAATAAAAATGTTAATTTAGAATTATTGAATCATTCAAAAGGAAACACAAGGAGATAATTAGATGATTGAAAAGCTTCTCTTGAGGAATCATATTTTAAATAACATTAAGTGCATGATGGTGTAATTTTGCTTATTAAAAAACTATGTAATTATAAACTCTGGGTTCAAACCTGGACACCACATTTGGTTAGGAATTCTGCAGACTCAATGGTCTCCATGGCCATTGAGACATCTTTATATCCTGAAAGGCAATGTACTCACTTGAAGCAGTTGCATACAGATTAAGCAGCAAGCTTGTTCCTCCCTTTTCCAGGTTCCTTCTACCTGACAATCAGGAGCTTGATCCTTTCTCACATAAATAGTCCTCACTCATTTGAGTGATCCCTTTGAAGTCAGTGGCACTACTCATGTAAGTAAAGACTGTGCCTGTGAGTAAGGGTTTTCAGTATCAAGAGTAATACTTTATGGTTGACATCAGTTGAGGAACAGGACATGTGAGAATCAGATTCTTCAACCAGGAAACAATGTAGGGGAAGATCCTCAGATGGTGGCAATTAAGCTATATATCCTTAAGATTTCTGTCAGTCTGAAAGCTCCTAAACGACTACATATTCAGTGCTGGGGATGGAACATATTACAATGAAGTGGGACCAGGTTCCATTTATATATAAATGACCAGGAACCAAATCTGGCCCTTTCCTTTTCTTTTTATTGAAATTCCGGAGACTCCTGGCACAGTAATTCCTGCTGCTCTGTAGCCCAGTTGAGAGGGAGTGAGATGATGGAGGAGTTCTGCAAAGCATATGATGGCATGATATTTTCTCCTTAATAAATTAGTTAATAAAAATGCATTAAACTTCAGTCCCTTCTAAAAAAAATCTAAAGCATTTTCAATATCTAAATATTTTGCATTTCATAACTACAATATCCTTATGTTTGTAACTGAGTATTGACTTGTGGCCATATGGTCTCTCTAAACATTAACTTTCTTTTGAATAACTCATTAATGCAATAAGCAATTAAGGGCTTATAATATAATTTTATGATTATTTTTAAATTAAATTATTAATGAGCCATATATATATATACACACACACACAGAGAGAGAGAGAGAGCAAGTGTTCAACAATAAAGCATACATTTGTTTAATAAAAAAAGAAATACTCACCACACACATAAACAACTTTGAGCAAGGTTCTGCATTCATGTACACTGGCTTTATGTAAGTGTAGTTTATTTGGGCCTGATTCTACAATTATGTGAGTGTAAAAAGGTATTCAATCTCTCTGCAGCTTTCGAGAGAGTTGACCTTCTATGTTGATATAGCTGGAGTAGATGGAAAAGTATTACAATTACTCCTCTGCAATATGTTCTAGAAAAGGGTGGTAGGCAACTTTTCCTTCTCCCCAAAAGTTTTAATCTGCGGAGTTCCTCAAGGATGTATGTCATCTCTTCAGTATTTACATAAGACTACTTGGAGAGGTGGTAAGGCACAACAAGCATTGCGGGCAACAAAATGATGACACCCAGCTGTATGTCTCATATCTTAAAGGCATTACCAATGACATCACAATATCTAGAAGAGATCAGCATCTGGAAGTATAAGAACCAGAGGAAATTCAGTCTGCTTTTGTTGCCAGTGCAAGAGCTCAATCTTGATTTTTAAAGCTATGAACACCCAGCCCAGCCATGTCAGCAACTATATCTCCATCCACAACCCAACAAGACTCTGGAATGCTAAGGGACAGAGTAGTTCAGAATCCAGAATGAAGTACACATGGGCTAGAGATGAAGCATTTTCTATCAATGGAGTTGTTCTTGGAACAAACTTCCAGAGGAGATTAGAATAATCCAAAATCTGACTGTGTTTAGGGTATACCACAAAACTTTCCTTTTGGATGAAGCATTCCTACCCGAATACCCTCCCTCTGTCCCCCCTCGCACAAATGGAAATAACATTATCAATTAGTATATATTAAGGTTGAAATGCATCTTCCATTAACAGCATTTTTAACTTGTTCTTACCTTTGCCACATTTTACATTCTTCAACTCAACCCAAACATTTGTAAGGTTTCAGTAAAATCCATAGTCATATATTTTTACTTCTGTACATTCAAAAAAAAATCCACTTTTTCCATATATTCCAATCAGATATTTGGGCATGTGTAACTCAAAAGATTTTATTCAAACTAGGCTTGTTCTGCAGATCAGCATGAAAGACTGATTGGTTTCAAAGGGGTGTTTTAGAAGGTCATTTCAATTACTGAGAGAGGCCAGGAAACAAATTTGAAAATAAGAATGTGATAAAATGGGAAGATTAAATAGAAGATGAATCCACATTTTGGAACCATGTACTCAGGATTAGAGGGTGAGAACAACGGAAAGGAGAATCATGAACAAGAAGAAAACTAAGTAAAGACATAAATTAGAAATTAAAATATAATGAGCAAATGTGTGAAAGTGGAAATAAATATATTATATAGAATAACTGACAGTGGCAGGAACTGCTAAATGTATTCTATAGAGATAAACACAGAAAAATAGCCAATAATTTTATAAGATGACTCTAACCTAAAATAAAACATTTAACTTTTCTAGTGCCAATGACTGAATATGTTGTCGTGTCTTTTGCATGTAAAATGAGCACTCCATTTTCAAAAGATTTCTAGTGTAATTATAAAGCTAGAAACGATTGCTGATATTACTGCGATGTGATGGGACTCCTTGCTGCTGAAATTGCAAAGAGTTTCTTTTAAAAAGTTAATTGAAAACGCAGCTGGATACCATTCCCAGTTTAAGCAGAGAACCTCAGTGCATAAAAATATGTTCAAATATTCAAACTGGGTTACAAATCACTAAAGGAAGCACATGTGGATTACGGCTTCACCCTGTTGTTCATAGGTATTGTGGCACACCTGGCGTAGAATAATCATATACTATGCCTTCATACACCACTGAAACGTTTATAGTCATGATCGGTTCACTTTTGAAATACACAATAGTGAGACCCTTCAATAATTACTCTTATTTTGAGAAACAATTTTTTGTAATTTCTAACTTCTGAATGTTCAACATTATAAACTTATATTTATATTCTCATTCATTTTTATACTAAATTTTCCTGTATTCAAGAATAAAAATAAGAGGGAAAAGAGAGAGGAAAAGACTAATGGGGAATATTTTCTGAAAGAGATCCAATCTCCCTTTTTGAAGTATAAAAATCAGACCACATTTGCCCCTAGAAAACGAATTGTACAAACCTGAGAATTTGTGCCTCTAACTACATGATTTTCAAGATTGCACCTGAAAAGGGTGCTTGCTTGAAGAGTTGACATTCAAAAAGAAACACTGATGATCTTTTGGTAAATTCTTGATGGAAAAGTCCAACTCAGATTTAAAAAAAAAAATCAGCTACAGAAACCTGGAGAGAATAAGCATAGAAAATTTAAAAATGTTAGCAGAAAAGATAGCTGGTACAATTGAAATCTCTTAAGCAAGATTGATGCCTTCCTCTACATGAAGTATTTGTATAGTGCCAAACAATGTAGGACATATTATTCAGGTAGTCTGATGCAAAGATCAAAGGTCATTTTTTTCTATATTCACATGCTCATTAATGAGTTTAACACATTTAATGCTTCTAACTCAATATTAATAATGGAAAATTATTGTTTCAGGTGAATGATTCTAACAGCTAATCTGCACCACTAGCAAATATGTAATGCTCTTCAATCTCCATTGGCCTTACTAAGCCTCCAGAGGATTGTAGCTTGTCCCTGCACAATGTCTGATCACTTTCACCACTAGGTGCTCCTGCTATCCTTGTGCAACTGGTCTGCTTCTTATTAGCTGTAGTTATTTCACTAAGGAATGAGGAAAGGGATGAAATTAATGGTATCTCAAATGTTACTGGCACCCAACTCCTTTTTAAAAACGTATGCCCAACAGAAAAAGAGAGAAAGAAAGTGAATATCATTTGAAAGTAATGATGTCTTTTTTAGAATAGCTATTGATAATGAGTAAATAAAGAACTACTTTGAAAATTAGAATTCATACCATATTTTCTTTGATGACCAAGATTCACAGAAACATTTATCTAAGTCAATGTAGGGAGTATTGGAGGGAAGAGAAAGATAATTGAAGATGTTATGTTTCATCATGGCAGACAGAGTAAGATTTTTAAAAACCACACAAATACACTTGCTGTAAATTTTCAATTTAAGATTACATTATTTCTGAAAATCCAGAACAACCAAAAACTGAAAATAGAGAAACACAAAACAAACACACACAACCTCAGGCTGCTCACATGTAGAGACACAACCTACCCCACCTTGTTTTAAACGGTCTCCAAATTAACTCTGCTCACATGCTTTGCTACAGAGTCCTGTAACCTGCAAAGAGGATCCAGAACTTCCCACCTCGCTATTAAACCAAAGGCCTACAATTCTAATAGTCCTCAATACACCACACTTCTACCCAGTAACTTCCTTAATTAATAAATAACAATAAACACAAAATTACAAGGTTAACCTTAAGGGAGGTCTTGCTGCAGCCAGGGAAGAAAAGCACACCTGGACTTTTTCTTGTTCTTTACCTATACTATTTGGAGCATGCCCAGCAAGACCACGCTCCCTCTCACAACCACCATCTTTCAGCACTATCTCCTCTTCTGGAGCAACATTCTGTAACATACTGAGCTATTATGTCATAACAATTGATCAATGTGCCTTTTCATTCTCTTCCCTTTTACCTCTACCAAATATGTCACCCCATATTTGCTTTGCTATCATTTCCCCCACCACTTCATCCTTCCCTCTGCAATTTCATATCAACATTGTTTGCCTGAGGCAGAAAAACCTGGGAGGTTTATGGTTTCTAACTTTTGTCAAGTGCTCTCAGTCTAAGGGCTTGTCTTCACTAGCTGCCCGGATCAGCAGGTAGAAATCGATCTCTCGGGGATCAATTTATCGCGTCTCGTCAGGACGCGATAATCGATCCCCAAATCAATGCGTGTATTCCACCAGCCCAGGTAGGAGTAAGCACTGTTGACGGGGGAGCCGCGGCGGTCAATTTGCCGCCGTCCTCACAGCAGGGTAAGTTGGATCATATACGTCGAATTCAGCTATGCTATTCTCGTAGCTGAATTTGCGTATCTGAAATCGATCCCCCCCACCATAGTGTAGACGTAGCCTTACTCATCCAACACTAGTATATAACTGATGTCTTAAAACACAACTTCGCTGGAGTCTCCCGAATTCTAGATTGTTAGGTAGACTGAGCTTTGCATTTTTCTTTCAATTCCCCTACTCTGTCTGGTATGTGTTGTATTAAATTGGATAGGAGTGTAAGCTTATATTGCCAGTTTCTACCCTTTAATGGCGGGGCCATTTCCTTCAATTACAATTAGCTCTAATGATGAACAGATGCCTTTAGAAGTTACACTGATAGCGAGATTGCTTAATACACCAGTCTGTCCTTTAGTATAATTCTGTAAGGGCACATTAGTTTCTCTTCATCTTACCTCAAGAAACATATTTGTATAGCCCTTCAGAAATCATGGACATTGTCACGCCCAAATTTATTTCATTTTCAATAT
Organism: Chrysemys picta bellii; assembly: GCF_011386835.1. Taxonomy (NCBI): domain Eukaryota; kingdom Metazoa; phylum Chordata; order Testudines; family Emydidae; genus Chrysemys; species Chrysemys picta. The sequence goes on along the minus strand of NC_088791.1, from coordinate 264,852,535 downwards.
CATCATTTATATTTATATCAACATAATCTGGGGAATGTATGTCTGTTCATTCTCCAAATTGTACAGTTCATGTCACACAACCTTTCATCCAGGGAAAATTCTGCTTCTGAGCCCAACATAACTAGTTTGGTGGCTCCTACTTGAAGACACCGATGGCTTCCTCTCAGTATATCTTTCAGTGTGCTGCGGTGCACTGTGGCAAGCCCAGGCAGCATATTCCCTTTTATTGCACTTATTGCACTGCACCGTCTTAATAAAACCCTTCTCCTGACGATATGATCAGGGGTACTGGAACAATTTTTATAGTGGGGGGTGCTGCTGATGGAAACCATATATTTGGTGTTTATTATTACTATTTCAAGCCAGGGGGTGCTACAGCACCCCTAGTTTCAGTGTCACTGAGTGTGATGCCCTTAAACAGTGGCAACATCACTTCCTCCAATTTGTTTAGATTTTTTGATCATTGCTGACTTATGTTGTTATCATCTTCAACCCTTGCTGACAACTTTTTTTTTGGATTTGGCACGCTGGGGCCTGTTTCATTTCAAATTTTGGCACATTTTTCTTTGTGTATTAAGAGTAATCTCCACAGCTCCGTGTAGTGACAGTTCTTTGTTTTACACAATATTTATCACACTCTCTTTTAATTCATGTTTTAAGCCAAACACAAATTAATACAAAAGCCTCTTTCAGAAAGTTAACAAAACTATGAGTAATAGTTTTTTTCAGGCTTGTCAAAAAATCAGAGATATTTTTTCCTTTTATTTGATTTCTTAGATGAAACTTATATTATTCAGTTTAAAAAAAATAAAAAAAACCTCCGGTAGGTACATCATGTTTCTTTAGAATCTTTATTATGACCTTACACTTCAGCTTACCACATTCTTGTGGAAAACAAATTTTAAAACATGATAAATGTGGTTTTACCCACAAATGTTAGGAAAACATCCCTCTGTTTCTCAGTATGTTCTATAGCATTTTACATAAAAATACTGCTCAAGTCCCTGAGTATATGTTGCAAATTCTTCCTTTTTTTCATTATATTGGAAATATCCATATTATCATATGCAGCCATTTTATCTTTACTCTCTTTTGTAAAAATGTATATATTTATTTATTTATTTTACATTTTATAATAATTGTATAACTATTTAAAATTGGGGGGAGGGATAGCTCAGTGGTTTGAGCATTGGCCTGCTAAACCCAGGGTTGTGAGTTCAATCCTTGAGGGGGCCACTTAGGGATCTAGGGCAAAATCAATACTTGGTCCTGCTAGTGAAGGCAGGGGGCTAGACTCAATGACCTTTCAAGGTCCCTTCCAGTTCTAGGAGATGGGATATCTCCATTATTTTTTTTTTTCATTTCTGAGAATTCAGAACAATAACATAAGATCCAAAAAACAGAGCAAGAGGAAAAATCAGGCTGCTCCCTAAAACAGAGAGGCACATGTTGTTTAAGATGTTTGAAACTGATTCTGTTCACGCTTTGCCTCACGGACTCTTAGCTTGCATATACTTCCCAGACCCCCACCTCCACCCCACTTTTAAAGTGATAGCCTGCAATTCCAACACAGTTCCCAGTACACCACAGTGGAGAACACAGAATTATGAGCCAATACTCAGAACTGTTTCTAGTAGTCCCCATTTTTCCTCACTGTTATTCTTAGTTGTTTTGTTTTCTTTGTCACATAAACCATCATTTACTTTTCCAGATAGTGTTTCAACACTTACATCCCCAGGTATCCGTTGAGTGACAACTGTGCTAGCTGGTGGAAAGATCAAATTAGTTTGTCCAAACTTTATTGATTGAACTGTGTATAAAATAGATTTTAGTAGCACTTGATGTGGAATTGGAACCACTTATAATGAAGTTCCATGTGGAATAATTAGGAAATGTTTGCTGTAAAATAAAACATTAGAGAGAGATAAATTCATTCACTACTTTACTAGTCTCAAAATTAAAACAATACATTGTCTTTGTGAACAGCAAAGATGCAATATATGCACACAGGCTCTGATCCAGCAGACTACTTATGAATGTGCTTCACTTTAAGCAGTTCCATTGGCTTAGAGTCAGGCACATGCTGAAGTGTTTTGTTGGATCAGAGCTACCATTAAAAATTCCACCAATTAGAAAGATGCTACCTGTTTGAAGGCAATTTCCTACTTAAAATGTAGGGAAAAGCTCTGGAAATAGAGAAGTTTTAAGTGTATCCACAGTCATATGTACAGTAAATGGTGCATTTTAATTAAAATGAATAGAATAGAGAGTATTTGCACCAAACTGACAAATCACAACTGATGGAACTATTTTCAACAGTAAAATGCCTGACCCGCTCAATCTACTCACTCTTGGTCTAAAACACTTCTTAATGTAGAAAATTATAATTCTGCTTTGCTGAAAACAGAATCAGTAAAAGTCATGTTAGAACGAAAGAAACAGAGCCCAGCAACAAAAAGCCAGCCAGCACATCTAACTAGACCAATGGTTCCCAAACTTGGTTCGCAACTTGATCAGGTTAAGCCCAGGCGGGCAGCAAGATGCTTTGTTTACCTAAGCATCTGCAGGTATGGCCACTCACAGCTCCCAGTGGCCGCGGTTCACCATTCCTGTCCAATGGGAGCTGTGGGAAGAATATTTCTACATTTTGAAGAATATTTCTGCATAACATCTCTAAAATATGGCTTTTCCAATCCATAACAGCTAAAACTCTCATGAAGGCTGTCATCATCTTGCCCATTTAGTGCTCTCTGGCCTTGACAGATGCAATGCTGCTGTCAAGGCTGATTCCCCATTATGGCACTTAGAGTGCACGAGGTGGGGGCCCACAAAAATTCTAAAAAAATAATACTGGCCACTCCATGCTGGTATTAAGCTCCCAAGGTTACAGCTTTTCTCTAACCATGGATGGGTAGATGCTGCCACTAGCCAAGTGCAAACCCTCCCCACCATTTTGAGAACCCAGAAAGGAGCACTTGGGAACTCTTTCCTGTGGGGTACCCTCAAGCCCTTTCACCCTCCCTCCAGGGAATAGCTGAGAAGAAAACAAAGGGAATCCGTTGCCACCAGCTAATTAAACAACATATGCACAAACCTCTTAGGAGACAAAAACCCAATCCTGTTCTTAAAAGAGGTAAATTTTATTAAAAATAAAAAGAAAGAAAATATATCTAGAACTTAGGTTATTGCTAGATTTAAAAAAAGAGCAAATATAATAATTAAGTGTCAAGAATGGTTTTCTAGAGGTCCAACTTAAAGGTTACAAGCAAAACAAAAGCACCTGGGGTTAGCACAGAGGAGTCCACAAGCCTTACAGAAATAAATGAAATAAACCTAATCACGTCTTCCTAGACATTCCCTGATCTACTTACATATCTGGGGTTCCAGATAAGAAGGTTCGAGGTATGATTTGATGATTTTTCATACCTGTTTTTTTAAGCTTCTTACAACATTGCTGCTCTGTGTCTCTGCATGCAGTCAGACTTTTTAACCCTTTACAGGTAAAGCAAGTAGAGAACAGCTACCAAGAGGGATGTTATAGCAAACTGACTGGCTGGGTGTCCATAAAAGGAAGCTATCCTCCATTCATTTATCTCAGCTGCCCAGCTCATATCCATTCAGAATGCTTCTGTAAAGATCATTTTTCTAGCCCATTGTTTTGATCATGTAACCCCACTGCCTCCATCATATCACATGTAAATTCTTTGTCTTCATCTCCAGGTCCTTTCCTGGCCTGTCCCCTCTCTACTTGTCTCATATAGTATCTGAAGGTCAATCTGATTAGTCAATAATGCAAGTCTATCACCCCCTTGCTAAATTTTCAAACAAGGATCTTTGTGCTTTCTCCCATGTTATCCCAAACACTTGGGAGGAGCCCACCCAGTAAACATGTACAAAGCTGTATCATTTTCTACCTTCAAACTCTCCTTTTGTTGTAATGCCTACCAAAACCTTGAAAGTGGTTAGACCACTGTTGTGCTGAGTCAAATCCCTTTCATGCTAACACATATTGTCTCATTGTTTCCTTGTGCTCTATAATATTTCTGTCTATACCTATCTGTGGCTGATGGTCTTATATTTAGATTATAAAACTGTATAGGGCAAGGACTTTATTTTTATTCTGTGTTTGTACAATGCCTAGCATAATGGGATCCATGAATGGGGAGCTTGGGTGATACAATAATACACATAATAAATAATAATGATGCAGTAGTCTGGTCCATGATGGGGAAAACATACAAACATAATGAACTCATTACACTTCAGTTCATGACTTTTCCAATTATCTCCTCCTCCTTCTCTCTCCCCATATTTATAACACTAATATATCTCAGCATCATGTACTATACATATCATTATATACACCTATAATACAGGATGCTGAGGTCAGTGATTTTGTTGTTGTTTTATTTCCTTCCACATGAATGGCAGATGAAGAACCTGAAAATATTAAGTTTGTTTCTTTTTAAACCGACTAGATTGCATGTTGACAGCGTTCCCATAAATCTGCTTTTCCAGCCCTTAATGTGTTAGTGCAAATATTTAACTATATTTTAACACAATTTTTGTGACAGTTATTCTTAAATTTCAGAAATCTTTAAGGATTTTAAACAGAATATACTAACCTCAGAATACACCTTCTAGAAGTCTTGTATGCTAACTCTTGTTTATGCTTTACCCACAAAAATATCCTTCCTTAAGGAAGCAATGACCTCATTGAGGGTTACCCTGGAACAAGAAAGTCAAACTCACTAATAATTCAGAAATATAAGGAATCCAAATATTCTTTTCATGATTGTTTCAGATTTCAGTAATATAAGATTTTTAACCATTTCCTGTCTGTGGATAATGGGGTGTGCAAAATAGCTGCTTTATAGCCAGACTAAATACTGCTTGGTACCTCAGACACTTCTATGTGTTCTATCCACCAGCCATGCCCCCCCCCCCCCCACACACACACAACTTGAATAGTAAGTAGCATAGTGAAAACTAACTGATATCAGTTAAAGAACAAGTCCTATTTTTTTCTGCTTGCAACACTGTACAACGTTGAAATCTTTGCTAACTTTTTGTTAATAGTTATATTTCATAAAACCAGAAAAAAAATAATGAAACTTGCAACAAGGTTTGACTCAACTCAGAGAAAGAAAACTTAAATCTGAATGAGAATACTTAATGAGATATGAGATACTTAACTCACCCAATGGGTCCCTAATATCACAATACAAAGGGTCTGGTCCAGCAGCTCCTATTCAGCCAATGGGAGGTTTGCCAGAGTCAGAACTCTGGGATCAGTCCCATGACAGGTACAATTATATATTTTTGGACATATTGTAAAAGCCAGGCCCAATGATCTGTTATAACATCCTTTGAGGGGGTGAGATTAGTCAGACACCAACTCTTCTGCTGTCACATACACTCGATGCATCTCTGCTTTCAGTATAATTGAAATGGAGGAGGAGGAGGAATATGCATATCTAACAAAAGGGGAAGAATATGCACATCTAACACAGGAAGTGGGTGTTCTTTGACAAAACACACAAGTTACTTATGTTCTCTACAGAAATTTAGCAAAAATATGTGGGTCAGTTACATCTGTCCCTTTGCAGTTCTAACGTCTATTATAAATGTAGGACACCATTCATTCCTTTCAGCCTCAGTCATAATACTTGTCAAATAGACACCAGTGTGGATTATAATGCATATCAGACACTTATTTTTGGATGCATATAATGAACATTTATCAGAAACCTGAAACCTACTTTACACAGGTCATCTGTGACATTCGCTTAGTGAGGTGACTTACATTTGACAAAGTCAATGATCATCTACCTGGTAAGTTTTAGATAGGAAAAATAGTGAGGGTGAAATCTTTGCGCCGTTCACTGCAGTTTAGAGTTATCTTTAACTCATTATTTTAGATGTCACATAAAGTTGCTTATAATCTAGTGCACACAGATACTTTAACTGGGTCCCTCACCTACTGACTCAAATCATTCCATGCTACCATGGATCAGGATTCCAGGATTCCATTAATCCTGAAATGTGTCCACTATTGGCCAGGGAATATAGAAAAATCCCAAATCTGCAATTTCACCTTTCTGTCAGAGGTCACAGAAGGTTAACAGACGTTTTTATTGGATTATATAAAACATTCAAGTGCTTTTTCATGGCTTTAAAGGATGACAATATCCAATATATATATTAGTTTTTCTTTTCAGCTCTTGGGGGCAGGGAATATATTTTTGTTATGTGTATTTACAGGACTTAGCAAGTGGAGTCAATGATTATTAATTACATTAAATTACATTAAAGGTAGTCCTAGCCCCAACGAGGCTATCTGGGAGGCCTTCAGTTTGGAAAAATGAGGGTCACCAGCTCTGTGTATAAGATTTTCTCAAAAAAAAAAAAAAATCCATAAATATATTTATCATGTGGATGATCACAAAAATTACATTAATTTCACTGGCACATCTTGTCAGCTAAGAGACAGCATAGCATTTGTGTGAACATTTGAATGTAAGTGACAAAACAATTCTATAAGGAAAGTGACCTCCTCCCACACACTGCCAGGAAAGCATTTCTACATTGCTTTTAAACATGCAACAGCAATTCTATGTCCTTATAATATTAATATAACTTGTCTATTGGCTTTACAGTGTTTAATGTAGGGTAAAATTACTTCATCTTATTTTTTACTGTAACTTCAAAAATCATAAACAGTGTTAACAGGAGGCTGAAAATCTGCATATTTTTGACTAAGGGATTGATTATTAAGATAAAAGCATCATTTTATTGATCACAGACCACACTCTTCAATTAAAATAATAAAACAAAATAATGCTGTAACATTAAAATATCAAAGCTCACCGAATGAGAATAAGTGCACTGATGCTGATAACCCTTCAGTGTGAGGAGTGACTAGGGTGACCAGACAGCAAGTGTGAAAAATCGGGACGGGGGTGGGGGGTAATAGGAACCTGTATAAGAAAAAGATCCAAAAATCGGGACTGTCCCTATAAAATCGGGACATCTGGTCACCCTAGGAGTGACTGCTGTCAACTGTTATATCATGCTGATGATGGACACAATTCAAAAGGGTTAGAAGAGTCCCCAAAATGTCAGTGCTTATCCATGTTAGGGAAGAGTGAATTGGTTTGAATGAACTAACATCTCATCCAAAGCCTCAATCACATTTTGAAATAAGCATTTATGAAGTGTCTGTGCCTTTTTTTGTGATCTGCCAATTTTCTAACAAGGCCAACTAGTGCACGTATACACACAGAAAATGGAACTTTCAACAAAAATGTTAAAACGTACAAGAAACTCTTGGCCTCCTTGTCAAAGTTCTACACACCTACATATCTGCTCACACCTACATCTTTGTTATCATTTCTTACCACTAATGCAGCTTACCTCACCACTGCTTCTTTTATCCCTCTTAATATTTTCCACACTTCCCACTCTGCTTGTAACTCCTTGCCTAACTCAGCATCCCACCATCCACCCTCTTTCTTTTCAAATTAATTCCCTTCTTCCAGGAAGCCCATAAATGCAAACTCCCACCCACCCATCAGCAAAATTTCTCTAAGATGACATTTTCTTTTGATTTTGCTGCATGTTTTAGGTTGACTGTTTAAATTGTGAGTCCTCTCAAATAGAGACGAGAAGTAAGTCTACATTTAAAAAGCTGCAGGGGCGCAGCTCCAACAGTGCAGAGCTGTAGTCAAGACACTACTACGCTGAGGGGAGAGCTTCTCCTATTGGTGTAGTTAATCCACGTCTACGAAAGGCGGTAGCTATGTCGACAGGAGAAGCTCTCCTGTCCATATAACACTCTACACTGGGGGTTGGGTCAGTATAACTGCATCTCTCAGGGGTGTGGATTTTTCACACCCCTGAGCACCATAGTTATACCAATGTAAGTTTATAGTGTAGATCTGGCCTCAGTCTTCTTCTAAGGGTTGTCTTCTGCGTCTTGCTATCAGTACTTAATAAATTAATCAATGAATAAGCAAATAAATAATATTTTCCATGGCCAATGTAAGTGATAAGATGGTGAAGGAATCACAAAAAGGCAGCATTTGGGGGATCAAGTTGGTCTGTAATTAGGTACAGTAGAGACAGAAGTAGCCACCAAAACTGGTAGCAAAATACAAAAGAATTCCAGAGATTCTGATCTAAACATAATTCACTGAAATGCTCAATGAACAAGAAGGTTATTTTCCAACTCTTTGTTGTACCATTCAAGAACTTTTCCTTCTATCACTTCATATGCTCTGTGAATTCATTCTTTATTATCTGATCCAAGATTTCATCTACTGGCCTAACTATCTATATATCCCATTAGAGTTCTGAACAATGTCAAGTGGCTGCCAGACTTCTTTTCTCAGACTGACTATACACATCATAGGCTCTCTATCTTCCTGCTTCTAACCACTTCCAGGCATTACTGCTTCCCAAAAAGGCAAAGCCCCTCTATAACTTCTCAAAGACATAAAATGATATATAAAGGTTTTCTGGTATTGTAGTGCTAACAATAATAATCCCTTAGCATTATACACATGAAACTAAGTTACTCACCAGAAACTAAAATTCTGATATTCGCTACCATATGTTCACACTTTCAGGCTCTGACTCTGATCTTTCTTCCACAGGCATAAATCAGAAGTAACTTAATTGAAGGCAGTGGTGTTACTGGTGTAAAACTGGTATAGCTGACACAAGATTCAATCCCTGGACTGTGAATGGGAGCCTAACAAGCAATTTTCTTTAGGAAAGCCCCTCATCATATGGAATACAATCTGATTGTGCTTCTAAAAATGATCTCCAAATCATTTCAGAGGTAAGTTTTATTGTTTTGCTAAATGTGATTTGTATGCACTGAGAAAAGTGTTTAGGGTATTAAAAATTGACAACCATATCTTCATTTGGTGTAAATCAGTATAGCTCTCTTGACTTCAGTGGAGTTAAACCAGCCAGTTTATACCAGCTGAGAACATGGTCTCCCAAACATAGAATATGTCACCATGTAATGTAGATTTGTACAAAAAGTCAAATGCTTTGAAAGCAATGCACCAAACTCATTCTTGGTTTAAGGAGGCAGAAATGCTCATGGAGTTCTGAATGAAACATTGAGAATGTGACCCAAGGGGTGTTATATACCAGAACCTTCAGGCAGCCTGAGATGGGCGAACTGCCCTGTTCATCATAATGGAGTTTAATTCCCAGACCCACTGCTCTGTAGGGCCCTCCCTACATCAGCCCAGCAGAGGAATCAACATGTCGTAAGAGGAAAAACATGCAATGTGCTATGTAAACCCCTGCTGCCACCCTTGTTCCCCACCTCCCCTTGTAGGTGACCCTTTTTGCATCTCCTGTTGTTTCTGAAAGTTGACATCTGCTGCCTTTCTTGAGTGTGGAAAAGGGGGCTCATGTTGATCCCCTCTGCTGCTGTGGATTCCATTTCCTTATACCTGATTGTGGTAGGCAGAGCCTCTCTTGGGGGTCACACTCAGGAAATTTCAGATTCTTTCCCCCCTTTCCAAGGTCTTTGTGAATTTTGGTAGATCTTTGTGGGCAGTGGAGGTTTGCCAACTGTTGCCCTCTCAGATCCTCTGTAGCAGGAATCAGGTCCTTCCAAGGCACAGCAGCTTTCTTCCTGCTTGCCCTCTCCTCTCTCCCCGCCCCCTTCCTGAATCCAGCTCTGCTTTTTAAGCTTGCTTCGTCCAGCTGGAGCAGGCTCTCCTGGTGTGTCTATTTGGTAGGCATTGAGCTCACAGGAGCTTGTTAGCCTTCTCCTAATTGTGATTGGAGTCAGAAGTAGGGTGCCCCACCATGCTAATGTATTCTTGGACTCTGAAGGAAGCAGAATAAGATTATTTTTACTTTTCTCATCAAACACTAGACAGTTTCATGCTCCAGAGCTATACTGAGCATTTCCTCTGAAATTCCTAAATATTGCCTTTTGGGGCTCATTCTGTTTTGTAGGGTTTTATTCTCTTTTAATAAGCTACATTCCTTATCATGTAGTATACTGCCTGGTCAGACTAAAATGTAAATTAAAGTAGCTCTGGGAGATTTCAAGTACTTTCCTGAGTAATGGCTTTGAAGCATCCTCCACGTTTAATTAAATAAAATCCTTTATCATGTTTTAACCACATTGTTCCCAATGAAAATCCCTTAAGGTAGAGAGCTATTTTCTGGTTACATCTAATAATGATGAAGTGGAATAGCATCTAGCATTATGGTGTAACCCTAGCAAAAGTAAATATCTTTGAATTCAAATCATGTTGTCTTTCATTCTTTTGTTAGATAAGTAACTCTCTAATGCACCTGATTTGCATGATTAAATCTCAGATCACAAACAGGGAATGTGCTAAGGGAATACATTCTGCAACTGACCATGAATCTGGAGTAAAGATACTGGGTGAAATCCTGACCCTTTTGAAGTCAGTAGCAGCATTGGCATTGACTTCAATAGGGTCAGGATTTCACCCAGTGTTTCAAATCACACACCTAAAAAGAGTTTTTAATAATAATAAAAATCTATATTTTGAAAGGCAGTACACATGAAAATTCCTGACTAAGTACACAAATGATATACATGAGTGTTGTCTAAATACCTAGATATGAAAGGAAGAAACAACAGATGTAGAGGTAACTTATTGATGATATCCTGGATTGTATCTCTTTTTTTAATGTTTGCAGCCATAAAAGTATTTTTGTTGTGTTTCCAATCCGATCTTCTTGGACTATTTAGAATGGATGGATAGCTAGGTACCCACTATAGACCCTTGCATTATGCCTTAGTGACTCAACCACATTACATGTGTTCCCAGTCTTACAGTTTGCTTAGCTCACCCGCACCTAAAATGTTCTCTGTGTTTTACTGTTTAGGGTGTCCCCACAAAGCTGGGCCTGCACTAGATCTGGTTCTGTTCCTGTGAAGAAGAGTTGTAACACTTTCACTCCAAAAGTCTATCTGTCTTTAGGGAAACTGAGGAAGAAATTCTCTATGAAAGTGCAAATTGGTGAGAGAAAAACATGCACTTTTATGCGATTATGATATATTGTGTGCCTAGTATGCCTTGTGAGATATCATTTAAAAAATCATAACCTACTGCACATTATTACCGTGGTAAAAGATGTTTGGTAACTTTATATGTAAAGTTATGACACGCTACTGTATAAAAATTATTTACTGTAACATGTTACAAACTTAGAAAAGCTGCCTCAAACTAGTTTTTTTCAGAAACAAAAGAACACCAGCATAACAGTTAGATGCTAAGAGGCCATTACTTGTTTAATCAGAAATTCACCCGCAGGGGAGTGGTAAACATGAAATTTGCAGTTCACCTGAAGGACAGTCTCCAGATTGCATGAGCCATGGAACTGCCTGACCCCATGACCCAACAAAGACTTTTCCAGTACAAAGGGCCAGAGTATAAAAAGGAGAGACAATGACCCCCTCATCACCTATCCTTCCCTATCTCTACTCATTAAACTGGAGGGAGTGGTCCTAGTTTGGAGGCTTTCCAGTTAATATGGACTACTTAAGGTTTTTTGGATGAGAGAAACTTTTTTGCTTTCAAATCTTATTTAGCTTGGTAAATTGAGGAATTAGATTGCAGTTTTATCTATTTATTTCTTTTGTAACCAATTCTGACTTGTATGTCTTACCATTTATAATCACTTAAAAAAAATCATTAACTAGAGACAGAGATTTTATCATTGTATCTAAACTAGTGTGTTTGAGTTGAAGTTTTGGGGGAATTTCTACTCAGGTTAACAAAGCCTGGTTCATAATCATTTCCTTTGATGAAATGATGGATTATTAATGAACTTTCATTGTTCAGTACCGTGCTGGACAATACAAGGCACATATTTCTCTGGGTGCAAGACTGCGGCTAAGAATTTGCGTGTGTTACCATGTGTGTAATTCATGAGTGGGTGGAAAAGCATTCATGTAACTTTTCTGGGAATGACTTTATATGGTAATGGCTGTGTGTGAACAGAGCCTGGGGAGGCTGCTTTTCACAAGCAAAGCAGTGTAAAGGGCAGCTTGGGCTGGAGAGTTAAAGTCAACGCAGAAATTCAATAGTCCAGAATGTACCCCAGAGAATGTCAAACACTTCAACTCCAAAGTCCAGCTGCATCTAGGGAAATTGAGGTAGAAATTCTCAAATTGGTGAGAGAACCCTCATCTGTAATGCTTGTGCAGAAATCCACCTCTTCATCTAGCCATTCCTAGATACTCTGGATGTTATGGGACTGTGGAAGGGGTGTCCATGTTTCAACTGCTGAGGCCGTGGTCACTACTACCTAAGAGATTCCTTTCCTTGTGGGAGGGTTGCCACAGCTCTTCTTGGAACAAAGAACAGTGGGAGGTGAGTAAGGTGAATCACTCAAGATGTGAACCACCTTCAGAGAGGTGGAGTGATTTGCATATACTGGTTCAAATTGGATTTCCCAGAGACCAACAGACAAAGTGAGGGCTTTTGATTTAAAAAGGCCTCATTTAAACTTACTCAAGTCCTTCTGTCCGATTCACAAATGGCCATGAACTTTTGTCCAAAGGGTCCCCAATCCTGCTCAAGGGTTGGACAGACTTTGACCTGCTTATACCCCATAGGAATAATAGGTGAGCTCTGGTAAGTTTTAGCATGCATATAGGAAGTATTTTTATGTTTTTTTCTGTAATGTTTTTTTACCTTAAGAATAAATGTGCTTGCTTGGAAGAGTGTGTGGTAATTTGTAACTTCTGGCAGTATGCTGGACATACCCATCAGAGAGAGTAAACTGCCCTTAGGTAGACTGGATTTCTGGGGACATCACAGTGCAAGTTAGGGAGCTGTGCAGCATTAAATGCCTCAGCTCAGAAGGGAGTGAGGCCAGGGTCCCTACCCAGAGACAGGTAATGGTTTCAGACCTAAGACCTGACTGGGAACTCCTGAAGAGGACCATAGAAGATGTGTGTGATGGGGCTTAACCCTCACCACTTGTAAGGCAAGGAAAGGACCAGATTAGGCATGCTCTGCACCTGAGGGTGGGGTTGGGAGAGAAGACCTAATTGCCACCTGGATAGAGGAGGCAGAACTAAATCATATAAGCAGACTGAGGGAATTTGGCTGTGGGATACTGTGGATAATACACATCTGTCTGATTCAGAGGTGTCCTGCACTAGGGTCTATAAGGGTAAGGGAACTGAAGTCAAGCCAAGAGGGACAGGTGACCATTTATTTAAAGTTGTACCTCTCAAGGGGACCAAATTCTTGAGTGATTTGGCCAGAGGGCTGAGCCACAGAAGACCCAGTGATGCATTCCCGAAAAGGTAGCAGCCACCAGAGGGAGTACAAGAGGCAAAGTCCCCTGCAATGCAATATTTGGACTTGAGGCGGTTCCCTAGAGGTAAAGATATGCACTTTCAGGGAGGCACAAGTGCAGTTATCCTGAAATTGTGATAATCCTGACATACAGCAATGTCTTACATTATTGGTGGCAAACACAGGTTTTTTTCTGCTTTGGGTAAGGGGTCTGAGAATGGGACATATCTGGGGGAGATATCATGAGTGCAATTAGCCTGTAACGATAACTCACCTACTTTCCCTAAGAGCTTGTCCCTGAGCAGTAGAAATAGAGTGTATGTGGGGACTCCGATGTTCAAAAATGGAATATACGTCCAGTGGTTTGTGGTTCTAAAAATATGCTCCTGTCACTGAGTACTTCCATTTATTATCTTTTTTTATGCATAGGTACAAAGCAGTTCAGAATTTGGTCCTACATATGTCTTTGATAAACAAAAGCTAATATACTCACTTTCCAGGAAACAACAAAACAAAAAAAACCTTCACTAAATATTTTGTGGAATTGATTTGCCTTACATTACTTCTAAAAATCTACAAATAACTCCCCAAATATGTCTCAGTGCCAGACTTCTTCTTTGAATGCTTCTTGTTTGTTGGTACTCAAGCATGCCAAAACTGAACATAGCAGGAAGGTTTGTTTCAGTGGCTCTTTTGACAAACTGACATGTGTGTTTATTTTTTAAAAAGTCAGTAATTTCAGAGATCCTCTTGTTTAATTACTGACAGAACGAAGAACTTCATTGCCACTAAAAATGCCAATCACTGATTAGGAGCTAATTTTAAATACCTGCTAAAATCTATATCTAGATAATCTTCATTTTGCTATAGTGGCTAGCACAAATTTTCTGTCAGATCTAGCCTCTCTACTCATAAATGGAAAAAAAAAAAACACAAGAGTTCAGTTGTGCCATTTCAGAATAGCTGGTAGCAAATGGCAAAGTGAAGCTGTATCACAACAGGGGGAACTTTGGGAACGCTCTCTTAGGGAGCCAAAATGTCAGTTGTGTTGTTTAAATTGTCCAAAGTGGGTGAAAGACAACAAAAGAATAATCTGACCTGTTCTATAAAATTGTTTGTTTATAGAAATAAACAAGAGATGGAGATAAATGGGGACAAAATGTATATTTTTAAATTAAATGATTAAACCTCTTCAGGACACCTGGTAAGGTCATGAGTTAGCATAACAACAAGCTCAGGGTTTCCATAAACAGAAGGAAGTACCTATATTTGGAATCATTAGATATATACTTTGATTAGATAATGTTAATAGGGTGAGATGACTATGGTTTCCTGAAGTCATTTCATACATTTCTTAAATTAAGCTAAGCTGGAGGCCTGAGCAGAAAAGCTTGCAGGAAAAAGAGTGAACTCCACTGTTGTGGCTTCCACTACATTCTGAGGCCCTGAGATCTACCATCTCACTGTTGGGCCTTTATTGTCTTGATCTCAAAAGCAGTCCTGACCAGACTGGGCCAGAAGGAAGAAACCAGATGACATGAGTATCTCCACTGAGTTCAGCAAAATCAAGAGAAATAGCTGCAAAGTGAACCTCAACTTCTTGCTATCTCCCCACTCGAAAGTGTCATTTTTCCTTTCCCACCTTATTTTACCCATTCCTGTCTTCATCTTCAAATCTTCTGTCCCTTATGCTTGGATTAACTAATCAAGAAAAAAGCACCAGAGGAAGTCATTGAAGTCAAGCTCAAATGACCCAAACACAGATACAAGTTTGTTGTGCTGGCTTCGGTAATAAAACAGGAAGCTGTGCTTTGAATTTCCCAGCAGTTAGGTTGCAAGCAAGAAAGACATTGTAACAGAGGCTGTATCTTATCTTTGCAATTCTCTTTTCTTCCTCATTTTTGTGAGTGTTCCTTTTCTTTTTTTTTTTAATCTTAAAAGGAACAGGATCAAACTTCAATAGCAACTCAACACCATCTAGCTGACTTCCTCTTTTTCCCAGGAAGAACTTTCAACATTGTCTCTAATATCATCTAAAATACTGTCAAGCTGGGGAGTTTTCCCTGCAAGGACTCTACACCAGGGGTTGTCAAACTGTGGGTTGGGACCCCAAAGTGGTGATAGACTTGCTGGGGCCAGGAATCAAAGCCTGAGCCCCACCTCCCAGGGCCAAAGCCCAACGGCCTCAGCTCTGTGTGGTGGGGCTGAGGTTACAGGCCCCAGTCTTGGGGCTGAAGCCCTTGGACTTTGGCTTTGTGCCCTCCCCGGGCAGCGGGGCTCAGATTTTGTCCCCCTTTCCCCCATCCCAGGCTGGTGGGGGGCTCAGGTGGGCTCAGACTTTGGTCCCCACTCTTGGGGTCATGTAGTAATTTTTGTTGTTCAAAAAGGGGGTGCGGTGGAATGAAGGTTGAGAACCCCTGCTCTACACAACTATAATGAAAAATAATTGGGAAGTTACTAAAATGTAGTTTTACTTAACCAAATCACTACAGCATGCCCACAACTCTCAGGCTAGGTCTACACTATAGAGGGGAGGGGTCAACTGAAGATACGCAACTTCAGCTACGTGAATAGCGTAGCTGAAGTTGCGTATTTTAGGTCGACTTTCCTGGCTGCGAGGACGGCGGTGAGTTGACCGCTGCCGCTCCACCGTCCACTCTGCTTCCGCCTCTTGCTGCGGTGGATTTCCGGAGTCGACGGGCAGAGCGATCAGGGATTGATTTTATCACATCTTCACTAGACGCGATAAGTCGATCCCCAATAGATTGATTGCTACCCAGCAATCTGTCAGGTAGTGAAGACGTGCCCTCAGTTGTACAGAGACTTCATGCTTATTACTACACCAGTTTGTGGATCATAGATTACTCCCCCTTGTATGATTTGTGCATAAAAAGGGAGTGGAAATGGCCCTACCTCCTTTGTTAGTGTCTGTCTGTTATGGAGTACCAAACAGAGCCAGGGGATTAGGGAGTTTTAATTCTGCCTTGGCCTTAATCAGGCTGTGCAAGAAAGGAATGTTCCTGATGTCATTTCCTCAGACTGAATAATTATTAGGCCTAGATTTTCTGCACCCCATATTTCTTTTCTTCTACACTAATTTATTGGAAAATTAATATTGTATGCTGGGCACATAAGCAGAGTCAATATGAATCCCAACTGCTATATGACCACTTTTCTCAGTGATCAGAGGTGTTGGAAAGGCATCATAGACAGGATGCGTGTCCGCCTACTTGGGTCCTATACTGGCAACAGCCACTAGACAATAGCTATTAGCTGCTGCTCAGTTACTCACTCTTGTGCCTGGGGACTGAAAATTAGATCTCAATCCCAAAGGTCCTCCCAGAACTATTTTCTATGTCTGTAAAAAAAAATAAGAATTATTTGGTGGTAGTAAAACATACTGCATGTTCTCTGTGATTAATTTTTGTTAGAATTGTATATATTGTGACAAAGTTCCTCCTCTATCTTGGTGGGTCCTGCACTAATTGGTGGATTTTCGTGTATCAGAGATTCACCATGTGGGTTGGGGAACAGCCCAGAGACTTCCCCTCTGGAAGAACCCACAGTCCAGGTCAATTGGGAGGTTTGGGGGGAACCCAGGCCCGCCCTCTACTCCAGGTTCCAGCCCAGGGCCCTGTGGACTGCAGCTGTCTATAGTGCCTCCTGTAACTGCTGCATGATAACTACAACTCCCTGGACTACTACCCCCTAGCCTCCTCCAAACACCTTCCTTATCCTCATTACAGGACCTTCCTCCTGGTGTCTGATAACACTTGTGCTCCTCAGTCCTCCAGCAGCACACCCTCTCACTCTCAGCTTCTTGCACCTCTTGCTCCCGGCTCCTCACACTCACACCACAAACTGAAGTGAGCTCCTTTTAAAACCTGGGTGCCCTGATTAGCCTGCCTTAATTGATCCTAGCAGCTTCTTCTTAATTGGCCCCGGGGTGTCCTAATTAGCCTGCCTTAACTGGTTCTAGCAGGTTCCTGATTACTCAAGTGCAGCCCCTTCTCTGGTCGGTATTGGTGAACAGACAACTGTTCAGCCAGTGACCAGTGTGTTTGCCTTTGAACAGACTCCTGTACCTCACTGGCCTGGAGGGAGGAAGGTAGAGAGCTGCTCCTCCTGCTTCTAGGCCCTGGGTTTTCCCTACAACTGCTGTCTGTTGCTGCTGCTCCAGCTACTCCCCTGGCTGGACTAACCCCCCCTCCCCTGCATCTCTGCTACTTGCTTGCTGGCTGGCTGGCTACTAGACCCCCCTCCTTGGTTGTTGCTGCTCAGTCACAGCCCCTTGCGGGGGGGCTGCCTGGCCCACTTCCCGGTTCGCCAATACGCCCGGAGGAGGGGAGGGAGGGAGCCAGCCATTGCTCCTGCTGCTGAGGACACCACCACCATTGACCTCCACCTGAGAAGGGTCCTTCCTGCTGGCCACCAGACTGCCACCTGGAGCTGCTGCATTTACTACTGGGGAGCTGCTGGAGCCCTGAGGAAAAGAAGAGGACCATCTGCCAGTGGGGGGAGCGCGTAGGAATTCTACAGACCACCGTAGAGGGGGCCCTCCTAGACTGAGTAACTTTTGAACTGTGCTCTTGTGGTGGGGATCTAGACTGTGTTTTGTGGACACACAGGGGGTGTGGCGTGGAGCCTGCCCCCTGGTCCATCTGTGTCCCCCCCCCGACCCCCACCACCACCACCATCATCATCGTTGCCCCCTCCGCCACCCCCACTGGCTACTCACCATCTGCCTTGGGCTCCTGCCTCTGGGACTCAGCTGCTCCCCAAGGCTTGCCACGCCCTGTTGCTACCATTGGGCCTGATACAGCAGCTAGCTTCCAAGGACTTTCTTTTGTTGCAAGCGCACGTGGGTGCACGTGCTCCCCCCCTTTTGGACTGACCCCCCTCCCCCCCCCTGCAGCAAGCCCCCCAGCTTCTGCCCCTTGCTGCGCCTTTTGCCCCCACCCCCCTTGCCCCAGCCCCTCGCTAGCTCCAGATTGTTTGCCCTTTCCCTCTGCAGCCTTTGTTTGTTTGACCCGCCCCAGCCTCTGAAGCTAGCCCCATGGTTCCTCTGCCCCATTCCCCACCTGTTTGCTCCTTTCCCCCTGCGGTCCCCTTGCCCTGATTAACCCCTCCCCCTGTGTGCCCATGTCCCCTCCTATGCGCTTGTGCCCCCTCCCTGTTTTAGTTTGATCCTATCTCACTGCACCTCCCAATGCTGTTATATCCCCCCTTTCCTTGGTGCAACTAGAGGAGCCGGAAACCTTCCCTGAGTCGGTGACTGACCCCTAGCCCTTGATAGCCCCCCCCATCTACACCCCGCTTTTTTTGGCGCGCCTCCTACCCTGCCTACAGCCTAGCGGGGAGGAGTGGTCGACCTGCTTCCCCTTTCCCTACCCCCCCCTCCAGTGTTTGCTCTCCCCCCCTTCCTCATTATGGGCAGGGGACGAGGAGAGTGAGACCCCTCGGGCAGACCCTGCTGCCCCTCCTCCACCCGCCCCACCATCATCCCCCCTAGCCTCTACCTCAACCGCCGCTGCCGGAGCCACCTACTACCATCCCTGCTGTAGCTCCGGCAGCAGTGGGTAACGAGGTGACCTCCGCTGCTGCCACGTCCCTCGCCCCCCTCTGACTCTGGGGGAGTCCCCCCAGCCGGCAGGAAGGGCCAGGGCATGAAGAAGGGTAAAGGCCCTGCTAAAAAAGCCAGGCCCTCCATGGCAGGGGGTGCCCCCACTGCCACGGCCCCGCAACAAGCCGCGGCGTCCCTCCCTGCTGTTCCCTCCACCAGCTCTATGAGTGTCCCACCCCCAGCTCCCAGGGCATACGCCCAGGTGGCGGCAGCCCCCCCACCTGCCGCTATGTCATCTCCTCCATCCACCGCCTCTGCTACCATCTATAGCGGCCGGGGCCCCTTCCCCACCTTGACCAGGAAGCATGGTGTCCGTTGCCTCCTGGTACCCACCTCGGCCCACGTGGAGACATATGTGCGGGCGTTAGCGAGGGTGGTGGGGCCCACAGCCATTGTAGCGGCCTCCAAGATGTACGGAAAGGTCGTCTTCTTCCTAGCATTGGAGGCCGCCGCCCAGGAGGCAGTGGAGAAGGGCCTGGCGGTGGGGGGCGTGTATGTCCCCCTGGAGCCTCTAGAAGACCTGGGCGCCCGACTGATCCTGACTTCTGTCCCTCCCTTCCTTCCAAATGCCGCCCTGTTACCCGCCCTCTCTACCCTGGGGAAGCCGATCTCTGTGGTCAGCCCTCTCCCATTGGGCTGCAAAGACCCCGCCCTCCGTCACGTCCTCTCGTTCCACCGGCAGGTACAGTTACAATTGCCGCGGGCAGCACGTGACGGTGAGGCGCTTGAGGGGTCCTTCTTGGTCCCCTACCAGGGGGCCCGCTACCGGGTACATTATTCAACGGGGGAGGCCCGGTGCTACCTCTGCCGGGCGATAGGACACATCCGGAGAGACTGCCCTTTGGCCCGGCACGGAGGGACATCCGGGACCCCCGAGCCCCGGCAGGGCGCCGGCCCCGTCATCGCCAGCGCCCCTAGCTGCCCGGCGCCCAAAGCCGCCCCTCCTCCTTTCTGGCCCACCAATGCTCCCGCTCGGGCCCAAGGGGTACCTCCCCCAGTGCGCCTAGATGAGCAAGTGGGCCCCGCCTCTGCTGCCTGCGATCTGGCGGGGCCTGTGGAGGAGGGTGAGGTAGGGATATCGCTGGGCATAGAAGAGGGCATGCCCCAGAGAGAATCCTCCCTCCTACATGCTGCCCCACCATTGCCTCCCCGAGTCCCTAAGCCTTCGCTCTTGCTCCCTGACCCAACTCCTGTTAGCCAGCCCCCGGATGATGCCATGGAGGGCTGGTCCTTAGTACAGGGGAAGCGGGGCAAGCGGAAAGCTCGATCTCCGCTCCTTCCATCTGATGCGGTAGCCCCCCGGAAAACCAGGAAGGGGGGAACTGATGCTGAGCCTTCCGCTTTGCCCCCGGGTGGATTTTGTCCACCATTGCCGGCTAGGCGACGGCCAGTGGCACGCAACCAAGACCCGAGTCGCCAGGGGACTCCCTCATGGCTGAGGGACAGCCGACCTCCTTTCTGGGTGGGGGCCCCATCGTTGATTCTCCACCTACGGATGCCGTGGCCTTACCATTTGCCTTGGAGCACGAGTCTGGTATCGCTGAGGGCCCACCTCCCTCCCTGCAAATCCCTGAGCCCCTTTGTGGGGTGCCGCCCCCCCCCACCCAGTGGCCTGGCTGCTGAGGCCCCCGATCCCACTATCGCCCCTTCCCCTGTCCCTATTCCTGACTCCGACACTGCCCCTGTCACCGACCCCATCCCTGTCCCCTCCACTTCCCATGATGCTATTGCCGCCCCTGGGGTTGTCTCCTTCCATATCCCAGTGGATGACCCCCAAGGAGCAGCCTTTGTTTTTCCCTGTCCCGACCCACCAGGGGCTGCTATTTTCCCTCTGCCGCCCCCAATTGAGCCAGGGTCTGAGGCGGGCCACGTGGCATCAGCCCATCAGACGCCACTTCGAGGGTCTGCCCCCTGCTTGCCCGTCTCGGTGGGCCACGGGGCTATGACAGGGGCCCCACTGGGGGAAAGCCATAGATCAGTGATTCCACCCCCCCCATACGCTGAGAGAGGAGCTACGGGACTTCCTTGAGGACGTCCGTGGCTCCCGCAACAAGGTACAGCTTGCACTCCAGCGATGGGGGGATTTCCATCAGATCCTCCGGGCCACGAGGGCCCTCCTGCGGGAGGGTAAGGGGACCGGGAGGCAGGCCGCCGCGGCCTACCAATGGGTCCGCCTCTTCCGTGACTCCTTAATCGCTTATGGGGTAGGTCACGGATTGTTGCGCGGCCCGACGGAGGCCGTGGGTGTCTCTGCTAGCGAGGATCCCCCCCAGCCCTCCTCATGGCACCGATCATCTTCGCAACATTAAACACCCGGGGCTGTAGGATGGGTCTCCGCAGGAGCCAGGTGCTCTCCTTCCTTCGGGAGGGGGGTGCTCTGTGATTTTCCTGCAGGAGACCCATACGGATCCGGCCGCTGAAGCTAGCTGGCGGCTGGAGTGGGGGGACAGGGTCTATTTTAGCCACCTCACAGTTCGTACGGCTGGAGTGGCGACCCTGTTCTCCCCCGACCTATGGCCCGAGGTGCTGGGGGTCGCCGAGGCTGTGCCGGGCCGCCTGCTACACCTCCGGGTCCGCATGGAGGGGCTTGTGGTTAATCTCGTCAACGTTTACGCCCCGACATTGGGCCCGGAGAGGTTGTGTTTTTATCAGCAGGCGTCCGCCTTCCTCGGCACCTTGATCCTCGCGAGTGCCTGGTCCTGGGCGGGGACTTTAACGCCACCCTTGAGGAACGGGACCGTTCGGGGACCGAGCAGTACCAGGCCGCCGCGGACGTCCTCCGGGAGATCGTCGAACATCACTCCCTGGTGGACGTCTGGTGCGACCACCACCCGGATGACGTTTCGACATTCACTTTTGTCCGGGTGGAGGTCCATAGGTCGTACTACTCCCAGTTGGACCGCATCTATATGTCACGCTTCCATCTTTCCCGGGCCCACTCCTCCAGCGTCCGGCCGGCCCCTTTTTCAGATCACCATCTAGCCACCGTGACAGCCTCTCTCTGCGCGGAGAGGCCGGGGCCGGCCTATTGGCACTTTAATTATAGCTTGTTGGAGGATGTGGGCTTCGTGGCGTCCTTCCGGGAGTTCTGGCTGGCCTGGCGAGGGCAGCGGCATGCCTTTCCCTCGGCGCGGCAGTGGTGGGACCTGGGGAAGGTGCGTGCCCGGCTCTTCTGCCGTGACTACACCCGGGGCACCAGCCGACGGAGGGATGCGGCGATAGGGCAGTTGGAACGGGAGGTCTTAGAGCTGGAGAGGCGTCTGGCCGCCAGCCCCGGTGATCCATCACTCTGCGGAGCGTGCCGGGAGAAGCGGGAAGAGCTGCGGACCCTCGAGGACCATCGGGCCCGAGGTGCCTTTGTTGGATCCCGCATCCGCCTCCTTCGGGAGATGGATCGCGGCTCCCGCTTCTTCTACGCCCTGGAGAAAAAGAGGGGGGCTAAGAAGCACGTCACCTGCCTTCTAGCAGAGGACGGCACCCCCCTCACGGATCCGGCGGAAATGTGCGGGAGGGCCAGGGCCTTCTACGCAGGCCTTTTCTCCCCGGATCCGACCGATCCTAATGCTTGCAGAATGCTCTGGGATGAACTCCTGATTGTCAGCGCGGGCGACCGAGACCGGCTGCAGCTGCCTCTCACTCTGACCGAGTTCTCGGAAGCACTCCGCCGCATGCCCACCAATAAATCTCCGGGCATGGACGGGCTGACCGTGGAGTTCTACCGTGTATTTTGGGACGTCCTCGGCCCGGACCTTGTCACCGTCTGGGCCGAGTCCTTGCAGGGCGGGGTCCTCCCTCTTTCGTGCAGGCGAGCCGTGCTGACCTTATTGCCGAAGAAGGGGGGCCTCTGCGATTTACGGAATTGGCGTCCCATCTCGCTCCTCAGCACGGACTATAAAATCGTAGCGAAGGCCATCTCGCTGCGGCTAGGGTCTGGGCTGGCGGATGTGATCCACCCAGACCAGACCTACACCATCCCGGGCCGCACCATCTTCGACAACTTGTATCTGGTCCGGGACCTCTTGGAACTCGGGTGTAGGGATGGTCTGTCGTTAGCCCTCCTGTCCCTGGATCAGGAGAAGGCGTTCGACAGGGTGGACCACGGGTATCTCCTGGGCACTCTGCGAGCGTTTGGCTTCGGACCCCAGTTTGTGGGTTTTCTCCAGATGGTGTACGCCTCTACAGAGTGTTTGGTCAGGCTCAACTGGAGCCTGACCAAACCGGTCAGCTTCGAGCGAGGAGTACATCAAGGGTGCCCCCTCTCGGGCCAGCTGTATGCTCTGGTGATCGAGCCCTTCCTCTGTCTCCTCCGTAGGAGGTTGGCATGGTTGGTGCTGCGAGAGCCGGAGCTGCGGCTGGTCCTGTCGGCGTACGCCGACGACGTGCTCCTCGTGGTCCAGGACCCGGGCGACTTGGTGCGGGTGGAGGCTTGCCAGACCATCTACCCAGCGGCCTCCTCCGCCCGGGTCAACTGGGTCAAGAGCTCTGGCCTGGTGGTAGGGGATGGGTGGCAGGCGAGCTCCCTCCCACTCGCACTGCAGGCCATCCGGTGGAGCGCGGGTCCGCTGCTTTATCTCGGCGTTTATCTTTCTGCCACGCATCCGTCTCCGCCGGAGAACTGGCTAGGTTTAGAGGACAGAGTCTCGGAGTGGCTCCAGAAATGGACAGGACTGCTCCGGTGTCTCTCCCTTCGAGGGAGAGCACTGGTGCTCAATCAACTAGTCCTGTCCATGCTCTGGTACCGGCTCAACACCCTGGTCCCAGCCCCGGGCCTCCTGACCACCCTCCGGACGTTGATTCTGGAGTTCTTTTGGTCAGGACTGCACTGGGTCACTGCGGGGGTTCTCCATCTACCCCTGGAGGAGGGAGGGCAGGGCCTGAAGTTTCTGCACGCTCAGGTCCGCGTCTTCCGCCTCCAGGCCCTGCAGAGGCTCCTTTATGGTGCAGGTAGTCCGGCATGGAGCGTATTGGCGCACTCCTTCCTGCGCTGCTTCCGAGGGCTCCGATATGACCGGCAGCTCCTTTGTCTCCATCCGAGAGGTCTTCCGCAAGGCCTCTCCGAGCTGCCGGTCTTCTACCAGGACCTCCTCCGGACCTGGAAACTGGCGGATGGAGTTTCCTGTGACTGTGGGGCGTATTTCAGGTCCTCCGTTCTTTCACGTATCCGGACAGAGTTCCTCTGGACGGCGTCCACTGGCTCCCTTGACGCCTTCGAGGAGCAGTGGGCGCTGTCCGGGGTTCTCTGCTCGGTATCCCCGTCTGGTTCGCTTCGTTTGACCGTTTGACCTCACTCCTGTCCCTGTTCTTTTATTAGTTGTCCCCCGTAATTTTTTGGTCTCCAGGTACGGTGGACCCCGCCCTTAGGCTGGGGGGAATCCTTTAGCAGTCCACTTCCTGGATCCCAATATGTCTGGTCACTCAGGGAACTGAAAACTACTCATCCAGTGACCAGTATATTTGCTCTCTACCAGACTCCTGTACCCAACTGGTCTGGGTCTGTCATAATATATATATATACAATTATATACTGCAGGAAGCAGCTGGGACACTATTTTTTTGTTTTTTAATGAAGCTTTTCTGTTTGTATTCTCTTCCTCATGCTTTTTATCCTTCTCCACAATTGCTCTCACTTTCAGCCATTTCCTAAGGTCATAGTAAACTGTTTTGGAGATCTGAATATTTATTTCAATGCTAATGCTTCATAATGTAAAGATTGCTTTAAAAATGAATGTTCTTGAAGAAAACACCATTGATAGTTCCCTGAATGAAGAACTATTTGCACAGTCCTTGAAGGTGAGTCAGTGAGTTTTCAGAAAACTCTGTCTCCTGGGTCTTTTTACTATATCATCTTCTATGACTGTTGCAGCATTCCTATTATTCCCATCCATGAGATTATATCCAGCATTGTTCTGCTGCCCTTTTCACCATATTTCAGCCTTTCATAACTTCAGCATAAAGCTTTTGGTTATTAGCTGCTGCTGACTAAATGCAGTGTTTCTAGAAGTGATCATCTGTACCTGTTGACTCCAATTAGCAAGTGTCTATTCAGAATCATACATCCAAACATCTTGAAACTCTGGTATGTTTTCAACGTTGCGTGACAAGACTAAAATTCCAGACCTACAATGAAAACCTCAGCAAAGGGCTCAATTATGTCTAAAAAGGCTGTGTATGTTTGTGTGTAGAACCACACTGACTGAGAGGGTGCTCCCATGCGAGGGGAGTTCACCCACTGCTACACTCCTTTGTGGATTTCAGTATATTGCCTCTTCCATCTTGGTCCCAGTCTCAGTGGGGATATTGCAACTGTGCCTGGTCTCTATGCGTGCATCTTCAGACTCGTTGTGCCCTTACCAAAGCACACTGAACATGCACACCCACATAACATTCAAGAAGATGCTCATATATTTTTAACAAAGACATTCTAATCCTTCATCTTGGATTTAATCACATTTTATTCGGAAAATTTGTAAGTAGGAATTTAAAGCCTTTTTTTTAATGACAACGCTTAGTATTCAGAAAAAGGACTCGAGTCAGGGGATCTGGATCCTATCGCCAGCTCTGCCAATGACCTGGACAAGTCACTACACCTCTCTATGCCTTTGTTTCTCCTTTCATCCTTTTGCTATAGTGTAAGCACTTTGGGACAGGACCTGTCTTGTCTTATGTGTTTATATACAGCACCCAACGCAACAGGGCCCTGAACTTATCTGGGCCCTGTAGGTGTGACTGTATAAAAATTGTTATTTAAAAAAAATAATAATGGCTTGAGTGCATGTGTACAAGATAATATCCATAGCTTCTATTTTTATTTCTGAGTAACCCTATGGCATGCCCCAGTGTTATATCTGTGAATCAAAGAAACAATAATGAATTCAGCAACCCTAAAAAGTACTAACTCTATTTTACAGATAGTGAAATTGAGGCAGAGACAGGTGACATAACTTGCCCAAGAGAGACAAGGGGTGAGGTAATATATTTTATTGGACCAACTTCTGTTGGTGATAGAGACCAGCTTTTGAGACACACAGACTGCTCTTTGGGTTTGGGAAAGGTACTCCCAGCATCACAGCACAATACAAGGTAGAACAGATTGTTTAGCATTAGAAGTTAGCTCATATTGTAACGGACCATTCAAGATAGAGTGGTCCATTAACACTTCTGCAATCATAGGACAAAAAGAGGGCGTTAGTGGATTACAGATTGTTATAATAAGCCTTAAATCTAGTGTCTCTGTTTAGTCCATGATTTTTAGTGTCTAGCAGAGTAATGAATTAAGGCTCCCAGGCTCCTCTTTTGAAATCGTGGGGTTTTTTTGTTCTATGACTCCAGAGGTGTTAATTGGCAACTCTACCTTGAATCTGTTTCACCTTGCATTTTTCTGTGATGCTGGAAGTACCATTCCCAGACCTGCAGAAGAGCTCTGTGGGGCTTGAAAGCTTGTCTCTCTCACCACCAGAACTTGTTCCAATAAAAAATATTACCTCACCCACCTTGTTTCTCTAATACAGGGGTCGGCAACCTCTGGCACGCGGCTTGCCAGGGTAAGCACCCTGGCAGGCTGGGCCAGTTTGTTTACCTGCCGCGTCCGCAAGTTTAGCTGATCGCGGATCCCACTGGCCTCAGTTCACCGCTCCAGGCCAACGGGGGCTGCAGGAAGTGGCGCGGGCTGAGGGATGTGCTGGCCGCAGCTTTCTGCCACTCCCATTGGCCTGAAGCGGCAGACCGCAGCCAGTGGGAGCATCGATCAATCGAACCTGCAGACGCGGCAGGTAAACAAACTGGCCCAGCCCGCCAGGGTGCTTACTCTGGCGAGCCTCATGCCAGAGGTTGCTGACCCCTGGTCTAATACCTGTGTTCAACACGGCTACAACTACACTGAATATAACTTGCTCAAGCTGATTCCGGGGACAGTATCAGAGCCAGGCATGGAACCAAGAACTCTAGGCTCTACTCCTGTGTTCACTACAAACCTTGCTCATTTACCTGTGTTGAATAAATGCTAAGGCTGATTATTAAATCTATGCCCTCCAGAGATAAATTATTGCATCAGGGGACATCATCACAATCCATACTTGCCAAGGCACATCTAGTCTGTCTCCTTCTATTTTTTCTTCTACAGAAAACCAGCTGGTTCCCTCTGAAGAGATAGTATACAAATTTTCCCCGGATAAGAATTTACAGAAAAAAACATCACTACTGAAATAAGCTCATTTGCTTGTCACAAACTTAATTGGTTTTTATTTTAAACTGTCATATAGGGCCTAATGCTAGTTTCATTGTAATCCATTTCTCCATTGATTTCAGCTGGAGCAGGACCCAATTTACTGTTTGTTTGGAGCTGTGACATTCTATTTTTGACTGGCACTTCACCATGTTGCTAACTCATTAGCCAACTGGACTAAAACACATTCTCGCTCATTTCCAGATGTAAGATAACTACCATTCACCATTTTTATATTAGTAGACATCAGCATATTTTCATGGCATAAAATCACTTTTGATGCAGCATTTACTGCTTATTTCATCTATAATTTTTAATGTAGCAAAAAAGCAAGAAGTTAATCTGTTACTGATATAATGACACAAAAACCCCTGCCTTCTATCCCCTTTTCCATGCCTACAATCAACCCACTACAAAATATTTACTTTGTGAAAAATCCTTTTGGCAGAACATACCATGTGATATCACATTGGTGGGGTGCCAAGATTGTGATCTGCCAAATTCCTTAAAATATTCCCCCTAACAAGAATACAGCTACTTAGCATCCTAGCTGAGATTAAACTATTTGCAGAGATTTGCAGACAAAACTCTTTGTGAAGCAGTGAAAATGTGTTTATCACTTAGAGTGTAATCTAAACATTTGGATTAAAATGTTTTAAGGTGAAAATATAACATCTATGGTGGGAATTCTCACAGCTGCACTCCTAATGGTTCTTAGATACTGATGAATGATTTCATCTCAGGTACTGAAAAAAGTGTGTAAAGAGCTTTGAGGATATAAAGTGCTAGATTGGTGTGGCAGTATCGTATCATTACTGAAATATACATTAGCATCATAAACTGTAATGTAAACATTGTGTTTGTAAAATTTTTCTATGATGTTACTGCTTTGTATCCTATTTTGCAGAATAAAATATATTTACTGTATCTTCTAAAGAAACCAGAGCAGAGAAAAAAGTAGGAGAGTATTCAAAAGACAGTATCTTACAATTAAACTAATAGCAGAAGGGGAAGCTGATTTCCTTTCAGAATATTTCTAGCTATTTTAAACAATTCTCGATAGTAGAGTGATAGGTTATTTGGAAATGGATAGATAGGAAATATTCTGACTGAAGTCCATAAAATTGAGACTTATCCTGGCCCTATTTAAGTCAATTTGTTGTTGCCTTTGACGGGGACAGAATTTCACCCATTTTATTATCTGAATGAATGACACCTATGATCTAGGACCAGTTCCTCTGAAAAGCTGATTATCTTTCACAAGAGGGAGAGCACCCTCAATTCTCACTAAATTCAATAGGTATTTAGGGAACTCAGCATCTTGCAGAAATGCTTATTATTTGGCAGAGGAATTGATCCTATAATCATTGAAGTTAGTGGAAAATCTTCCATTTACTAAATTCTGCAGGATGAGTGCAAGTGCCGAAATTCAAAAAAAAATGTGTTTCAGTATGGCCGCATCTTCCAAAGTTAGATGTCCATTTAATTTTAGATTACAATACCTCTGGTTCCAGGCCAGGTCAAAACCAGGAAATACAGATCCTCAGCTAATGTAAGTAGCTATAACCTCACTGAAACTAACTGAGTTATGCTGATTTATATGAGCTGCACATCCAGCCCAGTTGGAAGATTGGAAATGCATATATGTTAAATAATAAAAAACAAATCTTGAAACTGTGAGGTTGTTTCCATATCAGATGGCTTGCAACAACCCATTCATTTTGCTGATTTTTTGTCAATTTATTTTAAATCAGCATTGAAAACATTGGCAAAACATTATTCAAATAGTTATTACAAGTTTTCAATGAGAGTTGACTATAGATTTTCATTGATTCTTATTTTATTTGAGCAGATCATTCCATCTCATTCAATGAGTGCATAAGTTTTCTTCTAACATGCTAATGCTGCTGCATTAATGATGAAAATCATTTAGGTCACCACTGCTCCTAGTCGCATGATTAAAGATCTATTAAAATGAAAGCTGTTTTAGAAGGTACTTTTCACCCAGTACATGAATGTTCTTGCACTGACAGAAAAGAAGGAGAAATCCTTCTTTTTGCCTCTTCCCCATTATCCCCCAGGGAAAATCATGGTTTAGTTATAACAGGACAAAAATATTTCTCTATTCGGCTTCACGGGTCATTTTTTTAAAGTGGTCAGACTCTGACCACAAATGGTAAATTCTTTATTCAAATACTCCACAGTATACACAGCTATTTGGACATTCCCAAATTAGAATCTTACTCTTTACAAACATATTTGATACACATACAGGGTGTTTTGGCTGCCTACGTTCCATTTTATCTCTTTGGGTGGCATTGTGCCCGCTCACAAATTAATGAATCCTTTGTCCAAGGGCAAAGCTGCCAAATAAGCATTGGATCAAAGTGCTAACCAATAGAACAAAACATAATGAATCAGTGGTGCAGATTTATACTGGTGAAATGGGAGCAGAATTTGTCTCCAAGTTTTCAATATTTGGATGAAATCCTGGCCCCGCTGAAGTCAACAGAAAAACTCCCATTGACTTCAACAGAGCCAGAATTTCAGTCCTGGTTTTCAAAAGACAATACCATTGACCTCTCTGAATTTGTATTAGAGGTGTTAGGCTAATTATTTTGTTAAAATTATCACAGTCTCATTTCACATGAGGACAAGACTGGCATTACATACAGTTGGTGCCTGCATGGACCCTTTTTTTCAGTGTGTGAGGTAATCTTAAATCTGCTATAATATGTGCCAGCACTAGTACTGGCCTGTAACCAGAGTATTTAATTGTCATACTTGCTTCAGTGATTTTCTTTGTGAAAGAATTTGCAAGTTTGTTTTGTAAGCAAATTTGCAACTTACATTTGTATTTCTAAATTAACAACCAGGACAAAAAAAAACCACTTTTCTATACCATACTACTGTACAATTAAAATCCAAACATTTTTATATTTAAACTGTATCTACTACCATTGTGTAAAATAAATAGATTGTCTTGCAACAGCAGATTAGTTCCAGAGAACAAAACTGAGGTTATTAACATGGCTTTCTGTTCAAAATTTTGTGTATCTAAGCAACATCATAGGCAAACCTATTAACCCTAACAACACAGATAACACAATGGCCACAAGATTTCATCTTGCACACCTCTAATGCAACAGAAGAACACTGGATTTAAATCCATAGGGTTGAATGACTTTCCTGTGCCAAATGTCCATAGGCACCAAAATTATTAAAAAATAGTATATGGTAGTTTTATATACATAACCATGGGCCAAATTCAGACACTTGTAATTCATTCCTGGCCTAAAGTGGCAGCTAATTATGACACTCCCACCACCATCTCCGATAGGCTGGATGGCACACTGAGTGTTTGTAGTCAAAGCTCCACCCACTTCCTGCTACTCCATACCCATTATATCATTTATTATAAATCAAGTTTTGATAAATATTACAGGGTCTGATTCTGCAAATCTATTGTGTCCCAAATTGAAATTACCACTAAAATACTGAGTGCACAACAACTGCAGGATGTGGCTCAGATCTCTAAAGCACACATTTATTATGTTTTTTCTTTGGTTCTTCTAATCACTACTCTAAGAAATAGTCATATATCACCACACAGTTCCCGCTCTTTCCCTTCTGCTCCTACTGATGTATAGTGTGCCATTTCCTCTTCAAAATGTTATTGTATGTGACATTAAAATGTGTCAAAAACAAAATGTACCATACTGCAGTTAGAGCTGTGGAATTTTAAGACTACCAATGCTTGCTTCAGGCTTATAAGCAGGAAAAAAAACCCTTTGAGATCACAAAAACCTTAAAGTTTCCAGCCTGCTGAAAAGAAACAAATCTAGAAGGTTTTTTCTTAATTGGTTCAGAAGCCACTGGGGGATTCATAAAACCCTTTTCACTTCCAAGCTATGTAAAACATAGAACACAATGGAATTAACATACCAAAGAATGTAGGTAAGGGAAATGAATACACACTTGGGAGCTCAGGGTTCAATCATGTAACTCTTACTCATGTGAGTACACCTTACTCAATCCCAATTATCACTCTCTACTTAAAGAAAAACAGCTCATTAAAATGTTCAAATAATTCTATTTAGAAACAGTGCTTGTGTGTACTATATATTATAATTCTGGGTTCCTTCTTTTTACTTATTTGAGGCCAAATTCTGCCACTTTTACCTTACTGTGAGCCAGACTAATACCCTTCCTCATCTTACCTGGTGTATTTTAGTAGTCTGACTGAAGTCAACACTAAAGGCTAGACTGGCAGTTGGCCTATTCCAACAGATATAAGAACCCCCATATGGATTTGAGCACACAAAGTAACCGGACTCTGCACACACCACTTCTCCTATGTAGTAGGTGAGCAGGAAGAGATGAGAGATGGGATTAGTCTTGGGTTCAGTCCCCAATATGGAATCCTGAAATTGCTGGGATAGGCCAATAACTAATTCCTACCCCCTATGGAGTAAAGGGGAAGAAGGGATGGCATTGTGTCACTGAGGCAGTAAACTTCCTGGGGCTACTTGTGAGCTGATTCGACTTATGAAGCACTTCATGGCTGTGCTTAATTGAGTCCCAAATATTTTTCCCCTGGTACATCGATGCTGATATGAGAACTGGGCAGTGGTAAGAGGATAACTCCAGTAAAACAGGTAGCCTATCATAGATAATGATTAGGGATGGGAGGAAAATGAAATGGGGGTCATTCAGCTGGCAAAATAGCTTCAGCTGGAGAGGAAAGTGGTTTGATTGGCTTGAGATCCATTTGTGGAGTGTTTGGAGGGGATGGATTGTTTCATAAGTAGGGAGATCCTATCATTATGACCAGCAATTCCACTGGTCACTGCTGATTTTCAATTCAAACTTTGTATTCCCAGAGGCTACAAGTCCAACACTTCATCACCAAACCAGAAGGCATGATATTCAAATTCAGTAGCATTTGAGGAATGGTAGAGAGATTCCAGTGCTCATCAGCTAAGACATTTTTCTCTTCAAAGGTGGAGCAGCCTTAGAATTGGGTCTGTTTAAAGATCAAGGTTCAGGAGGGAGACAGGGACATATTAGTTATTTTCAGGAAAGAAAGGGACAAAGGAGCTGTTGGAGAATGAGAATCTCATTGGGACTCTTGAAGTTGGAGAGGATTCTTTAATTACACATCACTGAACTGGGGAAAATGTTCAGCTTCAGTGTATGAAACTGGTGAAGGCTTGGGCCAGTTTTTATTTTTACTGCACCATTTCATCCAGCCCTAGTTAGAAATGCTCATAATGTGCATATGCAATTTGTATAATAAAAACATCAACAATTGTGTTTAATTTGCATTAGTGATTGACTGTCACTTTCCATTTTTAAAATGTGCTGTCCTCATTTTGACTTCCGTTTGTTCCACTGCATGCAGCATCCATTTGCCAAGTATAGTTCTCTAGTCCTGTTCATGCATAATGATCGTGTATACCTTGTGGTAAGGAGGCATGTTTTGTTTTTCTTCCATCAAGTTACATACACATTCCAGTGTCAGTTGCTTCTATTTTCAGGAATAGAATTCCACACAACAACAATCACTTTAATGGAAAATCCATAAAGTGAGGCTATGGCACTTTCCACAAAACCAGGAAATTAGGAATAATAATAATAATTAATAAGAAAAGCAGTAAAAAATAAAGTGTATTTTATATCAATTTAAATGAACAGCAAATGCATCTTTGTCCCTGAGTCTGCACAGGCTTTCAGGGGCAGGGAGGAAGTAAAATTCCTCTTATGCCTATCCACAGCTACCTGTACATTGGGTCCAGGTGCACAGAGGTGAGTAAATCCATTACTCTTCCTTGGAGTGGAAGGGTCAGGAGGAGGCAGGAAAGAACAGAGAATGAGTAGAGTTTTGGCTCAGCCACCCAATCCACAGGCTGGTAGAGCTGAACTGGTGCATGGAAGGATAATAATCTGGTGTTGGTGTATGCCAGCAGCTTTCTAATACTGTGGAGAGAGCAGGGAGAGAACTGTGCAGCAATTCAACAATGATGTCAATTAGAGTTAGCATGATGGTATCTTGGTTATTTGGACATGTAGCGGGGTCGTCACCCCACTCCTGCCCTGAAGGGCATAAAACAGCCCTGGGAGAGGGCTGCAGCGGGGAAAAGCGAGGCTGATTGTGGGAAGCAGCCACAGCTGGGGCCATGCTCCAATAAGGCCACAGCTGGCTCTATAAGAGGGCTGAGGGCCAGAGGCTAATACAGACAGTCTCTCTCTAGCTGTCTGAGAGAGAAGGACAGGGCTGCGTGGGAGCTGAGAAGGGTACCTGAGGTGGAGCAATCCTGGGGCAGGGCAGAGGGAGCTGGGGAGCTCCAGCTTAGTAAACCCCCAGGCTGCAGGCCTTGCTACAATAGCCAAAAAGGTACTAGGGCTGCAGGGAGGCAGCCCAGAGACAGGCAAAGGCAGCAGGTCCTAACCCCCCTTGCGGATGATGAGTGATTTACAGACTGCACTCGACCCCAGTGAGTGGGGGCTAGATGGTGACTGGCAGTAGCCACTGAGGCAAGGTGGGATAGAGGGTTGGGGGTTCCCCGGGATGGGGAGACCCAGATCATCGGTTGCTGCTGGGGGCTGAACCCTGAGGTAGAGGGGCACCTGGGTCCGGGAGGGACATGGGGGCCAGTGGCAGGCAAGACACCGGCCTACAGAGGGCGCTCCGCACTGAAAGAGATGATTCCCAGGCCGGTGAGTCATCGCCTTGCCATAGGATATTTATCCACCTGGAACAGGAATGGTACTACCCACTTAGTTTGCAAGCATCACTTAAAGCCATCATATTGAACAACTTCTAGGGACTTAACACCAAGCATTGCAGTATTTGATCTGATGTCCTAGAGGTGAAAGGTTTGGTAAACAAAATCACCGAACCCACCAAGACTAGAAATTTTAAGGACAACTTTAGCCAAGGTTATAATAAGATAAGCAAACATTAGGGTGTCTCAAATCTATTTCACTAAACAGACTAGTAACACAATGTTATAGACAATGTACATAGCATCAAAACAAATTGTCTAATCAATAGTAGAGCATGGAAGAGCCTGCCAAGCATTCTCAAAACTACGATACCCACACAAGGAAATAAAGAAACAAATCAACAGAGCCAGACGTGTACCCAGAAGCCTCCTGCTACAAGACAGGCCCAGAAGAGAAACCAACAGAACTCCACTGGCCATCACCTACAGTCCTCAGCTTAAAACTCTCCAACGCATCATCAGTGATCTACAACCCATCCTGGACAATGATCCCTCACTTTCACAGACCTTGGGAGGCAGGCCAGTCCTCACCCACAGACAACCTGACAATCTTAAGCATATTCTCACCAGCAACCATGCACCGCACCATAACAACTCTAACTCAGGAACCAACCCATGCAACAAACCTCGATACCAACTCTGCCCACATATCTACACCAGCAACACCATCACAGGACCTAACCAGATCAGCTACAACATCACCGGCTCATTCACCTGCATGTCCACCAATGTTATATATGCCATCATATGCCAGCAATGCCCCTCTGCTACGTACATTGGCCAAACTGGACAGTCACTACGCAAGAGGATAAATGAACACAAGTCAGATATCAGGAATGGCAATATACAAAAACCTGTAGGAGAACACTTCAACCTCCCTGGCCACACAATAGCAGATGTAAAGGTAGCCATCTTACAGCAAAAAAACTTCAGGACCAGACTCCAAAGAGAAACTGCTGAGCTCCAGTTCATTTGCAAATTTGACACCATCAGATCAGGATTAAACAAAGACTGTGAATGGCTATCCAATTACAGAAGCAGTTTCTCCTCCCTTGGTGTTCACACCTCAACTGCTAGCAGAGCACCTCACCCTCCCTGATTGAACTAACCTCGTTATCTCCACACTGATTTATACCTGCCTCTGGAGATTTCCATTACTTGCATCTGAAGAAGTGAGGTTCTTACCCACGAAAGCTTATGCTCCCAATACTTCTGTTAGTCTCAAAGGTGCCACAGGACCCTCTGTTAAGTTTTGAAAAGACTCCCTCAGATTATTTTATTTTGGGAGACAACAAAATGCAGCAATAAGTAGCAGTGTGATATCTAACTGCAATAAAGATTAAAGAAGAGACAGATAAGTACGCCAGGATAATTAATTTAGTGTAAGACAGTGGCTCGTATGCTGTAATACAAATAAAGGAATGTATAATTAAATAGAACTAAATTGTACCTGAGAAGCACTGGCCTAATTTCTGGGCAGTGCCGAGCTACGGAAAAAATGCTACCTCAAGGGCCTGAAACCCCTTGCAAATAGAAGGAAGGTGCCTATTGATATATATTCTTAAGGGGTGCAGCATACATATCACAGCCCCTGTTACAACCTGGGCCATTGTATTTTGTATGGTCACCAGCTTGTTGCTAGTGGACACATTTATTGGTCTCACATGTTTCTAAGTCAGCTGGGTCTGGGTAGAAACTAGTCACTGTTTCTAGCTCTGGGTTTATAGGGTATGCTCCCAGACTCAGATTTCTTGTCTGACACCGTTTCTTGGGATGTGGGAGGCTGCCATCCAATCAGCTTAGAACCCAAAAGCAATGTCTAAGATGGTATTTCCCAGGCTCCCCCAGTTACTTCCACAGGTCTCTACCTAGGCTATAGACTCCTGGGATATCTAGCTTAATCCCCTCAAGAAAAATATGGCAGGGAAGCAACAAAAGCAACAAAGAATGCCACAGGCTTTGCAAAGGACTTTCTTAACAACAGTGACTGTATTTTTAAAAGCATTTGAGAGTTACAAATCTTTGAAAAACAACAAAAGTCTTGATATGCACCTCCCCTAGTCTGATCTCACCACTTCTGTGAGTCCGAGGTTTGTTAGTGGTCAGGCTGGCCCTCTCTGTCCTGCATATCATGATTGCATGTGATATTGGTCAGTCCCTCTGCACTGAGTAGAACCTTGCTCTTAAGAAGGGTCTCTGAGCCATGGGTTCCATTGGGGTGCAGAGGGGATGTGTGTTTATTTTCTGCACCCTCTCTCTCCTCTTGTAAACTCACAAAGCAGATGGGCATATTCTAGCCCTTGTTTCAAAGTTTCCATTAATTATAGCTCAGGAAATAACACACACAGTACTTTCATCACTATCTTTCAAGTGCTATAAGTACAATACAAAGGAATCTAATGGAACAGATAATTGATATGCAGCTACACATTAATTCATATGGAAGTAATGACTCTGTAGTGTGAAACATTAAAATGATACAAAATGAAAGGCTAATTTATGCTCTCAGATGCCTGTTAATAAATTCCGGTTTAAACAAAGTATATGTTTTGGAAGTACTATAAACAATTACAATGCAACTATTTAATAACATATTTGGAAGGTGAAAATTATGTCATAATTGAAACATAGGAGGTAAAGTTTGTGGCAGTGTTCCTTAATCTTGTAACACACAGTACACATCAGCCCTTTTCCATTTATTCACACAGTGCAACACTGCTATGAAAAAACCCTGAAGTAATCAAGTATTTTATTGGCAAACAAATGAACACATGTAGCTAAATCTCCTAGACATCTCTGAACATTTCATCTGTGATTTTAAGAGTACTATGAGAGCTAAAAAGTCTTTCTGGCTTTCTGGCTCAGGGTGCAAACATTATTTTTTTTTCTGGCTCAGGGTGCAAATAATGTTTTAGATTAACTCAGCCTGGTGGAAAGCATAAGTAACTTTATACAGTGTTGTAATGCATTTAACCAACTATGAGATTCACTATTTCCTGTTCCTGAGTCATTTGTTGAAAAGGACTTTGATATCCTGGAAGGGGGCAACTCGTATGATGAACCAACCAAAGGGCTGAAACATGATGAGGAGGCTGTGATTCCTGGAGTTAGATGGGTCCACAGGGTGAGACGATGATGGGAAAGGCATGATCGGGGAGGGCACAAAGCCTGGCCAAAGCTAATCCCCACAACGTCCAGCAGGAGATACCACCAACGGTGAGTGAACTCTGTGACACAAGCTCAGGACAGACAGTTACAAATCAGGGCACAAATCCCAAACTTGTGTGTTTTATAATTGGATTTCATCAACCATCAAGTGTGAACCTCTCAAGCACTATATCAGCCTTAACATGGAGTTATAGACAGTCCCCTTGGATATTTCGGTCTGTCTTGCCACTTATGCGAGTTTGTCTTTGTGATTAGATGGTCCCTTACACCAAAAACCACAACAATATTTAGGTTTCTCCCAGTCCCAAATCACTGGATACTTACACCAAGTCAGTTGTACCTCAGATCTCAAACTAAAGACTGTGCTTGTAACCAATCCTATAATAAACGAACTAAAGATTTATTAACTAAGAAAAGAAATCAGAGTTATTTACCAGGTTAAATCAGGTGAACATACACACACAAATGAGTTACAGTCTCTTATTACAAAAGGGTAATAGAAGCTGCTGTAATATGCAAGCTCTATACGTCCTTTAGGGCTAACTCAGGCCAAGACCTGGGGAACTCTTGCTTATGCTTAGAAATCTTTGTCCCTCAGCATTCAAGCAGCATAGAGATATGGTTAATTCTTGTTGGGGATTTTTATTTCCTTCCTCCAGAGCTCAAGCTGATGGGATGAGTCCAACTACATATTTCCTCTACATAGGTGTTTGGGGGAGCAATAAACAGTGTCTTTGTTCTTTGATGTTTCACAATGGCTCATTTGGTTCAATGGGCTTTCCTGGTAGGCAGGACCTAACACCATCAGCCATCATTCTTACATTAATTAAAGCTCCTTTCCTGTCTGATGATTTACACAATTACAGAGGATTACAATGCAAACACGTACTATAACGTTATAACATGAGGTACAGATGTTATAAGTAAGATTAATACATGTAGCATCCTACAAGCATCTCATAAAGTCTAAACACTAAACATATTCTTATAAACTTAACATCTATTTTAAACATAGTAACTCACAGGTAAGACAATCTGGTTTGCAGCTATGCATTTGTCAGTGTTGAGTGAGACCTAGAGGCCTTGACATGATCTGGCACCTGGTCTGATAGCATCACATCCTCCTCAGAGAATGTGTCAGAAGAAACATTAGACAGCTCATTGAGAAGAAACTACAGGTCTATGGTCAGCCTTAACCTACATGCAACTTATTTTTTTTCTAATATTACCCATCCTTGCTCATCAGGAATCATTTTCTTTTCTAATCTAAAATTATTGTATAAAGTGAATTGGTTTGTCTCCAACTTATATGTGACATGCAATTTAAATTTATTTTTATTTTTCACTGGAAGGTGAGGGCTGCTTTTCCTCTTTAGGGAATGGGTGATTCTGGAGAAACTCAGGTAGTTTTTGCTTAGTTTCTAAATCATTTTAAGGGACAGAGAAGAGTTTTGTATTACAGTTAGCATTTTTATGCATAACTTCATGTTAGCATGTTTAAAAATTAGGTTCCTAAGGCAAGATCCAAAGCCCACTGATGCTAACTTGAGTCTTCTTTGACATCAGTGCAATTTGGAAAAGATCCATAGTCATCAAGATCTAGATTGGAACTGTAGGTGCAGTCCTGAATAAGGACTGGTTCATAAATTCCATCATTCTAGCCCTGGGAGGCATTGTGACTCAGACTCCTTTATGAAACACATTTCCCCCAGAACAAGGAGGAAGCAGGAATAATCTTGTCCTGACCTACACTAGCTTCAAGTTATGAAATCCTCTGCAGACCCCATCATCAGCTCCTTTGCTCTTATCAGGGAGTATAGCCATAGTTGCATCAAGTCCCCCCTCCTACTCACCCACCGTTCTAGTCGAGGGAGCAGCACATGCTTACTTCTACATATCTGAATCTAAGTTTCAGGTATTCTGTGCAGGTGAAAAGAAAGGAGCACACATGATTCTGGTTGCATCACTTAATGCTATTCTGGAAGACACTCAGAAACTACAGTGATTGAAACAGTATAAAGACTTTAATAGGATAGATTAAGGAGAGTTTTTACTTCCTCTTAGTTCGGGGCGGGCAAAATTTTTGGCCTGAGGCCTGCATCGTGTTTCATAAATTGTATGGAGGGTTAGGGGAGGGGATCGTGGCCTCCTATCTGCTCCCTCCTACCCCCAGGACTGCTGCCCTATCCAACCCCCCTGTTCCCTGACAGCCCCTCTGGGATCCCTGCCCCATCCAACACCCCGCCCCACCGCTCCCTGTCCCCTGACTGCCCCCGGACTCCTGCCGCCCCATCCAACCTTTCCTCTCATTCCTGATGGGCTCCCCGGGACCCCTGCCCCATCCAACCACCCCTTCTCCCTGTCCCCTGACTGCTCCCAGAACCCCTTGCTGCCCCATCCAACCACCCCTCCTTCCTGACTGCTCCCCAGGACCCCTGCTCCCATTCAACCCCCTGTTTCTCCCTCAACCACCATTCACACCCATGCCCCCTGACCACCACCCTGAACTCCCCTGCCCTCTGTCCAACCCCCCCCCGCTTCCCTTACCACGATGCCTGGATCACTGGTGGCTGGCGGTGCTACGGCTGCACCACCCAGCTGGAGCCGGGCCACGCCACCGCCGCTGCCGCCACGACGCAGCACAGAGACTGGGTTAGGCCGGGCTCTGCAGCTGTGCTGCCCCAGGAGCTCACAGCCCCGCCACCCAGAGCATGTGCTGGTGGCGGACCAAGCGAGCTGAGGCTGCGGGGGAGGAGGGACAGCAGGGGAGGGGCCGGGGACTAGTCTCCCGGGCCAGGAGCTTGGGCGATGGGCGGGATGGTCCCGCAGGTCGGATGTGGCCCGCGGGCCATAGTTTGCCCACCCCTGCCTTACTTCCTTGCACAGGCATGTAGCCCATGAGACAATCTAGCTACAGTACATTTTCATACTCTTGCTGTATTAGATATATCTTTAGTCTGAAACAAATCAAGCTCTAAGTATATTTGGTCAAAATATCCCTGTCAAAGCTCAATTGGGTCACTTCAGCTGTTATTTACAATTAAGAAAGCTTTTAACAGTTATGTTTACAGTACAGCCATAAACGTTATTTACGCTGAAACAGTCCACATAGAATTTTAACTGTGTGCTCCAGCTGCTTTTAATGTAATGGTCAATTTATGTGTTGTTTTGTATTTACACTGACAAAAGTTTGAATTACTTTGTTCTTTTATTGATTTTCTTTCTTTCCTTTAATTTTAATGTGTATGTCATGCTTGTGAAAGGTACCAGATTGGCAGTACAGAAGAGTATAGTCCTCTATTACGAACACATAATGGGCAGCAGAAACAGAAGTCTCTACCTAGTTTCCTGACAATTTGCTTCAGGTCTGATTTGGGGAAATCACCTTTAGGGTTAGACAGTTGTTTAGTTTTCTCATTTATTCAGCCTTCATATCCTGTACAGGAACGCTCCCAATAAAGTGCCAAATAACACCAATCATGATGATAATATCTTGTAATATCTTCACCTATTCTTTGGGAATTGGATTACAGTCACCAACTCATTCCTATAGGCCAGGAATCGGCAACCTTTGGCACGCGGCCCACCAGAGTAAGCCCTTTGGCAGGTCGGGCCGGTTTGTTTATCACCCGCATCCTCAGGTTCGGCCGATTGTGACTCCCACTGGCCGCAGTTAGCCGACCCAGGCCAATGGGGACTGCGGGAAGTGGCACGGGCCAAGTGATGTGCTGGCCACTGCTTCCCGCAGCCCCCATTGGCCTGGAGCGGTGAATCGCGGCCAGTGGGAGCCGCGATCAGTCAAAGCTGCGGCTGCGGCAGGTAAACAAACCGGCCCGGCCCGCCAGGGTGCTTACCCTGGTGGGCCAAGTGCCAAAAGTTGCCGATGCCTGGGCTAACAGACAATAATTCAATAATTGAGCCTAGTAGCACTAACACATCACAGTTACTGGGTCCCCAAGGACAAGGTAGGGTACCAAAAGTGACACAGTGACAGTCAATTTTAAAAAATGATACTCAATAAAATGAGAAGGCGAGTCAAAAGGACTAAAACATTAAAAGTAAAAAATGAAATATTTAGAGGTAGCATGGATGCTACTTAATAAAAGAGTCTCAGAAGACTACTAACCAATAAAGGAACCAGGAAGACAAGGAGGATACCATCATGGCTAAATGACAAGCTTTGAGAGATTGGTCAAACCAAATATAAATCCTTCAAAATTTAATACCTAGTGATACCATTAAACAGAAACATTAATCACAGCTGTCAATAAGTAACAGGGAAATTAGAAGGACCAAAACAGAATTTGAAGAACACCTAGTTACTGTAAACACAAATAAGAGATTAAGTATTTCGGAATCAGGAAGCCTATGAAAGAACTGGTGGATCCATTGGATCATTAGGGGTTACAGGGAGCAATTGAGGACGGTAAGGTCATTGACAAGAAGCAAAATTATTTCTTAGTATCAGTCTTTATTGCAGCAGAGGATATTGAGGAGATATGAGAATAAAATATATCTAGGATAAGTTAAAAAGATGAGGTATCACCAGAGACTGAGATGTAAGAAGGAGAGGTTCTGGAGCAAATGGATAATTTAAAAAGCAGAAAGTCACCAAGCCCAGATGGTACATCCAGGAGTTCTGAAGGGGCTTAAGTATGAAGTGGCTGAGCTGCTAATAAAAATATGAACTCTCTAATTAAAAATAGAAATAGTAGTAAATGTCGTTCCTATATTTTATAAGGGCTCTTAAGGTCATCTGGGAAATTGATTGAAATGACAGTAGAATAACAAAATATTTGGAAGCCTGTGATAGTCTAACCATCATGACAACTGAAAAGAAAAAAATGTATTTCACTAATCTCTTAGAATGTTTCAAATGTATCAATAACATAAAGGATAAAGAAGAACCTGTGGACAATTTATTTATATTTCCAAAAGACCTTTGACAAGTCCTTCATAAGAAGCTACTGAGGAAGCAAAGTAGCCATGGAGTGAGAGACATATTCTCCTTGTTCAAAAACTGGCTAAGATAGAGAAATAAAAGAACAGGATTAAATGGACATTTTCCATCATGGTAAAAGTTTAACAGTAAGGTGACTTGAGATAAATAATGGAGATATTCCATCTCCTAGAACTGGAAGGGACCTTGAAAGGTCATCAAGTCCAGCCCCCTGCCTTCACTAGCAGGACCAAGTACTGATTTTGCCCCAGATCCCTAAGTGGCCCCCTCAAGGATTGAACTCACAACCCTAGGCTTAGCAGGCCAATGCTCAAACCACTGAGCTATCCCTCCCCCCTAGGTCCTGTCTTGTTTAATCATAGAATAAAAGTTTCGTAGGACTGGAAAGGACCTTGAGAGGTCATCTAGTCCAGTCCCATGCACTCGAGGCAGGACTAAATATTATCTAGACCTGGGGTCGGCAACCTCTGGCACATGGCTCGCCAGGGTAAGCACCCTGGCAGGCCGGGCCAGTGTGTTTACCTGCCGCGTCTGCAGGTTCGCCCGATCGCAGCGCCCACTGGCCACGGTTCGCCGCTCCTGGCCAATGGGGGCTGCGGAAAGCGGCGCAGGCCGAGGGATGTGCTGGCCATCTCTGACTGGTGATTGCTGAACCTGCTCTTAACAATCTCCAGTGATGGAGATTCCACAGCCACCCTAGGCAATTGTTTAACTACCCTGACAGTTAGTCAACCAAACTGCCTTTGCTGAAATTTAAGCCCATTGCTTCTTGTCCTATCCTCAGAAAACAATTCCCGCCCCCGCCCCTTGTAATAACTTTTCAATTTCAATGCCAATAAATGATGGAAAGTAATGCACTTTTGAGAGAAAACATGGAACTACTTTACAAGGCTCTGTAACTGTACCAACTGAGGAAAAAAAGACTGGGGTATCGCTGCTCAATGTACAGTTGATGTCAAAAATACTAACGCGATGTTAGGGCAAATAAGGAATAAGATGGAGAAAAATAAAGCCATTATATATATTATATCAGTGGTGTGGCCTCTCCTGGAATATTCTGTGCCAAACTCATCAATCCACCTTAAAAAAGAATATTGCAGAGTTAGAGGGGTTTCAGAGAAGAGTAGCAACAATAAGTAGAGGGATGGAAAAAACTCTTGCATGAAGAGACTGAAAAGACTGGGATTGTTTACCTTGAATGCAGATAAAAGGCAATCTGATAACTCTAATGAATGCACTAGAGAAGGCAGATCAAGAACTTCTATTCTCCTTTTCTCATGACACAAGAACAGGGCCGCCCAGAGGGGGGGGCAAGTGGGACAATTTGCCCCAGGCCCCGGGCCCCGCAGGGGCCACCACGGGAATGTCAGAGGCAGAGCCACCCAGAGGATTCAGGGGGCCTAGGGCAAAACAATTTCGGGGGCCCCTTCCATAAAAAAAGTTGCAATATTCTAGTAACATGTATTTGGAAATGTAAAAAATAACTAGTGAAATACATTCAAAAATTAATTTTTAATAATTTGAAAATACACAAAATACATTATTTAAAAACATTAAATGATTTAATGGTATGTATACATTTGCAATTACATAATGGGCTGTCGCTGGGTGATGGTGACGAATGGTGCCAATGGGCTGTCGCTGCCTGGGGGTGGCACTACTGTTGCCCAGGGCTGGGTGGGGAGCTAGGCTCTGGGTCGGGGGGTGCCCGGCTCAGAGGGCCTGGGCTCGGAGCTAGGGGCCAGGGCTGGGGGGGGGGGGATGGGTTCGGGGGGTGTCCAGTTCAGAGCGGCTGGGCTTGGAGTTAGGGGTTAGGGCTGCGGGGGGGATTGGGTCGGTGGAGTGTCCAGTTCAGAGGGGCTGGGCTCGGAGCTGACGGTCAGGGCTGGTGGGGTGCCCGTCTCAGAGGGGCTTACAGTGCCATTTACCCCCTCTCCCAGAGCCTCAGCAAGCCGCGTCCAGGAGCTCCTGCCACTCAGCCCGCCGGAGCTCGCAGTCCCACCCCCTTACCATGCAGCTCCGAGCGGGAGGACCTCAGGCCCCGCCTGAGCCACGCCGCTGCAGTGCTGTCCAAGGACGCTCCTGATGCGGTGCGCTGAGGCGCCGGGGGATGGGGTAGGTGAAGACGGAGGCCGGGAGGAGCCTCCGACATTCCCGTGGGGGCCCGGGGCCTGGAGCAAATTGCCCCACTTGCCCCCCCCCTCTGGGCAGCCTTGGTTGGAGGCTCCCCCTGCCTTCGCCTTCCCCCATCCCCCAATGCCTCAGCCCTCACCCCCATGACCCCATCCCCC
Source organism: Chrysemys picta bellii (assembly GCF_011386835.1). Lineage (NCBI taxonomy): Eukaryota > Metazoa > Chordata > Testudines > Emydidae > Chrysemys > Chrysemys picta. The sequence goes on along the minus strand of NC_088791.1, from coordinate 264,808,159 downwards.
CACAGCCCTGACCCCCAGCTCCCTGAATCCTCTGGTCGGGCCTGCACAAGAACAAAGAAACAGTCAATGAAATTAAAAGGTGAACAATTCAAAACCAATAACAGGGCATATTTCTTCAAACAACCCGTAATTAAACTGTGGAACTCATTGCCTCAGGGAATCATTGAGGCCAAGAACTTGACAAGATTCAAAAAGGGATTGTACTTTTATATAGATATTAAGAATATAAAGTTATAGATAATTATAAAAATATTAGAAGGAATATTAAACCTTGTGCTTCCGGGTTTAAACTGAACTCTACCTATTAAAAATCAGGATGAGACTTAATATAGAAGGCAGATTGTCCCATATCTAATTACTGTGGTGTTCTTACACCTTGCTGTGAAACATCTGATGCTGGCTACTGAAGGAAACAGGACACTCAACTAAATAGAGCTATGGTATGAACCAGCATAGCAATTCCTATCTTTCTCTGACTGTAAAAAAAAAAAACCTTAACCCTGAGGATTATTAGTGTTCTAAAATAAGCTAGGAAGGGAAAGGAATGGAATGGAATTAAATAATAATGGTAAAAAGACAGGTCTCTTACAAATTGAAAATAGCCACAAAAGTTTAGAATAGCATTGCATCCAGACAGCATTGTTACTGATTTTATATCATTGTATTTATACTATATGGACAATTTTACCAGATTGCTTCAGATGTTTTGTGTTGCTTCAGTACCACAAAGCACCTGAAACCCCAGCTTTTCTGACCAGTGAGTTGTGAAGAGCAAGCCAAGGTCAATGAACTTCCCGTCCACCTGCTACAGTGGTAGGGGGAAGAAACTGCTGAGTTTTCCTACATGCCCACCAAGTTAAATGCATTATACTGTTGTTTTGTATTGCTACCGTGGCGTAGACTAGCAAGTGTGCATCCATGAATCTGGTGCTTATGTCTATATTTGAGCTGGGAGATGTGATTGCCAGCTTGTGTAGATCAGTGTTTCTCAAACTGGTGTCACCGCTTGTGTAGGGAAAACCCCTGGCAGGCTGGGCCGGTTTGTTTACCTGCCCCGTCCACAGGTCCGGCCGATCACGGCTACCACTGGCTGCAGTTCGCTGCTCCAGGCCAATGGGACCTGCTGGAAGTGGCGCAGGCCAAGGGACTTACTGGCCGCCACTTCCAGCAGCCTCCATTGGCCTGCAGCGGAGAACTGCGGCTAGTGGGAGCTGCGATCAGCCGGACCTGCGGACGGGGCAGGTAAACAAACCAGCCTAGCCCGCCACGGGCTTTTCCTAAACAAGCAGTGACCCCAGTTTGAGAAACACTGGTGTAGATGGACCCATGCTTGTTCTGCTTGAGTTAGTGCCTAAAAATAGCAGTGTGGCTGGGGTAGCATATACAAACCAGTCTAGACCCCCGAGTATGTACTTGGGTGTCTAGCGCAAGCTGCCACTGCTACACTGGTCACACTGCTACTAGAGAGCTAGAGTGGGTATGCCCATGCAAGCTGGAAATCACATCTCCCAGCTCAAATGTAGAGGTAGCCTACAGGTCACCCTTAAACTTAAATTTCATTTGATTCCTCAGGTAAAAGTTTCTAAGGGACTTCATTTTGTAGACACATTGAACTTTCATTTGCATGTGAATATATAGTCATATGAATGCGCAAATCGGGTATATGACAAACAGTTAGTTGTCCTAGTTATTTATGCAAATATAGGTTTTGCATTTGCATGAATTTTGCACAGTCATAAAATAGAGATCCTTTCGGTGAAATATTTGCTGTGAATAAAATTTGTTGGGAATTTAGGTCTGTTTTTCTGTTTCTGAATTGCTTGCACACTGGTACTGATTTCTCCTAAAGTATTTGTTTTTCATAAATATTCAACTATCTACAATATGCAAACAACATTTGTGCTATGAGTTTGTTCTTGAATTTTTCATTTTGATTCTTTGTCTCTATGGTATGTTATTAGTCACCAAAATCATGCAGTGTTGTTCTGCTCTGACTGGATAACTGGAATTTTTTAAAAGAAAGAAGTAGCAAATGATAAGTAGCAAACAATGAATAATCCATTACACTGGTCTACAATTTTTGAGAAGTCGTCTGCTTCAGAGATAAAATGTGCTATTTATTATGTATTTTGATGTGCTGAATTCAAATATGATAATTAAAACAACTGATTGGCTACTGTTTCTAAGATATTTAAGTTTTTACATTTTATGTCTATGTATATTGTGTAGATGGAGTTTTAATCATAAATTGTAAACCTAGGTCTTTTCATGTGCTTATGGTTGCTTTACATGATAATATTTCACCTGTCCTGTTTATGTAACATTTTAAAAATCAGCAAAAGGGTTATATAAATAAAATTTAGTATGAAACAAAAGGCAAAAAGCTATTATGTACCCAGTTTAGTCCTATTCAGTGTCTACTCGGTGCTTCTTGGCTTGTCTCTGGTATTCATTAAATGGAGCATCTCTTGTCACTGTCCAGCAATAGTCTGCAAGCATTGATGGGCTCCATTTGCCCTGATGGCGTTTCTCCATTGTTGCAATGTCCTGGTGAAATCGCTCGCCGTGCTCGTCGCTCATTGCTCCGCAGTTCGGTGGAAAAAAATCTAGATGAGAGTGCAAAAAATGTATCTTTAGTGACATGTTGCAACCAAGGCTTTTGTATGCCTTGAGGAGGTTTTCCACCAACAACCTGTAGTTGTCTGCCTTGTTGTTTCTGAGAAAATTTATTGCCACTAACTGGAAGGCTTTTCATGCCGTCTTTTCCTTGCCACGCAGTGCATGGTCAAATGCATCATCTTGAAGAAGTTCACGAATCTGAGAACCAACAAAGACATGTTCCTTTATCTTAGCTTCACTTAACCTTGGAAATTTTCCACGGAGGTACTTGAAAGCTGCTTGTGTTTTGTCAATGGCCTTGACAAAGTTCTTCATCAGACCCAGCTTGATGTGTAAGGATGGTAACAAAATCTTCCTTGATTCAACAAATGGTGGATACTGAACACTTTTCCTCCCAGGCTCCAATGACTGTCGGAGTGGCCAATCTTTCTTGATGTAGTGGGAATCTCTTGCACGACTATCCAATTCGCAGAGAAAACAGCAGTACATTGTGTATCCAGTCTGCAGACCAAGCAAGAGAGCAACAACCTTCAAATCACCACAAAGCTGCCACTGATGTTGGTCATAGTTTATGCATCTCAAAAGTTGTTTCATGTTGTCATAGGTTTCCTTCATATGGACTGCATGACCAACTGGAATTGATGGCAAAACATTGCCATTATGCAGTAAAACAGCTTTAAGACCATGGTTAGGGATATTCCAAAGAAAAATCATTTAGTTTCACAGGGGATATTATCCCATAGAATAGTTGCCTCGTTAGCTTCTCCCACATTTAATCAGACATGTCCCTTGCAGTTGGGCAATGTTTAAGCAGAAATATTTCTATTGTCTTAGGGAGAGAAATGAATGATTCCTCATATTATCTATTTTGCTCCTTTGTAGGCTCATATCTCAATAAGAAGCCACATATTGAAATGACTACTGGGGGCGGGGAAAGGGGGAGTGCAACACACCAAGTATACAGAATGGAATTATAATTAAGGCTCTAAATGGGTCAGGTCTACCATTCTATTAAAACAACCCTTTTCATTGTAAACTGACTCTTTATGGTCATTTGGATCTAGACTGTTCTCAGTGGTACCAGATGACAGAACAAGGAGTAATGGTCTCACGTTGCAGTGGGGGAGGTTTACATTGGATATTAGGAAAAATGTTTTCAGTAGGAGGGTGGTGAAGCACTGGAATGGGTTACCTAGGGAGGTGGTGGAATCTCCTTCCTTAGAGGTTTTTAAGGTCAGGCTTGACAAAGCCTTGGCTGGGATGATTTAGCTGGGGATTGGTCCTGCTTTAAGCAGGAGGTTGGACTAGATGACCTCCTGAGGTCCCTTCCAACCCTGATATTCTATGATTTACATAATTTTATATCTCTTTATATACTATATATATATATATATATGCTGGAACTCCTCCATAATCAGCCAAACTTCTGACTGTGCAGGATTAGCCCATTACTGATTTACAGCTTTCATTACGTCAAGGTCAGTGTGAAAACGAAATGTATGGTAGGACTAAATAAATGAGTGTAGTCACATGGGGCAATATAACATTAAGAGAACCTTTGTTTCCATCAGTGGAAATGTTTTAGCATAGGAGTATGTTTAATTTTATCTTTACCTTTTGACACATCAAGGCAGTTATTTCAGTTCTTAAAAAGAAGACAGAGGGCATATAATAATATACATTTGAAAATTATCATTCATATTGAATCCTTAAATTTCAAATATAGCACATTGCATTCAGGATCAGAACTGCTTCATTGCTAAAATGCTTGGGTAACAGAAGGGTAATCTTTAGGTCTATCAAGTGATTAAAAAATTAATCGCGATTAATCGCAGTTTTAATAGCACTGTTAAACAATATTAAAAAAAACATTTATATATATAATTTTGGCGTTTTCTCTATTTTCAAATATAGGGTCAGGACTGGGGATCTGGGCTTCAGCCCCTCCCTGGGGGCATGAGACTGGGGACTTCAGCCCTGCTTGGGGTTTCAGCCTCCCTTGGGGCACGGGGCTCCGGGCTTCAGCCCAACGCGGGGTGTCAGCCCCCCCTCAGGGCTTCAGGCTTCGGGATCCAGCCCCCCGGCCTCCTGGGAAGATGCAGGCTGGGGCACTCACACCCCCAGTGCCGATGCCTCCCACCTCATCCACAGGTATATGATTAATGCATTAAAAACAATAATGTGTTAATTTTGCTTTCAGTTAATCACAGGTGTTAACTGTGATTAATTGACAGCCCTAGTAATCTTTCAAATTCTCTGTACCTTATAACTAAGGTTCTATTTCATTTGCAATATTGTGAAAATTGCAGATTATGCAATATTAGGCTTCCACCCCAATTTTGTTTTAAATTAGATTACTTTGCACAGTTCACAATTTTGCATAATTTTGAGGTTTGTAACACACACTGATCTTGGACAGCTCTGGGCAGGGCCATAACCAGGCAGGGGCAAGCAAAGCAGCCACCCAGGGTACAAAGATAGGGAGGGGGAGAAATGAGGTAGAAAAATGATGGCAAAAAAGTAGGGGATAGAATCCTGCAGCAGACATGGTATTGCCACCCTTACTTCTCTGCTACTGCTGGTGGCAGCACTGTCTTCAGAGCTGGGTGGCTGGAGCATGGTGGTGAGAATAGAGAAATTCCTGAGACTCCATTTTACATTCCTGATCTCCATTTTGCATAAGCAAGAGTCACTCCACGATTGGAAGCTACAGGTCACATGATATTTCAAAAGGAGGGGATAGGTCAGCATATCATAACAACTCTGAGGTAAACAATGGCTTCAAGCTAAAAATAGAACGGGCAGTGAGCATGTGTCTGAATGTTTGGAATGTTGGTACTGAGCATTTGCAGTAAAGATCAGAACGATATTAGCAAAAGCATCTAGAAAGTTCTGACAGGACAGTATAAAGGTCAGTGTGCCAGTGGGCAGCAGACAGTGCTGACAGGGTACGTGAAGAAGAGGGTTAAGAGCAGACAGAGTGCTGACAGCAGAAGAAGCAGAAGAGTGGAGTAGAGTTGACAGCTGTGGAGGTGGAGAAAGATGAAGTAATTGAGAAAGCAGACACAGCAGAAGAAGGAGTCCTATGTCAGCAGACAGAGTAAGCTTACCAGTTATAATAATAGTATAGTGTTAGTGTGTGTGTATGTGGGATAATAAAGATGTATGTATGTTAATTGTGAAAAGGAGTTGACTATGTAAGACTTAAGGCACATTTTAAAACTGCTTTCAGCACCCTGACTGATCACGGTTTGCAAGGCACAGCCACTTAGGATCATCACAAACTGTAAGGCAATATAGTTTGGGGTGCTCTTTAGCTTATAAAGGATTTGTGCTTTATAATATCAGTAAGGGGATTCTTATTATTTGATTGATACTTTGTTATTGTATTAGGGATTCTTATGAACTGCACCAATAAAGAGGAAAGAATGTTGTTTTTGTGTCAATCATTTATCAGAAGGCTGTATCCATGTCCTCCGGGTATTTCTTTAGCCACCTCTGGAGACCAATACCTCCGGAAAACAGATTGGTTGTAAAAGTGCTGTTTTGAGGGAAACCCTTGGTAAACCTGGGAGAGGACAATAGAACAGTAATTTTATGGGGCCACCCTAATTCTGTTTTCAGGGTAATGGCGGCTCTGCCTTCAGAACTGGGCTTCTAGTCAGCAGTTGCTCCTCTCCAGCTGCCCAGCTCTGAAGGTAGCACCATGGCCAGGAGCAACAGAGCAGTAAGGGTGGCAATACTATGCCTGCTGTAGGGCTCTATCCCTACTATTTTTTCTCATAATTTTTCGGATTCATTTTTCCACGTCCTTACCCCCAGCTTTGTATCTAGAGCAGCTTCCCCTCTTGCCCCACCCTGGTTATGGCCCTGTAGTTGCACCAAATTGTCTGGTTATCAAAAAAATTGCAGGCATAACGTAATAGTTGAGTGTTTATATCATTCCAGCAATTGTTTTCTTAAACAAATAGGTCTACTGTGGCTTTTCCAAGTTACTGCTATTAATAAAGTTCCATTATTACTTTTCCAGGATGTTCCATGTCTTGTCTGGAACTCAGACACAATTATTTGAAGATCATTCTGTGATTCAGGTAGTGTCTTACTTATTATTTAAATTGATTATATGTAGGAGTACATTTTTTAACTTTTGTTTTAGTCTGATTTTTCAGTGCAATTCTGTTATTAATAATGTAAACACAGCACATGTCATTATTACTGATCTTTCTCTGATGTTGCTCCTTTTTTTCCTTCTTTCTTCCTTCCCTTCCTCCCTTATCAACCTACACCTGTCAGAAATAATGGAATTGTTATGTTGTTAGTGTTTAGTATAATACAAGAGGCCTTGGACAGCATCTACTACATTTATCTAGGATTAATGTGAACAGCTTTCATTTAATTTACACTTTGAGATGCTAAATTAGGCTTTCAGTGTTTGGAAAGATATTAGGCTCTGTTCAGTTGCATCATACAATTCTGTACATTTTATTTATCAAAGTGTTGTGATCTAACTGCCTGTGTGGACACTGGCTGGCTCAAAGTAAAAAGTACCTAGTTTACATTAACGTAATACTGGTTGAAAGAGGACTAAATTAATGCAGCTGGGTACCTTTTAGTTTGGGATAAGAGCATCCACATGGGGCTGATAGATCCCTATACTTTGGTGTGCTCTGCAGTTCATACTCTTGTAGTCTGCACTGTGGTGCAGTATAGACAAGCACTCAGGAAAATTATAAACATTAACTAAGGGTGTGAATTTAAAGTGGATTAGTTAAACTGATTTAAGACTACTTAACTGAATATCCACACAGGGAGTTAAAGTGGTTCATTTAATCCACTTTAAATTCACACCCTTATTTAATTTAGATTAATTTTTCTGAGTGTCTCCATGTAGACAATTCCTAAATTATTGAAGATTAGGTACACTGGGGAGGAAGGAATGGTGAAATGAGCCACTTTCCCTGCTTCACAATATGACACTCCCACAAGGACATAGAAGCCCATGATCCCTGAACTCAGTGCAGAAGGGGTTTCTAGCACTGCTAGTAGAATCAGTGCCTCAGGAGGAGGAATATGGTCACACCCAGTGATGTAGATATTTTCTAGGGGAATTCAGACTACATTTGCTGTTGACAATGTAGAAGTGGATTATCTAGACATCTGAGGAACGGGGAAAAGAAAGTCCTGGTCAGCTTCAAACACCCACAGAGGTCAGGGCAAATTATTACTGAAAAAGGACATTAGCTGGGGTATTAAGGCTTATTCTGTCAGTCTCTTCGCTGGGAAGAGGTGCTGACGATAAACTGTAGCTGATCTGAAGAATCTGGCTGTGGCATAAACTAATTTAAAGAGGAGCTGTGGGGAGCTCTCTAAGAACTCCCTATTTCGTGGGCAGGTCATTCTCCATTTTTCTTTATCTTCCACTTTGTTTGTCTTACTCACCTCTCCTTCTCTCACTCAGCTTGTTTCAGAGAAGGGGAGGAACAGCAGACAGGTAGAACAAGTTGTTACACATTCAGTAACCTTTCTGGGAAGGGAGTCTCATTGTCTCAGTGACTTTATCTCTTCTTTAATCTCTGATCAGAGCTCCTCCTCAGAGGAAATGGGTGCCCCTCTCTACTTATATTTACATGTAATATTTTGTAATTTCCAAATAACATGCAAAGAATCAAGTTTGATTCTTTCTCACGTTATCACTGCATCAGAATGATATCAGGAGCACAATAGAGAAAAGTATTCCAGGATTCATAAAAGGGGCATGTATCAACAGATTGAGCAGCTGTCAAAAGTTTGACCTAAGTTATCCTGATTACTAGTGATGGTGATGAAAAGCAGGGAATCCAGCTTGATTTTCTGATGAGTTTGCAGAGCTGGAAAGTAGGGTAAAAAATCACCGTTACTCACAAATTAAGCAAATTTTATCCAGACACAACTAACATGAAACTTCCAGGAATCCATAGTTTAGAGTCACTTTTCAGAATAGATAGGCAACTTCAAAATGTGTATCTGGACAGAAACATTTTAAGAGTGATGGTGGTGGGCAAGGGCAGTGTTCAGGGGGCAAATGCCACCTTCCCTTAATCATGCAGTGTTCTCTTCTGGAGTGCAGCCGCCCCCATTTTCCTTGGGAGATTTACACACACACACACACACACACACACACACACACACACTGAGCCCTTGATCTCTGCATTTATCTATCTATTAATATTCAACCTGCATGTATAGGAAAAAATCACATGAAAGGGGAGATTTTTAAAGGCACAAAAACAGACTTCCAACTCCCCACTGAAGTTCCCTGCGAGTTGGGCACCTCATTATTCTTGGTACCATTGAAAATCTGTCTACAATGTTAGAATATAGAAAGTTAAATGAAACTGAGGCGAGCACTGCTTTCTTTCACTCAAGCACACATTTTAAAATATATTCATGCATACAATACATGCCATGAATTCATTTGTGCATTACATTTAAGGCAGCACCTCCAGATGCAGTGCTTCTGGCATGCAAAGGTGACTTACACGGAAAAGGAGTTACTGTGTATTACTGAAATTTATTGCAATGCCAGTTGACAAGCAATGACACCAACAAGATTTTTGGAAGAAACGTGCCCAAGACCATCGTCAACACATTGCCTTTTTAAAAAAAAGTTATTTGTATGCCACGCATCAAACCATACTACGTTTAGTTTTATTCCAGCCTTATCTAATCAATCAGTACTTGAGACTGAATGCCAAGTACTGTTGTTAGCACAAATTAATGCATCACAGCTGTTCCAACAGCTTTCAGCTTAGAGATGTTAAAATGCATTATACAGTCAAACACATTTTGGGGGGGGAGGGTGTAATTTTAGAAATATATCTTACATGAATATATTTTTTTCCAGAATTGATGTTGGAGATCAGTGTTGTTGTTGTTGTTTTTTCCCTTTTGGTTTGAAATAAAGGAAACCTGAATATTATATTGTTTCTACCAAATGGAAACAAACAAACGAACAAACAAACAGGAAAAAAGCATTTGTTACATTTCTCTATTACACACTGGATCTCACAAAACATGGCTAATTCAAAAGTGACACATTTGAAAGTGTATTTGAATTATGTAATAATTGGTAGCTGGCAGATGATAATGCTTTCAGATTATTTAGGAAAAAATGTATATAAGCATGAGCTGTTTCTACTATAAGGTGCTTTGTACATACTGGGTAAAATCCTGGTCCCATTGAAGTCAATGGATTTTACCACTGACTTAAATTAGGCCAGTATTTCACCTGTGCCTCATGGTATGAAGTAAAGATGTAATGAATCTTCTTAATTTTTGATATATGGGATGCCAAATATCTGATATACCATATATTTCATCACATAGCAACTACACAGTTGTAAAGTAGGACATGGGCCTTCCCGTGCGCCCCTCCGCCCTCATTCTCACTCTCACTCTCACTCTCACAGGTGTCTTATTTATTCCAACAGGGCCTTAAAATAAAAATAAATAAATAAAAAATAAAACTACGATACCCAGCATATTTGTTTCAAAGGACTGATCCTGCAAAAATTTCACACATTCTTAACTGTAGGCACATGAATAATCTTTCCAGTGGAAAAACTCATATGCTTATTGTTAAGACCATGTGTAAGTCTTTTTTAGAATTAGGGCCATAATTAGCAATGTTAAAAAATAAACAAATTAGGACACTAAAATTATACACTACACAGAGTTTTGTATGACAAAGTTTATAACTTGGCTGCATAATTCAATAGTGATATTTAGTTTTAAATAACTATAAAATCATATATATATTTATCCCATACAAACAGATAAATAATTTATTTGTTTGATTGATTGATCTATGCTTAAATAACAATAAAGCTCATCTATATACATAATCCCCTTTGAAAACATTACATGAAGTGAGACATAATCCCAATCCCAGATGACCCTCCCTAGGCTCTAACTCCTAATTTGCTATATTACAGTGAATCATTACTCTTTCTTTCAGTCTGTCAATTTCTCATGGCTGTGACACTTCACATCCAACTCAAGTTAACTTTATGTTCTATCACATACTGAAAGTCTCTTCCAGGCACAGTTCCTTAACCTTGTCCAATACCATGTAGGCATATATATATTTCCACTGCAATAATCTTATTGCTGTCACTCCTCTCTCATTCCCTCTCTACTGTTTTGGTCTTTTAGCCTTCATTTTACCACCTAATATATGGATGGATCTCTACTGACATAGACCCCCTATGATTTAAACAGGCACCACATGGGACCAATAATTCACCTGTATAGACTTCACTAAAAATTTGGGGCATTAAAATATAAGATTTTCAAGCAGGGAATTTATTTGTTTTGGTTCTGATCAAAAGCCCACTGTAATCAATAAGAGTCTTTCAAGTGACTTCATGGGCATTGAATCAATCCTTTTACACGTACTAAAAGATGTATAGGTCATTTGCAGATACTGCAACTTGGCAAAAGCGTATTTGAAGTACCTTACCATCCTTCTGCTGAGAGTGATAAAGTTTGTCACAAAGGGAGTTTTTATAACTCTAATATTACAGTGAAGAGTATAGTATAAAATGGTAGAGATAGAGAGAGTATCTAATATTGCAGCTGTCCATACTACAGTAGCTGCAAGCTTTCATTATGTTATTTTAATTGACTTGGACAACCACATTCACAATATTCTTTGGCAACTGGCAATTTATCAAAGAAGGACAGGAATATTTATGAAATAGTTTGTGACAGACCCAGACCAGTGGGGTACAGGAGTCTGGTAGAGGGCAAATATACTGGTCACTGGATGAGTAGTTGTCTGTTCCCTGAGTGACCAGAGCAGAGGCTGCACTAGAGTAATCAGGAACCTGCTAGAACCAGTTAAGGCAGGCAGGCTAATTAGGACACCTGGAGCCAATTAAGAAGAAGCTGCTAGAATCAATTAAGGCAGGCTAATCAGGGCACCTGGGTTTTAAAAAGGAGCTCACTTCAGTTAGTGGTGTGAGTGGGAGGAGCTGGGAGCAAGAAGCTGAGAGTGTGTACTGCTGGAGGACTGAGGAGCACAAGTGTTATCAGACACCAGGAGGAAGGTCCTGTGGTGAGAATAAGGAAGGTGTTTGGAGGAGGCCATGGGGAAGTAGCCCAGGGAGTTATAGCTGTCATGCAGCTGTTACAGGAGGCATTATAGACAGCTGCAGTCCACAGGGCCCTGGGCTGGAACCTGGAATAGAGGGTGGGCCTGGGTTTCCCCCAAACCTCCCAATTGATCTGGACTGTGGGTTTTTCCAGAGGGGAAGGCCTCTGGGCTGTTCTGCAACCCACATGGTGAATCTCTGAGGCAAGAAAATCTGCCAATAAGCGCAGGACCCACCAAGATAGAGGAACTTTGTCACAAGTTGTTCCAATGTGTGGTTGCAGTCAAAAGCCTCATAGTTCTTGTGAGTGCCTTGATTACCATGTGTACTGTTGACACCAGGAAATATTGTGTGGTGTTTTGTGTCCCTGTATCATCAGTAAATGAAGGGTATTTCATGGTTTTATTGGTAATATTACTTGCAGTGGTACTTCTTCAGACATATAGTATCAGGAATAACAGGATGGCAAAAAACCCCTCACTTTATTTAATTAATTTATGATGAAACTTCATGAACCCAGCGAAATCACTTAACATAGGATCCAAAGACATTAACTAGTAAAGCCGAGTCTGCCAGATAAGCCATGACTCCAGAACATTAGCAGGGCCATAGTAGGTCGGACCAATGGTCCACCTAGCCCAGTATTCTGCCTTCTGACAGTGGCCAGTGCCAGATAATTCAGAGAGAAGAACAGAATAGGACAATTAAGAATGATCCATCCCCTGTGGTCCAGTCCCAGCTTCCGGCAGTTGGAGGATTAGGGAAACACAGAGCATAGGGTTGCATCCCTGACCATCTTGGCTACTAGCCATAACTTATCTAATACTTTTTTGAACCCAGTTATACTTTTGGTTCTGACAACATCCCATGGTAATGAATTTCATAGGTTGACTGTGCATTGTGTGAAAAAGTGCTTCCCTTTGTTTGTTTTAAATATGCCACCTATTCATTTCCTTGGGTGATCCCAGTCTTGTTATCTGAAGGGGTAAATAACACTTCCTTGTTCACTTTCTCCATGCCTTTCATGATTCTTTGTCATCTCTTTTTCTAAGATGAACAGTTCCAGTCTTTTTATTCTCTCCTCATATGTAAGCTGTTCCATCCTTCTTGTTTTGTTGCCCTTTTCTGCACTTTTTCTAATTCTAATATATTGTTTTTTGAGATGAGATGACCAGAACTGCACACAGTGTTCAAGGTATGGGCATATCATGAATATACAGAGTGGCATTATGATATTTTCTGTTTTGTTATCTATGCCTTTTCTAATGATTCCTAGCATTCTGTTAGGGTTTTGTTTTATTTTTGTTGATGTTGCACATTGTGTGGATGTTCAGAGTACAATCCACAATGACTACATGGTAACATCTAATTTACCCATAATTTTGTATGTATAATTGGGAATATTTTTTTCCAACATGCATGACTTTGCATTTATCAGCATTCAATTTCATCTACCAATTTGTCACCCAGTCACACATTTTAGTGCCTACTCTTTGTAACTCTTCACAATCAGCTTTGTAATTAACAATTTTGAGTAATTTTATATCATCTTCAAATTTTGCCACCTCACTGTTTACATGTTTTCCATATCATTTATGAATATGATGAACTGCACAGGTCCAAGAACAGATCCTTGGGGGACCCCACTATTTACCTCTCTCCATTGTGAAAAATGACCTTTTATTCTTATCCTTTAACCAGTTACTGATCCAGGAGAGGGTCTTCCTTCTTATCACCTGACTTTACATTGCTTAAGAGCCTTTAGTGAGGGACTTATCAAAGGCTTTCTGAAAGTCCAAGTACATCATAATGACTGGATCAACCTTGTCCACATTCTTGTTGCCACCCTCAGTGAATTCTAGTAGATTCATGAGGCATGGTTTCCCATTACAAACAATGTGTTGACTCTTCCCCAACATATCTTATTTATCTATGTGACTGATAATTCAGTTCTGTACTACCATTTCAACCAATTTTCCTAGTACTGAAATTGAGCTTACCAGCCTGTAATTGCATGATCACCTCTGGAGCCTTTTTTTAAAAAAATGAGTTACATTAGCTTCCCTCTAGTCATCTGGAACAGAGGCTGATTTAAGTGAGAGATTACATACTACAGTTTGTAGCTCTGCAATTTCATATATTTAAATTCATTCAAAACTCTTGGGGGAATATCATCTGATCCTGGTGACTTATTACTGTCAAATTTATCAATTTGTTACAAAACTTCCTCTATTTCCACCTTAGTCTGGGACAAGCCTTTAGATTAGTCACCGAAGAAGAATGGCTCACATGTGGCGGTCTTCCCCATATCCTCTGAAGTGACAACTCATGCAAATAATTCATTTAGCTTCTTCCCAAAGGCCTTGTCTTCCTTGAGTGCTCTGTTAGCACCTTGCTCATCCCGAGACCCCACTGACTATTTGGCAGGCTTTCTGTTCCTGATGTATTTTTAAAAAATATTTTTTTTGTGTCTTTTGCTAGTTGCTCTTCAAATTCTTTTTTTTGGCCTGCCTAATTATAATTTTACACTTGACTTGCCAGAGTTTGTGCTCCTTTCTATTTTCCTCACTCATATTTTTAAAGAATGTCTTTTTGCCACTAATCACCTCTTTTCCTCTGCAATAGAAGATTCTGTAATATATAAGCAGTGACAGGAAAAAAAACCTGATTGGGAATCAAGAAGTGGGAGGGAAGTAATTTTCCTGAACCTTAAGAAAGTTTTGAGCTCAGTTAGGTGTTTGAACTGAGGTTAGAATCTAATAGGCAGGAACAGGGAAAGGGATGGACTTTGAAGCCTTAAGGAAGGAATACTTAGAGTAGGGTTATTTTAGGGATGGTTAATGCTTGCTTTGATTCACATCTTGTGGGCATCAGGAGTGAGTCTGTAGAATGAAGAAAAGGGAGAGAATGTAGAGAAGGTAGCAAACCAGGAAGGATATAATGTGCATAAAATTTCAGAGGCAAGTTTTTGGTTATTGGATAGTATTCAGCTGAAAAAATTTCAAAATATATGGCTATGTGCAACCTCAATCAGCATCTGATGAACAGGACTACTTGAATTCAGAGGACATTAAGGGGGAAGGGAAATTGTTGTCATACCATCCCCTGCATGGAATACTTATTTTGTCATTCTGAGGCTTAAATTGATTGATTGATTGAATATTCCCTACTCTTATTTCTAGGGTATGTGCTTGAGATTGCACAAGGGCTTAGTTTAGCATAGCCAGAACAATCTTTTCCAATCTCCCTCCAAAATGGACCAGCTGCAGAAGGGAGAAATAAACTATCATCAATAGCACTGCCTTGATCAATGTGTAAAAAGGGCCTATTTGATAGAGCACTGGGCTTGCCAGTCCTCCCGGGTTGTCCTGGAGTCTCCAGGAATTAAAGATTAATCTTTAATTAAAGATTATGTCTTGTGATAAAACCTCCAGGAACAAGTCCAACCAAAACTGGCAACTTTACAAAGCACATAAATGTAAAACAAGCTCCTCTGCTCCACTATTGCTATGGTCACCATGTAACTGTTTCTGTTTATTTCATCTTTAAATCACTAAGGACACTGCTGTCTGAGATTGACAGTCCTTCACATTAGTTTTACAGCAGATTGTTGTAGAGCAGATGCACAGAGTGGCTCTGATTGAAAGCTCATTGAAGTCAAGTGGAGTCATTTCATTGACTACAGTGGCATTTGGATCAGGCCCCTTGCAGCTCAATAAGTGGCCTGATATTTTTGAAATTTGTAGAATGCACAATTTCAGTGAAATGTACATATATGTATGTCCTTTGCTGCATCAGAGCTTGGAGAAAGGAATTTCTCTTAAAACATGCATGATAGACATGGTCATTGAAGAAAAATAGCAAAGAGAAAATACTTGTTTGATTCTTATTGAGGGAAAGTGTGGTTGTGCCTCATAAATTGGATATAATGTATAAAAATAATTCAGCCATGGTGAAAATGACCCATATAACACTGTCAAGGTCAGTGATCCCTAGAGGGATCTGCTGACTAAGTGCTGATCACACTAGTTAACATTGCCTATGGGAAGCTTTAACGTATGCACCTAATTTTTTTTCAAGTGAAAAAATGAAACACATAACTTGCTAACAGTAGTTGGACTTATTCCTTTCTTAAATTTTCTGTTTCCTTTTGTCTTTTACCTTGCAGTTACTTCTCAGTGTGAGAGAAAAGATCCTTTGAAGTTATGTCAGTTCATCTCACAGCTCAGCACAAAACCCAGAAGCAACCAACCACAGACAGATATTATTTTGTTTATTATGAATGATTGTTTGCATAAGGATGGGAGAAAATTCAGTGTAACTCTTCTTCCCACCCACCCCATATTTTTAAAATCTTTGATCATTTTAACATTTTTAAATTAACCCCCCAAAAAAACTTTTATCAATGCAATTTCACATCCTCCGCCCCATATGCAACTATAATCTCATACATGCACTTTTTGATGTATTAGCCTTGAACATAGAAATTCACTTAAGGTCCATACAGATTAGTTTATAAAGACACACTTTGTCATACTGAGTATCTAGATGCTGGGTGGAATGGTGTGTTATGGAGATATTTTTATGTATGTCAAGTTATAAATGTAAACCAGGGTTTGACAGAGCTCTCTCCTGTCCTCTGATTAAAGCAGGAAAATACCTCAGGAGCAGACCATATTCTCATATAGGCACACCTGCAGAGCTGAAGACCTGGGCATCCTTCAATGGCAATGCCATGCACACCATTCACCAGAAACTAGTAACAATAATGGATTAATTTACAATGTATATGTTGTCTTAATACTTGGAAATAAAGTTTAATATTGCCTTTCTTTCCATCAGTGATGTAATTAGGCCAAGATTCTTGCAGCAGTTTGGCTTAATTATGTCATTTTGCCTTTTCACATGACTATACCAAACTATAAAAAGGTAAAGATGGGAATAATTTGGCATTTTGCCAAAACCAGAACTCTTTAACTCGCTAAGGCCTTTATTTAGCAAGGTAGTAAAGCAGGTGGATAACTGACTTTAATGGGGCTAAGCTGGTGGGTATAGTTAAGTATGTACTTAAATACATTGCTTAATCAGGGCCCAAGGACCTTTTTTCCAGAAAGGTGCTGAGTACCTTCTGCCCCATGAGAATGCTATTTGGAGTTCAGGGTGTTCAGTACTTGGCTGTTTCCCAAAAGCTGCAAGAAAATTAAATCAGCTCCCACACACACGTTCAAACTGTTTAGATATTATTCAGAAAAATGGTAAAAAATAATTTAAAAAATCTTAAATTTATCTCAAAAGCTTTGAATTTGGACACACAAAATGGGAAAAATCTAGTGTATGTATAAATAAAGAGAATTTTTTTAAGAGTTAACCAAACATTTGCCTTAAAAGAAATGCATTATGAACAGATAATTTAGGATTTACCTGACCAGTCAGTGAATGTTTGCATCACAAAAATATTTTAATTAAGATTCAGAGTAGCAGCCGTGTTAGTCTGTATCCGCAAAAAGAAGAACGGGAGGACTTGTGGCACCTTAGAGACTAACAAATTTATTAGAGCATAAGCTTTCGTGGACTACAGCCCACTTCTTCGGATGCATCCGAAGAAGTGGGCTGTAGTCCACGAAAGCTTATGCTCTAATAAATTTGTTAGTCTCTAAGGTGCCACAAGTCCTCCCGTTCTTCTTTTTAATTAAGATGTAACATTATATTGCATTAGGATATCCTGGGAGGGGAAAAAAGTGCAGAAAAGGTAATCTGATCTAAGAGCTATCAAATGTGAGTTCCTTATCCTAAACTTCAAAGCCCTTAATAATTTTGCATCTGCTGTCTTGACTGTCCTTGTCTCTTTTTCACATTGTCCCCCTCAATTTTCTTCACTTTGTCAGTGATGCCACAATCCATACTTTCTCCCATGCTTCTATTACATATAGCGAGTCCATCAGATCTGTAAGGCCACTGTCCTTTTCTTCTCCAAATCTCTCCTCAAGACCACTTCTGCTCTGTTGTCCATAAGAAAATCTGCCAATTAAGCTGATAAGAACAAATATAACTTAGAGAATTTTTCACTTGACCACAGCTCAAAGAGCTGATAAGTAAGTAGAGGTAGATGGGGACAACTGACATTTTTATTTGTAATAATAATGAGAACATGTGTAAGTGTCTATACTTATACCTCACATATATATGCATTTTTCATCCATCTCCTTATATCCTTTGTATGTTATTCCTTTTAAGGTAAGGTCCAGCACCCATGAAAAACAATAGGTTCTTCCCATTGACTTCTATGGACACTGTATAAGGGGCTATGATTTTAAGTTATTTGGTCAGGAACCATGTCTTCATAATATAGCTGCTTTAAAATAAAAGTGAGGAATTTCACACTTTTTCCCCCTTTGTTAAATTTTGAATTCTGAAAACCTTCCATAAGTAGGGTGGTAAGTCCCAAGCACCGACATGACCGTATCACACCAATGTTTCTCACCTTGATAAGTGCCTATCCAACAATGCCTGCTCTGGGAAACAAACACCAGGTTTCAACTCTTATTAAGCAGTTGACTTTAATCTGTGAAAAAGGGGATGGAAGCTTTGTTGCTCATTCTCAGGGGAACTGATAAACTTCTGATTTTTGTAGTGAATGGCAGACACTACACAGATGAAAAGTGATGAATTACATATCATCATCGTGTTACTATTATGCCTCTGGCATTTAGGGCAGTGACAAAGCTCCTCCACTCCTGTCTGTTTCTGGCAAGTGTTTCAATGGTTCCCCAGCTGTGCCCCAGGTTTTTCAGCTCAGCTTCCACAGCTCTTCATCATGTTGTTCTCGGGCGGCCTCATTTTCACTTGCCTTCAGGTGTCCATCTTATTGCTACTCTGGTGATGGAATCAGTTTCCATCTGAAGCATATGACCAACCATCTCCTGACGATGATGCTCAGATCCACTTGGCTGTACTGTATCAATAGATCTTGGTTTGAGATTTTTCTGGGCCAAAAGATATGGAGGATTTTTCTGAGGCAGATTGTATGGAATGAAGACAGTTTGGACATGTCATACTTTCTCATTCCCCAGCATTCTGCACTATAAAGTAGTGTTGAAAGTACACTAAATCTTGAGTTTAGTTTTGGTGTTGTATTGAATTACATATATTATTTTATTATTCATATAATTATTACTAATAAAATTGCTGTCCTTGAGATACCATGTAACCATCACAAGTATGTGCAAATACATGCTGCAAAACAGATCAGAAACTTTTGATGACATCTAGATGATTTTTTAGGCTCTCTCTGTACAGACATTCCGGTGGGGAATCGAATTAACTGCAATCATAAACATACAGTGTGCTCACTTCACTAAACACCTTTTTTTATATAAAACCAACCACAACTAAATTAGCAAAAAAGGTTGACAGTAACGTGCATCATGGTTTTTTAGTTTAAAAGATGTATACTTCCTAATTTTGAATTTATATTTTACAGATATCATACATTGTAATTGTATGTTAAATATTGTAATTGTTTAGTTATATAAAATCCTGAATAAAGATTCAAAATAAGAAAATCAGTTGTTTCTGGAGCAAATTTATTGCATATAATCCATTTCACACTCTTAATGGAATAATTAGTCTCCACAGATGCATAGTCATTAGAGGTGCCTGAATACAAGTGATTTTACACATCTGTCAGCTCAGTCACACATCTAAGGCTTAATATAACATTTGGAAATGTATTAATTACACTTTAAGGTAGGCATTGGGTCTGTAAACCAATGAAAATTAATTAATTTCATTATACTATTTCATTCAAAATGTGTGGTTCATTATTTTTGCCTCTGTATATTACAATTTTGAAAGACAAGTCCTATTCCAGAATGAGTATTTTTTTTTTAAAGGAGGATGAAAATTGTTACTTTTTTAATATATGCTTTATTTAGTGAGGTTATCTAGTGGTTAAAGCACAAGCTTAGAAACAGAAACAATATCAAACCAGCCTATCACCTGGCTTGGATACTGGATCACAAATAGCAGACACTGGAAAAAAAATAGTTCACAAGGGATCCTTTGGCTGAAATTTGTTCACAAATATTTGTGAAACAATTTTGAATGGTGAACAAATATGTAAAGACTGCCATTGTGACTGGGTGCCTGGGATGGTCCACACTGAGAATGCCACATTCAGGGAAGACTGTAAGAATACGGGCACACAATCCCCCAAAATTGGTGGTTTATTCTACAGTTAGATTCACCAAGCCAGTAACAAAAAAGCTTCTGCAGTACCACACTGGTTAACCAGAAGCTGAGCACACTCCCTGTTAGGCATTCTAGCACTTGGCTTCTAGCCAGACAAACAAGTCTTATAGAGTGAAAAGTTACTGAAATCCCAATTCACCTAAAAAGCAACAGAAGGTCCTGTGGCACCTTTAAGCCTAACAGAAGTATTAGTCTTAAAGGTTCCACAGGACCCTCTGTTGCTTTTTACAGATTCAGACTAACACGGCTACCCCTCTGATACTTGACACCAATTCACCTAGGTTGTGCTAATCCCAAACAGGAGCGGCGCCAGGGTTTTTAGCGCTCTAGGTGGGGTCCTTCTGCACTCCCAGTCGTCGACGGCAGTTCTGCGGCGGGGAGGGTCCTTCCGCGCTCTCGGTCTTTGGGGCACTGCGGCGGCAGGTCCCGGAGCGAGTGAAGGACCCGCCACAGAATTGCTGCTGAAAACCCAGAGCACGGAAGGACCCCTCGCTACCGAATTGACGCCGAGGGTGGCAAAATGACCCCCCCCCCTCAAATCCTGGTGCTCTAGGCGACCGCCAAAGGATCAGACAGTTAGCCCCAGGTCAATATGTATCTTAGACCTTAACCAAATATCTCATTATCAGCCAATCCTTAGTAAACAAACTAAAGATTTCTTAAGAAAAGAAAAGAAGAGTTATAAATGCATAATAGATCATATACATAAAATGATTGTGATATCCTTATGTCATGTTTGTAGCAATGATGGAATAGACTACTGGCTTGCAAAAGACTCTCTGGTAATTTCCAAAAGATTGGAAGGTCTTAAGTCAATAGTTCAAAATACTACTTTTAGTTGTAAATCTACAGTTCAGATAATTGGATCAGGAAAGAGGCAAAGCACTGATGTCACAGCTTGCAATTTATAGCCCAGCACATGTGCATGGAAACAACAAGGAGTCTGGTGGCATGGAAAGTTACTAGATCAATATGGAGTCCAAGGGCACATGAACATGGAAAGTTACTGGTAAAAGATGTACTTTAGAGACTAACAAATTTATTTGAGCATAAGCTTTCATGGGCTACAGCCCACTTCATCGGATGCATAGAATGGAACACACGGAAAGAAGATATTTATACATACAGAGAACATGAAAGGGTGGAAGTAGCCATGCCAACCGTAAGAGCCAATCAATTGAGATGAACTATCATCAGCAGGAGAAAAAAAACTTTTGAAGTGATAATCAAGATGACCCATAGGTGCGAGGATAATTTAACATGGGGAAATAGATTCAATTAGTGTAATGACCCAACCATTCCCAGTCTGTTTAAACCTGTTAATTGTATCTAAATTTCATATTAATTAAAGTTCAGCAGTCTCTCTTTGGAGTCTGTTTTTGAAGTTTTTTTGTTGCAAAATTGCCACCTTCAAGTCTGTCACTGAGTGGTTAGAGAGGTTGAAGTGTTCTCCCACTGGTTTTTGAATGTTATGATTCCTGATGTCAGATTTGTGTCCATTTATTCGTTTGCGTAGAGATTGTCCGGTTTGGCCAATGTATATGGCAGAGGGGCACTGCTGGCACATGATGGCATATATCACGTTGGTAGATGTGCAGGTGAATGAGCCCCTGATGGTGTGGCTGATGTGATTAGGTCCTATGATGGTGTTACTTGAATAGATATGTGGACAGCATCACTTACCCCATAACCTAAGCCGTGCTGAACACAACACCATCAACAGCCTCAGGAACAACTCTGATATCATAATCAAAAAGGCTGACAAAGGAGATGCTGTTGTCATCATGAATAAATTGGAATATGAACAAGAGGCTGCTAGGCAGCTCTCTAACTCCACATTCTAAAGGCCATTATTCTCTGATCCCACTGAGGATTACCTAAAGAAACTACACCATCTGCTCAAGAAACTCCCTGAAAAAGCACAGGAACAAATCTGTACAGACACATGCCTAGGACCCCGACCAGGTGTATTCTGTTTGCTACCCAAGATCCATAAACCTGGAAATCCTGGACGCCCCATCATCTCAAGCATTGGCACCCTAACAGCAGGATTGTATGGCTATGTGGACTCTCTCCTCAGGCCCTACGCTACCAGTATTCCCAGCTATCTTTGAAACACCACTGACTTCCTGAGGAAACTACAATCCATCAGTGATCTTACAGAAAACACCATCCTGGCCACTGTGGATATAGAAGCCCTCTACACCAACATTCCACACAAAGATGGACTACAAGCCATCAGGAATAGTATCCCCGATAATATCACGGCAAACCTGGTGGCTGAACTTTGTGACTTTGTCCTCACGCACAACTATTTCACATTTGGGGACAATATATACTTTCAAGTCAGCGGCACTGCTATGGGTATCCGCATGGCCCCACAGTAGGCCAAAATTGTTATGACTGACTTAGAACAACGCTTTCTTGGCTCTCGTCCCCTAACGCCCCTACTCTACTTGCGCTACATTGATGACATCATCATCTGGACCCATGGAAAAGAAGCCGTCGAGGAATTCCACCATGATTTTAACAATTTCCACCCCACCATCAACCTCAGGCTAGACCAATCCACACAAGTGGTCCATTTCCTAGCCACTACTGTACTAATAAGTGATGGTCACATAAACACCACCCTATACCGGAAACCTACTGGCCGCTATACTTACCTACATGCCTCCAGCTTCCATCCAGGACACACCACACAATCCATTGTCTACAGCCAAGCTCTAAGATACAACCACATTTGTTTCAGTCCCTCAGACAGAGATAAACACCTACAAGATCTCTATCAAGCATTCTTGAAACTACAATACCCACCTGCTGAAGTGAAAAAAACAGATTGACAGAACCAGAAGAGTACCCAGAAGTCACCTACGATAGGACAAGCCAAACAAAGAAAATAACAGAACGCCACTAGCCGTCACCTTCAGCCCCAACTAAAACCTCTCCAGCGCATCATCAAAGATCTACAACCTATCCTGAAAGATGATCCCTCACTCTCACAGATCTTGGGAAACAGGCCAGTCCTCGCTTACAGACAGTCTCCTAACCTGAAGCAAATGCTCTCCAGCAACCGCACCTATCCTTGCAACAAACCCCGATGCCAACTCTGTCTACATATCTATTCAAGTGACACCACAAAAGCTTATGCTCAAATAAATTTCTAAGTCTCTAAGGTGCCACAAGTACTCCTGTTCTTTTTGCGGATACAGACTAACACAGCTGCTATTCTGAAACCTGGTAAAAGATGGAGTCTTCAGTCACATATCCTCATCCTTGAATGGTTTGCTGAATCTCAGGTGCAGCCATGGGGCCCACACTGTCTGAAGCATTGACAGGACAGGCTTAGTATTTTCAATGACCCATTGTGAGCTGGGTGTCCTTAATGGGCCATCAACACATAGCTGTCAGTCCCTGTTGTAAATATACCTGGGGAGTGTCATCCAGAAACACAACAAATGTTTGAAATACAAATCCATAGACAATATTTATAACTTCAGATACAAAGATGATACATGTATATAAACAAGATAATCATTCTTTGTAATTCACAACTTTTCTATTGATACCATATGACATACTTTGTACAAGGTGTATTGAAATTGTGTAACAGTGGTAACAACAGTGATCTAAATGACCACCTTTCTTACACACAGCATCACAACCATCTCTTTTCATGCAGTTTGCAAACAGGGCAAAAAACACTATGGACACAGCCTTGTAATTGAATTAATGTGGGTGGATCCTGTCTGACCCCTATTGAAATTAATAGCTTGGCTTTGCCTCATGATCTAATCTTGACTTTTTTCCTAGTGCAGGTGCAGGGTAACACCTTGTAGTTCAATTTAGCATGTCAAGTTGCATCCTAATTTTCTGCTTGACCAGTGCTAGGTGTCTACCTGTTTGGATCTGATTGCAGGACTGAGGCCTCAATTTGTATTTTCCATATATAAGCACATAATAAATATGCAATGTGCAGAGCAATTGCTTTAAGCATATCTTTGCAGGACACATTTCATTCAGTGCACATAGACTCTTGTTACTATGTATCTTGAAAATTATTCTGCCGTCCGAAAATGTCATCCATATACAATTATTTGCACTGTTGTTATAGCCATGTTGATCCCAGGATATGACAGAGAAAGAAGGTGATTGAGAATATATTTTACTGGACCAACTTCTGTCCTTCTAGATGTATACAGAGCTCTTCTTCAGGTCTGGGAAATGCTCTCAGAGTGTCACAGTTGGGTCATGGAAGACTTTTCTTCAATGTTTCTGGATAAGCATAGAAATAATCATGTTTATCTATATTTGAAGTGATGTACATGAAGGGCCAGACTAGTGCTGGTGCTCAGATACTCTGGTAATAGAAGCCTTATAGGAACCTTAGAGAGATTTACTTTGCCTGGTTTAAAGAGGTGGAAATTGTGCCTTTCTGTTGCAGAGAGAGCACACTGTTATTTTACCAACATTTTGAAAAAAAAATAATAATGTACTGTTGGATGATAAAATTTAAAGAGTTCATCCTTCCAGATATAAAATTTATCAGGCATGATTAATCCGCCTTAGAAGCAGGAGATGAGCAGTTTGCTCCCTTTGTGACTACAGGCACAACCTTGATTTAAGGGGGGATTTGCCTTATTCACAGAGGTAGTATCATTGATTTAAATGGGATTAGTCTCATGAGCAAGGCAAGTAGGATTTGGCTCTTAGTATTTCTAGCCTGGCCAAATAATGATAACTATCTGCAAGTAATTGAAGATTTTGAACATTAAGAGATCTACTATTTCACTTTCAGTTATGTTTGTGCAGGCCCTTTGAAGTCACTGATGAAACACAGGACAGAATTCAAGGGAGCATAGTCCCCAATGTAATCATGTTTTTAAGCATGTGAATAACTAAGTTTGACTTCGGTTGGACATAGTGCACGATGCTTAAAAACTTTGTTGAACTGGGGCCATAACTAGTAGCAATGTGTGAAACTGAGGGGAAAAGGCTATGGCTAAATATGAGGAAATTTCTAATGAAGTTGATATCTATGATTTTATGATAGCAAAGCATTAATTCCATTATATAAGTCATTTCAAAATGGATTGGAGGAAGCAGTGAAGAATACTGACATACAGTAATCAGCAATCCTGCGCAGGCAGCGGAATGGACTGGGAGACCCAATACAGTAGGTCTTTTTCATCTCTAAATTCTCTGACATAGTAACATAATTACAATTATGAATAATTACATAATGTATAATTAAAATTATGTATAATTGCAAGTGCGTATGTGTAATTACAATTATGTGTAATTACATAATTATAATAACATTCATATTTCTGAAGATCTAGCATCAGTTCAACTGCGCTAAATTCTGTTCCTTTACTGAGTAGAAGAAAGGGGGAAAAGAGTGCAGTTATCATGCTGGTGTCTATGAAACAAGCTCCAGGATATAAATCCAAACTGCCTCCATTTTCAAAACTATAAAAAGAAAATAAACACTGAATATCACAGGATTGATTTTTATACATTAGTAAATAGGTAGAAGATAACTCTGACTAGTGCAGTGGGAAAATGAAGGGGAAATGTTTTTGAAATGTAATCGAGTATTTCCATTAATTTGCTTAAGGCTATTTCATACATGTGGAATTTTGGCTTTCCACAGATTTTCAATGCCATGACTAACTTAGGCCTGGTCCACACTAACCCCCCACTTCGGACTAAGGTACGCAAATTCAGCTACGTTGATAACGTAGCTGAATTCGAAGTACCTTAGTCCAAACTTACCGCGGGTCCAGACGCGGCAGGGAGGCTCCCCCGTTGATGCCGCATACTCCTCTCGCCGAGCTGGAGTACCGGCGTCGACGGCAAGCACTTCTGGGATCGATTTATCGCATCTAGACCAGATGCGATAAATCGATCCCAGAACATTGATTGCCTGCCGCCATAATAAAGTTACAGAGATGATGGTTTTCGACAAAAAGGGTCTCAAAAAGCCAGAAAGATCTCAGTATTTATCACCCATATTTAACAACGAAAAGAAAGAAAGAAAGAAAGAAAGAAAGAAAGAAAGAAAGAAAGAAAGAAAGAAATTCATGTGCTAAGGACAACAGACAATTACTAGATAAATCACATAGGAGGTTGGTTTAGAACCCCTTCAACCGCTAAATCATAAAGCACTACCACTTCAGCTAAAGATGTTCTTCCCTAGCCAGCAGTATTTGGGGACATGGGCATATATATAGAGCCATTCTATTACAGTGAATGTCTGTAATGCACCCCACTTAATTAGCAAACAAACAAAACACATTTAGTTTCAATTTTGGCTGCATCAGGAAACACAGTAAAATGTTAAAAAAATTAAAATAAGAATTTATGGGGAAAGAAGTTTATATTTTCCCTACCTTCTTGTTGCCTACCACATCATTTAGTTCATACTTCCCACTTCTTTCCTTTCCATTTCTCTTAATCTCAAAAATTCAAACCTCAGTTTACCTCCATATTACAGCTGAGTATTTGCAATATTCAGTCTTTTATGTATGTCTAAGGAATATATAAAACAATGACAGGCTTATTTGCCAGAGCAAAGAAATTTCTTGCCAAAAATTTATACACATATATTACTGCAACTCCAGTGCCTGATCAAGAAGTGTGGCCTTTTTTATCTATTCTATCTATTTTAAATATGGTTGCCAGCTCATTTCCAACAAATTAATGGGCCTTTGAATCAAAAATATATTTGAAAGTTCCAGAGCTGAGCACAATATGTTTTAGTCCAGGCAGTTTAATTTTTGCAACCACTTACCCTGAGAAAATGTTTAAATTTTCCCTTAGCTGTGTCATTTTTAATAGAAATATTATATAGTTTCAGAAGAGGAGAAACTGAATAAAACCTATAGTACAATAAAATGAAGTATATGCAATAGAAGAGGAAAAACTGAGGAATGAACAGAACAGAAATAAATAGGGAGCTAATCAGTTAAATTAGCCTGGATGAAATAAATAAAATGGCATATAATAACTACAAACATAACTCTCATGGAACTCCACAGGAAGGTCTCTGCTCAGCAGTGGAGCTCCACAGAAGTCGATGGAGCTCCACATGAGTTTGCTGCTGCAGTTTCTGTGGGATCAAGGAAAAGGGATTAGAAACAAATGGTAGAAAAAATTATGCCTGACAACTGATCTACATTTGCAGTCTTTTATCAAGTATGCTTTCTATGAGATTAGAGGATACAGGGCAATCAGGGGCTGCTTCTAAAAATGTTCCTCTTCTGTTGCCAGATTGCTGTCCTGAAGCTGGCAATTCTCTTTCTTCTACTGCCTCTGATTATAATTCTGGTAAACAGGAGTATGACAAATTCCACAGCCCACTCTCGTCTCTTCCTGGATCTTTAGGCTTCTCCTGGGAGCAAGATGACAACCTTCATGCGGTGAACCTGTTACATGTTATTGATTAACATAGCAAATGTTGTCAAAAGGCTACTGAACATCAATTTGTTAATCTCCTGGTATGATTATCATTGTGAAATTTAAGAGCCCTTCTCTTAGATAGCACCAAAAGACCAAATACCTTCACGTGTACCAACTAAATATGGAAAGTTTGTTGCATGCTAAGTATGACAAACATTCAAGAGTTCTCAATGAGGATAACATTGATATTGACTGCTCTACAAGAAACTCATGCTGAAGACTCTGAAAAAGCTGCCAGATACAAAACAAAAGAAGAAAATTATTTTAGCTGTAACATTACATAGTTTATTTGCCAATACATTTATATTAATAGCATTCAGTATTACAACTCCTAATTGCAGTCCAAAGCAGTTTCCAAATCACACATTGGGTTTTCTCTTTTTTATGGATTTTTTGACATACCATTTTTTGACAACCAATTACACACTGGAACTTGTGTCCTTCTTCCTGCCCAACTTTTTTTACATTTTATTTTTTATGCCCACTTTGTAACTTATTTGTAACCTTAGCTGATTGTGCAGATGGTCAGCACAAATTCGCTGGTAAGGGCTTATCTTATTTATTTTACCATTTGTTGTGTCTCTTTGTATCCTCCCTAAAACTTCCAATCACCTGGATGTTTCTACTTTACAACTTTAGAGGTTATAACTCTTGTTAGGGACATTCCTGGGGGGGGGGTCCTTGAAATAATGAGCTTAATCTGCAGCAAAGGAGATTTAGGTTAGATTTGGGCAGGGCGGGAGGGGGGAACTAAAAGGGAAGTTAAGCTCTGGAATAGGCTTCCAAGGGAGGTTGCAGAATCTCAATCATTGGAGGTCTTTAAAAACAGTTTGGACAAACACCTGCTGTCAGGTATGGTCTAGGACGGTTTACTTTGTCCTGCCATAGTGCAGGGGGCTGAATTTGATAAATTCTGGAGGTCCCTTTCAGCCCTACAGCTCTATTCATTCTGTGTTTCAATTATCTTTTATATAGCATTTGTCATGTATAAATCTAAAAGTGCTTTACAATGAAAGGTATGTATCATTGTCCCCATATCCTTGAAGAAACCAAGATACAGAAAGATTAAGCAACTTAAGTCACACAGCAAGTCAGAGGTAGATCTGTGAATAGAACCCAAGTCTACAGATCCTGTCCTGTACACTCCTATCATAGGTGTTGACTTTTGATTTTGCCGGTGGGTGCCCTGCTCCCACTCTGCCCTTGAGGTTCCATCCCCACTCCACCCTCTCCCCCTAGTCCCCGTCCCCGGAGTGCTGCCACATGCCACTTGCTCCTTTCTGCCCCCTCCTGCCTTAAGGGTCAGGTGTGTGTGATTGGGGAGGCTCTGCCAGTTTTGAGGGGCTGACTACCCACCCAGGCTATCTCCCTCCTGCCTCAGTCCCCTGTGGCCAGCCAAGAAGCTGCCTGTGTCCCTGCTTGTCCCCCACCCCCAGCCTGGCTCCCTCTGCCTGGAAAAGGACTTACCTGCATTCTGTCTGCAGTCGGAGCCTGGCTAGGAGTTGCAGCCCCATTTGCTGGATGGGGAACAGTTGATTGGCTACAGCGCAGCAAACAGCTGATGCGGGCTGCGCATGTGAAATAGCTGATTGGCGTCTGCCAACAGCTGATCTCCCTGGTGGATGCTGAGGACCCTGGAGCACACATAGAGGCCGCATCTATGACTGCTATCATGATTCAGGGCTAGCTGTTCTTATGATGCCCCTCTCTATTTCTTTTGGATTGCACCTTCTTTGAAGCCTCATGCTCATGCCTTTGCATCCCTGGAATAGAATCCCACCATTATCACACTCTGAGATCAGGATAGTAAACTGCATTCCCATCCCCCCAACAAACCAACCATGTTCATCCAGCAGAGCCAACTAGATTCCGTCCCTGAGAGTCTTTCTTTCAGGAGTTAAGAGCAGCAGTGAACACAGTGATCCAAATAGCCATCTTAAAATAAAATATTAAGGCTTGTCTGCATTGTGGGGTAATGCTCTCTATAGGGGTGTAACTTCTAAAGCATACTAATATATTGCATATTAATTGGTCCATGTAGACCCTGCTCGCGCACTTTACTACACTGCTATTTGAAAGAGTACTACCTTAAAGCTCACTAGTGAACCTTTAGTGAGCAACAGCAGGGCCTACACAGACTGATAAATGAGCAATAGGTTTTTTCAGTTTAGAAAACATGCCTCCGTAGAGCACATTACCTCACTGTGGAGAGAAGCCCTTATTTAATCTCAATTATAGGAACATAGCATAACCAGAGGAAAGGGTTAGAACAGAAGGCCTACATACGTATCTGACTTACCAAGACTCTGTCCATCTTCCATATGGAGATCCTGGTAGGTCTTTAACTTCTTAGGCTGTCACTAACATGCCACATTTGAGTCACACAGGGCCAATCCCAGGAACAAAGTTGCTTCTGATCTCTGGATTAAAATATTTTTTCTCACAAAGTCACTGGCTAAATATCAAAAACAGTGGTGGGCAACCTGCGGCCCGTGGGCCACACACACGGCCTGTTGGGGTAATCCACTGGTGAGCCGCCAGACAGTCTGTTTACATTTGCACGGCTGCCCACAGCTCGCACCGTTCCAGGCCAATGGGAGCTACGGTAAGCAGCGCAGGCTGTAGGGACGTGCTGGCCGCTGCTTCCTGCAGCTCCCATTGGCTGGGAATGGTGAACTGCTGCCCCTGGGAGCTGCAGGCAGCTGTGCAAATGTAAACAAACTGGTGACCCGCCAGCAGATTACCCTGATGGGCCATGTGCAGCCCGTGGGCCACAGGTTGCCCATCACTGATCTAGAACCAGTGTTTGCTGAAGTGCTAAACCAACTTTTGATAGTAGTAGCCTCTTCTACAGGTACAAGGAGAATATTTTCTTCATTTCAATTTATTCAGCTAGTTCAGTTCAAAGACTAGTTCATTCAAAGTTAGGAACCCAACTGGTCATTGAAAAAGCAGAAATGCCTGTTTTCCTCTTCCATATATAACAGTGAAGAATGATAGGATGACATCTACTAGTTCTAAAATCTTGAAGGACAGAGTGACCAGCTGCAATCAGTTCAATTCACTAACTGCAGATAATACAACTTGGGTTTAATAAATCCATTTTAAATGAAAAAACAACAACAACAACATGTTTTGATTAACATTTTTATGTATCTAGCATAGTTAAGGTAGCTTTTTTTAATTAAATAAAAATAACTAAAAATAAGATGCTGTTTTTGTGTATTTTAATAGAAATCCAGTTTTCATCCAACTAGAGCCAGTCATGAATCATGAGTAAAAAAACAAAGTTGGTTGAGAAAATAAGAAATTCCTCATTTACCATTTTCTAACAATAAAAATTGTAAAATATAGGAATCTGAATAAATTAATTTTAAGCTATATAATTCTTTAAGTGTAGCCTCCCCTGGTTAGAGGTATCAAATTTAGTCTAAAGGCCATACTTAGTTGCAAATCAACAAGTTTTCATGATTACCAACCAATGATAATAAGCCCTTCTTTAGTAAAATAACTAACAAATATAAATGCAAAATAAGATTGCATATGTTTTTAAATCAAGGTTTCCTGTTTGCTGATTTAAATCATGATGAAAATTGGCAATTTAAATCAATCCACCCTGATACAGCACAAAAAAACAACAACTATATATGTAGTTGAAAGCATGGTTTACCTCCTGGTGATGGAGGATGTCGGGATCTGTCCGTAATTCTTATATTTAGCAAAGCAAAAAATGATAAAGAAACAGGCTTTAAACCAGAAGCTAAACTGGGTTCCAACCAGATGCAATAATCTATGGAATGTTGTCTTTGAGCTAGTTGAATAAGCATATGAAAGATGGCTATTAATCATTGCTTAGGGTTTTAGAGACATCAGAGAGCTCAAATCTTATTGCATACAGGTGGCCAGAGAAAACTGATTTGAAAAGTGGGGGTAATGGTCCTTCATCTTGAGGAAGGAGGATTTGATAAAACAGATTGCTGGGCACATTACCTCTGCTGGTCTTTAGACATCAAGCAAAGACAGGAAGGGTGGTTCATTGGTTAGTGTAGAGTCCGCGTCCTTCACAGAACTGTACATTCCTGTTTTGTGTTGATATTTGATTCCTGTTATACATTGCTCTTTAATGGAAAGCTTGGATAAAGATTTTACCACAATCCATTCTCTCTTCAGAAAGGGGTATGTGGTATTATTTGGGAATGTTTAGCACCATTATTTAGTGTGGCCACTAGGGGTCATATAGTAAGGAAGTAAGAGTGTGTAAACAGGAAATAGAGACTGTGTTGCATTCACCCTAATCATGGTGTCCTGGATCGCCGTAATCTCTGCAGTTAGGATGCTAGTTTAAGACCTAGGTTTAATTTTCTGCTTTACCACAGACTTCCTGTGTGACTTTGGACAAGTTAGTTAGGGCTGTTTTTTTCTGCTTTAACTACACCAGCAAAATTAAAGTGGCAGACTCCTCCTCCCCCCACTACCATATGTGGATTGAGTTACACCAGTATAAAAGTCCTTTTACAAGTCTGGCTTATTCTAAGGTTTTAGTAATATAACTATGAACAACAACAAATCATACCTCTAACTACACAGTTATGCAAATAAAACTTTTGAAGTGTAACGGCTGTTAGTCTCTCTCTGCCTCAGTTTTTCATCTGTAACATTGGTGTATGATGACTTTAATGCCTCACAGGTGTGTTGTAAGGATAAATAGTATCTGAGCTTCTCACTTCTGTGGCAATGGGACCATGTAATTACCAAAAGCCAAAGAGTGGTCAGAGAGACAAGATTATTTTTAAGATACCTTTCTTTTTTCCCCCTCTCTGTAACTAAGCTGAAAAAAGCCTTATATAGTTTAGCTACCGAGAAATGTAAATGTGGCTATGATAAACAGTTTGTTTTGTTTAGTTCCATTTTCTCTGTTTTATTAAATCTTGTTTGGGTTAAGATTGCTGCTATATGGGTAATTCACACAGATAGCCTTGGAGAAAAGAGAACCCCATAACTTCAAATGAGAAGGGTGAAAAGTAATGGTTTTCTGGAACTCATACCCCCCTTCTCAGTCCTGCAGTGTTTCCACACAGCAAAGGAAGATTGTGGTAATAACTTGCATACAAATACTTGAGCTAGCTTTATTCAGCTAGCTGGAGTACTAGCCAATGAGGCCATGGCAGCACAGACTTCAGCATGGGATGTACAAGTCCACGTGGAACCTTGAAGAGTTAGTCAGAAAGCTAGCCCGTGCTGAAGCCCACGCTGCCACAATTTCACTGCTACCAGTACTTGAACAAATGAGAGTAAAGCTAGCTGGGGTGTGTGACGTTGTGAAGTCTATGGGGTTTTATAAAAAATATGATAAGTTAATATAATCTCAGGGGGGTTTCTGTGATCCAACCTGTCACAGGGTAACACCCCATGATTGATGGAGAAACACATCCTTGATTAAAGGATCTGGACAGAGGTGTTTACCCACTGAATTGTGTTGGCATCGGGCTATGGCAGGCTAACACAGGAGAAACATTGTTTTTTGTAGAACAAGAGAAGTGATTAGTACCGTTCCAATAACCAAGTCAAAATTAGTAGCTCAAAAGTTTTTTGGTGTTAGTCTGAGTTGTCATCAGTAACCAATGGAAGTGGGCACTGATTTACAGTGGTTCCGAGTTTTCATGTTCTCTATGATGCACTGTTGTTCACACTGTGCATTGTATCTAATCTTCCCAAGATGTAAAAGATGATAGCATCTGTGCTGTTCTGAAAAGGTTCAATGCAAACCATTGTTTTCAGGGTAGGGTAAAGGCTGAAAGTTGTTTTATGGATCAGCAATGAGGTGTTTATTTGGGGCATTACATTCATTCCAGAATTCTTTCCAGTATGCCTCATGATTGAATGAGGACACTTTCAGAGCTTTAGTCCTAACCCAAAAAGGCTTGCAAGATTTCAAGCATGTCTACAAAAAATTCTGAAGATCCTCACAAATTGGTAACTTCAAGTTGGCCAGTGTACAATTTTACTCATGAGCTGTGAGTGTGTCTCTCTGAATTGTGGGTATGGGTAGGTGTGCCAGAGTGAGCAACCATTGAACGGGTATTTATTTTAATGTTCAAGTTCTGTCATTGTGATATTAAGCTGCATGTTCAGAGATTTTATTTGTGATTTCCTACCCAGATTTATGTGCAATATTCAGCAGTTGAGTCTACAAGTTTTAGAGTTGCTGTTCAAAGTGTGTGCACATCTACATCACATGTAGTCCTTGCAAGTTTTTGGACTGGCGTAATCTTTGTTTTTATCTTTTCACATGCGTGTTACAGCTGAGCTTTGAAAAGCAAGCTTTTGTCTAAGGTTACATCCAATCCAAGTACTTCAGATACAGGGCTCATTCCTGATCTAGAAGGTGATTATGAGTGATTCCTTTCCAGATTTACAGTTTAAATGAAAGGCAATTACCAAGGTTTTGGAGGCATTAGCACAGAGCTTCCAATCTTAAAAGTATTCTGCCATTAGCTAGAGATGAGTGAAGAGGATGTCACCAATTGTGGTGAGGTCCTTACCTTGTGCCGCAAGAGTGTTGTGGTTAGCATAAATGAACTTACACAAAATTGTATCAGGTAAGTCACTGATGTCGATAAAAAAATAGTGAAGGAGCCAGCACATATACCTGAGGAAAACCATCACTGAGGGAGTGTGCTTTGCTTATTTACCTATTCAAAAGGTTGCATTGTTTCCAGGAGTCACTTAGTATGATGGCATTTGATGACCCTTGATCAGTAGCTCATATCTCTATCTCACATCATAAGCAGTATTTTTAAATTCCTGTTTTTAAATTTCACTAAAAACTGGCACCAGAGTCATGAATAATGGTGAGAAACTGGTAGCAGCAACTTTGTTCTGGTCTGAAACTGGCCTGTTCTTTTAACAAGATGCCCTCAAAGATAGGGGAGAGATGGGCCAGTAAGACTTTCTCCATTAACTTTCTAGTTGTGGAGAAGAAAGAGGTGGGGTGATAGCTGGTGGCATCATTTGGTGGTTTCCGATGTTTAAGGAGGGATGAAAACTCTCACCCTATGCCAACTTTTTTGGAATCTTCTGCAGCAATGTACAGTAGTGAATAGGTCTGCAAATCATGCTCATCCCATTGGCCCCAAATTCTTAAGGAATTCAGGATAAAAGCTATCTTTGCCAGCAGCTTTCCTTCTTTTAGTCACTATGAAGCCTTTTTTATGTCTTCTACAGAATATGGGGATGATAGTGGTGAAGTGGCAGGAATTTCTTGGACACTTAGAAAGAGCTCTTTCTGAACCTTCTGCCTAGTCAGCTTGTCAGTTTTGGTCTTCAATTTACAGAAAAGATGTGAGGTGACAGCATTAGCTGACGTTTTTGGTTGGTGGTGTTCTACCAGGTCAGCAACTCCAAACCTATGGTGGAGAGCCCAGGTTTTATGACTGGAATTAATGAAATCATGACTCTCCATGACTCATTTCATCTATTTTGGTGATCAGAATTCAATTACTCTATTAATGTTTTTGCTGCATCTTGATCAACTGTTCTTCTCATACTGTTTGAAGAGTGCTTCTGTCTCTTGTTGACAGTGAGGTGTATAGACCTTGAGATGCTCACAGGGAACATGTTTCATGGCAGCTTTGAGAAGAAGGTGAAAAAAGTGATCATAATTTTCTGGGATCGACTTGACATGGTGGACTCCATCTTTAACTTCTGCATCAGATGCAACCCAGTTTACTTTGTGAAAATTTCAGTGTGGTTTCGGTGTTGATACAATCAGAAGTACTCCAAAGCTGACATTTAGTAAAGTGCAGTACTCATAGACTCATAGACTTTAAGGTCAGAAGGGACCATTGTGATCATCTAGTCTGACCTCCCGCATGATGCAGGCCACAAAGCCGTCCCAACCCTTTCCCTTGACTCTGCTGTTGAAGTCCCCAAATCCTGTGGTTTAGAGATTTCAATTAGCAGAGAATCCTCCAGCTAGCGATCCCTGCCCCATGCTGCGGAGGAAGGCGAAAAACCTCCAGGGCCTTTGCCAATCTACCCTGGAGGAAAATTCCTTCCCGACCCCAAATATGGCGATCAGTAGAACCCCGAGCATGTAGGCAAGATTCTCCAGCCAGACTCTCATTGGCCATTATACTATTTACCAGCGATGGCACGCTGTTCCTTTGACGAAACTCACGTTATCCCATTAAACCATTCCCTCCATAAACCTATCTAGCTTAATCTTAAACCAGACAGGTCCGTCGCCCCCACCGTTTCCCTCGGAAGGCTGTTCCAATATTTCACCCCTCTGACGGTCAGAAACCTTCGTCTAATTTCAAGCCTAAACTTCCCCACGGCCAGTTTATATCCATTCGTTCTCGTGTCCACATTAGTACTGAGCTGGAATAATTCCTCCCCCTCCCTAGTATTTATTCCTCTGATATATTTAAAGAGAGCAATCATATCCCCCCTCAGCCTTCGTTTGGTCAGGCTAAACAACCCGAGCTCCTCGAGTCTCCTTTCATACGACAGGTTTTCCATTCCTCTGATCATCCTAGTGGCCCTTCTCTGTACCCGTTCCAGTTTGAGTTCATCTTTTTTAAACATGGGAGACCAGAACTGCACACAATACTCCAAATGTGGTCTCACCAGTGCCTTGTACCACGGAAGCAGCACCTCCTTATCCCTACTAGATATACCTCGCCTAATGCATCCCAAGACCGCATTGGCTTTTTTCACCACCACGTCACATTGTCGACTCATAGTCATCCTGCGGTCTACCAAGACCCCGAGGTCTTTCTCCTCCGCCATTACTTCTAACCAATGCGTCCCCAGCTTGTAACTTAAATTGTTGTTAGTCATCCCTAAATGCATCACCTTACACTTTTCACTATTAAATTTCATCCTATTACTATTACTCCAATTTACAAGGTCATCCAAGTCTCCCTGCAGAATATCCCGATCCTCCTCCGAATTGGCAATACCTCCCAGCTTTGTGTTATCCGCAAACTTTATCAGCCCACTCCTACAATTGGTTCCGAGGTCAGTAATAAATAGATTAAATAAAATGGGTCCCAAAACCGAACCTTGAGGAACTCCACTGGTGACCTCCCTCCAACCTGACAGTTCACCCTTCAATACGACCCGCTGCAGTCTCCCCATTAACCAGTTCCTTATCCACCTCTGGATTTTCATATCGATCCCCATCTTTTCCAATTTAACCAATAATTGCTCGTGCGGTACCGTATCAAACGCTTTACTGAAATCGAGGTATATTAGGTCCACCGCATTTCCCTTATCTAATAAGTCTGTTACTTTCTCAAAGAAGGAGATCAGATTGGTTTGGCACCATCTGCCTTTGGTAAAACCATGTTGTAATTTGTCGCAATTGCCATTGACCTCAAGGTCCTTAACTACTTTCTCCTTCAGAATTTTCTCCAGGACCTTGCACACTACAGATGTTAAACTGACAGGCCTGTAGTTACCCGGGTCACTTTTTTTCCCTTTCTTGAAAATAGGAACCACATTAGCTATTCTCCAGTCCAACAGTACCACTCCCGAGTTTAAAGATTCATTAAAAATTATCGCTAAGGGGCCTGCTATTTCTTGCACCAGTTCCTTCAATATTCTTGGATGAAGATCATCCGGTCCGCCCGACTTAGTCCCGTTAAGGTGTTCAAGTTTGGTTTCTACCTCGGATACGGTAATCCCCCCCTCCAGTATCCCCCCTGTGTCACGCTGCTAATATTCCTAATCCCTTCATTGGCCTCATTGAACACCAATGCAAAATATTCGTTTAGATATTGTGCCATACCTAGATTATCCTTAATCTCCACTCCAGCTATAGTCTTCAGCGGTCCCACTTCTTCTTTCTTTGCTTTCTTCCTATTTATATGGCTGTAAAACCTCTTACTATTGCTTTTAATTCCCCTCGCAAGGTCCAACTCTACACAGCTTTTGGCCTTTCTCACTCCATCTCTACATGCTCTGACCTCAATAAGGTAAGTTTCCTTACTGATCCCTCCCCTCTTCCACTCTTTGTACGCTTTCCGTTTTTTCCTAATCGTCCCTTTGAGACGGTTGCTCATCCAGTTCGGTCTAAATCTCTTGCTTACTAACCGTTTTCCCTTTTTCGGGATACAGGCCTCCGACAGCTCCTGCAGCTTTAATTTAAAATAATCCCAGGCATCTTCTGCCTTTAGATCCATTAATATGTTTGCCCAATCCACTTCCCTTACCAGTCCTCTTAATTTATTAAAATTAGCCTTTTTAAAATTGTAAACCCTAGTCTTTGATTTCATTCTGTTAATCCTCCCATTTAGTTTAACCGAATTAGCTCATGATCACTGGAGCCCAGGTTGTCCCCTACAACCACTTCCTCAACGAGGTCCTCACTACTCACCAAAACCAAATCCAAAATGGCCTCCCCCCTCGTCGGTTCAGCTACTACTTGATGAAGGAATTGATCAGCAAGCACATCTAGGAACATCTGAGCCCTATTATTGCTACTAGCATTTGTTCCCCAATCTATATCTGGGAAGTTAAAGTCCCCCATAATTACACAGTTCCTATTAGTATTTACTTCCCTAAACACATTAAATAGTTCTTTATCCATATCCTGGGTTGATCCCGGCGGTCTATAGCACACCCCAAGCACTATCCCAGGGGAGGCTCTAGTAGTTTTTACCCAGTGTGAGTATTGCCCAGACGGACTCCGTCTTATCTATTCCATCAATTATTATTTCTTTACAGCTTATCTCATTATTCACATACAATGCCACCTCCCCACCTTTACCTTTGTTCCGGTCGTTCCTAAACAGCACATACCCTTCCATACCTGTACTCCAGTCATGACTGCCGTTCCACCACGTTTCAGTTATTCCTACGATATCCGGTTTCATTTCTCGGACCAGGAGCTCCAATTCCTCCATTTTGTTACCTAGGCTTCTCGCATTGGTGTATAAACATCCTAATGTATGCCGTTTAGCCTGTCTCCCATTAGTAATGCAATTTGTTACAGACCCCTTACTGTTCATCGCCCCTCTCCTTCTTATGTCCAATCCCATCCCCCCGGCTGTATCTATTCTTATCTCATCACCCTCCTTTTCAATGTTGGAATCTGGTGTGGAGATTAACTGTTGGCTGTGAGGAAAGTTTCCAAGCTTGCAGAGGAACACTGCTATTATCTTTCATCAGAAAACAAAGGTTTGGGTTGTGGTCAGTGTTCCATTTGGTTGAGCAAAAAGACCCTGTTTGGGGTTGAAAATAAGGTAGATTTCTGCAAATGAGGCCCAGTCTGTGAGTTGTTCACCAGCTGCATCGTTTCTGCTATAGAGAGTGGTGGATGTGAAAGTCATCAATGTACATGAGTGGATGGAGAGAAAAGGTAAAGCAGGCTTCGGCCATTCAGGTTTCGCAGTTTTGTGTTTGTTATTTGTGGTCAGTTGTTTAATTCTTATTACAGCAGTTGAGATTCCCATGGTCTTGGATTTCTCCAGGAATCTTTAAGACAATTCACATCACTCACTGTGACAACAATTTCATAGCCATGAATTTTTGTATATAAATGTAAATATATGTGCAACTCTATACAGTCACATTGGGTAAAACTCTCCCAGAATAAATCAAAGGAACCCAGGGCAGTAAATGTATTAAGAATCAGCCTAAAGTTCACTTATAATATCAGTGTCTAATCATCTTTCATATTGTTCATATCAAGAAGGTCAATAAACATTGCAAAGAATTTGGGTACAGTTAATCTTTAAAGTACTTGCAACAGAATCTAATATACAACCCCCCCCCCAAAACAAACAAACAAAAACAAAAAAGAAGAAGACACCCACTGAATGGATCACATGTGGCAAAGTTAAATCATCAGAAGAAAATTATTGTAACACCAACACAATCTCTAGAACAAATTAACCTCGACCTCACTGGATTCAATGTATCCAAGATCGTACCTCCATCTCCCCCATATATACAAACTCTATAAAGAGTAAGGATGCCTAAATTAATCAGGTCACATCTTGAGCTCTTTGTAGGACATAGGCAGGTTGCCCTAAATGGTGCAGGTAACACCTCAGTCTTCTTTTCACAAGACTAAACATACCAAGGTTTTTTTTAACCTTTCCTCATAGGTCGGGGGAGGGGGGGTTGTTTGTTTGTTTTAAACCTTGTATCATTTTTGTTGTTCTCCTCTGGACTCTCTCCATTTTTTCTACCTGTTTCCTAAAGTGTGGCACCCAGAATTGGACACAGTACTCCAGCAGAGGCCTCACCAGGGCTGAGTGGAGCAGGGCAGTTACCTCCTGTGTCTTACATGACACTCCTATTAATACAGACCAGAATGTTAGTCTTTTTCACAGCTGAATCACATTGTTGACTCATATTCAGTTTCTGATTCATGGTAACTCTCAGATCCTTTTCAGCAGTACCACCACCTAACCAGTTATTCCCCATTTTGTAGTTATGCATTTTATTTCTCCTTCCTAAGTGAAGTACTTTGCACTTGTCTTTGTTGAATTTCATCTTGCTGAATTCAGACCAATTCTCTAATTTGTCAAGGTCATTTTGAATTCTAATCCTGGCCTCCAAAGTGTGTTCAACCCCTCCCAACTTGGTGTCATCTGAAAATTTTATAGGCATACTCTCTATTCTGTTATTATTTAACCTTGCCTTGGAGATCTCCTGAGAATGAGGGTATATTTCCTTCTCCAAGATGATCTCTGCTGAGATTAACAAAAATGTTCCCATTTACAGCCAAGTGTGGTGGTTTTTGAAATGTGGATAATATTTGTAACTGTATAATGCACCCATTACATAGTTTCTGAGTATATCTGACAAGTTACTTTAAACATAAACTATTATTCTATTATTTGAGCCATGTCACCACAAATATATGGTCTAATTCTCTTTTGCAGATTGGAAATCAAATTATTTTATCTTCAATATTCTACATAGCATACTCAATGTATCTTCATAGTAAAAACATACAATGTAAGAATGATAACTCCATGCTGAGTTAATGTAGAAAGAATGCCATTATTTTCTTTATATTCTGTACTGAGATTCAAGAGTTACAGAAGCAAATACCTCACAATTACTGGTTATTGTCAAGAAACAAAATGAAACAGAAACCCTTGGAACATCAACTCTAACATGAATAACTGAATTTTAAAGATATTTTCTGTAAATATGTATCTATAGGAAGTAAATCAATTTAAAAAAAACAGAGACATTGCTATGACAATATTAGACTGGTCAATGCAATGACTATTATTCCATAATTATTTTAACATTTGACAAAATGGAATGTAAAGAATATAGAATTTTAAAATGTCTCTCTTTTTAGTATTCGTAGCTTAAAAACAAAAACAAAAACTTTCCAAGGGATTTGGAGAACTCTAGTGAATCAAAATCATAGCATATTAACCTTTTGGTAAATAACAGCTTCAGTCAATGGGAAACCATCAAGCATTTATATTACAATCTAGCCTTTTTCACAAAGCATGACAAAGCATTTTTGAAGTTTACCCATTTTACTAATGGGTAAACCTCAAAAATGTGATGGCTCAGTTAACTCAAGAATCCAGATGCAGATCTAAATGAGGAAATATTTATTTTCCAAATCTGTTTGAGGTCATTAATCAATAGGATGACACTTCTGAGAGGCCACCAAAACTCCACAGGTATTTGAAGTTATATTTAAACCTCTTCCATTTGAAGACTTGGATTAAATACATGGGTACACACTTTCTTGTGTGATTTCCCGTATTTTTGTTTTTAATCTTAGCTAGCCTTACCATAAGAATAGCTACCTTGTGATATTTCAGCACTCCCTGGTTCTGATACACGCTGAAAAAAATGGAAGAGCTATAAACTTCCAAACATTTTAGAAATCCAAAAGAAATTTGGTACTAAAAGTGAGCAAAGCCCTCTTTCCTCCCACTTTGACCCAGCTATAAATTTGAGACTAAATATCTCAGATTAAAAGAATCAATTTAATCATTGTTAGATACAATAGGGATCAGACCACTAATTACATGTTCATTACTTTTCACTGGGTATTTCCCACCTCCTCCCCCTACATTATAATGCTGCCAATATCTATCAGAAAGAGATACTGTATGTGTGCTGTACCAACAGTCACTTCACTGTGAATTTGCTCCAAAACTGCATGAAAACAATTGCCAAGTGACTTTGTGTCCTGATGAGACATATGGGATTTGTGCCCCTAATGATGAGCAATATACATCCATACCATATTTTGTAACTAAAAATCAGAAATTAACATAAGAATTTACATACAGTTGGAAAGGTGGATGTGTTATGAACAGGAATACCACTTATCCATGTGAAATTGCCTCATTTTTTCCTCTTCTATTGCTCTTTCTCAAAATTGACGCCTCAACATATTCCTTAATATACCTCACATAGCTTTTTTTTCACATATTCTGCCCCCTTTCTTTTGTCCTTAAATCTAATCTATTTCTCATATAATTTTAGCCTTCATTTTTCTCGAGTTCTGCCTTCCCTCGTCCCTTCCTACATCCTTCGAATTCTAGAACACTTTGAGATAAATTTGATTATTTCAGCACTGCTTCTGTAGGGAAAAGCCTGACAAGCCTTTAATTACACCTGTCTCTCCTGTATCTCTTACATATGTTTCTTAATTTCTAAAGCATTTTAATACCACCTAGTTATTCTCATTATTTATCCTTATTTTATTTGAGATATGATTGAGAAATGCCAGGAAAATTAAATGAGATAGTCCAGTGATTAAAGTGAGCTGATCTTTTTGTTTGTGAGCGGGGGAAGAAGCACAGGACAAAGGGAAAAAACACACACCTTTCCTTCTTAAAAATGTATACAAGGAAAAGTATTTCATATTTATCACTGAGAGGCAGTGTGGCCTAATGGCTAGCACATTGGACTGGCACTGAGAACATCTGGAAGCTATTCCCAGTTCTGCTATGGGCCTGATGGGTTCCCTTGGGCAAATTGCTTTAACCTCTTGTGCCTCGTTTTCCCAATTTGTAAAAATGTAAATTGCTTTGAAAACTACTGACAGTAATTAAGTTTTATTATGCTTTCAGGGTGAAATACATACCTATGCATAGGGCCAACTTAAGAGCTATGGACCACTCCAGTCACCCATAAGCCTTAATTTGATGGGGTATGTGGGAATTAAGAGGTACAAAATCTTTGCATTGTCTCTGCCTGGAATGAATTTCAACTTTAGCGAATATGACCTCAAATTGGGCCTTATTCTTAGATTTCAAAGACTCCATTTCCCTCTACACTGAAAAATGTTTGACAAAATTCCTCACTCATTCCCAATGGTTCTGAATAGTGATGTAAAAAAATCCAATGAAATCCTAGCAACCTTTATAAATGTGCATAGAATTTACAAAATGTGATCAAAAGTTGATGCAATTAAATTCTTTTAGTCTCATCCCTAAAACAAAATAATAGTTTCTTGGACTATACCCTGACACACTATCAAAGTAAAACCAAGAAAATTTGCTCTGAACTAAAATTCAAGTTTATCACTTAAATTAGTCCTTCTGCAATTTTTAAATATATAGATTAGGCAAAAAGAAAGTAGCAGGACTTTTAGGCTGTTATGAAAACCAAATGTAAACTACATAGGTTCTGTTTCAGAGATCAGTTTCTCCAATCCACAAAATATGTTTAATAGGAGTAAAGATTTTTGTTGAAAACATCATGCCTATCTAACAGAAAGAAAGCCAGAGCACCTGCGTAACTGGATGCCACCAAAGTCAACAACTAAAGTCAAGAGTTGTATATGCTTACACCAGGAGCGAATCCAATGTAGTGTTATTAACACCAAAGTCACCTCTGGCTCTGTAGCATCAGTTAACCAGCAAGGACTGGTTATAGGAGAGATCTACCAAACTTCCTCACCCAAACTAGATGAAACTTTCTTGGCTCCTCTGTGTTCAGACCAAATTCTCACTTGAGTTTCAGCAAATGGAGGACATGTTTCAAATGAACCTAAGGCCAATGTATTACTTTGGGTGGAAAACATGAACATAGAAGCTTGGGCCTATTTCTGCTGTTTTGTCATGAACTCATGCAAAACATGTATGAAAGAAAGATGTGCACAAAACCTCATAGAA
This sequence comes from Chrysemys picta bellii, assembly GCF_011386835.1. Taxonomy (NCBI): domain Eukaryota; kingdom Metazoa; phylum Chordata; order Testudines; family Emydidae; genus Chrysemys; species Chrysemys picta. The sequence continues at coordinate 264,764,568 of NC_088791.1, read as the reverse complement.
ACAAACCTTGGAGTTTCACTCTAGTTTAATCATTAATTTCCTATAGTTATGATGTTAGTCATGATACTGTAAAATGAGAATATTAAAAATACCTGCCCCCCCCAAAATCCTTACATTAAAAGAACATTACAGTTGCAAATTGAAGCACTCAAAAGTTAGGACATGCCAGAACTAAAGCTGTCTGTACAACCTTAAATGTGACCCCTTTGTATGCATACATTATGATACAGTCTTTAATTACATAACATTCCTCCCCCCACCAAAGCTCTAGCCTCATTCAGTGCACAGGATGGATAGTGCTCACTTAATGAGCAGCTATTAAATATTTTCTTTTTCCTTCTTGTTAAATTTATGGCCTCAGGCCTTATTTACTGCATACTACTCAAACCCTGCTCTGAAGACAGAAATTTCCTCATGGACTTTTCTATGGAGCTCATCCCTATAGTATCTTAGTTCTTCACAAATAATAATGCATTCATTTTCACTACACCACTGTGAGATTAGGGGTGGTATTATCCCAATTTTACAGAGTTACAGCTGGGGAGCTGAGGCACAGGGAGGCTAAGGTCAAAAGTATTCACTAATTTTGAATGTCAAATTTGGGGCATCTAGGACCTGATTTTTAAGAGTATTTAGCATTATATAGCTGCAGTTTATATATCCAAAGCACAGCTCCCATTGACTTCAGTAGCAGCTTTGAGTGGTCAGTGCTTCTGCAAATCAGAACCACCAAACCAGCATCCCAAGTCAGGCACCCAGAAAACGAGGACCACAAAAGTAGTGACCATCAAAAAGTGTTGTTTAACAACTTGACTAGCATCACACAGGAACTCTGTGACAGAAACAGGAATATAATCGAATTCTCCAGGGAAGCATTCAATTGCCTTAATCATGTGACTGTCCATTCTCTTCCTGCAGTCTTCCACCTCCTTCTCTACATCCCTTCCAAATTCTGCAACAAGTGAGGCAGAGGTCTTACAGACAACAGTCTCCCTCACTACAGAACCCTGATTCACCCCCCACAGCAGATCCATGCTGAATGAGGTAAGGGTCCTCTGGGGAAAAAAAAGCTTTTGAACATGTCATTAAAGACTGTATCATAATGCATATGAACAAGGGGGGCAAATTAAAGTTGCACAGAAAACCTTAATTCTGGCATTTTCTAACTTTTACATGTTTGACTTTGCAACCTTAATAATGTTCTTTTAACACAGGTTTCATTTTGGTGTTGGATTTTGTTTTTTTGTGGTGTGGTATATACATATGTGTGTATAATTTCCTTGGCTTCTAAAGAGTAAACTGATCCAACATGCAGCATCATATTAACACCCATGTGCTTCATCAGCAGGGTTGGAACATTTAGATCCACCATACAGATCTTGCTACTTGAGCTAACAAAGTAACTGATAATAGTGTGGTCCTCTGTATGGACCAGTATTAGAGAACAATGGAACATTCTGCCCAGCAGGTCCTAATCTCACCACTCTAAACTCCCAGTCCTAGTCTCCCACACACTCCCAGTCTCAGTCTCTTTCACTGCGATTACCAGTTCCCCAATCCACACCCCAGATTTTTTATCCCCAGCATCTTTGCCCAGACAGTCTTAGCCTCTAGTTCCTCATCCAATCTCTTGCTCCTCTTCCCTGGTCTCCAGTTACCTTTGCATACTTATTTTCCCTATACCCACTGATTGCCAGCCCCAGTGTCTTTCCCTCGACTCCTCATCCAATGTCAGTGCTGTCCCCGCAGCAACTTGTCTCGGTCTCCTTGCCCAGCCAGACCCAGTCTTCCCCCAGCAACTCATCCAATCTCAGTCTTCCCTCCCATCCTCCATTTACTGGCTCCCAGACACCTCATTTCCCTCTCCAGCTCCCAGTCCTGGTCTTCTTCCCCAGGTTATCCCAGTCTCACCTTTCTCCCAGTCTCAGTCTCTACCCATAATTCAACTTCCAGTCCCAATTTGTCTCTCCTTCCTCCTGCCAGCCTCCATTCCTAGTTTCCACCTCCCCATACAGGATTCTCATCTCAATATATTCCTCTCAGCACTTCAAGTAATCAAGAATTCATCACCTCTGAAATCAAGCAGATTTCTTCTCCAGGCTGTCTGAAGAAGGGGGTGTTATTGAGAACACTGGATAGACAGGCTCCATGCTCTCAGTTCCAGTGCCTAAACCTGCATCCAGACCCAGCACAACCCTGTTTATAATACTGAGCATATTATAGATACATCAGATAGGGAAAGATGTAGACTTTAAGTATGGGAAGACAGAATTTCATCTTGAATGACAAAAAAACTTCACACCATGTAATTCAGTCGCAGAGGGCATGCTGAGATGTCACATTACTAAGACTTTATTATTTACAAAAAATTCAGCAAATTTATTACAATGAAGCATTATATATATTTTAAAAAATGACAATTACCAAATAAACAAATGAACAAAATACATTGTGTGGTATATTATGCTTATTTTCTACTATTGGCCACATTGAAAGTGACATGCCATTCCAGTGGAAGCTCCCTGAGCAAAAGTCAGTCACACTAGCTCTGGAACAGCAGGGTGGGTAACGCTGTGTTATTTCCATTAGAGGTTCCAGCATGTACTTGTCTACATGGGAAGTTACACTGGTATGATTATATCAATATAGTTAAGCTGCTATAGTTATGCTATAACTCCCTCTTGTTCTGGAATAGGTGTGGCTTTTTCTGGTTATAACTATACTACCTAACTCTTCCATACTGTTTTCATCAGTAGATGTCAAAGCACTTTACTGCAGAGGTAAATATAAGTATCCCTATTTTATAAATAGAGGAACTGAGGCACATAGATACAGTGACTTGCTCAAAGTCACCCCACAAGCAATGGCAGAGCCAAGAATGGAAACCAAGCTCTCCTGAATCCCATTCCAGTGCTCTAGCCACTTTCCAAAAGCACTGTTATTCTGGAATAAAAGTGCCCACAAAAAGAGTTATACCAGTATAAATTTAGCAGTTTAAATTCTTACCTTACTTACCATCAGTATAATTTCCCTAACCCCTGTACAAGGAGAGTTCTAGTGGCTGGTCCAGAGGGCTGGGTGTAGCCATGGACCCATCTTCACCTTGCCATCCACTTTAGAGAGTCTATCACCAGCACCACACCAGGTCTTGCATAATGCTTAAGTGACCTGTGTTTGAACACTGGTATTGTGCCTGGATCTTATGAAAGGGCACTGTAGCAAGGGGCATGGTCTTCCTCCCAGACAGTGAGAGAAGGGCGACCGCCCCCTGGTGTGCAGACCC